>NC_056033.1:4786213-7236255 GCF_004379255.2 Salvia splendens | reverse complement strand
GTAAAAGGCTCCTAAAATTATATTCACCTTTATTGTCTGAACTCTCTGGACATATTTAAGTGCTAACTACTCAAAACAGAATGTTTTTTCCTTCTAAATTTCAAAATTTAAACCGATAATATTCTGGAATTCTAGTTATTGAAGGCATCATGTGTACCAAAAAGCCATAGCTAAGAACTACTACCTTGGCCACAACTCCTATCACAGATTCACAAATATTGCCCCTACTTGTTTTCAACTTTTCATAAAATAATGAACACTTCTGTTCTGCACACGAACGAGGTTTCGGCTACTCTTTGTATTAGTTTGATTTTTGAAGCTGCAAATGCACGAAGGCAATTAGTTTGGTCACCCTTCTCATGCTAAGAAGTGTTCAAATCTACCATGATCAGATCTATTTCTATTTATATTTATATTAGTAGCATTCAGTGTCTACTTCTACTACACTATCACCATTGAACTTTGCTGCAGAGTGTCTAGCCCCTTCCCCAGCTGAAACTCCACTAGGAATACTATCATCCCATTGATTTTGAATTATTTAAATTCCAAGCAAACCGGCCCCAGATTAACACGGATTCCCAGAGATACAAGCATTTACTATTTCGTATAGACCATATTACATCGAATTAAAAACAATGGAAACCCAATCATGATATCATCCATCCTTGAGCTCATTAAACAGAATCAATTTCAACAAACGTCACAAACCTCCAATTGCACAACTCACGACACATCAATGCAGCGCTATAAACAAAACATATGTGCAAATCAAATTCGGAGAGTGAAATTACCAGTACTGTGACCGGAGTGACAACATTCCATTCATACCCTCAGCGTAGAGCGTCTTCTTCTACTCCCAAATCAATTATACTACTATTCAAATAATTGATATTCATTTTTGTCTGTTTTGGCCTCTCAAGTCTCAATGATTAAATAAGATTTACTAATCAAACTTTAATAATCAATATAAAAATCTTACCCTGTGTTACTTAACAACATATGTAGAAGGTAATCAGATTCTTATCTCAGTCTTGATTTCCCTCTCTCTCTCTCTCCCTGTCATATCGAATTAAATCTATTAAACGTACCTTTGGGCTCTGTGTTTAGTTCATATTTTGAGAGGCAACTTCGTAATATAGCTAATTTATCTATTTTAGAGTTATTTAACAATCAAATATGTTAAAATATGTGTATTTATTAGTATATTATATTTATTTATATTTCCTAAATGCCCCTAATAAGTTATAACTACATATAGTTAATTCTTTTTATATGGCCCAAATATTTGTATAGAACATACAAAATGTTTTACCAATGTTTCAATTTAGTACAAAATGTTTTAAGTTAGCATAAATCATACAAAATGTTTAATTAGAGTTTCAAGTTTATACATTCCATTGCATTTTGTTTAACACCGTTAGTTTCAATGAAGCAGATTGTTCAAACAATTCAAAGTAGAGTAGTACATATTTTCTTCATTCCTTGTCTTACTCAACATCAAACTCTACAGCCATACACACTTTGTTTCCATGTACTTCAACATATTTTATTGTTTTACTACTATGTTGACAGACACACTCAACATCAAGTTAAACTTGTGATGCAAAGTCTGGTTAACAGTAGTACCAGCTATTAGTGCCACGGCTTGTGCAATAATAACTGAAAAAATCATCTCATTCATTGAGTGAATGAAAATTCTTGGTACCAAGTTATCAATGTTGTCCATGAATTACAAGGTCTCTTGAAGAGTGATTAAGCCCACCAAAAATTTCTAAGTAAAAAACAAATTTTGTAGTAGATTTTTTTGGTCAATTAGATTAGCTTTTCATATGGAGGAAGGGATGATCTTCTAGAATGGCTCACTGGTGTCGGTCTCTTCTTCTTCTTCCCTAATTTCTTTTTCCAATTTACCAAAGAGTTGGAGCATAAATGATAAAACTAACGGTGTTAAACAAAATGCAATGGAATGTATAAACTTGAAACTCTAATTAAACATTTTGTATGATTTATGTTAACTTAAAATATTTTGTACTAAATTGAAAACATTGGTAAAACATTTTGTACGTATGGTGCAATTTCCCCTATAAAAATCAGCCAATTCCGTTTTTAGTAAGTTTACATCCGGTTCCCCAATTTTTGCAGCACCAAACCAAACAGGGCCTTAGCGTCATTTTCAATCGATTGCAGAGGCGGGAGTTTTCACTGTAATACGCAGAGCACTATTTCTCTCTCTAACTAACAACCAAAAAGTGCACACACGCAGTGCAAATGGCGGAGGTGCGTAAGAAGCAGCAGGCGGCGAAGCAACTACTAAAGCAAATCGGCGACCAACTCGTCACCGGCGAAGCTTGCCCAGACGAGAGCGTCATCGTCAAACTACTGAAGGTAAAACAAAAATAATTTCCCCCATACGCCTGTAAAAGAGCTTTTGTACTGTATTCCAACTCATTTTGCTGGTTTCGCCCCTTCTCCTCCTTTATATTTTGATAATTTTGGAATTGCATATGTTTAGACTTTAGACAGAAAATATTGAAAAGGGGATGCGATAGATAACTGTTGGCTTGTTTGCTATAGTTTGTGAGCGTTGATAATCTCTCATCAGCATTATAATAGTAATGCGATTCTCTTTGATTTGAGTCTGGGCGCGTCTTGGGAAATTGTTTTGTATCTCACGATTCTGTCTTAGGTTTGTTTTTTGAAATTTTGTTATTACGTGTCTGTAATTCTTTGCATATTCGTCGACCTAAGCGGTTGGATATTTATGATGAATATTCCTACGGCTACCATTTAAAGACGTTCTGAGTTAGCATTTGTAACCCATGGTGATTGGCTATCCCCGCCATATGTTGATGAGACTTGTTTTTCAGTTTCCTTGAATGTTGAGGTCTGAGGATGTCGTGTTATTCTTTATGCAGAAAGCTGCAAGTGCATTCATGGAGTTAAAGCAGTCAGATTCAGAAAAATATTCAGTCAACCCATCTGGTAATTCTCGAATGAGGCAAGGCCTGCTTGACCAAAGAGACAGAGATGCTCCTGTTCTCCCACCAGATCCTGCTTTTAGCCATGCAGTTTCGTCGGTAAAATATATTGTTGTGCCTTTTTCAAATTGTGATGGATATTATCAGTTATATGACCTCATAAGACTTACATGTTTGGTTGGTCTCTGTCTTTCTCCAGAAGATTTTTAGATTTCTCTTACGCATGTTTGAGGAGCTTCACGACACCTCCAGCAAATATTTCCGGACGCGGGCCAAAATATTAGAGACAGTTGATAAACTGCAGTTTTGTTTGGTAATGCTTGATACTGGATGCGAAGATTTGGTTGTCAAAATGTTCAAAAGCTTCTTCAGTGTCATAAGGTTTGCTTTCCTCCTCCTTGATCCACCATTCTTTACACTGTGCTGATGCTGGTTGATGTTATGCATATTTCTTTCATCAATGTTTGTTTATGATTATGATTAAAGGATATATTATACACAGTCATGTAACTCGAGTAATCAAATTCATAATTATATGATTCCTGCATGGCTGCATGTACCATTATCAAAATAAATATGGATTAGGAAATCAAACCCAGACTATGAACTTATGATATAGCTAGCATCTGAAGTATGATGTGTGAATTGCTATAACTTAGTTATGGAGTTATATTTGTGATATTTGAGTTACAACACTGCAAATGAGTCCGGTTCCAGTATATGTGGGATTCTTTTCTGTATTATGTGGTTTTCTTTTCAAGTTTGTTTTTAAGTGCACTTACAATAAAATGTTTCATATCCAAAAAAGAAAGGAAAAAGAAATTAACATTTTAGAATAATGCAAATAGTTAATACATCTTCCATACATCTCCTTCAGTTGTGACTTTCTATTGCTCTTGTAGATACAAAGTGGTTTCAGTGTTACACTTATTATTGTTGTTCTCGTCGTCACTTTACTATTTGAGGCGAGGTGAAACTTTCATAAACTATTTTCCCACATTGAAGAAGAAGCCTAAGGTGGAGCATAAATAGCAGGGGAATTTCGCTCTTTTAATTGCAGATCTGTTAATATGAATGATCTAAATTCTATCAGCATTCTTTTCAAAATGTCTCACATATCTGCTTTATGCATATATTCGAAACAAGGCTCTTCTTCAGTTCAGATAATTACTTTCACCATCAAATTTAAGCCAAAATCAAAATGAATGACTACACTTTTTTAGCAGCTGCCACTTTAAGCCTTATCATGGATTCGCCTATTGTTGCCAATGACACGCCCTTGGTTATAATGTCACCCAAAAATAATAAACTCGAATCTGCTAACTTTATTTGATCACTGCAGTGGGATGATTTGACTATTATATATTTTAACATATATCTGTCTAATGCTTTCAATCCTAAATCAACAAATTGTTTATTTCTTTTCCGCAAACGCTCTATTTGTAAACTTTCACGCAGAAACTTTTCCATACTATCATGTGAGGCAGTCCTCTTGAAAATCCATTTTTGCTGGTCTAGCATTCTTAAGATTATAGCACGCATGTAAGCTAAGATATTTGAAAATTTTATGCTGCATTATACTTTACTTGTAGGGAGGATCATCCTCAAAGTTTGATTGATTCAGTTTCATCAATCATCACAAGCATCTTGGCAGAGAATGTGGAGACAGATCCTAATCCTCTTGAAAGGAATACATTTCAACCACTGTTAGATGTGATTTTACGGAATATTATTAAGGAGAAGAAGGTAACCTTAAAGTTTCAATTTTTGTTGTCATTAGTCATTACTACTGCATTTTCTTCCGAAATGGCACTTTAATTAATATTTAGTTTTTTTTTCTTTGCTCTTATGCTCCTTAGGCTGCATCATCTGCTCCTTATCGGCTAGCTGCTTCTGTTGTACAAAATTCTAGTGAAAAGTTGAAGTGCTATGTATGTCAGTTCTTGACATCATGCATATTGGATAGAGATGCAGTTGGGAGTCCAATTAAAGAAGCTTACCATGAAATTATACTTGAAATCTACCAAGTTGCTCCAGAGTTGCTTCTCTCTGTCATACCTCATTTGACCCATGAATTACTGGTTTGTAGTTCTTTCACTGCTCATTCTATCTCAGTTGTGCTGTATAATTGTTCACTGCTTGAATTTTATATTTTGCTGCTTTTTTCCTTGTAAAAGACAGTGAGCTTGAACATCGGTCCTGATGTTGCACTTGCCATTATTATTATTGTTTTATTATTATTATTATTATTATTATTATTATTATCATCATCATGACGGCCATTTTTCTATATTTAATTCTGTTTACCTTATAATCTCATTGGGGTCAATGTAACTTGCAGACTGATCAGGTTGATGTCCGGATTAAGGTTCTTAATCTAATAAAAAAGCTCCTAATGTTGCAAGGGAAAAACATTGCACGGGAATATCCATGTGTCTTGGCTGAGTTGCTGAATAGATTCTCAGACAAGTCTGCAGAAGTGAGGCTTACTGCTCTTTCTTCTGCTAAAGCATTGTACGTCACTAATCTATCTGGGAGGGATTCACTTGAGACACTCTTCAGTAAGCTATCATAAACCGATCGTAAGCGCTTGCATGTTGCTGCTAATTTTTCCACTCTCTGATCTTTAATCTTTGAATGAATTTCAAGATGCCATTGGGTGTCGGCTGTTAGATCATGATGACAAAGTGAGAATGGAAGCAGTGAACGTGGTGTGCGAACTAGCCAAGACTAACTTGAATCACATATCCTCAGATTTAATAGCTCAAGCTTCCGAAAGACTTCGGGACAAGAAGGTTTCTTTTTCTTCTAAGGGTGTTTAGCTATAAGCTTTTGTTGTGTCTTCCCGTTTTCTAATTTTTCACTTCAACTTCAAGGTTTCGGTCAGAAGTAAAGCCTTTGAAAAGTTGGTAGAACTATATCAGGAATACTGCTCAAGGCTTGCTGCACACATCACCTCTTTCAATGAAAAAATTGAAGAAATTCCTTGCAAATTATTGATGCTTTGTTATGAGAAAGACTGCCAGGAGTTCAGGTTCGTACATATTCGTATTAAAATAAGCCAATCACTTTGTTCATTTCCCATAATGGAAAGGTTTTCAATTAAATACCAGGCCCCAGGCAATGGATCTTGTGCTAGTGGATTTGTTTCCTGCGCATCTTTCAATTGAGGAAAAGACCAAGCATTGGATATCTATATTTTCGCACTTCAAGCCTCCTCATCTTAGGGCACTGAAAACTATTCTTTCACAAAAACGGAGGTGTCTTATTAAATCAATTTCATTCTTTTTTTTGAAGTTTTCAACTATAAGTTTCAAAATCTATTTGTATTTCAGGTTAAGGGAGGGACTGAAGCATTATTTGGACCTATGCAGAAGAACAGAGGTATAAAATGAAGTTGACCAAAGTGATTTTCCTTAACTCTTTTCAATATGCTTGTTTCTTAGTTAAAAAACAATTGTCTTTCATTTGGAGAGATGGACTCAAGGGTCTGATGTCTCCTTCCAATCCTTAGTGACTGCATGACTTGAAATCTCAGACAGAACATGCATTTGTAAAGTCAAATTGTTATGGTCGATTCCAAAATGTAATTAATAACCTTTCTCCAACATTTCTCTCTGCAAGTTAAGTTTTCCAAAAGTTTGTATACATACTATCCTTGTGGTGGTAGCCTATAAATGGCATCAACGTACACTGAAATTCTAATAATTGCTATTGTTAGCACAAGAAATGTTAAATATTATGTCAGTTGAACCAGATTTGTGAGAAGGATCTGATTCTTGCATATTCTGGACAATTTTTTGGAGGTGATAACATTGACAGTGATTTTTACGTGTTTATGATGAGATGATCTGATTCAGAGATGGAGAAGTGGATGATTTGCCCTTGAAGTTGTACTTCCAGGCAAAGCATATATTATGCTATGTGTTTAGAGTAGTCTCAAGTTTAATATCATTATCTGACCTTGAAGTTATGATATCCTTTCCTGTATTCCCAATGCCCGTTAGGAAAGCTTTCAATTTGCCTACATTTTCCGGATTGATTTAATAATGAAACTTATATTTTACTCTGCTAGGTTGCCATCATGCATGTGTGATAAGTTACTTGTAGCATCTTATGATTGATTTCTTCCATTAAATTCTCTAATCTATATACATCAAACAGGCCAGGACAGCTATTACCACTCTAATTCTTCATTATCATCAATTTCTTTATTATTGATTTATGAAATTGTAGGGTTTTTGGACAGGATTACTAGTAAGTAGAACTATTTGCAACATTGTTCCGCATATACATACACAAATACATATTGTATATGTAGTTTTCAAATATATTGACAATTTGACATAGATGTTGTCTTGTAGGATACTGGTCCCGGAGAAACTGAAAGAGATATAGAGGCACTGGTTGTCAAAATGTCCTCATGCTTTCAGTTTCCTGCCAAAGCAAAAGATTGTTTTCAGAAACTTAAGGAACTCAGAGATAATCGACTTTTTAGTGTGGTAGAGGAGTTTCTAAAAGAAAATGCAGTTGACTTTGACACTATAAAGGTTGGTCCAATACATTGATTACCTTTCATAGTTGTTGTGTGATATCATTTCATTTCATTCTTGTGCAGTTAAGAAGCCTCTCATCTTAAATGGTTTTGTCTATCTTATGATATCAGACTCGGCAATTACATGACTACTTACTGTATGCAAAAGGAGTAAAGTGTTATGCTGGGTCATTTCTAGCTCTTCGCTAGTTACTGTGTCTTTAAAGGAACATACAAGATTTTGAGGATTATGAGTATCTTTAGAAGAGGATTTGGGATAAGATTAAGTTTGAGGTTCCTTTGTGGGACTTAAGCCTTTTTTCTTTGGTTTCAGATGCAGCTAGACTGCTAGAGATGGAGTTGGTACTTTTAGCTAGAATGTTATCACTTTTGTTTGGAAATGACCTGTTAGTAAAGCCAGCACAACTTCTTGTTTCCAACTAAAGAAAAAGATGCAGATTTTCTTGTCAATATTTAAAGATGTTGAGGACTTTTTTGGATTATTTCTGGGGGTTGAAGATCAAAGTGGGAGAGTTTAAGGATTACTTTGTGAACAACTTGTAGAAATTGGATCTTAACTTCTCAGAATGCCTTTTATTTGTGAGATTGTTCCATCTTATGCTATCATTTCAAAATTACTTCACTTGATTGACCTCTCTCGCTTCCTTTATATGTTGTCTACGCAGTTTTACAATATCTAAGCTGCTGCGAAATCCTATTTGCAGGATGTATATTTGAAAGAGCTTGAGGGACAGAAAGCACTTTCTGAATTCTTTCATCTACTTTTTAGAAAGTGTGCCTATAATATAATTGGATTTGAGCACGTCCACTATATTTTAGATTGTCTATCAAGTGAAGACGCAGAAGAACAACACTTAAAAAATTACCACACACAGCTTCTTCTGGTAAGATTGTCTTATCTATGAATTAGCCTAAATGAATCATATTTTAAATGTTTTTTATATAGTTTTCTGCAGAGGTGATTAAGGCATCATGTTTTCTTTGGCTTAGACAATCATCGGTGCCTTCCCCTCGCTACTTAAAGGATCAGAGACAAAGTTCCAGCAATTGATACTCGAAGGGGAGATTCCTTTTAATGAACAATTGATTGAGATATTAGCTAGAGAGGGGTGTCATATGCCTGTTAAGCTCAGGTAAAGCTTTCAAATAAACTACTATCTTAACAATTGTTTCTAAAACATGGATTTGAAGGGGATCAGCGGCATGTTGTTTGGTTATCTCTACTATTTTCTACAAACAATTGTGTGAACTGCAGTAGGACATTTTTGAGGATCTTGCTATGCAATTACCTCCTTTTGCATCTTGGTACACAAACTGATGTAAATTTTATTTTAAAGTAAAATTTGCATAATGCTTTTCAAGTATAAATAGTTCATCTGCATTGGTATTGATTAAAGATCAGACATAGCTAAAGTAATAGACAACTAGTTGTCGAAGAACTTCCCTATTATCCCGTCCACATATACTTTCAACTTTCAAGACACTATAAGTTAAAGTTTTTTCTTTACTTTTATGCATGTGACCATCTCATCAGTTTGAATTTGTTTCCTTTCTGTGCAGTGATATATACCCTTCCCTGGAGAAAGTATCTATAGAGGGAACTCGTTCACAGTCTAAACTTGCTGTCACTGCAATATGTGCTTTAGTTGATACCTCTGAGCAATTCATTTACCCTCAACTTTGCAAGGTTAAACACCTGGTGTTCTTACCTATTGCTGATAAGTATTGCTTGATGCTAAAATTTCTGTAATATGCGTGTGGGGCTTCATTATCTTATGTGGTTCTTATGTCAGAAATGTTTTCCAAATGCTCGATTCTGCTTATACCATTGGACTGAATGTTCTTTTTTTGGTACTAGATATTAGTGGATTCTCTACAGAGTGGAAAGAATGTTCCTACTGTTTTGCAGTCCTTGGGCTGTCTGGCACAATATTCCATCTCAACATTTGAATCTCAAGAAAAAGTGATTACAAATTACATCCTTGAGAAAATATTTCAACAAAATGATGTAAACCTCTCCTTGATTGCCTTAAATGTTCTCACTCAATTCTTTATGAACTTGTATAAAAAATCCGTGGTGACTACTTGTCTTTTGGGTCTCCTTGTGATTAGGCTCTTGCTTCAAAGGATCTTGAGACTTCAACTTGTTGCAGTGTTTGTGAATTTAAGGTAAGCTCTTCTAAGAAAAATCAGTGTGTGCAAAATGTTCTCAATAACAGATTCATGTTAGCATTATAACAGCAAGTGTATCTTTACGGCATTTAGAAGTTAGAAGAAGAAGCAGAGTTTCATTTAGCTTTACAACTTTCAAAACTTCACCCATAGCGGTTTCTTTTCAGGTGGTGACTTGATGTCATGTTTCAAGGTTGAAATCATTGGAGTGTGTGGAACTTTCGATCATAATTTTACAAAATTATAGATGGATATTACGATCTAGAAAAAAATAGTTTCCACTACAGCTTCCTGATATTTTCAGTTTTGTTTCATCGTGATATTATATTTGCTCAATATTTGTTTAATTTATACCACAAACTAAATCGTTATTGATATTGTTACTAATCTGCCCCATTATGAAATTACTATGGAGCCCCCCGTCAAACTATCAATTTCTGTGACCCCCCCAAAAGATGGAAAAATTGAGGATCTTTCTTCTCATATTCCAATTATTTATTATTTATACATATAAAACAAATCTTCTTTCGCAGGTTTATGGGCTTAAAACAATTGTGAGGAGCTTTTTACCCCATAAAAATGCATGTCATGGTCGTCGTCCATTCAGTTTTTTGCTTGAGATTATCAAGCAGATGCTACAAAATCATCAGTTGTCTGCTGGCTGCATCCAATGGTGAGGGCATTAACCCCGTATATAATGTCAAAGTGTATATGGCCTCAGTTAACAATCTCTGATCAAAATCATTTAATCTGATTCAGGCCGAACTACTAAACATATCAAACAAGATTTAAGAAAGCTTCATTTGGTCTCTAGTTTTTCACTCACTTGGGGTCTGGGCTGGATCCCCATTCATGTTCTTTTCTTCAGTTTACAGATGTGCATGCATTAGTTTTCTTAATTAATTTGAATAATTTTAATCTTTTGTGAAAGTGAACGGCTGTCTCTGACATTATTTTCCTTCAATACAACGAGATTCTTTTATTGAAATGATCATTATGTTGATCAAAATAGAGAGATAAATTTGGTGGACTTTCTTGACCAAAACTTAATTGTAGGATCTACTGATGGTATCCTCAGCTTTAGCATGCTTTTTAATTTTATCTATCAGGGCTCTGGTTGGTTTTGTTAGGCTGCTTTATTTCATTATGGTAACACTGTACTTATTACTCCATATTTTATCACTTGCATATTATTAGCGCAACCACTTACCTATTATTACCTTTCATTATTCCGGTGAATTTCTGATTTTCAGGGATTATTTAAGTACATAAGCTTTAGTGAAAGTCATTAATGTGGCCTTTCTCAGCCATATCTCTTACCTTTTGCTTTGCAATCATCATCATTTATATATTTGGTTTTCAGTGGAAGAGATGAGGCTTTTATCCGATTAGCTGCAGCCAAGTCTGTTCTTCGGCTTTCAAGGAAATGGGATTTGCATATTTCTCCAGAGATATTCCGCTTAACAGTATTATTGGCCAAGGTCAGTAGAACTTGAGATAATATACAACTTAATAATAATAATAAACGCGAGGATGTGGAATGAGGATGCAAGTCACTGCAGCTATAGCATCTGTTCAAATTGTCTACTACTCCCTCTGTCTCACTAGTGACAGATTTTCCTTTTTGGGATGTTCCACTCTATATGACACATTTCTTCTAATAGAAACATCATCTCTCTACTTTATTTTCTATCCACTTAACTCACAAAACACTCACTTAGAGTGGGACGGAGGGAGTATTATCCAAGTGAATCATTAGTTATGATAATGAGTTTTTTTAGCATCCTGATTTTCAATTGCTCAATTCTCTTCCTTGTTTTCTTTCTTCTTGTGAATGCCCAGCATGCTGTCTTGCTTCGTTCAATGCAGGAAGACAAAGTAGTTGATTTCTCCTTAACGTATCATTTTTCATCAGCTAATTTATGACTTGTGGAAATAGAATAACTCATGGAGTTGAGAGAATGATTTCTCATGATCTCATCCTCCTTTATACAGTTGTGCATGGGATTATTCTCATTAAAACTTCTCCAAGTTAGTTTAGAATACTGGTTATACGCAAGAATGAATCTTCGGTTATAAACTTCCAAATGCCTTTCTGATTCCTAACAAGATTTTTTCACTCTCTATGTGCCAAGAAATACAGTGGCTACATATCCCCACATCACCAACATATCCCCGCATCACCAACATATCCCCACATCACCAACATATCTGTAGTCCAACACTGCAGTCTTTCATATTCTTTCTGCTCCTTGGGCTCTCGTCCTTTTCTCGTAGGTCTAAAGTAGCTCAGTTAATCACTCAAAAGTTTCTTTGTAGTGATGTAAACTGAATGTTGGTGATTATTTTACTAGTCTTGGTTGCATCCTCAAAAGAATAGTAGCTGCTATAGAGTCTGTTTAATGATTTGGAAGCACATTTTGATTTTTTCTTTATCATAAGCACATTGTTTTCATTAACAAAATAGAATCGTCCATTCACAAAAAGAGAACCTTTATTGTGAAACATTAAGCTTCAATTTCTTGTGATGCCATTCACAGAAAAATCCTTAGATCCTCCCGCAGTTGAAATCCACGTTGCTTCTCTAATCTTCAGTCTCTACCAACATTATCACTGGTTATTGAAACTTGTCCAAATTTATCCTATATCTCCATCCAAAAGAAAAACAAAGTGGGACATTCTCCAAACTATTTGCCCTCTTCTGGAGCCTCCTAGTTGTGATTGCTTAATCACTTTCTTTTCCACTAAGTGATTGTTTAGGGACCTTCGCTTAGATGTTGGATATACCATAGCAATGATATGAGGTTTAGTTTCTGAATCATAAAAAGATTTATACTAAATATGAAATATGTTCTAGCTTCTGATGTTAGCTTACAACTGGTTTAATTTCAGTAACTGTTTATTTTGGATAGGACCCTTACCAAATATGATCTAGCTTCTGATGTAAGCTTACAACTGGTTTGATATGAGTAACTGTTTATTTTGGATAGGATCCTTCTCCAATTGTTCGCAGATCGTTTACTAGCAAACTACACAAGTTGTTGCTATGTCACGCTGTGCCCATCAGATATGCGTGTGCCTTATCTTTTGTTGCTTTAGATCCTCTTGAAGATTTGCGCTGTAACGTAAGTTCTTGTTATTTGCCCTATGGTTAACTTGTCACGATCTCATTAACCTATAGACTAAATATGTGGCTTCTCTGCTTGATCATATTCTTCAGGCCCTAAAATATATGGAAGGATTTATTCGTGAATATGGTAAAAGAGTTCAAATCCGTGAAACCATCACTAAGGAAGGAGCAGCTACTCACTCTTCATGCCTAATTATGTTTTTGATACATGTTCTTGCACATGACCGTAATTTCCCTGCTCCTGACTGTGAAGATGCAAAGATATATGCTGAGTTTATGAGGTACTATTAGCTTCTTATCTGGTAATGTTGGCCACAACAATAAACATCTATAGAATTTTCTGTTTATTTCCCCTAATTTCCTCTACACCTCTTTGGGCAGTCCACTCTTTGTCACTATGCAGTCACTAGTGACCGGAAATTTAGTTGATCACAACTTGCGAAGTATTTTTAGCGCATTGAAGAAGGCGGAGGATGCTATTGATGCTCAAATGACTCCGGTAATTACTCTACTGTCTAGTAATTGATTTACCATGGTATTGTATAAATAACTCCTCACTGTTCTCTTCATGTCTGTCTTCACTGTAGAAGCTGCGTCTTTTAGCAGACGTGGGACTCTCTATTTTTGACTCTCTAAATACCAAAATCACACCTCTCGGCCATACTCATGCCGTTGTTCTACTTCCATCATCACTATATAAAAATGGTGCTACGAATATGAGAGAGGCAAGTTTCTTACTGATGCTTCTGTATGGCATTTAAAGACCTGTTTTCTCCTGATGCCATTTAACGATCTACTTCTGCAGGCTAATCCCTACTCTTCGATCTTCTGCAAAGCTAATCCAAGCTTTACTAAGAATTTGGTTTCGAGCCTCAAAACTGAGGTTTTTCTGGTACGTGTATGAACCATTAGTCCCTACCATTTCTTACTTCATCTGTATCGTGGTACTTTTTAATATTACTAATAATGGTTTCTTTTCCTTAGATTGGTACCACTGGGACCAAGCAAAACCATCAGTTTACTGAGAATTCTTTACGACCAAGTGGCACTAGACACATCAAACCGAATCCTGCATATAGTAACAAAGAGGTATTGTTGATGGAAAATACTAAAGCACAGGTTGTTGAGCTCGAAATAGAAAAGGAACAGTCTGATACTTCCAATTGTGAAGCTGATACAAGAGGACAGCAAAACCTAACCATGCCCTCCCTTCTTCGAACTGTTGTACTGGACGGCAAAACAGATGCTTGTAAAGAACTGGATGCCACTCCCTCAGACTATTGTGATTCTATGTCAAAATCTTCATTGCCTGGTGATGAATTTGTTGCAAGTTGTCCTAGAAACAAAGATTTAATTAATAAAACAGACAGCATTCCTGCTGAGCCATCTGGATCAACAGCCAGTGACCAAGTGGATCATGTTATGCCTAAGGTGATTTTAACTTCATGAATCACGATAAAAATGCTTTCAAATGTTTTGCTCGTCATTGATTTTTGTCTTTCATTAGATTATAGAGAGTATTGAAAGCAATGATGGAGGATTAGCCAGGAAACATACTAAAACTTGCACTCCCACTGAAGAATGGTGAGAATTTCTGTGGTTAAATAATCTTAGTTATGGAGCATATGGTTTGTGCATTAAAAACTGACTTCAAATTTTGATGCAGCTGCTTTTCTGTTATTGAGGACAGTTTCGATTCCACCAAGAGCATTCAACAGGTAAAATACCACTTCCTCATTCCTCTTACTATAAGTTGAAAAACTTCACATGTTATTTAAAAGGGTGCTTGATTGATGGTTTTGGAATGGAAAATATTTAGTAACTAGAAATGTCTATTTAACTTATATTTTGATTTATCCATTTCTGCCACACCCTTGAAGATGGAGGCGATTGGAAGTCGTCCAATTGCAATTATTATCATTCCCTTTCTGAATTGCCTTTCTAGTCAAGCACCTCTTAAATACACGTCATCATGTAAACACGGTGGAGATACTCCTCATAAATAAAATAAGACCAATTGTGTTTTTCCTCATCCAGTGCCAGTAGTCAAATTATAGAGAACAATGTTCTCCTAGATGGGCCTCAACCCCAACAGAAACAAGCTCTAGCTGCTAGGACAATAGAATTGTCTCTGTGTAAACTCTTAAGTTTATTTATTAGCATTAAGGAATACCTTGATAATTGATATAAGTGATATGCCTTGAGTTTATGTACTTAAAGCGTTAAGCTAGTACTCGTAGTTAGGTAATATATGGTGCATTAATTATCAGATCTGTAAAGCAGGTCTGTAGCCATGGGTCCTAACAAGTTAATTCAACTGCCTTTCTAGCCTTAGCTAACTTTTGTTCACATACACCCCTTTACAAATAAATTTTAGGGGATTTAATACAATTTTTTATATATAATAAATGTTTTTCCTTTAATATTGTTGAAGTAGGTATTTTCTGATTTCATCTAAATTACTAGCTTGCTCTGACTATAGTACGATGTTGCTTCCGTGAAAACCTGTTAATCCGTATGCTATTGTGCATTATCATCTGCCTTGCTTTACGACAAGAATACTGCTTAATAACGACTTATTGCTACAGGATTTGGATGATCCCCTAACACACAACTGGTGAGGTCTTAACCATGAAACTTTTATTTCAACAATATGGTTGCCTATTGTCTTTCCATTTCTGATTGGTATAATGTTTCTCTCTGTGATATACACTATTCCCTTTTCTGCTGAATATTTACCAACTCTGGCGATAACGGCAGCAATCAAAAGTCAAAACATCTATCCTTTCCGTGATACTTAAACTTTACTCACTTCCAGTTTTCGTACTGAATGGAATAAAGCCCCAAAGATATGTTGAAAATGTGTAATAGTTTGCTGCATTTCGATTGATGACATTTCTTTTTATCCTTAAGTCAAATCCAAAATTGGTACGTCAAGAATTTTCAGGTCCAACTTGCACTTATCAGACTTGTAAGACAGCATTTCAGGGCACTGTTCCTTGTGCTAGCTCATCTTTCACTAAAAATGTATAGTAGCTATCTTTATGGGGACACAGTGATTTCGAAAGTTATAACTAGCCTTTTTACATGTTGTGGCGTTCAATTTTCTTGACATAGTGAAAACTTCCCATAACTAAAAAGATGAATAATTATTAGCTTCTCCTCTACTATACAGTGTTCAAAGCAGCAGTTCTACTGCTAACGCTGAAGCAGAAAACCTTGATTCACACGCACGTGAAGCAAACTTGCCAAAGAAAAGAGACCTCATCATCAGAAAGGCTTCTCAGGCTGGTAATAATATACTGCTACATTTTTATGCGTAGAACTCATTACTTATTGCATGCTACATTGTATTCAAACCAAAAGTTCACTCAATCCCACACCTCTTTGCTCACAGCGAAAAGAACTAAGCAATTTCACGACCCCATTGGAACAGCGAGCTCTGAAGTCATCGATTCGAATGGAAACCAGGTAACATTAGTTTCAGTTCTTTAGTTTGGCTTTTGGATAAAAACGAAACTACAACTGAATAAATAACTATGATTTTATTCGGTACACTGATAAGAAGGCAATTCAAACATATATTTGCTGTGCTGCTTTTGTTTCTCTTACAATTCGTC
Organism: Salvia splendens; assembly: GCF_004379255.2. Taxonomy (NCBI): domain Eukaryota; kingdom Viridiplantae; phylum Streptophyta; class Magnoliopsida; order Lamiales; family Lamiaceae; genus Salvia; species Salvia splendens. The sequence continues at coordinate 7,219,800 of NC_056033.1, read as the reverse complement.
TAACTATTTGGCTGCTGCCGTGACTTCTAAATTCTTCCTTTGGTGTTTTCTCCACTATTTAGCTAAGGAGGAGCCGAAGACAGAAAGTTTGATCTCCAAGAACAGCTTAGGTTGGTGAGAAACTAATATGAAGTTATATATATAAGTTGTTTATATGTTGATCCTCTCTTTTGAGTTTTGAGAATTTTCGAATTTCAAGAGGTACCTTCCACAATGCTTCTCTCTTTCAACGTTAGAGTGACTGTAAGTGTAATGTTAATATATATAGTTGTTGAATGCTTTCTTAAATCTCGAGCTCGAATTTGCTTTGCTATGGACTCATAAGTCATACGAGTGGTCTGATGATTTATTGAAGTCTATAAATTATAATCATGGTACATTACTACATTATATTTGTTGTAATCTCACCGCGTTAATATAGTACTCCATTTGTTTTATTTTCTAAAAATGGTAAGATTATTTTTAATTATAATGCTACTCGGGCGATGGTCGTCTGACTTATTTGAAATTTAACATTCGGAATCTGTTGATAAGTAGTGCCTACATTGCTACAGTTTAGTTTGATAATAGGAGAAGGGTAATTAAAAAGGACAATGAGACTTTACATTATTAGTAGTGTGTAATGAGTTGTAATATTGGATCATAATGGTATAAATTATAAATAAATTGATTTATATAAGTAATGAGTTATGATAGTTTTTCATAAATATAAATATATATTTTTATGAAATTAAAAAAATAAATATTGTACTCCAATATATTTTTATGGGTAGAGGGAGAAGGGTGGGTTCAATCATTAAATATGAGATAAATCCATTACCAAAGGTTGATTGCCGGTGGAGTTTTTAAATTAAAATTAGAGTAAATACCAAAATTGGTTCTGAACCTATGTTTATTTTATTATTTTGGTCTTAAACTTTATATTTTAAATTTTTTTGTCCTGTTCATTTTAAATCGGATAACAATTAGTCATCCGTTAACAATTCCGTTAATATTTAACCGTCGGCGATTTTAATTACAATTTTGACCAACTTAAGCAATTTTTAATTATTTAATCATCAAAATTATTTTGTTAAATAAAATCACAAATTATTTATTCTAATTTTTAACAGTCGTTTCATTCAGTAGGGTTCAAAACTCCGCCACTTTCATCTTCTTCCTCCGCTTCTTCCCGGGAGAACTCCTCCTCCTCCTCCTCCTCCTCCAATTTCTTGTCCAGTTCAGGGCACGCGCACGGGACCACGCCCTTCACGAAATTGGGGCACGGCAATCTCAGGTCCCGCTTCCTGACGCGGCCAGGCTCTTCGACTGCTGGCTGTGGTCGGAGAAGGCGAAAGGGGTGCTGAGGGCTTCGTCGACGTCGAAATCCAAGAAATCGGACCAGTCGAAGAGGGCCGATTGGGTCGGGTCCGCGGCCGGGTTGAATGGGCTTGGTAGTGGCGGCGGTGGGTTGTGCTCCATTTTTTGTGGAACTTATTTTGCTGCGGCGGAATGTGGCAATTTGGCGGAGTTCGAAGAGGGATTGTGATAAAAACTATCTTGATGATTTTTCTATGATTTAAAGGTGGACTTGAATTAGAGAGAGCTACTTTGTTAAAAATTGGAATAAATAATTTATGATTTGGAATAAATAATTTATGATTTGGAATAAATAATTTATGATTTTATTTAAAAAATAATTTTGATGATTAAATAATTAAAATTTACTTAAATTGCTAAACATTGGGATTAAAATCGCCGATTGATATATATTAATGGAATTGTTGACGGAGGACCAATTGTGATCCGATTTGAAAACTTCAAAAGATAAAATTTATGATCAAAATGATAAAATGAGCATATGTTCAGGACCAATTTTGGCCATTATACTTAAAATTAGGTAGAGCACGCAAAAGAGAGAAAATGCGGTGGAATTCAACAATCTATGTTTCGCTTAGATAATGGTAATTATCCTAGTTTTACTTTTGTTTAGTAGTACTAGTTTAATTATCTCTTAATTTGTGTTATTCTTCGGCCCGCCGCTTTTTTAATGTTTTGATTTGTTGAATAAATCTATCAATAAGTGGGTTAATTAATCTACATTAAAATTCAATCATGATAACTAATTTAAATTACCTTATTTTCCTTAAATTTTTCCATTTCCTATTTTGCTTGAGATTTATTAAGAATATTTTGAACAATTTCAATCTAAACTTAAATAGTACTCCTGCTCCATATTAATATACCAAACATCAACTGAAATTGAAAGCTATTGCACCGGTATGATAAGAGCATCCACAATTGTCTAGGACCTCCCATAGTCCTCACATAGCCTTCCCACTACCACATCTCCAGTACTAAAATCCTCCTGCCACATCATCTGGACATGCAACTGGACATCAAATAGCCCTCACATAGCCTATCTACATCACTAATAACAATTATATAAATTTAATTTACAATTGTAGCAACATACGGAATTTAATTTACGAGATAAATACAGGAAAATTGAATAATACTATTAAAATTTCAAAAAGTACAATAATTTTAAAAAAATACATTTAAAAAATTACATAAATTTAAATAAAAAATAATGTCTTCCAATCCTCCGCGCCCACAACTCTTCAATTAAATCCTTTTGGAGTCGAATATGAGCCTCCGTCTGACGCATGTCGGCATGTGCTTGGAGGAGGGCTTCTCATCGTGAGGTACCCACCTCGTACGTTGGCGGCGGCGACGCCGTGGCTTTGACCGGCTTCATCATCGTCATTGACCCAATCAGTCAGTTGTACACCTTCATCTGCGACAATCATGCTGTGCATGATAATACAAGCGTACATTATATCAGCAATGCAGTCGACATGCCACAAACGCGTTGGTCCCTTAACTGCAGCCCATCGCGCCTGAAGCACACCAAATGCACGCTCCACGTCCTTTCGCGCCGACTCCTGCCGCGTCGCAAAGTATGCCTTCTTCGTATCTGATGCGCACCGGATCGTCTTCACAAAGACGGGCCACCTAGGGTATATCCCATCCGCCAAGTAGTAGCACATATCATGCTGGTTGCCGTCGGCGACAAAACTGATGGCCGGACCGACGCCCTGGCACTGCTCTTTGAAAAGGGGCGACGAGTTGAGGACGTTTAGGTCGTTGTTCGAACCGGCTATCCCAAAATACGCATGCCAAATCCACAGCCGGTAACCAGCTACGGCCTCGAGGATCATCGTGGGATTCTTTCCCTTGTAGCCGGTCGTGTAGAACCCCTTCCAGGCAGCGGGACAGTTCTTCCACTCCCAATGCATACAATCTATGCTGCCTAACATTCCCGGGAACCCATGCTGCTCCCCGTGCATCCGCAGCAGATCCTGACAATCTTCGGGGGTAGGCTTTCGGAGATACTGATCACCGAATACTTCAATCACGCCCTGACAGAAATACTTCATACATTCGAGGGCAGTCGTCTCACCGATGTGGAAGTATTCTTCCCACATGTCTACCGAAGTGCCGTAGGCCAACTGCCTGATTGCCGCAGTGCACTTTTGAATAGGGGTGTGGCCGGGTTTGCCAGCCGCATCTTGCCTGAAGCGGAAATACAGATATCGCTGCTCCAAACCGTTAACAATACTCATAAACAAGTCCCGCCTCTTCCTAAAACGACGCCTGAAATGGTTGGCGTTAAAACGCGGCTCCTCTGCGAAGCAAACTGTGAACAGGCGCTGATGTGCAGCTACATGATCACGATCAACCACTTGTCGACGGCGGACAACTGGTCGTGGGCGAGGTACCGGCGGCTGCATATAACTCTGCATCCATCGATCAACCTCACGACTCGTATAGGCATCTAGCTCTTCGTTCAGCATACGCTCGTACTCATCAGCATCCCCATCACTACCACCACCATTACCACCGGCATTACTCATTTCTTAAATTGATCTTGTACAGAAAGAAAGATAGAGAGAGTACTCGTTAAAACAAGTGGTGCGAATGAAAATGACGTCCAAAGCGCGTATATATAGTGTTTTCGAAAAAAAATTAAAAATTAAATTCTGACGCCGGTCTGACGCCGATCCGGGGCGTCACCACACGAATCGGCATGGGTACGCCGAAATTGACGCCGATTTCGCCGACGCCGGTCACAATGGTTTGGCGTCAGAACCGGCGTCGGCGAAAAATCGGCGTCGCGGTTTTGACACCTCCATTGCTGATGCTCTAACCAATCGACAGTGGAAGACTTCAATCATATGGCTACTCACAATTTGTTGCATATTCATTCAGCTAGTGTCCGCATGGAGTGTCTAGTTCAAATATCTAAACAAAATACTCGGATAAAGAGACGGGGAGGGGGTGGAGCTTGGTGGCCCACTTGGGGCTGTCTTCGTCTGCGGCTAGCTTTCGCCGCCTTCGTTCCAGGTGGACGACATCGTGAATCGGTTTCGGAACCACTTGCACCGGTATTGTTGGGGAATTTTTTCGATTAAAAAAAATTTCAACGGTGAAAAACTACGCTCACTCACCGGGGGGCACGCCCACTCCACAACCCGCCACGTGTCACGGGCGCGTCGACTCCATAGACCGAGCCGTGGTCTCTGCGTCGAGTCGTCTCACCCTACCAAGCACAATTGCAGATGCTCTAACTAATGTTCCACGTCATTAATTAAATGATTACCCGTCTTCCTTGTCATTTTAATAAGCCGGAATCTATACTGAGTAGAAAATTGACATCCCGGACAAAGTTCATAATATTATTTGTCAAATTTGAAGTTCATGGAAAAAATTGTGTGATATTAGACTGCTAAACCTAAATTAAAACACTGAACTTTTTATAATCGTATTAATATTAATTATTTTCCTAGCGTGTAAATAATTCATAAACAAGCCTTTTTAAAAAGTAAAAACAATCTTGCGCGAAGGTTTGCACCGTCTACCAATGGCGAATCTGAAAACCGATTCCCCTCTCTCCACCCGCATCGCCCGTTCCTTCCTCCACTTCCTCAACTCCGGTAATCTCTCTCCAACGCCGCTAACACGTGCTTGCGTTTCAGTTCTCGATCAATAATTGTGTTGAGCTGAACAAGGTTTTATAAAATTATTTGTTGAATATACACAGTTGAGCTGTCGGAAGGAGCTGACGCTGAAGTGCTTCAAGTTGCAAAGGAATGCTTGGCGGAGGTTTTTAAGATTGATCAGTCTTCAATCGGTAGTCAGTCAAATTGTGATTCGTTAGTCGACATTTTCAGCTCTAGAGAAGAATCTGGTAGGCGTATCGGTAATAATGGTGTTTCTGATTCCGACCCGCCGACTTCTTCTAGTGGGAAGGATGCTGGAGTACAATCATCGGTCCTCTTCTTACTTTGTTGCTTGTGATATTTGGATTGTGATTGTTCGTGTTTAGGTTTTGACTGAATTTCAACTGTAAATTTTATCTATTTCAACTAGTTGCCTTATTTGATAAGGTTAAAAATTGGATAGGTTTGATGGGAAGTCAATTTGGTTAGTGTCCTAAATCCATTGTACTGATCTAGATATACTGATCTAGATAATCAAAACACAACCTGTTGGAAAGTAGAAATCTATGTGTTTGCCTTTTTTTGGGCAAAGCCTCTCTTAAGTTTGGCAATCAGCAGAGACTTGATATTTCCTTGATGTTCTCGTTGCTCAACAATTATCTTCAAGTATTAGTTTTACGTTGTTAATTATCCTGGTTGGTGGGGCCGTTGGAGCAGGAGTTGGGTAATAGGTATTTTCATTTGATCTTCTTGCGCCATTTTATGTAATGGCTGGCTCTAATTCTATGATGTTATATTTCAGGATACGGACAGAACAAGGGAGCCACATTCACTTGGTAGGCTGCAACACTTTTTCTTTCCTACATAGATTGATTATATGGTTTTTATGGATGTAAGAATTCGTATGAGTAATATAGGAAATACCCCTTATTGGGGGAGTGTGATAAAGATTTTATCTCCTTATCCACCGTTCCGTTTGTACTGGAACTCATACATTAGGGGTGTAATTAATTTTCAGTCCTATTGGGAACCAGTTGCTTCTGATGAAATGAGACCTGTGGGCTGTGGCATAAGTGTCACACTACGTGTATATTTCAGCATTCTGAATATTAGTTATGCTGCTTTAGCCTTTAGGCTTGACTAAGTCGATTCGATGAAGGTGTGGAGACAAGGATAGAATACTAGATATATCTTTATGTTTGGCATCTATGCAAGGAGGTTTTTTTTGCCTAGTTGTCCTTAAGTTGGTTGGTGCGTGAGAATGGAAATAGCAGGGATCAGTTGTATATTTTACCTTATAAGTTAAGAATGATATTTCCGATAAAGGATAACACTCTATTTTAAATTAACAGGAGAAGATGAACTTTTTGGTCAGTTTTTTGGCGCTCTTGAAAACATCCACTATTTCAGAAGAATGCCTGATGGGAATGATGATCAGATCGAGCTTGATAGAGCAGCACACCTATTTCATAATGCTGTGCAGGTATGAGGTGCTTAACTTGATATGGAGACTATTTATAGTTTTAAATTTGCATCATTTTACATGGCGTGTTGATTCAAAATTAGTGATGTGGGAAGCGTAGATAGCCGATAGCTCCCATTTAATGTTTCACTAGCCTTTTCTTGGCCGAGAGTTTTTTTTTTGTCATGCATGTCAGTGATGTCACTTGACCAAGTTCGTTTGTTTTGTTGATGTCAACTTATCAAGTGGGAATCTTGTTCCACTTAAATCATACTTATATGGTGCATGCACTAGACATTTCTTCACTGTCAAGCCATCTTTTTGACAACCTCGGATGAGTGACCAATATAGTTATATAGGTTTTGGTGATTCATTTGATAGTATATTAGTTTCTTGGTGTTAGCAGGAAATGCAGACAACAGGGTGTCAAACTTTTGATCAGAAAATGCTGGCAGAGACCTTCAAAACACAAGGTACCTACACTTGATATTCTTCAAGCAAAAGGCTTTGATACACAATCGTCAACAATGTAAAATGAAACGAATATGCCATAGTCCTATGTTTCTTACCTACAGTACATGATTCAGCAATAATGTCATTGTAAAGAAAACACATGTTGATCAAAGTAAGGATACATTTGTGAGAACTCTGGAAAAAGTTGAATTGGCAATCAAATATTTCGGAATTCCATTGGGTAGGAACCCCTTGTCCCCCTTTAGTGTACTCCTCAAGTGTTAGTAGTTAGTACATACAAACTATGACTTAGATGCTCTAGCAACTGTTAAGTTACTAGATGTTCCACTTTAACATACGTAATGGTGTTCTAAAATTGATTAGGGAAAATATGAAAATCTTTATCAATGACAACATTTGGAAACAACTATTGTATTTCAGGAAATTTAAGTGTTCTTTGGTAATCATAAAAAAAGTTTTTTTTTATGTTTCCAGAGATTTTAGTGTTATCTTTGGTTGGGATGTTATCACCTTGAGGGTTACTCATCTTTTTTTGATAAATATTGTTGTTCCGCACCTTCTTATGTTAGGTAACAAGGCCATGCAGTCTAAACTCTACACAGAAGCAATTGAACTTTATACTTTTGCTATTGCTTTATGTGAAGGCAATGCTGTTTACTACTGCAACAGGTCAGTATCATATTTATGTAGATTAAAAGTTATCTATTCTATGTCTTCAGCCTTCATACCATTAAATGACATCCTAATTTTGTCAATATGTCACATGTATTGTTGGGTTTTTTCAAGTCCTTAGTGCTCACCTAATATTTTTCAGGGCAGCTGCATATACCCAGGTTCAGCGATATGATGAAGCAGTTCGAGATTGTTTGAAATCCATAGAGGTCAATCCAAATTATAGCAAGGCTTATAGTCGCCTAGGATTTGCTTACTATGCTCAAGGGAAGTACAGGGATGCTATTGATAAAGGATTTTCAAAAGGTCGGCGGTTTTAATTGAAGAAAACTTTTCCTTTCAAGTTGAATAAATAAAATTAACTGTGATTTTAATCAGATCAGTTACATCTCAGTTGCTCTAGACTCTTCTGTCAGTTTCAATGGGAGACATACTTTTCATACATTTAGATGGAATAGTATGGAACTAACTCTTACAAAACCTTTGATATTGTTTCAGACATCAAATGATGTTATGACTTATGTACCTGTCGTTATGTAATGATTCTGTGAATATGTTAGTTGAGATCATATAAGTTGACCTTGTGAAGATACATGGCATGCAAAAGTGAAATCTTATAGAATTATTGTCTTGTTGGGCAGCCTTGCAGCTGGAACCTAATAACGATTCAGTGAAAGAAAATATCCGGGTTAGTTGACATATGCTATTGATATTGTAGGACTTATCAGTGGTTAAATATGGTTATAATGTTATACTCTATCATTCTTATTTTCTTACTCTTAAGGTTGCCGAAATGAAGCTGAAAGACGAGCAACACAGGGCAGGATCTGGTCAGGTAGTCCTTTATACTAGCGAAGCGAGATATAATATTTCATATTTGCGACTTTTGTCTGATATTTCTGAAAGATGGTTCTTACAAAGCAAAACTTTGTTAGAATATAACATCAAACAACATATTGACAGTTTCAATAAATTTTTTTAATATGAGCATTAGTTCCAAACTTCATTTATAGCTTCTGTCTCCCTTTCACAGAGTTCTACCTCCACGAGTCATGGACAGTCGAGCCAGCAACATGAAGGTCGACCAAGAAGTAGTTCCGCATCAGCACCTCCGTTTTCCATGCCTTTCAACATGAACGGTTTCCCCCCTGATATCACTAGCATGGTGATGAATATGACTGGCAACATGTTCCAAGATGGACCTGAGGGAGCGAGTCAAGCTGGTCCACACAACGAGCCAGGAGTCAGAGTTGATGGCAATGTGAATTTCAACGTCAATGAGCTGCCCGAGGAAATATCTGGTGCTTTCAGGTCTATGATGGGGATGTTCTCTGGAGCATCACCCAATGGGAATCAACAAGATAACAACAACAATGGAAGACCAGCCTCGAGCTGAGACAACGATTTACTGCTCGAACAAACGCTTGTACAGTCCTCAAACTCGATCTCTACTTTTGACTTATTTTGAGAACCCTACTGCAGCTCTACTCAATAGATTTGCGCAGGAGCAGAATCTTGGTTGCTGGATGTATAATGCAAATTCAGGTAAATTTGAAATTTTGAATTATCTGATTATACAGGCAAATGTTTTCAGTTTGTTCGAGGGAAATGTATTAATTAACAATCGAATTATAAATCCAACAATAATTGAATTAAGTTGTGGCTCTGACAAGCCCTCACTTCTACACAGTCTCTATTTGTTGATTATACTTAAATTAAGTTGTAAAAACATAATAATAGAGCTTTATTTTAATTTTCTCAAACCTTTAAATGTGTTTCATCTTGTCCCTCTTTGTTGATTGTAAATTAAGTTGCAAATAACATTATATAATAGAGCTTTATTTTAATTTTCTTAAACCTTCAATTGTGTTTTCATCATGTCATTTATGAAACTAACTTTTCTCGAAAAAAGAGATTGTTTTCTAAATGCCGTTTCAGGGTTGTAATGGGCGAAATCTTACTATTTTGGTTTATTTTGTAAACAAATACATTGTTTGAAAATTTTGGTCAAATTTTTCACACGTTTAAAAATAAGGTGGAAAATCATCTTGAATTTGATCACAATTATCCCACTAGCAGAAAGCACCTTATATAATTTCACCAAAATTTTTGGCCGTAAGATACTTACAAAAACATTTAAATTTCAAGGTTTATTCTACTAATCTTGACAATTTCAAGAATATGCCCTTGCAAAAGTACTACGAGAATTGACTAAGTTACAAAATTTGGCTTTTAGTTTTAGCTATTCGTTGTTCTATACTTGATTTATAGTAGTACCTTTTTGTACAAAGTTCCAGTCAACTGTTTTTTGTCCATGCTTTTACTCCATAAATCCAAGAATGAGCTGTTCACGGCTGACCCACGGAAACTAAATTTATAAAACATTATAACTAACAATAATTATATCCTAATAGTATAAAGAAACTAGTATAATTTTTATAATGTATTTATAACCACATGTTACAAGTAACGCGTGTATCAAATTATGTTTTCAGTATATACAACCTTCTAGATTTCTCAACTTTTACTTCAAATATGTGTAATTACCTCAAATAGTATCTACATCTAAATTAAAACATCCGAAAATAAAATAATACTACAAATAAAAAACAAACTTGATATCATCATCAATAAATGTCTCAGCAATTACACTTCATAACCATACTATTTTTACACATGTCAATTCATTTCTAAATCAATGAAATGACTCCAAATATATCAAAAGAGTCAGAGCCTAAACTTTCTAACTTGAACAAAAAGTCAAAAACTACCGAACTTGAATTGAGTATATAGTACTATTTTTTGAGGCATATATCAATCAACTTTGGAAAATGAAACATGTCATTTTGAGGCATTTATCAATCAACTTAGGTAAATATAATTAGTCCAGATTAGTAGTCATTCAATTTTGTTCAGTCCATAAAATGGCATCCACAAAAATCCAGCTGATTTCAGTAAAAATCCAGCCAAGAAAAAAAACTACTGAAATTTCAATGCGTGTGGTCTAAATAAAACCTCGCAAAGCCAATAGCAATAAGAAGAATCCACGCTAACATGCACCACCGCCACTCTCACTCCTCTTGACACTCACATCCTCTCTATTCATTGTTCTTTCCGCCAACCCAGTTTAGAAGGTGAGGATGTTTCTTTATCTCTCTTGTTTCATCCAATTCAGATTGATTTCGCTTAATGGGGATTATTTGTTGCTCGAATTTGTATGAATTGTATTGCATTTTGTAAAAAGTTATGATCTTGATTGCTGAAGTTTGTGTTTTTCGAATACTTATTATGCCTTGTTTTTCAGTTTCTTGATATGGGATTGTTTCCTTTTGTTTTGTTTCATCCTCCCGGGAGGGTTAGGGGAGCTAATGGAGTTTTCGAAATTTGTATCCTTCAATGGTGAGAGAATGCTCGAGCAATTTGGATATGGAAGCGTGTTTGTTTGACTTTTTGGGGATGTATACTTCACTGGTTTTGGATTTTTTTTAATGTGTGTTTGATCTGGCCTTTTTGTATTGGATGGTTTTAGGTAGTGGCTCTACTTGTGGAAGAATGGGGTTTTTTTTCATAAATGCTGAGGGCCTATTGATCTCAAGTGAAAACGACCTTGCAGATGAGATGATGTTATGCTGAATATTACTATTATCTGTGAAAATTAGGCTACTTGCTCAGGCTAGTAAGAATTGCTTTATGTGAGAGTTTCTTCATTGGACGTTTTTATTTGGTCACCCAATCTATTCAGGGGGCGTTTACTTTTTGAGGATTAGCATCTACTGATAAAAATAGCATAGTTTAATCCACTGTTTACTAAGATGGATTGAAAGGGAAGGATTGAAGAAATCCTAGTAATGAGGATAAAAATACTCAATCATGAAAAGTAAACGTTCCTCGAGCATTTGAAATAGTCAGCTGTTGGTGCATTTTTACTTGTTAGATAGGCCTCCTGTCATTCTGTGATAATCCATCATAAAACGTTTTCTTGACAAAGTCTTGTTTGGCTTTAAAGGTTTCTGATTCTGTTTCCTTTAGGCTTTCAGGCAGCATTTTGAAGAATGGGTCCTTATTATGTTGGTGCCATCATTCCAATTCTGCTAACGCTCCTGGTACGTAGCACGAAAAAGGAGAAGAAAAGGGGTCTGCCTGCGGATGTTGGTGGAGAGAATGGTTATGCAATCAGAAACTACCGGTTCACTTCACCCATCGAATCAGCCTGGGATGGGATTACGACCCTTGCTGAGCTTTTTGAGCAGTCATGCCAAAAATATTCTAACAGGAGATTGCTAGGGACACGGAAATTAATTGCAAGATCAGTCGAGATATCTGGTGGGAAGTCTTTTGAGAAGCTCCATTTGGGTGAATATGAGTGGATAAGTTATGGGCAAGCTTTTGAATCCGTATGCCATTTCTCCTCTGGTTTAGTGCAACTTGGACATCAAAGGGGAGAACGCGCGGCAATCTTTGCTGATACACGTGAAGAATGGTTCATTGCGCTGCAGGTATGTTGTGTCATGTTTTTGAGTTTGAACCCTTGTATCAAGTGAAGACATGAATGTCAACTAGTATTACCGTTACTACTTCTATATTTATGTATTTGCTGGCTTGTGTATACTTTAAACTTGACATAACTGATCACAATATAATTCGAAACTACTAATTTATAACTTGTATTTTTCTTCGATCAGGCTTGTTTCAGGCGCAATATAACAGTTGTGACCATCTATGCATCTCTAGGAGAAGAGGCACTGTGTCACTCATTTAATGAGGTCTCTCTCTCTCTCTCTCTCTCTCTTACACACACACACACATGTGCACGGGCAAGCGCACCCCACTCCTTTTCCATAATGTTTGTACTAGCTAAATTGCTGAATACATTCAGCTTTAGTCTGTTCACTTTCTTCGTTAATTTCCTTTATGGTGAGTCGGTGACATGACACTTACATTTTGCATTGTGTTCTTTAGACAGAAGTCACAACTGTGATCTGCGGACACAAGGAACTGAAGAAAATAGCAAACGTTAGTGGACAACTTGACACCGTCAAGCGTATTATATGCATGGATGATGAATTCCAGTCAGATGCTTCACTGGTTAGTCTGGTGTCTGGAAGCAGCGGGTGGACTGTCACTTCATTCTTGGATGTAGAGAAGCTGGGCCGCGAAAGTCCAGTTGATCCAGAGTTACCTCTTTCAGCTGATATTGCTGTGATAATGTACACGAGTGGTAGTACTGGTATGCCCAAGGTTAGTACGTGTGTACGACTTTTGCTATTTGAGCAACACAATAAGTTTGACGTATGTTATTGGTTCAGAGCTATCGTAATTGCACCCCCTCCTGTGATATGTTTCCATGAGCTTCACCCGTGAGTCATGCTGATATATAACTGACACTTTTTTTTTCCTTTCACCCCTTTCTTTTCTGTGCAAATAGGGTGTGATGATGACACATGGTAACATTTTAGCTACATTATCTGCTGTGATGACTATTGTTCCTGGACTAGGACAAGATGATGTTTATCTAGCATACCTGCCACTGGCCCATATTCTGGAACTAGCAGCTGAGGTATGGCCTTCTCTGAAGTTCTCGACTAATTCTTGAAAGTCAAATTGCCCACCTTTAACTTTTACCTCATAAATGCTTGTCTGTTGCTTGATGAATTTTTTTTTCCATCATACCATTTTGCTGTAGAATATTATGCCTGCCATTGGAAGTTCTATAGGATATGGGTCTCCTTTAACTCTCACCGATACTTCAAACAAGATAAAGAAAGCTACAAAAGGGGATGCGTCGGTGCTAATGCCAACACTTCTGGCAGCAGTACCTGCCATTCTTGATCGTGTTAGAGATGGAGTGCGTAAAAAGGTATGCAATATTTCATACAAACTGGCAATTAAGTGCTTTCATTTTTGTTTCTAATGAGTTTTGTGAGTAAATTTATGTGCGCTAAAACCCACTGGTAAAACTTCAGATAGATGCTACTGGTGGACTCCCAAAGACACTATTCGATTTGGCATATTCTCGCCGATTGTCTGCAATAAATGGAAGTTGGTTTGGGGCTTGGGGATTGGAGAGGTTTCTATGGGACCTCCTGGTGTTCAGAAAAGTTCGAGCTATTTTGGGTGGTCGTATTCGCTTCATACTATCTGGAGGAGCTCCTCTTTCTGCTGACACACAAAGATTTATTAATATTTGTCTTGGGTTAGTATTTCTATAAGCTTGCAAATAAAATATTTTATTTATTAGCCGTCAGAAATGAATTACTGTTTTTAATCCTTCATTTGGACTATGAGAGTTTGTCTTCCTTTTTCGATGATCTGATGTAGTAATTCACTCTACTTCGAATTGTTTGTTATCTTTAGTGCTCCAATTGGTCAAGGGTACGGTCTTACTGAGACCTGTGCTGGTGGGACTTTTAGTGAATACGACGATCCATCTGTTGGTCGTGTTGGTGCTCCTCTGCCTTGCTCAGTTGTTAAGGTAACTGCATCTAGTCTTAATCCACTTTGATGATACCAGCACGAAACGAGACTCCTCATCCTTGTGTGAAGACTAATACAATAAGGATAAAAATACTTAGCATTTACTTTTTTTAAAAAAATTTCTTTTACTATATTATTTCTATCTTTTCAACGATATTCTCTGAACAATTTTTCAGTTGATTGATTGGCCTGAAGGCGGATATTTAATTAGCGACACTCCAAAGCCACGTGGTGAGATTGTCATCGGTGGACCTAATGTTACTCTTGGATACTTCAAGAATGATGAGAAAACAACGGAAGTTTACAAGGTAATTTATTTGTGGTTGAACCTTTCATCTGTGCCAATAGAAGCCTCTGATTGTTCGTCTGATGCCTAAAGGTGGATGAGAGAGGAACAAGATGGTTCTACACTGGTGACATAGGGCAGTTCCATGCCGATGGTTGCCTCGAGATAATTGATCGTAAGAAGGACATCGTTAAACTTCAACATGGAGAATACGTATCCCTGGGGAAGGTACTGTACAAACTAAACGTTCGAAAGGGTTAATTGCCAGAAATAACGCAATGTCTGCCCATAATTTGCAACTTCCACATGATTTTTTTAAATGTTGTGTTATTCCGCCCAATTGACTATGCGATCCCTTTTCGGGGCAGACAACTGACGACTTTGGTACATAGGTTGAGACTGCTCTGATTGTCAGCCAGTATGTGGAAAACATCATGGTGCATGCTGATTCTTTATACAGTTACTGTGTGGCTTTGGTGGTGGCTTCACAGCACACATTGGAAGATTGGGCTTCGAAACGAGGAATTCAATATTCCGATTTAGCTGACTTGTGTCAAAAGGAAGAGACTCTCAAGGAAATCTCCAACTCATTCCTCAAGGTACTCCCCCTTTTCTTGTGTCGAACGAATCCTCTATTTCCCATCGAGTCTATCAAGTGGGCGTCACTTTAGGTGATACATTAGACTGGCGGTATATATGATATGGTCGAGTATTTGAAGGACAAGATGATCAAACAACGTCAAAATTGTTATATCCACCACCTCCCTATGTGACACCATTTCCCGAGTCAATGTAGACAAAACATATGTTCGAATATTTGAATGACAAAATCGTTCTATCCAGGAGTAAGCACCCCTAAGTGAAACAGGTCCATATAAATGGGTGTGAATGAATGCAGGAAGCAAAGGCAGCAAAATTGGAGAAGTTTGAGGTTCCTGCAAAGATCAAAGTACTGTCTGAAGCTTGGACGCCGGAATCGGGCCTCGTCACTGCTGCTCTGAAGCTCAAGAGAGAGGTGATTAGGAAAACCTTCTCTGAGGATCTTTCCAAGCTATACTCTTCATGAACCAGTTTTCAGAAATACCCTTTTTTGTAGATTTCACAGATATCTTGCAGAGGCGTTTATCCTTTTATTTTCTGTTGCTTCATTTCTCGGAAGAGAAAAAGACTCACTTTCATGTGTACTAAAATACAATACTGTTTTCTTGGTTTCATGTGAGAACTTAAATATTTCAAGAAAATTATTTAGCTACAGAATTTTTTATACGTGATAAGTTGATAACTGAGTTTTTAATTAAAAAATGGAGATGTAGTTTTAAAATTATTTCTTGTTAATTATCAAATAGTAAGATGCTTCATCACTTCCATAGCTTTTCAATGGGCTTGCTTATCTCATAGTATGATTCAATGGTAAAAATCTCATCTTTCTTTTCTACTAAAGCACAAGATGCTTTTATTCTTCAAAATGATGATAATCAAGATGTTTGATCACTTATACTTTGTCATTTTTAGATATAAACAATAATAATAATAATAATAATAATAATAATATAAAATCCTCCATTTATTTCAACAATTTATCTCTATATTCTGAGATTTCACAGTTATGGAGAATGGGGGTGATGGCCACTTGGAACTTACATATGGACTCATTCCAAACCTTATCTTCTCTTTGTAGCAAGTGGATAATGAACACAAAATTTCTTCAAAAAATCAAAAGAAAATTAACTTAAAGATCAAATCCTTGAACACAAATAAAAAGCCAAAAGCTACTAATTAACCAATAAATAATTAGAGAAGAAAAGTAGTGACATTCAACTTCGGGATGGGATGAGTCAAACTAGTTTGAAAAGGATACTGACCCTATTTAATCACCACCTAATTAAATAGTGTAACATCACTATAAATTTGTAGGACCAATCATTCCTATCAAGTATCAACCCCTCCAACTTACTCCTCATTCAATTGTTTATATATGCAAAATTTCCCATTCACACATACACAACACACACTATATGTATGTCTATATATAGGCATCCCAGACAAATTTCTTGAACTCTTACCTCATCACACACACACACGCTATATAGGCATCCCAGACTAATTCTTGAATATATAGGCATCCCAGACTAATTTCTCGAATTCTTGCCTCATCTCACACACACATACACACAGTGAGAATGAAGGAGTGCTGTTTTCATCCTAGAGAAATGGTGGTTGGAGTTTGTGCCTTGTGCTTGAATGAGAAGCTCTTAGTATTGGCTGCTGCTTCTAAGAAACAAACCAACACTTTCCTACCTAAAATCTTTGCTTCATCCCACATACTTAAACACCACAAATCCCACACCCCACAAGGTCAGCTCCCCTCTCTCTTGCATTGTTTTTACTTTTTAGTGAAATATTTTGGATGGTGAGTTGTTTGGTGTAAATCCCATGCATGCTCCATGAAAGAAGGAATGATCTTTTTCTTGAATTAGTTATGTGTGATCATGAAATATAACCAATTTAATTTCAAATTCTTAATGAGATAGTGAAAATTTAACCCTTAAAACATTTTTGTTTAATTATTTAGATGTTTTCGAATATTATCTTTATAATATTCCAACTTCATTTTAAGTTGAGACCAGCTTTTGTCACAAATATCATTAATTTGGTTGGATATCAATATAATGTTCTTTTTAAACGTAGAATGAACAATGCTTCATGAATTCAGACTCTTTCATATCAATCAAGTTCGAAGCAAATGGTGTAGCCTCATGGGACAAAGGTAAAACCAGTGATGAAAAGACCAAGAGTGTGATCGAGCACACCAGCTCGTTGAGGTGGCGGAGGCGGATTGGCAACCTCCTCCACCTCATCAACCGGAAGAGACCGGCCGAGGGCCACGTCAGCACAAGGCATCTTGAAAGAGAGAAGGTTAAATATGGGTGGATAAGGATTCTGACAAAGAAGAGGGCCAAAGAATAAAGGAGGTTTAATATTCAAGAAAAGGAACCTATCATTTTATGGGTCAAAAATATCATTTTTACTAAAAATGATATTTATATACTATAAAATGATATTTTTTCAGCATGCATAGAATGATACTTTTAATCCATAAAATGATATATTTCGTCCATAGAATAATAGGTTATTAGGTTATCACCATAAATATGGGTTATCATATGATCACATCCCCTCTCTATCTATATATATATAGATGTATTACGTTTAATGTGTGCATTTGTATGTGAAAGTTTGAAGCTTCAAGAAAGTTACAAACTTTGAATTATTAGGTCTTCCAATGGTCAAGGAAGCAAGAGGGCCACAACAATATTATGCTGAATCATGCCCTCTTGTGATTAATCTTCAAGAATTCAGTCAATGCATGATGATGAAACATGTTGATTGTACAAACAAGAAATTATGATTTTTTTATAAATGTCTTAACATATTTTGAAGCAAAACACGGGATAGATGGATGCATGTGCAAAATTGCTTGTATGCCACAATTCTGACAGGACCACAATTTTTGGGCATTATTGATATAGGTGTGTTTCTCTCTGACCAAAATTTATATAGACAGCTTGATTTAGTTGAACCTTTGTTGTTAGAATATATTCTACAGTACCTTGTTTGAGCATCCATCCACATGAAATTTGTCCTAAGTTGATAATATGAGGCCTATTAAATATTCTGTTTCTTACTTTTAGTTCATTGAAGTGATGGAACTGAACTGTGACAAGTTAGCCATATACCATAAGGTGATGTGTCTATTTAAAAATTGACAGTGAGCTTGTATCAAAGCAATGTCGTTTCGATATTCCTGTTAGAAGGTCAATGTATAGTTCTGATCGATAATCGCAATTTTTATATCCAGCTTGAAATATATTCACTAAAAGATAAATCAATTAGAGAAATAAAGAATAACAATCAATAATAGCACAAAAATGTAATATTAATAACAACAATTTTAAAAATTACACAGGACAAACTCATAAATATATACCACTGTCTATGCATAAAATGTTAATAAACCATGGTGTATGGTCCCATAGAAGAGCAAACACACACACAGACACACAATGTCACATGCATGTATATTAAATTACATATGCTTTGTATTTGTGCAAAAGAATTCCATAGAGAGAAAAAAAGATAGTGAGATGTGAGGAAAAAAGATTTGGTCAAAAAGGGGACCCCTCCCATATATATCATCATCTACCATAAAATTCTTGGGAAAAAAATAAAGGCAACACCTTTAACATTCTTTTCATCTCAATCTCATACTTAAAAGAGATCCCTTTGCTACACAAGTCAAACCAACTTTTATGAGCCCACATTATTTTGTCACACTTTCGTGCATGCTATCCATATGTCTATAAAGCGTCAATTAAAAAACATACTTCATCTCGACTGACTAAT
This sequence comes from Salvia splendens, assembly GCF_004379255.2. Lineage (NCBI taxonomy): Eukaryota > Viridiplantae > Streptophyta > Magnoliopsida > Lamiales > Lamiaceae > Salvia > Salvia splendens. Next base: position 7,201,043 of record NC_056033.1, on the reverse strand, counting down.
TAACGTTATTTACACGTACGACTTTGGACATCACAATATGTATGTAATTTAAATCAACAACTCTCTCTGCTAAGGTCGCACAACCTTCTTTACAATTAATTATTTCAAAACTTTAGTCCATCTTTTTTCACATTTTGTAGGACACAAAATAAAGAAGTGGGGTCTTAGTAGAACTGCATACAATTTGAGTGTGAAGTAACACACAAGCAATAGACAGTGTCAGGGAGGTTTCATTATCTCATCACTAAATCAATGGTATATATAGTAACATACAGCATAATGAGAACGAAGCTTGAGCATGCCAGTAATCGATACATAATGGACAAATTGAATGAAAGCAACAAATCGACGTTCTGGACATATAGATCATTAGCAAGCACTGAATCACCAAACAATGAACAAATCACTGCATTCCAATCACCAACATAATCCCCACATCTGATGCAGGTTTCATAGTTTTGTACACATCGGCTATCATTCGTTCAGCTCGACCACATGAATTCGCAAACAATGATTAAGCATGAAACTGGAAATAGAAATTCCGAAAAAACACAAATTCTATACAAGCAACTTCACTTATGCTTCTTACTTGCGCAGAAAAGAATGGCTGCCAGCATGACTTCTTTCCCATGTAAAGCATTTGGTTCAATGCACGCGTGGTATTGGTTCATCACATGACCATCATGAGACAAGAGGAGTACCAAAACCAGCTGAACTAGGTTGCAAGGAGCGAATCCTGATGTCGTACTTTCTCTTGCTGGAGATTTCACTGCTCGAGGGTGAGTCTGACCCGTCCGTTATGAGGTGGATGGAAGAAGCATTGTTCAGGTCAGAAGCAATTCCAATAAGGTTCCCACATTTCCGGCATAGGAGTTTTGTTCTCCGACGGAAAATACCCCAAGAGTGCTTGAAGATGAAGTATGGTATACAGCTAAATTCTTCAACCTGGTTGAATCGGCTCTCATCAATTGAGAAAAATGATATAGTCCCTTTCTTGATAGATTTACCATATTTGGACCCAATGGTAGATGTGTTCCGACTGGATGAGTTCAGGTTTAAATCATAGCCACAGGAACCACAGCTGGAGAGAGAAAACAGTAATGTCACTTCAACTAAATGCATCATATATGATGCTCAAATGCAAAACTGGATAGAGATAAAAGCTTATGAAAGTATCGTTTAGACAATCTTTTCAAAAGTCAAAACAAAGCATGTTGTCTCCATAACTACAAAGATCACCAACAATTATGCATTTTGTGCAATCCAAAAGATGATCCTAAAAGTTCCAGATGATCAATATAGGAAAAAGGAAAATAATTTATAATCTCTGCAGACTGCAACTTCTGATGCCCAGAAGAACAATTCTTGTCTTTGTTGGGCCATAAATCATTCTTAATATGAGCCCAGTGGCCAAACTTCATGACATATATTCTGCATCCATATAGATAACAATTAAAATGCATTTGATATCTCTCACCCTTATAGCTCATCACAGCTTACAGTGGTGGACCTTTGTGACCACTGCAGAGCTTCCCACATTTCTAAAAAATGATCTATTCTACTAACTCAAGTTAATATGCAATATCCTGATAGTGCATCTTGATACAAGTTTTTTGCTCTCAAATGAAAGAATCAGCAATTTGCCATAGGACATGTAAGATTCACTAGTGTGTTATTATCTGAGATAACTTGGAGCTTGTAAAACATAAATTTGACCTTGAAATAGCAAGTGCTACCAGAATAAGTACCCTCTAAAGCTTCTACATGGAAACTGATGTACGATGAGTGTGTTCTTCTGGGAAAGTATGATTAAGGTTACAAAGTACACGTAGCGTGGAAAAAAAGCTCAAACATACATACAGTAGATGCAGACAGAAGAAAGATTTAAAGGTATGGACTCACTTTTTGATGTTTTTAGGATATGACACACATCAAACAGTATGATCCATATTTAAGGTACATTATAAGTTGTCTCTTGTTCAGATCCAAGTTACTCAATTTACACCAACACCAGAATTTGGACCGTGGCCCCAAGAAAATTAGAAACCAACGTTCTTCCCAGAAGACATGACAAAACCTCAAAGTTGACACCTAATGTGTGACTCACTTTTTGATGTTTTTAGGATATGACACACATCAAACAGTATGATCCATATTTAAGGTACATTATAATTTGTTTCTTGTTCAGATCCAAGTTACTCAATTTACACCAACACCAGAATTTGGACCATGGCCACAAGAAAATTAGAAACCAACGTTCTTCCCAGAAGACATGACAAAACCTCAAAGTTGACACCTAATGTGTTTAACTTGACGGTCTCCACTTTCCACACTCCCTTTCCCAACATACACACTCAACAACACCTCATGCTGCCTAACGCTGAAGCCAAAACCACCAATCGTACCTTGCATCATCTCTAATCTTACTCAATTTTGGGATGAAGCGCAATCTGGAGAATTGGCCACTTTTTAAAGAGTGTGGCATAGATCTAGATACTTGCAAGATTTTGCTAAGAAAGAAAAACATTTTGGTAAAAATGAGAAACACTAGTTACATGTTGCTTAAGAACCCCACATCAAGCCATTAAATAACTTCTCACCCCCGAGCTTATTACGTGGACCATTCAGAGAAAAAGTTCATAATTGAATGTTCCGGCCATGGTCCACCATCTACATGCAGCAACCAAGAACATTAAAATATGATGGAGTAGTACACTTAGGCTGTCGAAAATTGACCCAAAACCATTAAACCAGATATCCTTTGAAACAATAATAATAGCCATTTCCTATGTAATCACAACACTCGTTTGGCCTAAGGTGCTTCTAGTTCTCTGTGTGTACATTTCATCTGCATTTTCACTACAGTAAGCCTTCGAGGGTTAATTCTTTTGTTGTTCTAGACTACAATTAACATTCCATAAGTGTACTGGACTTTTTTTTTTCCTGCTTTGGGAGAGACGCATGACCCTCATGCGTCTTTGTGTAAGACGCATGAGAGACATGCGTCGTTTGTTTTTTTATTTTATTTTTAAAGACGCATAAGCGTCTAGCGTCATAGGGAGAGACGCATCTCCATCATACATCGCCTTTTTTAATTTTATTAGACGACGCATGACTGTCATGCGTCTTCTGGAGAGACGCATGAGGCTCATGGGTCTCTAATTAATGCTACTTTGGTTCAGCTTGAAACTGAGAGGAAGTCTGTAGGGAGTCAGGTTCACTGCTGTGTTACACTGTGAAGTGCATTGTTGACATGAAAATTTGTTTTCCTTTAATTTTTGCATACGATGGCATGGCATATCCACATCACGGGACTGTACTTTTGTGCAAGCTATCAGTTTTGATGGTGCACAATGATCATCTGTGTATATATAGTATGTGTGAGTGGATAGTTTGAGACATAAGTGATCACTAGGGTTTAATATTCTTCTTTGCTTTTGAGTGGATAACGTCCAAATCAATAATGACAATGAGAAAACTATGAAATCAATTAATCAAAGACAACATTATAATGTTTTATAAAAGCTTCAATGTCGGATAAACATCATAATTATGAATCCAAGTTCATTCATACTACTATTCTTCTTCTCACATTATGAACCTGACTCCCTACAGACTTCCTCTCAGTTTCAAGCTGAACCAAAGTAGCATTAATTAGAGACGCATGAGCCTCATGCGTCTCTCCCTAAGACGCATGACGGTCATGCGTCGTCTAATAAAATTTAAAAAAAAGGCGACGTATGATGGAGATGCGTCTCTCCCTATGAGACATGACGCTTATGCGTCTTTAAAAATAAAATAAAAAAACAAACGACGCATGACCGTGATGCGTTTCATTAACAAGAGACGAATGAAGCAGGAACAAAAAAAAAAGTCCGGTACACTTATTGAATGTTAATTGTAGTCTAGAACAACAAAAGAATTCCCCCAAGCCTTCGGAGAACGATAATCCCTACCGCTCTAAAGCAAAAATTCTAACGTCACTATGATCATCTCTTCATATGCAATTTAGCAAAATTGATCTCATTGCAACTAATCACTCAACTAACCTAGCAAAACGACCAGATTAACAACATATCACATATCACATATCACGCAAATCCATCACTCCAGCTCATTCATAATTCACACACAAGCAAGCTAAGGGAACGACTGCTCAAAAATCACGGTCATAATGTATCCAACGATAACAATCAGGATTTTAATTCCTTCAAAATCAACTACGAAAGCGAAAACCCCACCGAATTACTGATTTTTCAAATGACAGTACCCCCAATTCTCATCAATACGCAATTAACTGCAGCCATCACTCACCTGTAAGTAACATCTCGCCGCGAACCTGCAAACGAGGATGAAAACTGATAATTCGAAGAATAACCATCGGAAGTCTCCATGAGCGGAGGAACCGATGCGGCAGTGGGGTTGAAAGCGACAGTTAATTAGCACGGCGCCTACTGCAACAATCAAATCAAAGAGGATCCGATGACAGTTACCTCGGTAAGAATCCAGTGGTTCTCTACTGTGATTATTTTGGAATAATTGGGTTAGGTAAGGCGATTGTTGGGGCCACTGGAGTCATTGCAGGATAAGTAACCGGAGAAGGGTTTGGGTCTGCCCCAATCTCGGTTGATTTAGCATCAGCAGCGGCGCGGAATTCCTAGAGGAATTCCCAAAAACACCTCCTATCATGTCATACGGACTTCCCACTGCACTGCCACGTCATACGGACTTTCCACTGCACAGTGGCAGAATTCCCCTGCGGAATTCCCCCGACGGAATTCTCATATTAAAAAAAATTCACAAATTCACATATTAAACAATTTCCCGGATTAAACAATTTACTGAAGTAAGAAATTTACGGAATTAAATAGTCGACACGAATACGGAGAAAATGCAACCACTTTATTTAAAAAAAACATACTTCATTATAAAAAAAATACATAATTACTAAAAAAAAATTACATTATTAAAATAAAAATAGGCTTCTAACTCATCGGATTCCCCCGTCGCCGTCCCTGCCGGGGGACCCCTGCATCATCCCAGGCATCATCATCCCCGGCATCTGGGGCATCATTCCGGTACTCGCCCTGGGCATATGGGGCACCATCTCATACCACTGCGGTACATGTTGTAGTACTGGGGCATCATACCCGGTGGCATTTGAGCTTGAGGCATCATCCCCGGCATTTGAGACATCGCAGTGGACATCGGCGTACTCCCACAGATGGGAAAATGTGGCGCTGGTGACTCGCTCGAGGCGGGAGAATCGCTATCGTGGTGCTCCATTGTTCTTCGAAAGAAATGTATATTTAGAGAGAGATACTCGTTAATACAAGTGGTGCGAATGAAATGAAGTTCAATGGGATGTATATACAGGAATCGAAAAAAAAAACCATTTAATGCAATATACGGGAATTCCGCGCGGACGTCCGTGCGAGTCAACGCAATAGCGGAAGTCCGCACGGAATTCCCCGCGGAACGCCGCAGAACTGTGAATTCCTCGACGGAATTCCGTATCCGTGTATGCCACGCACAATGGCGGACGTCCGCCACGAAATTCCCGCACGCCGGTGGAAATTCCGCCTTGACGTCCGCCACTGCTGATGTTCTTAACTGATTAGCCTAGAACTTAGGGAGTAATAATTACCCTAAATAAAAGTAATGCAAAATCATTGAGGAAGCACGTTTTAGCATATGGAGTAGTAATTAAATTAATTCACCTATATAGTTAACAAAAATTTAATTTCCCTTTTAGCTTTAAACATTACCGCATTTTCTTTTTCAAAGCATAATAAAAATTTATATTTTCTCTGTATTGAAAAAAATAGAAACATTTGAAGAGGCATGAATTTTAATACACAATTGGTAAAGTAAGTAAGAAAAATTAATAAAGTAAGAGAGATGAAAAGAAAAATGAGTAAAGTAAGAGAGAACAAGAGAAAAAGTATAGTTAGTTGATTGTTGGGTCCATGTCCAAAATAAAAGATTCTAAAGTTTCTATTTTTAAGGAATGATCCAAAATGAAAATAGTTGCTACTTTAAAAAATGGAGAGAGTAGAAAAGGATCTTAGTAACTTAGGTTCGGTTTCTAAAAAGATTAAGCTACAAATTTAAACAAGGTTAGAATGTTAAATAATATAAATATGAATAATAATAATAATAATAATAATCTCTCTATTCCATAAAAATATGAGCAATGAATATAACACGAGAATTAAGATAAATTAATAAAGTAAAAAAGAGGAAAAGAATGACAGTTGAAGTAGAATTAGTGGATAGTGAGACCTATATTATTTAATTGATATAACTTTTAAAAAATGGAATGCACGTATTTTTGTGAAACTGATGAAAATGAATAGTGCACATATTTTTATGCGACAGATGAAGGACTTATTACTATTATTATAATTTTACTAAGTATCGGGTCGGGTCGGGTCGGGTAACCCATAAATATTAAACGGGTCCCAATTCGGAGCTCATTGGTTCGCTTCCAGTAATTTATCTCTCCTCTCTCTCTATCCTCACTTCCAGAAACAGAGGTTTTGATTCAATGACTTCTGGTAAGAACTCACCATCTCATTTCCTCAAGATTATGTCTTTGCATCAATTGAATTCAATAAACCTTCAATTTTCATAACCGCGTATGCCATTTATTTTGGTTTCGGATATGATCGCTGTAATTTGTGGTTTATGGAGAGTTTGATCTTGTCAGTGTAATTTGAGAGAGTTAAATTTACGTTAGCGATTTTTGATATCGATTGATGCAGCTCCAATCTTACGGTGCGAATTTGTTTTAGCATTTTCATGATATTTGAATTTGAGACGAATTATGTCGGCAATTGTAAATTCGGTGTATTTTTTTAGTTTATCTGGTTTTTGTTTCTGTTGCACTGTACACAGCGGATGCATATTCTGAGTTAGCTAGTTTCCTTGTTGCCAGATTTTGCGGTTAAACTTGCAGCGGAGCTTGAATCAGCTTCGCGTTTGAGAGCTGCTCAATTCCTGGTGACGCAAAGGCCGTGGCTTGGTAATTAATGTTTTCTCAAGTTTTGTTTCTCTGTAATTTTAATATGCCACTTATTAGTACAAATCATGAATTTCATATGCCAATTGTGCTGTGTTGTTTTACACGATTGACAGTTCTTTGGTAGTTCAGCTGAAACAATATGTTCTTGCTCTGCAGATCTTTATGGGGTTAATGTCAGACCTGTTACTCCTTTCCGTAGCTTGAGCAAACCATTTGTTGATTCAGCACTTCTACACCGCAGCTTGCCTGATGAGTTGCTTTTTGAGGTATAACTCTACTACTATGAAGTAGACCCGTCTTTGTTAAGTGATGATGATTATGGAGATCGTCTTTTGTAGTTTGTCATCGTTTCTAGAGTTTTTTACCCTTTTAATAATAAATGAGGACATTGTGATTGTAATATTAATATACCCCACAGATATTTTCAAGGATGAATCCTTATACCCTTGGGAGAGCAGCTTGCGTCTGTCGTAAATGGAGATATACTATTCGTAACCCTGTGTTCTGGCGACATGCATGCCTAAGGGCTTGGCAGGTAACTGTATAATGACTAACTATCTTTTCATTATTGATGTGTGTTTTTTCTATTTTTATATTTTGTTTTTGCACTGCAGCTAAATGGAATTGTGGAAAATTATAAGATTCTCCAATCAACGTATCATGGCGTTTGGCGGAAAATGTGGCTCTTAAGACCAAGACTTCGGACTGATGGTAAAGTATTCTGTTTGTTACTTTATGTTGCTGTGTTTTACATCATGTTTGTAATTTCCCACAAATCTGTCGTCTGCTCCATAAGATTGGGAAAATTAGTGTTTTTCAATGAAACACTTCCAAATTTGAGGGTTGCCCGTATGCTTAAACCGCAGGTAAGAAACTCTAGGCTTAGGGGTACGAGAAACAAACCATCCATGCAAAAGAGCAGTTGTTGACACAGCACAGCCTCACTACCACAAGAAGAAAGAAAATGATTCTAATCATACCTTAAGCATAAGAACTAATCAAACCTTTCAATGTGTTGGCATCAATGGTATCTGGAATCTGGATGGGTGCGGGTTTGGATGATGCTAATCAGAGTTCAATGAAAATTTCTCTAGCGAGTTCTAGAGTTTCTTTTGCGTGTTATAAGAGTGCCAAAGTTATGAATCTTCTATATCTTGTTCGTCTTAGATCGAGTCTTGTTTAAATTTGTGATTTTGATTTCCAGGGCTTTATGTCAGTCGGAATACCTACATTCGTGCTGGGGTTGCAGAGTGGAGAACCACCAATCCTGTGCATATTGTATGGTTTTTTCTAATTTAAGTTGTTTTAGTTTCTCATCGTATTCTCTTTTCTGCTCAATAGAAGGCCAACAATACCTTGAGATTTTGATCAAATTATTTGTCATAGTATTATGAAAGGAAGGATAATGTCGGAGAAGGATGATAAATATATATCTATGGCTAATATCAAATGTAAGATCATACTGTTCTATACCATTCCAATGATGTAGTGGATAGCAGTCCTATACTGCTCTTCACTAAAGTAGCTTAAGTAATCTAAGTTTAGAGCTTTGGATTTCCCCTATTTCACATTTTTTTGTAACTTCTGTAATTGTGTAATGAAACTCATGATTTCATTCTGCAGGTTTGCTATTACCGATACATGCGATTTTATCCTTCTGGGAGGTTCCTATATAAGGTCATAATCTAGGAATAGTTGTTTTCCAACCTTAGCAATTTCGGAATTGCTTTATTATTGGAGAGTCTGCTTACCGTTGTGGTTTTGTTAATAGAACTCATCACAAAAAGTAAAAGATGTTGCAAAATACATGAATGTTCGTTCAGCAAGATCTGATAGTGTTTTCAGTGGACAGTACACACTTTCTGAAGATAAGGTTAGTTGCCACTTTTTCCATCACTTCTTATTGTTTCTAAATTCTAATGGTGTAAGATTTGTTTGTGTGTGGGGTTAAACTTTTCGTTACTGGATAACTGATTTTGTGGTTCCACTCACAGGTTGAAGCTGCTATTTTGTATCCTGGCTTACGCCCAACTGTTCTAAGAATCCGCTTGAGGTATTTTCATTGTTACACTGTTTTTCGTCTTCTTCATCCATGAGGTCCTTTAGCGCATCCCCTTTTAAGTTTTTGAAGATGGAGGGCATTTTTATCAACTCTTGAGAAAACTATTTCTTTTATAATTGATATTTTATGTGCGGGTCATTTTATAACTCTTTCTCATCCGGCCACTTATAAATGATATTTTATGTGCTGGTTGATCCTTCTATGATAAAACTACTTCATTTTATATGTCAACCCTTCAACATGTGTAATAAGTTCTCGATTAAACTTGTTTACTATAAAAAGTGTTAAATCTATTTTATAAATTCAAACAGAATTGTCTTAAAAAATTCCTGTCAAAACTCAAAAATCCACTACTCCCATGCAACAAATATTTTTTTATTCTTCAATATATCATTCCCAAGCATATTAAATTATAGTAGTATTACACAACTGCTGTGTGTTTCGGAGGCACAGTTTTTTTAATAGTAATTGTGAATATCTCTCGAGTATTTGTTGGACCGTGTAACTGCTGTGTGTTTCGTGAATGTATCTTCTCATACAAGGAACATTGCCTGATATATGAATCTCTGCCACTAGAGCCATAGGCAGTACGAGTCTAGCACCTTACTTCGCAGTCATGGTAACAAGAATTAGAGGTCTTGAGTGTACTGTTAAGGTTTGGCTTTTGTGTTTTGATTATTGTTTATACTTTATACATTCCTTCCTTTCCTTCTAACTAGATATTGCTCTGGAAGATTAATATCTAGATGGTAGATTATTGGAAGACCTTTTTAAAAGTATTAACCCCATGTAATCGATATTTTTTAGCAGTATATTCTATAAGCAACAATCTTATGTTGTGTTTAGAGAATTGTGTCATTTGATCAGCCCTTAGGTGTTGGCCAATTATTTAGTTTACACATACTATATCTCAAAAAAAAAAATACTCCATTTCTTTGTATTTACCATCTTTGTGATTCATGGCCTTAAAAATAGGTTAAGGGGGACTATACAAGGCGCCAACAATAGAATGGACCTGATATCACTCGTTACAAGCGGCGTGAATGACGCGGAGGCCAGTAGCTCCGACGATGACATCCTCGGAGTAGTGGAAGGGTGGCAGGAGGATGAAACCCACAACCCTGACGTCCCTGCAGTTTCACACAAGAGGGGTCTCACACCCTTTGTCTTTGTCCCATTTGATGAAGTAAATCGTGATCTATTCCTCGTTCCACCACTGATTGTTTCATCTTCATCTATTGACATCTTTTGCATGTGTTGTAGGTTGAAAATTCTGTATTGAACCTGTCTGTGGAGAAGATGGATTATTTTGTACCTGGTTGATCGCCGTCGCTGCCCTTTTCGGAGAAGCTTTTCGTGTAAATAGAAAGGATTGTTGGCGTTGGTTAATTGCTACGTGTGTGTACCAACACCTGCGTTGTCTGCTGAAATGTTTGATTGTATGCAAAGGTGGTCGAAAACTAGTATATTCAAGAACTAGGCTTGATCATGTGGTAATGTATAAATTGTAGATTTGTAGTAGATTGTGTTAAGAAGCCTACTTTAGTCATCCCCATCTACTACAGAATGCCAATCAATATATATATCATATGCCAAAATGTCGACATTTAATCAATAGTTCACGGTGTACATGTGGACATTTAATCAATAGTTTGGAGGTTTGATGGGTTATATCCACGGTGTAAATGAAGAACGATTGTTGATCACGATTTGGATTTAAATATAGGTTAGTCACATGGGATCTTCTTTGTGGACGATGGAGTTTGAGTTTGAGTTTGGGTTTCGAAGAAGAAACGTATCCTTCCCGCTCACAAATTCGTTCCAGCTCTACTCGAGCACGCCTAATATCTGACTGTGCATTGTCATGGCAGTCTCAGTTCCATTGCAAGCAAAAATCGTTCTCAAAGGCCTGCGCTTGGACGAAAACACCATCGCTACGCCAACCCAACCATTGGCGGACACACGCCTTACTAGGGAAGGGCTTAACAAATTAAATTTTTTTAAAATTTTAATTGGATTACATTGTAATAGACCAAATGTACACCGTTGCAATTTGAATAATGAATTATTTTGACCATTTCTTTAAACGTGTCATCAATCGCAATAAAAATGAAAAACAAATCTTTTTTTTTTCTCATTTGGATTTGTCTAAAACTTTTCTTTTAAGCTAAATAAACCCTATAATTATGGGGCGAATTCTCGGCGGAATTTCCCGCGAAATTTCCAAAAACACCTCATGCCACGTCATACGGACTTGCCACTGCACTGCCACTTCATGCGGAATTCCCCGCAGAATTCCCGAAGAAATTCCCACAATAAAAAAAATCACAAATTCACAAATTAAATAATTTTCGGAAGTAAGAAATTTCCGGAATTAAATAGTGGACACAAATAGGGAAAAATATTTCATTAATAAAAAAAAAGAAAATTACATTTCACCAAATTAAAAAATACCTTTCAATAATGCCCACCCCACATCAAGTGGTGCGAATGAAATGAAGTTCAACGAGATGTATATATAGGAACAGAAAAAAAAACATTTAATGCATTAAACGGGAATTCCGCACGGAATTCTGCGGGCGTCAACGCAATGACGGATGTCCGCACGGAATTCCGTGGAACGCCGCGGAACTGTGAATTCCTTTGCGTAATTCCGTATCCGTGGAAGGGACGCACAATGACGGATGTCAGCCATGGAATTCCCGGGTGGACGTCCGTCGTGGCTGATGCTATTAGTAACTAAAAAAAGCTTTGCTTCCTTGAAAATTAGTATTTAGTCAAAACTGCTCTAACATACACTGGAAATCAGGCTTCCTCTCTCTCTTTCTTTCTCTCTCTCTCACACAGATTGGAAATCAGGCTTCCTTTCTTGCTTCTTTCGATCTCACACAACAATGGCGGACACGAAGGTGGAGACAATAGCAAGGCTGGCGCAGTGGAAAATCGAGAGTTTCGGGCCAAGCAGCCCGTACAAAAGATCCGACCCGTTCAAAATTGGCATTTGGAACTGGTATCTGTAAGCTACCGATTTGTGCCTATATCTACGTGTATTATAATTGAAGGCGATCGTGAATTCTCGATCGGTTATTTTCAGGCATTTATCAGTGGAGAAGAACCGCGCCTTTTACATCAGGCTTTTCCCCGAGCCGTCTCGGGTTTCCAAGGAGCAGCCGCCGCATGCTCGCTTCGTCATTCGTGTTTCCACCTCCCCCTCCAATCGCAGACCCTACGTTTCTCCCAGTGTGTATCTCTTCAGTATTTTTTGTTGAATTTGCTTGACTTTTCTCTGTTTTTGTGATGATTGAATATCTACAAGGTTTTTAAACTGGAATATGTACTCATTGTAACCTCAAAACTGCATACTGATATTCAAATCTTACCTAATAAACAACTATAAACTGCACTATCAATCGAGACAATTTGTTCGAGGCAAAAAGTTTTTTTGAGTCAATAATCCATGTGTGATTCCAGTTTCCGCCCTACATATAGTTTGACCACGGGTTAGATTTGAAAAACTTTTCAATTTATCCAGTACTTTTTTTGGTAAATAATCGTTGTTTTAGGTTAGATTTGGAAATGGGGCATCTATCAGTTGAATTACTATCATATTTTTGGGAAAGGAAAAAAATAGAGTAATATTTTGGTAAAGAAATTAATGCTGTAGAATTAGCTTCTGAAAATAACGTGCATTGAAGAGAATCAGTTTTTAAGATAAATTTTGGGTAAAGAGATTATGCAAGAAACAAAGAAATGGTGAAACTTATTTGCTACGATCATGCGTAGCATCAAACAGGGACTTTTTCTTTTAAGTGTAAGTTGACTGTAAATTCCCAACACTCTTGGCCTATGGTGAAGTCTTCATCAATAGCATGCTTTCTTGTTCTTACTGCAGAATGATCAAGTTGTAATCTGGTGATTTTCCAATTTGTGGAGTCTTTTGAGCTCTTAATAAGTGTGGATGGTGAAGATGTCATAGATTGTGTATTGTCATACTCCCTTGGATTTTATATAAAGAAAGGAACTCCTCCCCCCATGATCCGATCACCTGCATTGTGGTTGCAAAGTTCAAAATTTTGCATCCATTATATTTGGCATGTCTGTATCTATGTGTACATATGTGTGTCTTGCATAATTTTCTATTTTACTATTAATGTTTGTTATCCTATGCCTGCAGTTCATGAGAGACTACTTCGTTCTAGTGATGACTTTGCTTGCCCTATCGATATTAACTTCCAAGGACGTTTTGTCATTGATGTTGAGTTTCTGGACCTTAAGATCTGCCCTATAAATGTGAGTGTTGTTGCATCATATACTATAATTAGTAATAGAACTTGAAGCAAAATTAGACTTAGATTCATGCTGAAAAGCTTCATTTACTCTCACTTCCTTAACTTCAGGGTGGAGAAGGCAGTTCTGTATGGCCCAGTGATGGCGTGATGCAAAGCCAAGCAAGCCAAAACACTCTCAGATGTCTCAGTCGCATGCTTGATGATTCGATACATGCAGACGTCACCATCAACTCATCCGATGGATCTCTACAAGCTCACAAAGCTATTCTATCTGCTAGTTCTCCAGTCTTTTTGAGCATGTTCCAGCATGATCTCAAGGAGAAAAAGTCTTCAACAATCGACATTGAAGATATGACATGTGAATCCTGCACTGCCCTTCTCAGTTATCTGTATGGGACGATAAGCCAGGAAGATTTCTGGAAGCACCGGCTAGCATTGCTGAGCGCAGCAAACAAGTACGACATCGTTGACTTGAAGGATACATGTGAAGAGAGCCTGCTAGAGGATATCAACTCGGGAAACGTGCTCGCAAGACTACAAGAAGCTTGGCTCTACCAGCTTGATAAACTGAAGAAGGCGTGCTTGATGTACTTGCTTGATTTTGGCAAGATATATGATGTGGGAGAAGATATGAATGATTTCTTCAGGCATGCACACAGAGATCTAGTTGTAGAGATGTTCCAAGAGTTAATTGCAGTTTGGAAACCAACATAAAAATTTATTATCGTAAGTAATATTACTACTCTCAATAAAGTATGAGAAGAGAATGATTCATTTCTTTCATGTTGGATGTTTTCTTAATCGGGATTTGTTTTGCCCAATTATCTATTTTCTTAACAGAGCCATTTATTAAAAGAAATGAGTAAATATACAGTTCGACTTACCCTCTCACAGACAAAAATATCATCTGAATTAATGGCAATCAATATAATTGACATGATTGGAAAATGCCAACAATGTACTTGAAAGAAATTTTTTTAAGATTATGGTTTAATTAAAATTTTAAGTAATTTAATTCATAATTATGATTATAATTATGTTTAATTTAAATAGATTAATTAAACACTAATTAAAACGAAGAAAATCAAGAGAGTTGCACTGTGTGGACGTCTGTGAACGACTCTGCCTCCGTTTATTATCATCATTTCTCCAATCCATCTTTTGCAACAAAATTTCTTTATTCTTCTTTTCATCATTCAGTTTCAGCCTCCTTAACCTTCCAACCTTTGCCAATCGGTTTCTCGTAGCATCAACTTAGCAAGGACTGAATATGATTTGCAACGATTCCGATAATTCGACGGTGACAAAATACACAACTCCACAATTTGCAACAGACATCAAGAAACCATCTGAACTCAATAAGCTTTTGACAATCCATACATTTTCACAAAGCAACTATCAATCAAACAGGTTTTGATATCGACCTAAACTCTAAACCTTAAACCCTAATCTTGCCGATGTCTGAGCTCAACACCGCTCTTGCTTCGGGCAAAAAACTTCCCAAAACCATTCCTGCTCTTGGCAGCAGTCACATGGATGGTTGACAGAGCCAATGACTCCTCACTGCTCCCGTTCTCCACATCACTACTCGCCGTTGTAGAATGGCTTGTTTCGTCGCTAGAAGGAGTCTTTGGCATGCTCGAGAGCAATGCCCCGTTGGGTACGTTGGTCGTGTCTATCAAGAAATCTTCCAGCATAACCAGAGACTTGAGCTGCATTCCAAGAGACGCTATCGTCCTCTGACATTCCGCGAGTTTGTCAGCAGCCACGGCTAGATCCTCCTGCAGCAAAAGATTACAACAAACATTGCATGAACCACATTAAAAACGAAGCATTCGACACTCCAAAGGCAGCCCTAACCTGTTTTATCTTAAGTTCACCATTTGAATTTGGTGAGTTCTTCTGTAAGACACTCTCAGTCTCCAATTCTTGACACTTGGTCGACAGTTCTGCTGACAACGTCCATTTGTCTTGGATTTCTGCATTCAGAAAATCGACATTTGCTGACATGGTCCTTGCTTCTACTTCCAATCCAACCAGTTGAGACTCTAGCAGCTCCTTTGCCTCATTCACGGCCTTCAGCTCCTTCTGCAGCTCCTCCGACTTCGTTTCAGCTGCCCTGACCGATCCTTGGCTTTCGTCTAAAGCAGCCTCAAGTTCAGCCCTCTCAGCTTCCATCTCCTCCAACTTCTTTTCCAGTTCAGCTACTCGTTGAGTCGTCGAATCGAGCTCAGCTCCAAGCAGACGATTATCCATGGAAGTGGATTCCCCCGAAGCAGATTCACACAATGTAAGAGGTGTACTGTTCTTAGTATCAGGCAGTGCAGCCAGGCGCTCCATCTCGAGAAAATCATCCATCATATCAAATTCAACAGTGCAGGCCGTTAGACGACTTGGCAAGAGTTTCTCATTTTTGAACTGGTCGAGCCCTGCAATCAAGGCTGATGCCAACAAGTCCGAGCAACTTGGTTCTGACCCGTTCCTGCCCACGTCACTCGTCGTACAAGCATCCATCTCTACTGCATTCAGCCTCTCCCCACTATCCGAGTGACTATCTGTCAAAGAATCAGCATAGAAATGGGAAGTCGGGGCGGGAATCAAATTGTTCAGGGGAGACGATTTTCGAGCAAGAGATTGAAGTCTTCTACATTCAGCTTCAAGTTTAGCAACCTCCTTAATACTCTCCAACTGCAGCTTGCTAGCAGTTTCTGCAGCTTGAATGCTTAAATCCCTTTCGATTATCATGCTTTCTAACTCCTTGCAGCGAGCCTTCATCTCTTGCTTCAGGAGCAAGTTCTCTTTCTCCATACTCTCGAGAACTAGAAGACTTCGCGTTAACAACAACAGAATTTCTGTGTTCTGTAGCTTTGGCTCCGGCCTGGAGTTGAGCAATTTGCTTCTCGAGTTCAACTTTTTTGGACTCCCACTCGCTATTTCCCTCTGCTATGGCATCAGAAATTCTCTTTTCCTGCTAGTCTCGTCCTTGTCTCAGCTGTTTGACGCATTCGTTGAGAGCACCATCGAAATGGGTGACTCTAACTTCAAGGTTCACATTCTGCTGCAATGCAACCTCGAGATGCTGCTTCAATGCTGCCACTTCGTTCTCTGCCTTCTCCCACCCTTGCAATGCCGAATTAGTCGTTAAAACAACTAAAGAGAAAAATTAAGCAACAAACGCGACAAAACTCTGTGAAAAACGCTCACCGGCAACAGCTTCTTCAGCAACTTTAGCATGCTGCTTGACAAGTTCTTCTTTAGCACTGACATTGACAAGAGCAGCTGATAGCTTCTCCGTTAGCCTCTTCACGTTCTCTTTTGCTTCATCGTTAGTAAATGAAAGTTTATACGTGATTTCTGGCGACTGCACACTACTATTTGGAGATTCTCTTGACTCATCCTGCTTCCAAAAAATAAACAGATCAATAGAAAGAACCAAACACATAGAGATTCCTTTGCTCCACAACTTGTCAACGAGCTCTTTCTAAACACTTCCATTCTCTTTCTCAAAACAAATAATCACCACGCCCATCGAATAAACACATCACAGTTTCAAACATGTGATCCTAGTTATAACCATGTCCATTGTCGACTACAACATCGGATCAAGAAACCAACTATCGTAGTTTAAGCAATGCTGCTAGGGAATTCACAGAAAGTAGACAGATTCATGTTTCAGTAGCAACGGAATGATGCAATATCAACATACAGGCTTCCCAAGTAGCAAACAGAAATCAGTAGCGCTTTACTTACTAATCGAATAGTCCAACACCATTTCATTTTATTAATTGCACACAGTCACACCCACACAAAGTAAGCATAACAAGTAGACTAAACTATGCTAGTCAGCTGAGGACGAAGATATACTAATTTCAAATATAGTGATCCTAGTCAAAACCATGTTCACTACAAAATCTCATCACAAAACAGAAAATGTAGCACAAACTATTGTTCATAGGTCAAGCAATGCTGCTTAAAAACATATAGAAAGCAGATGGATTCAAGTTATAACAGCACCACGACGACTCAATACCAATGTACTAGTTTTTCAAGAAGCAAACAGAAACTTTACTACTTCCCAAACACTTAGGCAATTGATTCAAAATACACACACAAAAGTAAGCTAGACTATGTCAGCGGATGACAAATGCATATCTACCTGCTCGTCCGAGTATCTCTCAGTAGGAGAAGAAAATGATCCTGAGCTCTCACTTTCACCAGGGCTCCTCTCTGAAGGTCTTCTCTTCCACATCCATTTCCACTTTTCCATCTTTATTTTTATAAAAACACCAATTCAAATCTTCAATCATTAGAAAACCACACAAGTTATAAACAAAATGCAAAGTGAAACTGGAAACCATACCATGAACTAAAACAACACTATTGATTTAATCAGCCAAAAATGAATTCGAACTGAAATTGCTGCAGTCTTTGCTTCCAACCAAGCTCACTCACCCGTTCAACCTAAATGAATTCAAGACTTCACTCCTTCTCAACATTTGCGAAAATGAAATCAAGCAAACATTTTCCATGAGAATCATCCTTTAAACTTAACTGAAGTCTTCTTTTGAGAACAATTAATACAAATCGTATAATAAATGATGAGCCAATTTCTTTGGAATTAAACCAAGACAAAATTCGAATATAAGGAAAGAATAAAACAGAATAACAATCGACCTAATCCAGAGAGAGAACATTACCTGGAACAAGAACACAACAATTCCACAAGAAAGAAAGAAAAACTCAACTTCGCTCACAAAGAACCCAAATTCCACTCATAAAAAATCAGCATCTTTTTTCTGGGTTTACATAATTACATTCATCTTAGCGAAACGAATATAGGAAAAGATCTGAAGATAATCAGTGATAACTTCAGATTCCAAGCCACGCACCTGAGCTATTAACAGATAGTAACAATTTACTTTATTAAATCAGAATTAGAGTTAATTTATCTCAAATCATCGAGGAACAGAGCATGTGAATGTAATGCAAAGACGACGATTATTCAGCTTCTCCAAAAAATAAACACACATAGTGAGAGTAGTATATAAATAAAATTATTTTGAATTTGTTTTTGTTTAAAATCACTATTGTCTTATTCCCGCCTAACAAAATAGGGGAGCGTTTGGACAACTTTATTTACTTCTTTTTAACACTACTTTTTTTGGGTCCATTATTCCAATACTTCTTTTTAACACTACTTTTTTTGGTCCATTATTCCGAAGTTTAAAAGGAGGGAACTGCCTCAAAAATCTCTACCTTTTTAGGCTATGATACCACATATCCCTAATAAAAAAAATTTGCGCCGAAAGACCCTAACGGCTAACGTTAATTATAATTATGAATGAAGTTTTTTAGCCACTTTTCGGACAAAAATGCTCAAATAACTTGAAGGGTATTTTTGGCAATCCCTAAATTCATTGACATCACATTTCTGTCAGCAACTTATGTGATTTCTTAATAAGTTAGATTACTCCGGACGTGATTAAAGTGTTGTCAATAATAACAGACATTAAATCGTGTAACTTTTATTTGCCATTGTCTCATTTTTTTTAAGTAACTTCAACTGATAAGCCATCTACATTAATGTCGCATTTATCAATTCATAATTCAATTAGTCAGATCTTCGGTCTAATCACTAATTGGGCCATTATAGTATTATTAAGTCTACATAAATGGTTTATTATTTCAAGATAGTTATAAAATGATACTACTCCATAACCATAACTAAAATACATCATTCAATGTGCCTTTTCCTTCACATCGATAATACGATTTGTTCGATTTTATTTATTTCGTACTAGTATTAATTACGATGTCATCAAATACAATGACCCTATTTCGACTATATTACAAGTTTCCAACGACATGATTTGATATGAGGGCATCAATCATCGATAACAATTAATTTATATATATATATATATATATATATATATATATATATATATATATATATATATATATATATATATAAAAGACGAGTTTTGAGAGGTTTTGAATAACTATTTTGTGCAAGAGATGTAAATGCAATAAATAAAAACTACTAATTTAAGTATAAAAATAAATTTTGATTAAATAAATTTAGATGTGGAAAATTTTAATGTAGCAGTTACGTACAGAGATTATTCCCATTGATTACTTTTAATTCATTTCATATCTTGGACGTTTTTTAAACTGTCAAATTAAGCTAATAATAATCAATTAACAGTATGAATTGAATATGATTATACCAATGATTTCTAACGTTTTTTATTTATATCAAATTAATATTTGTTTTGAAAGGTTTTAGAAATTGTTGGTGATCTTTGTCTATAAATACATGTTCTATCATCATGGAAACCGTAAATGAGGCGGAGCAGATGTCATGTGAGAGAGTGAAAGACGAAGAGACAAAGATGTGAGTCGAATGTAATGGAGAGAGAGTTGTGCAAAATATGGTAAAAGGCAAATAGCACTTTTAAATCCTATTTTGAAGATCATTATATTTTAATGACATTAGTTCATATCTAAGTATTTTCTTCAAGTTAATTTGTTTTATTTTTCTGACTAGGCTACAATATTTTATTTTTTACAAATAAAGAAATCACATAATTAAGTTGTTGACTATGTATACTATTTTGAAGCTACAGTTTTACACATTCGTAGCCAACTTCATCACTTCCATAATTTTCATGCAAAGAAAAACACCTAATGTCAACGAAATGACGAAAGAAAGCAAAGAAGACAAAAATCATAAAATATCACATTTGTATTTGCGCATATACATACAACATAAATCATCAATTGATGATCTCTCTTTTGTTCTTATTATTGTATGGTTAAGATGGTTTACAAATAAGTTTTTTCATGACTTACTAACTTTTGTTTTATTATTCTAATGTATATATATATGTGTTTTTTTATTTATTTTGTTGTTCATTACTTTATTTTTTATGGCAATATCATTGTCCTGATTATATTTTTTAGATGTATATTAAATATTTATATTAATTGAATATTGATAGTATTTTAATATTAAAGTGGATATGTGTTAAGGATGGTAAATTTATTTGTTGTAAAGACCAAATATAAGTGTTGTAATTAACAAATATTTTCATGTTGATATATTTAAAACTTATTTAATTTTATATTTGTAATTATCTAACATATTGTGACTATAATGTATTACATTTTATTTTTTAATCTTATGTAATGATGTTATTTTTTATTTTATTTAATTATTTACAATGTCTAATTAATAAAATAAAAATATTTGTACCGCGCATAGCGCGTGGGCTAACACTAGTTACACATAAGGTCATCCGCAACGTTGTCACTTACTTGTCCCTTAAATGACTATTCATGGGCCACACTGTACTTTTTTACTTCATCTCTTAACTAAGGGACGGAACCTGCAACCATTCGTCCCTTAAATTACTATTCATTCAATTTCATTTTTTATTTTTATTTCCAACCAAATTCAATTAAAAAAAACACACTTCATTAAAAATAAAATAAAATTACAACATAAAATAAAAATACAACTTAAAATTCAAAAAAATAAAAATGACATAATTTAAAATACAATTATAAAGAAAATAAAAAAACTACACCGCCGGTGAATCATCCCCAGAAGGCGGTGGAGGTGCACTGAAGCCGTGAGGAGGCGGAATGCCAAGTTGTGCTGCCATAAACGCAATTTCGTTAAGATATGCTTGGTATTAGGGAGGCGTCATGCGGGAAGTGTCCGCCATTGTGGCGGTCATGTACATGGACATAAGGGAGTTCGAGGGTCCCCCCGAGCCCGAGCCCACTTGGCTTGATTCGGCTCGGCCCCTCCTCCCTCTAGCCGCCTTCGCCGCAATTCTCCCTTGCGGCCGACGGCGCCCACGGGTGGACCCCCCGGCATCTTCTGCCGGGGCCTCAACCTCCTGCGAGGCAAACTCTTGTGGGGCGCTGCCCGAACCGCCCTCACTAGACGAGTATTAGCCACCCGCCGTGTGCTTCGTGCGCTTTGAGGTCGAGCCTGAGCTGGACCGGACACCGCCGGCCCACCTTTCATCATCTTTGACGACCTCCCAAACATCGACATATTTGAATTGTTTGCCGGTGTCGTCGAAGTAGACTCGCAAAGCCGACCTCAGAATGTCTGCTCCCGTGGCTCCACTTTGGTAATGAGCCGCTTCATTCTTGTGGATGGCGCAGAATCTTTTGACCTCTCTGTCGACTCGGTCAAAGTGAGCGCGAAGCATCTTATATGTGCGGCGGCGGGACCCCTTCGGCTTAATCTCGTGGTAGGCCTCGGTGACCTTTTCCCAGAAACACTTCCGGGGTTGTTGATTCCCGACGAAGGGATCGTACGAGACGTTGATCCAGGCGTTGTACACCGCCAGCGTTTCTTTGGGGCCGTACGGATGTCGGCCTAGATCCTCCTCCTCCTCGTCCGCCTCCGCCTCCGCCTCCGCCCAGGAGCTTCCACCGCCTCGGCCTTCTTCCGGAGTGGGATCAACGGAATAATCCTCCCAAATCTGGGAGAATCTCTGCGAATACCTCTGGGCAGAGGGACGAGCGTATGCATCCACATAAAAATGGGGTGGTTGGTACCCCCGGCGTCGACGAACCCTGGGTGCCCGGCGTCGACGAACCGGAACCACCACCGAGGAAATTGTACATGCCCCCCAGTCGCCGAACGCGTTGATGTCGAACCCGCCGGAGCCGCCACCGCCAGAGTTTCCGTCGCCGGACGTTTTGTGATGAGAGGTTTGATGAAAATTGGAGAGGAAATGGAGATGATTTGGGAAGAATAGATGTGTATTTGTGTGTGAAATGTGGATGAATTAGGAGTATTTATAGAGTAAAAAAAATAAAATAAAAATAAAAAAACTGAAAAAACGGTAATATAACGGTAATATTACCATTTTTCATTTTTTAATTTTTTTATTTAATTCAAAATTTTTTAAAAAGTAATAAATTATTGCGTCAGCGTGACGATGCCCACTCGCGGGCCGGAGACTGGGCGTCACGCATGGCGCCGGAGTGCGCCACGTCGCCTCGGCACGTGGCGAGACGTCTCGCCATTCGTCACGGCGGGACGGAACGCGGAACGGGCTGGGGACGAGACGGGGCGCTGCAACGCGTCACGCCGCCGTCTCGTCCCTTCGTGACGGAATACGGGCCACCTGCGTGACGCGTTGCGGGTGGCCTAATTAGCTAGATAGTACTCCTATTTAAAAAATGAGAATTATAGCACAATCGGACACGATTAATTTAAGGTTATCTCAAGTACTATTTTGTCAGTATTTTAAAACAACATATTCATATCAATTCTATACTAGTATTAATCAGCTATTAAGATCACACAAATACATGTAATTTAGGTCTAAGAAAGTGGGGCTTTGTGACAATAGTCTCATTTTACTATTTTGACATATTAACCATAAAAATTTTCATTTTTACATTTTGACATATTAACCATAAAAATTTTCATTTTTACATTTTGTATAAGTGGTATTTATATTCAACTAAATTATTACAATTACATTCTATTATAAAATGAGTACTCCCTCTGGCTCATCCCAAATTACTTACAATATTTCTTATTTAAGTAAGAATTAAAATATTTAATTAATATATTTGAGTTAATTAAGTGATCACTTATTACACTGAAAATACTAATTTAATTACAAAAAAAATTATTTTAAATTTATAATCTAAAATAAAAAGTGCAAGTAATATGAGATTTTGGGAGTACTAACTTTTTCTTTTAGAGAACCAGCAATAACGCCCGTCCTGGCGGACGTCCGCCATTGTGCAAGGTCGCGAAAGATACGGACGTCCGCTGCAGACACTGGAGTTCCGCGAACGTCTGTAGCGACGTCCGTGCGGACGTCCGCCATTGCAGAGAAACGATGGACGTCCGTGCGGACGTCCCGATTTTTTAATTTTTAATATTTTTTGTTTAAAAGTCTATATATACGGCTCGTTGAACTTTATTTCATTCGCACCACTTGTTTTAACAAGTTTCTCTCTCTCTAAATTTCTTTTATATATCCGTAATGGCTGGTAGTGGTAGTGGTAGTGGTAGTGGTGGGCATTATGAACACATGATGCGGCTGATTCATGCAGTGTGCGGAAGGCACCAGATAGGGAGGAACAAGCGGCCTTGGAGCCGGCGGTAACTCGACCCATCCATCGTCGATCTATAGTACCCCGGGACCACCTCGTTGCACACCGTCGGTTGTACGAGGATTACTTCGCTCCGGAGCCACGATATCGGGAGAACATGTTCCGACGACGTTTTAGGAAGCATCATCCGTGCATTTGCCGACATGCACATGGGGATACCCCACGACAAAGTTGATCGAGTCCGTGCATTTGCCGACATGCGCCAAAAACAAGCCCATGTTCGACTCCAGAATGATATTATTGAAGAAGTATGGCAGCGGAGGGGTCGTTGTTGATGTAGTTTTTAATTGTTGAAGTGTATTTTTTTTAATTTGGTGAAATGTACTTTTCTTTTTTTTATTTAATGAAATTTTTTCCCCTATTTGTGTCGAAATTTTAATTCCGGAAATTGTTTAATTTGTGAATTTGTGAATTTTTATTATTGTGGGAAGTCCGTCGGGATGTCTGCCATTGTGCAGTGGGATGTCCGTATGAGGTGGCATCCGCAGTGGAATGTCCATATGACGTGGCAGAAGATGTTTTTAGGATGTCCGCGGAAATGTCTGCCGGGACATCCGCATCACTAGTAATGCTCTTACACATTTTTATTTACTGTATTTTATAAAATCTGCATTGAATCAAAATGATATAGGATTGGAGGATAGAAACTGGACAAGTTGCAACAAGCATTCATTGGGAATGTGATGTTTGATTAGGCGTTTCCAAGGGAGAGCTGTCGAAAGTCTTAATCTAATGGTAAATTTATTGAATATTGACTAACTTTTTTTTTGATATTGTAAACCGTCATCCATAAATATTGACTAACTTTACCACCTCTATTATTGATATGAAATTTTAAATTAGTGTGAATTACTTACTTATAAACATTGTTTTATACTCGATGGGATCTTTGAATATAAGTGGGGACGCAAATTTAATGGACCACTCACAAATATAATATGGATAAATCTTAATTATACTTTATCCATATTTATTATAATCAATTTATGATAACACCTTTTTTTTAAATGGTGGTGATGTGTGTTCGCGTGGTATTTTCTCTTCGAAGCATGTTTCATGTTACTGTGTAGCAAAAATTATATATTATGAATCTGTTTTATATATACATAATCACATACTATTTTCTTATGTATTTAGTTAATACGTTATGACGCATTTCGTTTTCTGAAATATTCTAGTTAAAATGATATTTTTCTAAAATTAAAATATCATTTCTTAATATATACTAATCCACTATAAAATTACGTGTTTAACAAAAAAAAAATTCGATGCAAATCATGGGGGAATAAGTGTAATGAAATCACTATTTAAATTAGCAACCAATGGACGGTTACTACGGATAAAGTTAGCTGAAAATTAAAGAAACTAAAAAATATTTTTTTCAACCAAATCACTCAAATAAAAACACCAAATTTTGTTGAATTTAAGATAGTCAAAATTATAGGTGGCGCCGCACTATAATTCCATGCATATTTACCATGTGCAAATTTTGAATTTCAGATTCAAAGCAGATATATGAACAGATTTATTTCTTTTATATATACACTAATAATGACACAGATAATCAAATACTTCGATATATAGTAAAAGAAATAGTAGAAGCTGCTTGTACAAGTATATCTTATCAAACGAAGAGAAATAACAAGAAGAAAGAAGAAGAGGATCGGATAAAATTTAAATTAGTAGTACATACTATATTGACTACTGTATCACATATCTTAATATCAATAACTCACAAAAATACACGTGTCATGAGAAAAATAATGTGATTGGGGTTTGAATTATTTGGTTATATATCACATCTATTGAATTCACTCATTTATTAATTTACTATAAAATACAGAAGTGCAGGGGAAATTGTAAGCATTTTTTTTATAAATATATAGTGATTCAAAACTATCTAACATTAAACAAATTAACGAAAGTTTCTAATTAATGACCTTATAAAACTTATATTAATATATAAGGGATTTTATTTCAACTCATTATAAAAAAGAAATTGAGATGGAGTTGGATACTTAGAGCATCCACAGCGGTGGACGGACGACGTCCGTCCGTCCGTGCCGCTGGCAAGGACGAGCTCCGCCGCCGCTGGCACGGACGTGCTCTTAGCTAAGAGCACATCCGTGCCAACGGCAAGAGCACGACGCGTCGACGTGGCATGCTCTGATTGGCCCGTTGATTTATCATTTTTTTATTATTATTTTTAAAAAATCGAAAAAATCTGAAAAATTCAAAATTAATAAAAAAATATTTTCCCACTTCCTAATAAAATATATTCATTTTTTCCACACTTTTAATTTATTTATTTTCATTATTTTGACCCCAAAATTCATACTTTCATCTATAAATAGTCTCATTTCAAACACAAAAAAATGACACTATACCAAACAACTCTCTCAATCTCAAATTTTAGGATTTTAATTTTGTAATTTTTAATTTTTAGGAGTCTAATTATGTAATTTTTAGTATTTTAATTTTGTAATTTTTAATTTTTAGGATTTTAATTATGTCGTTTTTATTTTATTTGTCATTTGTAATATTATTTAGGTTTTTTAATGAATTTTAATATTATGGAAATGTTTTTGTTTAATTGAATTTTAAATTGAATTGTTCTCGTCCTTGCGGAAGAGCACAACCGTGGGTGTTGTGCTCTTGCCAGAGAGCAGGCAGAAAAAGTGGGTCCTGGCCCACAACCGTGCTCGCTGGCAAGAGCACGGTTGTGGATGCTCTTAAATCGTGTTTCACGATAATTACCTTGACTTTGGTGACTAATTAAGGACAATAAATGTATCCATTGTTTGCATGTAAAAATTTAATTACACGTGCATCACTTGAAATAAAAATTGATTAATGTCAGGGGCGGACGCAGAAATGAACATTAGTAAGGGCTATATTTTCGAAATATAGTTTAAAATTATTTTTTTAGGTATTTTATATGATTAATAAGGGCTTTACTATAAATATAGGTATAAAATAGGAACAAATTATAAAAATTTATAAAAGAAAAATGTTAAAAAAAATTCATTAAGGGCTAAAGCCCCACCCTTTCTCCTTGTGGGTCCGCCCATGATTAATGTATTCAAGAATCAAGATACACTTGTATTAGAGCTAGGGGTGTACATTCGGGTTTCAATTCGGTTTTTCACCCAAACCGAACCGAAACCGAAAAATTGAATTTAGGCTAAAATAAAACCGAACCGAAACCGAAAATCGAAAACCGAAAAAATCGAAAACCGAACTTAAAAAACCAAAATAAACCGAAAAACCGAAATTTTGTGCAATTTAAAAAAGCCTAAAAACTTAAAATCGAAAATAACACAAAAAATCATAGTAACATAAATAACATCCACCAAAACATAATAAAAAATAAAGTTTGATGATATCTAATTAATTGACAACATATTATAACAAATTAACAATGTAAATCCATTCCCAAGTCTTCAATCTTCTTCGTTCCACAGGATGAGCTTTGGCCATAATTTTTATCATAAGCTTTGAATCAACTTTGTAAAATCTGAAATACAAAATAATGCCATAAGTTATGTACAATGAAGCATAGAATATATGAATGTATAAGGAAACTGGAAATGCTACTAATAGTAGATAGGTTGAGAAAATAAGAATAAAAAAAAATTGAATCTGGGACAGCAGATCTTGATGATTAAGGGAGCATCCAATTTTTAAATATCATAACACTTAATTTAAGCATATGAATTCAACTTCAATACTTGCAATATTCATTTTTAAATATCAAAGTTTATCTGTCTTATCTTCTTTTATGGTTCCTAAAAGAACAGATCCAAATACTTATCATCTGAAGAACACAATAATGCCTAAACACAATAACATTAGAAGTATTTTAATTTTGAACACTAATTTGAGAGCTGTGAAGGAATAGATAAGTTTGAGATTTTACCTTCTTCTGAAGACAGCGTGGATGGCTGGAGCACGGCCAAAGGCGGCGCGGATGGCTGAAGCACAGCTGCACTGCTGGAGGGCGGAGACGGCGTGGATGGCTCGAGACGATGGGTGCGACGGGTTGGAGGCTTAGAGCTCGTG
Organism: Salvia splendens; assembly: GCF_004379255.2. Taxonomy (NCBI): domain Eukaryota; kingdom Viridiplantae; phylum Streptophyta; class Magnoliopsida; order Lamiales; family Lamiaceae; genus Salvia; species Salvia splendens. The sequence goes on along the minus strand of NC_056033.1, from coordinate 7,173,439 downwards.
AGATTTAGCGTTTAGGGTTAGAGACTTAGAGTGGAAACCGGAGTTGAGAGTGGAGGAAGAGAGATTGAGAATTGAGAATGGAGGTGGAGAAATTGAGAATGGGAATGGATGCAGAAATTTTTTTAGGGTTAGAGTTATATATATATTTTATTATATTTATATTAAATAAATTCGGTTATTCGGTTATTCGGTTTCTGATTTTTTTGCTCACCCCTAATTAGAGCATCTCCAAAGGGAGAAGTAAATGGAAAGGTAAACTAATATAACTCTTATATTTACCTTTTTTTTATGAAAAATCATTCTCCAAAGGGGGAGGTATTTGAGAATGGATTATACATTTTCCCATTTTTAAGAGGTATCTTTACCTCCCCATCAATGGAGAGGTAAAATCTTACAACTATCATATTTGCCTTTTTTTTTCATGAAAAACCCTTCTTTAAGGGGAAATGTATTTGAGAAGGTATTACACTTCATATTTTTTAATGCATTTTGTACTATTATTTTATTTTAAAAAATAATTTACTTTTCTATATATAATATACCCTTTTAAAATGGTATATTTCACTTTTTAAAAGGGTATATTTCACTTTTTAAGAAGTTAAATACATAATATACATTTTCTATATATCTTCTAACCTTAGAGATGCTATTAATATAGACGGATAGATCAATACTGAATTTGTATGTGAATATGAGATTATTATCCTAAATTAATTTTGTCACATAGCAAGATCAAGATTCAAGACTTATAAGTCGAGATTATTGATGGAGTTATATAGAATTATGGCGTACTTTCAAGTGCCCACAAGTTTGAATTTTAAAGGTTATTTTGATTGTTTCATATTATAAATATAAATTTTATTAGTTAATTAGTTAAATTTGATCATAATTTAGAAATGTGTCGTACATTAGAACTTAAATTGATGGGTCATGTCTAATTCCTTTTTTCTTAAAAATAGGAATCTTTCAATGCTGATTAAATATACGATAATTTTGAGATTAAACTCTGTTTTATTTTTAGGTAAAACTTTTTCGATAAAATTGTAAAAAGTATAAATTTCCTGCTTCCGTCGCAAGTATATTTTTAAAAATTAAATACTGATCAACCCTATCAAATCTATTATTCGTTCATCGTTCATAAATTCAATTTTATCTGATGTCGAATAATCTAGCACGTAGATAATTATCATTACCAAATTTCAACCACTTCTTTCGTTTTTCAATTCTTTTTAATAGAAAAGACGTGCAAAATTTGACATCATAATACAAGTCTAAATCAAATTCTAAAGAACTAAGCGTGATTGGATATTGCACTATTCAACATGAAGCGTGATTTAATTTGGACACGAGATTACGACTCGCTGATTGGATCAATAAATAGGGGAGATATAAATTATATTACGTGCCTAATTTGATTAGTCCACCTTCAATTTTGTCAAACTTTGCAATAAATTATGAATGTATTTTTTTGAGATCAATAAGACTAAGTAGTACTCCCCTTAAAAAAAATAGTGGTACTCCTATAAAGACAAAATATATCCTTAAGTCTTCGTACTTTGATTGTTTATTTCAATAGGTCCTTATACAATTTTTTTCGTTTTAGTAAGTCCTTGTACTTTTATATTTGATATATTTCAATCTTTATTTGACGGAACCGTTAATTTTTCCGTTATAAAATAACACATCATATGTTAATTATTTGAATATATTCCACCAAATATTCTAGTTGGAAAATATGAACATGACATAAGTATAAAAAATAAAATAAAAATAAAAATAAAAATAAAAACAAAAATAATTACAGAATTCCAAATCGTTAAAAGAAATTTATTGTTTGATTATTTGAAGTTCGAATATTAATTTATATTTGGAACCAAATACTATAAATTAATATTCGAACTTCAAATAAGTAAACAACAAATTTTTTTAACGATATGGAATTCTTTAGTTTTTTTTTGTTTTTGTTTGTATCTCTTTTTTATATTTATTTTATGTTCATATTTTCCAACTAGGATATTAGGTGGAATATATTTAAATAATTAACATATGATGTGTTATTTTATAACGGAAAAGTTAACGGTTTCGTCAAATAAGGATTGAAATATATCGAATATAAAAGTATAAGGGTTTACTAAAACGAAAAAATTGTATAAGGACCTATTAAAATAAACAGTCAAAGTATAATGACTTAAAGATGTGTTTAACCTATTATAAACGTACGTAACTTTCAAATGATTAGTAAAGTTTAAAATTAGTCGTTTAAACAAAGGAGATCAAAATAAAAATAAAAATTATGATTTACAATAATATAAAGTAAGTTACTTTCAAATGATTAATTGTTCATAAATTTTATATATTTAACGTGTACATAGGCCCCTATACAATGTTGTCGATCAAAAGAGGGTCCGGTCCGTTTACCATTGATTAAGACACGTAGTAAGATTTTATTAAAAGATAGTAGTAATTGCTACTTAAATTTCAATCATTTTTTTAAAAAATTTGCTAAAATTTTAAAATAGTGTTTCACTCTTTTGTTTCGGAGTAAACTTAAATTAATTCCTAACTTCAGATAGTGTAAAGCTTTCGACAAATTACTGTGACAATGACGTATTTTGCTGATCTGCCCTCCGTCCCGCACTACTCGCACTTATTTCCTTTTTGGGCGTCCCAAGTTACTTGCACTATTTCCATTTTTAGTAAAAAATTTCACCTACAGCCGTCATTTTTTACTTTCCTATACACTCATTCCCTAATCTCCGAGCCGAAAAGGAAATGAGCGAGTAGCCCGGGACGGAGGGAGTACTATAGAGTGATCAAAAAAATGTTGAGTGTGTTCGTGACTTGAGTGAGTTAGAAATTACTAGTACAATATTCACAAACCATATTAGCCCACAATTAATGAATTAATTGGATTTATTTTAGAAATAGGTCAAAGTTCAAAGTCTAAACAGGTAAGCCATCTGTTGCAAGACATTGATTAAACATTTGGTGTTGATTGATAAGTCACAGGAGGCATGACCATTCATGAGAAAATGAATGTCGTGTATTAAATTCAAGTAGTTATCTTGCTTAAATGCATGTTTGTATACAACACGTGGTAGTTGAAACTCTTTTATTATCTAGTAGGAGTATATCTACTAACCCTTACACTCGAATTTATTTATCCTTAAACCTTTAATTTTTCTTTCTGGATAAAATTTGTCCTTTTGCAAAAATTAATACAGTACCTAATAATACAAATGAGAAAATAAAAGAGGCCTAAAAATGGAATGGTAGTAGTTACTTTTAATGGCATACCTATCATGTTGGAATTAATACAAAATGGTAGTAGAAATTAATTGGTCACCAAATTAGTCATGCAACAGAATATATATGGGAACCTATCAAGAAGTACACTATACCAATGTTTTACGTATTCTATTTATATATGTGCTGATTTCTTAATAATTTCCTTATTTTCTTACGTTGACTATGTATTTTTATCTTTTTTTTATTCTTTATTTTTAAAATAGTTGTATTCAAATTTTTATAAATGTATGGATGTAATTAGGATATTAACTTCCATTATTCTTTAGTTAAAAGTAAATGAATATTGTATTATATATTTTCACTATACATTTTTTTTGGATTTTAATAATGTGTAATTTTTTGAATTTCAGTTATGTATTTTTTTGGCTTTCAACGAAGTGTTATTTTAGAATTTGAATTATGTAATTTTTAAAAAAATAATAAACTTTATTTAATAATTGAAATTATGATTTTAACTTAATTATGACTATATACTACTCTATAATAAATGAAATAAACAAGAAATGAATAAAAAGTTATAAGAGTGAAACTCATTACTAGTACTCATTACAAATGCTGTTTTTTATGTGAGCAATGAAATAAAAAATGATATTCCTATAAGACACAATTAACTGTTCTAAGGGAAGGATATCAGACTATGTTGTGAATGCAATTATAAATTTATAATGTTAGTATTGATCCAAAACTACGATAAAGCATAAGTATGAATAGTATGATGTGTTATTTTCAACGCGAGAATATTAATTGCTAATTTATCAAATATGAAAAGGAACGAACAGACGCAGGCTTTGGTCGTTTAAGGCTGGAGTCTGGACTCGTTTTAGCATGAATATTAATATTTCAAAATTCATCACTTTTTTTTAAAAAGAAAATGATAAGTATAATCGAACTTTGTCATCCTAAATTGATAAATATAATACTTCATTCGTCTCATATAAATAAATATATTCTATATTCATTTATGGAAACTTTTTCTCTTTCTCGTTTATTTTATTATTTATTGGTTCTACCACCCACCTATTATTTTAACTATTTTTTCTTATTCTCTCTTTTACTTTAGAGTGAACTACAAAAATGGTCCCAGGACTATGGGTCTATCTCGCTCTAAGTCCCTAGACTTTAAAATATCGTCAGACATCCCTGGACTAAGGGTTTATCTCGAAATTGGTCATTTTGCCATTTGTTGATACGAAAATACCCTTTTGACGGCTTGGGCAATTTGGTCTTTTTACACTTTTAACATTTTAAATCTGATATTATTTCAGTGATGTATTAAATTTGATATTATATCCTAAATTATCAATCTTCTTCCCTTTGTCATCCTTCACTTTGTTTCTTTATTTCAATATTATATTTAATTTTCTAAATTAAAATTTAAATTTAGATTTTTAAATATCAATAAATTTTCATCAATTAAAATTATTAATTCATTGAGACTATAAATATTGATTAAAATCATTAATTAATATTCAGTTGAATCGAAAAAGTACAGAAAAATAATATTAATCGTGATGGAAAAGCAAGAGCTATTCTACTTAGCCTTCGTTTGATTGTTATAATTGCTTGTGATTATATATTATGAAGTTGACTAAAAATTTGATACTACTAAAAATTTATACAGGAGTATTTTGTTTAAATTTTCTAGTTAATTTGATTATTTTCAAATAAATAAACGAAAATTATATTAGTTTTACATTAGATACATATTTATATCAGAATAATCGTGTTATATGATCTATTTATGATTACAACTATTAAATATTGATTAAAACTAAGTTGACGTCGGCATACCTTATTGATTAAATATTATACACTATCAAATATTGATTAAAACTATTAGTTTTTGTTATTTAATAATTTTAATAATTATTAAAAATTTATTGATATTTAGAAATCTAAATTTAAAATTTAATTTTATGAAATTAAATCTAATATTGAAATAAAAAATAAAGTGAATGATGACAAAAGGGAAGAAGAAGAGTGAACTACAAAAATAGTCCCTAGACTATGAGTTTATCTCGTCCATAGTCCCTGGACTTTAAAAATATCGCCATGCATCTTTGGACTAAGGGTTTATCTCGAAATTGGTCCTTTTGCCATTTTTTGATACGAAAATTCCCTTTTGAGGGTTTGGGCAATTTGGTCTTTTTACACTTTTAATATTTTAAGTCAGATATTATTTGAGTGATGTATTAAATTTGATATTATTTCAAAATTATCTTTCTTCTTCTCTTTTGTCATCCTTCACTTTGTTTCTTTATTTCAATATTAGATTCAAATTTATAAAATCAAATTTTAAATTTTGATTTTTAAATATCAATAAATTTTTATAATTAAAATTATTAATTCATGGACACTATAAATATTGATTAAAACTATTAATTTTTGTTATTTAATATAATATTCAGTTGAATTGAAGAAGTACATAAAAATAATATTAATCATGATGGAAAAATGAGAGCTATTCTACTTAGCCTTCGTTCGATTGTTATTATTGATTGTGATTATATATTATGAAGTTGACTAAAAATTTGATACTACTAAAAATTTTATATAGGAGTATTTTGTTTAAATTTTCTAGTTAATTTTGATTGTTTTCATATAAATAAACGAAAATTATATTAGTCTTACAGTAGATGCATATTTATTTCAGAATAATCGTGTTATATGATCTATTTATGATTAAAACTATTAAATATTGATGGAAACTATTAATTTTTGTTATTTAATAATTTTAATAATTATTAAAAATTTATTGATATTAAAAAATCTAAATTTAAAATTTAATTTTATAAAATTAAATCTAATATTGAAATAAAGAAACAAAGTGAAGGATGACAAAAGGGAAGAAGAATGATAATTTTGAAATAATATCAAATTTAAAATGTTAAAAGTGTAAAAAGATAAAATTGGCCAAACCCTCAAAAATGTATTTTTCGTATAAAAAATGGCAAAAAGACCAATTTCGAGATAAACCCTTAGTTCAGGGATATCTAACGATATTTTTTAAAGTTCATTGACTATAGACGAGATAAACCCATAATCCAGGGACATTTTTGTATTTCACTATTTACTTTATTGTGTTAAAAGATATGATTCAAAAAAGAAAATAAATGAGAAGCATAAAAGTTGAACGCTCCAAATCGAAAAAGGCAATAATAAGACAATAGAAACAAAAACTCAACCACAAATGACAGCTTGTGAGGGGCAAAACAGCTAGAAACAAGTGCCCACCATCAACAAAACAGCCAAAGCATTCACTCTCAAAGGAATGAAGGAGAAGACGTCGCGTCCACCAATTTATTGGTTTCTTTCTACCTTCTCGGGTGGGTCCCGTTCATCTTCTCATCTCTCATATATGGATAACTCCACCACTAATCAATTATCTAATTGTGCAACAGATTGTAATTAAGAGAATGTAACTATTTTCAACCTTTTTTATGGACCACGATACAGCCCAAAAACATATATGAAGATTTACATTTTTTTAACTTCCATCCAAGAAAAACATCATCGATTATTTGGGTAAGCAATCACTTTCATTTAGAGAAATATGGCCATGTGATACAATATTCTTTTTACTATTTTTTTTTAAATTAGGCATATTTTTATTACGCAAAAGACGATTGAGACTATCTTACCAAAGTGACAATGCTTCGTGACACCCCAGCAGAAATCTTGAGAAATCAATATTTGCTTGAGTTTATCCAAAAATAGACGATAGAGACACAATGCCTTGTGACACCCATAACCAGAATTCTCGGGAAAACAATATTTGCTTAAATTTATAGCCACCCAAAAATAGGAGTAGTATCAAAATGGATTTATTTAAAGAGTTGCAACTTAAATCTATATTCATACTCACCCATGCCAATTAACTCTGAAGCACTCGACGAATTGAGTTGGTCGTCATCATCAAATATCGAAAATGTAAATGAATTGAAGTACAATAAAATATTAAAAATGAATATTAATTAATCATTCTAGCAGTCTAGTACGCAGTGGCGGAGCCAGAATTTTAATGACGAGGGACCCAAATTACTGTTAAAATTTGTTGAGTGTGTTTAGTGCTAACGACGCGAAAACAACTCGAACGTGAGCAATATAAAAAGCCTTGCGTGAGAAATGAATAATGAGAGAATTAAAATTGATTTTATTAATATCATATAGTAGTATTTTACAATATTTAGAAATCAAAATTATTTTATAATCTTAAATTATAAAAATCATTCTTTTATGATTATAAATTAAAATGGTTTATGTACAAAACTACTAGGGAAAAAAATCAATAAAAGTTAATGTGAAAAAATCCATAAAACATAAATGAATATGAGAAAATAAAAAATGTCACAAATGAATTATGTGAAATAACTTTAAAATCAAAATTTACTAATATATAAATCTAATAAAACATAACTAAATACATAGTAGAAGAAATAGATTCCAAAATACCATTTACTAATATATAAATCTAGTAAAACATGACTAAATACATAGTAGAAGAAATAGATTCCAAAATACCAAAAAAGCTCCCAGTGGGCGTCGAACCTGGCACCCCATGAGCAGAAGGGCAGAGTTCAACCCAACTGGACTACCATTTCCATTTTTGAACTACTTACATATATTATATATACTAAATAAAGAAATGGGTGAGGGGCCCCCCCTGGCCCCACCGTGCCCTCCGCCCCTGCTAGTAAGATTTGAAATCAAAATTATTAAATCATAAATTTTCAACTTTTCTCAATGGTATAATTAAAATATCAATTGATTTCATAGTCAACAAAACACCGTGGGAGGTTGAATTAAGGTTAATAATTATGAAAAATAGGATACAAAATAAAAAAAATATAAAAACTTGGGAAAAGAAGACAAATAATTCTCTCATTCTCTAAGAAGCTCTCTCTATATGGAATATTTTTTATCATCGGATAAGCATTATATTTTATCATCGGATAAGCATTATATATCCGGATTTAATATAATTGCCAAACTTATAGTTGCTCAATTCTTTTTACTATGACTAAGAATAATAAGTAAATTTTCCCACTAACACAATACTTATTTATATATCATTCCCTCCATTCACGTGGGTCGTGTTCTTTTTATATACTCTTAGTTAAAATATAATTGATCATTTTTGTTTATAACAAAAACTCAACACATTTAATCTTATTTACTTTATTGTTTATAATTTTTGATACGTAAGAAACTACTCGAAGTCATTCCAATTAGCAAGCTAGAGTTCAATGTCAAACCTGACAACAAGAAGAATATTGCAAAGGTTGCACAAAAACATCAAACCTTGAGCTACTAGCTAGCACTGATAAAAAAAGAAACTAAAAAAAATCGGTCATAATGGTCACATATCACTCGACCAACAAACTTATAGATGGAAATAACAAAAACTTTTTTATTCTAGCTTACTCTATGTACTATTTTTTCAATTACATACTGTATTTTATTTCTTCCTTCAATAATTTATTTTATTTTCTTTCCTACTATATATACTAGTATTTTTTAATTACATATTTTATTGCTTCCTTCAATAATTTATTTAATTTTCCATACAACGGTACTCTTTTTTTAAAAAAAAATTATAGGATACTTTATTTTTCCTTTCAATCGTTTATTTATTCCTTTCTATTTATCTTTTTCATTTTCTATTCATTTAACTTACTAATTTTTTTAGTTTTAATATAAAAAATAGTAACTCAATTATAGACTTAATCGGTAAAATTACGGAGTAATGTTTTATGATAAAGGTGTTGATTTGTGGAAATAAAAGAAATATTCCAAATTAATAATAGAGGACTAGAAATAGTACGAACTTCTTAGTTTTACGGTTGACAGTAATAATAGCATTCCACGTGCTTTGTCGGAATTTTGCTATTTGTACGTATTTGTATTTATTCTAGCTACATACCTCATGTAGCTAGAATAAATAATAGCATCCCACGTGCTTTGTCAGAATTTTGCTATTTGTACGTATTAGTATTTGTATTTATTTGCTATTTGTACGTATTTGTATTTATTGGCGGTTGACAGCAATAATAGCATCCCATGTGCTTTGTCGGAATTACTATGATTGCATTATCTCTACAACTATAGAAATCGTAGAATTTTGGTTTCTCAACCACAAATTTTCAATTTTGAGATAATGTCATTTTTGCTTATTTTATTTTTTTACTAAAAATGGTGTCAAAATTTTGTCTTATTATAAATAAATGACATGCTTCAAAAAGGAAGGTTTTTTCTATAAACAGTATAACTAAAATCTAAAGATCTACTATGATAGCTGATGAATCCGCGAATTATTGATGATGATGAATGCTCGTAAAAATAAATTACGACACGGAAATTTTACGTGGTTCGATTTACTGAGGTAAATCTACGTCCACGGGGAGAAATGGGGGCAGGTTTGTATTGCTTGATCTGCGAATTACAGCTTACAACACAGACTTGCTATATGACTTTTTCTCTAGAGAGATTCTAACCTTCTCCTATCAGATCTAAGTTCTATTTATATATGGAACTAAGATCGTGGCTTGCATCACCACCCTAAGTCGTGGATGTCGTGTAGGTCATGGCCTAAGATCGTGGATGTAGCGTAGGTCATGGCCTACGATCGTGGCCTGAGTTGACACCACGTGGTAGTGGGTGTGTTGGACATCCTGTATGGGTCCACTAACTCCTTGTTCGGTCGAATACTGAGACCGAACTGCTTTGGTTGCCGATCTGAGAGTAGAGCTTGATGCCGACCTGAGAGCAGAGCTTGATTGGATGGCTTTTACCGAGCTGTAGGCTGAGGCCGAACTCTTTGGTAATGCCGAACTCATACTCCTGCTTTGGTTGCCGATCTGAGAGTAGAGCTTGATGCCGACCTGAGAGCAGAGCTTGATAGGTTGGCTTTTACCGAGCTGTAGGCTGAGGCCGAACTCTTTGGTAATGCCGAACTCATACTCTTCCTTGGGCTTTGGGCTGATGGGCCGTCATTGCTGTTGGGCTTGTTTAGTACGCACCCCATCACTACCCCCCCCGAAAAGCGAAGTGAGTCACTTCGGCGAAGCGAGTCACTTCGGCATTCTGGAAAAGGGTACGGGGGAGGCTGAAGTCAGGGGACGTGCCCTGCGCGTGACTGCATTAAATGCGGCATTAAATGCGACAGTAAAATCCGGCTGTCGAATCCTGAAAAGGTGGAATATGAAACGGTGCGATGATTTGAAATCTTTTCCAAATCTGATAAATACCGCCTTTCTTCATCATTTGAACACCTTTGCTATTGGCTTCTTCTGCACTCTCTATCTTTTGCGTGAAAAATTTCCTTCCGCTTTCAAAAATTTCCTCAGGATTTCTTCAAACTTTCAAAGAGTAAGAACCATGTCTGCTTCTTCTTCGTCTGAGTCTGGTAGCGGTAGAAAAGGGGGTAAGGGGTCTTCTAGCCGGAAAGAATCCGGGGAGAAGACCGTAAAGTATTTTCACAGTATCTTGAGTAAGGATACTGTGATATCCTTTTACGAAAAATACTCTTTTCCTGGGGGGAAGGCGGTGGTTCCCGACGATGATCATAGGGCTAACGACCCGCCGGAGGGTTATGCCACCGTTTACGAAGCCTGTTTAGAATGCGGGCTTCGTTTCCCTCTTCCCCCACCTTTTGTAGAGCTTCTTGATTTTTTTCAACTCCCTTTAGGTCAGGTGACTCCGAATTCTTGGAGGCACTTTGTCGGCTTTTGCTGCCGAACTCCGTAGGTTAGATAAGGATCTGTCTCTGCGGGCAATCCTTAATTTTTTCCAATTTAAAAGGAAGGGATCTTGGTTTTACTTGATCCCCTTACAGCCTTTTAGGGCATTCTGCAAAACCAAGTGGCCGAAATGGCAAAACCGCTTCTTTTTTTATGATAGGACCGCGGCTCCTAGTTTTCCCTGGAGAGGGCCGAAGTCCGTTATCCGTCACCCTCGGCCTGAACCGTTGGACGAGCTCGATGGCGAGCTCAACAAGATTCCCATAGTTAGGAAACAATACACGGAGTCTGAGCTCGTCAAGGGCGACGTCGTGTTCGACATCTCGTCTTCGGACGAAGAGGCCGAGGGTGAGGATTTCTCTTTATCTTTATGCTCTACTGCTTTAGCGAAGAAAACTAACCTTGCTTTCTTGCTTTTTGGCAGTGTACATGCTGAATAAGGCTATCCGAAAGTCCTCCGAGCTTGTGGAGCCGGAGAGGCAGAGAGCCCCTCGCTCGGCGTCTGAAGCCGAGAAGGATCCGAAGAGGCAAAAAACCTCTTCTTCGGATCCGAAAGAGCCGGAGTCGTATTCGGCTAAAGGGAAGGGGAAATTTCATGAGTCCCCAAGAGTGCCGGGGAAAGACCTGGTCATCTCCGAGGTGGTTGCAGACATCCCGGAACACGTCCCTGAGCCTTTTCAATGGCCGACGAATTTTGTGGAGGTAAGCTTTCTGACTTGGCTTCTTTTCCACATTTTTTGATGGCCATTCTGTTGAGTTTTTTCCTTGTTCATCTTCAGAGAGCCAAGCTCGTCTCCGTGGAGCTCTCCAAAGCATCCCACGACTACGAGGAGATGCAGAAGGAGTTGCATCTTGCTCGTAGTCTGGCCGAACAGGCTGAGGCCAAATTTGAGAGGGCCCGAGCTGCTAGGATATCGGCTCAGGATGAAGCCCGGTCAGCCAAAAACCAGCTCATCATCCTGCAAGAGCAGACGAAGCACCGGGAGGCTCAGAAGGAGGCTGCCGCCGTGGCTGCCCAGGGGGAGGCTCTCCGTGTTTACACGGAGAAACTCTTTTTGAGCAGCCAGTTCTCGGCCTTTGTCGGTAGTCTGGTAAGGCTAATTACCGATAAGGGCGAGCAGGGGGCCGACGTCGTGCTGCCTCTGTACAGCCGAGAGATAGCAGCTCGGCTTCAGAATCTGCCGCTCCTTGAGGAGCTCGCTTCATCCTCGGTCCTGCTTTCTGCAGACCGAGTCCGGAGTTGTCGAGCTGATCGGGACGAGAACCTGGAGGCTATCTTTGCCTCCGTGGGACCCGTTTCACCCGCTTCGACTTACAACGGAGAGGGTGAGGCCGAGCCGCTGGAGCGGGAGGCCGAAGTCGATCAGGCCGGGCATCCGGAGAAGGAAGCCGATCAGGAGGCGGAGGCGAGGCCGGCAGGAGGCGAGGCTGAGGCTGAGGTAGCCCAGGAGAAAGAAGCTGTGCCAGACCGAGGAGCCGGAGACGAAGCTGGCGGAGTATGATTTCGTCTCCCTTCTCTTAGTCTAGTTTCTTCCTTGTAAAATGGCCTTGAAGCCCTAGTGTAAAAAATTTTCCTTGTGAATGAAAAATTCTCTACACTTGTCTTCGTATAGCTTTTCGTACTCGCCTTTATTCCTGTTGTATTTTACTATCTGCTCGGTACAGCTGCCGAACTAATATAGCTGCTTTGTACCCAAGGAGATGGAGATACTTCACTGGAAACGGCTGTACTCTTCGGCTTTGGACGAAGCTGAGAGAAGAGCTATAGCCGATCAGACGAAGAATGACGAGCTTCTGGCTCGTTTAGTGAAGCTGGAGGCCGATATCAAGGACTTAGAGTCCGATAAGAAAGATCTGGAGGCCGAGCTGAATACGGCCATTGCTGAGAGGACTGCGTATGAGGATTACATCCGTGTGCGCGGGGGAATGACCATATCAGATGTTCAGAGTCGAGTTGACGAACTGTGGGAGGAATATCATGTACTCCGTATGAACAATGTGCTGGAGAGCCCGGCTTGCCAACAAGTTGTGACATCACTGCGGCGTTGGGCTTCTCGGTACAACATTGTTCTTTCTCGGCGCCCCTCCATAGAAAGATTCCTTCGGCATATCGCGCCAACAGATGCTCGCACTCCAGATCAAACCTCTGGTTCCCTTGTTCAAAATCCTACTCCCAGCCAACAACGAACTCCGGAACAGCCGGAAACGTCAAGACGAGAACGGGCTCAGGAGCAACCGGAATCGTCAAGACAGGGACAGACTGAAATTCGCCGAGGAGTTGTGACTATGAGCGAGCAAGATCAGCAGATGCTTATTGCAGAGACTCTTCATCGCCGAGGTGTTAGGACTTCTCGGGCTCGGGGAAGAGGCGTTGGGTCGAGGATAGCATCTCGTCGACCTGCTTATTCTTCATCTGCTCGGAACAACCGAACTCGGCTTCCAGAGGATTTTGCAGATAGGTGGCTTAACTTCAGCAACTCTGGACAGTAGAATAGTCCTTTGTAATAGCGTAACGCCATTTTGTAGGGTAGCTGAGTTGTATGCCGAACAAGATTTGAAAAATGAAATTTTGTTTTCGCTTCTAACACTGTATTTACAGCTTAGCGAAAAAATTTCATCGTACTCGTCCTCGGTCTTATGAAGTAAACTTCTTTGACCGGACTTGGTCCTTGGTCTTATGAAGTAAACTTCTTTGACCGGACTTGGTCCTTGGTCTGATGAAATAAACATCTTTGACCGGACTCGTCTTTGGTCTGATGAAATAAACATCTTTGACCGGACTCGTCTTTGGTCCGATGAAATAAACATCTTTGACCGGACTCGTCTTTGGTCTGATGAAATAAACATCTTTGACCGGACTTGGTTTGTGTTCTAATTTGGCGATTTTTGTCGCCGGGATCGAACTTTCCCTTGTCCTAATTCGGCGAGTTTTATCGCGTGGATCGGACTTTCCCTGTTAACCGAAGTGGTCTTATGCAGTAAACCTCTTTGACTAGACATGGTCGTCCCCGGTCTTATGAGGTAAACTTCTTTGACCGAACTTGGTCGTCCTAATTCGGCGAGGTTTATCGCGTGGATCGGACTTTCCCTTATTGCAGTTCGTTTCAGACGAATTGCTTGTTAAGCTGAATCGCGGTCTTGTATCCTCCTTGGAAGCTTGGACTCACAATCGTTGGCTTATTGCAGTTCGTTTCAGACGGACTGCTTGTTAAGCTGAATTGTGGTCCTATATCCTCCGTAGAAGCTTGGACTCACAATAGTCTTTAATAATCGATCTAAAAAGGAGATCAGTCTTTAAAGAACGATATACCTTGGTACCATTTGTAAGAGACGACAAGCACATAGAGACAAAACACATAGAGAAAAAATGAAAAGGACGAAGGAAAAAAACTTTAAACCCTTTTTAAAAAACGACAAGTAAAAGGTACAAGTAAAAAAATAAACAAATAAAAACATGTACCCCTATGACCGAACTAGACACAAGACAGACTGACCGGACTTTGTCTCTTACAAGTGGAACTTCTTGAGGTTGGAGACGTGCCATGTTCGGGGTACTTGTTCTCCTGACATGTGAGTCAATTTATAAGACCCTTTGCCGAGGACTTCTGACACCCGATATGGACCCTCCCATGTGGGTTCGAGTTTGCCCAGCTTTTCTGCTCGGCTTACTTCGTTGTTTCTCAAGACGAGATCTCCCACTTGAAATTGAAGCTTTTTCACCCTTTGGTTATAATACCGGGCTACTTGCTCCTTGTACTTGGCTGCTTTTATGCACGCCAATTCTCTTCTTTCTTCGGCGAGATCTAGTTCTGCTCTCAGTCCGTCGTCATTCATTTCTGAGGAGAAATTTAGAGTTCGGGGACTGGGTACGCCGATCTCCACCGGAATTACGGCTTCAGTGCCGTACACCAGACTATACGGAGTTTCACCGTTGGAGGTTTTGGGTGTAGTTCGGTAGGACCATAGGACTTGAGGGAGATTTTCTACCCATTGTCCTTTGGCTTGTTCTAACCGAGCTTTTAACCCTTTCACCAGAATCCGGTTCGTTACTTCCGTTTGTCCGTTTGCTTGGGGATGGGAGACCGAAGTGAACCGCTGTTGAATGTTCAGCTCTTGGCACCAATTCTTGAACGTCTTGTCGGTGAACTGAGTCCCATTATCCGAGATGAGGATGTGGGGTATGCCAAATCGGCACACTATGTTCTTCCAGACGAAGTCCAATGCCTTTGAGCTCGTTATCGTAGCTAATGGTTCCGCCTCCACCCACTTCGTGAAGTAGTCCACGGCAACGATAAGGAATTTCATTTGCCGAGGAGCTTGAGGAAGTGGTCCCACTATGTCTATGCCCCACTGCATGAAAGGCCAAGGGCTTTGCATAGTGTATAGATCGGTCTGCGGCATCCTTGGGACATTTGCATGAATTTGGCACTTCGTACACTTCTTGACGAGCTGCACTGCCTCTTGTACCATGGTTGGCCAATAATATCCCCATCTCAGAACTTTTTTAGCTAAAGCTCTGGCTCCGATGTGGCTACCGCACGATCCTTCATGAACTTCTCTGAGGATGTAGTCCGTCTCTTCTGGTCCTACGCACCGCAATAACGGCTGGAGGTAAGACTTTCTAAAGAGGACTCCTTCATGAAGTTCGTACCGAAGTGCTCGGCACGTAATCTTCCGAGCTTCTCTCTTATCCTCGGGCAATTGTCCTTGATCCAGATACTGCAAGATCGGCGTCATCCAGTTCGGCGAGCTGGATACTGAATGTACCTCGGCTTCATCAATGCTTCGATGCATTAATTCTTCCGCCTTTGAGCTCGGATCTGAGGCCAACTTACTTAAGGTATCTGCTCGGCTATTTTCCGCTCTGGGAATACGGATTATCCGAAAATAGGAGAAACTTCGGCTGATGCTTTGCGCTTTGTCCAAATACTTCTTCATTCTCTCGTCACGGGCTTCACTTGTACCCAACATGTGATTTACTATGACTTGTGAATCACAATGGACTTTGAGAGATTTGACGAGCAGACTTTGCGCTAACTGGAGTCCGGCCAGGAGGGCTTCGTACTCGGCTTCATTATTAGTAGTGGGGAATAGGAAACGAAGTGAGTAGGTTACCTCGTGTCCGTCGGGAGCGACAAGTAAAATACCAGCTCCACTTCCCATCTTGTTTGAAGCTCCATCTACGAATCCGCTCCAGCAGTCCGGCGGCTCTACTTCGGATTCCAAGGGCTGTGCTAGTTCGGCATTGGCAGAATTCTTCTGTTCGGCAATAACAGGAATTGCTTGATCGAACTTTGCTTCTGCAAGAAAATCCGCCAAGGCTTGTCCCTTGATGGCTTTCCGAGGTAGATATTCAATTGTGTGCTCTCCCAACTCTATAGCTCACTTGGCGATTCTGCCTGATGCTTCTGGTTTGGTCAATACTTGCCGAAGTGGCAGATCAGTTAAGACGCATACCTTGTGAGCATAGAAGTATGGCCGCAGTCTCCTTGCTGCATTTACTAATGCCAGAGCAATCTTTTCCAGAGGTTGATACCTGGTTTCTGGACCTCTTAATGCTCGGCTTGTAAAATAGATGGGAAGCTGCTTTAGGCCTTCTTCTCGTACAAGCACCGCGCTGATGGTTTGATCCGATGCCGCTAAGTATAAGAATATTTCTTTGGCTTCGGTTGGAGCAGAGAGAGTAGGAAGCTCGGCTAGACAACTTTTGAGCTCGTCAAAGGCCTTTTTCTGCTCGGCTCCCCATTCGAACTTTGGTGCCTTTTTCAACACCTTGAAGAACGGCAGTTGCTTTTCGGCTGCTTGGGAAAGGAATCGATTCAGTGCGGCTAGACATCCGGTTAGCCTTTGCACGTCATGTATTGACTTCGGCATTGCCATGTTCTGAACGACTTGAACTTTTGAGGGGTTTGCCTTGAGTCCGTCCTTTGAAACCCAACAACCCAGAAACTTTCCCGAATCTACCAAAAAGGTACACTTTTGGGGATTAAGTTTGAGGTTGGCTTTCTTGAGCACGTTGAGAGTGGACTTGAGGTTGTGCTCGTACTCCGAGGTGCTTTTGCTCTTGACGACTATATCGTCAACATACACTTCGACCTCCTTTCCAATCAGGTGCCGAAAAAGCTTGTCTACCATCCTTTGATAAGTGGCTCCGGCATTCTTTAAACCGAATGGCATCTTTTTATAAGCGAAAATGCCGAAATCAGTAATGAAGGCCGTTTTTGAAGCGTCAATCTCATCCATTAAAACCTGATGGTATCCTTTGTATAGATCAAGAAAACAAAAAATTTCAAAGCCTATCAAAGCTTCTACTTTTTTATCTATGTTCGGAAGGGGATAGCAATCTTTGGGACAGTGCTTATTTAGATCGGTGAAATCTATGCACATCCGCCATCCTCCTTCCTTTTTCTTGATCATGACAGGATTGGCCACCCACGAAGGATACTTCACTTCGAATAACACATCCGCCTTCAATAATTGACGGACTTCGTCATGGATGACTTGACTTCGTTCTGCCGCAAAGAGTCTTTGCTTCTGTTTTATCGGCCGGACCGAAGGATCAATATTTAAACGATGAGTGATTACCTCGGGGGGCACTCCGGTCATGTCCAACGGAGACCATGCAAAGACGTCTTTGTACTCCTTGAGGAGCTGGATGGTTTTTTCCCGAAGTAGAGGCGTTCCCGCGAAGCCGATCTTAACCGTTCTGGATGGATCGTCTTCGTACAGCTGAACTGTCATCGAATTCGGCTCCGGTATGACTTCGGTCATTGCCTCTGACTCCGGCTGCTGTGATTGCTATGCTTGGTGGTGCCGATCTGACTGCTCGGCACTTCTAAGCGCAATTTGCAGACATTCCTTTGCTCTCTTTTGGTCACCTCGGATGACCGCTATCCCTCCTTTAGTAGGGATCTTGATGGTGAGGTGATAAGTGGAGCAAATGGCCCGAACTGTGTTGAGCCAGTCTCTTCCCAGGATGACGTTGTACGGGGACCGAGCTTTCACCACGAAAAACTCAATCATCGTACTGGAGCTAGTAGGCGCTTTCCCCACCGTGATCGGAAGGCTGATAATACCTTCAGGGCGGGTGTCCTCCTGGGCGAAGCTCTTCAGGGGAAGCGGAGCCGGGCTGAGCCGAGCTGGGTCCACTTCTAGTTTGTCGAAGCACTCTTTAAAAAGAATGCTGACTGACGCTCCTGTATCCACAAACACCCTGTGGATCAGTTTGTTTGCCACTCCGGCTTGGATGACAATGGCGTCTTGGTGAGGAGAGATGGCCGGGACGGGATCAGCATCCGAGAACGTAATCACTTCGTCCTGCTTCAGCCTTTTATGCGTTGGCTCTTCTCGATTGGAGCCTCTGCGCTCTGACTTCAGGGACGACTTGGTCTTCCCGGCAGGGAGAGCGTCAATAGTCAGGATTACTCCATCATATTGCGGCTCGTCATCGTCTTCGGGATCCGGCTGCCTTTTCGGATCCTGAGGAGCGCAGTTCGCACCTCTCTGCTTCTTATTCTTCTTTGACTGCTTGCTTTGGTATTTTTTCAATGTCCCTGCCCTCACAAGAACATCGATACCTGCAGCCAAGTTTCTGCACTCCTCGGTATCGTGACCGTGGTCTTGATGGTAGGAGCAGTAGTTATCCTGGGGTCGGCGCGCGGCAGATTTCGTCATCCGCTTTGGCTTTTCGAACAGGTCAGAGTGTAGTTCGAAAATTTCCGCTCTCGGCTTGTTCAGCGGTACGAACTGAGCGGGCGGCTTCTCGGGATTGAGACGGGGTCCCAATCTGTCTTGCACCGGAGTCCTTTGAATCCTTTCAAAAGGAGTTCGGCGAGGATGTCCCTGATCGCCAAAAGGAGTTCGGCGAGGATGTCCCTGATCGCTATGATCGGGCTTCCTCCTGTCTCCTCGGGACGATGAGCTGTCTAACGACCGTTTGCGACGGTCTGCCTCATCGGCCCGGGAGTACTGGTCCGCAATGTCCCACATTTCCTGAGCTGTCTGCGGACCGCACTCAACGAGCTTCCTGTAGAGAGCTCCGGGCAGGATTCCATTTTGGAATGCCGAGATGACAAGCAGATCGTTGAGATCGTCTACTTGCAGGCATTCCTTGTGGAATCTTGTCATAAAGTCGCTGATTTTTTCGTCGCGACCTTGACGAATGGAAAGCAGCTGAGCCGAAGTGATTCGGGCTTCCGCTTTCTGAAAGAACCTCCTGTGGAAGGCATCCATTAGATCTCGGTAAGATCTGATGCTGCCCTGGGGGAGGCTATCGAACCACCTTCTCGCGTTCCCGATGAGCAGCTCGGGAAACAGCTTGCACATGTGGACCTCGTTGAGACCCTGGTTCGCCATGTTATACTGATAGCGCCCCAAGAAATCGTGAGGGTCCACGAGCCCGTCGTAAGTCATCGACGGAGTTCGGTAGTTCTGTGGTAGGGGAGTTCGGGTGATGTCGTCCGAGAACGGAGTCTTCAGTGCTCCGTACACGGCGAATCCGATATCTCGTCGGTATGGAGGAGATTGAGTTCTCCTGTGATTCCGGTACCGAGGAAGAACAGGAATATGTCGGGGTTGAGGATTCTTCTTCCTGGAAGACACGGCACTACTGCGGTAGTGACTTTCATGTCTGGATGAGGAAGGAGAATCCTCCGCTTTCGTCTTCGGCTCTTGGCTCTTTTGCAGGAAGGCTAAGAACTCATCCTGCTTCTCAGCCAAGAACAGCTTGACAGCCTCATTCAAATCAGGCTGCTGGGAAGACTCAGTGGGACGATTTTTGGAGCGGCCTGTTCCTTCGCCATGAGAACTGGTGGTGGATTTATCCCTAGGCTGTTTTCCAGACCTATGGGATGGATTGGCTTCCTCCTGGTTCTCACGGGCAGGAATACGGGTACTCTGCGATCTGGTATGCATTTTTTGGGTGGAAAAAAATGGATCAAAAATTCGCTTTATCACAAATTTTGTTCTTCGGTTCCCACAGACGGCGCCAGTGATGAATCCGCGAATTATTGATGATGATGAATGCTCGTAAAAATAAATTACGACACGGAAATTTTACGTGGTTCGATTTACTGAGGTAAATCTACGTCCACGGGGAGAAATGGGGGCAGGTTTGTATTGCTTGATCTGCGAATTACAGCTTACAACACAGACTTGCTATATGACTTTTTCTCTAGAGAGATTCTAACCTTCTCCTATCAGATCTAAGTTCTATTTATATATGGAACTAAGATCGTGGCTTGCATCACCACCCTAAGTCGTGGATGTCGTGTAGGTCATGGCCTAAGATCGTGGATGTAGCGTAGGTCATGGCCTACGATCGTGGCCTGAGTTGACACCACGTGGTAGTGGGTGTGTTGGACATCCTGTATGGGTCCACTAACTCCTTGTTCGGTCGAATACTGAGACCGAACTGCTTTGGTTGCCGATCTGAGAGTAGAGCTTGATGCCGACCTGAGAGCAGAGCTTGATTGGATGGCTTTTACCGAGCTGTAGGCTGAGGCCGAACTCTTTGGTAATGCCGAACTCATACTCCTGCTTTGGTTGCCGATCTGAGAGTAGAGCTTGATGCCGACCTGAGAGCAGAGCTTGATAGGTTGGCTTTTACCGAGCTGTAGGCTGAGGCCGAACTCTTTGGTAATGCCGAACTCATACTCTTCCTTGGGCTTTGGGCTGATGGGCCGTCATTGCTGTTGGGCTTGTTTAGTACGCACCCCATCAATAGCAAAGTATAAAATTAAAATATATATATAGAAATACAAAGAATAATCAGGATGGCCACTGCCCACTACTAACAAAAGCTTCATTCTCAATATCAATAAATCACGCTTAAAACGAAAATACCAAAAATATTACTACTAGTAGTATTTAGTTTTTACTAAATTTGTGTTTTCGGTGAACATTGCTCGTCGTCACCAATTTTACTAGATTTTGTACAAAGGGTTATACATATAAAATAAATATTGTTTTCGATTTCCATTAGAAATGGAGTATATAATTAATAACACAATCTATTCGAACAGTTTTTGATAAAAAAAATTGAACCGATAGGTATATCGATCTTTTATTTTTTTACAACTCTTGCACTGTGGCACAGTTACATGCATTCCATAAATGACTCATAAAAAATAGTACTACTAGAAATTTCTAAATATGAATCGTGATTCATATTATCTGATACTTCATATTTTCTGATATGGAGTATTTAAATTATGGATGTATACATTTCCAACTAGAAACTTCACGATTCATATTATCTGATACTCCATATTTTGTCAATTTAGAATAAACTGGAAAGGCAATCAATACCAGAAAGGATAGTAAAATATTCACACATTTGATTTACGGTATAAATATACTATACGTGGAGGATGAGGCTCCTTTGGCTATTCTGCAAATAAAAGCACAATACATATCAAGACAAAGTGGATTTAAAAATATTTAATTGGAATAAATGATAGTACTAATATTTAAACTAATTAATATAGATATTTAGGAATTTTGCCGAGATTGAATTTCTCATGATAAAGAATGAAATAAGAGAGGAGAAAAGTGAAGAAGAAGAAGAGAACGATAATAAATATTTTGAGTTGATGATTAGCTAAGAATATTTAGTTTCTATCTGTACATATTTCTTTCAACAATTTATAACCGTAGTTGTTGATTAATTAAGAAATATTGATTTCTATCTGAAATAAAATTTATATTTTCAAAGAAATAGGGAAAAAGCAAAACAGACTCAAATAGCCAGGAAATAACAAAAAAGGACAGATGTAAATATATTATTCTGCTAACGCAAGTTGATCGAATCTAGCTTACTTTATGAGTAATAAATTAAAAATCATGGTTCTTTGTCCTTTAATTATGGGGTATTGATATTTAAAATTATAAATTTTGATAAAATTTTTATTTTTTTGTCAACTTTAATATTGGTCTGAAATATCACAAATTTTATATTATGTGTGTTATTTCTCAACTCAAACTAAGATATATTCGGAGAAAAACTTATTTAGCGCGGCAGCTGTAAAATATTTTAGACCACTTTTTAAGTTCGTGACAAATAGGATAAAAATGTCACGTAGAAAACCACGTTGATTTAATAGTGCTAAATAGGACAAAAAAATGCAAGTAAATTAGTCGGATTTGGTGATTGACCTGCCGTGAAAAATAACAAGCAAAATGTAAAGTTTGTAATTATAGACTATTTTAAAGTTTATGGAAAACACCAAAATTCAGCCAAAGCTTATGATTTTATGGCCCAATCCCTTTTATTAAATAGATACTACAAAAAAATTGGAAAAATACATTAAAAGTTGAACTATTAAATTTATGTTTATTCAAATGAAACTTAATTATCTAAAAGAAAACCCATATCAATATTCATATGCACTGTTATTAATATGCATTGGTAAATATTGATAATAATCTAATAATTGAAGAGATTGTAAATTTGATTTCCACACGTTTTGGATTAGCATTTTGAATCTGACCCACAAGTAAATGCAATTATGTGTCAAAATACTATCCCAAAGATGAATTTATAATACTTGGTACATATTGACTTAAATACTTCAATCTATTGTGTTTTTATTAGTACTCCTACTATAGTACATGGCCCACAAATTAGAATAAGAAATTGACTATGGACTCACTCAATTCAATTCACACCTTTGGAACAAAATAAATATCCATTACAAAGCTAATGTCAAAACCAAATGAATTTTACTACACTTTATTTTCAAACGTCAATATGTGGTAACTTAAAATCTTAAATAGTGAACTTTTATTTGCACCGCAAACTTTTTGTTAATAATTTCAAATCGAAGAAAATACTGTATTACTCCGTACATGATACTTTGTAGTTTAAATATAACTTAACTGTGAAGAATTAAAATTTGTTTCGGACTAGTAGGGCCAAAAACCATCAACGACAAAGATATACAGCAGTATATTCTTTTACTGGATTAATACAGTACCTATATTTAAATCTCGTCAAAAACGAATATTTAATTTGATTAAATGTACTTATTAATTGATTTTAATTCGTATTACACTATTAAAATTTAAGGATAAATAGTAGATTTTGTAAAATGTCCTGTTTGCATATTTCCTTTAAAAATAGAAACTATTTCATTTTGGTCTATCCCTTAAAAATATAAATTTTCTATACTTTCTATTTTAAGAAATACTTTTCTCTCCAATGGGATGAAATCGATTCTCCACTAACAATACTTCAATCACATTTTTCTTCTATCTATTTTATTTTTACCAATTATACATTAAAATATGTGTCGTTTCAAAAGTTTTCATTTTTCAAAGACATCACCATTTAGGTAATTAACCATCATTTATTTTTTTCTTTTTTTTTTGAAAAGGTGTCCTACAAAATATATATGACTTCTGGAATATCGACATGACAATCAAAATTACACGTTCATTGAGCAATCGATGTGTAGTTTTGGATAATTAGTGTATAAATAGGGTAATCAACATGTAATTTTAGTTGGCAAGTCGATGTTTCAATTGTTATAAAAAAAATTTTATTGGACATTTTATCTCAAAAATGAAACAATGAATACTAAATAGTACTTCTAAGTACCTAAACGATAAGCATTTCGGGTAAAACATCCCAGAAAATAATAGCCGCGTTTTATGTAAAATGCACAAAATATTGTGAGGTTTAATCTCCAGTAAGACTGGACGTCAAATAGCCCTCACATAGCCTTCACACTGCCACATCATCAGCACTACAATTCTCCTGCCACATCAGCTTGCCACATCAACTGGACATCAAATAGCCCTCACATAGCCTTCACACTACTTATCCACATCACTAATAACAATTATATAATTTAATTTACACTCTTATCAACATACGGAATTTAATTTACGAGACAAATACATTTAAACTGAATAATACTATTAAAATTTCAAAAAGTACAATAATTTAAAAAAAATACATTTAAAAAAATTACATTTAAAAAAATTACATAAATTTACATAAAAACTAACGCCTTGCAATCCTCCGCGCCCACAACTCTTCAACTAAATCCTTTTGGAGTCGAATATGAGCCTCCGTCTGACGCATGTCGGCATGTGCTTGGAGGAGGGCTTCTTCATCGTGAGGTACCCCACCTCGTACGTTGGCGGTGGCGACGCCGTGGCTTGGACCGACCTCATTATCGTCGTTGGCCCAATCAGTCAGTTGTACACCTTCATCTTCGACAATCATGTTGTGCATGATAATACATGCGTACAGTATATCAGCAATGCAGTCGACATTCCACAAACGCGTTGGTCCCTTAACTGCAGCCCATCGAGCCTGAAGCACACCAAATGCGCGCTCCACGTCCTTTCGCGCCGACTCCTGCCGCGTCGCAAAGTAGGCCTTCTTCGCATCTGATGCGCACCGGATCGTCTTCACAAAGACGGGCCACCTAGGGTATATCCCATCCGCCAAGTAGTAGCCCATATCATGCTGGTTGCCGTTGGCGACAAAACTGATGGCCGGACCGACGCCCTGGCACTGCTCGTTGAAAAGGGGCGACGAGTTGAGGACGTTTAGGTCGTTGTTCGAACCGGCTATCCCAAAATACGCATGCCAAATCCACAACCGGTAATCAGCTACGACCTCGAGGATCATCGTGAGATTTTTTTCCTTGTAGCCGGTCGTGTAAAACCCCTTCCAGGCAGCGGGACAGTTCTTCCACTCCCAATGCATACAATCTATGCTGCCTAACATTCCCGGGAACCCATGCTGATCCCCGTGCATCCGCAGCAGATTCCGGCAATCTTCGGGGGTAGGCTTTCGGAGATACTGATCACCGAATACTTCGATCACGCCCTGACAGAAATACTTCATACATTCAATGGCAGTCGTCTCACCGATGTGGAGGTATTCGTCCCATATGTCTGCCGCGGTGCCGTAGGCCAACTGCCTGATTGCCGCAGTGCACTTTTGAATAGGGGTGTGGCCGGGTCTGCCAGCCGCATCGTGCCTGAAGCGGAAATACAGATATCGCTGCTCCAAAGCGTTAACAATACGCATAAACAAGTCCCGCCTCATCCTAAAACGACGCCTGAAATGGTTGGCGTTAAAACGCGGCTCCTCTGCGAAGTAATCTGTGAACAGACGCTGATGTGCAACTTCATGATCACGATCAACCACTTGTCGACGGTGGACAACTGGTCGTGGGCGAGGTGCCACCGGCTGCATATAACTCTGCATCCATCGATCAACCTCACGGCTCGTGTAGGCATCTAGCTCTTCGTTCAGCATACGCTCGTACTCATCCGCATCCCCACCACTACCATTGGCACTACTCATTTCTTAAATTGATCTTGTACAGAAAGTAAGGTAGAGAGAGAGTACTCGTTAAAACAAGTGGTGCGAATGAAAATGACGTTCAAAGCGCGTATATATAGTGTTTTCAAAAGAAAAAAAATAAAAAATAAAATCTGACACCGGTTTGACGCCGATCCGGGACCCACAATAGCGCCGTGAGGATCGGCGTCGGAACCGGCGTCATCGCGCGAATCGGCATGGCCACGCCGATTTTGACGCCGATTTCGCCGACGCCGGTTCCAATGGTTCGGCGTCAGAACCGGCGTCGGCGAAAAATCGGCGTCGCGATTTTGACGCCGGTTCTAAAAGCATGCACTACACAATTCATATCCGAAAAAAGCAATTTTCCACTACAATATAAATGCATAGCTTCTATTAAAGTGATAATCCATTTATGTGTTGCATACATGTCTATCTCAAATCAAATTCTGCATCTTAAAGCGTAACTATATTTGTTGTATGAAACATCATTACTACATAAATAGAAATGGCATTTATTTTATTATTATCAAAATTTTACAGTCATACCGATGAAATTTGGGAATAATGACTAATGAGTCCGATGTCTATAGAAAATGTGACAATTTTGAATTTAAAATTAGATAAAAATCTTATTTAGAGTTGCAACCAAAAATGGTAAGAATAATCCTTCACTTGGGTATGGGATAATGGCGGGCTCCACTGCAGAACGTACTTGATTAAACAACTCACCATTTCCCCACGTGACATATATCTATTTGCGCCTTTCAACAGTTGGTCCTTTTTCCCCACGTGTTCTTATTCTACCAATACCTTCCTTAATTCCTTTTCTACACCATCTCTCTCTCTCTCTCTAAACAGAAAAACTCCATTAACAGATCTCTCTCTCTCTCACACAAAATACACTCAACTGTAGTAATACTACTGCTACTTCTACACTAGCAATGAACACGCATCTCCACAAATCGCCGTTCCTATCGCTCGCGGTCGCCGCGCTCGCCTTCTCCTGCATGATCACCACCGCGCCACCGCCGGAAGCGGCGACGGAGAGGTCGAGCGATCACGACATCCTCTCCTACTTCGAATCGGCGCTCAATTCTCTTAGGTATCCGCCGCTGAAGCTGAAAAACCACTCCTCAGCGGTACAGGTGGCGAAGAAATCGGCCGCCGACGAGATCGCGAGGATCGCGCGGGGATCGGATTTCGTGAAGTGGATAAAATTCGTGCGCCGCGCGATACACGAGAATCCGGAGCTGGCCTTCGAGGAGCACGAGACCAGCCGCCTCGTCCGCCGTGAATTGGACGGTCTGGATGTCGGCTACCGCTTTCCATTGGCTAAAACGGGGATCAGAGCGATGATCGGAACCGGCAAGGCGCCGTTCGTCGCCCTCAGAGCCGATATGGATGCTCTGCCGATCCAGGTTCTACTTTTTTAAATCCCTAATTTGTTTATTTTTCCCCCTTTAGTAAACCTTCCATGTTCGTCTTTCGCGTGTTTTCCGTTTTTTGATTCGGTGGAAAGAGGGGACAATTATTAGGGAATAAAAGGAAGATTAATTTGTACGTTGTTGGTGGTATGCCTAATTGACTTCCACCTAGTGTTTATGGATATGGTACCAATTTTTGACCTCTAAACCTGTGGAAAATCCTCTGTTTTTCAAATTTGGCATTTATTGTTATTGATAGGAAGCCGTTGAATGGGAACACAAGAGCAAAAACGCGGGTAAAATGCACGCCTGTGGCCATGATGCTCACGTGGCGATGCTCATGGGCGCAGCTAGGATCCTTAAGGCTAGGGAGAATCACTTGAAGGTCAGTTCAGCCACATGAATCATCTTTAAGCTAATCATAATGGCGGTGTCGAATAATAGTTGATGCAAGTTGCGGATAGAATAAGCCACATTAGTGCTCTTATATTAATGCTTTTATGTGATTAAGAGAATCAAGACTCTGATCTTACTAGGGAATCTGTTGACATGTGGTTGCTGGCTTTTATCTGTACATGACTAAGTTAGGGGTCTCTTACTAATTAATTTCATCTTTTTGATGGGGGAATAACACTTTACGGGCATCTTAGTACTAACAGAGTATTTTGATGCTTTGTTAGTGGAGTAACTAGGCTTGGCATCAAATGCAGCGAAATCCAAAATTTCGTTGAGAGTTTTTCAACTAACAAATTTAAAGCATTTTGATAAGGAAAGTTTTTGTGGATCTTGTGTCACCAGAAAGTTTTTGATAAGGAAAGATCAAAGGCAATTTTCAATTCCTCCTAGTACAGTTATTCAAAGTTATCATGTCTCAATAAATATCATGCCCCATGACATTTATATATTTCCTCAGAAGTGCCACATCAGGTTAACAGATTTGTATGATCGGAACAGAATGAGATGTACAGAATACTCGTCTAGTACTAGCATGAGCAGTAAAATAATCCATGTCTTTGGGAATGTGCTGGTAAATTCTAGACAGTGACTGCCAACTACTTGCACCGGGACCATTTACATCATAATCATCGAAAAGTTTAGGGTTTCTCTTTCATGAGCCTCATCATGTTATGTTGGTGATGGTCGTGGGTGGTGAGGAGAATTGGTAACTATAGTCTGAAAGAGGAGCAAGTGATCTGTATTCAATATTCCTTCCTAAGCTTGAGTGTGACTCTTTATAAAATAAATTAAAAACATAAAATCAAGTCTTAGCTACTTCTGGATCTCAGGCTGTGCATAATTGTGATATAGTTGAGGTAAATTGTAAGCGACGTGAACAATTTGATTAGCCACTAAGACATGTGGTCGTAATGTGCGCCACTAACCTTCGATTGATCTTTCATTTCTTACTAATCAGTGTGCACATCAGTAAAAATCGACTTTGTTCGAGACAGGGACCTTGCCTCACCTATTTTGTACCCTTCCATATGAGGTTAATTTTCCAAAAGGCCATTGCCAAAGGTTATCCACCCACTGATTATTGCATTTTTATCATTTTCTGTCGGTTCTTCTATCCATTAAAGGTCTTACATGGAAATGCATTCATATATGACGAGAATAATCTAAATCGCTGTTAGAATCATGGGGTCATCGGATAATGTCAAGTGCATTAATGGAAATATTTGAATTCTTGTGATGAGGAGACTGTACTTATTTTTAACTCTGCCAATATTATGCTTATGGCAGGGGACAGTGATTCTGCTCTTTCAGCCAGCAGAGGAAGCTGGGAATGGAGCAAAAAGAATGATTGAAGAGGGAGCTCTTGAAGATGTTGAAGCCATCTTCGCGATGCATGTATCTCATCTTCTCCAAACGTCTGTCATCGGGTCAAGATCCGGTCCTTTACTAGCTGGTTGTGGTTTCTTTAAGGCTATTATAACTGGCCAGCAGATCACTAGTGGGAATTCCCATCACTCCAGTGACCTTGTCTTAGCCGCCTCAGCTGCAGTGATCAGTTTACAGGGCATTGTATCCCGCGAATCTAATCCTTTGGATTCTCAGGTAGGTTACAAATTCAATATCTACACTGCCATTTCTTCCTAAAGAATGAAGTTATATCACTAGTTCTAATAGATGTGCGAAAACTAATAATATTCAATACTGTTTATATACCCCAGGTTGTCTCTGTTACTTTCGTGGACAGCAGAGACGATCCTAATGTTTCGCCAACGAGCATAGCGTTTGGTGGCACCTTGAGGGCATTCTCTACCGCAAGCTTCCAGCGGCTTGTAAAACGAATAGAAGAGGTCCGTGACAATTCGTCCGAGCAGTCTTTAACTATTTGTGCAATAGGGCAGCCATGAATGACCCATGTTTTTTAACCTTGAATCATCTCATAAACAGGTGATAGTAGCCCAAGCTAAGGTCTACAAATGCTCAGCAACTGTCGACTTCTTCAAGGACTCGGACTCGATCTACCCTCCCATGGTGAACAACGACCTGATGTACGAGCACGTGAAGAGGGTCAGCACCGACCTAGGGGGCCCCGCGAACTTCCAAGTCGTGGAGCCTGTCATGGGGGGCGAGGACTTCTCCTTCTACTCGGAGGTGGTCCCCGCAGCCTTCTTCTACATAGGCATAAAAAACAAGACACTTGGCTCCGTGCACTCGGCGCACTCCCCTCATTTCATGATCGACGAAGACGCACTCACTGTAGGCGCGGCGACTCATGCAGCGATTGCTGAGAGATACCTAAGCGAACGCGCGCTGTAAATGGGGTTCGTCGAGAGCAATGGTGATGTGCATATCTAAATTTTGGTTAAATTAGGAAACAGGTAAATGGGAAGCATTAGAGAATTATCTCACTCTCCCCCATCCTAGAAGGGTGGCTGTGTTCATAGGAGCAGAAGGAGGAGAGTTAAGAGTATTTATTCATTCTTCTCTCTCTCTTCATGTAGAGCCACCATTTCTCTAGCTGTGTTATGCCTCATTATAATCATGTATCTTCTTATACATTGATTCTAAGTGAAATGCTGTTGGCTTATATAATTGTTCCTGTCCAATTATCTGTTGTTTTTGCTAACCAAATGTATCCAGCTTAATAAAAAGAATTTATAATTAGCACCGCAAGCATTTGCTAATATCCCGACATATGAAACACAGTGTAGATAGGATTATAAATAATCAACAAAAAATAAAATGAATTTAAGATGGTTACATAAAATTAAAAGCTGCAAGATGCATAGTTGAAGGAATCCAATTCTGACAAAATTCTACACACAACACATGAGAGTTGGGTTACATCTCACCTCTTCTCCCCACACATGCATCTAGCGGCTTGCAAAGCAAAATATGTGAGGATGATGTCTGCGCCTGCTCGTCGAAGACACATCAGCGACTCCATCATCACCCTCTCCTCGTCTATCATTTTCAGAACCCCGCCAGCCTTGATCATCGAGTATTCGCCCGACACCTAATAGTACACAGCAAGAACGACGTGTGTCACTCAATTTTACCAAGGCGGATCCTCAACTGCAAGATCTCCTATTGCATCCACGGATGATTGCCACATGTCAAGAAAATCACAAAACCTACCAATTGCCATTTTCTTGAAATGTGGCAATCGTCCGTGGATGTAATTCAAAATGCTGCACGATGACTGCCTAATAGGTTTTCGAGATATTTTGAGTTTCGATTTTGAATGAGTTACCTGGTATGCTGCAACGGGCAAAGAAGAGTTATCCCTCAGAAGGCGTATAATGTCGAGGTAAGGTAGACCCGGCTTGACCTATTAACAATGGAAATATCGTTACCAAGCGTTCAGATCGAAGTCTGCATTAAAGCTGTGATCATAGTCATACTAACCAGAAGGATATCAGCCCCTTCAGCCTCGTCCTCATGGGTTTCGATAAGGGCTTCTCTATAGTTAGCTGGATTCATTTGGTACCTGTTTTTACAAGTTCATGTTACTACAAAGTCTGCCATTGAGGAAACTCGAGATGAAGATAGAGTAAGCGACGCACGTCTTTTTGTCTCCGAATCTCGGATTTGAGTCTAAGAGCATCCACAACCGTGCTCTTGCCAGCGGCACGGTTGTGGGCCCGGACGGTACTATTCATGCCTGCTCTCTGGCAAGAGCACAACACCCACAACTGTGCTCTTCCGCAAGGACGAGCACAATTAATTTAAAATTCAATTAAACAATAACATTTCCATAATATTAAAATTCATTTAAAAACCACAATAAATATTACAAATGACAAATAAAATTAAACATTACATAATTAAAATCCTAAAAATGAAAAATTACATAATTAAACTCCTAAAAATTAAAATTTACATAATTAAAATCCTAAAAATTAAAAAAACCACTACTCGTTGCCGAATTTCGCCCACATGTGGTTGATTAGGTCTTCTTGTAGTTGATTGTGGATTCGAGTATCGCGCATTGTGTGTCTTGTCTCGATCCTCTGGCCAACCGTCGTATGCTCGCCTCGGCGTGGGGGAGACCTCGCTGTTGATCTTCCGGCTTCGTCCTCGTCGTAGAAGCTAGCCGCCCTCGGCCCTTCGTCGGCTATAATCATGTTGTGTAATATAATACACGTGAACATGATGTCGGCGATATTATTCACGTACCACAGCCGAGCCGGGGCCTTCACAATGTTGAATCGAGCTTGAAGGACCCCGAAGGCTCTTTCGACGTCCTTCCGCGCTGACTCTTGACGCTGCGCAAAAAGAACCCGTCTCGGGTCGTGCGGGTTGTGGAGCGTCTTCACGAACGTCGACCACCTTGGGTAGATACCATCGGCGAGATAGTAACCCATGCGGTATGTATTTCCGTTGATGGTGAAGTCGATCGCCGGTGCTACACCATTCATCACATCATTGAAGAGTGGTGAAGAATAGAGCACGTTCAAGTCGTTGTTGGATCCGGCAACGCCGAAATATGCATGCCAAATCCATAGGCGATAGTCGGCGACCGCCTCAAGAATAAGTGTTGGGCCGCCGCCTTTGTGACCGCTTAAGTGTTGCCCCCTCCAAGCAGTCGGGCAATTCTTCCACCTCCAATGCATGCAGTCAATGCTGCCAAGCATTCCGGGAAAGCCATGGACTGATTCGTGAAGACGAAGCAACCGTTGGCAATCATCGGTGGTGGGTGCCCGAAGGAATTCATCCCCAAAAGCAGAACGAACGCCCTCGCAAAAATTCTTTAAACAAAGGATTCCAGTGGACTCACCGATATGCAAATACTCATCGAAGATGTCGGCCGTTTGCCCAGTAGCGAGTTGTCGGATGGCACACGTACACTTCTGCAACGCCGTGATACTTTGCCGGCCGACTGCATCTACACCTGTTTGAAAGTATTCAACACGTGCGGACAATGTGTTGACAATTCGCATGAACAAGCGCTTTGACATGCGAAAACGGCGCCTGAAGTAATCTGCCGGAAACCGCGGATGGTCGGCAAAGTAGTCGGCAACGAGCCTTTCGTGGGCTCCCTCCCGGTCACGATGGATGTAGCGGCGATTTGATCTAGTGCGTTGAGGAGGATGAGCGGGGGTATTCGCCGCGACATATGCTTCGTAAGCGGCACGATGTTGTTCGTAGTATTCTTGTTCTTCGCGCTCCGCTTCCGCCATGAGATGAGTGAAATCCATTTGATGTTTTGAGTGAATGTTGAATGTGTTGATAGTTTGTATAAGAATTATGAATGAGAGATGAATGAGAGGTGAATTGATGTGATAAATGAGTGATGAATGTTTGTATTTATAGATGATTTTGGGAAAAAAATAAAAATAAAAAAATCAAAAAAATTCAGAAAAAACGGGAAAAAACGGCCATATTTTTGGGATTTGGAAAATATTTTTTTTATTTTTTAGCATTATTTATAATTAAATACCAATTTTTAAAAAAATAAAAAATGTTTAAACACAACGGCTATGCTGTTGACGAATGGGAGCGCGCCACGTGTGCGTCCGCTGGCACGGACGTGCTCGATACATCGAGCAGCCGTGCCAGCGGCGCGAGCGCAGCGGCGGCGGATGGCGTCCGTGCCAGCGGCGCGGACGGCGGGGGCGACGGACGCCACCGCTGCGCATGCTCTAAAGCTTCTCGGAAAGGGCCGTAAAATGAGCTAGCATACCTGAAAGAACAGTGTATAGAAAGTGTGAACTAGAAATCTTGAATCGGAAATAGTGAATTACCAGCTCTTCCATGATTCAAATACATCGTGTATGTGTGTGCGCGCGCACGCGTGAATTCTTAAAAAAGCAGCAGGCATAGGGAACTTTGTCAAGCAAGAAAATAAGATTGAAGCAAGAAAATACTTGGCTGTGTAAGACATAATGGAGACGTGCTGAAATCCTTCAGCATCCAGAGCAGCTCGAATAGCCCCGATACGACCATCCATCATATCACTGGGGCTCACAACATCGGCTCCTGCTCTGGCCTACAAACGACGTTCACAAGGTAATAAATCATAAATCAATGAAACCTCAAAACCAAGTGAATTCTTGCGAAACTGTATGCTATGTCGGATTCGTTGTTACCTGAGAAACTGCTTGTTTACAGAGCTGATGTACAGTTTCATCATTCATGATAACTCCTACACAGTTCACAAATCACAAGTTACCTTTCAAGTGTTATCTCAACCAAATATGCCATGACGAGAGACAACTCACACAAGCCAAGCGGTTTTGTTTCAATCACGAAGCCACAAAATCCTCATAAATAAAAGGACATTCATATCCAAGATAAAATGGCATTAAGTATGAAGAGAGACACAAGACCAGCAGTTTTGTTTCTATTGAGTCCAAATAATCAGAATATGAAAAAGTGACATTTAGCAATTTTTAGTGAATTTAGATAATACTATATTAGTGTCCCAGCACACTTAAGGAAGCAGATCTTACCATCTTCCCTAACAATGCCATCGTGCCCATCGGAGGAATACGGATCTAAAGCAACGTCAGTGTATATAACCTACGAGGGATACAGATTAACGATCATCACATCCACAAATATGAGATAGGACAAAAAGGAGCCAATATATATAGTACTAAAACAACTAACAGACAAGATCAGGATACTTGTCTTTAAGAAGTCTTATCGTTCTTGGCACCAGCCCGTTGTTGTTATAAGCTTCGTCGCCTGTGGAAGTCTAGAAAAGAATCCAGTTGAATTAATACTTCCCCCCAACTCAAGAGATCTAGATAAGGACTCATGCTATGCTAGTAAAAAATGGGAAAACATTTCGAATAAATGAGAACCTTCAAAGCATCGGGGACTTTTGGGAATAGCACGATGCTGTTAACACCAACATCTCGAGCCTTACCAACCTGAGCAAGACGTGCAACATTGGTTAGACAATCAACACAGTTTCTTTGAGACGAAAATCGTTGCAGTAACCATAACCAACATAGGATCAAGTAAATCGTAAAAAGAGATAATA
This sequence comes from Salvia splendens, assembly GCF_004379255.2. Classification (NCBI taxonomy): domain Eukaryota; kingdom Viridiplantae; phylum Streptophyta; class Magnoliopsida; order Lamiales; family Lamiaceae; genus Salvia; species Salvia splendens. The sequence continues at coordinate 7,139,194 of NC_056033.1, read as the reverse complement.
GCTTCAAGAAAAAACAACCTCTTCCACAAGTCCATGTCTCCATCCAAGCCTATAACATCCAGGCATTGCTCCAATCGGAGTGTCTTCTTCTCCTGCACGTTATAATGCTATGAGATCGTTTCTGAGCGCAACATCAACATGTAGAAGAAATGTTCTGGTGCATAAAGCAGACTTTCCAATTCACCTTCATGAATGAAAAGTGGATAAACCAGGTTTGCAGGGCTTATACTAGTTTCTTGGAATGCAGCCCTCGGTGATCTGCGATTCCTCCTTGGTCTTTTACTAAGCGGCTGTTACAAACAATATGAAGATCACCCATAGCACTATCAGTACATGAGCACAACCAGATTCATCAAAGCTTGTCATCAAAGCTTGTGGAAGCGATTTCCCAATGAAACAAAACATGCCTTACAAATTTTGGATAAGATTAATTTGAAGCGGATATTCGAGAACTATGGCAGTTAAACATAATTATAACATAGTACAATTCAATTCTCTACAGATACCAAAATATCTTAAGCTCCTGATGATCAAAATAAGCACACACATCCAGAGATGCCCTGAGTATCAATCCTAGAACACATGCCCAATAGGGGTTCATAAAACGAGCAAACCTACAAGGGGGGTGACGAGAGGGGTCCCGGCCGGTGCAGATGGCTTTGGGGGCACAGGGGGGGCTTCTGGAACAATCCCAGCAACGACAGCGGCCTCACACTCCTCATCGCTCTTTCCCATCTTCTTAACCGGCCCGTCACTGTGAGCCTTAGCAGCATTCACTGTGAGGGTCCTTGGTGCAAATTTGACCGAGTGAGGCTTTTCACAAGTGACATTCTGAAGCACTTTCAGCCCTACATACTCAAATTTCACACCTTTAGCAGTCCCAAAATTCACTGAGTTGATCGTCATTGAAGCCATAAAGGTCCAAGTTTATCAATACAAAAAGGCCTGTGCAATGCAAGGAAACACATATTCAGTCTCAGATTTTACAGTTTTACAACAATGTGAATCTATGCATTCGTCTATTCTTCTGAGAAACTATACCAATGCTGCACATAATTGAACGTATTCTTAGAGAAGTAGGAAAAGATCGAAGAGAGAGAAGAAATGAAGCGCATCAAAGATATCATACTCTAAGATTTGAGCAAAAATAAAAATAAAAACGGAATCTTGGTGACTTGATTGCCAGTATTAATTGAAACAAAGTCGAAGAAACAGAACCGATTTAAAAGTTGATTGACAAAATCGCCATTTGTGAACAGAAAAATCCCTAGGAAAAAATAGAAACAAAAAATGATTACAACCTTTTAGCTCCTCTCTCTGTCAGTGTGAGGCATTATCTGGAAAAAGGGATTATAATTGGAGAATGATTTGGGTCTGTTTGTCACGTGAAGAATTCTGGGGATAGAATTGGTTAACACTGTAGGAAAAGTAACCGCAGACAAAGGGGTAGTTATTTTGTTGGCTGCCTAACAGTCTAACTAACATAAAAGAGGCAAGAGATTTGCTTTTAAGTTTTGATTCACTGTTTTTCTTCAACAGGTAATTAACACAGTAAATTTTATTGAAAATGGTACAGAGAAGAAATCATATATTGACTCCCAACTCAGATCCCACTTTTCTTCAGCTTCTCATTTTTGTCCTCCTCATTTACCTTCTTCTCATCCTCCTTCCCATTCTCCTCTCCTTCTTCTCCTTCTCCTCCTCCTACTTCTGCTACTTCTCCCTCTTCATTTCCTTCTCCCTCTTATCCTTCTCCTTCTTCTTCTCCTTATCCTTCTTCTCCCTCTCCTTCCCTTTCTTCCTCCATCTCTTCTCCTTCTCCTTCTTCTTCTTCTTCTGATCCTCCTTCTTCTCCTGATTGTACTTCTGCTTCTCCTCCTTCTCCTGCTTCTACTGCTGCTTCTCCCTCTTCTTCTCCTCCTCCTTCTTTTCCCTTTCCTTCTCCTTATCAATCTGATTATCCTTATCCTTCGTCTACTCCCTCTCCTCCTCCTGATTATCCTTATCATCCTTCTGATTATCCTTCTCTCGGAGAGTTTCCTCCCTTGAAATTGAAATATTTTCTTCCATAAAGTAAGTGTATTTCATGTATTGGAGTAATGTTATTTTTTCCATTACAGGGGTTCTTTTTGTGTAATTGTGATGATATTATAAACATTTGCAATCCTTTGATTTAAATTGGGAGTTTGAAGTTGCTTCCTACCAAGTTTATATCTTTGCCTTCTTGTATGTCACACAGACTCACATGCAACATGCAATGCTAAAAAAATATACCGTCGAGAAGAATATTATATACGCCACTGCAATCATTTTTTATTATTTCAGAATTATTTTCCCATTTATTCATAACGAGATACTACTACTAAAATAAGAATTACATAAAACAAACAATTGGCACTGGGATTTACTGTGTAGTATATAATTATACATTTTACATACTTCAATAAGAATATCCAATAAATACAATAAGTCAAAATAAAAGTGCTACCAAAACACAATATGAAATCTCTACCAACACGATACCAAAATTCTACCAAAATCACCAGAATGCTATGGCATGACAATCTTTCTAACTTTTTACAATGTCAAAGAGTATTAAATCATTGTCCTCTAAAATAATTACTAGTATTATCTCTTTATATGATGTTACTATGTTAGGACAGCCAAATTATTGTACCTCAAAATTATGCCTATGATAAGAATCATAATATTCAAATAAACCGCCACCAGGAAACAAACTAAAGGACAATTTCGAATCTCTACATTTTGAGAGGAAAAAGAATGACATTCAACCAAAGCTCTAAGTTAACTATATGACAGAATTCGAAGTATAGACTATAATTTGGCACAACAAAAAAGTCTCAACTGCTGCTATCAGCAATACACAGAAGTTCTAATTCTAACTTCTACCTGATGCAATTGAGTCTAGCAAATGTCAAGTAACCCGTATGCCCCCTCGTCTCACCCATTCGTCTAGCCAAGACAGTCTGAGGTCGAGAATTCTCCTGTCCATTTGTGGACCGTTGTCTTTTCTTGCAACCCTTAAGAGATGCCAAAACCCCATCACCATCCTGCCAACTTGGCAAGTGCCCTTCTCGAACTTCATATGTGTGGAGGAGTATCTCAAATGTTCTTATATCTGCAACATTGAACAAGTTAGATAATTAGTTTGGAAATGGTCAGCACAAATTTAGAGGTTTTCAAGTTGAAAGTTTAGAGTAGCAGTCTACCGGTAAAGGATGATTTGAGTGTCTCACAAGATCTCTGCACTTGCTCAATACAGGGAGAGAAGGAGCACAAGACCCCATCTTGCTGCAGCATTTTTGCAGCAGAAGGAATCGCTAGCCATGGCTGAGGCAGGTCGAGGAAAACAGAATCCGCCCTTCCCAAGAATTCATCTGGGAAACCCTCACCTTGTATGTCTCTCACACCAACCGTCACCAAACTACTCAATCCTATGCGTTCAAAATCCTCCCTGAAACAAACAATTACACATACATGTATGTTGTCATAAAAATTGGCAAAAAAGTCACTCAAAAACACAGAAATCCGCCCAAAATACTTCTAACTGCACATCCAATTAGTATAATAAAATATGAAGCACCTCAATTTTCATCAAATAGCAAAAAACCCTATTCGAAGGAAGGAAATACTTCTAACTAAATAGACAATCAAACATGGTCAAATTTCAAGCATTTCAGATTTCATCAAATAACAAAAACCCCTGCAAGATGAAGACTGTGATTCTAACTGAAAATACAATCAAACTTAGTTAAATTTGAAGATATGAAATAGCATTGACATAATGATAGGAATAAACAACAAACATAAACGCTCAAGAGCCACAAAACGAGAGAATGAATACACAAACTAGTAACCTGGCTGAAGCAGCCCTCTGTTCATGGAAATCAAACGTATAAACATGGCCATGGGGAGCAACAGCACGTGCAAGAGAAGTAGACAAGGATCCACTTCCCGTGCCGGATTCAAGCACCACGCAACCAGGAACAATCTCCAAATACATAACCACGAAACTTATATCCGCAATATATAGAATTTGCGTCCTGTGGCTCAAAACCAGAGTCCACAGCTCAGGCGTCGGAGCCAATAAATAAACGAATCCGCCTTTACTGCTGAAGATCTTAGAGCCGAACGGCTTCCCAATCCAATCAGAATGCTTGAACATACCAAAACGGTTCTGTAAAACCCCCTTCTCCGAAACTTGTACAGCCTTCATCACGTCGTGCCGCTCATACACAATGACCAAATCTCCCTCCGTTATGCAGCGGTTGAAGGATAGCGTTTTGGTTGAATCAGTTGGCAACATCTTTGGCGATTTTCCAATCCAATTTCAATAAGTATCCGCTGTTTTTCTAGAACCAAATTAGAGATTTGCACAAGCAAAAAGTAAAGGCGAATTGTATGAAAAAGTTTATTAGGTTTTGGAATCCATACTTACACGCTGATACACAGAGATGATTCGAGGGCGAAGACGTCGATGGCGGAAGCGGCGGTGAGGGTATTGGATGTGAGCGGGCAGTGCTCGGCTTTAGTAGGGTTTAAAACTTTAAATTCTTTTATTTTTAAATGATAAATAGCGAGAGCATGAGATAAAAATTGGTTGTTTTTAAATTTTAAAGTGAACTTTAAAAATAGTACTTGAAATATGGGTTTATCTCGCTCATAGCTCATATACTTTAAAAATATCTTTAAACATCCATGGATTAAGAGTTTATCTCGAAAATAATCATTTTTTACTTTTTTTTATTCAAAAATACTCTTTTAGGGGTTGAGCATTTTCGACTTTACACCGTTTTAACTTTTCAATGATTTTATGCAGGATGTCTTATTCCTTTTCTTGCTTTCTATTTCTCTCTCGTCTCTTCTTTCTGTTTTTGAAGGATGACTTTTTCAGGATGTCTTTTTTTCTTCATTGCTTTGTAAGAGCATTAGCAATGGTGCAGATGTTCCGGCGGACATCCTCACGGACATCCTAAAAACACCTTCTGTCACGTCATACAGACATCCCACTGCGGATGCCAACGTCATACGGATATCCCACTACACAGTGGCGCACATCTCCAAGGACATCTCAACGGACTTCCCACAATAAAAAAATTAATGCAATAATCGGGGCATCCGCACGGACGTCGCGACGGATATCCGCTGAACGCCGGTGTCCGCAGCGGATGTCCGTATCCGTGCCTCCCTTGCACAATGGCGAACGGCCCGCGCAGACTTCCCGCACGTCGATCGGAATTCCGCCGGGACGGGCGCCATTGCTGATGCTATAACTATCAATATAGTAATTATTAAAATATTAATAATATTTAATCTTTACTAACAATGCTAACAGCACCATGAGGCCATCCGAAACGCTGTCTCTTATCCATCTTTTAAATGTCTCATCTCTTCACTATTCATGGGCCCCACTGTACTTTTCATCCCATCTCTTAACTAAGAGACAACACCTGCAACCCTCCATCTCTTAACCATCTTATCCCTTAACTATTCATTCAATTTCATTTTTTATTTTTATTTCCAACAAATTCAATTAATAAAAACATACTTCATTAAATAAAATAAAATTACAACTTAAAATTCTAAAAAAATAAAAAACCACATTAATAAAATCCTAAAAAAATATAAAAAAATACATAATTTAAAATCTTCTGCTCACTCTCTCTAAATTCAAAATCTTAAAACTCAAAGAAACAAAAGTAGTCGCGTACCAAGCTTGCGGCGGCTTCCTCCCGGTTACGATGGATGTAAGTCTGGGATCGCCTTTGAGGCGCCGCGGCTTCCTCCTCCTCCTGACGTCGATCTTCTGCTAGCGATTCTTCCATTATTCGACGCATTTACTCAAATGGATCCATGAATGGATTAAATTTGGGAGAAGAATAATGTTTTGAGATGAAGAATGTAGAGTGTTTGAGAGTGTTTGAGTGGGAATAGAGAGTTTTTTTGGGGATTAATTTGTGGGAATGATTTGATATTTATAGAAGTGATTGGGGGCTTAAAAAAATAAAAATAATAATAAATTGTAAAAAAAAGGCTATAAACGGCTAGTATAATTTTGAGATTTTTTTAATTTTTTGATTTTTTTTCTGAATTTTTTTTAAAAAATAATAAAAAATACACTTTCAACGGAAATAAACGACGCCCACTCGCGGGCCGGCGAGTGGGCGTCACGGACGAACCGCAGCTCGCCAAGTGTCTCTCCGAGACGAGTTACGAGACGGGATGGGATGGGGACGGGTTGGGGATGAGATGGAGCCCGCAACGCTATCTCGCTGCCGTCTCGTCTCTCCGAGACAAGATAGGGACCGCAACGAGACGCCTTGCGGATGCCCAGAAATTGTATCAAAACCATTACTTTATTCAAATTGTAAAAATTTGACAGATTGTCATTGTCACTTTCACCATACCAATTTCTATATTGTACGCTGAAATAATTAATATTAATAAAACAAATTTAGAAATACAAAAATACAACAACTTCGCATCTCAAATCCCTTTCATTTTTTTTTCAAAGTAACAAACATAAAATTTGCAGATTCATCTTTTATATAAGTCTCAGCGTCAACAGGGAAACAAGACAGAGAAAATGGAAATAAGTGATCAAAACATAAATTTCCGACTTCATTCCTCGGAGGCAATGGCTCCCTTCTCACTGACATAGATACCATCAAGAAACTTCCTAATATCCTTGTTCTTGACATGGCATTTCTGGTTTATCAAGGCACAAGACCTAGAAACGAGCTCAATGTCGAGACAGAGAAAATGGAAATAAGTGATCAAAACATAAATTTCCGACTTCATTCCTCGGAGGCAATGGCTCCCTTCTCACTGACATAGATACCATCATCATATCCTTGTTCTTGACATGGCATTTCTAGTTTATCAAGGCACAAGACCTAGAAACGAGCTCAATGTCGTTACCTGATAAGGCTCGTTTCATGCATTGGTTTTGGATCTAAATTCTGTGTTTTCGGTGCACTAATGTATGTTTCTAAGTTCAGGTGCATAATAAATCTGCCGGACCCAGGAGTTTGTGCTAATTGACCTGGCAGATGCAAAAGAGATGAATTTTGAAGTGAAATATCAGGAGTCGTCGCTCGGACCTAGGAGAATCAGGAAGTTGGCGACACGAGCAGAATGGGGCAAGAGCAGACTTTAAAAAGATCCTATTCAGGGGCACAAGCGTTAATTCACCAAGAAGATGCCATGGGGATCAGAGCCTTAGCTATATAAAGAGCTCAACATTGAAGAAGGTGGAGACGTTTTTTAGATCACTTTTTAGGAGGCTCCTAACTCACTCACTTAGCTCCACACTTCAGAAACATTTCAGTTGCTGCGCACTTTGAGATGGGGTGATTTCCGGCTACTGTGGTAGTTCTAGTTTGTTTTGCTGCTGTGTAACACCGCCTTGCGAAGGCGAAGAAACAATATTTACATTTGCTTGTCTAGTTCTCTTTCCATTTTAAGTACTCGTTGGTTTTTGTTTCGTAATTTCTATTTTTGACTTGGATTTCTGGAATCAAGCTTAGTTTTATATATTATGGAAGTTTCTGTTATGTTTGTTTACTGCTTTTCTTTTTCCATTTTAAGTATTTGTTGATGTTTGTTTACTGCTTTTCTCTTTCGTATTTGTTGTTTGTTGGATGTTTGGAGTTGAGATCTGTTGGTTTGTTGTTGGAGTTGTTGGATCTGATTATGGAGACGTTGGAATTTTAGACAATCGTGGTGGATTTGGAGTTTGTTGTTTAAATTCTGCATGATTATGGCTGTTTATTGTTTGTTCTCGCATCTGCTAGGCCCAGTAGTTTAGATCTGTCGATTTAGTCTCTAATTTCGTGTATTCGTGTTTAAACTCAGATCTGGAACGTGCTCTGTTCTCATGGTAATTTATGCTCTGTTTTACTCTGTTATTCCCGTTTGATTAATGGAGAAGATGAAGTTTGTTGGTAGTTAGGATCAAATCTGCTGATGTTTGTGCTTTCTGTTTGTCTTTTGTGCTTTCTGCAGCTTTTCCAGAACCGGGGCACTTAGGAAAATTTGATCCCCACTTTCTGTGCTAGTTTGTTGGGCCATTTTAGGAAAGCCAGTCCAACACCCATTTTGTTTGAATTTTTGTTTGTCAAGTTGATTTTCATTTTGAGTCATGCATGTGTCGTGCGAACTCGTTTCCTGGACCCATTAGATAGAGTAGTTTAGCTTTAATTTCTCAAGTTCAGTAGTTTAAATTCTCGACCCACTTGTTGCGTGGTAGCAGCCAAACCCTTTCAAAACCCTCTGAATGCATGCTAACTCATTCGTTCTATCGATCCTTTACTTCCCTATACTAGCCAATAGTATAGTGGGTTAAGGTCTTTGAAGCGGAAATAGTGTGTCCAACTACCGAATTCTGAAGGTTCCATCCCTAGACCCTGTGATCTAGCGAATCCTCTAGACCCTGTAGGATTGTGATATAACAATTGCACACGCTCTTTCTAGCTACCTTCATTACCCTCCAACACCAACTCATCCTTGGTCTTCTCTGATCGCACAATCGACACTCCCTCAAGCATATCAACCTTCCTCACCTTGTTCTCCCCGAGAAAGTTTCGGATCTCGATAGCGGTTCCATTGTTAGTGATTGAGGCGTTGATAGGGAAATGAGCGTACACGAATCTCATCTTGTAGCGGTAACCCTTGGTAACGCTGTTGATCAGATTGTTGACGTGGCTGAGCGTCGTACGGATGGAGGCGGTGGTTTTCCTGCTTCCAAACCAGGCGTCGATCTTCAGCTTCTTCTTCCTGGTCTCCTCGTCGGTGATGAGCTGGAAATCGAGATTTAGATGCTTGAAATTCTTTGAAATCCCTTTCATTTTTATTACAGTCCAACACAGTCCCCTTTTTCTCTTCATCCACACACCCATCTCCCTACTTCACTAACTTTCTCTCTCTCTCTAAACTATGTTACCAGATCCCGGATCTATTGATTGATTTCGCAGATCCAAAACCTACCTCTTAATTTTGTTGAAGATTTTGGTCTGAGATAGAAGGGAACAAAGTGTGCGAGCATGTACGGTAGGTATCCACAAGGAGGGCCTTCGGGGATCGCGGCCGATTCCCAAAGAAACAAACCGGTGGTGGGTGGAGGGCAGAGGGAAGCAGAGAGAGGAAGAGGAGAGAGATAGAAGAGAGAATGAGAGTGTTTTCTATTTTCGATTTTAGAGAGAGAGACATGTCAGCGCAATATAAGGGGACAAAAAGATGACATCCGCATGAAATCATAATGATCCTGACACAATAGTATAATGTCGAAAATGCCCAACCCCATAAAAGGGGTATATTCGGATAAAAAAAGGCTAAAATGAACATTTTCGAGATAAATTTTTAATCCAAGAATATCTGAAGATATTTTTAAAATCTAGGAATTATGGGCTAGAGTCAAGGACTGTTTTTGAAGTCCACTTTAAATCTTAATGATAAATAGCGTAGGGAGAGAGCAAGAAACCAATGTTACAAAAATAAAAATTGGTTGCTAAGTACGAACCTGTCTCGAAATAATTTGAATTGCTCCGCAGTTTGTTGCACTAGAAATTCAAGACTCATAAATCATGGAGTACTAATCCAATATAATACTGTTTTGATGAAGTATTGGATCATATTATATATTTAATCAAATTATATTTATAAAATTCAATTTTATCTAATTGATCCAGCAAGTATAATGCGAATAAATGTATCAATTAAATACTACTAGTACAATTTGTTAGTATTGAAATTTAAATTCATGGATATCATATTGTTCCTATTTTTCAACAACTAGAGTGTCTACCAACCATTGCGAAAAAGCATTGGCCCAACAAGTAAGCCTATAAGAAACTACTGCAATTTAGGCCGAGTCATTTAGTCTCCTACTGTCACACACATCTATTTGCAGGTAAATAACAATACTATCATAACGCATTCATTTTACTATAGATCGAAAGATTATGGGGTAATTACGTTATACATGCAAAATCAAAATTTTTCAACAATGTTTCCATAGAGTACAAAAAGTTTTAAGTTTACATATATCATACAAAAGGTTTCATTAGTGTTCAAATTAATACATTCCATCTAAAATATTTAACGCCATTAGTTTTCTTAATTATGTTTAATTCTATTCAATAATGGATAAAAGAATTAGAGTTTTATTGCAATTTATCTCTGTGCCATCTAAATTTACTGTGTTACATGTTTCTAAACTAAACCACAATCATAGCAATTAAAACTGATAAAATGCAACTGGTTTAATCACATACAAGCATATAAACTTACAAGTTTAGCCATATTTAAAATACTAATCCCTTATTCCATATGCTCTGTAAAAATATATAGCCAAATAGAATATTTTGACGCCCCAGAAATTTCGCGCTAGGATTTGAAGCATAATTTCTTTTTCTTTGGAAATAGAAATAAGAGAAGATGCTAAGAGTTATCAAATGATATACTACACATATACATAAGGGAATGTATGGACGTGTATAATGTTTATGTATGCATGGAAATTTGCAAGTCATATTTTAACTCTTTCCCAAACAAGAAATTTAAGAGACACACTTTAGAGCATCTCTAATGGCGGACGTTCGGTCGGACATCCGCGACGGGCGACCGGGACGTACGCCATTGTGGCGTGGCAAGTCGGATACGGACGTCCCGTAAGGACGTCGGATGTCCTCGGACGTGCGGGCAACGGGCGGGTGGACGTCCGCCATTGTGGCGTGGGTCGGACGTCCGGTATTTAAATTTTTTTTTTTAAAAACTCTATATATACGTAAATTTTTCCCGTTCGTATTCGTGTTGAAATTTTATTTCCGTAAACGTAAATTGCTTTATTTGTGATTTTTTTTTATTGCGGGAAGTCCTTGGGAAGGGCGATGGGAAGGGCGGATTGTGCAGGGGAAGTCCTAGTGACGTGACAGGAGGTGTTTTTGGGAAGTCCTAGTGGATGTCCGAGTGGGACATCCGGGCATTGGAGATGCTCTTACAAGGAAGAAGTCCATCTTTCATGGAAAGATGTTACATAAGAATTTTGGGGAAGAAGATATATCTACTTTGCAAAAGCTACTTTACATTAATAGCTAGAAAGAGTAAAATGACAACACTAGATTCTAATTCATCATGGAAATCTTCTCCAGCTGGATCCTTGCTCCCCACTCCACAAAAGACCAAGTTGAAACCTTAGTAAAGTCCCTTTCCATCTGCCTCATCAAGTCAAAAGAGGTTAGGATACCTCCACCAAGGAGATCAAACAAAATCAGCTATTAAAGTGGGTATAAGAGCTATTGCAAAGGGACGAAGTGCATGACCAAGACATTCAAAAATTTGGAATAGGAGCAGACAGAGAAAGACTAAAGGAGCTCACCTTGATGCACAAAATAGGAAGATGAATGAGCTGTTAAGGACAACCTCGGTTATTCCCCATTTCACCAAAGTGGAAATAGTGACAAGTGAAGCAAGGAAGATGAGCTTATCTTCAAATCCAAATGAGAGGAATCATATTCACCCAAATCACAAATGAGATCAGCGATGATAGCTTTCCAAGACTTTGCACAAAAAAAAGGCAAGGAAGCCTCCTTAACAAACTTAAAAGAAGGAGAGACCTTTAGCTCAAAGTAGCAAGTTATACTCCCCAAAACCTGCCACAAAAGACAAGGAAATTGGCTATAAAATCAGCCCTCCCCACTCTTTCTGGCCACCCGTAGACACCCCCAAAACTTGCGAAGGAGCAGCAAGAGGAGGGAACAAGCAAGTATTGACAGCAAACCAACAGCCACGACTAAGGAGGAGGATTTTCCGAACAAGGTAAACCTCACCCCACACCATCTATGCATCATATATAGCAAATAGATAGCGCAAGAACTTAAGATAGCAATACGATTCCTCCACAACAACATGAGCAAGTATCACCTAGGCATAGTCTCAACAATCATTCTGCCAAGAAACAAAATATAGAGTTTGCCGAAACCCCGATAAGTTGACACAGTAGGCAAATCCTCGCAAGATCAAAACTTGAACATCACCAATAAGCGAAGAAAAGATTTCACATATACTTCTCAAACACCAAAGTCCCCAGACATAGGGTAGTTACACTACTACGGGAAAATTAAATGAAGGGGATAAGAGAAGTTTATAAAAGACTTAGCTTAATCGCGGACGTCCCGAATCACACCGAACAGAGCCGAAATCGGCGAGTATCAGCGGAGCCCCGAACGGGTTCCGCAGAGCAGCTGCAGGCGTGCGGCGACGGAGTGGAGCGCGGACGCTGCTGCTTCTCTATTCTCGATCGTAGCGATAAGGAAGTGAGGGAAAGGAGACCCGAATCGCCGGGGAGGAAGACGCCGGCAGAGCCGGCGACCGGCGTGAGACCGTCGGGAGTGGCGATTTCGCCGAGGAAAGGTAGGAGAAGAAGCTGCTGTACATTTCTAATTTGGGGAAAATTGGAAAAGTAAAACGAAGGAGAAGCGGTGGAGGAGGGAGTAGCCGGAGTAGTGCTCCGGCGACGCAGAGCATTGTCGATTTCGCCGGAGTAGCGCGAGGAGCGGCGCCACTGACCTCCCCCTTCACTTGGGGTTTTCTTCCAAAATTTTGTTGAATGAGGAAGTATTAGAGAGGGAAAACTGATGGTGGAGAAAGAAGGATTTTGAGGAATTGTGAAGAATGTGATTTGGGGAAAAGTAGATTGGATTTGAAAGTGAGAAGAAGAGGAAAAGAAAATAAAGATGTTGAGGGAGAAAGAGAGTCCGACAGATGGGAGTATATATGGTCCCTTGGTGGATAAATTAGATTGGGCCAAGGACTTAATCGAAAGTGGGCCGAGACTTGTGTGTAGAAATACTATACAAATTAAGTGGTTTGGGCTCTAATTAGTAAATGGACCGGTTTTAATTATTGTTATGCTGGGTCGAGATTGAATTGTTGGGCTTGGAAATAAATCATGTTGGAAGGGAATTAATTTTAGAAGTTGAGCTTGAAGCTTAATTAATTAATTCCCGAATAATTTACTAAGTTTTCAAAGATGAAAAATAGTGAAGTTGGAGAAGCGAGGGCCGACCGGCGTCGCCCCGCGAAGCCATGGGCGACCTTAAGAAAATTCAAGAGAAGAAATTTGAAGGGATTTTCCAAGAATTTGTATCTTATTAAATGAGTGCCCAAGTAATTACTTTCAAGGAAATAGAATTTCTCCGGATTTAATTAAAGTAGATAATTCTGCAGAGTAGTGAAGCCGAGGTAGGATTAAGAAAATCCTATAAGTCGAGACTAAGATATAGGTGCTACCCAATAGGATGCATGCATTCTTTTCTCAAGAGAAATAGTTCAAGTACTAATTAGCGTGTTACGCTGTTTTTGTTAAAAAAAAAGGCTATTTTTGGCTGGGAGGCCGACTGGAGAATTTTAAGTGAGAAGTAAACGTATCAGGTGGGCTTTCTTTTAAATATCAGCACTATAGTGTGGATATAAAACAAATACTTTTGAAGTTATGAAATATCATTTTTTCTCAAAATGGAGATGTGTTTTTTTAAGCTGTTGTCATGCCATAAAATGTTTGTTTTCGAGGCCTATCTGTTGGATTGTATGTTTGTTGGTTTTGGCTACGCCAAAACGTTATGATTGGAATAGAGCGCGCGAGAGCCGTGAGCCATCCTAGAGAGGTTGGCCGGCGAGGTGTCCGCTGAAGGTGGCCACCTTCCCGGCACGATGGAATGATGAATGATGAATGATGGAATGATGAATGATGAATGATGAACGATGGAATGACGAATGATTAAATGATGAATGATGAAAGAACTTAGTATGCGCAGATGAACTTTTAGCTCACAAAAGAATTTAGTAAGCTCGGGCCTTTTAAGAAAACCCCCGTGTGTTACTGTTGATGGCTTGACAACTATATATAATGTATGTTTTGATTTTTGGCAAGTGCCCGCTGAGTGCTCTGCATGTATTTCTAAATATGCAGATTAAGCAATAGGGTGGAGGCGTGCTGATCAGAGTTGATGCTACTTAAGTAAATAAGTGTGGATCTCTCGACGCTTCGTGTCTTCATACATGAGGTTGTTCTTTGGACTCTTTCCGCTGCAGTTTGTTATGAGAGTATAGTGAACTCTCATCATCGAAACTCTGATTCTTTTTGACGAAATGCTATTGTTATTCAAATCCTTGTAATCGAATACTTTGGATCTTATCTTATCATATTTTTTGACTTTTCAATGTGCAAGTTTTTTTTTCTTTAAATTAAAGAGGATCGACGATGGTTCCCCATCTACCCCCGAAGTGACTCGGACCCCCGGCCTAACGGTCGGAGGTGAAGCGTCTTACCACCGAACTGCGCTTCGTTGTCGGGATGGGAAGGAACGAGTCAGCCAACCTTTCCCCAAGCACGGGTCCAGACCAGTTAACTGTATCAATCCAATTAAGGGTACCAAGTTAACCTATCTCCCCCAGCGCTTGGGTCCCAAGCACGGGTCTAGACCAGTTAACTGTATCAACCCAATCAAGGGTACCAAGTTAACCTATCTCCCCCAGCGCATGGATCCAGACCAGGACTCAAGAACTCCCCAGGGGAAATTAATCCCCAAGTTGCGCCTCCCAGGGGTCGAACTCGTGAGTTCTAGGATGGCGCGGTATCCTTGCCTCCCTCCTCAACCACTTGAGCTAGGGGGCTTGGATAAATCCCCAATGTGCAAGTTCTATCCTCATTCCTTCCCTATTTCTTTAAATCCTTTTATTAATCACGATTTATCCGCTTTTGCTATCCTTGGCAAAGTGCGATCGTGACAAATATGTTGACAGACACACATCAAACTACAATTTAATTGATTAAGAAGCAAAAATTAAGCACAATGTTGAAAAAATTCCACCAACTTCTACGACTCAAAATTTAACGTTTTGAATACTCTCCAATCAAAACTATGAATCAAAAATTTGAGTTGGAATACTCTCAAACCAAATCGAATTGAAATCCCTCTTAAATTTGGTGTGCGGGATAATTTATTCAAAGCCCACCAAAATATTTAGAGAAAAATCAAAGTTTACCTGTAATTAGAGGGAAAAGTTATCCAGATTTTTTTGAGCGATCAAAAGCTAATGGCAGTTCATCTTCTTGAGGTAAAATTCTAGTAGTATTTCTTCTATTACTATAATGATATGTTGGATGGATTATGGAATAATTAAGAAAACTAACGGCGTATATATGTAAACTTAAAACTTTTTGTAGTTAATTGAAACATCGGTAAAACATTTTGTATATATTGTGTAATTATCCCAAAGATTATGCATAATCATCAACCAAAATCTTCATTTTTAACTTCACATTCATTATACGAAGTTAATTAGAATATAATGCTTGTTTATCTCTTAAAAAATACTTCATTTGAAAAGTGAATTGTATATGTCGCATATAATTAATTAAATAAAAAAAGTTAAAATTAGTTGTGATATTCTTGGTATTATTGAAGAAATTCAGTTCTGGATAGCTAACATAAAGAATGATTTTTTTTTCAAAATAGAAGTAGAAACAGAAATGAATGAATCATCATTTGCTCATGTATATGCAATGTGCTTATAAATAAATAAAATAATCCGTATTAGTATATTTTAGAATAATAACAATAAATCAAAATTTGGTCCTCTTAAATTAATAAAAGTATTGATCAATACACAATACATGTACTTATAATAAATGGTAAAAAATAAAACGCAACAAACACTCAAATGAAATTGATGAGTCCGCGAATTGTTGATGTTAGTAAATGCAGGAAAATACAGATCACGACACAGAGAACTTTACGTGGTTCGATTTACTGAGGTAAATCTACGTCCACGGGGAGAAATGGGGGCAGGTTTGTATTGCTTGATCTGGAATTACAGCTTACAACACAGACTTGCTATATGGTTTTTTTCTCTAGAGAGCTTCTCACCCCTTTCTACCAGATCTAAGTTCTATTTATACATTGAACTAAGATCGTGGCTTACATCATCACTCTAGGTCGTGGAGGTCGTGTAGGTCATGGCCTAAGATCGTGGCCTGAGTTGACGCCACGTGGTAGTGGGTGTGTTGGAAGTTGTGGAAATCCTGCATGGGTCCACTAACTCCTTGTTCGGTCGAAAACTGAGACCGAACTGCTTTGGTTGCCGATCTGAGAGTAGAGCTTGGTTGGCTTTTACCGAGCTGTAGGCTGAGGCCGAACTCTTTGGTAATGCCGAACTCGCAGAGCTTG
Organism: Salvia splendens; assembly: GCF_004379255.2. Classification (NCBI taxonomy): domain Eukaryota; kingdom Viridiplantae; phylum Streptophyta; class Magnoliopsida; order Lamiales; family Lamiaceae; genus Salvia; species Salvia splendens. Next base: position 7,122,944 of record NC_056033.1, on the reverse strand, counting down.
ATTGGTCGGCTTTTACCGAGCTGTAGGCTGAGGCCGAACTCTTTGGTAATGCCGAACTCGCAGAGCTTGATTGGTCGGCTTTTACCGAGCTGTAGGCTGAGGCCGAACTCTTTGGTAATGCCGAACTCATACTCTTCCTTGGGCTTTGGGCTGATGGGCCGTCATTGCTGTCGGGCTTGTTTAGTACGCACCCCATCACTACCCCCCCCGAAAGACGAAGTGAATCACTTCGGCGAAGCGAGTCACTTCGGCATTCTGGATAAAGGTACGGGGGAGGCTGACGTCAGGGGACGTGCCTTGCATGTGGCTGCATTAAATGCGACAGTAAAATCCGGCCGTTGAATCCTGAAAAGGTGGGATTCGAAACGGTGCGACGATTTTGAAATCTTCGCCGAATCTGATAAATACCTCCCTTCTTCATCATTGAAGCACTTTTGCGACTGCTTCTTCTGCACTCTATCTCCTTTGCGAAAAAGATTTTCTTCCGCTTTCAAAAAATTTCCTCAGATTTTGCAAAGAGTAAGGACCATGTCTGCTTCTTCTTCGTCTGAGTCTGGTAGCGGTGGTGAAGGGGGTAAGGGGTCTTCTAGCCGGAAAGAATCCGGGGAGAAGACCGTAGAGTATTTTCACAGTATCTTGAGTAAGGATACTGTGATATCCCTTCACGAAAAATACTCTTTTCCTGGGGGGAAGGTTGCGATTCCCGACGACCTTTATAGGGCGGACTCGCCGCCGGAAGGTCACGCCACCGTCTACGAAGCCAGCTTAGAATGCGGGCTTCGTTTCCCCCTTCCCCTTGCCTTTGTAGAGTTGCTAGATTTTTTTCAACTCCCTTTAGGTCAGGTGACTCCGAACTCTTGGAGGCACTTATCGGCTTTTGCTGCCGAACTGCGTAGGCTAGATAAGGATCTGTCTCTGAGGGCAATCCTTAATTTTTTCCAGTTTAAAAGGAAGGGATCTTGGTTTTACTTGGTCCCTTTACAGCCTTTTAGGGCCTTTTGTAAAACCAAATGGCCGAAATGGCAAAATCGCTTCTTTTTTTATAATAGGACTGCGGCTCCTAGTTTTCCCTGGAGAGGGCCGAAGTCCGTTATCCGTCATCCTCGGCCTGAACCGTTGGACGAGCTCGATGGCGAGCTCAACAAGATTCCCATAGTTAGGAAACAATACACGGAGTCTGAGCTCGTCAAGGGCGACGTCGTGTTCGACATCTCGTCTTCGGACGAAGAGGCCGAGGGTGAGGATTTCTCTTTATCTTTATGCTCTACTGCTTTAACGAAGAAAACTAACCTTGCTTTCTTGCTTTTTGGCAGTGTACATGCTGAACAAGGCTACCCGAAAATCTTCGGAGTCCAAGGAGCCGGAGAGAGAGAAGGCTACCAGCTCGGCGCCTGATGCCGAGAAGAATCCGAAGAGGCAAAAGACCTCTTCGGGTCCAAAGAAGCCGGAGTCGATTTCGGCAAGTAGGAAGGGGAAGACCCAGAAGCCCCCGAGAGCGCCAGAGAAAGACGTGGTCTTGGCGCCTCCTTCGGAGCATATCTGTGAGCCATTTTTATGGCCCACGGACTTCGCCGAGGTGAATTGTCTTCTTGATTCTTTGGCTTGGCTTCTGTCCTGTATTTTTGGTGCCCTCTGTTGACTTTTTTCCTTATCCATTTTCAGAGGAACGATATGCTCTCCAAGCTCGTCGCAGTCGAACTCTCCAAAGCGTCCAACGACTATGCTGAGATGCAGAGGAAATTGGCGGCTGCTTGTCACCGGGCCGAGCAGGCTGAGGCAAACTTTGAGAAAGCCAGAGCTGCTAGGATTTCGGCCCAGGATGAAGCTCAGTTTGCCAAAAACCAGCTCGTCATCCAGCGAGAGCAGACGAAACGGAGTGATGCTGCCGCCGTGGTTGCCCAAGGAGAGGGTCTCCGTGTTTACACGGAGAAACTCTTTTTGAGCAGCCAGTTCTCGGCCTTTGTCGGTAGTCTGGTAAGGCTAATTGCCGATAAGGGCGAGCAGGGGGCCGACGTCGTGCTGCCTCTGTACAGCCGAGAGATAGCAGCTCGGCTTCAGAATCTGCCGCTCCTTGAGGAGCTCGCTTCATCCTCGGTCCTGCTTTCTGCAGACCGAGTCCGGAGTTGTCGAGCTGATTGGGACGAGAACCTGGAGGCTATCTTTGCCTCTGTGGGACCCGTTTCACCCGCTTCGACTTACAATGGAGAGGGTGAGGCCGAGCCGCTGGAGCTGGAGGCCGAAGTCGAGCGGGCCGGGTATCCGGAGAAGGAGGCCGATCAGGAGGCGGAGGCGAGGCCGGCAGGAGGCGAGGCCGAGGCTGAGGTAGCCCAGGAGAAAGAAGCTGTACCAGACCTAGGAGCCGGAGACGAAGCTGGCGGAGTATGATTTCGTCTCCCTTCTCTTAGTCTAGTTTCTTCCTTGTAAAATGGCCTTGAAGCCCTAGTGTAAAAAAATTTTCCTTGTGAATGAAAAATTCTCTACACTTGTCTTCGTATAGCTTTTCGTACTCGCCTTTATTCCTGTTGTATTTTACTATCTGCTCGGTACAGCTGCCGAACTAATATAGCTGCTTTGTACTCAAGGAGATGGAGATACTTCACTGGAAACGGCTGTACTCTTCGGCTTTAGACGAAGCTGAGAAAAGAGCTATAGCCGATCAGACGAAGAATGACGAGCTTCTGGCTCGTTTAGTGAAGCTGGATGCCGATATCAAGGACTTAGAGTCCGATAAGAAAGATCTGGAGGCCGAGCTGAATACAGCCATTGCTGAGAGGACTGCGTATGAGGATTACATCCGTGTGCGCGGGGGAATGACCATATCAGATGTTCAGAGTCGAGTTGACGAACTGTGGGAGGAATATCATGTACTCCGTATGAACAATGTGCTGGAGAGCCCGGCTTGCCAACAAGTTGTGACATCACTGCGGCGTTGGGCTTCTCGGTACAACATTGTTCTTTCTCGGCGCCCCTCCATAGAAAGATTCCTTCGGCATATCGCGCCAACAGATGCTCGCACTCCAGATCAAACCTCTGGTTCCCTTGTTCAAAATCCTACTCCCAGCCAACAACGAACTCCGGAACAGCCGGAAACGTCAAGACGAGAACGGGCTCAGGAGCAACCGGAATCGTCAAGACAGGGACGGACTGAAATTCGCCGAGGAGTTGTGACTATGAGCGAGCAAGATCAGCAGATGCTTATTGCAGAGACTCTTCATCGCCGAGGTGTTAGGACTTCTCGGGCTCGGGGAAGAGGCGTTGGGTCGAGGATAGCATCTCGTCGACCTGCTTATTCTTCATCTGCTCGGAACAACCGAACTCGGCTTCCAGAGGATTTTGCAGATAGGTGGCTTAACTTCAGCAACCCTGGACAGTAGAATAGTCCTTTGTAATAGCGTAACGCCATTTTGTAGGGTAGCTAAGTTGTATGCCGAACAAGATTTGAAAAATGAAATTTTGTTTTCGCTTCTAACACTGTATTTACAGCTTAGCGAAAAAATTTCATCGTACTCGTCCTCGGTCTTATGAAGTAAACTTCTTTGACCGGACTTGGTCCTTGGTCTGATGAAATAAACATCTTTGACCGGACTCGTCTTTGGTCTGATGAAATAAACATCTTTGACCGGACTCGTCTTTGGTCTGATGAAATAAACATCTTTGACCGGACTCGTCTTTGGTCTGATGAAATAAACATCTTTGACCGGACTCGTCTTTGATCTGATGAAATAAACATCTTTGACCGGACTCGTCTTTGGTCTGATGAAATAAACATCTTTGACCGGACTCGTCTTTGGTCTGATGAAATAAACATCTTTGACCGGACTCGTCTTTGGTCTGATGAAATAAACATCTTTGACCGGACTCGTCTTTGGTCTGATGAAATAAACATCTTTGACCGGACTCGTCTTTGGTCTGATGAAATAAACATCTTTGACCGGACTCGTCTTTGATCTGATGAAATAAACATCTTTGACCGGACTCGTCTTTGGTCTGATGAAATAAACATCTTTGACCGGACTCGTCTTTGGTCTGATGAAATAAACATCTTTGACCGGACTCGTCTTTGGTCTGATGAAATAAACATCTTTGACCGGACTCGTCTTTGGTCTGATGAAATAAACATCTTTGACCGGACTCGTCTTTGATCTGATGAAATAAACATCTTTGACCGGACTTGGTTTGTGTTCTAATTTGGCGATTTGTCGCCGGGATCGAACTTTCCCTTGTCCTAATTCGGCGAGTTTTATCGCGTGGATCGGACTTTCCCAGTTAACCGAAGTGGTCTTATGCAGTAAACCTCTTTGACTAGACATGGTCGTCCTCGGTCTTATGAGGTAAACTGCTTTGACCGAACTTGGTCGTCCTAATTCGGCGAGTTTTATCGCATGGATTGGACTTTCCCTTGTCCTAATTCAGGCAAGTTTTATCGCGAGAATCGGACTTTTGTTGCAGTTCGTTTCAGACGAAGTGCTTGATTTTTAAGCAGAATTGTGGTCTTGTATCCTCTTTAGAAGCTTTGACACACAATCTTTGGCTTGTTGCAGCTCGTTTCGGACGAACTGCTTGTTTAAGCTGAATTGTGGTCTTGTATCCTCTTTAGAAGCTTTGACGCACAATCGTTGGCTTGTTGCAGCTCGTTTCGGACGAACTGCTTGTTTAAGCTGAATTGTGGTCTTGTATCCTCTTTAGAAGCTTTGACGCACAATCGTTGGCTTGTTGCAGCTCGTTTCGGACGAACTGCTTGTTTAAGCTGAATTGTGGTCTTGTATCCTCTTTAGAAGCTTTGACACACAATCTTTGGCTTGTTTATGTTCTAAGAAGGGGATCAGCCTTCGAAGAACAAGATACCTCAGTAACATTTGTAAGAGACGACACGCACATAGACAGACAAAACGCATATAGACAAATAAAGACCAAGCAAACCAAAGAAAGCACATTGACCGGACTGTCTCTTACAAATGGAGCTTTTTGAGGTTGGAAACGTACCATGTTCGGGGTACTTGTGCTCTTGACACGTGAGTCAATTTGTAAGACCCTTTGCCGAGGACTTCTGACACCCGATATGGACCTTCCCATGTGGGTTCGAGTTCGCCCAGCTTTTCTGCTCGGCTTACTTCGTTGTTTCTCAAGACGAGATCTCCCACTTGAAATTGCAGCTTCTTCACCCTTTGGCTGTAATACCGGGCTACTTGCTCCTTGTACTTGGCTGCTTTTATGCAGGCCAATTCTCTTCTTTCTTCGGCAAGATCTAGTTCGGCTCTCAGTCCGTCACCATTCATTTCTGAGGAGAAATTGAGTTCGGGGACTGGGTATGCCAATCTAAACCGGAATCACGGCTTCAGTGCCGTACACCATCGAGTTCGGCTCCGGTGTGACTTCGGTCATTCCGCCTGCCTCTGACTCCGGCTGCTGTGATTGCTATGCTTGATGGTGCCGAACTGATTGCTCGGCACTTTTAAGCGCAATCTGCGAACACACTTGCTCTTTTTTCGATCACCTCGGATGACCGCTATCTCTCCTTTGGTGGGGAAGGTGTTCGGCGAGGAAGCCTCTGATCGCTATGATCGGGCTTCTTTTTGTCTTCTCTAGATGAGCTGTCTAAAGACCGTTTTCGACGGTCTGCCTCATCGGCACGAGAAAACTTGTCCGCAATGTCCCACATCTCTTGAGCTGTTTGCGGACTGCATTCCACGAGCTTTCTGTAGAGAGCTCCGGGCAGGATTCCATTTTGGAATGCCGAAATGACAAGTAGATCATTGAGATTATCTACTTGTAGGCATTCCTTATGGAATCTCGTCAGGAAGTCGCTGATCTTTTCGTCGCGACCTTGACGTATAGAAAGCAGCTGAGCCGAAGTAATCCGGGCTTCCGCTTTCTGAAAGAACCTCCTGTGGAAAGCATCCATTAGATCTCGGTAGGATCTAATGCTGCCTTGGGGGAGGCTATCGAACCACCTTCTTGCGTTCCCGATAAGCAGTTCGGGAAACAGCTTGCACATGTGGACCTCGTTGAGACCCTGGTTCGCCATGTTATATTGATAGCGTCCCAAGAAATCATGAGGATCCACGAGTCCGTCATAGGTTATCGACGGAGTTCGGTAGTTCTGTGGTAGGGAAGTTCGGGTAATATCGTCCGAGAACGGAGTCCTCAATGCTCCGTACATGGCGAACCCGACATTTCTTCGGTATGGAGGAGATGGAGTTCTCCTGTGATTCCGGTACCGAGGATTCTTTCTTCTGGAAGACATGACACTACTGCGGTAGTGACTGTCTCGTATGGAGGGAGAGGGAGAATCCGCCGTTTTCGCCTCCGGCTGTTTTTGGCTTCTCTGCAGGAAGGTTAAGAATTCCTCCTGCTTTTCAGCCAAAAACAGCTTGACAGCCTCGTTCAAATCGGGCTGCTGGGAAGACTCGGTGTGACGGCTTTTGGAGCGGCTTGTTCCTCCGCCATGAGAACTGGTGGTGGATTTATCCCTAGGCTGTTTTCCAGACCTATGGGGTGGATTGGCTTCCTCCTGGTTCTCACGGGCAGGAATACGGGTACTCTGCGATCTGGTATGCATTTTTTGGGTTGAAAAAATGGTCAAAAATTCGCTTTATCACAAATTTGGTTCTCTGTTTCCCACAGACGGCGCCAGTGATGAGTCCGCGAATTGTTGATGTTAGTAAATGCAGGAAAATACAGATCACGACACAGAGAACTTTACGTGGTTCGATTTACTGAGGTAAATCTACGTCCACGGGGAGAAATGGGGACAGGTTTGTATTGCTTGATCTGGAATTACAGCTTACAACACAGACTTGCTATATGGTTTTTTTCTCTAGAGAGCTTCTCACCCCTTTCTACCAGATCTAAGTTCTATTTATACATTGAACTAAGATCGTGGCTTACATCATCACTCTAGGTCGTGGAGGTCGTGTAGGTCATGGCCTAAGATCGTGGCCTGAGTTGACGCCACGTGGTAGTGGGTGTGTTGGAAGTTGTGGAAATCCTGCATGGGTCCACTAACTCCTTGTTCGGTCGAAAACTGAGACCGAACTGCTTTGGTTGCCGATCTGAGAGTAGAGCTTGGTTGGCTTTTACCGAGCTGTAGGCTGAGGCCGAACTCTTTGGTAATGCCGAACTCGCAGAGCTTGATTGGTCGGCTTTTACCGAGCTGTAGGCTGAGGCCGAACTCTTTGGTAATGCCGAACTCGCAGAGCTTGATTGGTCGGCTTTTACCGAGCTGTAGGCTGAGGCCGAACTCTTTGGTAATGCCGAACTCATACTCTTCCTTGGGCTTTGGGCTGATGGGCCGTCATTGCTGTCGGGCTTGTTTAGTACGCACCCCATCAGAAATATAAATCCACCACGAAACAAAACAAATAAACTAAGTGCGTATAGAATGTGGAAAAGTTTGTTGCACCATATCTTAACAAGAGTATAACCTAACCACCAAACTTTTAGTAACATTTGTTATTGTCACGCACCAAAAACTAAATAAAAGTCGTTTATTAAATTTCTTACACGCATCATGAAAAAAAAAAGAAAAGAAGAATGATTTAATGCTCATTCACGATATAATAATAAAATAATACAACTAATAATAATATTAAAGCGTAGATCACTAGACAACAGCATGTTAGGTCAACAAATATGTAAATAGTGGTCATACTTAAAATACTCCTATTATCGAAGGCGAGTGATAATGTACTTGACGTATTAGTATTATAATGTATGTGAGAGTGAAAATATTGGTATTAATTTGTAGATAATGGTGTATTTTTTAAAGTTAAAATATTAAGATATGAATCATATAAATATTCATCATTTCTCGGTTCGAAAAAAAGAAGAATATGGCAAATTTGATTATTGGACAAGCATAATTATTGGATATGGATTGTTTGAAAAAAAAATCTATATCTGAAATTACAAGCAAAACAGTTGACTAGCAATAATAGAAATCCCTATTGCTCATATAGATATTTAGTCATGCTCTAAATCGATATCATTTTATAATGAAAAGGATATTATTTTGGTGACAGACTAATCATACTAGAGTAATAATTGAAATGCCTATTGTTCATGTATATATTTAGTGATGCTCTAACTCATGTATATATTTAGTGAATAGTGATGCTCTAACTCGATATCATTTTTTGTTGAAAGGATATTATTTTAGTGAATATTAATCATATTCTAATATGGTTGACGTCATAATTTGATGAGGGGTCCAAATTTTCAAAATGATGGTAGGTTTACTTTAACAATTGACTATTGTACATAAGATGAGTGTATGTCATAAATCAGATTTAGACATGTTGTGCATATTTGTCCTTTTCATGATATAAAGAAATGGCAGTTTAATGAATATTCATCGTGACAGGTACGAACTCGCCGGCAATGCCTCAATCAAATAGCATAATTAGTTCATGCCTGATTTTTATACACATAGTGACATACTAGACGTCATTCGTGAGAATTAATATGCTAAATATGATTACCATTACCTTTTAATATATATTTAACATTATTTATTTTATTTTATGTATTTAAATTAATTTTGTTATATTAAAAATATTACTCCATATTAACATTTTAATTTTATAAAGTTCATATAAACTAAAATTCAATTCATTCATTTTCTCTATATCTTCAAATAAATGAGTTAAATAACCAAAAAATTGAACAAATCGAACTTTAATCTTCAATTCATTCATTTTCTCTATATCTTCAAATAAATGAGTTAAATAACCAAAAAATTGAACAAATCGAACTTTAATCCAGAATAATCATAGTTTTGGACATTTATATCCATTTTGGTTATTTTGAGTAGTTTCTTAATTTCTCTGTGATTCAGTTGATTGATTAACAAATTCGTCATCTCTCCCCCAAATATTCCATCGGTTGGTCAGCCAACAAGACGATAAATATGTATAAAAATCCAACTCCATGAATAATCCAATCCAATCCAATCCAATCCGAAACCGAATATCACTCTCACTCCGACGTCCACACAAAGGATAAAACGCACCAGCGACGAACAGGTGTGAAGAAATATCCCCCCGCATCCCGCCAAAAACGAGTGTAAACCGCATTTTTCTAACCGCGCAGATCGACGGCAGTTTATTGTAATCGCGCCTCGGTTTGTGGTGATTTTGATCTCGAGTTTGGAGAAACATGGCTGTGTGTGTGGAGACGGCGGCGGCGGAGCTCAGGGACGTATACAACTCCGGCAAGACGAGGGCGTACGAGTGGCGCGTTTCGCAGCTAAAAGCGATGCTCAAAATCGCGATTCACCACGAGAAGGAAATCATCGAAGCGCTGAATTCGGACCTCGGCAAGCACGAGCATGAAGCTTTTCTTCATGAGGTGAGGGAGTTTGGATTGCTGGATTTTTTGCTGATTATTCGATTCGTGATATATGTGTTCGTGTGCTGTTACTATTGTAGCAGTTATTGTTTTTTTATCGCACTGAATGCACAGATTCAGATTCAACTTGGTGTAATTTCTACTATTATTCGTTTTCACATTATTTGACACGTATTTTAATCTGTGGATGTATTATTATTGACTGGATGTTGCTGCGTCTCAGCAGAATTGATCAATTGAATGCATATTCCGAAACTCGGAGTTGAATTTAAATACGTTTTGTACTTGTGGATATTGATGATATCTTGCCTGTTTTGTCAACTGCATTTAATGCTTCATGCTCATTAATGAAAAATAGCTAGGATATTTTTTTTCTCTTTTTGATTTTGGAATTATGACGGCTAACGGTGGTTGCTGGTGGAGTTAATGATATTCCTCAACTATTAGTTTGATGTGTACACCGAAAGTTTTGGTTGAAATTTTGGAAGTTACTGAATTTTACGAGGAAAGAGGGTCGGTGGACATGAACCATCCATTTCAGGGCGACTTAACGCATGCGGGATTTCGATTTCTTTTCTTGTACATCATGTTTTGTTATTAGTAGATAACTGGATGTGGATGTTTGACTTTGATAAGCCATCACAAAATTTTCAACTTGTGATTCTTGTCTGCGTTCATAAATGTTTTATCTACGCTTGAAAGAGGATGTCTAGTTTTTTTGTGGGGATTCAGTTAAGGATAGAGATTACTGGCATCAAGTATATAAATTAAAGCTATCCTAATAATGTTGTTGGCCGTACAGAAGACTAACCTGTACCTGTTTGTTTACTTCATCTTATGGGCTAGAGAAACACTTTTTATGCAGAAAAAACAATGCAAAAGAAAAGGGTTTGCACATGAACTGGCATTTTATGGTCATAGAAAAGAACCAAGACCATAGTTTTGGTAATAAGGCATATGCTATGCTTTTCTTATTAGCTGTGCAAATGAAGTTTGGTGAAATAAACAGGTAGGGAGATGTCAAGAAAACTAAAGATAAAATATCTCACTTCCTTTAGAACTTTTGCAATTTTTAACCTAAATGATGAATGAGAGATCAACTAAATCATTTATAAAAAGCTACCATAGTCAAGTTGTTTCATCTTCATCTCCACCTTATCAGATATATTGTTTATGAAATGAAGAGAAGCTTTGGTGTTACATCGTCAGAGATGCCTTGGGAGATTTTTATCTTTACGATCCTAAGCTTATCATCTTATTCTCTGTTTATTTGTGCTTTTATTTCCAGTTCATCTTTTGACTGTTACCTTTTTTGTTTGTAACTTCTTGTTCAAACAAATAAGCCATGGAAGTCTTAATCTTATTTCTCACCATTTCAGAATACAACTTAACTATTTTGTCATGCAGATTGCTGCAGTAAGATCAGCATGCAGGATGGCACTGAAGCAATTGCATAGATGGATGAAGCCTGAAAAGGTAAATTTGTGTTTGTTTATAGTTCGAAATCATCCCGATTCTTATTTGTTTATGCAGATACTTAACTGGTGCTTATTTTTCTTGTGATTGCAGGTTAAAACGTCCATGACCACTTTTCCATCGTCAGCTGAAATAGTGTCAGAACCCTTCGGTGTCACATTGGTTATATCAACATGGAACTATCCTATCCGTATGGTCTATTTATTATCCTGCATATGTTTGGCGTTTTTTAAGATTTAAAATTATTTTGTGCCATGTGTGATATTGATAAATTGCCTTTGTTATTTTCCGCACATGATTGCTGTTCTCTGCCAAAGTATTATCGCTTGAGCCAGTCATTGCAGCTATTTCAGCCGGTAATACTGTAGTACTTAAGCCATCTGAAGTTGCATCTGCAACTTCCTCAACTATGTCAAAACTTCTTGGGCAGTACATGGATGTCTCAGCTGTGAAAGTTGTAGAAGGTGGTATTCAGGAAACAAGTGCATTACTGGAACAGAAATGGGACAAAATATTTTATACAGGTACTTGCAAGCTAATAAACATCCATAGTTGGTTCCTAATAAAAGAGTCTGCGTAGCTTTTATCAAGTTTTTAGATGCTAATGTTGCTAGGGTGTTTTACATAGTACAATAGTATTTTATCTATTTCCTTGTTTATTACTACTATAAATTGTAGTGATTCATTGGTCGTACCTGCATAATTATGCTAATATTAGCACCATATTTTACTTGAATTATCTTTTAGGTTGAATTGATAGGTTTCCTTGATTTTCAGAGGCAGGTTTGTTTAATTTGATGGTTTCAACCTTTTACCTCTTAAAATTCTAAACTCTGCAATGTTTTCTAGTCCCTGAGTTCAGAGGACCACACGAAATAGCTGAGCGATTATATAAATAATTGAATCACTGACTTGTAGTTGGACTGAGAGATTTTTTTAGCTTTAGCAGTCAAGTGATATTTTTGAATGAAGTCAAGAACCTCCCACTCTAGCTCCAAAAGTTTAGTACCTAATTCTATTAGTTAAAGAATTTACATATAGCTCAGCCCAATAAGATGTACAGAGACAAAAAATTATACAAAAAATGAGAGCTATATAAGAATATATTTCACAGTTGTTTTTGGTTATAGTTGGCTCTTTTGGAGATGAAGTGGTTCAGCGTATCTCTATCTGTATTCATATTTGAATTGTATTGGTGTTGGTATTACAATTTACAAACATGGTTGATCCTAGTCAAACAAACATTCTACAGGGAATAGCAAGGTTGGACGAGTTGTATTAGCTGCTGCTGCAAAGCATCTAACACCTGTGATTTTGGAGCTTGGTGGGAAATGTCCAACAATTGTTGATTCAGACATCAACTTAACAGTAAGCCCCCTAGTTACTAATACTTGACGAAATATGAGTTCTTCTGAAACGAACACCAACAAATGATGTGCTTGTCACATAGTACTAAATTATATGTATGCATCTATTGTTCATCCTTAAGGTTGCTGCAAGAAGAATCATCTCAGGCAAGTGGGGTTGCAACAGTGGACAGACTTGTGTTTCACCTGATTACATAATAACTACAAAGGGTTATGCTGCAAAACTTGTAAGATATGCCAAATGAACTATACTGTACATGCGAATAGGGGTAGACGTTTTCTCTCTGATCAAATTCTGATACAACTGATCAGGTTGATGCTCTTTCATCTGAACTAGAAAGATTCTATGGAAAGGATCCGGTGAATTCAAAGGACATGTCAAAAATTATAAATTCCCGACATTTTGAACGCCTATCAAAGCTTTTGGATGACGAGAAAGTTTCAGGAAAAATAGTTATTGGTGGTCAAAGGGATGAAGCCAATCTGTGAGCTCCAAAACTTGGTTCTGCATTTTCTTCTTCAGCAATAATATGGTGTTGGTTGATGATGTATTCATGCAATTCTTTTCCGTTTCTATCTTACAGCAAGATCGCTCCCACTGTTATACTAGATGCCCCGGAAGATTCTCTGATCATGAATGAGGAGATTTTTGGTCCTCTACTTCCAATTATCACGGTAAAGTTGATAAGCTTCTGATATATTTGAGTTTGGACCGACTTGATACAGTATTTAGATAATTTCATTTATTTATACATATTTCTTGACATGATAAACCAAAAAAAGATTCTTTTATATATAAAAAGGATCATATTTGTGGTACTGGATGAGCCAGAAGACTCACCCCGATTCTTATTTTAACTATGGAACATAATAGTGTATTGATTTTCTTATGTTTCTGTATTTTCCTTTAATACGAAGGTCAACAATATTAAGGATGGCATTAACTTGATTACTTCTAAAGAGAAGCCCCTTGCGGCGTATGTATTTACAAATGACAAAAAGCTCAAGGAAGAATTCGTGCAAAGAGTCTCAGCAGGGGGCATTGGCGTTAATGAAGTAACTCTTCATGTAAGTCTTTCTTCTGGAGATACTCAAATTATTTTGAGCTTGAATACATGCTAACGTGAAATTAAAGGCACAATACATGCTTAAATTGTCTTTCTTGTTGCTTCATCAATATTGTATTGACAAATTTGATGAAAAATGTCACTTGATGGACCTGAACCATATTAATAAACTCATTTGGACAGCTTGCTGAGGACACATTGCCATTTGGAGGCGTGGGAGAAAGTGGAATGGGATCATACCACGGTAAATTCTCTTTTGATGCTTTCAGCCATAAAAAGCCAGTTTTGTATCGCGGGTTTAATGGGGAAATATCTGCAAGATATCCGCCATACACCCCTAGAAAGCTGAAATTTCTTAAAGCTGTGTTAAGTGGTGACATAATTGGCATCATCCGTGCTTTGCTCGGATGGTAAGATTCGTACACCTGTATTACTTCGGGTTAATAAGATGTAAGATTTGGTTTGCTGATGACTGCTAACAGGCTAGGTGTAACCAAGTCCTGTGGCTATATAGATTGAATATTTATCTCGTTTGCTCGTGTACTTAGTCTTTTTTCTCAGCACATAGAACTCGTTTGTACATTGATGTACGTAAAATTGATAATCTATGACATGCTTTGCTTCCGCAGTTTACTGTGTACTAAATAACTATCATTTAGTTATGGTATTGCTCTTAATTAAACAAGAGTTACTAGCTTTTTATTATTAGAATCTTTAGTTTGCAGCAACTCACCCATACCAAAACAATAGAAGTCGATCAGCTTTAGTTTTGTACAAATATCTGCACCTGTATAGAAAAAGGAAGAAGAGGTAGATTAACAAGCCTGTTGCAAAATAGCAGCAGCAGTAGATCGCTGCTCTTGTGTCAATGTCTCTGGGAACTTGACCGAAACGTTGACGATCAAGTCCCCTCTTGTCCCGGGCTCGTGTTGCTTTGGCATGCCTTGTCCTTGTAAGGTCCTCACGTAGCCGGTGTGCACGACGTCCTCTATCCCGAGGCTGGTCGTCTCGCCTCCCAGCAACGGGAGGGGAAGCGTGCACCCCGTTAGAGCATCAACCAACATGATCTCAGCTCCCATTTTTAGATCATCCTCTTGTGTCTTGAACAAGGGGTGCTCTTTCTCTGCTATCACGAACACTAGATCTGCAGCTGTTGTGCCCGGCATCTGGTTCCCCTTCCCCTCGAACGTGATCTTGGTACCTCTCCTCCATCCTGGCTCCACCTTGATCGTCACCGTCTCATCTTCCTCCACTATTTGCCTGCACCCAGAGTTGCATGGGAAAAGGCGTTAGGATAGGGTTTCCTGCATTTTCCTACATGATCATCTTATTCTGTATGGTTGTTTTTGTTTCTGTTTGTACCCGTTGCCATTGACGGTGTCTCTTGTGATGGCGACCTTCTTGACACAACCGAAGCAGAGCTCCTCGAGGGTGCACTCGAGGTGCTTCTTCATTGCTGCCGGCTTGATCAGCCCACTCGAGCTTGAGAAAATGATGGGGGTTGCGACCCCCCTGCTAGCGCTTCTCGAAATCGTGTGGGTCAAGCAGCCGGTGCGAGCACCAGCACCAGCACCCCTGAATGATTCTTTATGGCTCAAGCTCCTTGAAAAGGGCCCTTTAGCTTGCCCGCTCGACAGCCGGGACAAGCCTGTGCCACAGCCCCATCGAGGAGATCTTGTAGCTCGGTTGTCGTCGTGATTGCTCCCTCGTTTGAATCTGTCACGTCGCTTATGATCTCCTTCTCTCCATGGTTTACGTTTCTTGGTGTTTGATCTGATAATCTGCAGGAATAGGATGTTAGATAATAGTAATGAATAATGAATAATATGAGAGATGGGTTTGGTGAAGGAACCTTGGAAAAATGTATAGGATTGTTTGGTGTGTTGTTGGAGAAAAGGGGTTGCTTCTCTGTGCAGCATTTGGAGAGGAAGGATTTGCATACGTTTGCGAATCCTAGTGAGCTAATAAAACCATTGGGGTTTGGTCTTGAATGCTCTCCCATGGATGCTAAGACAGAAGACAAGCAACAAAAATATGTCTATGGAAGAGAAGAGATTAAAACAGAGAGCAACCAATTTCTGTGTGTGAGAGACTAACACGGAGAGCCTTATGAGGATTTTTTGAACGATAACATAAATTATGTATGCTGTTTTGTTTTAGAGAATAAAGTTGAAATAATATTATTTTCATTTTTGGAAATCAATATTTTTTGGGTTTAAAATTTTAAGTTTTGAATAACTAGAGTGGAATATGGTTATTGAAATTGTGCTTTGGCTACATAATTTATCGATATTTAATATATTTTGTTAAAAAAATTTATTTCTTATTCAATATTCGAATTTATTTGTAAACTTGTTAATTGAGATACTGTCAGCACGAAAATTAAGAAATAGAAGGAGAGAATAAAGTAGGAAATAAAATATGTATATTTTTTTATAAAAATATAAATGACTCAATTATCTTTAAATTTTCTGAAATATAAAAACGATTCATTTAAGGAAGAGAGTATCATACTAGTTATCAATAAAAAAAAAAGGACAACTTCCTAAGCACCAAATAAAACAGACTGTGTAGCAAAATATTTCAATCATTAAAATTTACACTTTGTTAGTAATAGTATACTAGGTAAATTCAACATAAAAACATTATCTAGAAATGACATCATGTACCCGTACAAGGTATAACGCCTAAACGAAACACCATTATGCTATACAAAATGGTAGCTAGCATCTTCCTCTAAAACCCCAAATATTTTTCTATGCATCTACTACACATTATAGACATTCCAAAATTTCAACATTTACTAAACTATTCCACCATGGAGTTACAGCACCAACATCACCTCTGGGTCAAAAATCTGCACCTAACGCCTCAGAATCTGAATCTCGCGGGGCAGATATTCCTCAACTTGCCATCAATGGTAGCTTCGTAATGCAGATCCAAGTCTCCGGCTCCGCTATCCATGCTGTTTATAAATAAATAAACAAAGAAATTGTAGTGAGACTGCCCCGGGCCTTGTAAAGCTGAAAGCAAACAAAAAGAGTGTTAAGTGGTCAGGACTTTGGAAGATTGTTGCAGTTCGCTGGCACCCATCCCACTCGCTGCCTCTCGTTGTCGTAGATCACCAGTTTGTCTTGCAGAAAAATGTCTACACATTCAACCTTTTTCATTATCAGATTGCAAGAAAAACAGATTGTTAACTGCATTGGGCAGTGATGTGTTGAGATTTCTCACCTCCAATCACGTTCAGATTTTCTAACCCGACCTCTCCACCATCGAGAATACCTAAGCAGACATTGCCTTGTTCCTGAATCAAGAAAGTGAGTTTTGCACTTCCAAGAATTTGACTTTGTTTTGCTTAAAGGAAAGGCGAGATGAGCTGCTACTCACTGTAACGACAAGGTAAGATTCCGGGGGCAGATGAAGCTGAACATTTTTGGCATTTGTGAAGCTCAGAGCCAAAGGCTTGAAGTGGTTAGCAGCATCTAGAATCGATTTGAAGGGCTTAGCCCCTTTCCAACATACGGGGAGGCTTTTATCCTCGACTGCGTCTTTCAGTTGCTTTCCATTCAAGTTACGTTTTATCTGGAAAGAATTAACTTTGTTAGACCACAAAGGCAGAGCTTAAATTGAAGCATCCAAACCAAAACAAAACTCACCAAAGAAATGAGAGTGTTGTATGCTTGAGAGCTGAAGTAAGTATAAGTGCTTCCACTATCGAAAACTATGGGCAGGCCCTTGATATTAGTAGCTTGGCCAGCAATCTGGAGATCTGCTGGCCCTACAGAGTAGAATTTCCTGAATAACGAGGAGAGGATAGTAAGCATCGGCATATTATGTCAGCTTGCATTGTTAGTAGATAATAAAACTTACGATTGGCTCAATAATGGTGTCCAATTGATCCCCGAATTAGGGAGAAAGTCGTCTCCAAAGAAGAGAAACCCTCCACCTTGTCGGCTTAGACAATGACCAACAACATTTCGTATCAAACCCATATTCCGTAGCTGAGCCAGGATGCTTGAATTGCCAAGGCCTAGTCCGAGGACTCCATCCGTGTAAGGTAGATGGGCCATGTCTTGAACTTCTTGATTGTATCCACACCTAGATAGATTCAAGATATAAGTAGCTGAATTGGAGGCATAAGCTAACCAACAAAATAAACAGAAAAAGGTTAAATTATCCAAAATATCGACTTACCCCAAATATATCTTATACTACTATAATACCCATACCTTCTGATATTTGTCCTGATCTAACCTCTCTCTGTTTTTCATTAGCACAACCATTAATTTCGGTTAACCATGCAAAGACCACTAAGATGGCATTATCTGTATCACCATCATCCACGTAGATGCCACATCAACGGTATTTGTGCAGTTAACAGAAATTAACAATCTCATTAGTGAAAAATAGACAGGTTTGACTAGGATAAGAATTTGAAAGTACGTGTATAATTGATAGTAATAGGATAATTTTTTTAGTGTTTTAGCCTAAAAATATGACCTTTGAGTAAAGCTCGTGAAGAAAAAGGATAGACCCTCACCCAAATGCAAGCTTTGGAGCAAAAATGGTACCATTTGTAAGTCTAAGAGGAAACAGGTCCTTAACCATTACGCCCAAAGATGAACCATGGTCAGCATAATCAATTTCGTAATCACACTGCTCCTCAGGTGATTGACAGTGATGGTTCCCCGGGCCGTGAAGTGAGACACACACAGGGTCAACGCACGTGATGAGGTTTTGTTTCGGTTTGTAAAGACTGTGAGGAGTCTGATAAACATTGAGCAAAGTGTAAAGAACGCATCCTCATGACCATTCAACTCTCAACAAACATCGAGCAAGAAAGTTACCGGGGTGCATTTCGTGCAAGGCGCATCACACTGAAGCCATGTAAGATCACTGCCAGTATCGATATCAAGAAAGTATGGCCTGGGAGGCTGTCCCACATTCATTGTTACATGATAGTACCTAGGTAAGGTCAAAAATAAAATCGAAAATGAGAACTAGATGAACTACTTTCTAGAGGTAAGATAGATGTTTAATCAACTGATGCAGATCCAATTTCTAAGTTTGATTATTCCAGCAAGATATCCAAATACAGAAAAGAAGAGAGATTCCTGAAAAAAAACACCATTTTTGCCACTTTTCTAAGAAACATTTTACTATATCAGCAATTGGCAAATGAAAACACACTGATTCCACAAATCAGACCTAATTACTTCAGCACACCAACATGAACGCTAAAATTCATCACAAAACAACCAAAAAAAATCCCCTCAAATTTCAAAACATCAGCATTTCTAACATTTAACATCATATTCACCAACTAAACATCAAATAAGTGGCGATAACATTCCCCCAAAATCACAATTGAAATCAGAACCAAACACAACAAATTCTCAATATTTCAATTAAATTGAAGAAAACGAAGTACCCTTTTGGATAAACATTTCCGGCGACGGGGAAAACCACAGAGGAGCGGAAGGTTCTGGCAGATTTGAAGGTGGTAGTGTGAGGCTGGTCAGCAGCTGCAATCCATGTCAAAAGGTACAGCACCAATGCTTTGAGGTACAACTCTCTATCCATGCTCATTGTTAGCTGACGAAATCTGATCTCGGGATAAGCGAAAATGGCTCTTAACTAAAAGGGATTCTCGTAAAGTGAAATGGGATTTCGGATTCTCAGAAGAAGAAGAAAGAAACAGAGAGAAAAAGCAATGAAAAAGACTTGATTTTTACGCGGACTGGCTCTGACTGTTAATCAAGTGAAACCAGTTGGAAATTTCTGCGTATGTAGTTACAAAGCTTAAAGAAATCATTTAGAAGTTGCCTCTTAATAATTTTGTGACAATTATAAAACAATTCATGTAAATCTAAAATTGGATAATATTATACATATAAAAAAAGTAGTTTGATGTAATCTGTCCACTATATTTGAGGAGGATTTTTTTTAAAAAGTTGAAGGAGTATTTTTTTAAAGTAATTTATGAAGGGTAAAAGGTTACTAGTACTCCATTTATTTTGTGGAGTACTCCATTTTGGACTGTGAATTCAAAAGGGTGAAATTGAAGCTCCAATTAGTTTTACCTATGTGGATTGTGTGGTTTTTTTCAATATCTCTATTCTCTATATATAGCTTGTTTTTAGAAACGTATCCAAACAAAAGTATCCAGGGTCATGATCTCTCGTGAATTTTAATTGCTTTATTTACATCGAAGTTTAAGAAAATTACAAGTGCAAAGTGGTTTGCCAAATAATTAGACAGTACATGTAAATTGTTAAATTCTAACTAATTGTGAATTATTAAATTCTAATTATAAACTGCCAAACTCTACATATGGATTGTTAAACGTACATGTACACGCAATAATTTTGTCTTTACGCATATATTGCTCTTTGATCTATTTAAGAAGGATGTCTAATGTTATTTAAATTTCAGTGCAAATTGAGAAAATGTTTTGGTCAATACAAACATGGCAATATAACTTCCATTGCAATTATGTCAAAACAAAAACACACGCATCTGGACACAGAGAGTATCCGTGCACAATTGATAAAATAAGAGAGATGAGAAAAGAGATAGTTAAAGTAGTGTAAGTGAATGACATACTATAGTGTAAATAAATTAACGTATATGGATAATGAATTAAGGATAACTTTCCACAAATTAAAATGTCTAGGAAAGAGAGAGTATTATTATACAGTACCGATTAAAATTATGAATTTTAGTATCAAACAAAAGATGTCACGATTTCAGGTTCTGGGATGCAGATAGCTTGAATATTACTCAGTTAAAAGCACAGATGATGCTACTCATAAACTAATAATAGTGGCATAATTATGTGGTCACGTTCGAGTTCATTTCACCACCACGAGTGTTAAGATGAAATTTCCTATTATTAGTATATTATAAATTTCTTATTAGTAATTCCATAAAATGTACCATAGTATACACTGTTTCTATAGTATATACATTTGACAGTAGAGGAAATAATTGTAAAGGAATTGATTGACTGCAAAGTCCAATTTGCAGCCAATAAACAATGTTTCAGTCGTCACCACCACCGTCTTCATCATAACCACCGTCGCCATCATCTCCTCCCCAGTCAGCTTCTCCCGGATCAACGCCACCATTGATATCGATAGGCACTGCATTTTCATTATCGTCCACTTCCATAGGATCTTCTGGGGACTCGGGATTGGCCACTACTGTCATGGACTCAAGGCTAGCCTCGCTGAAGAAGTCAGCGTAAGGCTTGGATACCTGAGTCATTTAAAAAGTGAGTATGCATTGCAAAATACTCAAGGATCCAACCATAAGCAAATGTAATTTTGCATCCTCATCAAATAACAGAAGCACGAAAATTCACAAAAACGAACATTTCTGTTTCAAATGGGTCGATTCACAAGTAATATAGCACTATAGATCACTCACATCGATGTCCAAGTTTACGAAATGTGATAAAAGAGTGCAGCAAAATCAATATCCTGATGCTGTGTGACATTTTACCTTGAATAATACATTTCTCTTCTCTGCACTTTCAATCAGATTCTTCCAGTGGTCATCTCCTCTTAATGTTGATGCAGAACCCACGACCTATGATTTTGTGAGAAAATTAAAAATACAATCCCATAAAACAGTAAGATGATTCCTTGAATCGAGAGGCATACCAAAACAGAAGACCTTGCTCGAGTAATGCCAACATTCATTCGTCTATAATCTTTAACGAAACCAATGGCTTGAGTGTCATTTGCTCTAACACAAGAAAAGATCGCAACATCCTTTTCACGTCCCTAAAGATTTTAGTCCCAATTATTAAAATATTAAATGGAATAAAACTAAGTCTAACATATGATGTCGCCAGGATGATATAAACCTACTTGAAAACCATCAACGGTGTTGATATCTACAAGTTTGTCAGACTGCACACCGAAGGTGCTACGGAACTTCTCTCTGAAGAGCTTGACTTGATGTCTGTATGGTGATATGATTGCAAGTCGAGAACTTGCCTTAAGCTCTGGATAGCTACTAACTAATTTGCTATACATAGCCAGGACAAAGTCAACTTCGTCAGCATTTACATGAGAGCCACTGCCAGACGGCTGGGACTCCTCCCCTTCATGTATATCAAAGAAACAAAATGGCCCATAGCAACGGAAATTATGCCATGGGCGCCTTGTTTGATTTTCAATATCAGGCCCATCCTCCAATGAATCTTCATAAAATTCCTTAGAAGGGAAGCTCCTAATCTGTATCCAAAGATTGAATTAAGAACTTCTCTTAGTTCACTAAGTTTTTCCCTCAACTGGTGAAAGTAATACTTGAATAATCAATATCATAAAGCGCCACACCCACCTCATCTACAAAAATTAAAGTCAACTTTTATGCATAGTGCATGTGACAAAATGCTAGTTAAGGACTTAAGGGATAAGATGAAATAAAAAGAACATGTAAATAGTTGAGATTCTTCATGGCTCATAGTTAAGTCAATGCTTCTGTGTTTCACCATACAAATCTTTTTTTTCGGTCAATTTTGTACCCAGAATCTTGTATTTCTGGACGAGTCCCCTACAGCAATCATACCCATAGCAGAAAGAATCGAAAAGGAAAAATGAGAGAAACATAAACCTCTGGATTCATGCGATATTGGGTCTTCAGCATCTGTACAGGATAGCCTGCCTGCTGGAATCTTTTGAATAAGCTCATTCCGTATCTACAAAATTTTATGAAATTATTTGTTCAGATTCATGTATATTTTCCACAATGATCAGTAAAACTAGTAGTAACGTCTAAATATTTTATCACAAAGTAAGGTTTTCAGACAAGACAACGCTCCTACCCAAAATTTTCTGCAACAGGGGAAATTACTGTGGCTGGCAGCTGAACTGGATCCCCGACCTAAATAGAAATAGTCAAATTAATAGATATTATCACCGTTAGTTATAAACAGAGAGTAGAACAGCAAGAAAACTATAAATCAAATGGAGTATGAAGAAACAAAACTTAGTTAAAACATCATTGGTCAGCGACATGGATGACTGCAAGTAAGATGACATAAAAACATTGAAATGTACAAATTCCTTAACTGCAGAGACTATTTCATCCATTCATCACAGTCAGAAATGCTACTAAACAGTAGTAAATAAACCAAAGAACATTACTTAGTACTCCCTCTGTTCCATGTTAATAGAATCATTTTACTACTTACTTTGGGAAGTTCCAAGTTAATTGAGTCATTTCTATTTTTGGCAAAAAGTAACCATCTCTCTTACTTTATTATCTCTTCATCTCTCTTACTTTATTCTCTCTTACTTTATTCACTATCCACTTAACACATTATTCTTATACTCCGTGCTGAAAAGAAACGCCTCTATTAACAAGGAACGGAAGAAGTAACTGTTTTACTTCAAAGGATGCATTACTGATAAATTCAAGTCACATTGAAATATTTTGCATGGCAATTTGACAAAAAAAAAGCTTTTTAGAAGATAATTTTTAAAAATACAGGACTATAGTATCTCAGAGCTGTAGCTAAAAGTATGCCATTGGAGTCCAATAACTTGATACTTTCTTCTGCATGGAAAAATAACTTCTGTCCTATGGCAAGAAATTTAGGAAGTACATCAATGTTGTACCACAGGTACTTAAAAAAACTGACTGACTTGTGGAAGAAAAACTATGTTCATCATGTATCCTACCAAGTAATTGGATTAAGCACGGTCACATTCTTACCCTTGAAAAAATAAGTTTCTTAATATGCACATCTCAGTAAAACAAAATACTGCATATACAGTTAACATCATTTGCACAACTTGACATATGCTGAAGAGAAATTACCAAGAAAACTTGTTTGCATCCACTAGCCAGTGGTATAAGCGTAGCTGATTCCACCTATCGCAGACAAAAAATTGAAGAATGTTACAACGTTCCGATATTAGCCTTAAACCAAAGGAGTCGGTGAAAATTTGGTTGATCAGTTAATCCACATTGTGAAACTAGCCTAACAATCTCTCACAAACAATGTTTCTCAAATAGAAGTAAATGCAGGATATAAACATGAAATATTATCATTTTCTAGAAAGAAGTATCAAATAGCCATATTCTTAATTCCACAGCAGCCCTACTTTTAAATGATGAACAATACTTACAGCTTGAGCAGCCTCATCAATTATGACAACATCAAAACTCCGATTCAATTTACTAAATAGAGTTGATCCGCTGTAGCTCAGAGTGGAGAAAACCTGGTACAGATAGCTAATCATTGAAACTTATTTACCAATGAAGCAAAATATATAACATTACTAGAAAAGGTGAACTCTAACATACTATAACTGCATCATCCAGTATGGAAGCACGCATACTGTCTTTGTCCTTTGATATGCCTCCTTGTTGCTTCTGCTTGTCACCAACCTGAGAGTCCATGCCTGCAAGTTTTTGCTCTACCTAAATCAATTAGGTACCATTGTCAATTTTTGAAACTCTAAATCAAGCCTTTAGTTTATTTCTGATTGCCATATGCATACCAAGTAATCCATGGAAACTGCCTGGACCGAATGGTGGGCTTTAAGACCTACTCGCACAATCTTAGGGCTGTATGCATGGTCAGTTTCATCACGAATGCCTGTATTGTACCCATAGAAGCATCAGCATTTCATGTGCATAACCTTGAAAATTTAATTCGGCCACTTCATAGGTCACCAAACAAAAGTGTAATCGTAATTCGTAAGTGAGTCGGACCTTCAAAAACTACAACTGTGTATGACATGATAAATTAGAATGAAAACTGCAAATGAGTATTGTCCTCATCCTAGCAAAGTCACATTTGGTGTTAAATTTACCCAACTATCTTGTAAATATTAAGTGTAATTATGTTAGTCTATAATCACAGTCATTTGAATGTGATCACTGCTGGAACTAAATGTGGCCAGAAGAAGTTGACATTTGAATTATTATATTAATAAACCTCACTAGAGCAATAAGCAGACCATGGATAAGATATTTAATATATAATTATTCTTATAGAACTTTATTACTGGAAAGTGGAAAGTAGAAAGTGGGAAAACAAGGGATGTAAACTGATTTGAAGGACCTACCCCCAAACTTAGGGACAGGAGACTGTAGTCATTGAAATTGAAAATTTGTTATTGATTTTATATCTTTTAGAAACGGATGTCTAAAAACTGTGGAGAGCCAATACAACTTGACGTGTTAGCCCTAATTCTCTTGAATTACTCACTCTCCATAAAACTGTATATTGGAGGCATGACAAGGTCCAAGGTCACACGAATCAAAACTGATGAGCTCAAGAATGTGAGAAGAAATTCAGTTGAAAAATTCCCCAAGAAAAATATTCTCATTTGAACTAGAGAAATGGATTTCAATATTTTTGGCAATATCTCTAAAAAACTACCCCATTAAATTTCACTGCGACATTACCAGAACTATCACTTTTTACAAAAATGCCAAGAAGGAGGCAATTTGATATAATTATGGATCTCAATAATGTATATGAAAGAACTGAATATCATAGACTAATAGCAGATGAAACTAAATAAGTAACAAGTCAAGGATAACGATCACTAACCGGTACTCAGGATACGCAAGACAATCTCATCAAGAGCAGAATTTGATGGAGTACATACTAGAACACGAACACGATACTTTCTGCTTGAATTAACCACCTCTGGTTTCTATATTAAGTTTGAACATTAAGTTGGAGGAAAGTGTTTAAAATAACTTTAAACTAATACTGTCACGAGGGAATTGCTCTCACCATCTCATTGCCGGAGGTGGGGAAGAATCCATCATCTCCATCTACAGGCATGATCGAATCTCGAGGATTAATTCCACTTAGCCATGGAGATGCTTTTTCCCAGTGACTACATCTGTAGGAAAAAACACATCTTTTAAATAAAATATTACCATAAAAAGTCCATGATAATGTACTTCATTAGTCTTTACTATGTCTCTATTTGATTGGAATTCTATTGCTGCAGCTAGAAGCTGCATAAGATAGATAGAGGAGTGTAGAAGATACTAGAAAACCAAAACTATTTAGATATAATTATTGGAACTGAAGAACGAGTAATTCAGCAACGTAAGTCTTCAGAAATGAGCAGCCACTAACTACATTAGAAGCCTACATAATGAGCGGTCATGAAAGATACATTGCCAACAATGGTAAAATGTTTTCCAACATAAAAGTTGGAAGTAACTCACTAAAATTGTGATAGATGCAATAACAAGTTGCAGGCTTGCAGCATAATAATTGAAAGCTTGTAGTACTTAATAAAAAAATAGAGTTAAACGTACTTTTCTTGAATAGGCAGTTCTGGCCCGCGTT
Source organism: Salvia splendens (assembly GCF_004379255.2). Classification (NCBI taxonomy): domain Eukaryota; kingdom Viridiplantae; phylum Streptophyta; class Magnoliopsida; order Lamiales; family Lamiaceae; genus Salvia; species Salvia splendens. Next base: position 7,097,343 of record NC_056033.1, on the reverse strand, counting down.
TGACCCCAACTTGTTTTCCTCTGCAAGAAATACATATATCATATTATTCAGATGGTTGAGTATGATCTTAGTAGTTCTTCTCTAACAACTGGCAAACAGCAACATAAGCATTCTAAAAAAGCAAAACACAAAAAGATGCTCACCCGTTGGAATGTACCCTAGGTGGAGTAGCATGCAAAATGGCACTTAGAAGCCCAAGAATGGTTTGTGTTTTTCCTGTACCAGGGGGGCCCTACAAGCAACTACTACGTTAACCAGATATCCTGCATCATCGTTTCGAAAAATTTAAGCAATGCAAAAGCAAAAGTAAATAGACCAAACGTAGATCATTGTTTATTTTAAAACATACACAATTTAGTTGATGTGTTAGTGACAAGCTTGCATTTTTTGTCAATGCAGGAAAAAAATAAAGTAAAAGTTACACATAGCCACTAAAAACCACATGTGTAATGTCAGATATTGTAGTTGTGTGTGTCTAGGAATTTGTAAAAAGGACTTTTCTAATATTAGGATCTAAAGATACAAGTCAAACCTGTATCAAGACAAAGGACTTCCGTGAAAGACCTTCCTGCAAAAAAAACAGAGGATACTCTTTCAGTAAATGTCTGAAAAGGAATGGAAGAGAACTAAGAAACACGATGATGAGCTTTCTTTTGACGCGATAAAGTATACAACAATTTTGGAGAAATTTCAATCAAGACAAGGTTGTCAAGGATCCTGAACAGTGGATAAAGTTAACAAGAGCTCACGTTTATAGCCTTTAATTGTGATTTATTGTGATTGCTCTCAATAAAATCCTTTAAAGGTTTAGACAGTTTCCAAGCACCATCTTTACTAATAATGTCAACGTCAGATGGTTCTAGGATCAAATCCTTGAAAGGGAGATATCTAATGGACTGGAGAGCAACATATTCACGGACTATAGTTGATAAACTGCAAATCTGAAACAACACGAGCCAAAAAAATATAGGCAGGATTAAGCAACAAGCCAAAGCAGCAGCCAAGATATCATCGGCAAACTAAAGAAGAAGTAAGCTTGCAACATGTTTAAATTAAGCATTTACCTTCTCAACAAATAAGATTTTCTTTACTTCACGAACAATAGGAAGCATGCTAAAGCGCCTTTGGCTACTTTTAGTTTTGTCTTTGTTATATCCTATGATTTCATTACCCAAAAACAGACGAAGTCTTAGCTTGTCCTGTTGACGATGCTCAACCAATGCAAAGGCATATGCAGTTGGTATTTTGCCTTCAAACTACATCAGAGATTTTTTTTTTCGAAACAGTCATTAATAATTACAACAGAAACCATAGCAAATAAACCAAAATAGAGCACTAGAAAATAACCTGTAGTATACTAGTAGTACATACTTAATGTGGTTCAACAAACAGTTATCACAAGCTTGTGAAGATTTACCTTCTTATTTGAAACCAATAATAAATCATTTTCAGATACTTTCTCTGGCTCCGAACATATGATCATAGGCAAATGAAATCCATTAACTTCTCCACATTCTGCTACCATTGCTTCCTGGCATACTCTTTCTATTTGTTGCATAGCACATATCACAAAAATGTGCACAGTCAAAAAATAATCTCAAAGTAAAACAAAGTAATGCAGAAACTAGAAACAAGCTTATTCTCAACAAAGTATCTAAAAAATCTTAGAAATATGACAGTAAAATAAGATATTGGTATCTAGTAGAAAGTTGAGTAGCATCAGAATCATAAATTTCAAATATGGGAAAGCAATTACCCCTACAAAAGAGCAAGTGGGAAGAACACAACACCTTCGTCTTCATCTTTATCTCTAGCAATATTTGCTTTAACTTCTTCAAATAGCAGTGGCTCAAATGTCCCAAGATATTCTTCAACATTTTTATACTTGTTCTCAACCTTTTTCACTCCAAGAGCACGTTTCGGTTGCCGCTGCAACATCATATTCACAAGAGATGAAAGTGAAAAATTCGAGTAACGAGTAGCTTAAAACAAATCAGTTAAAGTGAAAGATACCTATCATCACGCGCATTACATGGAGTAAATAAATGTGGGGTAAATACCTGTGCTTCCTCCAAGATGAGATTGTAATCCCAACTGAGCACAATTTTGTAGAATTGAAGAATGCAGGCTTCCTTCTCGCGGTTGTGTGTGTCGACCGCCATAACTCCCCCGCTCGAGAGAGATTTTACAGAGGGTTTAAGTGGTTGAATAGGGTTTAAGGTTTTCACCCTTTACACGAATTTAGTTTCTAGGGCTTAGGGTTTAACTTTGCCAATGGACGGTTTTGGTTCATTTAAAAACCTCTCCGGCGACGGCGGGTGGCGGCTTGGGTGGGTATGGTGTTGGTGGCAAATGGGAGTCTCTTCAAATTAAAATTGAATTGGGTAATTAAAACTAAATCCTTTCAACCCTAACAGAAAAAGGGATAACTGCCTTAAAAGTCATGAACTTTGCCCGAATTCCGGTTTTTTCCACGAGTTTTAAAGTTGGCGTATAAAGTCACGAACTTTGCATTTTGTCTGGTATTTCACACGACGGTAATTCCGGCGAAAGAGCGAGCTGACGTGTCGAATTTAATTGACGTGGCGCCTCGTGGCGGCTGACATGGTCAATAATTATTGACTGTGTAAATAAATAAATAAATAAATTTAATAAAAAAAATACAAAATTAAAACCCCCTCAAATTCGTCCCCCAAATCACCCCACCCCCAAATCACCCCACAAATTCGTCCCCAAATCAATCCACAAATTGCGTAACCTAACCTAATCGACAAGCTGCAACGACGACGGCGGCATAATCGACGACGGCGAGAGAGCGAGCGACGACGAGTCTATTGGCTTACTTGCAACAACGACGGACGGCGACGAGCTGCGCTTCAGGCTTCGTCAACATGAAGATGTGGCCGGGTTTCTGGCCAGACAAGCCGAATCCGAACAAACCTTTCCTGCTTCGAATTTACCATGGTGGGCATTTCATTCCTGATGGGAGGATTTGTGAGAAATACGTAGGTGGGGAAATGTGGGAAGGTAGTGGTTTTGAACCAGATAGATTTGGTTACTTCGACCTAGTCGATGAACTGAATAAGCTAGGGTTTGATAGCTGGGATAAGCTATGCTTCAAGAGAAAATGGGGAATGGAGTTTATTAACATCAAGGGTGATGCAGAGGTGATGTTAATGTTGAAGTTCCTGACCACAGTAAAGCATCAAATATGTGATGTGTATATTGTGGGTGGGAAGAAGGGTGGCCTAGAGCACATTGTTGAAGATGAAGCTGTAAGGAGTCGAGTGGTTGAGTCGGAGTCAGTAGAAAGGAGTAATGTTGAGTCTATGAATAAGAGTATGTCTACCAGAAGGGGTATAAAGGAGACAACTTCAACGGGTGGCAAGTTGAAGTCAGTTTCTACCAAAGATGTTGTGGAGAAGAGTGTTGATAGTAGTATTAAGAAGAGATTGTTCCAGTCTAGTATGAGGTCAGTGGTTGAAACTATGGGTGAGAGGGTGGGAGATAGGAATTGTGATGCTAATGAAGTTGGAAAGAGTGTGGGTGAGGATGTGGGTAAGATGGATCATATAGCTAAAGACAAGGGTAAGAGTGTTGTTGAGGATGAGGCATATAGGAACTCTGATGCTGATGTCTTGGGGGATGATGTGGGAGGTAAGGACAATGATGCTGAGGATTTGGGTGTTGTAAATGAAGCTGTGGGAATGAGAGACAGAATTGATGAGAGTGTAGGGGATAAGGCTGATAACAGTATGGCAGTGGGGGTGGGATATGATAGTGAGGAGGATGGGAGTTATATACCATCCTCTGAGGAAGAGGAGACTGATGATGACATGGAGGCTGGGGAGTTAGTGTCTGAGGATGAGGAATACACACAGGGGAGGAAGAAGACAAAAGAAAAGAAAGAAACAGAGTTTGTGGTTACTGATGAAATCTTCTATGGCCTAGTCAGTGGAGGGCAAAAAAGTGCCTATGTGTCTGAGGACGACAATTCTGAAGAAGGTGACATATAGTCCAGTTCAACTGATTCTCAAGATGAAGGGAGAAGAAGGCTGGAAAGGCATGGTAAAGTGATGTATGATCCACGGTGTGATCATAAAAATTTGACATTGTGCCTTGGAATGGGCTTTATTGATGGTTTTCAAGCAAGGGGTGCTCTAACAGACAATGCAGTGGAGAATGGGTGGGAGATTCACTTTAAAAGAGCAAGTAAGAAGGCATTTGAGGCAGCTTGCAAGAGTCCTTGCAAGTGGTTCTGTTCTGGGAGCCTAGTGAAGATGAATGGTTCTGTAGTAATTAAGAAACTTGAACCAGAGCACACATGTCCTAGGGCTATGAGAAACAAGATTGTGACCTCAAACTGGATTGCCAGAAAATACTTGCATGTGTTTAGAATCCGGCCAAAGTTCAGCTGTAAGGAGTTGGGGAAGGAATTGATGCAACGGTTTGCCTTTGATGCAACCAAATGGAGTTTATACCACTCCAAGAGAAAAACAATTGACATGCTGAGGGGAACGGTGGAAGCTCATTATGCAAAGATGAGGAGCTATGTTCTGGAGTTGAGTAAAGCTGACAGAGAAGGGAGGTTCGAACTACATGTCGATGTAGGTGATGTTTTCAAGGCTTTGTACATTGGTTTTAGTGGCCTACGAAAGGGATTCAAGGAGGGATGTAGACCTGTAATTGGGCTAGATGGGGCATTCTTCAAGACATATCTTGGTGGGATATTGCTCACCGCCGTAGGGACTGATGGAAACAATCTAATGTACCCCATTGCTTGGGCTGTGGTTGAGGCTGAAAATGAAGTATGCTGGACTTGGTTTATTAAAATTCTGAGTGAGGATTTGACATTGGGTGAAGGAGTAGGCATTACACTTATCAGTGATCAGCAAAAGGTATTCACTATACTCACTTATCTGTTATGCAGTCAATTTTGTGCTTTGTTATGTTGTCACTGACAATGTTGCTTGATAGGGCCTGGAAAATGCAGTACAGAGACTACTTCCATTGGCTGAGCATAGAAACTGTGCAAGGCATATCTATGCAAATTGGAAAAAAACTCACAAAGGTCCACTTTTGAAACAGCACTTCTGGAAACTTGTTAGAAGCACTTACATGGAAGAGTATGAGATTGCTTGCAGAGAACTCGAGAAGGAAGATGGACAGGCATATGCAGACTTAATGGACAAAAACCCAAGCAAATCTGTAAGGCTTTTCTAACACCTTCCAACTGCTCTGATGTCATTCTGAACAATGTGTGTGAGTGTTTCAATGCCTATATTCTGGAGGCTAGGAGTAAACATGTGTTAGACATGCTAGATGAAATGAGAACCAAGCTGATGGGGAGACTTTACAGAAAAAGTGTAGACATAGAGAGTGCTGGGGTAAATTCAAATGTGTGTCCAAAGGTGAGGAAGAAAATTGAAGCTATGGTCTATGAGAGTAGAAACTGTACTACCATTCCTGCAGTTGGTGGTAACTTTGAAGTTAGTCACTTTGAAGATAGGTTTGTGGTGACTCCTTCGTTAAGGAAGTGTGGGTGTAGGAAATGGGATTTGACTGGCATCCCTTGTATCCATGCATGCGCTGCTATACACTTGCTCAAGCAGACTGTAGATGATTATGTCCACGAATACTACTCCTTGAGCAAGTACACATCTGCCTATGGATATGGATTGCCAGCATTAAATGGGGAGAAGCTCTGGCCTCAAGCTGAGGGGTACCCGATTGTACCTCCACCTGTGAAGAAGATGTCCGGTAGGCCCAAGAAGGTGCGAAGGAGGGACCCATTCGAGAAGGATCCGGGCAGACCCAATAGAATGAGGAAAATTTGTGTGATGACATGCCAGAAGTGTTTACAAGAAGGCCACAACTCCAGGACTTACAAAAACGAGCCAGTTGAGGTTCTGCCAAAGCCAAAGGTAATATACAATAGTTGTAATCAATGTACGCTCACAATTTTTATTTTGTTCCAATTTTTACTAACATTGCAAATTACACACCCTATAGGCCAAAATGGGAAGGCCTCGGAAGACACCGTCCAATGCAGAAGGTGGTACCATCGCAATAAGAGGAAGGGCTGGAAGAAGGGGAGGTCGTGGAGGCCGTGGAGGATGCCGTGGAGTTGTGGATGGCTCAATCCCCACGCAACAAAGCAACACCAACAATGGTTGACTGATGGTTTTAGTAGTTGAATTTGGAAGAAAGTAATGTATGTCGCCTGAAACAGTAATTGTATTTGGATGAATACTATGGGCTTTTTGGACACCAAACTATTATGTGTACACCGTGTGTGTTATTTTGAGGCAGGATAATATTATGCTTTTGCCATGTGTTCCATCCATTACAAGTTCCTAATGCCTATAGCATCACATTTGTCATTGATTACAGAAAATAGCATATTAGTTGTAGTAGTAGTAGTAGAACAGTTTGAGCAAAATACTCACTGCGCAAAATAACTCAATGTATTCATAGGGGAAAAACCACTACAATATTCTTGGTTCCGTAGTGTATTACACTTGAGTTCAACTTGCATATACTATTACATTGGAGTTCTATTAGTTAAGCTACGACAATAGCCAAATGACGATACATAAAATGCAAATGACAACCTTTAGGTTCCGGTTTTGACGATGCAAATCTGCGACAACGCCTTGGAGTGCTTCAACTTCAGCGGTTTTGGAACGGAGGCTCTCGTCAAGTGCATCCTGCTTAGCAACTCTATCTCTCAATGTTTTTTGCACATTGTCCCTATCAATCTTCAATTTTTTGAAGAAGTACTCTTGATTCGGTGACAATGATGGATCAATCCAACGAAAGAATTTGCAGTCGTCCTCCTTCCAGACTTGGCAACGATAGAAGCGTCGTCCGGGATTGGCATCCGTATTGGATGTCACCACATCAGCTTCAAGGCCGTGATCACAGACCACTGCCTCAAACCTCGGCCACGTTCTGCTCGAGTGCTGGGAAGAAGTGGACATCTTACATTTGAACATTTGAACAATCAAACCTCATTTGAACATTTGAACAATCAAACCAGTCCACACTCCCTTAAGCAGAATGTGGATGAAACATCATGCAGAACCCTAAAACCAATACAACTCTAAATTAGACAATCAACATTCGAGAATTCAACAGTCATGAACCCTAAATACCCTTTGCCAATTGCACAGTCGAAATCGCTCAAACCGACCACAATTCGGGCACCGCAAAACCGCATACTCAAAATTGAGTCCAAAATAGGTAATACAAGCAAACCCTAAAATTGAAACCTAAATCGACCCTAAACCCAACGAAATCAATCACATGTTCAACGAAACGAACGAACCCTAATATTGCCCCATAAATCGAACCCTAAGATGAAGCTATGGTCTTACCTTGTTACGGGGATTTCACGGACAATCGGGATTGCAGCAGTTTCGTAGGATGAATCGCGATTTGATTCTGAGAATCAATAATGGTTGGGGGTGGATGAATCGCGAGAGGAAGGATGAGTGTTAGATTTGGGGGTGAATTATAGTTTCATATGGATAAACGTCGTTTTATCCATATGAAACGACGTCGTTTTGAGTTTTTCCGATGCCTGACACGTCGGAATTCAGGCATGCCACATAGGATTTTAAATTGCCAGAAAACACAGGGTCGGGTCGGGTCGGGTTGGGAAATACCAGACAAAATGCAAAGTTCGTGACTTTATACGCCAACTTTAAAGCTCGTGGGAAAAATCGGAATTCGGGCAAAGTTCATGACTTTTAAGGCAGTTATCCCACAGAAAAATTATTAAAATGTTAACTTTTGGATAAAATGAAGATTACCTATAAAATAATGGGTAAATTGCTTCAAAAGTCGTCAACTTTGCAAATAGTTTGGTATTTCCATTAAACTTTAAAAGTTGCATGAAAAGTCATGAACTTTACATTTGGGTGCTGATTTCCCGTGTCGGGCATTCCAGCAATGGAGAAGACAGAGTTGAACCCTACCTATGGAGAAAACACGATGGGATTGTAGATTGACGAATCGCGACCAGTTACATGTCGCAATGGAGAAGAAAGAGTTGAAATCTCGACGGGAATTGAGATTTATGTCACAGAGAGAAGAGACATAAACCCTAAATTGATATACATTTTAATTTAATTGAAACTAAAAAACGACGTCATTTTATTGTTCTACCAGAGATTTTGCCATGTCACGCCTCCGGCGAGCCACGTAGGATTAGTTTTTACTGGAAATGTACCGGGTCGGGTCGTACGGGAAATTTGCAACACCTGGTAAAGTTCATGACTTTTCATGCAACTTTTAAAGTTTACGGGAAATACCAAACTATTTGCAAAGTTGACGACTTTTGAAGCAATTTACCCTAAAATAAAACTACACGTCAGTCGCATAAATCCCTATATTTTATTATATATTTGAAATATAGATGATTTATTCACTTCTTAAATTTACAACAATAATTGGCGCCAACACGGCTTTGCACATTCTCTGGGATTTTCCTCCTTGCTATGCATTCAATTCAAGTAAGAGCATCCACAATGGCGGCGAGCGGACCGGCTAGCCGATTCCCGGCGCTGGCCGGTCCGCTCGCCGAACCATTGCAGTAGGCGAGCGCCAAATTAGCGAGAAAAACGGCGAGTGCACGCCGATTCCCAGGCGCTGGCCGATGCGCTCGCCGATCGGTTGGCCGCCATTGCACTCGAAATGGAGCACAACAACTAGTCTACTCCAGTGACGAGCGGGTCTCAAACTCTCACGGTACTCGTGGGAAGTGGATGGGGTCCGATGGCTGGGTACTACAATATGTACCCTTGGCAGCAGATGATGCCCGGGATGGCATCCGGGGGTAGTATGCCGGGATGCAGGGCGGACTGGCGATGCCGGGCTGGCAGGGGGTACCCGGGATGCAACCCGGGATGCAGATGATGCCGGGTGGCAGCCGGGGATGCAGCCGGGGTATGCAGGGGACGCCGGGGGGACAACGTCTATCGCCCAGTTTTGATTTTTTGACTGCTTCTTCGCACACATCGACCCCATCGGAGACGCAGTTCACTGGGTGTGATACTTTCTCCTTAGAGGAGTTGGGGATAGATCTCGGGGATGCGGACACTCCCGTTCAAACGGGGGGAGTAGGGCGGGGTCGGGGCGCGCCAAAGAAGAAGAATGGCAAGGGGGTGGTCGGCGAGTCGTCGCAGCTGGCTGATGACGAGAGCCCGGCACGGAGGAAGTTGACGGATGCGGAGAACGTCGCGCTGTCCAAGACGTGGGTGAGTGTTTGCGATGATCCCCTCGCCTCGAACAATCAGATGATCGTCAACTTGTGGGCTAAAATAGTAGTAGCCTACAAGACAATTTTGCCCGGAGGGGAGGCCACGCAACGGGGAGGAGTGCCGGAAGGGGGTGGAACCGAATCAGGGCTGCGGTCTCCCGATTTTCGGGCTTGTACACCAACGCCCTCCGCATGCAGACCAGTGGCCAAACTGACGAGGACTGCAGGAGGATAGCGGAGAAAGCCTTCCCCGTGCCCGGACTTTATAAGTAGTTCACCTACTAGAACTGCTATGAGGTGCTGATAGACTCCGAGAAGTTTCGGGCAGGTGTCGAAGCTGGCTGGCCGAAGAAGCAGCGACTGAACTATACCGGTGATTACAGCGGCGCAGTAGCGGCGATTCCCACGACCTCCCCGAGGATGTTCAGGAGTTCCCGTCCCCTCCCGCGTTTACTCGCCAGGGGTCCCAGGAGGTCTAGTCGGCATCCCCATGTTGGCAGGTCGACAGCCGAGTTCGCCTTCTTTGCACGTCAACAAACGCGGGCTCAGATGTACAAGATCTTAGCTGAATGGAAGACGGCAACTGACCCTGAGGAGAAGAGTTTTCTTCACTCAATGCTCGATGCGGGCCGATTTGAATGCCGCCGCGACACAGTTGGGGGGCTCAGACGCGGGCTCAGATGCCGCAGATTTGGGGTCCCGGATAGCGGCAACAACGGCGGCGGCGAAGGCGACGACGGCGAGGAGTGAGGCGGAGGCGGGGGGCTCGTGTGTGGAGGAGGAGTTTTTTTAAAATTAATGTAATTTTTTTTAATTAATGTACTTTTTAAATTTTAATATTATTATTGAATTTTCCCGTATCTGTGTTGTAAATTTAATTCCGTATTTTGTGTGATTGTTAATTATTTATTTTTTATAATTTTGTTTATTGTGGCTAGACTATGACTGGCCTATGCTTGTCCTGATGATGTGGCAGGAGAAGTTTTTAGTGCTGATAATGTGATAGAGAAGTTTCTAGTGCTGATGATGTGGTAAGTGGAGTTTGTGGCTAGGTTATGACCGGCGAGATGCTAAAGAAAGCCTACGAAATTTTCTTCAACATATTTTCGAATTGTAGAACCCAATAAGCCTGACTGCTTCACTGCAGTAACTGCACCACAGTCCACCGGGGACAGTCTCTTCACGACTTCACCAAAAACTAACTGCAGAGAGAGAGAAGGGAGAGAGCGAAATACAGATGCATCGAACGTTTCGAGCTTGGGAAGAATGGCGGAGGTGATAGAGGTCATGGACATCGACGACGACAACGGCAACATCAATTCCGCCAAGCATAACCTCAAGGGTAAGAGCGTCTTGGATTCAGCTGCTCCACCGGACGCTAGAGCCACCCCCTGGGTCGAGAAATATCGCCCCCAGTCTCTCGACGACGTCGCCGCTCACCGTGACATTGTTGAGACCAGTGAGTTACACCTATTTCATTCATCCGCATTTCGCCAAACACTTGGCAGGCTTAGTTTTGGAAAAACATCTGGTTTGCGAAAACAGCTAGGGAGCTTCTGATGCTAACTGGCAAACTTTGCTGTCGACTGGCTTCTAAACTTAGTTTTTGTGTCATTTACTGGATCGCGCATTAATCATTTTGGATTTCAGAGGTCTCTTCAATCAGGCCTATCTGAGTATCTTATTTCTTACAGGGGAAAGCCTGCCGTAAAATTGGTTCTACTGGATGAAGCAGATGCCATCATGACTAAGGATGCACAATTTGCCCTTCGTAGAGGCAAGATTTGTTTTTTACTTGCTTGTCATTTTTATTCAATTTGATTATTATTTATGAAATTTTCTGCATCATTTGCTTTTCAGTAATTGAGAAATACACCAAAAGCAATAGATTTGCTTTAATTTGCAACAATGTCAATAAAATTATTCCAGCACTGCAATCAAGATGTACACGGTTCTGCTTTGCCCCCCTTGATGCTGTTCATGTCAGGGAGAGGCTCAAGCATGTAATTGAATCTGAAGGGTAAGTTTTACTGTTACTTACTTACCTTTGATGGTTTGCATCTCTTACATCTACACTAGACATTAGTATGTAGTTGATGCAGAATTTTTTGAGATTAATATCAACTTATTTACACTTCATCTATGCAGGCTTGATGTTCCAGAAAATGGTATGACAGCTCTTGTAAAGCTTAGTAATGGTGATATGAGAAAAGCTTTGAATATTTTACAGGTATCATCCTTGTATATTCTCGCTTTTTTGTATATCTATTCAGTATAGCTTCATCATCAAGCCAATATGAAGGTGGAAATAAAGAGTTCATGGATGTTCAATTAGGCTTAATCTTATGTGGCCTTGCCCCTATGAGGACTTTGTTAGCAACTTCCCTATCTACATGACGAATCATGATGTTCGCATAATGCTTTTGCTTGGAATTCATTTTGCTTATCTTTAACCTCATGATAAAATATTTTGGTACTTGCTGTTTGTATGCAGTCAACACATATGGCCTGCCAGCTGATCACGGAAGAAGCTGTTTACTTGTGCACTGGGAATCCGTTGCCTAAAGACATTGAGCAGATTTCCCATTGGCTCCTGAATGAGCCATTCACAGTTAGCAGCAAAAGTAATCTATTATTCACTCAGAATACGCTATCTAACCATAATTTTCTGACTCGGGTTTGCTTATTCTGCTGTTTTAAACATTCAGGAATCTCTGATATGAAGACCAGAAAAGGGTTGGCTCTGGTTGATATCGTGAGAGAAGTTACCATGTATGTGGTCGGATATTTGTTTATTCACTTCATAAATCTCCTTTCCCTCATAACTTACATCTCGGTATCAGGTTTGTTTTTAAGATTAAGATGCCACCAGCTGTCCGTGTTCAACTTATTGATGATATGGCTGATATCGAGTATGTATCTATCTTTTCCTTATGCTTACATCAGTTCACAGAACTTAGAGCTGACTATACCTCAGTCATCTATTTAGGAAAGACAACTGGATTTCAATGTGTTATATCTTACATATACTTGTTTGCAGATATAGGTTGAGCATGGCATGCAATGACAAGCTGCAGCTGGGGTCATTAATTGCTGCTTTTACACGAGCTAGAGGTTCGATAGTTGCTGCTACAAAATGACGATCATGTCTTGACGAGTTTTTCTTAGTGTGGTACTCATTCCATGTACTACCGTACAGTAACAACTAACTCCATTTTGTAGTTTGATTGATTGCACTGTATATTTTTCTACTTGAGAGATGTGAACTTTATCTTGTATCTTTGATAGGCTTATATCAATTGTCTTAACACTTATAGCTTCCATTTTATCCATTCTTGAGACTCATAGCATCCATATTACCCAATATCCGAGTGAAGAAAAAATAGTTGAATTGACCTGGGCAACAGTGTACGAACTCGTATAAGGAAAAATATGCGTGTATACTTTTGCAAGTTGTGAATTATGCTTGATATTGACAAGAGTTTGATTTGGGATATCTACTTCGCAACAACATTAACAGTCGAAAAAATCATCGTCACCGGAGAATAAATCACAACTAGAGAAAATGACTTGAGTTTATGGAGAATTAAGAATAACTGAGAAACTAAACAAAGCCATGTGTTTTCCAGTCGACTTTATAGCCATATAATTATAGAACGATAAGCATAAGTTTCACATTTATCTATTAAAGAAAACTATCATCCAAAAAATCAGAAAATTATGACCCTGTAATGAAAAACGTTTTTGGAGGATGAAACGTCCAAAAATCGAATTAATAGCGTCAAAGCATAGGGGCAGGGGTGACTTGGATTGATGTAAACATAGTGCTACTTCTATTTATTGTTGAAAGCAATTACACATGTGTATATTTTCAAAATTATCACACTATTAGATCATGAAGCCAGTTTAATCACAACCACCACTAATTTTGTTAGAGCTGTCCAAGTACTCCTATCCTATCTACCTGTTTTTTTGTCACTATATTTTATAGGCTCATCATAGATCCGGTTTAGCTCAACTACTGTTTAAAAAATTGCATTTTTGTACAAATACCTTCTTGAAAGATCATCCCTAATATTTTTTAAATTCATTTCCATTTTGAATTGGTTGATTTCTAAATTGTATTTATTTCATCAATACATGTTATGTCACTAATATGCATCTAAGATTAAGATTGGAGCGACATAGCGTCGTGTGCCAATTGGCGCTAACAATATTATACTCCATATTCATATTTAAACTTGAGGGTATTTGTTAGTAAATTATAAAACTTTCATCAAATTAAGATTTGGCGTACCAATTTTAAAATATACATATAAATACTAAACTATTGATTCGTTAGATTTTGCAACCTATCAAAATTTTAACTATAATATGGCTTAATATAAACCCTAAAAACAAATAAAATTATTTAATTTAGTTGAATTCGATTTTGTTTCACTGCCTAAAACATGATTGCGTTTTTGTTGATGCCCGATAATTCTACGTAGGTATCAAAGTATGTTAGCATCGACATCTGATTAGTTGTACTATTTCTCAAGTCCCAACTGATGCTTCCTCCAACGTAACGTAAACACAGAAAAATAGCCCCACAACTATTAACGTGAAGGGACTCGAAGTAAGTAGAGGGAGAGGGAGAGGGAGGTGCCAAATATTCAAAGGAATGATTCTAGGAAATTCAAGAATTTGTGTAGAAGGTGCACGGAATGAGGACCACCCTTTTCCATATACACTACAAGAAATGTAAAATGAGTATGCTGACAAGTGTGTAAAAATATGTTACACTTACTAAATTCACTCCATGCTTATTCGAACAATTGTACGTTCAAATTTTTATTTATTGTTTATGTTTCAACTCTCAATTATATACTGTAAAAGATTTGTGTTCAATGTTTTTAAGGGATTAATCGGTTCAACTAAGAAAAAATTAACAAGCAAAATGAATCGAAAAAAGAACCAATTTTTAATTCCTCGTGTTATTTGATTTAAGCCTAGAAAAAGAATCGAATTCCCTTCGGTTCCATTTTCTTCCTCTTTAATTCCATGCTAATACTAATAATTATAGTGATAGAGGGTAATCTACAAAATTAAAATAATGAGATAAATCCAAATATCAAGTAATGGATCGGGAACTGGAAAATTCTTGAATCAAAGAATCCAAAACACTAGTAGCACTATATTACTTCCTTCGTTAAATTATTACTAATTGAATCACATTCTTTTGTCTTTTACTGTAATTGAATCACTTTTACTTGATAGTAGTACTATTATATTATACTATCCTTGCACTTTTATAACTCATTTTCTTGTCTCAACTACACAATAGAACACGTCGGAAGAAGTGTCTCAGCCTCAACAACGATTTGATGGAATGGAATAGAACGGGTGTCTCAGTCTCAACAACGATTTGATGGAATGGAATAGAACGGAACAGAAATGAGTGTTATGCAGTACTCATAGTAGAAACAGTTCGGTTCAATTCCTAACAACAATTAGAAATTGAAATTCTTATAATTGACATAGTACTATACTAAATTAGCATTGGTGTAACAGCTTTACTAAAATGGATTTACATAGATAGAAATCCTATTTCCTTTTGTAACTACACTTTCTCTGCAAATAAGAGCAAATGCCCTCTATTCGTATACCATTTCACTAATGCTTTTTCATCCTTTTATACCAACCCATATTACACTGTAATACAAACATAATTACCCACTAATCGCCGTAACATAACAACTTCATTACCCTGTCCCCGTCGGCACGTGCACACTCATAGACCCAAGTCTCCTGTGCCACGTGCGACCTAACCCCAAGTAAAAATTTAGTAGTCTAGACCCATTGTCCAGCACTTCAAAACGGCTTGCTCATGTATGGCGCGAACACATCGTGCATCGACTCCATCGGATAATTCCCGTGGAACTGAGACCCGATCAACGCACTGCTGCTGCTATCCATGAACCCGAAGGGGAAATCCAGCGTCGATCTCTCCCACTCCGATAGCTTAGGCGCGCTCTCCACCTCCGGAGACAGCACGTGCTCGGAGCAGCTCGAGTCCGTGTGCATCCGCGGCATCGAATCAGAGGGGTTGACGTACATGAAGTCGTCGTACACCACCGGCGACGCTTCCGGCACCGACTTCAGGATCCCCTGTTTAGTGTCCTCCTCTGACGTCACCACGCTCGCCTGCTGCTGCCGTCGCTCGACCGTGCCCTTTTTGTTGTATATGCGGCAAAGCACCCAATCATCCAGCTGTAAAGATCAATTCGCAACCGTTACATTGACTCCAACAACCAATCATTTTTCATTTTTGTTTGAACGCGGATTTTTAAGAGATAAGGAATAATCGGTTGAATGAATTATTGAATCAATTAGTCGTTTTATTATTCAATTCCGATTTATATTAATTCAATTGGATTAATTTATTGAAATAACCAGGTCGGAGCTAGCTAGCTACCCACCCTAAGGCTATTGTTCTTCTTCCGAGCCGAGCGGTCGACGTCGGCGAGGCGATACTCGTGCATAATCCAATTAGTTTTTTCTCCTCTCGGCGCCTTGCCGGAGTAGAACACCAGCGCCTTCTTAATTCCAACCGACTTCGGCTGACAGATCGGCTTATCCGCGCCGGTCGCCTTCCAGTAACCGCTGCCGGCGGCGCGGTTCGGCCTCGAGCCGTTAGGGTACTTCCGGTCCCTAGGAGAGAAGAAATACCACTCCTTCTCACCGTACAAAGCTAAACCTACAATCAATCAACAACGCAGCGGCGATTAACTAAACGAATCCACCGCAAATCAACAAAATCGGAGAGATTTAGATGAATCGCAGCTCAGTACCTGGTAATTCCCAGGGATCGTACTTGTAGAGGTCGATTTCGGTGATGATCGGAACGGAGATCGACTGAGAGGCACATTTCCGGCACAAGTAGTGCAGGACGAGCTCCTCGTCGGTCGGGTGGAACCGGAATCCCGGCGGCAATTGCAAATTAACCGCAGTCATTTCCTATGAATAAATTAAATTTTTTTAATAAATATACAATTTCTCTCTCTCTCTCTCTCTCTCTCTCTCTCTCTCTCTCTCTGTGTGTGAAATTGATTTGGGGGAATCGCAGAGAGTGCAGGGGAAGCGAGAGAGGAGGGGTTTTGTGAAACTTAGAACGAAATGGAGCGAAGGGTATATATAGGGGATGGAGGGGGGGTACGTGGCGGGGTTTTCTAGAACACACGTGGGTGATAAGGTTGATTGGGGACACGTGTCGAGCGGGAAAGTGGTGGGTCTGAGCTATAGTGTGATTCTGTCACTGCTTACGTAATGGATTTTGGACGGATTTGGCTGCGGGAAACGGCGTTGCGGTGACACGTTGGAGAATGGAGGGTCATGCAAACGGTGGCGTTTGGACCCTTGTTTAACCCCTGCACTTTTTCGATATGTATATTACTCCATAATTAGATTCTCTTACATATAAATATATATTGAGATCTACATTACGTTAAAAAAAAATAAACTATTTGAAGATAAAAATAAGTAAAAACACTTTCATTACCGATAATCTTATCGATGGCTCACACAAATTTTAATAAAAAGAATAAAATATAACAAAATTAGATAGAAAAAAAAAAGTATTTCCTCCGTCCGGCATTAGAGTCCCGGTTGACCATTTTCATCCGTCCGGCATTAGGAGTCCCGGTTAGACATTTCCATATAAAATGAAATAAAAATATTATAAAATAAAACACTAAAAAGCACAAGTAAAAACACATCCAAAGAATAAAGCAAATAATAATACAAATGAGTCTCACATTCCATTATCACACACTCAATCATTTCTTAAAACCCGCACCCAACTCAACCGGGACTCCTAATGCCGGACGGAGGGAGTAGTTAACTATTATTACTCTCTTCGCCTTATTCTAAGTGTTAAGTAGTATATTTTTTTCTAATATTTATTGTAATGATACATTTTTTAAAATGAACACATCATTATATTATAATAAAGATATAAACTTACTAAATGGAGTATGAAAATTGAAATAATATTTTAAAGTAAATAAATAAAATAAAATTATAAATTACGAATAGAGAGAATATTTGACATTAGCATTGAATTAAAAGAGTAAGAGGGTGTTCGGAGCTATCCCCACCCAAGAAGGTGCCTGAATCTCTTTATTCCAATTTGATACACTTCCTTTTCAACACTGGGTTAATACGTCGATGTTTAGTTGGTTAAAAGTGTATCTAATAGAGTACTATATAATTAATAAAAATTAAAGCAATTAACGAGAGATAATGTAGTAAAAAGTATTAAAATGATCGATGTTTGCTAAAAAAAAATAACTCATTTAGTTAGAGATATTCCAATAAAAATAACTCAAGTCAACTAATCTAAAGGACAAAGATAATATCTACTTTTTTAGTAGACTTGAAACTAGTTATTTTAGAGAAAAAATAATTATAACTTAGCTATTTATATAAGGAGAGAAAGTATGGTTATTGTTTTATTTTGTCTGCTATAACATGACCAGAGATAGATTATATAGTGGAATTTCCCTTTAACTCGACAATTAGTTATGATTAAAGCTGTTATTGATCGGGATGAATTGCTAGGATAAATATGCAACCAAATCTACACTTTTTTTTGTGAATTGTCCGAATTAAAACTAACCGTGCTTTGTGAGTAATCACAATCACCAACATCTGTATTAGTGAATTTGGTCTTAAAATTTATAATTAAGGGTAAAAATAATTTTTTGCCAACGTTATTAATCATTGTAGCTGCGTTTTGTTTTTATAATATGAATATGAACAAGAACATGCATATGATTGTATCTATTCGAATATAGTATCCGGAGATATAGAAAAAATTACCTATTGCACTTTACTATTATGGTAATTCTCAAGCCTTGAGATCAATTGATGAGATTGAATAATATGCACCATCTAAAATTTGGATATCATCAGATATCTTATCCCTATACATATTACTTACATGATGCAATGATAACATTATTTGTATTATACTATAATAATTTTGATAAGTTTAAGTCAAAACGGTTGTGGGGGATGGGCATAGTTATATTTATCTCGTGTGACTCCCAAGTACTACTATAATATTCCGATTAAATTATTCATTTTCCAATTTCATAGCTATTTTTCAAATGCCTTTTCGTATTTTGGATTCTATCATATATGCATTTCGATACATGCATCTATAATTTTGATTAGTATTATGTTGTATAATAGATAATCAGTAATATATCACGCCATATATAAATCATTTAATGAAGATGTTGACTATGGAAATTTCAAGAAAACCATCAGACCAAATAGTCACATGTACTGTTTCCAGTCTAAAATAGAGTGAATAGTCTTTGATCCAATAGTAACACTTATTCGGTCAAGGGAATAATTAATGTTGTTTTAGTTTTACATATTAGTTGAAAATTATAAATTAGCTTTTTAATTATATGAAAAGATAATACGAGTCGAATCAACAAGATTCTTAAATCCAAAACACACATCAATTTATTAATAATAGTAGAGCAAAAGAAAAGCTTCATGCCCTTTGGATGACCTATAATCGTCAAACGTAACACATAAATAATACTCCCTATATTTAGGTCGAACTTAATTTTGTAATTATTAGATTATCTTTATCAAAATTATGCACCCTATATTTTGGTAATTATAAATTAATTACAATTATTTAATATTCCTTTCCTTCTTCCCAAAACCGAATCTACATGTCATTGAAAAAGTAATGAAGCATCCCCTAAAAGAAAATAAAAAGATGTTTATATATTCTTGTAAACAAAGCAATAATTTTGGCTCTTCATCCCCTAAGAGGAAATAAAAAGATGTTTATTCTTGTAAGTTGTAAACAAAACAATAATTATCCCTTTTTAGCAGTTACACCTTTTTGAAGTTCCGACCTACACCGCTTAAAACATGTCGACACGTTAAGACAAAGATGCTGAAGTGGCGGAAGGAAGATTCACATGAAGCTTCATAAAAATGATCCAAGTGAAGTGAACTGAGTTGTGAAAAAGTGGCCCACTAATTTATAGTCGTCATCCACATATTGACAAACCCTCACCAGAAACGCCCGCTGCTCCCACTTAAGCCTTCCTATATATATTCAATTATAAATTAGGAATCATTTTTATTAACACTATATGCATACTTGGATGAATTGACGGTTATGAATTCGAAAACAAAAATTGACAATATTTTAAATTTATACTCTATTATTCAGTATGTTAAGTGAATATAATAAAAGTATGAATTCACGGTTATGAATTCAAAACCAAAAATTGACAATATTTTTAAATTCATACAATATTTTTATTATGTTAAAGTGAATATAATAAAGCAGAAGAGGAAGACGAAGAGATGGAAGAGATGGAAAAGTGAATATAATAAAGTGGAAGAGGAAGAGATGTAATAAATTAAAAAGACAGGTTTAAATTTAAGAGAGCGGTGTTTCTGTTTTTGTTATGAGAATGTTATTCACTTCGTCCCATTTTAGCAGTTTCATATAGTTTAGGTCGTCCCGCATTAAGAGTCTCCATTAGAATCTTCTATATATAGTATGGCCCCACATTTCATTAACATTTTAATATAAGAGTAGATAATAGTATATAAAAATGGGATCCACAATTCACTATTTTTTTTCATCAATTTTTTCTTTACATTTCTTTCAACTCGTGTAAAACCTAATGAGACTGCTAAAGTTGGACAAATGGAGTATTTAGTTATACTTTTTGAAAGTTCTTTCTTCACCTTTTTTTTTCATTAGAGTTGTTAAAAATAGTCTGATATGAAAAATATAGGATCACTTATGTGTGTGACTCAAGCATGCCCCACCTAATTGATTAATTTAAACCTGGATTGATTATAATAATTTGATAACAATATCATCGGCGAGATTTTGTCCATGTGATTGAAGGAAAATTCCAATATTACAAATCTATATCAATAAAATATGTAGAAAATTTTAATTGGTTCTCAAATTTCAGTTTGACTAAGCTCAAGTTGCCGCCGCCTTGATGTTCTTCTTCATGTGATTTTTCTTGTTTTTGTTTTCCATCCAGAGCTAAGATCTTTTCACATACTCCACTCCGTTAAATGTATAAATTTTTTTCATACTCGTATCTAATTGGCTAAAAATAATTTAATATGAAATTTATATTAATGTATAGATAAATCTTACTCCTACTACTATATTATTTAATTTATTTGCTAATAATATAACACGGTGTGGAGATATGCTTTTGAGGGAGTATAACTTAAAAGGAAACACAATGCAACTTTTGCAATGTATCATAACAAAAATTCATGTTGTACGACATATTTGCAATGTACTACTGATATGTTATGTGTGAATTTAGACATAATCACCAAATTTGAGTCATTTGACTCAATGGCCATGACACAAGAGCCATTTTATTTGTTTGTTTTAATAATATACAAAATCACAAAAGTAGTAAACAATATAGTTTACTTTTTTAGGACAAAATTGTGGATTCTAAGTGTGTGTATGTGTGTTATTTTGGCTGTTGGCATAAACATAAAAATGAACAGAAAAGAGCACGTGGGGGTTGGTTTATAATTATTCACGCGTGCATACGTTAGGTAAACTGTTGATATCCATCATCAACAATATGCTATGCATCTATATAAGTGTTCCCTCCATTCCTTGTTAATAGAAGTGTTTCTTTTCGACACAGAGTTTAAGAATAGTGTATTAAGTGGATAGTGAATAAAGTAAAAGAGATGGAGAGAGAATAAAGTAAGAGAGATGATTACTTTTTGTCAAATATAGAAATGACTCAATTAACTTAGAATTTTCCAAAGTAGTAAAATGACTCAATTAACTTGGAATTTTCAGCCGACTCAACTTTATTTTACCCAATTAATACCCTCAAGTGTACGGGATTATCGTAGCAAATAGCAAGCAAGAGTATATCGTATCTCACATAGACAATTAAGTGTAAACCTAAGTACCACGAACAAATTTCAACTACTATCTAGACAATCAGAAAATTTTGGGTTTTGAAACTAACAACTACTAAAAGCATATAAATTCAGAGATTAAATTAAAGCACTTAAACAAGAAAGCAATTAAGCAAGTTGTGGAAGATGATGGAGAAATATGCAGAATTCAGAAATCCGATGCACAACTCATAGCCTAACCCAATTGAAATAGATTTACCATTTGAAGTCTCCAGAATTGTTGAATCAATCACAATTATAGATTAAACCCCCTCCCGAAGTGAGGAATATGTAGATTATGTATAATAATTAAAGTCCCTTATAATTCTTAGACCTAACTCCCAATGGTTTGATTAGATTAATGATTCCACTCAAAATCTCAAATCTCCTAAATTCTATTGAATTAATGTGTGAATTATTCATCTTTCAAGATTAATTATTTCATCTCCCGATTACTCTAATAAACCCTAACACTCCTAATTGGTGATCAAGCAATTGATAGGAAAAAATACAGGAATAATTCAAACAATTGCAAGAGCAAGATAAAACGAAGTCAATTGGATTAAAACTATGAATCAATGCATCTTCACCAAGAATTCTACACAAAGAGTTTAGCTACTCATGTTCATGGTAGAAAACAAATCAAAACTAAGAAAAACAATGGAAATCATGATACGGAGTACAATTGGCAGAGGAATTGAAGCTTGAATCTTCAATCTTCTTCCAAGAGTTCTTCAGAGAGAGAGAGAGAGTGGGTGTTTTGCGGCTGGTAGAGAATTGACCTAAATCTTTCCTCTTATTCCCCCTTCTAAAATCGCAATTGACTGAGAAAAACGCAGGTTTGACGGACCCGGCCGGGTGGAATTAATCCACAGGAAAAACACCCGACCGGGTAGAAGTCTCTGGAGTCTCCACGTTATAGAAGAACCACCCGGCCGGGTAATTATTGTACTCCAAAATCATCCGGCCGGGTCTAGCAAATTCGGCACTCTCTGGACTTCTTCAAACTTTGTGTTGGCACCACCCGACCGGGTGGAGCTCTTTTTACTCCAATTTCACCTGTTTTTGTCTAAAACACTTAATAAACACGTGAACTCCAAAATATATAGTAATTGGCTGGAAATGACCATTTTGAGCACAAAACTCAACAATTATGCACATCAACATACCAATCACAACACTACAAATACGAGTTTGTCACATGGAACGGAGGGAGTAGTATAATTTTCTCAAAATTTTGTCTTTGTCGAATTGTAAATTATCCCAGTATAGGTCAGTCTAATTTAATGAAGAAATTGACATTGTGTTTCAATTTGGTTGACTCTGGAATGCAATGTGTAATCATAATTAAAGGTTTTAGGGCATAAACAACGGTGATCGAAGAGCACGTACGTCGACCAAGCTCTCCCTATAGGCCTGGGCCACTGGGGCGTCTAAGATCACACCGATTTATTGTCCACTCAGAGCCCGTTAGGTAATTTGATTTATGAAAGAATAATCAGAAATTAGATTATACAGAGTAATACTTATTCGCCTTCGTCCCGCGACATTCTCCCATTTATTACTATGCATCTTTATTTTTATTTTTCATCTATAAATACACTCATTCCACAATGCATTATCGATTATGTAATTTTCCTTATTTTAGTAAATTTTAAAAGTAAAAAAATATCAACTTTATTCATTTTTTCTCTCTATCTCTTTTACTTTACCTATTTTTTCTCTCTTTCTCTAATTTTATCAATTTGTTATTAAACCTTGTCCCGTTCATAAATGAGAATATTTTTTCTGGACGGGAGTATTGTCGATAATGAATTTTTTAATTAACTTGGCAATGAATTTGTATTGCGATCACTCTAATTAGATATTAACAATGAATGTTATTATTCGGATATGACAATGAATAGTTACATTATTAATTTTAATCATGTTCAGATGATTCTTTGAATATTCCTTAGCAATATAATTGGTCGCTTACCGATTAGTGATGATGTAAAATAACAATCGAATTGATTATATTCCATACCTTCCGAACTAGGCGTATTGATTTTTTTTATACATATAAATAACGTGATTAGTTTCAATTAATACACGGATTTTCACTTAATTTTCAATTTAACATGATTTTTTAATTAAGGTGATTAGTATCAATGAATATTGAATAGTCCACCTCCTTTTCTACGGTAATAATAATTTTATTTACATGAACTCTTAAAAAGAATCCGCAACTTTTCAACCGATAAAAAATAAATTAGATTATCCATAATTACCATAACTCAACCAATAGTTAATAGGAGTACTGCTTAATAAATAGATTTAAATGACGATATTAGGTGTTGACAAGTATGAACGGTGGGCATGATCATAATCTTCCCACTAAACATAGTATAACTAGCAATTAACTATGGTTTAGCTTTTAAGGATAAGGGTAGGTATGTCTACACCTCTACTTTATTACTATATCGAGGTTGTCTAGGTGAAATGAATTCGTGCTAATTAGAGCCTTTTAAATCATTTATTGCCATTTACTCCAAAGTCGTTGTGATTGATATTTGCAATTCTCAGTTTCTCACGTTTGGATAATTTCCAGCCGTTATCTTAATTGAAACATTTTAATTTATAGAAATAAATCTATACAACAATGATATGCTACGTAATTTATGTAAGCTCCTTATGTGAGCACCACACTCATTTAACGTATGTTTAACGTTGTTCGTTTCGATTTATATATTTAGTTTGATTCTAATATATTAAAAAATGTTATTGAAGTTTTTAATTTCACAAAATTCATAAAAATCAAAGCTCGATTTGCTCGTTTATTAATTTATTAGAAATTATATAAAAAATGAGCAAATCGAGCTTTGATTTTTATAAATTTTGTGAAATTAAAAACTTCAATAACATTTTTTAATGTATTAGAAATATATAAATCCAAACGAACAACATTAAACGTACGTCAAACGAGAGTGGTGCTCACATAAGGAGCTCACGTAAAGTATGTAGTATATCATTCATCTACAACTAAAATATGACTAATCACAAAAAAAATATTTTAATAAATTACTAATAGAATTAATTACTAATAAAATTATAAAAAAAGTCATTTATGATTTATCCTGCATCTTTTAGAGTTTGAGTAATTCTGAAAATTCTCAACCAAATTTACTCATGTTTATTCAATACTTATATGTGTAATATTTTGATATGAGATAAGTAATATTTGTATTTAACCTTTCTATTAATTTGTACTTGTAAGGATCAGATTACTCGAGGTTCACTAATTACCGGGACCTCTTTGTATTGACAAAAGTCTGAGATGGCTAATCTCAGAAAGTACAAGCCAATTACAGATTCAAGTAACACAAAACAGGAACGATACAAAGAGAAGCAAGAATTAACAAAGAATCCTAATCGATTTACAAGATCTGATCCTCTTGTAAAAGCACCGGATCTATCGCTGCAATTCACCTGCACACTCAAGTACACTGTTAGTATGACAAGGGAAACAGATCCAAAATGGATCTAAACTGTGAACACAAAAACAGAACTCAAGGAACAGAGAAATGGCTCAGGTCGCAACCACGACTACACCAGGGCCAAGGACCTCCTCCGTCCTATCCAACAAGTCACAAGGGAGCACAGTGGAACCAATCTAAACCCCGAGCTAGGGTTACCCGACTGCTACCACACAAAACCACCCTCACAGAACCAATCACTCAGAAACACAATCACACAACCTCAAGAACCCTCAGAACTCACGGATCTGAGAAACCAACCGATAAACTTCCCAGAAACAACAAGAGACAAGCTCAACCGCTTGAACTCCCTCAAATCTCCAGACCAACACAGAGGTTGAGAGATAACACTCGATCTTCACCAAAAAGAAGAGATCGAAGCCATCGGAGAAGAGAATCGGCCAGAGCTTCGAGAGAGAGAGAGAGCTTCTAGAGAGAAGGCAGAGCAGATGCTCAAGAAGAGAGAGAGAGAGAATAGTGTTCGAATGAAGAGAGTGAAGAGTCAAGAGTCACAAATAGACTCAAGAGAAACACACCTCAAATCCAACGACTCAGCGCCAAGATCCGAGTGAGAGTGACACGTGGCAGCCATCGGGGTAACTCTTCATTAAGTAACGGGCCAAGACAGAATGGGCCATCAATTAAACGGCCCAGCCGAATTAATTCCCAGCCCAAATGTTAGTCCATAATTCCACATACTCCACCTTGGACTACCTTTGGTAAACAGAGGAGAGCCTTGGTCATCGTGTTGCTTCATCACAGCCTACAAGGTCAGAACAAGACACCAAAGAGTCAGAGCTCATTAGTCAAGAACCAACCAGGTTGCCTAACAAGACACCAAAGAGACAAGGCTCATTAGTCAAGTAGGTCTTTATGTTGCCTTGAGATTTCAGTAGACCAAGGTCTAGAGAATCAACAAGGTCTTCCCCGGGACATGCATATGCACATGCTAACCACAATCAAAGTGCAACCTTTTAATGCAGATGAGCAGTTTATCAGCAGGTAGACATTTAGTTCCCATGTCAGCAGGATTCTTATCAGTATGCACCTTATGCAATAAAACTTCTTGTTTTTCAACCACATCTCGAATGAAATGGAACCTAACATCTATATGCTTAGTTCTATCATGAAAAACAGGGTTTTTGCATAGTTGAATAGCAGACTGACTATCAGAATATAAAGCAGGAACAGATTTTAAGAGTTTAAGTTCAGAAAGAACTCCCTTTAACCAAATTGCTTCCTTCATAGCCTCTGTGATGGCTATATATTCTGACTCTGTAGTGGAGAGGGCTACTATGTGCTGTAACTGAGACTTCCAACTTATACAAGAACCACAAACAGTAAACACATAAGAAGTGGTGGACTTTCTTTTGTCCCTATCATTTGCATAATTGGAATCAACAAAACCACATAGATTTACACCATCAACACTCTTCATAAAACACAGACCATACTTAGAAGTATGTTTCAGATATCTCAAAAGCCATTTCAGGGCCTCCCAGTGCACAGGTCCAGGGTTTGACATGTATCTACTTAGGCAAGAAACAGCATAAGCAATATCAGGCCTAGTACTAACCATTAAGTACATCACAGAACCTATAGCATTAGCATAAGGAACCTTTTTCATAGCATGGATATCATTTTCAGACTTTGGACACAAATCTTTACTCAATAGGAAATGAGCAGCTAAGGGCACTGAGGCAGTCTTAGCAGCAGACATGTTAAACTTATGCAGGACTTTAAACACATATGGCTCTTGATGAAGCACAAGTACAGAATCCTTTCTGTTCCTATGGATATTAATACCCAAAATCTTTTGTGCATCACCAAGATCCTTCATCTCAAAGTTATTACACAGAGCAGATTGCACAGACTTGATGGATTTGAGGCAAGGTCCCATAATCAGCATATCATCAACATATAGCAGTAAGAACACAGGAACCTTATCAAGGTTTTTCACATACAGGCAGGCATCAAAAGTGCTTCTAACAAACCCAAGATTTTGCATGCATGAATTAAACTTGATGTTCCATTGTCTGGGAGATTGCTTCAAGCCATACAATGCCTTTTTTAACAGGCAAACATGATTGGGATACTTAGGATCTACAAATCCCTCAGGCTGTTTCATATAGATAGGCTTATCTAAATCACCATGCAGGAAAGCAGTTTTAACATCCATTTGTTTAAGTTCCCAGTCAAAATGAGCACACAGAGCAAGCATAAGTCTAACAGTTGTAAATTTAACTACAGGAGCAAATATCTCAGTATAATCTACCCCCTCTTGTTGAGTAAACCCTTTGGCCACAAGTCTGGCTTTATACCTAAGTCCCTCTACCTCATTCTTTATTTTATACAGCCATCTGCAATCCACAACAGAGGCACCAACAGGTAAGGGAACAAGTAACCAGGTACAATTAACTTTTAAGGATAACATCTCATCTTCCATGGCTTTTTGCCATTCATGCCAAAACTTAGATTTAAGAGCCTGTTTAAAAGACTGGGGCTCATCACCATCAGATTCATGCACATTAAAAGCCAAAGAAATCAAGTTAACCAAACCAGTATACCTATTAGGTTCATTAATGTGTCTCCTGACTCTATCTCTAGACAGGAGGTAATTACTCAAGTCTGGACCAGGGTTAACCGCTTGGTCATCAAGTAAAACTGGGTCAGGCTCTGGATCAGGTTGAGGGTCAGGGTCAGGCTCAGGTGCAGGGCCAGGGGTGATAGGATTTGGAACCCAAAATTGCTCCACCTCACTTGGAGTATCCTCAGATACCTCCACCTCAGTGAGGTTATCAGTGGACTCCACCTCACTAGGAGGCTCATTGTCCACATTCAGAGGAGTGGTATCAGGGGCAGGTTTAAGACAGGGGAACTCAGCTTCATTGAAGATGACATCTCTGCTTATAATGACCCTGAAGCCAGGCTCACTTCTGTTCCAGATCCTATAACCCTTGACTCCCTCAGGGTAACCTAGGAAAACTCCTTTCTTGGACTTAGGTTCTAACTTGTCAGTCTTGGTATGAACAAAGGCACTGCAGCCAAACACCCTAAGATGAGACAGAGAAATTTTTCTACCAGAGAAAACTGTCTCAGGACACTTTCCCTTTAAGGGAACAGATGGAGACCTATTTACAAGGTAGGCTGAGGTCAGAAGGGCTTCACCCCAAAATTTTTTAGACATTCCACTTTTTGACAAAAGACATCTAACTTTCTCTAGGAGGGTTCTATTCATCCTCTCAGCAACTCCATTTTGCTGAGGGGTATAAGGGGTAGTCTTGTGTCTTTTAATTCCAAACTGAGTACACATGGAGTCCATTTGAGAATTACAAAACTCAAGACCATTGTCTGTCCTAATCACTTTGATAGACTTTCCAGTTTGATTTTCAATAAGATTTTTCCATGCAGAAAACTTGTCACTGACCTCAGACTTGTTTTTCATTAAGAAACACCAAACTTTTCTGGAAAAATCATCAATTATGGACAGAAAATAGACTGATCCTGAATGAGTTGAAACAGAGGCTGGACCCCACACATCCATGTGTAGGTATTCTAACACACTGTGACTGATATTTTCAGTAACAGGTGTGGGGAAAGATACCCTATGTTGTTTGCCCAAGACACAAGTGTCACAAAAAGGAAGACTATTTTGGAAATCATTTTCAGAAAGTAACTCATTTTTCTTCAAAATATTTAGACCTTTTTCACTCATATGACCAAGTCTATTATGCCACAACATGGCTTTATTAACCCGAGCCAGGCTTGAGACATTATTCACACAGGCCAAAGGTTGAGCAGAACACACATAGAGATTACATTTTTTCATAGCTTTAAACAAGCACATAGCACCCTTACAGATCTTCATGACTCCCTGCCCCCATTTACCCTCTAGCCCATCAAGCTCCAAGCAAGTGCAGGAAAGCAAATTATAACACAGATCAGGCACATATCTCACATTGTTCAAGTTTAGCACATAGCCATTGCTGAATTTTAAACACACAGTACCAATGCCAAGAATTTGACACTTCTTGTCATTTGCCATGGAAACAAAAGTATTTTCTACAGGTTTAAAGTCAGAAAACACAGACTTAAAAGGAGATATGTGATAGGTGCATCCAGAATCAATCAGCCAATCATTTTCAGTAAAAGAGCAACCCAGAGAAGAATTTACAGACAGAATATCATGAGTCATGAAGCACACTCCCTCAGGATCATTATTCTTAGCTAGGTTAGCAATAGAATCCAGACTATTATTACCATGTTTCTGCTTCTTAGGGTTGGGGCACTCTTTCTTATAGTGGCCTGCCTCACCACAGTTAAAACATTTTCTATTAGCCTTAGGATTTCTACTGTTAGACCTAGACCTTCCCTTTCCTTTCTTCTTTCCTTGATCATTAGATTTATTGTTATCATTACCCCCTCTGGTTTGGGATCTACCCCTAACATGCAGGGCTTTAGACTGAGCAGATTTAAAGGCATTATGTTCCTTGATTTCAATTTCCTTAGATTTCAAAGAACTGATGATTAGGTCCAGAGGAGCACTATCCCTACCATACTTTATAGCAGCTTTAACATCATTATAAGAGTCAGGGATAGCATTCATCAAGGCAATACTAGTATATTCATCAATAGTCTTGTCACCAGACCTTTTAATATCCTGAACAAGTTTCTGGAAAATATCAATGTTATCATCAATGTCCTTAGAAAGATCCAGTTTAAATTTGAAAAGTTTTTCAAGCAAATACATTCTGGAGGACATTGAAGTTTCAATATACAGAGTATCAAGTTTTTGCCAAAGCTCAGAAGCAGATTCAATAGATCCAACTTTCCTAATCACAGAATCAGAAAGGTTTAAAATAATGGTTGATCTGGCCAATTCATTCATTTCAGAAATTTTTTCAGCAGGTTCAGTGTCAGGAATAGTTCCCTCCACAGCTTTGAAAACTTTTTGCTGAATTAAAATGCATTTTATTTTCTGTTTCCAGATAGTAAAATCATTTTTTCCATTAAAGGGTACAATACCAACTGGTTGAGTCATTTTTAAGTAAATTTTCACACAGATAACAGTACCAACACCACAGCAAACACAGCAAGCAACCCAACTGTCACAGAAAGTGGACTTAAGCACACAGCACTTTGAGAGAGTACTTAAGGCAGATATGTAGCTATTCCTCATACAGGAAACGAAAAGAACACAGATGCAAAACAACAACAGAGCACACAACACACAGGAAAGCAAGACTCCACACAGATTCAAAGAAAAGATTCCAGAAACCTCACAGAACAGGTCTTGACAGAGTTCCTCCCTATCTGTCACGTGTACCCCGGCAAGGGGATTTCCCAGTTCACAATCACCCAATGTATGGGGGCGCAGGGGGTCACCCAAGGCGGTTACTGGCACAGGGTGGATAGGTAATTCACTCAAGACACAGATTTAGGCTTCTGAAAAACACACTTTGAACTTTAAAACAGAGGAGACCAATCACAGAGCAGTCAGCGGAAGCAAGTTAAGCAGAATTGCATCAAGAAACATATCACAAGACAAAAGTACATAGTCCTAGACCACGGCCAGTGGTAACTACCAGAAACAACTGCCCAAACCTAGACTAGAAAGCTGTAAAAGTTTTTAGAGTTGCAGCCAATTTACCAGAGCGGTTACCCTTCGTTAAGGAATAGCCGTCTTACCTCTGGGCCTATACCGGAGGCCGAGCTTTACTCTGACGAGCCCACCTCCTTAAATTTTAGCGACCCGGCGTGCCCAAGTAATCCCCCCGTGGCTCTGATACCACTGTAAGGATCAGATTACTCGAGGTTCACTAATTACCGGGACCTCTTTGTATTGACAAAAGTCTGAGATGGCTAATCTCAGAAAGTACAAGCCAATTACAGATTCAAGTAACACAAAACAGGAACGATACAAAGAGAAGCAAGAATTAACAAAGAATCCTAATCGATTTACAAGATCTGATCCTCTTGTAAAAGCACCGGATCTATCGCTGCAATTCACCTGCACACTCAAGTACACTGTTAGTATGACAAGGGAAACAGATCCAAAATGGATCTAAACTGTGAACACAAAAAACAGAACTCAAGGAACAGAGAAATGGCTCAGGTCGCAACCACGACTACACCAGGGCCAAGGACCTCCTCCGTCCTATCCAACAAGTCACAAGGGAGCACAGTGGAACCAATCTAAACCCCGAGCTAGGGTTACCCGACTGCTACCACACAAAACCACCCTCACAGAACCAATCACTCAGAAACACAATCACACAACCTCAAGAACCCTCAGAACTCACGGATCTGAGAAACCAACCGATAAACTTCCCAGAAACAACAAGAGACAAGCTCAACCGCTTGAACTCCCTCAAATCTCCAGACCAACACAGAGGTTGAGAGATAACACTCGATCTTCACCAAAAAGAAGAGATCGAAGCCATCGGAGAAGAGAATCGGCCAGAGCTTCGAGAGAGAGAGAGAGCTTCTAGAGAGAAGGCAGAGCAGATGCTCAAGAAGAGAGAGAGAGAGAATAGTGTTCGAATGAAGAGAGTGAAGAGTCAAGAGTCACAAATAGACTCAAGAGAAACACACCTCAAATCCAACGACTCAGCGCCAAGATCCGAGTGAGAGTGACACGTGGCAGCCATCGGGGTAACTCTTCATTAAGTAACGGGCCAAGACAGAATGGGCCATCAATTAAACGGCCCAGCCGAATTAATTCCCAGCCCAAATGTTAGTCCATAATTCCACAGTACTAATTAGAATAAATTAGATATATACAAGAAACGACGAAATTACAAAATCTTGTTGCAATTAATTTGTTCTTATCCATATTTTGATGCAATTATAAGCTTACCTAACACTATTTTAGTCCTAGTTAGATGTCTATTTTTTGTGTTACGTGAATAAAAATAAACTGAGGTTCACAAAATATTGAATTAGGATAAAGGTCAAAACATCCCACGATCAATTTTGGACCAACAAATTAATTTCAACGCTTGATGACTTATGTGGATAGATATAAATATATTCATCACAGATAGTGCTTAAGTCGTAAATTGATTGTTTGTGGATCTTTCTTATCGATATAAATGAATTGGTTAATTGTGGATTTTTTACATATATTTACATCGAATTTGTGGAGTAATATATATTGTTGATTGTTTGTTAATCTTTCTTATCGATATAAATGAATTGGTTAATTGTGGATTTTTTACATATATTTACATCGAATTTGTGGAGTAATATATATTGTTATTGTAGCAGCATTTATAAAATCACGTTAACTAAAAATGTGTTGATATGTATGTGCTAATGCTGTAACTGTGTAACTTATGAACAACGTGATATAAAATAACTATAATGTGAAAAAAAATCTTTTATGAGGAAGATAGTAATGAAAATTTAGATAAATGTACGTCATGTGTTGCGTGCTGTGAAATACACGAACACTTAAGCAAAAACACACAAGAATACCAAGAAATGACGTGTTCAGCCGAAGCCTACGTCCACGGATGGAAATGGGGATTTCGTATTGAATTGATGTGAGGAAAGGATTACAAAACGTAGACCTAGCTCTAGACTAAGCAATGAAAACATTCATATCTCATGAATAAAACTCTCTCTGATACAACAACAGAAACAAGATCACTTAACATGGATGAAACTCTCCTTTCTCTTTTGCTCTCTGTATCTCTCGGCTGATTTTTCTTCTTCTGATCTCTCGGCTCACACACACCATCTATTTGTATGTATGCGTGTGTGTGCGACGGTTACACCCTCAAGACTCACGCTTAGCTCCAACTGAGCTCGAGTTGTTGTAACTGCCTTCAATAGAATTTGAAACTCAGCTCCCAACGGCTAGTTTCATTTGCTAACTCTTGGCCTCTTCTTCTTGATCAGCCAAATAACTAACAAATCCTCCACCAGGATGATCAACTCTTCATACAAACCCCCACAACTCCATCACCATACAACCTTCATTAGTTTCAGACCACCCCCACTAAATCCAAGCAATAGTTGAACTTGGACTTTGGTAGCGCCTTAGTGAGCATGTCAGCGGCATTATGATCTGTGCTCACCTTTTCTATCCTTACTTCCTTCTTCTCCACTTCTTCTCTTATGAAGTGTAACCTTACATCTATATGTTTACTTCGTTCATGGAATGTATGGTGTTTAGCTAAGTAAATAGCACTGCTGCTATCACACTTTATAGCTACACTTCCCTGCTTAATCCCAAAATCACCAATAACTCCCTTGAGCCACTGACTTTCCTTCACAGCTTCAGTT
The DNA here is from genome assembly GCF_004379255.2 of Salvia splendens. Lineage (NCBI taxonomy): Eukaryota > Viridiplantae > Streptophyta > Magnoliopsida > Lamiales > Lamiaceae > Salvia > Salvia splendens. The sequence continues at coordinate 7,064,283 of NC_056033.1, read as the reverse complement.
AGTGCCATATATTCAGCCGCCGTTATGGATAGAGCAACCACAGATTGAAGGCTTGATTTCCAACTTACTGCTTAGTTGAACAAAGTAATAATATAACCTGATTGGGATCTTCTATTGTCCAGATTTGCTGCATAGTTAGAATCACAAAAACTAACCAAGGCATCTTCCTTACTTCTGTCTTCTGATCTAAACATGATCCCCAAATCATCATGACTCTTCAAGTACTTCAGAATGTACTTCAATGCCAGCCAATGTTCTTTGCATGGACAAGACATATATCTACTTGCTACACTGATAGCATGGGCTATATCGGGTCTTGTACAGATCATAGTGTACATTACACTTCCAACTATATTGGCATAAGGAATTATGCTCATCTCTCTTTCTTCTGCATCACTTTTTGGGCACTGATCTCTTGAGAGTTTAAACTGCTGAGAAATTGGAACAGAAACCCCTTTGCTACTTTCAACTTGAAATTTCTGTATCACTTTTTTTACATAATCTTTCTGTGACAGCCATAGAGTCTTGTTCTTTCTATCCCTCAGTATATCCATACCCAATATTCTCTGAGCACAACCCAGATCCTTTATCTCAAATCCCTTGCCAAGCATTTTCTTCACCTTCTGAAGCTCCTTCTTGTCTAGCCCAGAGATCAAAATATCATCTACATACAACATCAAATATAACATACCGGCCTCATCCCTATCCTTGAAGTAAACCCAACTGTCATACTTAGATTTTTCAAATCCCAATTTCTCCATATATTCATCAAACTTTAGGTGCCATTGTCTGTTGGCCTGTTTCAGACCATACAAACTCTTTTTCAGCAAGCATACCTTATCATCACTTCCATGCATTAAGAAACCCTCAGGTTGATCCATATATATAGTTTCATCTAGGTCTCCATGCAAGAATGTTGTTTTTACATCCAGCTGCTCCAATTCCCAATATCTCTGTGCAGCCATTGCAAGTAAAACTCTGATAGAAGCATGCTTCACCACAGGGGAAAATACTTCATTGTAGTCAACACCCTCTTCTTGAGTGAAACCTCTTGATACTAATCTAGCTTTAAACCTGATCTTATTCCCAGATTCTACCTTTTTTCTTAAATATCCACTTGCAGCTGACTGGTTTTTGATCAATTGGCTTCTTGACCAAAATCCATGTCTTATTTTTTTTATCAAAGACTCTATTTCTTCAATCATAGCCTTCATCCACTGCTTGCTCTCCTTTGACTGCATGGCTTCCTTAAAACTTGCTGGCTCTGCATACTCAATCTTCTCAGCCACACATAATGCATACAGCAGGTACTCAGCTTCACTGTATTTAGTAGATGGCTTTGGGTTTCTTCTGGTTCTATCTCTAGCCAACATGTAGTCATCTAAACTCTGCTGATTTCCATCAGATTCTGGTGCACTACTGCTGCTGGCTTCAACTTCATTACCCATCTCAGACTGTTGTTCAACTCCAGTAGCTTCATCATCACCAGAGATCTCCATCTGAGTTGAACTCTCAGGTTCCATCACCTCCATCTGTACTGAATCCTTGGGTTCTGGATCCTTAGCTGTCTGATTAGTTGGTTGAGCCTTCTCCAGAAATGGCATTCTATTTTCCTCAAATTGCACATCTCTGCTAATAATGACTTTCCCATTTCCTGGCTCTATGCACCATAGCCTATATCCTTTCACCCCTTTCTGATAGCCAATCATCACACATCTCAAGGCCCTTAGCTCCAGCTTGCTTTGTCTGATGTGAGCATAAGCCATGAACCGAAATATCTTCATATTCGAGTAATCCACATTCCTTCCGTACCACTTCTGATCAGGAGTATCAAAATTTATAGCAGAAGAGGGACTTCTGTTAATGAGTACTGCAGCCATACTCACAACCTTCCCCCAGAATTTCTTAGGCAACCCAGAGTTAAATAGCATGCATCTAACTCTCTCCAAAATTGTTCTATTCATGCGCTCAGCAACCCCATTCTGTTGTGGATTGCATGGGGCTATTCTATGCCTCTTCATTCCCCTCTCCTTACAGAAAAAATCAAACTCCTTACTCAAGAATTCCAGCCCATTGTCAGTTCTCAAACACTTCAGAGAACAACCCTTTTCCACTTCTACTTCTCTACACCACTCCTTAAATCTCATAAATGTTTCTGTCTTCTCCTTTAGAATAAAAACCCATAATCTTCTAGAGAAATCATCAATGATGGATAGGAAATATTTACCTCTACCCAAAGTTGATGGTGTAGCTGGCCCCATAGATCACTGTGGGCATAGTCCAGTGGTGTTACTGAGCTATGAATCCCTTTTGTACATGGTAACTTCTTGATTTTGCCAAGCACACACTGCTCACACAACCCAAGTTGCTCACTGGGATTTTCCAGCTTGATCAAATCCCTCTTTGACAGTTCCCTGATCCTTGCTTCTCCCAGATGCCCCAGCCTGAGATGCCAACTTCTCATGTTCAGACTCTGCACAAGATTTAAAGTTCCAGAAACTGTCTTTGCTTTCAGATAGTATAAGCTCCTTCTTCTTTCAGCCACCATGATCACCTTCCCATTCTTGACTATGTTCATAACTTCATTTGATAGAATGCAAGCATAGCCATCAACATCCAAAACTCCAACAGAAACAAGGTTTCTTTTGATTTCTGGAATGAATCTTACACCAGTGAGAAATCTAATAGATCCATCATGTAGCTTAAGCTTTATCTTTCCTATACCCCTGATGCTGCAGATTTGATTGTTGCCAAGCAAGACTGATCCACTTGCTTCTTTCAGATCATTGCACCAGCTCTTGATTGGACACATATGAAAACTGCATCTAGAGTCTATAATCCAGGGGAGTTCATCTGATTCCTCAGCAACATTGAAGGCTTTAGGAATCTCCAATTCTTCGGCAAAATCAGATGTGTTCTTCCCATTCTCTTCCTCAACTTGTTTCTTCTTCCAAGAAAAACAGTTTTTCTTCAAATGCCCAGGTTTCTTGTAATAGTGACATGATCTAGTCTCATTTTCTTGATCATTGCCTGCCTTCTGAGGATAAGATTGCTTCGATCCAACTGACTTCTTCTTGAAATTTTTCTTTCCCTTCCCACTTTTGACAGTGAGACTCTCTGCAACCGAATCAGGGGACACCTTGTTGTCTTGCTTCTGGAGCTCCTTTGATTTTGAGCTGATTGAACCTCCTCCATTGTTATAGAAGTTTCCCTTCCATAGAGCATCACATCCTTCAATTGCTCAAAGGATTTTGGCAGAGCATTCAACAAGATGATTGCATTGTCTTCAACTTCCAGCTTGACATCTATGTTCTCAAGCTCATCAATGATCTTATTGAACGAATCCAGCTGCTCCTCTACCCCTTTCTCATCCATGATCTTGAAGGAGTAGAGTCTCTGCTTAACATACAGACGATTTGCCAGAGATTTGGTCATATACAATTACTCAAATTTGACCCAAACTCCCGCGGCTATTGTTTCCCTAGCAACCTCTCGCAGCACCTTATCGCCCAGATGCAGAATGATCGCGCTATGCGCTCTCTCAAAGATCTCGTCTCTCTTCGTCTTCTCCTTTGGATCGAGATCTGGATCCTCATTATTCGATTTGTCAACAGGCTTCAGCGCATCGGCCAAGCCTTGTTGTACCAGCATCGCTCTCATCTTCAAACGCCAGAGACCGAATTCGTTCTTCCCCCGAGAATTTCTCGGCCTCAAATCTTGACAACGACATCTCCTTCAACCCTGTGTGATTTTGCCCAATCTTCCCACAGACGGCGCCACGTGAAATACACGAACACTTAAGCAAAAACACACAAGAACACCAAGAAATAACGTGGTTCAGCCGAAGCCTACGTCCACGGATGGAAATGGGGATTTCGTATTGAATTGATGTGAGGAAAGAATTACAAAACGTAGACCTAGCTCTAGACTAAGCAATGAGAACATTCATCTCTCATGAATAAAACTCTCTATGATACAACAACAGAAACCAGATCACTCAACATAGATGAAACTCTCTTTTCTCTTTTGCTCTCTGTCTTTCTCGGCTGATTTTTCTTCTTCTGATCTCTCGACTCACACACACCATCTATTTGTATGTATGTATGTATGTATGTGTGTGTGTGCGAGGGTTACACCCTCAAGACTCACGCTCAGCTCCAACTGAGCTCGAGTTGTTGTAACTGCCTTCAACAGAATTTGAAACTCAGCTCCCAACGACTAGTTTCATTTGCTAGCTCTTGGCCTCTTCTTCTTGATCAGCCAAATAACTAACACGTACAAGTTGGACTTTATCAATGAATTGCAATTGTAGAATATATTGGTCAAATCGATTGTGGTCACTTCCACCATGGAAATGAAATTGAAATCAAGGAATAAGGTAGCATCGAAAGCTATGCTTACAATCTTGATGCAAATGTTAAATCCACAATTAATTCATGAGATGGACTCCCGCGTGATGTGAATCCAGGTATTCAACATCATAGATTACCACGACATCGAGGGTCATGAGTTGATTGGAGTCCGAAAATAAGGTGGAGACATAACAGGGAGCCAAATCGGATTTGGCGGTCTTATTCAAACTAGAATTTTCCTATGAAGATAAAGTTCAAATGCTCTCCTTAGACCACCATTGTCTTCATCGTCGAAAGAGTTTCATGTGAGCACCTTGCACACCTCAATTGGATCCTGGATTAGGAAGTTATGGTCGTTTTACGAAAGTAGCGCAGCCCAAAAAGAAATGTGCGACCGGGCGAATTCCAAGAAGCAAAATGCCCGACCGGGCGTTGTTGACTGTTTTGAAGTTTGAAGTCTAGAGACTTTGCCCGACTGGGCGAATTATAATGGGGCATTTTTTACGGAGCAACTTTTTGACTTCCCGTTTATATTTTGTTTTACTCTTCTTAAGCTCATAGTATTAATACTCTTGCTAGGGTTTATTTGAACCAGCTCTGAATGATATTGTAAGAATAAAGCTCCAAATTTGAGCACCCCCTTTATCTTTGAAGGTTTATCCAAAATTCCTTGTGTTTGCATTTCAATCTATTGTCGGACTTTGGTGAAAGTTGTCTTTGGTTGTCTTCATTGTTTTGTAGAAGGTCTATATGTTCCAAGCATCTATCTAAATCATAACACCTTCATCTTCATCTTCTTCCTTCTCCGCCACTTTTATTGTTCCATTTCTTGTTGGGCTTATTGGGTTGTCGAAATATTTAAAGGAGCAAGTCAGGGGCAAGCATATGTGTCTTGAATTCTTAACATTCACGTTACCGCGCGCTCGGGCACTGTGAGCTCGAAATAATTCATAATATCCAACCAACCAAACACAAAATAATTGTTAAGAAATATACAATTAGCAATATTTGCTATCCTACGTAATTTAATAATGTGGATTACATAATTTTCTTAAATTCCAAACTTAGAATAAACATTTCAATAACTTGGGATGGGATGGGACTCATGGGAGTAATTGTTTTGATAATGCATTAAACTCAACCCAGGCCCAATTACCACTATTAGTTATTTTAGTCTGTTTCATTTAATGTGGGCCCAATTATGGAGTAGTATATATTTTGTGTTGTCACTTGTGAGGACTATGCATTTAATTTTGGTAAACACTCCAATATTCTTTTAGTACTAAAAATTTCTGAGATTAATATTACACATTATAACCCAAAATGATAAATGTATACATTAAAATATCGATTCTGGTTTAGGAAGGATACAAATTAATTTTTTCCATAAGTTATGAAATAGTATGGGTTTATTCAAAATTTTGAAGTTGAACATAAAGAACTAAGAAAATTAATACTGTATCATTTTATATAGAAACAATTATGAAAATGAGTATTTTCAAATAACCCTTGAAAAATAACATAATACATTTTAATATAAAAAATACTATAAATATATGTCAACTTGAAAATATAGAAATTTGATATATATTCGTAGCACCATTTCGATTTAAATTCAACAAAAATATCTACTTGAAAATATAGAAAAAGTTAGCATAAAAACTACCAGAATTAGGCTGTCGACACGTAATATCTTTGTCCATAAAAATAAAAATAAAAATCAAAATAAAATCTTGAATAAATAATTAAAAATTAGATGAGTGTGAATTAGCACAGCAGTGAGCCACTCCTCTCCTCTCCCCAATTCCCATGAAGCTACTCCCCCTCAAAATCTGGTGATTGATCGGTCACGACAAATTCATTCAATTGCATCAGCATAAAAGGGGAATAATTTCAGACGCAATTCGGCTTGGTAGAGATGGCGTCAATTTCCTGCATCGCCTCCTCCATTTCCGCAGCTACTTCACAGTCGACTACACCCCTATTTTCCCCCTTTTCCGCCAAGCCACGTTTCATCGGCTTCTCTTGCCGCCGGTAGGTATTCTCGAGTTGTATGTGTATTGCTCAATAGATTGTTTGTTTGTTTATTTATATTTGGGGCTAAGCTTGGTGGCTAAATTATATGTTTACATGGTTTTCCTTTCTAGCTGATGCGTGGTGATATTTATAATGTTTGGGATGAGTTAACTTAAAATGCCTAATTTTGAGCTTTCAGAAATTAGGCAAATTGATTTGCTGAATATGTTGCTATATACTTTTATATGTGGAATGCTTTGCAATGGAAGTATAAAACTGCTCCTATGTGCTGCTTCAGAATTACTATGATGTTAAAGCTCTGCTACTAATTAGTGGCAATTATTTTTAAATTTTACAATAAAGACCTATATAATAGCTTAATGATATTGTAGTTGTATTCTTTGTTTGTCGTAATGATAAGTAATTGTAGTTTCATTTGAATAGGTTGCACTATTGAGAAGAGGGTGGTGCGGAGTGAGTTATCTCGATTTCAACTATTTTACACTCCACTTTTTTAAAGATCTATTCTTCTTTCGTAGATCACACAGGGTTGGTATAAAGTGCAGTTACACTGGCTCTGGCATTAGAGAGGAGTCCAATGTCGGTACTATTGATGTTGTCGCTGATGTTAAGACTGAGCGAGTATGTTGTCAAGATTTATGTTGATTATTTGTTACATGCAGCTTATGTAGATTCGTGAGCTAATCATCACTTGTTTAGTGACCAGGTTGTAGTTTTAGGTGGCAGTGGCTTCGTGGGTTCAGCAATATGTAAAGCTGCAGTATCAAAGGGTATCGAGGTCATTAGTCTTAGCAGGTGCACGATTGTTGCTTGAATAATTTGAATAATGTTTCATCTCTCATGTGGCAGTAAAGTCCTATGGATTCTCATAAAAAAATATGTTACTGATCAGACTGAAAGTTATTGGTTCCTCTGGATGGTATCCACTGATAAATTATGAACTTTACTTGTTAACAGGTCAGGCCGACCATCTTACTCGGATGCATGGGTAGATCAGGTCACTTGGCTGACAGGCAGGTTCTTCTTTTTTTTTATGCGGCTTCGACTGATATTGAGTGCAGTTTGATCATTCAAATGTCAATTATGCGCGTGTGATAGATATAGTGATCTTTAAATGATTATGTTTTAAAAGTTTCATAATCCCCCTTCAAACTCTCAGTAAAGGATAATTGAATCAATAAAAACAAGGACTTGATTAGAACCAGAATTGAATAAGTATAAATGCGATGATTGTATATTCATTTCTACCTCTTTCTCTTCTATGCGCATATTTGTGTTTTGTTTGTATCCTAATAAAACCAAATACGGCTTGTATCCTAATAAAACCAAATACGGCGTAGTAACAGCTCACCGACCTCTCACAACCTTCCAACTAAGCAATGAAAATGATTGTTGATTTTCAGGGGATGTTTTTTATGCAAATTGGGATGAAGTGCTTCCTGGTGCTACAACAGTTGTTTCAACACTTGGAGGTTTTGGCAGTGAGGAACAGATGCAAAGGATCAATGGCGAGGCTAATATAGTAGCAGTAAATACTGCTAAAGAGTTTGGTGAGTATTCATGCCTTTCATATTATGATTTTTATCCAACTAAATATGGTAGAGAGACTGGTGTAATTTCTATTGTGATTGAGTAGTTGTGTGGAATTTCTCATTCCTTTGTATTTCAATGTGGAAGTATATTTATATTGTTTTTCCATTATGAGTGCACCATTACCTATCCCTTTGCCTTTCGTAAGCAGAGCACCCCTGGCATGAGAGTGCATTATGAAAACAATAACCAAAAGTTTAATGTTATATTGGGGGGGGGGGTACTAGGAACATGTCTTTACTGAGTCGACATCATGTTGATATCTATGCTGTTTATTCCGAGCTGATTGCGATTGTCTGGACAATGGTAGCATACAATCTATCTTCTCTGCTTACTGAGCTAACTAAGTTCAGGACCATGCCACCGTCATCAAAATGCTAATATATTAATCAACCCAAATGCTTTATCTTGACTATATTGTGATTCATATATTACTATTACTTTATTCTATCATGGCCTTGATTATGCCTGTGCTGTGTCACATTCTTTGGTGGTTTGAGTTAATGCAATCAGCTTATTTGTTCATATTTATTTAGTTGTCAATATACTTATCCCAATAAATCCATACTAAGTCTGCTTGGGAAGTCACCTCGAGTCTGCTTGCTCGTTTTGCTTTCTCTCTTTTTTTGATGTTCTCATTTCCTAGCGAACTTAAGAAGAAGATATCCAATCGGCATATCAGCTAGTCAAGCCGTTTTCAGTTTACCTGGTATCAATATTGATCAGTTTACTTTCATCTCCACACAGGTATTCCCAAGTTCATATTGATCTCGGTTCATGATTACAATTTACCATCCTTTCTACTATCGAACGGTTACTTCAATGGGAAAAGGAAAGCTGAATCTGAGGTTCTGTCCAAGTATCCAGCTTCAGGTACTTGCAGACTCTCCTTTATTATTTATCACAACAGCTTGGACAATACAAAATTGATGATCTATAATGGAACTTGGGCAGGCATTGTTTTCAGACCTGGGTTCATATATGGGAAACGAAAGGTCGATGGTCTCGAGATTCCCCTGGACTTGATTGGGGAGCCAGTGGAGAAACTTCTCAACGCTGTACAGAATTTTACCAGACCTTTGAACTCTCTGCCTGCCTCCGATCTCCTGTTGGCTCCCCCTGTCAGTGTAGACGACGTTGCGTTCGCGGTAGTAAATGCCGTCTCTGATGATGATTTCTTCGGTGTTTTCACCATCGAGCAAATCAAGGAAGCTGCAGCAGCAGCAAAGGTCTAAAATGGTTTTCGTAGAAACCTTGCAAGACTTGAGGTCTTGTACATTGGATCATGCAATAAACTCAACTTAAAAATGATAGCTATAATGACTGATGTATTAAGGTTTCAATAGAATTTAGTAATCAATCCTTAGCTAGAACTTCCTGATTCATATTTAAAGTTTGATAAACACTAACTATTAATTAGGATAGACAAAACTTGCTGCTCCTCACAATTTGATCTTAATTTTTTTAAAATATTTTTTTGTATTTTAATCTAAACAGTTGCACACTATCCTGTTGTATGTAATATTTCTTCATAATTTTCAATTAATGCATCTCGTGCCGTTGATAATCTACAACCAGAAAACGGGTTCAGACTTCAGCTATTTGTTTAAAACTTTGAACTAAATACCCGTATTACCAAATTTACCGTCCGTACCAAAAACGGGTTCAACTATCGTTTTAGAAAAATGATAATAAATAGTTAAAGTAGAGAAAAATAGTAAAATAAGAGAGAATAATGTAGATAAAGACTCTTCTTTACATTATTTTCTTTCGTATTTTATTTTTTCTCCACTTTGACTATTTGTTGTTATTTTTCCAAAATGAGGGTAGAAAATTAAATGACTCAACTACCATGGAACAGAGAGAGTAATTAATTTTGTGCATACCATGTATTTTGATATGGTATAATACTTGTAAGAATACGCTGGTAAGTTAACCGTATGATTTTTTGCGTATCACAATATATCAAAATTCCATACCATTCTAAATATATACTAATTGTATAACATTAATTAAATTAATCATTTATCAATTAATAATCAATTTGATTGTGTAGATACTTTGAAATCATATTCAATTATTTTCAGTATGCAATAACATCACGATATTTCAGCATACCATACCAAAATTCAATACAACATAAGGTATGGTGTACCAGATTTCAAAAATACGATATATCACGACGTTTCAACATCATGGTATTTTATTACACCATTGCGATATATTGTACAGTATGACATTTCTGGAACAGATAGTGAATAAAATTGACATGCACACTTGAGAATTAAAAGATGTGAAATGCATAAATCACGACACAAATATGGCGGCCTGTTTAAAATCTCCACATTGATAATGATATGTTTTGAGACAAGGAAAAAGTTTAGAATAAGGCATGAAATCACCAACAATAAATGGATTGTCCCATCAACAGAAGCAAGCCACTATTAGAAAAAAGTACATAGCCTAGAAGTCTTGTGCTCCAAAGAAATATCAATCCATTCTTCCCTTGAGAATTCTCTCTGTAACTTCAGTCGGTGTGCTGTTGCAATTATACAATTCATTCAAACATTTAAGGTTCTGATTGAAATTACTCAAAAGAGGCTTGAAAGAATGAGATTTCATCAGAAAAATACTTACACAAGGTAAACATGTCCTCCCCAGCCACTCAAACAGTCACGGTCTACTGACGATATCAGAGCTTGTGAGATGGTCTCGAACAATTCCTCAGCTTCCTGAATTTCGGTATAAAATTAAAGTTTAACATGTGGATCCCAGGAAGCATAAATTCCTTTCATTTGTATAACACGAGACTCAGCAGAACTTGTTTTTAAGCACCAAAAAGTATTCATTCTCTGATTTAAACGACTAAAGCTAATTATTCAGATATAAGCAGCATCAAGTATAGTAACAAACCATGTCAGGTTTGAACATTGATTCGCAGGCACCATAGAGTGATTCAGATGCAGTTCCAGCGACAACAAAATCTTTGGCAAGTTCCCTGCATTCATATGGAAAGATAAGAGTTAAAAGAAAGAAGGAAATGATAATATCCCTGGATAAGCATTACTCAAAAAGATGGAGGGCATATAGTACCACTAGTAGTAACTGAGTAAAAATATAAAAGAGCAAATATTAACAACCTCTCAACGAGCATCAAAGTGGTATTTTCTTCAGACTATACGAGAAGTTGTTAAAAGATTTCCAATCTCCGTCTCATTTGAAGAAGAAACTTAGTTATTCATATATATTAAGCCTCAATTACTTTCAAAGAATTGAAATGCCACCATATTTTCACATTGAGCTATAGTTTCTACATCACTTGCAATATAAAGGGAAGATCCATCAAATCATAATGGCATGATAGTTAGGCGGCCACAGTTTGAAAAAATCTCGTTAGCAAAGAAAATGAAATGATAAGAAGATGAAGAAAAGGAGTTTGGCGTACTTTGCTCCAATGGAATCCATGGTGCAAATGAAGGGTTTGTCATCATCTCCCAATCCAGCAATAACAGGTTGGCAAAAGTATGGACCAAATCTGAACCAAATAAAAAGAAATAGATATGCAAACCTTTTCTTTGACAAGTATGCCACCTCCAAGTCCACAAATTAAAGAGCCGAATATAAATTTTCAAGGGTAACACATTTTCAACTACAAAACAAAATATACAACTTAAGCCCTCCACACAGAAATTGTATAACTAGAGGTGGTAATGGGAGTTATCGGATTGAAGTCATTGAATTATTGAATCTAAATCAAAAGTTGCCTGCATCTACATTTACCGAAGACAACAACATGATCTCTGAAACAGCTGTGGATAATATCAGTTCAAACCACACTAGACATAAACTCTGGAATAGTCTTATGTACCTTTTCTCATAGAGAACTGCAGATACGAGGCTAGCAAATGTTTCAGGCTTCATGTCCCTCTCTTCCCTAAGATGATATAACTTGTGTCGGAATACAAGCCTCTGATACCTTCAAGTGGATTCAACCGAAACACAAAATAATATGCCAGATTACGAACTATGGAAAAAAATAACCATGCATATACATTATAAACATGTATAACCAAAGTACCAAGGGCTATCTTCACATGCGTTAAAACTAGAAACATTTTTGTTTAATACTATCCCTCAACAAAAATTCTGGACAGTAAGACATATAAATGGCACTCAATGCTGGCAATGAAGAGGCATGTGGGGTGTTTCTTCGACATTTAATATAAGGTTTCTGAAATAGTGCATGTACATTTTCTCCCAATTTTGCATCCATGAGTTGCTAAGCAATGGCTATGAGTCTTTATGTTCATAATTTGTACAATCACCAGTAAAAGACACATGCATTGTCAAAATCATTCTCTTTTTCTGCAAGGGAGCTATAGACTGTAGCAAATGTTATTAGTGGAGTATCATTCTGAGCACCTCACTCTCACATATATTCCATTCATATTTTATAGCCTGTGTTGAAAAGCAAAAAACGCAAAGAATTTTCATCCCTAACCAAAATTGATCAGCGCTGGTAAGAAATTCATAAACTACATCAGCTTACAGAGTTTGCGTATCAGTAGCGAGGCCAGCAAGACCGATGAAGAGCGTATGGTGGATCCTGTAAATCTTCTGAAAGTCGGTGGCGATCGTCTGCAGCTGCACGCCGAGCCTCCGGTCGCTGGCAATCGCGAAGCAGTTCTTCCCCACCATCGCCACCAGGGCGCTCCCATTATACTCAAAGATCTGCAATTATTGCCGCGTAAATTCATCCAACTCAACAAATCACATACAGAAAATGGGGGCGAAGCGAATATAGGGTTGTCAACAACGCCGCTACCAAAATTCGAACACTTACCGACATTTAGATGCAGAAAATGATCAAATGCCAAAGCTTTTCTTCGCATTACTTTGTGTGTGTGTGTGAATTTGAGGGATTAGAGAAGAGATTTTAGCTTCTTTTGGAGCGCGATTGCTTGAGAGAGGGGACACTCCGAGGCCGACCGTTTCAATCGCCCGACCCGGCTCGGAGTATTGGTTCATGTCATGGGCTACCTTTGGGCCTTTTAAGTGGGCCTAATATTTTAATTTGTTTTTCGTGAAATATCCAATAAGATAATTTACTAAAACTCTTTTTTTTCCTCCAAGTCCAGAATTTATCTATTATTATTATTATTATTATTATTATTATTGATACGAGATACGACACCACATCATGCATTTAATCGCAATGATAAAAACTACCTTCGTCCACCAAAAATATACAAGTCATGTATAACATGGATTTTAATGTTCAAATAGGAAGGTAATAGAGGGGGAAAAAGATAAGAGAAAAGTAGTGTTAGTGGATTGTGAAGTCCTTATTATTAGTATTATATTTAAATGTTTAAAACTTTCCATATTTAAAAAAATTGATCTAATTTTGATGGACGGTCCAAAATAATGAAACTGGTCTACTCCCTCTGTTCCCTTATAGTTGAGTAATTTTTTCATTTCAAAAAGTTCCCTCATAGTTGAGTCATTTCCATATAAAGTAACTTTTTTCTCTTTCTTACTTTATTCTCTCTACTTTATTCACTTTTTACTTTATTCTCTCTACTTTTTTGCCTCTCTTACTTTTTTATCTATTTATTTAACTCACTCAACATTCCTTTCTTAAACTCCGTGCCCAAAAGTTTCGCCTCATCTACGAGGAATCAGAGGGAGTATTTTTTATGGACGTAGTACAGTATATTGGATAGGTATAAATCTATAAAATACTAGTAAAATGCCATTTTCTGGTTGCATAAACAAAACCAAATGCAACGCGTGCTCTGAGTTAATTTAATGTAATGTAATTAATTAATTGAGTATACAGAGTGGATTGACCACAAGTGGATTACATGTCCTATACACGTTATACAATAATTTAATTTAATTGGTAGTACCTCTTAAAACTAAAGACTTCTTTAATATTTTTGGTGTATAATTAACGCAATATTTCCGGCATTGCCCTATATATTTACTCCATCTATCTGTAATTAAACGACTTACCTTTTCCTTGAATTCTATTTTGAAAAATAATACTTCCTCCCCTGTCCCACAAAAATATACATTCTTTATCTTTTAATTCGTCTCATAAGAATATGCATTTTCTAATAAGATGAGACACATTCTCTACTAACAATATTTTAATTACTTTTTCTCTCTACAATTCTCTTTACCAATTTGTATTAAAACTCGTGTCAAACCTAAAATGTATATTCTTTAATCTTTAGAGACGGAGGGAGATTTCAACAAATTGTCTGACTATTTAAACATCTTTCATTTCACTTAGTTTAACATTTTAGTTTTTATGTGCATCACGTCAATAAACTCAGACACGTGTTACGCCAAATTTTTTCACAATGGAACAATTGAGAACCTTTAACAGTCATGATATAATCAATCATTTCTGAAAATGCAGGAGTGATAAAAAAAATTGACCAAACATAGACAGTTTTCTAGCCATTTGTATTATTATTATTTAGTACTCCCTCTTCGGTTCTACAAGAGTATGTTCTACAAGAGTATGCATTTTTAGTTGGGTACAGATTTTAATGCACAATTGGTAAAGTAAGAGAGAGGTAAAAAGAAAAAGTAATTACTCCCTCTGTCCCTGAAGAGTATGTCATATTTCCTTTTTCATTAGTCCCTAAAGAGTATGAACATTCCATTTTGGAAACTCTCTTCTCTCTAATGAGGTGGGGCTCATTTTCCACTAACAATACTTATAAAACTTTATGTATCGACATCTCTCTTACTTTAATACCAATAATACATTAAAACTCACCGAACCCAAAGTTCATACTCTTTGGGGACGGATGGAGTATTAGTGTAGAATAGGTCACACCTCATTAGAGAGAAAAAAAAGTTTTCAAATTTAGAAAGTGCATACTCTTATGAAACGGACTAAAAAAGAAATAGTGCATATACTTTTTGGACCGAGGAAGTATTATTTATTACTCTCTTCGTCCCACAAGAATATGCACTCATTCCTTTTTAGTCCGTCCCACAAGAATATGCACTTTCTAATTTTGGAAAGTCTTTTCTCTCTAATAAGATGAGACTTATTCTTCATTAACAATACTTTAATTACCTTTTCTCTCTACATCTCCCTTACTCTATCAATTTTACATTAAAATCAATGTCGTCCCAAAAATGCATATTATTTGGGGACGGAAGGAGTATTATAATAATAATACTAATAATAACTATTACTTATTGTTGGAATACGACACTACATTCAGCCATCCACATCCGTGTCTCAATACCGCCTCCTAACCGTCTCATCCCTTCACTATTCATGGGTCTCACTGTACTTTTTACCCCATCTTTTAACTAAGAGACAACACATGCATTAATCCATCTCTTAACCATCTCATCCCTTAACTATTCATTCAATTTCATTTTTTATTTTTATTTCTAACAAATTCAATTAATATTTCAGTGAAATATTAAATTAATACTAACAATTCATAAAATCATTAAAAATCACGAAAATTACAACATCCGAAAATACGAAAAATACATAATTGAAATCATAATATCACAATTTATAGAAATCTGCATAATCATGGAAAGTGATGCGGTGATCGTCTAACGGTTGCCAAATTTCTGAAGTACATTTCTGCAGCGTCGTGAGACTGGGACGACCAGTAGCGTCGAACCCTTCTTGGAAGTACTCTTTCCGGGCCGTCAATGTATTGCGATATGCAGAAATAACTCCCGCCGCATGCGGAAACGACGAGGAAGTAGATATCTCCCCATACCGGGTTCTCACAAAAGTAATCTTGTACTAACTTTGCGGCGGCTTCCTCCCGGTCACGATGTATGTATTTTCGGGGTCGCTTTTGATGTGCCGCGGCGGCCTCCTCCTCCCTACGTCGCTCTTCTTCTAGCGATTCTTCCATTATTCGACGCATTTGCTCAAATGGATCCATGAATGAATTAAATTTGGGAGAAGAATTGGAGAGGAAAAAGAGATGATATGATAGTGATGAGAAGAAAAAAAGATGAGGGATAATGTGTTTGTGTGTAAAATGAAAGAGCAGGAGTATTTATAGAATATAAACAGAAAAAATGGATTTTTTTTACCGTTTAAAAACGGTAATATTACCGTTGAAATTTTTAAAAATTTTAATTTTTTTTGCGAAAAATCAATTTTTTTTTAAAAAATATTTATTGCGTCAGCAATGACGACGCCCACTCGCGGGGCGGCGAGTGGGCGTCACGCCCCGTGCCAGAGCTCGCCACGTGGCACTGGCGCGCAGCGAGATGGCCCGCCGACCCTCCCTCTCCCACGAGCTAAGCGACGAGACCGAAGACCTGCAGCGGCATCCCATTGCTGTCTCGTCTCTCCGAGACAGCAACGGGACGCCGCTGTGAGTGCCCTTATGCATTTGATCGTCCTGTAGATATCACCGATTACATTTAGTGCTAGTATTATTTTTCTCTCTCCACCTAACACCCAAAAATAACATCTCTTAAAATTTCGTGTTGATTATCTAAATATATCATTTATGATATGACGAAAAGAGTATATTAGGCCATCCGCAATGGGGCTGACGATGGCACGCCCGATGGCGCGCATCGTCCGCGCCTGCCATCGTCCGCCCCATTGCGGATGCGTGACATAGGCCGCGGACGATCGTCGCGCCCTATACTAAGGGCGCGTAGTATAGCGCGGACGATGTCCACCGTCCGCCCCATTGCGGCCTACGCGGACGATAGGCCATCGTCCGCGCCATCGTCCGGCCCACTGTGGGCTACGCGGACGATCGACGCGGACGATGGCACGCAGTTTCGTTTTTTTATAAATAGAGTTCATTTGTAATTTCATTTCACGATTTCACTTTCGAAACTTATTACATTTACATAATTACTACGAAATGGATTCAAGTCCCAATAGTCCTATGTTTAGCGGAGAGACGCGTTGGCCGGGTACAGAACCCGACGAATATCGTTCGTTCGACGCCGACACCCAGTATGATCCCGATTTCAGTACGGAATTGTACGGGTTGTCTGACATGGAGCCGTCTCCAAACCGACCAAGCGCTCCCTCCCGCCGTGACGCCGCAGCGGCCGATCTCGAAATCGCCACGACCGCTTCCGCCCCAGCCAAAAAGAAGCGGAACCGGCAGCGGGCGCAGAAGTTGCCGCCTCCCGGAAATTGCGATGAGTACGCCCCCGGCCGTATGAACTACACCGACGACGAAGCCCTCATTTTGGCCCGGTGTTGGGTAGATATATCGGAAGCGCAGGGCGCGTACTGGGAGCGCATCGCCGGCCTCTACAATGAGGCCAAGCCGCCGACCGCGTACAAGCGCAAACGTGAGCAACTCCGCAAGCACTGGGATCAAGTGAAGAAGCAAGTGAAATTGTACGCGGCGGAGTTCGAGAAGTTCACGCGGGCACAGGGGAGCGGCGAGAGCTTGAGCGACGTGCGCGCTAAAGCGCTGTTGTCGTACCGGTCGATGTACGGCGACTTCAAGCACGAGGCCATCTGGGCGCTCTTGAGGGACAAACAGAAGTTCCAAGGTGGAATTCTGCATACTGGTGCGCCGAGGAGGACGAAGACCACCGAAGCTGGTGATTACACGAGCAGCGGCAGCGGCAATCACCCGGTTGACCTCAACCGGACGTACGTGGATGAAGGGAGTTCCGGCACACCGGTGTCCTCCCGGCGTCCGCCCGGCGTCAAGGCTGCGAAGGCCAAGGGGAAGGCGGCCGCGACCTCATCCTCGACCGCTGCAAACCCATCTCCGTTCCCGGAAACGCTCCCGACCCAGACGGCTACCGCTTTTGAGTCGTTGGCAACAGCGTCGATGGCGAGGACGTTATTGCAGCCGCACAAGGCCCTCAAGAAGTGTACCGACCCCGACGAAGCCGAATATCTCCGGGCGTTAATCGATGAGCTGCGTCGGAAGTTGGGAATTGCACCGACTTAGTTGTTTTTTTTTGTAAGTTGAATGGTGTAACTTTTTTTTATTAATGCGTCGCCATTTGTTATTTAGACGTTTTTTATTTACTCGTTACTTGTTATTTGAAAACATTTAAATTAATTAAACAAAACAATAAAATGATGATGTGGCGCCATAAGGTGCTCCACTGCAGGTGGGGGAAGGAGGATAAAACTGATGACGTGGCGCCTTAGGGCGCCCCACTGTGATGCCCTTATAAAATGATATAGTGGGGTCAACTTATCATGATAGTGTGTGTAAAAGATGTTGCACACTTGCACCAGATGATCTCTAATATTTAATCGCAATGATAAATAAAATATTGTGAAATGGTATAAATCTGCGAAACAGAATCACAATATAATATAGTAAAATGCCATTTTCTGGTTGCATAAACAAAACCAAATGCAACGCGTGATTAATTAATTGAGTGTACAGAGTGGTTACAATTGGATTGCAAGTCCTATACACGTTCTACAACCATTTAATATAATTTTCTCTCAAAACAAAAGAAAGCATTTTCAATGTATTGGTGACATTTTTTAATAAATGCAAGATTTTCGGCATCACCCTATATATTTACTCCATCTATCTATAATCTATAGTATGACTTACCTTCTCCTTGAATCCTGTTTTGACTTGATGTGTTTTCTTATGCTATAATTAACCAACTTGGCTTCGTGCATAATCTGCGTGATAGTATAATTTGTAGAGAGATGATGGTGGGGTGGGCGTTGGTGTTGGTGTTGGTGCTGGCCATGGCGGCGGCGGCGGTGGCAGGTGGTGGTGGCGAAGTGAGGTATGATGGAAGGTCGCTCATCATCAATGGCCAGCGGAAGCTTCTCTTTTCTGGCTCTATTCATTATCCAAGAAGCACTCCCGATGTATAATCTCTTTCCCTCATATGCATAGTTGCATAGTTACATATGTAATCAATTGCAAACTGCATTTTTACTACAAACTGCATTTTTACTACAAACTGCTAACTAAATCTTATCCATTAGATTTTTAGATTTGATGTACAAATAATATTAATCAAGATTAAAAAGTATAATGTCAAATTGACATTTGTATGCAGCAAGTTGACATTCATATGTTTTAGTCCTGATATTCATATGTTTTAGTTTCAATTTTGTTGACATTATTTATCATCTATTAGACATCAGATTTGGAAATCTAATGGATGTAACTTAGTTTGCCGTTTGTAATAAAGATGCAGTTTGCAGTGTAGTGCTATATCACTTGAAAACAAAATCAAGTTTTTTTATAATACTAAGTACTACTCCACCTATCATGCCATAATCAAAGCAATGGTATATTATGTAAAAATGATATTCCATCCGTCTACGAAAAATAGTCATATTTGTAGACGACACGAGTTTAAATGAGAAATTGATAAAGTAAAAGAGATGAGAGAAAAATTAGGTAAAGTAAGAGAAAGAAAGAAAAAAAAGAGAGAGTAAGAGAGAGAGGAGATAAAGTGATTAAAATATGAGAGAGTTTCTATTTTTATGATGAGACTATTTTTCATGGAAATCCTAAAATGATAAAATGACACTAGTTTTTCATAGATAGAAGGACTAATATGATGCATAAAAATAGTCATATTTTTCTATACTATCCACTTATACGGATTTTAAACAGATGTGGCCATCTTTAATATCTAAAGCTAAAGAAGGAGGACTACATGCCATTGACACTTATGCATTTTGGAATCTACACGAGCCACGGCCAGGACAAGTACGACTATTGACTCATTTTCTAGTAACAATAATTTAATCAAAAATTTTTCCATTTCTCTCTTAGTTTAACAATGGTGCATTAAAACTCGTGTACAACCAAGAGTACATACTCTTTAGGACGGAGAGCGTATGTATAGTGATTTTATTCTTAGGAGATTTGTGCATATATATTTATATATACTCCCTTGTCCTAATAAAGAGAGTAAAATGAGATAGATGAAAAGGTACAAATGGTATTATTTTCAATTTAGAAAATTTAAAAAGAAACATATTTCATTTTTAACAGAAAGAGTATATCACTTGCTTTTTAGTACTGTTCTACATCTACTTTATATCTCAACATTACAAACAACTTACACATTATATTTGGTTAATGTACTAATTTTATGGAAATTTCAGTATGACTTCAGCGGAAGAAGCGATATAGCGAGATTTATGAAGGAAGTTCAATCTCAAGGCCTTTATGTCTGCCTAAGGATTGGGCCTTTCATAGAGGCCGAATGGTCTTATGGGTAACTAACCATATACTGACTCGAAATTCCGACATATTAGTTCAAGATTAATGGGCATTGCATCGTAACTCATCTTTAGTAATTTGCGTGCTATAGAGGCCTTCCTTTTTGGCTCCATGACATCCCCGGGATGGTATTTCGTTCCGATAACGAACCATTTAAGGTATGTACTCCCTCCGTCCCACATAATTTGGGACACTTTGACCGGGCACGGGTTTTAAGAAATGTAATAAAAAGTTAGTTGAAAAAGTTAGTGGAATATGAGTCCTACTTTTATATATTAATTTTATAATTAAATGTGAGTAGGAATGAGTTAGTGGAATGTGGGGTCCACTACCAAAAATGGTAAAAGTGAAATGGGTCAAATTATGTGGGACGTCCCGAAATGGAAAACTGGGTCAAATTATGTGGGACGGAGGGAGTATCTTTTTTTCAATTCTTGGTAGTTGAGAAAGAGGTGTTACACTATCTTGTTAGTTAAATCGAAAAATGTAAATAAAATAATATTCCTATTTCACTCTTGACGCAACAGATTCACATGCTAAATTTTACGACAAAGATAGTGAATATGATGAAATCTGAGAATTTATTTGCGTCACAAGGAGGACCTATCATACTATCTCAGGTACAATTTTTCTCTCAATTTCTCTCTTTTTTTTCAATTATATTAGGCATTGAACATAAATAATTGCACCATAGATTATAAAGACACTTGTCTAATATATCGTTGTATTGAGTAATTGGATCATAGTCTATTATAATAAAAATGATATGAATTCAGATCGAAAATGAATATCAAAATGTGGAAAAGGTTTTTGGCAACAAAGGGCCGCCTTATGTCCGTTGGGCCGCGGAGATGGCTGTGGGCCTCAAGACCGGCGTGCCATGGGTTATGTGCAAGCAAGATGATGCTCCGGATCCCGTGGTAAAGTCCATTTCTCAATATCCTAATTGATGTTTGATTTTTCAAAATATTGGAGTAATTCATAATACGAGAAATTGCAAATTACTCCTTCCGTCTATGAAATATTGTTCACTTTTATCATTTTGGTCCGTCCATGAAATGATGTTCACTTTGCTTTTTCCCATTTTTGTTAAATGGAGCTCACTTTCCACTAATTCATTATACTCACGTTCTATTATAAAACTACTAATAATGGAACCCACATTTCACTAATTTTTTCCACTCATTTTTCTTCACATTTCTTAAAACCCGCGCAGAGTTAAATGTAGATAACATTTCGCGGGCGGAGGGATAGTCATCTCTAACCCATTTATGCCATCTCCAAACCATTTCTCAATGTCTCGTGGGCCTCAAGATTGTTGTACCTTAGGCCATCTCCAACATTTACACAAAACTCAAACCCATTTGCGACTATATGTCACACACAAAAAATAATTTACTCTAACCATTTACACCAAACTCAAATTTTGTGGAGTACAATTTTTGAGAATATGTCTTGCACAACTTTTGTAGTAGACCCATATTTGGTGTATAGAAAAATGCAAAAATGAGTTTGAATTTGCAGTGTAATTAGAAAAAAATTTTATACTAAAAATGAGATTTAGCGTATGATTGAAGATGACTTTAGTATTACGCATTGAGCATGAACACTTGACACATAGTTGTGCTGTTTGTTTCTATAATTTGATCGAATCCAATAAGTGATTATAATACTCCTTCTGTCCCATAAAAATATGGGTGGATGAGATGACATGAAAATTAAGATAAAATTGGTAAAGTAGGAGAGAGGAGGAGAATGATATGATAAAGTAAGAGAGATGAGGAGAATGATAGTTAAAGTAGAGTTAGTGGACAGTGTGACCTACATTATTAAATTGATATAACTTTTCAAAAATAGAATACACATATTTTTGTGGGACGGACGAAAATAAAAAGTGCATATATTTTTATGGGACGGAGTAAGTATTTTCAACATACACATATGTGCCAATCTGATATACAAACAAATCCCGATACAAGTTTAATCAAAGAATATTAGATAAATATTCCTGATTGACAATGCACATTATATGTATGACAAGAAGCATAGTTCTAAACTGTGTTATGAATTTCCAAATTTAGCTATTACTAGTACTATCTGTATAGTATGGAGTATATTAACTTATTAAAATGTAACATGAACTAATTAAAGCTTAGTGAATATCTTAATCTAGTCTATAAATCTTTCATTACATCTACAGATTAATGCCTGCAACGGGTTGACATGTGGAGAGACATTTGTCGGACCAAATTCACCAAATAAGCCAGCAATTTGGACTGAAAACTGGACACATTTGTAAGATATCAAATATTACACTATTATTCTACTACTACTACTACTATTTTAGTGTTATAAATTATATGGATCCATGATATGTATAAACCACATTTTGTTACAATGAAGCTATGATGTGTACGGTAATACCACCAAAATCAGACGGGCTGAAGACATTGCATACCACGTTGCTCTATTCATAGTCAAAATGAACGGAAGCTACATAAATTATTACATGGTATGTTCGAATTTCCAACCATTTTGACACTACTATTAGTATTACCAATTGTATTTTCGACTACATTACATGGTTGTTTGACTTTC
This sequence comes from Salvia splendens, assembly GCF_004379255.2. Taxonomy (NCBI): domain Eukaryota; kingdom Viridiplantae; phylum Streptophyta; class Magnoliopsida; order Lamiales; family Lamiaceae; genus Salvia; species Salvia splendens. The sequence goes on along the minus strand of NC_056033.1, from coordinate 7,041,482 downwards.
TAGTATCACGGGGGAACCAATTTCGGAAGGAACGCTGCGGCATTCGACATAACTAGTTATTATGATCCAGCTCCACTAGACGAATATGGTAACTAACTAACATAACTAACTTTTTTGCATCTAATTAACTTTTCGAAATTCATAGGTTTAATCAGACAACCAAAATGGGGACATCTGAAGGAGCTTCATGCAGTGGTTAATCTATGTTCAGACACCCTACTGCATGGAACTCAAATAAACATCTCTCTGGGTACACTGCAACAAGTAAATTCTTCGACTATCGAATAAAAAGTTGTTTTTATTTTGAGAACGGCGAACTCGTAAATTTATTTATTTTTTTAAAAATTTAACAGGCCTATGTATACAAGGGAGTAAAAAACGAATGTGCAGCATTTCTTGTGAACACAGATGGTGCAAAGGAAGCAACCGTCCAATTTCAGAATCAAACATATATAATTCCTCGAAAATCAATTAGCATATTGCCAGACTGCAAAACAGATGCATTCAACACAGCAAAGGTAACACATTAAATTCTAAACATCAATGTGTGATTGCTTATACTCTGACATTGATTAAATTGAGATCGTCTGACCATCTTATCCTTTAAATTCTTGAATAGGTGAGCAGTAAAGGAAGCACGAGAACAATGACACCAATTGTGAAGTTGGATTCAAAAGAGATGTGGGAAGAAGTGGATGAAGCTATTGCAGCGTTTGGTAATACCTCTTGGAAATCAAATAGTTTGCTAGAGCAAATGAACACCACCAAAGATACATCTGATTATCTATGGTACACTGCTAGGTAAAAAATCAAGATTATTTCATCTAACCTATTATGATTGTCATATATTCAACAATTAAACTGGATGACTCGAAAATTTGACCTATTTTTCTATTACTATATGCAGTTATGAGCAATCTGAGGAACAGTCTACTATGATAAGAGTGAATTCTCGAGGTCATGTGTTGCGTGCATTCGTCAATGGAGAATTTATTGGTGAGATAACATGTACTTTATTGTTATAAATCTTTATATATATTAGAACAATAATATTGTTTTTATTTAGGCTCGGGACATGGGACTTTCACAAATCAAAGATTCATTTTGGAGAAGAATGCTCCTTTGAAAAGAGGAGTAAACGACATTTCGTTGCTAAGCATAATGGTCGGCTTACCGGTAAATTGACTAAATCATTTGAATTTCGTAGGCAGTAGGCATGGGTTGGCGCAATATAGGATTCGTTTCAATCCCCCAAAGCTGTTGGACTAATGTAGTTTAGGGTTATGAGTTTAGGGTTATTACGTGCTGCCTTCGCTATTTATTTCAATTTGAGATTGTCATTGAGACCATATCATACTTCATTACTCGTCTTTTCTTTCTGTCCTTGTTTCGGTGGACTTTGACCTTATTTGTCCTTGAGCATTTTGGAGTTGCTTAGATGTTGTTTTAGGCGTTGTTCTCCTCCACGTTTTGCGGTTCAAGTGTTTCATTTATTAAAATAATTGATTAGAATTTTATTGTCTAAAGGTTGTTATCCAAGTTTATTTGACATCTTTTTTGGGTAAAAGTTATTATTTTTTTCATTAGTAAATTTGTAATAGTGAAAAATCAATGGTACTATAGGATTCAGGGGCGCATATGGAGCGTATAGCAGCAGGATTGGAGAAGGTGAGAATAGGAGAAAAAGACTTATCTAACCTTTCATGGGGATATCAGGTATGTATAAATTCGTGTGAGATCGTCTCATTTTGAGATGGATCAAGATCAAAATCTATACTTTATTGCACCCAAAGTCTTGTTATGATCATCCTCTAATTTACGACATTACCCGCTCCAAAATTGCTTAAATGCTTTCATGAAATTTGACTATTTTATTGGATTTATTGAAATGAAAAGGTTGGGTTAAATGGAGAAAATATGCAACTTTACACAGAAGATGGATCACAAAAAGCAAAATGGAACAAATTTCCCTCATCTTCTCGGCCACTTAAATGGTACAAGGTATGTAAGTATTAATATCAGCAATGATATGAGAGCATATTGTCGAAATAATCATGAAATTTAGATTTATTTATAATTATTCTTGATTATTTTTTGGTAAGACTATACGATTTGTTAGCCGAAATATCATGTGTGGATATCACTATCGACGAAAACGATGTCTTTTTCATAAATGAAGCGCGCTGTTTGGTTAAAAATATCAACGGTATATTACACGTCAGCATCCGGATTTTTCACCGTGAGATGATTGGAACAAATCGAAACTTTATGATTTTTCTTGCTGATTTTTAAAGTTGCAGGACAAAATAAAATTTTACTGAACTTCGCAATATTTCTTGATAGTTTGCCCTATAATTTATTCCAACAATATAAGTAATTAATTTTTTTAATTGCGTTTTCTTTTCTTAGTCAAAATTTGATGCACCCAAAGGCAATGATCCAGTTGCACTAAATTTGGGGTCAATGGGGAAAGGGCAAGTTTGGATCAATGGTGAAAGCATCGGTCGATATTGGATCTCATTTCTCAACCCTCAAGGTTCTCCTTCACAAAGATGGTAATCGAAATGTTTTTGTAGCTATTTTTTTTCTGAACTGCTACCCTATTGTTGTTATTCGTCATGTTTTTAACTTGATTTTTTAGAAATTAGCGAAATTTCTTGATGGTCAATTGTTATAATTTATATACATGTGTATTTTGCAGGTATCACATACCAAGAGCATTCTTGAAGGCCAGATATAACTTGTTAGTGATGTTTGAAGAAGAAGGGGGCAATCCTCTAGGCATATCAGTAGATACTGTTTCAGTAGCAGTAGCATAATTAATCATTTCTTTTCAATCTTCATTTAATTTGTTTTGTTTTGTTTTGTTTCACCACAATATAAGTATCATAATTTTGTGATATCTATGTAACTAAATTTTCTACATCTGAAACTATCACAATTGTTTTTGACATTTATACAACAAATGAAATGGCTTAAACATCAGACCTGTTTTGTGAGCCACATCAAAATATTTGATTATTAAAATTCTAAAAATTGAAGATTACACATTCATCAAAAAATTCAAAATGTATGTATAGTTATTTTTTTTAGCATTGTCATCTAACTAATTGATAATGATTAAAATCGATTTTCTTGTGTTAATTACATCTTAACTTAAAAATCATGAAACGAAAATAAATATAATAATTTATAATAAAAGACAAAAATTACTTAATAATCATTCTCATTCACATATCCATCTATGATCTATCATAGTGAAGAAGAAAATCTCCATTCTTAAAGTTAAACCATTTTAGTAACAAATCAAAATCAATAAAAAAATTAAATCTAATTAATCATAAAATCCCAAGCAAATTAACAACAAAATGCAGACATAGAATATATATTATATTCTACTATATATATTCTATGGTAATATTAATACCATTACCACGAGATCAATTTATGTAATTATATAAAGATTGCTTAATTAAAATTGGATCCGTAGCACCCCTTATTTGATTGATTTCCAATAAAGTGTTAATACCATTACCACGAGATCAATTTATGTAATTATATAAAGGGGAATATTTAATAATTTTGATGAAAGTACCAAAATAGTCTTCCAATTACCCATATTTTCTAATATGAATATAAATTCTTACCTTTCTTCTAAAATAGTATTCATACTTTGGATTAATAATAGTACTATCACTTATCATTTCAAAGAGATTTTCGGACAAGTCACCATATTTCATTTTTCTTTTCTAGTAGAGTTTTTCATTTAAGTCCAATTTTTAAATTTTGGAATTTTTTGTAGAGACTTTCATTCTAAATCCCTAAATTTTAAAATATCTCTCTCAATTTAGATTTGCTTTATTGTTTGGAATTTCTATAAATCATAGATTTTATGAATGGAAAAACTCAAAAGAACAATTAGTATTATCCTTACAAATATAAAAATAGCAATTTAATAAGGAAACAATAAATTAATAGAAAATCGGTTTAAATAAAATTATCTTTATTCATTAGTAAAATGCCATTTTGTGGATGCATAAACAAACTAAATGCAACACGTGCTCTGAGTTAATTCCCATAAATTAATTAATTTAGTATATAAAGTGGTTACACATAAACGTTATAGAAAAATTAAATTTAATTATCACTCAACACAAAAGAAATCGTTTTCAGAGTATTGATGATCTTTTTAATTAATGCAGCATTTTCGCGTTGTCCCTATATATTTACTCCATCTATCTATATTACTTATATCTTCTCCTTGAATCCTGTTTTGACTTGATGTGTTTTCTTATGCTATAATTAACCAACTTGGCTTCGTGCATAATCTGCGTGATAGTATAATTTGTAGAGAGATGATGTTGGGGTGGGCGTTGGTGTTGGTGCTGGTGCTGGCCATGGCGGCGGCGGCGGTGGCAGGTGGTGGTGGCGAAGTGAGGTATGATGGAAGGTCGCTCATCATCAATGGCCAGCGGAAGCTTCTCTTTTCTGGCTCTATTCATTATCCAAGAAGCACTCCTGATGTATAAACTCTCTCTCACACACACATATATGTATGTGATACAGACCAAACGGGAGAACTCATCCCAAAAGACTAGCCTGTTAGGAGAGAGAGCCCATTTAGTCTATATACCCCACATCAGTTGTTTCACACGACCGATGTGGGAATTGAGTCCGTAACATTCGACCCTCCTTTAAGGGCCAACGTCCTCGTTGGTCACGGCCACGTTGGTCACGGCTGGTTCTTTGCCAGGCCACCACTCCGTGGGCCACCACTCCGAGTTCTCGTTGGTCACGGCCACGTTGGTCACGGCGAATTCTTTGCCCTGCCACCACTCCGTGGGTCACCACTCCGAGCGGTCCCAAACGCACTCATTGGTCACGGCGAGTTCGTTGCCCGGCCACCACTCCGAGCCGTTTGGGCTCTCAATGAAAGCACCAATTGATACAGACCAAACGGGAGAACTCATCCCAAAAGACTAGTCTGTTAGGAGAGAGAGCCCATTTAGTCTATATACCCCACATCAGTTGTTCTCACGACCGATGTGGGAATTGAGTCCGTAACAGTATGCTACCTCATCGTTGCATCAATGCATATGCATTAACCCTATATTATTCGTTGACAACACCAAAATTTGACGGGTGTGCATCAATTAAGCATTGAATTTGTCTACAAAAAAATACCATCATAGGACAGTTGAGAGTTTTTAAAATTGTGTTTTGTCATTTAAAGTGCGTTGAACAAATTAAAATTCGACTAAATTTCATGATTTTTTTATGATGATATATATAAATGCCAGTTATTTAAAACGTGTACCAACAAGAAATATGCATAATACTAGTTCGGTATCAAAATAATCCTATTTTTCTATTCTATTTTGGACAGATGTGGCCGTCTTTAATATCGAAAGCTAAACAAGGAGGAGTTCATGCTATTGATACCTATGTATTTTGGAATCTACACGAGCCTCAGCCAGGAAAGGTACTGACTATTTATTGATCATCTTTTTAAAGACAGGATACCACCATTTATGTGTGTATATTACTTCATGATTACAACTCCACTTTATATCTCAACTTTTCAAACACCTTATATGTTAGTATATTTCACTCATATTCAGTATGAGTTCAGTGGAAGAAACGATATAGTGAGATTTATCAAGGAAGTTCAATCTCAAGGCCTTTATGTTTGTCTAAGGATTGGGCCTTTTATAGAGGCCGAATGGTCATACGGGTAATTAACCAGACTCAAATTTCCGATCTATTAGTCGAAGATTAATCAACATTGCATCACAACTAATACTTAATAGCATGTGCTATAGAGGCCTTCCATTTTGGCTCCATGATGTTCCCGACATTGTATTTCGTTCCGATAATGAACCGTTTAAGGTATGTATCTTTTTGCTATCCTTGGTGTTACACAGTTACACTTAGTACCAATATTAGTATACAGTTATATCATAACAATGTAAATAAAAGATTATTTATTTCTGTTTTATCCTTGATGGGACAGATTCACATGCAAAATTTTGTCACGAAAATAGTGAATATAATGAAATCCGAGAATTTATTTGCCTCACAAGGAGGACCTATCATACTATCTCAGGTTCAATTTCTCTCTTTATTTCTCTTATTTTTCAATTATTGTAGACATTGAAAATGAATAATTATAGCGCGCAATTTCTAAGGATGCGATCTAATGGATCATAAAAATGGGATGATCATTCAGATTGAAAACGAATATCAAAATGTGGAAAGAGGTTTTGGCGACAAAGGGCCACCTTATGTCCGTTGGGCTGCGGCGATGGCTGTGGGCCTCCAGACCGGTGTGCCATGGTTTATGTGCAAGCAAGACGATGCTCCGGATCCCGTGGTAAAGTCCATTTCTCGATATCCTAATGTTTGATTTTTCTCAATTTATTAGTATTTCATATTATGAAAATTTGTGAATTAATATATGTACTATTGATGTGGTAAACAATTGTACCATAGTATAATTTAATTTTCGACTGCTGAGCTTTGCAATCAGCACTCCCACAAGTTGAATTTCAAGGTAACATGTTAAAAACATGTTTAGAAATATGAATATAGATCTAGATCCATTACTTTTGATATCCATATGTATGCTTTTTAGTGAACAGTTCAATAAGAAAGAACTATAAAATCTTTGATTGAACATACATATTATTTGTGTGACAAAAGAATGGTTTTAAACTGTGTTATGAAGTTCTAAATTTCTGGTAATATTTTTCTGTAATAAAGAAATATAGCTATTAACGGCACCATATGCTTATATACTTTTTTGTCTATATTAATAATTAAATTTCAAATTTAATTAAAGTTTGTTATCCTAATCTAGTCTATATATATTTCAAAACATTTGCAGATTAATGCCTGCAACGGATTGAAATGTGGGGAGACATTTGTAGGACCAAATTCCCCAAATAAGCCAGCAATTTGGACTGAAAACTGGACACATTAGTAAGGGATCAAAGTATTATTATTATTATTATTGGTATTATTTGTTACCATTGTATTGTTATAAATTATTTGAATACATGAGATGTATAAACCTACAATTTTTTAAAATGAAGCTATGATGTGTACGGCAATGCCCCCAGAATCAGATCGGCTGAAAACATTGCATACCACGTTGCTCTATTCATAGTAAAAATGAATGGAAGCTACATCAATTATTACATGGTATGTTCGAATTTTTGAACATTTCAACACTAGTATTACCTCTTGTATTTCAACAATACTATTATAACATGGTTTGCTTGGTTTCTAGTTTCACGGTGGTACCAATTTCGGAAGCAACGGTTCTGCATTCGAGCTAACTAGCTACTATGATCCAGCTCCACTAGACGAATATGGTAACTAACTAACTAACATCAAAATCGAAATTGATGTGATAAAATTAAATATATTGTGAAACAAAATCACATCATTTCAGATAAATCATCGTTGTTTTAATTAACACTTGAAATAGAATAACTTTGTTTTCTTGTCACATCATATTTGATTTCCTCATATTAATTTTGATGTGGACTTCTTTGGAAAATTTTCACAAACTTGAAAATTAAAGTTGTGAGATCAACCATAAATTATGATTTAAATGTCATCTTTCCTTTTTGCATCTGATTAATTTTTCAAAATTCATAGGTTTGATCAGACAACCAAAATGGGGACATTTGAAGGAACTTCATGCCGCAGTCAGTCAATGTTCAAACACCCTACTATATGGAACTCAAACTATAATCTCTTTGGGCGAATTGCAACAAGTAAATTCGTCAACTATCAAACAAAAAAGTTATTAGTAGTTTTATTATGAGCAAGGAGAACTGAGAAATATAATTTTTTTTTCTCAAAAATTAACAGGCCTATGTATACAAGGGAGAGAGAGACGAATGTGCAGCATTTCTTGTGAACACAGACGGGGCACACGATGCAAACATCCAATTTCAAAGTCGAACATATGAAATTCCTCGAAAATCAATTAGCATATTACCAGACTGCAAAATAGAGGCATTCAACACAGCGAAGGTAACATATCAGGCCTTTAACTAACAGTACTTCAATCATTTTTCTCTAGTACTTATCTATTTTATGTTAAAATATGTACCGTCTACTAACAAGATTTTAGATATCTTGGTCAACCACGATAATAAAAGTGACTCCATTATTTGTTTTGATAGATTATGAAGGATTGATTTAAATTGAGATCGTGTGATCATCTTATCCTTTAAATACTTGAATAGGTGAGCAGTAATGAAAGTACAAGAACAAGGACACCAGTGGTGAAGTTGGACTCAAAAGAGATATGGGAAGAATTGCATGAATCTATTGCAGTGTTTGATAAGACCTCTTTGAAATCAAATATTTTGCTAGAGCAAATGAACACCACCAAAGATACATCTGATTATCTATGGTACACTTCTAGGTAAAAAATCAAGTTTATTTCATCTAACTTGTTATGTTTGTCACATTAGCACAAATAGTAATGAATCTATATCATAACTTAAAATTCTGACCTATTTTTCCTTGCAGTTATGAGCAATCTGAGGAGCAGTCTACTACGATAAGAGTAAATTCTCTTGGTCATGTGTTGCGCATATTTGTCAATGGCAAATTTATTGGTGAGATAATATATTGACTTTATTACTTCAAATCTCCTTATAAGAAAACTACTATATGTAGAAAATTAAAACAACAATATTGTTTGATTTAGGTACGGGACATGGGTTATACAGAAATCAAAGTTTCATTTTGGAGAAAAAAGTCACATTGAGAAAAGGAGTAAACGACATTTCCTTGCTAAGCATAATGACTGGATTACCGGTAAATTGACTCAATTCTATTTGTATTTGATTTATTATAAAGTCAACTGGTGCAATATATGACTCATTTAAAGTTTTGAAATTCGCTTAATTGTTTAAGACTGTGATTTTGTTATTGTTTAACTTCGTGAATTTTATGATTTCGTTGTTATTTGTGGTTATGTGGACTGTGATATTGTGCTCATGTTCAAGACACATTGTTTAGGTTTTTGTTTTCTTTTTGTTATGTGGAATTTTGGTATATACCATGAACTTTTGCTTGCGGTTTTTCGGATTGAGCGTTTTATTTTTAAGAAATGATTGGAATTTTCTTGTCTAATTACTGTTATCCAAGTTTATTTAAACATCTTTAGGGTAAAAATTATTGTTTTTTATTTGTAACACTGTAATTTGTGAAAATTAATTATAAATCAATCTTGGTTTAAAAAATGGCACTACAGGATTCAGGAGCATATATGGAGCGTAGAGCATCAGGATTGGAGAATGTGAGAATTGGAGATAAAGATTTATGGAACCTTTCATGGGGATATCAGGTATGTATGAATTCGTGTGGGATGGTCTCATTTTGAGATGGATCATGCTATGATCCTCCTCTAATTTACGACATCACCCGTTCCAAAATTGCTTAAATAACGCCTTCATGAAATTTGACTATTTTATTGGATTTATTGCACTGCAAAGGTTGGGTTAAAGGGAGAAAGCATGCAAGTTTACACACAAGATGGATCAAGAAGAGCAAAATGGAACAAATTTTGCTCATCTTCTCATCCATTGAAGTGGTACAAGGTACGTACTAATTAAATCGACATCGTTCTGAGGGCAAATTGACAAAAAAAACAAGAAATTTAGGTTTGTTCGTAATTATTCCATGACGACATAAACGATGTCCTCTATTCATGAAGAAATTTCTAATTACACGATATCGATCGTTTTTTTTATTGTGGAATAATTATGAACTAATTCAAATTTGTGATTTTTCCAGCTGATTTTTTAAATTGCTGGATAGAATAAAATTTGACCAAATCCTTATAGTTTTTTTTGCTGGTAGTTTGCCCTATATATTAATTTATTCCAACAATATAAGTAATTAATTTATTTTATTGCATTTTCTTTCTTAGTCAAAATTTGATGCACCCAAAGGCAATGATCCAGTTGCACTAAATTTGGGGACAATGGGGAAAGGACAAGTTTGGATCAATGGTGAAAGCATAGGTCGATATTGGATCTCATTTCTCAACCCTCAAGGCTCTCCTTCACAAATATGGTAATCGAAATGTTTTCATTGTCTTTGGTTGTATGTTGTTTTGTCATCTTTTTTACTGTCATGTTTTGTCTTTTAAAAATTAGTGTCATTTCTTGATGATCAATTGTTATAACTTAAATACATAAAACTTTTTGCAGGTATCACATACCAAGATCATTCTTGAAGCCTAGAGATAACTTGCTAGTGATGTTTGACGAAGAAGGGGGCAATCCTCTAGGCATATCAGTAGATACTGTAACAATAACATACTAACAATGGCATAATTAAACAATTTCTTGTCAATCTTTATTTCATTTTGTTTTGTTTCACCATAATAAAATTACCACAATAAAATTATCACAAAACATCTTCATTATTAAGTTGAATTTCGTCAGTCACAAAATTTGCACTTGGTCTTGTTCCATCTCCCTATCCATCTTCTACACACTCACATGTTAGCAAAACAAAACATACAATCACGAACATAAACCAAATAAACACATAAATTGTTTAATCAATTCGACAAGATATGTGTCTACACGTTGGACTAATGACAAGTCAGATATTCACTATATAATTTTCTGATACTATTGACAATACAAGAGAATGTATATGCAGATATAGTGCACTCTAATCATATCCTCGTAGAAACTGAGTTCGGCCTAAATATAAATTGTATGGAATCCCAATAATGTACTCAACTATAAGAATTGAGTTGGACCGTCCTAAATATAAACTGTAGGAAGCCATACAGAAAAGTCAACAATAGGAGAACATATATAGTGGATGATCTATTCACTTTTTTCAAGCTTCATATTAAACACGTTTACAAATTTTACTATATAGACAACTTTTTATTATGAATAAATTTTTAAAAAAGTCAGATAACATATTATAAATATATTTTCATACAAAATAGTTGCATTTTCACATAAGCTACAATTCATGAATTGTAAACAAAAATCAAGTCTCTCACACTATTTATTTCATAGCAGACTTGCATGAATGAGTAACATAGAATCTACGTTGTACAGAAAGAATATATTGTTTCATCACCTAAATACTCATTTCTTGAATCTACATTTGCAAGATCAAGCAAGCTTCTGTAGCAGTTTCAGCATGAACCAGTGAAACAAACCATCACCATGTCCAGATCAGCTGCTTCTACTTGTAAGCAACAAACCCCGATTTTTGCCCTTTTCAGCAACGCTAATGCCGTCTCCCTCTAAACTTCTCATTTACCAATCAATTTTCTTTTGCTGCGGGGGATTCCCTATGTTTCTTGTACTGCCTCGCTTTTGACTTGAATCTCGACCGAGCTTCTTCTTTGTCAGTCTCCCAGGCGCTTGGTGGCAACATAGCTTTCTGAGAAGGGAGTTCGGAGATGAAAAGCAGGGTCTGCGCCCATCCAGCATACTTCCCATATTTGCTCACAAAAGCATCTGCAACACGACTGCAGATTCGTGGTGTCAAGCTGGTGCCTGCCAGTTCAGGAAGGAGATACCTGGTGGCGATCTTTTGCAAATGTATATTAGTAAAATTGATCACATATGATCTCTCTTTTCTCTTTTCCCAAAATAAGAAACAACAAGCAGGAGGAACTGGGATGGGTTAACCAACCTTCCACACATGAGTATCAACAGGAATTGCGTGATGATGATCCAAAGCAAAAAGAGCAATGCACGCAGCAACCTTCGGGCCAACACCAGGTAAACTTGAGAGACCGCCAACCGACTCTTGAAGATCTAGTTTACGAAGAGAAGCAAGCCACTCCTGACCCCCTTCAGGCTTCGATTGCAAAGCCGCAACAGTGCCAACAATATATTTAGCCCTGATCCATTTTTCAAAACAAATTTACAAATGCATTGTGGCAACAAGTTGAATCAATTTGAGAGAGAAGGGAAACAATGAAAACTTTTGATAACCTATAGTATTACACTGTCAAGACTACTAAAAGAGAAATTCTTGAATCAAGGCTGCATTTTTACCCACTTTTTCAAACCCAATAAATAAGAAAAAAAGGAAAAATCGCATAGATTCTCATTAACTCAAATCATTAGCAAGACTACACCAATAGCTCATCAAAGCACAGCTATGAAGTAACCATCAAGAAATATCCATATATGTATGCAATTAAATGCAAGTTTCTATCAGAATTCCATCAAATATGCATAACCAAATCTAAATCCACACACATAAACTTCAAACAAGCTAAATCAAAGTCTACCTGTACCCAAAACCAGCGTCTCGAAGCTCGGCCTCCGACAGCAGCGCCAGCTTTTCAATCGACGGAAACTCGTAAAACTCGAATTCTCCCACATTCCCCAGAAATCTTCCCTTGGACGAGATGAAATCAACCATTTTCGTAATCCTCTGTATATTATTATTCGAGGAGCAAATAAACTGAATCAGACATTCCAAGGGATCCTGTCGCAAAACCCTAGCCCCCTCCAAATGCAATGCCAGCTCAGCAAACCTCGAATCGGCAGCCCTAAATTCGTCCCAAATCGAATTCAGCGAAACGCCCATGTTCAGAAAATCGAAAAGCTCGGTCCTTGCGCGGTCCTCATCGTCCGTGAAATGACAGAAATACCCCACGCCGTTGTCATCGAGCTGCTTGAGGGAGACGAGGTGGGGCCCGATTGGGCCCGTGTACTGCAGCGGCCAGGTTTTCTTCCACCGGAACGTCTGGCCGGTGGGGAACGTGAGCGGTAGATAGAGCTCGGATTTGCTGATGTTGAGGGGTTTCCATTTGATCTCGGCGGCGGCGGTGGGGAATGGCAGGGGATTTTGGAGAATGTTGCGGCGTTTTGTGGAAACGGAAGTGATGAGTTTTGTGAAGGATTGGCAGTGAAGCGGCGGTGGAGGGGTTGAAGGGGACGGAGGCAAGGGAGATTTTGGTCTTTTCATTCTTGCGATTAGGAGATTAGGGATTGCAGTTATATTTGGGAAGAAGTCAGAGAAACTAAAACTTGTGAGGCGAATTAATGAAGAATAAAATGTCAAAGGGTAAAAAGTAGTTATATTTGTAACTTACGTAAAATTAAGGGACCAAAGTTGCAATTTATAACGGCAAAAATATCAGAAGAAATTTGATTAGTTAATCAGTGATTAGCAAAACAACTTTAACATTATTTTATCTATTTAAAAATACTACTCTTGCACATACAATAAGTCATTTTTATAACAAAATGCAATATAATTACTTCATTATTTCATTCTCTTTTCTAATTTTTACTTCATGGTTCTCTCTTTTAATTATTTCCGCTCTACTTAAATCTTTAAATATCATTTTCTCAAATCGAAGGACTATAAAAAACCGGTAAGGATCTCATCAACTTTTCCCCCTCCACCCCTGCTCCACCTCTCACAATAGAATAAAATAATTAACATCTCGCTTAGAAAGATATATTAACTAAATTAGAATATTAAACTTTAATCAATTGTTGGATTTTAATTAATTTAAGTATATAAAAAGAATGCAAGCCCATATATCTATATATTGAAGAAAAAATTGTAGGAGGTCGTAATATTTTAAACATTTGAAAACACTCTTGGTTTAACAATCTTAGATTTCCTAGCTTTCTCCCTTTAAACTTGGTGGCGGAGAATTGTTCCTGCATCAAATAGGCAACGAACGTGAATACCGAAACTAGCGGTTTACTTGCGGATACTAATCAATCATGGAGAAAATATAGTATAACAAGTAAATTTTGCGCAATATCATTATCTGATGAAATGAATTCTTAAAATGGCAAAATGGTTCTTTAAATGGTGGACGGAGGGAGTATTGATTATATGATGATATGAGTGTAGATTTGTTTTTCTGTTTGTAATTTCTGCCGCATATCATTAGATGATGACATGAATTCCTAATATATACAAGAGGATAAAAGAAGTATGTATTTAAATATTAACAAAGCAACACATGATAAAATCCAAAGTATTATTTAACATTATTATTACAAAAAAAAATTACATAATGAACGCAAGACAAAAAAAAACAGAGCTAATTAACGGATTTGGATCCCCAGCACAGCACACGAAAGGTTGTTACACTCATTCTATTATTTTAATTTTAAATTATAATATTATTTTATTTTATCATAAAATAATTTATTATATGCGCATGTTTAATTAACGCCCGAAGCAACAAGAAGATTGGTCACGAACTCTGTTACTATCATCATCATCATCACCATCATCATCATCATCATCATCATTCGCGGGTGATTTGTCAACCCTGCCTATGCAACACGGAGCCATGACCCAAAATCCAACCAAACTCAAAGTCCCCAAAACCGCCAGCATTCGGTAATACTGATCCAAACGGTTGTCACCCGCCGTCTCCCCAAACAAACTCTTCTTCCCCTCCCCTTCACTCATCTTTCTTACTATCGCCACCAAAACCACACTACTAAAATAGCCAACCCCCTCCACAAAATCCGTGTACACGTCGTAGTTGTCTCTGAGCTTGGTCGGCGCCTGCGCGTGGTAGTACGTCTCGATGCTGCTCCTAAAAAACACATCCACGATACGAGACATTAATGCATATCTTCCATATCTTTTGTTTAGTTATCTTTTGATTCATAGTATCGTTCTATATCTTGTTTTCTTGTTCCCTAAGCTAGTATTCTAGTATTATAAATAGGGATAGGTTGTTATCATTTTATTCATTCAATCAATATATGAAACTATCGTTATTTTGGCTCAATTGAGTAGCAAACAAGAAACATCTCCTAAGGCTGCCGACGAGTAAATCTCGCGCTCAGCCGCCCCTTTTGCCTTTCAAGTCGCCGACCCAAACGTTGGGCGCTCGACAACGTCAACACTCGTTTCTTGATTGTGTGTGGAAATCGACGTTAAGGATTTAGGTCCTTAACAGTAGCTTTGCTTTTTGTTTTACGTTGTGCTTCTCTTTTGCTAATCTTTTGTTAGTTTGTCTTTTTTGTTGAATGATTTATGGTGTACTCTCGGCTCGCCATCCTTGTGGCCGGGTCATTTTTACTTGTCGAAAAAAATTAAAGTCAGATTTTCCACTTAAGTATGTTTTTAAATAATAAATCAAAAATAAATTACTCCACAAGTCAGAATAGTAATATTGAAAAATTTATAATGTCTGATCCCAAACATAATTTCTGATTTTTTTTCATTTTTAACATTTTCTTGTCGATTTATATAATGTATCTTTTCAATATTTAAATATACTAGGAAGAGTAATGGCCAAAATTGGTCATGAACATATGATCATTTTACGATTTTGGTCATAAACTTTATCTTTTGGATTTTTTGATCCTAAACATATGGTCATTTTACGATTTTGATCATGGACTAACTATTACGTTAAAAATTAACGGTCAACGGATTTAATCCCGATTTTGACCAAATTAGACTTTTAATTCTGATTTTTTACTCCCTAATTAATTCCCCTTTAATCCAACTAAAACACTCTTCTTCTCCAAAGTAAAATACACCAATCCTTCCCCCCCTCTCCTATGTTCAATTCCTTGTCATCGCCGTTGACGAGTTTGAGAGCAGCCTTCTCATCGCCTTTGCTCAATTCCTTGTCCACTTGCTCGACCACTTGCAACCTCTCTAGTCCACTCACTATTTTGCAGCAACGCCGTCGCCGTGAAATGTACAATCCTCCGCTGCCAAACATCACCACACCGCCACCCATTTTCCCCTAAACTAGATAAATTATTCAACATGAGTAGTAGTATTACCTAAAGCGGATTAATCCTTTTTTTGGAAGAATTAGTAGTACTCACCCACCACTCACTGTGGGAGAAGAGATTATGCAAATAAATTTGACGTCACTTTAAAACAATAACTTCAGCCTTTGGAATATAGTAATTAGAAATTACTCATTTGAAATCAAATATTTTATTTCTTTCTATGCTGCCAAGCAACCTCCTATCATAGTCTTGTTATGAAGTGTTGATCAACATTTAAATTTAATTACATAATTCCTCAACATGTTATGAAGTAGCATCGAACTTTCCGATATAAATATTGTTTTGAGTGTTGATCACTGGTCAAAATTTAAATTGTACCCGGATTGAATAGGTACGTGATAACGTGATTACTCCATATTAATATCAGCACATGGAGGATTATCTATTACCATCATTTCCGATTAGTTCATCGATACCGTAAAAATTGTTATTTACGTAATTAATTTTACAAAATATAGAAAATTTGAAGTCTGATTTTTTTTCTTTTTATTTATTTCCTTTTTACAACAATAATGCATAAAATATTATACCCAACATAATATGTACTTTCTTCTTTACACGGAGTCTTAATTTTGGGCATTTCTTTTAAATACGGAGGTTAAGAAATATAAATATTTAATGAGTTAAGTGGACTGAGATCAAAGTAGAAGAGTTGTAAGAAATAAAATAAGAGAAGTTAAGAGTTGTATTTAGCCACAAAAATGACCCAACTGGAATGATATAATTCAACCAAGAATATGACTTAACACTAATAAGGAGAAGAGAGTATCAAATAGAGTGTGATAGGAAAATATAATAGAGATGGTACTCTTGTTTCCATTTTAGGAAATGTGTCATTTTTATTAGATATACCTAAAGAAAAACGTGTCATTTTTTTTATAGAACAAAGAGTGAATAAAAATTAAACTTTTATTTTACTAATTTTTTAAACTCATTTTCTTTTACATTTTTTTAAACCCGCATCAAGTCAAATGTATTGCGGGAGGAAAAGAGTATAGAATGTCTGATAATGCTGGTGTGTCGCATACAATTAATTAAG
The DNA here is from genome assembly GCF_004379255.2 of Salvia splendens. NCBI lineage: Eukaryota > Viridiplantae > Streptophyta > Magnoliopsida > Lamiales > Lamiaceae > Salvia > Salvia splendens. Next base: position 7,024,622 of record NC_056033.1, on the reverse strand, counting down.
CAAAACAATTTATAATTAATTGGGTGTGAGGTTATTTGTATTGGTATTGCTTGCACTCCACCTTCAAATCACGCCTCCACCATTGGTCAATCCCATGAGCCTCCTTAAACTTAAGCCACTCTTTGCAAATCCCATGAGCCTCCTTAAACCTTGTCGCCGCCGTAACGTTGAGAGTGATATGAGCACAAGGAAGAAGATGTAGCGGTTCATGCGACGAAAACATGCTCAAAACGGATCTTTTGGTGGCAATCCTCACAATCTTCCCCGCCCCGATCGCCTCCATTGACTCCCTGTTCTTAAAATACCCAGCATATTCCGAGCATATTGGATCCGCCCGGTTGATAAATACATACGGGACCCATGTTGACAGCATTGCAAAATAGTCCTTTTTACTAGTCTCAGTAGTAACCGCAACAGCAGCAGCAGCAGTTAACTGAGTTAAGCCAGCAGTCACGAAACTGGTGAGATACCTAATCCCAGTCTTCACCTTGTTGTTCTTGATTCGCTCGATCGGCAGAGAGATAAAGGGCGGGTTAAACAAGTACGTCTCGAGACGGACTTTGAATTTCTTCACTATTTCCCGCCCGACCGCCAGTGCTAGCGACGATCCCAGGGAATGCCCTACCAGCCAGACGCATTTGTGCTCTATCTGGATCGCCTGGGTGGCTGCTTCTAGCGCTGTCCGAAAACGATTGCTCTTCTGGATGCGGTTGAGGACGACTTTCACGTTCAGCTTGACGTCCTCTTCCCAGTTTTCCGGCTTCATGATCGTGCCGCGGAATGCAATCACGTATTGCGGTGGCCCGCCGGTTTGGTGGCAGGAGCTTAGTAACCTGAAGACCACCCCAAAAATCGAGCCGTCATTGTTGTCTACGAGGCGTTGGTAGACTTGGAAGTTGAAAGAGTCCCACCACGGATGGGCCAGGGCGTATGGGTATTTCCGGTTATGTCGTTGGTCATGTTGCAAGGTGTAAACTCCCTGGACCAAGCTGGCTAACACTGACCTTTTGTGGTTCAAGTTGCTCCTGTCATTAGACAGAGTCTGGTGTGAGATCGTCTCGTATTTTCAACCAACTTTACTCTATATTTTTTAAAAATCTATGCTGAGTCAAAATGGGATATATAATGGGAGATAAGGTAGGGGCGGAGCCAGAAATTCAATTTAGCAAATGAAAATTATTTTTTTATATATATAATTAACAACTTAGGACTCGTTTGATAAAAAAAGATGAGATATGAGAATATATGTAAAATAAGATAAGAAATACGGGCTTCATGTCAAGATATGCAAAGATATGATTTTTTTTCGTTGTTGTTTGATAGAACGGAAATTATCTAAATTTTTATAGTATATTAAATAACATGGCTTAACTTGACAAATTGGTGGGTTACATAAACATGGTTAAGGTTATAATTTTGGTAAGATTAGGAAGGATATCAAACAATTAGAAATGTCCATATATAATTCTTTATCTTGTATTACTAACTTATCAAATACACCCGTATTAATTGAAATATATTGTGAATGCCCATTGTCCCTTATTTATAAATTTATAATGAACTCAAAAATATTTGACTCATGTATAGTGTGGGCTGTTACCAATCAACGGCGGTGAGATGTGAAGGCCCACTGCGGCTGAAAGTTTGATCCTCATAGGCCATTAATGCTAATTAACTGCACAAATAAATCACATCAACTTATATACAAATTAATCACATCAACACATTGAAAGATATCATTTTAGTAAAAAAATTGAGAAGGGTTTGATAGTGTTTGTGTCCTCAAACTCTTTTCTTCTTCAATGTTATGGACATTTTCTTGAATGTTCTAAAAGATGGTAATACAAAACGCTCTTAACCTTTTTTTTTAAATGTCATTTTATGTGTGAAGAAAAAAAAAATCATCGTAGAGTACCGCAAAATAGATCGGCTTTTCATTACCCTATTTTATATAGCTACATTACCCTATTTTATATAGCTAAACAATTTGTGAAATACGCTAGAAAAAAGTTAAGTTTTCAGATATTTTTTTAACATACGCTTACAATAAAGTTGTTCACGTAAAAATCTAAAAGTTCATAATTAACGATGTTATGATATAACATTCGTGGGCTATACGCGTGCCTGAGGAAATCGGCAGTCGTGTCCTTAATGGCGGCCCAAAGCACACATTTAAGGGCTTAGCCACTAAGCACGCTGTTGCAATGCCCAAAGCACACACCATTAAATGCGTGTATAGGCATTCACGCATTTGAGGTAGTCAGTGTGCCTTCATGCAGCATTTCTGAGCACTTTTGCCTTTTAACTACCAATTATGTACTCGATATACACTGTTTTTTATCCAATTACAAAATTTTTAAAAAAATGAAAATTATCCGTTTCTATATTAATTGGAATTCAACTCTAAAAAACAATATTATTGCTATAGCTATCGAATTCCAACTAATACACACACTACACCAAAATAAATGACAAAAAGAGCAAAAACTAAAAGAAAAGGGAAGAATGAAAAAAGTGAAAAGGGAAGAATGAAAAAAGTGAAAAGGAAGAAAAATGATTGAGAGTGAGGAGACGCACCTATGTATTGCAGAATGCGTGGAATGTGTTTCTTCTTATTTTTGTTTTCAAATAGTGTGTATATATATATATACATATTTTATATTTGTATGTGAGCGGGAAGCATCACGCGTAAACAACATTATCATTTTCGTTTATTTTATTTATATAATTATTTTTTTGTCTGATACTCCCTCCGTCCCGCACTACTCGCACGTATTTCCTTTTTGGGCGTCCCAAGTTACTTGCACTCTTTCCATTTTTAGTAAAAATTTTTACCTATAGCCGTCATTTTTGACTTTCCTATACACTCATTCCTTAATCTCCGTGCCGAAAAGGAAATAAGCGAGTAGCTCGGGACGGAGGGAGTACTTCAAAATTGACTAATGTAATGCGGAGGCAGCCATCGAATTTGGAATTTATCATTAATTTTCTGCGCATTTCCAATTTGACCTAAATATTTAATTTTATGCTATATATTATTGGATTATATGTGTTCGACTTGAGTGGCAATAAAATTTCGAAGAGTCAAATTATAAGGTGAAAATTTGTCCTATTTGCATAGACCATAAATTTTCTCGATCATAGAGTCTTCTGTAGAATTTATTGGTTCAAAATTCAAATGCAAATTTTCTTCTTTATCCAATAACCGGCGTCACCACCGCGACACTGATTTTTCGCCGACGCCGGTTTGACGCCGAACCATTGGAACCGGCGTCGGCGAAATCGGCGTCGCCATGCCGATTTCCGCGCTGACGCCGGTTCCGACGCCGATCCTCACGGGCGCCATTGTGCGTCCCGGATCGGCGCCAAACCGGCGTCGGATTTAAATTTTTTTTTTGTTTTTCGAAAACACTATATATACGCGCGTTGAACCTCATTTTCATTCGCACCACTTGTTTTAACGAGTATTCTCTCTACCTTACTTTCTGTTCAAGATCAATTTAAGAAATGAGTAATGCCGGTGGTAGTGGTGGGGATGCGGATGAGTACGAGCGTATGATGAACGAAGAGCTAGATGCCTATACGAGCCGTGAGGTTGATCGATGGATGCAGAGTTATATGCAGCCGGCGGCACCTCGCCCACGACCAGTTGTCCACCGTCGACAAGTGGTGCATCGTGATCATGAAGCTGCACATCAGCGCCTGTTCACAGATTACTTCGCAGAGGAGCCGCGTTTTGACGCCAACCATTTCAGGCGTCGTTTTAGGATGAGGCGGGACTTATTTATGCGTATTGTTAACGCATTGGAGCAGCGATATCTGTATTTCCGCTTCAGGCACGATGCGGCTGGCAGACCCGGCCACACCCCTATTCAAAAGTGCACTGCGGCAATCAGGCAGTTGGCCTACGGCACCGCGGCAGACATGTGGGACGAATACCTCCACATCGGTGAGACGACTGCCATCGAATGTGTGAAGTATTTCTGCCAGGGCGTGATCGAAGTATTCGGTGATCAGTATCTCCGAAAGCCTACCCCCGAAGATTGCCGGAATCTGCTGCGGATGCACGGGGATCAGTACGGGTTCCCGGGAATGCTAGGTATAATGTACGCCTGTACTATCATGCACAACATGATCGTCGAAGATGAAGGTGTACAACTGACTGATTGGGCCACCGACGATAATGAAGCAGGTCCAAGCCACGGCGTCACCACCGCCAACGTACGAGGTGGGGTACCGCACGATGAAGAAGCCCTCCTCCAAGCACATGCCGACATGCGTCAGACGGAGGCTCATATTCGACTGCAAAAGGATTTAGTTGAAGAGTTGTGGGCGCGGAGGATTGCAAGGCGTTAGTTTTTATGCAAATTTATGTAATTTTTTAAATGTAATTTTTTTAATTATTGTACTTTTTTTTTAAAATTAATGTACTTTTTAAATTTTAATATTATTATTCGAATTTTCCGTATTTGTCTCGTAAATTAAATTCCGTATGTTGATACGAGTGTAAATTAAATTATACTAGTATCACGCCCGTGCGATGCACAAGTCATATTAATTTCTTCATATTTATTTCATTATGCGAAATAAAATTTGTGAAATGATAAACAAAAGAATATTCGACATCCTCTTACTTTGGATTATACTTTTTCAATCACAATAACCCTACCTGGCCACAAGAGTGCGTTTAAATGCTAACTTTTCTTAAAAATGTCAATACAATCACATTAAAATTTCAACAGATATTTGTGTTGACATTTAAATATCAGACTTAAAATTAAAAAAACATTTTAATTCCTTGAAAATATGAATTAACCGTTGAGTTATAACTACAGGAGCAAGTTTACGTTGCAATAATTTAAGATTGCACTGGTGAGATACTTCCTAGCCGAGCTTCATTTCATTGCAATATAGTGACCCTATACACTAAAAACCCAAACCTTGAAACCTAAATCATAAACCCTTAACTTTAAAATATACTCATCATGACCAACAAATGAACCAAATATCTATAAAATTCTCCATCCGCCCAGTTCAATTTTACTTTGTTGATCACTTATTCTATTTTGAGGGTTTTAGATCTGTATTCGATATCTTACACTGGGTCGGCCTACTTGACAATCCTTACTGATAGTAGAGGTTTTTTTACCTAAATCTTGGCTGCAAATCTGATTATATGCTCATATCAAGAAAGTGCAATTTTAATTAAAAAAAACATGAAGACATTCTTTTTTTAAAAAAAAATTGTGCAAATCTATACATATATAAAAGAGAGTTTTGGATCAATATGAGTGGCTCGCTCGATATATTTGAATCCTAAACCATAAATACTAAACTCTGAACTCTAAACCATAAATACTAAACTCTGAACTCTAAACCATAAATACTAAACCCTAAACCCTATTATCTTCTAGATTTGAGATCAATTAGAATGGCTCAATACACTTGAACCCTAAACCATTAATCATAAACCCTAAACGCTAAATATTGAACCCTGGATCTAAATCGTTGCCTTCATCTCAATTATATGGAGATATGTATTAGTATTAATTTTCATAAACTTTCTCACTTCCTCTTCGCCTAATTATCATAAAAACAAAAAAATATTTCCAACTTCTAATTTTATTGAAATATGCATAATAATAATTTATTATTAATCGGCTAAACTGAATTACAATATAGATGAATGTTAGTTAATTTAAATTAACTAAACGTAAATAAATTAAATCAAATACTATCAATCACGAGTTCTAATTATCTGTCTCTCTCTCTATTTATCTTTGAAAAATGCTAAAAATACATACAGTCGATGTATATTTTGAAGCTAAGGCAAAAATAGAGAAGCCTTTACAAATGAAAGAAAACAAATCGATCTCAATTATCTTCGGAATGACGCCGGCGGTCGAGGGATGGGTGAACATGGTTGTTTCCGGCTGCCGCTGCTCACTTAAGATTTTCGCCATTTATCTTTTTTGTTTATGTACTTGTGCTTGTTCTTGGGGGTTTTCCATTTATTTATATAGAGCCAAATCAGTTTTGATTGGTCATGGGTGCAAATGAAAAGTTTTAGCTCTAATTCCTCAAACAATAATGTATACGTTTTCATTTTCAATTGGAGCCTTTTAGCTCTAATACGTGAAATAATAATGCGTTTCACATTTATGTTCAATTGGAGCCTTTTAGCTCTAAGCTAAGATAATAATGCATACATTTAATACATCAAAAGTTATTATATATATTTAAATATAATTACAATGGCATTCTTGTTAATTTTCCCAAAACTCCCTTTTTAAATCCCCAAAGTGTGTCATCTATTATGAGACGGAGAGAGTATGTAATAGTAACTTATATGAAAAATGATTAACTTAAAAGTAGAGGAAAAGAAACCAATGCTAATAAAAATGATTTAATTAAAATAGAAAAAACCATAGTATTGTTAAACGGCACAACTAAGACTTTAAATTTTTATAACTTATAAAAAATTTTATTTTGTTTTTAATTAAATACACAACAAAAATAAAGAACATGTAAAAAGTAAGAAGAGACGAAAGAAAAGAGTACACAAATTGTACAGTTTCTAAAACAACACAATTGAGTTAATCTTAATTTCATACTATTATTATATTCCATTTTAGGTATTTTGTAAATGTAATTAATAGTAAATTGTAGTATTAGTCAAATATGTTAATAATATAAGCATCTACATAATTAATTTACCTAAATTGAGTTAACCATGATTTCATACTATTAATTCCCCTTTTTTCCTCGCAATTTATAATACTATTAATATGCTACTCAGCCGCAATTTCTGTCATGAATTGGCCAAAATATGAAACAAATCACGGAGGGAAGGAAAATAATAAATTCAAAATTAGATCGATATTTTAACTAAGAATACTTCAAAAAACCTTCCTGTATGCCCTACTTGTTTCTTCTATAAATAAGAGGTTGTAAACATGTAATACAAGTATAACAATACAATGAGAATACACGAATATGCCTAGTCTATTTCTGTCGATGAACTCTAGTCTGTTTCTTCCATTGTCTGACATGTTAATGCCGATGAACATTTCGAACCCATCCTTGCAAGTCGTCTCCCCGCCAGATTACATGTTGTAATTGATATTCCACAATAATAGTAGCTCAAGAATTTGCATATTATGCCTAAGCAAGAGTTTTGCAAGTGCCCATCCATACTCATTATCTTTAGTTATACCAGAATTTATATGGGAATATAGAAAAATAATGGCATAAATGTGTGGGAAGAAGAAAGGGCTAGGAATTCATAGAGTTTTTGAAATAGAAAAAAAAACCTCTCAATAAACCCGACGTAAGGTTGACATTTGAATGCTATTTATGTTATTTCTCTAAAAACTTTTCAAATTATCAAATTTTATTAGAATATTCATAATGGCATAACGGAATCAACAGCATCTCCCCACAATGTGCAAAAAAGCATGTTATGGCTGTGGAAAAAGGGATTCAAATACGTTATAAAAATAACAAAGCGAGACAATTTTCAACACTTACTCGGAATTTGATAGCCGGATTTCGATGAGTCTAGATGTAGAATGCATAACAATTTTTCCAGTGTCGACAACCACACCAATGATATCTGCAAAAAATATGAAGGTAAGAATCGTGGACAAAAAAAAGTGTAAAGTAAAGTTTTAAAGTTTTTTTTTTTTTTAAAGTGTAAAGTAAAGTTAAAGATGCTAAACTTACCAAAAAGTGGTTCATCACATACATTACCAATCTGCGTAATCTCTTCAAATGACTTCAAATTTAAAAGCATTTTTGGAAATTGAGGCTCATTAACTGCAATCATTTGTGTGCTTGAAATCATCTTAATGTGGTATGCATGATTTGTAACTGGATTGCGAGGCCGATTTTGCCTCACGAGAAAATTGCGTATACGAAATATACCCCCTTCCCTAATTAGTGCACCAAACCTTACGTGTAGAATTCGTGGAATAGTTGCTTGAATCCTTGTGCCCTCAACACAAAAAGTCCATAGGTAATGGTTTCATATAACTTGCAAAAACATATCTAAAACGCACAAAACAACATACCATTCGATCGTGAAGCACACATTCTAAACTCACGATATTGGTTTTGTCTTTAGGAGCGGCACCTTCATAGACATAGATACAACGGACTTTGATAATCGAATTAGTTTTCGTTAGTTGTAGATCATCGAGCAAGGTGTGGAATGGTTCCATGGTATCAACCTTGCTACTTGTGGGAAGAACAAAAAGATGAAGCTTAAGCTGTATAAGGTAAGTAGGTATGTGTGGATAGATCAAATCATCTAATGTCATATTTATAGGGAAAAAATGAAGCATGAGGCATCATTTTAATTAGTGGAGAAACCTAATCGACCTACAATTCTATTCTATGTCATATTTAGAGAAACATCCACCGTTAGAAAAAGTAAAAAAATTTCAAGGCAATCTCAAAAATTGGGGAAAAAATATAAAACTCTCAAAAGTCATTATTAAAATACCAAACCACATTATTCTATTTAATACTACTACACGTGTATTCGATGAGTTCTGTGGTTAGGATATTAATATTAAATGCTTTACATATAATTATGAGTTTGTGCATCATCATATTATTATTATCAACATAAAATGAAAGATCAATCTCTCTTCCCTATTGTCCTTAAACGTTTCTTCTCTTCGTAACCTCTTGTTTTCTTCCCACGTCTCCTCTTCTTCTCATTCCTTGCTGGATAACTAACCGAGGCATCAAGAGCAAGGTTCTTATAATAATTTTTTCCCTACATAATGTCAAATGACAAGTCATAGAAACATTGGACCTCCAAAGTATGTGAAATAATTTTAAAATAAGGGTTAAAATTGTGAAATAAATACTGAAAATTTAATAAACGTTATTATGTACATTAAATACAAATAAGATAGTTGACTGTTTCAATTTAATTATTTCCGTTAAGAACGTTATGTCATTATTGGATAGAGAATGGTTTAATTTTATTTTATAATGTTCCTCAAGAGACTTTAATTTCTTTTAAGTTTTTAACTTAAAAAATTTAACCGACACATTCATCATTTATGCTTTTAATTGATTAATTACGTAATACTTATAAATATTCGAAGTGCCTTCCTGGAAGTGTAAATTAATTTATTATAACAACAATAAAAACCGTACACATTATAATTTTATTTAAATATTTATAATGGCACATTATAATCCCAAACCAAAATTTTTAATTCCCAAAATGCCCCCAAAACTCAACTTTTATATATGTATAGATAATTGTTATTAGTGATGTGGATAGGTAGTGTGAAGGCTATGTAAGGGCTATTTGATGTCCAGTTGATGTGGCAAGCTGATGTGGCAGGAGAATTGTAGTGCTGATGATGTGGCAGTGTGAAGGCTATTTGAGGGCTATTTGACGTCCTAACCTATTGGAGATGCTCTTAGTATAGACTGTAGTACTATAGCACAATCTATGAGCCTAGCTTGTTCTTGTTTAGTTGTGTTAATTTTACAAATTACGTAACAATCAAAAGTTGATATGTTCATTCTGTATGTTATAACTTTAATAAATGGATAAAATAATAAATTGGCTTTAATATATCTATATTTTGTAAAATTAATGATATAATATAAGTAGTTTTTATGGGGTTATAATAAAATTAAATGAATAAAACAAAATAACCATGTCAGTGTAAATTAGACGAGAACGGTATCCACAGATGCCCTCCATGTGATAATTATAATTTCAAGTAATCACACACATATTCAATCTAGCACAATCTCTAAACAATTTAATTTTGATCAATCTAACACTCAAAGCTATATTTATGTCACAAAGTTCCATCCTACACCTACTTCATCACACATTGATAAATTATGAAAATAAATTCCACATCAATTTAAAGCATCATCACACGAAATTATGCAAATAAATTCCACGTCACTTTAAAACAATGACTTGAACCTTTGGTATCTAGTACGGAGTGGAGTTCAAGAAATTAAGCTCACTTGAAATTGAATCTTTTATTTTTTTTTATCTACTAAACAACTTCCTATTAGAGCATCCTCAATGAGGTGCCGATTGACACACATTTTGGCGAACAAGTTGGCCATCGGGTACCCCACCGCCGAGCGCTCGGGCACCGCACACGATTTGGGCGCCGAGATCGGCGACTGCCCCATTTTTTTTGTTTTGTTTGAAGGAGAGAGGTTGTAGTATGAAGAAGGAGAGAAGAATTATATAAAGAGAATTACGCAGAGAAGTTTTTTAATGGAGAAGAAGATGAATAGTGAATTAGGTTTTCATTTGTTTTTAATTGGTGTAAATGAGCTTTATTAGTGGGCCAATAATTTTATTAAACAACATTTACAAAAAATATAAATAAAATAATGATGATATGAAAATGAGATGAGTTGTGGAATAGGCAAGAGATAGGTTGCACATTATAGAGAGATATGTTATGGGATTAAATGTTTTTGTACATAAGGAAATAAGATAGGCTGTGAGATAGGGTATGAAATAGCCTCGAACCATTGTAAGTGTTCTTATAGTCTTGTTAGCGCTACAACATTATAAAACTAAGTGAAAATTATTATTTAAATTATAGTAATATTTAGTTGACTTCTAATCTAGGGAGGAAGGCACGTGTGGCTCCGAGGCCCATCAGCTATCTGAGTAATTACTATAGATTTATGTTATTCAGTCATAAAATGAGTAATTAGTATAGATTTTCAGTAATACTTATCGTGGGGGAGTTGGTTACCGCTCAGGACTTGCTACATGGAATTGAATTCTCTTAGCCCCAAAATCTATATGTATGTATTGTTAAAAAAAATAGTAAGAGGTTATAATATTTTAAACATGTGAAAACAGAACAGTCTTGGTCCGAGAAACGTGATAGATGTTCAATCGGACGTGAATACCGAAAGTAGAGGATGCAGAGACTAATTAATCAAGGAAGAAATCTACACAAGTTAGTTTTGCACAATATTGATTATAAATCTATTATGTCTGTAACTTCAGCTGGCTGCTGCATATCACTAGACGATAACAGGAATTCCAAACATACACAAGAAGTATTTAAATATCAACAGAGGAAGAAGGATAAAATCCATAGTATTACTATATGACATTATTAATACAAAAAAAAAAAAAAAAGTTACTCCATCAGTAACGCCCGAAGCAACAAGAAGATTGGTGACGAAGTCTGTTACTATCGTTATCGTCATTCGCGGGCGATTTGTCAACCCTGCCTATGCAAAACGGAACCATCACCCAAAATCCAGCCAAACTCAAAGTCCCCAAGACCGCCAGCAGCCAATAATACCGATCCAAACGGCTCTCACCCACCGTCTCCCCAAACCAACTCTTCTTCCCCTTCCCCTCCCCCTCACTCACCCTTCCCACAATCGCCACCAAAACCACACTACTAAAATACCCAACCCCCGTCACGAAATCCGTGTACACATCGTGGTAGTCTCTCAGCGTGCTCGGTGCCTGCGCGTGGTAGTACGCCTCGATGCTGCTCCTAAAAAACACATCCACGCACGCCACCAAGTAGAACTGGAACACCAGCCACATGGCATGCTTGCGCTTCACCACCGCCGCGGCTACCACGCAGCAGAGTATCGCGTGCGCCATGGCCACCGCCACGCCCACGATCGATGGGATCGTGCGCAGGCATCTTGGCACGCAGAAGTTGCAGTATTTGTTCGCGCATTGGAGGAACGCACACATCGCGCATATGCACGGGGCGGCGGCTAGGGCGATCAGCATCGGCAGCTGGAATACGGCGAGTGGAATGGTCATAAATAGGAATTTGCGCTTCATATAGTTCGCTTGGGAGACGAAGAAGGTGTTTCCGAGCGCGGAGACAATGCCTAAGATGATGAAGTTGATTGAGATGCCGGTGATGTGCCGCATAAAACTGGACTCCTTGCGACCACCTTCGTTTTCTTGATGATTTCTGTATAAAATTAGATAGAAAGTGGACTAATTTTGTGAAATTTGACTAAAATTAGTAAAAGAAAGAGTAAAAAAAAGAGACCACATGGTTGAAATAGTGGGGCCCATTTTATTAACAATGATTATTTAACGGAATTATTTAACCTGCAAGGGGTGAACGCTTTGAAGAGTGTAGAGAGCAAACTCCCTTCGTCCTTGGGACCGGTTTTTGTGTAAGACGACCATCCGCCCAAAAAGGTAACGGTTACAAAGGCGGCGAAGATTGCCGGAAACCCAAACCGGAAAGTCCACGACGATATCAGTGAAATTATAACAAGTCCAATTGCGTATACGCAAAGGTTCTGTGCTGTCGAGCCATGCTTTTGCACAAGACCACACAATTTAAATTGTCCCCCCTGGCTGGTCTGTTCATCGTGCAAACAAGGCACACTCACGGTCAGCCCGCCTCGTCCGATAGCCGTTAACGCCACTCCGAGGTACAATAGGCCTCTTTGCGTATTCCCTACACATGTTTCATTGTATTCCTTGCATGGACCCATGCCCAGAACCGGTGGCAACGACATTGTAACAAAAACGATACCCTGCAATCAAGAAACCATAAAATTTGGTCAAATTTTAGTACGTAACTTTGAAAATCAGCCATAAATTTTAGATTTAGTGTCGATCATCCCATGAGATTTTCAAAGATGAGATGGAGCAAAATTGACAAAATACCATAAAGTTTGGTTAATTCTAGTTCGTCACATAACATTGAAAACCAGCCAGAAAACCATGAATTTTAGATATAGTCGTATGAGATTTTTAAAGTTACGGGACATACCAGAATTTGATCAAACTTTATGTATTTTTTTGACAATTTATCTTTTCATAGTGATATAGATATGGACTCACCAGAGTAGAGGAGACGGTAGAGATGACGACCACCTTAAAATTTCCGAGATACTTGTCGGCGAGGAGCTGAAAGACGGCGGGTAGCATGAGGCTTGTTCCTTCCCATATGTTGACGATTGCGGCGGCATGAGTGAAGCTTAGTTTCCAAACATCCGTCAAAAATGGTTGTAAAACAAAAAATGCCCGTCGCATTAATGTGTCGGACCACAGTAGTTGTACAATCCTACAACCCTTGACTGCACAAATCACTTGCATTTTAGACATGAAACATACTAATAAGTAAGGGCGTTTAAAGTCATACCGTTATCTCTAATGCTATTGCTAAAGCAATTTCTGATGCAATTGAACATCGTTGCATGGAATTATGCAGCTTCACTCTCACCAGCAAAATGTGAACTAAAACAGGAAGAAAAAAAAACTAATTAATGATTATAAGACATGATTTGAGCAATGGGTAATGCAAATTAGGATTAGGATTATCACTATTATCAACTTACATTCTTGAAAAGCTGCCCCACTTTAATTCGAAATTGCTGTTTGGATTTTGGAGTTTCAATTCACCGCTGCCTTAAATAGAGAAAATTCTATTATAAACAATTCCTCCTTTTAATAATGTAAAGAAAAAAAAAGTTCCCATTCACAATGTCCTTTACTCATTTTTGGGTTTTCTAGTTGCCTAGTGTTTGGGGCAAAGAATAAATAATGTGTTTCATGAGGGTCAATATTCAATTAGTTATACCTAGATAAAATGATATCTCCTTGTTTAGCATATTGGATCCAGTATTTTAAAAATTCGAATCGTCAAATAAAAGGTGAAGCTATGGGCTCACGGTTCATTTCCTTCTCAAGTTATGCTTATAATATATCGGATTTATTTTCATAAACATGCAAAATGTTCATCTGCATTGACTAATGTAAAAAGTACTGTATGCTCAAGTAAGCCGCCAACGTACCAACATGACATATGCATATTTACGCAATAATTTAAGAGACTAATATATAAATACAAGTAAAGGTGATATTATCTCAATTTATTTTTTAATTGATAAATAAAAATAAATTTTTAAAGTTGTGATATGATGGACTCGAACTCACGTCCTTCAATCCAGACATTAACCCCCTACCTAACTACCACTATGCCAAATAGAAAGGGAATTGGAAAAATTGGATAGGAGTGTAACTCAGATCATAAGGAATTGAAACCTTTTGGGTCAAAATGCTAAGAAAATAATGTAGCCAAAAAACCAAATGACTAATTTAATCTTAGACAAACTTTATTTTGATTTATCTCATATTGTATTTCACGATTGACTAACTTATTTAGCAAATTGAATACCACCTACATATATTGAACATCTGAAAATAAATAGCAAATTAAAGGGCTAATTTCCTCCTGTAGCTTCACTTTTGCTACAAACGGAACCCACCATCTAGCCAAACACAATTTCAAAAGCCCAATCGCATATGCAAAACACCATAAGAGCATCCACAATAGCGCCTAGCGCACCGCTTAGCCGAGCGCTGGCGCTAGGCGGTGCGCTAGGCGGTCTATTGCAGCCGCCCAGCGATTTTCGCGAAAAAAAACCGCCTAGCGCTCGGCGGTTCCGTGGCGCTAGGCCGTGCGCTAGGCGATCCGCTAGGTGCTATTGCAGCGTCCGGATCGCCCAGCGCACCGCCTAGCGCGAATTTTTAATTTTTTTTCCCGAAACACTATATATACGCGACTTGCCCGTCATATTCATTCGCACCACTTGTATTAACGAGTACTCTCTCTATCTTAATTTCTGTACAAGATCAACACCTAGAAATGAGTAACGCCGGTGGTAGTGGTGGGAGTGGTGGGGATGCTGAGGAGTACGAGCGTATAATGAACGAAGCGCTAGAGGCCTATACGAACCGTGAGATTGATCAATGGATGCAGAGGGCCTTGCAGCCGGCGGTACCTCGACCTCGACCAGTGGTACACCGCCGAGCGGTGATTGATCGTGATCACGTAGCTGCACATCAGCGCCTATACGAAGACTACTTCGCACAGGAGCAGCGGTTCAACGCCAACCTTTTCAGGCGCCGTTTTAGGATGCGCAGGTCCCTGTTTATGCGTATTGTTAACGGATTGGAGCAACGATATCTGTATTTCCGCTTTAGGCACGATGCGTCTGGCAGACCCGGCCACACTCCTATTCAAAAGTGCACTGCGGCAATCCGGCAGTTGGCCTACGGAGGCGCTGCAGACATGTGGGACGAGTACCTCCACATCGGTGAGACGACTGCCCTGGAGTGTATGAAGTATTTCTGTCAGGGCGTGATTGAAATATTCGGTGATCAGTACCTTCGAAGCCCTACCCCCGATGACTGCCGGGATCTGCTGCGAATGCACGGGGAACAGCATGGGTTCCCAGGGATGTTTGGCAGCATAGATTGTATGCATTGGGAGTGGAAGAACTGCCCCGCCGCCTGGAAGGGGATGTACACTACCGGCTACAAGGGAAAGAATCCCACGATGATCCTCGAGGCCGTAGCTGATTACCGGCTGTGGATTTGGCATGCGTATTTTGGGATAGCTGGTTCGAACAATGACCTCAACGTCCTCAACTCGTCGCCACTTTTCAACGAGCAGTGTCAGGGTGTCGGTCCAGCCATCAGTTTTGTCGCCAACGACAACCGACATGATATGGGCTACTACTTGACGGATGGGATATACCCTAGGTGGCCCGTCTTTGTGAAGACGATCCGATGCCCAGGAGATGAGAAGAATGGATACTTTGCGGCACGGCAAGAGTCGGCGCGCAAGGACGTGGAACTCGCATTTGGTGTGCTCCAGGCTCGATGGGCGGCAGTTAAGGGGCCAACGCGTTTGTGGCACGTCGACTGCATTGCTGATATAATGTATGCCTGTATAATCATGCACAACATGATTGTCGAAGATGAAGGTGGACAACTGACTGATTGGGCCAACGGCGATAATGAAGCTGGTCCAAGCCACGGCGTTGCCGCCCCTAACGTACGGAGTAGGGTACCCCACGATGAAGACGGCCGCCTCTAAGCACATGCCGACATGCGCCAAACGGAGGCTCATATTCAACTCCAAAAGGATTTAATTGAAGAGTTATGGGCGCGGAGGACTGCACGACGTTAGTTTTTTTTTTAATTATGTAATTTTTTTTAATTAATGTACTTTTTAAATTTTATTAATATTAGTGAATTTTTTCGTTTTTGTGTCGTAAATTTAATTCCGTATATTGTGTGATTGTTAATTATTTCATTTTGTACATATTTGTTAATAGTGATGTGGATAGTATGTGGCTAGGCTACTATGGCTGGGCTATTGCTGGACTACTTGCTTGTTTTGATGATGTGGCAGAAGGATTGTTAGTGCTGATGATGTGGCAGTGGCTAGGCTATGGCTGGGCTATTGCTTGGCTATTCCTATTGTGGATGGCCTAAAGAACGTTCGAATGACTTGCCGTCAATGGAACAACTTTATTCATGAAACCACGTCTCAATTCCTGATTACAAGAAATTCAATTATGAAAACACTAAAACACGAGGATCTGATGAAAGGATTTATATAGGAGTATATGTAAGTACAAGTGAGCATACTATAATACCAAAATTTAATAAATTAAACAACAAAACTTTGCCTTTCTTATTCAATCGAACTGTGTTTTACACATGAAAGGAGCCCAAATATTGGAACATAAAACATTAAACTAATATGAATCACACCACTTCATTTATACTACAACCTTTTCAAACATGAACATTATCTCTCTCTATATGTTGTTGATTAAAAGAGCGATAACGAAGCACAAGCACTAGCATCAGAAGATGTCTAGTTGGGCAATGGGATATCGGCTAGATCCTCTCTATATGGTGGATTCTGCATCTCAACTCCTCCTTGATGCCCATTTTCCATTCGACCGGCTTGGGCAATCACGTCCGACTTGGTGGGGTCGATGAATGTCACAACCCTATCCTTTCGAAACATGAGATAGATGACGGAGATAATATAGATTGCCATAAGAGGAAACACTACGATTCCAATGAACACATTCCCCACTTTCGGCAAGTCATTGCTAATAAGCCAACCCACAAATGCAGTGCTCAAATAATAGATGTTGATGCCTATGATCCCCAGCCCTAGGATCCATGAAAACACGATAATCTGCATGAGCACGTACACAATAATTAGTACTAGTATTACAAAAGAACTCATCTCAATGGAGTAGGTAACCATCAGACATCCTTAATAAAGATATGATCTAACAGTCTAGATTCACTTACGTAGATAGAGTTCTTGTGAGGTCCCATCTTGGTGGCGCTCGTGCTGAACTTAAGAAGTGGGATTAGAGCGAAAGGAAGCTCGAACGATAATATCATCTGTAATAAATTGAATTCTATAAGTAATAATTACATTTAATTTGTTACTTTGGATGAATTATATTCCATTTTTGAGTGAGGATTATGTAGTACAAACCGATGCAATAATGATGAGTCGACCAGCTCCTGAAGATCCTCCAATTATAGACACTATTAGACTTGGGGTTATTGCAATGCACCTTGTCATCAAATTTCTTATCCATTTCTTCATCCTAAGTTCCAAGAAACCCTATAAAAAAAACCATGAAGCAGTTTAGACCAATTCTGGTACGTCCCATTTAAAAATTAGCTAAAAATCACAAGTTTGGATTGGCTCGTAACTAATCCCGTAGCAAAATATTTCATTACCTCAGTATAATATATTGTTGACTTTTTTAATCAAACACGGTCGTTTTCTTTATGAATATACGACACATTCAAATAACTAGTTGTGTTGTTATATCAAATACAATTTCACCAAAAAATTGCAGAACAAATCAAAACTATACGTGGTTTTTCTGGATGAGTTTTAAAGTTGTGGTACGAACGTACCAAACTTCGTGATTTTTCCGACAATTTAACTTTAGTTGTCTCACATCATACCTGCATGATGAATTGTCCTGCATAGGTGCCGGTGATAGCGGAGCTTTGGCCCGAGGCCAGCAATGCAATCGCATAAACGATAGAACTTGATTTCCCCAAAACATTCTAGAAAAGATCAAGTAAAAAATGGAATTAGATATATTATCCATGTACGATATAGGTGGGTTTTACTTATGAATATTGAGAATTAATTAACCTTGAGGAGGAACGATGCGGAATTAAGTGTCAAGTCGCTGCAATTATCTGAGTTTTCATTTGAGAGATCATCTGCTAAGCAAACAGTTCCCGACACAGATATAACTGCCACATTTATCAAAAATGCTACAAAAAGGGCAAATCCACTCTCGATCAAGAAGTATCGACAAGCATCCTGAAATAGAAATACAATATTAACTAATTATCTAACAATTAGTGACATTTAAACACTCCATCATCCACAATTTAAATGTCTTACTTTGACTTGGTGCAAGTTTTAAAAATTGTGAAGAAACATTGATGGAAAAAATTAGTAGATGTGGTACCACAATAATATAAATCATGAAGTTTGTCATATTTTGCTAAGTCTATAAGATTTGAATTTAGATTATTAATTTTTTTATATATATGATCTCAATTGTTTAATCCATATATAAAATGTTGCTCAAAATGATGTATCGTTAAATATGAAAAAAAAATACTTATTTTTATGAAACGACGGTGTTTTGAACATCTTAAAAAACTTAATTTTTATACACAGATGAGATATTGCACATTAATGAAACATTGTGATTTAATTTTTCATTTTAAAATCTTATCAACGGATCAAATTTTGACTAAATTTTGATCAAATTTTTAAATAACTATTAACCTATATATACTTACATTGATTCCACGAACGGAGTTAGGTATCTTTCTCGATAGTACTAAAGCAGAATGAAGAAAAAGATTGTGCCTGCAGTATGAAAATATTTTATCAATAAAAAAGAATTCGCAACTAAAATGCTTGTGATTTTGTTTTGATTAACTGGACCAATATTCCCAACCTCTACTGCCAACTAAGCTTGCCTAATTTTTTCAATGATTGAAGTATGACATTGTGATATATTTTTGTTATTTGACAATATCAAAAACACATGTCAACGCGTCAGAGAGTAAATTAGTCCACGATCACGTCAATTTCTATTATTAGTAGGATTAGGGCTAATGACTAGCCTGTATATACTATTCTGTCTTTATAAGTTATTCCAAAAAATTATAGTGAAATCTATCAATTCAAATGTAGATTAATAAACAATTCATGTGTTTATTTATTAATCTTCACGATTACTTGCGTGTTTATTTCCTAACAAAATTTGTGACCATATATAAGGAAATAGAAAGTAACATACGGCATAACGAGGGCACCAAGCAGAGCGATGGCGTCACCGGTGGCGCCTTGGCCGCTCAACTTAGGCACAAACATTCCTTTCATAACTTCTTTAGCTGGGGGCTGCACATAGCTTAATTCTCCAAAAAAGCATGCTGCCATTATGAATACTAATATGGCAATCAACAATTCCAGCTTCCTCACCTGTTTTTTTTTCATTTTTATATTGTAACAAATAAAAATTTATTCGTTTAGAAATAGTATATAATTATTAATCATGAGAACATAATAATTACTAGGCCTCTCCTGTTTTTTCTTCTCATATAAATTGAAGACTTACGCCATATCTTTGTAGGGTGAGCAAGAGTAGAGTGCTGCACCCGGTGCAGAGAACCCCAACCCACACTGGTATCTTAAACAATATGTTAAGTGCAAATGCCGTCCCAATCACTATCAAATCGAAACTCACTTATGTTAATAATATTTTTTAAGATAAAAATTAACCTAAATATATTAATAAAATAAATAATTTTTTATGTGAGAACAAAGAGATTTTCATAGACAAAATGTATATATATACCCTCTGGGATGTCAGCAGCGATGACGGCGAGCTCAGCCAAAATCCACAAACAATATTTGACGAATATTGGATACTCTGCCTTGCAATGCTCCGCCAAATGTTTGCCTACATATGTTTATATTAATCATATCTTGTCCATGAAAAAATGTTTTGGTATTGGACAATAAACGTTTTAATATAAATAAAATTAATAAAGTAAGACTGAAATATATAGAGAGAGAAAAAAAAATATTGAGATATTATTAGTGAAAATTTATGCTCATTTTAGAAATGTATCATAAATAGGTATATATTAATTTCCATAAATAGGCCAAAACAGAGAAATTTATCATAGTTATTGGTATACAAACATTAAATAAATGCATGTACGTATAATAAATGTATGCGTACCGGTGCTGACTCCTAGATTTGCTGCAAGTGATTGAATGATGAGGGCAAACACCAAACCAATTAGGATCACCCACAACAACTGCAAATATACATATATAAATATGAGAAAACTGATTTCATTTCTAATACATGTACACATCATTTTGCTAGAATTCATTTTAGGACAACAAATAACAAACCTTAAAAAAAATTGTTTTCATGTCTAAGTTCATCTTTTTGTTTGGAAAGCAAATACTTTGGACTAATTGTCGAAAGAATCTCATAACATTCAAATTTTTGGAATTTAAAAGGTTAACTTTTCTGCAATTTGCAATTTACAGTTGTCCTGCAATGCCAATTTTCGGTGAAAATAGTGATTATGAAAGCCAAAATTTTAAATTCACAACTGCAGTTTGTAGTTCATCACAACATGAAAATTGGATTGAGACTCTGCTTTAATCCACAAACACATACGTATCATATCAATAACGTAGAAGAGATAAGTGAGAATTAAGTAGGTGATAGAATAAAGTATGAGTGATTGAATGTTTGCTTTTTTATCAAAAAAGAAAATAACTCACTTAACTTAATTTGGATATCCCAAAAAAATATGTATGACTCAACTTAGTTGGAATATGACTAGTTTACATTAAAGTAAATACTGAGAACATGTGAAATCAATAAAAGTGTATATTAGTAAGTTAATTACTTCATAGCCGTGGTTTGCTCCCGCTTGCAAATCAGTTTCCACTGCATTTAAGATATTCACACCGTTAGTGCCACAAATATGTATGCTAAATTGCTAAAAAAATCATGAAGTTTAATCAATAATTCTAGTTCATTTTATAATGCAAACGTCAACAATAAAACAATGACGTTTGGATTTGTTGCCAATTATTTCATGATGGATTTGTTTTACTAGTAAAATTGTACTCCATCTAATATGACATTCGTCAAATCATACGTTAACGTCACGACCAATGAGTTAAACGATGTCATGTATTCACGTTTTTTTTGTTATAGGAACTATTGATAACAAATTCAAATTTCGTGATATTTCCAACTAATATTAAAATTCTACGACGGGTCATAATTTAACCAAACTTTGTGATTTTTCTATCAGTTTGCCCAAGGGAGCTTACAATTTCCAGGATCAAGGTAAGCTAGTGAGACCAAGAAACCAGGGCCAACATGCTGCAAGAATTTTTTCCATCCTGGTTTCTGCACAAACACAAAAATCAACATTTCATTTAAAAAACCAAATGTACAATTATAATTTTTCATTTTTGATGAAAAAAAAACAAGAATTTTATCAAACGATTTTGTAAAGTGGAATAAAAAGCCGTAATTATCACTGAGAAATACTCCCTATAGTTTAATATGTGTACCTGTTGCACCTCTTCTTCCTGACCAAATTCTTTATTTCCGGCCGCCCAATCACCGGCGGGAGGCGGTGTCTCAGCCACTGCAACGACACGGTTGCTGTTCCCACCGCCACTCCCCTGCTGCAAGCTTGCCATATTATTGCAATTAATGTGGGTATTTTTTATGTAGCTGTTTGTTTGTGTATGATAATATTTTCCCTCCCTTTATTTATATTGGAAGAATCTTGTATATTGCCTTTCCCAAGAAGAACCTCTAATTTTATTCATAGCTACCTTTGTTTTCTCGTCACTAAAATAATACTGTATTCTGGAATTCGTCACAAAAAAAGACATTACTAGTATTAATTAAATTAGTAATATTAGAGCATGAGCAGCACCGGTTCATAGGCTGACCCGTTACCCATCCGCCCATGCTCGCTGAATTCGGGGTTTGGCTCGAGCCGCCTAGGGCGCAAGGGCCCCCATGGTTTTTCCATGTTTTTAAGAAGTGATACTGGTAATAATCAATTAAATTTTTGTCAAATTTTGGTCATGCTATATATGAAATTTGAAAACGGAGTAGTAAATCACAAAATTTTAATTTTTTTCAATGTTTTCATTTGCGTTATCTTTTTAATTTGCAAGCTTCAAAATGATAGTATTGTTTTATTAAACTAACTACTTTTTTCCTTAACATCGTTTTAAATCATCAACAAAGGCGTCGACCTATATTATGGATGTTCCTGTAAATGCGATTGGTTGGACAATGTTCTTATACTTTAACATTACATATCCGATTCTCAAGAAAAAATCAAAATCGTGATCAAACTCGAAATGTGCCATGAAACTTGCCGAATCTAATTAACAAAGGGTGGCAGGTAGAGTGATGTCTCTTATTTTGGGTTGTCACATTAGTAATGACACCCAAACTCAAAATGAAAACATATTATAAGGTCTTATTCTTCTTTTTTTAGTTGGTAGGTCCATCTCATTTTAAATTTATTTAAATATTAAGTGATTGTATGTTGTCTGTAGTACTATATGTGTATTGTGTGTGTTATATTAACTGGTTAACACATGATTACTCAAAAACTCATGTACTTAACAGCATCTGCAGAAAATTAAATAGAGTAGCTAAGATGGCACGAAACATACCAATTGTGAGACTGGTAAATACTAGTTAAAAATACATTTCAGGCCTCTATTTAATAATCTATGCATTACTTGTAAATACATATAAACAAATTACTAAATTTCAGATTTGGATAATCTTCTTGAAAATAATAATCAATTGAAATTATATTTTATTTCCAAGCGGCATGAATTAGGACTACCTCAATTCTGATGGTGATGAGTCTGATGACACTGCTGATTTGGACCATTTGTTTGATTATCACGATGAATTGAGTTATATTTTTGGTATGTTAATTAAATAATTTGTAACACCCCGACTTTTTGACATCTTAACTATTCTCAAAAGGGCGTTGAATGACTAGAAAAAAAATGTATCGAACAAACTTTAAAAACGATTAAAGAGACATTGAATGTTTACATTCAATCAAGAAGATTTTCAAATTTCGTTTAGTACAAAAGAATTTAAGTCCAAATAAGCAATCAAGTCCATAATGGTAAAGTACAAGTCTTGAGCCCAAATTCTTTTATGCTCGGCCCAATAACTAGAAGATCAGCCATTTCGAAGCCCAAACCACGGCCCATGTCCGATCAGCCCGGGGCAGCGAGCCCATGTCTCCGACAGCAACGTGGCAGCCAAGTCATCTTCCCCACCTGCAAGATAAAAACAAGTCTCCTTGGATAAAGGCATAAGAAATTAAAGAACTACTATTAGTTGGAAAGAACTAGCCCCTATTTAACAATAGGAGACCAAAGAGTCACCAAAGAGAGCAAGTCAAAACCTGCACCTGCCACGACAAACAATCCCATTTATTAACTAAGTACAAGTTACCCATATGGAGCCAACTTTCAGTTAAAGTTTGTTGCAGAATCATAATAAAGAGGATTTGCTGCAAGAAGAGAACAAAGTAATATAGCAGCTCCATTAATTTCCCACGAGTACACACTTTTGACTATAAATATCAGCCCATCACCACCTCCTTCCTCACACTTCTCTATAAAAATCACAAGAAGTGCAGCAAGAGAGGAAGGAGTGGCGGCGAGCTTAAGGGCAGTCCTGCGTTCGAAGGAGTCACCGAGAATGAGGTAATACACTAGCACCCTCTCTGCATTATTTCGGACATCATACTTGGCTCAAGAACATAGAATCATAGCTGTAGAAGTCTCATTGCAGTAGCAAGTATGGGTTAAGTATCTAATAAAGAGAGATCTTAACCAAACTAAGCTTGAGCAAACTTAGACTAGAAAGTGAGTACATCCTAGTGAACTTTCAAGAATTCAAAACCAAGCACTAAGACCATCTCCATCGGTGACCATGGAGAGAAGGTCACCCACATAAGACAAAAAAGATGCAATTAAAAATAATTCTAAACAAAAAAAACCCAACCCAACCCTTTCTTCCATTGTCACCCAGCCGGCCCAAGTAAAAAGTGGGTGTCATTGACGCATGTCTTTCTCCTATTGGACAATATTGATTACTTTTTTTATTTCTTTACTTTTATTTATTGATTTATTTTATCACTAGTTGTACAAATTTGGTCACTAGTTTAATCTTGAACATTTTACACTAAATTAATTTTTTATTTTTTTATTAATTTTAGTTATGAATTTGTTTTATTCAATTATTATTATACTTATCCATATATCCTTCCAATACTCATTGTGAAACGTTATTCCAAAAAAGCCATTTGAATTAATTTATTTTAGTTATTAATTTAATTTATTTAATTATTATTATTTTGTCTTTATATATCATTTCAAAACTCATGTGAATTATTCTTCCAAACATTCATGTGAGCCCCTCTTTTGAAAAATTCACGTGAACTAGTTCATTTTATTATGATTAATTATTATTATTTTTTATTTCTTTATTATTTGCTACTTATTTTATTGTGCTTCATTTTTTCTATATATATCCCACTAAGCATTGCAAAACTCTTCACAGACAAACTAACTTTATTTTCATTCTTGTTTTGATAAATTTGGTTTCATGGATCCAAATTATCCAGACTATAGTCCTTTTTTCCCAAACTCCCAATTTTTTGAATAGCTAATATTTTCTGTTTTAAATTTGAATAGCTAATATTTTCTGTTTTAAATTTGAATCATATATTTTTTATTATAATTTTTAGACATTATTTAATATATATAAATTAACTATAAATTAAAATATTAATATACAATATATGAAAAAGAAAATATTTAATTGGGTTGGGTTGGGGTCACTGATGGAAGTAAAAAAAGTTGATGGGGGTTGAATTGGGGGAGAGTTGTGTATGTGGAGGATAGAGAAATGAATATTTTATTAAAAAGTTGATTGGGGTTGGGTGAGTGTCACGGAGGAAGATAATCTAAGCCTCTCCCAACACCAAATAGTCACACCTCACACTAACTGCCTCTAGGACTCAACAAAGTAGCCTAAGCAATGAGAATTAAAGAACTTAGCTTTAAGGCCGAGGGGCTGCCTCGGAGTCCACCGGCGATGGCGAGGCCACGAGGGCAGCCGCGGGGACTCCACGGGGCAGCAGGTTTTCCTGGCTGAACAGCTCCCACAGCGGCTGTCCGCCTGTGCAACTGGCAGCAACGAGCAGTGAGGCGGAAGCTGCAGCGGCAGGGGAAGAGGCCGAGAAGGGGTTGCTCTCGCCCGAACCCGACAGGCGGGGCAGCGCCGTGGCAGTTTCGATCAGTGGCGCTGGCATCGGGTGCCGAGAACAGCGCCGGCAATGCTGCGAGGGAGAGAAGGCGGCGGCCGCAGCGCCGACCCCGTCAGGAAAGTAAGACGAAATGGGTTCGACGTGGAGCACAGTCCGAGAGAGAGAGAAAGTAGAGAGGGCTGCAAATTCCAATTTTGGGGATAGAGGAGAAATGAGGTGGCGTGATTTTCAGATTTTGGGGAAAATTGGGAGAATGAAATGGAGGAGAACGATGGAGGCGATGATCCCTCTAATTGTTGATTGAGGGGAAATGGATTTTGTGGGAGAGCTGACGGTGGAGATGACCCCAGGACGCCGACGCAAGGTGAAGGGCGGGTTAAATTCCAAGAAAGGACGTCATGGCAAAATTTATCCGCCATTTGTACCCTGAAAAAAGAAGTTTCCAGACATAGGAAAGACGCGAGAAGCTGTCGCGTGTTTTAAAAGTATAGACGCATTAGCCTAATGCGTGTTTAAATAAAACACGCATATTCCTCTCGCGTGTATTAAAGGAGAGACGCGTCTTCCTCTCGCGTGTTTAAATAAAACACGCATATTCCTCTCGCGTGTATTAAAGGAGAGACGTGCCTTCCTCTCGCGTGTTTAAAGTAAAGACGCGACACGCTCTCGCGTGTGTCCCTTGATTCACAAAATCCGTCCAGAAGGCAGAACATACCACAAAACGCGAAGCAGCAGCGAAAATCGGCGAAAATCGGTGAAATTCTTCCAAAAATCGGCGAAATTCGAAGCCTAATCCGATATTTAGCTCTCCTATTCCAATTTGAAGTGTTGTTAGGTAACTTTCAACCCTTACTTTCGATTTTTATTGGTATATTTTAGGTGGGTATAATAGTTAGGGTTCATGGGGTTTATTGGTATATTTTAGGTGGGTTTATTGGTATATGTTAGCTCTCCTAATCCGATATTTAGCTCTCCTAGATGTCCCGACATCAAAACTAGGATAAGCATCTCTCCTAGACGTTCCAACATCATGATGATTGATAGGAGGTTCAAATTGCAACGCAGTGGTAACAGGAGTATATTCAATAAAAAGTTCAATTTGACGTGGATTTTCAGCAAACATATACTCCAACAAATTATCATCCACTGGTGTAGCTATATAATTCACTACTCCACTAAAAACCACAGGATGCCTCCATGTTAAATCAATCGTATGTGCATCCAACTCAATTCCAATTTTTTCACATATCATTGAAACAAGCTGATAATAAGATATCTTTTCATTCAATATAATAAATGATTTTGCACGAGGGGGATCATAAGCAACACCCAAACCTGGGAGCTAACTAATTTTCTCATCCCAGTATAAACTCACAAACACCATTAAACCTGCAAAATAAGTACGACATAACATCATATACTATAAATTCAACATACTTAAATAAATATTGAACAAAATTAAAACTGAAAATTCAATACCAAGTTCAATGCCATAAACCCTAAATCTATACCTAACTAACATATAGCAATGATAATTGAAATTAATAGTCAAAAATTACCTAGCACCACTTAAATTAGGAATTAGAGCATCAAAATATCGAATTCACTTCGATTTTCGCCGGCTAGAGACGTTGGCCGTCGCTGAGAGGGAGAGAATGAGCGAGGTGGAAGTGAGGTCGAAAGTGAGGTTTCTGCCTTCTGGACCGACTTTGTAATTCAAGGGAAACACGCGAGAGCGTGTCGCGTGTTTGCTTAAAGACGCGAGAGCGTGTCGCGTGTTACATATACACGCGAGAGCCTGATGCGTGCTTAATTAAACACGCGAGAGCTTCAAGCGTGTTTAGTTAAAACACGCGACAGCTTGTCGCGTCTTTCCCCTCTCTGGAAACTTTTTTTTCGAGGTACAAATGGCGGATAAAAATCGCCATGAGGCTGTTTCTTGGAATTTCGTCGTGAAGGGCGGCAGTGGCGTTGAATCACCGAGACCTTGAAAGAGAGCTAGATGTTGACGGGGAGCTTGAGAGAGAGACGACCGACGGTGTGTCGTCGCACGCCGGTGACGGCAGCAACACCGCCGGTCGAGAGGTGCAAAGTAGGGAGAGCTGCGGAGGAAGAGCAGTCGCCGGCTGGAGAGTGAGCGATTAACAGAGGACACCGGCGAAGCTTCGGTGACCCGATTGACGGCGGACGGACAGTGAAGAAGAAGGAACCGCTGCTTCTTTTCTCAATTAGGGATTTTGGTTTGGAAATTGAAATTGGGGATGTGAAATCTATCCTAACATCTAAGTTTGATGAAAAGTCTTTAATGCTATTTTTGGAGAGAAATGGAAATATGAGGTGTCTTCTATTCAAAAATAATTTTTTAAGATAAAAACAATATGA
Source organism: Salvia splendens (assembly GCF_004379255.2). Lineage (NCBI taxonomy): Eukaryota > Viridiplantae > Streptophyta > Magnoliopsida > Lamiales > Lamiaceae > Salvia > Salvia splendens. Next base: position 6,996,973 of record NC_056033.1, on the reverse strand, counting down.
CAAATAATAGCCTAATAAAATGCTAACTTCTTGAAAATGTTTTAAAACACATTTAAATAGTGCACTACCATTAAAAAAAATTATAATTAAGTTATTAAATTTCTATATTAATTAGACTTATATTTAAGTTAAATTGGAATTGTGCTAGAGAGTTTAGTTTGTCTTCCATTTATTTAGATTAAAATTGAGATTTAATCATTTATTGCAATATTTTTTCTCCGAATTAATTCACAAGCTAAACGACAACACATATATGTAATGCTTACAATTTCCATCCTATATTTACTCAATTAAAGTTTTTAGTTCTTATATTTTAATTCACCTCTAATTAAACAATACTACTAAGTTTATAGATTAAACTAAGGAATAAGATGACATTATATATATTTAAAATTAAATCTAACATATAAAGTTTGTATAACTTCTTAATATAAAGAGTAGTGTAAATTCTCACATTATTCAAAACAAACAAGATGCATAAAATATTATCGTTATTTTAAGTGATAGTAGTAATTTACTTTTTATACGTATATGTGGCGGGAAGTAAGAAATTTATTCTTTCCAATATAAAAAAATCATTTAGTCTTTGGCAATGTATATCAAGTTATGTTATGGTCTGAAATTAAAAGAAAGAAATAAACAGTCAACTAAAATGTGATTATTGGATAATACAAATTTTCTAACTTGACTTCTCAAAGAAGTTTTAAATTTATATGATTTAAATTATTCATATATTTAATGTGGATATGTTTAATATTCCACATATTTTTTTCAAATTAATTTTTTATAAACTAGGCTATTAAATTTATATATTAATTTGTCTTTTATTTGGATTAATGACTTGCATAACGCTTTCAATAAACATCTTTACTCATACATATTTTCTTTATTTGTATATCTTATTCTAATTAATTCATACTCTTAGATCATTAGTCGCACATCTTATTTTATGCCGAGAGTTTTAAGTTGCTGCAAGTTGAACTGATCTTTAGGCCGAAATAAATTAAAGATGGAGAAGAGCAGTTGAGCCGGACGGAATTAATTTATGAGGGAGCTTGAGCTGTTAATTTGTTCTTGTTCAAGAATTCTAATTAAGTTCTTGGGCCATGATTATTTAGGGCATGCATTCTAATTAAAAGTATAAGAATTTTCTTAAGTTTTGTTAGTAAGTTGTGTTGTTTTAAAAAGGTTATTCACGAGTTAAGGGCGGAGTGATGAGAATTCAAGTTAAGGAGTTTAAACGAACGAGGTGGGCTTTCTAGTTACTATACAGTTTTTACGAAAAGTATATTGTTGGCTTTCGAACTAAAGTATTTTAGTGAGCTCTTAGTTTAAAATATGTTTACAATTTTTATGAAAAGTATTTTGTGGGCTTTCTAGTTACTATACAGTTTTTACGAAAAGTATATTGCTGGCTTTCGAACTAAAGTATTTTAGTGAGCTTTCAGTTTAAAGTATGTTTACAGTTTTTATGAAAAGTATTTTGTGGGCTTTCTAGTTACTATACAGTTTTTACGAAAAGTATATTGTTGGATTTCGAACTAAAGTATTTTAGTGAGCTTTCAGTTTAAAGTATGTTTACAGCTTTTATGAAAAGTATTTTGTGGGCTTTCTGTTAAAGTTGCAGTTTTTACGGGAAGTATTTTACGTGGGCTTTCTTTAAGAATTCAGAAAAATAGCTTTAAAGTATGCTTTCAGTTGTTTACGTTCCCAGTAAGTGAAAATATCTTGCCAGTATGCTTACAATTATTTACTTTAAGTGAAAGTGGTGTTATTTAGTTATGTGATATTATGTGGTTTTACGAGTACTTATGAGCTGTTAGCCTTTGTTGATATTTGAGTTCGGCTTTGACCGATAGAAATGAGTTTATGTTTCAGAAATGATTTATGAGAAAAAAATGAAGTTTTGGAAATTATGCCAAGCCATGTTTCGTTTTGAACTTTGCCTATCTAATTGTCTATTAAGGGCGATGTCCCTACTAGACCAGGAGTTTCAGTTTGTGAATTAGTTTCACCAGGAGTTTCGTGAATTATGTTCACCAGGAGTCTCGTGAATTAGTTTCACCAGGAGTTTGTGAATTAGTTTCACCAGGAGTTTCGTGAATTCGTTTCACTAGGAGTTTTGTGAATTCTTTTCACCAGGAGTTAGTTCAAATACAGCATATGTTCCAGGAAAATAGATCGACAAATCGTTTTTTATAAGGAAAAAGAAAAAAATGATTTAGTGTTCTCAGACCTTTTCTTAAAACCCCGAGATTCACTCAGAAGTGGCTTGACATTAACTTTTATTTTATGATAATAAAATATATTTTGGCACATGTCCACTGAATACACCAAGTACTCAGCCCTGCATATGTTTTAAAAATGTGCAGGTTGAGCAGTGATGATGGCGGGCGGTGTTGAGCATAGACGATGAAGATCCTTCGATAGAATAGTACTTGGATGCGACGTGTCTCCATACACGGTGTCATTCGCTCTTGAACGCTTCCGCAAATGTCTAGTTCATTTTCAGTTTTGTTGGTCCGAATTAATGATATTCCTAGTTTATTGTAACATGTTTGCACCCTGATACATTTTGAGTTATTTTCAGTTATCTAAAGTTTATGTTCAGTTGTCCCAAAGTTCTTTCCCCTTTCTTCACCGCTTCTTTCATCCTCCCCTAGTCACGATCAACCGAGTTTTCTATCCTTAGAAAGTGCGGTCGTGACATAATTTCTGAAGTGACACGAATGTTTAATCTTTTTGTTTGTCTCCTATCATATTGGAACTATGTCTACTCTATTTCTCTTTCTCTTTCTCTTTCTCTTTCTCTCTCTCCAAATTTTGATGCATAGATTTATTTTGGACAAATAATAAATAATTTGTTTTATTTTTCATGCTATTTATTAAAGAATCTCAATTGTATCGGACTTTCCTCAGCACAATCTTCATCCATATTTTATGCTTTTACTTTCTTCATCCCATAAATTTCGTCATACTTTGACTGGACATGGATTTTAAAAAACATAATGGAAAGTGAGTTGAAAAAATTAGTGGATTGTGGGTATATTAGTTTTATAATAAAATGTGAGAGAGAATGAGTTAGTGGAATATGAGATCCACTATAAAAAATTGTAAAAATTGAAATGTGACAAATATTGTGGGACGCACGGAAATGGAAAAATGTGACAAATTTTTAGAGACGGAGGGAGTATAAAATAGTAAAATATGAGATTGATAATTTAAAGACACATACACATGTATTGAAATTGATTAAAAAAAACACTAAAAAAATAGGATAGATTCACAGATTCATTGGCCGTCTATGAATTTGACACTGATTTAAATTAAAATTGATCAAAGTATCAAACACACTAAAAATAGGATAGAATTTATAAAATCATTGGCCGTCTATGCATTTTACACTGATTTAAATATTTAATCTATTTTTAGTTATTTACTTAGATTTATATAAAAAAATATATTTGTGAGTCATTATCGAATTTGTTTCATCAAAATTCAAATATAAAAGCATCAAAGTAGTAGTTACAGTTTTCGACCCATTGAGAAAGCCCAATTTACTGGATCAATATTTTACTGATCCAGCCCAACTCTACCTCAAATTTTCAAGCCCAATCTTTGGCCACGTATGGTCATATAAAGATATTGCTAAATATTGGGAGTCATTATTTCTTATAGGGATAATTTTCCAAAAAATCATAAAGTTTGGTCAAATTTTACTTTAACCTGCAATATTAAAAGTAGCTGGTAAAACCATAATTTGAATAGTTCTTATCTAACTAACTTGATAGTTCTAACCCAAAAAATTAGGATTGCCTACATATGATGTATCGATTATGTGTCTTTCATATAGTTTTGTTTATGAAAAGACAATAGCTTCAACCAACTTGTAGTGTGACGTCCAGGTTTATCGAATGCGTATTGGATACTACTTCATCTAATTAAGAACAAATTCCAATTTCATAATTTTTCTTGCTTTTTTAAGTTGCAGAATGAATCAGACTAAAATTCGTGATTTTCAACACTTGCCCTTCTTATATGTCATGGTATTCAACACATTTCCAGTTTAATTGGGATGGAATTAAACAACATTTGTAGAAATGAGGGTTGTGTAGTATAAAGGCTTTTAATATAAATTATACAGTAGTATTTTCTGAGATACATTAGAAATGTACACAACCAAGTTGCAATATATTTTCTAAAATGCATTAAATGTCAAGAAGGTATGAATTAAGTAATATTTGTTCTCCATTTCACACACTTGGATGTAGTATATGATTGTGTGATTGCATGGATATTTAAAACACATTGAGCAAACGATATATAGTGCTTCTTCTGTTATTAACGATGATCCATTGGATTCTAAAATAACCCGAATCCTGCCCATTCAGCATCGGAAACGGGTCGGGGCGATGACCCGTGGATGGAAGGAGACGACGTTGGGACTGTTTTCCTACTCGAAAAGGACCACCGCGACGAGACCTCAAGATCCGAATAGTAATCGGATTCGGGTACGGATCTAGCCCCCTTCACATTCTTCGGTTTCCGGGGCGATGGGAAGCACCCGGCCGTGATAACCACGTCGGGTCGGGCAAGAAGCAATGTGCGTGGCGACCCGATCCGATCCGATAGTGTGCGTGGTGATGATCGGATGGAGCGGGTTCGGGTTTGGGGCTCCATGGGGGGCTGGAAGCATAACCCGGCTGGTGGCGGTTTGAGCTTTCTTGGTGTTTCTTGAATGCTTGCTACCTTTTGCTTCCTCTGGTGCTGCTTTTCGGATCCGGATTCAAGCAGGCGACGACCCGGCTGTGTTTGGGGCTTGGGGACTCCGGGTCGGATCTCCCATTTGAAGGGAATGGATCCGGGCTTCTTGAAGGAATCATCATTTTTCATGTTGTATGCTTTTTCGATACTATCTTGGTGTGTTTGTGTGAGAGTGGAAACTCAATTTTGTGTGTGGAAATCAATTTATAGAAGTGTGTGTTGAGTTAATGGATCAGTCTAGGCATGATCAAAGGCGTAGGAAGTGGGGGTACGTGGGCCTTTTGAAATGTATGACTTCACAAAAATACAAATTAACATTTGAATTAAGAGAGTTTGTGTGATAAAAATCATTTTTCTTTAATTTGTGATATTAATTCTACTGAAAAATAATAAATTCTTCACCTAATTATATAAATTGGACATGACTTTTGGCACCGTATAAATTCAACATGCCTAATTTGTTTGTCGGTCAAGTGATTATGTGGTCAATAATTTTCTTTTATTTATATTCATCCATGTCAAACAAAAATACATATAGAAGCTACTTATATTATGTGGGGGGGGGGGGGGGGGGTTACATATAATTTATGGATAATATATAATCACTTTATGTTTCTTGAGAATACTTTGGAGACTACTACGTACATGATGTATTAATTGATGATTAAAAATAGATAGGTACGTACGTAACAGGAAACTAAATGGAGGTATACAGGTGTAGTACATGAAAATGAGGTCTCAACTAATTTGACATTTTTGCTCCAATTTTAGAAAAATGAAATGGAATCTTGAAAAGGAAGATGTGATTATGCAAAGGCAAAATGATTTTACTGTCTCATGCTTGTGTTTCATTATGATGTACTGATTTATTAGTCAAAACTGTAAATCATATCAAAACCATGCGTGAAATTGGAGGAGATTTGGAACAATTAAATTTAAACTCAATCTTAATAAGAGATAAACCAAAAGCATTGGTTTTAATACCATCATTAATTCTTTTTCTTGAATATTCAACATGTAGATTAAACTTTTATGACATTAAAATCTGGCGAAAAAGTTGTAGGATCTTTCAGCATGAATACACAGATAGTTGTTTCTTGACTAGATTTAAGAATTCATGGGCTGAGATGAAAACTAGAGACCTGACCGGAGGAACGGTCGCCTAACTTCCGAAAGGGAACTCTTGTGGCATATTATTGAGCGCACGCGTTATATTGCTAGCCACGTCCAACAGTTGCAAATACTCATCCGCTCCATCTACAAGACACTGTTAAAGCCACACGGTAGAAGCAACATGTTCACATTCGCTTTTCATTCAAACTAAAACTTAGAACTCGAGAAGAAACAGACAAAAAATGCCAGCATTTTCACCTTATCGGCCTCTCCAAATTTCTTGCATATTCTTGCTTTCTGGTCATCTGGTATGTCATCAGATTCGACAACTACATCATACAACTGAAAATACGGACGAGTTAGCATTCAGCACCTAAAAAAAACAGTGTGGAATCAAGAATCAACCCTACATGGTTAAGCATCTGAGAAGCTGGATAGCCTTCAGCAATCACATTTTTCACTTCCTTATCAGCCATGTCGAAATCACCACTTCTGCAAGCGGTAAAGAGGACCTGCACAACATCATCAGGGATGACCTGACCAATGATGTACTATCAATCAGTTTTTGAGTAGACAAAATGGTGTAAATATTTCAAAACCGGTAATTTGTCCCTCACAATTTCTATATTTACAAATGCAAAGAATGTCCTATAGAGATGCAAACAACCAAAATGTAATGATAGTATCCTGAAGCCATTATTCACAAATTCTGGAGAGCAACTTACACCAGACACGCTGATTAAGTCCTTAGATGTAATTGAGGATCCGAATAAGCGAGCAGCACCCTGAACAAAAGGGGAATATAAAAACCAAGATAAAATGCTCCCAAAAATGTAATATACCAATGACAAAGCACAGGTTCAAGCACCCTCACTCCATTATAAGTCTTCCTCAAGACAAATAGTTTTTCTTTCTAATACCCACGAGTTTGTTAGAATTTCAGGGGGTAATCGGGTCAATGGCTATGGTAATATCAAACTAACCAATAAAGTATCTATCATACCGTAATGCTTATATTCCCAAAACAGCTGTATCATAGGCAAACAATTTTCCTTGTCTATGGTCAGGAATCCTGGGGTGGGAAGCAGCTAGTTCAGTAGCAAGAAGAGCTCACAGCTCGAACTAAGAGTTCAAAAATAAAGCACCCTATGTCATTCTGGCCTCTCACCTAGAGCCCATCACTCGGACAAGCTACTTAGAAACAAGCTACAATCCAGTTGTTAGGGACAGGAACAAGTCCTAGAATAAGGAAACAAAGACTGTTAAGACATATTTTCAGGTACTTTGATCCTATCGTTTAAGTAGTCTCTCATAAATGATGTTGATAGCCGCTAACCCATGGAAATGTCTTCAAATCACCATTACTTCTACATAGTTGTTATAACTCAATGCTCTGTACATAAATGTCAGCAAAATGATAAATTATTGGTCCCAAGATTTTGGCCACAACATACAGCAGAGCAAAATTATGTACTGTGTAGTTTACAGTAATAAAGAACTATATAAACTTACTAAAATACAGGCATTTAGCAAATTTGAAAATATTATCTACTCCTATATCTTACTTGTAGATACGTTATAGCACGGCGGAGATCACCTTGAGAGATAGAACTTAAGGTTGAAAGAGCCTACAGTGAATCATAGATTTTAATATGGTCACAGCAAGAAGATCGAAGACAATATACATGCACAAGCAAATATTTGTTCAAACAAGCATCAGATGTCAAGTACGATAAATCAAACCTCTGAATCCAAGTTAAGACCTTCTTCGTTGCAGATGTATAGAATGCGAGATGTCATAATGTCTTCTGTAAGTGGTTTGAATCTGAATTTCGCGCACCTAGATGCAAGGGGTTCTATAATTCTGTATAAATTGAATAATTCCTAAAGTCAGCTCTGAGGATACTACGCATCACCTCAGGGAAATACTTGTAACCGAAGATACATGTCCACTTAGCACTATCCCCAGAATTAAAAAACCTTTTATAACATATCATGATCCACAACTCTACCTGCTGATGTAGTTACATATGAAGAAGAATCTTGTAACTTTTGAGTATGTCTCCATGGTGCGTCGCAAGGCATTCTGTTAAGCGATAAATCAACCATTCACTAAAACACCCATAATACAAAGCAATACATGCAGAACCAGCACACTTGCCTGGGCATCTTCAGTCATCGAGTCAGCCTCATCAAGAATTATGATCTTATAAGGTGGGCAAGGATAACCACTAAAGTCAGAATGAAAAGCATTAAAATGACAATCAAGGAGCAACCGCAGAAAGACAAGATATATGCTACATTCTAAAACATAGTATTAGTACCCTTGACGTGCAGAGCCAACAGCAACAGCGGCAAAGTTTTTTATTTTCGTACGAACAACATTTATCCCACGATCATCACTAGCATTCAGCTCCAGTACTCTAGACCTGTATAACTCAGGGCTAAAGAGAAAGACTGGTTAAGTTCAGGAAAATCCAGAATTCACATCTTACGGGATGTATAAAAGTGAGTCATCAGAAAAGATGACACTATTTTTCGATTTCCATAATGTCTCCATTTTCTCCTAGTTCTTAAGCCTCAATATATAAACGCACTACTACTGATAATCTACAACATCAAATATCTGTGAGATATATATTGTAAGTTAACGGATTTACTCCAATAATTAACAAAAAAACATATTGTATTCAATATATACTATTCTCTTCATAACATGGTAAAAACAAAATAATACTGCTCACAGCAAGAAATCTGAAATTACCCATAAAGCTGATGAGCAATGGCAAGAGCTGTAGTCGTTTTCCCAGTGCCAGGAGGGCCATAAAATAGCATGTGCGGACACTGAAAATTCAATCAAACAGCACAAGAAAAGGTGGAAGTGGAAAATTAGTGGTAAAAGAAATACTACTAATAAGAGAGAAATTAAGAAAAAAACACTACAAACAAAAAAAATTAGTACATTGGTTGTTTCCAAAGTGTTGGTAAGAACTCGAACGACCTCTTCTTGGTGCGCAACATCCTTCACTTGCTTCGGTCGACTGTCAATTCACATATGCAAAATTAATTAATTTACCGGGAAAAAAACATGGGGCACAAATCACTATCGATTGATTACTATTTCTCGACCCATTGCTGGGAGCTCGGTAAAACAGGCGCCATTGCTGCAAATTGCAATGTGAAATCGATTTTCTTTGCTTCAGAAAAAGAAAGGGTTTTTAATTTTCCCGCGTAAAAAAATTGGGACGACATACTCTTTGGAATTATCCTTTCAGCCCCTGAAGTCTCCGAAATTACCGATGTAGTAGTTTGGATTTTTATTTTTGATGTAAAGTGTCAAAATTTTCAAATCAAATTAAAACTAAAAATTGGTTAGATTTTTTAATGATTTCGATTTAGTTTGATTTCAATTTTGGAAATCTCAGTTTTTTTTATTGGCTTCGAATGTACTATTGAAGAAACGAAAAATAAATTTAAAATGAATATTACTACTACAATATAGTAAGTATACCTAATAAAAATCACATTTGTGTAGATTAAAATTCCTGCATGTTATGATATAGATTTTCTAAATATTATAAATGTAGGGATATGTTAATGATTAATATGAGTATATTTCATGTAAATTTAATGAATTATTTTTTGGTTTTTGGTTATCTTTTTGCAATTTTTGTTTTACGGTTCGGCTCGGTTTCATAGTTGGATTTGTATTTTTCAGGTTCAGCATTTTGGATAATATGATTTAATCCAATTTTAATTTTTAAAAATAATACTACCTAATTTGATAACCGAATCAAAAACTGAATGTTGAATAGTTATTCCAGACTAAATAGAGCATCCACATCCGTGCTCTTTGGCAAGAGCACGAATGTGGGCTCGGACCCACTTTTTTTTACTTTGTGCTCTTCTCCAAGAACATAACACCCACATCCATGCTCTTCCGCAAGGACATACTCAAGGGTCACACCATTCCATTATTTAATTTAAATACTTCAATTACTAAAAATACATTAAAATATAAAAATTACATAATTAAATCCTAAAAAATAAAAATTACAAACTTAAAATCCAAAAAACTAAAAATTACATAATTAAAATCCTAAAAAATAAAAAATACATAATTAAAGGATAAAAAATATTGTTGTGGCCCTATCCCCAATGTTCTTCGGAGACCTCGTATCATTGCCAAATGTGAATCAAGTTGCTCGGGGGTCATATTTGACCTATCGGCCAAATTGAGTTGGCCAAAAGGGTCCACAACGAGTTGGTGGGGGTTGAGGTGGCACAAAGGGAGCGGGAGTAGGAGCGGTGACGGATGGAGTCGCGGCGCGACGGCGGTTGGCCGTCGGCTTCTTCCTTCCTTGCGGCCGGCGTTGGGAACTGCTCGGACCAGCGTCGGGGCTACCCAAGTTAGCTCCGGCGAGCTGGCTAGCCACCTCATCCTCGCCGATGTAGGATAGGGATACCAACCTCTACTGTTTGCTGGAGGAGCTGGAGGAGGATGATACGCCTCCCCTATACTTCGGATGCACACGCACCTCCTGCCAAGCGATTAGGTACTTGAACGGTTTGTAATTTAGGGATTGGTAGGTCGCCAAGGCGGCACTGATGATGTCGAGCTCGCTCCTGTCGCTCCCCGCCGACCGCTCTTCCTGGAGGTAATACCCCTTAAACTTTTGGATTTCTTCGTTGGCTCTGAATATGGCATTGCGCACCATACCCTCATTGCGCTCGATGGTTCCATCCGGATGGTTTTCATTGTACCGGCGAGAGCCGCGCCACCAAAACCTATCCCCGCTTTGGTTCGTGCCAACCCCCGGGTCTTCGGAGATAATCAAATAGGCTTTAAATAATTGATCCATCTCCGCCGGAGTGTACGGGGTGTGGACACCACGAGGAGTAGGAGTATGAGTAGGAAGAGGAAGAGTTTGAGAGCCGCCGCTCCCTCCCGATCTGGGTTCGGGTGCCCACCTGTTGAAGGGGCTGGCAGCGGAAGCGTGCGTGACAAAACGGATCACATGAATTTGATCTATTTAGCAGATTATTTAGACAAAATCTATTCGGGTAATTATCACATGTATCATGCTCATAACTTGAATTAAAACATGCTTTAGCACATTAAATTCCTAAAACATGCTTACTACGGAATTAGTCAATTTACCTCGTTGATTCAATCAAGAATCGATGATGGCTTGCTCCGTCTCCACGTGAAGATCTTCAATACAAGACCTCGGATCTTCTGACTGGTGTCCTGGACTATACGCTGATATTTGTGTGGGCAAATCTCACCAACGTACTAGGACTCGAATAATGGAAGACAGAACTCAGCTCACGGAGGAGAGCACAATTTTCGAAAATTCTCTTAAAGGAGGGGGACGAAAATTTTATGAATAAATTGTTGTATTTTCTGTCTCCTTTATTCTCCTATTTATATAAGTCACATATTGGGTCCAGTCAGGGATCTAAGGAAGAATCTGGAACATGCCTCACCCAATTAGCTTTTTACTAATTAAATTGAACCCACAATTTAATATAAGCTTATATTGGAATATTACGAGCAGCCACTACAGAAGTAATATTGCACTGCCTTCCAAATCCGAAATTACAAGTATTCCGGGTTTCCTTTAATTGTATTTGATTTATTTCCCGCGCTTAAGATGGAAACATCCATTAATTAATTAATGTCTGCTATAGACTTAATTAATTAACATATTTCGAATTCCAAGAGTGGACTTAGCAAGAAACTCTTATTTATTATTCATAGAGTAATCAAACTCCAACTAGCTAGGTTCCGAATAATAAAACCTCGTTTCGAGCTCCTCTTGTGGATGTTATCAAACGAGACTCTCCTCGCGCACGTTTCAACATAATAGCAATCCTAGCACCTCTAGATAATGATCACCACTACCCAATATACCTGGATCGTTGGGTTACGAAAAACCCGCACCTTTGGTAAGTCAAAGTAGTGGATACTCAATATCGTATGCTCAATGCTAACGTACATTGATTAAGAAATTAATTATCAAGACCTCGTCTTTCAGTAGATAGCATAAAGACTCGTCTTGCTGTTAGATCCATTCAGTGCTATACCACACCAACGTCATCTTATTTCAATAAGGTTTAGAAATAATCGGACTGACATTGCAACCTTTCGCGATAGGTAGTCTAGGGGCCTATCTAGGTTGTGAAATTCTTATTTTTCTTTGTTTAGAACTGACCGTGTTACCTTAAATTGGACGACGTCTACTAAAACAAAGACTTAAACTTTGTTACGTTTGCTCATACATTTAAATATGCAATAAACAACCATTAAATGTAAAACATAACAACATTATGACAAAAATAATCTGTTGCATTTATTGGAAAATAACCATTAGAGTTTTACAGTATGCAATCACTCGAAAGGTGATTTCTAGTATACAAAACCCTAACAATCTCCCACTTATACTCAAAACAGCTTTAGAGTATACAAAATGGTAGTGCACACGTCTTAAATATCTCCCACTTATACTGAAAGCGAGTTGAGGTCTTGAATGAGTCGAACTTCCATCCCTTCTACGTGGCACTCGAACGGTTTTACCGCCAAAGCCTTTGTAAAAGGATCTGCCAGGTTGTTCTCTGACGCAATCTTGACCACTTTTATGTCTCATCTCTGCACTATATCTCTAATGATATGATACTTCCGCTCTATGTGTTTGCTCGCTTTGTGAGCTCTTGGTTCCTTGAGTTTGCCACAACACCAGAATTGTCACAATAAATGGTGATGCTCTTGGGCAGATTCGAAACCACACCTAAATCCATAAGGAAGTTCTTGAACCATACAGCCTCTTTTGCAGCCTCTGAAGCGGCCACATACTCGGCTTCCATGGTCGAGTCCGCGATGCATTTCTGCTTCACACTCTTCCAAATTACGGCTCCACCTCCTAAGGTGAACACATATCCTAAAGTAGATTTTCTCGAGTCCTGATCAGCTTGAAAGTCTGAGTCAGTATATCCCAAAGGACAGAGCTCGACTGCATTGTAAACTAGAGCATAGTCCTTAGTCCGTTTAAGGTACTTGAGTATGTTCTTTACGGCAGTCCAATGTCCTTGGCCCGGATTCGACTGATATCTTGCCACCATGCCAACAACAAAGCAAATATCTGGTCTAGTACAAAGCATAGCATACATGAGACTTCCAACTGCCGAAGTATATGGAATCCTTCTCATTGCTTGTATCTCAGACGGCGTTTTAGGGCACATCTCTTGAGATAAATGGATGCCATGTCTAAAAGGTAAGAAACCTTTCTTGGCGTCCTGCATGCTAAAACGACTAAGTACTGTTTCGATGTAAGATTCTTGAGATAAGCACAACATCTTCTTATCTCGATTCCGAAGAACCTTGATCCCGAGAATGTGTCCCGCGTCTCCTATATCCTTCATCTCGAACTGGTTTGACAACCATGTTCGAACTGATGACAACATCTTTTTATTGTTTCCAATTAGAAGAATGTCATCTACATATAAAACTAAGAACACCACATTCCCCTTATCACTTTCTTATACACGCAGCTTTCACTTGGGCACTTTTCGAATCCAAACTTGCAAACAGTTTGATCGAAACATTGGTTCCACGATCTGGATGCTTGCTTGAGGCCATAAATGGCCTTCTTAAGCTTCCAAACCATGTGTTCTTGGCCCTTTATGGCATATCCTTCGGGTTGTTCCATGTAGATGGTCTCCTCAAGACTGCCGTTTAGAAATGCAGTCTTAACGTCCATCTGCCATACATCCCAATCCATATAAGCTGCAATATACAACAGTATCCGGATCGATTTGAGCATGGCCACTGGGGAGAAGGTCTCATCATAATCGATGTCTTCCTTTTGGGTATACCCCATGGCCACTAGTCTTGCTTTGAAGACTTTAACTCGTCCATCGGGTCCACGTTTACGTTTATATATCCACTTGCTCCCAATGGCAGTACAATCTTCGGGTAGGACGGACAAATCGTAGACGTCTTTGTCTATCATAGATTGAATCCATTGCTTTTACCCATTCGCAATGATCGATATCTGCCTGCCCCTCCGCAAAGTTCCAGGGATCTAATACATTGCTGTCCGAGGAGTGATCCATAGATTCTCCCAAACCAATGTATCTGTCGGGCTCATGTGAGACCCTTCCACTGCGGCGCGACACTACAATATTTTGAGTAGAAGTTGAAGTTTCGGGAATTGTTTGTACACTTGGTACTTGTTCTTGGTTAATGGAACTTGTGACTGAAGTTAACTCATCAAGAGCCACTTCACTGCTGGGTTTATGATTCATTACATAGTCTTCCTCTAAGAATGTCGCGTGAGTGCTCACAATGACTTTCTTATCTCGGAGACTAAAGAATTCATAACCTTTCGTTCCTTTGGGGTATCCTATAAACAAACATACCTCCGTCCTAGATCCTAGCTTAGTTGGATCCTTTTCCAATACATGAGCCGGGCAACCCCAAACTTTGAGATGTGCTAGATTGGGCTTACGCCCAGTCAACAACTCATACGGAGTTTTAGGTACGGATTTTGATGGTAAATTATCTAAAATGTGACTTGCGGAAAGCAAGGCATGTCCCCAAAACGAAATAGGCAGACGTGCATAACTCATCATCGATCGAACCATGTTTAATAAGGTCATGTTCCTTCTTTCAGTCACGCCGTTCTGCTGGGGCGTGCCCGGCGCAGTCAGTTGGGATTGAATTCCCACTTCCGATAAGTAGTCCAAGAATTCGGCACTGAGGTATTCGCCTCCACGATCAGATCGTAGGCATTTGATATTCTTCCCATGATACTTCTCCACAAGAGTCTTAAAGTCTTTAAACTTGTCAAAAGACTCTGACTTGTGACGCATCAAGTAGACATATCCAATTTTCAAGAAGTCATCAATAAATGTGATGAAGTATCGAAAACCACCTCTTGCCTCAGTTGACATTGGTCCACATACATCGGAATGAACGAGCTCAAGTACTTCCTTGGACCTATTGCCCTTAGCCTTAAAAGGCCTCTTGGTCATCTTGCCTTCTAAGCATGACTCACACTTATGAAAAGGTTCCTCCTCTAGACCTTTGATAAGATCTTGTTGAACAAGAGAATGGATCCTCCTTTCATTGGCATGACCAAGTCTAAGGTGCCACAAGTACGTTTCGTTCATTGAACTTGAAGGTTCTTTTCGTTTCTTTGAAATTTTCGATGTTGTATTGAGTTCTGATTTGCGATTATTAAACTGTGTAGAAGTGATTGTGTACAGATTGTTTTCCATGATACCACGACAGATATAAGAACCATCTTTCTTAATAACGCAGTTGTCATTAAAAGAAATCGAATATCCATCATAAACCAATTTAGAAACCGAAATTAAATTTCTTCTAAAAGAAGGTATCAACAAAACATTCTTCAAAATCAAAAATCTATCACTACTAAAACGCAAATAAATGTCTCCCACTGCAACGGCCGCCACTTTGGTAGCGTCGCCCAGCTGGACTTCGATCTCACGATCATGTAGCCGTCTTGTCACCTGCAATAAGTCAGGATCAAAACAAATATGATCGGTGGCTCCTGTGTCAATAACCCAAGTGCAAATTGATGTCGAAGTCAAACAAGACTTGACAACTAGAGCCTGGTGCATACCTGTAGCCTTGCCCCGTTTAGGACAGTCTGGCTTCCAATGCCCCTTATCTCCACACTTGAAACACTTCCCCGAAGGCTTCTTGTTGGCCCTCTTCTTCTTCTTTCCCTTAGCTATCTTGGCCGGTCCTGAGTTCGGTGCCTGCCTTTTTTCTGCTCTAGGCTTCAAGCCAGAGGAACTAGGCGCCGAAATCATCATGGCCGCCTTAGCCTGGACCATAAGGTCCTCTGCCGACTGAAGTTCAGTCAACAGCTCTGCCAAGGTGTAATTTCTTTTGTTCATCTCAAAGTTGAGCTTGAACTGTTGGAAGCTAGGGGGAAGACTTTGAAGGATGATAGTTACCTGGGACTCGGGATCGATTTTCCCTCCCAAGACCTCAATTTGGTTGAGGTGGCCCATCATCTCGAGGACGTGGTCCCTCACAGGCGAGCCTTCCTTCATTGTCTTCGACATGATACTCCGAAAGGCTTGAGACTTCGCCGTTCGATTCTGAGTACCAAGAAGATTTTTTAGATTCTGCATAATCTCGGCGGCTGTTACCATAGCTGAATGCTGATGCTTGAGTACTGAAGACATAGAAGCCAACATGTAGCACTTAGCCATCTCATTCGCCTTATGCCACCGTCTGTGTGCATCTCTGACTCCTGCCGCAACGGTAGCCGCCGGCACTGGAGGTCGCGGGGTGGTGAGCACAAAGATGTATTCATCTGCTGTGAGAACGATGTCCAAATTTTGTTTCCATTCTATGTAATTTTGGCCCTCGAGTTTGTTTTCTTTGAGAATTGCGGAAAGAGGATTGAATGACATATTGACGATTTGATTTGCACTGCAAAACAGAGTATTTTACTATTGTCATAAACTCATGTAAGAAGTTTGATTAGATTAACCATAAAACTTTTCAAAATCTTACAACTGTAAAATTAAAATTTTGTATCCTCCAGAGGAAGTCAATACGCATTAAAATCTTACAATTTTACTGGTCACAACACCGACGAATAGTCCAGAGACCACAGAGTGGCATGGCCGCCTAATGTTGCCTAAGCAAGACCATCTCTTTAGCATTACAGAGTCTCATTTCTACAACACACTCCCATAACAATGCTTATGTGCTGCTAACAAGATCAAGCTATCTCATAAATTCTGTGTGAACTTCTGAATCTCGCAGTTTCTTAGGATTATTGTCCCCACAGAGCAGGTGGCGATAATATTCGAAACTACATTCTAGTTCATACTATTTATATTTGAGAAGTCCGCCCTCATGAACTTGCTATTTTCTTAGGATTATTGTCCCACAGAGCAGGTGGCGATAATATTAGAAAAAGGCTTCATGAATTGCAGACCATATACAAACGTTGAGTTCATAATTATAGCTTAGATATTTGGGTTATGGTTTTTCTTTAAGTATCCTTAGCCTTGAGGCAGTTGAAGGCTTAATTAAAATCTGTTGGTATTTAATCTACCGGATAATTAAATCTTTTATTAATTGGTATCTTCCATTAGGAATTATTGTTCTAGAATTTAATTCTTATTCATGTCTACTATAATATATATCTAAAATAATTAAATTACTTAATTCTTAATAAGACATGAAAAAGTAAATTCAAATTATTTCCATGTTCAAGATTAGGAAGAGATATTATATTATTTAACGTATTGATACATATCTATCCTTATTAGGATCTTAGATATATAAACATTAGGAAACTATTATATTATTCTTATCTATATCATCTAGGAATCAAAATAATATTATTTATTTCCATAGATATAGAAAATAATAAGATATTCCTTAAATCTAGATAAAATATTAGGAAACTATTAAATTATTCTCATCCATATCTTCTAGGAATAAAATAATATTATTTAATTCCATAGATATAGATAATAATCAAAATATTCCTAAAATCTAGATAAATCTTCCAAAAAGATTTTATTTCCATTAAATAATAATATTTTAATGATATCTTTTAATAAAATAATAAATAATCATTAAAATAATTCTTCATCGTTATCTCATCGTACGAGGTTCGCACGAACGATGAACGACGAAAATCCGACGAGTTCGTCGTTGGATCACGACGCACATGGCGTCTTGGCCACAGGCGCGCAGGTGGCGCGCCATCGTCTCGGCCAGCGGGTCGTCGCGGTTCGCCAGCGTCTCGGCCAGGACGTGCGCGGAGGCGCAGCTCCTCTCGGCCAGCGGCGAGCATCTGTCGCGGCTTCTCGGCCCGTCGGGTGCCTACATCTCTCGGCCAGCGGCGCGCACGGTGGCGCGCCCGCTCTCGGCCAGTGTCTCGGCGCCCGTCTCGGACAACCAAGCCATCCAGCGGCGCGAGCTTCTCGGCCAGCGGCGCACACGGAGGTGCGCCCGCTCTCGGCCTTCCGCCTAGGGTTGCGGCTCCCGGCGCCCAGTGTCTCGGTGGTTCAGTTACGAGCCACCACACCACGCCAGCCACCATGTCGCTCTCGACGCAGGTGCGTCTGGGGCCAGCGGTCTCGGCCGGCGGCGCGAGCCCTTGCTCGCCTGCGCGTCGCCCCGTGATCCCGGCTCCCCGGCTCCCACTGTCTCGACATCCCTATCTCGATCGCACGTCTCGTACAATCTAGTAATTCAAGTTCTTGATTCGATAGTTCTTGAGTTCACCATGCATAATAAATTAAACAAAACACCAAGAACATGCATACATGAATTTCGCGAAATTTAAATCCAAATAAATGGAGTACTAATAATTCGTTCCATGTAATAAAAAAATAACTTCAGTCACCCTCAATTAAATCAATTAACTATGCTTCCATCCATAAGAAACAAAATACCCCAAACATGCACTATAAAAAGGTCAGCATTCAATTTGAATATTATTTCATTCTAACTTTGTAGATTCCAAAATCAAACATAACTATCACCAATATCTATTTTACACATTTCAAGCGTGTATCAGGGTATCTGTTATCTATTATCTATTATTATAACGAGAACTACTCCAATTCCTATTCATAAGTAATAATTACATCTATTATTCGTGAGTTTTATAAATATTTTTCAGTATTATAATTTCACACCTACAACTTTTGAACATTTATAAAAAATCCACTTACACTATTTAGGGGTTCCAGTTACTTTTCACATTTTCTATTTATATATTGATAATTCACTAATATATGGAAAAAAAAATACTAAAAACTTAATTAAAATCACAAAAACTTTATAGTTGAATTATATGAAAACTTACATAATTTAAATAAATAATTACATGATTATAGTTAAAAAAAAACTTAATTGGGAGATGTGTTAGAATTTTATTGAGCGACGCCGGAAGCTGTTTGACTTTGACAATAGTCAGTATATATCATACCTCGTTACACGCAATAATCAAAGTTAGTTACATTCTTTTTTTTAATGATATTTGAATTAATAAAAAAAATTGAATCAAGCCATGTGGAGAATCTGCTTGGGCGATGCTTAAATACAAAGTGAATTAATAATCGCATGATTTGCTAATTTGTCCACTACACAAATTGCAAACCTAAAATTACAAACTTTAGCCAAAATTTAATATTACTCAAGAACTTAAAAACTATGAAGTTTTATAGTGTAGTGATGGATCTATATGAATACAACCTCTGCTCATCGAGCTTAGCAAGAACACCGGCAGCAGTTTCCTCTTTCCGCACTTCCCTCAAGATCTTGTCGCTGAGGCAAAGAATCACAACGCTATGAGCCTTTTGAAGAATCTCATCAAGGATAACTTGTTTCCCCTTCTCCGCGGGATCCGCTGCCTTCAAAGCAGCCCCCAGTCCTTGCTAAATCAGGACGGCGCAAACCTTCATCTTCCATAGCTCGTAGTCATTGGTACCAGTGAACTTCTCTACCTCAGATTTCGATGCCATGCCTTCAAGCTTTCTGAAATGATCTCAATCGACGGATGCCCTTCCCACAGACGGCGCCAATTGAAGGAATTATCGATCGAGAATAGAAGAACACACACAATCAATTAATTGAAGAACACGAGAGCTAGAACAAGAAATGTAAAGTGTATTTCTTTGTGAATGCATAGAGAATCAAAGTCAACAGTAACTACTACAAACTACTTCACTTATACAACTCACTTGAGCTCAGTGAACGGAATAACCAATTCTCTCAACAGCTTAATGGCTAGTCTTCCAACTACACTCAGCTCACTCTCGAAGCCCTTTTCTTATGGGTGCGCTGATCAGCCATTCTTAACGAATATTTTACTCCTATTTGAAATTCTAACCAAATTTGAGAAAAAAAATTAAGACTCAAGGTGATGGTGTTTTTTATATTGATAAATTTGTTTACCTAGATTGTCAGATATGTCACAATAAATTCGAATTATGAAAATATTGAGCTTGTACTTTTATCTAGAAACTCTCAAATCTTGACCTTATTGGTGATTTCAAAATTGAAATTTCACTTTGCAAAATATAACAAATTTTATTTGTCACATTGCATTTTGATGCTTGGACTCGCTGCCAAAGGGAAGAAAACTACTTTCCCAATGCACATTACAACAAATTTCAAATTCAAACTCAACACCCTACTATAAACCCACACCCCCGTGACCTCACCGCCCAATCATACCCTGACACTAAGTTCCTTCACTCACCGCCCAGTCACCCTACGGCCTTGCAAATTCAAAAATACAGCTCCACACGGTGGGGCCCACCGCTGGCCGCTCCTAACGAATACCCGAACCTGATCCAACGGCCCAGATCAATCCTCAATTCAAATCGGACCCCAACCCACCTTTTCCCCCCTCGAAAGCAACCATTTATTCTCTTCTTCCTCACATTCTCACTCCATTCGCATTTAGTCCTTCTCAGCAATTGAGAAAAAGTCCCGATTTTGTGGTGAATTCGAAAAAACACTCGTTTTTTGTTTTCGCTTGCCGTTGCTTTTGTGGGGTCAATGGCGAGTGCGGCAGGAGTGAGGAGGTCGGCGACGTCGTCTCTGGCGAAGCGCCACGCTTCTGCTTCGGATAATACTGGGAAGCCGGCTTTATCGGCCTCCGCCGCGAAGAAGCGGCCGGCGCTAGCGAATGTCACTAATCAGAGGGCTGGGTCCGGTTCCTTCAATTCGGGGCGGGTTTCTGCACCCGAAGTATCCAAAATTGTACGTGCAGTCGACTTATCAGTTCACTTGTTTCAATTTTTACGTCGGAATGTAGTTGAGTGATTTTTGGCGTTATTGTTTTGGTCTGATTTTATTAGGTTTTCCACAATTAGGGGTTTTCCAATTTAATATCGCCACCATTGTTGGATGGTACGTGCATGCTTTCTTGGGGGAAATTATTACTTTTTTGTGTTTTCTTGGATTGATTCAAGAATATTTTTTCGCCCTCTTGTTTGAATTTTTCGATTCAAGATGCGCCGGAATTTGAACTAATTTCAAATTTGAAGTTCGGTTTTGAGATTTTACTTTCTCTTTGTTAAAGTGTCAGACTTTAAATAAAACGATGCACCATTCCTTTTTTACTCACACTTTTGAAATACTACTGTTCTTGATTTTATAAAAGGAAAAGGAGTATGTTAGAGTTGTTTCCTTTCATGAGACTAATTCGTTTCTTGGATTTCACTGTTTTCATGGACTAATTCGATTGAATCTTGACATATGTAGGTGCCATGTACCACCAAAATTGTGAGCATAAAGAAGGGATCTTCTGTTTCCTCCAATGGAGGCTTCTCTGGGGTTTTTCATCCTGCAGCAACCAATTCTGTCAAACAGAGCACGGTTGCTGCGGGTAGATCCTTGTCTTCAACGAAGAGCAATGTAAGCATTCTCGAGGCTGGTGCTGCCTCCGTTACATACAGCATGAATTTGTCTCCTGACAAATCAGATTCATTCTCTGTTTCAATGGATGAATCCATGTCCACTTGTGATTCTTTGAAAAGCCCCGATGTCGAGTATGTGGACAATAATGATCTAACTGAAGTGGATTCCATTGAGAGAAAGGCTTCAAACATGCTCTGCATTTCAGAACCCATGGATATTGGAGGTTTGTGATTTGATCTTGTGAATTTTCTTGATCATTTATTGCCAGCCATCTTTTGCTAAAGGTGTTGTTTTTGCAGGGGTTGTATGCAAGCGAGACGCGCTAGCAGCATTGGAAGCCGGTGGCAAGATTGTCAACGTTGATGATAATCTCGAAGACCCACAGCTCTGTGCAACCATTGCTTGTGATATATACAAGCACTTGAGAGCATCTGAGGTAGTTAGAGATTACTCAGACATCTTCTGTTTAACTTAGTTTGAGTTTGTTATTTAATCAATGGCAATTGCTTATCTATTTCAATTTGTTAGGCAAAGAAAAGGCCTTCTGCTAGCTTCATGGAGAGGGTGCAGAAGGATATCAATCCGAGCATGCGATCAATTCTCGTTGATTGGCTCATTGAGGTTCGATTTTCAGTTTCCTATGTAGCTGAAGTTTGCTGTTCCAGTTTGTAAAAGTATTCATTTATTGACAAAATTCTTGGAACAACAGGTGTCTGAGGAATACAGACTAGTTCCCGACACGTTGTATCTGACTGTGAACTATATAGACCGTTATCTCTCCGGTAATGTCATGGACAGACAAAGATTACAGCTGCTCGGTGTAGCTTGCATGATGATTGCCTCGTAAGCCCTTGTCACGTCTTACCATTTACTGTATGAAGAGAGTTGTGCACTGAATAGCTCGAGTTTTAATTATATGATTGTGTTTTTTCGCAGAAAATATGAAGAGATTTGTGCACCTCAGGTGGAGGAGTTCTGCTACATAACAGATAACACATATGTTAAGGAAGAGGTTCTGCAGATGGAATCTGCAGTCTTGAATTACTTGAAATTTGAAATGACAGCGCCAACGGCTAAATGTTTCTTGAGGTAAATCACATTTTGCACCTATGATGGCTAGAAGAATAAGATAGTAACATTTGGTATTTCTCGAATGTATGTGTAGGAGGTTCGTTCGGGTTGCTCAAGGGGTAAACGAGGCTCCAGTGTTGCAACTGGAGTGCATGGCTAACTACATCGCAGAGCTGTCTCTGCTAGAGTACAGCATGTTGAACTTCGCCCCATCGTTGATAGCAGCTTCATCGATTTTCTTGGCCAGATACATTCTTCTCCCAGCTAAGAAGCCTTGGGTATGTAGACATGATGCGAGACATATATACATTGCTGTGTTTCTTAATTCGTGTTGTATCAATGCAGAACGCTACCTTGCGGCATTACACGCTCTACCAACCCTTTGAGCTACGCGATTGCGTGTTGGCGCTGCACGGTTTTTGCTGCAACAGTAGCAATTCAAGCCTGCCAGCAATTAGGGAGAAGTACAGCCAGCATAAGGTGAGATCAGATTTCTTGCATTAATGGATGCTTAGTAATTTTGTCAAATGTTAGATGAAATTAACAATGTATTTTTTTTGAAACAGTACAAATTTGTTGCAAAGAAATACTGCCCTCCATCAATACCCACAGAATACTTTGAGAATGTGAGCAGCTAGTCTCATCAGTTGCAATCTTGCAGTTGTGTAGCTCAGTTTTAGCCTAACATCTCATGTATAGATTAGATCTTTTTAGCTTTCTCAATGTTGTTGTATTCTGATACTGGGTTTTATATAAAAACATTGAGTTCTAGCAAATGATGGCCATTGCATTATTTATCAGGATTTACATAACTATACATTTATAAACAAACATGGTTGGAAATTACTTAGCAGCAGCACATTGCCTTTTTGATGCTTGGTTCGGGAAAATATTAAGCCAATGGCAATCCTCAAATTGACATTTGGAACCACCATAAGGCCACTCCGCATTGGTAGTAGGCCCAATGTATTTGGGGCTCCAAGTCGGGGTGCCGTCCTCGAACGAGTTATGCGTCAATCTCTGAAGTCCCGAGCCATCCGCGTTGATCACGAAGATCTCACCGTATGGCTGGTAATGGTGCGGGTTTGAAATGGGTTCGGCTGAGACTCCGGCGTAATCCGAGGTGAACACTATCTGCTTCCCGTCGGGGCTGAACCATGGGTGGTTGGTTCGCCCGCCAGTCCCACTTTGGATCACCTTCTGGAGCCCCGTGCCATTTGGATGGATCTTGAACATTTCGAAGCTGCCCCCGCCCGGATTCTCCCTATCCGAGGCGAACACGATCCATTCCCCATCTGGCGACCAATTGCACATCGTGTCGGACCAAGGCCCCTCTGTTAGCCTATAGAGGCCGCCTTCTTCTCCGTTCAATGCGTCCATTATGTATAAGTTCTTGTGCCCACTTCGCCCCGATCTGAACACGACCCATTTCCCGTCGGGCGACGGGGAAGGGAATGCATTGTTTGCGCCTCCCTTGGTTAGGGTTTTGTAATTGTGACTTAGGTCCTCATCATCCACATTTATTGAGACTATGTCAACCTTGGTGCTCTCACTAGAGAAATCGGGTCCGGCGCTAGTGTACACTACTCCCTTTCTCTTCCAATCCCAAGAAGTTGCGAAGGCATATAGTTTCGATACTTCCCGAATACCCGACCCGTCTCGGTTCATCACGTACACTCCCGGGAATTGCACGTAGGCAACCCGTTCGCCATCAGGGGAGTACGACGGGAACGACCCGTCGACCCGGAGTAGTGAAAGGCCGGGTAACTGGCTCCGGACATTCTCAATTACTAAGTCATTGCCCTTCCCGACTCCGTCGTTGGCTTCGCCCCGACACTTGTGGTACCCGACCCAGCCGGAATCGGGCGATATAAACGGGTTAAGATGGTGTGCACTAGGCGAAATGGGTCGGGTCAATTCGAAAAACTTATTCAAAACGACGTCGTATAACTCGATATGGCGATATTCCGACCCGGGCCTCCTCGTAGCTACCGCTATGAAGCTCTTATTAGCGGCGGAAGCTGCCGGAGTGAACGCGTGCAGACCCGGCGGGGTGACTCGCCGAGTCACCACCGAGGCAGCGTCGATCTTTCCACCGACGATGTCGAACGACGCCGAGAAAACGCTCCACCAGCCGTCTCCGCATCTGCGGTGGAAGTAAAGAGTCGACTCGTCGGCCCAACTCGGCCACCCGCCGTGCTCGACGATCTTGACCCGGCCCGAGCCGTCCCGGGTTGAGAACACGTAGAGGTCTGTGGCGAGCTCCTCGACGTCCCCGCTCCAGCCCTTCTCCCCGTACGAAGCCACCGCCGTGAGTGCCCCGGACGGCGACACGGCGGGGCTGTAATCCGCAATACCCGGTGGCGTCAACCGCCGGGTCAACCCGGTGGTGAGTCCGGTCGAGTAGACCGCTGTCCAACTCGACCGTGGCTTGCCCGGGTCTTGGTGGGTGGAGATGTAGATCAAATCAGCACCCGCTAAACTCGGGCGGTCCTTCATCGAGATGCGGCCGTTGGTCTCCTGTTCGCCGATTAGACGAATCTCAGAGCGAGATGAGTCAGTGGAGAGCTCGAGAGCAGATCTGGATGATCCCCTTCCCCGGGTTGTGTAGTCGAAGACGTTGAGGAAGATTTGGGAGGAGCCGTTGCGCTCGGTGACGTAGATGAGGTGGGTGGGGAAGGGGGTGGATTGGGGAGGCGGGAAATGGCCGTTGAAATTGACGGAATCGCCAAAGGTGAGGCGGACTTCTTGGGAGGGGGAGGCGGTGGGAAGGGCGAATATGTCGAAGGCGTAGCTTGATCTGCCCAGAGTGGTGAAGGAGATGGTGTCGACCGCGTGCGGAAGAGGAAACGGGGTTAATAGGAGGAAATTAATGATGAGGAACAGAGGAAGAGTGGAGAATTCCATTGGAGTAGCGATTGAAGACTGAAGTGAAGAGGTAGAAGATGATTGAGTATTGTTTAACGATGAGATGGAAGGTGGATGAGTTACACGTGTCAGGTGAATAATTTACTTTATCCTAAATGTCATTTTCTTGGTCTTCACTAAATATTCTAGATTCTTCCATTATAAAATATCAACATTTGTTTTTACTAATATTAATTTTCTATGTAATACTTGTAATTCTGATTTTTGTGAGTATCTCCCACTCTTCCATTTCGGAAATAACGTACAGTATCTCATTCGACTCTGTATAAATCCAATACCCGATACTTGACCCGAATTTAATGTACCTGACTCGGGTATCCAGTCCCAAACTAGAGATATAATATAGGCGCAAACCAAACAATAAGAATGATAAGTATCATTATCATTAAGTATAGCTCGAAAAACAAAATAAGTTTTTTATTTGAACAATTTCCTTTTTTCTTGTAAATTTTGAGTTTGTAATGCAGGAACCCATTGAACATTTGAACGACAACCCAATGTAGTTGGGCCGGGCCTACTTTATTCCATTTATAAACCCATTAAAAAATCCATTTAAAATCCCGTTACAATACCCATCCCATGCTCATTGCAATATTACAATTTATTTTCTTTCTTCTCTTACGAAATTTAAAATATATAGTATTCTGTTTTGCCTTTTGTATGATCATCTTATTTATTTTGGCCCACATTCAGCATAAATTCTTTGCTCTGCTCCATCCCTTATCTGTCAGATCTTCAAATCCACTAATTTAATAATTATATATATTTTTGTCAGATCTTCAAATCCAGTGATGTGAATAAAATTCCAATAATAGTGGTTTACAAACCAGCAAAGCCCAACACGTAATACTTTTTGGATATCGACGAGCCCATAATTTTATAAAAATGAATCCAGGCCCGAGTCAACTCCGAGTCGCCGCCACGTGAAACTCATGGGCCATCTGAAACCACTAAGGCTGTCGGCATAAGTCAAACAAAATAGCCTATTATCAAATTGACATATTTTTTAATCAAATAGTTCAGTTTTTCCTTAGAAATTGACGACATCGCTTAACTCATCACAGTGAGATAAGTATGGTTTCTAACTGCCGAACCATTTTCACAAAAAAAGTCATTATGAATAATAAAAATAATTCAAATATTATGGTACTTTCAACTGATTTAAAAGTTGAATGACCAAAATTTCATTTATTTTTTTTAAATTTCCCCTTGAAATTTACTCCTACTACTCTACTATACTACTACAATGTATCTAACTTAGAAAATAAACTTCATACTATGAAATTTTTTTTCTAATATTTTGAGATGAATTTCAAATAATTTGATGAATCATTATACACTTTTAAATATTAAAAGCACATTCAATATAACGACGATTCCACGTGGTGAGTGTGTTTCATACTTGAGCAAATTTTATTTTGGTTTCTATAATTCTATTTACTACAATTTGCAGACTCCAGAGTTGACTTGTGCAGTCATGTCGTGGGCCAATCTTATTTGAATGGTCCAGCTCTTTCAATTTGTTATCATCGGAAAAAATAAAATGAAAATAGTGGATAGTTTAATGTGGATGGAATATTGTGCCATTATTTGTTACTCCTACATTATGATGGTCCAATTGCTATAAGATTACAAATTTGATTTTTGATATTTTCTAAATTATCGCAATAATATATAGAAATATTTTCTTAACCAAAATATCACGCGATCTTTTAATATCTAAGTAACGTCTATTCATAATTGATACGTGACGAATATATTTCACATACTTTGGTTTAAGAAGTAATCATGTGAAGTAATTTTTCAATCATTATAAAAATTTTAATGTGTCGATTTCACTATGAATTGAAAAATATGTTACTCCTTATTCAAAGAATTTACAATATATCTTACTTCACATAACTCTGGGTAGTAAAAGTGCTCAATAACAAGAATCTATCATTGGTATTTTATTTTATTAGTGCCTTTCTAAAAACATTATATGGTGTCTTATGACTATCAGTACGTTTTACACAAGAGTTGATTTATTGAAACAAAATATTAGTAATAAACAGCACAACATCCCTATCAAAAGATGAAGGTGAACACTCTGAATTTAATTAACTTAAGATTTTATTAAGGGAAAGTCAAATATTTTGTCACATCAACCATAATTCATGCACTTTTTGCCGCATAGTCAACATGGTGTTTCAAAAGTCTCATTTATTTTTACGAAAATGAATACTATTTGTTTTTTATTTGACCATTCATCAATTAAAATTATTGTCTTCGTTTGGTGAAGCAATAATTTTTTTACAAAAGAACGACTATGATTGAACAAAGTTTATTTAATTACCTCACGTTCAAAGGTGATATATAGTGATCAGAGTATATTTTAATTCAGATTAGGGTTTGGATTCTTCATTATGATAGAACAGAAAATGAATAACTTTTGATGTACGGCACAACGACATGAATATTTAATTACAAATTAATATTATAATTTAGTTTTAAAAGAGGATTTGTCTGCGGGTAAAAAAAAGATTGTTGGACTTTAGTAGTGCTTGTGGCAATGTAAATTATACTTCACTCGTCCACAAAAAAATTATACTACTGTTGAAACTTCACTTTCTAGAAATTCACATAAAATAATTCATATAGTTCAAATTTACAACAACTCCTTGTTTACTAAAAAAAATCACACTCTAGCTCCCATTAATTCAACATGATGAGGTCTTTTTCCACTAAAAATATCTATCAAACATGCTCCATAGATATACAAGTATTACTATACGTGTTTCAAGTTTTTGATATAAGTTTAATCATAATATCATTTGTTGGTAAATAGAAGATTGATCAAATAATGAATAAGACAGCTTACCTAGTAGTTCTGTACTGCTGGCATTTGGCATAGCAATTTTGCTTTCTCGTGGCTTTGACAGAAAAATATTCCTGCTGTTGACTTGTCGACAAAAAATATTTCACCAAATGAATTAATCAAGAAATTAGTACACAAAATAAGACCAATTTAAACTTGACTTAAATTTTCCAATTTCCATTGAAATATGAAATATCTGAAGTTTCCAAGCACGGCTCTGCAATGCCTTAAACACGGATTGATTTCACGTTATATGTATAAGCATACAGATAAAGTAGATAACATTTATCTTTTATTAAAACAAATAATTTTGTATTTTGTGTTCTAAAATTAGATTTATTATAAATTTTTAAATGTAAATTTCATTTTTTTCATACGTGTTTTTTTGTTAAATTTTAAATTATGTATTTTTAGTTGTTTAGTTGAGTTGAGAAAAGCATTCGGGCAAGATTTAATTTTTTGTCTCGTTGATGAATGTGGATGCACACCCATTTCACACTAATATTGGCAGTTTTACTTTTTTCACAAGTTCTTTACAATTAAATTACTTTGTCTAGTATGGGCAGACTATTTAACTTAGGTCTACAAATTTGTCAAATAAATCATAAGATTAGAGAACACGTTACTAGCTAGCTAGAATTATTTATTTGGACCAAAACTGTCGCACGTAATCGTTTATATGAGGTCATGAACTATCAATAATGAGGCAGGAAATAATACTATTAGGTATTAACACAATTGTCAAAAGAAAACAAAAGACTGCGTTCACATTGACTAATACTGTGCAACAGTTCTTGTCCCAGAATGCAATAAAAACTAGACTATGATTTTGTGCGTGATATATAGGTACATGTGTATTTATGTGACATTGTATCATTTGTCTTCATATACCCTTATGTGAAATACTCCATATATTATAAGAAACACATAATGAATAGTAGTAGCAATAAATAAGTGAAGGGTGGATTTTTCCAAGTTGAACATTATTGTAGTATGCCAGTATCTGTCATGTGTGACATATATTACAACATAACTCTACATTTATTTCTCTTTTTATGCTATGATAATCTTTAATGTATAAAATTTTATTTACAAAATAATGTTTAATAGACTTAGATATAACATAATAAAAATTTGAGCTGAGTAATAACTAACGCGTGCTTGGATGCTCTTAGGTGTGGGCACGATGTTGCAAGGCTAGGTGTATGCACGCTTGAGCACGATTTAACAGCCCAATAACGTGCGACATGTGATGTTGCTTTATTATTTTATGTTTTTAAATTAAAAAATCTGACTTTTATTCATATGTGAATATGCCGATTCCACACTTAATTCTTCGCACCTTCACATTTTTTTCTTTTTTCTCTTTAAAAAATTTAACTTTAATTTATTCCATTTAAAATTAATATTCTTATTTTAAATGTGTATTTTTGTTTATTTAAATATGTAATTTTTGTTTACTCATAAAACAATTTATAGGAGGTTATAATTAAAAATAATAAAACATTATAAATGCGGGTAAATGAATAGTGTAGTACTCAATTTCTTAATGCTCATTGATTTTGGCCTTCGAATTATACTGAAAAGCAGGTGAATAATATACTTCACCAGACCTCACATGGAAGTATTGGTGTACATCAAATTAAAGGCTATTATCTTTACCCTTTTAATTGGATTAGTCACCGAAAAGGTTTTAAATTGGTCATGTGACAAAATATTATGATTGGTTGAAATAGTCACGTAATACACATATATGGTCATATAATTTTTTTTTTACATAAACCCAATCACATTGTCCTACCATATAAATTGAGTAAATTTTGGCAGTATTATTGAGATTATAAGAACTTACATGGTAATATCACTTATTCAGATAGTCTAATTACGTGCTCTATCAACTCATGATTAATTATTAACGAATTTTATATAAATTCAAATTAAAATTCAATATACTCCCATTACATGCTTCTTATCTTTCTCATTTTATCGATCTTCCCACTATTTTCGTGCTTCAATATCCTACAAATCTGATATAAAATCGAATTCATCGACTACCATATAGGTTTAGTAAAAAATGGGATGAAAACCATCCCATGCCGAAATTATGTAAAGTTGCAAATGATACACAAATGGTACCTCAATTCTACTAGTACAAGGACATGGCCTAATAAAGATAACTAATTTTGAGTTCAACGGTTTATGTGTGTATCATCGAACCCTTACTTTGATATTACAGCTTAGGTTAGTATCGAGCCTGTTTAGCCCGGGTGTTAGAGCCCAAGTTTAGGTCGAGCATGTGTGGGCCGTGTGCTCCTGTTTAGATTGAGTATTTCACTTCTCATAAAAAAAATCTTTTTATACTATATAGTACTTAATTTTTTTCTCAAAAACAATCACACCTTGTATAATTATATTTTCTCTTTATTTTATTAGGAAAAATTGTTTTATGTTACCTTTTGAAAAATAAATCTATGTGATCAAATTTTGTACAACCAAAAATTGGTTTATATGAGAAAAAATAGGTCTATTTATACATTTAATTATAATATATGAGCGTACATGGAATGTGTATAACATTTTGATCATATATTAATGATTTGTGTATAAATTTTTTACTTTTTCAGAACCATAAATGTAATTAATGTATACTTTAATTTAAATTTAAAAAACAATATAGAGGCAATTCAAATATAAAAAAATTTGAAAATAAGGCTAAAGACTAATCAAGTCCTTTTAACTTGTTCACTAACTATATTTATTATTTTAATATATAATTAATACATTGAATTACTAATAATATAAACTTTTTGATTGTACAAAATCATTACTATTTGAAAAACGAGCCACTACAAATTTTGGAGTTTGGACAGGTGAATTTATATACTCCTACCTAATTTTCTGACAAATCAACATTATTTACTCTACTTGAGTCAATTTGTAGAAGCAAATTGAGAATTTCAATGCAGATAAACAAGATTTTCAACAATCATGTTGCATTTAATACTTCTTGTCCATATATATGTCAAACTAACTTCCTTAAACTGAAACGACTTGAAATAAATTTCATCCCACAACCTTTTAATATTGATTATCAATGTTTTCAAACTCTTGCTTTTCAAGATCTGCGACTATTCGCGGCTTCACCAAAAATATAATTAAAATATTACTCCCTCCGTCCCGCACTACTTGCACTTATTTCCTTTCTGGGCGTCTCAAGTTATTTGCACTCTTTCCATTTTTAGTAACAATTTATACCTACAGCCGTAATTGTTGACTTTGTCTATCACTCATTCCTTAATCTCTGTGTCCAAAAGAAAAGGTGCGAGTAGTGCGGGACGGAGGGAGTATTTTAGAAGTGTCACAATTTTAACTTTTGAAGAAGCACGATAAATGTTAGTACTCCGTACTATTTTATTTTGGTTGAATTGATATAAAGTGTGTAGGCAAAGATGAGAAAACCTACCTAATCATCTTTATTAGGTTTTAGAAAAATCAAAGTGACAGTTACTTGACACAAATTCATGAACTAAATAATGTGTTTGAGTAATTAAAAACATAATAGCGTAGTATTTCACGCTACATACTGAGCATTAAAACGCACTCCATTTGATCAAAACTGTGACATTAGACAGATATCAAATGAGTATATGTGTTATGTATTACTACTATATCTTTGTTAACATGTGTTACCATTAACGCAATGACATTATAAAAGGCATTTTTTAATGTTATTAAGGACGCTAGTTTGTGTGTCGAATTATACCACCAACGCTTCTTAAAGTGTCACTATTGTTAGTGTCCCAACTAAAATTAAAGGACAAAAACAGAAGCGTCCTAAAAAAGTAAAAGATTAAGATAATTTGCTCTCAACTTAGAGACGCTTTCTTTTGCATCCTAAATTATGGTTATTTTTAAAAATTTTGAAACACTAATAATTGGATCTTAATATTTTTGTTCTTAAAAGATAAGTTTTTTTGGTAGTGAAATTAAATTATGGAGTAATAAAATATTAATAGTGGTAAACCGAAATATATGATTGTGTTATTACTGTTTTATATATCTATAAATCTAATATCCAAAATAAACGAGTGATTATTGAATTAAATCCTAAACTATTTAATTTGTACAAAAAATATTTTAAACTTACATTATATTAATATAAAATTTAAAAATAATAGTATCATATTGAAAATAATAGCATAATAAAAGTTAATATAAAAATTATTTATTTTATAAACACAATTAAAATAGAAAGACATGATTTAAAATCTATTTTTTAGGATTTATTCGGAGCAAGTCAATGTAAAAGCTCAAACCTTGTATAAAGTAGTAGAGAATTCCTGTGGCTGGTCGGATTGATCCGCAACCTGATTTCCTCAATTGTGAGGCGTCGCTAATCAATAATAATTCAAACAAACTCTGATTTAATCTGTATTATACTAAAGTAAACAACAAAAGGCAGAAATAGAGTTTTATACTACAACAAATGAAAATATAGGGTTGTGATCAATTGAGATTTTTTAGCCTAATTGAGAATTGAGATGCATTATTAGCCACTCATTTTTATTAAATGAGTGGTCCAGAATTTACCACATGGAAAATATTTTTACATTAATTAATTGTGAAAGGGCAGAATGGTAATTTCATCATACATTTTATTTAATAAATATTTTTTTTATTTTTTTTAAAAAAATTAAATTTTTTTTTTGATTTTTTATTTTTTTATTATTTTTATTTTTTTTGTCAACTACATATACAATTCATGTCAACTACACACATATAATGTCAACTACATATACAATTCATGTCAACTGCACATATATAATGTCAACTACGTATATGATTCATATCACCTATACACATATAATATCAACTATAAGCTGTTGACATTTGATGTGCAGGCTATTGACATTTGATGTGCAGGGCTATTGACATTTGATGTGCAGGCTACACATCGTAGTTGACATCGCGTGAAAATTAAAAAAATTAAAAAAAAAATTAAATTTTTTTTAAAAAAATTTTAAAAAAATAAAAAAATAATTTTTTTAGTTGTTGACATTTTAATACGAGTTGTTGACATTTGATATTCTGGCTATTGAAATGAAATGACGATAATACCCTTAGTTGATATAATCTACTTGTAGTTGACATTTCAAAATGAGTGGCTGAAAATGCATCTCAATTCTCAATTAAGCTAAAAAATCTAAACCTAACAAGACCCTGAAAATATAAAACAAAATTGTTGTAGTCAATTATTTCAGCTACGCCTACAAAACACCTTTAATTGACTATCGCATATGGTGGGTTTGATTCTCGAACGTGCACACTATTTTAAGAAAATAATTTCTCTCGGTACATTTTAATTTAATAGTTATATTATTAATATTTATATACTGAGTCCCTTCGTCCCACAAACATGATACTGATTCCATTTTAATTTTCTCTATAAAAATAATCTACTTTATTTTCGGTATTTTTTTTTCTCTCTAACAAGGAAGACCTCATTCCTCACTACCAACTATATATAAGAACCTGTGTTGTTTTAAGTGTCTTATTTTTATGGGGCGGAGGGAGTATTACCTACTCTCTTCGTCTCACTTTAGGAGTCTCATTTCAGTTCGCACAAGTTTTAAGAAATATGAATAGAAGTTGGTGAAAAAAGATACTCTATCCGTCCCAACTAAATTGGTATAAAACTTTTGGGCACAGAGGTTAAGAAATTGTGTTAAAAATATGAGAAAGGAATAAAGTAGGAAGAATAAAGAGAGTAAAGTAGGTGATGGAATAAAATAAGACTAATTGGATGTTTTGTTTTTTGTCAGAAAAAGGAAATTACTCACTTTGTTGAGACATTCAAAAAAGGAATACGACTCAACTTAGTTGGAACGGGGGGAATAGTAGATATTGTATCCTACTTTTATATATTAGTTTTATAATAAAATGTGAGAGGAACATAGTTAATAAAATGTTGGGCCTATTACCATTTAGGATGTCCACAATAGTTAGACAAGCTGCCTCCCACCGCCGCCCCCCTCTCCCACAGCCATGTCCTCGCTGTGGCTCACGGCGCCGTGGCCTGCGCCCAAGCCCTTCTCCCACAGTCGCGGCCCCGCCGAGTAGTCGGCGCGCCACGCCCCATCGTTTCCACCCCTATAGGGAGTCGCGGCCAGCCATGTCCTCGGGCGGGAGCCACGGCTCCTTATTGTGGACACTCTTATGAAATATTTAAAGCGTGACTCTTAAAATTGGACATCAAAAAATGGTAAACAAGGACTGCTAAAATAGGATAGAGGGAATAATATTATTCATTAGATTTTAACTGAGGATGTTAGATGTAAATAATTATTGGAATGAGTATATTTATAATTCTAATAAATTCAATAATTTATAGGTGAATAACTCATCATCATTATTATTAGTTTTATTTATTTTTATTTTTTTTATTAAAAATCGCAAAGAAAGGGTAACCAATAAAATGCGAGTATGCATAGTTTGGATAACTAAGAAAAGAATCTTTTGTTTTATGAAATAAGACAAAATTAACTGTTTCTAAAGGGAAAATGTGTATACATGTTACTATTGATTGAGAGTTTATGGACTTTATGTGTATATCTACTCCCTCTTCCTTAAAAATATAAACTAGTTTTATTTTAATCCATCTCTTAAAATTATGGATTTTTTATTTGGAAAATGTTTTCTTCTTAATAATGTGGGACTCATTTGCAATAACAATATTTTTTTCTTTCTATCTAATTCTATTAGACTAATTGTGCATTAAAATATGTATCTCTATAAATATTTATTTTTAACAATTAGAGAGTATAAAAAATCAAAGTAGGAAAATAAAACTTCCAAGCTACTATAATTTTGGTTTGACTGGTGGTTTTAAAAGCAAAGGAGATTGAAACATTTTAAGGAAATTTCCAAAAAGAATAATCTGTGTGTTTGTTTATAATCACAAACTCAAGATAAGAGGGAACTTTCAATTTTCTCTGCATAGAATATATACTTCCAATTAAATTGAGTTTATTCTTTTGTTCTTTTCATAATAATGACAACCTAAAGCTTGATCAAATTATTGTTGTCAAGTTGCCAAAATTCTCTCTAAAAAAGTTGTAAAATTCTTTCAATTATATGTTACAATAATAATTCTATACACATACACGATAATATGTGATACTAAATTCATTTCAAATTGGCATCTTATAACATGTATATTAACATTATCATGTCAAAGTACTAATTCATGTCAATTTTTTTCTTTCTCTTTTGATTTCTATATCTAATTTATTTGTGGTTGTAATTTATCAATTTAATATAATCATTTTGATTTGAATGTAGTATTTTTTTGGAAAGAGAATGGGATATTTATTAAAACATTGCCAAAATTTTACAATTAATTCATATCGCTATCCATTATACAGCATTGAAAACATATATTACTAAAACTTTCTAGAATCTAAAGCGATGTTTTAGATGGATGTTATGAAAAATGGACATTGAAATTTATAGTGACTATTTTAATTATTGTATTTACATTAGAAAAAAAATACCATTTTGCATTCATGGATACTAGCATAATGAGCGCAACTTCATGTGTATATTGTTATCCTTTTTCTTTTTTTTCTTTTTCTGTTAAGATTTAGTTTGTTTCTTATTTTAAGTGCTTTTGATTTTACTGAGGGAGTCCATTGGCATGCTTAGACTTTTAGGGAAGTGTTTTCTTGTTTGTTGTTGGTTTTGGATCTTTGGTGACTAGCTAGTTTGTTGAGCTTATATATACTCTTTTTCATTAGTAGTTTGAGCTTTTTTTTAATAAAACTACTAATACTTTTGTGCCTTGTCTAAGAAAAATAGAGTAAGTATTAAGCTTAGAGGACAAAAGAGAGTAATGGAGAACAAATTTCATGTCAATTTTCATTACAAGACATCATTACATTTGTCTTGCTCTGATATGCAGGGGTGTTAACAAGATTAATTTCTACACTATCTATTACCTATATAATTTATTCCTGATTACCACCTTTAGAATCTCATGTTATTAGTGGTTTGGTCAAAAATCAAGAGCTTACCGCCAATAATTTCTCTATTCAACATAAAAGGTTAGATATTTTTCCAAGAACCGGGGCTGTAAGAATAAAGTACTTCTTACATAATCACTTAATACTTTTGTTAAAAGCAAGCTTGTTAACAAACAAGTCTAGATAAATGTACATAATTTATACGTATATACTCCCCTTAATTCTTTATCAAATCAAATCGATTTTATTTCAATTAATTTTATTAGTATTTTATAGCAATGAGAAAGAGGTTACATGAAATATTTATGATAAATCCACATAATTTACAGTTTGATTAATTGATGATAATTATATACATACTGAATTAAAAGGTTGATCTTTTCCGTAAATATGCACTATTTAATCTGGAAAAAATTATACTTTTTGTATATTATTTTTAAAAGATGTAATATATTAATTTAGTTTAAATTAATTGACATTCATAAATTAATTTTAAATGTAAAATATCTTACATGTTCAAAGATGTATACTATGTAAATTCATCACTAATCCTGTCTAATTTGGTTCTACCGAAGTTATATCACTGTCATATTAATAATCCCAAATTTTTCGGCCAAATGTTTTTGTTAGAAAAACCTTATTCGGCCAAATTTTTGTAAACCAAAAAAACCATATTCGGCCAATATTTTTTGTTAGAAAAAAGTATATAAAAAAATTACGTAAGGTATTGCTTGGTTTTTTTCTGATTTGTTTTCTTTTGAAGTGAATGTTGTTGATTAAAGATGGAGTACTATTTTTCGTCCAGTTCAAAAGTATTGCTTAGGCCTTATGTATAAGCGTAAAGAAGGAATGTTCTCCTACTTCAAGCATCGCTAAAAATGATTTCAATTATGTACGCCAAGTTGGAGTCTCTAAAATGAATTATTCCTTTTGCATTTCTTACAATTTCTTTAGATTCCTCAATTAATCATTTTTAATTGGGAAAAAAAAAGAAATGATGGGCAAAAAAATTGTCTTCATTTCAAATCCATTAATTGGAAAAAATTATTTTCACGATTATTTTACAATGTATTCTTGTACCATTGTTGGTGACTTGCCATTATTTATTTATTGGTTGTGCCGTTTTGATAACTGATTGCTAACTATTTATTTGCTAATTGAACTGCTAACTATATTAATAATCTATGGTATAAATGTCAATATAAAGACATCTGCATGTCAACAAAATTTAGTTGACGAACTTATAATACGTCTCATTTACTCAAGTAAAAATATTCTTTATACATTCATAACATGTTATTTCCTTCTTTATTCTTGTAATACTCATGCACTCCAAGTTTATTTAGAAACATTAAAATATAGCGGAGTACTATTTTCTTTAAAACGCACATAATTATAAACATATTTCTTAATAATTGGGGTAATAAATCAACTTTAAAATTGTGAAATAACATCCTCTCCTTCCTCATACTAACCAACAATGCAAGAACGATTTAAATTTGATTGTCCCTCCATCTAAGGCAATTGCTGTCCAAAAAATATTACTCCAATGAAACAAAATAACAAATCTTTATTCTCTAACTTGAATTTGCAATTTCATTTCTCTATCAAATTGTAGCTTATAGTATAACAATATCACCATCATTATATACACAACCACTAATATAGAATAAAAATACAATAGAGAACAAAATAGAACATGGTTTGCCTTATATGGACCAGATATTCTAACCCCACTTCCAAATAAATTGTTTGACTGATAAGTGATAGGTGTCTTAATTGCTTATACACATTAATATATACCCAAACCAAAGCTAGCATCCATGATTAACATGAAATAAGAACCCTATTCCCTTTGTTGATGAAAAGGGATGGATGAGAATTGAGAAGCCATAGTGTGCAAATTATTACAATTCAAAGGTTCTCATTAAAAGAGACATAATAAAATATAATTTTCACCCACACCTTCCCTTTTTGTATATATATTGCTACAATCTCACCAAAATTTCATACCCTCATCAAAAACTCAAATAAGTCTCTATTTTCATTTCCTATTCATTTATCAGAGCAGAAACAATATCTTACAATGACGGTAAGAACCCTCATTTCTCTTCATGAATTCATAACAATCCTATGTTTTCTTCTCTAGGATTGTGCTAGAAATCAAGAAAATTGCATTTCTTTGAAGTACTACTATATTTTATACTCCTACCAAATATTATTACATCATGTTGCTTTTGTGTCTGGTTCTTGTCAACATTTATTTTTCTTGTCAACATTTGAGTCATGTCCAAGTAGAAGAAGAAGGACTAAACTACTCAATCATTTTCTTAATTATATGGCTACAAATTAATTTCATGATTATTCTTTCCACACTTGGGTAACATTTCAATTAATTCCACATTATTAGCAAGGAATAATTAATAACAAGCTTCTATTCTCAACTAATTAACCGCATTAATTCCAACCTCCCTTTAACATTGTTTACCACTAGCTCCTTTCATTTAATGTTTGATCTCTTGATCCTAACTTTCAAGAAAATTTTGCATTGACTATCTGTTATCAAAGCCCATCTCCTATCTGACATTGCACACACAAACCATACCATTAAAATTAAGTACAACACGACAAGTAAATCCATCTCGAATATCGGATATATGGTGTGAATCGTTACGCAAAAGCCATGTATAGCTCCTACAATTTTCTAAACCCACCTCTTCATATACACAATTAATAATAATAATGTCAGTCTAGACCGTGGACTAATCTAATTGAAAAATTTATCTGACGTAGAATTTTTTATAATAACAACCCTCTATATTTAACGGAGAATTGATGTCGTCTGAGAGTTTGAGTATATTTTGACATCTCTATCGATTTAAGTCCAGCGGTGGGGCCAGAGTTTGACTGGAACGCGCTTCCTTGTATTTTCTTCTCTTATAAATAGCCTGCTTCAGCATGGCCAAAAATTCATCTGGGAATTCAATTCAAAATTAAACACACCCTTGAAAAGTGTGTGCGTGTTTCCGTTTAACTGCACTGGCGCGAAAACGAAGTTTTCTGAGAGGCATTCAATTCCTCATTTAAATCCCTCAGCTTCTACACATAAATCTCTCTCAGTTCAGTTCAAGTTCTAATTTTAATCTTATCGTTTCTGCTCGGACAAAATAAAAAAAAAACTAGAAGATGAGTCATGAGAATCATACCGTAGCGGTGAATGTGCCGCCGCAGGTCGGCTCCAAGTGCTACGACGACGACGGTCGCATCAAACGGACTGGTGAGCTCATTAATTTCCTCCATTTTCCGGCAGCTGGTTTTAAATTTTAATTTTCCTTTTTAACTTTTTTTTTGTTTTTTGTTTTGGATAGGCTCTGTTTGGACGGCGAGCGCTCATATCATAACGGCGGTTATCGGCTCGGGAGTTCTGTCGTTGGCTTGGGCCACGGCGCAGCTGGGTTGGGTTGCCGGTCCGACCGTTATGCTGCTGTTTGCTTTCGTTACGTATTACACTTCCGTCCTTCTCTCCACGTGCTACCGGACTGGCGATCCGGATAACGGCAAACGAAACTACACCTACATGGACGCCGTTAGGTCCAATCTCGGTAAATAAAATGTGAAAAAGTTGACTGCTTCGTCTTCGTTGAGGCGATTTTGTAATTTTTGTAATTTTTTTTTTACTTTTCAGGTGGTTTTCAAGTGAAGGTATGTGGAGCGGTCCAGTACATGAATCTGTTTGGAGTTGCGATCGGTTACACCATTGCTGCATCTATAAGCATGATGTAAGTGTGAACTGTGCGGATTCGTGCATTTCTGTTTTTTTTGGAGTGTTGATGTGAATGTGAATGGAACAGGGCGGTTGAGAGGTCAAATTGCTTCCACAGCAAAGGCGACGCGAGTCCTTGCAGAGTTTCGAGCAATCCTTACATGATTGCGTTTGGTGTTATGGAGATCATCTTCTCACAAATTCCCGATTTCGATCAGATATGGTGGCTCTCCATCGTCGCCGCCGTCATGTCCTTCACTTACTCCACCATCGGTTTAGGCCTTGGCATCGGGAAAGTTGCAGGTGATTTTCAATTTTCCCCCAATTTGAAACCCTAATTTATTTTATTAGTTAATTAGTCAATTAATTAGCAGCATTTCCGTTTTCTGATCAGAATCGGGGAAGGTGATGGGGAGTATGACCGGAATCAGCATCGGAACAGTCGTCGGAGTTCAAACAATCGACGAAACACAGAAGATCTGGAGAAGCTTCCAAGCTCTCGGCGCCATAGCCTTCGCTTACTCCTACTCCTTAATCCTAATCGAGATTCAGGTACTTGAATTTCAGCATTTCACCTTCTCCGATCCACGATTCAGTCATCAATTACTAAAAAATCATCGTTTAATTTGAATCAGGACACGATAAAATCGCCGCCGTCGGAGTACAAGACGATGAAGAACGCGACGCTGCTAAGTGTAGCGGTCACCACCGTTTTCTACATGCTCTGCGGCTGCTTCGGGTACGCAGCCTTCGGCGACCTCTCCCCGGGTAACCTCCTCACCGGATTCGGGTTCTACAACCCGTACTGGCTCCTCGACATCGCCAACGCCGCGATCGTGATACACCTCATCGGCGCGTACCAGGTGTACTGCCAGCCTCTGTTCGCCTTCGTGGAGAAGACGGCGACGGAGTGGTTCCCCGACAGCAAGCTCATCGGCCGAGAAATCACTCTCCCCATCCCCGG
Source organism: Salvia splendens (assembly GCF_004379255.2). Lineage (NCBI taxonomy): Eukaryota > Viridiplantae > Streptophyta > Magnoliopsida > Lamiales > Lamiaceae > Salvia > Salvia splendens. The sequence goes on along the minus strand of NC_056033.1, from coordinate 6,956,050 downwards.
CTTCCGCTACAAGGTCACCGTGTTCCGCCTCGTCTGGAGAAGCGCGTTCGTGATGCTCACCACCGTCATCTCGATGCTCATGCCGTTCTTCAACGACGTCGTCGGGATCCTCGGCGCCTTCGGATTCTGGCCGCTGACCGTCTACTTCCCGGTGGAGATGTACATTGTGCAGAAGAAGATTCCGAAGTGGAGCTCAAGGTGGATATGCCTGCAGATGCTGAGCGCCGCCTGTCTCGTCATATCAATCGCCGCCGCCGTCGGGTCTTTCGCCGGAGTTGTGTCGGATCTCAAGACGTACAAGCCGTTCAAGACTTCCTACTGATTTCGCAGTAGTTTCAATTTTTAATGAGAGTAAAAATTAAGAAAAAGAAACGAAAAAAAGAAAATGGTGGGATTTTTAGTTAAATAGTTTATGTTCATAACAGGCCTAAAAAAGGCCGTAGATCTCACAGTATTTACAAGAAGCAAAAAATGAAGAAGGGGTTAAGTTATGTTTGTAATTTTCAAGAAATTAAATCCCATGATTTTCCAGTTTTATTTTAATTCTATTTCTCAATTGAAATTGTAAAATTGTTTTCTTTATACTACTTATATTTTGTTTAAGCAAAAAAATGTAATTGTGACAAACAAGATTTATTATCGAAGGCAAAAATCAATGAGCGTAGTCAATTAAAAAATTGGTGACCATACAAATACGGAGTAAAACAAAACTGATACATGATCAAAGATCACTAAAAGCAATTCAACAAAACCAATACTATATGATAGCTAAAAAACAAGAAAAGAAAGTTTATCCTGGTTACCCAAAACTAAACAAAATCCTAATCGTGTTAATCGACAATATATTTAAATACTCTACACACCTATTAACACTCGACACACACTGTACTAATTTGTAGCAAATTAGATTAAACCAGTTTAAAAGAGTGATGTTTAAGATCGAGCCATTCATCATACTTCAAATTTATTTTCAATTATTGTTATTTACTATAAATAGAACAATAATTTAGAAAATTTTATAGTCTAACTTTGATTTAAATCATCCTAATAATCAGTTATTATTGAAAAACTAAAAAAATGAAAAATAGGATACCTAAATAAAGACATAGGATCCTATATACCTAACAAAATTATTTGGGGAATAATCAATTTTGTGACAAATTTACTATAAAGTGTTTCGGAGCAGACAGCAATTGTCATTCTTATTTGTTTGAACAAGATATATATTCGATAATTCGAACAACAATTTGGTTACAGTATGTAATCCCATAATGTGTCAAGCTATACATATGAAAGAAAAATATATCAAGGACCCCAGCAAAATAATTCTTGAGTTAGGTACAAAAAAATCGTTTTATATCAATTTGTTGATTAAGTTTTTCATGTTTCAGAATTTAATTAATGAGCGCGTGTTTTCTTGAATTGAAGCTAATTTTTCACTAGATGATAAAATGTGTCAAACTAACTGTAATTAAGGCCACCATCTACTATTGATAGAGTTTAAAGAAAGTCCAATATATCTTTAACTATTTGTAGGTGATAACTGGTTTCTTACTTTTCCCCTACCATTATTCTGTTGATAGAGTCTGGCACCTCGAATTTTGGTTTCTTTGTTTTTGTGCGTTTGATGATATTAGGATATTGGTCTTTGACTCTTTGTCCTTGATGGATCCGCGAATTTCTGACGTTAGTAAATGCTGGTAGAGAATGAAGATTATGACACAAAGAAATTACGTGGTTCGATTTACTGAGGTAAATCTACGTCCACGGGAAGAAAAGGGGGGCAGAGTTGTATTGCTTGATCTGTTTTCTACAGCTTACAAATACAAACTTGCTATTTGCTATATGGTCTTTTATCTCTAGAGAGCTTAACCTTCTTCTATCTGATCTAAGTTCTATTTATATCTTGAACTAAGATCGTGGCTTGCATCACCACCCTAAGTCGTGGATGTCGTGTAGGTCATGGCCTAAGATCGTGGATGTAGCGTAGGTCATGGCCTACGATCGTGGCCTGAGTTGACACCACGTGGTAGTGGGTGTGTTGGACATCCTGTATGGGTCCACTAACTCCTTGTTCGGTCGAATACTGAGACCGAACTGCTTTGGTTGCCGATCTGAGAGTAGAGCTTGATGCCGACCTGAGAGCAGAGCTTGATTGGATGGCTTTTACCGAGCTGTAGGCTGAGGCCGAACTCTTTGGTAATGCCGAACTCATACTCCTGCTTTGGTTGCCGATCTGAGAGCAGAGCTTGATAGGTTGGCTTTTACCGAGCTGTAGGCTGAGGCCGAACTCTTTGGTAATGCCGAACTCATACTCTTCCTTGGGCTTTGGGCTGATGGGCCGTCATTGCTGTTGGGCTTGTTTAGTACGCACCCCATCACTACCCCCCCCGAAAAGCGAAGTGAATCACTTCGGCGAAGCGAGTCACTTCGGCATTCTGAAAAAGGGGACGGGGGAGGCTGAAGTCAGGGGACGTGCCCTGCGCGTGACTGCATTAAATGCGGCATTAAATGCGACAGTAAAATCCGGCCGTCGAATCCTGAAAAGGTGGGATATGAAACGGTGCGATGATTTGAAATCTTTTCCAAATCTGATAAATACCGCCTTTCTTCATCATTTGAACACCTTTGCTATTGGCTTCTTCTGCACTCTCTATCTTTTGCGTGAAAAATTTCCTTCCGCTTTCAAAAATTTCCTCAGGATTTCTTCAAACTTTCAAAGAGTAAGAACCATGTCTGCTTCTTCTTCGTCTGAGTCTGGTAGCGGTAGAAAAGGGGGTAAGGGGTCTTCTAGCCGGAAAGAATCCGGGGAGAAGACCGTAGAGTATTTTCACAGTATCTTGAGTAAGGATACTGTGATATCCCTTTACGAAAAATACTCTTTTCCTGGGGGGAAGGCGGTGGTTCCCGACGATGATCATAGGGCTAACGACCCGCCGGAGGGTTATGCCACCGTTTACGAAGCCTGCTTAGAATGCGGGCTTCGTTTCCCTCTTCCCCCACCTTTTGTAGAGCTTCTTGATTTTTTTCAACTCCCTTTAGGTCAGGTGACTCCGAACTCTTGGAGGCACTTGTCGGCTTTTGCTGCCGAACTCCGTAGGTTAGATAAGGATCTGTCTCTGCGGGCAATCCTTAATTTTTTCCAATTTAAAAGGAAGGGATCTTGGTTTTACTTGATCCCCTTACAGCCGTTTAGGGCATTCTGCAAAACCAAGTGGCCGAAATGGCAAAACCGCTTCTTTTTTTATAATAGGACAGCGGCTCCGGGCTTCCCCTGGAGAGGGCCGAAGTCCGTGATTCCTCATCCTCGGTTAGAACCATTGGCCGAGCTCGATGGCGAGCTCAACAAGATTCCCGTAGTTAGGAAACAATACACGGAGTCTGAGCTCGTCAAGGGCGACGTCGTGTTCGACATCTCGTCTTCGGACGAAGAGGCCGAGGGTGAAGATTTTTCTTTACCTTTATGTTCTACTGCTTTAACGAAGAAAACTAACCTTGCTTTCTTGCTTTTTGGCAGTGTACATGCTGAACAAGGCTACCCGAAAATCTTCGGAGTCCAAGGAGCCGGAGAGGCCGAAAACCACCAGCTCGGCGTCTGATGCCGAGAGGACTCCGAAAAGGCAAAAAACCTCTTCGGATCCGAAGAAGCCGGAGTCAACTTCGGCAAAGGGGAGGGGGAAGGCCCAGAAGCCCCCGAGAGCGCCAGAGAAAGACGTGGTCTTGGCGCCTCCTTCGGAACATATCTGTGAGCCGTTTTTATGGCCCACGGACTTCGCCGAGGTGAATTCTCTTCTTGATTTTCTGGCCTTGCTTTTTTTTCTGTATTTTTTGTGGTCCCTTTGTTGACTTTTTTCTTTATTCATTTTCAGAGGAACGATATGCTCTCCAAGCTCGTCGCCGTCGAACTCTCCAAAGCGTCCAATGACTATGCCGAGATGCAGAGGAAGTTGGCGGCTGCTTGTCATCGGGCCGAACAGGCTGAGGCTAAATTTGAGAAGGCCAGAGCTGCTAGGATTTCGGCCCAGGATGAAGCTCAGTTTGCCAAAAAACCAGCTCGTCATCCAGCGAGAGCAGGCGAAGCGGAGCGATGCTGCTGCCGTGGTTGCCCAAGGGGAGGCTCTCCGTGTTTACACGGAGAAACTCTTTTTGAGCAGCCAGTTCTCGGCCTTTGTCGGTAGTCTGGTAAGGCTAATTGCCGATAAGGGCGAGCAGGGGGCCGACGTCGTGATGCCTCTGTACAGCCGAGAGATAGCAGCTCGGCTTCAGAATCTGCCGCTCCTTGAGGAGCTCGCTTCATCTTCGGTCCTGCTTTCTGCAGACCGAGTCCGGAGTTGTCGAGCTGATCGGGACGAGAACCTGGAGGCTATCTTTGCCTCCGTGGGACCCGTTTCACCCGCTTCGACTTACCACGGAGAGGGTGAGGCCGAGCCGCTGGAGCGGGAGGCCGAAGTCGATCAGGCCGGGCATCCGGAGAAGGAAGCCGATCAGGAGGCGGAGGCGAGGCCGGCAGGAGGCGAGGCTGAGGCTGAGGTAGCCCAGGAGAAAGAAGCTGTACCAGACCGAGGAGCCGGAGACGAAGCTGGCGGAGTATGATTTCGTCTCCCTTCTCTTAGTCTAGTTTCTTCCTTGTAAAATGGCCTTGAAGCCCTAGTGTAAAAAATTTTCCTTGTGAATGAAAAATTCTCTACACTTGTCTTCGTATAGCTTTTCGTACTCGCCTTTATTCCTGTTGTATTTTACTATCTGCTCGGTACAGCTGCCGAACTAATATAGCTGCTTTGTACCCAAGGAGATGGAGATACTTCACTGGAAACGGCTGTACTCTTCGGCTTTGGACGAAGCTGAGAGAAGAGCTATAGCCGATCAGACGAAAAATGACGAGCTTCTGGCTCGTTTAGTGAAGCTGGATGCCGATATCAAGGACTTAGAGTCCGATAAGAAAGATCTGGAGGCCGAGCTGAATACGGCCATTGCTGAGAGGACTGCGTATGAGGATTACATCCGTGTGCGCGGGGGAATGACCATATCAGATGTTCAGAGTCGAGTTGACGAACTGTGGGAGGAATATCATGTACTCCGTATGAACAATGTGCTGGAGAGCCCGGCTTGCCAACAAGTTGTGACATCACTGCGGCGTTGGGCTTCTCGGTACAACATTGTTCTTTCTCGGCGCCCCTCCATAGAAAGATTCCTTCGGCATATCGCGCCAACAGATGCTCGCACTCCAGATCAAACCTCTGGTTCCCTTGTTCAAAATCCTACTCCCAGCCAACAACGAACTCCGGAACAGCCGGAAACGTCAAGACGAGAACGGGCTCAGGAGCAACCGGAATCGTCAAGACAGGGACGGACTGAAATTCGCCGAGGAGTTGTGACTATGAGCGAGCAAGATCAGCAGATGCTTATTGCAGAGACTCTTCATCGCCGAGGTGTTAGGACTTCTCGGGCTCGGGGAAGAGGCGTTGGGTCGAGGATAGCATCTCGTCGACCTGCTTATTCTTCATCTGCTCGGAACAACCGAACTCGGCTTCCAGAGGATTTTGCAGATAGGTGGCTTAACTTCAGCAACCCTGGACAGTAGAATAGTCCCTTGTAATAGCGTAACGCCATTTTGTAGGGTAGCTAAGTTGTATGCCGAACAAGATTTGAAAAATGAAATTTTGTTTTCGCTTCTAACACTGTATTTACAGCTTAGCGAAAAAATTTCATCGTACTCGTCCTCGGTCTTATGAAGTAAACTTCTTTGACCGGACTTGGGCCTTGGTCTTATGAAGTAAACTTCTTTGACCGGACTTGGTCCTTGGTCTGATGAAATAAACATCTTTGACCGGACTCGTCTTTGGTCTGATGAAATAAACATCTTTGACCGGACTCGTCTTTGGTCTGATGAAATAAACATCTTTGACCGGACTCGTCTTTGGTCTGATGAAATAAACATCTTTGACCGGACTCGTCTTTGATCTGATGAAATAAACATCTTTGACCGGACTTGGTTTGTGTTCTAATTTGGCGATTTTTGTCGCCGGGATCGAACTTTCCCTTGTCCTAATTCGGCGAGTTTTATCGCGTGGATCGGACTTTCCCAGTTAACCGAAGTGGTCTTATGCAGTAAACCTCTTTGACTAGACGTGGTCGTCCCCGGCCTTATGAGGTAAACTTCTTTGACCGAACTTGGTCGTCCTAATTCGGCGAGGTTTATCGCGTGGATCGGACTTTCCCTTATTGCAGTTCGTTTCAGACGAAGTGCTTGTTAAGCTGAATTGCGGTCTTGTATCCTCTTTGGAAGCTTGGACGCACAATCGTTGGCTTATTGCAGTTCGTTTCAGACGGACTGCTTGTTAAGCTGAATTGTGGTCTTACATCCTCCTTAGAAGCTTGGACTCACAATAGTCTTTAATAATCGATCTAAAAAGGGGATCAGTCTTTAAAGAACGATATACCTTGGTACCATTTGTAAGAGACGACAAGCACATAGAGACAAAACACATAGGGAAAAAATGAAAAAGACGAAAGAAAAAGACTTTAAACCTTTTAAAAAACGACAAGTAAAAGGCACAAGTAAGAAACAAACAAATAAAAACACATACCCCTATGACCGAACTAGACACGAGACGGACTGACCGGACTTGTCTCTTACAAGTGGAACTTCTTGAGGTTGGAGACGTGCCATGTTCGGGGTACTTGTTCTCCTGACATGTGAGTCAATTTATAAGACCCTTTGCCGAGGACTTCTGACACCCGATATGGACCCTCCCATGTGGGTTCGAGTTTGCCCAGCTTTTCTGCTCGGCTTACTTCGTTGTTTCTCAAGACGAGATCTCCCACTTGAAATTGAAGCTTTTTCACCCTTTGGTTATAATACCGGGCTACTTGCTCCTTATACTTGGCTGCTTTTATGCACGCCAATTCTCTTCTTTCTTCGGCGAGATCTAGTTCTGCTCTCAGTCCGTCGTCATTCATTTCTGAGGAGAAATTTAGAGTTCGGGGACTGGGTACGCCGATCTCCACCGGAATTACGGCTTCAGTGCCGTACACCAGGCTATACGGAGTTTCACCGTTGGAGGTTTTGGGTGTAGTTCGGTAGGACCATAGGACTTGAGGGAGATTTTCTACCCATTGTCCTTTGGCTTGTTCTAACCGAGCTTTTAACCCTTTCACCAGAATCCGGTTCGTTACTTCCGTTTGTCCGTTTGCTTGGGGATGGGAGACCGAAGTGAACCGCTGTTGAATGTTCAGCTCTTGGCACCAATTCTTGAACGTCTTGTCGGTGAACTGAGTCCCATTATCCGAGATGAGGATGTGGGGTATGCCAAATCGGCACACTATGTTCTTCCAGACGAAGTCCAATGCCTTTGAGCTCGTTATCGTAGCTAATGGTTCAGCCTCCACCCACTTCGTGAAGTAGTCCACGGCAACGATAAGGAATTTCATTTGCCGAGGAGCTTGAGGAAGTGGTCCCACTATGTCTATGCCCCATTGCATGAAAGGCCAAGGGCTTTGCATAGTGTATAGATCGGTCTGCGGCATCCTTGGGACATTTGCATGAATTTGGCACTTCGTACACTTCTTGACGAGCTGCACTGCCTCTTGTACCATGGTTGGCCAATAATATCCCCATCTCAGAACTTTTTTAGCTAAAGCTCTGGCTCCGATGTGGCTACCGCACGATCCTTCATGAACTTCTCTGAGGATGTAGTCCGTCTCTTCTGGTCCTACGCACCGCAATAACGGCTGGAGGTAAGACTTTCTAAAGAGGACTCCTTCATGAAGTTCGTACCGAAGTGCTCGGCATGTGATCTTCCGAGCTTCTCTCTTATCCTCGGGCAATTGTCCTTGATCCAGATACTGCAAGATCGGCGTCATCCAGTTCGGCGAGCTGGATACTGAATGTACCTCGGCTTCATCAATGCTTCGATGCATTAATTCTTCCGCCTTTGAGCTCGGATCTGAGGCCAACTTACTTAAGGCATCTGCTCGGCTATTTTCCGCTCTGGGAATGCGGATTATCCGAAAATAGGAGAAACTTCGGCTGATGCTTTGCGCTTTGTCCAAATACTTCTTCATTCTCTCGTCACGAGCTTCACTTGTACCCAACACGTGATTTACTATGACTTGTGAATCACAATGGACTTTGAGAGATTTGACGAGCAGACTTTGCGCTAACTGGAGTCCGGCCAGGAGGGCTTCGTACTCGGCTTCATTATTAGTAGTGGGGAATAGGAAACGAAGTGAGTAGGTTACCTCGTGTCCGTCGGGAGCGACAAGTAAAATACCAGCTCCACTTCCCATCTTGTTTGAAGCTCCATCTACGAATCCGCTCCAGCAGTCCGGCGGCTCTACTTCGGATTCCAAGGGCTGTGCTAGTTCGGCATTGGCAGAATTCTTCTGTTCGGCAATAATAGGAATTGCTTGATCGAACTTCGCTTCTGCAAGAAAATCTGCCAAGGCTTGTCCCTTGATGGCTTTCCGAGGTAGATATTCAATTGTGTGCTCTCCCAACTCTATAGCCCACTTGGCGATTCTGCCTGATGCTTCTGGTTTGGTCAACACTTGCCGAAGTGGCAGATCAGTTAAGACGCATACCTTGTGAGCATAGAAGTATGGCCGCAGTCTCCTTGCTGCATTTACTAATGCCAGAGCAATCTTTTCCAGTGGTTGATACCTGGTTTCTGGACCTCTTAATGCTCGGCTTGTAAAGTAGATGGGAAGCTGCTTTAGGCCTTCTTCTCGAACAAGTACCGCGCTGATGGTTTGATCCGATGCCGCTAAGTATAAGAATATTACTTCGGCTTCGGTTGGAGCAGAGAGAATAGGAAGCTCGGCTAGATAACTTTTGAGCTCGTCAAAGGCCCTTTTCTGCTCGGCTCCCCACTCGAACTTTGGTGCCTTTTTCAACACCTTGAAGAACGGCAGTTGCTTTTCGGCTGCTTGGGAAAAGAATCGATTCAGTGCGGCTAGACATCCGGTTAGCCTTTGCACGTCATGTATGGACTTCGGCATTGCCATGTTCTGAACGACTTGAACTTTTGAGGGGTTTGCCTTGAGTCCGTCCTTTGAAACCCAACAACCCAGAAACTTTCCCGAATCTACCAAAAAGGTACACTTTTGGGGATTAAGTTTGAGGTTGGCTTTCTTGAGCACGTTGAGAGTGGACTTGAGGTTGTGCTCGTACTCCGAAGTGCTTTTGCTTTTGACGACTATATCGTCAACATATACTTCGACCTCCTTTCCAATCAGGTGCCGAAAAAGCTTGTCTACCATCCTTTGATAAGTGGCTCCGGCATTCTTTAAACCGAATGGCATCTTTTTATAAGCGAAAATGCCGAAATCAGTAATGAAGGCCGTTTTTGAAGCGTCAATCTCATCCATTAAAACCTGATGGTATCCTTTGTATAGATCAAGAAAACAAAAAATTTCAAAGCCTATCAGAGCTTCTACTTTTTTATCTATGTTCGGAAGGGGATAGCAATCTTTGGGACAGTGCTTATTTAGATCGGTGAAATCTATGCACATCCGCCACCCTCCTTCCTTTTTCTTGATCATGACAGGATTGGCCACCCACGAAGGATACTTTACTTCGAATAACACATCCGCCTTCAATAATTGACGGACTTCGTCATGGATGACTTGACTTCGTTCTGCCGCAAAGAGTCTTTGCTTCTGTTTTATCGGCCGGACCGAAGGATCAATATTTAAACGATGAGTGATTACCTCGGGGGGCACTCCGGTCATGTCCAACGGAGACCATGCAAAGACGTCTTTGTACTCCTTGAGGAGCTGGATGGTTTTTTCCCGAAGTAGAGGCGTTCCCGCGAAGCCGATCTTAACCGTTCTGGATGGATCGTCTTCGTACAGCTGAACTGTCATCGAGTTCGGCTCCGGTATGACTTCGGTCATCGCCTCTGACTCCGGCTGCTGTGATTGCTATGCTTGGTGGTGCCGATCTGACTGCTCGGCACTTCTAAGCGCAATTTGCAGACATTCCTTTGCTCTCTTTTGGTCACCTCGGATGACCGCTATCCCTCCTTTAGTAGGGATCTTGATGGTGAGGTGATAGGTGGAGCAAACGGCCCGAACTGTGTTGAGCCAGTCTCTTCCCAGGATGACGTTGTACGGGGACCGAGCTTTCACCACGAAAAACTCAATCATCGTACTGGAGCTAGTAGGCGCTTTCCCCACCGTGATCGGAAGGCTGATAATACCTTCAGGGCGGGTGTCCTCCTGGGCGAAGCTCTTCAGGGGAAGCGGAGCCGGGCTGAGCCGAGCTGGGTCCACTTCTAGTTTGTCGAAGCACTCTTTAAAAAGAATGCTGACTGACGCTCCTGTATCCACAAACACCCTGTGGATCAGTTTGTTTGCCACTCCGGCTTGGATGACAATGGCGTCTTGGTGAGGAGAGATGGCCGGGACGGGATCAGCATCCGAGAACGTAATCACTTCGTCCTGCTTCAGCCTTTTATGCGTTGGCTCCTCTCGATTGGAGCCCCTGCGCTCTGACTTCAGGGACGACTTGGTCTTCCCGGCAGGGAGAGCGTCAATAGTCAGGATTACTCCATCATATTGCGGCTCGTCATCGTCTTCGGGATCCGGCTGCCTTTTCGGATCCTGAGGAGCGCAGTTCGCACCTCTCTGCTTCTTATTCTTCTTTGACTGCTTGCTTTGGTATTTTTTCAATGTCCCTGCCCTCACAAGAACATCGATACCTGCAGCCAAGTTTCTGCACTCCTCGGTATCGTGACCGTGGTCTTGATGGTAGGAGCAGTAGTTATCCTGGGGTCGGCGCGCGGCAGATTTCGTCATCCGCTTTGGCTTTTCGAACAGGTCGGAGTGTAGTTCGAAAATTTCCGCTCTCGGCTTGTTCAGCGGTACGAACTGAGCGGGCGGCTTCTCGGGATTGAGACGGGGTCCCAATCTGTCTTGCACCGGAGTCCTTTGAATCCTTTCAAAAGGAGTTCGGCGAGGATGTCCCTGATCGCCAAAAGGAGTTCGGCGAGGATGTCCCTGATCGCTATGATCGGGCTTCCTCCTGTCTCCTCGGGACGATGAGCTGTCTAACGACCGTTTGCGACGGTCTGCCTCATCGGCCCGGGAGTACTGGTCCGCAATGTCCCACATTTCCTGAGCTGTCTGCGGACCGCACTCAACGAGCTTCCTGTAGAGAGCTCCGGGCAGGATTCCATTTTGGAATGCCGAGATGACAAGCAGATCGTTGAGATCGTCTACTTGCAGGCATTCCTTGTGGAATCTTGTCATAAAGTCGCTGATTTTTTCGTCGCGACCTTGACGAATGGAAAGCAGCTGAGCCGAAGTGATTCGGGCTTCCGCTTTCTGAAAGAACCTCCTGTGGAAGGCATCCATTAGATCTCGGTAAGATCTGATGCTGCCCTGGGGGAGGCTATCGAACCACCTTCTCGCGTTCCCGATGAGCAGCTCGGGAAACAGCTTGCACATGTGGACCTCGTTGAGACCCTGGTTCGCCATGTTATACTGATAGCGCCCCAAGAAATCGTGAGGGTCCACGAGCCCGTCGTAAGTCATCGACGGAGTTCGGTAGTTCTGTGGTAGGGGAGTTCGGGTGATGTCGTCCGAGAACGGAGTCTTCAGTGCTCCGTACACGGCGAATCCGATATCTCGTCGGTATGGAGGAGATTGAGTTCTCCTGTGATTCCGGTACCGAGGAAGAACAGGAATATGTCGGGGTTGAGGATTCTTCTTCCTGGAAGACACGGCACTACTGCGGTAGTGACTTTCATGTCTGGATGAGGAAGGAGAATCCTCCGCTTTCGTCTTCGGCTCTTGGCTCTTTTGCAGGAAGGCTAAGAACTCATCCTGCTTCTCAGCCAAGAACAGCTTGACAGCCTCATTCAAATCAGGCTGCTGGGAAGACTCAGTGGGACGATTTTTGGAGCGGCCTGTTCCTTCGCCATGAGAACTGGTGGTGGATTTATCCCTAGGCTGTTTTCCAGACCTATGGGATAGATTGGCTTCCTCCTGGTTCTCACGGGCAGGAATACGGGTACTCTGCGATCTGGTATGCATTTTTTGGGTGGAAAAAATGGATCAAAAATTCGCTTTATCACAAATTTTGTTCTCTGCTTCCCACAGACGGCGCCAGTGATGGATCCGCGAATTTCTGACGTTAGTAAATGCTGGTAGAGAATGAAGATTATGACACAAAGAAATTACGTGGTTCGATTTACTGAGGTAAATCTACGTCCACGGGAAGAAAAGGGGGGCAGAGTTGTATTGCTTGATCTGTTTTCTACAGCTTACAAATACAAACTTGCTATTTGCTATATGGTCTTTTATCTCTAGAGAGCTTAACCTTCTTCTATCTGATCTAAGTTCTATTTATATCTTGAACTAAGATCGTGGCTTGCATCACCACCCTAAGTCGTGGATGTCGTGTAGGTCATGGCCTAAGATCGTGGATGTAGCGTAGGTCATGGCCTACGATCGTGGCCTGAGTTGACACCACGTGGTAGTGGGTGTGTTGGACATCCTGTATGGGTCCACTAACTCCTTGTTCGGTCGAATACTGAGACCGAACTGCTTTGGTTGCCGATCTGAGAGTAGAGCTTGATGCCGACCTGAGAGCAGAGCTTGATTGGATGGCTTTTACCGAGCTGTAGGCTGAGGCCGAACTCTTTGGTAATGCCGAACTCATACTCCTGCTTTGGTTGCCGATCTGAGAGCAGAGCTTGATAGGTTGGCTTTTACCGAGCTGTAGGCTGAGGCCGAACTCTTTGGTAATGCCGAACTCATACTCTTCCTTGGGCTTTGGGCTGATGGGCCGTCATTGCTGTTGGGCTTGTTTAGTACGCACCCCATCAGTCCTGAATATATAGTTGCTAGTTGATTCGAGTATTTTCTGTTGGAAATTCATACCATATCAAAGAATGAAGGAAATTTGGAAGTAGTATACAATTGTTGTCCAACCTCAATTAGTTTAAGGTCTTTTGGAAGTGATGTGTAAACTCGTGTGCAATCGACAATCCCAACAAGTGATATCAGAGCCTAGGTAGATTTAGGTCGGGCTTGGATGAGCCCCGATTAGGACTGGGCCCTGAAGGAGTCTAGTTAGAGTCGGGCCTAGAATAACCCAGACTCCAGGGCTGGAACGATCAATAATCATGTCGACTAAATTCTTGATATGGTCTTAGTTTGAGTGGAGGATTGTTGGGTTGCAAATTCATACCACATTGGAAAATGGAAGAAAGTTGGAAGCTATATATAATTGTTGTCTTGAGGCCTTTTCGGAATGACTTAAAAATAAAAATTTGCATGGACTTGACTCAAAGTGGATAATATCAAAGTAATGTACGATCAATAATCCTAACATTTTATTGTATAAAAAGAGGTAGCAAAATTAACTTGTCGATTTCTTGTATAAAAAGAGGTAGCAAAATTAACTTGTCAAGTAATCGACATGGTGGTTTTGCTTTTATTAAGAGATAATACAGAGGAATTTTCTAATTTATATGGTGTTGAGTTTGATGAACTATATTAGATTGATTAATCTTAGTGAATGATGTTAATTGGGTAGATAGGGCATGTTACTCTATCTCAAGATAATAACATGTAAAATTAGTTTTTATATGTGCAAATAAATGTCAAATAAGTCTATTCGATCTTGAGACAAGTTAATCTTAAGCAATGGATAATATATAAGTTTGAAAATGCTTCAAAATTTGGCTAAACATTTTATAACATCCATGCTAATATTATATAAAAGGTGAACTTTGAGTTCACAACCTCAGCTATGACCAAATTTATTAGCACAAAAATATTCTCGTAAGAAGAAATGTTTTTAAAATACTATTTTAATTGCTAAGAAATCTCAAATTTGCAAAAAGACCAATATTGCAAAACATTTAACTATTGTTTTAGCCTTTTAATTTGCAGTAGTAAATTTGAATTTTTAAATATTATAATCTAGATTGTTATCCCGCCTTCTTGTGTTAATTTTATCATAAAATGTCTGAAATTATAATAAGATCCACCAAGACTTGATTATATTCCATCATGCCTACCAAAGAAGTGACAATAACCTTGTTGTGAATTAAGGAAGTTTCTTAGTAACCTAGAAGTCTTTTGTGCACCACTTTCTATCAATAGTCAATTATTGAATGCATAAATATCTTTAGTCTTCACACCAAAATATACATTCAACCCACCATTTTAGATGATGGTTTGTGATTGAAGTGACAAAAGCCACATGACAAACAATGTTGTAGCCTTTATGCAATAATGCCAAGGCAATGAACCACCTTTCCTATGTGAGGCAAAGACAGCATTAGATGTGATTCTCATTTACATGTGCTTCACCCACCCACTATGATGGATGGAGAAGTAAATCATATCACCACCTCTTATTAAAAGGATGATAAAAAAAACTATGATCGATTCATTACCACCATTCATCAACTTATCATCACTAATAAAGGTTCCACTAGAGAATCTTGACTTGATCAACTTGTTTTCGCCAAAATCCACATCGAAAACAGCTTTTGTCGATATGCTAATTTTGTTATCGTTTATGTTCTTAATTGCTTTTGCACTATCGTTCGTCATCCTTTTGGCTTGATTTTTTTATAAACATATATATAACGAATATTGTACTATAGAAGAATGAGTATGTTTTATTTACACAATAAAAAATGAGTAATAATTAGATGGAATCTTGTCTCATCCATCATTTCTTAATCAAGTCACGGGGTGGTCCATTACATTGAGTTTGAATTGTCGATAAAACAATATTTGAGGTGTCGAGTATAGATTAGGAGACCTTTTTTTATTGCATTAACAACTTTCACATTAATTATACCAATTCAAAATTTGGAATTAATTATATGGATGGGGACGTGTATGGTTGGTTTACTACTTTACTTGATTATACATACTACTCATGCTATACGTTTATGAATAAAATCCACAATGGATTTGAACATCAGACCTCTTCTGTTAAACAATAATTATTTTACCGTTAAATCAACACATATATAAATGGGATACTGGTCTCTAAAATCTTGAATTTTGCTCAAATTTTGATATTTCCCATAAACTTTAAAATTGGTCTAAAAAATCATAAACTTAACATTTTGTTTGTTATTTCCCATGGCAGGGTCAATCAACATATCCAACCAACTTCCATGCATTTTTTATCCTACTTGACACTACTAAATCAACATGATTTTCTACATAACTTTTTATCCTACTTGTCACGAACTTAAAAAGTAATATAAAATATTATAAACATTTCACGATTGCCACGTATAATAAGATTTTTGCCGAAGATTTCTTATTTAGGCTGCCACGGGAAATAACAAACAAAATGTAAAGTTTCTGATTTTTTAGACCAATTTTAAAGTTCTATGAGAAATACCAAAATTTGAGCAAAGTTCATGATTTTAGGGATCAATATCCCTAAATAAATACATAATTGGATTCTCATACTTTAAAGTTTCTGTTAGGAACATGCTACATTCATTTGTTAAAATTTAGTCAATACACAAATATATAAAAATCATGATGGAGTCCTTATTGTAATTTTCAAGGCCTTATGCTTTTTATTTATGTAGATATGCTACATCAAAAGTAAGGACTAACTTTGACATAAATGAAATTAATCAAGGGACTTGATTGTTATAACTAAATTACTTCATGGCCCAAATTTAATTACACTTAAATGAAAGTGTATAAATAAATCAAGGTTTCCCATGTATACAACCTAGAATGCGTTTCCCATGCATGTATTTTATAGTAACTAGTATCACACCCGTGCGTTGCACAATCCATTATATTTTCCCCAACTTTTTTTACACCGTGAAATAATTATATAAAATGATAAAAAAAATATCAACATGTGAAATCTAAATGCTTAAAATATATAACAAAAATTCAATATACAGATATATAAAATCAAATAACATTCAAAATCAACAAATTTATAGAAATATATTGCTTAGTAAATTCAGCAAAAAATTCTCAATAAAATAAACGACTAACTAATTAGAATTAATAAAAAAGTTCAGTGGAGTTCTAATTAAGAATTAACCCGCCTCCATCTTCTCTTATGTTCCAATACGCCTCCATCTTACTTCTATTCCCAACCTTTTTTATCGCTTGTTTCTATCTCTAATAGTCTCACCTTTTCTGGTCATAATCTCCAGCACTTTCATTGCCCTGCATCTTACTTCTATGTATTCCCAATCTTTTTTATCTGCTTGTCTCTTTCTCTAATAGTCTCACATTTTCCGGTCATAATCTCCAGCACTTTCATCGCCCCGCGCCGGTGTCATCTTTTTCATCGTGTTAGATTGCCTCCATCTATATAAGAACTTTAAGCAAAAAATAATAATATACATATTAACAATATGCTATAAACACATATATTTGAGTTCGATGCTAATTAAGAAAATTATTTGATGGGAACATGAACTTATGCCATAATAACAATGTATAAATATGTACTATTAAAAGCAAAAACAATATTGTATAAATATGTACTATTAAAAGCAAAAACAATATGTAGAAGATTCAGAAGAATAGCTAAAATTAAGCAAAATTTTTGTAGAAAATAACAAGTTGAGTGAATTGTAAACTATCAATTGTCATGTATTTATAGTCCAAACAAATAAATTGGGGGCTATTCTAAAACCTTTCAATTTCCTCCATATATGATAAAGAAATTTAAAAACTTTACAACTTTCACAATATTAATCTCTACAAATTGTTCAAAATAAATTTTAAAACAACAATTTCGGTAGTGAAAATGGAAACAAAAATAGGAGTTTTAGGTGTTAAATGTTTAATATAGTTAAGAATGCAACAATATAAACAATTATATGTATAATAACTTTTAGAAAATGGAATGGGCATCAGTTTCCGTTACTTCTAATGAATGAGTATTGCACCAATTTCACAATTTAAAAGGTGAGTTTTAGCCTTATTTAGAATATTTGTGAATTTTGGGCAAAATTTTGAATATTTATAAATTTTGGCTTTTAATTGTAATTTTGCCCAAAATTCACCTAGCTAATATATCTCGTATGTATATCAAATGTTTATTAGTATGAAATAATTATGGAATTATCTCGTATTTATACAATAGGGTTGATCAATTTATACGTTTTAATTGTAAAATTTCTGTAGAAATTTAATTTGTATAATTTGTACCCATCAAACTTTTAAATTGAATTATGAGTACTTGGCAGTTACAATATCATGACTGAATTCAATTTAATGATACACAGATTAAATACAAAATTACAATTAAAAGCCAAAATTTATAAATATTCAAAATAAGGCCAAAACTCGCCTTTTATATATGTATAAATATAGATTGCCTTTCCGCATTTTAAACTTGTTATGGGAAAATTATAATCCAAGTTGCATGGAATAATCAATAGTGTAATAGTCTGTCACCCACGTTTTGTTTGATAATTGAAAGTTGAAAGTTGAAATTAGGAAATACTCTCTCCGTCCCATGTTACTGTTAAGGATCTTCCTCCTCAACGTTGATTTCCAAGCGAAATCAAGAAACGGGATGACGTCTAATGTCGAGCGCCCAACGCGGGTCGTGACTTGGACGTCAAAAAAGTTTGCAGCTGATCGCGAGAGTTCCCGTCGACAGCTTGGGGGTTGTTTCTTGATGCAAAAGCTATTGAGCCAAAGTATATTATTTCATAGATGATCGATCAATTACATAAGGGCTCTATTTATACTACTAAAAACCTAACTTACCAAGCAAGAAAATAATATATGGAAAGATATTCAAATCCCTAATATATCTAACTAGATGAAGGCTCGTATTAACTCCCCCACGGTTAAAATCCACCTTGTCCTCAAGGTGGAAACCACGAAGCAACGAAGAGTTGAAAGAAGAAGCTTTGGCGATTTATCTCCCCCGGGATCAAATGTAAATGTGCACGGACATTGTTTCAAACTCCAATGACCTACTATTGCATATTCGATGTAAACCTCCTCAACGAACACCCTCATGATCGTAGCATGAAATGGCTTGCTTTCTTCGCGAGCAACTTGTAGCTCATTTGTATACCGATTATTGAGCTTCTCTAGTATTGAAGGCAACACGAGGGACCCTGTATCTGCATTCACTCCCTTCACAGATGTCTTTTCGAGACCACCATCGAAATCAAATGTTGCAATTTTACTTGAATCATGAATACCATCCTCGTCATCCATGTTAGACGCCTCCACCTCTAATGCCATCCCATTAGAACGATCTTTGTTTTGCTGAATGTAATCCATCTTCGGCTGTGTATTACTACTACTTGAAGTCTCAGCTTCTGCTGTAATTGTGCTCTCTGTTTGAGAGTCTTCCAAAACTTCAATACAACAAGTTCCCTCTCTAGTTTCGCCTACCACCACCAGTGATTCAGCCTGAGAATGAATGTCATCATGAGTTTCCACATCAAGATGCCCTGCACTTGCCTCATCAACAGATTCACTTAGCCCAACATTAGCACAACCGGAAGATTCTTTCTTTCCACTAACAAAAAAACTATGATCATCATCAGCTTGATCTGCGAACTCTGTTCTCACCGACGAGCTACCGTATGATGATTCGCCCGCAATAGCACTCCAAGTCAAAGGACTAGTTGGTGCTGATCTTTCAGTGAAGAAAGGAATTATCTCCCCACGCACTGCTTCAACAGCCGCATCAACATCGTTGATATGATCGATGGCAACAGCCCTAAGAGCTCGACCATCAACCATCGGAAAAAGATCTCGCAGTGAGTTGTAGATTTTCTTGAAAGACAGCAGGGGCTGCTTCACAATCCGATTGAGGTGATTTGAGGGCGAGCGTTGTGGTACATAATCCGAGTATCCGTGCGATGCACGGTGAGGCGGTGGTTCCCAACAAGAGGGCTTCCATAACCATGGTGGGTCGTAGGTATGGAAGCTCGGTATTAGTCGGTTACCGGGAGGATCCCAACAGGAGGGGCGGTTGAAGGGGGGTCCCACGATGTAGGTTGTCGGTCCCCGCGAAAGCCCCTATCAAACGCCGTTGTGACGCGAGCTGCTGGTCTATCCCAGCTCGTGCGAGACTGCGAAGCGGTGTGCGCGCTATATGGAATCGTGCCAGAGCCCGGCTGTGCTAGTCCTGCCTCTCGCCTGTTTAAATCATGACCCTTGCCCCTACGCCGGCGGACATCCCCACCACGGTAAGCCGGGGGACCGTCCTCGTCGGTCGGCCAGGCGTCTCCGTGGGAACGATACCCATCGACTTCCCCGTCGTCCGAAAAATAGGGCTGACCCGGTACGGGAAGGCGTGTGGCCTCCAACCTATCAACCCTTCTATCCCTCGCATCCAATTTAAATTCCAATTGATCAAATCTTGCCATAATTTTGTCCAGCGCTGACACGGTAGGTTCGAACGCCCCCACTCCATGGCGCGGCGCGCTGCTTGACTCCGGGTCGTCGCGCCGTATCCGCTGCCAGCCGTCACCGATGCAGCCACTCTTCGTGACGCGTCGGGGCTGACCGGTTCCCAACTCCTGGGCGTTGCCTCCGGTAAGTAGGCCGGTCGGCGGTGTTTGATCCGCCATGGTTGAGCTCACAATGAAAGACACCAATTGTTAAGGATCTTCCTCCTCAACGTTGATTTCCAAGCGAAATCAAGAAACGGGATGACGTCTAATGTCGAGCGCCCAACGCGGGTCGTGACTTGGACGTCAAAAAAGTTTGCAGCTGATCGCGAGAGTTCCCGTCGACAGCTTGGGGGTTGTTTCTTGATGCAAAAGCTATTGAGCCAAAGTATATTATTTCATAGATGATCGATCAATTACATAAGGGCTCTATTTATACTACTAAAAACCTAACTTACCAAGCAAGAAAATAATATATGGAAAGATATTCAAATATATGGAAAGATATTCAAATCCCTAATATATCTAACTAGATGAAGGCTCGTATCAGTTACTCGCACTTTTTATTTTAGGCCGTAAATTTGGAATTGATTTTTTTTGTGTAATTAAATTAGAATTTTAAGTGTAATGAGACATCACTTAATAAAGGAGCTCATAACTTAAACTAACATATTAATTAAATGTATTAATTCTAACTTAAACTATAAATAGTGTAAGTAGTTTGTGATGAGCTGAAAAGTAACAGTACAAGTAACATGGGACAGATGGAGTAATAATTAGAAAAGTACATATTAAAGTTAGTGCTCCACTCTATAGTATCATACTTATACCAAAAATAGGCATGGGTCATTTTTTAAAGTCAACTTGTTCCATATCTCATATAGTATTGTATTATATTATTTTATTAAAGATTATTTATAAGAGAAAAAGGCTTAAAATAAGGTTTTATAGATCATCCCCACACATCATATGACATCAACATATTTTTCGCCGACATCATATTTGTAAAAAAATACTCTTAATTAAACGGCCTCGATAAGGAGAATGGAATTGATATAATCATAAAGGCCAAAGGTGTCCCTTTTAATTAAAAGATATATTATTAAAATATTTTCTAAAATTATAATTCAATGCATGGCAAATTTCAAAATAATCTGCCAAATGTATAATTCCAAAAATATCTGAATGAAATATATTACGGTGACTTTCAACTTAATGGTGATATATTCATTTATAAGAGTGTCCACAATGGTGGCCTTCAAAGGCCACCATTTGTGGCCCGGCCACCGATTGTGGCTCCCATGTGGCCTTTGTAATGGCAAATGTAAAAAAGTCAATGCAAATTCAAAGGGCCACCAAATGTGGCCCTCTAAAATGTTAATTTTTTTTGCTTTTTTTTAATGTTATTTTTTAATTTAATTTAATGTTATTAAATTTTAGTAGATTAATAATTTGGATAATAAAAATAATTTAATAAAGAGAGAAGTAGCGTCGTACTATTAATAGGGGAAAATTCTACAACGAAAATATTTTAAAAACACAACATAATAATAAAAAGAAAAAAACGCCACCGCTTCCTACTCGGTGGCGTCATCGGAATCCGGCACATCTTCTTCACCTCCTCCACCGCCGCCGACACCGGCCCCACTGCCGCTTGCTTCGCCCGTCGCCGACCCATCGGAGAAGCCCAACTTCGACCTCAACCTAAGAATGAGGTCGTAGTACATCATCTTGGTGATAGGGTCCGTCGACTTCTCGTACAAGGACAAGTTATCCTGTAAAATGAAGTGAAAAAATGGAAATGAGAGTGTATATTTATAAAAAAAATTCGAAAAAAAAAATTTATATTCCGCGGCCCAGCCGCGATTCGCGGCGCTTGCAATGGGAGGGCAGCGGCTCACACGGCTCAGCCGCGTGAAGGCCGTGGCCGTGGCTCAGCCACGCTTCTCGCCTCTCCGCCCCGGCTCTCGGCCTTTGCAATGGGGGGCCGCGCGCCGAGCCGCGGGCCGCGGCTCCCCCATTGTGGACATCCTAATAGAACTCGTTTAGCTTACTGACGTATATATGTTACATCAGTTACAATTTCATTAAAATATATATATATATATATATATATATATATATATATATATATTTAATTACAAATAAATTCAAACTTTATACTGATTTTTAACAGACTTTTAAAAACATGAGACAGGCAAAATTTTACAACTCCATTAAACTTCATACAATTTCCGTTTAATTTACTTTTTTTATATATGAACTTATAAGAAATTGAAAAAGCCTTTAGATGGGATGGTGGTGGGCGCCGCAGCGGCAGAGCGGCTGCTGCTTGACCTTCAGTAGTGGGATGCATTTAATCAACACTTTTTCAATAAATTTTGATTTTTCGCTGTAATAATGGTGTAAGATTCTTGTCTTTTTAAATTGAATAGTACTAGATTTTTCCGATAAGAACACTAGAATTACACGTGAGTGATTCACGATTTTATTTTTATTTTATTTTATTTTATTTTATTTATTATTTGTTATTTTTATGTTTTAAAAACAATATATTTAGGCGTGATATTAAATAAATTGCACTATGGGGCTACTATGCTTTTTTTAGAAAGTGATGGAGATAAGTTAGCATTTGAAATTAGGTAAAATATTGACAATTCAAATCTTTTTTATGAATATAAAGAAGTACTCTTGTTTTTTAGAGGATTTTTTAAAGAGTTTTTTTTATAAAAGAAAGAAATGTTCAAAGCAAAAAATTGGCAAAAGTAGCGATATTGAGACAATTCATAATAGTGGGAAAAAAGAAGAACAACGAAATATGAAAAAAAAAAAAACATTCACGGATAAGTATAATAACCACAAATAGCATATGTCGTAAGTTGCGCCAATATAGTTAGTATACCCGTTCCCTCACATCCAAGATAGTCACCTCTTAAATGTCACGAAATTTTAGATAAAGTTATTGAACTTAGTAAAGTACAAAAAAAATACTTCATCCATTCCGCTATAGTTGATATGTTTCATCTCAGCATAAAGATTACGAAAAAAAATATATTTTTTGTGTTAAACGGAGAGATAATAAAGTAAAGAATAATGCTATGCGACCACATTATGGCCAGCTATAAATTAATTAAATAATAAAAAAAATTATTTTTTTTCAAATTTTTGGTTTAATACTTGTTGATTTTACTTTTATATCATCTTCATTATATGTTGCTCAACATGTTAGTGTTGCTCTGTCGTAGTTTTTGCTCAACTTAATACTACTGTCATTTCTTGATGTTGCTCAACGTATACAGTAATTCGTGATAATAATGTGTTTTACGTAATGGAATTCAAAGATAAGTATCAACTCACAAGTCCATTCACACACATATAAGTTTATATTGGTAATTCTAATTTTTTTATACATGTAAATGGACTAAATTAACTCTTTATGACCGGCCACATTATGGCCATTTAGCATCACTCTAAAGTAAAATAGATAGAAATATAGAAATAAAGTGAATAAAATAGAGAAAATAAAATAAGAGAGAGAATGAAGTAGAAAAGAGAAAATGAGCTAATCATTATTATATAAGAAAATTACTCAATTATAATCTCAAAATAGAAAAACGATTCAACTATGGTTGAATGTATAGAATACTTGAATAATTTAATGAGTAAAGAGAAAAAAAAATTAATTCCTACATAGTTCACTCTTGTTTTTAGTACTTTTGTATTATTCCAAGTACTTACTACTTATTAACACGTCTATTTTTCCAACAACGATACCCATCGGACTCATCTATTTCTTACACAACATGACTCGATAACAAAATTTAAACCTTCATGATATTCATATCCACCAACACTTCGAAATAAAATTAATAAGAAGAATAATATTCAACATCTAGCACTCACACGTATTCAAAATAAAAATTTACTGACGGTGCCTTCTCTACATCGACATTGGAGGCGGGGGAGGGAGGATTGGTTCGAGGCTCTGATGGAGGACTTCTGCGTGCCTTCTGTGCTCCGATAGCTGCATCATCGAGCTTTGAGGCGGAGCTGTTGGCTCTGATTCGGGGTTTCGAGATGGCTATGGAGCTTTAAACACACATTTGGATTGAGCTTGACTCAGTAGCTCTGGTTACCTTGTTGTCATTTGGACAGCTTGGCACTGCGGATCTTAGACATCACATGGCTTTGATCCGGAGTATGAATTCTCAGCGGCATGTTCGGTTCTCACACATCTATAGAGAAGAGAACCGGACTGCCGACTTTCTTGCAGGTAGGGGGTTCAGACCCCAGCCCTTACTTACTATGATCCAATCTCTGCGCCTCGGTATCTGAAGGCGTTGGTAAGGATGGACCAGCTGTGGGTTGATCTAACCTCTTTCGTGGTTGGTTTTGATAATTTTTCGTTTCTTCCTCTTATGTATCTAGTCATCCCTTTTCCACTTGATAGTACAGAGGATCTCGACTTGTGGGACATCTACTTTGCATCCTCATGTTCTTGTTTAGATCTTAGTCACTTTTGGGCTAAGATCATGTTTTTTTAACATTACTTTTTGATCTTATTAACGGGTTGGAGGTTCGCCTAAACCTCCCGCCCACAATGAGAGTTTTTGATTAAAAAAAATAAAAATAAAAAAAATAAAAATTAACATAAAAAGGGTGAAAAAATTGTGGGAGTTACCCCCCACCCGGCCTGTTGCCCCCCCCCCACAACACACACACAACAATATCCACCCCCAGCCCAAGCCCAATTGCGTGCGGCCATTTCATGGTTGTGGATGGCTGTATGCCCTGAAACCTCTCAATTTTGAACCTCACTAATATCTTAGCCAATGTAAGAAATTGGGCCGAAATAAATCAAAAGGCACATTTTCTGGGCCTGTTTTAGGGCTTATAGATTATAGGCCCAAACATTTCGACAATATTTTCCTTATACGGTTCACCAAATTACCAATCAAGATCTAATCAAACTCAATCCATACTATTTAAATGTGCACATTTCAATCTCTTATCCATTAATTTGTCTAAGATTGGTAGAGTATTAACCAACGCAGGGTTGATTCGTCATAATTTATCATTTTTCACTAATCATAGCAGAAAAAGGAAATTGTATTAAAACTTTAAAAGTTAATTGAAATATAGATAAACTCTAAAATGTAAACATTTATTTGTATATATCAATGTCAGAGAGAATTTTTCTCAAAAAAGGGATATCTGTCAAACCAAAAAAAGTGACATGTGACTTGGGATTGATGGAGATTTTATGCAGGATGATGCGAGATTTTATGCACTCTTTATTTTTAAAAAATTAAATATCTTTTTAAACATTTCTATAAGAGCATCCACAATGACGCCTAGCGCACCGCCTAGCCGAGCGCCGACACTAGGCGGTCGCTAGGCGAACCATTGGAGAATCCGAAAACCGCCGAGCGGTTTTTTGAAAATCAATTTCGCCTAGCGCTAGGAGGTCGAAAACCGCTGGGCTATGCGCTGGGCGATCCGCTCGGCTCCATTGCAGCGCCCGGATCGCCCAGCGATGGCCTAGCGGATTTTTTTTAAATTTTCGAAACACTATATATACGCGATTTGCACTTCATTTTCATTCGCACCACTTGTATTAACGAGTACTCTCTCTATCTTAATTTCTGTACAAGATCAACACCGAGAAATGGATCTGAACAACAGCGGCGGTGGCGGTGGCGAAGGCGACGACGGAGGCGAGGGAGCCGACATGTGATTTTTTTTAAGCAATGTACTTTTTCGATTATGAATGTAATTTTTTTATTAATGTACTTTTTAAAAATTTTTGTACTTTTTTTAATTTATTGTACTTTTTTTAAAAATTAAAATACTATTATTAATGTTTCTCGTATATGTCTCGTAAATTAAATTCCGTATATTGTGTTATTAGTGATGTGGCTATTGATGTGGCTGTGCTATTTATGATATGGCTAGGCTATGACTGGGCTATTTCTGATGTGGCAGGAGGATTTTTAGTATTGATGATGTAGCTGGAGGAGTTTGTGGCTGGGCTATTGCTGGGCTATAACCATTGTGGATGCTCTAAACTAGTACTCGTATACTAACATAATAACACAGTTTTATATCCAAATCTCCTAAAGTAGTACTTATTTTTTTGAAATATATGTATTAGAGCAATTATTTAGTTTGAAGGTAATACATTAAAATATATAAATAAGAAACATGTATCTCATGTTCAATTAAGAAATACAATATCTTATTGATATTTCTCCTAAAATCCTATTTCCTTGTCACGTGACAACTATAGTTTTCATTCTCGAAACCCATCCTTCTCCCGCCGATTGCTCCTTGATCAGATGTCAAGTCGATAGGGGAATCATGTTATCAAATATGAACCTGTGTCACCACTTTCTGCATGACTGGGCTACTATAATTTTTTTTAAGAAAATGAAATAAGGTGAGATATTAACAATTCATATATAACATACCTTTGAATGTAAAACAGTACTTATCTTTGAGAAGGTTTTCAAAGATTTTTTTATGTTAAAGAAAATATAAAAGGAGTACTTGTCTTTTAGAGGGTTTTTAGAGTTTCTTTATTTAATAGAAATGCTCAAAGTGAAAAAAATATTGGTAAATTAGCGATATAAACACATTTTAGAATAGAAATGGACACAAAAACAATCAAATACACGAAAAATAAAAGCAAACATTCTATCTCCAAAATTACTACCGACGAAAGTAGTAACGGAATAGAAACAAAAGGTATCGCAATTCACGCATGCAAACGATAATCATAAATAGCATGAAACATAAAATTTACGAAGGAAAACAACACTAAATTAATTATAATCATGCATCGATCGGTCTTTTTTTAGAATATAAATGTGTCATATGCTGCGTCAATCGACAACAAAGAAAATCCAAAAAGTTAATTCAAAAATATTCCACTAATTATACCAGGAAAATGAAGTTGCATTCTCCTCTATATTGAACAATTTTCAATTAATAAATACTCCCCCGGTCTCATAATAATTGTCACTCTTATTGTAGGCACGAGTTTTAAGAAATATATAGAAAAATTGGTAGGAAAAGTTAGTGGAATATGAGACCCACTTTTTTATATTGGTTTTATGATAAAATGTGAATAAAGTGAGTTAGTGGAATGAGAGACATATTTACCATTTATGATAAAAATGAAGTGTGATAATTATTGTGGGATGGATTGAAATGAAAAAAAAGTGACAACTATTATAGGACGGAGGGAGTATATAATTGTATGGATGATCGGATAAAATTGATAGCATACAGTGACAGATATTTTAAATATAGAGTATAAACAAATAAAGTCCACTGTATGAAAATTGCGTGTATATAATATAGTTGTACCTTTGCGTGTAACAGGACTATTTATGGGGTATCATGCATGATGTCACAAAATGTATGGTCAATGAAATAAATCATCGTGCAATCATGTTTGCCATATGGAGTATAACTCATCTATTCATTGCACCAAAGGCGATTCCGTCACCTTGGCGGCCTCCACACTCCGACCTGACATTATGTGAGGGGGTTTAATCAAGTTACGCAGTAGCCCGTTAAGAGGGAGGCCTTAACCCACTGACTGCCAGAAATCCATCTTCTAAGGTCTCACACTTGTGCCTGAGAGATGAAAGCAAATAACTCATATATTCACATACTACATTCTGTGGAACAATTTTTGTTAGAATTAATTTGATATACATTATGCAAAACATATTTGTACATTCTAAAAATATCTATCATGAACACTAGCTTACGAAAATAATTTCATATGTACTCTCTATACACAAGTTAAAACATTAATCATCTCATATACACTTTCTCTATATATACACAAGATAAAATATTTTTAGTTCAACTTAGATTTTAAGAAATGTAAAAATAATTTAGTAAAATTCTTCCATAAAATATGTATCACTTTTATATAATATTATCTATAGAAAACTAAACAAATATAGCAAAATGACTTAAAAATCATTGGCAAACTTCAACCTCCTAACTTTGACCCCACATGAATGTCCATGGCCATGTTATAGAAAATACCCACATATGATACAACTTTCACTCTAATAGGAATATCATTGCATTAATCATAATATATATATATATACCACGAGACTTGTTCATTGTTAACATGGCATTTTATTGAAATACATCATTTTATAACCATGTGGAATAAGGAGTTGGTAATTTGTCCCTTTTGAACGAGTAATTGAATAAATATCTCATCAACAAATATCACAAGCTCGAATTTCACTAAGACATGTCCAGAGCTTTTGTACTAGCGGCAAGGAGCTTAGACATTATTGTATGAGGTGCCCAGGCTTTGTATATTTAAGCTTCCATCACATTAGAACTTTTCAAATGTAGTTTTATCTGTCAACATGCATGTGGCACACGAATATGATTATATTTACCTTAATTGTGATTATCTATAAATCAAAAATGAATAAGGAGTTGGCAAATTTACGCTGTTGATTGATTAAATAATGTTTGCCCTCGAAAATTAAATATGGTAAAGCCTCTTTCTTAATCCGTAGACTACGGCTACAAATAAGTTGATTCATTGTTTTTAATATACATTATATCATAAAAAAGTTGAGCATTTAATTTGTTATAAGAAGTCAAGCCAATTAAAGATGGAAGAATTAGTCGGCAGAAGTTGCAGGTAATAAAACGTTATTACCTATGCAGAAAATCAATTATATAAGCCACCAATTAAAATCAAACTGAGAAATAAAACTTGTTCATCCTCAAAAAATTGTCCTAATGTTATGATACTGATTAAACAGGAGAACTCAATCCAAAAAACTAACCTATTAGGAAAGAGAGTCTGTTAAGTCTATATACCCCACACCAGTTGTTCTCACAACCGATGTGGAAATTGAGTCCGTAACATTCGACTCTCCTTTAAGGGCCAACGTCCTCGTTGGTCACGGCCGGTTTTATGCCAGGCCACCACTCCGAGTTCTCGTTGGTTATGGCCACGTTGGTCACGGCGGATTCTTTTCCCTGCCACCACTCCGAGTCAGCCCCAAACGTACTCGTTGGTCACGGCGAGTTCATTGCCCGGCCACCACTCCGCGAGCCGTTTGGGCTCTCAATGAAAGCATCAATTGATACCGACCAAACAAGAGAACTAAGCCCAAAAGACTAACCCGTTAGGAGAGAGAACCCATTTAGTCTATATACCACATACCAGTTGTTCTTACAACCGATGTAGGAATTGAGTCCGTAACATGTTAATTTTAGGTCGATCTCTGATTGTCACTAAATTATGTTTGAAATTTGTCACGATGTGTGTAATAAGTTAGAAAATATCTTAACAAGACACAGCTTTGAAATTGTATCTTGAGGGTGGACGTAGTAAAAAAAATATAGGAAAATACTTAATTTAAACTACTAACTTGTGGTGAATATGTTTATAAAATTAATATACTAGTATCACATAGGAGTACTATACAACTCATATCAATAATATATTTATATTTTAAACTTAAAAATTGTGTTTACGTAAACCATGGCCATCACTCTTTTGCAGCAATTATTTCTTTTTTCACTCCTCCTAATCCTCCACGCTCTGACTATTAATCTTCATTTGTGTCAATTAATAAGAGCTACAAATAGTTTCAAACAATTTTAAACAATAACTACTATTGGAAAATATTTGTGGTAGTCTGGTGGGAACTTACGCCCCCCCCCCCCCCCCCTCACACATTCCTTCAGTTTTACGAATTAAAGTGTTTCAATTTCCTTCTTGGAATATCTCATTTAAAGTAATACATTTCTTATAAGATAAATATCACTCTCTCAAATCTAATGCAAAAAGAAAATACATTATTTTACATAAGACAGAGAGTGTATTACACAAAATTAAAATTCCATAACACTATTAAAGAGACACAATGGTAAGCAAAATTGATTCACATAGAGTATACAAAAAATTCTCGTATGTTTGACCAAAACTATGTTGACTTTTTAAAAATATCATAAAATGACATGTACACGAAGTTGATGGTATAAAATATGAGATTGAAGCACGATACGAAGATGAAAGGTAGAGTCGGCAGATATTGCTTATGTTGTGGAATACCAAACATCTGATTCACCAAACAATTTACATTGACATTTTCGACACTTTGACAAAGTGTCACCGTCCATTGCATAATTCCAATTTAAATATTAAAACGTAATTATTGGACATAAATTGATTAAATAACATAACCGCTGACATTCCAAATTAACAGAAAAACCGTTTCCGTACTATAAATAGGCCTTCACAGTTAAGTCTACTGCTTAAACAGTTTGAAATACAAGAACAAAAAAGAAGTTGTATTGTGTCATCAATGGCGATTCCGGTGATCGATTATTCGAAGACGGAGGGAGAGGAGAGGAGCAAGACACTAGCTGAGATTGCTCACTGCTGTGAAGAGTGGGGATTCTTTCAGGTAATTAACTAACTAATTAAAAGTTGTAATTAATGAATGTTGAATGACTGAAAAAGGCAAGATTTTGATGATTGTGACAGTTGGTGAATCATGGGATATCTGAGGAGCTGCTGGAGAGGGTGAAGAAGGTGGCGTCGGAATGCTACAAGGTGGAGAGAGAGGCTGGTTTCGGGGAGTCGGAGCCGGTGAAGAAGCTGAAGGAGTTGATGGAGAAGGAGAGTTGTGATGAGAGGATTGATGATGTTGATTGGGAAGATGTGTTTTTGCTCACTGATGACAATGCTCATCAATGGCCTTCCAAAACTGCTGGCTTTAGGTAATCTACTAGTACTACTCTTTTAGTAATAGTTGATTGTAGCATAACTTGACATCTTTCTTAATTGTCTCATTCATTTGGATTCATGATAATTTTTTATATAGTAGCCTAAAATTTTTCTAGATTACAAACAATTAGAAAAATAACAAAGTTTTGATATAATCAACAACTAACCAAACTTTATGATTTTTCTAGCAATTTACTCTCTTGGCAAAAATCAGCTTTTTATTATCTTTTTACTTATTTACTTTATTGTTTTTCCTATGTGAACAGGGAGACCATGAAGGAATACAGAAGTGAAGTGAAGAAATTGGCTGTGAGAGTGATGGAAACAATGGATGAAAACTTAGGCCTCCCAAAAGGGTATATGAAAAAAGCATTCAATGGCGGAAAAGAAGAAGAAGAAGCAGAAGAAGCCTTTTTTGGGACGAAAGTGAGCCACTACCCACCATGCCCAAAGCCAGAGAAGGTGGCAGGGCTGAGGGCCCACACGGACGCAGGAGGGGTGATACTTCTATTCCAAGATGATGAGGTGGAGTCCCTCCAAATCTTGAAAGATGGAGTGTGGTTGGATGTGCAACCACTCAAAAACGCCATCGTCATCAACACCGGCGATCAGGTGGAGGTGCTGAGCAATGGGAGGTACAAGAGCGTCTGGCACCGCATTCTCGCCACACCACACGGCAACAGAAGGTCCATTGCCTCCTTCTACAACCCCTCTGCCGAGGCCACCATCCACCCCGCACCTCAGCTGCTCCCTGAGCAGGCCAAGGCCGAGTATCCCAGCTTCGTGTTTGGAGACTACATGTCTGTTTATGCTGAGCAGAAGTTTCTTCCTAAAGAACCCAGATTCCAAGCTGTCAAAGCAGTTTAAAGTTGCCACAACTAGTGAAAAATGGGACTTACTACAATGAATACTAAGTAGTGTGATTTTATGTCTTTTTTTTGTTTTTAGTAAAGAAGCAGTTTGAGAATGGCTGTGTTGTTGCCATCCTTTTGCATCAAATACTAGGATGTATGCTGTTCAAGTATCCATGTGTGGATGAAATCTCAATGTACAAAACTTCTATTATACGTCTGTGACTGTACAACGCATGCACAATTCAGTGGTTTTCTATACTACTCTATGCGCCTATTCGGTTGCCCATATTAAATCTCAAGGTAAGGTTAATATCATGTTTGGTGGGTCATATTATATCTCTAACTCAATATCAGATTAAGTCCATGATGAATAGTCACAAGATAAGTCATCTGGGCCAACCCCTATGACAAAATTAGTCGGCATGTACAATTAATTAACTTTTTATATCTACCCTTTACTAATCAAGCAAATTATTACGGATATCCTCCATGTTACAAGACTGACTGGTTTGAGAAGAGAAAGAGAAAAAAGACGATCGTATCAGATTCGGAAAGAGAGAGTAAAAAGGTGATCGAAATCGTACAATATCCAATTTTAGGAGATCAAGTAATGAAATTTAGGGTAACGGATATTTGTATTTTTTAAAATTATGTTATAGGATTATTTTAAAATTTAGTTGCTAAGGGTGTAGTCGTTAAATCTAATTTCAAAATCTTATTTTTTAAACAGAACAATGATCTCACGATTGCACAAATATTTTTTTTAACTGTATTCAACCCATCCAAATTTTGATTCCTGGACAAGAACCATGGAAAATTTCCTCTCTTCTCACACCAACTTCTACATCACTTAATTTTAAAATGGGAAAAGTCAGTATTAGAGACTTTAAGAATATCAATAACCTCTAGTTCTTATATTATCAAATATACTTTTAAGTGGCGTTCGGTTGCCATGACTAATATCATGAGACTATCCATCTAGTATTAAGTTGTGGGATTATTTTAGTTGGAGGGGAGGCTATGAATAATTATTAGGGCAGAGAATTCGGTCGGTTCGGTTAGAGAATTCGGTCGGTTCGGTTCTAACCGAACCGACCGATCGGTTAACCGAGTCCTCAATTGACCGAAAATGAAGAACCGGAACCGGAACCGAAATGGATTCGGTTCGGTTCGGTTCGGTTCCTAACCGAATTCGGGTAGGTTCGGTTCCGGTTAACCGATGTAACCGAATTAAAAATAAAAATAAAACGTTGTTGCTGGGATTCAATCCCTTGCCAATGGGTGAGAAATACAGCTAGCCAACCACTTGCGCCAATTGCTCTTAATGTTTTGTATGTTTGTAAAAAAATATTTATGCTGAAAATGGTGGTGAACTGGTGATTATACTAAAAATGCCAAAATCCAGAGTTAAGAGAAGGCGGAGGCGCGGGTCCGTGGCGGAGCGTCGCAGTAGCGGCCGGTGGGTAGGGAAACATCGCCAGAAAATAGGGCTGCCCGCTGTGTGGTGTGGAGGAGGCTGTGCTGCAACGTGAGAGTAGAATACGAAAGGAAAGGAAGGGCTGCGTGATTAGTTTTGGGCGGTTCTAATCGGTTCTAACCGATCGATTCTCGGTTAACCGAGGAACCGATCGTCGAATAGCATTGGGAACCGAAACCGAACCGATAACCGGCATTCTCGGAATGTCGGTTATCGGTTAACCGAGAACCGTTGTGATTTGGTTCGGTCATCGGTTAACCGACTAACCGATGACCGAATTCCCAGCCCTACTAATTATCATGAGACTATCCATCTAGGATTAAATTGAAGGGTTCAATCTTATGAACCAAACATAATATATATTTAATCATGAGATTTAATCTTGCCAACCGAACACCTCTTTAAAGAATTAATATCTCAATATACAAGTAGTACTTGATTTCTAATTATTTGTACTGACAATAAATTGACACCATTTCAAATATTTGGATAGTCGATAAATCAACATAATTTGGATACCCAATAAGATATCTATGGATATAGATTGGCCAACCCTAATTCCGTATTATAAAATAAGTAGTACTTGATTTCTAATTATTTGTACTGACAATAAATTGACACCATTTCAAATATTTGGATAGTCGATAAATCAACATAATTTGGATACCCAATAAGATATCTACGGATATAGATTGGCCAACCCTAATTCCGTATTGTAAAATAGAGCCGTAGCCCAAATCATTTACAGAAAACACTACCAAAAATTTGTGATAAAATTATGTTTTGTACCAATAATTAAAAAGAAAATATTCGAAGAATGATTTTGTAGTGTCCCATTTCGTTTTGTCCATTTTATCCCCGTCGATACAATCCACAAAAAATAATTTTCCGTCTTGAATATATATATCCACAATAAATCAGACGCCAAAATAAAAATCAATGGCTGTACGTAGATTCATGATTCATCTTCACACGCACCGTTACACAAATGAGATTTGGGTGGAAATAATTTTCCAACAATTGGTGGGGTTCAAACCAAAGCCAATTAATTAATTTTCTGATTTGATGGTCGCATGGCGGCATCGAGCTGTTATTTTTCCTATAATCATCGTAACTGCCTCTGCCAATTCCTCATGAATCGGGCAGTTGGAACGCTCTCCTTTTGCCGTCAGCTCAGCTGCTGTGGCAGAGCTTCCGGCCTCGGGCTGACCAAGTGGAAGAAGCAGCGATGGATGGAGCCGGAACGACGCCGTTCATTGCTGCTAGTCAGTGCTCAGTTCTCGAGCTCCTTGTCAGTTGACATTGGCTTGGATTCTCAGGTTAATTTCTCTCTCTCTGATTTTTTAGGGCTTAGGGTTTGGAATTGTTTATTCTAGTGTTAAACCTTTGATTAGATGTGATTCAGTTGTAGGTGTTGAGTGACTGTTGCTGATTTTACTACTGAGTGAGATTTGAAATCGCGAGCGATTTGATGCTGTTTCTGTGGTGCGATGTTGTTGTTGTAGCTGTATTTTATGATTAATCGGTTTAGTTTGTGTGTTGATATTTGAAATTTTAGTTGATTTCGATTTATGTATTATGATAATCCCTTGCTGATATTAGATTTCGGTATTGTAATTGAAGAGTAACTATACCTATGATTCATCACATTTGCCGTGGGCTGGACCTCTCCCGGGGGATATCGCGGAAGTCGAGGCTTACTGTAGGATCTTTAGAGCTGCAGAACGGTTTCACAATGCTTTGATGGATGCATTGTGCAATCCGGTGACTGGAGAATGTAGTGTTTCATATGACGTGCCGTCGGAGGATAAGCCGTTACTGGAAGAGAAGATAGTGTCGGTTCTTGGTTGCATGGTTTGTCTACTAAATAAGGGAAGGGAAGACGTCCTTGTGGGACGATCATCCATCATGAATTCATTTCGGGACTTGGACAAAAGTGCGATGGATGATAAGCTCCCACCACTGGCAAATTTTCGCTATGAGATGAAAAGTTATTGCGAAAGTTTGCATGTTGCCTTAGAGAATTACTTGATGCCTGGTGATGATAGAAGCTTAAATGTTTGGAGAAAATTGCAAAGATTGAAAAATGTCAGCTATGATTCTGGATTTCCGCGTGGAGATAATCAACCTTGCCAGACACTGATAGCAAATTGGAGTCCTGTTACCACCAAGGAGGAAGCACAGGAAGATGACAAGGCTGTTGCGTTTTGGAAGGGTGGTCAGGTCACAGAAGAAAGTTTAAAGTGGCTTTTGGAGAAAGGATTCAGAACCATTATAGACCTCAGAGAAGAAACAGTGAAGGACAATTTTTATGAGTCTGTACTGTATGAAGCTATTTTGTCTGGGAAGATTGAACTGATCAAAATTCCAGTCGAAGTAGGGAATGCACCTTCGGTGGAGCAGGTTGAGCAGTTTGCTGCTATAGTGTCGGATTCAAGCAAAAAGCCTATATATGTACACAGTAAGGAAGGAAAGAAGAGGACCTCTTCTCTGATTTCTAGGTGGAGGCGGTACATCAACCATATTAAGTCTACAAATAGAAGAGTCATTACCAGTGATAATGGAGCGGAAGATATTCAAGAAATTGAGGGTTCTGATATCTCAATGAAGCCTAAAGGAGGTATTCCTTCTCATACTATGAATGGATCTGTCCCACAGAAATCGGATAAGTCTCATGCTTCTGCAGTTGCATTCAATGATTTTGAAACTCCATCCGCACAAACACAATCGCAAAGCACCATGGGATTGAATAGTTCTTTAACAACTGATAATCCTGCTGGGATCTCTGTTAGTGGTTTAGAATCAACTGGAGACTTATATAAAGATGTGAAACCAATGGAGTCTCAAATACCTCCTCTTGATATCTTCTCTAGAAAAGAAATGTCCAACTTTTTGCGAAATAAAAAGATTTCACCAGGAACGTACTTCAGTCATGAACAGCGAAGATTGGAGATGCAGTCTGCTTTACAGTACAAGTACAATGGGACTCCCTTGAAGAAAGAATCGTACTCTAGTTCAACCCTCAATCAAGTAGAGACTATGAACGAAGCAGCTGGCAGCATATTATTAACATCAGGTCCTCAAAGTACAACCATCAATAACGGATCGTATCAAAAGCCCAGCATTCTTTCAAGAACTATAACTTTCCCTGATAAAGGCAATAATGGTGCGAAGAGCAAGGAAAATGGTTCAGTAATGACAAGCTATGACCTCAGTAAGAATCCCATGTCTGTGATGGTTACTGTCCAGAATGGAAGTGATGTTGAAAGCTACCTTTCTTCAGATGATGAAAACCTGGATATGATTGAACAAAATATGTGTGCTTCAGCAACTGGTGTTGTACGAGTGCAGTCAAGAAAGAAAGCAGAGATGTTCTTAGTTAGAACAGATGGATTTTCTTGCAGTAGAGAAAAGGTAACTGAATCTTCCTTGGCTTTCTCTCATCCTAGCACTCAGCAACAGATGCTTTTGTGGAAGTCTGCCCCAAAGACTGTATTGTTATTAAAGAAGCTGGGCCTAGAACTCATGGAAGAAGCTAAAGAGGTATATGATCTTTTTTAGGTAATACTCTGTGATGTTTATAACTGTTTCTGTTATTTTTAGTTTAATTAATGCATTTAGAGTGTTAAACCATAAGTAAGCCACGATGTCTCACTTAATTTGGCTCAGCTTCTTTTTCGGATTCCATATCTTGGGACATTATACCAGTGATATTTCATGATTGCTTTTTTACTCCTGAAAAGCAAATTATGATAGAACCACTTGCTCAATGAATTATCAGCTCATGGAA
This sequence comes from Salvia splendens, assembly GCF_004379255.2. Lineage (NCBI taxonomy): Eukaryota > Viridiplantae > Streptophyta > Magnoliopsida > Lamiales > Lamiaceae > Salvia > Salvia splendens. The sequence goes on along the minus strand of NC_056033.1, from coordinate 6,919,740 downwards.
ACTTCCTATGCATTCAATGTACTTTTATCTACAACAAGCAGACCCATATTTAGTGAGGATTGAAGTCTATCTCATTTCCCAGTTAAATAAATGCTATTGATGAGAATACTAATTTACTAATCCATTATTTAACATTGTGGTCGGCAGCGTTCTTGGTCCATTATGCTACACTATGTTACATACCACTACATTGATCTCAGTAAAAGATGCTTTGGATGCATGTTATGCATTAAGATCTCTGTGCACTGGGAGAACTCTTGATATGAATATATGAACATTGCTCTTCAAAACATCCAAATTTATACTTTTGTTGTTCTCTTCTAATATTGTGCTTTCATGCTTTGTATTGATTCCATTGGAGAATTCTCTAATTTCTGAAATGCCCATGCCTTACTCTGTTCCCTCCAGGTTGCTTCTTTCTTATATCACCAAGAGAAGATGAATGTTCTTGTCGAACCTGAGGTTCATGATGTATTTGCTAGGATTCCTGGATTTGGGTTTGTCCAGACATTCTACAGTCAAGATACAAGGTGCTCAAGTTTTATGCATTATATTTCTCCTTTGGTCTCATCAATTTTCAGTTAAGGGTTGTTTACCTGCTATATGTCTCCATTGCAGTGATCTCCATGAGAGGGTTGATCTTGTTGCTTGTTTGGGAGGGGACGGGGTCATACTACATGCATCAAATTTGTTCAGAGGGGCTGTTCCGCCTGTTGTCTCGTTTAATCTTGGATCCTTAGGATTTCTGACTTCTCACACTGTAAGTCTTCTTCTGTCAACCTATGATGACTAATATATGTAAATTTACATCACACATTTTTTGTGATTCCTATAATGTCTTTGCAGTTTGATGATTATAAGGGTGATCTAAGGCAAGTGATTCATGGGAACAACACTACTGATGGAGTCTACATAACTCTTAGAATGCGTCTCCGCTGTGAAATATTTCGAAATGGTAGAGCTGTGCCTGGCAAGATATTTGATGTCCTCAATGAAATTGTAGTTGATCGTGGTTCTAATCCATATCTTTCAAAAATCGAGTGTTATGAACATGATCGCCTCATAACCAAGGTTGGTCCCTTACTCTTTGACAGAGGAATGGAATGTACCCTTTTTCCTTGATCTTTTTTTGGTTGGATGTGTATTTCCTAGGATATTCACCATATTCATATGTTCAAGTTTTTTTGCTCAAAATAATACTCCCTCTGTCTCATAAAAATATGTGCACTTTCCATTTTCGTCTGTCCCACAAAAATATGTGCATTCCATTTTTTGAAAGTTATCCCAATTTATTACCCCTGTACATCAACTTATTTACAACCTATACCACCATTAAACACTACTAATAATGTGGGTTCCACTATCCACTAATACTACTTTCACTACCCTTCTCCTCTTCTATCTTACTTTACCAATTTTGTCTTAATTCCGGTGCCATATCAATTGCCCGTATTTTTATTGGACGGTGGGAGTAGTATGAATTTGCTAGAGTTGTTAATTATACTTGGTCAAAAAAAGTACTTCTATGCTTATCTGACAGTTCCAATCATTCTTGAAAACAGGTGCAAGGTGATGGAGTCATAGTTGCAACTCCTACCGGAAGTACAGCTTATTCCACCGCTGCTGGAGGTTCTATGGTATGCCGTTATCAGAATTACTATGAAGATTTCTTATAAAAATAATTTCATTGAAGATTGAGTGAGTTTCTTTAGTCTAATATTTTATGATAAAGATTAATTAATTTGGCAGTTTCCTGTAAAATTTGAGCTTTTTTCCAGATTATGACTAATGCAACTGTCCAGATAATAGCAACTTGTATGAAACCTTATATTTAGAAACTCAAACTGCAAGTATCGGAAGCATTAAGCAATATCGTCAATTAATGGTTTCATTTCTAGTACGCTTATTAGAAAATAAAGGTGTCTCCATTTTTCAGGTTCACCCTAATGTTCCATGCATGCTCTTTACACCAATTTGTCCACATTCTCTCTCATTCAGACCAGTCATACTTCCAGATTCTGCTCGACTGGAATTGAAGGTATATTCCTGTGGTTATGAATTTAAACAATTTGGTAACCCGTAATTCTAATTTTGTGGCAGCTACTACACCGAGAAAATAAATAACATTAAAACAATCCCCCCCACCCCTCTCAAGATTCACGCTGCATAATAATGAAAGCAACAATCTAGATCTGTAAGACACGTCTTCCCTGGACTTGACTTTGATCCATCCATACTTTTGCATGAACTTCATATAGGTTTCAGGACTACACTAAAGAAAGGGGAAAGAGACGCACAAAATTACACTGTCGACTAGAAAAATACTGTATGTATGCGAATGGTGAATAGTGAATGAAATAAGATTGGTGATTTGGTTAGGGTCATCTATAGGGGTGTGCATTCGGGTTTCGGTTCGGTTTTTTGCCAAAACCGAACCAAAACCGAAAAACCGAATTTAGTTCAAAATCCAAACCGAACCAAACCCGAAAAACCGAAAAACTGAAACCGAAAAACTGAAAACCGAACTTAAAAAACCGAAAAACCCGAACAAAACCGAAAAACCCGAAAAAAACCCGAAAAACCTGAAAAAAAATAAATATAATATAAATATATATTTATATATGTGTATTTTATTTTATTTATATATACTAATAGAATATTTATATATAATATAAAATTAATAATACATATAATATATTATATAGTAGAATATATTAAAAGAATATATATATTATATATAATATAATATATTAAATTAATAGAATATATATATAATTCGGTTTTTTCTTCGCCCGAACCTAACCGAATAACCGAAATTTTTTTATTTTTAAAACCGAACCGAAAAACCGAAAAAACCGAACCGAATTTCAAAATTTCGGTTTGGTTCGGTTCGGATATTCGGTTTCCAGTTTTTTTGCTCACCCCTAGTCATCTATAACTGCTTATTTTTGTAACAGACAAATTATAACTGAAAACTAATTTAGGTTTGAATTAGACTTACGATACTTGCCTTTTTGTGGATCCTGACGTCTCCCAAGCTCCTCTGTTGACCTTTTGCTTCATTGTCTTCACAATTTTGCTTGTGATCTAGTTTGTAATCCTATTAGATGGGCAAAGATATGCTAGAAAACATTAAAGTGATGTAAGGAATCGACATAGCACGATTCGAAACTATTGTCCTATCGAATCGTTTCATAGTAGTTATGTATGATATGGTTGCTAATCCTAATCCTATTAGATGGGCAAAGATATGCTAGAAAACAAGTGATGTAAGGAATCGACATAGCACTATTCGAAACTATTGTCCTATCGAATCGTTTCATAATAGTTATGTATGATATGGTTGCTAATCCTAAGCTGTCCACATTGACATTAAGATGCTTCATGTTCAAGTATGATTTCCCTCCTCTGTGGTTCTACCTGAAACCAATGTTACATTCAACTGAACAGATTCCTGAAGATGCACGAAGCAATGCTTGGGTATCGTTTGATGGGAAGAGAAGGCAACAGCTCTCTAGAGGTTATTCTGTCCGGATATCCATGAGCCAACACCCACTCCCAACTGTGAATAAGTGTGACCAAACAGGTGATTGGTTCCGGAGCTTGATCCGTTGCTTGAACTGGAATGAAAGATTAGACCAGAAAGCCCTTTGAGTACCGGACCAACACCGCTTCAACTCGCCCGTGTATATAATACTGTACAGCATATGTAGCAAAAATTGAACTGAGAAATGTCATTGTACGTATCTGGCTGTATATGATACGGAGTGAAAGGCGGATGGACTGAATGCACTCGCTAGTACGGATGCATAAGAGACATATCGCCCCAAAACCATGATAATATGGTTGAATAAATAAGATTGCCCACAAATTATATTGACATTTGATCAATTATATTCGATCACCTCGTACAAATCATGACAGCAGTCCACTATAAATTTTTTCTTGAGGAACTACTTTATTACTTTACTAAAAACAAAAAAAAGACATAAAATCACACTACTTACTATTCATTGTAGTAAGTCCCATTTTTGACTAGTTGTGGCAACTTTAAACTGCTTTGACAGCTTGGAATCTGGGTTCTTTAGGAAGAAACTTCTGCTCAGCATAAACAGACATGTAGTCTCCAAACACGAAGCTGGGATACTCGGCCTTGGCCTGCTCAGGGAGCAGCTGAGGTGCGGGGTGGATGGTGGCCTCGGCAGAGGGGTTGTAGAAGGAGGCAATGGACCTTCTGTTGCCGTGTGGTGTGGCGAGAATGCGGTGCCAGACGCTCTTGTACCTCCCATTGCTCAGCACCTCCACCTGATCGCCGGTGTTGATGACGATGGCGTTTTTGAGTGGTTGCACATCCAACCACACTCCATCTTTCAAGATTTGGAGGGACTCCACCTCATCATCTTGGAATAGAAGTATCACCCCTCCTGCGTCCGTGTGGGCCCTCAGCCCTGCCACCTTCTCTGGCTTTGGGCATGGTGGGTAGTGGCTCACTTTCGTCCCAAAAAAGGCTTCTTCTGCTTCTTCTTCTTCTTTTCCGCCATTGAATGCTTTTTTCATATACCCTTTTGGGAGGCCTAAGTTTTCATCCATTGTTTCCATCACTCTCACAGCCAATTTCTTCAGTTCACTTCTGTATTCCTTCATGGTCTCCCTGTTCACATAGGAAAAACAATAGAGTAAATAAGTAAAAAGATAATAAAAAGCTGATTTTTGCCAAGAGAGTATATTGCAAGAAAAATCATAAAGTTTGGTTAGTTGTTGATTATATCAAAACTTTGATATTTTTCTAATTGTTTGTAATCTAGAAAAATTTTAGGCTACTATATAAAAAATTATCATGAATCCAAATGAATGAGACAATTAAGAAAGATGTCAAGTTATGCTACAATCAACTATTACTAAAAGAGTAGTACTAGTAGATTACCTAAAGCCAGCAGTTTTGGAAGGCCATTGATGAGCATTGTCATCAGTGAGCAAAAACACATCTTCCCAATCAACATCATCAATCCTCTCATCACAACTCTCCTTCTCCATCAACTCCTTCAGCTTCTTCACCGGCTCCGACTCCCCGAAACCAGCCTCTCTCTCCACCTTGTAGCATTCCGACGCCACCTTCTTCACCCTCTCCAGCAGCTCCTCAGGTATCCCATGATTCACCAACTGTCACAATCATCAAAATCTTGCATTTTTTAGTCATTCAACATTCATTAATTACAACTTTTAATTAGTTAGTTAATTACCTGAAAGAATCCCCACTCTTCACAGCAATGAGCAATCTCAGCTAGTGTCTTGCTCCTCTCCTCTCCCTCCGTCTTCGAATAATCGATCACCGGAATCGCCATTGATGACACCTTTTTCTTCTTCTATAAAGTCTTAAAGCAGTAGATAATGATCTAAGCTTTGATATATGAAAGCCTATTTATAGTGAAAGGACGACACATTTTGGGATGTAATGATTAAATAGTAGGATAATTATGCATAAAATAAGTGGGAAGCCGTGAGACATGCACTGGGCGGTTTAAAACGCATTATATTATCTTTCATAGTATTAACATGGCAAGTTAAAACTTCCTCAGAGCATCCGCAGAGGTTGAAGGACGGCGTCCGTCCGTCCGTGCCAGCGGCACGACACCCGCTGTCCGCCGCTAGCACTGCGCTGCTCGATGCATCGACCACGTTCGTGTCAGGCAGTGGCGGATCCAGGACCCGAAAATGGCGGGGGCGGAACTTATATTTAAATATTAAATATTTAATTTAATAATATTTTTAATAATAAAATAAATAAATATTATATTAATATTTAAGTAGCACTACCGCACTAGCTTCATTAATAAAATATAAACATGCTTCAGCTTGCAAATATGTATTATTCATTTTAAAATTAAAAATTATATAAATATAAACATGCTTTAGCTTGCAAATATGTATTATTCATTTTAAAATATAAAATTAGTGTAAATATATGTACATTTAATCACTGTAAATATTATATACAAAAGTGATATAAGTAGAACACTAAATATTTATATTTCAAAAATATTTAAAATGTTTATTTTGTTACATAGAGAATAATTAAGATGCATGGATCAAATTATAAGTATAAAAAAGACTTTAACACAAAATTAAAAATGATTTTAACTAAAGAATAAATATAACAACATAATATATGCAACTTAGTACTCCCTCCGTCCCAAGGAAGATGACCCCTTCTTGGGACGGCACAGGATTTTATGCATGCTAATTTTAAAGTATTTATAAAGGGAGAGAGAAAGTTGTTGGGTGTTTAAAAGTAAGAGAGATGAAAAAAGTAAGAGAGAGAAAATGTTATTGATGTTTAAAAGTAGGAGAGATGAAAAAAAGTAAGAGAGAGGAAAGGTTGTTGGGTGTTTAAAAGTAGGAGAGATGAATAAAGTAAGAAAAGGAAAAAATAATTGATTATTTTAAATATTTCCTAAATAAGAAAGGGGTCATCTTGGTTGGGACGGACGAAAAAGGAAAGTGGGTCATCTTCGGTGGGACGGAGGGAGTAGTATTTAAAGGTATTATTTTGATAATAAGAAGAAATATGAATTGATAAAATAAAAAATGAAAAATGAAAATAAATATGTTTTTGTTGAGGATTGAACCCTAGACATCTTAGTTAAAAATCCAACAACCAAACCATTGGACTACTACATTTTATATAACATTTATTGAAAATAAAAATATTTCTACACCATACGGAGGGGGCGGATATCCTATTTTCGGATTGATTCAATGAAAAATTTAGGCTCTCCAGACGGTCGGGTAGGGGCGACAGCCCCCACTTGCCCCCTGGATCTGCCACTGGTGCCAGCGAGCAGCTGACGTAGCGCGTTCTGATTGGCCAACAGCATTTCCGTTGAAAATTTATTTTTTTTAAATCGAAAATAATACCAAAAATTAAAAAAATATATTTCAGATCCCCAAAAATATGGCCAGTTTTTTTTACATTTTTTCTGGAATTTTTTTTATTATTTTTTATTTTTTTATTCCCAAAATCATCTATAAATACACACATTTATCATCCATTTTTCACATCAAATCATCTCTCATTCATATTTTTTCATACAGCTTATCTACATCTTCCTCTCTCATCAAACCCTCTCAAATGCGCCGAGGTGTGCATACGACGGTGGGTGAGAGGATCGAAACAAGGAACACAATGAGCTACAAGAAGACCTAATCAAACACATTTGGGCGAAATTCGGCCACGAGTAGTGGGTTTTTTTAATTTTATGAATTTAATTATGTAATTTTTAATTTTTAGGATTTTAATTATGTACTTTTAAATTTTTAGGATTTTAATTATGTAATTTTTATTTTTATTTTATTTGTAATAGTATTCCGGATATTTTTAATACATTTTAATTTTGTGGAAATGTTTTTATTTAAATTGAATAATAGAATGGTGGGACACTTGAGCTAGTCCTTGCGAAAGTGCACGGATGTAGGTGTTGTGCTCTTGTCTAAGAGCATGGAGTAAAAGTGGGTGCGGGCCCACATCCGTGCTCGTTGGCAAGAGCACAGATGGGGATGCTCTCAATCCCCATTAGAAATCTACAACTTAAACAAGAATTTTAAGAAATAGAAGTATAAAAAGAAAGTGAGTCAAATTGTGTTGCTATTTTTGGCGCATTATTTCTGTTTCGGTGTATATGTGTTGCTATTTTTTGCCTGGGCATTTTATAATAAGTAAGAAAAATAAATTTCTAATGCATAAATATATAGATAATGACTAAACTGGTATACAATCACAGAAATCCTAAAGGAAATAAAATAGAAGTTATAAAACTAAAAATAAGCCCCGAAATATTAAATAATCTTTTCCGACTACTAACAATGTCAAATGGCCAAAACAAGGCACAGTGGAAAATAAAACAATAACTATAAAATTAGAAACAAATACCGTGAGAATTTCAGATCATTTTGACATAGAACGTTTTTTTGCATGTTTCGACATTGTCATCGTCTACTGTTGGAACTGCATCAATTCCTATAAGTCAATCATCCTAATTAATAGTACTATACTACATTAAACCAGAGATTAAAATAAAGTTGACTAAAAGATAAATCGTTAAAAGGAAGTAATCAATACCAACCAAGAAGATTGATTTAATCGGTCAAATCTATAATGACGCTTTTAAATTGTTGCTTTGTTTTCAATATACGTTTTGCTGAATTCATATTGGATTACGACACCTTATTTACTTGATATATATTTAAATCTCTGCCGACTAACTCTTTAATTCATTATATTGCTTTAATTTCATTTCAATTTTTATATGATTAAATTGTTACGCCAAATGAAATGCTTTACTTTTGTTTGATGAGATAAGAAGTAATAAAACAACTAATTCATTGACATGGTTTAAGGGTTAAGAAAGAGACTCTAATTAAATAATCTTGAAGGGTCAAATATGAAAATTTTACTCACAACATTTGCCAACTCCTTGATTTCTACTAATTGATAGTAGTATATTTTTGTTTATCATATGTGCTCTATTCTTTAAATCATTATATTATTGTGAAAATAAATATAATCATTGAAGCTTAAAATTTTAATACCATGATTATTAAATAATCATTTATTACCCTAAGATGTATATTACGTGTTAAAAATAATTGTAATAGTATAAAACTAAATTAAATTGAAGTTTTTTTGAAAAAGAAACTAAATGTTTGTAAATATAGAGAGATTTCATATCAGTACATTAATATATAAACGAATACGTCAAGGTACGTGGATACAGCTCTGACAAAAAAGTATTAAGTATATTTATTTAAAGTTGACTGTATTTGTTTTAGCAGATTATAATAATAATGACATCCCACATTGAGCATTATATTCAATTAAATTGTTAATATGATACTTCTATATTTGGCTCTGTTATATTTAATAACGCCCCAAAAAAAATCGCTATTTAGAGACGGATAATTTCATCACTAATCAGTGAAATATCTTCACTTAACAGATTAGTGACATAGTAATTTTCGGCAGATCGGTCATTAAAAAAACTTTTCATTAAAAAATATTTGTAACGGATTTGTCAATAAAGTTACTAATCCACCCAATGACGGAAAATATAGGCGACTACTTCGCGTTAGTGACAGAATATTTTGTCCGACGCTTTTCAATTATGTCACTATTTAGCGCTTTTTTGTTAGTGTAATATACTGTATTGTCTTTTCTTTCATAAATCGGTACTATATGGGTAATAAGTTTACTGTTCAGAGTGAGAGAGAATAGTATTTGTAAAATTATGTTGCTCATTATATATTATAATTAATTTTATGTATGAAATTAGCAATTAAATCATTTCAAAAGAGAAAATTCTAAAATTTATAGCTTGCAAGAACTACAGTATATTTCAAATACGCCATGCATTTGGCGTATAATATTTATTAATTGGAGTAAATTACAAAAATGGTCCCTGGACTATATGTTTATCTCGTCCATAGTCCTTGAACTTTAAAAATATCGTCAGACATCCATGTACTAAGGGTATTATCTCGAAATTGGTCCTTTTGCCTTTTTTGATACGAAAATACTCTTTTGAGGATTTGAGCAATTTGGTCTTTTTACACTTTTAACATTTTAAATCTGATATTATTTCAATGATGTATTAAATCTGATATTATTTCAAAATTATCATTCTTCTTCCATTTTCTCCTCCTTTACTTTGCTTCTTTATTTCAATATTCGATTTAATTTTATAAAATTAAACTTTAAATTTAGATTTTTAAATATCAATAAATTTTTATCAATTAAAATTATTATTTCATGGGCACTATAAATATTGATTAAAACTATTAATTTTTGTTATTTAATATAATATTCAGTTGAATCGAAGAAATACAGAAAAATAATATTAATCATCATGAAAAAATAAGAGCTATTCTACTTAGCCTTCGTTCGGTTGTTATAATTGCTTGTGATTATATATTATGAAGTTGACTAAAAATTTGATACTACTAAAAATTTTATATAGGAGTATTTTATTTAAATTTTATAGTTAATTTTGATTGTTTTCAAATAAATAAACTAAAATTATATTAGTCATACGTTAGATGCATATTTAATTCAGAATAATCGTGTTATATGATCTATTTATGATTAAAACTATTAAATATTGATTAAAACTAAGTTGGCGTCGTCATACCTTATTAATTAAATATTAGACACTATCAAATATTGATTAAAACTATTAATTTTTACTATTTAATAATTTTAATAATTAATAAAAATTTATTGATATTTAAAAATCTAAATTTAAAATTTAATTTTATAAAATTAAATCTAATATTGAAATAAAAAACAAAGTAAAGGATGACAAAAGGGGAAGAAGAATAATAATTTTGAAATAATATCAGATTTAATACATCACTGAAATAATATCAGATTTAAAATGTTAAAAGTGTAAAAAAACCAAATTGCCCAAACCCTCAAAAGGGTATTTTCGTATCAAAAAATGACAAAAGGACCAATTTCGAGATAAACTCTTAGTCCAAGGATGTCTGACGATATTTTTAAAGTCCAGGGACTATCGACGAGATAAACCCATAGTCCAAGAACCATTTTTGTAGTTCACTCTATTAATTGACTTGAAGTTTATAATTTAACTACCCCATTAAGGTCAAATGCATCTTCATTAATTTATTACTTTGCAATATAATTGGATGAATATTAAATTATTGGTTTTAATCAAATAAGTTTAGTCAAACATCTGAAATAAAGAATTTTATTTGGTTCATGAACAATTATTCGATAACGATACCAAGCAAAATAAATATCGTATAAATAAATAAAAAAAAGAGCACATAAATATTTTTTATGATAGAGCAAAATTTAATTTAAAGTTCGGTTTATTAATAGTAATTAACAAATTTTCATCTATTATTGACTCGCAAACACTAATACTAACTATAGAAATTTTGTACTCCTACCACTTTGAATCTCGTTAATTTAGTTGGCAATCCAATCATTATTGTTATTGACAACTAATCCGACCCGTTTATTAATTCATTGTAATATAAAGTAGGTTGACAAAGAATAAATTTTAAAATAATTGTATGACTTTCCAAATTGAAATTAGTTGTGTTACCTAGTTTTGGACTTTTGGAACCACGTTATGGGCGTTCCAACTTACTATATAAATAAGTAAATAACACATAACTCATAAACATTAGTAGATCGTATGATTACTAGGTTTGGAAACGAGTTGAGTTACTTGGATTTTTAATTTGATAAAAGTTCGTTCGAGCTTGTTTAACGAAGTTTGCTAGCTAAACGAGCCCAATCTTGAGCTTCGCAATATCCGTGTCATGAGCAAGCTTGTCATATGAATTAGCAAGCTTTAGTAATATATTTTCTTCGTCCACAAAGAGGGCAGTATTCTTGTCATTTTCATTCGTCTTTCATGAAAATTGGTGTTTAGTTTTTAGGACATCATGTGTTAAGGGTTAAGAAGTAGAGTACTAAAAGTAAATTCATTGCCATGGTTTATGGGTTAAGAAAGAGAGACTATATTAAATAATCTTGAAAGGTCAAATATTAATTTAATTCACAACATTTGCCAACTACTTGATTTGTACTTGATGATAGATTAATATCTTGGATAATTGAAACAAAACCACAGGGTAAATCACTAAAATTGTGTAAATGGAAAATTAGTTGGCTCATCAATGAAACTTGGTTAATATTACTTGCATAAACCCATACAAATCCAAACAAAATTTGAAACAAATACCAACAACAAATTTGCCTCTGCTAACCAAAATCTGTGTGTTGTGCCTCAGACAAAAATAATCATATCCTTAGAGTTTGCATCCACTGTTTCTTTTTCTCCAGAAAGTGATAAAGATCATCAAAACCGAGTTTTTCTTTTACGGGCAGTGTACTTTGAATCAGCTGGAACTGTATTTCCCTTCCTGCGCATTTTTTCCTTCTTTTCCATAACCCACTCTTTTCCCTTTACCTTCTTGTTTAGTTTATGCTTCTTCCTTGGCCTGTGCCTGTCTGATACTAACACCTGCAGTGCAAAAACAACTTAGCGAGATGCATATAATGCAAGCTCAACAAGTTCACTCGTTAAAAGCACTTACCGACTGATTTTCTTCGTCTCCACTAATATCTTCATCATCAGAACAACTCTCACCATCTTCACCTTTTGCCTGTTGAGTGGCACTACTCAGCGATGCTGGTCCACAAGTGAGCACAAGGAATTCTTTTCTTGTCTTAGTGCTGTAACAATGACAAAGAGCTCCAGTTTATTTGAATCAAAACTTTCTACAAGAGTTGGTACATGGTTTTGGGAAAGTGGATGCAAGTTTGCTCAGAGTAATCCTCAGATTTTAAGACTTCCTTATTCTAATTTATGTATTTTACCTTTTCCATTTAATTATTATGTCAGAAAAAGTGAATTCAAGTATCACCTTTCCCAAGTGAAGCTACTTCATAATTTTAGTAAACATGGAGCCTATTATCTTTAGAACCAATTAATATTTCCAGCAGCTCTACTATCTTTCACATACCTATGTGGGAAATCAACAACTACACCCCCAGAGAACCCAGCTCGCATAGCAGATCCCAGGATCAGCTCACGTTGTGCCAAATTTTCAGGGTATACTTGTAAGACTGCCCTAGCTCCACGTGCCAAGCATCGGTATAATGACCCAAAGAATGCCCTAAAATGATACGATAATAATCAATCACACTACTACAGCAAATAAGGTAAGTAAATCGTTTTTTCATAGAGGAAAGCATGACTTAGTCAAAAACTCACAACATTCTTGCAAACTAAAAAGGATTAGGAGCCTATGAGGTAAGAAATCACATACTTCAATCTCAGACGTGGTTCATGAGAAGATCTGTCAGCATTGCATAACCACTAATTTGACAAAACAAAAAGGTAAAATAAAGTCAGCACTTAAAAGTTACACTAAAGGGTCATTATGGATTGCATATATTACATTTAAGAAAAGAATAAATATATAAAAAGGGGTGAAATGAACCTGCACAGCTGAGATACTTATAGCGCCATCAATAACTCCAGGGCGAACCCCTAAGCCCTACATAGTTCATCATAAAAAGTGATAAGTATATTATAAACAGAATGGCACACCGTACACATCAAAATTTATATACTTGAATGATTGGGTGAAAGAACGATTTGCCAGTTTAAATAGCCAAAATCATGTACATAAACATATATGCAAACACTGAGCATGTGTGGGGTGAAAGTGTGTGTGAAAGAGATAGAGAGGGAACTTCATCACCCACCACATATAAGTATTACAGTCAAACTTAGGTGTACAAACGAGTCCAAATATTCTCTTTCTAAGAAACAGTGCGTTTAGTTCCCAGAGTATGGTATCTTAGTTGATCTTCTTGGTAATGTCGACATACATGAGGTTATGAAATAAAAATTCCAAGTTTCCAAAAATCAAGACCTCAAAAGCAAAAAAATAAAAAGGGACTCTTGCTTGGTAACAGAGCACCTCTCACTTTCTTAGACGCTTAAAACATGTAGATTTAAAGGGCAATAATATAAACACCGTTGAAGTATAAACCATGAATACACTAGGATTCAGCAGAAAAATACAAGTTATAGCATCTGCCAGACTTCATCCTGGAAGCATAAATGTAAATATTCGGGAGTTTTGACTTACCTGGCCCATGTCGCCAAGTATAAGGTCACCCTCAGCTTCACGCTCCAATGCAACATCTGGATTTGTAAGAACAAATCATTTAACATTAAGGAGCACAAAGCTCAGGTCAACTAGCAGAGTTTAGCATACTGCATATGGAGTACTTAATATGAGGGTTAAGGGTAGCATACTTAGCATTGACCCAGATATATCTAGACCAATCCAGTGATGCCCGTGCTCAGTCAATGTCTCCCCACTCAGTCCAGATCCACAACCTGAACAAACCGGAGATTGAAACTCTCAATATAATCATAGAGATAGCAGGAAGAGGCACATAAATTTCACACAATGAATCACAACCAAGTCTAATGGTGAGGTATATACATCTAAACATATATGAATCACAACCAAGCTAACGGTGAGGTATATACATCTAAAAAACTATGAATCAATCAAAGGTGACAGCTTTGCTGAGTTTTGGTTCTATGATTCTTTTCAATAATAGTATAAAATTTCATTGCCCAAATAAACACAACAATGAAAGGTGTAAACTTGTATAGTTGTATGACAAAAAATGAGCAATGCAGCTCTGAGAAAAAATAAATAAAGCACAGGTTTAAAAATAATCACAACAAAAGTCATAGGTAATACTCCTATACTACTAATATGTAGATGATCAAACAGAATTAACTCTACTAATTGTTTACAAGCAGAATTAGCTGAATTACAATGATCATTCGACCGAATTCACAATTTGCAATGTTAGTATACATTCAAGCAACAAAATTGAGGCAAAACCCACACTGCCACACACACATTACATGTAAATACTATTACCAATATCAAGCAGCAGTCTTGGAACGTCATCATCAGGCAGAGCAAGAAGCTCCAGTGCTCTCTCAGAGAGTTTCGCCTTTTCCACATAAAACAAAAGCAGTAACACGATCAATAGACAGGAACTTCACATACTACAACTTCATCTAATGGGAGAATATAATAGAGAAATGTATTTAAACCTGAATATCGATGATACGAGATGATGAGGTGTATTTACGAGCTTCATCGTCGTTATAGAATATCTCCGGCGGCGCTTGCAGCTCCGGACGTGACGCCATCTTTTCCTACCAAAAGCAACTCCCAACTGTAATTGATGCTTTGAATTTAAGAATTCAGCTCAACTGATAAACCCCAGCCAAAACTCAACCCCCATCATCAACATATTTGCCACACCACTTTCTACCCAAAAATTAGGAAAATATGAAAAAGCTAACAACTCCTACAGCTCGATTTCTTCCTATATTTTCTTTTACTCCCAAATAAGAGTGCCCTTTTCTTATCTAGCTCTTTTGGCTTCTATGATGTCCACAAAACAACAATGGTGGACAAACTAATTCCAGAAGAAAGACAAGGCTACTATTGCATTGTAAAAAGGATACTTAAATAGAGAATCAAATATCTAAAATTGAATGTCAATCACAATTTACCCAAATAGTTAATTCTCAATAACAATAGACTTATCCTAATAAATGCAGAGATTAAAATTAGAACTGACTTGCGATCTTTTAACAAAGAGCTGAGAAGAGGCGGCAGCGGCGGGAAGCTGATTGATCGGCCGAGAATAAGGAAGAAAGGGGATAAATTATTTATTTATTTATTTTATTTAGGTCTTGTGTTTTTCTTTATGTAGTGGGCCAAAATAAGTTTAACATTCTTATTATTGGGCTTTTTGAAATAGATATTTGGGCCTCATTTAGTTTTAACTTATCAATAATATTTGCATAAGGAACTTTTAATTACTCCACAATAAGTATATATTTTAATTTTATTCAATGATGACTTTGATTTTTAAGTAAAATGGGTCTTCTTCCAATGTCATATTTAGTTTAACCATTTAATAACCATGTGGGTGATCAAAAGTATATCAAACAAATATCAAATGTAAATTTAGTTTAACCATTTCAAGTTTTCAACCATAATCTTTTAGCTTGATTACCTTCCTGTTATAGCTCAAAACCTAAATATTGAGATTATGATTGGAAATTTCTAATTCAATAATTTTTAGTCCGATTAACCCGCAATCGAGTATGTCTAACCAAAAATCCGATGGAATTGGCCGATTGATATCCCTAGCTATTTGTAGGATTTATTTTTATTTTGATAATAATTTTAGTTTTTAGGATTAATTGATGGACAAATCACTATGTTTTGTAACATCCTAATATTACTCTTTGAATTTGTACTTCTCCCCCGCCTTTCTTTGAGCTCACGTGCGCACACGTGGGAGGCTAATTCTTTACAAATTAGCCATATTAAGAAAGATAATCTCCATACAAAACGTACTAGCTATAAACACAAATGCTCTTTTTCATACATATATAATTGCAATTCTTGAAACTAAACACATAAACTCATATTCATTTCATACATACATATATATTATTGCAATTCTTGAAACTAAACACATGATATTCATTCCATACATACATAATTGCAATTCTTGAAACTACATATCGTCAATACTCAATAGTAACCAAGTGTGTAGTGTATGACTTAAATCAATAACAACATACATATATAAGTTATAACAGTATTAATTCATAGATTGTGAAAATAAATGACACCAAACTAGCTCATCTCTCATTAGATCATTACTCCCACATAGCACAATCCTCATTCTGCAAAACCCACAATTACAAAAATGTAAGTCACATATAATGCAAACATAGTGATACACATTTGTGTTACTGAAATAAATATAAAGATTACCCTAAATTAATTAATGCTGAAGATTAGGGTGACTTGGCTGAAGGTGGTATGTGTTGGTGTGAAAAGGAAGGGTTCCGAGGTGCAGATCATCTCCGAAAAACGGGAACTGGTTCATCAATGGCTGCTCCTCGACCAGCTTCAGCTCGGTTATCGCTTGTCGATGCTGCTCATTCTCCATGTTAGCTTGTTTCTGAAGCTGATTGCTCATTAGCTACTCATTCAAGAAACAAAAAAAAATGATATTTAATTAAATGAAATAATTATATGATATTAAAATAAATTGAATATGTGATTTATTTAGTATTTATTAAATTATTTACCCAATTGTACATTTCTTGATTCTCCTTCTCCATTAGCGCCTCCTACAATCAACACATTTCCAATAAAAGTTTAGCTCTAATTAAGCTTGTGTGTGTGTGTGTGTGTGTGTGTGTGTGTTTATATGTATAATAATATATGTACCGTCCTCTTTAGATTCTCCACTTGCTCTTGAATAAGCTGAAACTGAAATATGAAAAATAATTTGATTAATAAAATACTAGTGAGATGGCATGTGTATGTTAATATGTGATGTGGATCGGAAGAGAAAGATTTAGTTTTACTTTTCGAGCTCGGACTTTGTCTAGCGAGAGCTCGATCTGGTGCTCGAGATCGGCTAGCTCTTCATAGCGCAGGCCGCTCAAGTCGTCGGGTTTGTACTTGTGGATCAAGCTGAGCTCCAGATTATGCGTTTCGCTTCTCATTCGGCTCAATTCTTTCAGCACCTGATTCTGAAATTTAATTAATTTGTTTAATTAGCATATGTAGACAATTAAATAAGTTAGGAGGGCTAATTAATTACTACATCGTATCCAGCTGCTCCGGCGCCGTTGCCGTGTTCCGGGAATGAGATGCCTTTGGCGTTTGCGTACCTCTCTATGATCTGCTTCATGCTGCCAAGATTTAACAAAAGTAATTTTAAATTGATTGCCAAATAAAGAATTTAATTTGCTATGTTTTACTCATGAAATTATAGGGTGTGACTAGCAAACAATTTACCACCAAGATTTCATTTTGACCAATCTGATCTGATTAATTTTAACATTTTCAAGACTTTTTTCTGTGATTTTTCAAACATTTTACATACTACAAACATATATCAGGTTCATTTCGTCAAATTAATCTTGAACATGTTCAAAGAAATATTCTGTCAAAAATGTCACAAACATAGATGGATCTTGATAGTACATAATTAATGATGGAATTAGGGGTCAAATGGTCAGAGGCTGGTCAAAAAAGAAATTGATTACTTCTGCTCACATTCAGACACAAGAGAGAGACATGTTTAGACCTATTCTTGAAAAAGAAAAAAGAAAAAAAACTAAAAGAAATGGTGATTTGAGACCTGATATCAGAAGGGGTGCAGTACTCAGTGAGTTTGCCCTTGGTGGAGAAGACGATGAGCCCGATCTGAGCATCGCAGAGCACGGAGAGCTCGCGAGTCTTCTTCAACAAGCCCGAACGACGTTTCGAGAAGGTTACTTGCCTCCTCGTGCTGTTCTCGATCTTCTTCATCTCTATTTTCCCTCTCCCCATTCTTCTCCACCTAAAACCCTAAAAAAAGAGACATGAAATCATCCATTATTGGAATGGAGACAATTAGGTCGTGTTAATTTGTGGAAGGAGAAGGAAAAACACACACAAAGTTGGCTTAATTAGCCACTGCCACTGCAAGAGATTAGAGTAAACAAACTATGATCTAACTTTGGGAAAAGTGAGATGAATTAGAAACTTGCTGTGTGTTTGAAATTTTTTAAAATGAGAGAAAAAAATGTTGAGAGAGAGAGGAAATTTCGTTTACCTTGTTCTTGTCTGGTATTTAGGGCTTGAAATGTGACTACTGTCTTTTATAAGCAAAGAATATAATGCAATATGTTGTTCCCTTTTATAGTTGTGTGTATATGTGTGTCCATGTTATGTATGTACATACACCCCACACACAATACATACACATATATGTATAGGTAGGATTTATTCATGCATGCATATATTTTAATTTCTTTTAACGTGGTACAAAACACTATATGTATAGGTAGGATTTATTCATGCATGCATATATTTTAATTTCTTTTAACGTGGTACAAAACACTAAAGCAAAAAATACTGTAAGTTGGTAATACAAAAGTAGGGGTGAGCAAAAAAACCGGAAACCGAATATCCGAACCGAACCAAACCGAAATTTTGAAATTCGGTTCAGTTTTTTCGGTTTTTCGGTTCGGTTCGGTTTTTAAAATAAAAAAATTTCGGTTTTTCGGTACGGTTCGGGCGAAGAAAAAAATTGAAAAACCGAAAAACCGAATTATATATATATTCTATTAATTTAATATATTATATTATATAATATATATATTCTTTTAATATATTCTACTATATAATATATATTATATGTATTATTAATTTTATATTATATATAAATATTCTATTAGTATATATAAAATAAAATAAAATACACATATATAAATATATATTTATATTATATTTATTTTTTTTCAGGTTTTTCGGTTTTGTTCGGGTTTTTGGGTTTTTTAAGTTCGGTTTTCGATTTTTCGGTTTCGGTTTCGGTTTTTCGGTTTTTCGGTTTTTTGGGTTCGGTTCGGTTTGGATTTTGAACTAAATTCGGTTTTTCGGTTTTGGTTCGAAACCGAACCGAAACCCGAATGCACACCCATATACAGAAGCAATTCATAACAAAAAATATATCCAAAACAAATACAACAAAAAAAAGAAAAAACATCATGTCGTTATCTGTCAATCCTTATACACAAAATAATATGATCACACTGCAGCTTTAGTTGGAATGATAAGTTCCAAAAAATAAACTCAAAACAATCACAAGGTGCAGCCTATAAACATTGAGCGTCGACGGCCCAAAAATGAAAAACGTCAACTACAAAATTCTGATCTTTTAAAGACTTACTAGTATTACACCCGTGCTATGCACGAACTAAAATAATTTTAAAATATTAATTTTAGAATGTAATTAATTAACTAAAACCATAAACTCTATCACCAAAAGCTTCACTTAAATCTCCCACATTAAGAACAGCAACCTCAGACACAGAAGGAAGATTATAAGTTCTTCCATCTCTACCTCTTCTACCAAACAGCCCCAAATGAACATTCTTATTATTTTCTTCATGGCATTTTTCTTTGGCCCTTTGAAAAGTTTTTACTAACGCATTATTTTCGTCCAACATCTTTTGAATATCTGATATTATTTCGCGATGAAGATTATTTGCAACATTCTTTTCCCTAAAAAAATAGTATAATTACTTGGAAATTTAAAAAATAATAAATAAATAATTTTAAAAGTGAGAATTTAAAGCACATACCTCATGGACATCAACCTATTAGTCACTTCATTTTCTGTATCACAGATGTACAAGTGGGCAAATTTTGGCGAGCAACCATCTAACGGCAACAAACTGCAATCAAGTGGTAATTTTGGCCATGTAAACAGAAAATGGGAGGCGCACGATCGGTGTTCAAGCTATTATCGATTTTACCACCCAACGAAGTAAAGACAAATATTGAACTATAAGAGTGAATATTTTTCAAAAAGTGGACACTTTTCAAGTCTTTAGACGACATTAAATCATGTAAAACCTCTAGAGGACGAAGAAGCCTAGGAATCTCAATCTTCCCATTCATACAACATTTTTAAAATTTGGGTTTCTTTGCTTTAGACGGTTTGCCCAATCATTCTTCTTACGAAAAATATGCACCACAGAATGACCATAGAAATGAAGCATCACCAATATCCCAGAATTCTACAAAACATTAAATAAAAGTGAGCCAATAAAAATAAAACAATTTAGACATCACTATACTTTAAGTTTATCACACGGCGTTATGTCCACCCAAACAACTACTTTAATTTTAAAAGCATTATAATTATAATTGCAGGAGCAAGTTTACGTTGCTCGAACCCCATCACCAAGATGAATGCACACAACACAAGCAAAACTAAGCAATTAATTCAGCATAGAGACAGCACAAACAATAACCAATTTGAAACTAATACACAATAACCAATTTGAAACCGATACATTTAATTCTGTGAAAATATGAATTAACCGTTTTGCATTTAAAATTGAAAAATGAATCATTTAAACTCTTTATATATTACTCCATTTTTTAAGAAAAACGGTTGTTTTTAGTTTAAGTTTTAATATGGTCCGCTTAGTAACAACAAACGAAGAAAGTTAGGATTCAGCTAAAATATAAATACGTGGAAAATAATATTGTACATTTTTATAAAATGGAAAAATGACTCTGACCGTGAGACTAAAAATATTTACATCACACAAAACAAAAAAAAACTAAAGAATATATAATTACCACTTCTCCTAATGAGATTTAAGATATTGTTTATCAAAAGCTATAATTTAAGATTGCACCGGTGAGACACTTCCTAGTCGAGCTTCATTTCATTGTAATATAGTGACCCTATACACTAAAAACCTAAACCTTGAAACCTAAATCATAAACCCTTAACTTTAAAATATACTCATCATGATCTACAAATGAGCCAAATTTCAATAAAATTCTCCCTCCGTCTCAGTTCAATTTTACTTTGTTGATCACTTATTCTATTTTGGGTTTTAGCTCTGTATTCGATATCTTACACTGGGTCGGCCTACTTGATAATCCTTACTGATAGTAGAGGTTTTTTTTACCTGAATCTTGGCTGTAACATTTTATCGAATCAAAACCGTGGTTCGGTTTAGGAAAACCGGTTCTGGGCGGTTCCAACCGGAACCTCAAAAAACTGTAGGAAAACCGAGTCGAAACCGTAACCGCGATCACACCCGTGCTACGCACGGATTAATATAATTTTAAATATTGATTTGAGATTATAAATTAATTAAATAAAAGTAGAAACAATTTTATTATATTAAAATGACAAACAAAAAATACTGAGTATATAATATATATAGATCAAATATTAAAATATACTAATAGATACTACTCCCTCCGTTCCATAGTAATGGAAGCATTTTTTTCCGGCATGGAGATTGAGAAAAATTGTGTTGGGTGAAGTAAAGAAAGAAAAGAAAAAGGTAAAGAGATGTAGAGAGAGTAAAATAAGTGAGAAGAAATGTGTTGACTTTTACTAAAAAAAAAAGAAATAACTCCACTACAATGGAACGTACCAAAATGACAAAATGACTTCACTACTATGGAGCGGAGAGAGTATCAAACAATTAATCATAAATTATAATATACTAATGAGAGATAATAAAAATGAAATAAGACATATAGTACATCCAAATATAACCCTAAATTTAATAAATTCACAAATAAAATACCATATACTCCTGTTCGTGATAATAAATCTAAAATTAAATTAGAGTATATATATCAATATTACAAATGTTAGAATTATAATAAAAATAACATTCACATCAACATATAGAAGTGAGTTTATCAATATAATAATTGTCCATTTATAGACAATTTAAAATACTATAAATTATAGTTTAATTGTCTATTGTACTACAATAGTATACTAAGATTATAGTTTAAATCTTTAAAATTAGATTACTATCACAATTAGAAACACTGGAATAAAACAGTAGGTAATATTCTAACTATTACAATCAAAGAAAATGAACAACAATAAGTTGAATAGAAATTACAATGAAAATAATAAAACAAATCAAACTATAAGTTGAGTCGATGAAACCCCTTTTTTCCGCAAGACAAATTACTTCCAGCTATTTGCTCTCGGATTGACATATTGTTCCCATAGATAAAAGAACTTCCTCATAATGTGTAGAAACACTGATAACCTTAATGAAGCTTCGGGAATCAAGCAATATAATGCTCCTAAAATGCACACTAAAATATAGAAACCATTAGAAAGAAGGAAGAATGTTATTGTTGGTGTGTAATCCATTTACAAATCAATGGTTTTTATAGGCACAAAATAAGAATGCGAGAGGTTATGTAATTAAGTTTCCTTAAATCATAAAGTTAAAGCAACGAAGGTTACAAGAAATGAAAAGCCAAATTTCTGTCCATTATCATCCTCCACTACTCAAGCCATTATTCTCATAAGAGACTTCTTATTATTATTTTTTCTTAATTTCTTTGCACAATTAGTGAGATGTAATTTAATGTTCGAGTCTTGATATGCATGATTGAATTGAGACATAACATTAGTGATGGATCATAATATTAAATTATTTCAATCACACATTAAATCCAACAATATTTCAATTAAAGAATTAAATTATTTAAAGACATAGTTTCATAATAGTATTGCTAAATAGATTTTTTTTTACCATGTGTCATGTATGTACTATATGTGTTTTATAGGGTAGTAGTATTTACTACAGTGAAAACGGCTTGTTAAATAGATAAAATCTTTTCATTTCTCTAATTATCACACAATAAATACAACCTTCTTTATTTTTCCAATTCTATAAAAAATTTCATAATGGCAATCTTGTTATTTTCTCCAAAACTCCCCTTTAATATATGTATAAATTAGAAACACAATTACTTACATGGGAAAATTTTGAAAAACAACTAAAATTTAGGAAGAAAAAAGACATTCATAAGTTGAGAACAAATTATTTTTATCTTTTGTTTTTCTAAGTCGCTTCATTTGTGTTCCCTAATTATAGTTGGAACAACAAGAAAAAAAATTATTGTCCTTAATTGTATTTGAAAATATCCTTCTAGACTTTAAATCACGAACATCTCGATATGACAAAATAGAATTTTTTTGACGGACGGAGGGAGTAAAATGTTCATAAAGTGACAAAACTGTCTTAACCAATATAGAAAATACACATCCAGTTGTTATCCCTCAATCCTTTTACACCAAAGAATAAGCTTTAATCAAAACAATTATAGGGTGCCTCAAATTGAAAGTTGCTTGTTTATATACTTATTTTTTAATCCTTAATACTACTACAAATTGATATTTCAAGAAACACACTTACATACAAAGTAAGAACTATGTGGTTTTTCACAAAAGTAATACTAGTAGTTAACATGCAATATACATGCAGTGTACGTAAATGAAAAATATTGATATAGATATACTACACAGTAGTAGCTAGCTATAAATAAATTGCGAAATTAAATAAAATGTCAGACGAATTAATTAAGATTTTGCAAGCACATACATATATGGTGGGTGCTCTATCACTCTCATCCACAATTAATGCATCTATGATAGTATTTTTTTTATTTATATATAGAGAGAGGGAGGAATTATTGATATGAAAAATAAGTTAAACGTTTAATTGGAATGATATTTGGAAGAAATATGTCGTGAAATGTGTAAAAGGAAAAGAATGTTGTTGACGTCTAACCACCACTGCTGTATCCACATTGTGTCTGCGCACCAAATATTCCTGAGCTTTTCCATTTTTGCCAATTCATGAATAAAGGGACTCATTTAAAGATTTTCCACTTTAGGAAACTGTAAGATTTAGTTGTATGGACCATCACTTTATCAATAATTACTCCCGGATCCAGGATTTTTGATTTTGGGTGTCGTCTAGTCAGAGCACGGTCGGCGTCTCCAGCGCCAAGTGCCGACTCTTCTCCGGTGATGAAATAGTCATCCAAGCATTTGTCCCCATTCGCATACATCTCAAACAACTGAAAATGAATTCGTGCATTTTTATGGTACTTATTTAGCAGTATTACTTAATATATAAATGATATTATAAATTAATAATATTTTGCTGAAGTTGTTTCATGGACGAGTACATCTTTTACCAAATTTTTTGAAAATGAATATATATGTACATACGAAATTAAATGTATAGGGTAATGATTACTAGATATGGTGAGTCTAGTAGTTGTCTGACTATAGTTTTTTCCTGTATATTTTAAAATCTATAACCAAGGTGAATTATGGTTACATTATTAATTATCATGTTTATTGATCAGCACTTATATAGTTAATTACGTAGATGATCATTTACTATGAGTACTTGAACAAGTCTGATTAAAAATAGTATGGGGCAAAGTTTGTCTCATAGATATGAACTGAATGACGTTATTTCATTATTCAGAAATTTGAAAATATTAGGATTGCACTAATTAAAAGGCATTGCAGTGATTGTAACGTTTTGATCACGGTAAGAAAATTGAAATTTCAGATGAAGATTGCCATTTTCAAGAATTAGCCCTAATAACTACTCCATATCATTTAATTTTTGTACCAACAGCCTTACTCAAAATTAATAGTTTGACTCTCCTTCCACAGAAAGAAGGATAGGAATAGGAAAAGTGGAGATATTTTGTTTTACCAAAAGTGCGTATATATGTAATTGTAGTTTTCTGTGGTGGACCCAATAACTAAACCTCTTGTTGATTTAGAGAGACTAACATGTAGGTAATTTCATTTGAAGAGTGGATCGATTCCATAATGTTTGGTGAATCTCAAAGACTAATTCACTCGCTCATTTTTAGGCACTTCAAAGGGATCTCTAAAATTAAATTTGATTAAGGATGGATGAATCTATTTCACATGATTACACTTACACCCCTTGTGGTGAATTGCATGTATTGTAGTATCTGTTTATGTATTCCATTAGTCTGATAGTTTACATATATATATATTTACAAGTCACAACTATGAACTATCCCTAATCACTTCAGATGCACAAACACACCAATTTTTCTGAATAATTCAGTGCATATATCTCTATTGAAAAGTAAAATAATAAAAAAAATGGTATATACAGTAAGCTCAAGTTGGAGCAAAGAAAACAGAGTGGATGTCAGCACCTCTTCATATGACCTAATTTAAACCTAATCTAGTAATGGTGACTCATGTTTTAACAACAAACACTAAATATAAATTATGCAAGAAATTCAAGACATGTATCTGTGATTCAAAACCTGGCATCACATCGTCAACTACGGTTATCACTATCAGAGCCAGACTTAGCACCTGGCTGAAGGTTGAATTTAGGAGGAACAGCAGTGGGTTTATGGTGTTTGTGTTTTTCCTCTGCCTCAGGAGCCTTCTCAAGGCAGAGCTGAGCCTCAGCTGCGTCTAGATTTTGCTTCTTTTTTACTTTCTTTTTGGGTAATACCTCCACTGGCATGGCACCAGTAAGATTGCTGTTGGGGCTAGCCTTCACTCTTCCTTGCTTTGGTTTGTCTACACTAGAATTACTCACGACAGGCATTGGTACATAAGGTTCGGGTTGAGATACAGCAGCACTCTGGACCAGCTTGGCCATCAATGATGAAGCATGGTCATGGGACTCGGACAAAACTTTCTCAGGCAATGCAGGACTAACAATACTAGTATCCTCCAATTTTTGTGCTAACACCTTCTTCCTCTTAACCTTCTCTTGATCCTGACAGAGAAAATTAGTGGTAAATAAAAGGAACGTGTACAAGACTTGTCAGAAACCTGAAGGGAGTGTTCAAGAGTTATCAAGACACGATAGATATCCTAAACACAATAGATAAACTACACGATTAACACTATAGAAACCCATGGCAGATTGCACAAGTCTAATGCCTCCGAAATACTTGATGTATGATCATATCTATCAACTATTCATATAATAGTTACTGGACTCTATTAAGGAAACTGCTACTCATATTAATTTAAAATATTTATTTACTATTTTCACAGAAGTGGATATTCTGTTTTGGTAATTTAAGACTGAATCTGATTGATCAGTCAAAGAATAAAAAGGCAATCAAGTCAAGGAAATATGCCAGAAATGAAGCATATGTATCATAAATAAACCTACAATGGAACATGAATCCCAGACGATAATATGCAGAATAAACTATATGCAACATGGGTTGAATTTAGTAAGTTCTCTGACATTGATGCATCATAGATAAACATGCCAAGAATTAGTATATCTGATGTCCAGCAACCCGAACCCGAATCAAGATTAAAGAATACTCTGAAGTCTGAACCCTAATGTTAGTGACCCGCAACATAATGTCAGTGATCACAAAAGGGTAGTCCAATTGCCCAAGGTAATTTGTGCATTATGAGTTCAGGAAACATGTTGCTCCTGTCTCAATAAATACACAAGTATGCATTTGAGTACTTTCTTATAGTTTTAAGAATTTAAGTATGCAGTCAGATTTCATTCTGCAAAAACAGAAAGAATTCAAGTAGAATGAGCAAAATATACACATACCCTCCGTCGGCCACTTAATGCCCTCCTTTTATCTTTTGCTTTGTGTATTGCACGTTTAATTCCGTCAGTGTCCATGACTCCACCAGGCCATAATGCTGTAAGCTGCAACAGGGAAATACAAACAGCAAATTTTCACTTGCATAGCCTTGTAAAACTGAATGATAGTATTTTATAAACCACAATAGTTGTTGAGTCCATGATCAGCCGAAGAAGAGTGAAGAGGATCGATCAATACTTCAAATAAATCCACTTGTTATTCTCTCTCACTCTCTCTCTCTCGTACAATCATGAATGACCCAAAGCACATGGCTAGGTTTTCTGCTAGTACGTCAAGTAATAACTTCCCTGCTGACTTAGGCAGCAGTATCTACCATAGAATCTCACAGTAAAATGTCAGAGATCCTTGAACAAAATCAGATTCTGGGATATGAAAACCTTCCTTCCCTCCCTGTAGAAGAAAAGAATAGCCCCCATAGCAATACCCAAAGCAGCGACCAGGGGCACAGTCCACAACCTATAATATATGTATGATAATGCATGCATATTACCTGTTCTAGTTATCAATAATAAAACTGTTATGTTGTTACCTCTTCGTAAAGTCTTCTCACTGGGGGTCCTGAATCTTCTTCATGTCTCTGGAAATTAAAAGGTTGTGGCAAGGCAGAAATATAAGTCTACAAACCAGAAAACTCCATCAAAGAATACGAAAATCTGATATTACCTCCACATAAAGGTCATACAAGTCACAAATCTTATTCTCCAGTGCATCGTCCATGCTATATTTTCTTTTCAAGGTTTCTTTTTCTTCATGACCAATTTCTTGAAAATCATCGGTAGCTGTTTGCTGCTGAACCTACAAAGTAGATGATATCTGTTAATAAAAAAATTGGTATCAATATTCAGCACATGTGTGTTATTTGACATAGCATGTTCCAGTAGAAATCACTTATGAACAAACTTTATCTGCTTTTTTCATGGTTAAATGTTATTATCATAATTCCAACATTAACAATCTATGCACATCAATAGCAAATAGAGCATGCAAGAAAAATGAATACTTTGGATTTCATATATTGCACCCGCTGCCTAACCATCTCAGCAACTTCTTGTTTTGTCTTCTGCAATCGGTCATCCTTCTCTTGTCTAGCCGACAATCCCAAATTGGCCATTACTCTAAGATTTCTCTGAAAAAAAGACTTTATTAGCTTGGCTACAGTAAACACAAAATGTTTCAAAATGTTGTATTCAGCTGATAATCGAGTTCAGAATAAGGTTTGTGAAGGATATTGCTAAACCATAACTGCAGCCTATGGGAACATTCCCCCGTCCACACACCCTACATGGGCACCAATAAGGAGGAAAACTAATGAAAGATAGAGGACGAAGAGGGGGAGAATACCAGCTAACCAGAAGAAAACATGCAAAACTGAGAGAGAGAGAGAGGGAGAGAAATGTAACAGCACTGCTAATAACAGTAGAGTATTCACTTAACCAATATAATGCTAATATATTAACCATGGAAAAATGGAGGGATTGTAGTTAAAAAATAAAATCGAACGCATAATTTTCAAAGAAGAGTTACCTTCAGTGTCCGAAGTTGCATCAAGTGGCCTAAGATGCTCATCAGACGATTGATTACATCCTTTGGTATTTTTCCATAGCTAGATTGCTGCAGCATCCCGAAAATATAAACATTTTGACATTACCAAGTAATAGAATTGCACCCTCATAAAAGCGCACAAAACAAGTAAACTATTGGATTAACTGCTAGAGTGAACTCATAGCTTAAGTACCGCTAATCTAGCAACTTTAGACAGCTTCTGCTTTATTTCAGGTGACAATCTCCTTTTGATTCCCTGAGAAGAACTATCGGGATCCTGTACCTCCGTTGAAGGTGGTCTTGCTGTTATTCAAAACACACAAGAAGAGTTACCATCATGGCGTGACATATCATACTAAAAGAACAAAAAGTACCATTGTAGTAAGGTTCGTACATACATTCTACAACTATCTTCTGTAACTCTCTAATGGCTTTTTCGAGCACCGTAATTTTTGGTTTAACATTAGATCCTTCTTTTCTTGGAGTGTGGGGAACCTTCTGAAAAAGATATGTATGAAGACCTCATCAGGGATAATATCATAACAATAATAAATTGATTGCAAAAAGAGAAAATGCGAAAAATTGGTGTGGCCAGTAATGCCAATACATATCTCTAACAGGTTTAAGATGCTGAAATTTCTACTCACTTATTTGAGAACAAGAAGGTAGGAATATGCATATAACAGCCAGCGTTTATAGAACAGGGCTAAAAACATGAATACATGATGCATGTGAATCAGATAAGGTTTCATCAATCATCATTCATGGTAAATAAAAGTGAGAAGACATACAACACTGCTTCAAACATCAGTCATTTAAGGGAGGCATCTCTGACCATATAAGAAGAATAGGTCAAAGTTTTTAAAATAGTGTGCTATTAAGTGTCCCAAATAGTAAGGCATTTCACTATTTTTAAAGAACCAAAAGTTACAGCTGAACTTGTATTTCGGCACTATAACATTGACATTGGCAAGGTATATACTAAATTAACTCCCTAGACAGAAAGGTCTAGAAAGAACCAAGTTCATGCACAGTTATTAAAAAATTATACGATGATGGGACACGACAAATCATCTTAAACATTTATGTGAACAGAAATAACCAATTCACAAACAACCGCAACGCAAAAATTCACTCACCGCTATTTGTGGAAAGTCTCTACTTGGAGGAATATTAAGGTCAAATCTTGCAACATGTCCACTTTTTTCATTCCGTCGAACAGATTGGTCCAGCTCCTTAGCCTTATTTAGTTTGGTATACTGGGGTTTGCTTACAGGTGAACTATTTGGCCTCTGAGCTGAAGCATCTTGAAGTTCACTGCTGTCCTTCAGTTTGTTATTGTGATTCTGTGATGAGAAGACCCCAATCTTTTGCTGGTCCACATCCTTGTGCTCTAGTGATGCTGTAGGATCCATCAGAGTCTGATGATCTGCAATTTTCTTATTCACTGAAGCTTCAGTTGCATTTGCTTGAGAAGCCTCTAGCACATTCGTACTTTGCACGTTGAACTGACTAGTAGTATTTCTTTCAACTGAGGATGATGATTTTCTTCCTTTGTTTCCTATTTTGATGTGTTTATTTGGATTAAGCCCATCATCATTCCCACCTTGAGCTTTTGTCACATCTTTACGCCTCCTTTTCTTTGGTTGTTGTGTAGCAGATATAGTAGGTTCACTGCACATTAGAGTAAATAAAGACCTTAGACAACTAATAAAAAAGAACAGGCCCTAAATTATTTTGCCGACATAAGCTGAATAAAACCAGCAACAGAAAATGACACTGTGTGCACTGATCAAGATACAGGATATTCCGATATAATATAAACTTGACCGACATACTAGAAAAACTTACCAGCAGATCCTAAAGGATAATCATATCCACTTATCCATTCTCATAGAAGAACATGTTAGATGCAATCAAACCATTGCACCACTTATGATTCAAAAAAATGAAAGAAACAAGAAAAAAAACATCATTTGCTTCACATGCAACTTAAAAAGTTACTTTTATGACATTCCTATGCATTTCAAAATTTATTATTTCACCTATCCTGAACATAATACATGTCTTATAGGAAAAGTCAACAAAAGAAGTACAAAATCAATTTATACTTTCTACCTCAATTATCAGAGTATAATAAAAGAAGTTTTGATTTTTCACATTATGTTTCCAATTCCAAAGTTTAGAGCATATGAAAAACTATTACGAATGGTCTAACTTAAGGACATTGACTCAGTAAGTAACATTAGTACATTACCATACATCCAACTGAACCTAAATCATCCAAGGGCTATATAACAGACAATGATATAGTCATAATATTTGTTGATAAAAGACATGTAAGGTACATCTTAAAAGACTTACACGCGCTCCAACTTCCCGCGGTTAACAAAAAAACCATCATGTTTTATTGATGAGTTATCAACCTGGAAATAATCATCCTGCATAGCCAACAACGCAAGCAACACGTACAACATAAGCGGTGGTGAGAGGAGGAGAGCACAACTATATAATATAGTTGATGAAAATGTAGCAATTACCAACTCAGCATCGTCAATAAAGGAATCCTCTGTATCGTACTCATCATCATCTGGCACATCATCAAGAAAAACTTCTTCGTCTTCACTACTTCCTTCACCCTAAAAGTTCACCCACATAACATGAATTAATGCGCCAGTAAATAGAAAATCACATCCATATCACCCACCAGTCATCTAAGTGTCACTGAGTGTTATATGTCCTAATGTAGCCAATTCTTCAAAAGGCATACAATACAATGAGACTTCCTCTCCCCCGACTAAAGAAAAAAGCCTGAATTCATCAATCCAACAAAAACATACCGCATACATTCGCTCGATTTTCTCAATAACGGTGCTCAGACGGTTCGTTCCGGCCTGACCTTGAGCATCCTTCCCTTCATTCTCCGCCGGCTGCTCCGAAGACGCCAATGCAGGTGGAAGAGGCGGGGGATTGGGCTGCGGAGCTGGCTGCTGATCGGTTGTGGAGGATGGGCCAGCAGCTTTTGGTCCATGCTTATTGTTTTTACTGGTAGCCGCCTCCTTAAGAAGCTTCTTCCACGAAACGATTGTCGTCTCTCCCGGCCGCAGCTCCACCGTAAACCGCAGACGGTCGCCGTGTGATTCGCACGTGGACATTGGTTTTAACGCGGAACCCGATTCCGAACCGCCGCCGTCGACCATTAATCGGAGCTAGATATTTAGGGGTTTGAAATTAGGGGGAAAACCCTAGGACTTGGTCGATCTAGGAGGGGAAAGAGGAGATTTTGCGTTGTTTTTTATGCCTTATTTTCCCTTTTGGATGTGTAACGGTTGCGGGACTGCTGTAGCTGATCATTTAACTAATAACTGAAAAGGCACGCATCTTTTGATAATTTCACTTTCGACCCAAAAATCTTTACACACCATTTTTCTTTTGGTAATCTCACTTTCGACCCCAATAATTCTTATATTTCTCCAATTTTAGCTAGCATCAGTTTTTTTATAATTTACTTTGAAATTCTTAAACGTTTGTCAAATTTTTGTATTGTAGTTATATTAATAAAGTTAAGTATTGAAATTGCTAGTTTTGTGACTAAACTATATACTATAAATTTGTGCTAATTTTTCAACCAATCATTATTTCATGCCTCACGAGACTTGATGGCTCATCATATGACGTTAGAGCATCTACAAGGAAAGAGGTAAATGGATGGGTAAATGGAGAGGTAAACTAATATAATTACCATATTTACTTTTTTTTCATGAAAAATCAATCTCCAAGGGAATAGGTATTTGAGAAGGTATTATACATTTTCCTATTTTGAAGAGGTATCTTTACCTTCCTATCAATGGAGATGTAAAATCTTATAACTACCATATTTGCATTCTTTTCATGAAAAACCCTTATCCAGGGAGAAAGGTATTTGAGAAGGTATTATACTTTATTTTTTTTAATGTATTTTGTACTATCATTTTATTTTTAAAAAATAATTTACCTTTTTATATACCTTTTCTCTTTGAAATGTGTTACTTTTTAAAATGGTATATTTCACTTTTTAAGAAGGTAAATACATAATATACTTTTTCTATATACATTCTCCCCTTGGAGATGCTTTTATGAGATATGAATCAAAACGACTTTTAGATAGCGAAATAACATCATACTCCTATTACTATTATACGGAATTGAATAATTTAATATTTTGAATTAGAATTATATTATCGCCAAAATCGTTATTAGGTACAAAAATATAAATTGATAATTTGGTTATTTACATACTAATTTGAAAGTTGGAATACAAAATTACACTTAAGATGAAATTTTAGAAATTTTAAGACAACTACCTCTTTTATTATTGAGTGAACTAAACAGGAGGTGGTACTAGTACAGGTAATTTGCATATTTAGTATCACATGAAAATTAATAATATACCTATCAGAAATTACT
Organism: Salvia splendens; assembly: GCF_004379255.2. NCBI lineage: Eukaryota > Viridiplantae > Streptophyta > Magnoliopsida > Lamiales > Lamiaceae > Salvia > Salvia splendens. The sequence goes on along the minus strand of NC_056033.1, from coordinate 6,887,070 downwards.
AGTTAAAAATTTTTATATTTAATGTTATTTTTGCAAAATTTTTTGTCGTTTAAACCTTTTTCCTACTTAATTTTTTAAAAATATATTCAAATTATTTAGTTTTTATTTTCGAAATGATAAAATAGTATTATTCGGAATTTAATGAAATACTAACTTTTAAATAATTCATAGTTTATATTAGTACTCCAAGGCGGTGTTCGATTTTCAAGATAAAATAATACCAAGATATAGTCTATGATTGAATTGTGAGATTATTTTAGTCAAGGGGTTAGCTATGACTAATTATATCATGACTATCCATCTATGATTAAATTATGAGATTGAATATCATAAACTAAACACACTACAAATTTAATCCCGGATACAATCTTGCAAATCAAACACCTCCCAAGAATTGTAAATTTGTAAAATTGAAAAGGTCATCCATGATTAATCTAAAGATAATTCATACTCCTAATATTAAACATTCTGAAAAAGTGCATCAAAACCCTTTCTCCAAATCTCATCTGATTTAGGGTTTTCGGCCACCATTTTCACTGAGCTACGCAGACAAGCTATGTGGAGGCCATTAGCAAGAGGAGCTTTGCGATACCGGCGTACGGCGCCGCCGCGGCAGCTGCTTCTTCCCGTCAATCTTCAGGTAGCCAACCAAACACCATCATCAATTGTTGAATCCGCATCTCGATTTTCGTTTTTCCCAAGCGCGTATCACTTCCACCAAAACCCTAGACTTTTCTCGTCGAGTTCAGCTGAGAGTCGCGGCGATCTTCCCTCCGAGCCACTGATATCGCAGGCTAATGGTGGTTTCGATTTCAGTGGGTTGAATGAATCTGACGGATTTGAGAATGAAGATTCTATATTTGATGGTGCTGCAGATACTCCCGATGCAAATCAGGGCTTTGGAGACTTATTTGGCGGTTCTGTTGCTGCCGACGAAGTTATAGAATCTGGAGAGGGTGTTGGATTGTTGAAGGAGAATGACGCAGAGAAGGTGCAGAACTTGTTGTCTTTGCTGCAGGGTTCCGGCATTATTCATGGCTCAATCGAACCTTATTTGGAAGCTATGGATTTGGCTTTGGATAGCGATCTTGTGATGAGGGTGCTTCAGACACCCTGCACACAAGGGGAAAATGTGATCGGTTTCTTTAGATGGGTTTTGAAGAAACGGGGGTTTGTCTTAACTTCGCAGGTGCTGAATGAGCTTGTCCGTTCGATATGCACACAGAACAAGAGGAGAGAAGTGTATGCATTATGGGATTTGATAAACGAGGTAGGGGAGAAGGAGAAGGAGAAGGGGGTGGTGAGTTCTGAGTGTTTGAATGAAATAATAGTCGAGTTGTCGAAGTTGGGGAAAGGGAAGGCAGCACTTGAGGTGTTCAATAAGTTTGAGGACTTTGGATGTGCATCTAATGCTGATACATATTATTTGACTATTGAAGCTCTTTGTAAGAGATCATTTTACAGTTGGGCTTGGTCTGTTTGTGAAAAGATGCTAGCTGCGGATAAGCTGCCTGATGCTGCTAGAATGGGAAAGATCATTTCCTACCTGTGCAAGGGAGGCATGGCAAAAGATGCACATTTGGTGTATCTATATGCAAAGGATAAAAAGATGAATCTTCCGCGGTCATCTATCAATGCCGTGGTTAGCTCTCTTTGTCAAGTTGAAAAAACCAATAAGGAGACTTATGGAGAAATCAACAAGGAGCTTGATAGAGAGACTGTGTCCTTGGCCTTGGAGATGTTGGATGAGTTTTCAGCAGAGGATCGAAAGCATGCAATTAAGCCCTTTTCAAGTGTCATTAGGAAGTTGTGTTGGATTGAGGATGTTGACAGAGCAAAGAAGCTTCTACTTGAAATGATTGAATCTGGCCCTCCTCCTGGAAATGCTGTGTTCAACTTTGTGATCAACGGGCTTGCTAAAAGTGAGAAAACGGAGGAGGCTCTGAGCATTATGAAGACGATGGAAAGCAGAGGCTTGAGACCCGATGTATACACCTACTGTGTGATCATGAGTGGCCTTGCAAGGGCCGGAAAGATGGATGAAGCCATCAAGATGTTCGATGAAGCCAAGAAGAAGCACTCCAAACTGACCCCGGTTGCATACCACACGCTCATTCGCGGATTCTGCAAGCTCGAGCAATTTGACAAGGCTGTGAATCTGTTGGGCGAAATGAGGCAGCATGGAGTGGAGCCTAAACACGATGAGTACAATAAACTGATAAAGTCTCTTTGCTTCAAGGCACTAGACTGGGAAACTGCAGAAAAGTTGCATGAGGACATGAATTCAAACGGCATAGCTCTCAACAGTAGAACAAAGGCGCTTATTGCTGCTGTCAGGGATTTGCAGGAAGCTGGTTCTGCATAATTTCCATTGAAATGCAAATGTGCTGAAGTAAGGAGGTGCTCCATCTCTCTCTTTATCGGATTTTGTTGTTGCTTATTGCCAAGAGAAGTTTAGGAGAAGTAATTTAGTGGCCAATGTATTTTTTTGTTAGCAGTTGTGACCTTCAGTGATTAATCTGGTTTTGGTTAATAAATCTGTTGGAATATTTTGTTGAAAATTTTATTCACATCAGTCAGCTATGAGCTGCTGACTTGAGTGAAAAGAGATGATATTTACTTCTTCTTCCATAAGATGTTCCTTGTTTTTTCTTGTTTGTACACTTATTCTGAGAAAATTGTTATGCACAAAAATGAAACTTAAGTCTGAATATTAAAAATGATATGTGTTATTCTAAGAATTCTTTTTTTAGTCCTGAAATGATCACGAAGACCTATGGTGAAGTCATCGCTTTGAATAAATTTATGATCCTGTGTTGAGAATTATTTTTATTCCTTAGATGATTATGAAGATCTATGGTGGTTAATCACTTTGTTGAATGAATTCGTGATCATGTATGTGAACTTGTACTCCATATGAGATTACGAGGCGACAAAATTTTCGATATTTTTAATTTATGCAATTTTTCGACTAACTCATACATGTTCCAAAACGAATGTTCCACATTGAATTTATTTATACCCATCACTATGAATTCAGGTAATAATAAGATTATGAATTCATCATAAGATCTTGGTAGTCTAAAGACCGTAAATGATTGGAGAAGGCCATAGTGTACAATGCAGAATTATGGCTCTCAATATTACATACTTATTCTTTCATTGATAATTAAATATCTTATAAATATCTTATTGGAACATCCACTATTTAAGAAAAGGTTACTAGTGCCCAATATTACGGTACTTTTAAAATTTTGATTTATTCCACAAATTTTAAATTTGGTAAAAAAATATCACGAAGTTTGAGCTATGTGTCAATTTTTTCCCCGTAAGTCAATGTAGCAAAATTTTGCGTAGGTGCTTTGTCAGAACTAGTTTGAAAGTTGACACAGACTACGGAGCAGGGACGGACCTAGCGCAGGCCAAGCCGCCGCTCCAGCGGGGGCTTGGCCGGCGCTGGACCAGTACCCAGTCATCGCTGCCCCAGAAATATTAGTGTGTGTCTGTGTCTCACTGTATGTGACTGTGTATATGGACGAGGAAGAAGAAAAAGAAAAGAGGAGAGGCGAATGGAAACGTGTAGAACTTGCAAAAGTTAAACTACTTGGCAAAGGAGATCTATAGGCTACTCCATCCTATAACTAGGAGTCAAACAATTTTTTCTAACTAGAGTAGGAGTACTATTTTTTTTATAAATCCATTTACATTGCTGCTTATTGTTTACTTCAAAAATTCAACTAACAACAAATATACAAATATTTATTATAGTATCATGATTATAATTTATAATTTATTAGTATAAAATTTTATTGGCGATTTAACATAATTTTAGTAGATAAATAAAAGTAATAATGCTAAAAAATGCATTCTAAAAATTTATTTTTGTTTACCATCCAAATTAAATTTAAATATAATTTCCAATTTCCAATTTTCAGTTAAATATATGTGTTAATTTTTCAATTATTACATTACGAATTATTTAGGTACAGCCTAATTAAGACTTGATTTTATCTGTGCGATTTAGAATTGCATATTAAGAATTTCATTAGTGATTTACTATGAAATAGAATTTGCTTTCTTTATCTTGGAATTAGATAGCTATAAATTTGACCAAACTTTTGTGACTTTTTTTTTTGCTATTTGTTCTATTATTTATATGAATTTGAGAATGGAAATTTATTGAATTTTTGTTATCATATGATGTTACGCAAAAACTTTATATATAAAATTAAATATGTAAATTACTATTTATTATTTTAATTTCAGCACCGGCTATTTTGAATTTCTGGTTCCGTCTTTGCTACGGAGAACTCTGTGGAATAGAGATGAATATAATACAAAGAGTGAGGTTGCTTGAAGTTGTGATTCTCAATTAAGATCATCAATTTGGAACGAGAACAAAAGAAAGGAGAAAGAGAAAGAGTTGACCGTTGATGCCAACTGGACTTTATTAAGTGTGATTTCTTTACTTAGCTCTTACTTAGCTTAGCTTAAGTGTGTTTAGCTTAGAGTATAAATAAGGATCAACACTTTCTTTGTATTGTTGTATCAGTCAGAAATTCAATCAATAAAAAAATCTCCTTTCTTTTCCCTCAAGTTTTTCCTCTTCTTCAAATTCGTATGGTTTGTTGTTTGATAATTGAATTGTATAGCTTCAACATGGTATCAGTAGAGAATTCTTGTTTCCGCTTCGCTCGTGGTGTTTGATTTATGTTTCTCATTGCTCGATTGTCTCTTCTCCATGATGAATACTCGCGGTAATCGTGGTAATCGTGGTGGTGACCAAATCATTTTTGCTGAGGATCATATCAGCCCTTACTACCTTCATCCTAGTAATAATCCGAGCCTTCAACTTGTTCCTCAGTTGCTCATCTGCTCGAATTACATCAATTGGAGCAGGTCAGTTGTTACAGCTTTGATTGCTAAGAATAAATTGTCGTTTGTTGATGGATCCTTGTTGCGACCATCCGATGATGATCTACTTTTCTCCGCTTGGATTCGATGCAATAGTATGGTGGTTTCATGGATTAGGAATTCAGTTTCCCCTCAGATCTGTTCAAGTGTTATGTACCTTGACAATGCTCATGAAATATGGTCAAATCTCAGAGATCGATTCTCTCAATGCGACTCTGCTAGATCCTATCAATTGAAACAGCAGATCATGTCTCTGGTGCAAGGTCATTCGGATGTTGGCACCTATTTTACAAATCTTCTAATTATTTGGGATGAATATAAGCATTCTCAGCCCATTGCTTGGTTTATTTGTAACAATTGTCGTTGTAATAGTGCAGCTCGTTGGCATACTCACCAAGAGAATGACTGCACAATGCAGTTCCTGATCGGATTGAATTCCTCATTCTCTCAGCTCCGGTCTTCTATTCTGTCAATGGTACCGTTGCCCTCCCTATCTAAAGTCTTCTCTCTTGTTGTTCAAGAAGAAAGACAACGGAGTATTGATAGTACATTGCAATGCCTATCTCTACTCCTTCGAGTGAACAACCATTCTCTGTCAATGTTGCTTTTTCGAATTTTGGCAGAGGAAAACTCTTGTGTTCTCATTGTGGTCGAACTAATAATACTGTTGATAGGTGTTTCTCTCTTCATGGTTTTCCTCAAAGTTATGGTAGGGGCAAAGGAAAATCTGGCTATAAGGACTTCTCTAAGGAGTTTTCTAACTCCAAAGTTGTCAATTATGTTGATGATTTGGTACCTGAAGGCAGTGAGAAGATGCCTCCAACTTCACTGCCTCAGTTAGCTATGCCTTCTCATGACCAGTTTCAGCAGCTGATTTCTCTTTTGCTGACACAGCTTGCTGGCACGTCTCCATCCTCTTCATCACCATCACCATCACCATCTCCATCTCCTGCTCATGTTTCTGCCGCACAAACAAGCTCAGTCCCTAATCCTCTACAAACTCCCTTCACTGGTACTACTTTTTTTAACCATTTGTTGTTGTTACTTCATCATCTTCATCTTTGTGGCTTCTTGATACTGGTGCCACACACCATGTATGTTGTGATATCACTTTCTTCGCTGACTCTGCTCCTGTTAGTGATGCTTTTGTAAATTTACCAAATGGTGCAAAAGCCAATGTCACACATATAGGAACCATTCACCTCACACCTACAATCACTCTAAAGTATGTTCTATGTGTTCCTAGTTTTTCTTTCAATCTCATCTCTATCAGTTCTCTCACTTCCTCTATATCTTGTTCCGTTTTTTTCACTCATGATTCTATACTTATTCAGGGAGCTTCTCCGGGGACTATGATTGGGAGGGGTAGCAGACTTGGTAATCTCTATTCCCTTGATGTTTCCAATGTATCCAATCCAGGTTCCTCTGATTCCTTTGATGCTTCTTGTGTAAATTCTGTTGTAGCCATTGATCTCTGGCATAGGAGACTTGGCCATTTGTCTTACAATAAACTCAAAACAATGAATGATGTTTTGTCTTTCTCCAAAAATTCTCACACTCTCTGTGAAATCTTCCCTTTAGCCAAGCAACATCATCTTTCTTTTTTCCGGTTTTGACTCAGTAGCTTCAGATTTTTTTGATCTCATACACTATGATATTTGGTGTCATTTTTCCGCCTGTACTACACAAAGATATGCCTACTTTCTGACAATTATTGATGATAAGTCTAGGTTTGTTTGGACCTTTCTGATGCAACACAAATCTAATGTCAAAAATATACTGACACAATTCTTCCATATAATCTCTACTTAGTTCTCCAAAATGATCAAAACTATTAGATGTGATAATGGACCTGAGTTCAATCTGTCTGCTTTATACACTTCTTTTGGGACTTTGGTTCAACATTTCTGTGTAGAAACTCCACAGAAAATGCTAGGGTGGAAAGGAAACATCAACATCTTTTGAATGTGGCTAGAAGCCTTCTTTTCCAATCTCATCTTCATGTTACTTTCTGGGGGGATAGTATACTAACTGCCTCATATATCATAAATAGAATTCCCTCTTCTGTTCTACCTGATAACATTTCTTCTTTTCAGTTCCTATACCAAAAATCTCCATCATATAACCACTTAAGAGTCTTTGGGTGCTTATGTTTTGCCTCCACTCTTCTCAGGCAGAGAGAAAATTTTTCCCCAAGAGCCTCTAAGTGTGTTTTTCTGGGTTATCCCTCGGGGTATAAGGTCCTCAATCTTGACACTATGCAAGAGATCATTACCAGAAATGTCGTTTTTCATGAAGAGATATTTCCCTTCACTCATTTATCACCATCTACTTTCCCTTCTGCCTCACATAATAATACTTCTGCTCCAGAAAGTTCTTCATCCTCAGAAAATGTCACCATAAATACTCCCATAAATATTCCAAATAACTCTTCTGCCACTGATCAGAATAATTAGGTTACAAGAGCTGGAAGACTCACTAAGCTTCCTTCTCATTTAACTGATTATCTCTGCAATTCTGTGTCCTCTTCATCCTCGTATCCTATCTCTTTTTTTTCTCTCTATCCAAATTATCCCCCACTCACCTCAAATATATTGTTCTCATGACTGCTGTCTTTGAGCCAAAATCATACTCCCAAGCTTCCTCTTCCCCTGACTGGCAACAAGCCATGCATGAGGAACTCACTGCTCTGGAGAAAACCAACACTTGGAAAATTATGTCTTTACCGCCGGACAAAATCCCTATTGACTGCAAATGGGTTTTCAAAGTGAAGTTTAGAGCTGATGCTACAGCTGAGAGGCTCAAGGCTCGATTAGTTGCCAAAGGCTTCACACAACTTGAGGGGTGTAGATTTCCTTGACACCTTTTCTCCAGTTGCCAAGTTGACAACCGTTAAATTCATGCTTGCTCTTGCTGCTATTAAAGACTGGACTTTGTCTCACCTAGACATAAATAATGTCTTTCTCTATGGGGATTTGAGTGAGGAGATCTATATGAACCTGCCTCCTGGGCTGATTGTTGAGGGGGGCAGCTCTTCTGGGCCAAAGCTTGTCTGCAAGCTGAATAAATCTTTATATGGTCTAAAACAGACATCTAGGCAATGGTACCTCAAACTCTCTGAGGTGTTGGCCAAGTTCGGGCTTCAACAATCAGCATCCGATCACTCCTTTTACAAGAGTGACAGTTCTACTTTCTTTGGTATAGTTGTCTATGTTGATGATATCCTAATTGCTACTTCTAGACCTGACATGATAGAGGCCTTCAAACAATTCCTCTCATAGTTTTTTAAATTCAAGGATTTAGGAATCCCAAAGTACTTCCTTTGCCTTGAGATAGTCAGAAACAAGAAAGGAATTTTGGTTTCATGGCGGAAATATGTGATAGACTTGCTCAGAGATGCTGGGTTGTTGGGATGCAAACCATCTTCAGTTCCCATGGATCCAGTGAATCAGTTGAAGCAAGACACTGGAAATCCCATGAAAGATCCATCCAAATTTAGAAGGCAGATTGGGAGGTTGCTTTATTTGTGCATCACACGACCTGACATAACATTTGCAGTACATAAACTCAGCCAATATGTTTCAAAGCCATGTGATGAGCATTGGGAAACAAGTGAGAAGATACTCAGATATCTAAAAGGAACTCCTGGCCATGGTTTGTTCTATTCCAGTGATAATAAACCTCCACTTAGAATTTTTTCAGATGCAGATTGGGCCGCATGCTTAGATACAAGAAGGTCTATGACAAGTTATTGTTTGTTCTTTGGCTCTTCATCGGTGTCTTGGAAGGCAAAGAAACAACACACCATATCTAGATCGTCAACTGAGGCAGAATATAGGGTCATGGCACAAGCGACATGTGAGGTGGTCTGGGCTAAAGCTTTATTGGGAGACTTTGGCATTACAGTGGAGAAGGTTGCACCCTTGTTCTGTGATAATCAAGCAGCGGTTCACATTAGCTCTAACCCAGTGTTTCATGAGCGTACGAAGGATATTGAAATTGACTGTCACACTGTGAGGGAAAGATACTTAGAGGGAGTAATCAAGCCCTTACATATAAGGAATGATTTGCAGCTAGCTGATATTTTTATTAAACCTTTGGGAGTTTATGCTTTTGAGGGCATTTTGAGCAAGATGAACTTGCAGAGTCTGTATTGTCCATCTTGAGAGGGGGTGTTAAAGTTGTGATTCTCAATTGAGATCATCAATTTGGAACGAAAACAAAAGAAAGGAGAAAGAGAAAGAGTTGACCGTTGAAGCCAGCTGGACTTTATTAAGTGTGATTTTTTTACTTAGCTCTTACTTAGCTTAGCTTAAGTGTGTTTAGCTTAGAGTATAAATAAAGATCAACACTTTCTTTGTATTGTTGTATCGGTCGGAAATTCAATCAATAATAAAAATCTCATTTCTTTTTCCTCAAGTTTTTCCTCTTCTTCAAATTCGTATGGTTTGTTGTTTGATGATTGAATTGTATAGCTTCAACAGTGGCGATGGAGATTTTCTAATTATTCACGACATGTCATTTGTTTTTCTAGACGAATATTATTAAGTGATGTTCCATGTCATAAATTAAAGCTCGTCTTCTATGTCATTTATAATAATCAGAATCTATCGCCAGTGGGGAGCTAACACCATTCATTGTTCACCATATTTTTCAACTTTGAAGTTTGTAAAAAAAATTAAAATTTTTGAAAGTTGTGTGATATTGCACGCCAATAAACCTTAAAATATATAAAAATTTACTGCTAATAATATTATTCGATCCTAAAAAAATCCCGCTTTTACATTTTGGCCCGTCCAATAAAATTAGTCATTACCTATTTATTAGTATAAAATTTATACTTCATTCGTCTCAAGGTAGTTGAGTCGTATTCCTTTCTGCATTGTCCCAAGGTAGTTGAGTTATTTCCTTTAGTGGTAAAAATTTTATTCCCTCATACTGTAATCTCTCTTCCTCTCTCTGATTTTCCTCTCTCTTACTTACTCTCTTCACTTTAACCTTTGACATATCATTTTCTTAAATCTCGTACCCAAAAGAAATGTTACGTAGGAGTACTATTTAACAAGATGGATACAGTTTTATTTAAAAATATTAAAAATATTTTTTTATACTATGTTTATCTTATTTGTTTTACGAATAGATTTAAATTAGTAGTACTACTCGATTTTTAGTCTAAGGTCTCCATATCCGGATTCTTAACCACACACACCCGACCCGCTAATATCCGGTAAAATCAGTACCCACAAACCCGTTTGAGCTGTACTGGACAGGGGTAGATATGGAATAATGATGACTATATGAAGCCCTTCTTCACACAATTAAAGTCATCCATTAGCTCAGAAAATCAAAATTGAGGAAACAGAGAGGCCGGATTTCTGCAAGGGCTGTTGCCCCTCTCTGTTAGCCGATGATTTTTTTGTTAACAAACAGCCCTTTAAGTGGAAATATTACGTACATACACACACATACATATATATTCGCTGCTTAACCTATAATTCAAAACCGTGTTGGACTGAAGATGCTCTGATGATTGGCGGTGGTGGTGGTGGCGGTGGCGGTGGCGGTGGAGATCTGGTGACTGAAGAGGCTGTGCTGATGTTTCTATTTTGAGGCTGTGATGATGTTTCTATTTTTTTTTCTGAGCTAATGGAGCCGGCAGGGAGAGATCCGGCCCGTATCTTGGTGGCGACCCGGACGGCATTGTGGTTTTTGAATCACATGCAACCGGTGGTCAGCTGCCATGGCGGCGTTGGCCTTCCATTTGCCTGTTTTTCTGCAGATCTGAGCCTCCTTATTTCTCTATGAAAATTTTATATTAAATTTTATAATATTTAATAACTTTGATTTTCTCTTTTATAATTTTGATCTGATTTAATTTGTTCCTCCTTGTTAAAAAAACACTACTCATCGATGTATTTTTTTATTTTATTTTTTTAACAAATAAATGATGAAATTTAGTTAAATGCATTTATTTTTTAAAGTTTTGTTAAATTTTAATATAAAAAAGAGCACTAACTATATTAAAAATAAAAAAGTACTACACACAAACCATGAGGTACAAGCCTTACAGAACAGTCCACTCACTCAGCCAACACAGGAGACATCGCCAGTTTAATCTCCAACAAGACAAGTTAAAATGTCTATTTTACCCTCCGCAGCACAAACCTCAAAACTCAATACCCCACCACCACTTTCTGCAAATTCCATCAACAACAAAGGGCAATAAAAACCAATCGCCACTATAAATCGAAAATCCCCAAAATCAAAATCAAGCAACCCAGTAGCTCATAATTCCTCAAACAGAGACGGAAAAATTGAGGCGAGCAGCGAGATGGGATTTTTTTTAGGGTGGTTACCCCTCTCTGTTTGCCGATGATTTTTTTTTAAAAAAAAAAGAAAAACAGCCCTTTGTTTCAGTGAACTACAAATATACAGCCTTTTTGTTTCAGTGAACTACAAACACACATATACTAGTAGTAATTACCATCCAGATCTGGTGGTATTCTTCACATTCCACTCCCTTATACTGTTCCGGTAACAAAACATTCTATTTCTAGGGTCGGATTGAAGAGGCTATGATGATAATTTTTCTCCTCCTTTTCTGTTTGTATGAGCTACTGGGTCGGGTAATCGGATTGTAGGGCGTATCTTGGCGGGGTGACCCGGACGGCGCGTGGATTCACGCGCAACCGGTGTCGCAGCCATGGCGTCTTTGACCTCCTTTTCCCCTGATAATTGCAGATCTGAGCCTCACGAATATTTTTAATTAATAATCGTTTTTAAAAACATTTCGACAAAGTGGTTTTTAACTGTTTTTAATTTTTCAACATTTTTTTGGTAGCTGGTTAAATGATTAATTCAGCGTATTTACTAATGTAATTTAATTCAATTCAATTCAATTCATACGGTACTATTTTAATTAAGTTAAGCACGTACAAAATGATGCTTTGAATATAATTTTGATTTTTTTCCCACATCCGAAAATCAAGGCATTAAAGTGCCAAAGCACTATCTACAATTATTCAACATTATATTATTCACCTTTTTCTTTTGTTACTAATACAGTATTTCTTTAAATTATACGGAGTACTAATTATGAATAAACAAATAATACTAATGTGGTGGTAATATTCAATCAGCTAGAGTAATTTCAGTAGATCGTAAACCTGAATTTAGTAGTGATAATGTGATACTCCAGTGAACAAAAGTAAACAAATGAAACTGGGACGGAATGCATGTTAGTAGTTCAGGTCTTATTATGATTATAACCTTCTTAAATCGATGAGTGACAATTATGTCAACAATTTAAAGCAATCTATATATGTTGATGTATGTCAACAAAATGTCAACTATCTGGATTAAATATAGTAGTAATTAGTAAGAATTAGTTAGTGACAGCTGTTACAGTCTTGTCTTGTGTAGGTACTGGAACTGGAACTGGAGTATCTAGCAACACGAGGGATTCTTAAGCTGGAGCACATAACTGGAGGTCCAGCTTGTCCAGGAGTCGAGAGGTGAAGAAAATTCTCATGTTTTAGTGCTATACTAAGTTTCATTTGCTCTGGTGATTCAAGATGAAAGATAACATACCACGCACGCAACTGAGGTTCAAGGCACACAGTGCAGCACTTGGTTAAGGCACCCCACCTAGGATCTAATAAAATGATGGCAATGTCTGTTTTTGCTGCTGCTCGATGCATTTACCTTAGATTTGGAAGTATTGGCATCCAATATGTAATTAATTGTATGTGCTAATTTGATTGCTAAGAAACTCAATACTATCTCTTCTGCTATTTAACTATAATGTATATGTCAGAACAAGTTTCCTGTACTTCAATATTGCGACTTGCAATTCCATTTTTAGTTTATACCAGGCATGTAAATGTGACCAATTTTGTATTGCCTTCAACATTAGCTCATTCCTGAATACAGAATATATACGATATAAAATTACAAAAAATGTTATACTACTACTTGTTAGATCCGCGGTACCTTTTGCGTTGTTGCATTCCGTTGGATGGTTACACATTTATGTCCTCTGTATTCTCTGATATGCATTATTTAGTGGTGAAGGTCCCATCGTTTGCTCAAGTCTTGAACATCGTTTATTTCTCAGCTCCATCAAATTGCCCGGAACTTCAGGGATAAGTGGATTCCTAGATCCTTGCTGCATGGAAAGAGAGGATGGAGCGTTTGAATATCAGCAGCCTACAAGCCACTGGAGAGGGGAAAAACCAACCGAAGCATTAAACTCTATTGAAACACACCCAGTTGCTGCTTATGGCATGACAGAGACTTCTACAGTAGAGCTTTTGGCCGCAGGTAGTAGCTACAGAACCAGTGAGCCAAAAACACACACCCTGCGGAGCACCCGCCACAACCAAGATGTAGGAATAACTTGGTAGGTCAGGAAAAGCATAATGACAATGAGGATAGATATCCCTCCTGGGTTTGGAACTCCTTGTAACGGCTCTGTGATTCCATCAGATGCTTCTTCAACTGCCCCTGATCACCAAGAGAGAGAAATATCTGATGCTTGGACTATGGCTCCAGGTGTGCCATTCCATCCATTTCCACCTCTGCCTCTTTGTGCCCCCGTTGAGCTTGACCAACCAACATCTGCTAGATATGTGGCTGGACAATCTAGTGGCTGGTGGTCTGCTGGGAACAATGCCAGAATCGGTTTTCCTGGAGTAGGTTTAACGAATTTGAATGAGGATTATAGGAAAGAATTTTTTATGTGAAACTCATTGGTGTTGGTTGTGGAAGACCAGCCTTAATTATATGAGCTGTTGAAAAACTTTCTGATTCTTCTTTATGATGTAGTACTACAATTCTTTACTCACATTCTTACAAAATTGCATTATTCTTTTAGTGCTTCAGCTTTATCTTCTGTTATAGGCAATGATGGCACCTGTGGAATCTCATGTCAGGAAGGTAACCAACTGTCTCTCGTCTGCCCATGGATTTAGCAGTATTTTGAAAGGTTTCCCTAGGATTTAGCAGTATTTTGAAAGGTTTCCCTATTTGGGAATCTCTGGATCTATGCTTCGTTTCAACTCTACAAAGCATTTCGATTACTACTTCCTTCCTTCCTCGTCTCTAGGTGCCTAGGTATGCACTGTAAGCCTTTCCTCGTTTTGAACCTTGCCCTTATAAATAGGCTCGTAACAATGTATGTGTTGACATTTCGTGTTAGATCTTACTCAGATCCATACCATATACCTGCCTCGTTATCCATACAAGCTTATATTGGACATAGCAAACAACATTCACAACTGCTCATAAAAGAAAACATATGTTCCAAATAGCACATTGGTGACTAGTCTTCAAACAATTGATGTAAATAAAAGTCTCCTTTTCTTTTAGTAGTGCAACAAGAGATCCATCTAAATCCTTTTTACAGTTATAGCAAAAAAAAATCGATGCAATTCTCTAATAATGTTTAAGTAAGCTTCTGATCCTCACAAAGCACCAGGTCTTAAACAGTGTATAGTGCCTTCTCCATCCATCAAAGTTTTTGCCAATCACCTTTCTGTAACTAGGCCTCTTCTTCACCAGATTCCAGTACTCAGCGAGGTTTGGTCTCGTAGCGATGTATTTATCTTCCAGATTCAGTAGCACCAGTCGACTCAGAACAGGGATGAATACAACATCTGCAAGAGTGAATTCCTCACCCAGCAAATACGTTGTATCACTTAGTTTCTCATCAGCCTCATCAAGAATTCTCTCGAGATGTTCCTTGCTCCGTCTTAGGGTTTCCGGGTCTTTGAGTTTGTCCTCTGTATCATATGCCTCTTTCAGCTTACGGTGGTATGCACTTGCAAGGTCAGGGCACTCTGCCATCCTTGCGATGATCATGCGCCTTAGGAATTTAGAAACCGTGAGATGATACTTAGGTGGGACGTGGGAGAGGGTGAATAGCTTCGGATTCCATCGCTGTATCTTGTAAATCCATTCCACAACCTCCCCACTACTCAGACTGGATTCTTCTCCACCACAAGAGACCATAGCAATTCTTTCTATGTACCTATGTTTTAATATAGTAACAAGATAACAAATTGTGGGATCACAGATATGCTAACAAGAAAACAACTGATGTTTAGTTTGATGGAATTCAATCACACACTTTTTTATCTATCTTATCGCACAAAGCAAACGCATACTAGAGGTATAAACACGACTATAAAATGCCCAAGAAACTAAAGGAAGATGCAACGTACTGGATGATTTCAATCGTGTCGAACAAGATATGTGAACCATTCTGGAAAATGGGGAGTTTCGCATTGGGGTTCTTCCTGAAGAAGCTAGAATCGAAATTCTTTCCCGTGATAGGATTGACATGGAATGATGTGTAATCGATGTTCTTCTCCTCCAACACAAGCCTCACTTTTTGGCTGTCCAAGGATAATGGATGATGATATAGCTGCATTATGACCCCAACATCTGCAAGAAATTGCCAATTTCTTGACAATACAGTGTAGATATCTATCATCACCAAAGCATACAATAGCAGCAGGGCAGCATTGTAGACGAAAAAATAGAAAACAGGTCGGGCATCAAGACGTAAAGCATGAAACAAGTTTGTATCATGTTGATAGTAAGAACGCGTTTTGTCTTGATTTCTAGCAATAACACTACTACTTGGTAAGAAAAGGTTGTGTCTTTCTTGGTAGTAAGACAACATCTTTCTTGATTTCTAGCAAGTGCAAGTTAGTTATATGCATAATCACAAAGAACTTAAGTGTGAAATAGTTACAGTTGAAAGTAAGTTGGATTAAAGCATACAACCATATGCAAACTGAGAAGATAAAACCCATTTATCTTCAAAATAAGAAGACATCAACCATACCATCAACATTAAACTAATCTTACATTGTATAGCTGTCTGCTTAAAGCTCAAAATTAATCTAAAAACATCCATTCAATTCCTCTTCCAAGACTTGGAGACACAAAGATAAGATTTTGACAATGAAATGGATACAGTAAGCTGCATTTTCACCCAATATCAGTATATATTTGGATTGACACATTTGTTCAAATGTTTTTTTTTGTTCAAGTTCAACCACATATTCCTCTGTTTCACTGCAAAAAACAGCTTAGTCCAAAAAAGACACCTAAAAATTAAAAAATCCATGAAATTTAGACCTCATATCACCATCAAAGCTAATACTCCTTCACACAGCATACAAATTTCACAAGCCACCGACAACCACAGTGATGAAGAAAACAACAATTGCAAAACAGACGAAGAAGAAAAGAATTACCAAGAAAATTGAGGAGTAGGGCGTGGAAGAAAGATTAAATTTTGATGATGATGATGGGGCTTAAGAGAGATTGGGGCACACGTGAAATCAGAATAAAAAGATACCCCTTTTTATGATCAAAATGAAAAGCTGAAAGGGTCTGTTCCTCTTTCTCTTTAACAGAGTAGGAAACAGAAAAAAGAGTGTGGGAAAAGGTTTTGGAAGAATCGTGCCAACGCAGAAGAAGAGTTTGTTTGTTGTAACTAAGAATCTATCTCAACTCTCACCTCATTCATGGAAAAAGAGGAGATGATAAATAATTACTATTCCTATATTGATTGATTGTTGATATTTTTAATGCTTAGCCCACCCATCTTATTTTTATATTGGGTCAACTAGTTTTTGCCAACTCCCACCACCGGCCCCCACCGCCGCAGCGCCTACCCCCACGCCATGCACCACACTGGCGCGGAATTTCCAGGGGGAATTTCAGCACGGGCGTGGAATTTCCGGCGGAATTCACCGCGAAATTCCCAAAAACACCTCCTGCCACGGCATACGGACTTCCCACTACATTGCCACATTATAAGGAATTCTCACTGCACAGTGACTGACATCCCCAAGGACATCCCGAAGGACTTCCTACAATTAAAAAAAAGCACAAATTAAACAATTTCCGAAAGTAAGAAATTTACGGAATTAAATAGTCGACACGAATACGGAGAAAATGCAACCACTTTATTTAAAAAAAACATACTTCATTATAAAAAAAATACATAATTACTAAAAAAAATTACATTATTAAAATAAAAACCGACTTCTCACTCCTCGGATTCCCCGTCGCCGTCCCCGCTGCCGCCATCCCCCGCCGCCACCCCCACTCGCCGTCACCGTCTGACATGTCTCCGAACCCCAAATCGCGGCGCATACTGTTGATGAGGGGTTTAAGCGACCGCTTGTAATAGGGGTCAGTCGATTGGCGCCATTCAACCATTGCACGTAACAAGGTTTCATGTGCCGCGATGCGGGCGAATGAGGGGTTCTCGAGATCGTTTTGGACTGGTGCTGCCGATTGGGCCTCGGCGGATCAGCTGGTGCTCCCCCTCGCCATCCGCGCCGTGGACTTTTGCCCAACCGGACGACGGCGGCGGGCCGACGATGTGGGTATCGGGAACTCTGCCTCGGTGGGGGGGAGTTCCACGGAACCGGCACTGCTACTGTACTCTCCGAAGTCGCTGATCTTCGTCCGCTTCGGCCAGCAAGATTCAACACACGCAGTGAACTTGGCCGAAGACTGCACCACAAGATACATCGCCCAATATTTGAATTCCCCGAATCCCAACTGAGTGTTGGGAAACTGCTGATGAGATAGGAGCTTCACATCCTCGACAGACATGTCGCTGGTTGCCTAGCGAAGGTTGCTTGTGTAAATACCGGCAAATCGCCTGAGCTGCCTCTTCAGCCGATCCCACTATTTCAGGCATTGCTCTCCGTTGTAAGGCTTCTCCCCTGGCGGTTTGAACTGGAGGTAGTTTTGGCTAATGCGCCACCATATCCGGTCGATGTGCTGGTTCGCCCTGACGTAAGGATCCTCCACTACACTCATCCACGTCTTCGCCAGCGCGACGCACTCGTCCATGATCCAGACAGTCCTCCTGTTCCCGCTGGATCCCCCCCACCTCAGCGGCCCCCTCCTCACCACCGTACATCGGGATGCCCCGTCCCCTGCCCCTTCTTCACCCTGTCCTCCCCCTCCTCACTGTCGCCGGTGTTGCGTCGGTGGGAGAATCCCGGATCGGAGAAAGCCCCAACTCCTCGAGCGAGAACGTGTCATTGCTAGTGAACTGAGTCTCGAGAGGAGAACTCGCCGGGTTGTCCGTCGACGGTAAATCCATATAGGGCATATAGACGTTGTCCATCGGCGATTGGGGGACACCCTGCCTACTCCCCCGCAGCGACATGCGATCCCTGCATCATCCTGAGCATCATCATCCCCGGCATTTGGGGCATCATTCCCGACATTCCGGGCATCATCCCCGGCATTTCGGCACTCGCCCCGGGCATCAGGAGCATCATCCCATACCACTGCGGGTACATGTTGTAGTACCCGAGCATCATTCCCCGATGACATTTGAGATTGGGGCATCATCCCCGGCATTCCGGCTCTCCCCGACATTCTGACACTCCCGCCGACGGGAAAATAAGGCGCCGGTGACTCGCTAGTGGTGAGGGAATCGCTATCGTGGTGCTCCATTGTTCTTCGAAAGAAATGTATTTTTAGAGAGAGATACTCGTTAATACAAGTGGTGCGAATGAAATGAAGTTCAACGGGACGTATTTATAGAAAATTAAAAAAAACATTTAATGCAATAAACAGGAATTCCGCGCGGAAGTCCGTGGGAGTCAACGCAATGGCGGACGTCCGCGCGGCGTCGCGACGGAATTCCGCATAAACCCCGCGAAACTGCGGTGTCCTCGGCGGAATTCCGTATCCGTGCCTACCATGCACAATGGCGGACGTCGTCCGTCGCCGGTCGGAATTCCATCGGGACGGGCGCCATTATTGATGCTCTAATACTAATACTCTTTGTCACAATTCGACACGACTTTAATAAAATGTTAAGAGAGTTGACGTAAAAAGTTTATGAAACGTTTTATATAGTACATTAATTTTATAATAAGAGTGTAGTTATTAAATTTTTAATCTATATTTGCAAGAATGAGATATGTTATTGTGGATACATGGACTACATGATATTGCAATTAAATAAAAGTAATTTAATACTATAAAAGAATTATACTCCATTCGTCCATAAAAAATAATCTTATTTATGGACGATGCAGATTTTAATGAAAAATTGGTGAGATAAAAGAGAGAAAGTGAAAAGAAGGTAAAGTAAGAGAAATATGGAGAAAAAGAGGAAAAGTACAATTGAGATGAGATAAAATATTAGATAAATTTTTCATTTTTAGAAATGAGATTATTTTTTGTTGTCCTAAAATGGCAAAATGAGACTTTTTTTCCGTGGATGAAAATAGTATAATCTCGTAAAGGATGCACACTGGTATACAAGTCCTATATGTGTATAAAATAGCATTGATTTTATATGATAACTGTAATATTTGTAGTTTCATATGGTAAAATATTAAAACTTTAGTATATACACAAGAATATGTTATACATAATAGTTCTATGTATTTAATATGAAGTAGTAAAACTGAATAAAATGCTTATTAGATTTTTTATTAGTGGAGAAATGCTCTATCAAAAAGTAAGTAGTGGATCAATGTGATAGGTTGAATTATGTTTTCTGGTAAATAAGGAGTGGTTTTTTATTTGAGTAAATTAAAACGAAGAGTGTTTAGAAAAGGAAAATTGGTATAGTGGTTTTTTCTTATGTTATGATTTTGTTAATATTTGAAGGAAATTGTGGAATTATTGGTAATCACACTCTCTCTATGTATATGTAACTATTACTTATTACTATTATTTTAGTAATGATTATTATATGTATCGTAATCAGAATAAAAAATAAGGTTGCGTATATACGAACATAGAACATATTTTTAATTTTCAGTTGGTGCGAAATAATTAAATTAGAGTATATATGTGCACGCACACGATTTTATGTTATGAGCAATATACACTAAATATTGTTGGAATCGATGGCTTTGCCATTTCTATAATGCACATACATTTAGAATATGTTTATTAGTATATAAATTTTCTATTCTCTCCTCCTCTCTAATGGAGTACTCCTCAAATAGATTGTTTGTATGCATCAAAAACACCTCAAATGCATTATTTTACGCCAAACTTGTAGATTTATTTGATTGAAATTTTCACACAACATAAATTTAATAAAAAAATATTAATATCATTTAATATCCTTAATACTAATTTAATAATTACAATTATAATTTCATAATAAAATAGATTTTTAATTTTTTTTTACACCAAAATAGATTTTAGTTAGTAAAATGCTTCAAATAATAGGTTAATATAGATTAGTGAGTAAAATGAGGCCTTAATAAAATTGTTCCTTGAAATACCTTTATTAGGCTTCGTATTACACAATTTAGCCCATTAATAATATACAATTCCGTTTTGGGCTCAGAAAATATTTTAAAGAATCTGTTTAACAAATTCATCACAGCCCAGATATTTATATTCAGAAATGTGCTTTAAGAAATTCGAAATTCATATCTTAATGAGATTAAAAAATTAAATAAATTATAAAAGTAATAGTTTCATCTACAATTAAAAGAAAACCATTTCCCACTAATCACACGCAACATAATTATTAAAATAGCCTTGCCCAGATC
The DNA here is from genome assembly GCF_004379255.2 of Salvia splendens. Taxonomy (NCBI): domain Eukaryota; kingdom Viridiplantae; phylum Streptophyta; class Magnoliopsida; order Lamiales; family Lamiaceae; genus Salvia; species Salvia splendens. Next base: position 6,866,584 of record NC_056033.1, on the reverse strand, counting down.
ATTCATTTCTCAAATAATATAATTAAATAAATCATTGATTATTTCTCACCATTATTATACTTTTCTTATAAGAATTGTTTATTCGCTCATGTCTCCATTTTCTTTTTTCTATTTATATGGAGTACTAATAAACAACAAAATTTTAATGGGACCATTTTCAATTGATTGTTCTCGATAAAATCAATAAATAATTCGAATGAAGAATGTTAATGTTTCTAATAAAAATATCACATACTGCCATTTAATTCCCAAGCATGGAGATATGAGCAATAAATTAGACGCACCAAACAATTGGGTCCAAAATTAAATGTTTGTGACTTGAATGTGAATTATAGCTCAATTTTACTAGTATTTTTTAAAGAAACGTCAACTTCCATAAGAGGCTTTCGTATCATATTTTTGCCAATAAAACGTGACAACATTTCTTGAGCCACGTAACAAATATTGGCCACGTTAACTTAGGCAGAAGTTGTTGCCATTTAATATGCAAGTTCAATATTTTATATTTATGGGGTGATGATTTATTTTGCAGTGTGCAATTTTTAAAAATTGATTAGTGAAAAAACTATATTTGGTAAAAGAATTGTGAAGGGGTGTTTCAAATTTGTATAAATTGCTAAATTTTAGTGCAAAATTCTAGTTTTGCATACTTACTTTAACGTTTGCTTATGAATTTATTTAATTATTGATTTGTTTTAATTTTATTACAAATCAAGATTTTTGCTTTAATATGATTTAATATAAATAATAATTCAATAAATGAAATTATTAGATATAGTATAATACGGTGTTGTCTAGTATGTCTACTGTCTAAAATGTTGCATCGTTTTGTTGTTGTCTGTTATTCCCTTTTAATTCCATTCTTTGTCGGACACAATTTCCATCAATCTCGACGTAATCTTCAAATACCTAAATTTACTCGTATTATAAATACCTAAATTTATAATATGGTGATTGAATAGTACAGTAGTATAGTCTATAGAATATAGTCTAGACTATACAAAAAGATGCTTCTAAAACTTGATCCGGTCATTGATTTTGACAGTGCATCTAAGTTGTAATAATATTCAAATAACTAACACAATTAAATAAATTTGTAGTTATTATGTTTTTGTCAACTTTAGTGGTCCAAACAACTTGTTAGAGACTAAATACCTGAAATGATAGTAATAAGCAATTATTAATGGAGTACGTAAAAGAAAAGGTTAAAATCCAAAATTTTGATATGGTTTGTGTATTTTACATATAGACAATTAGTTTTGTAGTAGTATATTAGAAAAATGTAAAAATTTAAATAACCAAGTTTGGCTACTTGCGAGTTATTAAATGTCTAATCAAAACTATTTCCAAATCATATGAATTTCAATAAGATTTTTTAGATTAATATTATATGTACAAAATCTTGAAATTGCAAATGAGATTACATTGGGTATTTATGCTACCTACATTGCACGTGAAAAAGATGAATGGAACCGACATAATGCATCTAAGGGCCATATCTATAAATTATGAAAGCCTAATGTAGGCCAAATATATCAATTTAAATAACAATTCACATGCAATTCCATTTTAATAAGGTCCCATAAACTTTGGAATACCTGATCTCATGCAAATTTTGGTCTTCCCTAGAATCTTGGTGTTCGTTATTTTTTGTCAATAAAACCACAAAAGTATGTCAATCAATGTTTATAAAAAAATATAATAAATATATAGTTCTAATTACTGTACAAATACTTTTACATATTTACCCTCTTCCATCAATTTAGAACAAAGATTACATCGTTCTTTATACCAATATTATGTAATAGCAAAAACTAAATTATTGTTTTAACTTTTCAAATTGTATGTGAATAAAATCAATAAAACCAATTTTAACTTTTTGTAATTTATAAAATTTTATATCTTGGTCATAATTTTTTGTTTGTAAGAGAAAAACATTTACTAATTAACTTGAATTACCCTTTAGCAATTCTCATTGCTGAATGTATATATTTACAAATGATGTTTGGTATATCAGTATATGCATAAAACTTCTCTATGTGTTATTTTAGTAATTATATATTTTATATTCACTGGGGCAATTAAGCTAAGTTTTTATATTCCATATTGTTTGAATATGTATAATATAATAAATGAGAGAATACTTGATTAAGATGAATTATGCATTCGATATCTTCCTATATTCATCATGACAGGCGTGACAGCCTAATTAATGTATAATATGCGATATAAATATCCTAACAAATGTATATAAGTAATCAAAAGTCTTAATGTTTACCAATAAAATGATTGCGTTTTGGTTTTAAAATGGTTACGTATTTGGATACTACTACTATTATTAATGGAGTACGTAAATACGTTTGATCCTAAAGTTTAGTAATCATACATTTCGATTTTTTTTAAACATTTGTAATAAATTCATTTTTTCAAATTGCGTAGATATATATCATTCAATTCCAATTAGTCGTTGATTACAAAAAATAAAGAAAAAACTTAATTATTTGCTACTTATATTAAATTCCTAGCTCTCCAATAAAATGATTTACGATTTTGAACCACAATTTGTAAAGACATTATCAAAACACTTCTTTCAAATTTGAAAGAACAAAAATAAGTAATTATCGCATAAATATTGCTAGAGGGTCATGTCTTCATTTCCAATATTAAGATTATAATTTAAAGGGTCAATAATAAAAATCATTTCCTAAAGTTTGGAAAATTTTAGTTCAGTTCAGCAAGATTTAAAATTAATAAAAACCGTGATATTTAATTTTATTTTTGCACTTATCAAATGGCAAAAAGTTTGAAAAATTTATCTAATAGTATGAAATTTAAGAAAGACATCATCATTATTGAGTTAAAGTAAACGATCTCATATTCGTAATAAAAGCAATATCACAATAGATTTTTCTTCATGAACTGACTATAAATTAATTCAAACTTCATAATTGTTTAAATAGAACAAACCAAAATTTAACTATAAGTATCAAATTAGCATCAGGTTGACCTCTAAAAAAAATACAAAATCTATAAAAAAAAACAACTATGAAACTGGATGACGTGTAAAGAGAGCCATGCCACGCGTGTGCGTTTGGTTGGTGTATCACGTGAGGAGTATGGATGGGATGGTCGGTGCGTCTCAGTTATCTTCCATGGTCCACATTTTTTATGTAATCATTTCTATTTTTCCAGTTAAGAAATTGGAGATTACGATTCTTGTTGTAATTTTTAAAAATGGGAACATCATTTTTGGTTCACGAACTTTGTCAAAGTATCATTTTAGGTTCGTGAACTTTGAAAATATCATTTTAGGTCCGTGAACTTTAAGTTAGTATCATTTTAGGTACTTTTTACTATTTCCAAGTTTTTTTAGACAAAAATACCCTCAATACCTTAAAGTGTATATATTTTTAATAAATTTATCATATATTTATATTTTTTTTATAAATATCTTTACAATATATTTTTGAAAAATTTTCTAAATATAATTTGACCTTAAATATTATCACTTAATTTTGTGACATGCAAGAAAAAATTGCTTCTTCAATTTTTTATATTATTTTTTTTTAAAAAATTGAATAAAGAACTTTCTTTAATAATAAAAAATTAAATAAAGATCTTTTTATAAATATCTTTACAATATATTTTTGACAAATTTTCTAAATATAATTTGACCTTCAATATTATCATTTAATTTTGTGACATGCAAGAAAAGATCTTTATTTAATTTTTTATTATTAAAGAAAAGTTCTTTATTCAATTTTAAAAAAAATTAATATAAAAATTGAAGAAGCAATTTTACTTGCATGTCACAAAATTAAGTGATAATATTTAAGGTCAAATTATATTTAGAAAATTTGTTAAAAATATATTGTAAATATATTTATAAAAAAATTATGAGTATATGATAAATTTATTAAAAATATATACACTTTAAGGTATTGAGTGTATTTTCGTCCAAAAAAACTTGGAAATAGTAAAAAATAATACTAACCCAAAGTTCACGGACCTAAAATGATATTTTCAAAGTTCACGGACCTAAAATGATACTTTGACAAAGTTCGTGGACCAAAAATGATGTTCCCTCTTTTTAAAAAATAAAAAGAATACTAGTATTAAACCTGATTATTGTAATTACATCAGCGAAAATGTATTATTTTGCCCAAATAATATTCCATAAATTAGTGGCTATTAATTTTCAAATCATAAATGCACCCCATACATATACATCAATTAAGACGCCCCAAATAGTTTGGCCATTGATAACTTTGATTTCCTATGATTGGCTAAATGGTAGGTACTCCTTCTCATGCAATATTATTGATAATACCGATTTTAATAAATTACTGCAGTAAGTATTTATCTAGCGGGAAAATTGTTTCCATGAGTAAAAGTTTTGTTAAAAAAAATTGAATGTTATTTATGGATGTCTTATGTCTAATAAGTAATTGTTGCAATTTTTATGGACACAGAAAGTAGGAGCAGTAATATAATATTCAGCGACTTTTTTTGAATAAAATATTGAATAATTCGCTCGAAGTTAATTAGGTGCAAAATAAATAAATAATTATGTTGGCGTGCTCAATCTAAAAATTCAACTCTCCATGGGATTTAGTAGCCACATTTGGATTTCATTTTTATTTAATTAATTAATGCATCGGCTGTTGAATTGCAATTTTTATCACCATCTTCATTTTTTTTTTAAATCAATAGATTCAAATCTAAAATATTTGGCTAGCATTAATGAATCTATCACTAACACAATCACCCTACTTTAACTACACGATTGAAATTCATTTTACTTACTTCAATAATATGAGCCTTTATTTAATTGTGCAAAACACACGAAATCAATACAAGAGAGAGTTGGAAGGCCGAAAAGCAGAGTAGTAAGCAGACGACTTCCTGACACCCTACATTTGCTGAATTCTTGAAAAACAAACCAAAAAAACTTGTCCTAATTTCAGTTACAAACATTTAACCACCCAAAAGAACCCACCTTTCCACACATACATAACTCCCTTCTCACTTCTCTCTCTCTCTCCATGAGGCTGAGAGCCTAAATGCATAACCACTGCTCTTTCATAAACTACTCAGATGGTGGTTGAAGAGTGCTCCGGCGGCCGCACCGTGGTGGTTGGTGTCAAGCTCGACTCATACAGCAGAGAGCTTCTCACGTGGGCCCTCGTTAATGTCGCTCACGCCGGTGATCGCGTCATCGCCCTTCATGTCCTCAAAAACAACGGTGTGTGTGTGTTTCTCAACCATTTTTTTGTTTGTGGGATCATTTTTTATTGACCAATATGTGAATTGGGAGATCATGGGCGTATAAAAATGCAGTCTTGGATTGAAGTTCAAACAATTTGATCCCTTTTTTTGCATCCCCTTTTGTAGTTTGTGAAATTTTATTGATTTGGTGAGTTGGGTTTGTGCAGAAATTGTTGATCGTGATGGAAAGTCATCCCTTCTCTCCCTGGTTAAAGCCTTTGATTCGATTCTTGAAGTTTACGAAGGATTCTGTAATTTAAAGCAGGTAAACTGTTTGTCAATATTACTACTGTTTTACTATCCCTTTTATTATTTATTTTACTTTCTGGTATATTCTTGAAATGCGGCACTTCATTATTACACACTTATTTTGGTGACGTTTCTCATAAATTAGACTTTACCTGAGTAATTTGTCAAAAACTGTCGGTGGATCTAAGCTGCTAGCCTCAAGAATTTATTACAGTTTCATTTATGACAACTATGACTTTCCTAAGCTTCTGACACAAATCTTAATCTATTACTCCATTTTCAGACAATCAGAACTACCTGGGTTTGAGTTAGTTTAGTTTAGTTCCACTGATGTTTGTTTATTTTGATGAAAAAAGTTGAAATTTGAATTTTTTTTTACTATTTGCATTGTTTGAACAAAAAGTTGGTAATCTGTTGCTAATAATGTAGGTTGATCTCAAACTAAAGATATGCAGAGGTTCATCGATTCAAAAAATTCTCGTTCGTGAAGCTAAATCTTACTATGCATCCGATGTTATAGTAGGAACGGCTCAGGAACATCACACGGCTCGTTCTTCAGCATCTGTAGCTAAATACTGTGCGAAGAAACTGTCAAAGGAATGCTCTGTGTTGGCTGTTAACAATGGCAAGATTGTGTTTCACCGTGAATCCAGTTTCGTGTCTCGTGTTTGTGTCAAAGGTAGTCTTTTTTTTTTCTTTCTCTTTTTCGTGATTGTGTACTAAAGAAATTCTATCAGACATGTTTGCTCATTCTGTTGCCTTTGATCTTGACTTGGGCAGAGCTCGAACACAATCGTAGAAATGGTTTACTTACTGCTCTGCAAAGATCATTCAGCAAGAACATCAAAGTGCTCAACGAAGGTGGTGATCCTATTAGGCCAATGCTGGCATGGGGAGAAGGTGGCTGTGGTAAACCAGACTCCGTTGAGCGGAAATGCTCGATTTGCACGCCAGATTCGGTGACATGGCATGAGTCGTGCAAGGGGCCAGCTGAGGAGCCTTCGAAGGATGAAGGTAAGAGGGAGAGGGATTCTTCGATGGCGATTGTTCCAGTGAAGAAGGCTGAGGTTGTTGCATCTGGCTCGGTCTCATTCTTGTTGAGGGGATTGTCTGAGGTGAAGCCTGGTTGGCCACTTCTTCGTCGTGCCATGGTTTGTAACACCAGTTCTTCGCAGATTCAGCAAGTGAGGCAGATCTCCGTGGTTCAGTGGGCATTGAGACTACCGAGTAGATATTGTTTGTATATCGAGAACCTGTCTAGGAAAGACTGTGACTCCTCAAATCATGAACTAGATGGAGAAACTGGTGCAATTGTTCCTGTTGGGAATGAGGCCGCGCCTGTTCCATCGAGCTCAAGGTCCTTGCCGGAGGAGCTGGAGGGCCTTCACGAGAAGTACTCCGCCACGTGTCGACTGTTCAAGTTCAGGGAGCTTGAACTAGCTACCTCCAACTTCAGACAAGGTTTTTTTATTTGCTAAATTGATTTGGATAAGTTGTTATAGTTCGTTTTTTCGCTTGACTGTGTAGTTGTATCTGTGAAATTCTAGGGAATATGATAGGTAAAGGAGGCAGTAGTCAGGTCTATCGAGGTTGCCTTCCCGACGGGAAGGAGCTTGCCGTGAAGATCCTGAAGCCATCTGAGAATGCTTTGAAGGAGTTTGTCCTAGAAATCGAGATCATCACCGCGATACATCACAAAAACATCATCTCACTCTTTGGATTCTGTTTTGAGGACAATCAGCTTCTCTTGGTGTATGATTTCCTATCAAGAGGAAGCCTTGAAGAAAATCTTCATGGTAAATTTCAGATACCAAAAATGGTCTTATGTGCCTATGAATCTTGGTTTTGTTACCTAACAGAATCGACTTTTGAAAAACTAGGCGATAAAAAGGATCCACTCTCGTTCAGGTGGAACGAGAGATACAGGGTCGCTATAGGCGTTGCTGAGGCTTTGGATTATCTCCACAGCAGAGAAGGGAAGCCTGTGATCCACAGGGATGTTAAGTCATCAAACATACTCCTATTCGATGATTTCGAGTCTCAGGTGATGATTAATAGTTAATACTATCAACTACATATTTCATTTCATATACTTATGTATCCATCACTCACCAATTCTTTTTGATCACATTCTCAGCTTTCAGATTTTGGGCTTGCTAAATGGGCATCACCGAATTCGACTCACATAACATGCACAGACGTTGCTGGCACTTTCGGGTTAGAAACTCTTTTTTCTGCTCAGCATTCTTGGATTGGAAAACTGTGTCACTCATCATGTTGTTCTGCTCAGATATTTGGCTCCTGAGTATTTCATGTATGGGAAGGTAAACGAGAAGGTAGACGTCTACGCCTATGGAGTAGTTCTTCTCGAGCTTCTCTCGGGGAGGAAACCGATAAGCAGCAACTGTCAAAAAGGACAAGAGAGCCTTGTTATGTGGGTATGTATGTTCTTTTTGCTTGTTTGGATGTGATGGACAGTCTTATTTATCTTTGAGAGCATTCTTCTTGCTGATTTGTCAGGCAAAGCCGATTCTAACCTCGGATAAGTTCACTACGTTGCTCGATCCAAACCTAGGAAGCAACTATGATCATGATCAAGTGGAGAGGATGCTTCTAGCTGCATCTCTTTGCATCAGACGTGCACCACGAGCTCGGCCCCAAATGAGCCAAGTAAGTCATTTCTAGCCTTTCTCATCACATCCATTATTTGACTCACACCAAGATGAGATTTCAACTCAACATTCTTGTGGACAGGTTTTGAAGCTTCTCCGGGGCGATCCTGAGGTCGTGAAGTGGGCAAGGCTGCAAGTGAACGCCTCTGAGGGGCCGTCACACATAGAAGCTAGCAACTCCGTGGAAGGGCCGGATGCAATAGGCGATGAAATCATGTCACGGACGAACCTGCAATCTCATCTCAACCTTGCAATGCTCGGTGTGGAGGAGGATGACTCGCTCTCACTGAGCAGCATCGAGCATAGCGTTTCCTTGGAAGATTATCTACGAGGCAGGTGGAGTCGCTCTTCGAGCTTCGACTAGCCGTGTGTGTGGTTGTATGTTGGCATTTGTTAGTGATGGTGAATGTGGGGTTGGATGAGAGGTTTGTTTGTAGGTCTGTCCTCCTCCTTCCCTTAGTATAGCTGTGAGAGTGAAGCCAATAATTAGGTTTTTATTCAGCAAAAAATGATGTATTTTGGCTGTTGAAGCCTCCAATCAAAGTGTACTTATATAGTGATTACTACATTATAATAATGTTGTCATATTCATGCTCTTCTTTAAATCAGATATTGTTCTGTAGTAGATAAGGTGAATTATTTAATTTATATTGAAAATTCATGATAATTAATTTATACTATTAATTTAATTTATTTTATTAGCCTCAAACTTTCATATTCTCTTATTTTAATTTACATTTACTAAGAGTATTTTTGTACGATTATAATCTAAACTTAAATAGTATAAATTAATATACCAAATAGAGTTAAAATATCTATTTTACAATATTATTTAGCCTAAAACATGTATTCATGTCAACTAATTCACACAAAACTAAATAGCATATCTCGTTTATTAACATGACAAATTCTACTAAGCACCAAACAATGCCTTAAAGTTTGAATAGCTGAATAGGAGTATAATTTTAAACATTTATAGTAGTAAATTTTTACAATCCCTAAAGCAAATCTATTTTCACATAAGATATTGAATAAATTTTTACAATCCCTAAAGCAAATCTATTTTCACATAAGATATTGAATTATTTTCTTGTCATGATCTTTAATTTGATACACAAGGAAATTATATCATTTCCCATAATATGCCCACATATATTTATTTTAATCAAAATTTTCATAATATAAGTGACGAAATAGAAAACTAAAATAAAGGAAAAATCCCAAAAATAAAAGGAAAAAAGTTTAAATTATTTTAATTTTCGGCCGCCTAATTTGAATAATTCAACAAAGAAAAGAATACCCACATTTCTAGCTCACGCAAAATTCGACCAATCGCTGCCGCGCAATGGATCTCCCCCCGCCGCCCCCTAGCTTCCGCCGCCACCACCACCACCACCACCACCTCAGGTATGAAAACGTCCTCCGTCCTCCCAATTTCACCCCCCAACCCTATTCCTACCACCCCCCACCCCCGCCTCCATCAGATACCCGTTCGTTGAATATTACTCTTCCATTGAAACCCTATTTCCACCCAACCCTTCTTCCGCCCCCACCTCCGAGGGAAAACACGCCCTTGCGAATTGTTTATAATTATCCCAGGAGAAATCCTGTCTACGAAAATGAAAATTGTACTCGGGGCCGTGCTGATGATGCACGTGAATTGCCTGAAAATTGGAACCGAGATTTGCGTTGGGGTGCCACGGGAGTTCATAGAAAGGTTGCCGAGGCTGAAAGAGGATATCGTGATGGATATCGTGATATAATTCCTGAGAATTTTGAGTTGTATAGAAAGAGGGATGGTGACAGGATATGTGATAGTGGTCTTAGTGATTGGGGTTCTGACTTGGACAGAAGGGGGGACTATGATGAGAGGAGTTTGGATAGTGGTAGGAATGATTGGAATCGTGACTTGTACAGGGAGTGTGATTATGATGAGAGGAGATGGGATAGTCGTATGATTATGAACTACCGGAGTTGTGATTTGTACAGGGGTCCTAGTTTTGATGATGAGATGAAACGGGACTCTATTAGGTCCGCTGGAGTTTTGTATCGACTGGGAAACAGGCAGCCAGAACTTTCTGAGAATGATCTAAGGTTTGGTCGGGTTTTGTCTCGACTTGGAAACAGGCCACCAGAATATGATGAGGATGATCTGAGTTTTGGTGGAGTTTTGTCTCGATTGGGAAGCAGGCAACCAGAATTTGCTGATAATATTCCGAGTTTGGGTAGATTTAGTGGTAGGTTAGGGACTGGGGTTAGTAAGGGGGGGTTAATTTGGCCTGATAAGAAGAAGAAATTGCAGAAAAAGAATACATTACTTAGGAGTCAATTAGGAAAAATCCATAGCAGGCACGGTGGAGTTTTAAAATCTCAGCACTTTGCAAATGAGTCTGGTATATGTAGTTTCAAGGTCGAGGGAAAAGGGTCTGCGAAGACGGGGATGAAAATGGAAGTTAAGAGAGAGAGGGAGCAGAGTCCTATGGAGCTTGCTATTTCATTTAAGTCAAATGCTCTCTTGGCAAAGGCTATTGAGGTGCCATCTCATCCAGCTACTGAATCAAGAGATTCTGCAGCTAACCAGGATATTGTTTCAGATTACCAATTTTTATCTCAGGAAACTTCACCAGAGCATATGGATAAAGGAGGAACAAATCAGCCTTTGCTTGGAGCTGATTCACGGATGGAAAGAGATTATCATGCGATCAAAGTTGATTCTTGTAAACCCTTGGTCCCTAAGAGGAAGAGGAAAAGGAAAAGGAAAAGGAGCAATTTGAACACAAAATCTGCACAGAAGAGGAAGGGGAACACTTTGAGCACAAGATCTGCATCGTCATATGTGGTCCGTAGCGTAATTACTCGGTGTTCTGGCCATGCCGAGGGATTGCTAACTACTACTGAGAATGCTGACCATGTGCACCAGTTGAGAGCTGATGGGGTTGCACAGCAGGCACATGAGAACTTTTTATCTCAAGAAAATGCTGCTTGTGGAGACAGTTTGTGTTTCAATCCGGATGTGGACATTTCTAACAAATATGTACATGATGAAGCTTCTGTATGTGATGCAGATAGGGATGCAATCAAGCCCGTTAACCTATATATTAAAGTTGGTAGTGATACGGAAGATGAAGTTAGTGAACATCCTAATCTGGTTGAGACAATGCAAATGGAAAAGGATGCTATCATCTCTGATGTAGAATTTAAAGATGCTAACTCAGAGGACATTCTCCTAAGCCATGCTGATACAGCCCAAGTGATGTTAGATGCAAATCATTTCAGAAGTTTAGAAGGTGCTGCTGTTACAACATGTCCAAATGTTGCTTCTGAGGAGACTTCACCTGAGTTTGAAGCATCCTATTTTGATTATGTGGGAACTGATCTATCGCATAACGTTTACTCTGTTGAAGGATCTCCCAAGATGATAAGTGACGGAGAAGCTGGCTTATCTGTTGATAATTCATCCCCCAAGGTGATAAGTGACAAAGAAACTTGTGTATCTGTTGGCCGCTCATCCAAGGTTATTAGTAAGAGGAAACGTGAAGGCTCTCAGGTAGGTCTTTCGGGTACAAAGACCAATGTGAATGTCGAAACAGTTAGAATCATTGATGATGGAATTACAAAGTGTTTGCCAGAGGGTATTGTTACTGCTATGGATGGTGACTTTGTTGGTGAGAGAGATGGATGCAAGGATGTTCTATGCATATCAAAGAAAGTTAACGGCTTACAAGAAGGCCCCTCTGGAGCTGAAATTTCAGACTTACAGGTTCAATTTACTGCAAATGGCTCATTCCTGGGCCACCGTAAAAAGCAGAAACTTTCCAGCCCAAGATCAAGTCTCTCCTATATTTCTGAAGATGATACAATTGCAGTTGGGTTCAGTAAGGCGCCAATTCTTGAGCAGCATCCCACCAGGCCATCTGAATTGCGAGCTGAGCAAAGTGGGGATACTTCATCAGCATCCATAACCATCACACAATGCCGAACCACTGATGTGAGAGGTGATGTTAGTATTAATGACTTAAATTTTGCAAATCGGGATGAGAATCTGGTAGAGGGAGACAGATTACTAGGGAGTGATGATCTGGGTTTAATTGCTAGTGGCATATCGTGTTCTGACAGAAATGGTCCCAGTGCTTCTGATTCTGGAGATGAATCGTTAGCATCTAGCTTTGACATGCAATCTTGCATGTCTTCTCCTGAAGGGCTGCATGTTTACTTGGATTCATGTATTTTGGGAAGCACTAGGACATCAGCCAGCCTATCAGATACTGAAATGATTCGTCACAGTGAGAAAATCTCCAACAAAAAGCATGTGTTTGCTGATCCAAAAACCAGTTCTCTTGGGAAATGTTTAGAGGCAGCTGTAAACAAATCACAATCTAATCCTGGCATTCCACAATCTCCACATAAGGACACCAGTCAAGTGGTCAAAAAACTTTATCCTGTACATGGTAAACTAACTTGGCATAAGGACCAGGCTCCTTCTGCTGTTACTAAAGTTTTGCCTATGCATCATCATTTAAATTTTAGTAATACGAGGAAATTATATTCTTCTCATACTACAAAATCAAGGACGTGGTGTAGAACTGTTGACCCTACTGCTGCAGTTACGGAACCTAATGCAACACAGGAAGCTAGACCTTTACAGAGTTCATATATACGGAAAGGTAATAGTCTAGTGAGGAAACATGTCCCATCAAATGACGCTTCACATGGATTGCCTGGTTCAAGTTCCTCAGTTTATCGGCTAAGTCCTTGCCCCAATACTAAAAAGAATGACCTGGCATCTCAGTACAAGACTGGTGATGCGGATGTGTTAACTCTGAAGAGAGCAGGGCAGGTAAACACTTCTGAAACTACAAAAGCACTGACCCAAAATTGTAATAGGAATTTATTAAGTTGCTCTCCTTGCAACTCAGAGGAGCCTTTTCCCGTGAGTAATCCTCATGATTGTCCTCCCAAAAGTTTAGATGTCATGGAGGAGAGTATAAAGTCATCTCCAGCCCCTGAATGTCGAACTAATTCAGTCATCAACTCAGATTGCCAAAGTACAGCTGCAGAAGGGAACTCTGGGAAGAAGGTTATCTATGTCAAGAGAAGATCTTATCAATTGGTTGCGACTTCTAATTCTGATGATACATCTATATTAGGGGTGGATAATAGCCAGTCACGATTATCTGAGGGTTACTACAAAAATAGGGAAAACCAGCTTTTCAGAGCATCACCAGAAAATGACGTCAAAAGAGCGAATGAAAACCCTACCGCGTCTAGACTGGTCTCTCGCTCAATTATTCCTAAAATTTCTACCAGAAGGCAATCTGGTTTTGCCAAGAACTGCAGATCTTCAAAGTTGGCATTTGTGTGGAAATTACATGATAAACAGGCTTCAGAAAAGCATAAGAATTCTTTGGGAACTCGAAAAGTCTGGCCACGATTATTTTCCCCTAAAGTAGCTGGTTATTGGAGAAGTCTTATATTGGGTATGAAACCGTCCCGTTCCAACATCAGGTATGTGGTTATCTTCTGCATCTCCTCTTTTTCATTGCTGCAACTGCAATACCTTTTCGTCTTTCTGAGCTGGTTGGAACTAAACAAACATGCATCTGTTGCATATCTCTTTCTTCATCCGAGTTGTGTAGCCAAAAACTGCTGGTGTCAAGAAAGAGAGGTGCAATTTACACTAGATCAAGACATGGATATTCTCTTAGGCTGTCGAAAGTTTTAAGTGTTGGTGGCTCTAGTTTAAAGTGGTCGAAATCAATTGAAAGGAACTCGAGGAAAGCCGAGGAGGTTTGTAGAGCTCAAGTACTCATCGATATTCAGCTTAAATCATGTACGTAAGTATGTTATATTTGCTTTATTAATAGGAAGCTACAAGAGCTGTTGCTGCTGCTGAGAAGAGGAAAAAGGAAGAAAAGGGTGCTGTTCACATTGCTTCAAAGGGTAGAAATCATGTTTCTCGTAAGTGGGTTCCTAGTGTAAAGATGCATCCAGGTATGCCGCTCTGCAATCCTGGTGTGGCATTTAAAAAAAAATACTTCTATAGATAATTAGAGATGTACTGGATGTAAAATGCTTATTAATATTCCCCCAGTGTATATAACACTTCATGTGCATTTTTGGATCACGTAAACAGGTGAACGAATATTTCGTATTGGTTCAGATCGATACAAAATGGATCCAACAAGGAGGACTCTTCAGAGGATCACAGGTGGCTTTATATGCCCTTTCATTAGCTTCTCTGTCATTTGTGTTGGCCAATTTGTCATATTCTTCTATATTGTGTAGATTAACCAGCCTACTCTTTCCATTTTCGCAAATATATTTGCAGTTATTTCATGAAAGCGTTTATATGTATTTTTTTACGAATGGGTTCTTATGTTCTTCTATGTTTCTTGAGCATTTTCATTGTTTGAATGCTATGTATGATTTACTGTAACTTTGGAGCAACTACTCTGATCAACTGCCTCTGTAGAGTCATATATCTTTGGTTTTTGGTTCTTTTACCATTGAATATGAGAGCTAATCTGGTTTTTCTTGTGTTTCACAGTGATATGATCATCACTGTAGCCATTATTTGTAGAAATCTAATCATCAGATCTCGGCTCTTCTTGCATAACTTGCAGATAATGAATCATCATCATCAGTAACTCCTCAGTCAAAAAAGAATGTTAAGAGATCTTATATCCCCAGGAGATTATTGATCGACAATGAAGAGTAAGTTCTCTTGCATGTCTCTGCTTCAGGAATCTTGTGCTTTTAATTGAAGAAGTCCTTTATAAATTTACAATTTTTTACTAGCAATGGAGATGCAGTAACAGAGACAGGCTTTGAGCACATTTTTAGTGGTCATTTTGATATCTTGAATTTTGTTTAGATATGTTCGAATTGGAAATGGTAACCAGCTGGTTAGAGATCCAAAGAAACGTGTCCGTGTCCTTGCAAGCGAGAAAGTTCGCTGGAGTTTACGAACTGCCCGATTGCGATTGGCTAGAAAGAGTAAATATTGCCAGTTCTTCTCTAGATTTGGAAAATGCAACAAGGATGATGGGAAGTGTCCGTACATCCATGATCCCTCTAAAATAGTAGTTTGTACGAAATTCCTGACTGGTTCATGCACCAATAGCACCTGCAAATTGACGCACAAGGTAATAAGTGATTTTTGTCTTATGGTGCTCAGTGTATGGTATCTCTGTGTATTTATGCAATGACTATTTTTTATGTAGGTTATCCCCGAGAGGATGCAAGATTGTTCATATTTTCTGAAAGGTACTGAGTGGTGCATATTTTGGTTGTTGTTGGTCTTCGTCTAAGATCAACAATCTAGTATCTCATTCTTGTTTTTACAGGTTTGTGCTCCAATGACGATTGTCCTTATAGACATGTACATGTCAATCCCGATTCAAGTGTTTGTGACAATTTCCTCAGAGGCTACTGTGCTGATGGCAATGAGGTATTACTTGTCTCCGCTTCTATGTTCTCAAGTTTTGAATGATATTAATCTTTTGTGTTTTGCTATTCTACAAGAGGAGTTCTTTTCAGAAAACACAGGGAATGACAACCTCAGCTTATTGCATTATTTTCAAATATAGCTTCTTTCTATCCCTTTTGTCTCCTTGTTGTGTATTGCCTGTTAAAAAGTCCACCCTCAAGCTAGAGAGCCGGATTTTGAAGCACAGCAAAAGCTACCACCATATTCCATGGCATGCGATATTTTAAGATGCAACACGCGCCAGTGCTCATGTTTCTGAACTTGCAGTGCCGGAAGAAACACACCTACGTCTGCCCTGCTTTTGAAGCAACTGGAGCGTGTCCTCAAGCATCGACATGCAGGCTACACCATCCGAAAAAGAAGACAGAAATGAAACCAACTATCGAGAAAAAGGTTGTAAGAGGCCGCTACTTTGATGGCGGACTAGTAGGAGTTGATGACTGGAGCTCAGCATCGGCACCTGTCGAGAAGCTCTCGTCAAAAGGTAAGGATGACATAGTTGTGCATGAAGGACAATTCCCTGATTATATTAGCTTAGAAGTTAGTGATAATGAACTGTGTGATGATTATGGCGTCGAATCGATATAGCGTGTCGTACTTATATATATTGTCTCCAGCCATTGGCAGCCGGTAGACGAACAACATAGTTGTAGAGGTGCAGGCTAAGTTCATGATGTGTAATCTATACTTGTAGGTTTGACCGTTTCTAGTCACAGTTTACAGGTTTAGGTATAGGATTTTGTAAGAACAATTTATGAAATGAAATTTGAAATTAGTTCTTATAACACACAAAAACTACTTATCCTCGAACAACAAAATGAGGACTCAAGTGCGAGAGACAGAGAGAGAAGAACAGAAGCATCGCAGGATCAAACATTGCTGCTGCCACCTCAGTTTCAGGCTTTCAGCCGTAGAACAAGAGACGATGAAAGCGGAATCTGAGACGAGGAAGCAGCCGGGAGGTAATAGTGGCTCAGCAGCACCAATAGGCATGCCCGAATTTAACCATATGCATATTACTCTTTTGTGCTCGAAAAATAGTCTATTTTGCTATTGTGTTGCGTTCATCAAAATTAATCCATTTCTATTTGTGATAACTTTTTTCACTACAAATTGGACGTGGATCACATTATCCAATAATATTACTTCAACTAGTTTTTCTCGTAATTTATCGATTCTGCATTAATACTCATCATGATTTTTAAACACTAGTTTTAGAGGAGGAGAGAGTATAAGGATTCAGGTACTACTCAAGTTAAATTTCATAATATAATTCTTGAGCATTTAAAGCGATTTTTTTAGAGTAATAATTAAATCCACTAATAAAAGGCCCACAAAAAGCACCATAAAGGTAACAACTTAATTGAAAATTAGTAGTACTACTCAAAAAACGAACACGCACACAATGAGGCGGAGCCACCAGCGGAGGCGGCGGTTCTCCTCCGATTCCGACGCGGATTTCGAAGAGGAAGAAGAAGAAGACGCCGACGACGCGTCGTCCTCGGCGGCGGCGCGGCGACGGTTGAGGGTGATGAAGTGCCTGTCGTGCAAGGAGGACTACGGCGATCGCAGCGCCGGCACGTGCCGTGAGTGCTACGAGGAGGCCGGCGAGACGGAGGAGGAACACAAGCGAGAGATTGAGGAACTCAAGTCCAAGGTCAATTTCCTCCGTCTCCTCTGTTCCACCTCCAACTCCGCAGCTAAGGCCAACACCCCCTGCTTCTCCGACGTCGTTTTGGTCGCCTGTGGATCGCCGGATTCCCCCGATATGCTCTGCAACTCCCCCTCCATCCCCGCCCATCGCGCTGTTTTGGTACACTACAGTCTCTCCTATACTTACAATTCTATATTAGCTCAATTTTTTAAATCCAGTATAATATCCATTATCTCGATCAAACCGTGATGCTACAGCAACTGATTGTTCGATCGCACATAGTCTGGATTTAGCCCTGTGTTATCAACTTTAGCAAGTTCTCCTGCTTAATCATTTCTACATTATCTCGATCAAATTACACGCAAACAAGTGTAGTTTTTAGTATTTTTATCGATCAATCCGTGATGCTACA
This sequence comes from Salvia splendens, assembly GCF_004379255.2. Lineage (NCBI taxonomy): Eukaryota > Viridiplantae > Streptophyta > Magnoliopsida > Lamiales > Lamiaceae > Salvia > Salvia splendens. The sequence continues at coordinate 6,848,840 of NC_056033.1, read as the reverse complement.
GCAAATCATTGTTCAATTATTTGGTAGCTGCTTATTCGTAGTTTGTGGATTGCTACACAGGCGAGTCGATCGCCGGTATTTAGGGCAATGCTTGAAAACGAGATGGAGGAGAGGCTGAGCGGGACAATCAAGATGAAGGACGTCTCATATGATGCGCTCCGAGCCTTCGTCAACTATCTCTACACCGCAGAAGCTTGCCTTGACGAGAACATGGCTTGCGATCTCTTGATTTTGGCTGAGAAATACCAAGTGAAGCACCTCAAGACCTACTGCGAGAAATATCTCATGTCCAGACTCAACTGGGAGAATTCCCTCCCTTACTACGCCTTCGCCCACCAGCACTGCGCCAAGACCCTGCTAGACTCCGCCCTCTCCCTCGTCCTTGACCACATGGACAAGGTCACCAAGCGGGACGAGTATGCCGAGCTGGTTGACAAGGATCCCCGTGTTGTCGTTGACATCTACGAAGCCTATCTCTCCAAGCAGATCAACACTGCTGCCACCAAAGATTCAACACCCAAGGCCCCTTCCTAGCTGTGAGTTGCTCTATTGCAGTTTGCTTTGGGATCAATTGCAAGAAACATTCCATCGAACATGTTGGGTTTATTTGTGATCGACAAAACTTACATTTAGATATAAATGATAATGGCATTATCTATTATGCATATTCCCTTGCCTAAAAAAATGTGTGTTTATCTTACAACCGCTTCTCACAAGCTAAAAGCTTCCAGTTTGAATGTGGCCCCTCTCCGGAGTCAAACATGAAGGGCACCCATCCTACTGCCTTTGCGATTTCTTCGAGTTGTTCGATCACAGCAGTGGTGTCGCGTATGTAAACGCGCCCGCCTGGTCTGAGGATCCGGTCCATCTCCAGCATTATGTTGGTTATGTTACATCTGGGAGAAGAGACATGATCATCATGTTTTACTGAGAGCTGTATATGAATTTAAGTCTGAAAATTTCTTACCTCCTCTGTTCTACAGAGAAGAGGCCTACTGCATTCAGCAGATCGTATGTTCTTGGATATGTGGCAAACGGCTCACACCAGTCATGCATTACACCTATTAAACCACGGTCGTATATCAAAGGCAGCGTATTGGGACCGCCAACTGGGACGACATTCATGACCCAGCTGCTGAACTGGAAATCCACCAAAGCTGCTGCGTATCTACATTGCACGACAATGGCGTTCATCATAGTTGAAACGGAACCCTAGTTCTTGAAATGAAGAGAGACAGAGAGAGATGATTACCCTCCATATCCAGCTTTCATGTCCATGACGTTCCGCAGATTCATCTGATTGAGGTGAAAAGCACCAACATATCCTCTTACGATTTCATTCGTATATTTTGAATCTGCTTTGTAGAGTTCCTTCCTAGATTTCTCAGCATCCATTTGTATGGTGAATAGCCTGTCTGGTGGGCTGTGGAGGCGGGCAGGCCAGTCAGAAGTATTAGTTCCATAGCCATTTTCAGGCAAGCGCGTGATGCAAGCCTTCACCTCCGCGTACCTGAAACCTAAACACGTTACCTCAATCCTACATAACTCAAACTAGGAGATGTATCTCAGAAAAATCTGCTACCATATATCTTCTGGATTGTCATCACTGCTACATAGCGATGGCTGTGCATTAGGTTCTCGATTGAGGTAGCTACTATTGTTTAGAGGCTTCTGCCAAATGGCGATATACTCTTCCTTATTGACTAGTTCCCAACAAATGTTGCTGGTGAGATCCTCCATTGCTGTGAAAACACAAGATTATCATTCGAACATTGGAAAACAGTAAATGAAACAAGTGGTTGAGAAATAAATAGCCAAGATTGGCTACCTCTCCACTGCTCCCCAAGTTCGTTCTCAGACTTGTAAACGGGCTCTGCTTCCCACACGAAGTATCCTCCCCCTCTAAGTAGGCGATTCGCCTCAAGTAGCAAAATCCCACCTTAATCAGACAAAAAAATCAGATTCTGATCAGAAGTCAGAACAAACAACACCTAATTCAGTTTCGCTCTTTTGCTGTAATCTCACACCAAGATTTTGTTGATGCATACCATCAACAGTCCAATTAACTCCACACCTAGAGCAATGAACCAGGTCGAATGCTTGGCTTGGGTAAGGCAACCGGTGCCTTCCAAATGTAGCTATCATGGCAGGTACGCCTCTCTCTAATGCAAGTTCGATCTGGTTATGATGAACATCTCTTGGAGCTATTGAAAGAGTTGTTACATTCCGTTCCAGTAGGTAGGCCCCAAAACTCGCAAGTCCAGAGCTGATATCCAAAGCAACTCGTGTATGACGGCCAAATGCAATCTCAGGAACCATCTGTATCACATGCTTCAGAGATCAATCTAATGCAAACAGAACTTAAACCTACAGAGAAATGAGGACAGAAGCAAACCTTGGATATCTGATCCAAGTATTTGTTCGTGCCACGGATAAATTGAGGCCCATCTCCTGGAAATACAAGCTTGTCATCTTTTCTCAACACTGGATCTTTGTTCACCCTATCCACAAGCGTATGAGGTATGTTGTCGAACCAGACCTGCACTAACGTTATCATATATATGCAGTTATCTTCAGTTTGAAGAACACTCAACCCTCCGAATTAGGATCAAAATCTGCCTTCCACCTCTTTGCTCCCTAGCTATTGCTACAAACTAGTTATTCAACATTTCTTGATCAAGAATCTCACAAATTCTGTACTACTTGTGATTACTTTAAGAATTCGTTCTATGTTGTGATCCCACTCACCCAGAAATTTCTTCCTATCATGCCATTAAGAGCCTCATCTAATCTACATTGAACTCAAAACACATTTTCCCCCATCACAATGAGATCAAATCCAAGAAACCAACAAATTTGGAACAAAAAAAAATCAAGAAAGTTGTACCTCATCCCTGCTTTTCGGCCATGGAATGTGAAGCTTGTATCCTTTAGGCCTCGGCACCAAACAATCCAATCCTTTCCCCTTCTCAGACAAATTAAGTTGGAAATCACTATCCACATCGTCCAAACCAGGAGCATAATCATTCATATTCATCTCACAAATACTAAATTTCTCAACTCTAACTACTTTTCTCTCCCCCCTCTCATCACTGGTGTTGGAAACCACCACTATGCTCTCTATCAGCCCTTCATCGAATTCCCCAACTAGGAAATCCTCCGTCATCGTTCCCAGCTCATTTATGATCCCTGTTCTCTCCAGCACCGGCCTCTGCGTCACAGGAGGAGATGGCGCTAAAGGGGTGGTTTCAGCAGCTGGATTGGTGTTGGAGAAGGAGAGCTGTTGGTTCTGGGGTGTGGGAATGGTGTATGCAGAGAAGCATTTGAATACAACGAAGACAGAGAAGGAGAGGAGTGAGAAAGATATGATCTTTGTGAAGGTTGAGAGGTTGGTGGAGAGGGGTGATGATGAGCTTGTGTTCATGGGCTTCATTTTTGAGTGTGTATGGATTTTGTTGATGCAGAAAAATGGCAGAGGAAGATAGAGTTTGATGAGAGAAGGGTTTTGAGATTCACGGCACGTAGCCGAAAAGCGATGATATGCAAGTTATTTATGCTATGCACACTTATTTATGCTAATACTTAAATTTAGTTTGACTCTATATTGGTGTAATATTATATCGAATCAAAAGAAATAATAGTAACTATTACCACATAAGTATAATGTAAGAACATTGAACTATTGAAATAAAAGTACATCTTTTTATTGGAATGATCATGCTCTTATGTTCATACGCACACAATATTACGGAGTACTTATTATTCTCTTCAAAAGTCACAAGCATTGTATTACTCCTAATTTTCATACTTTATCCATACTCTAAGGTGTTGTTCGGTTGTCATGACTAACTATTATGTGATAATTCATTTAGGACTAAGTTGCGAGATTATTTTAGTTGGAGGAAAGTGGTTATGACTAACTGTCACATTATTATCCCTTTAAGATTAAGTTGTTAGCATGAACCAAATACAATATATATTTAATTCTAAAATATTAATCTAATAAACTGAAATAAGCCATTAAAAGTAATAATTTTGGGGACCCTGTGTATTTTAATACGAAATTAATAATGTATAAAGAAATAAAAAATAATTAAAATAATGTTAATGGAGAATGAGATTCATATATTAGCATTGAAAAGTTTTTCAAAATCTAGATAGTTTAAGTTTGGTATATGGTCAGAAAATAAGAAGAGTAAAAGTTAAATATTTAAATTTGTCTCTTTTGTTATAGCATTAGTAATGGATAATTGCAAAAAAATAATCTAATGTTCCAGTTTTAATAGTACTACTATATAAATGCCTTGTCAACAACCCCCCTCCCCCCCCCCCAAAAAAAAAAAACTTGAAAGAGATAGAATAACTGTACAGATAATTTGGTTTTTTGTAGACATTTTTATGTTGAAACGTTCGGTATTTTTATATAATTATGATAAAGTCGATATATTTTTATTAGAATGCTAAAACTAAGTAATTTGTTTTTAAAACAGTGAAACAAAGTAGCAAGAGGACTGATGGGTGAAAAATAACTAAAAAATGCACATGATTTTGTCTTTGCAAATTAATGAATACTACTAAATACTACCACTCCATATCTTAAACGTGAGTGATAGTAGGTACAACAACATTGAAGCATCTCAAGAAATTCAAGTATATATGTGATGATGTTCTTAAAAAGAAGATTCAAATCAAAACCATTTGTGTGATTCTCTTCTCATCTGCCACTATTCAACTCCTCCTTCCTCATCCAAGACTAACTCATATTCATAGCATGTAGCTTCACGAACCATGTATACGAGCGTCTTACATTCGTTTCGTGCAGATCAAGAGCTTCCAATCCGAATAAGGACCCTCTTCTGTGTCGAACATGTGAGCAATCCATCCCATCGTCTCTGCAATCTCTCGAAGCTCATAGATCACAGCGGTCGTGTCACGTTGTAAGCACGCCCATCTGGCCTCAGGATTCGATCCATCTCCAACATAATATTTCTCACATTACACCTGCACATACAATACAAGAATAGCATCATAATTCTTGGTATAGTTAGTTACTTACTTACACTTGCACATAAAGAAATCAAGTGTACCTTTTCTGCTCAACAGAGAAAAGCCCTGCAGCATTGAGCAGATCATATGTTCGAGGGTAAGTGTCGAACGGCTCACACCTAACCACACGTAACATATGAAAACGTCGCATATAATTAAATACGAGATGAGATAGTAATATTCACTTGTGCGTACCAATCGTGCATCACTCCTATAAGGCCCCCCGGTCATATATCACAGGCAGTGTGTTTAGACCACTCAACGGAACTACATTCATAACCCAACTATTAGCCCGGGATTCAAGCAAAGCTGCTGCAAACCTACACATTTTTCAAACCAAAGAAATGCCTCAAAACAACCAGAACATATGAAAAAGGGTTGAGATGGTTGATTTATCTGTACCCTCCATATCCAGCTCTCATGTCCATCACATTGCGTATCTTCGCCTCGTTTATCTTGAAGACAGAAACATATCCATCCACAATGGCATTGCAATATAAGGAATCTGCCCTATACAGCTGCCTCCTAGACACATCAGAATCTGTTTTTATGCTCAAGAGCCTGCCCGGTACACTATGGAGGCGCGCAGGCCAGTCAGATCTTAGCCCCGTTGCCATCCTCAGGTAGACGCGCTATGCATTTCTTCGCCTTCACACGCCTGCAGAAAACCAAATCTTGCTAGTCTTTCTTCATTACAAAGAGGTGTGACAGGGCTAAACAAATAGTAAATACCATAAATCATCTGGATTGTCATCTTTGTCACAAAGCGAAGGCCGTATGTCTGGAAAGAGGCTTCTGCCAAACAGCAATGTAGCCCTCCTTAGATACTAGTTCCCAGCAAAGGTTTCTAGAAAGATCCTCCATTTCTGTTGAAAGAGATAAGGTAAAAGGTCTGTGAATGGATCCATAATGAAGTAAAATAGAATCTAACCTCTCCATTGCTCTCCCAGCTCTCCTTCGTACTTATAAACCGCGTCTGCCTCCCAAACGAAGTATCCTCCACCTCTAAGAAACCGGTTTGCCTCAAGAAGCAAAATCCCATCTTCAAAACAAGAAAATTTTACACAGATTTTGAATCAATGGATCAAGACTCTGAAAACAGAGAATTTATATTGATGATGTTGAACATAACTAAAACTCTGTTTTCTTGAATTGATCCCTTTTCAGTTTAGGACTAGACCATTTTTTTCTCTCAAACGACATCAAGATTCTTGCTTTTATCCAATTTTCTTTCTCATGCTAAGCTTCATGAAAGAGGCATACCATTAAGAGTCCAGTTGATTCCACATCTAGAGCAACGGATCAAGTCGAATGCTTGGCTTGGGAAAGGAAATCGATGGGTTCCAAAGGAAGTCATCATAGCCGGTACACCCCTCTCGAGGGCAAGCTGAACACGCTTCGCCTGATCTTTCCCAGCTACTGAAAGAGTTATCACATTCCTCTCTACCAAGTAAGCACCAAAATCTGCAATGCTCGAACCAATAACATCTAGAACAACTCGTGTCCGTTGGCCAAACGCAATCTCAGGAACCACCTAAGTTCAATCATACCACAAAATCAAGCCCAAGTAAAAACAAAAACAACATTACAAATCCAAAAGATGATGAATTAAACCCTCCACCTGTTCCAAGTTCTGATCTGATTTAGACCCAACTTCTGAAGAAAACACAAGTTTATCATCTTTTTTCGACACCCCTTCATTATCTTTGGCCTTATAACGTATATTATCAAACCACACCTGCATTTCATTTCAACATCTTAAATTAGTATACTTTGATCAGAACTTGCCATTTCATCTCTAGATTCTAAATCATTCCACACATTTGAAATCAATTTTTTGAAAATTGCATAGTAAAAATCTCAAATATTTTACTGTACATAATCAAGAACTCTGATCAAAATCATATTTTGATTAGAACTTGCCATAAACCAATCAATCTTCATCTCTAGATTCCAATCATTCTTCACATTTGAAATCAATTTTTATACTAAAAAAATCTCAAACATGTTAGTGAATATATTCAACAATTTTGGCTACTGCCTTCCAATCCTTGCTAAGATCAGTAGCTATCCAATAAATCAAAACAATAAAACGCCATAAAAGTAAACTGAAAAAATCAAGGAAGTTTTACCTCATCCATGCTCCTTGGCCATGGCATTGGAAGCTTGTACCCTTTAGGCCTTGGCACCAAACAGTCAAATCCTTTAGAAACAGCTCCCACATTCTCCAAAAAAGGAACATAATCACTCATATTCATATCACAAACTCTAAGTTTATTCACCTCTCCCTCATCATTCTCTCCCTTAACCTTCTCACCAATATCACCAACCTTGGCATTCTCCACTAATAACCCCTCATCAAATTCCCCAATCATGAACTTAGAGGTCATGATCCCCAGCTCATTTATGATCCCTGTGCTCTCAACCAGCGGCCTCTGCGGCCGGGATGGGGAGGGGGCAGGTGGGAAAGAGGTGTTTGTGGAGGTGGAGTTGAAGAAGTAAAGGTGCTCATGTTGTGAGTATGATGAGAAATGTTTGGAGAGGAAGAAGAGAGAGAAGCAGAGGAGGGGGAGGAAAGCTACAGTCTTTATGAATGCTTGGATGGTGATGGTGATGGTGATGGTGATGGTGATGGTGTGGGATGATGATGATGAGCTTGTGCCCTTGCCTTTCATTGTGGAGTATCTTTTTGTGTGTGTGGGAGAGAACTCAGAGAAGTGAGAATGGGATTCACATTCTTAGAGGTATGGAAAATTCAAGAGTCACTGACCATCTCAGAAACCATGCATCACTAAATATTGTTCCTTTTATAATTACTACTCCTACAAACTTTAGATTATTCAAACACAGGAGAGGAAGATGAGAGAGAAAAAATGTACAAGAGTTGTTTGAACAGATCTTTTTTATTACTGCTCCCTATTTATAATTATATAAAAATGCTAATTAGTTTAGATTGGAGTGATTTGAATTATATTCCATATCTAATGAAGTAAATCAAAAGAGAAAAGGAAATAAATCAAAAGAGAAAAGGAAATAAATCATAATCCATCTCTTCTAAAATTCTCTCATACATATGAAGTGTTCCGACTAAATTCAATTTTGTGTTGTTTAAATTAAATACAATATTTTTTTTACCATAAATAGCTCATAAGTTCCTTTGAATCGTTCGTACTCCTAATCATAACTATACACCCTATAACAGCGGCGTATCCAGTAAGAAACAGGGGTACAACTGTACCCCAAAATTCTATAACTAGTATATTGAAATTTTGTGCAAGTATACATAATCAAAATGGTGCATTGGTTGAAATCTCCAATGTTATGGCTGAAAGCGTGGGTTCGATTTCTATCACCCATATTTTTGCATGCTAGTGTGTTATTAGTCATCTTTCTTATCCTCTTTCTTACTCTCTTACGCTAGCTGTGTTATTAGTCATCTTTCTTAGTGACTATGTTTTAATTATTAATATCATTAGATCTAAATCAACTTTCTTTCAAATTTCATATTTTAATCACTTGATTTTTGTTTTCTGCGCACCTCTTTTATAGTACACCTTTCTTTCTTACACTCATTTGTAGCTCTCTTATGGCTTTGTTTTCTTCAACTTTTACTTTTTGTTGAAGAATATATATTTTAAAATCAAACTTTTCCTCAATGCTCGTTTATGATCATACATAAAATATGAAAAATATATTTGACGTAAAACATGAGAAATAAATTATATAGAAAATGGTAAGGATGCATTATGTCGTTTTTTAAAGTAATTGAAGTTTTTGCCTAAAATAAGTCAAACGATGATTTTTAATTAAAAAATACATTCTGCAAAATTTAAAATAAAATTTTCATTAATCCATTTTTTATATGTGATGAACTTTCTTAAGCAAAAAATTTAAAACAACGATTTTGTTCAAAATCAAAATAAAGAGAAGAAAATTGATCTTTCGGATTTTGAAGTTTTATATTGTGGTGATAATTTTTTGCACCCCAAATCAAAAATCCTGGATTCGCCCTATAATGATATATCATAAATGTTTGTTTTTTGCATTGAAGAGTTATTATTTTAATTACATGGCATGTTGACCGGTTTTTATTATACCTGAATTAATTGTTTCAATTAATCATATAAATAAGATATAGTAGTAAGATACTAATAATTACAGCTTCGACTACAAGCAAAGAAGAAATAACAGAGTTATCACCATCCGGTTTCCTCCAGTTTCAACTATAAATACACGCATTTTAGCGACTTTAATATAAAAGTAGGCACGGCAGGGATTAGTGAATCGCTAAGCCGTTTACGGCACGATTTTGTTGAAAAGAGGAGATTTTTACATAAAGTCAAAACAAAAAGAAGCAAAGCTCGAGAAGAAGAAAACAATAAATTTTACTTTATTTATTTCGTAGACTTTTGTATTTATTTTATACAATTTTCTTTATGTGTAGTATTTGATTATTCTCGAATAATTATATGCGTCATTAAGTTGAGGCTTAGTTACTCGATTTTTGGTTTTGCTGAGAATCCTAACATATTTTTAAAATGCCAAAATGGGTATTAATAACTTAATATGGTTAGGCATAAGACGCGTTTCACTATGCCAAATCAATTAATTTTAAACAATCCACGTTCACAATTAATTATACAATTAGTAAAGGTCAAAAATGATTCGACAACAAATATTTCTAGATGAGATCTACCTACTTGTTTGTTCTAAAATAAAAGCTTAGATAATCGGTAAACAATTTCCAAGTAGTAATATAGTTGGTATATTAAATAAGATAACTCTCCGTTAGAGTAAGCAAAAACAAAGAAAAGAAAAAAAAAGAAAAGCTAGATAATGATTTTCAGAGTAGAAAAAAGATGTAGATTATAATAATGGACAAAACATGATGAAGTAATCAATAATTTTACTAAATGCAATTGAATTCATCTAATAGAGAGAATAAAATTAAAAAAAATCTTAATTGTAAAAACAAAAAAAACTACTTGCATTATCTTTAAATAGTGAAAATCTACAAAGAATGCTTTTTCTTCAATAGATAAATGTAGATATAGTCCAATCCTAAACGAAGCGAAATTTTTATTTTTCCATTGCAAATGTAGCTACTTTATGTATATAGAATTACAATTAACACACCCTACACTCACATACACTAACTTTTTGAAAGGTGTAAAGACTAAAGAGTGAAATATTTAATCAAATACTAACAATTATAATAAGAATAAAACATTGTACTTATAAATTTAACTATTTTAGATTTAGCGATCTAAAGTGACTGAAATAGGTATTTTTTCTTGAATGCACTTTAATTTTGTTTTCTACGTCGAGGTCGTCAATTTATTCACTTTTTACAAGGTTGCTGATGGAGTACGGACTAAACAAGCCCAACAGCAGTGACGGCCCATCAGCCCAAAGCCCAAGGAAGAGTATCAGATCGGCATTACCAAAGAGTTCGGCCCCAGCCTACAGCTCGGTAAAAGCCAACCAATCAGTTCGGCATTACCAAAGAGTTCGGCCCCAGCCTACAGCTCGGTAAAAGCCGACCAATCAAGCTCTACTCTCAGACCGGCAAAAGCTGCTCGGCAATAGTTCAGCAGTTCGGTCTCAGTATTTGACCGAACTGGGAGATAGTCAACTCATGTCAGAACCTCCACGATCTCCACTACACCCACGATCTATTTAGTGGTGTCAAGCAGTCATTAACTCATGCAGGATAGTGGGCCCATGCAGGATCGCATGACCTCCACGACATCCACAACCATCATTAGTGGTGACGCAAGCCACGATCTTAGTTCAATGTATAAATAGAACTTAGATCAGATAGATTAAGGGGTCTCTCTCTCTCTCGCTCTCTAGAGATAAAATATCAAATAGCAAGTTTGTATTTGTAAGCTGTAGAAAACAGATCAAGCAATACAACTCTGCCCTCTTTTCTTCCCGTGGACGTAGATTTACTTCAGTAAATCGAACCACGTAAAATCTCTGTGTCGTGATCTGCATTTTCATTCTCTACCAGCATTTACAAACATCAGAAATTCGCGGATTCATCAAAGATGTTTATTTCATCAGACCAAAGACGAGTCCGGTCAAAGATGTTTATTTCATCCGACCAAAGACGAGTCCGGTCAAAGATGTTTATTTCATCAGACCAAAGACGAGTCCGGTCAAAGATGTTTATTTCATCAGACCAAAGACGAGTCCGGTCAAAGATGTTTATTTCATCAGACCAAAGACGAGTCCGGTCAAAGATGTTTATTTCATCAGACCAAAGACGAGTCCGGTCAAAGATGTTTATTTCATCAGACCAAAGACGAGTCCGGTCAAAGATGTTTATTTCATCCGACCAAAGACGAGTCCGGTCAAAGATGTTTATTTCATCAGACCAAAGACGAGTCCGGTCAAAGATGTTTATTTCATCAGACCAAAGACGAGTCCGGTCAAAGATGTTTATTTCATCAGACCAAAGACGAGTCCGGTCAAAGATGTTTATTTCATCAGACCAAAGACGAGTCCGGTCAAAGATGTTTATTTCATCAGACCAAAGACGAGTCCGGTCAAAGATGTTTATTTCATCAGACCAAAGACGAGTCCGGTCAAAGATGTTTATTTCATCCGACCAAAGACGAGTCCGGTCAAAGATGTTTATTTCATCCGACCAAAGACGAGTCCGGTCAAAGATGTTTATTTCATCCGACCAAAGACGAGTCCGGTCAAAGATGTTTATTTCATCAGACCAAAGACGAGTCCGGTCAAAGATGTTTATTCCATCAGACCAAAGACGAGTCCGGTCAAAGATGTTTATTTCATCAGACCAAAGACAAACATCAACTTACCCCGTACCTTTATCCAGAATGCCGAAGTGACTCGCTTCGCCGAAGTAATTCACTTCGCTTTTCGGGGGGGGTAGTGATGGAGTACGGACTAAACAAGCCCAACAGCAGTGACGGCCCATCAGCCCAAAGCCCAAGGAAGAGTATCAGATCGGCATTACCAAAGAGTTCGGCCCCAGCCTACAGCTCGGTAAAAGCCAACCAATCAGTTCGGCATTACCAAAGAGTTCGGCCCCAGCCTACAGCTCGGTAAAAGCCGACCAATCAAGCTCTACTCTCAGACCGGCAAAAGCTGCTCGGCAATAGTTCAGCAGTTCGGTCTCAGTATTTGACCGAACTGGGAGATAGTCAACTCATGTCAGAACCTCCACGATCTCCACTACACCCACGATCTATTTAGTGGTGTCAAGCAGTCATTAACTCATGCAGGATAGTGGGCCCATGCAGGATCGCATGACCTCCACGACATCCACAACCATCATTAGTGGTGACGCAAGCCACGATCTTAGTTCAATGTATAAATAGAACTTAGATCAGATAGATTAAGGGGTCTCTCTCTCTCTCGCTCTCTAGAGATAAAATATCAAATAGCAAGTTTGTATTTGTAAGCTGTAGAAAACAGATCAAGCAATACAACTCTGCCCTCTTTTCTTCCCGTGGACGTAGATTTACTTCAGTAAATCGAACCACGTAAAATCTCTGTGTCGTGATCTGCATTTTCATTCTCTACCAGCATTTACAAACATCAGAAATTCGCGGATTCATCAGTTGCCATCTTCAAAGAATGTAAAACGCAATTAACATATCAAATCTTATACTATTACTAAAGCAAACCACAGTAAAATTACTACCAACACAACAAAATTGGTGTATCCACAAAAAAGGTCAATATATCAACACAATTTATAATTATTCAAGGTCAAAGTAAGATAATTTTAGTAATATGCTTTTTCTTGTTGAAAGCTTTAACACACATCCAAGAAAGCCACAAAATAATAAATAATATTCTTAATTAATAACTAAATTTCATAGACCTTTGTTCTAACACTCCATAGACCTTGAAGATCTAACAAAACTATATATACATAGACACACAAACGTACACACAATGTCTTCTACACACTCATTAATTATATAAGAACATTCCTTCCAAGGAAGAAAAAAAGGAAGGAAAGTTCTAAGAAGATTCCAAGGAATCCCCGGACATCATTTCCTTAAACTCCTCGAAATCCAGCAATCCATCGGAGTTTGTGTCGTAGACGCCAATCATCTGCATACAATCATTTCCACACCTCTTCTCATCATCCCATAACCCTAATCTCCCTAATGCAATCCGCAGCTCCTCGCCGGAGATGAATCCGTCTCCGTTAAGGTCAAAAACCCCGAACGCCTTGCGAAGATCCTCCTCCTCGGCCCGATGCTCCTTGATTTCGCACGTATTTTCCTGAACTATTATTCTGTTTAAGGTTTGATAGAAAAAGATAAAATCGAAAAAATTTAGGGCTTTATCGCCCACTAGAAGCTCCAGCTCGGCCCGCTTTGCCTGCAGGCCGAGCCTGTCGAGGAGGGACATGAGCTCCTCGACGCTCACTAGACCATCTTTGTTGCGGTCTAGCTCGTCGAAGATTTGGTGCAAGTGATATGTTGTGAGAGGGTACATTGTGATTTGTGATTGTGTTGGGAATGAATGAATGAATTTAGTAGAAATTGAGAATGTTTGGGGTTTGTGTTATGATGTGTGAGTTGAGTAAAATGCGTGTCTGTATTTATAGAGGTGGAATTGATTAAGAAATTTATGTTGTACGAAGGTACGGATATTGTTGGAGGGGATTTTTTGATGAGATGGAAATTTCGTGGAAAGAGAGTGGGAGAAATAAAAACAAAGTTAGGAACATTCTGGTTTTGAATGGATCTTTTGGTTTCATCCAATGAGGGGATATAGATGAGCTTAATGCATGAAATTGAATTTCTATTTTGGGATTGTTTATTTTTTGAAGGATGGACCAGCACACAATTCTTAAGATTTTTTTGTTTTTTGGTTGTGGGTGACATATGGCATGTATTGTCCAAGTCTTGGTGATGTAACTCGTGTAAGTAGAATAATTTTAAATCAAGTGGAAATTTGGAACTAGAAAAAATGGTGAGATTGTGGACTTCTTGATTTCAAGATTTTTTTACAATTTATATGTAATAAATGAATTCTAGTAGCAAGTACTATATACTATAATATATTATGTTTAGTCCACCATTTCCTACCGCAGAATTAGAATCGTGATAATGAACTAGAAACGTAATTTCTTCTGTCTCAACTAAATTGAGTTAAATTTTTGGGCACGAAGATTAAGAAGTTATATAAAAAATAAGAGATATGAATAAAGTAAGAGATAGTAAAGTATATGTATGGAATAAAGTAAGAGCGATTGGATGTTTTGTTTTTTGTCAAAAAAAATAAATGACTCAATTTATATACGACATCCCATGCAAAAAGAAATACGACTCAATTTAATTGGAAGTTGAGCTAGGGCGTAGTTATATTTTGAATTCAGATTGTGGGTATACTTGAGGATACCTTGGTAGTAGGCATCACTTTAGTAGTAAATCGCTATATTCACTTCATTTTCAACATCTGTAGTAGGTGTTTAACCGGCTAAGCATAAGAAACATTTAACTTTATGAAAAATGCTGACCAATATAGATTATGAATTTACTTTAGTTATTTTGTACCTTCGTGTGTCTCATAATGCCTCATGCATGACTTGTCTCGATATTGGTCATCACTCACTCTTGTAAATAGGATAAAAGCTTTTTTTCCTAGTAGCTGCCGACTGCGCAATATAGAACGTAATACAGAAAATCAGAGGGTATTTAGAGATAGGAACGAAGATTTTTTTAAAAAAAAAGTGTCGAAAATGTGTTTTTCTTTTTCTACTACTGTTTTTGGTTGCTTTCTTGGTTATTTGGCTTAGTCTTATTTTTTCTTGATGTCTATGTTGGCCTTTTGAACCAAGGATTTGTTTGTTGGACCTTTGCTTCCCATTTTTTAGTTTTGAACTTTTTTAAATGCATCAAAAAATATAGAACTCATTTAAATTCCATAACATGGTCAAATAACGTTGTTTATGCATGATTTAGTCGTTCATCTTTGTAGTGTTATCTGATCCCTCTGGTAGATGAGGTTAACGTATAGTGTTAGGATGCACAATACTTCTTTGTTGTAGTTTTCTTTTGCTTATCTTCTATTTTTCTTTTATGCAGTGATTTTGAATGAAACATTTAACTATTTTTTACAATGACTTTGATGTGTTATGTTTGTGTTTCTAAACTGCTTTATATTGTTATTCTGTTGTTGGTCAAATTTGGGCTCTAAGCATTTTATTTTTGTAAAAAGAAGAGTGCGAATGTTACATCATTTTCCATCAAAATAGAACCGGCCATATGTTTGAAAACGTAAAGGCAAGTTCATTGCTCTAGATGTGTCAAAATTGTAACCACTAAGGTATCTTTAATTTATAAATAGTCCACCAAGTACAAGAATATTCGGTCAACTCCACATTTCAAATGAAACAGTATCACACGTTAAATTAACAATGACATTGAAAATTTTATGGCACGCAATAGCCTTAAAAAGACTCACATTTAATTAAGTACTACTAGTATTTAACAAAATCACTCAAATATATATTGTGTACCTATGCGATTGATACAATTGTTAAAAGAGATAGGTGAACTTGTTATTATTGCTTTCCCATGCTAAGTGGAGCATTTCTAATCATGCATAATATTTTTTGCAGTGTTATTTTGTAAGTAAAGTAGAAAAAATAAAGTAAGATAGAAGGATAAAGTAGATAGAGTGAAATTTTTATATTTAGAAATGTGTCTTTTAGAGTGAAATATTTTAAAACGAAAAATGTCACTTAGAGTGGTCAGAATAGTATGTTTTTGTTGCATGCTAGTTAATTTTGGTTGGTTTTTGAAAAAAATAAAAATGATTATCTACCTTGTTGCTGTTTTAGTTTGCATTATTTATTTTCTAGTACTTAGTTTCTGTTTGCCAATTCTTGTTCTTGACATTTTTTACCATTATGAAAAAAACCTTGTGTGATGTACAAATATAAACTCCTATCGAGTTTCAAGATAATATTAAAATGTCACACGCTTTCGTTGTCGTACAAACGTACGGTTATATATTGATTGACACAATCTTATGATAGAATTCACGAAAGTACGATTGCAAGAAATTTCGAGGAAAGAGAGTGGCGGAAACCGAACAAAGTTAGGAACATTCTGGTAATCGATCGATTGGTTTCTTTCAAAAATAAATTTATTTTTATGTTTAAATCATTGATTTTTGTTTTGTTTTGTTTTATTTTATTTTTGAAGGAAGTATCAGGAGCCCACAACTTCAGATTTTATGCGGCTCTGTCATTCGTCTGTATTAGAGCTCTGCTGTCGATTATTAATTTTAAATTTTGTTTTCTATGCTTGTAGTGTAATCTTGGTGATGGTGATTTTAGAACAAAATTTAAAATCAAGTGGAATTTTGAAACAAAAAAAAAAAGTTGAGTTATAGGATTACTGCATTCAATTTT
The DNA here is from genome assembly GCF_004379255.2 of Salvia splendens. Classification (NCBI taxonomy): domain Eukaryota; kingdom Viridiplantae; phylum Streptophyta; class Magnoliopsida; order Lamiales; family Lamiaceae; genus Salvia; species Salvia splendens. Next base: position 6,832,375 of record NC_056033.1, on the reverse strand, counting down.
TATTAAAAAAAAAATTGCGGACTGAATGTTGCTTATGAAAAAATGAAATTAAAAATAAAATAAATATATATGCATAAGAAGAACGATATTAAAAAATCTTAACTTGTTTTTAAAAGAGATTTACATATTTATATAGTATGTCCAGCCCACCATTTCCTATATATTATTACAGCATTAAAGTCATGTGTAATGAATTAATATTGTTTTGAGAATGTGTTAATTGATTGAGCTCTAGTCAACCCCAATCAAAATTCATTAAATTGTGTTTCAAGAAGGGCTGGCTTGCCAAATTACCTAGAAATTACATGAGTTGAATTTTTCATATATATAGTAGTAATAATAGGATTATGATTTGCAATAAATAATCACAAATCACGATACAAAATTATTGAGGTTGGTTTCTCCCTGTTTTGTACAGAGAGATGACTCTTTGCTCATTGAAAGGGTATTATTTGCTTCGTATATATGTATGTATGTAGAGACAATATGACAGACGTGGAGACCAATAATCTGTACTGTAACTTTTAGTTTTTAACACCAAAATTTCTAACAGTTAATAGTATTTAATACTACAAACTTTTAATTTCTTTGTTTTCTCTTTTTCTTTTCATGACTCTTTTTTTTTCTTTCTTTTATTGCATTCGAAAAATTGTGTTATAACGCATATGATGAAAAAATTGAGTACTAGCTTGTATACTACTCCTTATTAAATCACCCTATAAAATTAATCCTCCACCATCTCATTTGTAGATCCTAATATTGAATGAGTGGTACAAGTATTAGTCCAAAATGTGGTCCTCATTGGTAGTGAATTAGGACCATAACAACGAGCCAAAAGGTTGACTTAATAATATAAAACTGCTAAATAAAAAGCAGAAAAAAGTATTACTCCCTCCCTCCATCCTTCCGTGAATACAGTATTTGGTATGTTTAGGGTTTACACTTTACTACTACTCCACTATTATTTATCTCATTTATTTTTTATTATATATAATAAATAGGTTCTGCATTCTATTAATTCATTTTATTTATATTTTATTATGAAGTTAATACGAGAGAGAATTATGTGTGCCCCTCCTAGTCTGCCACATAGCTAAATATAAATTAAATGTAGATTGTAAATTTTATACTTTTCAAAATTAATTCCTATTTCACTAACTTTTTCTTATGTCTTTCATTAGCATTTCTTAAAATTTGTACTGTCCAAAAACAGGACAATATAAATGTAATAATGCTCATCATTGTACATAAATCCCAACACAACAAATATACACACCCAATCTCAATATCAATCCTAAGTACTAAGTAACAATATAGGGTTAGACAAAAAAAACATTCAATTTTGTGCATGTCACCTGAAAAAAATACCTTTACCAAACAAAAATTCGTATATTTTTTTTTCTGCATTCGCCCAGAAAACTTACACATGATCAGGATCAGAAGTGGGAGAAACCAACATCATATTCTTGAACTCATGAAAATCCAAAACCCCATCGGAGTTACGGTCGTAAACGCTGATCATGTCCTTACAGTCGTCGCCGCTCTTCTCGAGTAACCCCAACCGGGAGAGGACGCTCTGCAGCTCCTCGCCGGAAATGTAGCCGTCCCCATTCAGGTCGAAGACCTCAAACGCCTTCAGCAGGTCTTGTTCATGTTCGTGTTCTGATGTGCGGGCCTTGACCATGGCCTCATAGAAGAAGAGGAACTCGATGTAGTCGAGGCTCTCCCGGCCGACGAGCTTCTGGAGCTCATCGGGAGCGGTGTGGATGCCGATTTGGTGGAGGAGGTGGTGCAGCTCCTCAATGCCGACTACTCCTTTGTTTTTCTTGTCCAAGTTTTTGAAGATTCTGTGGAGATCGTCTGAGCTGATTGGAGACATATGTAAATCAGTAAATGTAATTGAAGAAGAACAAATCAGAAGAAGATTCTCGTTTGATTGATTGAATTTTGGAGTTGTGAGAGGCTAATGTGAGACAGATGGTTTATATAATATGAAGGGAGAGAGAGCGTTGAAAATCTAAGTGTTTTTATCTGAAGATTTCGAATGCGTGTATAACGGTCATTTGACGACTTACATGTGGAGCAGCACTTATGTTCAAAGTAGAATATTTGTTTACAATATGTCCCAACTAAAATTAGAAAATGCAAATGAAAGCATTTAAAAAAAAACAAAAATTTAAGCACAATTAAGTTCATTTATCCTTAATTTATGGACACTTTTTTGCGTTCTAAATTATTGTTATTTTTTAAAATTTCCCAGTGCAAGTAATTATGTCTCAATTTTTAAGTTTTTTTTAATGGGTTTATAGTTTTTTTTAATATTTTTATTAGAGTTTATTTCTATGCAATTTTTGTATTCTTTATTGGATTGTATTATGTCCAACTAGAGTAGAGGTGTTTATATCTCTATGTTTTCACAGCATAATCCACATCTAACCAAGGATGATGTGGTCTGAATCACATCGGTGGTCGTACCCAGTGTTTTAAGGTCGAATTTTGGTGAAGAATAGGAGTACAATTTTGGCGTGATTGTGACTACAATTTATAAAATTTCTTGGAATCGTGTTGGAGAATGGTAAAGGGGATTTTCAATAGCTGTTTCATTCTATTTTTTGTTTGTTACTATGTTTTTCTAGTTCGGAATATTCAAGAACTTTGAGAAAGTGAGATGTGGTGGAAATTTCACTTGCACGATGTGCGAGTATGATGTTGAAAAAATGTTTTGTAAGATGTAATATTAATTAATTATAATTAATTATAATTAGATATTCTATAGAAAATGGAGTAGTATAGTAATTAAGTAACATATATACAGAGTAAAAATCATAATATAACGATAAAAAAGGGTGGTGTATATATAGTACATATTAATTTTGATATTATATATATATATATATATATATAGATGCGTATCTAATTTCAAAACTCATACGGAGTATTAATTAAATGAATATAATTTGAATAAACATACATTTAAGATAAATATCAATGAGAGAATTTGCTCACACGTACAATAAAAGTTTAAAATGAATCTCAAATCCCCTCTGATCAGTCTCAAGATTAGTGTATGAAAAAAGGGTTTACCATTTCATACGTATTAACTATGTCAAATTAGGCCTCCCTCCCTCCAAAGAAAACTGTATTAAATTAGGCTAAAATGGAAATAAAATAAAATAAAATTTTAAGTAATGTAAAATGACAAAAGAACAGAATCTATAGGATCCTAAGTATCCTAAATACATGGTTTGGACTATAAATCATGGGTTGCGACCTATAAAATCTCTCACGCGGAACCCTATAATGTAAGAATCTATCCTCAATTTGATGAAAATTCTACAGATTTATAGATAATAATAATAATAATAATAATAAAAAAGCAATAATTAGATTAGATTTTTTTATTTATTGCTTTTTTTGAGTATTAGACCAAGCAATGGCGGATCCAGGAAATGAAATTCGTAGGGTCGGATGTAGTAAAGAATATTTTAAATATTTCTCAACTCTGATGGCATCCTTTTCGTCTTTGATGCTTTCTCCTTTGCTGTCGTCTTCATAAATCTTACTAAAGTAATCAAATCCGCAAATATTATCAACATCTAAACTGTTCTTTTCATGCCTAATACTTTGTCGTGATACATGGATTAGAAATAGCAACTCGCCTTAAATAACCTTGTATCCTTTTTCTAGTTCATTGCTAAAGTAATAAGGAGTAGTAAGATAGGACAAATATATCGACATTTAAAATTGTTATTTGTGATTTGTTTAAATTCCACAAAAATAATATGGTGCATTTCGTAACTAATTAAAATATTATGGAATTATTAAAAGAACCTTTTAATATTATGAAATCATATATTTTTATTCATTTTAATAAATAAGATAGATATGTATAAAAAATTATCTATCCATTATATGAAAAAATAGTAATTAAATTTCTAGGTATTAATTTGATACTAGAGGCCATCACAGTTAATTAATTACTTATAAAATAGTTAATTTGAGTGACTTATAAATATTAAAACTATTTTGGTAATTTTGAATATTATAATACGCTTTTAACAAAAGAGATAATAGTCCTATATTAACAAATCAAAAGTCAGGTCCCACAATGAGTATTTTCATTTTTATCGTCTTCGTTCCCTCTTCTCAATCTATTTTCAGTTTTCACTCTCTGCAACTCAAATTTTCAAATCCCCCATCTCAAATATTAAAATAACTCCTCTCTCTGTCTATGAATTTCTCGTCTCGCACACACATGACACCAAGAATCGTGACGGCTCTCTTTCCCGCTCCAACGCACCATGGGGTCGGTGGCAACTTCAAAGGCCGGAACTAGTGGAGCTCCCCGGTCTTAGTTGGCCGGCGGTGGGGTCGGCCGACCCCGCCCGACCCCACCTAGATCCGCCGCTGAGACCAAGTGTATCCGCCGCCAGACACGTACTAATTTGTAGGCACCTCGAAAGATGGAATATCTAGTCCAATCAAGGATTTAAGGCGGCTCCATATCTAGGCAGAGATCGCTCACTTGATCATTTGGTTAAGAATGGACGAGCCACATGTTATTCGACAATACCCTTTGACCATCTCCAATCATTTACACCAAACTCAAACTCATTTTCGAGTATACGACACACCAAAAAATAGTTTTACTCCAACCATTTATAGGGGTGGGTCGGTACGGTATACCGTACCGACCGTGCCATACCGCATACGGTACCGGAAATTACGGTATGATAAAATTCCATACCGATACCGTACCGAATTTCCGGTATAGAATTATAGAGATTAGATAATTCTATTTTTAAAATTTTTTAATATAATATATATATAATGTAATATATATATTATAACATATTTAATATTAATATATATATATACATATATATAATAATAATCTATCGATATACCGGTATACCGTGGATTCGGTATACCGGTATACCGTGGATTCGGTATACCGCGATATAGAAAATTTGATACCGTTACCGTACCGAAACACTGCGGTACGGTATCATACCGTACCGGAAACTGTGGTATACCGAAAAATTGGTATTTTCGATATTTTTCCGGTACGGTAAGTTCGGTATTTCGGTATTTCTGTATAATTTCCCACCCCTAACCATTTACACCAAATTCAAAATTTACACCATTTTTGAGTTTTTGTCTCAAATTTTTTTTGCAATTACACCATATTTAGTGTTGTTTCGCAAAAAACACCAAAAATGGATTTAGGTTTAGTATATGATTGAAGAAGATTTCTACACAAAAACTCATTTTTGAAGTATGGTTGGAGATGGTCTTATAACGATTTTACTTACAATATTATCTTTCCTATTACAAATGATTAGAGTAGTTAATATATTTGGTTAGTCAAGATTACCCTTATTTTGTGTTTGAACTGATCCAATAGTATAAAAACATTAATTTTATAATAATGAGAAGGACAAGACTCATAAGTCCATACTAATCCTTTATAACATACTTTCTCAAAATGTATTTGTCAAATGTGTGATCAGTTTAAGGAGGATGTTTTCTTTCACTCTACATGTTGATCATTAGTTGAAACAAAACACAAGTAGACTATACATACGTATTGATTTAATAATGACTAACCCATCATTAGCTTATTGGCATATAAGAGATATACTTACGACGTCCAACTAATAAATTAGTGATTTGAGTTATTTGGAGGGTTAATAAGTTGATATACTTTATTTCTATATATATTGTAACAATAATAATATTAAAATGGATAAAACTATTATAGTACTCCAATAATTAAACACTCTTATCATAATTTATGTAATGCAGATAACATAGTAATACATCCAATAACCAATATTGATACATATGATATAAGACATTTCAATCAAATATAATAAACGTTAATTTGAAAGAAATATCATTATTTTTCATGTTTCTTTCCTACGAGTTTCAGGCCAAGAACATTGTCAAAGTTACAATTTATTATGCTAGTTTAGATTCGATCAAGTTAAAATAAACTTCCAAGTCTTGAATTTTCTAAAATTAAAAATTAAAAAAAGTTCCAAGTCTTGAATTTCAAAAATCAAGGTCGAATTCAACAATAATCAATTAATCAAACTTGAAGACTTTTAGATATTTAACTCTACTAGGAAATTCGATATAACGTAGAATTCAAACAAGAAAAATGAGTGAATCACAACTAGTAAACGAAATCAATCACAAACATCACGATTACGCAAGGAAAATTAGACTTATTATAAACAAGTGGAGCATAAATGTAAGGCACACGAAAATGATGAAATATCACAGAAATTGGATCTAAACTACTGTTATTTTCTCCCATTATTCAATGTTCCGAACTCAGAAGCATGAATCAGAAGCCCCAATAAGGCAATAACTTTATTCGATATAATGTTACAAAAATCATACTAAAGTAAGATTGAATCATGCAAGCAGTTGTGGACAGACCTCTATTTATCTCAAGGGCTTAACGAATACTTTCCGGGCTCTTTGTATGTTTTCTCCAACTGCTCCCCTTTGATCATTTTGAAACCTCTGATCCTCACTTCTTCCGGCACTTTAGTATCCTTGAAATCAACTTTTTCAATGGTCCATCCCGCGTTGTGCACGCTGCCTCCCACTTTAACCTGTTGAGAGAATGCCCGGTAAATAAGGGCCGCTGTTGTTGGCCATTGTCAGATTTAGAGTAAACATTACCTCAGCACCGTCAGCAGCATCGATAATTAGAGCTCCATCCAAGGCAAGATCCTGGAGAAAGATGCTTTGGCCCTTTAATGCAATGGTGGATCTTCCTGTAATGGAACAGTTTCCGTTGACTTTGCTTTTGATATCTGAGAATGTAAGCCCCCATTTAGGTTTCCATGCAATACGAGGCCATACGTCCACCTCCTGCCCGTTGAATACATCTTGAACTGGATCATCCACCTTGACACCAACCTGTTAATGGAAAACATGTTCAATTGCATCTCAAACAAAGCACTGGCAACGAGAAGAGCTTTGATTCTTTTGTTCAGTGGAGATATTTTATAGTTATGGGTGATGACAAATAGCAAATCCAGTTATGTATAAGACATTGTTTCTCTTGGTATGCATACAAAATTAGAGAAAAAAATCCTAACACGTAGTCTAATACAACATGCAAGCAATCATATAAGTAAACTGATGTTCGATGTATTTTCAAGAAAAAACTGTTGTTGGACAGAGATTTACAAACCCAAACATTGAGATACACAACAAGCCATTGCTAGAAGGGTAAGGAAGAAAAGAAATCTACTTCATCAATGAGAAGAGTCTAAAAGAACTAGAACACTCCAATAAACATCTTTTTGAATCATAGAGTTCTGTCTCCTAAAAACATATAATGATGTTTCAAAAATGCCAACAATGAGAAACAACCATCTGGTGAAAAAGTGATACATTCATGACGTAATTGGTAGAGGAAAGAAGTTCAAAGGTATGCACTTTGTTAGTACTATATGGTATAGGAAACAAGTTTTCATATAAATCTTCGTATTTGTAGGAGTTTTCAGTATATTACCTTTCTCAAAATAAGGCTATTTGCCCTATATATAGCCATCTCACCAGAAGTAGCACTGTGATATGGATTGCCCTTAGGTACCTGAAACGCACAAACACAAGATCCAAAAACAATTTCAAAAGTTTAAATATATCATGCATGAAAAAACACCATATTTTGTTATAGCGCCTCTGCAAGGAAAAATCATTGAAGATAGACTAATAATTAGTAAAGAGAATTGATTATCAATAAGTACAAACTAACAAAAGTATAGCCGTACCTTAGCAGCATCCTCGGGATTATTCTTGACAGGTGCATAAGCAAACCAAGCTTCCATTACCTGAGTTGTATAAACATGTATTCGGCATGAAAAAAAAAACAGAACTTCGAGCAGAGTATACACAGAACAAAGTTTAAATTTCAAGCCAAATTGGAATTTAGAGGTTATGCTTACAGTAAATCCAACTCTAGCTGAAGGTGGCAGAGTTTTAGGATAATCTTGCATCATACATTCAAGCCGAGTTGATGATTTGAAAACAGTTTTAGTAGAATCTTTGTATCTGAAGCAGACAGTAAATCATTAGCAGCTCATAAACTAGGACAAGAATAAGTCATAGCAATTTCCATGCTTGGTGGATCACTAGACCAGTCAAGATAACCCATTGCAGATAGACGAAGATCGAATTTCATTGATAAGACAACTGCATTCATGAGTCTCATGGTCATTTATTTGTTTTTTAAGTTCCGTGTCTATGAAAATTATTGATTCACTAAGCCCGACATAACGAAAGAATCTAACGAACTCATTTTAGATTATTTCATTTCTATTTTATCAGATGGAGCACAAAAATGAGGTAGAAATTGCAATTTGGTAAGGCATAATTGCTACTAGCTCTAGAAGACATTAGATTTAATACTAGTAGAATTAAGTTCACAAGACACCAGAAGGCCCCTCTTGAAGCAGAGAATACATATAAAGGCATATAAGAGATGCATGGCTTACTTTGGATTGACGAACTCCTTAATAGAACCACCAGTTTTGGAAAGTTCTTCCAGATAAGGGCCAATTTCAAAAATCAACTGTATAAGAAAGGTTAATCAAATATTCAGATTAGTTGAAATGCAAAGGTAGATTATAATAGCCAATAGTGAAAACGGCATGATTTGATATGACAGTATGACTGACTCATCACACTTGACATTGCTAGATCATCTGAGATATTATAACAAGGATATGCTTAGTAGTCTTAGACAATGTATACATACTTGGTTTATGTTTCCTGGAAATGGAGAATATCCTGTTTCATTGTTTACATCTCCATCAGGATAACCTGAAGCTCTCAGCAATGGATCAAGTTGATTGTATTCCACATTGATCACCATTGACCGCCCTGACCAAAATTTATGATCAATGTATCAATACAATGGCATAAGACATACTCGGTAACTGTTATGTTAGTAATCAAAAATTGAAGTGCTTGAGGCAGTCAAGTAATAATAAAGAGTAGCACAACCCTCTTCGCACTTATAAAGAGAGAATTTTAACTATTCGTCAGTAATGAAATTTAAAACAACCGCGATTTACAGAATAACAGAAGGTGAAGTAATAAAGTTCTATTATCAATTCATTAAATTTCTACTTTCTCTTTTATATGATTAGTAGAGGCATTTTATCTACAATCTAAATGTACCATCTCTGGCAAGTTTCAGCAGAACCGTTAAACAAAGAAAGATGAGGTTTTGGCATTCCATTATGTGATATGTTTTGGAATTAAATCCACATAAAGAAAACTATCTCAATTAATGCTGAAGACAAGCTGGAATCAAATGCTCATAAATATGAATAATGGATGATATGTTACAGTGCGTGGTAGCTGGTAAGATTTTGTGTATTCTATAATTGGATGAAATAACCACAAAAAAGGCTGCAGAAAGTTAATTCACAATGCAATCATATGATTTTTATATAGATATCACCCTGCACAAGCATACAATATCAAAATAGTGTACCATCTTTATGAGTGAGCCTAGTAATTCCTCCAATAGCTTCCTTAGCTTTCCGGGGAACTGCTAAAGAGTTGACATGGTACTCTTTAACGGCACTCACGCCTAATGCAGATGGAATTGCCTGTAATCGTATATCAGAAAAAGGAACTGATTAAGCAGGAAAATTAGCAACAATGATGAGAATAATAAGCATCAAATACTGAATTTTCTACAAAACCTTGAAAAGAAGACCATTCGTGTCTTGGAAAAATAAAACCCATTTCCGCCCAGCAGCAAGCCTGGAATGTAGAACAAAGGGTCAATCATTAGTAAAGGTTTACACATGGTGGAAAAAAACAAGAAATCCATGTCATACCATTCTTTAAGGAGTCCACTTGAATAGAGAAGTGAATGAACATCACCATGACCATGAGGTTTTGTCTACAGAAAAGTTGGACAAAACACCAATGACAATTACATTTCTGAAATAAGCTAATACTACATTAATTTGGTTCATAAGGTTGATACGCAAAAGACACCTGGATTTTGAACTTATTATTTGGATCCACAGCCAGCCTAGCATCATTATCATCTAAACAAGCAACTTTCTCCTGCAATATCCAAAGGAAGCATAAAAGTCCATTTGCAGCAGTTTAAAATTTACTGAAATAGTATAATTTTTCTCAGAAAATCACCTGCTTCAGCAATTTTACTTGTGAGGGTTTCATCCCAAAATAAGCATTCTCCTCTAAAAGCTTTGTGGTACGTGAATGAGTATCATCAGATGTCATAATGGCCAAAGGAATTTCAGTTGGTCCTTCACCTACGTATATAAGAAGGTAGATATAATCTAAAATGTAAATGCTGATCATCAACAAAAGTAAATGGATATTACTACTAGATAAGGTGTTTACGTGACAGATATTTTGTATTTGGAAAAGATTCTAGTATTAGCAAATATCAACAGTACTAAGTTCTCTATAGTAAGACGGAATAACCCTAACCTAATGCATATTGATCAACTACTTATGATGAGATATGATTCATATACAAACCTTGACCTAGCCTACAGCTCGCCTCTTGCAAGGCAAGAATAGATTCAATGTAGTGCTGTAAGAAACATATTCCTGTAGTCGATTCCAATGGCAGAGCCACCTGCAAGGGGAAGAATAGCAAGAATAGTGATTAGTCAAATGAATTGAAGTTTATTTATTTATTTCCTTTCCTAACCGCATAAAGTTTATCAATGACATTACAGATGAGCACAACACCCAATTATCAATAACAACTTCACAATGAGAACATGAAATAGAATGATTAACTCCAGAACCAGTTGCATAAATTAATGGAAACAATTATTACATTACTTCCACCATTGTCTTACCTTTATACCATTGTAGCCAAGACGCTCACCAAGCCCCCCAGCAACAAGTACGAATGCAGCCTTCCTTGCCTCACAGACACCCGCGTTCTCAAATTGAATGAAATTTTCATCACCGAAAGTCAAAATTTCCCCTGATGGTACCTATATTTTCCAAAAATTGGTGCTCGGCATGAGAAAATTTCAGTGCAGATACCGAAGACAATCCAATATGAAATGATGGCGTCTCTCAAGATTAAGTGATAAAGCAGGTTGCTTTGTCAAATGAAGGGAGAGGCAAAACGGAATCCATAGATGTAAACAATAGGTTCATCTTAAATTCTAGAGAAAAATAAATTGAAACTGCATATGTAATCTGTTTAGCATATTATTAGTACAAGGAAAATCTAACTCACTGAAGGAGAAAATCCATCATAGGGGTTCTTTCCAGCCTTGGAATCTGCCAAAAGTTCCCGAGCAGTTGTGATGTAAGAGGCTAGGCCACCAGGGTAACTTGCATTAAGACGAGAAACCTAGAAGATCATTAAAACACAAAAGACTAAGTACCAGTAAGTTTATCATAACCAACAACCATGAAAATATCAGATCCCATGAAGACATTAGTACTTTCTTTTCAAATAAGGAAATAAAAAAGAAGTTAAGAGTTAACACAAACCAGCATTCTAATGCACTGTGAAAAGATCAAATATTGTTGTCTAATAGTACTTCAAAATCTGAAAATCTTAGACAAAATGAAAAAAAAATCGAGCTCCAATCCGAAAAGATGCGGCCACCAATCAAGGTACGAGTCTTCAGTTCAAATCGCAGAAAGAAGTCGAATTGACGAAATCTGATCTCCACATTGGAGAAGAAGCACAAATTTCAAGCATACCAACACAGCTGAGTTCAAATAAGTCAAAATTAGAAACGCGGAAAAAGCAATCACAACACTCTGGCCAAGTAACAACCTGTTCGAAAAACGCACGCTTGGCGTCATCGTCGACCCCGGGCTCGGGCCAATGCTGGAACAAGTGAGCCTGATTCAAATCCAGCAGCATCTTCGCCAACTCCACCTGCACACAGCATCAATAAACCACATCCAACACTAAATTCAGCCGTATAATTGAGCGATCCGGAGAGAAATGCCGACCTGTTCGGGCGAGAAGAGAGAGAGATTGTTGTGGAAATTGGGGGCAGCAGAGGCCAAATCATCAATGGAGAGTTTAGAAAGCGCATCCGCGGCGGCGCTGGCCATGACGTCAGATCACGGTGGGGATAAGTTGGTGCGAAGACAACTATGCTCAAACACACAGTCACGGACTATGTATTTTCCAATTCTACAGTTTGTATATATACATACAGATTTTGAAGATGGATGGAAAATTAGTTATTGTTCGCCTCGGGTCGGGTCGGGTCGGGTCGGGTGGATCCACAGTAAAATTTCTTTTTTTTTATTTTAAAAAATAGATATCACATTTTATTTTTGAAATTAATAAATAAAAATGAGTGTCTGATTTTTCTATCAACTTTTTTGTGATTTTCAAAATTTGTACAAAGTCAAAATAAAAATATCACGGGACCAAAGGAGAGCAATAGATTTTTTATTCAAGTGAATGAAAGTATAAGGGTTAACCATATCTCTGACCCACATTCGATATCTTGGTTATCCAAATAATTGAATAAATTGGTTAGGCGGCTAACTAAAATAACTCAATAAAAATAAATTTTGTGCATAGATAAACATATTTAAGTCATTTAAAAAAATCCAGTTGTTAGAAAGCATATAAATATTCTGATCCTCTTGAATCAACTTATTTAGGAAATAAAATCTTACTCCGTAATTAGCATGATAATACGAGTATATCTTCAGAAATATCTCCCATATCTTTATTATTATATTATCATATCTTTTCCATATAATTGTTATCTCATTCACAAAGTTAGGTTATTCATAGGAGTATTATAAATAGGACCTATTGTTATTCTCATAATTCAATCAATGAAATCATAATTATTGTCTTTTATCTTTATTTAGTTTTTCCGTTTATAATTTTCGATTGTCGACAGAGCACGGTTTCTCTGCGACTTTCTTTATCTTTTTCACTTGATAAGGGTCTTTCCCTTATCACATGACAAGTCGGATTTGTAACAAAAAATATTAATGGGGAATCCGCGTGTATTATATCATATGTTGTTCATTTTAATTTATATTTTAATTTCTTAAGCATTTTATATTAAACATTATACTTATAAGATTGAATTTTACGTTTCCTTCAGTTCTGGAGTTCATTTTAATATGTTTGCTTTCATATTTCTTTGAGTAACAAAGATTTTGACAGTTTGTTTCACGTCAAATGCTGCTGTTTTTCGTTAGCATTTTAAGATCCCAATTAAAAATTTTAAATGATCTCAACCAGAATTAAAGATTACTCAAAATGAGCATTCTACCAAAATGTTGTTGATTTAATTATTATTTATGTACATTTATCTACATCAAGAATATGACCTAAGACCAATATAGGAAAACATGAAGATAAAAGGTCTTAACATGAAAATGTACTTTATGATATTCAATTTTTTAATTTATTATTAAATCTTACCATCTTACATGTAACTTTTTTTATGTATACAAATTTAGAAATGATTACTAATTTGGGTGAAACAACTAGCTGGCAATGGCATATATATTCCTTGGAATGTGTCCTGATTTACTTTGTAAACAACGTAAATTACTTATTAGTCACTCTGTATAATTTAAGGCGAAACATTTTTAAGATTTTTATACAATAATATTATTTATTGAGTTAAGTTTAAACAAAATAAATTGAAAAATGTGATGTGTTTATAGAAATATGTCACTTTAAGTTGGATAAAAAAAATCTCTCCATCCCATATTAGTTAATAAGTCATAATACCATTCCATTTCAAGTTATCTCAGTTTAGTTGTCTTTTTCTTATGGTACTTCATTATTTCTTTCATTCCATATCAATGCTATTTTATTATTTCTTTATTTTATTTTATTTTATTTTATTTTATTTTATTTTATTTTATTTTTATTTAAGTCACAAAACATAATTTTTTAAAATCTCATATCCAAAAAATAATGGGACAAAGGGACTATGTTACTTTGAATGAAATGGACCAATTACTACTACTTCCTTCATTTCATTCTAAGTGGAATATTCTTAATCAGCTAGATTTTATGCAATGTTGTGGGATGAGATTTTACTACTACTCCCTTCATTAGTGAGATTTTACTACTACTCTCTTTATTAGTGAATAATAAGTCACACCTCATTAGAAAGAAAATAGTTTTTAAATTTAGAAAAATAAAAATTTTTATGGGGTGAACTAAAAAAGAAAAATTATATATATTGTTTGGAATAAATAGAATATTATTAGAGTATAGTGAGACATTCACTGAAAAAATGGCTTTAAATCGAATGTAATAATGACTATGATTTCAGTGCCATACACTTACAGAGAGTGACTATTGAGTAATGTTCAACCAATCAAGTTGGAACGTCAAAATTAAAATGTTTCATCTTTTTCGTGCACGGATGTTACATATGCTAACTGCGACTATTAGTTTTATGAGATAATTATCATTTAGAATATAATGTTCAGTTATCTTTTAGCTAATATTATAACTACTGAAATTAAAATATTCAATTATAATTTTTAGCCTTTTGTAATTATTTTATGATCGTCAAACTCAAAATTAGTGTGATTATGAAATTAAATATAGTTTGGCAACAAAATCACATAATTTTTAATAAATTAGAATTCTTTTGATAGTACTTAAAATATAGTGAGATTTTTATTAAACAACGTCGTTTTGTTGTTGCGTCAAACCATCCGCTTCCTACAAACCTATTCAACTTGTAGCCCAGCCCATGGTCTCAAGCCCGGCCCATCCTAGTTGCTTTTGCCAACATTATTCTTTTCATTAAATTCTGAATCAACTATTTCAAAAACTTATGATATTGCTTAAGTGAAATATGGAGTACAAATAGAATATCGCATTAACTAATTAAACTCTCTATCAAATTAACCATACTTATAAATTATACTCCAATATTTTATAAATCGAATTATGGAGTATTAGTTTTCGACATATCCAAATTTATACGAATGTCTCTCGAGTATTGTAGGAGAAGTTTACAGTTACTATGGCATGCAATCATGTTACAGTATTTTCTTGGAGTATTACTTAGTCTTAAATTTTCGAAAACGAAAAATCGAATCCAATAATCACAAACCTATAAAACGATCGCATTGGTTGTTTGTCGAAATACCACGTTGACTACTTATTTATGGAGTATAAACATTTTGACTTGATCAAAACTAAAAGTAGTACTATACTTTTATGCATTTCGAAATGAATTTTGATCAAAGAGAATAAAAGTAGACATGGCTGAATTAATTTGAACTGAAGCACGCGTTAACGCGCTAGCGCGTTACATTTAATAGAATCAAATTACATCTCAATTTATAGTGCTCTATAAATACCTCAAAACATAATTCTTAGCATATTCACTCAATCCAAATCAGATTCTCAACCAATATCTTCTTAATTTTAGATTAACAAATACTCCCACTTTTTACTGTACGTAGTTGAGACATTCATTTTTTTGCTGTTCCACTATTATTGTCTCATTTAATTTTTTGGCAAAAAAAAATAAATTTATATTTTCATCATATTTTATTCTTTTCACTTACTTTATTTTGACATACCTATTTTATTTTCTCTTAACTTAATTAACTAAACGGTATTTTCTTAAATCTCGTTCCCCAAAATCTACCTCAACTATAGTGGCAGAGAGAGAGAGAGAGAGCAGTAAATTTAAGAAAATGGATAGCAAGAAGGGTAGTGTATTTCCCAAAAGAAGAGAGCATGTTTCAACGATGATGGGGAAGAAAATGGCTAAGGCATGCAAATCTGTTGTTGCTGTTTTCAAGATTCATGAGAGTAAAAAGGGAAAGAATCTACCCAAGTTTACATGTGAAAAGTATTAGAATTAGGGTTCATATATAGCATATTTCCATGTTGTAATGCTATTTCTTGAATCACCTTTTTTTATTTTCTCTTCTTAGGTGTATATATGTATCGTCTTGTGGAGAGAGGTCTTCCTTGAACCGTATGTCCGCATTTGTAATCTTTCCCGATTCAATTGATTCTTTTGTTGTTCCATGCATTTATCTAATTTTTTGGTTGTTTCCTTAATTATAAAAAGTATTCATTCACGTTCTAGCAATCTTGTCTCTAATTATCTCACTTAAAGGGAGTTCATAAATCGTTTGCTCCAACACATAAATTATAGTACTACATTTAAAGTTTGAAAAGGGAAAAGAAAAGTAAAAGAAGCGATCAAGATTTGGAAAACTCTCTCATTGAAATGGTCTTGTTTCAAAAGGTGGCCAGAGTACTTAAATAATTCAGAATTAATGAAGTATTTACTATACGTGTTGTCAAAGGAACTTCAGTTGAATTTTTATGTGATTTTTTCAGTATCTTGCATGCAGAAGTACTAAATTTAATTCTTTCATTGCAGAAAATTCTGTAATTTTACTTTATTATTGTCCAACTACACATACAAGAATATATAGATCATCTATGTACATACTCCATATTCTAATAATATGTCAGAGATTTTTCAGTATTTAGCTAGCATGCATGGCAATATGGTATGGTGTTTTTTTAAAGTAGTACGAAACATTCAAGCCAAAAAGATTGCTGGTTAAAAAAAACATTCGAAATATAAACAACAACAAAAAAAAAATAATAAATCAAGCGGTCTATCTAAATCTCATTAGTACACAAAAATGGCGTGTTATCTGTCGATCCTCGTCCACCAAAGAGTACCAGTCTCTCCTCAACTTTAAACAGAATGTTAAGTTCCATTTAATAAATTCAAAACAATATGGCATGGTATACAAAACAATATCAATCCATACTATCATTAAGTGTTACACAACAAATCTTAATAAGTATACACAAGGTTAAATTACAACAATCACATACAAATGAACAATTACAAATAATTTGCTACATTTTTCACAATACAATCCTGAATAAAAAGATTACTTTCCTTTCTTGACAACATTAGCAGCAGATTTCACAGCTTTCACCGCAGCTGTTCCAATCTTCTTCCCCACCATCGTCGAAACCTTTGGCATCTTTTTCGGAAAAATACTTCCCCCGTTTCCTCCCTTGCTCGAACTCATCTTTTCTAGCTTCTGTGTGTGTGTGTGTGTTGGTTTAAGGTGGTGTGTGTTTGAAGCTAGGTTTTGTTTGATGCTTATATAAGCATGAGATTTGGGTGAGTTTCCCTTGAAATCACATTTTTAGGTAATTTCGTTGTAGTTTAGCTCCTAATTTCTGAGTGAATCAAGGAAAATACACAATGAAATATATAATTAAACAGCTTTTTTCTTTCAAATTTCGAAGTAGAAAAGGGGTCTACTGCTGATAAATTTCCCCAGATGTTCCATTTCAAGAGGAGGAGGATGTGTTGAGGAAATGGAATTCGATAATATTAATCCACGTTTCTTCTCTCCATCTTTTTTATGTATTAAATTAATTGTGCTAAATCTCCTTCAATTTCAGTATCTTAATTTATAATCAAATATGAAATTCAGAGTTAACTTCCACATTGAGAAACTTTAATGCAAAATACCTACAAGAATGACCAAACTAAGCAGTAATAATTTTTTTTGTTGTGTCTGAATATGCTTAGCTTAATTAATAAACTAGCGTTGTGGAAATAACATAATTAATCAAGCTATATATTGTACTCCATCCTTTAGAGGAAGACAATAGAATAAACCAGAAACTTTCTACTTATTTCCTGATGATAATTGTTTCAAAGAAATTTCGTCGAAAAATATATACTTACTCGTTTAATTATTTACATTTTTCTTAACAATTTTCGTTCTTGGAAGATGAAGATTTTCACTCTCGATCTGTGCGTGTTTTCTGAAAAATTAAATACGGACCGCTTTTGAGATTATAAGCGAGTAGATTAAATATGAAATATTGTAATTAACGTATTTGAAAAAATCAACTAATAATAAGGTTTCATGACTCATTCTTCATCCTTTTAAAGAGGTTGACTTAGACAACTCGTTTCACTTGAATATTCATGCCCAGGGTCAACGACAACGATGTACTGGGGTCATTTTCACATGTTATTCTATGTTCCTTTATTGTTAATTATTTATGTTTATTTAATTAAGTCACATTTGAGACTATAATAATTATGATATTTAACCAAATTTACTTGCACTTCTATATTTACCAAGTGGCTTGATAGCTAAATTTTGTTACACAAAAAAGATTTGTTAATTTTAACATATTTGATAAATGTAACAAATTTAGATCTGAAAAGAATGAATATGACAAGCAAATGATTAGAGGAAATCATTGTCCTCCGGTACATATGATTGATTAATTAAGGTAGCTGCTATATTTGATATAATTATGATCTAAGTCAACGTTTTCGGACACGAGACAGAAGAAGTCTGTTTACTTAATCCTCAAATTAGTACGTTAATCGAATTAACGTCTTTGATACAAAAGGAAAGAAAATGAATAGAGGTCACACGCTTTGAACACGTAGCTGAACATAACAATTAGTTTTGCTGAATTCTAGAACTACAAAATTTACTAACGTTAAAAATATATCGTTTTCCTAAGTCGAGGATGCCAATTGTGCATGTCAGTGTCGATTAGACGCTATTGGTAATTATTCATTGCCAATGTGGTGAATTTATATGTACTTGAACATAACATTTTTTAAACGATATAGGCTTTAATGCGATTGGTAATTAAGAAGAAAATAGAAAGAAAATGTGATTTGAGTACAATTAGTGAAGAATGAGACTCACCTTATTAAAGAGGAAAAAAGATTTCTAAAAATAAAAGTAAGTTACTTTTATGGGACAACCAAAAATAACAAAATGGTAGTTATTACAGTATTATATTATCACGTTTTCTTGAAAATATAATCTTATCACTATATGCAAAAATGAAGCTATGTTGACACTCAACACATAATATTGATTTCTAGTATGTACTATAAGTACTATATTTAACAAATACGTATATTCTCAAAGTCAGCTATTGAGAAGTTGTTGTCGGAATAAAATCTAATTGAGTTCATGTCTATGTGTTTCGGACAAAGCTGCAAATATATTAATTAGTCTCTTTCACAAGATAGTGCCTCGAAATTTCACCAACCAATCTTAAAAGATTTGCAATTTTTACGACGTGTTTCTAACTTGAGAAAAAGCCTTTCTTCCTTGAAACCACATAGAAATTAGTTGCTATTTAATTAAATTAGGCACAAAATCACAACTCTCGAGCCCTATAAATACTTAATTAATCTCAACACTTAAAGTAAATACTCTCTCTCTCACTCTCACAACAAGTCAAACACACATTTGAGGTAGGAAGATGAGTTCGAACAAGGGAAGTGTGTTTCCAAAAGAGATGCCGAAGGTCTCCACAATGGTGTGGAAGAAGATTGGAAAGGCTGTGGTCAAGGTTGTGAAATCTGTAAGAATATTTATATTCTTATGTGACCTATGTATCAATTGGTTTAAAATTAAAGTTCAAGTTCATAATATTAAAAGTTAAAAGGATTCTAATATTAAAAACGACACCGTGATGGATTGGTTTCGATTAAAGAATTAGAATTGGGTGTATTAATAACCCTCCTCTCTTGTCTCTAATTAAGATAATATAATGTGTTTATATATATCTATTTTTGTATGTATATGTACGAAAGGTATTTCTGTATATGTGTGTATATAGTAATGGTGATATATATAATACATTAATGTGTATATTAATATAGGTGTATGTGCATGTGTTTCGGTGGAATTGTGAATTAGTGTTAAATTAGTTTATTACTAAACTAATATACAATTTCTAAATATTGTTTATTAATTCAGTTATTTCACAAAATGTGAATCGCGGTATCAAACGGTTGTTGCATAACACTCTATATGCAAAGGGACACCATCTCTCATGAAAGGGCATGCAACACCTAACACCTACTATATATATGTGTTCTCATGCACGAGAAAAGTACACACACAATTACAGAGTACATATGTACATAAAAGGAAAAGATATACACATATATTATACTTTAGAAGTATTGGATTTTTTATCCATTAAAAGAATCATTAAAGGTTTGAGGTCAAAGAGGGGATAACATCAATTATGGAGGATCCAGTCAAAGTTAGAACGAATATCAATCGGTGGATTTCAACCTCTACATCAAAAAGAAGAAAGCATGGATGGAGGTTGGTGATTTTATCTCCACTTTATAGTATAAATGTTGTGGTTGAATTAATTCAAATCTAGAATTAGATTTCATTATCGAGAAATCATTAAAGTTGAGATATGGCTTACAAAATCTCCTACCAATGCTGTCAAAAATATGGGAAAGTAATTTTCATCATCATATATGTGCATATATGTATGTGCCTACAAGTCTTTGATATAATTTAATGTTTTGTTATTAAAATGATAAAATGTAGGTGAACATTGGTGATTAGTGAATAATGTTGGCAGTTCATTTGTGTATCCTGCTGAATTGCTGATTAGATTTGTTGTGTAAATGTAACCACATGCATAGATTTGTTATGTAGTTATAACCCCATGCAATCTGAGTTTGTTATGAATTTGTTATTTCATTTATAGTGCAAATAATTAACTTAGATTTTTTTATTGTGTGTCCATTTATACATTGATGGCTTTATAATCCATAATAATTTACTCCCTCCGTTTCGAATTTTTGGGCACGGAGTCTGAGAAAGGAATGTTGGGTGTGTTAAATAAATAGTTAAAAAAGTAAGAGAGAAGAAAAGGTAGAGAAAATAAAGTATAAAGTGAATATAGTAGAGAGAATAAAGTAAGAGAGTAAAGTAAGAAAGAGAAAAAAAATTACTATATATGGAAATGACTCAACTATGAAGCAACTTCTCGAAATAGAAAAATGACTCAACTATAGTGAAACGGAGGGAGTATATATGAGGGGAATTGTCAGAAAAACTATAAAGTTTTCTGGTCAAATCCTACAACTTTTTAAAATAGTTGATTATATTATAAGTTTGACAATTTTCTGAATTATCTCGTATCCCAAAAAAATTTTGCATCCTATGTATCTTCATTTTTTATGTATATTTTATCTTTAGAATATTTTCTACTCCAAGATATACTTGCAAGGCAAAAAAATGCTAAAAATACTAAACATAAAAAAAAATAACAATAAAGATACGTAGGATGCAGATTTTTTGGTTACGAGAACATTCATAAAATTGTCAAAGCTATGGCCTATGATATAAGTGATTACTACGTGAACAAATTTAATTTGGAGGGCCAATTCTCTTATTACAAAGACATTTACTTTAATATGGAGGGAAACAGCAAACCAAATACAAGAACCAAGAACAATGAAAAAACTAAATCACCAAAAAAAGAGTTGAGAATAAATCCACGTTTCTACAAGGAAGCCACCGTCCTTGGTTTATCATATTTCTCAACACACCTAGCTAATAATTCAATGACCTCATCTATTTAAATATGTCAAATCAACAATATATTACAAATAAGAAATCAAAATATTTTGCTATGGAAAATTGAAAAAAAAATAATACTATTCCATCCGTCCCTGAAAATTTGTCACATTTCATTTTCTGCAATAGTTTTGGAAAATTGATAATAAATAGTTAAAGTGGAGAAAGAGTAAAATAAGAGAGAAAATAATATGGAGAAGACTCTTATCTACATTATTCTCCCTCTTATTTTACTTTTTCTTCACTTTAACTATTTATTATCATTTTTCCCAAAATAAATGCAGAAAATGAAATGTGACAAATTTTCAGGGACGGAGGGAGTATAACTTTTTTTATTGATTTTTAAAGTTACGAGACATACTAATATTTAATCGAAATTTATTAGGATTTTTCATGTAATTGGCCATATCTATAGTGATATAAATACCTTAAAAGTTTTAAATATTTCCATTTTTGGCTTGGATCAGTACCAATGAGGACAACCCAAAGTGGAACTTATATCAAGGATGGACAGAGTATATGTATAAAATAAATCCTGAAGAAACACTTTGAATTGTTATGAAACAATATAAAACAAATGCTAATATTAGTTGTTTCTAGGGCCATATAAATGCTAAAATAAACGCTTCGATTTTTTTAAGACGACTATTTGCATAAAATAAAATGCTAAATCACCAACTAAATGAAATCAATGACGATAAAACTTAGTATTGATTTCTAGTTTCACTGCAATATGCCATAAGAATCATAATATTCTCTTACCAATTGACATTAGATAATTACGACAAAAAAAAAAGCATTGCACACTATGCAACAAATATATACACCTATAATTAACACTAAATGACTTCATCTACCAATCTATTATTGGGGAAAAACATCTTATCAGTAAAGCTATATAGGAGTACTGTATAAAGCTAAACCAATGAACTCCATTTACATACTCCATTTGTCCACATTTAAGATGACCCTTTTTGTTTTTAATACGTATTTTGAAAAAATCATAATAAATAGTTAAAGTGGAGTAAAAATAAAGTAAGAGAGACAATAATGTAATATAGAATGTAATATAGAGTCTCTTCCATATTATTCTCTCTCTTAATTTACTTTCCCTCCACTTTAACTATTTCTTATGATTTTTACAAAACACATGTGAAAAACGAAAGGGGTCATCTTAACTGGGACGGAGGGAGTAATTAGTAATAACTCTGTTATCATCTTAGTTAGACTTTAGATTATTAATATTAATAGTCTTACTAATATGCTACATGTAGTTATTTTCATCTTATAAAAAAAAGCGTAAAATCATTCTTAGTGATACTGATATCGATGTTCAAGACCCAAAAACCACACACACACACACACATACACTGGCTGTTCTTCACATTCTTATGAAGTTGAGAACTTGAGATAGTGTAACAAGCATATGCCTAAAAGCCAGCCTAAAGAACAATATCTCTATCAAAGAAAACACAGTTCTTAACACACACAACGCATATAACATCGTTGCCAGCATGGGTTCCAACAACAACGAGAGCAGCAGCAGCAACTATTCGCCAACACAGGGAACATAGGCAAGTGTTATTCCTAAACAGAGGGAGCATGTTTCAACAATGATGGGCAAGACAATGGTCCAAGCTATCAGAAAAGCTGGGAAGTCTCTTCCTAAGGTTGCAGGGGATCACAAGAACAGAGCAAAAGCTGCTACTGGCAATAATTAGAATATGATAGATATGTGTGTTGACAGACTGTTTCCACTAGTTTCAATGTGTGTTTCTTCACATAATTGAAGTGTTTTTACTGTCTATGTTAGAAGAATTTGATCTACTGTTTATTCTGATATTGAGTCATTCTACTGTAAATGTAGGCATATGACATATTTCCTTTCAGACTTGCAGTAGATTCAGACATGGAAAACATGTACATGTTCGCTCGTGAGGTAACTATAAAGCTAAGAACAGCATGGCGTTAAGGTCAAACGGATGTGCAGAAATTCATAGCATTGAGGGAGGCAAGGAAAAATTAAATGAACGTGCATATGCTAATGCGATGCTAATGAGATGCAAGGTTGCTATAAACTATACAAAGATACTCTTATACAATCTCATCATAAAAATGGAACAGCTAGGGATACAATAAAAGAAAAACTCTGCTTTCTACACTTTGTGAACTAAAAGTGATAGAGTTTGCTTATGCATACATGTCAGGCAGCAAAACTTTTGATGATAAATTTAGTCACTGATTTCGCCATCCTCTTCGGCATCACTGATATCACTGTAGAGTATAGGCTCTTCACCATCTTCTACGGTGTCAACTTCCATGGAAGAATCATCAGATGCATCTTCATCACTTTCATCATCATCATCATCATCTTCATATATAACAGGCGCAATTATATTATTCTCCTCCACTTCATCGTCAACAGACTGCACCGAGAATTTGGTATTCAGTGTATTGTTATCATATACAGCAGGAAATATAAAACATTCTGCAGAATCCACTCACATCTGCGTAAAGCAAGTCCAATGAACTTGATAGTTGAAGAGCAGGGTTGAAGGTTGAGACTCTTGATTCTATTATCTGCATACATGTGAAACTTATTCTTAAATTACTCAGTGAAATATAATTCCCTAACCCATATATATGTACCCTAACAATTCTATTTATCTCCCTATATAAACACTAGAAATCCTCTTACCTGAAATATAGAGTTTAAAGCAGCCAAGGAAGTTTCTTGGGACATTATACTGCTAGAATGCTGAAGAAGTAAACTTCTGAGCCATGGAAGAGCACATGCCAAAACCGCACCCCTGTTTGTATGCAAATAAAACAAGAGTTTTGAAGAACAAATGAGACCGTAGTATGTCATATAATAATTCAAAAACCATCAAGGGTTTATACAGCAAAGAGGTGAAGTAATTCCATTGAGAACAAAAATTATTGAAGAAAACTTCAGAGGACAATCACACTAATAACTACTAAGTACGTCTATCTCTCTTACCTTAGCTGGATTATCGGCACAAGAGACTTTAAGAACTTGAGGACGTCAGAAGGATTCAACAGTGAAAGTGAGTTTGCAATAACCTGCAAACATGTTATCCTACATCAGCTCCAACCATCTACTTTCATACAGAATGTGAGAATAGAACAACAAATAGACAAAAGGGAATGCAAAAACTAACTTTGTCATCTTGTCTGTATAAGCAATCTATGAGAAGGGCTCGGTCATCAGCATGCAGTGCTTGCTTAACTAAGATATTAACTGAGGCTGCACTAGGTGGCTTTGCCGGAAGAGAAGAGTCTGCATTTTCAGGGGCATTGTCGTTTCCTTCCAACTTGAGGGTTGCAAGTTTTTCACCCATGGTTGGTTCACACAAGTCATCCACAGTATCAAATCCATCTTTATCTCCAATACCTTAAATCCACAAAGAAACTAGATTATGCTTCAACCTTCACTAAAGCATACTCCTATGTATCTCAAACTACATTAATCTCGAATTCGTCTCCTCAACTAGTATAAAGTATTTGAGCTTAAACAGATAATATAGGGCAACTTCGAATAACTTCATAACAAAATAACCATCCTGAAGTATATTATAAATGAAAAACAGTATCAACCTGTCAAATGTCCAGTAGCAATGCTTCAAAACAACAGACTTTAATATCATTTGTAAATAAACATCTCAAGAATCTAGCATAAGACGGTCACCCTGCATTTGACCAATCAGTAACAAAGGGGGGAAATAATGGAGCAGCTCCCGTTTCACTTGCAAACTGCAAACCTCTTTAATATTACTGCGATTTTTCTTAGTATAGACAACAAAACAAGCTACTGATAAAACGCCTCAATTGAACCTTGCAATTCCAGACAAATTCCGGATATGACATAGTATGAAGCATATCTATGGTAGGTGTGGTATGCAGAAAAATTGAGCAATATTTGGTGATAAACAGCAAAGAGCGAGAAACATATTAGTACTTCAGTCTGGAATTTGTAATCATCAATCATATTTTACACTTACTCTTGTGCAGCAAGACCTCACTGGTTACTCCGGTCTCTCGGTTTTTCCGTTTCGAAGATTTTTCCATCTTTCCCATGGCGAGGCGGCGGCGGGGCGGGTTTCGCCGGGAAGGGGCAGAGAGAAGAATATGGAGGCACCACTTTCGTTAGGGTTCGAAGGAATATAATATTGGTACGTGAAGTGTATACTTATATTGAAATAATTTAAATTTATATATATAAATGAATTTTATTTTTTATAGTATTTAATATTCAAATTGTACTATAATTTACAAATATATTTATATTTAAATTGCTAAACGTTATATTATTGCTTAAGGATTTGATTACTATTTTTTTTATACTTCTCAAAATATTGAAAGTGTATATATATTGTTATGTATTGTATTTAAATTTGGCAAAAGCCAATATCTTATATTGGGTTGTATAGTATGCAAAATTAATTCCTATTGCCAAACTATCGAACCAACTAGGAGTTCATTATTAGAAAAATAAACGAACCAAAAATGAACTTCGCGTTATCTAACAATGTTTTTCTAAAACTAATTAAAATGAACTAAAAGTGAAGGATTTCGACGGTTCAGCGCTAGAAATTAGTTCAACGTTGATTATAATCTTTAATTATGAAAACTTATATTTTGGTATTCGCTTGATAAACTCAGATTAGGGTGAAAACCAAGATTAAACACTAGTATAATACAAAATGTAAAGATCCTGATGACATATAATTACAAGGAAGAAAAACGGTTAGAAGCGAAAACAAATTGAAACTTCATTAGTTTAGTTTGAGCATACCCCTTAAGCATAAATTATGAGCAGTAATTAGAGATGTCAATTTAACTCGAAACTCGTGGGTCGGCACTCCGAATAGCATGCAAAAATTAGCGGGTTAGGCCTGTAATTTCGCAACCCATATATAAAAAGGGTTAAACAGGTTAGCCCATTAGGTTTTGCGGGGTAAACATGTTGGCCCGAACGAGTTGCATGTCAGTCCGATGGGTTGCAGTTTTTTATTGAATACTAGTAGTACTAAATTTTAAGGTTTTCATTGTATTTTTGGATTTGCAATTCACTAATTTTCTTCAATCTTCATTCCGTACCTTTTCACTCGGTTATGCAGTACCAACTTTCAAGTGTTTGGTTAGATTATTAGTGTGCTGCCAAGTTTTTGTTTTATTTATGGGTTTGTAGGAAAAACAATGACGAAAGACGTAGTTACCCATTAATTACAAAATTTGTTCAAATTGATCATGGATCAGTATAATACATTTTGGTTAGATTCCGGCCACTACTTCCGCTGCAGGATCAGCGTCGGCATCCAATTATAATAGCTAATACTAAAATATCCTGTTATATAGGTCAAGATTTCTCAATTACACTACATCCTATATATATTTGGATTTTTTTTCCTTATTTAAATTTATTGGAAATTATGACTTCAATTCATTGGCGCAATTCAAACTTTGACCTTATGGAATTTTTTATGCTAAATCTACAATGTCTACTTATTTTATCTATTCACTTAAAATATCCACCAACTGAAGTTGATGTATATTCCTGAAGTTGAATCATTTGAATAGGCAAGACTATGTTGAATTTGAGTGAAAGTGATATATGTCGGCTTCAATTTGACTAAATATTTTACCTTTGAGCTATTACGTGCCATTAGCAATGGGGCACCTTAAGACGCGCCCTAACTACGTCGTCAGTTTTATCCTCCTACCCCCACCTGCAATGTGGCACCCTATGTCGCGCCCTATATGTTTACTATTGTTTTGTTAATTAATTTAAATGTTTTCAAATATGTAATGCAAACTAATTAAAAAACACAATCAGTAACTAAAAACCAGCAAAGATTGCATTGATTAAAAATTAATATATTTATAAAAATTAATACATTTATAAAAAATAATAAATTACAATACGAATTAAAAATTAATACATTTATAAAAATTAATACATTTGTAAAAATTAATACATTTATAAAAAACATTCATTTCACTTACACAACATAATCATCTTAATAACTCGAAGAAGCAAATTCTCGTTTCACCGAATTCTACTTTTTAATCATAAATTATCATTTTTTATTACATTATCATCTTAATAAATGTATAAAACAATTTAGTTTTCAAAATATTTCAACTATTGTTTGTAGTCCAACGGTTTGGATTATTACCTTCCAAGCAATAGACCCGGGTTTGATCCCCGGCAAACGCAATTTTTTAAGTAAAATGCATGTCATCGTTCGCGCTCATCGTCCGCCGAGCCCACAATGGCGCGGACGATGGCGGGCACCCACAATGTGGCATCGTCTGCACCCGAGGACGATGGACGTCATCAGGCGCCCCATTGCTGGTGCACTTAGGTTGAAAATTGACTGTGATACAAAGATACATTAACCGGGCGTAATACAACCCAACGAAGAATGGAGAAATTAAACGGAAATAAATTGAATTGAAATTACAAAGAAGAATTCGAAACAATAAACCGTAAAGATGTGAGCCGAGTCGAGGAGTCAACAACCATTATGTGAGTCATGATGGCTTGACTGTAACCGCCGGGGGTTACAAGCCGTTACGGGAGCTAGAGAGACATGATGCATCTGGACACGCTACACGACGAGATTCATCGTGGACCTTTTGGCACATGATGCGTCGGGGTCCATCGTGGACCGTTTGGGACCCGCTATGTGTCGGGACCCGTCGTGGACCTTTTAGTACCCGTTGTGAATCGGGTCCATCGTGAACCTTTTGATACATGGCACCCGACAGATGGGGCGCCGGGCACGGGTCACGGGACACGGTGCACTGAGCAAGGCTCACGACTTTTAATGAGGCAACGTGCACGCGTGGGCTCTACTGCCCATCTTAGTCCACTATAATTATCACACGTAATAATTCATCTTATTAAATGGAGTACATGTTTAATAAGGTTCTCTCCACCAATGTGGGATAATTAACTCTTATAATTAATCCGTTGGTTTTATCCCATAGCTCATTTATAGTTAACAATTGTGACAATCTTTAATTCATAATTTCTCACTCACCGGGAATCGGTTTGGAGAAAATGAATATATCACGGTAATCTACTCCGAAAGTAGATCGTCGCTATTGCATTTAATTTTATAAAATTAAATCTCTCATCACATTTATTATTAATCAAAGTCCATTGACCAAACACGATTCCAACATTATGTGAGTATTGAAATATCTACAAATTACATTATGTGAGTATTGAAATATCTACAAATTATACATGTATTGCTTAGCAAACTTAAAAACTGTAGTTTGAATAGCAAACTTTTACTGTAGTTTATTTCTATACTTTAATCTATCTAATTATACTTCATTTTCTCTCTACCTAACAATCAACTATCACTATCTTTAATCTTATATTGGAAAAAATTGACTCAAATAACGTGAAAAAGAGATTAATATTTATAAATTTAAACTTAAAAAACTACAACAACCTATATTTTGAACTAATACTATAATTTATACTTGATATTTCAGCATTTTATAGTATAGTACTTTGTATAGCCTCTAGCTACTTGATTTAGTTTGGTTGTAGCCTGAACTTTGTGAAAACATCTTATTGTAGCTCGAACGGTTAGATATTGTTTAATTATTCTTAACAACAATAAGTTTGCAGCTAGCTAATTGTCATATAGCAATATTGGTTCAATTGATATATAGATTTTATCGATCATGAGAGCATCCACTACGCGGCGCGCCGGGGTCCCGCGATCCGTCGCGGAGAGACGGATCGCTCGCGCGATGCGTTGCAGCTCGCCGAACCGTCCCGCACCCGTCCCGAGCCCGTCCCGCGTCCCGTGCCTGCGAGACAAGCGACGGGCTGTCTCGCCACGCGCCCTGGCGACGTGGCGCGCCCCTGCATCGTGCGTGACGCCCACTTGCCTGCCCGCGAGTAGGCGTCGTCACGTGCTGACGCAATAAATCTTTTTTTAAAAAAAAATCGAATTTAAAAAAAAAATTAAAAAAAAATAAAAAAATTCGAACGGTAATATTACCGTTTTTCTTTTTTTTTAAAATTTTTTAATTAATTTTTTTACTCTATAAATACTCATAATTCATCCTCATTTCACACACAACTACACATCTATTCTTCCTAAATCATCTCAATTTCCTCTCCAATTTTCATCTAACAACTCATCACAAGATGTCCAGCGACGGCAACTCTGGCGGTGGAGGCTCCGGCGGGTGGGATCTCAACGCGTTCGGCGATTGGGAGACCATGATCAACACACTGGGTGGTTCCGGTTCGTCGACGGCGGGCACCGAGGGTTCGGCGACGCCGGGGGGTACCAACCACCCAATTTTGATGTGGATGCATATGCCCGTCCCTCCGCCCCGCGGTATTCGCATGGATTATTCCAGATTCGGGAGGATTTTCCCGTTGATCCCACGCCGGGAGTAGGCCGAGGCGGTGGAAGCTCCAGAGCAGAACCCCAGGCGGGCGAGGAGGAGGAGGAGGAAGATGAAGAGGATCTAGGCCGGCATCCGTACAGCAACCTCGAAAAGCTGGCGGTGTACAACGCCTGGGTTACCATCTCGTACGATCCCATCGTCGGGAATCAACAACCCCGGAAGTGTTTCTGGGAAAAGGTCTGCGAGCTCTACCACCAGATCAAGCCGAAAGGCTCCCGCAAGCGCACATATAAAATGCTCCGCTCTTACTTTGACCGAGTCGACAGACAGGTCAAAAAATTCTGCGGCATCTACTCGACTGAAGCGGCGCCCTACCAAAGCAGCGCCACGGGAGCCGACATTCTGAGGGCGGCTTTGCACGTCTACAACCAGGACACCGGCAAACAATTCAAATTTGTTGATGTTTGGCAGGCTGTCAAGGACGAGGAACGGTTGGCCGGCGGTGTCTGCTCCAGCTCGGGCTCAACCTCGAAGCGCACGAAGCACACAGCGAGTGGCCAATACTCGTCTGGTGACACCGGTGAGGGCAGCGGCGGATAAGAGAGTGCACCGCAGGAGTTTACGGGTACGGCCGGCGATGACGGGGGATCCAGCCGTGGGCGCCGTCGGCCGCAAGGGACGAAGGCGGCGAAGGCGGCTAGAGCGAGGAAGGGCCGAGGCGAATCAAGCCAGACGGGCTCGGGGGGATGCTCGGACTCCCTTATGGCGGTGTACATGACCGCCACAATGGCGGACACTTCTCGCTTCTCGCCCTCCCAATACGCGGCCTGGTGGAACGGAATTGTCATATGGCAGCACAACTTGGCCTTCCGACTCCCCCTCCACCTCGACCGCCTTCGGAGGATGATTCGCCGGCGGAGTAGTTTTTTTATTTTCTTTAAATTTATATTTTAAATTATGCAACGTTTAATTTTTTAGGATTTTAATTGTTTGTTTTTTTAAAAAAAATTAAGTTGTAATTTTTTTATGTTGTGTGTTTTTTAATGAAGTGTGTTTGTTTTAATTGAATTGGGTTGCTAATAAAAATAAAAAATGAAATTGAATGAATAGTAATTTAAGAGACGGTTTAAGGGACGGAGCGTTGCAGGTTTCGTCCCTTAGTTAAGGAATGAAGTAAAAAAGTATAGTGAGATCCTCAAATAGTAGTCTAAGGGACGGTTGGGGGCGACGTAGTGGATGCTCTAATTCAATACTACTAATTAAGATGAAAATTTTAACATACTACTATTACTCGCCAATAATTTTGATTGAGTAATAAGAACAAATTCTGTCATTACGTACGGAGTAGTAGGCACTAGGCAAAAGCGGAGGAGACAAGTATGAGTGGAGTATATTAAATTAGCAGAATGTTTTTTTTAATTATTATTAATATTTGGTTTAGATTATTATAAAATACTCCAACTAGCTGGATATTACGACTCAGATAAAGACATCGTACGATGTGTGATGTAGGGGACTGTATGAATTGAATACCACGTGTCATGTGTGATTGCACCATTTCTAGAAACCTATCATTCCAAGTTTCTTCCTTATTTTAAAATTCCAATCCACCTATAAATTCACTCTGTCTAGTGACAGGCTGAAACTAGTACATCATCACTCGCAAAATAAAAAAACACAGCCAATAATCTCGATGTCGGCGGCGAAAAAAGGCAGTGTTTTCCCGGCGAAGAGGCGGACGTTGAAGAGAATGATGTTCAATACAATGCTTCGATCCGTCGCTTCCTGTTTTAGAAAAAGAGGTGGAGCCGTATTTCCTTACACCTCTGATAATAATTGAAAAATGTGTAGTTTAATTTAGTTGTGTTAGATTTTGCATTTTTGTGGAGTATTTTTAATTTGGCCTTGTCTTATTTGGTTGTGTAATTATATTTATAATAATGTGTGTGCTGTTGCCATGACGAAATTGCCCCACCTTTAATTTACTGAGGACATAGAACGAAATATAGTAAGCTAAAAACTGGTATATTTTTATAACTATATTTTATAAAATTATTTGCACTGAATACTTCTTAGTATATCAAACTAAATTATGCTTGCAAACTGTGAGCTATAAATCTATTTAAGAATAGCTAATTATTGGCATCCTTACAAAGATCTATTCAGTAATATACTATAAATTGTTTCTTTATTGAATCAACTTTTGTGGAATCATTTATCCTTTGAAGTTTGACTAATGAGCAATGGTAGTTATATTTGGTTGCAATTAATATAAATTAATTATTTAGTATTGGTTTCTTAGTTTGCAAGTTGCTCTTCCTAATCGAATCTATTGAAAATTCAAGTTCTGTAAAACTGATTTTGAAATAAATTAGTAGAATTAATTACTTAATACTCATCTATTCTAAAAAAGTAGACAAGTGATGGATGCATAATTTTTTTTTGGTAGGGGCTTTATTGTATACTTCCTCCGTCCCACTTTAGCAGTCATAGTTACTTTTGAGCACTCGTTTTATAAAAATGATATTCCCTTCGTCCACAAAAAATAAGGACACATTGTAAATGACTCGAGTTTTAATGTGAAATTGGTAAATTAAGAGAGAAGATAAAAATAGTAAGAGAGAAGTAGTGTTAGTGGAAAGTGAGATTCATATTATTAGTAAGAGAGGGGGAAAAAAGTAAGAGAGAGCTGTTAAAAACTTTCCATTTTCAAAATGTGCTCTATTTTTCGTGGACGGATGAAGTAATAAATAGTTAATGCTTAGAAATGGTAAAGTAAGAGAGAGAATGGTAAAGCCGAGAAATGGTAAAGTAAGAGTCTTCTATATATTATTCTCTTTCTTATTTTACCATTCTTCCACTTTAACTATTTATTATCATTTTTACAAAACGAGTGCTCAAAAGTAACTGGGACTACTAAAACGGGACAGGGGAGTATAGGTGTGTGTGAAAGAATAACTACCATTTAGTACATGAAAAATAATTTTGATAATGATAGGTATGAGTTTTACTGCAAATTGAAAAGTAAGAGAGTGATTTTTAAAAAATGGTTGAAATATTACTGTAAATAGCTTTAATGGACACAATAAAATGGAAAAATATAATTATTTTTTTATGGATGGAAAAAAATATATCATAGAAAAAATCACAATCATAACAATTATTATTAATATAAGTAATATGAATAGATGACAAATATAATATTAAAGTTCAATTTAAATAAATTAATGTCACCCTAAACTAGAAATAAAAATAAATAAATAAATAATACAATCAATATTATAGCACATCTTTTAATTCTCTACATTAAGACATATAGTCCTAACAATTTCTATCAAAACAACGGCCCAATTTTTAAAATCCTTTTCCTTAATTTTTTAAAACAATTTGGTGCCCCCACATGTCATCTCCACGTGCCATCTCTAATAGTGCAGTACTATAATTATTTTTAATTGGCCAAATAAGTCATCTTCTTGTCTAATAACCTAGCCGCCATTGTTTTCCTCCGCAATTTTATAATTTCAGCCCTTTATTTTCTTCAACATCCGACAATTTATTCTTCTACGCCTTGAGTTTGGTAGGGGTTAAAGATCAGTTTAAAATTTTGGAAATTTTAGAAAAAGAAAAATTGAAAAAAAATTTGGGGAAGGGCTTAAGCGGTTAAGCCCCTCCCATCTTCTTACTGTGTTTACTAGTGAAATAGACGAAGTTGTAGTATATAACACGGGGTTTTATGTGCAATTGATAAAGTAAGAGATAAATGAAAATTTTAAGAGAACTAGTATTAGCGGATCGTGGAATTTATGTTATGAGTATTGTGTAATTAGTTTAAAAACTTTTCATACATAGACTTGGTCTAATTTTGAGAATGACTAAAAATGATAAAAATGGTTTTTTTTAGGATGGGTGGAGTATACGTCTGTGTATCACGATTGAGCATCTCAGTGAAATTAAACTAATACTTGTATTTGTAGAAATTTGTCTAAAAAGATTTAAGCTGAAAATTCTTGAAATAGACGGTGAGAAGACAGCTAATGATAAGGTGCACGTAGTCACTACTTTTTCATGAAGTATTCAAGAAACTTCTATTTTGACTGAAATTAAACTAATATTGTATATTTGTAAGTCCATAAATCTTAATAATATTATGAAATATAGAAATTTGTCTAAAAAGATTTAAGCTGAAAACTCTTAAAATTAATCAGCTAATAATATCATAGTAGTAGACAGTGAGAAGCCAGCTAATGATAAGGTGCACGTAATAACTACTTTTTCATGAAGTATTCAAGAAACTTCTATTTTGACTAAGAAGAGTCAAAATTTCAACATTTATATATGGAGATTGGAGATGAAAGACTGAATTTAATAACTAGGAAGAATGCTTCAGAATTAAAGCCCCAATTTTCTCGTGTTGCAATGGCAGGGCCATGTCCATCATCACTTCTTACATATTGATGATGTAACTTTATAGTATTAATTAATTAATATGGTTGGAGTCACATTTAATATAATTTTAAACTTCTCTAGTGACTTGAATACACATAAATGTAATTATTTTTCATGAATCTATTATAAATCTTCATGATATTCATAATTTATATTATCTATCTCTATATATATTGATCGAAAGGGTTTAATTATAGTGAGAATTACATCCTTTAATTATATGGAATAGGTACAAGAACTAAGAATTAGTCCCTCCGTTTCCTAAAAGTAAAAACTTTGAAAACAATACGAATTTTAATGCAAAATTGATAAAGTATAATAAATAGAAATAAAAAACATAGACAAAATAAGAGACAGAAAAGGGAAAAAATAGTGAAATTAGTGATAATGGATGATGTGATCTATTTCCCCAAAATAAAAAGTTTGTATTTTATGAAATTAATCAAAAAGGAAAAATATTTATTTTTAAGCGAAGTATATTTAACTACTCATTTACTTAAATTGGACGAACATGATCAATCGATATTTTATTAGGCATGTCGCGATACCTTGATTTGGTATATGATAATCATGTGAATGTGAATATTCGTACATGAATATATTATAGCATAATTTTATGATACTTTATCTTTGCATATACTCTATTTGGATGCAAATGAATAAATTACTTGCATAACTGTTGGAATCGTGCTTGGTCAAACGACTTTGACTAATAATAAATGTTACAAGACATTTAATTTTGTGAAATTAAATATAATAGCGTCGATCTACGTTCCGAGTAGATGACCGTAGTATATTCATTTTCTCAAATCCGATTCCCGGTGAGTGAGAAATAATATATTAAAGTTGATCACAATAAAGCTAAAAATGAGCTATGAGAAAAACTAAGGGAGTAATTAACTAAGTGTTAATTATCCCACATCTGGAATGATAAACTTCGTTGATGAAGTATTTCATAAGATGAATTATTATGTGTAATAATTACATGGAATAAGATGGGTGACAGAGCCCACACGCGCGCACACGCGCGCGCTGCCGCCCGCACGCGAGCCGCGCACCGTGTCCCGTGCACCGAGCGCCGGGTGCCGGGTGCCGTGTGCCTTGGATCTTGGAAATTGGTCTTTGGGCTGTTCTTTGGAGCTGGTCGTTGAGCGTGGGTCAAGCCCCGCTTGTTCTTTTTAGACCACCCCAAACTCCACGCTATCCCCGACGGACCCCGACTCATGGTGGTCCTGGTCCACGTCATGTTCCCGACGCATAACAGGAGACAAAAGGTCCCCGCTGGACCCCGACGTATAACGGGAGACAAAAGGTCCCCGCTGGACCCCGACACATAACGGGAGCAAAAGGTCCCCGACGGTCCATGGTGTATCCCGTCGTGTAGTGTGTCCAGGTGCGTCGTGTCTCTTCAGCTCCCAATGGCTAGTGCACCAGTCAGTAACCCCTGACGGTTACAGTCAAGCCATCATGGCATACATAATGGTTGTTGACTCCATCAATGCTCAAAGGGTGGACTTGGCCTATAAATAGGCAGTCACTCCATGCATTGCATATGATTGAACATACAACAAACTCAAGCATTCTTGCATACACGCTCTCTCCCTCTCTGCATAATCTTCCCGTCGAAGCTCTGCCCCCGCCTTACTCCCGTTCGCCGGAGCTCTGCTGCTAGCGGTGCTGCTACTTCAGAGACAAAGTCGTTTTATCTTTGGGGACGACACGCCAAACCGTGAGCACTACAGGGGCGTATCTCGTCTTGCGTAAAGAGGACTCCTCGACTCGGCTTACATCTTTACGGTTTATTGTTTTGAATTCTTCTTTGTAATTTCAATTCAGTTTATTTCCGTTTAATTTTCCATTCTTCATTGGGTTGTATTACGCCCGATTAGTGTATCTTTGTATCATAGTCATTTCAAACAACAATAACCGCACAAGTTAAAATAGTTATATAAATAGAAACTATTTTCACTCTAATTATAAGGTGTGACTCATTCTCAATCAACCATTTTATATTACTAATTATGTATTAAAATATATATCATTTCAAAAAAAATTTAAAAATGGAGTAGTAGTTTTTTTTGACAATTTTCCTTTAATTATTTGATTATTTCATGACGTGATTATTGTAAATGGTAAAATCATAATCAAAATATACGTGAGCGGTGTACTAATTTAGTAAAAAACGAAAGCTAAGAAACATGATAGAAATAAAAAAAAGGATAATCCTGAAAGGCCAAAGCAAATAACCCCATAGTAAAATTAGAGACGTGTAGCATCAAACTTGTCATATTTTAAGGTCATTTTCAAGCACATGCAAATGTCCAAAAAACATCAAGAAACCTCCACGAGGCAGCCTCTGGTTGGATCCTGTAGCAAGCGTGCTTTAAGAAGAGGGAAGTGCTCCACACCGAATCAAAAACCACTCCACTCTTCTCTTCTCTTCATCTATATAATTTGCGAAATTCCACAACAAACTTTACAGCTCAATTTTGAGTGTTGAGAGGAAATATGAGTGGCAATGGACAGAGTAATAAGGGAGGAGCCGCGCAAAAGCCTCCACCGCCCGCCAGCGGCAGCGCTCCGCCGAAAAGGCCGCCGCCGGGCAGTGGAAATTGGAGTGATCTGCCTAAACCGAGAGGTTCAGTGTTTAAGCGCATCGTAAGTGGTGGTTGATTACACACTTCGATTAATTATGTGCAAAATTACTTTATTTTGTCACATAATTATTTATGTTATGATCCCTATAGATCTCTCCTTTTTTCGTCAGTGTACTATGATTTGTAGCAGATTTAGTAAATAAATAAAGTACAGTTATTATTAATCTTGGAAATCTGCTTCTCCATAACCAACTGAGTTGACCTACGTGGGCGAGCACAGTTATTATCAACTTTATTTTCTACGTGGGTTTATTTTAGTTCTATAAAGCTACTTCTACAAGATTTTGTTTTATCATATGATTCAACATTCAAGTTGAATTTCAGGCAGTCGCAATTGTTATTTTTTGTTTGGGGGGGATTAGCTAGCGTCTAGCGACGTACTCACGTGGAAATACCCAACAGATCAAATAATACTAATATATTGAGATATTTTAATAGCCAAATATCGACGGTTTAGTAGCATAAAAGCTTAATATGACCTTTAACTTGCAATTCAGCATTAAATGTAGCGATAACGATTAGGATGTTTGAAAACAACCAATAATTAATGTGACATGTACTACTAATTATGTTTGGTGATAAGTGTACTTATTGATTTATATACCAATACTATCAATTTATAAGCTATATTTGTATATGGCGAAGTGAATTGATGGGCAGATTTTTTGTAATTGGGGCATGGAGATGAACGAAAATTTCGAATGACATACTGTACAAATGATCCTCCAAGAAACACTGTTAATCCATTAATATACTAGATAAAATGGGCGTGAGCGTGACATTGTCAAGAATAATTTTTGTCTAAGCATATAGTGAGGAGCTCCGGTTCTATTATTGGAACTTAAAAAAATACTCTTCTTTTGGTAAAGATGAATAAACAAAGCAACTTGTTGCAATAAGTAGTCAAGAGCTTTCAACCTTATCTTTCTATAAATAAATGTCCAATAAAATAAAATACTATTGGAAAGCAAAAGGTTGCAATTGGTTTTCACTTTTAAATTACTACTCGTATAATGGTAGAGGCGGCGGCATTTGGTAGGGGGCATAGTTCTAGAACCTCGACGACGCCGTTTTGCCGTCTCGTTTACGTGGGATTCTTGCATTTGCTGAATGACGATTGCTGACCAAACATTATGACGCAATTTTTTTTTTTTTTTTAGTCACTTTTTACGAATTAAAACAAAACAAAAATGTTAATCTTGTTCAGAATTTACACGATCGGCATGTACAACGCTTTAAATTAGATGACTGCTTAAGAATTTGTCTAGAGCAACTACAACTGCGTCCAGCGGGTGTCTCTTATCTCGTCCATCCGAGACGAGACGGATGCGGACGCGGACGCGTTGCAGCGTCCCTGTCTCGCCGAGACGCCCGTCTCACCGAGACGGCTGGCGGGCCAGCTCGCCACTCGCCCGCGCGACGTGGCGCGCGCTGGCGCCACGCGTGACGCCCACTCGCCGGCCCGCGAGTGGGCTTCGTCACGATTACGCAATAAATCATTTTTTTAAAAAAATTGAATTTAATAAAAAAAATAAAAAAATAAAAAACGGTAATATGACCGTTCAACGGTCATTTAAAAAAAATCTTTTTTTATTCTATAAATACTCTTCTTTCACACACACAAACACACATCTATTCTTCTCAAATCATCTATCTTTTCTCTCCAATTTTCATCTCAAATCATCTCTTTTATTCTTCTCACAAATTTAATCCATTCATGGATCCATTTGAGCAAATGCGTCGAATAATGGAAGAATCGCTTGAAGAAGATCGACGTAGGGAGGCGGAGGAAGCCGCGCCAGCGACGATCCCGGACTTACGCCCATCGTAACCGGGAGGAAGCCGCCTCAAGGTTAGTACGCGCTTCAACATTATCAAAGTCCCTGCTCGTACGTGGTTTATGGAGAATATGGTCGACATCATGTATACGTGCATAATCTTGCAAAACATGATTGTCGCCGACGAAGGACCTGAGGTGGGAAATTGGTTCGACCCTGAAACCCCGAGAAGCTCTACCGCAAGTAGACAGCCTCGCAGTGGAGTGCATCCATCTATGCAAGATCGGTTGTCTATTCGGGCAAGGACACGTGATTCTACTGCCCACGCCCAACTCCAAGGTGATCTAATGGAGCACATTTGGGCAAACTTTGGCAACCAGTAGAGTGCGCGGAAGAAATTAAATTATGTATTTTTTAATATTTTTTTAGGATTTTAATTATGTGTTTTTTAATTTTTTTTAGAATTTGAAGTTGTAATTTTATTTTATTTTATTTAATGAAGTGTGTTTTTATTAATTGAATTTGTTGGAAATAAAAATAAAAAATGAAATTGAATGAATAGTTAAGAGACGGTTAAGAGACGGACAAGAGATGGTTAAGAGACGGATAAGAGATGGAGGGTTGCAGGTGTTGTCTCTTAGTTAAGAGATGAAGTGAAAAGTACAGTGTGGCCCATGAATAGTTAAGAGATGAGACGGATAAGAGACAGCGTTGCGGATGGCCTTATGGCTGGTAATTATCGAGCATGCAGCTCGAAGTTATCTAAAACAATTATTAGTACGTAACTTAATTCGCTAACTATTTGTATAACTTTTTTATAATAATTCAATAATTATAAGAAACACGATATAATATTTCTAAAACGATGAAAATTTCATGCATATTTTTGGTGTAAAAAAATTCTGAATAGCTATACATTGGCATATAAATATATTTAATATTTGTTGAATATATAAAAGTATTTGTGATACCTATAGAATTCATTATTTTGCATCAAATACATATATAGAGAGAGAAAGAGTTTTATTTCATGCAAAATTAAATCGAATTATAAAAACGCAGAACAAAATCATACAGTTATCATGGGAGGTGGTAAGTACGTAGAACATATTTCATAAAGGCGATGTATTTTATACTAGTACCAAATAAAGTAGTATTGAATAAGTAAATTACACAATATAATTAATAACTTAACAAACCTAAAGCATTCTTGGCTTGAACAGATAAAATTAGCCAAAGCAAAAAAAGCATTCCTGGCATTCAAATCGAGAATTTGAGTCATTAGAGGATAAATGAAATTTTTTTATGATTATCTTAATTTAAAAACAAAAAAAGCTAAAACCTTTGTAGAATAAAATGCATGAGTTTTTAGCTAGGCGGGAATCGGGATAAGGTATGGCTAAAGGTCAGCGTATCACTATTGTTTAATTATAATTACTTTATTAGATATAGTTAAGGAATGACTTTTGAATTTTATACGTGTCTGTCAAGAAAAACTATACCAGCCCTTCTAGACTGTGTAGACTTTTTCACATTATTTAACTACATTAACTGCACCTATTATAACACTAGCCCACCCGGATTTTGTTAATAATAACAAAAAAAAGCCTCTAATTTTCTCAAAACATATGAAAGGTTCTAAAAAAAACATCAAACAACCTTGTAAATAATAGAGATTTTAATATGTAATTAGTAAATAACAGAGAAATGAGAAAATGCAATGGAATTAATGTTGTTTGTGGTCCACCTTATAAGTAGTGTATAATTGGTTAAAATTTTTTCATATTTAAATTTGATCTAATTTTAGTACGGTCCAAAATGATAAAACTAGTTTATTTTTTAGGACGAAGGAAGTAATTATGTTTAAATGTCAACAAAATTAAAATATTATATGCTCATTTCGTCCTCATACTTCCTCAGTCCATAATTAGATTTGATCAATCTTGTCTATCAAGGAGTATAAGACAGTTAGTATAGAAAGAAT
Organism: Salvia splendens; assembly: GCF_004379255.2. Taxonomy (NCBI): domain Eukaryota; kingdom Viridiplantae; phylum Streptophyta; class Magnoliopsida; order Lamiales; family Lamiaceae; genus Salvia; species Salvia splendens. Next base: position 6,791,642 of record NC_056033.1, on the reverse strand, counting down.
AATGTAATTTATTAATTTTAGTTCTTATCAATTCCAAATATCATATGATTAATGCTATTTAATTATTTAATTAAATTGAATCAGTCTTTGGATATCCTCCGCGTAGTGATCACACCATGCCTTCATCTCTCACCTATAAATACCCCAAAGCGCGCGCACACACACATTACCCCTATCGCATACTACTATAAATCAAGTTCAAGAAAGTGCACTATTGATCAAGTAAAAATGAATCAGGCTGAGTACTATGAAAGGCCGGCGAAGGTAAGAACCACCAGCGGCGGAGGGGAAACTCCGGAGGCAGAGGAAGAGGAGGAGGAGGAGAAGCGTGGATTGCCACCACAGAGAAGGGGGTGCGTGATGAGAAGAATCATTGCCCATTGGACTGGAGTTCGTCTGCTCAAAACTCCTAAGCAAATCGACGATTAATTGTTTTTATCTATGGTTTATCTCATCAATAGTGATCACATACTCTATAATGAGATATAGCTAGCATGTTCCGTTATATTTTTTTTATTTTGTGTGCATGTGTATATATTATAAATATGCCAGCTCGAAATTAGAGTTGGAAATTAGTTTTATTTGTAATTTGAGGTGTGGTCTATATATATAGTGCTTGGGATTTCCCTCTTTTATAGTAATAAATTGAATAGTGGAGAGTGACGCTTTCTTCCATTTGTACTTTGTGATCATAGATCATAGTATGATATAACTCTGCAATATTTGAGATTAGAGTTATTACTGGTATTAAGTTGTGTGATATTATTTGTTGCATAGATATATTGACTGAGAACGTGCAATGATTCATATAATTCAAGATATCATAAATGTTAGTAAATCATAAGTATTGCTATAATACACGTGTCAATGTAAAATTAATGTCAATAGTGTAATACTACAATAGATGGTCAAAATTGGGCCAACCCCTATACTTGTCCTATATGGTGATATAACTTAATTCATGTATAGGTCATATGAGTCGGCTTGTGGAGTTTAATTAACCACTTATATGATAATTATTATTTATTAATAGGGTGTTCGGTTTGCAAGACTGTATCCGGGATTAAATTTGGAGTGTGTTTGGTTCATAAGATTCAACCCCACAACTCAATCCTAGATGGATAATCATGAGATAATTAGTCATAACTAACCCCATATGACTAAAATAATCTCACAACTCAATACTAGATTGTATCTTAGCATTATTATATCTTGCAAACCGAACATCACCTAATAGTATATATTTGAGATAAGAGATGTGATTAATTGTAACTTTCTTAAGTTGTCAAATCTCAGTGTTTTAAAAATGTCAACACAGTATATTGAAATGTCAACAAAATTATGTATTTATATTTTATCGTATTGACATTTGTAATATACTACGTCGATAAGTTAGCAGCTTAAAAAGTTAGCAATATAACACACCCCTTTGAGATAAATTGTATAGAAACTAGAATTTTGGTAAGTTTATATAACTAAAAGAGGAGCGCTCTATACGTTGGATGTTGGATTAATTGTTCTTATCTTTCTCTAAACCATCTAGCATAATTAAACAAGAAAAAAAAATAAACTAAGAACTCAAAAATGAAGAACTAGGACAAGAACAACGGTACAAAATTCTAGAAAAAGAATAATGGTAAAAAAAAAAGTAGCTCTACATTTCTTAATAAAGAATGAAGTAATTCATCATTACTTAGCAATATTTTCGACCCAAATAACCGTTGCATCCCGGCAACAAATTTCAAAAATCTGAAAAAGTATCACAACCAAAAAAAAGCAAAATTCCACCCAACACCTTTTTCAATTTCCCTTTAACAAAATTTCCCACATATCTTTACAATACACAACATTACCAATTCCATATTCCCTTCAAAAATTCCTCAAAACTCAACCAAAAAATGGGTTCTTGCATTAGCAAATGCAAACCTAAGAAGAAATCCAAGGAAGAAGATGTTGTTGTCCAAGACAAGGTCGCAATCTCAAGAGATCCTCCCCCTACCGAAATTACCATAATGCCCTCACACAAGCCTCTCTCCCCAATTTCTTCCACAGCTTCTTTTTCGTCATTTTCATGCTCCGCCGCTGCCACAGCAGCTTCCTCGGTGTCTTCCTCTTCTTCGTCTTCTTATTCGACTAACTGTGTATCGAAAGACCGATCATTCTCGAACGAATTCCTGAGGTCTTGCGCCAAGGAAAATCCACACGCCATCGCCGGCCTTAACGTCCAGAAAACGGCGCCGTTATTTCCTAACGAGATTCCGTCTCGGAATCTCCCTCCGTCGCCGGCGCCGGCGGTTAAGAAGCGGGCGCGTGCGGCTTCTCCGACTCTGGTGAGGCAGAAGAGCTTCAGAAAAGAGCCGAATAGAGGCATCCGGTCGCCTTCTCCGAGCCGGAGATTCAACGGCGACGGTAACAGAATCTTTCCATTTCGGGAAAGCGGTTATAACGGGAAACCGGCTGGGTCCGGAGGGTGTAATGCGGCTCCGAAAAGGGAAAGTTTTCGAGGGGCTGTTCCGAGAAGGGAAAGTTTTCGGGCTCCGAAGGCCGAATTGAGCACGAGCCGTGTGTATTCTTCAGTGAGGAAAATTGATGGATTTCGTGAGCATATTAGTAGTAAGATTGAAGGTAAAGAAATAGATGTTGTGATGGAGGATATTGATAATCCTCATATTGCCTTGGATTGCTTCATTTTTCTCTGATTTTTTTGTTAGGTTTTTGCATGGATTTTGTGTGCTCTCATAATTTTGTGTTTATAGACTTTTATTTTTTAAAGATAATCTTGGTGTGATGTTTGTATGGTTTAGGGGTACTTGTTGTAAGTTCAAAGCTCGTGAATAGTTCTGTTTTCTTTTACCAATTAAATAGTAAGTAGTATTATTGTAACCCTTAGTTTCATAAATTGAAAAGTGAGAGAATGTATTGTTGTCCCTTGTTATTTATCCGCTTGTCGATAGTAATTTCCGATCACAACACACTATCGTTCGTGTTTTTACATGACTTTCCGAGCAAACAAGTGCTGGAATTTTACTGAGCACCTGGTTTCCGTGAAATTTAGTCACGAGCAACGGTGTGTGTCTCTGTTTGGAGGCGATTCCAAGGCCACTTCCAATAATTTTTTACCCAAAATTGATATATTTAGAGGCGATCGACGTCAAGCTAAAGATTTAACTTACATATCAATCAGATACTTGCAATATATATTTGGTTATTTACAATGAGAGAGCAGACAAAATAGCAAATCTTAATCTTAGACATTATAGAAATCAAGTTGGGCCTAAAAATATATTGTACTATCAAAGCCCAACAGCAAATAACAATTTACTGAAATAATTAAAAATGGAATATATATATATATATACGGGGGCGTCATGTTTTCGATTGGTTGTGATCCATCATTATCTCCATTGATTTAGGGTTAGGAGATGCAGCGAAGGAATTAGTGGCTCTGGATGGAGATGAAGGCGGAGGAATCTTCTTCGCCAGCATTTCTTCCCAATTACTACTATATGGTTTCCCTAATTTTGATTCTGTCATCAAAATAACACCAATAATACTCAAAACCACACACTTTTCTGCCTCCATGAAACTGACATATCTTCTCAATACCACCACTCTGCACTTTTGCTATCTATATATATGTGTGTGTGTATTGCGTGGAATGATCTCGATGGTGCATGGTGCTGTAATATAATGGCGATGAGAAAATGCAACTTTCAACAGTTATTCTGTTCCTTGTCTAAGTCCTCCACTAACTAAAATACCCAAGTCTTTACTACGTTCAGTTCAGTGGCGAATCCATAACTTAATTATGGGATAAATTCATTAGATAGTAATGGTTTCCAGCCTAATGTGAACAAGGAAGGGGAGCTCTCTTTTTTACTTTAGTAAAGTGTAAAATTATAATTTCACAACGTAAGTTTTATAAAATCCAAAATGACATCGTTTGGCGTCCTCTTCTTCGAAAAAAATAGCAGAGAGGGAGGCGGCCATGACATTTTCGGCCGACCCTAAATGAATGTTAGTTGTCCTTGGTGTCCTGGGAAAATATAATGGTGGCCATTGCACTAAGATCATATGAAATTTGCACTAAGATGATTTGAAATTCCAAATGCTGTTGGAAAAAGAAGCTATAAAATATAAAATAGAAGTCTTGTCACGTAGGAAATATAAAATGGAAATGCTGCTGCTAATGCAGTTTACGAAATTCATTACGCTTAATTTCTTTACTTGCTCCATTACCCCAACACTACACAAGGCATAAGCATATAATAATCTCCCAATCAATATTGATGAAACCTCAAACTATGTTCCTGCACTAGCTATGCTAAATTTTAAAACCTAAATTAATTGAATGGGTGTCATTAATTAATTGCATAAGTAATTCTAAATTTCTAATCACTGAAACAGTGAAATGACAAATATTTGACTTTATTAAAGCATCACTTATTAGTTACTACTAAGTACTATGTAAGAATCAATAATTGCCTTTTTCTTTTTTAGACAATCAATTTGTTACATTTTTACTACTATATCATAAGGGAAAGTGTTATGAGCCCCTAGTGAAGAAAACTTTGCCAAATATTTTGCCTCATCATTCTTCACTACAAAAAACGAAGTTCTACGATGTATTTTCCAACGGACGTCATTAATTACCGATGGATTTTCGACCGATCAGCCGTTGATAAATTCTCCAAACGGATGATTCGCGCCAAATTCACCTCTTTGCCTATCCTTTTATGCCTCTTGGAATATCCTCTTTGATTAAGTTTCCAAAGCCAAGAAAATCAGACTAATGATCTGAATAAAAAAGTTGTGTATTTATTTCACAAGAGAAAAAAGAATCCACACTTACACCACTTGTCCCCTAAATTTCCATGTTAGAACCTAATTACGTACATTAATCACACTCTACTTACACACTATCATTTTCTTCACTCTTCATATATAGGATCAACAAAAAGAAGCCAAATATTTTTCTGTCTGCTGTTATGCTATCTTACTCAATCTATACAATTTATCTCCTTTAGCACGTTGCAGCCGCCTATAGTTAGACAAGTTGAGGGAGCCAACAGCTACACTTTCCCATCATAAGGCTGCTTCTGGTCCATCTCCACAGCTGTAGAAGAGGCGGACACAGAGTTCGTCCCCTTAGATGGAGCTGAGGACGGCGTGTGGAGCTTCTTAGGCAGCATCTGCTCCCAGCTGTACGCCTTAGGCGTTCTCGCGGCTTCAGACATGAAAACAAGAGCAAGCAAGCTCAGAACCAAGCACTTGTGCCTCCAAGAAATAGACATGATGAATCACAAAGGGAGAGAGAAATGTAGTGGAAGAATTTGTTAGGAATCAGCCTTTTTAATGAGAGGAATAAGCAGACATGTTGAGGAATCTAAGAAGACAGTGTTGTAATAGAATAATGGCTGAGTTTGTTAAGGAATTATGTGTTTGATGCCTTTTTTCTTTCTTATCTTATCCAAGCAGACACCAACTTATGCAGCATTTGTTGAGGAATGATTCAACTACACATGACCCCACTGTGGTAGGAATTAGTCATTCTTTTAACTGGGGACACAGATTTGTCAAAGTGAAGAAAAAACAATCACTAGTTCCACTCAGGAATGTGTGTGCTTTTGTTTGATTGATTGTTGTACATGGCATTCAATTATGCAGCTCCATGCTGAATTTTATCATAAAAAATTGGTTTTACAAATTTATGAATAATAGAATGTGTATATACAATTCATGCTGCAAATTAAATAAGTTTGAAAACTAGATTAAATAGTTTCATTTGTTGTACTCCCTTTGATTTTGTTTCACATTATCTCCCTTCTATTTCATATTCCTTAATATAAATTCTAATCCAACAACTGAAATACTAGTTACTTTAGTGTGATACAACGGCTTCCTACCGTTGTTTTAGCGTTGAAATCTTGATTGGTTGCAAAATAAGAAAAGTGAGTTTATAATACTAGTAGTAGGAGTGTAAGTTTTTAAAAGCAAGAAATAAAAATTGTTTTTGATTCTTGAAATCCAATCATGCAAACATGAGGAGAGAAGGGTTTAGAATAATAGGTAGGCAATAGAATAGGGAGACAAAGCCCAGTTCAAAAGAGTAGAATGTGAAACTCTTTGTCCACTCCTTTTTAGCACTACGGGATAAATTTATATGCACAAATAAAGAAAATTGGTGACAGTGGGTAATGTCTCTTACATATTGTCAAAGCCTAAATTTTTTATATTTGATGGAAAGCCATGACATTTAGTAAAGGGAAGCCTTGATTTTTATCTACTATTATAGAAAAAATATCGATTTTAGTGATCAACCAAGACTATTAATTAAGAGTGAAGCTCTTCTTTTTAGATACATGTGTTTGTATATGACTTGTATAGTTGTATTGTAATATTGTTGATGATTTATACCCTGATTTAAATAGATCAATTACAAAAAATCTAGCCTAAGGAGCTTTGAAAATTGAAAAAAAAAATCTCTACATATATACATGTTTGAATGTAGACAATGAGGAGTTGGATCAAGGTGGAGAAATGCACCTTTCCCCCAAGTGGTGGTCCAGAGTTTAATATTCAAATTTTGTGGGGCTCTATGATTAATTATTTTTTGTCATTGTGATTTCATTTAATTACTTTGGGCATTTAATAATCAAAACTATAATTGCACACGGGGGTGTATCTTTATAAGTATCACTTTTGGCAAAATAATGCATTTTGTGTCAAACGCCAAAAGGATTGTGGCATGGCATCCCATATTTTAAGGGAAGCAAAAAAAAAATTATGTCATCCATTTATTATTAATACTTTATAGCATTCAATTGTATTTTTAAATGAATGATGATGTATAGATGAAACATGGTGCATTAGAACTCCCATGTGTAGAAAGAAGATATCTAGATTCATCCTCTTTGCAAATGGTCTGTTTGTAGAGTATGCCCAAAAGGTTCAAATTTTAAACAAAATATCCTGATAATGATGATAAAACACAACTTAATTCAGTTACATCTTTTTTTTTAAATGATGAGATTAAATATTGCTATTTGCAAATGGGTCAAAAGCTGGGTTTGGCCCAATGCGGTCATGGCCCAATTAAGTCCATTCAGCCTCAGCCCACATTAATAATCAGTACCTAAGTCAATTTTATAAAATAAAACATTTATTTCAAAATTAATCGCTACTCTACCCCTGATATATTCAAAAAATACTCCCTATGAGTGTCTAGATACTTGGCATTAAAGTTCAAACTATTAAACAAATTAAAATTTGTTTTAATCTTTGCTATATAAAATTACACAAACATGTAGACGTGTAAATTAGGGGGTGTGAGTTGAAAAGGAAGCGATACAATTGGTGAGGCTTGGATTTTGTAGGTCCCACATCACCCTCATTCTTGCCGCTCCAATTTCTTACCAATGTGTGATCAGCTTGTCCACAACTACTCTCTCTCTCTCTCTCTAGATTTTCACAAAGCGCACACAGTTACAACTTACAACTGACAGCACAAATTGAGAGAGGAGGAAGATTGGTGGAAATGAGAAACAAGTGATGCAAAAAAGAGAATGAGTAATGCATTCCATGGCTGCTGCATTCTCACCTTGCTATATTCATAACTGCAAAATCAGTACTAATTCCCCCCCACACTCATTGCCTACTCACACAACCCCATCTTACAATTCTCTTGTCTTCCAGGTCTCTCTCTCTCTCTCTCTCTCTCTCTCTGTTTAATTGAGGTAATATGAAATGAGCATGATGATAGTTGAGGCTTATTTGCAGCTGAGGTTCTTCCCTTGGCTGCATCTAGGGTTAGAAAATTAAGAAAATTGGTGTTGAAATTTTGAAATGCATCTCTTTTTCTGTGATTTGTGCTTAATAGAGTATGTGATTGAATATTTTTATCTTCATTTCAATTGGATATATATGTGAATCAAGGGTCCTTAATCAGGATATTTCAAAGCTCCAATCTAAGTGAACAAAAGATTATCCTATGTTTATGTGTTTAGGATAATCCTCAATATTGGAGTAATAAACACTTGTTTATTGTTGGGTTGATAAGAGGTATGTGAATGTGATGATGTAGGCTGCAAGGCTATTAGGCCCCCCAGCAAGATTTGAAGCATCAAAGCTGAAAGTTTTGTTTGAGGGAGAACAAGTGAGCAACCAAACCAGAGTGGTGCCAAGAACCTACACTCTCTCCCACTGCGACTTCACTGCTGATCTCACGCTAACCGTTTCCAACATAATCCCGCGCAATCAAGTAATGCTTACTTACTTCCTTTGATGCTCTATTAGTTCAACCTCTCTAAGCATAGAGCACTTGGTGCAGTTGAAAGGCTGGTATTGTAAAGATGACGTTGTGGCTGAATGGACGAATGTGAATGGCCAACTGTTCCTCAATGTTCACTGCTATGTCAGTGGACCAAATGTGTTCTCCGCCATGGCTGCAGAGTTCAGATACCTCATATTCTCCAAGGAATTGGCATTGGTAGCTACTTAGCTTAACTTCCTGCGTTGCTGCTTGCTTTAACGGATGACAAAATCGAAATTTTGCAGGTTCTTGAAGCCGTCTTGTGTGGAGATGCAGAGTTTTTCAGAGAGCATCATCAACTAATGGATGCTTTAGTGAGAGTGTATTTCCATTCTAGCTCCAGCAAGTATAACCGTATGGAGTGTTGGGGGCCATTGAAGAACGCTGCTCAGGTGAATATTACAGCTTCAAAATGGTTTGGAAATATTTCTCTGAAAAATTGGTGATGTTTTGCAGGGGAAAGGAGTAGATATGATTAATGGCTACTTGTATGCGAGCAAGGAAACGTCACGTGCTCATGGGTTTTGGGGGGGCCCAAAGTCGATCTTTCAAGCACTCGTCACCTTCCTGCTGTGAGAAGAAGGAGACGAGCACGAGAGTGAGGGCGAAGATTGAGCCAGTGAGGTTTCAAAAACACATAATTGGATGATGAGTTGAGTTTCATATCAGCAGTAATTTGATTCTTTGTGTAACTCATTCATATGATTTCTTGACTGTCAATTCTTGTTCAAAGAAGATTATTTTCTCTTTTTCATCACAAAAGTGTTCAGGAATCATGTGTGTGTTTCAACACTTCAGCTATATAAAGAAAACTGATAGTAAAAGATGCAAACCTCAATAAAATAAAATAAAATAAAATAAAATAAAATAAAATAAAATAAAATAAAAGGAGAAATGTTTTAAGTGTTGAACAATAGAAGCCGAATTGAAGTATATTAACAAAGGTAAATACAAAAAACAAAGAGAGGCACAATCTCATAGACAGAGGTCCAAACATAATATAGCAATGTGCACTATGCAGACAGCAAGCAATCTGTGCAGAGTATTTCCCTAATAAGACCGGTTCGGTTTGGGTGAGGACGACTTGGCCTTAGCGAAATCAACGAGATCTCTGAAGAGGGCGTCTTCGCTTTTCTCTGGCTTAGATTGAGCTGGTGGTTTGATTGATAGATTCTGGGTTTGCCCAACTAAGCTGTCATAAGAAGATCCCGATCCACTACTCGAATGAGATGGCCCACTACCAGGGGTATGGCCTTGCTCAAAAAACTGTTGCCTCTGGTTGTACCTGGAAGGTGGAGGTGGAAGGTTGCCAGGTGGAACATCCCAAGGAGCTGAAGGCAAACTGTCGGCCGATTTGCTTGCAGGGGTAGGTTCGTCATACGCTGGTTTTGGAGCAAACATTGATGCAGTGGGGTTGATGAAATCATCGGTGGGAGAGGACACTGTCGGATTTTGTGGAGGAGTCAACTTTTGGCTGTTGCTTGAATGAGCTGGCACCGGAGTACCTGCAGATCCCGATGCTCTGGAGGATCGTTCTGCCTCATAGGTGTCACCACTGAGATAGTCGACCGTAGAAGAATCTGAACTAACAGGGTTCTTGGATGATGGTTGAGGTTGAAGAAAAGGGCTCACGTCGTTCTTGACAACTGTCGGTTTCTTGTCCAGTCCTTGTGAAGTATCCCTCAACGATCTAGAAATTTGTTTTAGATTCACACATACAGGTTAGATAGCAAAAATGGCAAGGAGATTGACCATAAATGATATACAAGAATTCATATCAAAGAGAAGAAGACATGTTACCTTCGCGCTAACGGTGCAAAATCATCTTCCAACTCTTCATCTTCGTGGTTCACATTCATAAGAGGTGCGACTGGAGTTTCTATACTCGTCGCTGAAGCTCCTAGAATCCCTTTGGAAATGTCATCATGTCTACTGACAACTCGCTGCAAGCTATCATTCAAAGCCAAGCCCTTGCACAGAAGGTCTTCGTCTCTGGAAAGGCAATAGTAAATATACCGAGCTGATTTACTTTAAGATGACCAATAAAGATCAAGAGTCAGATGCGCTTACACAGTATTATTCACAAGAACCATGACTCGCTTTTGGTATGAACGACACTGATCAATTAGGTCGACAATGATCTCATCCTTCAATCCCTATGAATATAACAATATTTATGTTAAACAGCCTCAGTGAATAATCTTACAACGAAAAATAAAAGCAGATTGCTATACCTTAAAGCATATTTGTGAGCACATTTTAAGTATGTAAAGTAGATATATACTATTGAAGTATCAATATATACTCTTTAAGTACAATGTTGATTTAATAGTTATATTGGAATTACTATTTCAAACAAAACCAAGAGATTAACAATTTTCAATAAAGATGTCATAACATAACATAATTTGGAATAAGAAGTTCAACCTGGGGATTATTCGGATCCAAGGCAGTCAGCATTTCCATAAGAACATCCGCAATTCCCTCCGCATTTTGCATCTCTGGCAAGCTAAGAAAAAAGAAAAGATGTACAAATTCAAGATGTGTAGTTTCGCAGACCGCAGAATAAAATGATAGGCACAAATAATTTTCTAGGTATGCGCGTGCCATATTTTACAGTCACTTTGAGATTTGGACTCATTATAATCAAATTGCCCGAGTTCAACTGCATAAATGACATGTCAACAAGGACATACAAAAGAATACTATAACTGATGTTCGGTCACTTCGTTGAAGGAGTTAGAAGTTCCAAAAATATACGGCATAAATTGGTGTTGATTCTGTTTAAACAAATAGTGCCAAATTGCCAATTATATCTAGACCTAGAGAAGCATTGCTGATTCAATCATTCAACCCCATCTCTTTTAATGAGATACACAACCATAACTGCACATTCTACCATATGGAAGTTGAAGAAATATTTATTGGAATGCAAATAAAACAGGCCCTCATGCAAGATCTGATATCATGGACAAAATCAATTCAGTAATAAATGAAAAGTGTGTACCTGAGTCCAGAAGCATCGGATTCGAGAGAGGCTTGAACAGCCACTTCCTCATATGGAGAAGTAGGTTGAACTATTGGATGTGTTTGAGGAGGAGTGAACAATGGAACACTATTTTCCTCTCGAGGTGGGAAATCTACTCCAGCAGACTACAAAATTCCAAACACGAAGAATATAAATAAATAGCTAAGACTAGAAGAACTTCAATCAAGAGTGACAAAGCTGAGAGCACAGCACTCAAAAAGCTGATACAATCATACAAACATATTACCAGGGACAGATTAACGAATGCTAAAGTAACTTAATTATGAGAATACTGAAGTGACCGTTTGGTAGCTTTAGACCCTTGCTAAAAGTTAGGTATCAACGTCAAAATGTGCAATGTCTAGAAAACTAGAGATGCTGTTGGATGACTTTTGAAGAGTGTAGTTAATAGACAATTACCAAAGCCTTCAAGCATATAGCTTAAACACAACTCACCACCCCTCAAACAAGACGTTCATGTCGATTTTCGAGTATTTCTGCAGGAGAAATATCATATATATGTAAGCCTAATTTCCTCTACCATGCACAGAGTTTGTCTACATGTTACATATATATGGCTTAGAAAGAAGCAGACAGGTCCTAAATTTTTCTAAGCACCTTTAATTCGTTGTAAGCAGTAAAATATTGGGGAAACCTTCCTCCCGGACCCCCTAAAGCCTCTTGCCAGGTATCAATCAGAATCAGGATCTTCTCCCTCACGTTTAAATCTGGCTGCAAATGTAAATCATAAAAAGATGAAAAGCCCATTAGGTTGTGTGGAAGGGAGGAGGGATCCAGAGACACCAAATGAGGGGGAAAAGAGTACAGTACCTTCTTTCTAACAATTTTGACCATATCGTGTAAGATATCCCGCTCAGCAATCTGTTGAAACACATGTTCCCCACAATTTTTGCTTAGAGTCTCCAGTACCTGAATCATAACGGGCTTCATTCAAATTGTGTGTATTTTTCTAAAATCAGCAACATGTATTACAATTCACATGCACTAATAGATCCAAGACAACTATCGTACGTAAATGAAATCCATATTCATATCTAAATATCTTCCCAATTGCATGGGGTGCGATTCCTATCGCTACATGGTAGTGATGAAGAAAGACTTCACTTTTATCTATGATCTAGCAATACTTTGATTATGGAAGAAATTTGATGAAATAATTACGGAATAACAATATGGTCTGATAAATCTCATCTAGTTGGAATTGCATGGAGGCACTAAACATACATTTAGCGGAAAAAATCGAGAAAGTTAGGAGCAATCAATGCAATTCAGAATAGTAAATGCCATTTTTCATGATTTTCAGCATAAGCGACGACGGACAACTTACAAACAGCGCAAGGAGCTGTATTTTAGGGCTTTTATTCCCCAATTTTTTCTTGAGTATCTTCAAAGCATCCTTGGCTTGCCTCCTGCAAATGAATCCGTCTTTATCAGAATAAATGAATTAACACCTCATCTAGATTATTACTCAACGAATAGTGACACCCATTAAATTAAATGAAAAAATACCCGGGATCCATGTTTATTAAATCGCATAGCTCTATATTCACTGCCCAATCTGGACCAATCAGTGAATCACTAGTAGCCCTCTCAGCAACAGCTGCTGCATTCGCCATATTTTGTCTATTTTGTATTAACACGTAGTTCCGATAACTGAAATATCAATTAAAAGCACTGTCATCAAATCATCACATGTCAACAGAAAAATGGCAAGCAAATATTGGATAAAGTTCATCAAGGATGACAAAATTCAGCTTTAAAACCCAAACAATCAGAAGCTACCAATGGCAATCAAGAACATCATGGATGCATCAGCACATAGCATAATACATGGATATATATAAAAGAAAGAAAATGCAGCAAAACTTGAAAAACAACCACACATATTATTAACTAATTATATCCAAATTATAAGGAGTAAACCTTAAGCAGCAGAAGCATTGGATAACCAGAAACATAACATTTCAGCGAGCCAATATCTAAATCCTTCTATCCCACCTAACCTAAAATCATTTCATGAAAGAAATTGGGACAAAATGCATAACTAAAATTCAGACAAACAAAAGCCCCAAAAGCCAAATTCAACAACGTAAAACAACACTCAACAAGAAAAGAAACCTCAAAATCTTAAAATCAACCAGCGCCACAAAATTCAGAGAAAACAGTGCACGAAAACCTCAAAGATCATACCTTTCTTACTAAAATACACAATTCAAATATGCAACAACGAGGATCAGGAATCAAATTAAGAAGGTGGGAGCTCTACATGAATCAAGAAATGAAAAAAGCAAGGATCTTTCGAGGTTTACCTGCTAGAAGCCTCAAGTCCTCCCAAGTCAAAAGAGGGACAGAACAAAATGGATTAGTTGTGTGTGTTTTAGCAATTTATTTAGTCTAGAGAAGGAGGGAAGGATGTGTTGTGACTTGTGCCTGAGAAGAAATGATTTATCAGTGCGTGTTTTGTGGGATCGAGCAATGCGTGTGACAAAGTTTCAACCTTTAAACATAAAGAAAAATCAAAATTCTACACAACATAAGGGTCTATTCGGCTAATATAATAGATTTAATGAAACTTTGAACATAAAGAAAAATCAAAATTCTACACAGCATAAGGGTCTATTTGGCTAATCTATTTAATAAAGGAGCGATGATAATCAACCAAATTTTGTACAACCAAAATAAGACTATATTAGTAATTTTGATGTATTCATTATATATTAAAATAACAAATATAGTTAGTAGACAAGTTAAAAAGACTTTATTAGTCTTCGGCCTCATTTTTTATTTTTATATTTGAATTATCTCTATTGTTTTTCAAATTTGAACTAAAGTATGCATTAATTATATTTTATTATTCCAAAAAGTAAAAAAATTATACACAAATCATTAATATATGACCATTATATTATGCACGTTCCAAATACTATATTTGTGTCCATATATTTTAATTAAATGCATAAATAAACTAGTTTGTTTCTCAAATAAACTACTTTTTGATTGTACAAAATTTGGTCACATAGATTTATTGTTAATAAAAAGGGGCAACACGCTTTGACCATTTTTGCCTATTCGGCTATTTCTAGGGATCTATGGATGTCTGGTTAGCCCTAGTCGAACGGAAATTGACGTTTTGGTTCGAACCGAAACCATCTTATAGATTATATGGTTTGGTTTCAATTTAACACTTTTGAATCATAATTGATATGTAGTTAATTGTCGATTTCAGTCTAATTAAGTCCAAGAAAATCAAATAACAAACCACGAAAAATAATGTAAGATTTGGGAAAATCGAGTAAAGTCACTTACTTTGAACTGAAGCCAAAATGATCAATTTTTTATTTAATATCGGAACTACAAAGAAAACTATCAACTCAGTTACGCTTCCTTTTTTTTTAAAAGAATGATTATGAAATTAACCTAACCCTAAGACAACCCTAACTATTATCCCCTTAACAATTAACAATTTAATAATTAATGGACTATACTATTGGTCAATGATGATTACAACATTTCATAAGTTTCCAAAGTTTGTTCAATCTAATAGTAGTAGTGTTTTTTAATCAGGGTCATGGATTATTCTAAAATTTTGACTTTATTTTTAATTAAGTTGGATAGCCGGCGAATAATCTACGTGGAAAACGCGTGCATATGAAAATAGTCTTTCTGATACGTGAAAAAGCGACTTTTGGTCACTTCCATTTACATTTGCGATTTGTCGACAGAAATATTATTTTGTTATTTTATTCGACTGACATTAAATATCTATTTTTACATCTAGTTTTATTACTACTTATTTGCTTGAATTATAAGTTTTACAGTATAGAAGTTATCGTCGACCCATCGGAAATAAAAATTGAGAAATATTCTTGAAATATTTTATCATTCGCCATGAAATGTCTTGTTGGTGGTGATTATAATTTATACTCCGTACATGAGTAACTCGATTAATAGAAGAGAGAATTTCAACACAGCAACAGTGATATAGTATTATGTAAAGAAATGAGCATGCTATGCTATGTGAGTTTC
This sequence comes from Salvia splendens, assembly GCF_004379255.2. Taxonomy (NCBI): domain Eukaryota; kingdom Viridiplantae; phylum Streptophyta; class Magnoliopsida; order Lamiales; family Lamiaceae; genus Salvia; species Salvia splendens. Next base: position 6,776,256 of record NC_056033.1, on the reverse strand, counting down.
ATGCACTTTTAGCATTGATTTTTTCATTAGTATTTACTTTGATTTTAATACATTAAAAAATGTTTTAGACATTTTAAACTTTATAAAATTGATAGAAATCAAAGCTCTATCTGTTTTATTCGTCTATTTGAAGTATAGAGAAAACGAACAAACCAAGCTTTGATTTTTATGAATTTTATAAAATTAAAATGTAATACTAATATTTTTTAATGTTAGAATCAAACTAAATATATAAAACGAAACAAACAACTCTAAAGTGAATCGAACCAGAGCAGCGTTCACATAAAGTGCACACGGAAGTTATGTGGCATATCATTAATCTACTATGGCATAGCAAAGTAACAATTTATGATTAATAATGGTATGTGAGATTTTTTTCATAAAGTTGCATCTCTAGGTTGCTTAGAATGATTTTTTTCATAAAGTTGGATTACACATTATTTTGATGTTTAGTAGAGGAATCCAATAATTACAAATCAAATATTGATATCACGAACAACCTCCAAGACTCCAACCTAGCATGAGAATTGGCAATAAAAAAAAGGTGAAACCGTGAAAGATGATCGGATTCCATTTACAAAATAGTGCCTCAATTTAGACTTTCACGATTTTAATTGTCTACTCCTATTTTGTTGCTCTCCAAGTTTTTTGTGTATAAAATATAGATTGGTGATCAAATTACTCAACCGTTATTAACAGAAATCGTAATTGGGCTGTGACTGAAGGCCCATTACGACCTGTATTTTTAGTCCTTATGTGCAATACTAAATCCCACATTTTATCTATTACTAATATGCTTATACACAACATATAAATTTGGGTAAATTGGCCAAAAAACTACTACTATTAAATTTAGTTAATTTATGGTTAAATCTCACAATTTTATAAAATGATTGATCATAGTATTTTCTAAAATGTCTTATGATGAAAATTTTCAGCATATTATATGTCTGAATTTATTAACGTGACATATGCATATGTAAAATTAAAGACATAGCTGACTTCATGTATTAAATAATGCTATTTAAATAGTCGCACATTCATCTATACTATTTTCCATTTACCACATCATATATTAATCCCCCCAAATCCAAAATTATGGAACTTTTAAAATAAATTTACCAAAATCATGATATAATCATACATTTTTAAAGTTAAAGAATTAACTAGAAATTGATCAATGTGGTTTTTTCAACAATTTTCTATACATATAAATTATGTAAACTTGACTAACGTAAGAATAAAGGTCATATCGATCGTTATCACTGAATTGATTAGCCCAAAATCTTCTAAGGATATCTGTCATATCGAAGATGTGAAATTTGTTAATCAAGAACCAATCTTTCTAACGTCACATTAATTAAGATCGATCATTTTCGTTTAAGTTGGGTCACGTAAGTTAGGTGTTCTTGTAGAGAATTTTGAATAATCCAAAAACATTGGGGATTGCAAAATTATTTACTTTCTCTATCCCACTTTAAATAATCGAAATTTTATATTAGATTGACCCTTTATAATGACTTTTGGAAAGGTGTCTTAAAAGAGATCTCCTTTTATTACATAACCACAAAATCTGCATTCCTTAGTATATGTGCATAAATTTTGGATCATTATCAATGTGAAATGAAATATATTTCCTCCATCCCCTAATAATTGTCCACTTTGGTTATGACTTATGATACGAGTTTTAAATATAAAAGAAAGTTAGTTGAAAAAGTTAGTCCTACCTTTATATATTGTATTAATTTTATAATAAAATATGAGTGAAACGAATAAGTGGAATGTGAAACTTAATTACATTACAAAAGTGAAAATGAACAATTAATGCGGGATGAACAAAATGACAAAGTGAATAATTAATTTGGAACAAAAGGAGTAACTTTTTTTCTGTTATTAATGAAATTGAGACCGCATCTAGAATCTCGACCTTAGTAACAAAACCCCTCAGACAAATTTTCTCATTAATTCTATTTTAAATTTTCCATATAATCTTTATCGACTCAAATAAATGCAGTCCCAAATGTTACAACATGTAAAAAACAAATTGATATACTACTATATATTGCTTGTTACAAAATGGAAAAAAGATGGTAACATGTACACAATTGGAGAAACATACAAAGGAAAATCAATTAAAACTTTAAATAATTATAGTAGTAATGGAAATAACAGCAAAATCATAGAATATACCCTAAGATTTCCCCAATATTTTATTACTACTATGGAGCGTTAGCAGAAATAGAATAAGGAACATTTTGTCTTTATTAGGCACTTTTGGTTCTTCTCACTTGAAAAAATTGGCAGCAACCCGTTGTAAATCCAATTCTTCTCCTGCATTTTAACAGTCATTTATCAATCGATTTTAGTTCAAATAGTATATGATTCCCTAATGAAAAATAAATAAATGAATAATCAATCAAATAAACACCATACCCAACTTCTTGAGCCAAAAATATATCCAAATATATGGAGTAATATATAACCAAATTAAAAGAAAAACCACGGTAGAGTCAAATTCTGATCAATTCTACAATTTTAAAAATACTGATACGTATATTTTTCTCTACCATCCAACTGATTTGAAAATTTAAGGAAAAAAACTGAGTAAATTGAATTTTAAGAAAATGATGTTAATGTGGAATGATTTTTGAGACAATTGAATATTGAAAAAACCATAAAAAATAAATTTGACATACCTCCCACCGGAATCACTGCTGCCGCGGCTGGTGGTGGTGGTGGCGGTGGCGGTGCTGGTATTACTAGTTCTGCTGCTATCACTATCGCTCGATCCGGTAAATTTCTTCTTCCACCAGTCCCTCTCACCGCCGCCCTTCCACCCCTCCGGCTTCGGCGAAACTCTCCCACTACCACCACCAACAGCAACAACAGCTTTCTTCCTTCTCTTAGACATAAACGCAAACGGAAACGCCATATTCAAAAAGAACCCCTTATCCTCGAAGCTCAATCGCCGCTCAATTTTCCTGCTCTCTTCCTTCTTCAATCCCGCCGCCGCCGCCGCTCCTCCTCGATCCGAACCGCCTTCGATTTGATTCTCCGCTCTGTGATGGTACTCGACTATATCCTTCAGCGAGAGCTCGTACGACGACTCCGGCATGTGCCTCACCATCTCCATGAGCTCCGTCCGCCCTCTCGCGATCGCCTGAGCTCGCGAATCCGGCGAGAGAAGAGGGCGCGACGGACTAGGGCTCCTGTTCCCCCACAGAGGCGGCGAGATCGCGCCGGAATCGTCGGTTTCCATGGCACGAATCGGCGCGGATTGCACCTCGGCGTAGCGATTCCTGCGGCTGTGATAAAGGTGCGGTTGGGATTTTGATGGTGACGTCATGATTGAGTTAATTTTGTGATTTAATGAGAAGAAATGGGGATTTGTGTGATTGTATGTTGTTTGCTGCGGAAATTAGTCAAGAGCTTCTAGATGGGGTGGGCGTAAAGGGGCCCGGCCCGGCCCGGCCCCTATTCTTCTCCATTTCTTTTATCTCGGTTTTCTTAAATCATAAATGAGAGTACTATCTTTTTCATTATAAAAGAAAATACCCCATTATTGAAGATGCAACAGAGAAAAATGCAAATGTTAATTTCGTGTTTAAAGAGAAAGGCGATGATTTACACATTATTAGAATTGGCGTGACCAAATTGTAAATGAAAGATGCTATTGGGATGGACATATTTCTATTTCGTATTATACAAAAATGGTTTCCATTTCAGGATTTTTTTTAAAAAATCACCTAAACGAGAATTTTGCCAAAATTTTCAGTTACGTGTGTCATTTAATTTATACTCCACGTGAGATTTCAGTTACATATATCATTTACTTTGCATTTAGGATTAAATAATAGAGTTACTAGATGAACTTACGTAGCAATTGTTTTTTTTATATTAGAATCGAATAAATTACTATACGTGAGAGTCTTTGACTGTTATGTCCAAGCAATCAAGATTGATTCTAGATTCGTGGAGAGTTTTTAATTTTTATGTTATTGGTTGAGTGTGCAACTTAGTATAGTGTTTGTGCTACTGCTACATATATTAATTTACCGGCCATCTGTCTATAAATATTAGTGGTAGATAATACAAGGATCTCCTACTCCAACACTCATACTCCATTCCTACTCCAATACTCATAATACAATAAAATAATATTATAAATATATAAGTGATGATGAATTTTATAATATTATTTTATTGTATTATGAGTATTGGAGTAAGAATGGAGTAGGAGATCCTTTAATAGTTACCCTTATTCTATTTAGTCATTTGAAAAATACATCAGTATTATTTTAATATAAAATCACACGCTAATCTATGTTTCAATCTTATAAACACTTTTTATTTTCAGAAGGAGTAACATTTTTCGAACATAATGAGTTTTTTTTAAGAATATTACACCGTCCACAGAAAATAGTCATATTTTTCTCTTTTTTTTTCAAACAAAATTAGTTTTATTTATTTATAATAAATTTCTCTTGAATAAGATATATTTTAATACGTATCAATCATTTTTTCTTTCAATATCTTTCTTAGTTTATCAATTTTGCAATATTCTTAAAACTAGTTTTTATGTATAGCCATTATTTTCTTAAATTTGTGCCCATCAAATATTACATGAAGTCTTATTTACGAAGAGACGAAGCATTATTATATTTCTAGTAAAAAAATCACGAAGTTATGGGAGCTGTCTTTCATAACGAATTCTTACCTGAGATAAATCGATTAAAGCTTATTAAAATTATCCAGAATTAATTAAATAATATACTTAACTGTGATTAGGCAGAACTGATCACGGGAGAATAGCCCATTAATTAGTAATATGATTGATTTTTGAAAAGTCGTATATATGATTAATTTATAAATATATCAAATACTATAAATGTAACGGGATGTTTTAATAGATGTACAAATGATGATTGTTAAACTTTAAATCTCCAAAAATATAAGTACAAATTATGGAGTAGATAAATTTGTAAGCAATGTGTTATGATTTCATACACCAACCACCCTTTCCCGCCCCACCGTTCACTTCACTTTACCTTTTTCTCAGAAGAACATTTTTAATTAATTGGTTAGTGCTAAATAAAACAAATATAGGAGTATACCATTTCTTATTCTTCAAGTGTTAACAATATTTAGTATTCATGTCTTAAGTGTTCAAAGAATTCATTATTATACGTTCCACGAAATCAATGGTTGGCACAAGGGCCACAAGCTCAATATTTTATTATTCGAGTTTGGTTTAGTGCTTAATAAAAAACGTGCATTTCTTTGTATAGTGTAATCATATTAGGCCAACTATTGTTAGTACAAATAAATATATATAGTTTTGAACGCTTGGCTTCGATTTATTAGTAATTAATGCAGAGAATTGACCACGAAATACTATATTGTATTAATTAGCTAATTAAATGACCAAATTGAGTTAGGGGTGATGTACTACTAATTAATTGTTTTGAGGCGATTGATTGATATTATAACCAAATTAAGCGCCGTGTTATAATGTACTATACTAATCTAGCCCGTTGTTTTTTGAAAAGAAAATGTTAGGTTTGCAAAAACTAATACAGTTTAAACCGTTTACGAAACAATATATTACTCCCTCCGTCCCGCACTACTCGCACATTTCTTTTTGGGCACGAAGATTAAGGAATGAGTGATAGACAAAGTCAACAATTACGGCTGTAGGTATAAATTGTTACTAAAAATGGAAAGAGTGCAAATAACTTGGGACGCCCAGAAAGGAAATAAGTGCAAGTAGTACAAGACGGAGGAAAAAAGGATTATATTCCCTCCCTTCTCGTCTAAAAACTTATGTCGATACAAGCTATCCATTTATTTAAGTATTTTAAAACGATAATGATAATAATATTTTAAGAAGACAAATTAAGAATTTAAATAAATAAGAATAATTCAAGGATTGAGGATATGTCATTTCACTTCATAAGAAAGTCGCTTTCATATAGATTTCATTTGATAAAATCTCGTAAAACTTTAATGTCTTTATATAGAGTAATAAAATTAAATTAAATATATTAATATTAAAAAATTTACTACAATCTCATGAAGCCGATCAACTGCCCACTCTCTTGTCTTTAAATTATTTTCCTTTAATTTGCTTAAAATTAGTATTTGATAGTGGAAAAGTTAGAAAACTTCAAAATTGATCAATTTAAACCATAAAGTTAAAAAGTTAGGACATTTCAAGAATTTTTATTATTTGCATGCCATTAATCTTAATGTTTGTCTTGCAACGTTTGGCTATAAGTATTTATAATGGTCACTGTAGCGTCCGCACATTAGCATTTCTTAGAGCACCATTAACTCGAGTGGGTCCCGGCCCGCGGCCCACGCGTTAAACCACCATCATTTGCGGCCTGGGACGGTCCCAGTGACGCAATTGCGTCCCGGGGCCACGCCTGGGGTCCGTCCCGGCCTGGCGTTACGCGTGCCCGTGCCGCACGCGCTGAGTCCCGGCCCGACGTTGGATGTCTTCCGGGCCAGGCCGCAAGTCCCCTCCATTTATTTTTTTTCGTTTATTTACCTATATATACTCCATTTGTGCACCATTCTTCCACACTTTGTCCATTTCAATCCTCTTGTATTACAATATTTTCAGCTTCTATGGAGTGGTTTAACAGCGATGAACGCCAGATGAACGAGTTCGTCCACGCCAACAATTGATACGTGCCGCCATCACCCAACCTGGATGCGACGCCTAGTCCGGGGGTGGCTACCAACATGGAGACAACATTGCCATTTAGCACTAATGAGTACGGAATCAGTGATATGGAGCCCGCTGAAGGGAGGGGCAAGGGCAAGGTTGCGGATGATGAGGGGCCGAAGAAGTATAGTCCGCAGGAGACATTGTGGCTGGCCAAAAACTTCGTCGACGTCTCCGAAGATCCTATCATCGGCAACCAGCAGAGCGGCAAAGTGTTCTGGCAGCGGATTGCGGAGAAGTACAACACGGGTCGTCCTAGAGGGTCGTTCGAGCGTAGCTACGTGAAGCTATGCAAGCATTGGGGTCGGGTCCAGAAGGAGATGAACAAGTGGAATGGCAAGTGGACCAATGTACTCTGAATGTGGCCGAGCGAGCACAGCGAGATGGACCTCGTGGAGAAGCCAGGGCGGAGTTCTTCTCTAACGGGAAGAAGCAGTTCAAGTACTTCGACGTTTGGAAGCTTGTCGAAAAGAGCCCGAAATACACCGGTGGGGCAGAACCGGCGCCAAGTGGGGCGCCGAAGAGAACCAAAGTTTCCGCCGCCGGAAACTACTTTTTGAGCGAAGGAGGTCCGCCAATCGACCTCAACGTGGCAGACGACGACGTCTTCCTCTCATCCCCTAGCACTCAAAGCAGTCCGATGGGAACAAAGACGGCAAAGAGGAAAGCGAAGGGGAAGGCAACTGCTAGCTACTCCGCTATGCCGCCACCGCCGCCCAATCATTCTCTGGATAAGATATCCGACTCTATGTCGGAGATGAGTATTACCTGGCGGATGAGCCAGCTGACGGAGTTGACAGCGAGGGATACCTCGACAATGTCAGAGTTCGATCTCGAGTTGCACCATGAGATGATCGCCTGCCTTCGCGCACAAATGAAGAAGTAGTTTTTTATTTTTATTGTTATGACTTGTATTTTTATTTTCTAGGATTTTTAATTTTCATTTTCTAGGATTTTTAATTTTCTTTGTCTAGGATTTGCAATTTTCTTTTTTTCGACTGAACAATGAATTTTTCCGGTTTGAATTGTTCAACGTATTCTATTTTACGAGTAAAATAGGTTGAAGTTGTGAATAATGCAATTTAATAGTTGAGGCCTGGGATGGGGCCTGCAGGGTTAGATGAGTTGTGGCCTAAGACTCAAATTTAGGGGAATGATGACGTGGAGGGGACTTGTGGCCTAGATCCGGGCCAGGGTTAATGATGCTCTTAGTCCGACCCTTCATTCTGTAATGGTTCCGTCCTAGTATCCGCCCTATCAATTACCCATTTTTCATTTAATTTTTAATATTATTATTTTTTAATATTTTCACATATTCTAAATAACAAAAATAAATATTAAATTAAAGAACAAGCAAAGCATACATTACTTAATGATGGTCAACGATGGCTTGAAGGATCATCGTCGGGTGGGTACCCTTATACCCACTGGTGAATTGGCATCTCCACGATGTCGGACAATTCTTTCACTCCCAATGCATACAATCTATGCTCCCTAGCATTCCAGGAAAGTCGTGCACCCTCTCATGCATCTCCATCAGGACCTGGGAATCAACGCAGTTGGCTTGCACAAATATGTGGCGCCGAAGGCGTCCACCACGCCCTCGCAAAATTTCACGAGACACTCCCGCCCAGTTGTAACCCCGACGTGAAGATACTCGTTGAATATTGTGTGAGAGTTGTGAGAGAAATGAGTCAAAATGAGGTGTATTTATAGATTGAAAAAAAATAAAAGGAAAACGCGTCGATATCGTCCTCGTCCCCGGTCCTGCAATTGGCGGACGATCGGAGAACGAGGGTCGGGAGAGACTTCGATCGAGACCGAAATTTCAGTTGCCCGACTTGTCCGCCCGATCGTCCTTTCCTCTGCAATGGGCGGATGATCGTCGAATGAGGATGATTGTCCACCATTGTGGATGCTTTAATATAAGAGGGAACATCATTTTTTGTCCACGAACTTTGCCAAAGTATCATTTTAGGTCCGTGAACTTTGAAAATATCATTTTAGGTCCGTGAACTTTGAGTTAGTATCATTTGAGGTAATTTTTACTATTTTCAAGTTTTTTTGGACGAAAATACCCTCAATACCTTAAAGTGTATATATTTTTAATAAATTTATCATATATTCATATTTTTTTATAAATATATTTACAATATATTTTTGACAAATTTTCTAAATATAATTTGGCCTTAAATATTATCACTTAATTTTGTGACATGCAAGTAAAATTGCTTCTTCAATTTTTTATATTAATTTTTTTTAAAAATTGAATAAAGAACTTTCTTTAATAAAAAAAAATTGAATAAAGATCTTTTTATAAATATCTTTACAATATATTTTTGACAAATTTTCTAAATATAATTTGACCTTCAATATTATCATTTAATTTTGTGACATGCAAGAAAAGATCTTTATTCAATTTTTTATTATTAAAGAAAAGTTCTTTATTCAATTTTTTAAAAAATAATATAAAAATTGAAGAAGCAATTTTACTTGCATGTCATAAAATTAAGTGATAATATTTAAGGTCAAATTATATTTAGAAAATTTGTCAAAAATATATTGTAAAGATATTTATAAAAAATTATGAGTATATGATAAATTTATTAAAAATATATACACTTTAAGGTATTGATGGTATTTTCGTCTAAAAAAACTTGGAAATAGTAAAAAGTACCTCAAATGATACTAATTCAAAGGTCACGGACCTAAAATGATATTTTCAAAGTTCACGGATCTAAAATAATACTTTGGCAAAGTACGTGGACAAAAAATGATATTCCCTCTTAATATAATTATCAATTGGAACGTGTTCAGCACTTCACTTCCTACTTCCCACCCACTCACACCGCCACCGCCGCCTAGCCCCCTCTCCCCTCCTACAACCCTACTCCTATAGCTGACTATAGCTCTATGCTGCTTGAACAAAAAAAAGTTTGCACTTTTCATAATAAAAAATACAGTATTGTACAAATTTCATTTTCATTGCCATAAAAATATGAATAATTTTAAAAAGTTATTTCTAACTCATAATCCATATATATCAATTTATTTACAATTTATACTACTTCCCCTATTCCATAAAAATAGGCCATTTAGGGTTGTAAAAAGTTGTTTCTAACTCATAATTTATATATATATATATATATATATATATATATAGGGAGATGATCAAAATAAGTATGTGTTTAAATCCAGAAATGCAGACCAAATCTTGGCCCTACAATTAGATGATCTAATGGTCAATAATTAACCAAAAACACGGAAGGTCATAATTAAGTAATTTTAGGTCATATTATAATATTTGGGTTTAATGTCATGCTAAGATCGTTTTAGGTCATGCTTTGTTATCATGACCTAAAAATTACCTAATTATGACCTAAAAGTGACCTAATTATGATATTGTTCTGCGTTTCTGTATTTAAATCTAGTTTTGCATAGATCAAAACCCTATATATATATATATATATATATCAATTTATTTACAATTTATACTACTTCTCCCGTCCCATAAAATAGGTCATTTAGGGCTGACATGGGTTTTAATGTGTAATTGGTAAAGTAAGAGAACAGAAAAAATATTGAAATTGTATGGTGGATGGTGAGGTCTATAATGTTAAAGTAAAAGAGAAGGAGAAAAAGTTATCATAAATGAATATGCACTATTTCTATGAGACGGACCAAAAAAGAAATATGAGATATTTCTATATGACAGATGGAGTATTATAACCTAATGTTAACTATCATTCTTCTCTTCTCTATTACTTTATGTATTATACTAATTTACGAGCTATTTCAAATATATAGTATCCCCCGTTTCCGTCCGTCCCACAAAATTTATCACATTTCAATTTTTAACATTTTTGGTAGTGGACCCCACATTCCACTAACTTATTCCCACTCACATTTTATTATAAAACTAAGAACATCCACAATAGTGGAGCCCAAGTCCAAGGTCAAGCCACCAAAACTTGGCCAAGGCCAAGAAATTTGGCCGGGCCACAAAAGAACTTGTCCACCCATTAGTGGACAAGCCCAAGCCACAAATAAATGTTTTTTTTTCATTTTTGCTTATATTTTAATTTAGCTAGAATAAAAATTATCGGACTATAATAATTAAAAAAAATTGCATAATTTAATAAAAAAAATTAAAACCAAATCCTCGTTATATTATATAAAGGGGAAAAGTATACAACGAAAATTATCAACATCACAAAAACAACACCACGAACGCATATCACGCTGCGCCCCCTCCTCTACGATTCCAGACCTCTTCAACCAAATAAGTCTATAGTGTCGTATGTGATGTTTCCATCTGCATATCAGTGAACCGCTGAATCAAGTATGCATTAGTACGCGGTACACCCATCTGCAGGGGGCGGTGGTAATACCGTGACTTGTACTAGCACCCTCTTCTGGTGCCCAACGCTCTGCAGTAAATCCTTCATCATCTATTATCGAATAGTGCAATATGATACATGCATACATGATGTCGACGACATCATTTTCGTGCCATTGTCGTACCGGGCACCGTAGAATGACCCATCGCGATTGGAGGACACCAAAAGCTTGCTCAACATCCTTCCTAGCACCCTCTTGTTTTCGCGCGAAAGTGGATTGCTTCGGCCCAGCTGGTTGCCGGATCGTCTTGACAAACATGGGCCAGCGAGGGTATATCCCATCGGCCAAATAATATGCACTGTTGTACTGCGTGTCATTGGCCACGAACCTGACTTGCGGACCCTCATCCCGGCACTCGTCATTGAACAGATGAGACGACTGTAGAACATTGATGTCGTTGTTCGACCCAGTGACACCAAAATACGCATGCTAGATTTGCAAACGGTAGTCAGCAACAGCTTCCAGGATCATCGTGGGGTGTCTCCCTTTGAATCCAGAAGTGAACTGCCCCTTCCAAGCCACTGGGCAGTTCCTCCACTTCCAGTGCATGCAATCGATGCTGCCCAACATCCTTGGAAAATGGTGCACAGTCCCGTGCATATATATCAATCTTTGTCATTCATCGGCATTTGGCTTCTGTAAATACTCCGGACCGAAGATATCCTTGATGCCCCTACAAAACTGTCTCAGCATCTCTAGAGTAGTCGTTTCACCCATATGTAGATATTTGTCGAACATGTCAGCGGGCTCGGCATAGGCAAGTTGCCTAATTGCAGCGGTACACTTCCGATATGTCGACAAACCGACTCGACGGCTGGCATCACGTCGCAAGGTGAAGCACCTGAACCGCTGCGCCAAACACGTCGATATATGGATGAAGAGTTGTTGCGACATTCTGAATCGCCGACGGAAAATCTCTGGCGGATAACGGGGGTTATCGCCTCCGCCTCGTCAGCTTCACGTTGCACCGCTGCAACCAGTTCATCGAACTCCCCATCGATCGCGTGTTGATACTCTTCACATCGGAATCCATTTTTTGAAAGTTGAATTGAGATAAATTGAAAAAAGTGGAGATTGGAATGGGGTAGAAAAATGGAGAAAAATTGGTGTAATTATAAAAAATAAGAAAAAAAAAATTCGAACTTGGGCGGGCGCTGAGGCTCTCGGCCGCCACAATAGCGGCCCGCGCCCAAGAGCCCCGGCCAGACCGCCTGGTCACCCCCCGCCGTGGCTCTTGGTGGCCGCGGCCCAGCCACCCCAGGGCCGGGAGCCGCGGCTCCCCTATTGTGGATGCTCTAATAGTATTTTAAAAGTATGACCTACATCCTACCAACTTTTTTAACTCACTTTTCATTACATTTCTTAAAACTTATGGCCATTTAAAACTGTGAAAAAATTTGAGGATGTAGGGAGTACATTTTTACAAGGAAGTATACGATTTTCAGATTTAAATGCGGCAAAAGTAACGAAAAGCATATACAAACACGAATTTGTGAATACTTGATTCCTTATATTGCAGGTAGAGTGGAAGTTGAAATTTGGGCAAAAAATAATTCAATTTTAGGTCTAATTCTGGCCCAACTTAGATTGAGTTTTGTAGGTCAATGCCAAGGAATGGACTTCCTACACATGCAAACATACGCACGTTTACTCAATTCCTTAAACTCCCAAAACTGCGTCAGACAAGGGAAGCAACTCCACCTTCTTTTTCTCAAAAATGGCATCTTGTTTTCCACTCTGAGCATCGCTAATCGCCTCCTTCAAATGTACGCAAGGTGCGGAAGAATGGACGACGCCCGGAACCTGTTCGACGAAATGCCGCAAAAGAACTGTTTCACTTGGAACACTCTTCTCGAAGGGTATGCTAAGTCTGGGCACAAGACTGATATGTTAGACCTCTTTCACTCAATGCCCCAGAAAAATGACTTCTCATGGAACACGATCCTTTCCGGGTTGGCGAAAGTGGGCGAACTGGATGCTGCAAGACGGTTGTTGAATGAGATGCCGAAGAAGAACGGTATTGCGTGCAGCACGATGATTCATGGTTATGCAAGAAATGGGAGGCCAGGGAAGGCTCTGGTTTTGTTTAAGGAGTTCTTGAAGTGGGAAGCTGTTGAGAGTGGAGGGGAGTTGAGGTGGGACCCGGTTGTTTTAACGACAGTGGTTGGGGCTTGTTTGGAGTGTGGGAGTATTGATTTGGGGAAGCAGGTTCATGCTAGGATGATCATTGATGGTGTGGAATTTGATGCTGTTTTAGGGAGTTCACTGGTTCATATGTATGGGAAATGCCGTGATTTGGATAGTGCTGATCGAATTTTAAATGCGATGGATGATCCAGATGATTACTCCTTGTCATCATTGATTTCATGCTTTGCAAACTGTGGTAGGATCGAAGATGCAAGAAGGGTTTTTGAACTTAAATCGAACCCTTGTGTCGTTGTGTGGAATTCTTTAATATCAGGATATGTTGCTAATGGTGATGTGGATGGAGCCTTGATGTATTTTAGTGAGATGCGTAAGCAAGGGGTTGTTGGAGATTATTCTACATTTTCTAGTGTTCTAAGTGCCTGTAGTAGTGTAGGAGTTCCTAGGAATTGCACGCAACTGCATGCACATGCTCATAAGTTGGGGATCGTTTATCACCTCGTTGTTGCCAGCGCCCTGATTGACGCATATGCCAAGTGTAGGAGTCTTGATGATTCTTGCAAATATTTTGGTGAGCTCAAAGCTTATGATACTGTTTTGCTGAATACTATGATCACTATCTACTGCAACATTGGTAGAATGGAAGAGGCAAAAAGCATTTTCTGTGGCATGAAGTTTAAGAGTTTGATCTCATGGAATTCAATGCTAGTAGGCCTAAGTCAGAATGGCTACCCTGTAGAAGCATTAGAAATTTTTTGTACAATGAATAAAATTGATTTAAGCATGGATAGATTTACTCTATCTAGTGCCATTAGTGTTTGTGCCAGCATTACATCGCTGGAACTCGGTGAACAGATTTTTGCTAGAGCTACTGTCATTGGTGTGGATTTTGATCAGGTCATAACGACATCCCTTATAGACTTGTATTGTAAGTGTGGTTTTGTTGAGGTTGGTCGCAAACTGTTTGACCAAATGGTGAAATCTGATGAAGCTTCTTGGAATTCAATGTTGATGGGTTATGCTACGAATGGTTATGGAGTTGAAGCTTTGTCTCTATTTGAGAAGATGAGACATGACAATGTTAGACCGAGTGAAGTTACATTTACTGCAGTTCTATCGGCTTGCGATCATTCTGGACTGGTAGAAGAAGGCAAAAAATGGTTTTACTTAATGAAGCATCACTATCATATTGAGCCTGGTATTGAGCATTACTCTTGCGTGATAGATCTATTTGCGAGAGCAGGTCGTCTTCAAGAAGCTATTGATCTCATTGATAAAATCCCTCACCTCTCTGATGCTAGCATGTGGTCAGCGATTCTCAGAGGTTGCATAGAAAGTGGAGACAAGCCACTTTCAAAGAGGGTGGTTGAGAAAATTATAGAACTTGATCCTCAAAACTCTGGTGCTCTTGTACAGTTATCGGGTCTAATGGTCTCTACTGGAGATTGGAATCAGTCAGCACTCGTGAGACAGTTTATGAGAGATATGAGAATCCAAAAGAATCCCGGCAGAAGCTGGTGTAATAGTTGACGACAAATGTAGATTCATTTCTTCAGGTGACGACAAAAGCATCCCGGCAGAGGCCTCCTTCCATATATTGGATGTGCCATTGCTTTGGGAGAAGCTCGGTTGGATTGGAGACAGACCTTGGCTCACCTTTAGATGAATAGTCACTCTGGCAGATGTACAACCAGAGAAAGGTACATTTATCTACGCCTTCGTAAACATCCATTATTTCAGTAAATTAAACAATCATCAAGCTATTATTCTAAAGAAACACCTAAATCTGCCAAATGGAAATTTGAAGGCTGGATGCATGTTTTCTAAATTTCTGGTTGCTTACAGCTCTGTTTGTTAATATTTAATAGTTATACATATATTGATGCTGATAAGTCTTAAGTTTGGGTAAGAAGGCACAGTTATCTTTTGTAGATTAGACGACATTCAGAGACTTTAGTAGTATGATTCATCGTCTTCATGTTTAGTTTGTATTCTAAAACATCGATGTTATTTGCTCTAAAAAAGCTCTCTGTTTCAAGCTCAACGATGCATTCACAGGAAGGACCACGGTCAGAATTCTGATCAGAAAGGTAAGTTTGGATGTCCCATTTTACATTATTTGCTCTGTTTTCTGCAATGGAAAATGAAATATGAAAAGTAGTTTTGTTTGTTTTAATTTCTCAATGTGTTCAAGTACACTGTGAGCCATCTTCATTCTTCCCCCATTGGATGCTTCTATAGTTCTATTCTAGATTTTGAAGTTGGATTTAATGCTGTTAGGTAGAAGATGAAAGATATAATTATGGCATTCGTCAACTTTATACACCTGGATATTTGAGGTTGCAGTAGTTGGTGTCTGGATTTAATGTTACACAGAAACTACCCTGCTCCACTCTGTGTTGATGTCCGCCAAAACTAGGTGAGAGTTTTTTTTTTATTTCGATTATGGTCTATTAATTCAAATTAGGAGTATTTTTCAATCAAATTTTTAATCTCTATTAAAATTAATTAATTAATTAATTAAACTTGAATAGTTCTCCCCCGTCCCATTAATAATGTCCCGAAAGCCGCTTCTATTTTCTTGTGTTCGCCCACTTCTTTTTCTTTTTTAATGGTTTTGTTTGGATAGAGCGCCTTGCTTCTCTCCATACATTTCTATTCTAGATATTATTGAGTGTCGTTTGGGGTGGTTTGATTTCAGAGTTAAAAGCTGTTAGGTGGCAAACTATGGACGACATGGGAAAGTATAGTACTCCCTCCGTCCCAAGCTACTCGCACTTATTTCCTTTTTAGGCGTCCCAAGTTACTTGCACTCTTTTCATTTTTAGTAAAAATTTTCACCTACAGCCGTCATTTTTGACTTTCCTATACACTCATTCCTTAATCTCCGTGCCGAAAAGGAAATGAGCGAGTAGCCCGGGACGGAGGGAGTAATTTATATTAGTAGGTACTGCACCTATTAAATACATCATTCATCATCTATCCACTTAGGTTTGTACTAAAAAATGCAGGAACTTTTGCTCAATATGTTAGCAAATTCAGAGATCAAGAAAATTAACATATAAAATGATTTTAGCTCATTTCTGTAGATTGATATTAGTATTGTGTAATAAGTAGTAATTGTTACCAAACTAACTCAGCACTTTAGATAGGAATTGAAGAGACAAATAAGGATTGTCATTTCTAGATGAGTTCAACTCAAACTATTATTCAAGCACAAGATCAGAGTGACACGTGAAAGGGTGAGTCTTATCTGTATCTCTAACTTTGTCCAACTCTCCAACACCTTTATAAAGTGTGGGGTTCTCATCTTTATCAATACAATCAATTATGAATTCCTCTCTAATTTGGTCTTGGTATAGTCTATTCTTGTTTTCTTCCACTTTATTTGATTTTAATGAAAATAGAGGATTATGAAGAACGCGGGAATCCCCTGAGCAGTTGGGCCAAATCCCGAATCTTATGTACTATAATAGATAGTCTATTGTTGGGTAAATAGGATTAAAACTTATTTTTTAGATTAAAAATGTTATAGCGTAAACCTCACCAAAATTATGACATTAAATGCGGATTTGCTTTTAGCTAATCACTCCTACCAAACAGTCGTGTAAGTTTGTAGTAACTTCGTGTTATAATGTTGGGACAAGATTAATAGATTAATTTTGTCCTAACATACCTTATCCAACACATCCTATAGTTCAATCTACTAATGTATATAGGTGTTAGTTTTCCCAGTTTATTTTTGCACTAAAAAGACTTCAAAATAATAATTATTACTGTATTATTATAATTATCATTATAATGATGGCAATAATGAGAGAAAACGTAGGAGAGTTGAACTCCTCATAATCATAGCACTCCAAACTATAATCAACTTTCTGATTTCCTCTTTTTGTCTATTTATTTTGAGCCAATTAAGTATGAAATATTTATATGCGTGTGCCATTCAATAATAAATTAATTAGTAATGTGTCACATGATAAGAGTGTAACTCATTTATTTTTTAAATAGGGGAGGATGAGCTAGCCATTTTGGTAGACAGTTATAGTTGGGTACTCTCTATATCCATTAAATTCAAGCCCACCAAATATATATCTTTTCTTCCATACCATTTATTGTGATCATAGACAGACCTCTGCAAAATTGATTATACATACAGTACAAGGTCATATATCACATGTTATAAGTTATACAACACACACACACACACACTAGTGAGATCTTGCAAGATATGGGGTCATGGTTTGCAAGATCAAGAAGCATCCCATATTTACTCAAGAGAAACATTTCTTTCTTACATGCGAATTCTTCTTGCAAGACCTTGCCTCCTTACAAAAGCCCTCATGGGTTCCGGGAGAGGCCGGCCGCCTCCATCTTGTCGTTCCGGAGGCTGGAATCCACCTTGGCCGGAAAACAAGCTCAAGCTGTAGCTTACACTGATGATGAAGTTGATAGTGATGCTGATGGTGAAAACCAGGTAACTAATTTTGTGCCATTTCTTGCTCATTAATGGATCCTTCTTTAGTTTGTGCATGCAATGTTTTGTTAAATCATGAAATTGAGTATATGGGAAAATTCACAAAAATTGAAAGTTCATGTTTCTAGATTAAAAAAATCAAAAGAGATCACTTGTAGTTATGGAAAACATTAAAAGTTCGTATATTTACATGATAATATCACATTAAATAATTAGCTAGTGGCTTTGAATCTTTGATTGAGTATTATGAATAAATGTATATCCATAAACAGAGAAGAAACCCAATAATAATAGTAGTAATAGGGCTTACCACTTATGTAAAGAAAGAAATAGATGGAAGAAATCAAGATGAACACTTCAGTAATTATAATATTAATTTTCTACTTAAATGAAAACAGTATATATATGCAAATATAACAGATACGTGTTCCCTATAAATTGTTTTCTACCTCAATTCCAAAAAATATGTGATACATAATAAATGTTAATGTACCTGCCAGTTTTCGAATTGTCATTTTCTATAAAGTGCTTGTAAAATAAACACTTGTTTTTTTTCTTCTTCTTCTGATATTACACTGCAATAGATATCGAAATTATCTTTGTGATGTTGTTTTTAGGTCTTTATCATCTTAATTTGGCCTTTTATATTAATTTCGTGACAAATTTGGATTTTGTAAATTTAGTGGTCCAAGCCATGCCTCATTGTAATGTGACAAAACATGCTGAAATTTAAGGAGCTAGAAACAAATCGGTCTTACAATTGCAAGAAAAATTTTAAAATACTCATTTTGTCTTATTTAAGATGGTCACATTCTTGAATGATACGGCGTTTTAGATGATATTGTTGAATGTATTGAAGTTTAAATAAACAAATTAATTAAATATTTTAATGTAAAGAAAATAGAGTATTGAAGACCTTTCAACATATTAGTGTTAATGTTGAAAAGAAAAAGGTGCTTTAAAATGTGCAGGCAATTAATTAGGTATTAAGTATATGCTTATTTTGTCACAATAATTGTCAAGTCAAATGAAAAGAAGGAAAGATTGGACCGCTACATTATTAAGAACTAGTGCATGTATATTTTGCTGATGGATGATATAGTTAAACATTTTATTCAATTTGACATTTAATGTCACCTACCTTCGAAATCCTTTTTATTTTATCTTATCATAACTCGTGATACATAATGAATGGACCTTTGTTTATATATCATACCTTGTGAATGTTATGTACCATATTTTCCCTCTGAAATAATAAAACTCTATAGAAAATAAACAATTAGACAATTAGTATTATATTTTGATGGGCTACAACCTCACCAACTATAAGCCCAATAAGAAAATAGAATACCTGGGCAGCCCATTTGTGACTATATATAACTGTCATGTTTTAGCAAATATAGCATAGATTGGGCATAGAATATTTAAATAATTGAATAGTTCATTTATTGAGATATTTGAAAAATTAGACTAACTTTGTTTGATTCTATTTAATTTAATTTAATTTGAAATAGTCCATGATTAAACTAAAATTGTTATATGATAAATACAATATTGTATTAACTATTAAAATTTTAATTAAATCATAGACTATTTAAAAAAAATCAAATAGTTCATGGTTTGATTTAGTTTAATTTCAAAATCAATGAATAAACTGTTTCAAAAAGTTAAATAAACTGCACAACCAAACATTTTTTAAATATCATTCATGCATTAATTTTTGTAATACTAATAATTAACTATACAAATTTGAGCAGAGCATAGAATTTCCTGGTGGAAGGGTTGGATTCACTACTCAAATGGAATTCATTTCAGAAGCCACTGACAAAAGAGTGCCTTGTTATCGTGTTCTTGATGATGATGGCTTTCCCATTGCTGGCACTAGATTTGAGCAGGTAGGTATTTATATAAAGATAATGAAAAAAAGTTTACACCTTTTCATTCTCTAATTGTTGTGCTTCTCATCTCTGCATGACATGCGTTTAGCTGGACGAAGAAACGGCAGTGAAGATGTACAAAAGCATGGTGAGCCTTCAAATAATGGATACCATCTTCTACGAAGCACAACGACAAGGGAGGCTGTCGTTTTACTTGACCTCAACGGGCGAGGAGGCGATCAACATTGCAACAGCTGCCGCACTCTCACCTGATGACATTATATTGCCACAGGTATATAGAGTTAATATATCAAAAGGGAGTAGTAAAATTAGCTATATTTATCTTTTTTTATGTTAATGACTTTTCTCTTTTTACTACTAAGTAACTATTTTATCAGTTCATTCTAGGTATATATGCAAGTTTTGTATGATAAATAATAAACATGTGCAGTAATCTGTTGGTTGAAATTTGCACTCTTGCTAGAATTATTAAGGATTTAATGAATAGTTTTTCCTTGTCTGTTTAATCAGTACCGGGAGCCCGGGATCCTGCTATGGCGCGGTTTCAGCATTGAAGAGTTTGCCAGCCAATGCTTTGGGACTAAAGATGGTCATGGGAAAGGCAGGCAGATGCCAATACACTATGGCTCCAAGGACCTCAATTTCATCACTGTTTCATCACCAATCGCGTAAGTTGTCTCGGCTTCTTCATGATCAAAATGACATCATTTTCACACTGCTGGTGCTTTGTATGCCAGGACACAGCTGCCTCAAGCTGCTGGCGTCGCCTACTCTCTTAAGATGGACGGGAAGGAAGCGTGCGCAGTTGCTTTCACAGGAGATGGTGGCACCAGTGAGGTAATAATCACGGGGTTTCCATGAGACTTATATAGTGGCTTCAGTTCTCTCTTTACATCAATATGAGATATTTGCTCGTTAGATGTTTGACATTGACATGTTTGGCAGGGAGATTTTCATGCTGCTATGAATTTCGCAGCAGTGATGGAAGCCCCAGTGTTGTTCATATGCCGCAACAACGGATGGGCTATAAGCACCCCAGTTTCAGAGCAATTTAGAAGTACCATACTTTGTTATTATTCTCATATTAGATCTCACATTTCATTAACAAATACGATGAAGTTGTGATAATTGATCATGCCTTTGCAGGCGATGGGGTAGTTGTGAAAGGGCAGGCGTATGGAATTCGTAGCATTCGCATCGATGGGAACGATGCTCTTGCTGTTTATAGCGCGATCCGTGCAGCTCGGATGATGGTCGTGCGCGAACAGAAGCCCGTGCTAGTCGAGGTATGCATTAGTAGGGGTGCGTATTTTGTTAATTCGATTGGTTTTACTCATAAAAACTACCGAGTTGAGCCTAAAATAATATTCAATATTCGATAATCAACAATAAACATACTGCTACTTCTGTCTGGGATTAAATGGTCCACTTTGACGCTGCACTAAGTTTCAATAAATGTAAAGGAAAGTGGGTCGAAAAGGTTAGTGAAATGTAGGTCCACTTTCATATGTCGGTTATAAAATGTTCGAGTGTAATGCTTTAGTGAAGTGTGTGGTTCATTTAGTGGTGGATATGTGAGACTTAACTTATTTCTAATTACTAGATTTTTGTAAGGTTTAATTGGACACCAAGTTTTTTAATCAAAATGTGCCCATTTTCAGTTTAGTTTGGTTTACTATTTTCGTTATGCGATAATAAGTGCATCTTGTTAGGCACTTACATATCGAGTAGGGCACCACTCGACATCAGACGATTCCACAAAATACCGATCAGTAAGCGAGATTGAGCAGTGGAAGAGAACCAGGAATCCAATGACCAGATTCAGAAACTGGGTTCAAGCAAATGGTTGGTGGTCGGACAAGGAAGAAACCGAGCTTCGTGGGACCCTCCGGCAGCAGGTAGGTTTCCCCGTCGCATTAAACTCGTACTATGTTTTATCAATCTATCTCAACTGACGGATTCTATCAGGTGTTGAAGGCCATTCAAATCGCTGAGAAAACAGAGAAACCAAGTCTCGGAGATTTGTTCAGCGATGTGTATGACAAGTTGCCCTCAAATTTGCAAGAACAAGAGAAATCTCTTAGACAAACCATCAAAAGACATAAACAAGACTTCCCAGCTGATGTACCTCTCTAGTTTTCTTGTTTCACAATTTCTCATGTATGTATGTGTATGTATGTATTGGATTTAGTAAATGTGTTATTGCAATTGTTACAAAATAAAATCAAGAATCCAAGATTAACATAGCCAGCTTCTATGTTTCTGAATGTTGGGATTCAAGGCATCACATGATAAATAGGGAATCATTATTGATTCTTTTTGTAAAAGAAGAAAAATACTCTACTCGTCCAATAGGAGTACGAAAAAAAAAGAAATAAAATATTCCATCTATCCAATAATACTAGTCTCTTATTTTTTTTAGCACAAAGTTTTAGAAATGTGAGTTAAATTTTTTAATAAAATGTGAATCTTATTTTTATATAATAAAATATAAATGTAATGAATTAATTGAATGGCTATTTACTTTTTACAATAAAAGTAAAGAGACTTTGGTGAGCGAAAATATAAAAATAAAAAAATGCGACTTTTATTGACGAGCTGATGAAATACTAAAAATTAAATACTACGGAGTAAAAGTTAACAAGACAAAACAAATATGAATGAGATGAAGTTAACAATCCAAATGTGACTTTTATTGACGAACCGACTATATAAACTTTAATTAATCATGGAGTATTTGATAATTCAGGGTAGAATGGAGATATTGTTACAAATAAGGATTACTTGCGTATTTGGAACAAAATAATAGTGTTGATCTTAAGGGCATATTTGCAATAATATTGAAACTGAAGCTCTGTAGCGTTTGAAAATGGCGGAAAACAGTTTACAGTTACTCATCGGTATTTTCACAAAACGCTTCTTTGTATCTTCCGCACACAGAAGCCGGACAGCTTGAAAAACAATACCAATGCTGAATATTCTCAGGATTATCCTGAAATATTCGTCACATATTCCTTATTGTTTCCTCCGAAGTCGACACTGTCATGGAGATTAAGGCAGAAATGCTCCCCGTTTCCGATAATAAGGTAATATCCCCACTCTATCGTTGCTTTTGAACCGCATTCAATTGTGATTTTTCTATTTCCGACCATTTACTGCATCGGCGCGATATAAGCCCTAGCATTCATTAAAAAAGAGTTGAATTTTCTGAATTACGCATGTTTTCTGATATGGAAATCAGTAGCGGCGAGAAGCCTTCGCGTATTTTGATTTTGTGCGATTCCACGAAAGATCGGAGTATTCATGAGTTTAGTAAGACGATTCGTCAAATCCGGATGTGCGGCGGCATCGTGCATCCAGGAGATACAATTAGGGTATTTGGGGTGCTTCATAAAGTCTTGCATCCCAGTAAGTCTGTTGTTTAGTGGTTTGCAATTTCAGCTCTCTGTTTTGCAATTCTTTCATGTTGAGCTGTTTAAATGGCTTGTTAGTATAATGTTTGTCTGTGATGAAGGATGCTATATGAATTTGTCAACTTGTAATTTCTGAGAAGTGCCATTTTCATGTATCTAACGGCTAGAGCCATAGTGATTAAGGTGTTAACAATCATACGCTCGTCCATGATTGTTGATAACATTACTTGCCAGCTGCTCAACCAATTTTTTCTGTGCAGCAACAGTTTTATGCACTTATACACTAGATGTAACTGCTTGCTCCCGATTTGCTAGTTCATACTGGTTATGAAACAATATATTGAGGACTTAAGACGGAAACGGCATAAACATGAACCTCATAAAGGATTTGATTTGTTGATAAAGGAAAACGTTAAAAATGTGTCACAAATGTTTAGAGCATCACCAAGGGGAAAAGGTATATTGAGAAGGTATATTTCTCATTTACCTTCTCAAAAAGGTTATTGTACCTTCTTAAAAAGTAATGGACTCCAGGGAAAGAAGGTAAATTAAATAAGCAAACAAAATAACTAACTTTATACCTTTTCTATCAAGAAGAGGTAAAGAAACCTTCTCAAAATGAAAGAACGTATAATACCTCCTCAAATACCCTTTCCATTGGAGCATGAAATTATATGAAGAAGAGGTAAATATGGTAGTTATTTCTCTTTACCTCTCCATTTACCCTCTCCCTTGGAGATGCTCTTACTAGGAATATGATCACATAAGACACTGGAAGTTCTTAAGATTCAGTTAGTTAGATCAGTCATATTTTAGCCTGTATCAGGTTGTGCAATTGTTTGTTAATTTATTGTTTTGTTATCTGCAGTGGGTTATGTTATGGGAGTGGCTCCTGAGAACTTCCTTGGAACAACACATGCCCGTGCAGTGGAAGAAGAAGTCTCGAAAAAGGTCGATATGTATGTGGGCATGCTCCAGTACAGTGCTGAACAATGTGAAGGAGATAGGGTAATATATACGTGCCTTCTTGTTTTTCAAGTTAAAAAATAATCATTGTGGCCAGCAGTATCTAACAAAAAAATGTGTATAAATTGGACATGGACCTGTTTCCTATTCCTTGCTACATAAACAACGTGATTAAATGTGTCTAGCGAGAGCCAATGTACAATAGTTAATGAATACTGTTTCACTATGGCCTATGCTACAGTAAAGTTAATAGTCAATGAATACTGTTAAAATTTGTAGGTAATTTTGGGTTGTACTCCATGTCTTGCAAAGGTAGGCCAATAGTCTGCTGATTTTCTTATTATTTTATTTAGTAAACCGTGACCACTTGTTTCCAAGTTTCTTTGTCTCATAGACTATATCACAATTTTAGGTATTTCCAATAGTTGAGAATTTTTTTGTTAACAGTGACTGAGATCCTCTTTGTGCAGGTTGACATTGAGGTTAAGATCACTGCTGGTACTCCACTAAGGAAGGCTATCATAAATGAAGTAGCTACTTCTAATGCAGCTTGGGTTATATTTGATAGGTACAATTTGCTATAGATATTTGAATAATATATGGAGAATATCAATATGTTACATTTTAATTTTTTAGGATGCTAGAGGAAATATTCTGTGTTTTTTAAGAATTTGTTAATGTGTGTTAGTCTTCTTCAAACCATTTTAACAGTTTGATTTCTACTCATGCCAGAACGCAATTAAACACATTTATTTTTTGCCTTTGGGTTCTTTTTGTACAGAACGCTTTCAATATTCTCATCGTTAGATTCTTCTCCCAAATCTTCTCCAGCAACACCCATATTTAGCATTAAGTACTTTCTTTGGTTTCCTTAATGAGAGGCACAAGATGGAGAGATTACTTTGACTAGATTGAGAAATGAGGGAGCCCAATGCCTAAAAAATAGTTAGAAATTGTGGATATTCATATTGATTTTTTGGATAAGTTTTATATGTTAATATTGGTCTTTAAAAAACTATTGCCTTATACATGGCTAGCTGATAATATTTCATTGACAGGCCTCTAAGAAAGGAATTGAGGTACTATCTGAAACACATTCCTTGCAAGGCCGCCCTTGTGCTTGATAACTTTTCGCTGCAAATTCTGGAAAATGAGTATTCCAATAAGGAAACTGAGCATTTTGACAGTAAGCAGTTTTACTCGCTTTCCAAGCCTGTCCCACTACCACCAGTTAGTGATAATGAGAATGAGCAGCCAGTCAATACTATGAACGGTCATAGATCTCCAGAAAGTTCCGATATGGCTAGTATCTTGCCGTTGTCATTCACATCAGATTCCAAGGAAGAAAGCATTGTCTCCCAAAGTGAGACTCAACCAAGTCCCAAGAAAGAGGGCTCAGGTTAGAGGATCCATATATATTTAAAGAATTATATTCCTAATCCAATAGTTCTTGATTTTTAAAAAATAACTGAAGATATCTGTCAAGAAATGATACTTTCATGCTAAGTTTAGTGGTGGTCAATGGTCTTTGTTTAAGATGGATTTCATTTGACCCGTATGGATTTTGGTTTTATTTCCCTCATAAGATATTTATTATAGTCATCACATGGTGCAAGGACAAGGATTCTTCCACATTTGCACTAGATCCCACATTTCCTGATTGTAATGAATGGTGTGAACAGGTAATACTAGACAGATTATGGAATATTATGCCCCGATAATCTCAAATAAAAAAAGAAGGCCTAGCCGAAATAGATACTCAGATGTACCTGTGCTCTGCGTTACTTGTGGATTAAATACGGAGTTGGACTCAGTGAGATATAGTTATCCTGAGATTCAGCTCGCAACCAACAATTTTTCACCTGATAATTTACTAGGCGAAGGTGGATATGGTCTTGTATATAAAGGTGAGCTTAAGGATGGGCAGCATATTGCTGCAAAGGTTCGAAAGGAATCAAGTACACAAGGGTTTTCAGAATTTCACTCTGAAATATTTGTCCTCAACTTTGCACGCCACAAGAACATTGTGATGCTTCTTGGTTATTGTTGCAAGGAAAACCTTAATATCCTAGTCTATGAGTACATCTGCAACAAATCACTGGAATGGCATTTATTTGGTGAGTGAATTTATTATATAAGAGAAGTTCTGAAGCTACTTGTTTGCCTTGATCATTAGTGTAATGTTGAAACCAATGTGCCTATCATTTGTGCTGCGTTTGTCCATCTGTCTTCTCTAACTTTATTTAACTGGTCTCTTGTGCCTCTCTCCACATCTCTATCATCCATGCCCAAATTATGGAATGTTCACAGGTAATACGAACAAAGTTCTTGAATGGCACCAACGACATGCTATTGCCATTGGAACTGCCAAAGGGTTGCGCTTTTTACATGAAGAGTGTCGGGGAAGCCCTATAGTTCATCGGGACATGAGACCAAGCAATATACTCCTGACATGTGACTTTGTTCCAATGGTAAATTCTAAGACCCTATATATCTTTACTGAATTAGTGAACGCCTTAGAGCATTTCCAAGGGAGGAGGTAAATACAGAGGTTAAGCGAAATAACTACCATATTTACCTCTTCTTCCAAAAAACTTGTTTTTCAATAGGAAGGTTATTTGAGAAGGTATTATACCTTCTTCAATTTTTAATAGGTATCTTTACCTCTTCTCCTCACAAAAGGTAAATATGGTAGTTATTTTTTGTATATCCTTTTCAATTTACCTTCTTCACTTGGAATTCACTACATTTAAGGAAGGTATATTTACCTTTTTGAAAAGGTAAATTAGAAATATACCTTCTCAATTTACCTTTTAGAGATGCTCTTATTATCTTAGACCAGTCAGACGGAAGTCATTCATTATCGAAGAGGAAAGTTTTCACCATCTTTCAAAATTTCATAGCTCTGCTACTCTATTAATCAATTTGAAATTGATATGTCCGTCAAAGATTTTATCTTCTACGGTTGCAAGGCCACATCTTTCTAATTTTTGTCTAAATCCTTTATAAATAGCTGGGAGACTTTGGCCTCGCAAGGTGGAAGACTGATGAGGGTGAAATACAAACAAGAATTCTAGGAACTCTTGGGTGAGTGTTTGAGCTATAAATTATGTCAAAACTGCATGCATATCTCGTTAACACTTGATGTTACGGTGTTATTGCCCTATACTTTAGATATCTTGCACCAGAGTACGCAGAGAACGGTATTGTCTCAGTACGAACAGATGTTTATTCGTACGGTGTTGTTCTGATCCAACTGATCTCTGGACGCAAGGCAGTGGATTCCAAGAAAGAAGACCAGCAACCATCACTTAGACAATGGGTATGTTCAGCCAATATTTTTGTTAGTCCTGTTGAAATTGGTTTATTCATCTCAACCGCCAATCTCAATTTCTAAAGAAGGCCGACATCATGGCATTTGCAGGCATTACCTCTGATTGAGAGACTTGCATTACACGAGCTCATTGATCCTCGTCTCGGTGAAACATACAGCACATACGAGCTGTACAGCATGGCTAAAACAGCATATTTATGCCTCCAAACTGAACCTGAGAAAAGACCATCCATGGCAGATGTAAACTCTTCCCTGCTCTTTTTTTTTATGAAAAGAAAGTTTTGCTATTAGTTTGTAAGTATGTTTTTCCGGGAAGAAAGAACACAACACACATCAAATTTAGTCTTCAGTTTCTCCTATTTGCGCACAATCTGTTACATCTACCTCCATTTTCACAAGTCTGTTCGTATAATTAAGCTCTTTCAACGCCCAAAGCTACTATTGTTCATTACATGATGATGGTTGCAGGTGCTGCACCTTCTCGAGGGGGAAATTGATCATTTTAGCCACCTCACAGAGCAGTTTATACCACATTATAGTTAGTGAGGAGATGGAATCATGTCGGTTAGGGTGACTGTGGCCGATGCATACCATTTCGTATATTGAACGTAGGCTGCTGGTTACCCTCTTTTGTAAGCTTGGCTTTCTCTTCTCTATATGTGGACGTTACTCAAATGTTGCAATTTTTGTATTTCAGATTAAATCAGCTAATCAAATCTAGTTTCTTGTTTAGTAGTGTGCTTGCTTTTTGACCCGTTCTTAATTTAGTAGTTGATACAATAATTATCTCCACATTGAACGGCTGAAAATCATGCTTCCGCAGCCACATAAACTTGAATATACCAAAAATGTGGAGATAAAAGAAGATCTAAAGTGAATTATTGCACATTAGAAATAGCAAATTGTAAAGTTTGCTTCAACTCGTTAATTTGTTATATTTGCATAAATCACCAGACAATATGCTAATTTTTTTTGCAGTTTTTCAACAAATGGAAGAAATGAAGACAATATAATAAAGATAAATGCGGATATCATAATTCATCAATCACTATTTTATGATGCATTTTTCTGCAGTAATCAGTCACTGTTATTGGTTTTAAAATAGCTAACCTTTTTTATTTATTTAAAGACTATTGCAGTACATGTGAGATGTAAACAGCAGATGAGCAGAACATATATAATTAGCTAAACCAGATTGTAGATTATATTCATCCAGCTTCGTGATGAGATAGATGATCATATATGACTGTAAAAGATGGAGAAATATGAATGAAGAAAGTTAGTAAATTCCAAAAAATCTTGTGGTGATAGAATTTGAATGGCTAGGGTGGAGTTCCACCACACGTACCTTAGCAAGTAGGAAAAAGGATATTATTTGATATGCGAGATAAATTATCTTAATGACCATCTAATGCCAATAGCCGTGTTTGACATCAATCCCAACCATTTCAAGATATTCACTTAAAGATGTGAGGCAAAAGGTGTCATTCTCAAGTGATGAAACATAGTTAGTTATATACACTACTCCTACTTAGTTAGTTATTCTAGGAAATTGAAACACTATAATTTAGTACAGTACATAAAAGAGAATGAACATCAAGTGTATATATTTGTAATCGTATTGTCATTAATTAATTTGTCAGAGATCCATTTGTTTGTTTTTTTAATGAAGTATGTATGTAAATCTTAAGCTGGAATATGATTCCATTTCTCGTGGTTCAAACAAATTATTCTAAGTTGAATTGATAGATTCCTTTGTTTCCACAAATTAATGTGCATCTATTTAATATACACGCATACTAGTATACTACCCTTTATTTCTCTCTATACATATTTATACTACTCCATATCTGCCATTATTATTTTTTTTATCTTGATTGGAATCAGTGCCAAACTGCCTCGTTATAATGTTTGATGGTTGTGATAAGATTATTCACTAGAGATTGATAAATGTGACATTACAAATGAAAAGGGAAACCTAATTAAAAGAGCATGGATCCCACAAGAACCTAAATTAATGTCAAATCTAATTATTTTCCCAGGAATAATGGGAAAGCAAAATACTACTAC
The DNA here is from genome assembly GCF_004379255.2 of Salvia splendens. Lineage (NCBI taxonomy): Eukaryota > Viridiplantae > Streptophyta > Magnoliopsida > Lamiales > Lamiaceae > Salvia > Salvia splendens. The sequence continues at coordinate 6,746,819 of NC_056033.1, read as the reverse complement.
AAGGTTTCGAGCACCAAGAATCTTGCTTTTGTATGTATACAATTTTCGATTGTTAGAACATGCTTATTAGAGAATCACAGAATCACCTATTTTTTTAATATTTAATTAGTTACATTTTTTAATATTTGTAATATTTTTTAATCTAATCATATTTTTTTGATGATTTATCAAATGCCATCCAATTATTACAACATTTACATCTTTTTTAATCTAAACATATTATTTTTTTTGTAATACTTAAGTTGTTTTTTTTGGTAATCACACCAGCGGGCCCAATAATTATTCTCCGTGCTGATTTGTAGGCACCTAATGAAGATAAAACGAAAGCAAATGGAGTATTACGTATAACTAAAAAGAAGAATTATATATTTTAAAAAAGAGATATTTGTGTAAAACTAACTATAGCAAATTTGGTGTATCTATTAATAGGGGAAATACAAATTATGAATTTTGAATATAATATGTAAAAAATACATTGATTTTATCTTAATATTAATTTTTTACTAACCAATTAATGATATCGTGACAAATGACATCACCTTATTAGATGATAAATAGAGGAGGGAGTGCGGTGGTAAGACGCTTCACCTCCGACCGTTAAGCCGGGGGTCCGAGTCACTTCGGGGGTAGATGGGGAACCATCGTCTATCCTCATTTAAATAAGAAAAAAAAATAGAGGAAGGAGCGCCCTAATTTTTAATAAGACGATTTTAGAAATTGACGGTTCAAATTGGCAGGAGGAGATTATAAGTCGAGTAACAATAGGAGTATTCAATCATAATTTGAAATACTTGAACATGTGTATAATTATAACAAAGAAAATGGACTATCATAACGTGGGACAGTTTAGAAAATGGATTGCAAATCATTATACTTAGAAAAAGCGTTACCTTCTGTTGAAATTAATGATGCAATGCATTAATAGAAAGAGTGATGCTAAATGACTATAATGTGGCCGGTCATAAAGAGTTAATTTAGTCCATTTACATGTATAAAAAAAATTAGAATTACCGATATAAACTTATATGTGTGTGAATGGACTTGTGAGTTGATACTTATCTTTGAATTCCATTACGTAAAACACATTAATATCATGAATTACTGTATACGTTGAGTAACAATCAAGAAATGACAGTAGTAATAAGTTGAGCAAAAACTACGAAAGAGCAATACTAACAATGTTGAGCAACATATAATGAAGATGATATAAAAGTAAAATCAAGTAGTATTAAACTAAAAATTTGAAAAAAAAATCAATTTTTTTTATTATTTAATTAATTTATGGTTGGCCATAATGTGGCCGCATAGCATTATTCTAATAAATCTTGTATTGTCACGTATCTTATGAACCCGACTCTTTGGACGTATATAATGATTGCCAATTTGCCATCATTAGAGCATCTCCAGTAAGACTGGACGTCAAATAGCTCTCATATAGCCTTCACACTGCCACATCATCAGCACTACAATTCTCCTGCCACATCAGCTTGCCACATCAACTGGATATCAAATAGCCCTCACATAGCCTTCACACTACATATCCACATCACTAATAACAATTATATAATTTAATTTACAATCGTATCAACATACGGAATTTAATTTACGAGACAAATACATTTAAATTGAATAATACTAGTAAAATTTCAAAAAGTACAATAATTTAAAAAAATACATTTAAAAAAATTACATTTAAAAAAATTACATAAATTTACATAAAAACTAACGCCTTGCAATCCTCCGCGCCCACAACTCTTCAACTAAATCCTTTTGGAGTCGAATATGAGCCTCCGTCTGACGCATGTCGGCGTATATATAATGTTTTCAAAAGAAAAAAAAATAAAAAATAAAATCTGACGCCGGTTTGACGCCGATCCGGGACCCACAATGGCGCTGTGAGGATCGGCGTCGGAACCGGCGTCATCGCGCGAATCGGCATGGCCACGCCGATTTTGACGCCGATTTCACCGACGCCGGTTCCAATGGTTCGGCGTCAGAACCGGCGTCGGCAAAAAATCGGCGTCGCGATTTTGATGCCGGCATTGGAGATGCTCTTAATTCAAAATATAGATTAAACTCTTTCAAAAAATAATTTTCCATTATGTAATGGTTAATTTTATTGGAAAAGGGAAATTATTTTACTGCTTATAAATCAACATCAGCCAGATCGGATGTGCATAGGAGAGAGAGAGCGCGTGAAGTGAAGCCAAACATCGAGTGGGGCCCAGTAGCGTAATTAAAAGAGAACCAAAAAAGGAAGGTCAAACCCCAGAGAGGGTGGTACATACACGCGCGTGGAGGAGCGTGGGAGGGAGCGCACAAGAATCCTCTGTTTGGGTCGCCGCGTCACTATCTTAATTCGTTAGCGCTGTACTTTGTCGGATTAGACTTAATTAATCCGTATTTAAGCATAATTTAAAAGCGTTAATCAGTCACGCGCTCTCTGTCCACCAACAACTGCACTCGCCTCACCACCATTCGTCCATGCATCCACTGCCCAATATCTCTTCTTCCTCCTTTTTCACCAACACAACACTGCAGATTCCTTCTCTCTCTAGCCCAACAACCTTATAGAGAGAGTGTGTGTGATAAATAGTGGAGGGGGTAGTGCTATTCCAACGTCGAAAGTTCCATTCTTGTCTCTTTTACTCCAATTTGCACAACGCACAGGTCATGTATATGTGAATCCAACTGTCAACTGCAAACTTCGTCTCACACCTCTTCCGTTTGCAGGTTACTCAATTCAATTTTCCTTCTCTCTCTCTCTGTATTTCATGCTTTACCAGACACGTGATTCAATTGCTCTCGAGAAGCCTCAATTAATCGGTTTAATTACTTCCTAGTGCTATTCGGTTACGATTCCTCTCTAAAATTGTTTTTTCCTGCTGATTTAAGGTGAAATTTACTGATTTCGGTAAGATGTGAAACGTTTTTTCTGGAAAAGCTTGGTGTGATTTTGATTTGGCGAGTTGCTATTAACGTTTTTCTGAGATTTTTGTGCTTAGACGATAGCTCACATGATAGTTGTGGGCGAATTAGTATTCTTACTAAAAGCGTGACAAAAGTTTAATTTAATGCCTTGTGTAGTAGTAAAAGAATTTCCTTTCAGGGTTGGTTGTGTGTACTGTATAGTCCCTAGAGTTTTAATGGAGGCTGTGTGATTGAGATTGAATTGTAGCTACAGTAGCCTTTTCTATATATATAGAAAGGGAGACTTGAGTTTGATTTACATGTATTGCCCTTCTCAAAACTTTTTTCAAGTATATATTAGTTTCACTGAAGTGCTCATATTTCGGGTTTGGACCGCAACTCATCCTGGCTCCAAAAGGTTGCATTTCTGTATTGCACTAGGTGGGGATGAATATGGTGCTCTTACCTTTGTTAATTCACTTAGTAGGGCCTCTCTATGAAACGAAGCTGCTGCTTGGTCCAATATTTACATTTCATTTGACTATTGCAAATCTATGTTGTGACTCCGGGACTTTGGTAGATGGATTCATATTTGAGAAACGACGAAGAATTTGTTACTATGATTGGGAAAGAGTGTTAGTTGTTCACTCAGCACATGTTTGGTAGGGTACATAACTGTCTTTCTATAAATTATGACATTTCTAATGTTGTGGCTTGGGTATACACTTCTTTCATAAATTTAGTTAATTTGTGGGCTTAGATTAAAAAACTATTATCGTCTTGCTGCAGAAAAGTTAATTGACACAATGTAAAGGTGTTATCCATAAAAGTCGTGCTGATGGAATAGAGCTAATCTTTCGTCAAAGAGGTTCCACAATTTTCTTACCAAACATTGTTTTGTTATGCTTCTGTAGATATATGAACTGTTCGTTGACTTACTATGACTTTCATCTTCTACATGTCATGTCTTCTTGTACAAAAGAAATGCAACACATTGAAAATGTGAACTATTAGTTCTCTCTCTGAGGACGTTGCTTTTGCTTATGCTTCTGTAACTGCTCTGATACGTTGAAATATTTTCTTCTAATATTTGGTTATTAAATGGAGATCATGACTGTTGTAAATGAAATTTAATTGTTCAAATAGTACAATTTTATAACTTTATTACTATAATTTCCCATTTATTTAAATCAGGCAACTTCTTACAGCTCAAACACTTCGATGCTTATGACATGTAGTATGCATGTTTCTCATAAATGCTCATTTGGCTATGACGCAGAGAGGAGAGAATGGGTTCGTGGGCGTACTTTGATCCTGAGTACGAGACATTAAGCATCAGAATAAATCCTCCTCAGTTCAGTTCTAAACCTTTGCATGTTTACATATAACATAAACTGTATTGTTTGTCTTCTTGTATCTTTGATGGTCGGATCATGTTCCCATTTTTAAAGTTTTTTGATATTCACAGTTAAATTTAGATTTGGTCGTTTTATTATGTTAAATAAGTATTTTTGGTAATTTTTAAAATAGTGTTCAACTATATTTGTTTGCCTATTCAGGGTTTCTGTGGACAACTCTAGCTGCAGGGAATGCACTCTGGTCAAGGTAACCATCTGCAAGAGTTATCAAAATTTAGAGAAAACAACCGATTTATGGTTTGCATTCTGTTCCATATGTTTTCCAAGTATATTGACTGCTGTTGTCAGCATGAATGCAAATTGGCAGTTTCTGAAGAGTTTCTAAAAATTTGCTGCCTTTCTTCTCTTGTTTGGAACATTGAAACGTGCAAAATGAAGCTAACATCAAGCATTGATGGCACCTTTTAGTTGTATTAGTAGTTGCAGAGTCCAATTTTTCTTTTATGCTTTTAAAAGCAACTATGTAAGACATGGATTGTTAATTATGAGGTCGCAAAAACAAGTTATTTTTGCTCACAGTGAGGACAGAAAACACATACCTTTTCCTTAATGAATATCCTAACTAGAGAGATGGTTGTCTATGGCTATCATTGTACATACCTACAATTGATTCTAGTTGAGTGAGTACAATGTAATTGCTATTTGACCATGTCTGCATGCATTCGATGCGGTTTTGGTTAACTGACAAGCGAATTGTACATTGCTCAGGTTGACAGCATGAACAAACCAGGGATACTGCTTGAGGTGGTGCAAATCCTCACGGACCTTGACCTTACAATTACGAAAGCTTACATTTCCTCTGATGGCGGGTGGTTTATGGATGGTATGAATGTTTTTGTTGACTTCTTCCACCAAACAGCACTAAAAAGGACTCTCAGGTCTTGCTTTGAGGCTTTGAACCTGGTTCGAAATAATAAATCTGTATAGCTACACTACATAATTTAATATTATTTTCCAATCATTAAACTACAAATAAGATGAATTATTGACCATGTACTTGTTTATGTTGACAAACACTGTGAAACCGCAAGCCGTAACTTCTTGATGCTCATATTTAACACATCTCTATGTGGGTCAGACGGTTTCTACTATAGTCGTGTTAGGTTCATGTAAGACAAGCAAACCACAAACTGTTTTGGAGTTCCTTTTCATGGCTTCTATTCTTCTTTTTTGCAGTGTTTCACGTCACTGATCAACACGGGCAAAAGATTAGCGATAGCAAGACTATTGAATACATAGAAAAGGTATACTGCATTGCTTACTTTGCTTCTATCTTAGTTTTCCTAAACAAAATCATCTCTACTCATTTAACTCGGAAGCTTGGCCTAAGCTCCACAAAATGTAATGCAGTTTCTTGTTTTCCACGCCCCTTCTTGTTTTACAAAAATATGCTCATGTTGGGAATCTGGTACATTTTTTCATGTCATAATTTTCCTTATCATTATGTGAAAATAGGCTCTAGGACCAAAAGGAAGCATGTCAGGCTTATTGAAGCCATCTCCCGGGAAGAGGGTGGGGTTGGACTCTGTGGGTGACTGCACTGCTATTGAGCTTATAGGCCCGGATCGGCCCGGTCTCTTATCAGAGATTTCTGCTGTGCTTGCCAATCTCCAGATCAATGTTGCTGCTGCTGAAGTTTGGACCCATAACCGACGCATAGCATGCGTTCTTTACGTTAATGATGACACCACCAACCGTGCTGTGGTTGATGCCTCACGGTTGGCAGCTATGGAAGAGCAGCTCAAGAACATTCTCCGTGGTTGTAGTTCTGACGATTCAGTAGCTTGTACCAGCTTTTCCATGGGTTCAACCCACATCGATAGACGCCTGCACCAGCTGTTCTTTGCTGACAGAGACTATGAAGTTACTGGAACCGAGCAGGGTTGTCCTGTCAAACCAAATGTGACCATTGAGCGGTGCGAAGAGAAAGATTACTCTGTGGTTACTGTCAAGTGCAAAGATAGACCAAAGCTCATGTTCGACATTGTGTGCACCCTTACAGACATGCAGTACATCGTCTTCCACGCCACAATCTCATCTGACGGCCCCTATGCTTCACAGGTATCACCCATTCTCTTGTTTCTTCCAACTCCACTAATAGCAGCTATGCTTGTGTTGAATCTATTTACCCTTTGCATTTGCCACCTCTACTAATAGATAGAATCTTCAATATATAGGAATATTTTGTACGCCATATGGACGGTTGCACACTACAGACAGAAGCAGAGAAAGAAAAGGCCATCAAGTGTCTCGAAGCAGCAATCAGACGAAGAACAAGTGAGGTAATTGAGTTGCAGTTACACACACCTTTCTATCACTAAAATGAAAAGGAAATGCAAGTAGTGAACATGTTTTCGTTGAAATATGATTAGGGTCTAAGCTTGGAGCTTTGTGCAAAGGACCGAGTAGGGCTGCTCTCAGAAGTAACTCGAATCCTCCGAGAGACTGGACTCTCAGTGACGAGAGCAGGTGTGACAACAGTCGGGGAGCAAGCCATGAACGTGTTTTACGTGAGTGAGGCATCGGGAAAACCAGTAGATGCAAGGACCATAGAAGCCCTGCGCAAGGAGATTGGGCAGACGATGAGGCTCAACGTGAAGAAGGCACCGATGAACACTAAAACACTCGAAGCAAGTGGTTGGGCAAAGACTAGCTTCTTCTTTGGAGGTTTGCTGGAAAAGTTTCTACCTTGAATTTGTACAACAATTTCACTCTACTAAGAAAACCATTCATGTTTTCTCAGCTTTCTGCAAGATTTCTATGTGTTGACTTCCCCACTTCATCAAAACTGTAAAAATGAAGTGAGGAGTTGTAATAAAAGCTGTGCTATTATACTAGAAATTGTTGCTATCATATTGAAACTCTTGTACATAAGGTTTCCATGTAAATTATAAATATATGGGATCCTATTTAATGGTGTGATTACTGCTTTTGGAGCTATCTATCCTTTTTTTTCTTGATTTCCAATTTTTATGTGAATGGTATTCAGCTTGCGTATGTGTAAATGAGTCTGGATCATGCTTGGGTTTTACGTAAATAAGTTGATATAGCGAGACTAAATATTACTCTATTCGCCTATTAGTGTTTGATTTTATAAATGACTTGACTCAATCATAATGGGGAAGTCTAAAACAGGAATATCACTCATAACTAATGATACGGATGAAGGGATTACAGATTTACAGTACATGTTAGCAGTTAAAAACGGGATAAACACTTTTATATACTTAAATCAATATCAAAACAAGATTACTGTTGATATGACACGTGGCCCCATCACTCGTAGACCTCTTTTGTCTACCTTAAGCAAATTTTAAAGAGCACAGCTCCTGAGCTTTCTTCGACAAGGCAGAATCGTAATTTCCTGAGCATAAGCCGAGGTAAAGTAATCTTCTTTATGCTTCTCCACACACGCACACTCACCCCAATTCCCCCTTTCATTTTCTTAAATCAAGAATAATAGTACTCGTAGTAGTATTAATCTGTGATCGTCCCTTTATATGATCAAATGTTTTTTTCTTGCAAAATATTATAGTAGTACTAGGAAAGAAGAAGACCCTTTACAATAATTTCTCGAGAAAATACAAAAAGACTGTATTTTTACTAAAAAAAGGAAGAACGAAGTTTCTTGAATTTGACTCTGCAAACGAGAACCTCATTGCTTTGACACCTATTGATGGTTTCAGATTGAGTGAGGGATGAGAGAGAGTTTGGAAATGAAAATTTGTTGTTTTTGCAGAATTTTGTATGTAAAAAAGGTGGAATTGTATGCAGATGATCTTGTGTTGATTTCAAGTGTTACATTGTGATGCCCTCTTTCTTTTGGTTGATTTCTTGGGATTTTCCTCTGTTTTGTTTGAGATTAGTTATTTGAATTGCCTTTACTTGTTGATATGGTTGTGTTTATATCTTCTTGTTTGTTTGGGACATGATTGAATTTATGATATGTTCTATGTTTGATTTAAGATAAAGTTAGTTTTCAAGAGAAACTAAGATGTTAAGAGCTACCGTTTCACATGAGATGTTGTTATAAAGTAGTTCATGATCTGTATTAGCTTGTTAGAACGCCCGGTGTGAAGTAGTTTCTGATTAATTTTGCATATGTCCAGCTGCAAGAAGAGCAAGAACAATCTGGTACTATCACTGGCCACCCAAGTTCACGAAGCTGCAGGCTCTCGTCTTGAGGCAGGACACGCCACAGCTCCAGGACGACGCTGTTGAAACAATCGCAGCTCACTGTCACGAGCTTCAAGAGTTGGATCTCAGTAAGAGCTTCAGACTCACTGATCGCTCCCTGTATGCGTAGTCCCGTGGCTGCCCTGAGCTCGTGAAGCTGAACATTAGCGGTTGTTCAGCCTTCAGCGACACTGCTCTCGGATATCTGACCAGGTGTTACAGGAAACTGAAGACCTTAAATCTTTGTGGTTGTGTTAGGACCGCAACAGATAGGGCACTGAAGGTACTGGCTCGTTTAAGTTCCCGTCTCTTGATGCATATGTTGATCTGTCATATGCTTTCTGCAGGCGATCGGGTTCAACTGCCACCAAATGCAGTCGTTGAATCTTGGATGGTGCGACTGGGTCAGTGATGAAGGTGTCAAGAGTTTGGCCTTTGGTTGCCCTAATCTTCGAGCTCTTGACTTGTGAGGTTGCCTTCGTATCACAGGTATAAACGTGCATCACTTACATGAATTCTACGTACGTAGTTATATTTAACGAGGTAGAGTTTGTGCTGAAACATGATTTGGGGGAAGGCCAGTTAATTTCTATTGCTTCACGCACTTGATTTAGTTACATATATGCTTCAAACACGGGTAGATGTTTTGAGGCCGTGTTTTGGTTAAGACCGCGTTTGAGCTTGCCATAATTTTTTGTTTCTTCTTTAAATTGCAACTGACGAGAGTGTCGTTGCGTTGGCAAACAACTGCGTCCACCTGAGGTCGCTCGGGCTGTACTATTGCCAGAATATTACAGACAGAGCGATGCACTCTCTAGCACAGAGCCGGATGAGGAACAAGCACGGTGTTGGGCATCCGCGAAGGGCAGGTACGAGGAGGAAGGGCTTACGAACCTCAACATCAGCCAGTGCACAGCCCTCACACCCCCAGCCGTACAGGCTCTATGCGACTCTTTCCCTGCCCTCCACACTTGTGCGGGTCGACATTCACTCATAATCATCGGTTGCCTCAACTCAACATCTGTCCACTGTGCGTGCGCCCACACGCCGTGCCTCATCTTGCACATAGTCTGGGTAGGAACATAATTTGTTGTATGTAAACCATAGTCTACTTTGGAGCATTACATTTAGTGCATCCATTGGTCTATGATCTCACCTTTACTATAGTGATATATCATAATATTAATAATATTCGACTTAACTAATCACATATATAAAAAAAATGTGCAAAGTTGTTTCGATGTATTGAAGATTAATTGTAGACTTTTAAAGGGACGGCCAGTAAACATGGAAATAACGTATAAAAATACTTAAAATTTCCATTTATCGAGTAACAAATGAAGACAACAGATGCTCAATTTTTATTTTCAGTATTCATTTGATTTACCATTATCATTTACTAATTTTTTACAATACGTAATCTAATTGATCTCTATTGAAATGAACTACTCCTAATATGTACACAATTATATATGAAGAAAGAGAACAAGTGATTCCATCCTATAATATGAAATTCTTTTATGTACAATTAATAATAATGACTTCACAACTAAGAAAAAATCCCAGCCTAGCTTTTTTTTTTTTTTTTTTTTTTTTTTTTGGGAAATCGCAGCCTAGCTACTGGTCAGATATATGTAAAGTCGCAATTAATTAATATTGCAATTTCCTCGTTAATTGGCTTCATCATTTATGCCCATTATGCCTTCGATCTTCCCTTCCACTTCCTGGAACTGCAAATGCAAATGCAAAATAAATAGCATTAGTTCAAAAATTACAAAACATTGGGTTAAATATATGCACAATTACACGTCATATATAATCGAGTTGAAAATCAAACAATTGACTAAGTCGTTTTGATACAACAAAGATATTTTTGACTAAGTAACTTAATTCTAATTATCTTGCAGAATAATTATTCTAACCAGTGGCGTACGTAGCCACATTGCACATGCGTGTTAGCTAAATCAAATCTATTTCGTAGTATTCTAATTTGTAATTAAGTAATGAAACCCTTTAATTTAATGTTAACATTGTTTGTTTAGAAATGTAATTACCTTGTCAATGGCATCTCCAACTGTCCGAGCATCTTGAGCTGTAGCTTCAGCCACATCCTCCAAATGATCCACCACTTTCTTCAGTTTCTGGCCTTCCGGCATGGCCTCGGAGATCTCCTCCGCCACCTTGTCGACTATCTCCGCCACTTTCTCTACAACCTCCACTATTTCTTCGATCGTTTCCACCACCGCATCAACATCATCTACAATTTTTATTTATACACAACTCCAAATTAAGGCAAAACGTCATATATATACAAGAATGACCGAAGAAATCTAAGAACCAACCCTAGTTCCTTCAAATCGTATTTTTTTAAGAAAAATCATAAACTGAGTGCAAAACAGTTTTATTTACTAGGCCGAAAACCCTATAATTGTGAATGAAATAAAAATAATAATTGATCTCCGATGGCCAAAATTCATCAGTGTTTTGTTGTGAATTTCAAGTCATTCTGATTTCTCTGACCCTAGCTAGATAATTAAACAAATTAAAGAAAACTTACTTTTGAATTCGAGAAATGGACCCCATGTACCGCTTGTAGAAGGTACAACAATTGAAGCCACTAATCCAAGAATCCACTTCCTACACAAATTATATTCTACCATCAACATATATGTAAACATAATACTTACTATGAATCCAGATGAATACTTACAATGGTGAAGATGGAGGTAATGGAGCACTTGGCTGAGGTTGAACACTGCCACTATCAACAGAAAATTTTCTGGAGAAAATTACAACATAATTAATATAATCAGTCAAATGTATCAAAATCAAGAACTTAGCATAATGAGGTTTGCTATACCTTTTTTGTGTGTTATAGATTTGCATTCTTGTGTGGTTGCTAAGACACCGATAACCCGAGTTCGGAGATAGGCCATGATGTCTGAGATGTGAAGTGTTTGAAGCCGGATATTGTGAAGATAACCTTGCAATCTGCTTGATGAATCTTGTCGCAGACGACATGATAAATTAATGTGTTCAAAAAATATTGGTGTTTTACTTTTTTGTGTTGAATCGGGAGATATGTGTTAATGGAATATGGCAAGAAATAGTAACCGATATGTAGGAAAATAAAGCTGTTTCGAAAAATATAAATGAAGTAGAAATGTGAGTTTCCAAGAAATATATGCTGATTGGTAGACGCGCTGAAGAATAATAAAATTAGTAAATACTAACACGTTTAACAGTTGAAGATTTCTAAGGTTTTGACTTCTCAACGTTAATTTGGTCTATAATTTGTTACATGAGAAGTTAAAATGCATATTAACATCAGTCTGATCTCTTTTTCTCCTTGAAAATAATTTTAATATTATTATATTTGAATCTAGATAATAACGTCCGAATCTGAAGTTGGGTAAAATGAAAAGGTATCGTTAGCCACCATAGAATATTCAATCAGTATTATCTACTTGTAATACTATAATTTGGAAATTTTCGATTAGTAAGTCATTTTTTAATAAATTGTCCCAGCTGGCCTGCTTCTCTTTTCCCAATCCCATGTGTTTTTTATGCCCAAATGTTATTAGATATACATTATGATATTATCACATATATATATGGGTGTTGATTTAATGAATCATGTTCGATTTAGGGTAGGTATTGAAGTCAAAGCTACCGTTCAAAGGAAATTTTATCCATATTAATTCAGCTTATTTTTACTGTTACTTAAGTGGAAATTGTATTAATCTTCTTTCTTTCTTTTTTTTGGGTTACAAGAGGAGAGCCAAAGCTCTAGAGATACAAATGCTTAGGTAGCAACAGATCATGGAACAGTCTTACCTATAATCTTATTTAGCTGAAATAGATGATCAACGCCTCCTGAAGGATCGTTTAACAGTCGAAAGATCTCGTGCATATTCAATCCCAGTTAGCCATAATTAAAGTCTACCACCCGACTAATCTTCTTTCTTGAGATTTAGTTAGTTCAACTCCATATTAAACTAAATGTTAAACACAAAATTAATTCCTTTGTACCCTTATATATTTACTGTGGTAGTTATATAATTTTGTACCAAATTCACAAATTACGTGGATATAATTATCTATTATTAACAATTTTACACATAAACCGTACTCATATTAAAAAAAAAGACTAAATATTATTATGAACCCAATATTTAATGGATATACATAGAAAAGAAATAAGAAATCTAGTACAATATGTAATTTTACACTTTGTACTTGAGAATAAATTATTATACAGTACACTTTCATTAGATATATAATTACATTAATTAATGTTTGCTTGTATCATCAACTTCTTCTTCTTTGGCTGGCTCTTGGAGTTGGGCTCTATCTTCTTCCTCATTTTGTGCTCCATTTTCTTGATTATCTTCTTTGTGATGCCCATGGTTGATGGCACCCTCAACCACACACTCCACATAATCCTCTACCTTTTCCTCCACTTCTTGAACCTTCACCATATAAATAAATTAATCAACAAAATATATAGTAACTACATTTTGAATTTAATTACTCTAATTAATTATGTGTCCCATTTCCGTCAAATACACTATATGTACCGTTTCCATTAAACACACTATTGAAAATAGCTATTTTTCAATATTTAAAGCAAATTGAATTTTATTACAAGTCTGATTATACTAATGTTGATTAAACTGAATTACTAATTAATATACCTTATCTATAAAGTCTCCAAGTTTATGAGCATCCTTATTAGCTACTTCAGCCACATGCTCAACAAAATCCACTGCTTTTCTGAGCCCTCCGTCCACGGGAAGCTCCTCCGCCAATTTCTCGGCTGCCTTCTCCACCCCCTCCGCGGCCTTCTCCACTGCCTCGACTATTTCCTCCGCTATCTCCACCGCCATCTCCACTTCATCTGAAAATTCATCCACACATAGGTATATTTAATTAATGGTGTGAAAAGAAACTTATTATTCCCTATTATATGTGTAGCTTACTTTTAATTTTGAGAAGCGATGTCCATTTACCGCTGAAGAAAGGTAGAACTACTGTTATAGCTACGCCCAAAATCCATTTTCTGCATGAAGTTAATTAATTATTTAACCACAAATTTTATAATTAAATAAATAATGATTGCTAAAAAAATAAATTTGACACGAACATGAAATTGAAAGGAGGCTCGGAGGGAGGTGGAGCTCCCGGTTGGATAACACTGCGTACGAGAAATCTCCTGAAAATGCATATAATTAAGGATAATTAATTAATTGCATAATGAAAATTAAAATGTGACCGTTAATAATAATATCGATCATCCAATAATGATAACATGTACGTACATACCTTGAACTTGTGAGATGCTGTTTCAAACTCGTTTTATTATCCCAAAAACGAGTTTGATCATAACGAATAGGAAGGCATGAAGATAAGAATGTCGAATTTTGAGTTTTGGAGGGCTGCAAATGTGGAGCAGGGAGAAGTCTGAAGGCGACGAGAGATTTGGATATTGTAGACATGTCGATTTTTGAGTATTTAGGCTGATGATCGATTTTGAAAGTTGTTAAATCTAAGTAATTAATTTTGCGAAGAAATGTGGTAGAATTTTATAGGAGAAAATGGATGTGAGTCTACGCGCTTAGTGTTGGACAAGAAATCTCCTTCTTAGGAGTAATATTCTTGTTTTCCAACCTGCTTTAAGCTGACTTTTCTTCATTTTGTTCATCGAATAAGTCCATTCTTGGGTAATTTGGTTGAAGGTCGTATAAATATCAAATATCACGTAGGCAATATGAAATATTTTTAATAAAATTAATGAACATTTATGAATAAAGACATATTTTATGTTTATATTCTTGCATAAGAAGCCGGTGTCCGAACCTTCCCATCTCAACGGAGGCTTGGAGTCAATGACAGATAGTTTGAGTAATATCAGAAGTTAGGCATGATACCAAATTGCTGACGTGGATTAATTTGTTGATAGTATATTTTTCGAAAGAAAATGGAGTAGTACTTATTTAATCATTGACGGATCATTTATTTCGCAGATGACTATGAACATTGGAGGCAGTATTGTGTTGCTTCTAAAGCTACAATTTCTAGGTTAAATAATTGTTAATTTGGTCAACCGCGCGAATTATGAATTAAACTACCATAATATATTTTTTATACGTACTTAACATATAGTATTAAAAAATTGTGTCTGTATTTCCTAGACATTTTGAATTGAACTGGACGTCAGCTGAATTCGATATGAGATTATAAAATATATGTTTAATTTATCCAGTATAATACATGCATACTTGCCAAATAATATTAATTTAAGAATTATTTGCATGCTTTTGATTTGTATAAAGGATCGTGTATTTCATACTATGCCAAACTAGCTATTAAAGTGCTCTATCATACGAATATATGATTGCACTCGTATTATACAATATTTATATATGTTTATGTATTGTTTTTACTTTGATTGATATTTTTTGAATTAAGCAAACACTATAATTTTATGTATAACATATCTTCGCAAAATTAATTTTATTGATAAATAATGTTACTAGCGACTAAAATGAGGTACGTATGACGGAATTTTCCTTTGATAAATTCCATTTTTTGTTGTATTAAGTAAGATAGTAGGAGTATTAAGAAATGAATTAATGATTTTTAAGATTGGACGTGGCTCTTTTGGACTCCTGATTTTGTGGCGGACTAATTTAATTAGCATATGTCATTTAATGAAAATGGTCTTTATTAGTAATGAATCTTTTTGGGCTTTAGTACACAACATGATAGATAAAGGGATTTTTGAATTGGATTTCAATTTATGTTACTGGTCGAGCCCTATGTTACTTTCAGTTTCCGCTGCAAGCACTCGTTAAGATGCACGCACAATATTTCATTCAAGCACAAATCTCAAATTTATTATATTTTCGTTAGGTAAAATGCATGTCATGCAAAGACATTTGTATACAACATGACGAAGAAATTTGAGCTTTTTTGTTGTTTGAACAGACATTATTGTTTCATTTAATTAAGGTTACGTCAATGCATAATACATTTATATTAATGATAAACCCATAAAATTACAAAAATTGGAGTATAATTTTATTCATACTCATCATGTATAATGCATGCATCAAATTAATTAAATCAAGATAGGCTTCTTGCATGTGTGATTCCCCGTCCACTCAAAACATATAGAATCAAACGAAATGGAAAAATTAAATCATACAATAGAAAATTAAATCTTCCCCAATAACTTCATAGATTTGAAACAATCATACAATAGAAATTAAATCTTCCCAAAATATATTATCAAAACTAAACCAACATTAATCCAAACCCTACAATTATCAATGCCCTAAAAAAATTCGTAAGGTATTATTGTATTAATCAACTTAACAAGTGGGCATCGTCGCGCTGACGCAATAATTCATTTTTTTTAAAAATTTTGAATTAAATAAAAAAATATTAAAAAATGAAAAACGGTATTATTACCGTTATATTACCGTTTTTTCAATTTTTTAATTTTTTACTCTATAAATACTCCTAATTCATCCTCATTTCACACACAAATACACATCTATTCTTCCCAAATCATCTCCATTTCCTCTCCAATTTTCATCTAACCTCTCATCACAAAATGTCCGGCGACGGAAACTCTGGCGGTGGCGGCTCCGGTGGGTTCGACATCAACGTGTTCGGCGACTGGGGGGCACGTACAATGTCCTCGGTGGTGGTTCCGGTTCGTCGACGCCGGGCACCCAGGGTTCGTCGACGCCGGGGGGTACCAACCACCCCATTTTTTATGTGGATGCATACGCTCGTCCCTCCGCCCCGAGGTATTCGCAGGGATTATCCAAGATTCGGGAGGATTATTCCGTTGATCCCACTCCGGAAGAAGGCCGAGGCGGTGGAGGAGGCCGAGGCGGGGGAGGAGGCCGAGGTGGTGGAAGCTCCAGGGCGGAGGCGGAGGCGGACGAGGAGGGGGAAGAGGAGGAGGATCTAGGCCGGCATCCGTACGGCCCCAAAGAAACGCTGGCGGTGTACAACGTCTGGATCAGCGTCTCGTACGATCTCATCGTCGGGAATCACAACCCCGGAAGTGCTTCTGGGAAAAGGTCACCGAGGCCTACCACGAGATTAAGCCGAAGGCGTCCCGCCGCCGCACATATAAGATGCTCCACGCTCACTTTGACTGAGTCGACAGAGAGGTCAAAAGATTCTGCGCCATCCACAAGAATGAAGCGGCTCATTACCAAAGCGGAACTACGGGAGCCGACATTCTGAGGTTTGGGAGTTCGACGACACCGGCAAACAATTCAAATATGTCGATGCTTGGGAGTTCGTCAAAGACGAGGAAAGGTGGGCCGGCGGTGTCCGGTCTAGCTCGAGCTCGACCTCGAAGCGCACGAAGCACACGACGGGTGGCCAATACTCGTCTAGTGAGGGCGGTTCGGGCAGCGCCCCACAAGAGTTTGCCTCGCAGGAGGTTGAGGCGCTGACAGACGATTCCGAGGGGTCCTCCCGTGGGCGCCGTCGACAGCAAGGGAGAAATGCGGCGAAGGCGGCTAGAAGAGGAGGGGCCGAGCCGAGGGCTCGGGGGGACCCTCGAACTCCCTTATGTCCATGTACATGACCGCCACAACGGCTGACACTTCCCGCATGACGCCTCCCCAATACCAAGCCTATCTTAACGAAATTGCGTTTATGGCAGCACAACTTGGCATTCCGCCTCCTCACGGCTTCAGTGCACCTCCATCGCCTTCGGGGGATGATTCGCCGCCGGAGTAGTTTTTTTTTATTTTCTTTAAAATTGTATTTTAAATTATGTCATTTTTATTTTTTAGGATTTTAATTAAGTGTTTTTTTTTTTAAATTTTAAATTATATTTTTATTTTATTTTTAATGAAGTGTGTTTTTTAATTGAATTTGGTTGGAAATAAAAATAAAAAATGAAATTGAATGAATAGTAATTTAAGGGACGGTTAAGGGACGGAGGGTTGTAGGTTTCGTCCCTTAGTTAAGAGATGGAGTAAAAAAGTACAGTGTGACCCATGAATAGTAATTTAAGGGACGGATAAGTGACAGCGTTGCGGATGGCCTTAGGCCACCCAGAGAAGGAAGATAAAGGGAAGATTTTGTCATTACTTTTTCTTTGTGAATCATCAAAATTCATTCCACCATTTTGGAAGCTGATTTTGGATCCATACTCCTCTTGAAGCCTTGCATTATGATCTTGATGATTGGCTCTTAAAATCTTGCTAGAAAGCTTGGATTTTTCTCTTTGCGTTCTTGCCATAATAACATGCCAATGGTTTTTTACAGCATTATCAGTTCTACCAGGAAAAAGCCTTGAAATTAAAGCCCATTTGTTTCCATGTAGTCTATGAGCTGTAAGCAGCCTTTCTTCCTCTTCCTCCGAGAACGGCCTTTCAGTCTGCAACTCTTACCTACATATATCAATGATAAAATAAAAAATATTTATTTTTTAGGGTTTGGTGGCAGATTCTAGAAAAATTGAAATGGAACTTGATTTCTCCTACCAAGTAACTGATGAAGCCTAATCTTGAAATATGTAAATACAAAAATGAATTATTTCAAGATAAAATTATCATATATAGGGTTACCTGATCTTCCTTGAAGTTTTTCAGCAATGGAATTCCAATTTTTCGACTAGCTGCCGATGTTTTTCGTCTTCTACGGGCCTCCAGTGGCCTCGAGGGCAAGTTCTTGGATCATCGTTCGAGCCACGACATGTGATTTCACCCATGGAAATTTCAGCTCTTTATATCTAATGTTATCAAAAAATATTTCAGAATATCAGAAAAAGGAAATCTCCAGAAAGTAGAAGAGAAGAAGATATAAATCAACTGATGAAATCATGAAATAATTGGTTTTGCCCCACAAAATGGACTTGAACACATAGTTTTGATGAGAAAGGAAATTAAAGAAAATCAAAATTCGATCGGCCTTAATTTTGATAATGCCCCTTGAATATTAAATTGTGGTAATTAGTGACAAGTGTCTTCTTGTTACTGAGATTTACTAGTCAAAAAACACACGATAAGATATAGTAATAAATTATTACTATTATTATTACACGTACATATCTATACACGTTTGATTCATACAGAGGAAGCATATATATATATATTACCTTGGATGATCAAGAAGGAAAACATAAATGATGAGAGCCTGAAAACCTCGAAAGTTTTTCTCTTAATTAGAAAGATAGATTGATCAGAAGAAAAGGAAGTCTGAAGAATTTCTTTTGAAACTAGATTGTCAAAATATTAAGCTATATAATGTTTCAAGCAGACAGAATTTAACATCTTGTTATTGAATTGTTGCAATGGTTGGTGGCCTCTCCATGTTTCTTTTAACTATCGATACACTTCACAATTTTATATTAAAAAGTTTATTAGTCTCTTGGTACATCCATACACAAAATAATTTAATTTTTAGAACAAACAATAAATCTCAGAATTTCATTTTCTCTTAACTAACTAGATTTCTTTTCTTTTTGCAATCTAAGATTTTCATGTTTTCCATATTAGTTAGGTAAAATATTTTTTTAAGGATTAATATTTTACTACTATCAATTTTCCAATTTATAAGATTTGTAAAATAGTGGTTTAGAGCTGAAATAAGTGTACTGTCCATGCAGATGTTAAGTCAAAAGAAAACTTAGAAAGAAACAAATAAAGCAAGAAAACTTTTAAAAAATGATTTATTAACTGACTGATTATTCTCCCTACCCCACGAAATTAATCACTTTGGTTTTCCAAAGGCATCCTCAAAAATAGCTCATCCATTCACATCAAATCTAGTTTATCTAAGAGCACAAGCCATCTCAAAAATGGTGGGTGCAAAATCAGTGTCTAAACCTTAATAAAACTGTGGTAATATGTATGTACCACTGTCTAATCAAGAACCGCTCCGAATCTTTTTTGTTCCAATTTGATTGTATTGGATTTGAACATTCATAATCTGGGCATGAAAAAACTATACTAGTATTATGTAAACTTCATATTTCAGTTAGGTGCCTAAATTCTTTTAAGATGGGAGAATTTTTTTAAGAGCATTAATTAGTCTGGTCATTTATTACACTTGAAAGGGATCTTCTATGAATGTGTTAGAGATTAAAAAAAATAAAAAAAATAATGAATCCAATTTGGTCATATATATGGTGCTCCAGATCTCTCAGATGTCATATCAACTAGAAAAAATGTGTTAAGAGATAATAAAATAGAGAATGCAACAACCTCTCAAGACTGTAACTTCATGGCTACAACGTATATTCCACAAGCATGAAAAATGGATCTCAGTTAGTAAAAATGAATAAATTCTCATAAAATTGGATAGGGAAAAAAAGAATACCTAATTAAGCAAGGCTGGGAAGAGGATAAAAGAAAAGGATGGTGGATATAAAGGTTTGGAATATTTGAAAAGGAAAAAAATAATAACTATACCTTAATTAATTGATCCAAGTTATTTTAATTATCTCATATTTCCACAAGAAATCCATTTTAGAAAATGAACTCTCATAAACTTAAACCTCAACAAACAAACTTTGACCCAACACTCTACCATATTCAACTCTACTTTTATTTATACCTATCAAGCAACTAATTTCTTTTTTTATATAACTATAGGGAGAACTTTAATATTACCAACTTCTCACGATTCACGATTAACGATTAGTTATTTATGTGTGTGTGTGTGTGTGTGTGTGTGTGTGTGTGTGAATAGGGCAGTGTACCGATTCATGAATAACTTCCTTTTCTTGAGTTGGAAGTTGGAACCTATTCAATAACTTTCATCATCTAACTTCATTACATAGGCTATCTTTTATTTTCCAAATATTATTAGGAAAATAAACACTAATATATTATATAAATAAATACTAGTATAAAGCTAGTTTCACTTGTCAGATCTGTTTGAAAAAAAAATATTTGTTGCACTTGTCGAAGCAAACATTTTTTAAAATAAATTAGCTGATGATTAACACTTAATCAGCAGTCTTTTTACAATCAAGTGAAACACTTCAACAAAAAGGTGGCGTGTCATCCACCACAAAAACTAAATAGTACAAAAAGTAAGAAATTTTCAAAAGAAGCGTAATCCATATAAAATATAATTAGGGTTTAAATGGAGGGACAGACTTTCCTTGTTGAAATTCAGTTAATACCAACCTCTATTTTATTTTGATTAAAAAGTAATTACGTTTAGTTAATTAATTAACAAAATTAACTATACGTAGTTAGTTGAATTTTTGTATCTATCAATATTCCTTAATTCCGATAGATTGCCAATCCTTTTCAGTTAACAATATCTTTTCATTCTCATTTTAAGGTGGAGTATTTGGAATTAAGATTGTGACACTTTAGCTAACTTTTATGTCATTATATTATGGATCTAGTGTTGGAAAAAAACGTGTAAATTGATGGAAACTTTTGATATGGCCAATCCTTTGGCTTTCCATCTCTTGTAACCACCTTTTGCATAATGGTTTGCTTAATGGTGGATTATGATCATGACCTTCCATGTCCTCTTTTGTGCCTATATAAGGCATGTGGATTTGAGAGATGTGGACACACAAACAAAACATTCTATCTTCTCTCTAGCTCTCAAGCATTCTAGTTAGCTTTTTAGAAGCATTGTCTAGCTCGATTCTCGGAACTCCATCAAGTTCGCCGGTGCCTAGCGGGTTTGAGGTGCTTCTACACGCTAGGAGGAAGTCGTTTTATCTTTGGGGGCAATACGTCATTCCGTGAGCACTAGCCGAGGCGTAATTTATCTTGCGGAAAGAGGGCTTTCCTCGACTCGACTTATAAATTTGGCTTGCTTTATTTCCATTGTAATTTTCATTCCTCTTTTTGTTGCAAAGTTTCCTTTCGATTGTAATAGTTAGAGTACAGCCTGTACACGGCTTGGGAATTTCTTCCCATTATTTCTAACAGTCGCAAGACAAATTAGTGTACTCTTCTAAGACAGGATTATACCAATTGAAGTTGGAGGAAACATGAGCTCCAAAGCTGGAATGAAGAAACGAACAGTGCCAATGTTCATGGGCTACGAAATGGTTAATTCATTGAGATCTACTCTCTTGAGAATTGTGTTTATCGTTTGTCATTTGACAAGCAAGACCAATTTAGACTTGGTAGTAGTAATTGGGATGCATGGGTTGTTGAATATACCAATGCACATATGGTTCAATATAATTGTGTACTTATTGGTGGAGACAATATTGTGCAAATTATTTGAACGTGCTGTTATAAACTACAAAGATCACGAGGTAGTCGCAATGGTCTCCGACGTGAACCATGGTAACAATCCAAATGAATGGTTTGTTGATACGGGTGCCACATGTCATGTGTGCTCCGAGAGAAACGTTTTTTCTATCTACAAATCTGTTGGAGGTAGAAAAGTACGTATGAGAAACCAAGCCTCTTCTAAGGTGGTTGGTGTGGGTAATGTGTTCCTAAAATTAGGATCTGGAAAAGTTCTTACCCTTAAGGATGTACTACATGTCCCAGACATCCGAAATAATTTGGTGTCAGGCTCACTTCTAGTAAATCATGGATTTTCACTAGAATTTGAGTGTGAAAAGGTTTTATTGACCACGTATGGAAAGTTCATAGGTGAAGGCCACCTAGTAAATGAACTTTTTGAGCTGAATGTTACGGTCATTCACCGTGGAAAAGGAATAAGCAATAAGGAAGATAACACGTCCTCTTATTTGCTTGAGAGCTCTGATTTATGATATAATAGATTGGGACATGTAAATCTAAATGCTATAAAAAGATTAGTAAATCTTAATTTACTAAAAGTAGATAAGTTTAACTCACAAGAAAGATGTGAAGTGTGTGTTGAAGCCAAAATGGCTAAACTGTCGTTCCATTCGGTAGAGCGAAGCACAAAACCTCTTGAATTGATCCATACAGACGTATGTGATTTAAAATTTGTGCAAACAAGAGGTGGTAAAAAGTACTTCATCACATTTATAGATGATTGCACAAGGTATTGTTACCTTTACTTATTACGAAGTAAATATGAGGCAATTGAAGCGTTTAAAGACTTCAAAAATGAAGATGAAAATCAACTTAATTGTCGAATTAAGTGTGTTCGAAGTAATAGAGGTGGTGAGTATGTAGCTCCGTTTGCAGAATTATGTCATGCAAGTGGTATAATTCACCAAACCACAGCTCCATATTCTCCTCAATCAAATGGTGTTGCTGAACGCAAAAATCGAACACTAAAAGAGATGATGAATGCCTTGTTGATTAATTCAGGATTACCCCAGAACATGTGGGGGGAGGCTGTGTTAGCAGCGAATCATATCATGAACAAAATTCCACTAAAAAATAGGGATGTGACTCCTTATGAGTTGTGGAAAGGGAAGAAACCTTCGTATTCATATCTCAAAGTGTGGGGGTGTTTAGCGAAGGTAGAAGTACCACCTCCGAAACAAGTTGCAATAGGCCCTAAAACAGTCGATTGCATCTTTATTGGCCATGCACTTAATAGTAGTGCCTATCGTTTCCTAGTCCATAGATCACCTGTGTCTGGCGTGGCTGAAGGAACAACGATTGAGTCAAGGAATGCTATATTCTTTGAGAATGTTTACCCTTGCAAGAGGCAAGATGATCGTTCTAGTGAAAGAATGATGGATGAATCCACTAGTTCTAATCCTCCAAAAAGGACGAGGTCAAGTCCTGAGGATGTTGAACCAAGACGTGGTAAAAGAGTTAAAGTTGCTAAAACATTTGGTCCTGACTTCATAACTTTTATGTTGGATGACGAACCAAAGTCATTGGCGGAAGCTCTGTCTGGCCCAGACGCAGCGTGGTGGCAAGAAGCTATCAATAGTGAAATTGAATCCATCATGAGAAATAACACTTGGGTGTTAGTAGACTTGCCTGAAGGCTGTAAGGCTTTAGGGTGCAAGTGGATTCTGAAAAGGAAATATAAGCCCGATGGTACTATAGATAAGTACAAAGCTCGCCTAGTTGTCCAAGGCTTTAAGCAGAAAGAAGGGCATGACTTTTTTGATACCTATTCACCTGTTACGAGAATCACTTCCATTCGGGTGCTTCTTGCTATTGCTGCTTTGCACAATCTCGATATTCACCAAATGGATGTGAAAACTGCGTTTCTGAATGGTGATCTGGAAGAAGAAATATATATGGAACAACCCGAAGGGTTTGTTGTGCCTGGGCAAGAGCGTAAAGTATGCAAACTGGTAAAGTCATTATATGGGTTGAAGCAAGCACCATTACAATGGCATTTAAAATTTGACAACGTGATGTTGGCAAATGGATTCACTATCAATGAGTGCGATAAGTGTGTTTACATTAAGAACACAGATAACGGCTTTGTTATTGTGTGTCTTTATGTAGATGATATGTTGATTACGGGCAGCAATAGTGCCATTATCAACGAAACCAAAAATATGTTGAAGAGAAATTTCGACATGAAAGATATGGGTTTAGCTGATGTGATTCTCGGAATCAAAATTAAAAGTAATCATGAGGGAATTGCTCTGACACAATCTCATTATATTGAGAAAGTGCTAAAGAAATTTCACTCGTTCGATTGTGAGCCAGCTAAGACTCCATTGGAACCCAACGTGCATTTGAGTAAGCACACGGGTGAGCCTATAGCTCAAGAATAATATGCAAAGATCATAGGAGTTTGATGTTTATCACAAACTGCACCCGACCAGATCTTGCGTGTACGGTGAATAAGCTGAGCTGATTTACGAGCAACCCAAGCAAGGAACATTGGAAAGCTCTGCGTAGGGTTTTGAGATACTTGAAGTATACTCTTAACTTTGAGCTGCAGTACACAAGATATCCCCAAGTACTTGAAGGGTACTGTGATGCAAATTGGATCTCTGATTCAAAAGACTCGTTCTCGACGAGTGGTTATGTGTTCACTGTGGGGGGTGGTGCTGTTTCGTGGAAGTCTATGAAACAAACGTGTATAGCTCGATCCACCATGGAATCTGAGTTTATCGCATTGGATAAAGCAGGGGAAGAAGCCGAGTGGCTCAGAAATTTCCTAGAATGTATTCCATGTTGGAAGAAGCCAGTGCCGACAGTAGTGATATACTGTGATAGCCAAGCAACTATAGGGAGAGCACATAGTGGCTTAGACAACGGTAAGTCTCGACATATTCGTCGGCGATATAATACCGTCAGACAATTGATCACAAGTGGTGTTATCACAGTAGACTGTGTAAGGTCAGTTGATAACTTAGCGGATCCGTTAACAAAAGGTTTAAACCGTGATCAAATGCATAAATTGCTAAAAGGAATGGGACTGAAAACCACATCTTAAAAGATGATTATAGTGGTAACCCAACCATACGATTGGAGATCCCATGGGCTTGGTTCAATGGGAAAACGAAGCTATATGAATCTAGTTGTAACACTCGGAAGATTTTTAATCTTCGCCCATTCTTTAGAAAGCATTGAGTGTTGTAACCTGCATGTGGTAAGAGGCTAAGTTTTGACTTTTAATGATTCTTAGAAACCTCGAGGAGGTGGGTATTGCAGGATACCTGGAAAAGAATCACCTATGTAAATGAAGAAGTGTGGGCCGCTTCAACATGTGAATCACTTATGAATCCAAAGTGGTGTTCCATGGCCAGTAAAGGACACAAACGTGAGAACTGATGAGTTTGTAAATAATATTGTGTCAATATTATTGTCTCGGTATACACCAAGGATGAATGGTTCAAGGCATCACGTCCACCAGGCCGCCGGTATGCCCGATAGTGTTGACTATGGAAAGTTCAAAGACCCAAGCTACTATTCCAAATGCAATATTGTTTCTCGAGAATTGAGCATAGAGTCTGCATGCATTTGTGTCTGGTGTTGGTTTGAGCTTGCAGCGCTCTAACCAATGTGGGGGATTGTTGGAAAAAAACGTGTAAATTGATGAAAACTTTTGATATGGCCAATCCTTTGGCTTTCCATCTCTTGTAACCACCTTTTGCATAATGGTTTGCTTAATGGTGGATTATGATCATGACCTTCCATGTCCTCTTTTGTGCCTATATAAGGCATGTGGATTTGAGAGATGTGGACACACAAACAAAACATTCTATCTTCTCTCTAGCTCTCAAGCATTCTAGTTTGCTTTTTAGGAGCATTGACTAGCTCGATTCTCGGAACTCCATCAAGTTCGCCGGTGCCTAGCGGGTTTGAGGTGCTTCTACATGCTAGGAGGAAGTCGTTTTATCTTTGGGGGCAATACGCTATTCCGTGAGCACTAGCCGGGGCGTAATTTGTCTTGCGGAAAGAGGACTTTCCTCGACTCGACTTATAAATTTGGTTTGCTTTATTTCCATTATAATTTTCATTCATCTTTTTGTTGCAAAGTTTCCTTTCGATTGTAATAGTTAGAGTACCGCCTGTACACGGCTTGGGAATTTCTTCCCATTATTTCTAACATCTAGATGTCATGAAATGATTAGGCAAACTCAGAAATTTTTGGAAAAGCCTATGTTCTTTTATGCATCATTGTAGGTAAGGTAATTTAAATTAGTAGGAAACAATCATCTAATTAGTTATTGCAGCAAAATGTAGATACATATTTACATTCAATGATGTTTTTTTATGTTTTGACTACCACATTAATGATTTATGAGGGACAATTTATTTACATATTATTGAGGATATTAATTCCACGTGAATAAAATGTTGATTGGACTGAATAAAATACTATTTTATTCTAAACAAAAAATTAAGAACTATTTTCATTCTTGTGAAGATTTACGTTAGACTCGTCACTTTTACTATTGAATGAATTCATGGTTTGGGACTTGGGGTTCAATTAGGAAGTTATAGTAAATAATAAAGTATTTAATTATTATTATTCTAACAGTAATATTGATAAATGAAGAAAGAGTGATTCATCAATATTCATGATTATGGGTACGAAATTAAGATTGGTTGATCCTATTACGCCGCCACTCTTGTTAAGTCTTTGGGTCAATGATCTTTTATAAAGAAAACAGATATATTTTCGAGGTGGTTTAATTGGTTAGTAAAACACTTACCTACCACATAGAAGTGATCAATGTTTAACTAATTTTAAAGTATAACTAGAGAATAAAGGCAATAAATCTTCCCTATTTAATTAACAAAAATAGATTAAGAGCATTATTGGAAACCAAATTTTATGGTAGAACCACACAATCTCGCGCAGAATTGCTCACCCAAAATCAAACTCGGCGATGCCCTCTTCCGAGATCCACCACCGTTCGCAGCACCCGCAGATCTCCATGCCCCCGCCCTTGCCTTCTCTTGCTCCTCTTCTGCCTCCTATAACTTCATATCCCTCGCATCCGTCACCGCCAGCTACTAAGAGGTCTCCGACACCGCCGACGTTGCGCTGCGTTGCAACAACAATAGAACCCCCTCTTCCTCGACAAATTCCAATGCTTCAACAAGACATAGCAAGACTCATGTTGATTTGTTGCAATCTTCATCGTTTACGCTCACACTCAGCAATCTCCATCACCAATTGCGAAATCCACTTCAAGAGCTGATTTTTCCATCTCACTTATTGATTTCATGATCTACTATATCTGTATAGCATTGCAAAAGATGATTTCTCCATCGTCAATTGTTGACTCCAGGATTTGCTAATTCAATATTTCATCACAAGAGTTGATTTCACCATCTTATGAATTGAATTATGAGATGATCGAAGATGGTGCACTTTAAGATAAAATTAGTTCACTTTATTCACTAAAATATCAAACATCATATTTATATCACTATAAACAATATTTACTTCAATATAAACATCATATGCATCACTATATGCACAATATATATATCACTACATGATCAATATACTTCACTGAAATGAAAAAATAGTACACTATAAGGCATGCAGAATATACTTCACTATATGCACAATATACATCACTATATACTTAATATACTTCACTGAAATGATAAAACAGTGCACTATAAACAATTTTCTTCACTGAAATATCGAACATCATATTTACTTCACTATATGCACTATATACATCACTATACGTTCATTATACTTCACTGAAATGAAAACGACATTTACTTCACTATAAACGTCATATGGATCACTATATGCTCAGTATACTTCACTAAAATGAAAAAACAGTACGCTTTAAGGAATGCATAATATACTTTACTATACGCACAATATACATCACTAAAATGAAAAAAACAGTCGGTTTAAGGAATGCAGAATATACTTTACTATACGTACAATATACATAACTATATGCTCATTATACTTAACTGAAATGAAAATTAGTATACTATAAATAATACTCTTCACTGAAATATCAAACATCATATTTAATTCACTATAAACAACATTTACTTCACTGTAAGTGAGTTTTGTTTCGTTGAAAACTTCTTAGTTCAACATACTTATTTCATTGCGTACCTATTTTTTAGTTCAGTATAAGTGTGAATTAGTTCACTGCTTACATTTTTTAAGTTCACTTTGTGTACTTATTTTAGTTCACTGTGATTGCGAATTGATTCACTTCTTTAGTTGTTTACTTCTTATCAATAATTAATTAGTTTATTTGTGAACTATATTTTGTTAAATATCATTTCTGAACAAAAGAGCTGGTAAAAATCAACTGAATCTATATCTCTATGAACTACATAAATACAAATTTTGAACAAAATATTAATGTAAGTTATGAAACTATTGAATGTAAATGAACTGAATAGGTATTACAGTGAATTGAATCATGTTATGAACTATATCAGTTTCTACAATTGTTTCATTCTCCATACATGCATCAGCTTGGCCTACTCTTTATTTTTCTCTTCGTCTTTCTTTATGTATAGCAGCAGCTTCCGAAAGATTCACTGGTTATCTTATCATATAAAGAAAGTAAAAAAGGATTAATAACAACATTCAGACACAATATACTTGAACATAAGCATAATTATATATTTCACTATAAATACAATATAGTCACAATATAGACATAATACAAAAAAATTGGTCAAATTCATAAATACACACTTAACATAATTCAAAATTAAGCATAAATGACATGGATCACAAACACTTCACTCTAGCCATGGAATAATTCACTTTAACCATGGAATATTTCACTCTAAGAACGTTTTTACTTCACTGAGATGGAAAAACAATGCACTATAAGCATGGATCACAAACACTTCACTCTAACCATGGAATACTTCACTTTTAGCACATTTTACTTCACTGAGATGAAAAAGCAGATCACTAATAACATGGATCACAAACACTTCACTCTAACCATGGAATACTTCACTCTAAGCACGTTTTGACTTCATTGAGATGAAAAAGCATATCACTAATAACATGCATCACAAACACTTCACTCTAACCATGGAATACTTCACTCTAAGCAAATTTTACTTCACTAAAGTGATAAAACAGATCACTAATAACATGCATCACAAAAACTTTACTCTAACCATAAAATACTTCACTCTAAGCACATTTAACTTCACTGAAATGAAAAAAACAGTGCACTATAAGCATGGATCACAAACACTTCACTCTAACCATGGAATACTTCACTTTAAGCGCATTTTACTACACTGAGATGAAAAAATAGATCACTAATAACATGGATCACAAACACTTCACTCTAACCATGAAATACTTACTCTAAGCACGTTTTTACTTCACTGAGATGAAAAATCAATATAGTTCACTTGTACACAACACCAATTCATTCACGTAGAATGAACCAAATCGAGAAACAATTGAAGTGAAAATTACAACATATCTTCAGTTTTGTCCTTTTTTCATTAGTTTCTACAGAGTGAACCAATAATTCACTCCTTTTTTCATTAGTTTATGCAGAAACAGATTCAACAAATAGAAAACAAATGAATTTTTGAACCAGATTCAACAAATCAAGAACCTGATGTAGCAAATCGATAACAAATAACAAAATATACAGAAAGTTGAAAACAAATTCAACAAATAAAAAAATTACAAATTACATTTAGTTTTCCCCTCTTCTTCGTGACTCTCTTCCTTATTGTGGGAAAATATGAAAAATCGACTAAACCCTAGCTATGGAATGAGGAAGAAATCGCAGAATTGAAGAGGAAATCCCATCACTTTGGAGAGAATCAGAGTGAGAACGAAAACAAAATCTGGAAATGGGGAAGCAAATTGAACCATATTTCATTTAAATCATTGAAAAGTCTATTTTGCCCCCGCCTTCTTATTCTGAACCGAATCATTCACATAGTGAACTAATTCTGCTTCAATTTTGAAAATCACAGCTAAATACCAGCCCTTGATTTTTTCATCTTGTGACTGGAATTTATTCTCTAATTATATACTTAATAGGCACTTACCCTATATCATTGCTCGTTACCAACCTGCTTTATCTATTACTTATAAGATACATCAATAGTCCTAAATAACAATGGGCTTTTCACCCCATTTATGTAATTCAGCCCATCAAGGATTTACGGGCAGAATTCCTTCAGCTAGCAGATTTAATAAAATAAAATGACATGACATATTGCGACTTGAATCTCGACCTATAATGATTTACCAATTAAACTAGTATGTTACACTATTGATTAGCTAAAGATAAAAAGTGGCATACACGTTTATTTACAATTTATTTAAGTAAAGCTTAAAAAGGACAAGATTTACACAATTTATGTAATCAAAGCATCAAAAAATTCATTTACTGCAATTATATAAATAAAAGTAATATTTCTAGGGAAAAAAAGTGGCATACACGTTTCATGGACAAACGTGTGATGCAATTATAGGGGTCCTTTAGACTTTAATTTCAGTGTGTGTGATGCCTTTTTCTTTTGAGTTGGTATCTGTGGCGCCAAAGAGGGGTGGGGACGAGGCAACAATGGTGGAATGTGGCAGCAATATAAATATTTATAGTAGTCTTTTACTTGTATGTTAATCATTTAATTTATCAAACGCCAATCTTACCTAATGTTATGTTTTTAAAATTGAGTAAACTAGCTCATGAACTAAGGGTTATTTCACCAGTAGTTTTTTTATTTTAAAAATATCTCCACTAGTCACTGAACTATGAGTTTATTTCATCGGCGATCATTGTGCATTTTTCATGGACAATTTCTCCTGAAAATGTCCCAAAAGTGAAATGGACATTTTTATTTATTCTCAATTTCACCTTTTTGATCTATATTATTTGAAACTATTTGCACTGCGTGCAATATTATTTTTTAGTATTGAATCTGATATTACTACAAAATTATATTATAATAATAAAATATATAACATCAAGATTTGAAGAATCAATTGAATTTAAAAAAATATTACTAATTTGTCTAATTTAAAATGCGATTGAGAATAAGATCAATCACTCAGCCTCAACATTAAATAACGGGAAAAAGGAAAATTATAAAAGAAAATAGACACAAAAAAACATCTAATAAATACTCAAATTAATTAAATCTGTCTATTCCCAATTGTCTTTTCCCCACCTATAGAATATGACACGTCTACATGAGTCCTCTGCCTTGTAGATAATACCGAACTTAAGCACTAGTGGATTAATAACAAATAAATTATAAGATTCTTTTAGGAAATTATACAATAAATTGTCTTTTGTCAGTCTAATTATGATAATCTGTAGATTTTATCTTCTTAACTTTTTTTTATGTTTTATTTTTGTTCAGCTGGATTATTTTACGTTTTATGGGTTTACCTGTAGTAGGTTAGTTAAGCTGACGATTGCCGAAATATAAAAAAAATCATCATAAAACACCCAAAAACACAAAACATGACATAAATATATACGCACAATAGACCCTTTATTAATCCAACAAATGAATGAGTCTAAGTCAGAGATTAAAACAAAGGATAGAGGTATTAAAACAAAGGATAGAGGGCAAAAGCATAACAATTAGGTCATCCACAACGTTGTTGCTATACCGTTCCTTAAACTACTATTTGCGGACCCCACTGTACTTTTTTACTTCATTCCTTAACTAAGGAACGGAACCTGCAACCCTCCGTTCCTTATCCGTTCCTTAACCGTTCATTAAATTACTATTCATTCAATTTCATTTTTTATTTTTATTTCCAACCCAATTCAATTAAAACAAACACATTTCATAAAATTAAAATAACATTACAACTTAAAATTCAAAAAAATAGAAAAAGACATAATTAAAATCCTAAAAAAATAAAAATGACATAATTTAAAAAAATAGAAAAAGACATAATTAAAATCTCACATCGAAAGTTGAACATAAAACATTCAAAGATGTCTTTATAAAAGAGAAACAACCAAAAATGAGTTTGTCCCACATCGAAAGTGAAACATAAAACATTCAAGGATGTCTCTATAAAAGAGAAACAACCAAGAATGAGTTTGTCTCACATCGAAAGTGGAACATAAAACATTCAAGGATGTCTCTATAAAAGAGAAACAACCAAGAGTGAGTTTGTCCCACATCGAAAGTGGAACATAAAACATTCAAGGACGTCTCTATAAAAGAGAAACAATCAAGAATGAGTTTGTCCCACATCGAAAGTGGAATATAAAACATTCAAGGATGTCTCTATAAAAGAGAAACAACCAATAGTGAGTTTGTCCCACATCGAAAGTGGAACATAAAACATTCAAGGATGTCTCTATAAAAGAGAAACAACCAAGAATGAGTTTGTCCACATCGAAAGTGGAACATAAAACATTCAAGGATGTCTCTATAAAAGAGAAACAACCAAGAATGAGTTTCATAAATTCGCAAGCCCATCAAATATATATGGGCTATTACAAATTTTTTGTATTCGTTTATTTGTAAAAATTGTTTTTAAATATAAAAAATCAATTTTTATAAATAAAAAATATTTTTTTTAAAATTTATTTTTTTTTAAAAAAATGAATTATTGCGTCACTGTGACGACGCCTACTCGCGGGCCGGAGAGTGGGCGTCACGCATGGCCTGGGAGCTCGCCACGTCGCCTCGGCGCGTGGCGAGACGTGTCGTGCCGCGTCTCGCGGCTACGACTCACGGCACGGCATGGGCACGACACGGGCGGCTGCAACGCGTGTCTCCGTGATTTCGTTCCGCAGACACAGAACGCGGCACCGTGAAGGCACGCGTTGCGGATGCCCTTAGGAGTACTAACAAAGGAATTTTTTTAAGAGTAAAGGCCAAAATTGGTCCTGAACATATAGCCATTTTACGATTTTGGTCCTAAACATTATCTTTTATATTTTTTGGTCCTGCACATATGGACATTTGATCATTTTGGTCCTGCACATATGGAAATTTGATCATTTTGGTCCCCCGTCAACATTTTCGTTAAAAACTAACGGTCAACATTATCTTTTGGATTTTTTGGTCCTGCACATATGGATATTTGATCATTTTGGTCCTGCACATATGGAATTTTGATCATTTTGGTCCTCCGTCAACATTTTCGTTAAAAACTAACGGTCAACGGCCGATTTTTGACTAAAACAATGGATTGGGTCGGGTCGTGTTTGGGTCGGGTTTGGGTTACACGTTAAGAAAAAAAATAATTATTTTTTATTAATTAAAAAATTATAAAAATTTAATTTTTAGTTATTTTTGTTGATTAAAAATATTATAACGACTAAAACATGATGTTATTATACGATTTAAACATGATATTACACAATAAAATAAAAAATTACCAAATTAAAATAATCATTTTTTAATCAAAATAATAAAATTAAAGTATATTAATATTAAATCTATATAATAAAATTAAATAATTAAAAAATTATTTTTAATAAAATCTAAGCATAATATTTTCTTCAAATTCATGAAAAAATTAATTAAAAAATACTATACTTTAATTTTATTAATTAAAAAATATTAATTAATTTTTTAAGAATATTATGCTTAGATTTTAATGAAAATATTATGCTTAGATTTTAAGAAAATATTATTTTTTTCTTAACGTATAACCCAAACCCGACCCAAACACGACCCGACCCAACCCATTGTTTTAGTCAAAAATCGGCCGTTGACCGTTAGTTTTTAACGAAAATGTTGACGGAGGACCAAAATGATCAAAATTCCATATGTGCAGGACCAAAATGATCAAATGTCCATATGTGCAGGACCAAAAAATCCAAAAGATAATGTTGACCGTTAGTTTTTAACGGAAATATTGACGGAGGACCAAAATGATCAAATGTCCATATGTGCAGGACCAAAAAATCCAAAAGATAATGTTTAGGACCAAAATCGTAAAATGGCTATATGTTCAGGACCAATTTTGGCCTTTACTCTTTTTTTAATTTAAATTAATGGAAGGTTCTGAAAAGGAGATGGAATAGTGGAGGTAAGTTCTCATTTGCTTTCTTTTATTTTCAGCATACTTTTAACTTTTGCATTTGAATGTTCTGCCTTGATTTTGAAAAAAAAAACAATCTTTCAGGGAGGTTTGGAGTGGCATAATCCTCTTTTTGAAGAGTTGTTACAAATTCTTGATTGTAAAGTTTCAATCTTTAGTAGGAGTACTAAATTGGACTTTTGATTTGTTCTGACAAACTGCAAATTTTATAATGTAAAAACATATCACCCCAAGATTATATATTTGTATTGCCTCACAACTTATCAGTGGTCAAAACCCCAGAAGCTGTCTTCCCCTCAAACCCAATTTGAATTTATCTGTTTCTTAAATTTGCAGATTTTTTATGCTGATTTGATTTGTGGGCTTTTCTTGATTTAGCAGGTG
Source organism: Salvia splendens (assembly GCF_004379255.2). Lineage (NCBI taxonomy): Eukaryota > Viridiplantae > Streptophyta > Magnoliopsida > Lamiales > Lamiaceae > Salvia > Salvia splendens. Next base: position 6,712,578 of record NC_056033.1, on the reverse strand, counting down.
AAATGAATTAATCTTTTGTTTCTGATTTATGTGGATGGAGGTAAATTTGAGGTAATCGTTGTTTTAGGCTGAGCTTTGAGATTCTGTTTGTGGATAAGAAATGGTGGGGATTTTTTTTGTTAATTAAAGCAAGGAAAGGAAAAAGGTTCTTTCATTATGTGCTGTGAAGAATTTTTGACAGCTTTTTGTGTGCTGTTTATCTTAGCATATGAGTTTTCCTTCTCAGGGTTCAATGGTTAGTTATGGGGAGTGATAGAAGTTGTGGCAACATATCGAAAAACAAGCTTAGAAGCATGAATTATGATTTATGCAGTAATTTGACATTGTTTTGCTTAATCCCTTTGTAAACCTAGATTATTGTCAATCCTTCTTTTAAATATTGTTTTAGGATAGATGAATTGATCTACTTGCTGGAAAGAAACTGTGTAGACTGTAGCACGAAAATGTCTAGACTTCTCAAGATTTCCATAACTGAGTAAACCATAGTTGAAGAATGTGTATGGAGAGGGAAGAGAAATCATGTCTTAGCCAATCTATAGTCTATTTTCCTCACCTTGCTACATACATATTCATCATGCTTGAGCTTTGTCGAAGCGTAGCTACTTCTTTAGGTCGAAAACAAAGTGGGACGATCACCCCTAGTCCTCTTTTGAATCTATAATAGATGTTTAGATGTACAATGATGCTTGGTTCTATTCAGCTAACTTGTTCTTCCTTTTCTTTTCTCCTCCAAATAAAGGAACTAACAAGATCTTGCCAGTTATTGAACATGAGGATTTAAGTTATTGGAACGAAGATCTACCAACTTATTGGTGCCGGTGGTCTGTCCTCTGTCAGGTGTTTTGTTCTTGAATACTGTTTTGCTTCTTCAACAACAATCTTGAAGTTAAGGATGCCTTTAGTAAGAGCTGCTGCAGTTATGGGAAGCCACGGGTGTTGCTCAGTGAAGGATGCGGATATCACCTCTGAAACATCAATTTCCATGTTTGGCTCGGATGCTACGTGTACTACTCAATCTTCGAGTGTTGAACTTGAATACGAATTGGATAGTCAAAGTCATGACGTGGTTGGCTACGACAGTGACAAGATGAAACTAAAGCTTCAAGAACTCGAGAAGGTGCTTCTTGATGATAATGCTGCCAATGATGACAACCAGAGTATGGAAATCGAAGGCGGGTTGTCCGACACCACATGTTATGCCTTACATCACGACTCAACGATGGAATCTTCGTCTTCAGATTCCGTTCTTAGCATCATAAGTACCCCTAGGGAGTTATCATTCACTACTCCGAAGAGCTTGCTTTTTGAGTGTGCTGCTGCAATCCAGAACGGGTACTGCCATGAGGCGTCACAGATGATAGATGTTCTCCGGCAGAGGGTCTCTATCCAGGGAGAACCGTCTGATCGGATTGCAGCTTACATGGTGGAGGCACTGGTGGCCCGAATGGCCACATCTGGAAGAGGTATTTACAAAGCTTTGAAATGCAAAAGCCCGCCCTCATCTGACCGGCTCTCTGCAATGCAAGTCCTCTTTGAGGCGTGCCCGTGCTTCAGATTCGGGTTCATGGCTGCAAACGGAGCGATACTGGAGACGTGTAGATACGAGACGCGAGTCCACATTATCGACTTTGATATCAACCAAGGGAGTCAGTATTATACACTGCTGCAGACACTGGCCGAGACTCCTGGTAAACGGCCTCATGTGCGATTAACGGGCGTGGACGACCCAGAATCAGTCCAGCGCAGCGTAGGAGGGCTGAATATAATAGGGGAGAGGCTCGTGCAGCACGCCAAAGACTTGCAGCTCTCGTTCGAGTTCCACGCTGTGGCTGCAGAGACGGCTCTGGTTTCCCCATCAATGCTTGGCTGCCAGCCAGGCGAAGCATTGGTCGTGAACTTTGCCTTTCAGCTCCACCACCTGCCTGACGAGAGTGTGTCAACTACAAACCTCCGAGACCAGCTGCTCCGGATGGTTAAGAGCTTGAGACCGAAGCTTGTCACTCTAGTCGAGCAGGATGTGAACACGAACACCAGCCCATTCTTGCTGAGATTCGCTGAGGCGTATAATTACTACTCTGCGGTGTTTGCATCTCTGGACGCTACTCTCGGAAGGGACAACCAGGACCGGATAAACGTGGAGAAGCACTGCCTGGCTCGTGATATCATCAACGTCGTTGCATGTGAAGGAGAAGAGAGGATAGAGCGGTATGAAGTTGCCGGGAAATGGAAAGCGAGGATGAGCATGGCTGGTTTCAACCCGCGGCCGATCAGTGGGAACGTGTACGGTGAGATCCAGAAGCTCATAAAACAATACTCGGACCGGTACAAGGTTAAGCAAGAGACGGGGACGCTCCATTTCGGGTGGGAGGACAAGATGTTGATCCTCAGCTCGGCGTGGACCTGATGAGTTTGATGGCATATTTGTAATGATAGGTTTTGAATCTTGTCAAAACATCTCAAACACAAAACTCTCTTCCATCATTCTCTTTTATGTATTTTGTTTTTACTGTTGATGTTTCGAAAGGTGTTCTAGCTAAGTCGAAAGATTTAGTCCAGGCATTTGGGACAGATGATCAATCTAAAGTTTGCTTGTGCGTGTATGTGTTTCTTGATAGGAATTACACATCGATTCACTTTGCTAACTATGACTGATATGTAGCACAGTTGTAATATCTTATAGATTATAGATTAAACAAAATAAACTGTAATTTAGTGATACTAGTAGTAAAGATGACTAGGTTAGGATGAGACTGTTGACTCTATTAGTTGATCGAGTGATTATTGCATAAACGAATAAGCAATATTACTCGTATTGAACTTCTAGTTAGCAAGATCAAAAATTATAGGAAAAGGTGGTATTCAGCCTATTGTGAATCATGAATTAAAGGAGTGATGCTGAAGTTGAACACAATAGTGGATTGATGCAATTATGGAATCCATGTGGGTTTTGTGCAATAGAACAAACATGATTCACAATCTTTTGTGTGCTGGTTTTAGTTGTTGAAGGGTTTCCGTTTATATTGATTATGTTTCTACTGCAGATATTGGAGAAAGGAGAGCTGCAAGTTGCAGGGAAGGAGAGGGAGTCCCAATTATCTAGTAGTTATGCAGAAGACGTATAACCCTGAAACTAAACGACCTTACACCATAAGCATGATCGAGCGGCTAATGCATGACATAAATTTTGCTGTGGAACCAAATAGCAGCTCCAAGAAACAGGTGCACTATTAGTTTGTTTTTTTGTTGCACCATGCTTCCATTTCCTTTGAATTCTACTACATCCTACCCCTGTGTATCCTTATTTTCTTTTTCTTGTCTGGCGGTCTCTTTCATTTTTTACACTACCAGGTTGTCATATGCATAACACAGTTCCAAATGTTTTACAGGCATTAGAAGTCATACGTGAACTTCAAAAGCAGTATCCTATCAAACGATCACCCATGAGACTGTGATTAACTGTACCAGAACAGAACATGCCATCGCTTCTGGAAAAGAACAATGGTTGGAATTCTACCATTGTTTCAAGAGAAGAATCAGGAAGTCAGCTGTCGGTTGTAAGTCTTATATCTAAACCTACAACCACTTTCCTCTATCAAAGCCATGTGAAAAATTGAATGTTGTTTTCCACTGTATGTTACCTATGTTTTTGAGGTGGATTAGATATAGTAGGAACATCGATGATTCTCTTAGCATAATGTCAAAAATAATGTAACTGAAAGCTCGAGTATGGAATATTCAAGATTCTAGATATCGTATGGATGCACACGACTGTGAATTGGTAATATTTTTGTGCTTTTTGTTTGGCATGGACAACTAAATAAATCTAATTCTTCTCGGTGGCAGATTTGTGAACTGGAACCAGGTCTTTTCCGCGAATGTGATGCTTTAGTGAGGAGTCTGCAGGGAAGACTGGACATTCTTGCAGTGAATGTGCATATGGATAGTGATACACATGTCGATCACTATGATGATCTGGAGGAGGAATCATCAGGCTCACAGGTTGCCTCTAACGCCCCGTTATTAAACTGAGCGAAAAACTGCAGAAGCAAACAATTTCTTCGGAAGAGGGAGAGGTTAAACAGCAAAAATGCAACACCTGCAATGCTTTTGTTGGTGATGCAAAGGAGTATAGGGAGCACTTCAAGAGTGAATGGCACAAGCACAACATGCGACGGAAGACGAGGCAGCTCCCTCCCCTTAGTGCTGAAGAATGCATGGGTGACATGGAAATCGTCGACTCCAAAGCTGATCTCAAGGACTACTCATTCTGACTTGCTATGGATTATGTTGTTGAACCATATTTGTTGTTAAGAGTGCATGCAAAGTGTCTTTCTTGATGTTACGACTCCTGTATTCTGAAATAGAGGGTATGATCCTATGAAATCATTGCTATTCTGCTATTATCCATAATCTGCTCTGTTTCCGACTGTATACTCCCTCTGTCCGTTAATATGATCTCATTTTGCCATTTTAGTTCTAGTTCGTCCGCCAATCGAAGTCTCACTCCACTCACATTTCTCAAAATCCGTGGCATGAGACTCTTATTGCTGGATGGATGGGATATATTGTTTAAACTAGGTGCAAAATGCAAATGCAACCAAAAAAGAGATCAATGACTAAGCAAAGAAGGTGAAGAGAATAACGGTAGGAACCCCCCAAAACTTTTCTCACAAACTGTTTTTACTTTCAATTTTGAGGTGGGTGTTGCCTAACAACTTACAACTCAAATAACCTACAACATGCCATTTTCTGCAACTAGTAAAATAAAGAGTATAGAAAAATGAAAAATGGGTGGTGAAAACTGTGATGAGAAATTCTACAATAACCTTTGCTTAGATGGAAATCCAAACTATATACACTCGCACACAGCCAAGAGTCAGTTGACGAGCCGTAGCACAGCACAAGGGGCTGAGAGGATAGCTGCTACGAAGTCAGTTGAGGTTGCTCTTAGTGTACCCCTCAATACAGTTTAGGGTGGATAGACTGTTGTTAGATCAATCCCATATGCATCTTTCCCAACACCACCAGGGACTTGATTTTAAGCTGCATAAACAACCGATACCAAATGAATGTTGAAGCGATCAAGGAGATGATTTCCAGTCAAACTGAAGATCATGGAACCCGTTGACTGTCCCCATACCATTATGCAGCTGGCTGCCTAAATCTTCTTGTTGGCTCAAGCTCTGCTCCCGTGTCATTGGCAAACCTAATCTCCCATTCACGGGCATGGTGTTATTGCCAACCGCTGATCGGACCCCATTTGCCGATGTGGATTGGCCATGTCCATTGCTGAGGCTCCCAAATCCCAAACCACCCATCGAATGGTTGCCAGCGGCTACTCCATGACCTGCTAAACTGTTGATGCCGTTCATAGCAGCACTGTTGTTTGCTGACAACATTCCATTAACATTTTTCATGTCACCACTCGTTGATCCTGTACCCATCATGCCAGCCCCTCCGAGCTGTGAAGACATCATCATGTCATGTATAATTTTCTGTACAGAGCTTTTTGAATCATGTGCATCTGCGTCACCAGATAGAGAAGGTTGTTGCATCGAAACATTTGGTGAGTTTGCAGGAGCTCCTGATAAACCACCACCATATGGAGATGGCTGTGGGTTATTAGAAGATGATGGCGCAGGTGATTGGAAAGGGGAAGGAGCAGACTGAGATTGCCGCATTGTGACTGAAGAGCCCGGGGATTGCATCTGTGCACTGTTACCTCCTCCATAGGGACTGTTTGCATTAGAAACAGGGTTTTGATGTCGGGAGTTGATCGAATTCTGGTGAAGCAGCACGGCAATGTTGCTAGTAGAAGTTGTGGGCCCTGTGTTTGTAGTGTTACTCACACTTGGCATGCCATTACTAGCAGCAGCAAGTTGCATAACAGCAGCCTGTCCAGGATTGCTTGCATTTTGGCCCATCGTTTGCTCCTGCTGCTGACCCTCGTTTCGCTGAGGTTGACCTTGAAACCCAGCTTTTGTTCTTTGAGGAAATTTGGTCAAGCTCTCTGGAAAACCGAAAATTTGCTCATAAATAATCAAAGAAAGAAAGTAGTATAAAATGAAAAAGATAGATAATAATAACTCTGGAGACAGATTAACTGCAAAAAAGTTTAGAACTGATGGAAATTTAAGGCATATTAAGAATCGAGCAGAAATGGAAGGTTTCATTGCATTAACTAACGAAACGGAAAGTGACTCAGAAATAGCACAAACGGAAACCTAACCTCATGTGTAGACTTGAATACAGAGTTTTACAGATTTACTAGCAGATTATTTAAGATTCAAGCTTACCCATAGGACCTGTTCCAGTTCCGCAGCTATAATCTATCAGATCTTTCATGCTATTCACCACTTCTGATATCTGCAATGTGATCAGAAACATAAGTATATGCCAAATGATCATTAAAGGGCCAAACAAGCGAATGAAATGATGTTACTTCACACCAGCATCGAATGTGATTCCATCAGAAAACATCAACCAGATGCCATCCACGGGTGAGAAAAGAAAATTAACCACAGCTGTAGCAATTCATTGCCGTGCACTTATGTGACTGCCAGAAGAGTTTGGATGTTTGTCTATATATAATTATCGATATTTCCCTTATTTGAAGACTGATAGAGATGAGAATAGTGATTAGGTAATTTGATTCATCCAAAGTCTTGGTACAATCCTCCTATGCAATGGCTCCCCAGAGCCTGCGCACATCACTCACAGTGATCTCCTATATCAGTCGATTTCCTATCTCAATATTTGTTCTATTGCGGGTAAAGCATCAAGAAATAATTCGCCACTGTCAGCGCAACCTACAACATTGCGTTCCACCTTTGTCTATTCGTTGGGATGATTGAAACATGGAGACAGTCGTGATAAAAAAATCTTTTTGCAACTTTTGGACAAAGATAATGCTCAGTTGATAAAATTGACTACATGTGTCCTCCAATTTACGATGATGGCACATCTATGTTGCAAGATTAGATTTTATCTCCTGTGTTGTGCTGTTACTTGTTGGACATGCTTCAGTGGTGCATTGCACATGTTTCTCTCCTGAGTATTGGTGACGATGTTCACCATCACAATTTATTTTGGTCCACGTGCACTAACAATGGAAATCATAATGTGAGGTGCACTTGAACCTTTGTTCTAGAGATGAGATTTTGTCAGATTTGAGGGTGAATCCAACTCATTCAAGGGAAAATGGTGGAGATGAGATTATTAATTAGTTAATTTAATTTATTATCATTTTATTCTTGTTACTAAAATTATGTGTATTGCTTGGTTTAGGATTTATTCCTAATGCATTAGTTTCCCAATAGATCTTTTGTTTATGGCCTCATAGCAGCCTATATATGGTTTGTTGGACATCAAATTTGGATGGTGGGGTATTAATACAATTTTTAAGTTTTTTTTTGCTTGTTCTCGATATTCTTCTTTAATAATCAACGATTTTTGTTCGTAGTGTTTTTCAGTATTCATCTTGAATTAACGGAATTTATCTTTTATATCAACATGTTTCCGACATTCCATAGAATCGATGGAATCACTTGTGCCATTCCCTCATTGCTCTCGAATGAACTGAGTAACACTATAACTCATATGCTTACATGCATCAAATGCAGGTAATTTGTTTTACCTTCACCAACTTCTGCAAATCTACGTCAAAAATGAACTTATAGTTCTAACATGCTTACATTCTTATCATGGATTATTAGTAGGCTATTAATTATAATACTTTGTTAGTAGAATGGAGTTCTCAAGGCAAGTGCGTTTGCTTGTGCCTTACACCTTTTATGTTGAGCCATTGATAACTATATGCTTCTGATTATTATACTTCAAACTAAGTAGGAATCTAATTTGCCAATGAAATCTAAGTACTTCATAAGCATCTCATTGAGTGCTCAAAATTCAATCACCGTCATCAATCAGGCCCAGCAAGACACGAATAAAAGAGAAAACCACATTACCTGCAGGCAACGCACATATCTCTTGGTATATCCTAAATCGTTTACTAGAGGAACTTCCAATGCTTTAGCGAGCTGACGAGCTGAAGCTACAAACCTGGAATGCAAAGTGGATTTACAAATAAATAGCAGTATCAAGAAACCAGTCATATCATAAACCACGGTGCAATACATTTGACATGAGATGGACCGCCGCCTAAGAGTTAAAGAAGCTCTCTGTAAAATGACTTTTTAAGTATTGAGAGTTTGGGAGAGGCTACGGTTTTCAGCATACAGCCATTTATGTTATATACAATGCAACAGAAAAACATACTATAATAAATAAAAAATAGCACTTTTTCCACCCGAACATACAAAAATAACACATGGAGTAAATGTGTGAAGCTGCAGTTAATACATACATGCATAATTGCATATCAAGATTTGGGAGATTAATATTTCCAACTCACGTATTGCAGTTATTTTGTAGCTCAGAAACAGATGAGCTGGAGGATGTATTTGAGGTAGCAGCCTGGCATTTTTGGGCAGCGGCACCAAGTTGACTAACCTGCAGTTCAATAACAACCTAGTCAATACATACTACAGTCAAAAGTGAAGACAGTGGTTTAGCATATCGGCGAATAGAAAGACAGATGGATGAAGAATCCAGCCTTAACCAGACTATTTCAGAATAAGCTAGTAATCATAGTAATAAATTTGTTCAAATATGGCCTGTAATATAGCCAACCTGGGGAATCAGCAATCTTCTAGGAATAAGCTCTTCATGACGTCGAGCACAAAACTCCCACGAGCATATCTGCCATTTAGTTGAGAGAACAGAGAGTAAACAAATAGCAGTTCAAGGTAAAACAACAAGACAGTAGCTGTTTGTGTGTAGAGCAACCTTAAGGTCAGGAGAGAAAACAATTCGAAGCTGACCGTCCCGAACAACACGAAGCTGCTCAAAGACGCTCTCCTGTATCGCTTTTGCATAATCCAGAACAATTTGGCCATATGAATTCTGATATTCCCGAGGCATGTCGACATAGAGGAGTTCTTCTAAAGTACCGCTTTCATATTTTATTTTGAAGAGTCTGGGCAGTACCTCAGCAGTTGCCTCTGACAGATGTAGAAAACAACATCAACTGACAAATGGATACATAGTATAATCTATAACAGCAATTTTCTGATTCAAGAATCTAGATAGTTGTGTTCTATTTTTCCATGAGTCTGGGAGGTGAGGTTAGGGGTACATTAGACATTCTGAAGAAGTTAAAGGAGCACTAAGCTGGAGCCAATGACATCACGATTACTGTAAAAGATCAGTGAAGCAAACACCACACCAAGCAAACAACTGTAGAAACAGTATGAAACTATAACATAATATTGCCTAACAATGAAGAAAACACACCGAATCCACGACCAGGCCTGCGATTGCAGATTTCACAATGCCAAATATCCTGCAACCAAAACCAATGTTAAATTGCATGTAATGGCTAAAAGATGAAGTACATTAACAACAAATCTCAAGAACACTGGATTAGAACAACAATATATTTGTCTGCTACCACTTTCAAGAACTGAGTTATAACACAGACTACTTTTGCAAAAGCAATATCTATGATCTTTGGATAATTTTCTAAAATGTTTCATAATTATAAATTATATGATAAATATTACGATTTCAGTGCATAAAAATTAAAAAGTGAGGAATTCAATTAAGTAAAAACTTGAACTTTTGGTATGCAAATCAGACATACGCAAACAGAGGGGAATTTTTTAAATATGATAGCTCAATCCTACTAAAACTATAAAAAGATTTTGGAAAGTTTGCAATAGTTATTATAGTACCAAAAATGGAATAAACTGAAAAAGGGAAGTCCCTCTCAAAGTCGCATTATTAAGTATAAAATCGAACAGACCTGAGGGAAAACTCCATTAGTTTGACGACCACTTCCATACATTGAGACACACCATTTTTTCTTTGCATTAGGTACAAAATATTCAGCTACAAATTTCCTCCAGAACTCTATACTGTTGTCCTACAGTACAAGGGAAGCAAGTCTTCTGTCAAACTAATCCAGATTCCTAAATACTATATAAAGTCTTTCTCTTAACAAATAAATAACTAAATCGGTCAAATTGTCTTACTTCAGGTCTATGTTGCTGCTGGTACATATAATGAGTTAGCCTTCTGGCACACGTTCCAGGCTCATAGACGGGTTTTACAGGGGACCTAATAGGCAAATTCTGGTTTTGAAACTGAGATTGCAGCTGGGATCTTTGTTGAGGCATGGATTTTAATAGTTGATGTTGCTGAATTTGCATAAGCCTCTGTTGATGCAAAATCTGTGCAGCCACACCTGCCTGAGAGGACTGTCTTGACAGGAGGTGATGCTGCTGTTGTTGCTGATGCATAAACAGAGACGAGTCAGACTGCTGGGGTGCCATCTTGACAGGACCCAAGCCTCTCATATTGTGTAGTTGCTGAGGTTCCAATTTCACAGGACCAAGGTTACGCATAGTTTGTAACTGCTGTGGTGTTTGCTCATTAGTTACTTGAGGCTCTAACTTAAGATGGCCACCGCCTCCTAATCCAGCATGCATTCCTTGATATTGCTGTTGCTGCTGCTGTTGTTGGGTACTGCTCGGACCAGAAAACTGCTGCAACTGCTGCTGATTATGTTGGAAATTCTGAGCATCAAGCTGCTGAGCTTGTTGCTGGTCTGTCAACATTTGGCCGCTTGAATTATTTGAGAACTGCTGCTGGCCTTGAGCTTGACCGGATGGATTTGGGTTCAACGCCATAGGTGAAGACATATAAGATGAGGAAGGCTGATTATATCCCATCCCGTTTCCGATGCCAGAAAGTGGATCAGACTCTGCCCCATCACCAAGAAGCCCTCTCTGGGTGATACCAGGGCCAGAACGCGGGCCCCCATTTCCAAATGACTGATGGAGCATAGATACATTGGGAGCATTCCCAATCGGGTTCATGTTATTAAACTGATTTCGGGGCGACACCAGAGATGGAAATGCATTTTGAGAAGGCATGCCATTGCCACCCCCCTGACTGCCCAAAAGCCCGGAATTTGCTCTTAACAAAGAAGGTGGAACTGGCTGGCCTCCACCAAGTGGGGCTGGAGGCCCCTGTGGCACCATTTTCCGCTGAAATCAACACAATTCAAATTACAAGACTCTTAAGATATCGACACCAAGCTTACACCACCTCAATAACATTTATAGCACTCGCAACAGTAAAGTGCGACAACAAGTACAACGTCAGAAAGATAGTTCAATTTGCTAACTATTTAGACATACAATCGACTAATGTTAGCATGTTTGTCTACTATCCAACTAAAAATGAAGAACAACTAAAAGAGCAGGGATAAGCCTCATGCATGAGGGCTGCTTCTCATAATTAAAACTAAATGTTAAAAATCTATAAATTAGGAATGGCTAACTTTGTCGCCGGACATTCTAAGTATACTCCTCTTCTATTTTAGTCATACTCTATCATCCACTCCTATGAAACCCTGCAAAATGCAGTAAATTCAAGTCAGGTCACTCACCAGCATCCCTAAAATAGCAAGTAAACGGCACAAATCTAATTATTACTACATCAAAGGAGTTCAATCAATTAACAAATAAGGAAAAATATGGGCAAAAGAAAGTATTGAGGAACTACTAATTAAATCTAACATATGATAAATTACAGCGAAAAAGATAGCGCATCAACCCTAAAAATCTAGTCAGAAGAGAAAAAAATCACTCGATCCAACGCATTACAATATTAGAGCATGCAAAAAAGCCAACAGATCACTAATTGTATAGGAAACAAAAATTCAAATCGAGAAAACAAACATGGCAATGAAGCAGCGACTTACCGAAGTAGGATTCCAATTTCAACGCTGGCGTCACTGAAATCCACGAAATTGAGATTAAGTAACACTCACTACTTCTTTACTCTTTTAAGAGTTCACTTAACCAAATAAATCAATTCAGCTTCCCTCCGAATACACAAAATCGATAATACAGATAGGTATGTTTAAGTTTGCAAGTACGTTTAGCTGCCAAAAAAGTCTCCTTCAAATCCAATACACCAGTTTTATAGAGTGGGCTTTTTAGAGAGGGGAGAGATGCAATAGAGAAGAGAAGAGACAGTTGTTTGATCTCCGTGTGGTAGGGCTTTTATTGCGGACGTCAAAATGGTATTAGATCGGATTGAATATTGTCTCTTGCGTTTCATTCTTTCTCCATTCTTTTTCTTCTCTTAAAGGGGGATACTTTTATACTAATATTTATTCCATAATTAAAAATTATACTAATCCATTTCTATTATTTTCAGTATAAAAAACTTAAATCATAACAAAAATCTAAGAAAAAACAATAACTCAATCTAAATATAAGACTCGACATCCCATAGGCGAATAGAAAGAGAAACTATTTATGAAGTCGTGCACACCATGCCAATTATCTATTCAGGGAAAGGAAGTCAAGTTAGAGTATTTTGTCATATAACCATTTACCGTCGGCTGTAAAATAGGTTTCATTTTTGTACCTTTATTTGTTGCATTCAGACTATATTTGTTCATTCAGTTTTTTTCATTTTAGGTTATTAATAAAAATTAGTCAGTTTTTATTTTTTTTAGTAAGTTTTTTCCTCTCCTAAGTTGGATCACAATTTTCACTAATGATTATTTAAACATTTGCTTCTCTATTCAATTTGGTATACATGAAATAAGTTGTAGCATTTCCTAAAAAAACATAGAAATATTTCACCAGCAGCTAGAAAACAATCAAAGTGACAGAAATTCAAATTAAATTAAATCATACCAATAACTCCAACACCAAATGCATAGCTTTGGCTTTATGACTCATTTTCAATTAATATCTAGATATATAAAAATTGAATTGAAGAATAATATGACGAGAGTTAGTGTTTTTGTTTGGAGGTGGTGATTGCGGAAATGGAGTTGAGGGGTAATTTATATTGTATGGATTTTATAAAATATAAAAAAGCCTTTTTTCGTTTGGTGTTATTGAAACAAATTACGTCCTAACTCCTAATCATCCCAGCTATGTCTCACTTATTAAATCACAGAATTACCATCATCATCAAATGTACGTATTTAAATACTTGTGATAAAGTGGCATAAAAAAATTATGAAGTTTTGCTTAATCCCGTAACTCCAAAATTATGAAGTATCCCGATCGTTTTGTTCGCAATGTATTTTTCCCATCTACCAAATTATATGTAATTTCACCAAAAGCATAAACTATGTGAGAATTGAGAAAAACATCAAGATTATGATATAATTAACCATCTTTCAGAGTTACAAGATTGACCAGAATTTTATAAAACTTTTGAGTTTTTTTTTAGCAATTTACTCGAGCAAACTTTTGAGATTTTTTTTAACAATTTGCCGAATTAAATACTACTTGTAATTAAATATGCAGTGCCACATGTCATTATGTGTCCATTCAAATACACATCCAAGGACTATGTGATCATCACCATACATATATATAAATATGTCACATAGCATTAGAATTATATATTTTACTTTAAACCAAGATACAAATAAGAAGCCCATCCACATGGTTGTGTGAAGACAGCACACTTAATGATTGTGTGAGGACAGCACACTTTTTTAACTCAAGTTGGTATGAAACTATTACATTCATTTCAACCAATGAGTTTGGGCTTTTTTCTTGTAATAAAATAGTTAAGATTGAATATTTTTGGGTTGCTGAGGATTAGCAAGCCCCATTTCTAAACTCCCATCAATTGTAGCTTTCTTGACATCTTCATTGTTCTTGCGGTAGATGCAATATAAAATCAATTGCATTGCTCCCAGAAAACACCCAAATCCATTCGGAATCTGCAGCATAAATGAATAGTTATTAATGAATGATCCTTTTCACATGTAAATATTATTATTATTACTATTAGAAAAGAATAAAAGAAAATATACTCACATAAAGAAATTTGTCATTGCCAATGAGGCCATATATAAACCAGGAGGTACCAGACAAATAGTGATAATAGAAATGGCATATACTCAACGCTCCTGGTTCTGATCACCAATCTCTGCTTATCCAAAGCAATATCATTAATTCAATCACATATAAAAGGGTTAATTATCGTGTTTATTGGGCTTAAGCCCCTACTAGGCTTCATGTTTATCTTTTTAATTATTACTATCATTTAATGAGTCTTCAAATTTATCCTAATGTAAATTGTTATTAAAAACTCACACTATTAATGATCTAAATCATTTAAAAATTCAAATAAAGTTTTGATTAGTAATAATTTTTAAGACTCACTATTAATGATCTAAATTATTTAAAAAATTCAAATAAAGTTTTGATTAGTAATAATTTTTAAGACTCACTATTAATGATCTAAATTATTTAAAAAATTCAAATAAAGTTTTGATTAGTAATAATTTTTAAGAGTCCACCTCTAGCGCCGACTCATCATCGTATTTACCTGAAAAAATCAACATGGGACAATTTTTTAAAAAAAATTCCGTGATTTGTCATTCAAATTTTGAAAAATGCAAACATATTAAAATTCGACAAAACTTCACGATTTAACTGGCAAATAATCTATATATTAGGAGGGGGCGGGGTGTTAAATAAAAGGAAGATGGGTGTTGTTAGAAAATATAATGCGGAAAATAAAAGACTATTGCAGAAAGTAAAAGACGGGAAGAACTTTAAAGACTACATTGTGAATGACTTGAATTCTATTCTCTCCATGGTTACACAACTATATATAGATTCTAATTCTAGCTAAACATGGAAAATATATTCTAATTATACTAATATCCTTTTTATTTGATTTTCCATAATCTTCATTGATTTCCTTCTTTATTCTTGCCCTATCTTCATCACTTGCTTTCTTGTTCTCCAATTAATTGATTTCCTTATTCCAACACTCCCCCTCAAGTTAAGTATCGAGTTTTTCGACACTTAACTTGCACGATCTTTAGTTTGATAAATAGTTTATACTCGTATTTAAGAGTTCTTCAATTCCCATTGACAGTTTATGCTCGTATCATAGAGCTTCTTCAATTCATCATTGATAATTTATACTCGTATCAAAGAGTTGTTGAAAGTTTAGACTCGTTTCAAGGAGCTCTTCATTTATCATTGAAAATTTAGACTCATTTCATGGAGTTCTTCAATTTTTTGTTGACGGTTTTAACTCGTGTCAAGGAGCTAATCTAAACAGTTTTGACGATTTTAACTCGTGTCAAGGAGCTAATCTAAACAGTTTTAACACGTGTCAAGGAGCCAATCTAGACAGTTTTAACTCGTGTCAAGGAGCAAATTTAGACCGTTTTAACTCGTGTCCGGGAGCTTGTCTAAACAGTTTTTACTCATATTTAGGAGCTATCTTAGATAGTTTTAGCTCGTATCCAGGAGCCATCTTAGATAGTTTTAACTCATATCTAGGAGCCATTTTAGACAGTTTTGACTCTTGTCGAGGAGCTCATTCTGACAGTTTTGACTCTTGTCGAGGAGCTAATTTGACAGTTTTGACTCTTGTCGAGGAGCTTATCTAGACAGCTTTTGCTCATATCTAGGAGCCAATTCAGACCATTCTCGGTCCATTCCAAACTCAAACTATGAGCCCATTCATTTCTTTTATTTCTTGAGCCTAATAACCATTAGGCCCAAATTTATTTCTCCTTTTTGGAGACCCTAACAATGAAGACGTGAAACCATCAGCCTCCTTTATGTTTCTTCATGGGTCTTTTCTCGGTGACATACTCTCAATCCATGCCACCTCCGACGAGTAATCGCCAAACTCTGTGGAGCCTCTGCTCCGTATGTCATTATTCTCTGACAATACTTTTGGTCGTCCATCCGAAGTCTGCTCATTTCTCGACGGTGAGAATTCTCCCGTCACTCCTTCAATCCAGTTTCTATTTCTTCAACAGCCGACGTTTCGCGGCCATTGTGCGTCCCCCATCTCTGTGTGGCGACACTATCTTCTCCCATTTAGTTTAAGAAGGCCTCATCTTCTCTTATTGGCTTTAGCTTTTTCCCGCGGCTGTTCCTTTAACATCGTCTTTTGGCAACAGGTTCTCAACGTCCACTCGACGCCATCCCATTCCCATCAACTCTTCACAGCGGCTGTGTGGCGGCGACATTAGCTCTCTCCCCCTCGTTGCGCAGACGTTGGCGCCGCCATCGTCCTCGGCAATTATCTCCTTGATTCGGAGATTGAATCATTTGGCAGTGGCTGATATCTCCCCCTCGGCCAAACGCTTCATCCATTATAACATGAGTTCGCAGCCTCTCACGGCTACCACCTCTTAGGCAGTAGATTCTCCTTTCTCGGTTGTTTCTTCTTCTCCGGACCATTTTTGCCTGAAGCTATCTTCTCTTCTCTGGCATAGGCGATACTCCAATCATCTCGAATAATTATCCGGTTGGGGCTAACCTCTCTCCCTCGGCCGGATAATTCTCCGGCTGCTTTGTCTTCCCGGGTTGTCTTGCTACCAATCTTTCCTGGCTCCACCGACATGTGGGTTGCGCCTTTGCAGCTTACTCGCCCTCTCATTATAGGTCATCTTTGGCCTTCACGACCATTATAGATTTGGAGAGAAGTTGTTCGGTCGCATTCTTCCTCTCCCCCTCGGCCGGACAAACCGTGAACTTCTTCTTTCTTTTCTTAACTTGATCGAGGAGAGGTGTCGGGCATGTAGCCACCTTTCCCTTCTCCAACAGGGCCGATCTGGCCTCTTTGATTTCACCTTCTTTCCAACTCCAATTACCTGCCTGTTCATCGGCATTCTCGAGTAGTGAGAGCACACGTTTTCTATGCAACACAACAAGTGGCTGTTGTTGTGTCTTTCTATGAACTTCTTTCACAACGGCATCAAGCTGCGTAATACTAAAGCCACAATGTGCAAAGTTTTGCTGGTATAGCCTAATATTTGCTCCGTCTACCAGAGTTTCATATTCAGAATGTTGCTCCAGCCACTCCTTGAACTCCTTAAAATTTGGCTGATGTTCTCTTTCAATGGCTAAAGAAGCAATTGATTGAGCAAACTTGTCAGTCTCTGCTCTATTGGTATCAATGCAAACTAACTGTTCATGGCAGGCAGGGCACGTTCCATCTGAGGCCCCGCCAATACCACATGCTCCTCCACTTCATAAGCCCTATCCGCCGCTCCGGCGCCGCAAAAGCAATTCAACGCCGGCGTGAAAGTCCTAAGCTTCGGCGCTGCACATTGTTTCATCACGCTTTGCGCGAGGTCGAACGCGTAGTCTCCGTCTCCGTTCGCCGCCGCCAACCGAGCCACGGCTGTGAGCGTCGCCTCGTTTGGCTTGAGGTTTTCATTGCTGTGGTTGCAGAACAGCTTGAATCCGAAGTCAATTGCGGATTGTCGGGTATTTGAATTGGAAAGGGCTTCGGAGCAGATGTATAGCAAGGAATTGAGATTGTTGAGAGTGATGGTTGGATTTGAGGAGGATTCGTAGAGAGTGATGGCGGCGGAGAGGTCCTTCGATTTGGAACACTGATCCAGTGTACACCGGAACTACGACTCCGGCGTCTGTTTCTGCTTCTTCCGCCGTGTGTTCTGGTTGCTCATATGGCGGCGCTGCGGCGGCGTAATTTGGTGGTTGTTTTGGCTAGTTTTGGGAAAGGGATGATGATGAGGTTTTTTTTTGTTTTTTTTTTGAACAAACTAACGAAGGATCGTTAGCTGCTCTGATACAATGTTAGAAAATATAATGCCGAAAATAAAAGACTATTGCAGAAAGTAAAAGACGGGAAGAACTTTAAAGACTACATTGTGAATGACTTGAATTCTATTCTCTCCATGGTTACACAACTATATATAGACTCTAATTCTAGCTAAACATGGAAAATATATTCTAATTATACTAATATCCTTTTTATTTGATTTTCCATAATCTTCATTGATTTCCTTCTTTATTCTTGCCCTATCTTCATCACTTGCTTTCTTGTTCTCCAATTAATTGATTTCCTTATTCCAACAGGTGTTACCATGATTGAGAGAGGAGAGGCATACATTATGATGGAGAAAACAGAGGCAACAAGACCACAAAGACAAAACATCTGCCCTTTGTTATCCTGTTTGATGGCTAAAATTGAAACCAAAGCGACAGTGGAAAACATTAGCAAGAATGCCAAAGAGAAGAGCCATGGTTCTTCCCTTCTCCTTCTTAGCCGCAAACACAAGAAATATTAGGACATATACTGACTCAATCACTACTCCTGTTCCATTTATTGCTGTAACCATGTAGTTGTTTGGTGATACGAAAGGCAACCCATACCTGTATTTATTATGGAATGGAAATATAAGAACGGCTTGATTTTTGGGGAAAATTATGTATCAAATGTAATTGAAATGATTGAAAAAATGGCAAAGTTTCAACTATTTTTTGAATGAAACTACTAGATTGACCAGAAAATGACCAAACTTTTTGCAGCAATTTGTCCAACAAAAATGCCTATATCTTAACATAATAGTACTATATGAATATATACTAATGAAGAATTGTAAAAAAATAAATGGAGCAATATTTAGAGAAATAAAAGAAAATTACCAAGCAGCAAGCAAACAATTGAGCAATGCCATAACATATGGTATCCCAGAAAATTGCTCAGTTGATCTGTTCGTGATGATCCTCTTGAAAGTAAACCTATTTAATGTTTTCCCAAAATTAGCATAAAATAACAATGATAAATAACAAAAATTTCAATAAGTTGTGGTGTTTTCACTCACGATGGAGAGAGGAACAAAAACAAACCAGTTCCATTTCCTAAAATTAAACACAGAAATTCATCAGCAATAGCAAATAATTAAAGAGAAACTAATTCAAATAAATTAAATCTGAGTACCAATAACTCCAAACACCAAATGCAAAGCTTTGGCTTAATGACTCATTTTCAATGAATATATTAAAAAAAATAAAATGTAACTGAAGAATAATATGATGAGAGTTGATGATGAGGAAATGGAGATATATCAAATAAAAACAAAAGCCCTTTTTATGTTTGGTGTTAATGAAACAGATTGCGTCCTTTATCTTCACCTTCTCTCTCTAAATCACATGTAGAATGTGCAAGTATTTTGGGTGTTATGTGTGATGCATGTCTCAGAATCTGAGTGGCTGCTTCAGCTACTGACTAATATTCAATTTCTTGTGAAAAAGTGAAACCAGTGTGGTGAAGTATTAGGAAAACCATGGATTGGTTTTGTAAAAGCTGTGTTCTTCAAATCTTAGATGAATGCATTTATTTGTAATCATGGTTTTAGATCTTATGCAGGATTTGTGTTGATAATGTAAAATTTGCTTATCGATGTTTCTCCTCCCTAAAGAAATGTGATACTGAAAATACTCCATCACTTCCTGTGTTCCACTTTTTTTTAACTCTTTACTTTTATTATTTTTAGTACATGAATCTTAAATTTTACCCCTACATGTTTCTATTTTTAGAACAATAAAATAATTTTCGCTATCTAATAATAAATTAATATATTCAACCACTTTATTTCTCTCAATTAAAATTTATCTATTTAATAATTATACATACATTTTTTTCTTTAATCAAACTAATATACTTTACTCAATTTTATTATAAAGTTAATATATATAAAAATAAAAAAATATTTCGTAGACTTTTTCATTCACTTCTATTTATATTCCTTAAAAACTCTTGTTGAATCAAAGTGGGGGGATGCAACGGGGAATATGGGGAGTGTAATGCACTCACTCGTCGTAGATTAAATTAGGGCTGGGAAAATATACCGAAATACCACACTTACCGTACCGAAAAATACCAAAAATACCGAATTTTTGGTATACCGTACTTTTCGGTACGGTATCATACCATACCGACAGTTTTAGGTACGGTAAAGGTATGCATTTTGTATATACCGCGGTATACCGCGTTATACCGCATCATACCGCAATTGCAGTATATACCGCATATTTGCAGTATATACCGTGATTTCGGCATACCGCATATATGCGGTATACCGAAATCACGGTACGGTATACCAAAATGTCGGTAAGTTAACGATATCTAAATTTTGGTATACCGACTTTTCGGTATACCGGTATGCGGTATACCGAAAAAAGCGGTACGGTAAAGGTAAGGTTTTTGGTCATACCGCACTTTTCGGTACGGTATGCGGTATGGCAATTTCGGCACGGTATACCGTACCGTTCCAACCCTAGATTAAATACCTCACTTTGATTCGGCGCGATGAACTAAATGTTAAGAAACACGATGCATCTGGACACACTACACGACATGATACACCATGGACCGTCGGGGTCCATCGGGGACCTTTTGTCTCCCGTTATGCGTCGGGGACATGACGTGGACAAGGACCACCATGAGTCAAGGTCCGTAGGGAATAGCGTGGAGTTTGAGGTGGTTTAAAAAGAACAAGCGGGGCTTGAACCACGCTCAACGACCAGCCCAAGGCACAAGGCACACGATGCACGGTGCGCGGTGCGCTGTTCGCGGGCAGGTGGCGGCGACGCGCGCGTGTGGGCTCTGTCACCCATCTTATTCAACGATAATTATTACACTTAATAATTCATCTTATTAAATACTTCATCAAAGAAGTTTATCATCCCCGATGTGGGATAATTAACACTCAGTTAATTAATCCCTTAGTTTTTCTCATAGCTTATTTCTAGTTTTATTGTGACCAACTTTAATATATTATTTCTGACTCACTGGGAATCGGATGTGAGAAAATGAATATACTACGGTCATCTACTCGGAAAGTAGATCGACGCTATTCCATTTAATTTCACAAAATTAAATGTCTTGTAACATTTATTATTAGTCAAAGTCATTTGACCAAGCACGATTCCAACAATCCCCTACATGAGTGGAAATTGCCAAATGCATATGTATGCAGACACAAGCTCAACCCTCAAGAGGTATGTAAGCATAAGGATATGTAGTTTTTTGGCTTTGAACCATCCATAGTCAACACTATCGGATACACATGCGGACTAGTAGTGCGATGCTTTGAACTATTTGTCACACCCTAACCCCTCTGACATATGAATTTTTAATAAACAAGTACGACTTAAAATAAAGTAATTACATATCCGACTAGGTCCATCCAAATATTGTAATTACCAAAAGCTAATATTTATCGTACGCTTTCTTTGACCAACGCGTATAACCAGAAGCAATAAATATCATTAACAATTATATATCAATATGCATATGCCACTCTATTCAGTTTATTATTTTGTGACAAATCAAGCATGTTATCTGCCCGGGATTTCCAATATGCCAATATGATTTGACCCGAAGGTCCCAATATGAATTGACCCGAAGGTCCCACTGTGATTTGACCCGTAGGTCCCAATATGAATTGACCCGAAGGCCCCACTGTGATTGACCCGAAGGTCCCAATATGATTGACCCGAAGGTCCCAATATGCCAATTGTGATTTCAGATCAAGAGCAAGACCTTCACAGATCCTCTTTAGTCATATGATTCATATGAGTCCAATACCATACGTAAAACATATCTATTGAATATCCATATCATAATACATGAATATATTTCAACACAATCTATAAAACATATCTATTGCACCAATCCAATATACATACCATAATATTCCACCATCACTAGTAACACATAACTATATTAGATTCGCACCATATAATCCAAATATTCACTCCAATCTTACATATAGCAAACAACTATATTGCAAATATAAAATTAAAAGTATGATTTATACACACCTGATTAAGATATAATATGTAACTTAACTGAATCATCTGATAAAGATATAATATGTAACTTAACTGAATCATGTGATAATTTATAACGCTTGATCCCATATACAATTGCCCGAGAAGAACATATCTTTTTTTCCCCTTGATTTCAGGAGCTTTGATTCCATTATTCTCTCGATCTCCCTCTTTTTTCCTTTTTTTTAACTCTCATTTGCATCATATATACTCAAAACAAACTACTTGCCGACTTAGGAGCATTGGTAACCAAATAAATATATTATAATCTATGACTAAGCTATTTTTATTTCTCTTGTTTGCATGCACTCATCACACACACGTGTGCTAACACCAAGGACAAATAAGTTTTTAAATTAATATAAGTGAACATAAGTGTACACAATTGATTACATGTTACGTGATCATTTCTTTTTCCAAACTTTTATTTCCTAAATAGTATTTTCATATTTGCAACCTATGGTTCAACAATCACATGCAAATAAATATGTGCTTATATACAACACACCTATAATTAATCAAGGAACATAAACATATTTTAATTCATGTTTATAAAACTAAAATTCTACTACTATTTCGAATAAGATATAGTATAACCACTAGTAATAATATGATGATTCTAATATGCAAATATACAAGATATACATATTTCAGGTCAGGGATGTTACACTATTCCTCCACGGCGTGCACTGAGACAATGATGTTAACACTTAAACACATCAACATCATCCGTTCTCACGTTTTGTGTCCATTTCAGGCCTTGGACACTACTTTGGATTCATAAGTGTATTGCTTGACGCGGCCCCACTTCACACTTACATAGGTGATTCCTCATTAAGTATCTTGCCATACTTGGTCTCCTTGAGAACTTCATCTCAACAAGATCCTTTAGGGATCAATAAAAGTCATAGACTTAACCTCACCACTAGGCAAGTTTTTTCAACACTCTATTACTCTCTAGGGAATAGATATAGATGAGTGTTCGCACGAATTCTCATAGCTTAGTTTTCCCATTGAACCAAGTTCTTGGGATCTCCAGTCATCAAGGTTGGGTTACCACTATGACAATTCTTTTAGTTTGTGGATTTCAAACCCATTCCCTCTAGCAATTTATTCATTTGATCACAATTTAACCCTTTGGTTAGCGGATCTGCTAGATTATCCAATGACTTCACGTAGTGAATTGTAATCACCCCTGTTGTGATCAAATATCTCACGGTATTATGTTATCGATGAATGTGTCGAGACTTACCATTGTACAAGCCATGGTTTGCCCTCCCAATAGCGGATTGGCTATCACAGTGAATTAACACTTGAGGCACGGGCTTTGACCAACATGGAATATCTTCAAGGAAGTTTTTAAGCCATTCGGTTTCTTCCGCAGCTTTATCTAAAGCTACGAATTCTGATTCCATGGTGGATCGGGCTATACATGTCTGTTTCATGGATTTCCATGAGACAGCACCACCCCCAATAGAAAGACATGTCCACTTGTTGAAAGTGAGTCGTTGTTATCGGATATCCAGTTTGCATCGCAGTACCCTTCAAGTACCGGGGGTATCTCAAAAAGTGTAGCCCATGATTTTGAGTATACTTGAGATACCTCAAAACTCTTACAAGAGCTTTCCAATCCTCTTTGCTTGGATTGCTCGTATAACGGCTCAACTTGTTCACGGTGCAAGAAATATCATGTCGAGTGCAATTAGTAAGATACATAATGCATCCAATGGCTCGTGCATAATCTTTTTGTGCAACGGGCTCACCCCTGTTCTTGCTCAAGTGAACATTGATCTCTATAGGCATCTTAGCCGGGATGTCATCATGGGCGTTGAATCTCTTTAATACTTTCTCAACTTAATGAGATTGTGTTAAGGTGATTCCTTCGGAAGTACTTAGAATTTTCATTCCAAGAATTACATCGGCTAGACCCATATCCTTCATGTCGAAGTTTCTCTTTAACATGGCTTTCGTGTCGTTAATCACTTGGGTGTTACTACCCATGATTAACATATCATCAACGTAGAAACACACTATAACGTATCCATTATCAGTGTTCTTAATGTAGACACATTTGTCACATTCGTTGATTTTAAATCCATTTGATAACATCACGTTATCAAATTTCAAGTGCCACTGCAACGACGTTTGTTTCAATCTATAGAAGGATTTAACCAGTTTGCATACATTTTTCTCATGTCCAGGTACTACAAAACCTTCAGGTTGTTCCATATAGATTTCATCTTCAAGGTCACCATTTACAAACGCAGTCTTAGCATCCATTTCATGAATCTCAAGATTGTGTACAACAGCAATCGCGAGAAACACTCGAATTGATGTAATCCTCGTTATAAGTGAGTAGGTATCGAAGAAATCGTATCATTCCTTTTGTTTAAAGCCTTTGACTACCAGTCGAGCTTTATACTTTCCACTGTTCCATCGGCCTTAAACTTCCTTTTAAGGACCCATTTGCATCTTAAAGGTTTAGCACATCCAGGTAGATCAACCAACACTCACGTGTGGTTTAGCAAAATTGAATCAATTTCGCTTTGAATAACTTCTCTCCAATGCAACCCGTCTGGGCCAGCAAAGACTACTTTTATCGATGTTGGTTCTTCATCAAACATAAATGCAATATAGTCAGGACCAAATGTCTTTGGTGTTCTGACCCTGCTACAACGTCTTAGTACTGCATCATTTGGATCAGGCCTTGTTCGCTTGGGCAATTCTCGCTCTTCATCCGCTGATTTAAAACTAGTGGCTTCATCCTCAATTCTCATCTCAGAATTGGGTGCAATATTTTCTTTTTCTTTATGAGGAAATATATTTTCAAGAAATACAGTATTTCTTGACTCGATTGTTGTTCCCACGGTCACAGTCGGTATTTCAGACTTGTGGACAACAAATCGATATGCACTACTATTGATTGCATACCCAATAAAGATGCAATCAACCGTTTTATGACCGAATGTAACTTCTTTGGGCGGAGGAACCATTACCTTTGCCAAACACCCCCACACTTTGAGGTATTTGTAGGATGACTTTCTTCTCTTCCACAACTCATAAGGAGTAACGTCCTTACCTTTGCGTGGGATTTTGTTTAGGATGTAGTTGGTTTTCAAAACAGCTTCCCCCCACATGTTCTGGGGCATCCCCGAACTGATCAGTAACACATTCATCATCTCTTTGAGAGGTCGATTCTTGCGTTCTGCAACACCATTAGATTGTGGTGAATATGAAGCAGTCGTTTGATGAATTATACCACTTGCGTTGCATAATTCCTCAAATTGGGCTACATATTCGTCTCTCCTATCACTTCAAATAATTTTGATTTTACATCCAAGTTGATTCTCGACTTTGTTTTTATAATTTTTGAACGCTTCTATTGCTTCGTCTTTACTTCTTAAAAGATAGACATAACAATATCTTGTGCAATCATCTATAAATGTGATAAAGTATTTTTTTACCACCTCTCGTTTGCACCAATTTTAAGTCACATACATCCGTGTGAATTAATTCAAGGGATTTTGTGTTCCGTTCAACCGAATGAAACGGTAACTTAGTCATTTTTGCCTCAAGACAAGTTTCACATTTGTTTTGAGTTTTTACTTCATTTGCCTTTAGTAAATCTAAACTTACTAATCTTTTAATGGCATTTGGATTTACATGTCCCAATCTATTGTGCCACAAATTAGAACACTCAATCAAGTAAGAAGAAGTAGATGCATTCTTATTATTAGCCAACGACTTAGGGACATGGCGTGTAGCTATACTAAGCTTGAAAAGTATGTCGGTTACATAACTTTTTCCGAGTGACTTTCCAAACTTGTACAAAGAAAACCTATCAGATTCGAATACAAGTTTAAACCCCGTATTCACTAGTATTGATCCCGATACTAGGTTCTTGCGGATGTCCGAGACGTGCAGCACATCCTTCAAAGTGATGGTGACGCCGGACGTCATCATGAGAATCACGTCCCCAATGCCGAGGACTTGAGACGAGGCTTGATTCCCCATATTGATTTTCCTCCCTTCAACAGCGGTGTAGGAGACGAACTTGCTCTTATCGGCACAGACGTGGGCAGTAGCTCCAGTGTCGATATACCAGCCACCTTTGTTATCAACAAGGTTGACTTCTTCCGTGACCACAGCAACAAGGTCACTTTCATCCCAGTCCTTGAACTCTTTTTCAATAACGTGGGCAGCCGACTTCTTCTTCGGCTTGCGGCAGTCTTTGGAGAAGTGGCTAGCTTTGCCACAGTTGTAGGAGTTGCCTTCAACCTTCCTAGCATGCTGCTTCCCCTCGCCTTGTCCTCTGCAGTTGGACGGGAGCGTTTGTTGGAGGGACCGCCCCGCTCCAACAGATTGTCCTTTGCAACAGGTGGGCCATGGCCCTTAGCCAAATCATCACGTTTGCGCACGTCTGACTCGATGCGTAGCTTCACGATCAAGTCTTCAAGATTCATCTCCTTTCGCTTGTGCTTAAGGTAGCTCTTGAAGTCCTTCCAGCCGAGTGAAAGTTTTTCAATGACCGTACCCACCGTGAAAGCTTCAGGCAGGGTCATTCCCTCGGCGGCGAGGTCGTGGATAATCAGCTGGAACTCTTGCACTTGGTCCATGATGGGTCGGGAGTCGACCATTTTGTAGTCCAAGTACTTGGCTATTACAAATTTCTTAGTACCCGCATCATCACTACGATACTTCTTATCTAGCATTTCCCACACTTGTTTTGATGTGGGAATAGTGCAATACGCGTTGTACATACTATCATCTAAAGCACTTAAAATAAAGTTTTTACAAAGATAGTCTCATTTGCGCCAACCGTCATACTCGACGAACATCCCAACACGTGCCTCGTCCTCACTTGGCGGGGTTGGCTCGTTCTCCTTGAGGAAATTCACGACTCCTAATGTTGTTAGGTAGAACAACATTTTCTGTTGCCATATCTTGAAATCCGTTTCCGTGAACTTAGATGGCTTTTCGGCGGGTGGCATCATCCTTGGTGCTATTGGTGCCGAGTTTGTCCCATGAAAGGGACCAAGTCCGTTGCCCCCGTAGGAGCTAACAATTGGTTGGGGCACAGTACCCCCCATATTTGCGTGGAGCATGGAGGCCCCCGCATTCGTGCCGACTCCGATGGATCCAGCACCCGTGTCGACCCCGAAGGATCTGGCACCCGTGCTGCCCCCGAAGGAGCTAGCACTCATGTTGACCTCGAAGGATCCAACACCTGTGTCATGCCCGAAGGCCCCAACACTCGACCCAATGAAGGATCCAGTGGAACCACTGAAAGTGGAACTGACCGATCCACTCGATGTGAATCCGAAAACCGTCCCAAAGGGGTTATCAAACACCCAAGGGGTTGTTGAGGAAGAAGTTGAAAATCCATGAGTCGGAATCATCATCATGTTCGACGACGTGTTGACGGGTGCAACGGGGGGACACAGTGGATGGAACGGTGGCAGCGGCGGTAGACGGGTCAGTCGACATCTCCAAGCAAAGGTGTTAATTGAGTTCAGGTGGTGTGTGTAAACTCCTTTAGTGGCAAGAATATCTCGTTTTGCGAATATTGAACTTTGAGATACAAACTTGCCGGACGAAAATTACAAGGAAAAAACAAGGAGAAAATTACACGGAAACAATTGAAAAATTACACGGAAAAACTTGTGGAAAGCGGTAAGCCGAGTCGAGGAGTCCTCTTTCCGCAAGACGAGATACGTCCCGGTAGTGCTCTCGGTTTGGCATGTCGTCCCCAAAGATAAAACGGCTTCGTCTAAGAAGTAGCAGCACCGCTAGCAGCAGAGCTCCAGCGAACATGAGTAAGACAGGGGCAGAGCTTCAACGGGAAGATTATGCAGAGAGGGAGAGAGCGTGTATGCAAGAATGCTTGAGTTTGTGTGTGTAGAATGCAATGGATGCATGCCTATTTATAGGCCAAGTCCACCCGCAGGGGTTGCTGGAGTCAACAGA
The DNA here is from genome assembly GCF_004379255.2 of Salvia splendens. Classification (NCBI taxonomy): domain Eukaryota; kingdom Viridiplantae; phylum Streptophyta; class Magnoliopsida; order Lamiales; family Lamiaceae; genus Salvia; species Salvia splendens. Next base: position 6,684,877 of record NC_056033.1, on the reverse strand, counting down.
CATAATGTCTGTCATCAAGGCCATTGATCGTAACCACCGGGGGTTACTGACTGGTGCACTAGCCGTTGGGAGCTGAAGAGACACGATGCATCTAGACACATTACACGACGGGATACACCATGGACTGTCGGGGTCCATCGGGGACCTTTTGTCTCCCGTTATGCATCGGGGTCCAGCGGGGACCTTTTGTCTCCCGTGGTCCGTCGGGGACATGACGTGGACCAGGACCACCATGAGTCGGGGTCCGTCGGGGATAGCGTGGAGTTACGACTAGCTCCAAAGAACAGCCCAAAGACAAATTGCCAAGGCACAAGGCACACGACGCCCTGTGCGCGGCTCGCGGATGGGTGGCGGCGGCGCGCGCGTGTGGGCTTTGTCACCCATCTTATTCCACGATAATTATTACACATAATAATTCATCTTATTAAATACTTCATCAAAGAAGTTTATCATCCCCGATGTGGGATAATTAACACTCAATTAATTCATCCCTTAGTTTTTCTCATAGCTCATTTCTAGCTTTATTGTGACCAACTTTAATATATTATTTCTCACTCACCAGGAATTGAATTTGAGAAAATGAATATACTACTGTCATGTACTCGGAACGTAGATCGATACTATTACATTTAATTTCACAAAATTAAATGTCTTGTATTATTAGTCAAAATCATTTGACCAAGCACGATTCCAACCTAAATAAGCTAAGAGCCGGGACGGGACAGCCCTCCAGACCGAGAAGCCTCATGGGATGGGACACCCACAACAGCATCCATTAACCATCCCGTCCCAGCGGGACGAACCTGCATAGGAAAGGGCATCGTTGCGTGTGCTCTAATATTTTCACTGGCAAAGTAAAAAAAACCATAAACATGTTTTATACTATCTTGTTAGGTTATTTTTAGATTATTTTGACCTATCACTTTTATCAGATTTTGCCTAATTTCAAATATTACAAGTTGCTAGATATTCACGTCATTGCATATTGTAATTTTCACTACTACGAACTATTATCATGAAATAGACATATATATTTATATAAAATTTAATTAGTTCTTATATTCTGCCCACTGATATGACAATAAATTGATTGCAGATGATTGGAAAGTGAACGTTCTATATTTTCACTACTTACTATTTTGTTTTTTTGTCATTTTTGTCTCTGGTGGTTTACTTAATTGAAAATTTGTTATGATTTTCATTCCAAACAAAGTGATTATATATTATTGTAAGTCCTTTTTTTACTCAAGAATTTTATTTAATTGAATAACAACATAAATAGCTAATGAGGGTACAATCTATACATGCGATGCGAAAGTGTACATAGAATTAATGAGTTATGTTAAATACAGTATGACAGTATCCACTTTTTTTATTAATATATTGTCGAAAAGAATGGAATTAAGTTATGGATGCTTGGACAATCGATATTAGGCGTGATAGTAACTATTTAATTTATTAATTTTGTGTATATATAAAAGAAAAAAAATATAATAGACAAATATATGCAGAAATACTCCTTCTAGGAGCATTTTTTTCAGGCTCAGAAATTAAAAATAAGTATATTTTTACTCCATAAGTTGAGTGAGAACAAAATAGAAGAAAATAAAGGTGGGGAGTTTTGAAAGAATAAATACAGTAGGAGATACTAAAATAAGAAAGAGTGGAGTACATTTTTTAGGGAAAAAAAAAACTTTAACTGTATGAAACGATCCAAAAATAAATATGATAAACAACTCATATATACAATAATACATGGCTTATCATATAAGCACAGCTTATCGTTTTATCTCTTTATTTTTGGATGTATTTACTTTTCATCCGCTAAAATCATTGGGAGTTTTGTCAAAAGGGAAAAAACGAAGAAATGAAAAGGATTTAAATTTTCATTTCACATCTCAATCATTACTATCTTAATAATAAATATAGGACTATCTCAATAAAAAATATAGGGAACATAAAATTGTTACAAGACAAAGTTAATTTCAATAGCTTATAAGCTCCCCCTCTCAAAAGAAAAAAGAACTCATCCGTTTTATTTTTATTTTTTTTATGCTTTTATAAGTAACTACTATCAATTACCGAATAAATATTTGCCATTACAAATGCGAAATTTTGAAAACTTGCCTTGAAACGTCTTCAGCCATTCCGCTGCTCTTTGGCTTTTTAATTGCTCGTAGTTGTTAACAGGCACAACTATTTCAAGCCCACTTGATCAGAAACAGAGTTACTTATCAGAAAATGAAGTCAAAAACTCATTTTTTTTAAAACTTGGATTGTGGATTAGAAGATAAAACTTGGATCATGTCTCCTTGTGATTATCGAAACTCTGTCGAATTCACCGATTTGATGAACCATGGAGATAATATAAGAAAAAGTTTGAAGTAAGAATGAAAAGACAGTGAATATATATCTTCATAATCTGAGAGTAAGATGTTACATGAATATATCTACAGCATGATCTGGACCATGCATCTACCATTCTAAATATAGGGGGACATGACTTTTCTCCCAACCCACTTGTTAGTACAAAATTCATGTGCATATCATCACTTATAAATTCATAACTTTTTTTAAATCTACAATAATACTCCATATAAACAATTGTAATCGGATGAAAATGCACACTTATAGTCTTATACACATATTGATTCTAGTGGATATGTTATGGTTGAGCAAATCACTAGGTGAGACATAGGCATTGGATGGTGGTGTCACAACATTTTATAAAATTGTTACTAGGAAGGTTTCCATTGCTAAAGATTAATGAATGCCAAATTAAAGTATACAACAGTATTTGATGGTCCCAAAAAATTGGACTCAAGTCAAAATTATGGGAAAACCAATCCCAGTGGCTACATATACCAAAGGAATCTTTTCCAAATTAGACAATAAACTTTGGTAGAATGATGAATTGAAAATTAGTTTGTGTGCACAATCTTGTGTTACTACATCTTACTCAAAAGTTTTTTTTAGAACAAAATAGAGGACAATGAGGCAATAATTAAAGTATTTTGCAAAACTGTATTCCAAGTTCCAAGAGTGAAATTACTTCAATTAATATTGTTCTTTAGATTTGTTTGATGTGTTAATGCGTCATTGTACATGTTTAAATATATGTAGGAGTACTACAAAACGCTTAAACCAAAAAAGGCGAGATAGCAGAGCAAGAGCAGTACAAAGAAAAAAATAGTAGTGACCAAAAATAACAAAATCAAACATTCAATCTTGAAACTAACAGAATATGAGGAAAAAGGAAAAAAAAAACTAGCAGCACACAATTATAACGACAATCTTCATCCACATCATAACAGAATATCAGTCAATTCTCATCTATCAGAGAGTATTAGAGCATCCGCAGCGGCGGACGTCCCGGCAGACGTCAGACCGGCGTGCGGGACGTCCGCCATTAGGTGAGCGACCGGCGGACACGGACGTCGCTTGCGGACACTGGAGTTCCGCGGATTTCCGACGACGTCCATCGTGACGTCCGCCATTGCGGGTTCCCGACGAACGTCCTGATTTTTAATTTTTTTTAAAAAAAACTCCATATATACGGCTCATTGAACTTCATTTCATTCGCACCACTTGTTTTAACGAGTGTCTCTCTCTCTACGTTTCTTTTAGTATATCCAAAATGGATAGTGGTAGTGGTGGGGGTGTTGATGACGTACGCCGGCGAATTAAAGAAGAGTTGCGGGCCGTTACGTCCAGGGAGATAAATCGCTTGATACAAGCGGCGTTGCAGCAGCAGCAGCAGCCGGCGGTACCTCGACCCATCCATCGTCGAGCTATAGTGCCCCGGGACCATATCGATGTACACCGTCGGTTGTATGAGGACTACTTCGCTCCGGAACCGCGGTTTGGGGAGAACATGTTCCGGCGACGTTTTAGGATGCACCGTCCGCTATTTCTGTGTATCGTGGGCGCTTTAGAGCGTCAATATTCGTATTTCAGGATGAAGGAGGATGCGGTTGGTAAACTCGGCCACACGCCCATACAGAAGTGCACTGCCGCAATCAGGCAGCTTGCAAACGGAGGTGCGGCCGACATGTTCGATGAGTACCTTCACGTCGGCGAGACGACTGCCCGCGAATGTCTGTAGTATTTTTGTGAGGGCGTTAGGGAGATATTCGGGGATAGGTATCTTCGGAAGCCTACCCCCCGAAGATTGCCAGGCTCTGATGGATATGCACGGGAGTTAGCACGGGTTTTCGGGAATGTTGGGCAGCATAGATTGCATGCATTGGGAGTGGAAGAACTGCCCCGCCGCCTGGAAAGGGGTGTACACTACCGGTTTCAAGGGCAAGAATCTCACGATGATCCTTGAAGCGGTAGCTACCGGCTATGGATTTGACATGTGTATTTTGGAGTAGCCGGGTCGAACAACGACATCAACGTCCTCCAATCGTTGCCCCTTTTCAACGAGCAGTGCATGGGCGTTGGTCCGGCCGTCAGTTATGTCGCCAACAGCAACCAGCACAATATGTGCTATTATTTGGCGGATGGGATATACCCTATGTGGCTCGTCTTTGTGAAGACGATCAGATGCGCAACAGACGAAAAAGAAGATCTATTTTGCGTGTCGTCAGGAGGCAACGCGCAAGAATGTGGAGCGGGCATTTGGTGTGCTCTAGGCTCGATGGGCGGCAGTGAAGGGTCCATCACGGCTGTGGTATATTGACAGCATCGCTGATATCATGTACGCATGTATTATCATGCACAAAATGATTGTCGAAGATGAAGGTCCAGCATTGACTGATTAGACCAATAATGATGTTGATGCGGCCGGTCCAAGCCACAGCGTGGCCACCGCCAATGTACGTATGGGGATACCCCATGAAGAGGCCGATCGAGTCTGTGCATTTGTCGACATGCGCCAACGATAAGCCCATATTCAACTCCAGAATGATATAATTGAAGAGCTATGGACGCGGAGGGGTCGTCGTTGATATTTACAATGTAATTTGTTGAGTATTTTTTTTGTTGAAATGTTCTTTTTTTATTTTTTTTATTTAATGAAATTATCATTGCACTTTCTCCGTCCGTATTCGTGTCGAAATTTTAATTCCGTAAATTGTTTAATTTGGTGAATTTGTGAATTTTTATTATTGTGGATGTCCGTCGGGATGTCCTTGGGAATGTCCGTCATTGTGCAGTGGGATGTCCTTATAATGTGGCAGTGCGGTGGGAGGTCCTTATGACGTGCAGGAGGTGTTTTTGGGAAGTCCATCGGGATGTCCATCGGGACATCCGTCCCACTGTGGATGCTCTTAAACTCACCACACTTCTAAACCATATCAAACAATTACCGAGTGCCAACTACCTATAAAAGTTAATTTTGTGGGATACATGTAAACAAATGATTAGTGGACATGGAGTATACAAATGTTAGGACTTGCATAAACGTAAAAAATAGTAGTAGTACTATAAAAATCTATTGAAACAAATACTTATAGGCTTTCTTTTTGTTTGTTTTTTCTTTTCCTGGCGAAGATGAATATGGATGTGAAGAAAGTGTAACGAACACTAGAGAAAAACAAAAAAAAAGTATATTTACCATAAAATTAAGGCCATTGGCATGGGTGGTTTCCATTTGCTGAACTCCACCAAATCTCTACTCACTAAACTTCCATTATGCAGCCAAAACGTCTCTGCTGACTGATGGAATTGCCTCACTTTCTTCTGAAGCTCCCCAAGAATTCCACTGAACGCCGAGCATGATTCCAATTCTGTATCATACACCCATAAGCACCTCACTCTCCGCCCTCGGGCGATCATTTCTTCTATCTCATTATCTGGGAGAGAAACACAAGTTTTTTGTTTGACAATAGTAAAAGTGGCGCATTTTGAGAAATAAAGCAGCACAACAGACCACACTAATATGACCTGAAATGGATTCCAAGTAATCCAAAAGTTCTTTCCCTATCCGAGTGGATGGCCATTTGATTGATATCTGGGAGTAGTCGACTACATCCTGGAAAGGTAGCTCTACCTGATCAGATAGGATAACAGGGACACACTCCTGTTCAGTGCAAAACAACAGCAGCAATGAGCTCGGATAGTTGTGTATTTGTACATTATACACACTAGGAACAGAAACATGTAGATACGGACCACAAAGAATGATTCATAGAAGCGAAGTGTCCATGATGACTCTCCACGTGGAGCGAGACAGAATTTTGCATTTCGCAGATGTAGAAAGTAATCCCTTTTCCCAAGTTTTTCTGGGCCGCTGAATTTCAACACTGGAGATTCCAACTGTAAATAGGATCACACATGCATATCTTTCAATGGAATTATTGCAATGATAATGGAACATAATATCAAAATATATAGTAACAAGCTTCTAACAAGGAATGAAATTTATCAAGGTGCTAGATTAGAGGTGGTTTTCTTAATCAACATTATAGGCCTATTTATTCAGCTTTGACCAAGATTTTCTACTAAGTATTAACTGTCAAGAACTCTTCTCATTTTCCATTACCTTTTCTTTAAGGTCAGAATTATTAGTCCATTATATATGTATTGTTTATAGGATTTTGAAGAATTCAAAGAGATGCAAAAGCCGGTAAATAAGTTGAGTGAGAAATCTTTTGACATCTATTAACGAAAGAAAACTATTTCCACCAACCACTAAGCTACTGGTAGCCTTGTCCAGATCTACCGTTTCCATAGTTTAATCCTAGGGAAGTTTATATTGATGATGATAATAAAAATAAAGAAAGATGTTGGTCAGAAAGAAGAATGGAAGATGTACCTTATCAGGATATTCTTTTGCAAGTTCTATCAATCGAAGAAGACCAATCTTTCCTTGTGCTCGACCCAAGTAATTTGCCAAATATTTCCTCCTAGATAAAGGCAAAGGATCAACAAGCCTTGGATTATTAATTGTCATCCCATCATCAATATTCCCGGGTATGATAATATCTTTCCATGTATTGAAGGCACTAATGTCTCGCTTATCAGTCCGGTCACCCTGCGTTATCGAGAAGATACAAACATAAACATACATCAGTCATTAATGACATTTCTTGTAATGAAAGGTGGCAAAAATGTTGATTTTTACATGATTTTGTGCAAAACTCTAAAACCAAGTCTGAGTGGAGGCCAAATGCAAAAAAGAGATTCCCGATCCATACCAAATACATGAAATAACATGATGATATAATGAATCAACTACTGTGATAATAAATATACATGTCTAATGCATGGAAATTGGAAAAACTGAAGTGGCTCTATCGGTGTAGATGCTCCAAGTCATGCATAGAAACAGCCATTTTTCAGTCTTTCATATCCTAGCACTTTATAAGCATAGCTTCACATAAAGTGAAATGTATTAAAATGTAGGAATAAGAAAAGCATAATTAAATATATAAAAATGTACCTCCGGAGTCAGAATTATGGAACGATTTATATATGTAGCCCAAGACTTGAACAAGTGAGCTCCAGCACCGCTGCAATGGAGTAAAACATCAAAAACAATATAACTTCCCTTTGTCTGGTTATATAGGAAAAAGATACAGCAGAACAGGGGGGACGCAGAAAATTATTATAGTAGGGGCTATATATTCTAAATTTTGTATGAGATAATAATTTTCCTATATTTTTTTGTTTTGATAGGGGCTTTTGCACTTCATTTTACACAAAATACCAACAAAATCATAATGTTATATAACTAAAATTATAAAAAAATTAATTGGGGAAGGGCTTAAGCCACTCCCTAATCACATGTGTGTCCGCCCATGGCAGAAAGCATAAACTTTGCTCATTCTCCATCTCAGAATCTACGTGGTTTCCAGTTTCTATTATACTACTAAGATACTAAGATAGGGAAAGCAGCAAAAGCTTAATAAGTTTAGCTTAAAACATTAAGAAAAGTATTACTAGTGAACTGCATCTGCAACTCAAGAGGATAAGAATCCATAATCGGCGATTATTAACATTTAAGCAAGGGACCAATAACTGTTGGGAATATCATTGGTTTTTTGTATACCTTTTGATAACATATGGATAGACAAAAACAGCAAATGTAATTATTTTTATATGTGCATGAATGGTACTCAAGCAGTCCTAGTTTACGAACTATAACCAGAAATAAGAGAATCATACCTTGGGAATACAAAAATATGGTTGCGGCCACCAGATAACCTGAAATATGGCATTTGACTTAAAACCTGAAACCAAATATTGCTACTTTATACAACAATTATATCATGATAATGATCTCTCATGAAGTCCCCATGTTCTGATAAGGGGTTATATCTATTACCTTGACATAAGTTTGGTTGATCTCTTTGTCATTCAGCCCACCCATCATTCGAACACATTTAACATAGGACGGAACAAAGAACAGATCTGCTTCCTCTTTCTTTCTAGTCCGATATGTTGATTGCAACAGCAACCTATGTATTTTAACCTAAATGGAAGCCAATAATTAGACAAAAAATGAAGTACTACATGAGGTGCCGCAAAGAAAATCCTCTTCCAATGATGTTTACTTTGGGTAATAACTTAGATAGATAAAATTAGTATAGGCTTAATACACAACATTCTTTGATGGGTTAAACAAATTTTAAGCTTGTAATTGTCTTATAAGTTATAATCATTCAAATTACTCAGTGCTATATATAAAGTAAATCATATCTCCGACCAAAGTAAACGCCTCCTTAATATTGTTTGATAGCAGGTGATAAATCAAAATATCATTTCCACATAGGTGCTACCATGTTTTTGGTTAGGTAATCCATTTCCAGTGGACGCTCAGCAAATTTAGTAAGAAAATATACAAATTTAAATCTCCAAAGCATTAGGAACTTATTTATTACTAACAGTTAGAGAGACATTTTTCATCACATCCAGTAGTGTCATTATCTTATCATCTAGAATCCTCTTTCAAACTATCCTTCAATTTCAAACATACAGGGAGCATTAAATTACAGTATTCCTTCTGAAAGAGCAGATTCGCATTCTCCATCATCAATAGATTTAGATTTAAGTGTAAAGAAAGGAGTCAAATAGTTGTGGACAACAGCTTTAGCTATACATAGGAGTCTGAGTTTAACTTAAGCACGTGAAACTGAAACAGGTCTCCACTCTCCACACTTCAACAGAGAATCTCACCACAACTACATGATGACAGCAAGAAGTCGTACTTATAACATATCATACTAACCATGCAATGAAGTGCATAATCATATTTCGAAATTGCTGAAGTAGCTATATTCCACTTATCCAACAATTAAGTTATTTTATCCTCAACTTCTCTATAACATTGTCAATCACTTTGTTCAATAATACACCACGTACAAGAGAAACCCTAGCTGGTTTATTGATTGATGACATGGAAGTTAACAGTGACACCCATGAATGCATGCCAAAGAACATAGCAAACCTTTAACCCATAAAAGTTGCAAAGCTAAACAATAAGGACCAATATACAGGAAAAATCCATTCCTGTCTACACAAAACTCAGTATAATTGTCTATGCAAAGAATTGAAAAAGGGGGAAAGAGAAAAGGAAAACAATTACTACTATTACATAAGTTGATTATTGTTCATGCTGAATAATAAAAGCACCTCAGGATATCGAACTGCTCTCATTTATCCAAACACAACAGCAATAAGTGTTCGATTCAGCTCTACCTGTAAGCATGCTTCCCCAACGAAATCTACTACGAACTAAACTACAAAAACAGTCAACATTCCCCAATCATTTTGCCAAATCACGAAAACCTAATCGAGTAAACATTTCACATTTAGCTCTTTCAAATTTCACAATTCACGTCAAACAATCATATAGAATCAAGCATAACAAATTCATAGCTAGGCATTGGGAATTCAAATCGAATAGAGCTACCTGGGTGCCCCATTGGCCTTTAACGCAAGCGTCGGCAGAAATCTTCCCATCGCGCCCGGACAGGAGCAGCTGCAATCCGTCGATCTCGTCCTTTTCGTAGACATAGATCTTCAAATTAGCATAGCCTCGGGATCGAACGGTTTCGTCGGGGGTGGTGTAGTGATAGGCATTGGAGCAGTGAGCAATTGAGTGGTCGAAGAGTCTGGTGAGGAAGAAGGTGGCGGCGACGAGTGCTAGGGCGGCGAAGTGGTGAACTCGGGTGAAGGAGGTGTGGTGGTGAGAGTGTGATCTGGTTGTTTTGTTGCCGGAATTTATGGTGGCCATTTGCGGAGAGAGAGAATGTAGTGACGACTAATTAAAAGGATAGTCAAAATAAAATGTTACTGTACTCCACAATCATCTAAGAGCATCTCCAGTGGGCGGATGTCCCACTCAGACATCCACTAGGACATCCCGAAAACACCTCCCGCCACGTCACTAGGACTTCCCATCCCACTGCAACGTCACTAGGACATCCCCTTCACAATCCGGCCTTCCCATCGCCCTTCCCACTAGGACTTCCCGCAATAAAAAAAATCACAAATTCACAAATAAAACAATTTACGTTTACGGAAATAAAATTTCAACACGAATACGAACGGGAAAAATTAACAACTTCATTTAAAAAAAACATACATGATTTGAAAAAAAAAATTACATAGTGATAAAACAAAAAAAAGTACTAACATCAACGTCAACCCTTCCGCATCCAAACCTCTTCGATAATATCGTTCTGAAGTCGAACATGGGCATCTGTTTGCCGCATGTCGGCAAATGCACGCATCCGCTCGACCTCTCCATGAGGTACCCCCATATTCACATTCGCGGTGGCCACGTCGTGACTTGGACCTGCACCCGTATCATCTTCATTGGTCCACTGAGTCAGTTCCGCACCTTCATTTTCGACAATCATGTTGTGCATTATGATACATGCGTACATGACATCGCCGATGTTGGGAATATACCACTGCCGTGCAGGACCCTTGACTAACGCCCATCTAGACATTCTAGATATACTTGAAATTAGAGATGTAGAGAGAGAAACTTGTTAACACAAGTGGTGCGAATGAAATAAAATTCAACGAGCCGTATATATAGAGTTTAAAAAAATTAAAAAAAATTTAAAAATCGGACGTCCGACCTACGCCACAATGGCGGACGTCCGCCCGCCCGTCGCGCCGACGTCCGAGGACACCCGACGTCCTCACGGGACGTCCGTATCCGACCTCCCCTGCCATAATGGCGGACGTCCCGGTCGCCCGTCGCGCACGTCCGACCGGACGTCCGCCATTGGAGATGCTCTAAATTTCACTTCAATTAGTTGAATGTCAGGAACCAAAACTTTTGGTGCCAATTTGATTTCAATTATTGCTTAATTTTTTTTATTATCTATTATAATCGACAATAAAAAAATATATATACTCCAGTTCATAAAAAATAGTCTAGTTTTCCATTTTGAGATATCCATAAAATATAGTTTCATTCTAAAAAAAATTTACTCTCATATTTTATCCATTTTTTTTTACTTTACCTATGCATTCTTCTTACTTTATCCACCTTTTTTTCATTTATTTTCTTACTTTATCAAATTTTTATTAAAACCTATGTTATTCATAACTAAGACTGTTTTTTATGGAGAGTGATGCACCTAAAATGTTGATAGAATATCACATCATGCATTTGTGAACTTCACAAATACAAAAAACTAGTACAGTAATTAATTTAAATCATTTTATATCCGCATAAATAATATTATAATATTCATTTTGGTCCAACATAAATTTTAGAAATATTAAAATAAAAATTAAATTAGTAGAATTTATGACTTTTTTTTATTAAAAATGATCAAAGTCAAAATAAGATATCAAAAATGAAAATATAGATCATTTAATACTCCCTCGTCCTCAAAAAATAGATAAATTTTACCATTTTTTGCGGTCCCCTAAAATTAGACCAAGTGTAAATAAGAAAAGATTTTAACCAATTACGTTAATAATGTAGAGTTCACTATCCACTAACACTACTTCTACTACTTTTCATTTTCTCTCTTACTTTTTCCCATCTCTCACTTACTTTATCAATTGGACAATAAAAATCCGTGTTATTTATAAGTTTATCTATTTTTTTTAAGAAGGGATGGAGTAGCAAATTGAAAAGTTTAAAGTAATCAATACACACATATGAGAAATAAATAAAAATTAAAATAAAAGGCATTGATAAAAGTCTCTATTTTTCCAATTTCCTTACAAATTTGTTACGATTACTAATTTCACCAATGAATAAAAAAACAAGCACTTAGACCTTATTTAATTTGCTATGGCGCATCCTCGGTCAAGTAGACACATTTGGAAATCAAACTCATTAGGTCAAAACGTTTACATTTAATCACTTGACAATTAAATAATTTCAAAAAATACTCATATAAATATCCAAAAATATAATAGCTTTTCTTTTTTTTAAAAAAAAAACAAGATTCGGGGCATTACACTTACGTTCGTGACTGCGTCTGTGAGAAGAAGAAATAGGGAGAGAGATGGAGTTGTGAGAAAAGATGTCGGGCTTAACCCATCTCGTGTGTTATTAAATTATTAGGGTTTAGCCTTTTATCTACAATGTCGTGTGAATTTCAAGTCATCGTACGAATCAAATACATACAAAATTATTAAATAATTAGTGTTTAGCCTCATATATATCGTAGTATATTGGAATGACTTCTCAATTCGATTTGCAAGTACCGTGCGAATTTCAAGTTATTCTAACACAATCATTATATCATCCTATCCCGTGCGAGTATTTAATTAAAATTTTAATAATATTATTATTAATGTATAATTTTTTTAAACACCTGACCTACTTTAGTTTCTAATTCCATACTTGCAATGTCCCAACACAAAACATAGTGTTAAACACTAATTGAGTTCAATTGCATTAGCAAATACTAATAATCTTAATTATTACCTTGTCACAAAGAAATAAAAAGTATTACTCGTTTCAAAGTGATATAAATATAATGAGATGCTACACGGTCGGTTAGTGCCACTTTCCTAAAATAATAATATAATTAGACAAAATGGAAAAATGCACGTATATAAGATATGCAACATTTCTCAAAATTTCAACCCAGCATCTTCTTCTTCTTCTTTTCTCTGCAATTGCAAGCCATGAGTCCTCTCTCGCAGGCACAAGTCGAAGTCGAATTCTACTCCTATACATGCCATAATGCGGAGTCAATTGTGGAATCCGTGTGAGAGAAGCTACTCACACAAAATGTCACTTTCCCGTAACTAATTTATTAATAATAAATTCAATAGTTCATGCATGGACTACTATTGATGACATGCAGACCCAAACACTCTATCTGCAAACCCAAACTCAAACACTTCTTCAGCTGCAAACCCAAAAGCCATGAATACACTTCATTCTGTTTGTGTATTCATTGTACTATTATGCTTCACTCTCTCGCAAGCAACAAAACTAGAAGTAAGATTGTATTCCTACACAAGCCCTAACAAAGAATCCATTGTGGAATTTGTGGTGAGAGGAGCCGCACTTACTAATCCACGCACACCCTCCGTCTCCATTTCCACGACTGTTTCGTCGAGGTAGTTTCATAAATCCTAATTTCGTTCTCGTTATTTTTTTTATTTGTGCTAACTTTGGACATTTATTGATCAGGGTTGCGATGGCTCAATCCTAATTGACAACGGAGCTGATGATTTGGAGAGGTTCGCCATCAGCCATCTAGGCGTCGGTGGTTTTGGGCTGATTGAGATGGCCAAGCAGGAGATCGAGAGCTAGTGCCCCGACGTTGTGTTGTGCGCTGACATTGTTGCCATGGTCGCTCGAGATACCATTGCTCTGTAATTAACTCTACTCTTTATCATGTTCTATTCAAATTAAACTAATACTATTGCTTATTAACATATGTATATACTATGTCCGTGTAGGCTGGAGGACCGGTTTACAAAGTTGAAACCGTAAGAAGAGATGGAAGAGTTTCAAACCATAACCTCGCTGGTGATATGCCAGATGTCGACGATTCAATCAAGACTCTAATATCCAAATTCGTAAACAAGGGCATTTCACCTCAAGATCCCTTATGTTACTTAGTGGTATACTGATACTATTATTTATTTTGTCATGATTTAAATGAACATGTATAGCTAGCTAATGATTTATGTACACATGTAGGAGCGCACATCATTGGCACAACGACATGTTTCTTCATGCCGAGGAGGTTGTACGATTTCAACTCGACAAATGACTCGGACCCTCGAATCCATCCTCGGTGTTTAACGGAGTTGAGGCGCATGTGCCCTCAAAACGGGTTTTAATGTAGAACTGTTAAAGTAAGAGAGAGGTAGAGAAAAAAAGCAATTAAAGAATTGTTAGTGAAGAATGAGTCTCACCACATTGGAGAAAAAACTTTCCAGAATTAGAAAGTACATATTCAATCTTGTGGGACGGACTAAAAAGAAAAGAGTGCATATTCTTGTGAGAGTGGGAGTAGTATTAATTTTAGATGATACAATATGCGTAACACCGCGATGTTAAATCATAAGAGAAGGCAGGGTGTAAGAAGGAGTGAGTGTGTTTTAGCAAGCTTGAGAGCACGAAGATAGAGTTCTAGAATATGATTGTCATAATTTAAGATGCCGAAACGGAACGGAAACGTTCTCTGAATGACTTGAAATTCGCACAATGCTTACAAATCGAGCTTTCATTCTGGCATACCTAGATATAAGGCTAAACCCTAATAATTGAATAATTTACGTGTATTTGATTCGCACTACGTCTATGTCAGATTGACTTGAAATTCGCACTGCACATAACGGTCATTGCTACATTGGCAAGGGTACTGGGTCCGACGTCTTAGTGTAATAATTATATATTGGGCCTTGTCTTTTTTGCTGGGCCAATCAATTAATGCTATGTGCCCACTCTGAAATGTTTGATTTTTGGCCCTTCCAATTTCTTGTCATCGAATGGATGCAAACACTAAAAAATATTGGTATAAACGGTTTCAGAATGCAGTTATTGTGTATTCAGAATGCTTTGAAGATTTAGAGCTGAATTGATCGATAGTTGGACTTGTATTTTTGCTTCTAAGAAGTGAGTAACGAGGAATACTAAAAAAATTAGAAAATTCTGCCTCTGAACCGAAAACATAAAATAAACAAACAAATATTCTCAAATATTTATTGGTGATGGACACTAGTATGAGATTTAAGCAAAACTGTTTAAGATGGTGGGCATTCTCATAAATATGACCCGTTTCTCTTCTGCAACGAAGATTTGCCTTTGCTTCATTGGCCATGAGTGTTATACAATCGTCACCAAGTTGCCTATAATAACGGCAACAAGCTGTATCAGCCACTGGTTCAAAATCCGTTTTAAAGCAAAACAAAGACAAAATAAACTCCAAGCAACCATTGCGAGTTACAACACCATAGCACGTGTCACTAATTTGGTTATTTGTTGGATCGATCTCGCGATTTGACTCACCTACCATTACTCCACTGAGAGCATCCGCAATGGGCGGACGATGGCACGCCCGATGGCGCGCATCGTCCGCGCCATCCATCGTCCGCACCCATTACGGGTGCGTGCCATAGGGCGCGGACGATAGTCGCGCCCTATACTTCGGTCGCGGAGGATAGCGCGGACGATGGCCATCGTCCGCCCCATTGCGGCTGTCGCGGATGATGGTCATCGTCCGCGCCATCGTCCGCCCCATTGTGGAGGTCGCGGACGATCGACGCGGACGATGGCACGCGGTTTTGATTTTCTATTTAAATCTCGTTTCTCTTTCTCATTCAGTTGTGCATACGAACATATCGACTATCTCTTTACATATTCTCTCTCTACATCCAACCAAAATGAATCTCGGCGACACCAATAGTTCTAGTTCGTCTGAATCCGGTGGTTCGCTTGACGAAGCATTAGATGCAGCCGTTGAAGAGGCCATGGCGGCATGCTATGCGCAAATGCAGCGCGAGAAGGAGGCGGCGGCGGCAGCGGCGGCTGAGCAAGTCCATTGGCCTATTCGACATAGGTCGTATGTCCGACGCGACCACCAGGAAGCTCACAGACGTCTGGTTGAAGACTATTTTGCCGATCAACCGCGATGGGGCCCGACTGTTTTCCGCCGCCGGTTTAGAATGTCGAGGTACCTTTTTCTCAGCATTGTTCGTACATTGTCTTCACGTGATGAATACTTCACGTTTCGGGAGGATGGCATCGGGAAACCCGGCCTTACACCATTGCAAAAGTGCACGACTGCTATTCGTCAGTTGGCATACGGCACCACGGCGGACCTTTTTGACGAGTACCTCCACTGTGGGGAGACTACAGGCCGCGAGTGTCTGAAGAGCTTTTGTCGGGGGATAGTAGAGGCCTATGGCGACACATATTTGCGCAAGCCGACAGCCACTGATTGCCAGGGTCTGATGCAGATGAACGAGAGGGCGCACGGGTTTCCCGGGATGCTCGGGAGCATCGACTGTATGCACTGGGAGTGGAAGAATTGTCCGACGGCGTGGAGAGGCCAATTCACAAGTGGATACAAGGGCAGCCACCCGACGATGATCCTCGAAGCCGTCGCTGACCATCGGCTCTGGATCTGGCATGCTTACTTCGGCGTAGCCGGGTCGAACAACGACATCAACGTCCTCAACTCGTCCACCCTCTTCACCGACCAATGTAACGGCAACGGCCCGGCCATCGAGTTCACTGCCAACAGACGCCAATACCATATGTGGTACTACTTGGCCGATGGCATCTACCCACGGTGGCCAGTTTTCCTAAAGACGGTCAGTTGCCCAATTGGTGAGAAGAGGGTTTTATTTGCACAAAAGCAGGAGGCGGCGCGGAAGGATGTCGAGCGGGCATTTGGGGTGCTCCAATCACGGTGGGCAATTGTGAAAGGGCCGGCTCGTTTCTGGTACAAGGAAGTCATCGCCGATGTCATATATGCGTGCATAATCATGCACAACATGATAGTCGAGAGTGAAGGCGGAAGCATCACCGACTGGAATGAAGACGACAGTGCATCTAGCTCTTCCGGCACATCGACCGACACACCCAATAGAGGGTTACCGTTAGGCTTCGAAGAGGTTCTATCTAGACAGGCCTCAATGCACAACCAACAGGAGCATGCGCAGCTCATGAGCGACATGATTGAAGAAGTGTGGGCTCGTAACCGCCGTCGCTGAGTTTGCGTTTTTTTTTAATTCGCATTGTAATGTATTAATTTTTATTAAATGAAATGAAGTTTTTGAAATTCGTATTTTAATGTATTATTTTTTTAAAAATTCGTATGGATTTTGTAAATATTAAAAAAATGATGACGTGACGCGCCTTAGGACGTCACATTGCTAATGCCCTGAATATAATTAGGATACGATTCATGGTGTTCAATTCTAGTTCCTGCCTTGTAGATTATCTACGCTGATTTGACTTCTTATATAGTAACAATTCAGCAATGCGTTACATAGAAAATCATAATGAATAAGGCAATCCAAATCAATCATTTAATCATGAAAAAATCAAGAAAGATCAACCAAAGAAAGCATTAAGAATAAAATAATTTGATCATAATTAGTGATTTAGTGTAGGACTATATATGATACATT
Source organism: Salvia splendens (assembly GCF_004379255.2). Lineage (NCBI taxonomy): Eukaryota > Viridiplantae > Streptophyta > Magnoliopsida > Lamiales > Lamiaceae > Salvia > Salvia splendens. The sequence goes on along the minus strand of NC_056033.1, from coordinate 6,667,345 downwards.
TCAATACTTTTATGGATCATAAATATTTCAATTTTGAGTACATAAGTTTTAAAATTCCAGTTAGTCGATTAATTGAAAATTATAATCGTAGCATAAATTTTAAAACTAGTCTTGTTTCTTGGTATAGGCTGTTTGTGTGTGATAAGAACACGTCGTTGGTTGGCGTGATTAGATGTTACATCAAGAAATAATTATTGTACTAGTAATATTTTTAGAGTGAATTTAAAAAATGGTACTCCCTCTGTTCCATAGTAATTGAGGCATTTCTTTTCGGCATGGAGATAAAAAAAATTGTGTTAGGTGAGTTAAGTAAAGGGAGAATAAAGTGGAAAATAAAAGGTAAAGAGATGAAGAGATAATAAAGTAATAGAGAGTAAAGTAGGTGTGGAGAAATGTGTTGTCTTTTACTAAAAGGGAAACACCTTTATTACTATGGAATATACTAAAATGATAAAATAACTCTATTACTATAGAATGGATGGAGTACCTAACATATACTCCCTATATACTGATGTTTGTTGTGTGTGTTAATCATGAGTGTCAGAAACATGGCAATTGAAGAAGTCAAGTCCAAAGGAAGTGGATATATCAACATAGTCTCACGTTTTGATCCAATTAATGTGACCGTATAGACCAAATTGTATCAATATAATAATTCCCGATTATATATTGAAAGTATCAATATATAATCGATTAGTAAAGAACTAAAGTTGATGTATCGAAATAGCTTCCAATATCAATACATTAAATTATTATATATACTCCATCATTATACATGATGGGGTACGAACTAAACCCTAATGGCAAGCCCAATAACAGTGACGGCCCATCAGCCCAGAGCCCAAGAAAGAGTATCTGTTCGGCACCAAAGAGTTCGGCACGACCAAAGAGTTCGGACTCAGCCTACAGCTCGGTAAAAGCCAACCAGTCAAGCTCTCCTCTCAGATCGGCAAGAGCTGATCGGTAAAGTCCAGCAGTTCGGTCTCAGCATTCGACCGAACTAGGAGTTAGTGGACTCATGAAAGGCCTCCACGACCTCCACTATACCCACGATCTATTTAGTGGTACGAAGCAGTTATTGAGCAGTTATTGCTCACCCACGATCTTGTTAGTGGGGCTGCAAACCACGATCCTAGTTCAATGTATAAATAGGACTTAGATCAGATAGACAGGGTTAAGCTCTCTAGAGATAAAATACCATATAGCAAGTCTGTGTTGTAAGCTGTAATCCCAGATCAAGCAATACAATCTTGCCCTCCCTTCTTCCCGTGGACGTAGATTTACTTCAGTAAATCGAACCACGTAAATTCTTTGTGTCGTAGTCTTTATTCTCTACCAGCATTTACTAACATCAGAAATTCGTGGATCCATCACTGGCGCCGTCTGTGGGAAACAGAGAACAAAATTTGTGATAAAGCGAATTTTTGATCCATTTTTTCCACCCAAAAAATGCATACCAGATCGCAGAGTACCCGTATTCCTGCCCGTGAGAACCAGGAGGAAGCCAATCCATCCCATAGGTCTGGAAAACAGCCTAGGGATAAATCCACCACCAGTTCTCATGGCGAAGGAACAAGCCGCTCCAAAAATCGTCCCACTGAGTCTTCCCAGCAGCCCGATTTGAATGAGGCTGTCAAGCAGTTTTTGGCGGCGAAGCAGGAGGAATTCTTAACCTTCCTGCAAAAAAGCCAAAAGCAGCCGGAGACGAAAACGGCGGATTCTCCTTCTCCCTCCGCACAAGAAAGTCACTACCGCAGTAGTGTCGCATCTCCCAGGAGAAAGAATCCCCGTCCCCAACATGTTCCAGTTCCTCCTCGGTACCGGAATCACAGGAGAACTCAATCTCCTCCATACCGACGAGATATCGGATTCGCCGTGTACGGAGCACTGAAGACTCCGTTCTCGGACGACATCACCCGAACTCCCCTACCACAGAACTACCGAACTCCGTCGATGACTTACGACGGGCTCGTGGACCCTCACGATTTCTTGGGGCGCTATCAATATAACATGGCGAACCAGGGTCTCAACGAGGTCCACATGTGCAAGCTGTTTCCCGAGCTGCTCATCGGGAACGCGAGAAGGTGGTTCGATAGCCTCCCCCAGGGCAGCATCAGATCTTACCGAGATCTAATGGATGCCTTCCACAGGAGGTTCTTTCAGAAAGCGGAAGCCCGAATCACTTCGGCTCAGCTGCTTTCCATTCGTCAAGGTCGCGACGAAAAAATCAGCGACTTTATGACAAGATTCCACAAGGAATGCCTGCAAGTAGACGATCTCAACGATCTGCTTGTCATCTCGGCATTCCAAAATGGAATCCTGCCCGGAGCTCTCTACAGGAAGCTCGTTGAGTGCGGTCCGCAGACAGCTCAGGAAATGTGGGACATTGCGGACCAGTACTCCCGGGCCGATGAGGCAGACCGTCGCAAACGGTCGTTAGACAGCTCATCGACCCGAGGAGACAGAAGGAAGCCCGATCATAGCGATCAGGGGCATCCTCGCCGGACTCCATTTGAAAGAATTCAAAGGGCTCCGGTGCAAGACAGATTGGGACCTCGTCTCAATCCCGAGAAGCCGCCCGCTCAGTTCGTACCGCTGAACAAGCCGAGAGCGGAAATTTTCGAACTGCACTCTGACCTATTCAAAAAGCCAAAGCGGATGACGAAATCAGCCGCGCGCCGACCACAGGATAGCTACTGCTCCTACCATCAAGACCACGGTCACGATACTGAGGAGTGCAGAAACTTGGCTGCAGGTATCGATGTTCTTGTGAAGGCAGGGACATTGAAAAAATACCAAAGCAAGCAGCCAAAGAAGAATAAAAAGCAGAGTGGTGCGAACTGCGCTCCTCAGGATCCGAAAAGGCAGCCGGATCCCGAAGACGATGACGAGCCGCAATATGATGGAGTAATCCAGACTATTGACGCGCTCCCTGCCGGGAAGACCAAGTCGTCCCTAAAGTCAGAGCGCAGAGGCTCCAATCGAGAGGAGCCAACGCATAAAAGGCTGAAGCAGGACGAAGTGATTACGTTCTCGGCTGCTGATCCCGTCCCGGCCATCTCTCTTCACCAAGACGCCATTGTCATCCAAGCCGGAGTGGCAAACAAACTGATCCACAGGGTGTTTGTGGATACAGGAGCGTCGGTTAGCATTCTTTTTAAAGAGTGCTTTGACAAACTAGAAGTGGACCCAGCTCGGCTCAGTCCGGCTCCGCTTCCCCTGAAGAGCTTCGCCCAGGAGGACACCCGCCCTGAAGGTATTATCAGCCTTCCGATCACGGTGGGGAAAGCGCCTACTAGCTCCAGTACGATGATTGAGTTTTTCGTGGTGAAAGCTCGGTCCCCGTACAACATCATCCTGGGAAGAGACTGGCTCAACACAGTTCGGGCCGTTTGCTCCACTTATCACCTCACCATCAAGATCCCTACTAAAGGAGGGATAGCGGTCATCCGAGGTGACCAAAAGAGAGCAAAGGAATGTCTGCAAATTGCGCTTAGAAGTGCCGAGCAGTCAGATCGGCACCACCAAGCATAGCAATCACAGCAGCCGGAGTCAGAGGCGATGACCGAAGTCATACCGGAGCCGAACTCGATGACAGTTCAGCTGTACGAAGACGATCCATCCAGAACGGTTAAGATCGGCTTCGCGGGAACGCCTCTACTTCGGGAAAAAACCATCCAGCTCCTCAAGGAGTATAAAGACGTCTTTGCATGGTCTCCGTTGGACATGACCGGAGTGCCCCCCGAGGTAATCACTCATCGGTTAAATATTGATCCTTCGGTCCGGCCGATAAAACAGAAGCAAAGACTCTTTGCGGCAGAACGAAGTCAAGTCATCCATGACGAAGTCCGTCAATTATTGAAGGCGGATGTGTTATTCGAAGTGAAGTATCCTTCGTGGGTGGCCAATCCTGTCATGATCAAGAAAAAGGAAGGAGGATGGCGGATGTGCATAGATTTCACCGATCTAAATAAGCACTGTCCCAAAGATTGCTATCCCCTTCCGAACATAGATAAAAAAGTAGAAGCTTTGATAGGCTTTGAAATTTTTTGTTTTCTTGATCTGTACAAAGGATACCATCAAGTTTTAATGGATGAGATTGACGCTTCAAAAACGGCCTTCATTACTGATTTCGGCATTTTCGCTTATAAAAAGATGCCATTCGGTTTAAAGAATGCCGGAGTCACTTATCAAAGGATGGTAGACAAGCTTTTTCGGCACCTGATTGGAAAGGAGGTCGAAGTGTATGTTGACGATATAGTCGTCAAAAGCAAAAGCACTTCGGAGTACGAGCACAACCTCAAGTCCACTCTCAACGTGCTCAAGAAAGCCAACCTCAAACTTAATCCCCAAAAGTGTACCTTTTTGGTAGATTCGGGAAAGTTTCTGGGTTGTTGGGTTTCAAAGGACGGACTCAAGGCAAACCCCTCAAAAGTTCAAGTTGTTCAAAACATGGCGATGCCGAAGTCCATACATGACGTGCAAAGGCTAACCGGATGTCTAGCCGCACTGAATCGATTCCTTTCTCAAGCAGCCGAAAAGCAACTGCCGTTCTTCACGGTGTTGAAAAAGGCACCAAAGTTCGAGTGGGGAGCCGAGCAGAAAAAGGCCTTTGACGAGCTCAAAAGTTATCTAGCCGAGCTTCCTATTCTCTCTGCTCCAACCGAAGCCGAAGTAATATTCTTATACTTAGCGGCATCGGATCAAACCATCAGCGCGGTGCTTGTACGAGAAGAAGGCCTAAAGCAGCTTCCCATCTACTTTACAAGCCGAGCATTAAGAGGTCCAGAAACCAGGTATCAACCTCTGGAAAAGATTGCTCTGGCATTAGTAAATGCAGCAAGGAGACTGCGGCCATACTTCTATGCTCACAAGGTATGCGTCTTAACTGATCTGCCACTTCGGCAAGTGTTGACCAAACCAGAAGCATCAGGCAGAATCGCCAAGTGGGCTATAGAGTTGGGAGAGCACACAATTGAATATCTACCTCGGAAAGCCATCAAGGGACAAGCCTTGGCAGATTTTCTTGCAGAAGCGAAGTTCGATCAAGCAATTCCTGTTATTTCCGAACAGAAGAATTCTGCCAGTGCCGAACTAGCACAGCCCTTGGAATCCGAAGTAGAGCCGCCGGACTGCTGGAGCGGGTTCGTAGATGGAGCTTCGAACAAGATGGGAAGTGGAGCTGGTATTTTACTTGTCGCTCCCGACGGACACGAGGTAGCCTACTCACTTCGGTTCCTATTCCCCACTACTAATAATGAAGCCGAGTACGAAGCCCTCCTGGCCGGACTCCAGTTAGCGCAAAGTCTGCTCGTCAAATCTCTCAAAGTCCATTGTGATTCACAAGTCATAGTAAATCACATGTTGGGTACAAGTGAAGCTCGTGACGAGAGAATGAAGAAGTATTTGGACAAAGCGCAAAGCATCAGCCGAAGTTTCTCCTATTTTCGGATAATCCGCATTCCCCGAGCGGAAAATAGCCGAGCAGATACCTTGAGTAAGTTGGCCTCAGATCCGAGCTCAAAGGCGGAAGAATTAATGCATCGAAGCATTGATGAAGCCGAGGTACATTCAGTATCCAGCTCGCCGAACTGGATGACGCCGATCTTGCAGTATCTGGATCAAGGACAATTGCCCGAGGATAAGAGAGAAGCTCGGAAGATCACGTGCCGAGCACTTCGGTACGAACTTCATGAAGGAGTCCTCTTTAGAAAGTCTTACCTCCAGCCGTTATTGCGGTGCGTAGGACCAGAAGAGACGGACTACATCCTCAGAGAAGTCCATGAAGGATCGTGCGGTAGCCACATCGGAGCCAGAGCTTTAGCTAAAAAAGTTCTGAGATGGGGATATTATTGGCCAACCATGGTACAAGAGGCAGTGCAGCTCGTCAAGAAGTGTACGAAGTGCCAAATTCATGCAAATGTCCCAAGGATGCCGCAGACCGATCTATACACTATGCAAAGCCCTTGGCCTTTCATGCAATGGGGCATAGACATAGTGGGACCACTTCCTCAAGCTCCTCGGCAAATGAAATTCCTTATCGTTGCCGTGGACTACTTCACGAAGTGGGTGGAGGCTGAACCATTAGCTACGATAACGAGCTCAAAGGCATTGGACTTCGTCTGGAAGAACATAGTGTGCCGATTTGGCATACCCCACATCCTCATCTCGGATAATGGGACTCAGTTCACCGACAAGACGTTCAAGAATTGGTGCCAAGAGCTGAACATTCAACAGCGGTTCACTTCGGTCTCCCATCCCCAAGCAAACGGACAAACGGAAGTAACGAACCGGATTCTGGTGAAAGGGTTAAAAGCTCGGTTAGAACAAGCCAAAGGACAATGGGTAGAAAATCTCCCTCAAGTCCTATGGTCCTACCGAACTACGCCCAAAACCTCCAACGGTGAAACTCCGTATAGTCTGGTGTACGGCACTGAAGCCGTAATTCCGGTGGAGATCGGCGTACCCAGTCCCCGAACTCTAAATTTCTCCTCAGAAATGAATGACGACGGACTGAGAGCAGAACTAGATCTCGCCGAAGAAAGAAGAGAATTGGCGTGCATAAAAGCAGCCAAGTATAAGGAGCAAGTAGCCCGGTATTATAACCAAAGGGTGAAAAAGCTTCAATTTCAAGTGGGAGATCTCGTCTTGAGAAACAACGAAGTAAGCCGAGCAGAAAAGCTGGGCAAACTCGAACCCACATGGGAGGGTCCATATCGGGTGTCAGAAGTCCTCGGCAAAGGGTCTTATAAATTGACTCACATGTCAGGAGAACAAGTACCCCGAACATGGCACGTCTCCAACCTCAAGAAGTTCCACTTGTAAGAGACAAAAGTCCGGTCAGTCCGTCTCGTGTCTAGTTCGGTCATAGGGGTATATGTTTTTATTTGTTTGTTTCTTACTTGTACCTTTTACTTGTCGTTTTTTAAAAAAATGTTTAAAGTTTTTTTCCTTCGTCTTTTTCATTTTTTCTCTATGTGTTTTGTCTCTATGTGCTTGTCGTCTCTTACAAATGGTACCAAGGTATATCGTTCTTTAAAGACTGATCCCCTTTTTAGATCGATTATTAAAGACTATTGTGAGTCCAAGCTTCTAAGGAGGATATAAGACCACAATTCAGCTTAACAAGCAGTCCGTCTGAAACGAACTGCAATAAGCCAACGATTGTGAGTCCAAGCTTCCAAGGAGGATACAAGACCGCAATTCAGCTTAACAAGCACTTCGTCTGAAACGAACTGCAATAAGCCAACGATTGTGAGTCCAAGCTTCTCAGGAAGATACAAGACCACAATTCGGCTTAAGAAATAAGCACTTCGTCTGAAACGAACTGCAATAAGGGAAAGTCCGATCCACGCGATAAACCTCGCCGAATTAGGACGACCAAGTTCGGTCAAAGAAGTTTACCTCATAAGACCGGGGACGACCATGTCTAGTCAAAGAGGTTTACTGCATAAGACCACTTCGGTTAACTGGGAAAGTCCGATCCACGCGATAAAACTCGCCGAATTAGGACAAGGGAAAGTTCGATCCCGGCGACAAAAATCGCCGAATTAGAACACAAACCAAGTCCGGTCAAAGATGTTTATTTCATCAGACCAAAGACGAGTCCGGTCAAAGATGTTTATTTCATCAGACCAAAGACGAGTCCGGTCAAAGATGTTTATTTCATCAGACCAAAGACGAGTCCGGTTAAAGATGTTTATTTCATCAGACCAAAGACGAGTCCGGTCAAAGATGTTTATTTCATCAGACCAAAGACGAGTCCGGTCAAAGATGTTTATTTCATCAGACCAAAGACGAGTCCGGTCAAAGATGTTTATTTCATCAGACCAAGGACCAAGTCCGGTCAAAGAAGTTTACTTCATAAGACCAAGGACCAAGTCCGGTCAAAGAAGTGTACTTCATAAGACCGAGGACAAGTACGATGAAATTTTTTCGCTAAGCTGTAAATACAGTGTTAGAAGCGAAAACAAAATTTCATTTTTCAAATCTTGTTCGGCATACAACTCCGCTACCCTACAAAATGGCGTTACGCTATTACAAAGGACTATTCTACTGTCCAGGGTTGCTGAAGTTAAGCCACCTATCTGCAAAATCCTCTGGAAGCCGAGTTCGGTTGTTCCGAGCAGATGAAGAATAAGCAGGTCGACGAGATGCTATCCTCGACCCAACACCTCTTCCGCGAGCCCCAGAAGCTCTAACCCCTCGGCGATGAAGAGTCTCTGCAATAAGCATCTGCTGATCTTGCTCGCTCATAGTCACAACTCCTCGGCGAATTTCAGTCCGTCCCTGTCTTGACGATTCCGGTTGCTCCTGAGCCCGTTCTCGTCTTGACGTTTCCGGCTGTTCCGGAGTTCGTTGTTGACTTGGAGTAGGATTTTGAACAAGGGAACCAGAGGCTTGATCTGGAGTGCGAGCATCTGTTGGCGGGAAATGCCTAAGGAATCTCTCGATTGAGGGACGCCGGGAAAGAATGATGTCGTACCGAGAAGCCCAGCGCCGCAATGATTTCACAACTTGTTGGCAAGCCGAGCTCTCCAGCGCATTGTTCCTCCGGAGTACATGATATTCCTCCCACAGTTCGTCAACTCGACTTTGAACATCTGATATGGTCACTCCCCCGCGCACACGGATGTAATCCTCGTACGCAGTCCTCTCAGCAATGGTCGTATTCAGCTCGGCCTCCAGATCCTTCTTATCGGACTCTAAGTCCTTATTATCGGCCTCCAGCTTCACTAAACGAGCCAGAAGCTCGTCATTCTTCGTCTGATCGGCTATAGCTCTTTTCTCAGCTTCGTCTAAAGCCGAAGAGTACAGCCGTTTCCAGTGAAGTATCTCCATCTCCTTGAGTACAAAGCAGCTATATTAGTTCGGCAGCTGTACCGAGCAGATAGTAAAATACAACAGGAATAAAGGCGAGTACGAAAAGCTATACGAAGACAAGTGTAGAGAATTTTTCATTCACAAGGAAAATTTTTACACTAGGAGGGCTTCAAGGCCATTTTACAAGGAAGAAACTAGACTAAGAGAAGGGAGACGAAATCATACTCCGCCAGCTTCGTCTCCGGCTCCTTGGTCTGGTTCAGCTTCTTTCTCCTGAGCTACCTCAGCCTCGGCCTCGCATCCTGCCGGCCTCGCCTCCGCCTCCTGATCGGCTTCCTTCTCCGGATGCCCGGCCCGCTCGACTTCGGCCTCCAGCTCCAGCGACTCGGCCTCACCCTCTCCGTTGTAAGTCGAAGCGGGTGAAACGGGTCCCACGGAGGCAAAGATAGCCTCCAGGTTCTCGTCCCGATCAGCTCGACAACTCCGGACTCGGTCTGCAGAAAGCAGGACCGAGGATGAAGCGAGCTCCTCAAGGAGCGGCAGATTCTGAAGCCGAGCTGCTATCTCTCGGCTGTACAGAGGCAGCACGACGTCGGCCCCCTGCTCGCCCTTATCGGTAATTAGCCTTACCAGACTACCGACAAAGGCCGAGAACTGGCTGCTCAAAAAGAGTTTCTCCGTGTAAACACGGAGAGCCTCCCCCTGGGCAGCCACGGCGGCAGCCTCCTTCTGAGCCTCCCGGTGCTTCGTCTGCTCTTGCAGGATGATGAGCTGGTTTTTGGCTGACCGAGCTTCATCCTGAGCCGAGATCCTAGCAGCTCGGGCCCTCTCAAATTTGGCCTCAGCCTGTTCGGCCAGACTACGAGCAAGATGCAACTTCTTCTGCATCTCCTCGTAGTCGTGGGATGCTTTGGAGAGCTCCACGGAGACGAGCTTGGCTCTCTGAAGATGAACAAGGAAAAAACTCAACAAAATGGCCATCAAAAAATGTGGAAAAGAAGCCAAGTCAGAAAGCTTGCCTCCACAAAATTCGTCGGCCATTGAAAAGGCTCAGGGACGTGTTCCGGGATGTCTGCAACCACCTCGGAGATGACCAGGTCTTTCCCCGGCACTCTTGGGGACTCATGAAATTTCCCCTTCCCTTTAGCCGAACACGACTCCGGCACTTTCGGATCCGAAGAAGAGGTTTTTTGCCTCTTCGGATTCTTCTCGGCTTCAGACGCCGAGCGAGGGGCTCTCTGCCTCTCCGGCTCCACAAGCTCGGAGGACTTTCGGATAGCCTTATTCAGCATGTACACTGCCAAAAAGCAAGAAAGCAAAGTCAGATTTTCTTCGTTAAAGCAGTAGAGCATAAAGATAAAGAGAAATCCTCACCCTCGGCCTCTTCGTCCGAAGACGAGATGTCGAACACGACGTCGCCCTTGACGAGCTCAGACTCCGTGTATTGTTTCCTAACTATGGGAATCTTGTTGAGCTCGCCATCGAGCTCGTCCAACGGTTCAGGCCGAGGATGACGGATAACGGACTTCGGCCCTCTCCAGGGAAAACTAGGAGCCACGGTCCTATCATAGTAGAAGAAGCGGTTTTGCCACTTCGGCCACTTCGTTTTACAAAAGGCCCTAAAGGGCTGTACAGGGATCAAGTAAAACCAAGACCCCTTCCTCTTAAATTGAAAGAATTTAAGGATCGCCTTCAAAGACAAATCCCTTCCTAACTTACGGAGTTCGGCAGCGAAGGCCGACAAGTGCCTCCAAGAGTTCGGAGTCACCTGGCCTAAAGGAAGCTGAAAAAAATCTAGTAAATCTATAAAGGCAGAAGGGAGGGGGAAACGAAGCCCGCATTCTAAGCTGGCCTCGTACACGGTGGCGTAACCCTCCGGCGGGGAGTCAGCCCTATGATCACCGTCAGGTACCACCGCCTTCCCCCCAGGAAAAAAGTATTTTTCGGGTAGGGATATCACAGTATCCTTACTCAAAATACTATGGAAATACTCTACGGTCTTCTCCCCGGACTCTTTCCGGCCAGAAGACCCCTTACCGCCTTTCCTACCGCTACCCGACTCCGAAGAAGAAGAAGAAGACATTTTTCTTACTTTTTGAACGTGAAGAAAGTCTGAAGAAGCTCTTGAAAGCGGAAGAAAATTTCTCGAGAAAGAGAGAGTATAGAAGACGCAACAGCAAAAGTGTTCAAATGAGGAAGAAAGAGCATATTTATCAGATTCGGGAAAGATTTCGAAATCGTTGCGCTGTTTCGAATCCCACCTTTTCAGGATTCAACGGCCGGATTTTACTGTCGCATTTAATGCAGGCACGCGCAAGGCACATCCCCTGACGTCAGCCTCCCCCTTACCGTTATCCAGAATGCCGAAGTGACTCACCTCGCCGAAGTGATTCACTTCGCTTTTCGGGGGGGGGTAGTGATGGGGTACGAACTAAACCCTAATGGCAAGCCCAATAACAGTGACGGCCCATCAGCCCAGAGCCCAAGAAAGAGTATCTGTTCGGCACCAAAGAGTTCGGCACGACCAAAGAGTTCGGACTCAGCCTACAGCTCGGTAAAAGCCAACCAGTCAAGCTCTCCTCTCAGATCGGCAAGAGCTGATCAGTAAAGTCCAGCAGTTCGGTCTCAGCATTCGACCGAACTAGGAGTTAGTGGACTCATGAAAGGCCTCCACGACCTCCACTATACCCACGATCTATTTAGTGGTACGAAGCAGTTATTGAGCAGTTATTGCTCACCCACGATCTTGTTAGTGGGGCTGCAAACCACGATCCTAGTTCAATGTATAAATAGGACTTAGATCAGATAGACAGGGTTAAGCTCTCTAGAGATAAAATACCATATAGCAAGTCTGTGTTGTAAGATGTAATCCCAGATCAAGCAATACAATCTTGCCCTCCCTTCTTCCCGTGGACGTAGATTTACTTCAGTAAATCGAACCACGTAAATTCTTTGTGTCGTAGTCTTTATTCTCTACCAGCATTTACTAACATCAGAAATTCGTGGATCCATCAATACACATTCAAAAAATATCTATACATAAGCGAAAAACATGTAAAACTAAAAACGACAGATCAAAATAGATCAATACTATTCATACGGGAGTGAATAAATCAACGTATCACATTCTAATGACTAATCTACTCATAACATGACTGTATAAACCAAAGTGTGTGTATATACACAAACATCGATATACGTACTCTCAAATATATCAATACAGTTAAAGTGAAAATATCTATATAGTACTTCAATTCAATGGTGGATAATATTACTGATGTAACATATGATAACATCCAATGCCAATATATTTATTTATACGTCGTGATCCTTGAGATTTTTTTAGCCTAATTAAAAATTGAGATTAAATGAGTGGTCCAGAATTTGGCACATGAACAATATTTTTAGATTAATTTATTATGAAATGACAGAAAGGTAATTGCATGGAGGAGACATTCAAATCCCCAATCTTCCAATCCAGATTCTTTCGACGATGAAACCGAGGCTGGCTCCTTCTCCGCCGCAGTGTCTCCTTCACCACCGCCTACAGGTACGGCAGATCGTCGATCTGCGCTTCCTCGAATCTATTGCCTTCTCCGACGACGCGGCGGAGCTCTTCCTTCGCCGCAGGGTAGCGGAGGTGCTCCACCATCGCCCACTCGATCGTGCTGCTCGTTGTCTCCGATCCGGCGAGGAACACCTCCTCGCGACGGAGCATCAGCTTCTGTAGAATTTCGGGGAGAGACAGCGGCAGCAAAAATCCCTACGCCGACAGAGGCCTCGACAAATTCTACGCGCTCCTAGCAGATCTCGACGATAAGAAGCAGAAGATCTATACGCAGAGAGGATCCGAAGAGATCTCCTTCGTCAGATTCGTCTACGCCTGCGATTCTGACGTCGCTAAGCCGATCGTCGTCAAGCTCAAGGAGAAAAATCCGCCTAAATCGGCGAAGAATTTCACCGACCAGCGCAGTTTCGGCATCGCGGAGGAGGCGCCGGCGATTGAGGCGAAGAGAGAGAAATCGATGAGGAAGAAGAGATCGCTGAGGTGCAAGGGGAGTTTGAAAATTGAGGATCTGAAACAGCCTCATTTCTATTTCCCGGTGATGGTGGTGCTGATTTGGTGTTTCTCGCGATCTATGGCCGGTCGTTTGCGATCATGTGCACGTCGATCGGGTGGTATCTGGCTCCGACAATCGCCGGAGGGAGCGGCACGGCGGCGGTTTCTAGTGAGAGAAAACCAAAGAGGGAGAAGGAGTATGTGAGGGGGGAGAGTGAGAAGATGGCGGTTGTGAATAGTGAGTAGTGAGTAGTGAGTAGTGAGTAGTGAGATTCAACATTTAGTTATCTTTTTTTTTAAATGTCAAATACGCACATATAATGTCAAATACATATATAATTCAAGTCAACTACACACATATAATGTCAACTATATGTACAATTCATGTCAACTACACACATATAATGTCAATTATCTTGCAATGGAGGGATTAATCGAAAGAAGAGGCATTGTATGAGGAAGGTATCATGTTTCTTATTTCAGTGTATAATTTGTACAAAGTTTTCATCCTCTTATAGGTAGAGAGATGATGTAAATATGGTAGAGAATAAATCTATTCCTAGTATGATCAATTACTAATTAATTAATCGTTAATTGTGCCCTCTTTCTGGAATAGATGATTCTCTGCAATCTTTCCTTCTTGACACTCCCCCTCAAGTTGAGCAACGGCATCTCCGATGTTCAACTTGCCTAGAACTTCCTTGAAGACTTTGGTGTTGACTGCCTTGGTCAAAATGTCTGCTAGCTGGTGTTCTGACTTGATGAAGGGGAGCTCAATAACTCCCTTGTCTAGCTTCTCCTTGATGAAGTGACGATCGACCTCTACATGTTTGGTTCGATCATGTTGAACTGGATTTTCGGAGATACTGATCGCCGCCTTGTTGTCGCAGTATAATCGGCTGCTTTGCCCAATCGGCATCTGTGCATCCGTCGATCTCCAAATGTTCCCTTTTCTCAAGTAGGATCCCATATCCCGTCGTGCCCTTCAAGTACCGCACGATCCTCAATGCTGCCTCCATGTGACTTTCTTGGGGTTGGTGCATGAACTGGCTCACTACCCCAACTGCATAGGCTATGTCTGGCCTAGTATGCGCGAGATAGATCAATTTTCCGACCAGGCGCTGGTACCTCCCCCTATCAGCTAACTTGCCTCCTTCTTCAATCTTCAACCCATGATTTAGTATGATCGGGGTTTCTGCTGGTTTACACTCAAGTAGGCCAGTTTCTGCCAATAGGTCTAGAACGTACTTTTTCTGACGAAGGAATATGCCATACTTTGATCTCAAAACTTCGATCCCTAGGAAGTATTTCATTGCTCCTAGATCCTTCATCTCAAATTCTTGAAACAAGCTTCTCTTCAAATTCTCGATTTCTTCCTCATCGTCTCCAGTGATAATCATATCATCAACATAGATGATCAAGCACGTAATTTTGTCACCTCTCCTTTTTAAGAACAATGTGTGGTCAGAGTTGCTCTGTTTGAATCCAGCGGAAGTCATAGCCTGGCAGAACCTCCCAAACCATACTCTCGGAGATTGCTTGAGGCCATAGAGAGTTTTCTTTAATTTGCAGACCTCTCCATTCTTGAACTCTCCAGAATAGCCCGGAGGAGCTTCCATGTATACTTCTTCATTCTTTTTCAGTTCTCCATGTAAGAAAGCGTTGGTCACATCAAATTGGTGTAATGGCCAATCCTTGCATGCGGCTAGGGAAAGCAGCACTCTTACAGTACTCATCTTAGCGACCGGGGAGAAGGTCTCATCATAGTCTATCCCATACGTTTGAGTGTATCCCTTGGCTACCAATCTGGCTTTGTATCTTTCGATTGATCCATCTGCTCTGCGCTTAATTGTGAACACCCATCGGCATCCTACCGGCTTTTTCCCTTTAGGCAAAACGTGTTTCTCCCATGTCTGATTTTTCATCAATGCTTCCATTTCCTTCTCCATTGCTGCTCTCCAGTGTTTGTGTTTCATAGCTTCTTCGACAGAGCGCGGTATGTTTTCATCTTCATATAGGGCTGCTTCGAAGGCCCTGGCCATCTCAGTCAGCTGTCCAATCACAGTATAGGCTGCAGGATATCTGGACTTTCGACCCTTCCATTCTGGGGAGTACCGTTTGGGTGGGACTCCCCTCGTCTTTCTATAGGGTAGCTTGTACAATCCTGTATCCGCATCCACCCCTTGATCCTCATCTGTAGTTCCCTCACTGGCCTCTCCCTGACTTCTAGTTTCATCATCGTCCTGTCTCACATTGTTAGTCTCGTTAACTTGAGAATTACCACTGGGACTTACCTCAGGAGTGGAAGACGGTGGGGATAGATTGGGGTGCTGACTATGAGACGTCGTGGATGGCTCGATGATATTGCTATCCTCCGCTGTGGGACCATCTCCAGGGTCTTGGCCTGTCATTGGGTTGTTTAGGGGTTCAAGAAAGGGTGGTTTTGGGGTTGTAGTGGGATAGAGGCAACTTGGGGAGTCGCTAGTACCTGTCTCCCCCTGACTCCCAAGGTGGTGATAAAAGTACTCTGTCTCAACAAAGTCACAGTTCATGGTGGTGTAGAGATGGCGGTGTTTTGGGTCATAGCACCTGTAGCCCTTTTGGTTAATCCCATACCCGACGAACACACATTTGACTGCACATGGTGAGAATTTTGAGCGGTCGTGTTTGGGAATGTGGACGAAGACTGTGCATCCAAAAATTTTGGGTTCGAGGGACAAGGAGGATGGTATTTCTGTGAAGGTGGATAGGGTAGCGAGAGGAGTTTTGAAGTTCAGGATGTACGTGGGGAGTCGGTTTTGTAGATAGACTGAGGTGGCTATCGCCTCGCGCCAAAAAGATTTTGGTGTGCGTGACTCAATAAGGAGGGCCCTAGTCATTTCAAAGAGAGTCCTATTTTTCCGTTCTGCTACCCCATTTTGCTCGGGAGTGTAGGCACATGTGGTTTGGTGAACAAGACCGTGATCAGAAAAGAAGGTTTGCATTCTTGAGTTAATGTACTCGCCCCCATTGTCGGACCTAAGGATTTGGATACGTTGCTTATATTGTGTTTGGAGAAGGTTGTAGAAAATCACAAATTTATCGAAAACTTCAGATTTGTTTCTCAAGAAATATACCCAAGACATTCTAGTGCAGTCATCCACAAATAATAAGAAGTATCTAAATCCATTCCCACCAGTAATGGGTGCAGGCCCCCAAATATCAGAGTGTATCAAAGAAAAAGGTTCTTTCACACGAGTATTGTTCAACTTAAATGAGTGTCGGTGGCTTTTGGCCAAAAAACAAGTCTCACAATTTAAACTATCTGAAGTAGAAAGGTTTGGAAAAAGTAGGCGTAAATATCCTAGAGATGGGTGTCCTAACCGACGATGCCACATCCAAGTTTGTTTGTCTGTCAGCCTGTGAGTCAGCATTGCAGCCCCGGGTTGAGCCATCCTGTCTACATAGTATAGTCCTTTGTGTTCAGTGCCACGCCCAATTATCCTCCCCGTCTTCGTATCCTGTAAAATGCAGAATTGTGGTTGCATTAGTAAGTTGCAGTTAAGTTCTCTTGTTACTTGACTGACGGATATCAATTTGTGAGACAACGAAGGAACATATAGACAATTAGACAGCTTTATATCTGGTGAAACGGTAATCGAGCCAGCCCCTTGAACGTGGGCTAAATCTCCACTTGCGGTCTGTATATAGGATTTTTGTGTGGGGGAGATATTGGCAAAATCAGAGGCATCATAGGACATAGTATCGGTGGCTCCACAATCAAATATCCAATGGTCGATTTTTCCTTGTTTTTCGGGAATATTTGGGATAGTAGGTAGGTCGGCTAACGCTTGGAAGGCATTTCTACACTCGATATTGGGCTCGGTATAGGAAATTTCACCACTTGGGGCTTTAAAACAAGGTTTCAATTGTTCATGGGGTTCTTTTTGCAATTTTTTAGGAATTTGGGGGGCAGACCGACACATAAATGACATATGGGGTCGGAAACTTAATTTTGGGTAAGGTTTGGGGTAGATTTCATATAAGGGAAAGATTTGGGGAGTATGGGATGTATTAAGGGTTTTTGAGGGATTTGGGTACCAAAAATCCCTTTTACCTCCAGGAGCCCTAGCCGCCAATCCCGATCCAATTTCGGCCTGCTGTGCTCCGAGCCCTCCGTTTCCGATTGTCGCTCCCGATGGGGTCGTCGGCGTGGTACTGCTGCCCGCCGGCATTCCGCTATTTGGGTGTGGTCCGGTGGTGGTAGCATCCGGCCAGCCTCCTCCTGCCACCGCCACCGCCTCGGTTCTGGTTTCGGTTGGCCGCCCTTGCTGCTCTGGTTTTCTTCATCTCGTCCCACCATTCGGGGTATCCGATTAGAAGAAAACACCCCTCCTTGGTGTGTTTTTTTCCTCCACAGTGGGAACAAACGAGGCGGCTTTTGTCCTCGTCTCCTGCTCGGTTTCGGTTTGAGGAGTAGCCTGGCGGCGGTGGTCGGTTTATGGCGGCTAATCCGGCGCCGATGCCTCCCATCGGTGGCTCCTTCGATTCAGGTTTGAGGACTCCCGAATTGATAGCTGCCCTTCTAATTATTCCATATGCTTGCTTTACTGTGGGGAGAGGGTCTTTGTTGATTATCTTCTTTTTGACTGCATCGTATTTGTGATCTAGGGCTCGCAAGAATTGGTATACCCGAAATCTTTGTTCCCTCCGGTTGTATTTTTCGATCTCTGTCGGATAACTCATGGGATTTGGATCTCGGGTGTCAATCATGATCCACAAATCTTGGAATTTGTTCCATAATTCCTCCAGAGTCATTGTGCCTTGTCTCATGTCGTATGCTTGTTGGTGCAGATCCCATATCTGGACAGGGTCTGAGCCACTCCCGTATGTGGTGGCGAGTCCGTCCCATAAGTCTCTTGCCGTCTCATATCGGGACACCTCATTGACCAGGCTCGTCTCGAGGTTGTTGATGATCCAATTGAACACCGTATCATCACGTTGTTGCCATTTTGCGTAACCGGGATCATCGATCGGTGGAGGGTTTGAAACTCCGATTACGTGAGAGGCCAATCCTTTTCCCCCGATTGCTCGCTTCATGAGGGTCACCCATAGGGGATATTTGTCTCCGTTCAGTTTGGTTTTCACAGAGACTTCCCCGAAATTCTCGGGGTGGTCTGGTTGAACCGGCTGGGTCATTTTCGGTGGTTTGGTTTCTAGCGGCATGTTGAAATTTTGTTTCATGAATGCCGCAAGTTGTGCAGCGAATTCGGGTGGAAAGGCAGCAGATTGGCTGCCCTCGGTTTGGGTTTTTTTGGGGGTGTTTGGTTCTGAGTCTGACATGGTTTGGGTTGCTGATTTGCAGGTTTTTGGTTTGGAGAAGATTAGGCTAAAGGCCGAGAATGGTTAGGGGCGATGATGACTTTGTTTCTGAGTCCCATGGAGTATGGAACCCGCTCTGATGCCATCTTGCAATGGAGGGATTAATCGAAAGAAGAGGCATTGTATGAGGATGGTATCATGTTTCTTATTTCAGTGTATAATTTGTACAAAGTTTTCATCCTCTTATAGGTAGAGAGATGATGTAAATATGGTAGAGAATAAATCTATTCCTAGTAGGATCAATTACTAATTAATTAATCGTTAATTGTGCCCTCTTTCTGGAATAGATGATTCTCTGCAATCTTTCCTTCTTGACAAATTATGTGTATAATCAATGTCAACTACATATACAATTCATATCAACTACACATATAATGCCAACTATATATAATTCATGTCAACTATACACATATAATGTCAACTATAAGTTGTTGACATTTGACGTGCAAGTTATTGACATTTGATGTACATGCTATTGACGATAATACCCCAAAGTTGACATAATCTATTTGCAGTTAACATTTCGAAAATGTTGTGGGTGAATGGCTGAAAATGCATCCTAATTCTCAATTAAACTAAAAAATCTCCGCCTAACAGACCTTATATATATATATATATATATATATATATATATATATATATATATATATATATATATATATATATTTAAAAATATCAATGCACGTGGAAGGCCGTATATAATTGAAATATATGTAGAAAATCGTAATTCCAAATCTTGATTTGTCAATTATACATCCAACTTACGAAGGAGTAACATAAGAGCATCCACAACCGTGCTCTTGCCAGCGGCACGGTTGTGGGCCCGGGCGGTACTATTCATGCCTGCTCTCTGGCAAGAGCACAACACCCACATCTGTACTCTTCCGCAAGGACGAGCACAATTAATATAAAATTCAATTAAACAAAAACATTTCCATAATATTAAAATCCATTTAAAAACCACAATAAATATTACAAATTACAAATAAAATTAAAAAATACATAATTAAAATCCTAAAAATTAAAAATTACATAATTAAACTCCTTAAAATTAAAA
Source organism: Salvia splendens (assembly GCF_004379255.2). NCBI lineage: Eukaryota > Viridiplantae > Streptophyta > Magnoliopsida > Lamiales > Lamiaceae > Salvia > Salvia splendens. Next base: position 6,648,044 of record NC_056033.1, on the reverse strand, counting down.
ATTACATAATTAAAATCCTAAAAATTAAAAATTACATAGTTAAACTTCTAATAAGACTACGCATCCGGCGGGATCAACCCCAATTGTTTTTGGAGACCTTTTATCATGGTCTCGTGTGTTTCAAGTTGCGTGGGGGTCATAGATGACCTATCGGCCATATTGAGTTGGCTTAAGAGCATCCACAGCGAGTTGTTCGGGGGTGGAGGTGGCACATAGGGAGCGGGAGCGGCTTCGGGAGTGGCTTCGGGAGTCGAGCCGCGACGACGGTTGGCCGCCGCCTTCTTCCTTCCTTGGGGGCGGCGTTGAGAACCGCTCGGTCCGGCGTCGGGGCTACCCAAGTTAGCTCCGGCGAGTTGGCTAGCCACTTCTTCCGAGCCGGAGTCGGATAGGGCTACCGACCTTGATCGTTTGGAGGAGCCGCTAGAGGAGGATGTTATGCCTCCCTTATACTTCGGGTGCGTCCGCGTCTCCTGCCAAACGTTAAGATATTTGAACGACTTACCGTTCATGGATTGGTAGGTGCTCAGCGCGGCGGTGATGATGTCGACCTCGCTTCGGCCGCTCCCGGCATTCCGGGACTCCTGGATGAAATAGCCGTTGAACTTTCCAATTTCTTCGTTGGCTCGGCCGATGCAGTTGCGCACCATACTCTCGTTGCGCTCGATCGTTCCCGGCGGCCGGTTTGCATTGTACCGGCTAGAGACGCGCCACCAAAAGTGATCGCCGGATTGGTTCGTTCCAACCACCGCATCTTCGGAGATTTCCAAATACGCCTTGAACAATCTTTCCATCTCTGCCGGTGAGTACGGTGTGCGGACACCGGTGCGAGATGGAGGAGTCGGCATTTGGGAAGGGGCGCGAGGCCTAGGCTCCGGTGTCCACCCGTAGCGCCCTTCGGAGGCACCTTGATCGTCGATTGGGTATGGCCGGTAGCCACCCGGAACGCCCGAATCTTGGGTGAGAAGAGGGGCCGAATATTCCGTTTCCGGACTAGGAAACGGTTGTGAACCGAACCATTCGGGGTTCCAACCGTGGGAGCCCGAAGGGTTATCGTCTTGGCCGGACATAGTGATGTTGTAGGGTATGAGAGAATGAAGATGAAAATGGATATGAGAGAATGGAGATGAGAATGGATATTGGAGAATGATGATGAGAGTTGTGTAGTTTGATGTGAATTTTTGGGGTGAAATTGGGGGTATTTATAGATGAAAGTGTGTATTTTTGGGGTAAACAAAATGGAAAAAAAATTAAAAAGGTGTAAAAAACGGTTATAAACGGATATATTTTTTTGGGGAAGTGATTTTTTTTTTTTTTTTTTATCGGTTTTTTTAATAAAAAACCGATTTTTTTTAAAAAAAATAAAAAATGTTTAAACACAACGGCTATGCCGTTGACGAATGGGAGCGCGCCACGTGTGCGTCCGCTGGCACGGACGTGCTCGATACATCGAGCAGCGCCGTGCCAGTGGTGCGAGCGCAGCGGCGGCGGATGGCATCCGCGCCGCTGGCGCGGACGGCGGTGGCGTTGGACGCCACCGCTGCGCATGCTCTAATAGCCACATCAATTTCAGAATTCGAGAACATAAGATGAGTGAGTCTGCTTCGAAGCAAACTCATGATCATTAACTTCTATTAAAACAATTATATCAAATAGGCTTTCTTTTTATTTATTTATTTTTTCTTTTTCTGATGGAAGTGAATACATGTATGTGAAGAAAGTGCAACGAATCCGTACTATAGAAAAACAAAAGGCATTTTTACCTAGGGATGTCAATGTAGCCCGCAACCCGTGGGCTGACCCGAATAGCCCGCCAAATTTATAGGGTTAGGGTTGGAAATTTCTAGCCCGATAAAATTAAAACCCGATTAGCCCGCACCCGATTAACCCGCGACCCGTTAGGGCTAGACCCGAAAACCCGATGGGCTGGCCCGAAAACCCGATAAAATTTCTATTATTCTATTTTTTACTCATAATTCGACATTTTATTGATTAATTTTATAATATAGATAACTAAAAAAATAACTTTCAATTTTATATTAAATATACAAATTATATATTGAATTTTTATTAATATAATAATTGATAAATAAATTAAAAACTTCAAATTCACTTAAAAAAATATTTAAATTTCTACAACATGCATTAAAATTTATCGAAATATCTCAAATATTAGTATTTGATCATGTTTATGATTGAGTTTGACCATATATCTCAAATGTATCATAATTAAATATTTTACATTTTATGAATATAACTAATTTTCATCGTTATTTATTGGATTGATTGCATGTAAATCTTATCAGTAGCAACCCGATTAACCCGCTGGGCTAGCCCGAAACCCGAGCTTTTAGGGTTAGGGTTGAACTTTTACAACCCGAAAAAATTCACAACCCGATTAGCCCGCACCCGATTGACCCGCAACCCGAGTAGGGCCGGCCCGAAACCCGATGGGCCGACCCGATTGACATCCCTATTTTTACCATAAAACTAAGGCAATGGTATGGGTAAATTTCAAATCATACATCATTTTTTCCAAATTCAAATCAACAAGATAATTGAAAAAAATACCAAATTTATAATACACATGGCTATATTTGAAAGTTGTTGAATTGGTTAGGATTTGATCAAACTTTATAATTTCTCCTATAATTTACCAATTTTTAATTATCTCTTTTAATGTACTTATCAGTTACTAGTATTAAGTACCAGTATATGATTACGTTACAATTGCAACGAAGTGGTAAATGTAAAAGATCAACTTAGAATAATTAAGTAGAAATTTAGGATTGGACAATACTAATTTGTTCAAAAAAGTAGAGTGGGATTCGAAAAATAAAATGAAATAATAGTTGGCAACCGCCAAATAAAATGAAATAATAGTTGGCAACCGCCTTATCAGAATACTAGAGCCTGAGCCTGTCAATAATAATTTTCGATTTTTCCATTAATTTAAAGAGACAAATTAAGTATAGATAGAAAAAAGTAAATAAAATAAATAAATGTATACTGAAATTAAATATACATAGTAATTTTGCCCTTACTTGTTTATACCAAACTCAATATGCTTCGTCATCATTATGCTATTTTTTTTTTCTCTTTAGGTCAACTCAATTCCTAAGACCATCCATAATAGGAATAGCCCAGCAATAGCCCAGTCATAGCCCAGCCACTGCCACATCATCAGCACTAAAAATCCTCCTGCCACATCATAAATAGCCCAGCCATAGCCTAGCCACATCATAAATAGCCCAGCCACATCACTAATAACAATTATATAAAATGACATAATTAACAATCACACAATATACGGAATTTAATTTACGAGACATATACGGGAAAAGTTTAATAATACTATTAAAATTTTAAAAAGTACAATAAATTAAAAAAAGTACATTAATTTAAAAAAAAATACATTAATAAAAAAGAGTGACAATTCACTACTCGTTAAAACAAGTGGTGCGAATGAAAATGACGAGCAAAGCGCGTATATATAGTGTTTCGGAAAAAAAAAATTAATTTTCGCGCTGGGCGGTGCGCTGGGCGATCCGGGAGCTGCAATAGCGCCGAAAGGACCGCCCAGCCGACCGCCCAGCGCCACGCCACCGCCCAGCGCTGCTTGGTTTCTCTCTCCAGTCAGCGGCTGGGCGGCTGCAATAGACCGCCCAGCGCCGGCGCTCGGCTGGGCGGTCGCTGGGCGGTTATTGTGGATGGTCTAAAACACAAACACAAGTTTGGTCTCTGTCTGACTGTCATCATTATTACTTTTGAAGTATGGCATAGCCGCATAGCATTCATATTCATTAATAATTTGTTGTCCGGTTATGGGACTTCTTGGCCGTGAATCAGGCCGCCGCCGACATCGATATTGGTGGCTGTGTTTTTTCCGAGTGATGATATTCTATTGCCTGTCGGCTGTCAGTTGAGTGAGTTAATTTATTGGTGGAATGGAATTTTAAAATTAGTGAAGAGTAAGGTGCGATGACACGACACGTGTCATTCAATCCATGCAGTCCCCTACGTCAGACATCATACTATTTCTGTATTTGAATCTGAATCGTAATATACTGCAGCTAAATGGAATATTTTAAGTGTTTATCTCAAGATTCTCAATCATATATATTTATTTTATTTTATTTCTCTAATTATTTTATTTCTTTGTGTGGAGCAGCAGACGATCCCCATCCATGATTAATAGGACTACTAGTTGTCTTCTCTGTTTTTGCCTACTACTCCCTCCGTCCAGCAATTGGAGTCCCATTTCTCCATGGCACGGGTTTTAAGAAAATTGTTGGAGTGTGTAATAAATGGTGTGTGATAGTGGAATTTGGGACCCACCTCAAGTGTGTTAAATTTTTGGCTTCCAAAAATTCGAAATTTGCTGCCAAAAAATATGCATTAAATATGCTTCCAAAATTCAATTCAATTGCATTAAATATGCTTCCAAAATTCGAAATTTGCTGCCAAAAATATGCATCCAACAATTCAATTCACAACTGGAGTTTCAAGGATATGCCAAAGTCACAATTTAAAACTGAATTTAAAATTTACACTCAACTTAATCAAAAATCCTTCAAATCATAATTCATCAAATTAGCTTGAAATATGTTCAACATACAAAATCTACATCTGCTATTGATTCAAAGTACAAAGAGAAAAAATCAAATTTCCCTCTACAAAAAAATTGAGGGAAATGAAGAATCCAAAACTTATCAGCAAATTAAAACATGAAAATGAAGAATTAAACACGAAAATGAAGAATTTATACACAAAAATGAAGAATTAAACACGAAAATTAAACCCCAAAAAAATCGGACAAAATCCAAATCGAAATTTATCAGCAAATCAAAATCGAAAATGACTCACAAAAATTGAACCCAAAACTTCTTCAATTTCAACTCCAAAACCAACAAACCAAACAAAAAACAGAAGAAGAAGACGGTCCTCGTAGGTGGCGGATGAGGATGTGAGCAGGAGGAGGCGGCGATTTGGAGGATGAAGAAGAGGCGGCGTGGATTAGGGTTCCACGGAGAGCGGCGATTGGGAGAGGAGGAGGAGGGCGGCGATTGGGAGAGAAGAATGAGGGAGACCGAGAGTGAGGGTGAGAGAATGAGTGGGGGGTGTTTTTTTATGGCAATTGTGTAAATTAGTAAGAAGGGGGTGGGTAATTAAATTGTCCAAATATGGCAAGTAGAACCGGGACTCCTATTCCCGGACGTCTCAAAACGGAAAAACGGGACTCCTATTGCTGGACGGAGGGAGTACTTCGTAATGACATAATATGTTCTTTGTATTATATAAATCAAAATTAATGAATTATCAAGTACTTACATTTAATTTATAGGAGTACTAATCTGACATTTGGCTTGTGATGATTTTTTAAGTTCATATTTATAAATCTTACTTCATTTATTCCACATTACATAAGTTACTCCGTAGTATTTATTTTGGACACAAGAGAGATACTTAATAAAGTTTAAATGAAATTATTGTACTATAAGAGAATATATAGTAAAATACAAAGCCGATAATTATCACTAGAAGTTTGGTCTCTGTCTCTTTATTACTCTATTTCCCAATTAGTAGTAACTAATTGAAGAGTATGGTACAACATTCATATCCGTTCATATTATAAGAAGATATTGAAATGATCTTTCACGTAATTGTCCCAACACCAAATGAAGTGTTACAATAATTCCTAAGAAACGAAAAAATGGCAACTGAAGTGTTACAATAATTGATAAGATGCAAAAATAATGAGAATTGTGGCGATCGCTTTCTCATTGATACTCCTTTATCCCCATTTGTTTCGTAATTAATCATGAAATCTAGTACTACTAACACTAATATTCAGTATAAAAGGATAGTGTGAGATGACATTACACGAAAATGTAGTGCTTTTCACTTAAACTGCATTTGCAAAGAATAATCTAATTTTTATTTGACCTAGTCACAAAGAAGTAGTAAGTATTAGTACTATGGAAATGCAGTATACGTAAAAGTGTTACTCATTGGAACTTTGTTCATTAATCGCTAGCCAATAGGTCTATTTCTGCATGGAGACCTAAGTGCGAATTAACCCCTTCGGATTCCAATCCATCACTTGTGCCTAACTTCTTGTACAGCAACCTAACATGCTCTTTTTAAAATCAAATCTGTTTCATTCATATTTAATCATTATTATTTAGAATTACTGAGATAGAAGTGTAATAATTGAGAAGGAAATTTCTGAGAAATTACTTAGCTCGTTCGGTAAATTTCTGCATGGACTACTACTCTATTTAAGACACATGCACACCCTCCAAACCCTACACAAATCTTCAAAACCCAAACACAATCTTCAAACCCAGACCGAAAAGCCATGAGTAATATTCTCCACTCTGTTTGTGTCCTATTATGCATCACTCTCTCCCAAGCAGCACCACTAGAAGTAGGATTCTATTCCAACACATGCCCCAACGCAGAATCCATTGTCGAGTCTGTGGTGAGAGGTGCCACTCTCACTAGTCCACGCTCTTCTTCTCCGTCTGCATTTCCACGACTGTTTCGTCAAGGTACTTTATCTAATCCTAATTTCCTTCTCGTTAAATTTTTTTTTGTGCTAACTTTGGACACTAATTGATCAGGGTTGCGATGGCTCAATCCTTATTGACAACGGAGCCGATGACTTGGAGAGGTTCGCCGCCGGCCATCTAGGTCTCGGTGGTTTTGGGGAGATCGAGAGCCAGTGCCCTGGCATTGTTTCGTGCGCCGACATTGTCGCCATGGCCGCTCGAGATGCCATTGCCCTGGTAATTAACTCTACTAGTAATATATATCACTTTCTATTCAAAATTAAACTGATTGTACTGTGTGTGTAGGCTGGAGGTCCGGTTTACGAAGTTGAAACTGGAAGAAGAGACAGAAGGGTTTCAAACCTTAACCTGGCCAATGACATGCCTGATGTCGACGATTCAATCGACACTCTGATATCAAAATTTGTAACCAAGGGCCTTTCACCTCAAGACCTTGTGTTACTTAGTGGTAAACTGATATTATTTATTTTTGTCATTATTTAAATAGCTAGCTAGCGCTAATGAACATATTATTCTGTACACATGCAGGAGCTCACACTATTGGAACAACGGCATGTTTCTTCATGCCGAGGAGGCTGTATGGTTTCAACTCCACAAGTGACTCGGACCCTCGGATCAGTCCTCAGTTCTTACCGGAGTTGAGGCGCATGTGCCCTAAGAACGGGGACACCGGTGCTAGGATTTCTCTGGATCCGGTGACCCCAGGGAGATTCGACAGTCAAGTTATGGACAACATCAAGACAGGGTTTCGCCGTACTGACCTCAGATGCGCAACTGTACGACGGCAGCCTGACCAGAGAGGTGGTGGATTCCTACGCCGGAGGGTCTCGGTTCGGCGGAGCGGATCACCTCCCCCACATCCTACACCATTTGCTACCCCACCAATAAAATAGCGACATGTGCTTGCTCTTTAAAATATTAAAAAACAAGCAAAATCCTACGTGCCACCTTCTTCACAAAATCGTATATACTATCGTCAGACATTTCATCTTCATTTTTCACTGGATTATTATCTCATCTTTGAACATCAAATTGACGCCCTAAAAAATGAAAAAGGACCGACCAATCTAGTTGCCATCTTCCCCAACATCCATTAAAATCCAATTATGTAAAGCCACAAGTCCAATTCATTTTCCAGAAGTCAACAACAGCAACTTCTTCGTGATTCTCTGCCTCTTCAAATTCGTTCTTACAGCAATTTCTAACTCACCATTCCTTCTCAAATTTGACACAACCTCCTGCACTTCTCTCTCTCGACCAGAATCCTCGAATTAGTGAAATCTCCGCCTACTCTCTTATTTTTTTTCTTGCGCCGTCAACCTCCAGCTCTCGGAGTTCACCCGCCAGTGTCGGCCGGTCATGCTTCTATCCGGTCAGAGTGCCGCCTCCGTCGCCGGCGTCCAGCAGCTCTCGCCGCCGCTGCCGTCCCCTATTCCTCTCGTCTTTCTCTCCTTCTATCACTGTCCCAACCGAACAGCAACTCCAATTCGTCGCCCCGCACACGCTGCCGCCTGGTCCTTCGTCGTGCAGCGCTGCTGTTCACCCCGGTCCAGCCACCACTGCTCCACCGTCGCACTCTCTAAATCTCCAACCGACCCGGCGGTGCACCAGCGGGGGGTGGGGGCAGCAAGCTGCAGTCCAGGCGTTCAACTTCCCGAGAGCAGACCGAAACTTAGGGATTGCGATAGGCCGGGGAGGAAGTCGTAGTTGGTTGCGGCGAGGAGGGCGAGCTTCCTGATGTTGACGACGGACTGGATGGGGATATCTGTGAGATGAGGTGCCGGAAGAAGAATCCGAGCAACCAATCAGGCGGCAGTGGGGAAAGTGGCTGCCATTTGGTGGAGATCGAATCGCCGGTGGCGATTTGCAGGGGATCCGAGAGGTGTTGGAGCTTATAGGCAGGGACAAGTAAGGGGAACGAGAGAGAGAGAGGCAGAGGTGGCCAGGTGATGGGGGATTCCGGTGGCTAGCGATTAGTAGTGATGCTCGGAGGCATCGTGGTGGTAGTGCTGCTTTGGATTTTTCAGCGGCGTCATTTTGATGTTTAAGAGGTGAGATTATCAGTAAAAAAGGAAGATGAATGTGTTGATACGATTTTGTGAAGGAAGGTGCCACATAGGATTTTGCTTGTTTTTTAATATTTTAAAGAGCAAACACATGTCGCTATTTTATTAGTGGGGTAGCAAATGGTGTAGGATGTGGGGGAGGTGATCCGCTCCGTCGAACCGAGACCCTCCGGCGTAGGAATCCACCACCTCTCTGGTCAGGCTACCGTTGTACAGTTGCGCATCCGAGGCCAGTACGGCGAACCCTGTCTTGATGTTGTCCATAACTTGACTGTCGAATCTCCCTGGGGTCACCGGATCCAGAGAGATCCTAGCACCGGTGTCCCCGTTCTTAGGGCACGTGCGCCTCAACTCCGGTAAGAACTGAGGACTGATCCGAGGGTCCGAGTCACTTGTGGAGTTGAAACCATACAGCCTCCTCGGCATGAAGAAACATGCCGTTGTTCCAATGGTGTGAGCTCCTGCATGTGTACAGAATAGTATGTTCATTAGCGCTAGCTAGCTATTTAAATAATGACAAAAATAAATAATATAAGTTTACCACTAAGTAACACAAGGTCTTGAGGTGAAAGGCCCTTGGTTACAAATTTTGATATCAGAGTGTCTATTGAATCGTCGACATCAGGCATGTCACTGGCAATGACGGGCACAGGTGGGGTCGGCCGACCCCACCATTGGTCCGTGAATACCTCCGAGCAGGGACGGAACTATCAGCGGCCAAGCCACCGCTCCAGCGGGGGCTTGGCTGGTCCCGGAACCTCCTTACCCATGGTCGCCCTCCGCCCCGACGCCACGACACCGAATGCGAAATGTGTTCAAAGTTGAGAAGCTGAATCGCCAGATTTGGGGAAGAAGATGAAGGAAAATGGGCTTGAACTCATGTTGGAGTATTAATTTTCTATTAGGCCTTAAATTTTATATAATATTTATTGGGCTGTTTTTATAGAATTTTATGATAATAAAACAAGTCCAAGTTTAAACAATTAAACACAAAAACAAAAAAAAACCCAACAATTAAATCCCACATGCTATGCAGCCGAGCATAAATTCTTTTTCACAATTTTGATTTCCTCTTTTAATTTACTTTTTTTTTTCTTCACATTTTATTTTTCTTTTTAATCATGAGCATGACAATTTGTCACCAAATTATCCAAATTTTCATTCTTAAAAGAATATAAAGTTTGCACACACTATATTTTCAATATCCTTACCTTTAATTTAAAATTTCATAGATAAAATATTTTGAGTACAAACATGAACTAATCATCAATTTTATAGACTTTGTAATTTGAATTATTTTTAGTTATTTGAAAAAATATAAAATCCAATTAAGACATACCTAAATAAAATACATCTTAACTTAACTTTTTATTTTAATATTTCTTTTGTACAGATACATTAGTTTTTATTCTAATATTCCTTTATAGATATATTTTGATTGTAATACATATTTTAACTTAACTTTTTACTACATGATCACTTGTTTTCGGATTTCAAATAAAATATTAGGTTTTCTAAATTTGATTGCATATTTTTTATTTTAAAAAAGAAATTGAATGAAACAATAAATCAAACTGTATGGTATATCAATAAATTATTTTTTTAATATTATTATTATTTTAAATAATATTATTTTTTATTAAATTTTAGCATCGGCTAATTTATATTTCTGGTTTCGTCCCTGCCTCTGAGAACCTCCCAGAATTGGCCGTCGAACCAGGGCTGCTCCAGCTCCGACCCCACGCTATGGCTGCTTCGTTGACATGGAAGAGAAAAGAGGAAGAGAATTAGAAAGATAGAGACCGGGGGAGGTGAAATAATTTAACTAAGGAGAATAAGCTTCTTGAAAAAATTGAAGGGACGATAATGGAGAAGAAGAGCGACGCAGTGCTCTAATAATTTTGTTTTAGTACTTTTATTAATATTGATTAATGCGGCGTTCTTTTTTTTCTTTGTTTAAGTGTAAATTTAATTAATAAGATAAGATGTGCTTGATTAGTTTAAATTGTATTTTATCATTAGAGTCTAAGTAAATTCGTGTAAAATATTTTAAAATTTGTTAATTACTAGTACTAAATTAGTATGATTCATTAATTTGATTTGATTTTGAGTTTAATTTTTCTTTAGTTGCAAATAATAATAATATTTGTAAAATTACAAATAAAACTAAACAGTAAACTTTAACGTTAGCAAAAACATATTTAGATGATATAAATGATACATGAAATATTAATGTGTTTTTTCTATTTTCAAAAATATGTTACTCGCATTTATTAATTACTTTGCCAAACAAAAAATAATGCAATATTTAAATTCTTCTAATATATACTAAAAATTATTTAAATACTATATTAAATTTATTAATTATTTTTCGACCCCATGAATTGGATTTTCTGAGTCCGTCATTGATAAAAAACTAGGAAATGGAAACTAACCTAAAGTAGTAATTACTCCACAAACTCATGTACACCAATCCTAGAGTTGTGCAGGGAGGGTCACCTAGGCGTCCAAACCTAGGGTGTCACCTTACGCGTCCAAATCCGAATTTGGAGGTTGTGATATGGTAGAAAAGAGGCAACTAGCGTTTGAAGCATCGATGAATCATGGTTACTTGCGAGCGGAGATAGTTGCGCTTGAAGCGATCGATGGATGGGATAGGCACACCGACAAACAAAGATGAATGTCGTCCGAGGAAAGGTTGACAAAAAAGTCAACATAAATTTATTTAAAAATTTAAGAATATTTTATGGTGGTGTTCGGTTTCTAAAATAAAATAATACTAAAATATAGTATAGGATAGAGTTGTGAGATTATTTTGGTCATATGGGTTAGTTAATTGAATCTCATGAATCAAATAGACTACATATTTAATTGGGGATATAATCTTGCAAACCGAACACTTTCTACTTGAACTATTTTTATTCATAGGAAAAAATAAAATATGGAGTACTTAAATTCGGAGTTTAAAAGAAACTGAGTCAAGTAAAATTTAGATTATGTAGGCATCAACTCGAAGTTCATCAATTTTCTGTCGTTTCAAAGCCGTGCCTGTTTCTAGGGCTTTTTTGTGTCTCACACTCCAGCAACCTCTCACGAAAACTCATATATCTCACAGCCACACTCTCTCCAAATCAAATTCAATTCCTCACAAGCTCTCAATCATCGCTCGGGACGAATTCTGATTGCCAATCGCGATGTCGCGCCGCAGAGACGAATACGAGGACGACGTCGAAGAAGACGACGAATACGACGGCGTAGACGAAGAGGATGATGAGGCCGACGGATACGATGATGGGGGGAAGGTCAAACGGAAGAGGACTACATCGGATTTCATCTACGACGAAGCGGACGAAGACGAAGATGAAGAGGAGGACGACGACGATGAGGATTATGGCGGCGGAGGCGGCGCCAGAAGAAGAGGAGGAGGAGGAGGGAAGCGCCACAAGGGGGCCTCAAATTTTTTCGATTTGGAGGCGCAGGTTGATTCGGATGAGGAAGAGGAGGAAGAGGAAGGGGATGACGGTTAGTATGATTCTTCCTTAATTTCCTTGCGTAGAAATTGGGTTCATTGTTGATTTCGATTTTGGTATCTAGTTGATTTGCCAATTTGTCCTGGACATTGAAATCTAGGGAGAGATGGCATGATGCAGCTTGGCCAAGAGCAGTAGTAAAAATAGGGTTTTTATACCATCCTGGGGGGTAATTTTACGAACTAAGACTGGGATATGTAGTTCCATTCTTTGATGGGATAGGTTGTATTCTATCTGTTTCATATGCAACCTAATCTGCAATGGTGATTTGATTTGAATTCGAACAAACCAATTGAAAATATGCAGCCTCCCCACTCTGAAATGTTTGATTTTTGGCCCTTCCAATTTCTTGTCATCTAATAGCTGCAAACACTATAAAATATTGGTATAAACGATTTCAGAACGCAGTTTTTGTGATTGCATAATGCTTTGAAGATTTAGAGCTGAATTGCTTGATAGTTGGACTTCTATTTGTGCTTCTATTTTTTCTTCCTAGATTTGGGGCCTCTACTTTTATTGCACGAAACCAGTACATCCCCTGGCCAGTTTTCCTTCCTTTCTTATTGTGATTTTTAGGTTCTTTCCCATCAAAAGTTCCTCATATATGCGTATGGGTTTTTATTTTGGGCTATTGGCATCTGTATCAGAAGTTTATGAACATCTGTGAATGCATACCACATGTTGCATTATTGAGAAAGTACAGTTATTTCTGCTTGGGAGACTAGGAGATAAAACAACTTAGGCTCCTGGATTAAAGTGGTTAGGTAATTTATGTTAAAATAGTTAGAACCCGATGAGATTGGTATTTGATCTCAGATTTAAATGACGATATGTCGCGTTTAGTCTTGCTACAATGCATTTGATTAAGCTATGTGGTATTAGATTATTTGTCTTCTTTTTGTTAATGTAGAGTAAGTGAGTAACAGAATATAGTAATTAGGAGAATATATATTTCACTTTATTAAAACTTCCTATGAATGTGAATTTGATCACACTATTGGGTTATTTCTGGATATAGTTGGTCCTATGTGTTGCAGCTAATATCCATCACAATCTCTCAACTTTCTCTGTGTTTTGCTCCTCTGAGCAGTTGTCTTCCCACTTTGTGCTGAGATCAACACTTGTAAATTGGACCTGGAAACGGAAGTCTTATAAAGATGACTTGTGCTCTGTATCACTTCACCTACTAGTTTATTTGAAATCCTACCATTTTTTCTTACAATTTTCTTGTTGAAGCTTTTAGCAGGCTTACTTATCTTTATGTTTTGGTATCTGCCTGCATATACAGATTTCATTGATCCAGGAGCCGATATACCTGATGAGGATGATAGAAGATTGCATCGTCGTCCGCTGCTTCCACGTGAGGATGAGCAAGAGGATGTTGAGGAGATTGAAAGAAGAATTCAGGAAAGATATGCAAGGAGCCTTAATGTTGAATATGACGAGGAAGCAACAGATGTAGAACAGCAAGCTCTACTGCCTTCTGTTAGGGATCCCAAATTATGGATGGTGAAATGTGCGGTATGATAATGGGATGACCCGTCATATCTGGATTTAGTAGAAAATAAGTGTAAATGGATAATCTGAGCTCTTTATTGTCTAATTTGATTTACCTATTGTGCTTTGCAGATTGGCCGTGAAAGGGAGGTGGCTGTTTGTCTTATGCAGAAGTGCATAGATAGAGGACCTGAATTGCAAATCAGATCTGCCGTAGCACTTGATCACCTAAAAAATTTTATATACATAGAGGCAGATAAAGAGGCTCATGTGAAGGAGGTATATCTGCTGAGTTGCTTTCTCTTTCTGTTATAGCTGTACTAGTCTTGATTTTGTGATTGTACATAGTTTAGGCTGATCTAGTTTGGGTGATAAATGAGAGATTTTTTGCGTGATCCAATACAGGCTATTAAGGGTATGCGCAATATATTTACGGGTAAAATAATGCTTGTCCCAATCAAGGAGATGACAGATGTTCTGTCAGTTGAAAGCAAAGCAATTGATATTTCTAGGGATACCTGGGTCAGATTGAAGATTGGTACTTATAAAGGGGATCTTGCGAAGGTATATATAGTTATTGGAACCTTTGTTTTCTTTATATGTCATTTTTTCTTTTGTTTCTTAGCATATATATGAGACTTTGCTTTGGTTTCTTAAATGCAAGGTTGTTGATGTGGACAATGTGCGGCAGAGAGCCACTGTGAAAGTAATTCCTAGGATTGATTTGCAGGCCCTGTCTAACAAATTGGTATGCATCTGTAATTTGTAGTTGGATTTAGTCTGGGACTGACTGTGGTAATTGACTAAGATTTTCCTTTATTCCGTTTTTCTTTGTAAATCAGAGAACTTCCTCGGTTATTTGTCAAATATCTGAGAGTATTTTTTCCTCTTGCAACTTGTAAACCTTTACACATTGTTGGTGATATGATATTAATATTAATATAAAATTAGCATGCAACTTTTACAAATGACCTTTTTATTAACAAGCACATATTGGCCTGCTTTCAGGAAGGGAGGGAAGTCCCCAAGAAGAAGGCATTTACTCCTCCTGCACGGTTTATGAATATTGATGAAGCTAGGTATAGCTGCTTAGTTACTTTCTTCTATTTACTTCATCCCTGATTTCTATTTAAACTTCTGTAATATCATTTAACTTCTTAATTCCAGAGAGCTTCATATACGAGTTGAACGTAGAAGAGATCCAGCTACTGGTGATTATTTTGAAAAAATTGAAGGGATGATGTTCAAGGACGGTTTCTTGTATAAAAATGTCTCATTAAAATCACTCAGCACTCAGAATGTTCAACCAACCTTTGATGAACTCGAAAAATTTAGGCAACCTGGTGAAACTGGGGATGGGGACATGTCAAGTTTGTCTACACTATTTGCAAACAGAAAGAAAGGTCATTTTATGAAGGGTGATAGGGTTATAGTTGTCAAGGGAGATCTTAGAAACTTGAAAGGATGGGTGGAGAAGGTCGAGGAAGATACTGTTCATATTAAACCAAATGAAAAGGGCCTTCCGGTGAGTAAATTTAATATACTTTTGCTCATGCAATATCTCAAATTCCATCTCTGGATGCGGATCATGGCAATTGTTAGAAAGAAATTTACCATGTTTCACCTGTTGATTTCTAGAAAACCCTGGCTATTAGCGACAAAGACCTTTGTAAGTACTTTGAACCTGGAAACCATGTAAAGGTCGTGTCTGGTGCTACAGAGGGTGCAACCGGTATGGTTGTCTCAGTTGAAGGTCATGTGGTGAACTTAGTCTCAGACACAACAAAGGAACTTGTACGCAACTATCTTTCTATTATAATTTTTTTGTTTGATCATGTGCCGATGTCATTCCTGTTTTGTTTTTTCGTAGATACGTGTCTTTGCGGACAATGTTGTGGAGAGCTCTGAAGTAACATCTGGTGTAACTAAGATTGGTGATTATGAGCTCCATGATCTTGTGGTGCTCGAGTAAGTTTTGTATTTATTTTTTCGCAGTTTTAATTTTCCATATTTCTCCTTCTAGGTTTTACTCATTGACAATGATTTGTGCAGTGACAATAGTTTTGGTGTTATTATACGAGTCGAGAGTGAAGCCTTTCAGGTGAGTGTCTCAAAACAAGAAGTTAGTGAAAACTGAAAACTATCAGTTCATTGTTCCTAACTAGTATTGGCTGCAATTCAGGTTCTTAAGGGTGTTCCAGAGAGACCTGATGTCGCTCTTGCGAGGTTAAGAGAGATTAAATACAAGGTTGACAAGAAGATTTTTGCTAAAGATCGGTACAAGAATACACTGTCTGTGAAAGACGTTGTTAAAATTCTTGATGGTCCGTGTAAGGTGCGTTGTCTTCAACTTTATTGGTTGTTACTTGACGATGTTTGACTGTCTAAAATTTGGGAAACTATTGTCTCCTGGTTCCTTCTTATCCAGTTGCTTACTCCATATCTATTTTGCCTCATTCCAGGGAAAACAGGGTCCAGTTGAACATATCTACAAAGGAGTTTTGTTTATTTATGATCGGCATCACCTTGAGCATGCTGGTTTTATTTGCGTAAAATCGGACTCTTGTATGATGGTTGGTGGATCACGGGCGAATGGTGAAAGGAATGTATGGATCTTATCAGTTATCAAGCACCCATTTGACATTCTACTTGCTCATTTGCTTGGTTGCATCTATTGACAATGCCTTTTATGCAGGGCAATTCCTTGACATCAAAATTTTCGCATCTGAGAACTCCACCACGTGTTCCCCACTCCCCCATGAGACCACCTAGAGGTGGTTATGGTGGTCATAACAATTGTAAGTAATTTGCATGCATATAAGACTATCGAACTCGTCTATGTGGGTCTTCCTGTGGTGTGATTATCACCGTGGCTGTGGTACCCGTACTTCTAAGGTTCAAAGCTGATAAAATTAATGTGGTCGCCTACATATCACATTATTCATGTGTTCTTTTCCATTTGATGCTCACTGATTTATTTTGGCCACAGTTTTGTGATAAAGTTTATTCCACACTTCTCATGAGTTGATAATTTTGATTGAACAGTCGGAGGAAGAGGAGGTGGAAGAGGCCATGATGCTTTAATAGGAGCCACTGTGAAAATTCGTCTTGGCCATTATAAAGGTTGCAAGGGACGTGTTAAAGATGTCAAAGGTACCACTGTTCGGATTGAATTAGAATCTCAGATGAAGGTTGTTGCAGGCAAGTCCCCCTTTTGGGAAATGGTTTTCCTGGCCCTTTTTTTTATTTTCATTTCCGATTTCCTATTTCTTTTGCATCATAGCGATTGATGGCAACCTTGGGCCTTTTGCAGTTGATCGTAGTCATATTTCGGATAATGTCAATGTTACGCCATCCAGGTAAGAGTGGATAACTTTGAATTTTGTAGGTCTTTGCATTTTTTAGGTCCTTAGTTTTAAGCTCTGATTTGCTCTCTTCACCAGGGAAACTTCCAGGTATGGTATGGGAAGTGAGACCCCGATGCATCCTTCTCGCACTCCTCTGCATCCATATATGACTCCTATGAGGGACTCTGGAGGTATGTTTTATGATAGTTCATTTTTTGGTCCTAGTTGCAATTTTAGTGTGGCTATTTGCTGATGTCTATCGTTCCTTAATTCTTGTGCAGTAACTCCTTACCATGATGGTATGAGGACACCTATGCGTGACCGAGCATGGAATCCGTACACACCAATGAGTCCACCAAGGTATTCTTTCTTGAAAAGAAGATGCATCTATATCAAAGTATTTGTCGTGAAGTGTGGAATGAAACTAATTTTAATGCATCTTATTGAAAATCTATAAACTGTGATTAAAAGTTTTGGGCTTATGCTTTACAATGAGTTTGTTCTGTCAAGGAAATTATATTTTCAAACTTTCCATCTACTTGCTTAATAATTTGAATCAGTATTGCTCTCAATTGTATGTTAATGGAACTGGAATGATTAAATATCAGGGACAATTGGGAAGATGGAAATCCTGGTTCTTGGGGCACAAGTCCACAATATCAGGTATATCTTGGTGCATTATAACAAGTCAACTTGCTACTTTCTCATTGTGTAACAATTTCTTAAATATTATCAGCCAGGAAGTCCTCCTTCACGAGCATATGAAGCACCTACACCTGGTTCTGGTTGGACAAATACCCCAAGTAACAATTACAATGAGGCAGGCACACCGAGAGATAGCGGATCTGCTTATGGTGATTCAGCACTACTCTCATCATATTACACTCGGCACACAAGTGTAGGAATTCTGTTTGACTTGAAATTGTGTTCGTTTTTCAGCAAATGCTCCAAGTCCTTACTTGCCCTCCACTCCTGGTGGACAACCTCCAATGACTCCAAGTTCTGCATATTTACCTGGGACACCTGGTGGGCAGCCGATGACACCTGGAAGTGGTGGCTTGGATATGATGTCGCCTGTCGTAGGTTTGTCATTATATCTCTCATTCATAACTGTTTTTTTTCTTTTTGCGCTTACTTATGAAGTTTTTGCAGTTGTGTTAATATCTTGTTACAATCTATGGGACTGCTCTATTGCAGGTGCAGATAGTGAAGGGCCTTGGTTCCTACCCGGTATTTTGGTCAATGTTCGGAGGCCTGGTGATGACACTACTCCAGGAGTTATAAGAGAAGTGCTTCCGGTAGTCCATTCTTCATCATTTACCTTGGATTATTAAATTTTGTTATGTCCGGAATAAATGATAGTCGACATATGGAGGAGGACACGATGATATTCATAACTGTTACTTATGGTACCGTTTTTCTAATCTTCTAGGATGGCTCGTCTAAGATAGCTCTTGGATCAAGCGGTAATGGTGATGTGGTGACTGCCCTTCCCAATGAAATTGAGGTAGTGCCACCAAGGAAGTTGGACAAGATTAAGATCATGGGAGGTGCGCACCGTGGGGCGACCGGGAAGCTTATTGGTATTGACGGTACTGATGGAATCGTGAAAGTTGACGACACACTGGACGTCAAGATCTTAGACATGGTATCATTGGCGAAACTAGTTCAAGCGTGAAAGACGAAGCTGAATCCGGTGATCACCTGAGGTCAATGTTTTGGCAGATGGCAACAAGGTGTTGGGAATGAAATCGAATCCTTCTAAGTTGGGCAAGAAATGCAGAAACTGCTACTACAACAAAGGGAAGAATAGAGAATCTGACAAGTTCGAATTGTTGTAGCCATTTGCCTAGTAAAATCATTTACCTAATCGGAGCTGCTGTATATTTATGATTTACTATTAGTTTAGTCTATTAGTCTAGTGGAGTACTCCTACTATATTTCACTTTGTTGAATGCTCAATTGTATAAGTAGTTTCACTTAGTTGAATGCTCAACATTGTCATATGCTACCACTTAAAACATCTGCTTTACATACTAAAATTCCAGTAATAAAAGACAAAATTGTGTACATCTATCTGGATGTACAGTTCCAATTCAATTTGGTTTAATTTCTGTGTGTTTGAAATGTTATAGTAGTAGTATTGATTAGTCCAACTTATTGTTATAACAATATTGGTATTTTTACATAGAGACTAACTGTTACTTCTATCTAATAAAATATACATCAATTTTGCTATTTTAATTCTATGATTTCGATATGAAACTCATAAAAAAGATTATGTTTAATTAAACTTGAACATATATAGACAAAAAACAGGTAGATCAATCTGGAAATATTACTTCATATCATCATTATTCAGACGATACAACCAACCAGAAAGATAGAAGAAAATACATAGAAAATCAAAGGCAACAATATTTAAACAAGGGGTAGTTGTATCATCATGCTCATCATCTTGCTGGTTCATTCCATTCGAATAACACAACGAAGCCCCTCCCCTTTAAGCATCAGCTCAAAGGCCTTGTTGATCTCTGCAAATGGCACTGTGTGTGTTATGAACTTGTCCACTTCCAGCTCCTGCACCATTTCCAACCAATTATTTCATGAATTCATGATTCCAGTATGGAGTATATACTCCACTATATCTAATAACACTAGATCATTACTCACCTTGTTCATGTACATCTCCACAACTGATGGAAGATCAGAACGAGGCTTGTAGTTCCCAAAGAAAGTCCCCTTGAGAGTCCTCTCATTCAAGAAGTTCACTGGATGAGTCTTGAACACAGCCTCCTTGTGAGGCACTCCAACAAGAACCGCCACTCCCCATCCCTATCATCATCATCGTCATTGTCATTCTACAAATCAATTGCAAAACATGTGTGTATGTATGTTGTATAACTTACATCATGGACACATTCAAAGGCTGAGATCATGGCATTGATGTTTCCGGTGCACTCAACGCTCCGGTCCACGCCTCCATCAGTCATCTCAGCAATCACCTACACAACCAAAAACTTTAAGAATCAAATGCTATACTAACTAAATTTAACATCAAAGTAGAGGCCTAGGCAATTAATTCGGAAAAAAAAAACCAAACCTCTTGGACTGGCTTGTTGTAGTCTTTAGGGTTCACAAACTCAGTCACACCAAACTTCTTAGCTGCATAAACATACACTAACATTAGACACATCACTTCAAATTTTGAGCAAATGCATTTGATTAATTAATTAATTGCTAAATTGCACACCTTCTTCAAACCTAGCAGGATTCAAGTCCACACCAATCACTCTAGAAGCACCAGCCAGTCTTGCTCCTTCTGCAGCCTAAAAACATCACAAAAAAAAAAATTCAAAACCACCCCAATCTCTTGTGATCATGCTTGAAAACAACAAGGTTTTTGTGTCTGAAATAACATACACCAAGTCCAACTGCACCAAGCCCAAAAACAGCAACAGAAGAGCCCTTGAAGGGTTTTGCAACATTCAAAGTAGCACCAAGCCCTAAAACACCAAAACAAATCCAACATCACTTTCATTTCACATCCTCCAATTGAACAAAAACACACACAAACACGCACCTGTGGAGATGCCACAGCTGAGGACACAGACTTTGTCGAGAGGGGCTTGGGGGTTGATCTTGGCCAAACAGCCAACGTGGAGCACGGTGTACTCACTGAATGTGGATGTGCCAAGGAAATGGTAAACAGGTTTTCCATTGATGGAAAATCTTGATTTTTGATCACCGATCATGACTGCCCTTTCGGTGTTGATTCGAAGTAGGCTGCACATGTTGCTCTCGGCGGATTTGCAGTGAGCACAGTCTCCACATTCCCCGGTGAACACGGGGAGCACGTGATCGCCTGGTGCCACCTCCGTTACGCCCTCTCCCACGCTCTCCACAACCCTATACACACATACATAAGCATTTTTAAAAAGTTGCTAGAAAATTCAAGAATCCATCAAGATCAAAACTTTATTAGGAATTAGACATACCCTGCTGCCTCATGTCCCAGAATCCGAGGAAAGACTGAATCTTGAGACTGAAATAAATCATTCAATTACACCATGGGGGAGAGAGAGAGAGAGAGAGAGAGAGAGAGAGAGTGGTTGGATCTGAGTTACCTTGGCTTCCCAGAAGTAGACATCGGTGTGGCAAAGAGAGGTGTAGAGAATCTTAATCCGGACCTCCATTTTCTGCGGCGGAGCCACTTCCACCTCCTCAATCACCAGCGGCTTCCCGGCCTCCCATGCAACAGCAGCTTCAAACACACACACACATACACAAAAGGTGTTAAAAATGAATAAATCGAAGGCCCTTTACTTCATTATAGCTTCTTGAATCCAAAAAACACAAACATGATACTGAAAAAACATCAAAGATAGGATCTTTTTCATTATTTTCCAATGAATGAAGATCAAAAGTAGAGCAAATTAAACTAAAGATCATACCTTTACACTTGATGACTTTACCCACAGTTGCCATTTCAGATTAATGTTTCTTGAAGGAAGTAGTTTTGCTTAGTAAAGTAGAAATGAAAGATGAGTTTTTGGGTTGCTGTTGGCGGCTATTTATACAAGTAAACTAAGCCAGTGTGACGAATAAGGATGAATCTTTCCCACTTAATTTAAATTATTATTTATTAAAATTTGAAAAAAAGAATGAATACAAGAGGCTAAAACGAATCCATGTATTGGTTTCATATGATTGGTTGGGTTAGTGGTCTGGTTTTTGCCGTTTGTTTTAACTTCTGATTTTCTTTAATTTAATCAAAGTGGGGTTTATTGTTAATATCTTTGATGTGGCCCTCATGACATTAATTATATGACTTTTCTAAGTATATAAATTTAGTTTATTACAATACTACCTTAAAGTGACAATGCAACCTTTAGATACTTCCTCCACTATCTAGAACCTCACATACAATTATATACTTACCTCGTATGCAGCTTCCTAATCTTTACAACTTCACCTATTAAAAATATTTTGCTATAGATAACATTTACTTAAATTAAGTTTGCCGTTTTTTAGATCACATGGCTTGGCCTCAAAAAAGATGACGAAGTGGTGGGGTCCATGCAAATGAAATACCACTTGCCCATAAATCCTTTGTGCTTCAATGGTTTTTACAATAAACTCGTAACTGTCGTTTTAGTATATTAGTCAAACCTGTGCAAACATGGGGCAGAAAGAAAATATCGATAAGAGACTTTATTTTCTAAATTTATCAGAAAATATATTTTTTGTTGAATATAGTAAAATTTGAAAATATAGTGATCTAGTCCATGATAACGGTCAGCGGAGCCTAAGAACTATAGTTTCATAGTTTGTGCTTAGTAATTGTATTTGTAAATTATATAGTGAAAACATCACTGATCCCTCAAACATAATTTGGTAAATAATTCATGCTTTTATTGGTTTATATTCATGATTATCCTGTGATTATTTCCTAATTTTTAGATGATTTAGATCATTAATATTAATATGAGTTGTGTATATCTATTGACATAAAAAATTGAATAAATTTGAAAACAAGTTGATCCTAAAGTAAAATCTGATCTTAATTTTCCATATTCTCATTTCCGCTACACATATTCTTATATCACAATCTTTTATTTTTGAAGAAATTATTGTGCTACAAGCAAATTCCAACATTGGTGCGAATACTACTATGTTAGTAAAACTTTGAGCTATTGTACAATTATGTTAATTTACGTTGTCGGATGACTTTTAGCCGATTTGCATTAATTGTTTTTTATTCTAATTGAATATATTCTTGTTGAACAAGTTTACAAATTGCCTTGATTTGCTACTTATTACTAAAACCATAACTAAGTTGAAAACTCGTAATCAATTACCTAAAATTGAAAAAATCGTGAGAATATTTTGTCACATGTTTTTATCTTTACTTCTTTTTCACTAAATATTATGCTAAATGTCCTCGTGATTTTTCGAGGATGATCTAATATTACCTTCTATTTATGATATGATATGATAACTGTTGTAAGAATATGATTCTATAATCAAAGGGATTAGATAATCCCATAGTGCCATTAATTTGACGTGAGCCATAGGTCTTTCTTGATTTAGTATATGTGGTACAATTTTGTTTATTTTAATTTTCTAGAAATTTTCTTCCCTTCATTCGATTTCGTTCTCGAAATAGTTGATTTATAACATGAGAGATTTATGATTTTCCTGGATATCAATCATCAGCCCAATTTGTTCGCCAAAGATGATTACGGATATATTTAAATTTCATGATATTTTACTTGTATTTTAAAATTGCATGACAAATCAAAATTTGATGGGTTTTTAGGCACTTTGCTTATTAAAATAGGCAAAGCGCCTAAAAAACCATTCCATCTATTATCATTACAAAAACAAAAAACAGACCAAATAGATAAATCAATTATTTTATTAGTAAGCACATGCAAGTAATCACTCTACCCAACTAGATTTTACAACATGTGTCTTCTACCTTATTCGCTTTGCTATAAACAGATAATTTGGTAGATATGTTAATCAGCATTGTAAAAACATCAATGTCCTAAAATGAGATCTTTTAAAGAAGTGAAGGATGAGTGGTGTCCATGCACTTGTGCATCTCTCCACAAAGTAATTCCTGTCCCAACACAAACTTAATCATCAACAACAATTAAGACAATAATATGTGGATATATATATATACAAATCAAATGGGACAAAAAACTCACCTATCCAACCAAGAAACCCAAGAGTTGAAACCAAGAACAACTCCCAGCTAATACTATTAAAGCTGAAACAACACCAAATTTCATTACTTCAACCATACAAAAACACTGCTTTCCACATAACATAGTGTGACTAGTTTACCGGTACAAGCAGACGAGGTTACCCCACCCGTAGAAAACACACGCCCAAGTCGAACCAGTGAACCTGCAGACAGATTATAGTCACAACCGGAGGCTCAGTTGATGATGATAACGAGTGTAACAAGCATACCACATTAAATCCCGAGTAAGTAGTGCTCGTGGGATCAGCAGGCCGTTGCCAATCATGGCCAGCAACATTGTCACGGCTGACAGACCTTTCATGTTTTCGGGATTCAGAAGATTTGTCGACTGGAAAAGCAATCACAAAAAGATTAGATTGAAGTCATATTTGTATGCATCTTGGAAGAAGAAATATAACCATTTGTGCAACAGGCATCCACATGAAGAGAAGCGTGGCTGTCCATCCGGATACTGATCCGAGAATGTTTACACCTTTCTTCGACAGTTTCCCCATGCGTGCCTAAAAAGTCAGACGATGATGGTAAGAAGACCTTCAAATCCCGTAGAGCTATATATAACTAAGCATACCATAGAAACGACGAGCACTGCAGTGAAAAGGGCAATGCAGCCTGGGAATACAGTGTTTGGAATGATTGGGACGAAAGTAGACCACATGACCTGCACCATAACATAATTAAGACCACACAAGGAACAAATTTATAGCATAACTAGTTTCCTTACTTGTGGAAGTGCCGATAGCCCTGCTATGGTTATAAATTCTTCCCAAGATTTCCAGATTCCATTGTTAAGCAAATCGAAGTGTTTCAACAAATTTATGATCAAACCGGATGCAGTCACTATCGAAGTGGCCACAAAATGAGGAAGAGGCATAGCTTCAGCTACAGCCAGCTGCAAGATCACCACGTATATGGATACGACTCCTAGCAACTGGATCGCCACGGCTTCACTTTCCTTCTTCTTGATAAAATACGAGAGCAAAGAGAGATTCCCGAGCAATCCAGTAAGCATACCCTGCAAACAAAAGTGATGAATCTATGCTCAAAATAGTAAGGAATGTTATGAATCTCTCACCAGCCACGGAACAGCCAAAAGTGCGGAGTTATTCCCTGCCATCAGATTCCGATGATTGAGTATGATCTGAGGCAGTTGCAGTAAGAGAAAGGGTAGATTTGCAGCTCCAGCGAATTTTGCTGTGGCCGCGTCCCATTCCTCAAAGGTCTTGAGCTTCTTCACACGCAGTGGTTCCTAAGTTCATCGCAATCATTACTCAGCAAGAATTGGAAGCAAATATCTCAGAGACGAAATTGATAGATTTCAACACTAAAAGTACCCGACTTATGGAATGTGCACCGTCAGAGCTTACAGCAGAGACTGGTTTGAGCCTAGAGCTACAGATGGATTGGCTTGACAAGATACTCTTCATTAAGTGTAGTTCATAGCTTCTGACTCCTCGATAATGTAGTTGAGCACGCGGAAATAACCCCAGGCTTCGTGGATTAGAGCTTATGGGCAGCTTTAACTTACATTTTAGCAATAGCAAATCCTCCATTGTTAGCAAATAGTTGAGGAAATCACATCCCCCTCTTCACAGAAACAAAATCAAGAAAGATATGTTATTGATGGAGAAAATGCATTCTGTAAAAATGAGGCATACATATCATATTGTAGTAACTGTTATCCATTCTAAACATCATATTGCAATAAAACTGAATGGGGAAACCTTTGAACAAATTTAATTATCTCAAGATTTTCAAATATAATTCTATATTACCCCACTATAGCAAAATGCTTATGAGTTCAAGAAGACAACTAGTTCTAGACCAAAAATCAAGAAAGCCAAACAACCAAGAACCAACAAAGGCAAGAAAAAGAAACCACAAACAAAGCAAAGGAAACCCAAAAGCTGACGGTCAATCACGCACCACCACCAACCTCATCAACCACAGAATATGCACAGACTCCACTCAAAGTGAGAAAACATACCATACCAATTCACTATTATACCCAAAAATCAACTATGATCATTGATCACTCAAAACTCCCATACTCAGCACATATTCTCATTGTTGCAAACATAAAAAAGCAATCTTTTCTCTAAATTTCAAGAACCCATCACCCTTCATCTGGGCATTTCTACAGACAGGTGTAAGACATCAGTAAACACATTCACGCACAAGTGATGAAGTGAGCCTGAACCAACCAATGCAAGAAGCTGGAACAGAGCTATGAGCTACCCAAAGGAGTGAAAAGGTGAATTGTTTCTTGAAATGGGGAAAATCCGATCCGGTGAGAGTGGGAAGAAGCATATGGGGTGTTGATAAAGGAGGGAACAAACGGTTTGGTACCGCAATAAATCTGATTGGGATTCATTGCTTACGCCAATATACATTACATTTTCATACATATACATACATACACGTCACAATTAATAATTCGTGTATTTGTGGGAACAAAGGTTTCAGATTCGAATATACAACATGGTTTAGGATGGGATAACGACGCAACAAATGTTTCTGTGACACGATAGCCAAATGAAATTACAATGTGGACAAAATCATAGATTCTCGAGGAAATTTGTGGCCAATGATTCCATCCCACACACTATGTCTTACCTAGATAAGAATCTCAGGTGAAAACAAAATTACTTAATTCTTTTCATCCAACATTAACCGTCTTACATATTCTGATGCGCCAATTTAAATGAATCATTATCCTTGCTTCAATTAGACCATCCATTACGGGTCTCGCCGGCGTCTCGCGTCCCGTCCCGGAGAGACGGGACCCCGGCGCGACTCGTTGCAGCTCGCCGTCCCGTCCCGTCCCGCGCCGTCCCGCGTCTCGTCCCGAGTCGCGTCCCGTCGAGCCAAGAGACGGGCTGTCTCACCACGCGCCTAGGCGACGTGGCGCGACCCGGCGTCGTCACGTGCTGACGCAATAAATATATTTTTTTAAAAAATTGAATTTTAAAAAAAATTAAATTAAATTAAAAGAAATTTTTTTTCTAACGGTAATAATACCGTTTTTTTGTTTTTTTTTTATTTTTTTAATTTTTAATTAATTTTTTTACTCTATAAATACTCCTAAACACATCCTCATTTCACACACAACTACACATCTATTCTTCCTATCATCTAAATTTTCTCTCAAATTTTCTCTCAAATTTTCTCTCAAATTTTCATATAACAACTCAAGATGTCCGGCGATGGCAACTACGGCGGTTCCGGCTCCGGCGGGTGAGATCTCAACGCGTTCGGCGATTGGGAGACCATGATCAACACATTGGGCGGTTCCGGTTCGTCAACGCCGGGGACCCAGGGTTCGGCGACGCCGGGGGGTACCAACCACCCAATTTTGATATTGATGCATATGTCCGTCCCTCCGCCCCGCGGTATTCGCAGGGATTATCCCAGATCCGGGAGGATTTTCCCGTTGATCCCACGCCGGGAGTAGGCCGAGGCGGTGGAGGTGGCCGAGGCGGTGTACAACCCCAGGCGAGCGAGGACGAGGAGGAAGAGGAAGAAGAGGAAGAGGATCTAGGCCGACATCCATACAACAACCTCGAAACGCTGGCGGTGTACAACGCTTGGATCACCGTCTCGTATGATCTCATCGTCGGGAATCAACAATCCCGGAAGTGTTTCTGGGAAAAGGTCTGCGAGGTCTACCACCAGATAAAGCCGAAAGGCTCCCGCAAGCGCAAATTTAAAATGCTCCGTTCTCACTTTGACCGAGTCGACCGACAGGTCAAAAAATTCTGCGGCATCTACTCGGCCGAAGAGGCGCGCTACCAAAGCGGCGCCACGACAACCGACATTTTGACGTCCGCTTTGCGCGCCTACTACCAGGACGAACGTCATCAGTTCAGATTTGTTGATGTTTGGCAGGCCGTCTAGGACGAGGAACCGTGACCCGGCGGTTTCCGCTCCAGCTCGGGCTCAACATCGAAGCGCACGAAGCATACGGCGAGTGGCCAATACTCGTCTGGTGGTGACACCGCTGAGGGCATCAGCCAACCTGAGGCTGAATCCCAGGAGTTTGCGGGTACGGTCGGCGATGCTGGAGGATCGGCGAGTGGGCGCCGTCGGCCTCAAGGGACGAAGGCGGCGAAATCGGCTAGAGCAAGGAAGGGCCGAGGCGAATCAAGCCAGCCGGCCTCGGGATCGGGCTCGCGGGGAGGCTCGGACACACTTATGGTGGCGTACATGACCGCCACAATGGCAGACACTTCCCGCTTCTCGTACGCCCAATTCACGGCCTGGTGGAACGGAATTGTGCATATGGTAGCACAACTTGGCCTTCCGACTCCCCCTCAACCTCGACCGCCTCCGGAGGATGATTAGCCGGCGGAGTAGTTTTTTTATTTTTCTTTAAATTTTTATTTTAAATTATGTTGTGTGTTTTTTTATGTTGTGTGTTTTTTAATAAAGTGTGTTTGTTTTAATTGAATTGGGTTGGAAAAAAAAATAAAAAATGAAATTGAATGAATAGTAATTAAGGGACGGAATAAGGGACGGAGCGTTGCAGGTTCCGTCCTTTAGTTAAGGGATGGAGGAAAAAAGGACAGTGTGGCCCTCAAATAGAGGTCAAATAGTAGTTAAGGGACGGTTTAAGGGACGGTATAGAGACAACGTAGTGGATGGCCTTATAGACTAGTAGCAGTAGTATTTCTTTCTCTTCAGTTAACTCACTCAGTTATCTTAGCACTATTTTCTAAATCTCGTGTTGAATAGAAATATCTCCATTAGTTTGAGAATTTGAAATTTGTGTCCAGTGTCTCTTTATTTTTAAATAATAGAAATATCTCCATTAATCTTGCTTCAATAATAATGTTAAGAAATTTCAATAGAGTAGAATTTTTAAAGATTTATTAAATATATATAAATCTGAGTTTAGTTTATGTTTTGACATAGAAATATCTTGCTTTGTCACTAACGTTGCCTGACATTCTATCAAGAGCGTCTTTGTGAAAGATAAAGAGAGAAATGCAGTGTGACTCAGCTTATGCAACGAAGCTTGAGGCCATCCGCAACGCGTCTCGTTGCCATCTCTATCTCGTCTCGGCGAGACGAGACGGCATTGAGACGGCGCAGCCCCGCGTCTCGTCCCGGTCTCGGCGAGCGTCTCGTCCCAGCGAGACGGTTGGCGCGCCAGCTCGCCAAGCTCCAGCGCCACGTGGCGCGCGCTGGCGCTAGGCGTGGCGCCCACTCGCCGGCCCCGCGAGTGGGCGTCGTCACGCTGACGCAATAAATCATTTTTTTGAAAAAAAATTGATTTTAATAAAAAATAAATTAAAAAAATTAAAAAACGGTCATATGACCGCTCAATGGTTATTTTTTTATTTATTTTTTATTTTTTATTCTATAAATACTCCTCTTTCATCCTCATTATACACAAACACACATCTAGTTTGCCTCAAATCATCTCCATTTCGTCTCCAATTTTCATCTCACCTCTCCAATTTTTATCACAAAATGTCCGGCGACGGAAACTCTGGCGGCTTTGACATAAACGCGTTTGGCGACTGGGGGGGCATGTACAATGTCTTGGGTGGTTCCGGTTCCGGTTCGTCGACGCCGGCGGCGTACCAACCACCCCATTTTGATGTGGATGCATACGCTCGTCCCTCCGCCCCGAGGTATTCGCAGGGATTATCCCAAATTAGGGAGGATTATCCGGATGAACCCAATCCGAAAGGAGGAAGAGACGGTGGAAGTTCCAGGGCTCGCGCATTCGATGCCGTGGAAGAAGAGGAGGAGGCGGCTGAGGAGGAGAAGGATGTAGGCCGTCATCCATACAGCCGCAAGAACACGATGGCCCTGTACAACGCCTGGTCAGCGTCTCGTACGATTCCATCGTCGAGAATCAACAAACCCGGAAGTGTTTTTAGGAAAAGGTCAGCGACGCCTATAACGAGATTATTGAAGATGCTCCGCAGTCATTTTGACCGAGTCGACAGAGAAGTCAAAAAATTTTGCGGATCTACAAGAATGAAGCAACGAATTACCAAAGCGGAGCTAGTGGGGCCGACATTCTGAGAGCGGCTTTGCGAGTCTTTTTTGACGACAACGACAAAGAATTCAAACATGTCGATGTTTGGGAGGTGGTCAGAGACGAGGAAAGGTGGGCTGGCGGTGTCCAGTCCAGCACAGGCTCGACCTCGAAATGCACGAAGCACACGGCGGGTGGTCAATACTCGTCTAGTGAGGGCGGTTCAAGCAGCGCCGCACAAGAGTTTGCCTCACAGGAGGTTGAGGGCAAGGCCACCGATGCAGGGGGTCCTCCCGTGGGCGCCGTCGGCCACAAGGGACTAAGGAGACGAAGGCGGCTAGAGGGAGGAGGGGCCGAGGCGAATCAAGCCAGGCGAGCTCGGGCTCGAACAACCTAATGTCCATGTATTTGGTCGTCACGATGGCTGACACTTCCTGCATGACGCCTCCCCAATATCAAGCCCATCTTGCCGGAATTAAGTATCTGGCAAGACAAATTGGTATTCCGCCTCCAGGTAGCATGAGTGCACCGCCACCGCCTTCGGGGGATGATTCGCCGGCGGAGTAGTTTTTAAGTGTGTAATTTTTAATTTCTAGTGTTTTAAATTATGTCTTTTTTATTTATTTTTTTAGATTTTAATTATGTGTTTTTTTATATTTTTTTAGGATTTTAAATTGTAATTTTATTTTATTTAATAAAGTCTGTTTTTATTAATTGAATTTGTTGGAAATAAAAATAAAAAATGAAATTGAATGAATAGT
This sequence comes from Salvia splendens, assembly GCF_004379255.2. Taxonomy (NCBI): domain Eukaryota; kingdom Viridiplantae; phylum Streptophyta; class Magnoliopsida; order Lamiales; family Lamiaceae; genus Salvia; species Salvia splendens. The sequence continues at coordinate 6,617,504 of NC_056033.1, read as the reverse complement.
TAAGGGATGAGATGGTTAAGAGATGGAGGGTTGCAGGTGATGTCTCTTAGTTAAGAGATGAGATGAAAAGTACAGTGAGACCCATGAATAATGAAGAGATGAGACGGTTAAGAGACGGATAAGTGACAGCGTTGCGGATGGCCTGAGAGGCGGAGAAGAAGAAGATGACCATTGGTCATGACAGTTGGTAACGACTGTGTTAGTTAGTTAGTCTTAGCTCAGGTTTTATGATTGACTTTTTGGAGAACTCTCTTTCGATAATAAAATCTCCCAATTTCCTCTCTGTTGTCTCTCTTTGATAGTTATGAAGAGTGTGTGAGCATTTTAAGTGTTTTCCACGTGGTATCAGAGCACGGGTCCAAGTAGATGATGAATTTGATCTCTTTATCTTTTCTTTTGCCTATCCACGTGATGGAAGTCCGATGTTAAGGACGTACTCCTTAACCTCGCACGAATTCCTCCATGAGGTCGTGGGAACGTTTGCCCGTCGATCGCACACGACAAGAACTAGGATCAATTCCTCTGTGAAGTCGCGGGAACCTTTGCCCGACGATCAACAACGACAAGAACTAGGGTTTTGAATTGTAGAAGAAAAGAAAATAGCGTATTATCTTATTTCATTGATTGAATAATATGAAAGGTTACACACATATTTATAATATGTGGGATACGATAATATCTTAACAATAAAGTGTATCAAATCTAATAATATGATAAGCAACAAATATGGTAAATCAATACTAACTTAATAATAAGATATGTCTCGTATCAACTCCCCCACGGTTGAAATCCACCTTGTCCTCAAGGTGGAAACCACGATGCAACGACGAGAGTTGAAAGCCAAAAATTGTTGAGAGACGTCTCCTCCTGGATCAAACGCACAACGAACAGCTGAACGTCTTCCTTCATTCTCATTCCATTCAACAAGGTAGGATTCTCCGTTTTCCTCCGTCCCACACAAAACACCCTTTTATTGCCATAAGCCATTCTCGTACGACAGGAACCGGGAGCACAATAAGCCACACTTGATCCTTCATTATCGAATAACCATACTTTTATCTCACCACTTGGAAATGGAAAACAGGAGATGGATATTTCTCTTCAAACCAGGGCAAAGCGAGTACACGGGATCCTCGTGGCCCTCAAAGGTATACAGTTTAGCACCACTTGCCGCACCCCAAACCTTAATCAACTTGTCATCACCACAGCTTATGACAACTAAGTATTTTATTTGCTTTAGAGAATGCTAGATCATTCACACTACCAATATGTGCGTCGATCTCCAATTTCTTCTCAAATGAATTGCCATTTTTATAATACATATGCAACTCGTTTTTTGAATATGCAACCCCAAATAGAGAACCATCAAGGCTCCCCAGTACACGATTAACGGAGATGCTGTGATTTTTATCCATTTTCTCCATTAACGACTTGACCACAAATTCTCTTCTGAACAGCTTCTTGTAAGCAGCAACGTCCCAGATGTCCACATCTCCGGATAATTTCCCGACTAATAACAGAGCCTCATGAACAGGGTGAAAATCCATGCTAGTCATGGACGAGCCTATATCCAAAACCCGTTCGACCGTGCTAGGAAATTCAATAGGAGGTCCATTTCGAGAAGCTTGACAACGGGTGGAAATAACCGCTTGCGAGACCTCCTCCTCGTTTACATGTTCTGTTGACTTTACATCGACAAAGAGCCTACTCTCCCCAGCTAAAGCACCAAGTGCATCCGCCCCTGAAAAGAAAATAGCGTATTATCTTATTTCATTGATTGAATAATATGAAAGGTTACACACATATTTATAATATGTGGGATACGATAATATCTTAACAATAAAGTGTATCAAATCTAATAATATCATAAGCAACAAATATGGTAAATCAATACTAACTTAATAATAAGATATGTCTCGTATCATCCGATGTGTCATTCCGACCCACGCGTGAGGGTACGTGTTAAATTCTCTAAATTCTGTCTCATATTGACTTGGTGAATATCCTATCTAATCTATATATAAGTGTGGATAGATGGCTAACGAGTCGTGACTCAACATGTCGATCAACGGTAGACAAAGCATAATGTATGTACTCTTTTTTTTCGTCCATCCCATAAGTGTATGCACTTTTTAATTTTAAATTTTTTCTTGTTAATGAGGTGGGACCTATTCTCCAATGACAATACTTTAATTATTTTTTTATTTCTATCACTTCCTTACTTTACCGGTTGTGCATTAAAATCCGTGTTTTATTAAAAGTGTAGGACAGAGGGAGTATCTATATATAGTTTCTCTGGCTAGTGAATTTATTTAGATGATGATTAATAGATTAAAAATTAAAACAAATTATTATATTGCATAACAGCTAAAAACCACTTTTTACACATCAAACTTTGAATATTGCAGTCATAAATTTTAGTAGCAGCCACTTTCAAAGCTTGTGTTACAAAAGATTATGAGTTTGATGAGTACTAGAAATTGTAAAAGAATTTCCAGCCTCAATTTCTCCAGATTTCGCATTTGTGTGCAAGTGCTTCATTTCCATCTTCTCAACATTCTTGATGATCTCTTCTTGAGTATGCTTGTCAGTCTCATTCACCGGTCTTCTTCTCTCTCCTCTTCTTCTCTCTCCTCTTCTTCATAAAGCACCAAAGAGCAAAGCAGCAGAAGGCAGCAAAGAAGAAGCATCCGAACGAGGCGAAGACCACTATGACCACTGTGGGAGCATTGTCAGGAGATGGTGGAGGAACACGAGGGGGTGGTGCAACAGGGTGGAACGGAGGGGGATGAACATGAGGTGGTGGTGGAGGAGGAACTACGTGAGGTGGGGCAGGAACGACATGAAGCGGTGGTGGGGGAGCGATGGGGTGGACAAAGGGGGAAGGGGGAGAAGGGAAATATTCATAGGCAGCCATTTTAGAAAGCTAAGAGAGTAGATGAAGTTCTTTGAATGCTGATGAGAAAGCTAAGTCTTATATTTGTAATGAATTATGATTGCTTGTTACAATGCTTTCAAGAATTCAAAAACTTGCCTCCCATTTCAAGCTTTGTCTTATTGTGTAATAAGAAGTGGATAACAAACTTCCAATGTTCCACAAAATAGTAAAAGGCTCTATTTGCTACCATAGTTGACGTCAGAATTTAAGCCTCAATTCCAAATCCAATGTTTGGGTTTGGAATTGAATTCAATTATGCGATTCGAAATTCCAAATAGTTGTAAAATCGGGCATCCTTTTCACACACACACTAACACAAGACATTGCACACACACAATACACATTGCACACACGGGGAATTCCATAGAATTCCGATTCCATGGGTACCAAACTGGACTATAAGGCAAAAAACCCCAAATAGGGTTGGGTTCATCAATTGAAACAATAAGAACATAAAATAGATATGATTCTAAAAAAAACAAATGTATCACAATCTCAAGCAGACTCTCACCATATAACGATATAAATACACACATATATATTGTACATTGTGAAAGGTTTATGTGTTATACATTCTACACATGACTACAAGAACTTGAAATATAGACAATAAAGAAACAAAGGCAACCTGTAGTATATAAAACCTGAGGTCAGAAAAATAAAGGAACATGTTACTATTGCCTAAACAAGGAAACGAAGAACATGTAGTGAACTCGATAGCAAGTGTGGACGGGGTAAAAATCAAAGAGAAAACGAACTCACGTGTTAGAAAGTTGTGATAGATTTCTTTACTTCGAGAGAAGAAACGAGAAGAGGAGTTCGTTCCACACATCCGGCAATCCAGGGAGGCACCAATGGCTGCAGTCAGGAACGGATGGATTATCACTCCACGAACCCACATGTGCATCACTCCGAGAGGCGCCCATCTGAGTAACGTGCAGCAATTTTACGGGGACAGACACGTTATTCATAGCTTTGATTATTGCATCAGATACTGAACTCCTCTGTTTCCCTTTAGCTTTGAAAGTAGGCAGCTTTGTTACTTTGCAATTCTGACGCGATCCGCTACTGTTCATAATAGAGCAGCAAATCTATAGTAATTAAATAGCATACGTGTAGATACAGTATATATAGATAGATGTTATGACAAACCTCCAATGAGAGGATTCAAAGGTCCGGAAAAAAACCCGAGTCTTATTGGGGTTCACCGCCTTCTCTACCCAAGATTTCCAAGTGGCTAATGCGATCTTGAGGCCATTACTTATTGGCATCCCAAACTTCGTCCTTCCACCATTCTGAAAATACCAGCCACTGTCTGAAAATGCAAATTAGAAGTACTTCATAATAAATTTTTAAATAACTAACTAAAAGAAACAGAACCTAGCATCGAAATGCTTCAAAGTCCGTTTTAACCTCTAATCTCGGTTTGAAGCTTTCCTAAAAGATTCTGAACAAACTTATGATTAGTTATGTCGCATCTTCTGGCTGATACCAAGTACCAACACACAATCTGCTTATGTAACGTTTATTCTTCGGATTTAGTAGCTTCAATAACCTTTTAGTGAGCAAATTGTTGTCGGATGAAGGACCGGTTTAAGTCTAAACTGTAAGATAATGTAAATAACTTAACTTGTCCATTTCATCAGCAAAATTTGATAGACCTTTTGAAGCATACTACTCCTCTACTTATTCACATTGTAGTATATTATTAAGATGATAATTACAACATTTACTTAAGCAGATGAAAGCCATAAGCAATGCAGGAGCTGATTCAAAATGAACGGGTGAGGTACTAATGTGGCAAAATGACAACAAAAACATACAAAACAGGCATCAAATTACAGAATCAAGAGCAAATGCAACGAGGCACGAATAGACTTACAGTTCAAACAGTTTAGTACGCGTCCACCAATGACCCGAATTGAAAATGAGAATATCCGAATCAATCCATTCACTGCTAATATCATCCATCTGGTCCAGTTTCAGCACAGCCTTCACTCTCTTCGGAGAGTGCTTGGGGGCTGCGCCCGGCTGCACCAGGAACACAGAGCGATAGAACTCGACAGTGAGACTAAACGTCTCAAACCTGACACTCAAATGCCTAATTTGCTTTGTGATCTCATTCCCATTGGCCTCATACACAAACCTCTTATCCTCAACACCACTCATCAGCATACAAACCATAGACTCCCACTGCGTCCTACTCAGTGAATCCCCCACGAAAACCACCCTCTTCCCACGCAGATACTTCAACGCAGCACCCACATCAAGTCTTGGAATCTCACAGTTCTTAGGCTTCCACCTCCACTTCAGATAATCCCTATCTTTCCTCCCATTACCCACACAATCAAAACCATGTTCTACAAAAGGGCAATCTGATGCATTATACAATGGATAACTATCATCCACCACCCATTTCCCATCAAACACATTGCATTCCTTGCTCATATTATTACCATCTCTACTTCTACCAGTATCAACTACAGTTTCAGAAGATGGAAACATGTAAAAATAGCTAGATCCCATCACCACAATGAAGCATAGAATGGAACCAAACATGAAAATTGCAGTAACAGACTGAAACATGGAGCTTTTGCTGTAATTCCCAGCTAACATCTTGCTGAATTTGAGAACCCTTTTCAACATTGGCCTCAAGTAGCCACAGAAATCCCAATACAATCTGTATATGACGGCACTCATCTCTAAAACACAAGGAGTAGCACGCAAGATTCAATTTTTATCATCAAGAAATCAACTTTATCTGTCTCCCAAGTCAAAACATAAGCTAGAATCAAGAAAACATGTAAGAATCCTTACAGTTTCAGAAACTGGGATTGAAAGTGTGAAATGTGTGATCCCAGCTGAGGAAAGAAAGCAAGACTGGAGAATAAGGTGAATGGTGAGGGTAATTAGGTAATTTTCTTTGACAGTAGGTGTGAAATGGAAATCTGAGCTAATAAATGGGGTCGGAGTGAAGAAGAAGATCATAGATTTTATCAACCGCTATTACATGTGGTGGGTTGTACAAAGGTGTATAATCAGATGCTCTGAACCTCATGCACCGAACGGTACTCCCCTTATTATGATTGGCTAATGGCTATCTAATTAAATTAACTTCAATATATTCGAGTTGAGTTTTTCCTTAAAGCATTATTATTGCCAATTCAACTTTTGAAATGATTAAAAAATCATGTAGTTAACTTTTTAATATTTATAATTGTTTTAATATGGTTAAATTTAAAACTAATGTGATCAATTTAAGTAGTAGTACCGTGATATTTCGATAAAAATACGGTGTTTCATATAATCATTAATCAACGTACTCAAGATATATTGATGTATTTTATCTAGAGAAGTTTCATTGATTAGTTAGCAATTAATGCAAAATTATCTCTCAAGACAAAAGATTCCAAGTAATTGTCAAATAACTTACTTTTCTTTTGTCGTTTTGTTTAAGATTAACTTAGTTTTCTACTAATATTATCTCTGATCATTAATAGCTATCAATTAATGCTTAAAAAATGTACTCCTTATTTTGAAATTTTAGTAATATTACCGTTCCTAAAAGATTTTTATCCCACGTGACTACACTACGTAAATATTTTCCACTAGATTAAAATTGAGAGTGTGATAATTATGATCGAATTAAATCATTGTCCAAATTTAAAACAAACTTTGTAATAATACTAGTAATTATTTTAGAAAATGTAAGTTAGATTAATTTCTTCTATTGATGTGAGAGAAAAAGAGTACTACTTAAGATTACGTTTAGATTAATTTCTTCTATTGATGAGAGAGAAAAAGAGTACTACGATTACATTCCTAAATCTCACTATCCGATCCGTGGTAAAGATATTCAACAACTAGAACATTCTTTGAAAGGACATAGCAGCTAATATCAACTAATCTTATTTAATTATCACATGTATTATTAAATATTCATCATTATTTTGGTACATCTTTAATACATCTGGCAAGTTGACTAATATCTCCTTGTTACGAATAAATTATTTGTTTTCTAGTTGATTAGTTAAGGGTGTTTGGTTCAAAATTTTGTATTTAGATATTACATTCATCTAAATATTTTATGTAATTCCTACATTAATAAATGATCCCAAAAAAGAATTTGTGAAAATACAATATTCACTTAAATAAACACTTATTGGACAGTGGGTTAAATTCCATATCCCTTTCCTAAATTCTTCAAGAATTACAGTGCCAACTTATTATATTCGTGTGTAGAAAAAAGATCAAATATACTAGTATTAATTATAAATTAATTTTAATGGTACAGAAAAACATAATTTTACCCCACACTGATCTTCAATGAACAACCGAAACAACGTTAATTTCCATCCATTCCACAAAAAAATAAATACATCATTAATTCATCATTCCTATGTTTTTCCTTTGTTGTTACAACAACTAACTTACAAATGGCCCTTTTGCCTTGGGGAGAAATCAAACTCAACATAAATAACTATGAATCAAATCCAAAACACACCAAAAAAAAGCAACATCATGAAACTCACTTTGATCATGATCATCAACAACATATTTAGTCATTGGAAGTCTCCTGCCTCGAACAAATGAGCTGAAGAGGTGCAGAGCTCTTGATGGCTGTGCATAAGGCACCATATGAGCAGCACCTCTAACCGTTGCGAAAGTCAGCAAGTTTCCATACTCAGTGACCCAACCTCCCACCTGTCCTTTATGGAACCATGCTCCATATGGGACTGTGATCTTGAACGCGAGATTACTAATGTACGTGAACCAAGTAAAGGCACAACCGAATCTTGATCCCCACTGCAAAAAATTGGATCATGTGCAAAGTTTTTGTTAGTTCTTGAGTGTAAAATTCACATTCTTGCTGAGGTGAGGAATAAGAGTAGTATTACCTAAAAATCCAAACTGGAATGTGATTTCGAATGATCCTCTTTAGCAATGGAAGAATGTCAATGTTACCGTCTACCTCGTTGTAGTTCAGAAGGCTGCATAGTTTAAGGAAATGGAAAAAGTTGGCATATCCGCGTAGCAAAGGTAGAGAGAGGGGGGCATCGGTAGAGTTACCTGCTGCACATAGACCAACTATAAGGTAGATTGGTTTGATTTGCTTGTAGTGCCTTTTGAACCTCGGGAAGGTTGAAGTAGAAGCGCCTCTCGTGGCTCATGCAGACGTCTACTCCAACACTGATCTTGGTAGCCTGCAACAGCGTATAGTGTTATTCATATTGTTGTATGAGGCATAGATTTAAAAAAAGATTCAAAGTTTACCAGTTTCTTGAGTCGTAGTTCTTGCTCTACAATAGATGGATAGCACACATCCAGAATAACATCATAGTTGTTAATATATTCACCAACAATCTCAACTGCCTCGGATATAGCCTCGTTGCAGGATTTGGACACATTGTGCGGGCTAGCAAATGTATAATCATTGAAGTCACAGTCATTCATAATGGCAAGTCCAACTTCATCTGAAATCATTCCATGTGACCAGAAGAATTCGTACGTTGCTGGAACATCACGATCAAGCCTCAGAAGCGGGTTGCCAATCTGGCCAAAGAAAAACAGATTAACATGTAATCAAGATTTTAGAAAATGCAAATCCAGCTAAAGTATCTTCTTACAGCAACACCCTTGATGTTGAACTTGAAGTCTTTAGAATGCTCGTTGTAGTTGAGAAGAGCAATAGCTAACTGCGGGATGTAATGCCCTGTTCCAACAAACCAAAGATAAGCTTGAACAAATACTAGTAACTGATACTATCTTCATCACTTCTATATGGAATTTTCCTTTGGTATGAGAGAGTTCTTACCGGCATAACTTTCACCCATGAGAAATAAATCTCGGGTTCGAAACGTAGGAAACTTTGTGTACCATCCCATCATGAACATGTGCATATCCATTGCTGCCATAGAACATAAAATTTGGTTCGAGTTATCCGTCCTACTCTACTCGTGCAATTCTTATTGATTATCATTAATTCGGTAGGAGCATGATTCAGATTGAAGTAGGCAGAGCAGTGAGCAACTTGCTACCTTTGGATGCATCGCCACATTTGTAGTCCGAGCTGGTATTTGAATACGACCACCCTACACCGGCTGGAGACTCAACAAACAGAAGATTCGATGCTATACAAAAGGAGAAGCAGAATTTGTTGGTTTAGCTTATAAAAAGTCTACAGAATCTGTCATTTTTAAGATGCTTAATCAGCCATACCTTTGTTCCAAGATTTTGAGTTAGCACGGAGGCTGCGGCCATCTCCTCTAGGAAAGAAAGGACCTAACTCCGTGAACGCACCTCCTCCCATTGATGAGCAACCCGGGCCTTAACACAAACAACACAGATACTAAAACTCAGAAACTGAATTAATGGAAGCTCAAGATTCAGTAAGTGATTAATCAAGACAGTTGTAACCAACATATTTCTTCATAATAAGGCCAAGGTCATAGATATGATCAAGGGGAACAAAAAACTATTTCTTGAGAATCCTTCATGGCCCTTTGGATACTACACCCGAATACCCGATCCACTGCATTATACGCTTTTTTTGCCCAAAAACAACACACACATACACCACCTTCCTACACCTAGTGCACTTGGTGAGTTTTTTCACCAAGACTGAACACAAAACCAGACACACTTACTGTGTGGTGAAAATCAAACACACACACACACACAGTGCACTGCAATAAGTGCTTTAATGTGAGTGATTTATACTTCATAGCCAAGAATAAGCACAGTTATTCCATCAACCAAAACTTCTCTGTTTTCACCAAAAACCAAAACACACACACATTCCTACACCTAAAGCACTTGGTGTGTTTTTCACCAAGAATGAACATACAACTAGACACACACACACACAGAAAGCACTGCAATAAGTGCTTCAATGTGAGTGGTTTATACTCCTACTTCATAGCCTAGAATAAGCACAGTTAGTCCATCAACCAAAACTCCTTCTCACACTAAAAATGAAAGACAACAATTTCAAAAAATTCCCATTTGTCATGAACTCAATTCATCATCTTCAACTCAAGAATTTTTATAAAACAGAACTGAAAAATAAGGGGAATTAAAAAATTAGCATATTCAGTCCTGCAAACATGAAAAATACTATCAATCTTTGAGAATTGCAAACAAAATTAGAGATAAAAATGCAAAATGTACCTCCATTGAGCCATAAAGTCAAGGGCTTGTGATGAGGATCATCAGCAGCTTCCACAAATTAGTAAAACAAACTCCTCCCATTTTTGACATCCACGTCGACATAGCCTGCATACTGCCTGAACTTCACCGGCTGCTGGCCTGGCAATTTCACTACCAGATCCTCCTCCGGGAAGCCATAACCACCAGTCCCAACACCACAGCCGCTGCTAGCCACCACATCTCAGACTCAAAAAATGAAATCAAGAAACCGCCTTTCCTCTGCATAAAGATGCAAACTTTAAGAAATGGGAGTTGCTAAGGAGTTGAGCTATTTAACTAAAGAGGGCACGTGAATTCTGGGGTGGGGCGTTTTTATCAAAGTGCAGAGCTGAAATTCTTCAGAGGGTAAAAATGGCTCTGCTCTCTTTTCCTTTCCTATACTATATATAGATACAGAGAGGTGTGTGCATAGTTGCGTGAGTTAATTACGGGCTTCTGCTGCCAGGAGTAATGGGTTTTTTGTTGTTATCTCATTGAATCACAATTCAGTAGAGAGTGGAATTGAATGCTCTGAGCCACAACGGCAGAGGGACGTGGTATACAGCATCCTCCTTGTTGGATACATGCGTCTCGCAACATCAAAACATAACGAGATGAGATGTTGAAGTGAGGGTGCATGTGAGTGCACGTGAGGGTCGCATGCATGGGATCGCATACCCCACAATTCAGTTAGAATTCGGGTATATATGCTGATCACTCTTCACACATGCAATCAATTTTAGAGTTCAATTTGAAACAAGAGAGAAACACAGAAGTGAGAGCTAGAGTTGCGGTTGTTCAATCTAAGTCAAGGATTGATAAGAGATCTCAGTGATCAAAGGGGCGAATTCTCAGCTGCATATCACGGTGTTTGGTGTTCTCGTTGTATAGATCTTGAAGTCGAGTTTCTTGAGAGATCTAGAAGAGAAAGATAAGTGTTCTTGTTGTGAATTCTTGTTGATTGATAGTTTGTAATCTCATTTCCATATTAATAGAAATCATTCGAGTTCTCCCGTGGATGTAGGCTGATTTTGGCCGAACCACGTATATGCGTTGTCATTTTCTTTTCTAGCTTATATCCTCATTCGCTCGTTTCATTTCTGCTGAAAAGGATTTCACACTCCTCACTCACCCACTGTGTGATGTGTGTGTGAAAAAGGAGGCCTCATCATCCACTCAACTTCTTTAAAACATCCAATATAATAACTTAGTCTCTCCATGTCACATTTAATAATAACATATGTGATTTTAGGAAATGTTATTTCATTTGAAAAAAATGTATATTTATATTATTATAAAAGAAATTTAAAAAAAAATTTAAATGTGACATTTTTTATGGTATAAACTAAAAAGAAAAGTGTGACATATTCTCGATCTTATTCGAAGTCATACATTTTTTTTCTAAAATTTTAGGGTAATAGAGACTTTTAGAACGACACGAGGAATAATTCATTATTGATAAAATAGAAGAGATGTTGAAAAATATTTAGAAAAGTAATTAGAGTATTATTAATGTATAATTAAGTCCTGATTAAAAAAAAGTTATCTATTAAATTTATGGATGGACCAAAATGTGAAAAAAAAAGTTATTTAAAATAAAAGAGATTAAATTTATGGTGGACCAAAATGTAAAAAAAAGTGTTCTTATAAAAATAGAGTAACATAAAATTGAAATTAATAATTGTTAAATGATAACATTATCATTATAGTGGAACTCAATGGTTAAACATTAATCTCTTTCATGCTATATCAACTCATTCATCATACCAAAATTATTAAAACACTAGAAATTGAAAAAATATCCTCACTCTCATATCGGGCTATAGAAGTGTTGAGTTTCAAATGAACACAAAAACTTGCGTATAAAATACGTTTGAAAAGACGCAGTCGATGAAAGAGAGAGATGGGGGGCGTGTATGGGTGTGTATAATTATGAGAGGCTGACCAGTCAAAAAAGAAGTGTAAGAGGAAAGGTATCTTCCCGCTTAAAATTTGTTTTTTTTAAATTCTGATATATCCAGACAGGGCCCACGTGCATCTTCCACAGTCGTATCTGTTGGAAAGATTGCATAGGATCTCCTGCACAAATCAAAGAGGAGATTAGATGGAATCAAGGAAGAAATCGGAGGAAATCAATCACAAGCAATTACGAAGGTTATATACATGTTTTACCTTGTTTAGGATATTACCTTGTATAGATTCTTCCTATGTCTACATAAACATGTAAATGCAGTGTGAATAATAACATAAAGAAATTCTCCCAATTCTTAATTGCCGAGACCTATTGCCGAGAAAATCAGGTCAAGCAAGAGTGTTACCATAGCCTTCAAGTTGAATGGCTTAAACTATCCATTATGGGCACGATTGATGAAAGTGTCCATAGGCGGCCGAGCTACCGCCACATAACAGGAACACCACCTCCACCACTACCGACGGAGAAGGGATATTCCGATTGGGAGGAGATAGACCTAATAGTCTTCTCCTGGATAATCGACAATATGGAAACCAGCCTCATCGCCGACTTCGCACATCATCAAACGGCGAAGGCACTGTGGGATACCCTCGCCGTCACGTTCGCAAGTTCAGCGGACCCATACCTAATATATGATCTGCGAGACAAGGCAAGCAAGATTATGCAAGGAGATTCGACATTAGAAGCGTACTGGAGCAGGCTGCACGGGGCATGGATCGACATCGATCGATGCCCTCAAAAAACCGTGAATTACTGCGACAAAAGAGTAGCACAATATCAAGATATCAAATCCGAATTAAGGCTGTTTAAATTTCTCACCGGGTTGAACGAGAAGTACGACTGGATCCGACGCGAGATCCTCAAGGAGGATCCCTACCCCTCAGCCGACGTAGCGTATGGATGGGTGAAACGGGAGGCGGCTCCACTCAAGATCATGTCGCCGGCATCCGATTCAACCTCCATCACCGTCGGTTCCGAGACATCATCGGGGATCGGATTCGGGTTCGGAGCGCGTGATTACCGCCCATCACAGCCACCGCAAAACAGAGCACAACCACCGATACCGCGCTCAGCCGCCAACCGCCGGGGAAACAACAGACCGGACAGATCCAAATTATGGTGCTCCCATTGTGGAATGCACAAACACACAAAGGAAACATGTTTCCAATTAGTAGGGTATCCAGATTGGTGGGAGGAAGAGAAAGCCGGGGAGGCTAAGGTCGCAATCGGGACCAACGGCGGAAGAGGCCGAAGCCAGACAGAAAGGAATCGAGAGGCGGTGGCATTCCAGGAGAAGAGACCTGATGCCGGTGGCCTCCCAACCGACGGTGGCGGGCGAGGCGAAGGCAGCGGCGGTGGAGGGAAGACGGCCGAGGCTATGGTAGCCGCTCTCAGATTGGACGGCGGCGGTGAAGGAGGTAAAGGGTTGGGGATTTCGATTCCTAACCCTAATACACACACCCTTGCTATTAAGTCCAAGAATCCTAAGAATTATGAAAATTACCCCCATCAGGATAATTATTCTAGAAATCGTCCCCAGCCTATCAATAATTGCGAAAATGACCCCATCATTTGCCAAAACTCATTTGCACCCTTGGAAAACTTATCATATGCATTTGAGGCCCAAAATTGTGATGTTGTTAATGACACCGGATGGATCTTTGACTGTGGGGCGACCGATACAATGTCTTTCGACAGAAATGATTTCTTGGAAATTCATAGAACTCCTAAGTCACATATAAAAACTGCAAATGGAGGGGTAACACCAGTGGAAGGGGCGGGAACTATAGAAATCTTTCCTAATGTTCATATTCCCAATTGTCTCTATGTGCCTAGATTATCTCAGAAGTTGATGTCAATTAGTCATGTGACTAAGGATTTAAATTGTACTCTACTCATGCACCCGAACTTCTGTATGTTGCAGGATATCCGGACGGGGAAGATTATTGGACGTGGCACTGAGCATCGTGGGCTCTACTTTGTGGATGAGATTGCTCGACGAGATGGTGCGGCGATGCTTGCTCACGGATCCACTAATCAAGATACTTGGCTCTGGCACCGTCGGATGGGCCATACCTCTCCGGGTTATTTAAAATCCTTATTTCCTAAACTTTTTGTTCCGAAAAACTTCTCGTGTGAAGCATGTGTTTTGGCCAAGAGCCACCGAAACTCGTTTAAACCAAATGATACTCGTGTTGACACTGTTTTTTCCCTAATTCATTCTGATGTGTGTGGCCCAGCACCTATAGGAACTGCTTTTGGTTTTAAATACTTTGTGATATTCGTTGACGATTGCAGTAGAGTTACTTGGGTTTATTTTATGAAACATAAATCTGAAGTGTATAACAAATTTGTGCTGTTTTATAAAATGATTCAAACCCAATTTCAAACGTCTGTTAAAATCCTCAGATCTGACAATGGGGGGGAATTCTTAAACAGCTCCATGAATAAGTTCTTTGACGAAAATGGGTTAGTTCACCAGACTTCGTGCTCCCACACACCAGAACAAAACGGGGTAACGGAACGGAAAAATCGAATCATCCTTGAAATGACCCGAGCCATCTTGTTTGACTCAAAGGTACCCCCATCTTTTTGGCCTGAAGCCGTAGCCACCTCAGTTTACCTTCTCAACCGACTTCCCACAAAAATACTAAACCGGAGAACACCTCTAGATCACCTTTCCACCTTAACCAAAATTCCCTCCGTCTTATCCTTACCACCAAAAACCTTTGGTTGTTCTGTTTATGTCCACGTTCCCAAGCATGAAAGAAATAAATTTTCCCCATGTGCGATCAAATGTGTTTTTATGGGTTACGGGATTAACCAGAAGGGCTATAGATGTTATGACCCCAAAACCAAATGGATTATTACCACCATGCACTGCAACTTTCTTGAAACCGAATTCTTCTACCACCTTGGGACTCAGAGGGAGAGTGTGAGACAGGGGGAGACCCAAGAAAACGACTCCCTTCGGTGGTATGTGCCAAGTAACTTTGATTCGGATCTAACAGAGCAAGCTGGCACCATTCCTGAGCCGATCCAGTCAGCAGAGACGACCCCTACAACGCTTCCGCCGCGCTCCTCTAATCCAACCGTAACGGAATCCGAGGTAACTTCTAGTCCGAATCATGACAGTTCAGATATTGTTCCTGACCCACTTAATACAGAAGAGGAAGAAGATACTACTATTGATCAGGATACATGACAGTACGTGCTTCCCCCACGAAGTACGAGGGGAATTCCGCCAAAGAGATACTCCCCGGAGCGGATAGGGAGGAAGAACAGATACTCTGTGGCCAACTTCGCCAACGCCAACATATCCAAAATGGCGAAGGCATTTCATGCAGCCCTGTGCGAAGAGGAGATTCCCAGAACCTTTGAAGAAGCCTTCAAAATCAAGGACTGGATGGAGGCAATGCTCGTCGAGATGAGAGCGCTGAAACGGAACGGCACTTGGGAGGTAGATTCCTTACCCGATGGTAAACATACAGTTGACTGCAGATGGGTCTTCACAATCAAACGGAGACCTGATGGGAGTATTGAGAGATACAAGGCTCGATTGGTGGCAAAGGGGTATACGCAAACTCAGGGAGTTGACTACTCAGAGACATTCTCTCCAGTTGCAAAAATGAACACGGTAAGAGTCTTACTGTCTATTGCAGCAAACAAAGACTGGCCACTTCATCAATATGACGTCACGAATGCGTTTCTACATGGAGAATTGAAGGATTCGATCTATATGGAGGCACCACCGAGCTTCACAGAAGAATTTGGACAAGGCAAGGTTGCAAGGTGTGCAAGTTGAGGAAGCAGTCCCCAAGAGCTTGGTTCGGGAGATTCACGGAGGTAATGAAGCAATACGGCTATCGGCAGAGTAACTCCGATCACACCTTGTTCATCAAACGATGAGGAGAAAAGATCACCTGTCTGATAATTTATGTAGATGATATGATAATTACAGGGGATGATACAGATGAAATAAACGATCTCAAGGGACATTTGACTATAGAATTTGAGATGAAGAATCTAGGAGACCTCAAGTATTTCCTTGGGATTGAAGTGCTCAGATCTGGAAGAGGAATCTTCATTAGTCAACGAAAGTATGTCCTTGATCTCTTGACGGAATTAGGAATGCTCGAGTGCAAACCAGCGGATACTCCTATGGTTCAGAATCATGGCCTTCAAATAATCAACGGAGCATCATCAACTGATAGGGGAAGATACCAGAGGCTAGTAGGGAAGCTTATATATCTATCCCACACTCGGCCTGATATTGCATATGCAGTTGGGGTACTCAGTCAGTTTATGCATAACCCACAGAACGAACATTGGGAAGCAGCACTTAGAGTAGTGCGCTACCTAAAAGGAACCGCTGGGCATGGAATATTGTGTCGGAAGAATGGACATCTCGACATTCATGGATACACAGATGCAGATTGGGCAGGAAATCCGGTAGATAGACGATCGACTGGAGGATACTTTACGTTTGTTGGTGGAAATTTGGTCACTTGGAGGAGCAAGAAGCAGAAAGTAGTGGTTCTATCGAGTGCAGAAGCGGAATTCCGAGGCATCAAAAGCGGACTCACGGAAATCCTTTGGCTTAGGAGGGTAATGAAGGAACTGAATCTCGAATCACAGAAGACATGCAAATTACTCTGTGACAACAAGGCCGCAATTAGTATTTCAGAGAATCCGGTGCAACATGATAGAACCAAACACGTCGAAATTGACCGACACTTCATAAAGGAGAACCTCGAAGAGAAGATAGTAGAGATCCCATATGTGAAGTCCGAAGACCAACTAGCTGACATCTTAACCAAAGCCGTATCTGCCAAGAACTTTCAAGAAGTTTTGAGCAAGTTAAGCTTCGGAAATCCCATCGCTTAACTTGAGGGGGAGTGTTGGAAAGATTGCAGAGGATCTCCTGCACAAATCAAAGAGGAGATTAGATGGAATCAAGGAAGAAATCGGAGGAAATCAATCACAAGCAATTAGGAAGATTGTATACACGTTTTACCTTGTTTAGGATATTACCTTGTATAGATTCTTCCTATGTCTACATAAACATGTAAATGCAGTGTGAATAATAACATAAAGAAATTCTCCCAATTCTTAATTTCTACATTATCAACCCAAGGATATATCCCCCTTAAATCTTAATGGATGGTCATATAAACTACAGAAAAATTAAGTTAATTGTAGAACCTTTTATTATTAAAAACTACATTTTCAATCATTTGAGCAAAAATTTACTCTCTCCGTCCGCAAATAGGAGTCTCATTTTTTCATTTTAGTCCGTCCATGAATAGGAGTCTTGGTTCACTTTTACCATAAATGATGCTAATATGGTCCACATTTAACTAACTCACAATTTGGTCCGTCCCACAATAATTGTCACGCTTCATTTTTAGCATAAATGGTAGTAGGTCTCATATTTTACTAACTCATTTTACTCACATTTTATTATAAAATTAATATACAAAAGTGAACATGATATTCTACTAATTTTTTTAATCCACTATTCTTTAAGTATATTTTTTAAAACTCATACTCACAAAATGTGACCTGCTAATCAAATTATTTTAAAATAATAATTAATTATTCTTGGCCATGAATAGTGAGGTCCACGCACATAAAAGCTAAAGTTGTAGCTGCTGCCTTGTTTATAATACTAGAAAATATAGTAAAGTTAAATGAACACATTATTATCAACGTATTTTTCAATTTTAGCTTTTTGAGTGAAAGTTTAATTCAATTCTTGGTTACATTCACATGTAGCACAGGACCATATGATATAAGTCGAATGTTTAGACAAAAGTATTAACATCAATTTTCTTTGTCTTTTTCTTATCCCTATTTTTTTTTCTTAGAAGGAAAAAAGTAGTTGCATCTACTAGCTACTAGTACAATAGAAAAATTCTTTAAAATGACAAAGGAAATTAAGGAAATACAAAGTAACTAAATAGACGTGTAAAATTGTAGTACTACTTGTACAGATAATTGAAGTATAATTTCCTGCAATTTTGTTTACTAACAAAGTAATCAAACAGGTATCAAATTAGCAATTATCTCAAGTTTAATCACTAAACAGTAATTCAGCATATGAGTATGACCGACAAAAACAAGAACCGAGCTCTATTAGTTTTGTGATTTGTCACTGTAAATCTCAAATTTTAAATCCAATTGCCACCAAAACCAAATTGGATAAAATGCTAAAAGAAGTTAATACAAGTCATTAGATTTGTGCATGTTAGAAAGAGTATCATTGGATACTTTAGCTTTCTGCTACATAAATTATTATAATGAGTCAGACATTTTTATAAAAAGTGTTCAAGCAAATTACTAAAAAATACTTAGAATGCAGAAAAAAGCAAAAAAAAAAAAAAAAAATTGGCCAATGATGTGCTGCCGCTAAAAGAAGCCATTGTATATAAAAATAACTTTGAGAAAGCAATTATTAATCCAAAAAAAGAAAAGATTCAAATTTTAGAAATCTTTTAGTGCGATAGTACTATAAATTAGTCGTAAATGCAGAAAAGGAAAACCCACTTAACACATTATTTTTAATTCAAATAGCCTCCCAACTTTTTAGAGTCTACTTTTAATTGTCTACATGGTTGTTTTTAGCTTAGGATTCCATTCCAAAATTCAAATATATTTTTAAAAGGATAACAATTAATGACTTTTCAGGTGATGAGCTATTATCTAATAGACTAATATGCAGTAAATTGAGAACAATAAATCTATAAAGTTTGACCCCGTCCAAATTTGAAATGATTATACTACTACTACTATAAATCTTACATTAACATATACATATTGTTTCCAAATCCAAAATCTATAGATGTAAAAAAGTAAAAGAATATTTTCAATAAATAATACTATAAATTTTGTTTTTAATAACACTTTCAGGAGTTCATTTAAACTTATTCCAAGTCAAACATTTTATGGAGTATCATTTTTCCATAAGAAATTGTCTTAAATTGGGTAGCAATTATCCCAAAAGAAGGGATAATGGACATGAAGAAGCCCAAAAAATTCCCATAATTATTTTGTAGTACAATACAATAAATGGAAAAGTTCAAGATATGCGTTGGTTGCACCCAAAAGAACCCAAAAAATTACACCTACTTGCCATTCAGTCTTATTAAAGCCTCTCTCCGAGACAGTGCCCATATCATTCGCCTTTTGTGCGGGTCAAAACTTACCCGGCAAGGAATCTCGCTACCCTACTACCGATATAATTACGGCAGCCGTTCTACATGGCTTCAGTAGTCGTTTCGAAAAGCAACTTTTCATTTACACTAGTACATTTGTGAATCCAAAGGAGTGATTTTTACATATCAGAAAATAATCGAACTAACCGTAGTGAATCCAAAGGAGTGTTCAATCTCCACTCTTTCTGCTTTTTGCTAAGTGGCCTTCCCTTCCCAGATTTTTCTCTATTCACCCTTACATCTGCTAAACCCCATGTGCAGCACCTCGTTTCAGTATTGTAAGAAATAAGCCTAAAGACGCCATCAACCTCCGGTGACAAACCACTATCTGTCACTTCTGCTATGTACTTCACATATAAGTTACGATCCTTAAACCGTTCGAGATCTTGAGGGACCTGGACAACCCTTTCAACGCCCGGCGAAGACACCTGAAAAGAAAAGATCATGATAGGTAAGTTATTCTAGATTTTGTTGATAATGTTAAAAAGAAAAGTTGTTTGTTGATCTTATCGATAGGATGATACAAGCTTTCGCCTTTCATGGATTCTAAACCACTATGCATACAAATGAAGACCATAACTAGATGATCAGAAATTTGGATATTAAATCTTGATAACCGCTAACAAGAGTAAAAGATCACAATATGATTACAAAATATTACGTGAGATAGTAACATTTGGCAGGCTGCAGTTGCTGAAAATTTAGAGGGAACGGGTAAAAAACGATGTACTCATTTATTTGAAAGCGTGATTCAATCAGTAATCTATATAATGTGTGATAAAAAGAACGAAAAAGATGAGATAAATGACCTCTAGAGAGATATTTTGAGGAATATCTCCAGTAGCTTCGGCTTCATCAAGCCGCATTCTATATGCTGTTGTGAAAGCGTCAATATCTGTCATGTTGGGAGAGCCAGACCTGTGAATTTTATCAGGACAACGACTTATGATTCCTCGATGAAAAGTGGTCTTAAAATAATATTGACGTGAAAACAGGCACATGCACACATAACATAAAACACTAGAATGAACTGAGAACACATGAACCTCAAGGATTTTATGAACTTTGGTTTTTCATCACATAAATAGAATAGAAAAGACAATGCAGATTAACAGAACAAAGAATGAACTGTGTTAAGAAGATTAGTTGGTAGTAAAGGATGGGATGTGCAAGAAATGGTCGGTGGTGTTTAAAGCCAAGAAGTACAATTAACAAGAAAGATTTTTCTGGGGAGCAAAGTTAATTGGCCTAACTTCACAATGTTGAAAGCATTCAACAATATTAATCTGGCTAGAGATCTCAATCATAGAGCCCATATGTTTTACAAGCCCTGTCTGGGGGAGATTGAAGCACATTACTCTAGTCATAAGTCATAACCTGATATGCTTAACAGGACGGTGTAATAAATAAAGGCGTTCTGTAATAAAATAAGAACATTAACATACTTCAACCTACGGTGCATAATGCATGCATACATGTGTAACATGATTAATAATTTCTTACTTGTTAGTAAGTCTCTCTATGCGAACTTTAATAGTGGCATTTAGCTGCGTCCTAAATGCATATATACCAAGTTCCCCATCAAATGAAAGACAGACTTCTTCAGCAATTTTGAAGGCTTTTTTATCCCATTCTGTTCCAGCAAGTGAGATTCCACCACCTCCAGCTCCATCCCCTACCTTCAATGTGAAAGGAAAACGGAAAAGTAGCTTGAGCTTCGTATAAAATGTGAAATCCTTTTCTTCAATGAATGAATATTTCCATAAAAGGAAGAAAAAAGTTCGTATAGCACGTGATTTCATCATCTACATAAATCATGAAATACAGTCGAAAACAAGTGTTACCCACCGATGGTTCAGCCTCTTCTTCAAAATACTCATCATCAAAATAACCATCATCGTCTAGTAACTCATCTGCACGATCAAGAGTAGATGTAAACTATGTAACGTGTCATTGCTAGAGAAAACAGCATTTATCAAATCAATAATATATGATATAGTAACATAAATATGAACTCTTTCGAATTCCATAAGTTTCACAAATACAAACAAAATCGAGACCAATTTCTTCACCCTAAACCCAGCTAAATACAGACTAAATGAATCTAAAAAATAGAGTTTACCCTTTAAACAATAAATATTCGTTGCATAAATCAATAATCTTCCAACATTCACAGTTACAAGCAATTCTTTCAACACAACATATATGCAACAGAGTAACTTTTACTTAACATTCACAAAATGAAATAAATTTGCCAAAAAAAATAGGGGTTATCACTTATACTACTAGTATTGATTAAAACGAAGAATAAATAAATACCATCAAGCAGAATGTCTTCTTCTAAGTCGTCATCCATAAATACTTCTTCAGTAATAGAAGGACTCAAAACTGGCTCCGAGCCAGAGTTCTTCTTCTTTGCAAATGCAACGAGGGGAACTTGAGGAATATTCCGAAGTGAGGAAGGACTAAACGGGAAGGACGAAGTAATAAAGCGCATAGCTGGGGGAATTATTGAAACAGCAGAGCGCGATCGCACGCAGTGATGGCAGTTTAGGGTGATTGCTTTCATTCTGGAGGGGAAGTTTTCTCCAGATTACTGTGTTCAGAATGATGGAGAAGAAATCAAATGAATGGTTTATCCTCAAACGACACCGTTGCATCGTCGTCTATTGGGAGTTATGTTACTGGATGGAGTATATTATTTAAATTATAGTAATAAATACAAATAATTCTACTACTATACTATAATAATTCCACTAAAAACTAAGAAAATTAAGTATATACATTAAAGAGTTATAATACACAATAGTATGTCATATAAAAATATTCGGTTAGTATAAACATCCTACTGCTAAAATTTATGTGCAACTAAATATCAATTCATTACTTAGAATGAAATCAAGCAATTGCCTCACAACTAATAACTCCATAAATTCAGTATAATTATAAAACTAATTTAGTTGGCTACTAATAACAGGTTCGAACTTATACAAATATTTAAGAAATTTGGGTCTAAATAAATAAATTTTCAATATTCTGTTTTTTATGATAATTGAAAGTTGATGCAGTCAGAATTCATGTAAAAAACAAGAATTGAGTAAGAAATCGATGTGACAATCACCCTATTTATTACTCCCTCCGTTCCATAGTAGTGGAGTCATTTTGCCATTTTGGTACGTTCCATAGTAGTGGAGTCATTTCCCTTTTTAGTAAAAGTTAACA
The DNA here is from genome assembly GCF_004379255.2 of Salvia splendens. Taxonomy (NCBI): domain Eukaryota; kingdom Viridiplantae; phylum Streptophyta; class Magnoliopsida; order Lamiales; family Lamiaceae; genus Salvia; species Salvia splendens. The sequence goes on along the minus strand of NC_056033.1, from coordinate 6,594,967 downwards.
CATTTCTTCTCACTTACTTTACTCTCTCTTATTTTATTCTCTCTTCATCTCTCTACTTTCTTAATCTCCGTGCCGAAAAGAAATGCCCCCACTACAATGGAACGGAGGGAGTATATACTAGTACTTTCTCCGTCCGCCGCGAAAACTATAAATATATGGCACTTTAGGGTGTCCACTTAGTCCCGCCCCAGTTTTTGTTCATAACCCCAGTTTTTTTATCCATAGCCCAAAAATTTTGTTCCGTCACTATAGTGGACACTTCCAATGGCCCCCAAATTTATAATCAAATTTCATTTTAAAATGATTTTAGTTTCAATCAAGTATAATTAAAATCATCGCAGTGTAAATAATTAGAAAACGAGGTAATTGGGGCCGAATATTCGTTGTATTGCAAAAGGGTAAAATTATAGTACAATGAATATTTAAAATAAAATACAACTAAAAACTCCGACACCGAGTCGGCTTCCTCGTCGTCTTCTTCTTCTTCTTCTTCTCCTCCTCTTCCTCCCTCGCTGCTGTCGGCTGCGGTTTCCCCAGGAGCATCATCAGCCAACCCTAGCCGACGCTCAATCCGAGTGATGAGCTTCTTGTAGATGTTCCTGACGTACGGGTCATCGGTGGCTACGTATTTGCTGCATACGTCCTGCAGTTGTGGCATCAACTGCAAATCTATGTTATCCCTCAAGACCTCGTGGGGAACTTGCACCATGTGCTGTGGGATTGGGGCGGGCTAGGGGATGTGAGATCCAGACGCGGCCGACGATAGGCGGGAGGCCCTTCTAGCCCCTCTGGCGCTGCGGATAGAGGCATGTTGTCCCGGGGGCCGTCCTCGCCTAGTGTGTGTAGCGGCTGGCTCTTCGACTTGCTCGTCGGGCTGCTCGAACTCGTGCGAGCCGCTTCCGCTGCTGTAGTCCCCGGCAAGGTTGTGCCTTGTACGCTTCGGCCCATGAGCTGTATTGACCTCTTGCGCGCAGATGGCCTTGAATTTCGGACAATCCGCGAGGATTCGATACTCCTCCCACATTGTGAACTTCGGCCAGCCCTCCGTGTTGTATTGGCCCAGCGACAAGGCCCTCACGTCAGTTTCGCTTCGGCCACTCTCAGCGTGGAGAAGGTTGTTCTGGTATATGCACGCGAACCGCTTGGTACCCAGCAGAATCCTACCCCACTTTTTGTGGATCTGTTATGGGTTGCGCTTTACGGCGCCGTCGGGTTTGGACTCGTCGTACGCCATCATGACGCGCCTCCAAAAGCTCCCCTCGGTTTGATCGGTGCCCACTACGAGGTCCGATGTGATGGCATCCCACGCCCTCGCCACGGCAATGGACTCCGCTTTGGTGTAGAGCTTGCTCCGTCTGGAGCCAGAGCCACCGCTACCGCCTACGCCACTGCCCTCGCCACCGCCACTGTCGACGCCGTTGCCTGAGCCGCCACCGGAGCCACCGCCGCCACGGGTGCCGCCATTGCGGCCACCGCCCGCGCCCTTGCCAGAGCCTCGGGTCGGAACGTGCATTTCCACCTGTGCTGCCGGCGTATCCGGGACGCCGGAAGTGAGCAGACCCATCATAGTATCCAGTGCGTCTTGATCTGCTTCGGTGAAAGGAGATTGGCTGGATTGGAAAGGGGACTCCAGACGCGGCTGGTTAAGTGCGTCGAGGTTGGGTCTGTAATCTCCAAATGCGGAGCGACTCAAATTCCGCTGAAAAAGATGGGGGGCGTTGGAGAAGACCTCCACGACTGAGATGGAGGAAGGTTTGGACTAGATGCCCACGGCGGGGGAGATTGACTCCAACTCCACGGCTAGGACGGAGCCCTGCCGTATCCGGACGGCTGAGAAGGATAGTCGTCCTATCCCGACGGCCGAGAAGGATAACCGTCATATCCCGATGGCTGTGAATGATAGCCGGCCAACGGCCGTGAAGGATTGCCGCCATAGCCCGATTCCTACGAGTCGGGTGATTCGTCGTCTCCACCGTGCATTTTTAGAGAGTGAAAGTGTAGATAGTGAATGGATGGATTGTGTGAAAATGGTGAAAAAATAGGTGGTTGAGAGTGGTATTTATAGAGGTAATTAAAAAATATTAAAAAATCCACCGAGGACAGCTGGCGCGCCTATAGCCGCGGCGAAAGGACGTCCGGCGCATCCTCGCCCTCGTTTCGCCGAATGCCCGTTCGCCGCCTACCGCCCCCATTTCCTCGTCCGCCCCGGGACCGCCCCGCCGGGGCTATAGGCGCGCCGGTCCCATAGTGGACACTCTTAGGGTGTCCACTATAAGGCGGACACCAAATAACCCCGCCCCAGTTTTTGTCCATAACCCCAGTTGTTTTGTCCAATAGCCCCAAAATTTTATAATCAATTTTTATTTTAATGTTTCAAACAATTATGAATAAATTTATCGGACTATACGTAATTAGAAGAAAACGACTATAGTGAAGAAATTAAAATTAAACACTAAATTTTCGTCGTATTAAAGTATAGGAAAAATTATACAACGGAAATTTAATCTAGTGCAAATCACAAAGGTGTTCACATTGCGCCGCCACCTCCCCTACGTGCCCACATTTCTTCAATCAAATCGGCCTGGAGTGTGGTATGTGATGTGGTCATGCGCATATCAGCGAAACGGGGGTTATCTACAAAGTAATCAGTCATTAGATGCTGGTGCGCACCAACGTGATCTCGTTGGATGGTCCGCCGAAGAGTAATCACACGAGGGATCCCAGCCTCCGCCTCCTCCGCCAAGCGCGCCGCATCCTCCTGGGCGGCCTGGTGTTGCACCTGTTGAATCAGAGCATTCTACGTGTCTTTCCACAAATTGTCCATTTCTGACCACAAATTCTAGTGAGAAAAAGTTTGAGTGGTGAAGAGTTGGAATAGTGTGAAAATAATGAATGGAATGGGGTATATTTATAGGTGAATTAAATTGAATTAAAAAAATCTCCGTCCACCGGCGCGCCGAGCACCGCACCACTATAGCAGCCCTGCCTATTTGCCGCGTCCGCCCCGGATTAGGCGCGTCCTCGCCCCAAAGTCACCGCATGGCCGTCCGCCCCAAATTTTGTCGTCCGCCTCGGGGCGGAAGTTGCCCCCACTATAATAGCCCCGAGACCACCCCGGCGGGGGCTATAGCCGCAGCTATACCATAGTGGACACTCTTATCGACCGAAGAGACAAATAAAGAGGTATGAATAAACTGGTCTATTTCTGATAGTGAGACTATGTCTAGACTAACAGTAGAGCATAGATTCCCCCCTAGCTTGGTTTCCATTAATATATATCTCCAGTGGCTAAGCCAAAAGCAGATTACTAATTTGTTACAGAGCAAATGGAGAACCGAATAATACATACAAGTTTGCTTATCCATCCGAGTTCAAACAAACAAAAAAGTGCACAAGGTAAGACTCAGTTGAGTTTCAGCGGCTTCCAACAGCTGCCTGCGGTTCCATCACCATCTAAACATATTCAATGCGCCGCTACAACCACGTCTGCAGAACATAACAAAGAATCAAGCGATGTTGATATTCTGTTAATGCCTAGCATAATCACTAAGCATATGAAACTGATCTCAGATTTCGACTTCCTCTATATGCAACGTGACTAAGATTGGTTGATGTACAAGTTAAGAGATGAGATTTTCACAGGATTGTAAGTGTATATGAAACACAAAACTAGTAAAGAATTGAGGGCTTACAGGATGAAGCCATGTCCAACAGGGGAAGAACCATCATCTATTCATCTTCTTCAAGAGATCCTGCTTCCTTGACATCCACAGTGAAGTTATACTCTTGATCACAACCTAGATAAGAATCACACATAAAATATAGTGTGTATGTCTTTTTTCCAGGTTCGGCAGGTGCATCAAAGTCGAGTTTCACCCTGGACTTCCTCTGGAAAGTCACCCTTTTGATAGCGAGCAACTGATTAGTTTTGGTATCACCAACCACCAACCACCATCCCTCTTCTTTTGCTTTAGGATATCTGGGGGCGTCAACAGGTCCTGCCTCAGTTCTTCCTTCGAGATCCCGTTCGAGATTGACTTGTACATAAACCTTCTCTCCACTTGTGGCGTTCTCACTGTTCAGCACATCATAGGTCAGATCAATGTTAGGGAAGCGATTACAGAACCGAGCAATGTCCATCAGCTGTGTATCAGAGATTTGCAATAGCTCCCGCCTCTCATCATCCTCCATTTCCAACAGATCGAAGATTGTCTCAATATTTTTCCCAGGATTTTCCTGGCACCGCTTAGCCAATTCCTTGGTGAAGTGAGGAAGTTGCAGAAGCATAGAATCACGCTCCCACATTCCCTGAGTTACCATCTGACTTACTTCCATGGCAAGGAGGGCCAGGCTAAGCCAGCCATTGCTTGAAATTACATCAACCATGGCCTGAAGAAGCCTGCTTGCATAGATAAGCACCTCCTGCTGGTCAGAAGACAAATCTCCTCCAATTGTCTGCCTGGAGAAATGGGCTTGCAGTAGAGCATTTGCTTTGACATTTGGATCCGTGTACTTGGGATTTTCAAAGGAGAAGCGTTGATGATGGATTAACCTTCTTATCAACTCTTCTTCTCCAGGTCTTATTGGAAGCTGCTCATACTCCGAGGCTGAAGCCAGGATTTCCAAGAGACCCTTCATCTTTGTTTTAGAAGTCAGAGAAGAGCTGAAGCGCTCAATTGTTGTGTAACTAATATAGTAATAAGAAGCAATCAGGCCAAGATTTGCAGGAGCCAGTAAAAAGTCATCCTCGACTTCAACACATTTACTCGCTTCAAGATCACTGATGGTGCTCTCCACGAGCTCAGACAGGTGATCTGAGAGATGCCTGTGACTAACACCTTGGAGATTGTAATAGTTTGGGTTCTGAGTCAGCCTTCGGTAGATAAATGTCCAAGTGAGGTAGTCCACCGCATCCTGCTTGTTTTGTATGACCCCGACCACCACCTCAGCGTTTAGATTATCGTGCAGATAATGATGCAAATGGCTTTCAACCGGGAAAGCTTCATAGAGGAACTTCTTGTAATAATCCTTGCGCGGTGCATGACAAAGGATGACACATTTTCCAGAATTATCTACAAGCGGTCGACTGGCATGACCCATCATCTGCAGTAAATCAGTGACTGGATAATCACTATGGGCATTTTCTCTGCCATCATAGTACTGTGTTCCCATAACCACCACCAGATGAGCCGACAGAGGGACTCCCCAGCACATTGTACTGCTCATCACACAGACTTGGATGCAACCTGTCTCAAACAATGTCTTCACTATATCCTGATCTGTACTGCTTAGGCCTTCATGCAAATAACCCACACCAAACTGAATAGTCTCCTTCAACATAGGTTCCTTAATGTTGGCAACAAAAGGATCCAACTCTTCTGAAGACTGTAATAAGAATAATGGTTTTTGTTCACTATCCACACTTGAATATGTCATCAAGTCCACTGCAGTCATACGGGCATGCTTCCTCGTAGGAACAAATACAATGGCAGGTTTCCCATTCTTAGCATGCTGCACAATTGCTGTATAGGTAGGTTTTGTCATGGCTTGCATCCTTGCTTCAAAATTTGTAATGTCAACGCCCTGGATGTGAATTTCCAAAGGTACGGGCCTAACAGTTGGAGGGAAATTGAAAAGACCGTGGGATGTAGCGCCAATCCATTCTCCCAAATCCTTGGCATTTGCAAGAGAACTTGACAGGGCAACAATGCGAATCTTGTTCTCCAGCTGACTAGCAATGTACCTCATCCTAGAGACGATGACCTCCAGGATTGGCCCACCTTGACCCCCAATCAAATGAAGTTCATCAACAATGAACACACTAACCTGCTGAACATGCTTCCTTTGTTTCCACCGTCGAGATAAAGCATCCCATTTCTCAGGAGTGCTTATGATTATTTGACCTTTCTCGAGAAGTTTCAAGTCTGTTGCAGTCTCCCCAGTTAATTCAACCACCCTCATTCCAAGACCCTCTCCAAATTTTTTCTTCCAATCCTGATACCTTTCCTTTGCAAGAGCTTCAATAGGTGCAATATAGACAGCCCGCAGGGTACTTTCAGGTCCCTTTTGATGATTTCTCAAAATAGCAAACTCGGCACATATGGTCTTCCCACTGCCAGTCGGTGCAGCAACCAGCACATTGTCATCTGAGTTATACAAGACAGTGAAGACCTGGGTTTGGACAGGATTGAAATGCTTGAACTGGTGATAGAGGGACTCATAAGCTGGATTCCTCAGTGCTGTAACAGGTAGGGGCTGCAAATCAAGTAACTCAGTTGGAGGAGGATATTTCTCTGGCAAAATGAGGTGTCTGAAAGAAACCGGGAGAACAGTCTGTGACCCTAGCCACCTATCAGACACAACATTGATGAAATATTGTGGAGGTAGTGGTTCATGTATAGGAACAGTGAAACTAAGCGTGTGATCGTCATCTATATACTGTTTCTTCAACATAAAATATTCATGATGAAGAATATGCTCCCCATCATTATCCTCAATAATGATCCAAAAGGGCTCCACATAGCCATGGATCTTGTCATCCCACTGGAAATCCGGTGTAATTGTCAGTTCAACCTTCAAAATAGAGCGAGTAATGGGCTGAACATGTGCAACCATGTTAAGTTTTGGGAACTGATGAATGCATCTATGAAGTGTTCTTCCCATTTTAGGGAAACGGATAAGTTCTCCGATCTCCTGCGAAGAGAGATCATAGTACCTTTCCCAGGACAAATCTTTCTTTTCCAACTTCATCAAGATTTCATTTGGAATACCATGGAATTGACGAAGTGGTGTCTGCACGCTCCACATTCTCTTGCCTATCATTTTACACAGTTTTAGGGCCTTCTCCGCCAATTGTGCCCATCCCCTTTTTACTACTATCTCAAATAGGGCTCGCATCAGACGTCCAGCACTCTGCAAAGCAATCAAAAGTTAGTTAGAACTAGTAACTGACAGAAGCACAAGATGATCATCCCTGTTTAAAACACACGAAATGTAAAGAAAGAAAAGAGGTATACCTGAGTGATATAAACCATATCAGATGTCAATGATAGTCCTTCAAGCTTCAACTGGGAAATATAAGCTTGAAGAAGAACATTAATTTTGGCACTAGGTTCCTCAAGACTCTCTTTGATTGGTATTGGGACACGGTCTAAAAGCTTGACCAGCTCCATCTTCTCATCTTGTCTCACAGAGACATACTTGAACTCTTCACTGAGGGAGAACAGACGACAAAGCTCAATATCACCCATCGTGGGCTTCAAATGCTCATTATATGTTGAGATAGTCCCATGGGTTATATAGTAATAGCTAGCAATGCGACCCAAGTCAGTGACCTGGAAGTATCCACTTTTTCTGTCATACTTCACCAGATTATTCTTGTCCAGTACCGTTGCAGCTGAATGAATCTGAAAAGGGGGAAACATTATCAACAGGTCAAAAAGCCATCCTTACAAGTTCAACAGACCAAATAACCCTATACTGAATATTATTGAGGTAAATCATAATGAACCATGCAGAATTCAACAAGGTAACACTATCTTTTTATTCTTTGGTCCACAGTGGAGGACACTGGGAGCCTATAGATCTGTAAATAATACCAAAACCACAACCAATTGGCAAGTGCAGTATGCCTCATTCATGTAAAATATTATTATTGGACCCAATAATGATTACACTATCATCAAGTTCAAATGATTGATTTGCTAACATAGTATTATAACCTCATACACATCACCTCCTAAGACAAGTATCTTAGTAAACTGCTACAACTCAAATTAGAGAAACAAAAGTACAAGGCCTCAACCTCCTGAGTCTTGTCTACCACCCAAAAAAAGGAGCAATCAGAAAAGGCAAAACAAGGATATCATATCCTATCCTATCTACAAAAGGTGCAATCTGCATTTAAGTTTTCTATTAAGCTCAAAATAAATGGCCATATAATACACATTGCAAAACAAAATATTAGAGATAAGAAAAGAGTATGTTAAAGCTTACCAGATCAGCTCTCCTTTCCTCCAAGGTTTCATCTGTGTTCAGAACATCAGCTGCCAAACCATAAAGCGTAGGATTACGCACCATTCGAACAAAAAGGTAAGTGTATGAGAGCCATTTGCATGCTTCTCTAGCATTCTGTACGCTACCAAGGACAATTTCTGCATTCAACTGATCAGCCAATTTTGAAATAAACTGGCTTTCAATAGGTAGCTGTTGATTCATCAATGATAGATAATATTGCAACTCACTATGCCCAGTTATAATTATTCCTTCACCATAAGTGTCATATTGAGGCCTTCCGGCACGGCCAAGCATCTGCATGACATCTAGAGGACTCAACTCAGTCCATGCTCCTTTTTCAGGATTGTAAATTTGAGTACCTTTGATAATAACAGTATGAGCAGGCAAATTAACACCCCAAGCTAGAGTTGCAGTGGAGACCAGGACCTGCACATGCCCATCTGCAAAAAGCTCTTCAACAATTTGGCGATCAGCTCTAACCATCCCAGCATTATGGATCGCAAACCCATAAGGTAATAGGTCCTTAAGATCACTGCTCTTAACTAGCTCTGTATGAGACTGGAGAATTTCTCGACTTGCACTATCCTCCTTCAAGAATTTACTCAGAGTATCGTTAGCAAGGGCCGTGTCACGAATTGCGCGAGCAGTTTTCGTCGTCTCTTTCCGCGAGTGCACAAAGATTAACACCTGATGCTTTCCAGCGACATTGATCACCTTCTCATAGCAAACATCATTCATCAATTGAAATCTTTGCAAAGGTTTCTTAACTGTAATCCCGACATACTGCTGAGCCAAAGGAACAGGACGATAGCTATTATCAAAGTGGAACAGCCCCTTGTCTAGTTTAACTCGTAAAAATATTGCAACATCTTCATAATTTGGAAGTGTGGCAGATAACCCAACAAGCCGAATGTGCTCTTTGGTGGTTTCAATTTGACGAACAGTTCTTGCAATTATACTTTCAAGCACGGGACCTCTATTATCGTGAAGAAGATGGATCTCATCAATAATCAAGAGTTTTACAAGCTGTGTGTAAGTGCGATCACCCGATTTCCTAGTAATAATATCCCACTTCTCAGGGGTCGTCACTATGATCTGAGTTTCATCAATCTGCTGACGAGTCAGTGACTGATCTCCACTTAGTTCTCTAACTTTGACACCATATGGCTCCAGGCGATTAGAAAGGTTGCCTACAACCTCAGCCACCAGAGCCTTCATAGGTGCAACATACACAATCTTGTAATTGCTATGATCAATAGACCCATCACTATTCCTATTCAGACCAATTTGCTGAAGTATGGTAAGCATAGCAACATTTGTTTTCCCAGCCCCAGTAGGAGCACATAACAAGATATTTTCTGGTGAAAATAGTGCAGAATCATAAACCTTACTCTGGACCCGGTTCAACTGGCTCATACCACGAAAGGCAGGTTGTGCCCAGTCGGGCAGGTCGGATATCTTCACAAGCTTTTCGTTATCAGCCAAAGGCTTGGGCTTCAAAGCTGGCACATGAACTTCTTCATAGCCTTTCTTATGATTTCTATAAGAACCCACTGGGAGCTCACATTTTTTGTTGGCCATCAGCAGGCCACCTTGTTGGAAGACAAGGTCGTCAAGGTCAAGAAGTTGTCGCTGCCCCTTCAACCAACCACCATCAGCATCTCTGTCAACCAGATCCTGACGCTCACGGCCACCGTCTCCACCAGTTTCATCCTTAAGTCGGCGAGCCTCCACCCTAATGCTTTTCTCCACGTTCTTTTGCCTCTCCTTGGCAGTCGCTCTAGTGGCATGCAACTGCTCCAGGATGGCAGCATGATCTGGCCCTAAAGCAATCATTTCTTCTTCAATCTCCTTTCTCTTCTCTTGGTCTTCAGCCCTTGCAAGGCGGGTGCACCACACTACTTTCAACCGGTTACACAAAAGAAATTTGATAAGTTTAAACTTATCAAATTGTAGATGCACCACCAGCTTGGTCTCAACTTCACGATCATCACCTTCAGCAAGGATTTTAAGAACCTCTTCAGCTAGTTTTTGACTCTGTTGCGGATCAATATTTTGGTCATAAGCCTGTGAGATCTTCCTCTGAAGCCAATATGCATCAATATCCTGCACATTCAATGCCATTCCCTCCATAGCTTCATGTTCCTCATCATCATCAATCCCACCCATCTGCATGGCCCCAGAACCATCTACTTCAGCTACATCATCATCCTCCTCTTCATCCTCGGGTACCATATCCAGATCACTCTCCTCCTGCTCCTCTTCATTCTCCTCAAATTCAACTGCAACACCAACATCGTCGTCAAGGCCATCATCTCCATTAACGGCAGTATCACCAGCATCACCACCATCATGGTAATCAGTAATACGTTTCCCAAGGGAAACTAGATCATCGAAAGTAGAGTTAGGTATGGGGTTCAACAACTTCTCAATCTCCTTTTTCTTTTCGGGATTCTTGAATGTCTCATTCTTGAGAACAGCCAAAATCTCATCAGCAGCACCACTGACAATGTTCAAGGGCTGTCCACCCAATTGTTGCTGAATAACACTGAGCATGGCTTCATAGGCAGCTCTTGTTTCCTTTGTCTTGGGCTGGTAAACACCTTCGTCCGAGGAATTGAGGACACTCTCCTCCTGGAGACGCCTCTTCTTGCTCCTCGGGGGAGCAGCATCAAGTGTAGGCTCCCGCTCCTTCTTCTTCTTAGATTTCTTAAGCTTCTCCTCCAGCTCAGGAGGTTTATCTCTGTACGCTCGGTCACCAAAGGATTTAGGGTCAATCTTACCCCATAATGACTCTGGTTCCCCAGTTGGCTCATGGGTGTCACGAGGTCGAGAGTCTGTCGTAAGGACAAGACTTGAGTTTGCTCTGTACTCATACTGCTTGAACCGTGCACGGGCTTCGGCACCGCCACCTGGATGAGCCATCTTGCACAGTTAACAAGGTTCCCTATATCACAACAACAACAAAACCTTCAATCAATAACTCGTCACAAACCAAACATTCCAACCACAAAAGCAAATGACATATTTACCAAACAATAAATAAAAATCAGCAATTTCATAAACCCTGGATTGGGCAATATTAGAACGTATATACTCGGAATCAAACAACATTGACGAAGGAATAAGAAATCAACGGTAATAACATAAACTAAGAAAAATCTTGAAGTGAATGTGTTTCAAATAATACCCGCAAAACAGTAAAGCCAACCAGCGAATTCGAGTTCTTCTACACAATCTGAAATATCTACACTTAACTGGTAAAATCGTAAATAGAGGCTTACCGCGGCAGTGAGCCGGGAGCGCGTGAGGGGCGGCGCTACTATCGGCGGTGAGAAGGCGGCGGTGGCGGGGCGAGTGAAAGAAGGTTTCTATATAGTGGGATTAGGGATCCGAGAAATTAACCCACAAAAACCTATTGACTAAAAATATCGAATACGACTATTGTGAGAGATTTAATAAATGCATATCACCGCCTTCTTTAAAAAATGATTAAATTAAATTCACAACTAAATAGTTTGAACTTTAAAGACACCTTATCATTATAAAATCTCGTCTCAATTAGTATGATTAAATTAAATTCCCCAATAGTATATAGTTTAAATTTTCAAATTAACAGATTACTCATTTTTAAATTATTTTAGGACATCAGCAATAATCGGCTGCAGACTCTTTATACTAGGACAGAAGGACGAAAGTCTATTTTACATAGACTAAAGACTCATTTTGGTCTTTAACATATTGCAATTTTTTTATTTTGGTCCAAAACATTATCTTTTGAATTATTCGTTCCCTCACATTTGAAATCGGGCTAAAATCAGTCCAAAATGGACGGCGCCGTGATAAATAAACGGTCAACGACTGTTAAGCCAATTTTGACCCAATTATGTATATTGATTACATTTTTTAATTATTTAGAAAATAAACAATTCATCTTATTCCTTCCTCCTTCTCCTTCTTTCTCTTTCAGGCACGCAATAAAGTATATAAGCACTTTTATTTCTCTTTCATCTTCTTCCTTCTTCCCCTTTCAGCGACGCAACGAAGAACCCTAGTATTACAGTGACTCAAGTTCATCATCAGTGAAATTGTGCCTTTTATGAACTCTTTCCTTCCGTGAATGCTTCAAGATTTTGATTAAATTGATTTCTAATGGACCGAATTTGAAGTGATTGATTGCTTGAGGTAAAAAAAATAAGGAATGCGGATGGAATTGGTGTGATGAATTTGGGATTTTTCTACTTTTCCTTCGATTTGGTCAATCGATTTCGATGTCATCGACTTGGTTGGTTTCTACTCGGTTTCGTTGCCAGAGCCGTTAATAAGGAGGATGAAGGAGGCGCAGGCCAGGGCTAGGATGAGCCCGTCGAGGCCGAGCTAGGGGCATTCGCCGGCGGATTTGGATTTGGCGAAGTTTTGCTCGGATTTGATGTATTTGACGGCGGTGATGGCGAAGGAGAGGCCCTGGGCGAGCTAGATACCGAGGAAGACGGCGATGGGGATGAGGTTGTAGGCGAGGTGCATGAGGCTGGTGGCGCCGAGAGGAGGAGGGCGGCGGCCATGACTTATGGGAGGGCGAAGGAGGGGTTGGAGTATTTCAGAGTATTTGATTAATTCATTTTCTGTATTTTCATTTTACATTTATTCTAAATAAAATTTAAGTAATTGAAGTAATGAAGTTTGAGATGATGAAAAATCTGGAATGGTGAACAATCAGCTTAACTGTAGTGCTGTTGTGAACAATCTGGAGTGGTGGAACACTTTGTGTTTTCTTTGGAATGGTGAGAGCAAGAAGAAGTGGTACAAACTTTGTTGCACACCAAGTGTTTGATAAAAACACCCATTCCAAAATTCAAAATAAATTTATTAGATTTTGGTTAATTAGATATTAGACATTAATAAAATATATTTATTAACTTAATCCGGTCAAAATGTAATTAAAATTCATTAACCGTCAAATTTTTGACGGAACCGTCCAAAATGGACCAAATGTGACTCGTTTTTATTTGTGAGGGACCGAATAATTCAAAAGATAATGTTTTGGACCAAAATCAAAAAATCACAATATGTTAAGGACCAAAATGGGCCTTTAATCTTTTACATATCCTTGTATCAATTACGTGTACTTAATATGTGGCTAAAAGTTCTATCACTTAGTTACATTGAACTTAACTTGTTATTCACCTAGTACTATTTACTCTTAAAAATTAAATTATAATTGAAACTAGGGGTGAGCAAAAAAACCAGAAACCGAATATCTGAATCGAATCAAATGGACAAATTGAAATTCGGTTCGGTTTTTTAGGGGTTTTCGGTTCGGTTCGGTTCGGTTTTGAAAATACAAAAATTTTGATTTTTCGGTTCGGACGAAGAAAAAGACTGAAAAATCGAATTATATATATATATATATATTCTATTAATTTAATATATTATATTATATATATATATATATATTCTTTTAATATATTCTACTACATACTAATATATATCATATATATTATCCATTTTATTTTATTTATATATATATATATATATATATATATTCTTTTAATATATTCTTAGATTTTCGGTTGGAGTATGTTTTTTTCAATTTTTTTGGGTTGTTCGATTTATTCGGTTTTTCCAGTTTTTCAAGTTCGGTTTTCGGTTTCGGTTTCGGTTTTTCATTTTTTTCGGGTTCGATTCGATTTGGGTTTTGAACTAAATTAGGTTTTGGCAAAAAACTGAACCGAAACCCGAATACTAACCCCTAATTGCAACAAATTAAGAACATCATTATAACATAGTAGTAATAAATTATAGTTGTGTTTGCATAAGAACGCAATCATGCATGGTTTCATCTACTACACAAGTGTGATTTAAAATTTAATCATTTTGCCTATATACGTGGATATAAGATTGAGGCTTTGGAAAATGGGCTTCTGGCAGCCAGTGGGTTAGGCCTCCCCCTAAACGGACTATTGCGTACCCTGATTTAACTCTCTCACATGATGTCGAACCGGAGTGTGGGGGCTGTCAAGGCGAAGGAATCGTCTTTTTTGCTGCAATAAGATTGTAGTTAATTTGAGATAGTGTTTTCGTGCTTAAAGGCAAAATAATGTCAATATAGGAATTTTATGATGTTGCTTTGGTAAATAAGACAGTCTTGACATAGTTTCATATAAAGGAGTATTTCATAAAATGACTAATATACCATATTGAACGTATGATTAGACCGGTAGTCACTGATGGTATATTAGTTAAATTAATAGGAGTAATATATTAATTAATGATGGAACGATTTCATATTTAATGGTAGAATTAGGAAAGGTAGATGTTTGTTGCACTTTTCTATTTTGGCTCATCCCAAACTACTTACATTATTTATATTTTAAGTAAGAATTAGGGTATTTAATCAATAGATTAGAGTTAATTAAGTATTCCATTATTAAGTGATCTCTCATTACACTTAAAATAACTATTATACTTAAAAAATTAATTCCAAATGAACAACCCATGTTTGGTTGACGGGAAAGTAAAGTTGGTAAGGAAAATGATTCCTAGGAAAATGAATCCCGAGAATATGATTCTCAATAACTTTACTTTACCGTGTTTGAAAAATATCATGATTTTAAATTTTATACATATTTGATTTAAACACCAAACTAAAAATATGCTTATTATTATTTAATTTATTAAAAAAATAATAACAAAAAATTTAATAAATTATTAATATAAATGATAATAATTATATTATTATATTTATTATTACGATGGGTAGTTTAAATATGGTTCATCCATCACAATATATAATAATATAATTATAATTATAGTTACTTGGAGTGTTATAATCATAAATGAAAATAATAATAATAATAATAAATTAATTATTATTATTAGTATTAAAATTTACTGATATTATAATTAAATAAATTTTATAATTTAAAATTTCATTATGATTTTATGATTAATTAGTATTTATTATTATATAATTTATATTTTATAATTATATTTTAATTATTTAATAAATTAATTATTATTATTATTATGATAATAACAATTATATAAATATTATAATAACATAGTTACAATGATGATAATTTTAATTATAGTTATTTATTATACTGAAATTCAATATGATTTATAATTTTAAATTATTTTTATAACATTGTAATTAATAAATAATAATAATATTATTATATTGCATTAAATATGTAAGAATCCCAAAACTAGGAAAATGAATAGCTAAGAAAAGTTAAGATTCAAAATTCTGTAAAGATGTACTAACTTTCATTGTTTTCGGGATTCTGACTACTTTCCCAGATTGATTAAACACCGAAATAAACACAAGAATTTAAATTTTAAGAAATCAGATTACTTTTCCAGACAGAATCCCGACAACCAAACATGACAAAATGAAAAGTGTAAACAATATGAGGCGGAGGGGAGAGAGATTTTACTATTATAAACTATAAATAACTACTTGAATACGAAGTTTAAAATATTTATAGAGTATGGTAACTAGGTAATAACTAAAAAGGTTATGGAATACGCTGCTTTCGTTTTGAAAAATCTAGTCAATTGACATGAAAACAGTGGGACAAAAACTAATTCATGTGTCCTTCGAACTAACAATCATTTACAAATAAATTCTTCTATTTTACTATAAGTACAAACTTCTTACTTTTTGTTATGAAGAGGATGTGATGTCATCGCCCAAGAGTTCTATCACGATCATATGTGCACATATGGATATGAGTCATCCTCAATCGTCATTTAACAATCAATCGTGTCTCTTAGCGTCTTGTCAAACACTCAATTCTCTATGCATAATATTTTAATATTTTTGGTAAGTCACAAAATACTAAGATCAGTTTCTCGCAAGTATATGAACATCTTTCATGTAATCACTTTACACAAGAATCTACTAAAGCCCTATTTTGTCAAGCCTGCTGAGAAAGGAAAGATATCAAAGAATAAAGGCAATTATGTACCACAATTATGCTCCAAGAATAGAGTAGGAAGATTGATAATTGATTGATACTATATCATAGATTATTCTTGGAAGATTGATAATTGATTGATACTATATCATAGATTGATACTTGATTGATCTTGTACCTTAATTACACATGTATTCATCCCTATATAAAGAGGGAGTCTCTGCAGTAATAAAACATCATCAAATAATCAAATACACTACCTCTTTATTCTCCAATTATGCCTAATATCTCATTCAAGATGATACAGAGCGGGGGTGAGACTCAGAGTAGTCTCATCACTGTCTCGGACCAATCTCAGACCTTCCAGCCAAAATCCGGCAGACCCTGAAAAACAAAACCATGTCAGACGAACCACCAAAACCAACGGAAACAGAGCAATTTGCTCGAATGTTTGCCGAATTCATGCGTGTGAGTATCGCACAAAACCAGAACCAAATAACAAATCCCATAACTCCAGATCCAACACCATACAGAATCGACTCCTCGCCACTAGTTATTGCAGAAAGACTAAATGGCGACAACTATCCCCAACGGTCTATCCTTATGAAAGCGGCAATTGGCGGAAGGGGGATGATGTCTCACATTACTGGAGTCCCACCCCCCAGCAAAAACCGATCCTGCTTTCGGAAGGTGGCAACAAGCGGACCATTGTGTAATCACATGGCTAACTCAGAATGTAGAACCAAGGCTAGTGAGTCGATTGACTCGATATCCAACAGCCAGGGACATCTGGGTAAACATCGAAGTCACATATGCCAGTGGGAGTGACAAGATCCAAGTATACGACCTGTATGCAAAGGCAATCATTAAAGCAAAAGGAGGAGCCACTGGAGGAGATCTGGACCAAACTAAACGATCTATGGATCTCCATAGATCGAAGGCATCCAAATCCGATGAAATACGCAGAAGACATAGGCATATACAACACAGAGAAACAAGAGCAGAGGCTATTCCAGCTATTAGTCTCCATAAATAGCAAATACGAAAACATCAAGAAGGAAATCCTGAGAACAGAGCCACTTCCCCCAGCCGAAGCGGCGTATGCCATTCTCCGGCGAGAAGACGTTCGATCAAGTGTTCTCCAGACGGAGGACTCCAGCACACAAGGGATCGGACCAGTCCTGGCCGTGACCAATCAATGGCAGCATCGAAGCCATCCTCAATGGAGCGACGGTGGAAATGGCGGTGGGTAGAACAAACGGACCGAAGAAGACAAATCGAGACTTATATGCTCTCATTGTGGGAAAAAGAAGCATAGCCGTGAGACTTGCTTCGAAATTCATGGATACCCGGAGTGGTGGCAGGAGAAGAAGACCAAACCACCGCCAGCCCCATCAAGAGGAAATGGCCGAGCAGTAGCGGCGATAGGCGGAGGAGAACCGGTCGCCGTCATCGGGAGCAACGTGGGAGCTGCTAACCACCGAGGCGGCAACTCGGAAACAGGAGGTGCAATAACCAGAGTCGCAACCATCGCCAGAGGAGGAGACGGAGCGATTTCGTCGATGGAAAATGAGGAAACGGCAGGTACATTAGGGTTTGAGTATGAGAAATTGTTCTCAAACCCTTCTCCTTTCATACTCTCTAAAAAGGAACCCCCAAAACCTGGGGAATTACACATCACACCCCGAAACTTGCAAACTAAACCCCACACTTCCAGATATTGCAACCAGGCCACTCCACTACAGAAATTTACAAATAAAACCCCTAGACTTAGGGAAAATCTCGAAACAGGCCCTTTACCTTGTAAAAATCGCTTCCAGCTACTTGAAAACTTACCCGCATCCTATGCCTTGAACATTTCCTCTAAAGAGAAAATGACAAGTGGATTTTTGATTGTGGAGCCACTGACACGATTACTTATGATATCTCTGATATATCCAATATACATAGGGCACCGAAAAGCCGCATTCAAACTGCCAGTGGCGAATTTACACCTTTTAAAGGAGCATGAACAGTCAAAGTGTCATCGACTCTTACATTGTCTAATTGTTTATATGTTCCTTCTATGTCACATAAACTATTATCCATCAGTCACGTGACGAAAGAATTAAATTGCACCTTGCTGATGCAACCGACTTTCTGTCTGTTACGAGATATCAGGATAGGGGAAATTATTGGACGTGGCACTGAACGGGACGGACTGTATTATGTGGATGAAATAGCACAACGAGGAACCGCTTTGCTAACTCATGGAACTACTGATAGGGAGGCCTGGCTCTGGCATCGACGTTCGGGACATCCTTCCACAGGTTATTTAAAAATCCTTTTTCCCAAATTTAGTCAAGATATGTACTGTGAAACCTGTATGTTGGCCAAGAGCCATAGACATTCATATAAATCAAACAATACCCGGGTTGATTCTCTTTTTTCACTAGTTCATTCTGATGTGTGGGGTCCCTCTCCTACTGTGGAGGGGCAAGGGTTCAAATATTTTCTCCTCCTTATAGATGATTATACCCGTATGACCTGGGTCTACTTTATGAAACAGAAAAATGAAGTTTTTGAACACTTTAGTCACTTTCATGCACTAGTTCAAACCCAATTTCAGAAAAACATAAAGACTCTTCGTTCGGACAATGGGGGGAATTTGTCAACTCAAAAATGAAAACTTTCTGCCACGATAAAGGCCTTGTCCACCAAACCACATGTCCATACACCCCATAACAAAATGGCGTATCAGAAAGGAAAAACCGCACCCTCCTATAAATGGCTAGAGCAATGCTTATTGAGTCTAATACCCCCAAACACTTCTGGCCCGAAGCTGTTGCTGCCTCTGTCTATCTGACAAACCGATTATCGTCTAGAACCCTTGACCTGCAAACACCCATGCAAGTTCTATCTACACTAGCCCACATACCATTACCTTTGACCTTACAGCCTCGAGTTTTCGGTTGCTCAGTCTTTGTACACATCCCAAAACATGAGCGAAACAAACTAGCCCCCTGTGCTATAAAATGTGCCTTCGTGGGGTATGGGATCTCACAGAAGGGGTATAGATGTTTCGACCCTAAAATCAATCACTTGTTCACCACTATGAACTACGATTTCCTTGAGACAGACTATTTCTTTAACCAACTTAGCGGCCAGGGGGAGTGTCAGAGTGAACCACTAAGCTGGTTAGTGGCCCAGAATAGCTCAGCGAGCCCATCGACTCAAGGTCCAATAGAAGAAGAAGTTGCAGAAGAAATACAGTCCGCACCAAACAGTGACACCATCCAAGAAGATCCCCTACTGGTATCCCATGTATGTACTCCTCAAACTTCTACTGATTTGGTATGCGTTGGCGAAGCTGACCTTGAGACAGATAATGAGGCTGAAACAGTCTCACAATGTGAGTCAGACATTTGTGATCTATTGGAAGAACAGATCAACGAAGGACTCGGAGGGTACAAACTTCCTCCAAGGGCCAATAGAGGAGTTCCACCAAAACGATATAGCCCCGACATCATCAGCAGAAAAGCTAAGTACTCGGTTGTGAACTTGACTAAGGGACACCTCTCAGAGATGGCACACGCATTTGAGGCCGACCTATATGAAGAAGAGGAGATTCCATGTACTGTGGAAGAAGCATGGAGACACAAACACTGGCGAGAGGCGATGATGAAAGAAATTGGAGCCTTAGAAAGAAACGGCACATGGGAGAAATGCAAAATCCCAGACGGAAAGAAAGCAGTTGGATGTAAGTGGGTGTTCACTATCAAATGAAGGCAAGATGGATCTATAGAAAGATACAAAGCACGACTAGTCGCCAAGGGCTACACACAGACTTACGGAGTTGACTATGATGAAACTTTCTCACCAGTAGCAAAAATGAATACCATTCGAGTGCTACTCTCTGTCACCGCAAATAGGGACTGACCACTTCACCAATTTGATGTAACAAACGCATTTCTACATGGGGAACTAAAAAAAGAGGTGTACATGGAAGCCCCCTCGGATTCTCGGAGGGATTTGAAAAAGGGGATGGATGTCGTCTTAAGAAGACCCTCTACGGAATTAAACAATCCCCAAGAGTTTGGTTTGGGAGATTCAAATAAGCCATGACCAAATATGGATTTCGGCAAAGCCAATCCGATCACACTCTGTTCTTGAAGAAGCGAGAGGACAAAATCACGTGTCTGATCATCTATGTAGATTATATGATTATCACGGGAGATGATACGGAAGAAATAGAAAGACTAAAGGGGAGCTTATTTCAAGAGTTCGAAATGAAAAATTTGGGGAATCTCAAATACTTCTTAGGGATAGAAGTACTACGGTCCGAATGAGAAATCTTCTTGAGACAAAAGAAGTACATCCTGGATATTCTAGCGGAGACAAGCTTGATTGATTGCAAACCCGCCGACACGCCAATATTAGTGAACCATGGGCTGCAGATCTATGAGAAAGCCGAGTTAGCAGATCAAGGCAAGTACCGGCGCCTGGTGGGGAAACTCATCTACCTGTCTCATACTAGACCAGACATTGCGTATGCAGTAGGAGTAGTGAGCCAATTCATGCATCGACCGCAAAAAGATCACTTTGAAGCTGCTTTGAGGATCGTGCGATATCTCAAAGGAACAGTTGGACATGGTATAATGTTCAAAATGAATAGACACCGAGGAATTTATGGATTCACCGATGCTGATTGGGCAAGTAATCCAATCGATCGAAAATCAACAGCCGGATACTTCACGTTTGTCGAAGGTAATCTAGTAACATGGAGAAGTAAGAAACAAAAGGTGGTGGCATTGTCAAGCGCTGAAGCCGAATTCCGAGGGATAAGAAGTGGATTAATGGAGATTTTATGGCTTAGAAGATTGAAGGATGAAATTGGGTTCACACAAGACAAGAGTCAACTGTACTGTGACAACAAGACAACAATTTGCATATCCGAGAACCCGGTCCAGCACGATAGGACAAAACATGTGGAAGTCGACAGACACTTCATCAAGGAAAAGTTGGTGAATGGAGTTGTGGAGCTACCATTTGTCCGGTCCGAAGAACAGTTAGCCGACATCCTCACCAAGGCAGTCAATTCAAGAAGCCTCATGAACGTACTTGGCAAGTTGAGCTTTGGAGACCCCACCACTCAACTTGAGGGGGAATGTTGAGAAAGGAAAGATATCAAAGAATAAAGGCAATTATGGACCACAATTATGCTCCAAGAATAGAATAGGAAGATTGATAATTGATTGATATTATATCATAGATTGATACTTGATTGATCTTGTACCTTAATTACACATGTATTCATCCATATATAAAGAGGGGAGTCTCTGCAGTAATAAAACATAATCAAATTATCAAATACACTACCTCTTTATTCTCCATTTATGCCTAATATCCCATTCAAGAAAGCCAACTCTAGCCATCATAAAATGGCTCACCATTTAAATTTGCACCACCGAGCATCTTCTTAGTGCAGTGCGTAATTAACCATCCACTCACCAATTAAATCAGGCAATACTCCTCATGATACGGCAAGTTCATATTCATATTTTGTAACTTTGTCATTGTTCAATTTATATGATCCATCTAGACGAGTATGATATGTATCGGTTTCGCCAACTTTAACTCATTAGCATGGACAGACACACATATGCTTAAGGAAGGGCTTAAGCCCTTCCCAAACTAACATTTTTTAATTACTATTATTTTAGCATATAACATTATGATTTTGTTGATATTTTTGTGTAAAATGAAGTACAAAAACCCCTGATCAAAACAAGAAAAATATAGGAAAAGTATTATCTCATACAAAATTTAGAATATATAGCCCTTACTATAATAATTTTCTGCGTCTGCCCCCACTCATTAGCGAGACCCACTCTTGCCCAAACTCTACACTGCGCAATTATATGCTACACATGTTCTCCCTTAAAAATCAATTGATTCATGTTTTTCTGTAACCTCCAACAAATAATACTGCATCATGCTATTGTATTGCAGTTTGCAGTTTGCAACTTACTGCATCATTTTGTGTTGGTGTGAGACTATGTTTTAATTCACGTCAACGTCACACGAATGTCGTTTCATTAACTAATCGCAATATAATCAGAAAAAATAGTCCAAAGATAATTACAAATTTTATTAAAATTATTATTTAATTCACTTACATTTAAAGATACAATTTCTGAGTCATAAATTCTTTCCTCTATTTTCATTTCAAATGAGTTTTCAGATCTATTGCTTGTGTTTTTAAGTGACTTGGAGCCAAATGATGCGATCTTCTTCTAAAAGGAAGTTCAAACCATGATGCGGACCGTACATCAGCTCAAAGCTTCTGTGGATAAATTTTGGTCTCTGATGGTTCCTTTTCTCCAATCGATTTACTTTTAGTATTTAATTTGAACTTGATTTTGCGACGTTTATTGAAAATTGGGGCGAATAATTCTCCATATTCGTATAACTCAGTGTGATTCGTCGCTAGAACAAGCTTGTGCTCTGTCGAGATTTCCGGCCTCGCCGGAGATTTCCGTAGCCGAGCGTTGTCATATCCTGTCGCCTTGTGGAGCGGGTTGCCGCCATTACCTCTTGGGACTGGCCATGAGAAAAACATTCTTTTTCATTTTCTGAAATTTGATTTATTGATTGCCTGTGATGAAATGATACGGACCTCTATTATTATTATTTAGTTTAGATATTATAGGGATTTAACATATCTTTTTCTATATTTTTATTTTCTTGTTCATTAAGTCAGTAGCATTATAAATACGATAGAGTTGTTAAGGACTGTCCTCCTTAACGTCGATTTCCACACAAAATCAAGAAACGAGATGTCGTCGTTGTCGAGCGCCCAACGTTGGGTCGTGACTTGGACGGCAAAAAGGGGCGGTTGAGCGCGAGATCAGCCTCGTCGGCAATCTTAGGAGATGTTTTTTGTTTGCTACTCAATTGAGCTAAAAGAATGAATATTTCATATATTGATTAAATGAATAAAAAAATAACAGTCTATCCTATTTATAATGCTACTGACTTAATAAACAAGAAAACAAAGATATAGAGAAAGATATGCTAAATCCCTATAATATCTAAACTAAATAATAATAATAGAGGTTCGTATCAACTCCCCCACGGTTAAAATCTACTTTGTCCTCAAGGTGAGAACCACGAAGCAAAAAGGAGAGTTGAAAGCAGACGCTTAAGCGAGGCATCTCCTCCTGGATCAAACACACACCGAACAGATGAACGTCTCCCTTCTTCACTTTCATAAAAAATCAACAAAGGAGACCCAACTTTGTCGGAAAAATTCCTTGTCAAATCGAAAAGTTTGTCCACGCCTCCCAGAATGCCCAAGCATGGCATGTCATTACTCGGAGGGATCAACCTTGCATCTTTGTCGAGCGATGTTGATCGATGATTCATACTTGAAACATCACTGACATTCAAATCCACATAGACACAAGCAATTACGGGCAAATCGGTGTAAGCACCATCTCCTTTTTAGCCCCAACAATTTCTAACAACATTTTTGGATGACCCTTGAACAACATTGAGTGAGGCGATTATCTTCTCCACTTCACCAATAGAACCATCCTCCTCTTTATCTTCTAGCAATGTCTCTCATTTTCACCAATCTTCTCATCATATACCCCAATGAGCACTTGCGGTGACTCATTGTCGTTCTTGACCATCCCTTTGTTCTTGACGAACTCTCCAGGGGACTCATTGTTTGGAACATCAAGAGAGACGCCATCATTGTGAACATCGATAACGTCATTGGGAACATCATCACCGAATACTATCGTGGGAGTATTATCAGTTTTCTCTTTGGCTAAATTCTCATCTTGAATGTTCTCCTCAAACTCCTCCCCATCATCCGCATAACATAGAATGCGTTGTTTACACACATGTCTCATCACCCATTTCTCGGGACAGTGCCAGCAGAGACCCAACCTGGACCGTTCTGACTTCTCCGCCTGGGAGACCCGTATTAGCGGCAGGCGTGGCTGCTCTGGAGTTTGACTGGTCACACGCGCGGGCTGATTGTACAGGTCCCGCGTTGGCTTTTCGGTGGAGTAGCGGGGCAGGTGGGAGGCGGGCTGGACTCGCGCTCGAACCTCCTCCCGAGGGCGAGGTCGGTCCCAGCACGTCTCCGAGCGTCGGGGCCGGTCAACGGTCGGATAGCCGCGGTCCTGCTGTTGAGCCGGTGGGTCCCAGCACGTTGGGCGGTGCCGCTGCGTTGCGGTTGGCGGGTAGCGATCAAATCCTAATTGGGTCTGATGATCTCCGCGATCAGATAGGTGGCTACCCCTCTCGACGTAGCCACCGCGGTGTCGGGGCCAGGCGTCTTGCGCGCGATCGCGGTACCCGATGGGCTGGTATCTCGGCCGTGGGCGACGATCAGGTGGATCCAAGTGGTGTGAGACGTATGGTGATTCTGGATCAGGCCACGACGGCGGATGAAGTACTTCCACCCGGCTGCTCGGAGGGTCCCAACTGGTTACACGGCGAGGTTGGGCCGGCTGGTAGGGACGGAATGGCTGTGTGACCTGAGGGAAGTCGTATTGACGACGTCGATAGCCGGCGTAGTCGTATGACATGTTGACGGACTGAGGCGTGGCTGTGGTGGATGATGATCGTCTGATTTCGACGCGGCACGCGGGACCGTCGGCGTTGCAGAAGTAGTGTTGTCCTGCGGCTAGAGCTCGGCGGACAGGCGGGACTCGACAACCAAAGCAGTTGCTGTGCGCGGAATGTTTTCCGTAGGGCAGCGGTGTAGCTTCGGTTCGAGATGGTGGGAGGGTCAGCTCTCAATGAAAGCACCAGTTGTTAAGGACCGTCCTCCTTAACGTCGATTTCCACACAAAATCAAGAAACGAGATGTCGTCGTTGTCGAGCGCCCAACGTTGGGTCGTGACTTGGACGGCAAAAAGGGGCGGTTGAGCGCGAGATCAGCCTCGTCGGCAACCTTAGGAGATGTTTCTTGTTTGCTACTCAATTGAGCCAAAAGAATGAATATTTCATATATTGATTGAATGAATAAATAAGATAACAGTCTATCCTATTTATAATGCTACTGACTTAATGAACAAGAAAACAAAGATATAGAAAAAGATATGCTAAATCCCTATAATATCTAAACTAAATAATAATAATAGAGGTTCGTATCATGAAATCAGTTTCAAATTACATCATCTTTCGGGACTGAGATTTCCCTTGATTATATTCTGCAATTCTGAGGCTATTTTAAAAATATGTTTTGATTATATTTAATTTTCTGGTTTTTATACTTATTCATACGCAGAAGCTACATAGTATTTCGGATTGTGTGCTGGTAACTCAATAGATTACGGTTCTATTTTTAATTAAAAAGAATTCGTATAAAACTTTAAATTACTGATTATTTAGAAATAGTGCATTATTACATCAGTTAATCTCAGTTTTTAATAATACTAAGGTAATTAGTTACATTAACTGATAAACAAAAACATTTTTAATTAATCAGTTAATCACCAATATCCATTATTAAATAATAATGCAAATTATAAAAATATGGAGTACTATTAATTTGATGAAATTGTATGTCTTGTTCCTATATTTTAAAAATAAGTGAATTTAATATTAAATTATGTAAAATCAGCGAATGTCTGAGACTGAGATTTTTCCTTTTTTCTGCAATTCTGAGTCTCTTATAAAAACCTTTTTTTAAAATTTTATAATTTTCTTATTTTGTTATCAGGGTTTATGGCCTTATTAGATCGATTGTATTAATAGGTCCAACAATCTAAGCTAATTGTCCTACGATTAATCATCTTTTGTTAAATGATATTTTCAGATTGGTCAATGGTTATCCAAATCCATGAATCTATCTTTTGATAAAAAGAGTAAACGCTAGGACCCGTTTTATAGAGTGAGTGGGTTATAGCAAGAGGATTAATATAGGATAAAATTTTCGGGCCAAATGTAGGATTTATGTAGGATAAAATAAACCCACAAGAGGATAAAATAAACCCACAAATTTTGTGGGTCACATTAACTAAGCCCAATAGTGAAAACGGGCACTATTCACGCGGGCCTGGCGGGCCGCCGCAATTTTTTTCGGGCCTTGGATTGCATTTATCCAGGCTGAAAAATTGTATCAAACATTGGATTGTGGTGGGTCTCACCAACCTTAACCTTGGTTTATCACCTATAAAACGGGTCCTAATTGGTTAAAAACTTCAAATTGAGTTTTTATATATATGTAATTAATCCAATCCAAATAATTCTATAATAATTATCTAGTCCAATCTAGGATTACATAATTGGGTGTGAATGTTTAGAGCATCCACAATGGCGCTTAGCGCACCGCCTAGCCGAGCGCCGGCGCTAGGCGGGCGCTAGGCGAACCATTGGAGGAGCCGAAAACCGCCGAGCGGTTTTCCGGAAATCAATTTCGCCTAGCGCTAGGCGGTCAAAATCCGCTGGGCTTATGCGCTGGGCGATCCGCTCGGCTCCATTGCAGCGCCTGGATCGCCCAACGCATAGCCCATCGGATTTTTTATTTTTAATTTTTGAAACACTATATATACGCGATTTGCACTTCATTTTCATTCGCACCACTTGTATTAATGAGTACTCTCTCTATCTTAATTTCTGTACAAGATCAACACCGAGAAATGGATCTGAACAACGAGCCTAGTTCAGGGACGAGCGGTTCTCAAACTCCCCCAATCCCCGTTGGAGGCGGATGGAATCAGATGCCCGGGTACTACAACATGTACCCGTGGCAGCAGATGCTACCTGGGATGCCGACCGGAGGGAGTCCGCCGGGGGGGTTCCCGGCGATGCGGGGTTAGGCACCCAATATGCAGATGATACTGGGGGAGGTTTGGCGACGCAGGGGACGCCGGGGGGCGTACCGGCGACGCAGGTGACGCAGGGGACTGTCTCGTAAATTAAATTCCGTATATTGTGTTATTAGTGATGTGGCTGTGCTATTTATGATATGGTTAGGCTATGGCTGAGCTATTTCTGATGTGGCAGGAGGATTTTTAGTATTGATGATGTGGCAGGAGAAGTTTGTGGCTAAGCTATTGCTGGGCTATAACCACTGTGGATGCTCTTAGGACAGTGACTTTTGAGTTTGAAAATTTGCAATGTGATTTTTCAGTCTTAGGATAATGACTTTTGAGTTTGAAAATTTGCAATGTGATTTTTCAGCCAACCAACTATTATCGACTTGAATGTTTTTATTAGGGTGACAGATTTTGAATAGTCTTTGACTATGGATGTCGTAATTTAAAATGGAGGGAACCACATAAATAATATACCTGAACGTTTGTTAAAAATGAAAGCAATTTTGAAAATTGTACTTCGTCTTAGGTAAGTAAGGAGTACTACTATGTACTACATAGTTCTTAGGTAAGTACATGTTGAACTAGAGTATAGGAGTATAACATCGACTTTGAAAATTCAATCCATTTCAATAAAAGTAAAGTATTGTATATATTAATTTATACTTATTCACTCAAGTTAAATCAAAATTTGAATCCAAATTTAACTAATACTACTAAGTTTTAAAGAAATGGACATTAAAACCAATAATATGCTTGCATAGCAATAGCTTGAAACTTATCAATGTTAATAATTCTACAAGAACTCTCTTGCTTGATAATTTAGACTTGTGTTGTTCGGTGAACAACCATGATAAAATTAACAAATATGAATATCTTGGTGTTATTACTATTTTTATTGACTTATACTCATTCCGTTAATGTCTTATTTTGCCACATGCATATTTAACGAATGTGATGAGAGATAGTGGAAACTGAAATACTTTTGAGTAATAATTTAGGCAGAAACAATTGCTTTATGAGAAGAAATTACATCAAGGTGGCTGCAAAATCTTTCAAGAGCCGTGCGGTTTATTAACAAAATTTGGAATTGACTCCTCCAATTGGATTGAACTTGAATTTTCCAATTTCATTCAACCACAACTTGTTCGATGAAATGATTCTTCTACTACTATATAATAGCCATGCATCCCTTGTATCCCTTCACCAAAACATATATCACCTCAAAACATGGCAACTTCAGACGCCGGTGGCAACAAATACCGATCCTACTTGACCCCAGAGGAGCTCAAGACCACCCAATGGAACGCTGGACCTCCCGATTACACCGTTGTTGACAAGCTCTTCGAAGAAGGCAGAACCAATGTATGCAGACATGAAAACATATATACAGCCCTTTTTTCTTGCATTCAATATTGACTTAATGTCTTCATTTGGCAGGTATGGCCAGCTGGATCTTTGGAAGAGTATGTTCAAAATCTTGTGAAGACATGGGAAATGGAGTTGGTGCATAAGGCCAATCCAGATGAATACAAGACAGTTGATGCCAAAAGTTTTGTCCTTGGCATCAATGGTACATACACTTTTCTTTGTGGTTGATTATTTAATTCTTATTGTAGGATTATTCTACGTTTTTAGTAGATGATCGTACTATATATGTTTTCTAAATACTGACTTTTGCTAGTGAGAAATAATGTGTTAAAGTTGTGTGGTACACGTTTAATCATTAGGTTCTGTTTGGCTTCCTAGTTTTGTCAAGAAAATATCCTTATAAGCTCAAAAGATTGTTATAAAAATCTGCACGCTATCATAATTTGTCACATCAAGTCAAACAAACTAAACTAGCCCTTAATGCGCAATTTTGAGGGATCAAACCTCTTTTTCCTGATTGGTTTGTGACCGGTTTGAAGTCCAATTAATGTACTATTGGGTCAGATTTTTTCTTTTAAATTCAAATACATTGTTGTGCTAGTTTCTCAGATACCCTAAAACCACTTGGTTATAAATGGAGTATTCCATGATATTTTTTAGTGATTCAAGTTCTCTCTTTTATAGTGAGACTGTAATATTTATTTGTTTCATTTGCCAACAAGCAGCGTTGAAGTTTATTTCAATACAATTATACAAAGGTAACTAATGATGGTAAATTGCAGGGAAGAAGTATTTCAGGTTGGAGGATATAGGTAAGATTGGGGGAAGCTACAATGTGTTCCTTCAGACATCACTGCCACCAAAGTTGAGGTTCTATGACCCCGATGAGGAGACGTATGACTCCTCCCAGACGGCGTTCAAGGAAGTTTTCCCCCGGGGATTCGCCCTTGAAATCCTCCAGGTTTACTCGGGGCCGCCTCAGATTGCATACAAGTTTAGGCATTGGGGTTACATGGAGGGCTCTTACAAAGACTCCCCTCCAACTGGGGAGTTGATTGAGCTCTTTGGAATTGGCATATTTGAGGTATGAATGATCTTATTTCGTCTATACTTTTATTTTGTGTTGGAGTGAGGTCTAATTTTTTTTAACAATTTCCAAACAGTTGAATGAAGAATCCAAGGTGGTGAAGGTTGAGTTCTTCCATGACCGGGGCGAGCTGCTCGCGGGCCTCATCAAGGACAAGCCTTCGGAGACTGCCTCTGCAGGCTGCCCCTTCATGGCTTGATCATCAAAGTGTTGTCTTTGTTTGTGTGTTTGTATTTGAATAAATCTGTCAATCAGATATATCCTTGTATTCTTGGATTTCGAATTAGTGTATCTTTTTCTTGAAAATTTGACGTTTAGCTATAATATTTGGTTTACTAGTTTACTCTATATATTATTCTAATTCAAATGTTTGCATAGGCAATGGAGTTGGATTTGGATATGTGGTTTACTCGCAATTTTAAGTTTGGTGAAATTAATAGAAACTAGACTATTAATTGTGATCAACTTAATTTGAAAAATAGTATATTCATCCCGTGAAGAAATTTTTTGGTTTACATTCATACTAGACAAAAAATAGATAAAATGCAAACTTTAAATAGTGTATAAATTCCAAATTATAATCTGAATATTATAATTTAAAGTTTCTATAATATTTAGAGTATGTATTTGATTACATCCCTACTAATATATAATTATAACAAGTCTTTAATAAACATTAATGGCATGGCACCTCTTCATAATCTAGCGCTTGTGCCATTTAATTATACTACTACTATTTCGCTCGTGGGAATGGGATGCACGAGGAATAATATATAATTACTAAAATTTTAAAATGCGTAACATAGTGTATGAAGAGAGGCTTAACGGAGTATATAGTAATTACTACTTAATACAGAACATAACAATATTAATAAGTAAAAATATAGTAATAATATAATAACAATAAGATACAGCATAAAATATAATCCACAATTCTGAAATATATGCAATAGATTGGGCAGGAAAAGAAATTGTAAAAGCTGATTATGTTATATGAGTATATAAATCGCACCAAAAAGAATCATTCTGATAAATACTACTACTAGTAAATTAAATTTCGATGATCGGTTTCAATTGTTGGGAAAATGTTCAAGTAGCATTTTTGAAAAACCCATAAAAGATACTCCTATAAAAATGATGTTCATTATAAATAATAGATAAATAATATATATAATATTTAATTAATTAAGCATAACATAATTTTGTTATTATTAATTATTTTATTTATGTTATGTCGCATCACATATTTGTCCGATTGCGTCGGCAATCTAGCGATTGGTCCAATAATGAGTAACTAAATGTCAAACCGATTTTTGGCTAAAATAAGAATTAAGAATGCCCTTAAAAAAGGACAACATATAATTTTAAAGATATTAACAAAAGACGACGTATAAATTGGACTTTGTTTATTTTCAATCAGTGTCTGAACTTGGAAAATAATTTTTCAAAGTAAAAAAACCAAATAAAACAAATTAAAGACAACGTTACTTATTGGAAAACGTCTTAATAACTTCAAAAGAGGAAAAAGGAAGCGTCGTAGTAAGACGACACAAACAATAATATCACAACCAACGTGAGGGATGGGGAAGTGCAAAATTTGATGTATTAAATAATTAATAGTAAAATCGTTTGTAGATAATTAACAAGTAGTATAATTTCAAATTTATATACCTTTCTCTCTAACATGTGTATGAGATTGGGGAATTTGGGGTAGATCCACTTAATTATTTTATGCCCAAAATTTAAACAAAAAATGTTCAAATTATGTAAAAGCATAAGAGCATCTGCAACGGTGGACGGACGACGTCCGTCCGTCCGTGCCGCTGGCAAGGACGAGCTCCACCGTCGCTGCGCTCGCGCCGCTGGCACAACGCTGCTTGATGCATCGAGCACGTCCGTGCCAGCGAGCAGCTGACGTGGCGGCACGCGATTGGGCAACGGCTTAGCCGTTGCCTTTGAATTATTATTTTTAATTAAAAATCGGTTTTTAATTTAAAAATCCGATTAAAAATAAAAAAAAATTTCCACTTCCCACAAAAAATATATCCGTTTTTACCGTTTTCCATCATTTTTTAAATTTTATTTTATTTTTTTCCCCAAAAATACACATTTTCATCTATAAATACCCCACTTTCACACCCAAAAATTCACCTCACACTACACAATTCTCATCTACACTCTCTAATTTCCATTCTCATTCTCATTCTCATTCTCATCTTCATTCTCTCATATCCATTCTCAATCTTTCTTCCACTCCTACAACATAACAATGTCCGGCCAAGGCGATGACCCCCCGCCCTCCCACGGTTGGAACCCCGAATGGTTCGGTTCACAACCGTTTCCTAGTCCAGAAACGAAATATTCGGCCCCTCCTCAAACCCAAAGTTCGGGCGTTCTGGGTGGCTACCGGCCATACCCAATCGACGACCAAGGTGCCCCCGAAGAGCGATACGGATCGACACCGAAGCCTAGGCCGACCGCCCCCTCCCAAACTCCGACTCCTCCTACTCGCGGTGTCCGCACACCGTACACTCCGGCGGAGATGGATAAATTGTTCACGGCGTACTTGGAAATCTCCGAAGATCCGGTGGTTGGCACGAACCAACCCGGCGATCACTTTTGGTGGCGCATCGCTCGCCGGTACAATGAAAACCGGCCGCCGGGAACAATCGAGCGCAACGAGAGTATGGTGCGCAACGTCATCTACCGAGCCAACGATGAAATTGGCAAGTTCAATGGCTATTTCCTCCAGGAAGAGCGGAATGCGGGGAGCGGCCGGAGCGAGGTCGACATCATCACTGCCGCGTTGAGCACCTACCAATCCATGAACTACAAGTCGTTCAAGTACCTCAACGTTTGGCAGGAGACGCGGACGCACCCGAAGTATATGGGAGGCGTAACATCCTCCTCTAGCGGCTCCTCCAAACGGTCAAGGTCGGTATCCCTATCCGACGTCGGCTCCGAAGAAGTGGCTAGCCAACTCGTCGGAGCTAACTTGGGTAGCCCCGACGCCGGCCCGAGCGGTTCCCAACGCCGACCGCAAGGAAGGAAGAAGGCGGCGGTCAACCGCCGTCGAGCCACGGCTGCAACCGCCGATGCTCCAGTTCCCGCCCCCGTTCCCATTTCATATGCGCCACCTCCACCCCCACCAACTCGTTGTGGCAGCTTTTGGCCCAACTCAATATGGCCGATAGGTCCACTATGACCCCCTCGCAACTTCGATCGCACGTGGCCATGATATTGGGCCTCCAAAGACAATTGAGGGTAGTGCCGCCGGATGAGTAGTCGTCCACGGTGGTATTTTTAGCTTTTAATTATGTAATTTTTAATTTTTAGGAGTTTAATTATGTAATTTTTATTTTAGGTATTTTTAATATTTTAATTATGTAATTTTTTATTTTTAGGTATTTTTAATATTTTAATTATGTAATTTTAAATTTTTAGGATTTTAATTATGTCTTTTGTATTTTATTTGTAATTTGTAGTATTTATTGTGATTTTTTAATGAATTTTAATTTTATGGAAATGTTTTTGTTTAATTGAATTTTAAATTGAATTGTGTTTGTCCTTGCGGAAAAGCACAGTTGTGGGTATTGTGCTCTTGCCAGAGAGCATGTAGAAAAAATGGGGTCGGGTCCACAACCGTGCTCGCTGGCAAGAGCACGGTTGTGGGTGCTCTAAAATAATGCTCGTGCCAATCTTGGAATTTGTGAAAGGAAAGTAAAGAGACAAGGAATGAGTTTTGGTACAGAAGAATTGTTATGATGTGTAATAAAATAATAAAATACAGTATTTCATAATTAAATTAATTATCTAATGTAAGGTTCATTTATTACATGCATATAAGGTGTGAGGTCCATAAAATCTTTTATCCTTTTCCTAACTAATAACAAAAGCCCTCTTTATAAAAAGAAATAGACATAACTTTATGTGATACTTTTAATTAAAGTATGGGGTAGTGGTGGGCGGATGCTTTCACACTGTTGTTCATGACACAAGAACAACTATCTGCAATCGATCATTTAATGCACAATTTAAATAAAATTGAGTGGGTTGTACTTTATATTCTAATTCACATATTGTACATATTGTATAGTTGAAGAATATCAGCTGCAAAAGAAAAAAAAATGGAGAAGCAGAAAGCATACATTGCAGTGATAGTATTGCAGAGCAGCTATGCAGGAATGATGGTGTTATCTAAGGCAGCCATGTCTTCTGGGATGAAGCCTTCCGTCTTCGTCGCCTATCGACAAGCCTTCGCCTTCTTCGCCTTGCTCCCCATTCGCCTTCTTCTTTACCAGGTCGGTTTCTCCTAAATTATGTTAGGACTGTCGACTGCAACATGAGTTTGATATTATCCGCTTTGGATCAAACCTGCATGAATTTGTTTTAAGGTTACTCTCAAAAGACCTCAAGCTAATTGAGTTGGTTTGTAAAGGAATTACACTTTCCAACTTTCCTCACTCATCCTTTGTACCCAACAAATTATTGTTAAGATTTGAAGAGAATAAATCAAGGATCAATTCCCTAAATTAAGGGATTGATCAAATCATGTATTAACTAGGGATGATTTAGTTACCATTTGAAACATATTGTACTCCTATTTAATGGAATGATTGTAATGAGAATAATATCATACATTACACTAAAAACCTTATCCTCTTTGTCGTTTGTCATGGCATCAGAGCAGGCGACGACTCTGGGAGTTCAGAATTGATCTCATCATCGCTCCTAAACCTTTCCTAACCCCTTGGCCAAGAACTTGTAAAAGGCAGACATGTCAGAAACCGATAGGGTGATAACCGGCGGCCCGAACACATCCGAAGCGGATGAGTTTGCACGCCTCTTTTCAAATTTCATGCGTAAAAGCCTTATGCACAACCAAACACCAGAAAATCCCGACAAACCAGAAAAACCAATATACAAAACCGATTCTCAGCCCTTGACTGTAGGGTTTAAACTCAACGGAGAGAACTATCCGGTTTGGTCCATCCTGATGCACAATGCGATTAGCGGAAGAGGGATGGTATCTCACATCACTGGAGTCCCATCCCCATCAACAAGAACAGATCCAACGTTTACACAGTGGCAGGAAGCCGACCACTGTGTATTTACGTGGCTAGTTCAAAATATCGAGACCAAATTGGTCAGCCGAGTGGCTCAGCAACCGACGACGAAGCACATATGGGACAGTCTTGCCGTAACATACAAAAGCGGCGGAGATTCATTACAAATATACGATCTTCACCGTAGGGCAACCACCCTAAAACAAGGGAACACCACACTGGAGGAAGTATGGAACGAACTTAATGAGATCTGGACAGCAATTGACCAAAAGAGGCCCAACCGGATGAAATGCCCAGATGATATCCAGATCCACAATGAAGAAACTGAACAAAATAGGCTATATCAGTTTCTTACTGCATTGGATGACAAGTATGAAATCGTAAAGAGAGAGGTGTTGAAGATGGAACCACTTCCCTCAGCCGAGCAAGCGTACAACATAGCAAAGCGGGAGGATGCCCGATCGGAAATCCTTCGTCCTACAGACGGAAAACCCCCAGGAGATGGAATCGGAGCAGGGCTATTCACGGCGAGGAGGCCGAATCACTCCACCGCTCTACGCCGCGGCGGCAGTAGCGGAAATGGGGGATGGAACCAACGGACATCCGAGGAACGACGAATGGATGACGATCGGTCCAAATTGATTTGTACCAATTGTGGAAAACGCAAGCACACCAGAGAACAATGCTTCGAATTGGTGGGGTATCCGGAATGGTGGGAGTCGAAGCACAAATCGACGACTACTCGGCCACCGTGGAGCAAAGGACACGCCGCCGCAGCCGTTGGAACGGATGGAGGAATCGAAACTCTCGCCGCCACCGAGGGCAGCCGTGACACAGCCGCTCATACCCGGGGCAACGAACAGCTGACCGGCGCACCACCGAGAACAGCCGGAGTCGCGCAATTCGCCGCTGGAGGAACCCAATCCGAAGGCGAAGAAATGAGGGAGACGGCGGGAGGTAACGTGGTATTAGGGTTGGGTTTGCAACCTAACCCTCAGCCTTTCTTATCTTTAGAAATTTTACCCCATGCTGAAAATATATTTGATTCGGCCCCAAATAAATTCCGAAATTCTAAAGTAAACCCCCACATGTTTGAAAACTATAAATCGACCCCTATTGAGTGTAAAAATAGTTTTCAAGTCTAAAAAATTTTGGGACAGCATGCGCTATGTCTGCAGGTATCGAAAAAATCAATAGGTGAATTTTCGATTGCGGGGCCACTGACACGATGACTTATGATGAGTCGGATATTACTAAAATTCACAAGCCTCACCTATCTCATATTCAAACTGCTAGTGGGGAATTTATGGTTGTAAAAGTGGCAGGGACTGTGAAGATTTCTCCAACTTTAGAATTATCTAATTGTTTACATGTTCCCTCACTTTCCCATAAATTACTGTCAATCAGTCATGTGACTCGGGAGTTAAATTGCACACTGCTAATGCAACCGAATTTCTGTCTGCTGCAGGATATCAGGACCGGAGAGATTATTGGGCGTGTCACTGAAAGTAACGGGTTGTACTACGTGGATGAGATAGCCCAAAAAGGAGCTGCCATGCTAACTCACGGGTCTGCCGATAGGGAAGCTTGGCTTTGGCACCGACGCTTAGGACATCCTTCTCCGGGTTATTTAAAAATGTTATTTCCTAATATTACTCCAAAATCAAACATGTACTGTGAAACTTGTATTTTGGCTAAAAGCTATATGAACTCCTATCCTTTGAGTAATTCTCGTACTGAATCTATTTTTGATTTAATATATTCTGATGTTTGGGGGCCCGCACCAGTAGTTGGGGGACAAGGCTTTAGATACTTTCTTATCTTTGTTGACGATTGTACCCGTATGACTTGGGTATACTTTATGAAGCATAAATCTGAAGTTTTCGAACACTTTGTCCACTTCTACAATCTTGTCCAAACACAATACCAAAAACCCATCAAAATCCTTCGATCTGATAATGGGGGGGAGTTTGTCAATTCCAACATGAAACAGTTCATCATAGAAAATGGAATGATACACCAAACCACCTGTGCCCACACTCCAGAACAAAATGGGGTAGCCGAAAGGAAAAACAGAATCCTACTAGAAATGACCCGTGCCATACTCATAGAATCACAAGTTCCAAAGACCTTCTGGCTTGAAGCCCTCGCCACTTCCGCTTACCTTCTAAATCGGCTACCTACCCATATCCTAAAATTCCAAACACCAATCGATACCCTAGCCCTACACACAACTATTCCTCAACATCTTTCCCTAAAACCTCGAATCTTTGGCTGCTCCGTCTTTGTCCATATACCGAAACATGAACGAACAAAATTATCCCCGTGCGCTATTAAATGCGTATTTGTGGGTTACGGGGTTAGCCAAAAAGGGTATAGATGCTTTGATCCTAATTCTAATCGTATGTACACGACCATGAATTGTGATTTTCTTGAATCCGAGTACTTTTATACCCATCTTAGCGGTCAGGGGGAGAGTGATACTAGGAAAACTATTAGTGACCCACTAAGCTGGGTGTCAATGCCAAGTGTACCAGAAGTGGACCTACCAGATGAAGCAATACGCAACTCCGCTGGGTAGGTCTCTGACGTGGTACAGACTGAAGCGGCAGGTGACACAAGTCCTAATATTGACTCTCCGCTTCTGATATCGAATGTAAGTACTCTTGCCCCTCTCAATGAGATTACTGGAACTAATGTAGTGGATGAGGCTCAGGGGGAGAATAGTGATCAACCAGAAGAAGTTGTAACAGATGAAGTCGAGGGAGTTGATCCTGACACTGGGAGATACATACTACCTCCACGGGCAAACAGGGGAGTACCACCAAAGAGGTACAGTCCAGAGAAAATCAACAGAAAGGCAAGGTACTCTATTGCGAACTTGGCAAAAGGGCACTTGACTGAGATGGCTCAAGCATTTGAGGAAGCACTCTACGACGAGGAGGAGATCCCACAGTCAGCCGATGAGGCGATGAGGAACAAGCATTGGAGAGAAGCTATGAAAAAGGAGATAGATGCTTTAATGCGTAACCACACATGGGACAAGTGTATACTTCCTGAAGGAAAGAAGCCAGTTGGATGTAGATGGGTGTTCACCATTAAGCGAAGACCGGATGGAAGTATCGAGCGGTATAAAGCTCGGCTAGTGGCTAAAGGGTACACTCAGACTTATGGAATAGACTACTCAGAAACTTTCTCTCCTATAGCCAAGATGGACACAGTGCGAGTACTACTTTCCATTGCCGCCAATCGAGATTGGCCACTGTACCAGTTCGACGTCACAAACACCTTTCTTCATGGGGAGTTGAAAAAGGAAATATACATGGAGGCGCCACCAGGCTTCTCTGACGAGTTCAAGGCAGGTGAAGGATGCCGATTAAGGAAGACTCTGTATGAGCTGAAGCAGTCACCGAGAGTCTGGTTTGGTAGATTTGCAGACGCAATGAAGAGCTATGGATACAGACAAAGCAATTCCTGAAAAGACTCTTGTGTACGTTGATGACATGATTATTACAGGCGATGATGCAAAGGAAATTGAGAGTTTGAAGGAGAAGCTCTTCAAAGAATTTGAGATGAAGGATTTAGGTGATCTTAAGTACTTCTTGGGAATTGAAGTCCTTCGCTCACCACGGGGGATATTCTTGAGACAGAAGAAGTACATCTTGGACATCTTGGCGGAGACAGGCCTACTAGAGTGTAAGCCAGCCGAGACCCCGATCGTACAAAACCATGGCTTGAAGATACGAGATGGAGCTGAGGCCGCAGATCGAGGGCAATATCAGCGACTAGTTGGGAGACTCATCTATCTATCTCACACTAGACCTGACATTGCTTATGCTGTAGGGGTGATAAGTCAATTTATGCATCAACCCCAGGCCGAACACTTAGAAGCTGCACTGAGGATAGTTCGATATTTGAAGGGAACCGTTGGACACGGAATAGTGTTTAAGAAAAATGGAGACTTGGACATCCATGGGTATACTGATGCAGATTGGGCAGGTAATCCAGTGGATAGAAGGTCGACTTCAGGCTACTTTACATTCGTTGGAGGAAACTTAGTAACGTGGAAGAGTAAGAAGCAGAAGGTGGTAGCCCTATCTAGTGCGGAGGCAGAATTCAGGGGAATTAAGAGTGGTCTGACCGAGATCATGTGGTTGAGGAAATTGATGACAGAGATTGATTCTAGTCCAAGTAAGAGTCAGTTATACTGCGACAACAAAGCCGCCATAAGCATTTCAGAGAATCCAGTCCAGCATGACCGAACAAAACACGTTGAGGTGGATAGGCACTTCATCAAGGAAAAGATTGAAGAAGGAGTGGTCGAATTTCCTTTTGTACGTTCTGAAGATCAACTGGCGGATATATTGACCAAAGCAGTTAGCTCAAGGAGCCTTGAAGAAGTTCTTGACAAATTGAGTATCGGGGATCCCACTACTCAATTTGAGGAGGAGTGTTAGAATGAAGAAAAGATTTGAAGAGAATAAATCAAGGATCAATTCCCTAAATTAAGGGATTGATCAAATCATGTATTAACTAGGGATGATTTAGTTACCATTTGAAACATAATGTACTCCTATTTAATGGAATGATTGTAATGAGAATAATATCATACATTACACCAAAAACCTTCTCCTCTTTGTCGTTTGTCAATTATAGTCCGGACTCCGGACACTTTTTTTTTCTCTCGAACACTTTATTCACTCTCCAGTTAACTCATAAACACCGCAACATAAAATCTCGTGACGAAAAATGAAAAGCTTCACTTTAACCAATATGCATTTGTGCGACCTCAATTTCTTGTTTTATTTGATCTACAGTAAGGGGTCTCCTCCTCTTACATGGACAAGGTTATGCAAGATTTTCTTTGTCTCTTCATATGGGTATGTATATTATGATTGTAATTTTTGTAGTACAGTACATATTTTTATTTTTTATTAGGATTAAATATTTCTAAAAAAGATGTATAATTGCAGGTTGGCCTTGAGTTCCAATCTGAATTTAGCAGGATTGAAGTATATTTCAGGAACATTTGGTACGACAATTCTCAGCATTGTTCCTGCATTGGTCTTTACCATGGCTGTTTGTTTAAGGTAAATCATTAAATAATTTCTAAAAAAAGAAAAATGTAAATCATTAAACCAAAATTAATTAGTTGATTAATTAATTAGAATGAATAAGTATTATCTCAATTCTAAAGCTCACCCAACTAGGGAGTAGTAGTATTTAAGCAATAGTGGATGGAATAAAAAGAAAACACTTCTTCCACTACAACTACTAGATCTTTTTTTATATTCATTGAATATTTTAGTTTTAACCAATAAATGACACTACAAGTGTACAAGACTCATTGTTATACAAACGAGTGATCAAGCAAGAACAACGCAATTGCAGAGAACTAAGTTGTGAACAAGAAAGTAATCGAATCTTGATTAATGAGAAAACCAATGAAAAACTCTTATTCAACAATGTGGAGCTTGATACAATTGATCTCTCTTCTTGTTGTAGAAGCAGAGTATTTGTAGCTGAGCTAGACTACTTACAACCGCTCTCAACAGCTCATTTACTACTACATTGCAGTTACAACCAACTTACAACTAAGACTAACTAAGACTCCAACGGCTATGATCGAGCAACGGCTACTTCATGATCCATGCACACGAGATTGAGTAATCTTGTCATGCAGCGTCGAGCTCGTGGATTCCATCTTCACAATTCTCCACCTGAATCCACAGCTCCTCCACTGCTCAAACTTATAAGATTCTTGCAATACTCAAACTTGTCTTTGCCAAGACATTTTGTTAGCATATCAGCCGGGTTGTCCAAAGTGCTTATCTTCAACACTTTCACTCTCCCTTTCTCAACCTCATCTCTGATGAAGTGTAGACGAATATCTATATGTTTGCTCCGCTCATGATAAAACTGATGCCGAGCCAAACATATCGCAGAACTACTATCGCAGAAAATCACCATAGTTCTTTGATCGATCCCAAAATCTGAGAGCACACCTTGTATCCAGAAGCTCTCTTGCACGGCTGATGTGAGTGCAATATATTCAGCTTCTGTTGTTGACAACGCAACAACACTTTGTAGGCTGGACTTCCAGCTTATGACAGCACCATATAAGGTAAACAAGTATCCGGACTGAGACTTTCGATTGTCTAGATTAGTTGCGTAGTCAGAGTCACAATACCCTTGGACAGCTTCCTCACCCTCCTTATGACTTCCCTTAAACAAGATCCCACAGCTCCTAGAAGTCTTCAAGTACCTGAGAGTCCACTTGAGTGCATTCCAGTGCTCCTTTCCCGGATCAGCCATGTATCTACTTGTGACTGAGATGGCATGTGCAAGGTCTGGCCTTGTACAAATCATGGTATACATGATGCTTCCCACAATATTTGAGTAAGGAATTTGCTTCATCTCCAATGCTTCTTGATCAGTTTTTGGAGACTGCTCTTTTGACAGCTTGAAGCTCTGTGACAGAGGTGTAGAAGCCACCTTAGTATTTTCCACGTTAAACTTCCTCAAGACCTTCTCAATATAGTCTGACTGTGAGAGCAACAACAATTTCTTGCTTCTATCCCTCAAGATATTCATTCCCAGAATCCTACTAGCTTCTCCCAAGTCTTTCATCTCAAAACTCTTCATCAAGTCAGCTTTGATTTTTTGAATTTCAGACACTGATGGACCAGCAAGTAGCATATCATCAACATAAAGTAATAGATAAGCTACTGGAACATTTCCAGCTTTCTTGATGTATATACAATCATCATACTCAGATCTGAGAAAACCAAGAGTAAGCATCTGCTCATTGATCTTCCTGTTCCACTGTCTTGGACTCTGCTTTAAGCCGTAAAGACTCTTCTTCAACAAACAAACCTTGCTCTCTTCTCCCTTCTTCTCAAACCCCTCAGGCTGACTCATAAAGATAGTTTCTTCAAGATCCCCATTAAGGAATGCAGTCTTGACATCAAGCTGCTGTAATTCCCAATTTTTTTGATTTGCAACTGCAAGTAGAATCCTTATGGACGTATGCTTCACAACTGGAGCAAAAACTTCATTGAAATCAATGCCTTCCTCTTGTGTAAAACCTCTAGCCACCAACCGGGCCTTGAACTTGATTCTGCCTTTGTCAGTTGTCTCCACATTTTTCTTGAAAATCCACTTACAACTTATGAGCTTTCTTTCCTTAAACTCCTGTTTCAGATTGCTTTTATCCACAAGAACCCAAGTATTATTTCTGAGTAATGAATCCATTTCTTCATTCATGGCCTCTATCCATCTTTCCCTGTCCTTACTCATCATGGCCTCCTTGTAAGACAAAGGATCAGCACATTCCAGATTCTCAGCAGCACACAAAGCATAATATACCACATCAGCTTCAGCATATCTGGCTGGCCGCTTCACATTGGCTCTTCTGACCCTGTCTCTAGCAAGTTGATAGTTCCTCAGACTGTTGTCAGTGGACTGATGCTCAGCTCCACCTTGATCCAAATTAATGGATTCTTGTAGTTCACCACTCTCTGAGTCACTATTCTCTTCAGGTGAGTTGAGACTCAGCCTCTCTAACTCCACCTCAAACAAATCTCTGGGAGCAACTGTTTTCTGATCATTCTTGTTTAAACATGGCATCTGATCCTCCACGAAAACCACATCCCTACTTATCACCACCCTCTGATTATTAGGCTCAACACACCATAGCCTATAACCTTTTACTCCCTTTTGATATCCTAGCATCACACATTTGATTGCTCGTGGCTCAAGCTTGCTCTTTCTGTCATGAGCATAGGCTGAACAGCCAAATACTCTGAATCTTGAGTAATCACCATGAGTTCCATACCACAAGAAATCTGGTGTCTCTGACTTTAGGCTAGTGGAGGGGCATTTGTTGATAAGATGTGCAGCAATACACACTGCTTCTCCCCAGAATCTGCTACTTAAACCAGATGCAATGAGTAAGCACCTTACTCTCTCCAAAATTGTTCGATTCATCCGCTCAACAACCCCATTCTGTTGAGGGTTTGAAGGCACGGTTCTATGGCGCTTTATGCCCTTTTCTTTGCAGAATTCCTCAAATTCTTTAGACAGGAATTCCATCCCATTGTCTGTTCTCAGACACTTCACCTTGCTTCCTTTTTCAAGCTCCACTTCCAGGCACCAACTCTTGAACCTTGAAAACGTTTCTGACTTATCCTTTAGAATGTACACCCATAGCTTCCTTGAATAATCATCAATAATGGCCAGATAGTACTTCCCTCCACCAAGAGTGGTTACTGGAGCTGGCCCCCACAAATCACTATGGATATACTCTAAAGGAGATGTAGAGGAATGTGTACCTTTAGGAAATGGCTTCTTCTTTGCCTTGCTCAAAATACACTGCTCACAGGAGCCAATCTTGCTTGAGGTATCTCCAGAGATGAGGCCTTTCTTGGCTAGTTCTTTTAGACTTCCTTCAGCAGGATGTCCCAACCGTAGATGCCATAGCTTCAAATTCTCAGAGGCTACTGCATTTGAATCACCAACCACCACCTCTCCAAGTAGATAATACAAGTTGTTCCTTCTTTCAGCAGTCATGGCTATTTGATCACCTTTCTTGATTATCATCTTCCCCTCAACAGAAGAGAATGAGAACCCCTTTACTTCCAACAAGCCCAATGATATGAGATTCCTTTTAATCTCAGGAATAAACCTCACATCACTAAGTAGCTTCACAGATCCATCCGGCATTTTGAACTTTACCATCCCAATTCCTCTAACACTGTAGATTTGATTGTTTCCCAAGAGCACTGTTCCATTTGCTGGTCTCAACTCTTGAAACCAGTGTTCATGGGGACACATATGGAAGCTACACCCTGAATCCATAATCCAGGACTCACTTATTCCACCATCCATCACATTCATGATTTCTGGAAGCTCTGCCTCCTCTACACAATCTGCAGTATTTGGTTTCTTTCCCTCAGATGCCTGCTTCCTTTTCCAGGCATGGCAATCCTTTTTTAGGTGTCCTGGTTTCTTACACCAGTAGCAAGCCCTTGTCTCCTTCACTTCTGAGCTTGAAACCTTAGCAGTCTCAAATTTCTTTTTCTGCTTTGGTTTCTGGAACTTCTTGATATTCAGGCTTTCAGCTGCAGCTTCTTGAGACTTAGATGCACCTTTCTGCAACTCCTTTGCCCTTAATGCAGCCTTTACTTCTGATAGTGTAATTGTCTTCTCCCTTCCATACACCATTGCATCTCGGAGATGATCAAAACTTCTTGGTAAAGCATTAAGTAGCAATATGGCCTGATCTTCATCACTTATAGTGACATCTATGTTTTCAAGATCATCAATCATC
Organism: Salvia splendens; assembly: GCF_004379255.2. NCBI lineage: Eukaryota > Viridiplantae > Streptophyta > Magnoliopsida > Lamiales > Lamiaceae > Salvia > Salvia splendens. Next base: position 6,551,354 of record NC_056033.1, on the reverse strand, counting down.
TTTGAAAACTCCTCCATCTGTTCACAAACGCCCTTGTCTTCATGGAATCTATAAGCATACAGCCTCTGCTTCATGCACAGCCTGTTAGCCAAGGACCGAGTCAAATAAGACTCTCCAATTTGGCTATCACACCTGCTGCAGTGGTTTCTTTTGCCACTTCTCGTAGCACCTTATCTCCCAAGCATAGGATCACAACACTGTGAGCCTTGGCCTCAATTTCAGCCATCTTAGCCGCGGCCTTATCATCCACTTCGGCCTTCTCGTCTCCAACAGCCTCCTTCTTTTCAATCGCAGCAGATAACCCTTGCTGGATTAGTAAGGCACGAATCTTCATGCGCCAAAGTCCAAAATCATTGGAGCCGGTGAACTTTTCAGCTTCTAGCCTTGACATGGCCATTCCTCAAATAGATGATGTGCAGCAACAGAGATAAAGTAACTCAAAAAATACCAGAAAACCAAGCTTGCAATCGATCCGCACCTGTTCTTGTTCGATCTTCCCACAGACGGCGCCACTTGTTATACAAACGAGTGATCAAGCAAGAACAACGCAATTGCAGAGAACTAAGTTGTGAACAAGAAAGTAATCGAATCTTGATTAATGAGAAAACCAATGAAAAACTCTTATTCAACAATGTGGAGCTTGATACAATTGATCTCTCTTCTTGTTGTAGAAGCAGAGTATTTGTAGCTGAGCTAGACTACTTACAACCGCTCTCAACAGCTCATTTACTACTACATTGCAGTTACAACCAACTTACAACTAAGACTAACTAAGACTCCAACGGCTATGATCGAGCAACGGCTACTTCATGATCCATGCACACGAGATTGAGTAATCTTGTCATGCAGCGTCGAGCTCGTGGATTCCATCTTCACACTCATGGACCTACTCTTTAATTTATTGGAATCTCTTGTTTTATTGTGTTTCATAATTAATCTTACTAAATCATAATTTAACTTGGTGATAATGTGAAAAATATGTCAAAAAAATGAATGAAAAATGAATTGTACCTTTATATATATTAGTTTTACTAAAAGTTTAAACGAACAACAAAAAATGTAGGATTGGAAGCCTAGACATAAGAAAATGGCATGGAGTAGCCAAGGTAATCGGGTTATCCGGAGCCATGGCATTCACCTTCTACAAAGGCCCCTCTGTCTACCACGCTTCCTCAACCGCCCACCACCCGTTCGACGAAAAGCCTCACTCAACACACGAATGGATCAAGGGCCCGCCCCTCGCCATCGCCGGCCAACTCTTCTACGCCATGTGGATCACTATGCAGGCCACACTCCTCGCACAATATCCTGGCAAATTGAGGCTCACCATTCTCCAGTGCGGCCTGAGCTGCCTCTCTGCAACGGTGTACGCCGCCGCCGTCGAGAGGCGCGGAAGCTTCGGTGGGATATCGATCTTTTATCCGTCACCTATTGTGTACGTTGTTCTTCATCTCTCGTGATATCATCCATCTTCGATTGATTGATTGGTCGAATGTGAGACGGGGATGAGTTATTGGTTGCAAGCTTGGGTTATAGAGAAGAAAGGGCCGGTGTTTACCGCCATTTTCGGACCGTTGGCGCTCGTCATTGCGGCCGTCTTCTCTGCTTTTTTTTCCCTTAACGAAACTCTTCACTGGGGAAGGTTAGTGCATTTTCCTTAATGAAACGATAAAATCATCCATTTTGCTATTCTGAAGTGTCTTGAATAAAATATTCCATTCTATTTTCAAAAGTGGAATTCCTATCCCACAAGATCATTTCATGGAGTATAAAATGAATGAATTGTCACACGAAAATTATCATGAATAACAATACATATTTTCATTTGCATTTATTTTTTAATTTTGAATATTTTATATGTGTTGCAGGGTACTGGGCTGTGGATTACTGGTGATGGGGCTTTATTGTTTTTTGTGGGGTAGAAATAGAGAGGCCCATCTTAAATCCCAACAAGTTTTGGAGGAAGCCCATTTAGAGACTGCCACGCCAATATCACAAGATGAAAAGAACCCATGAACCTTTTTCTTTTCATTTCATGATATTTAATTTGTACTAGTAATTTATAAAACTCACTGCTTGTGTTAGACGAATGGAATATAATTAAAATTTGTTACCGGAGGCTAAACTCTTAAATTCTTAATATCTATTACTCCTTCGTCCCTCATTATGTGTTTCGCCTTTTCATTTTGGGACGTCCCTTGTTAAAATGTCTCATGTCATTTTTATTAATTTTTGGATACACTAGATTTCCACACCCACTAATTCAACTAACTCATACTTATAAAAGCATATAAGGATAGAATTCATGTATATTAACTTATTTTTTTCATTTTTTTGTTAGTACATTTTAAAAACATACGAGTCAAAATGGGCACATATGGAACAGAGAGTCACAATCATGGCAATTGGTGAATGGAAATCAACGGCAATGTTCTTATAAATTTCAACTAAGATGCAAAGAATGACGCCTTCAAACAAAGTGGACAGTAGAGTGGGAAAATGAAATTTGAGGACGTAACTCGTAAACTCAGCTCCCATCACTATATATATTTAACTAACTCTATTATATTCACATAAACATAATAAACTAAAAAAAAAATCTCATATCCAAATTATCTGGTCTAATAATGGCATCTCCAAACACAGAAGCAGAAAAGTATCGACGTTGGACTCGGCCCACCGCGCTTTCACCTTCACCCTCGAGATCGTGGAGGTCTTCTCCGGCCGACCAGTGATCGTCTACAAGTTCCGCCACTGGGGGTTCATGGAGGGCCCTTTCAAAGGACATCCCCCTACCGGTGACATGGTCGAGTTCTTCGGTATGGCCATTTTCGAGGTACGTACTTCCACGTTCAATCCTTCGTGTTTTTATTTATTTATTAACTTATTCGTATTAAAACGAAATGATGAATAAAAAGTAAGATAAATAGAATCATGACAAGTGAAATTCACATCTCATCATTTGGATGTTAAAATTGAGAATTTGGGATAATTGGTTGTGGTTGTGTAGGTGAATGAGGATTCAAAGGTTATGATCGAGGAGAGTTGCTTGGAGGTCTTGTCAAAGGCTCGAATTCTGATGATGTTGAAGCTCACGTTTCTTCAAGCTGCCCGGTTTTGAGGAACACTGGTTAGCTTAGGCCACCCGCAACGCGTCACGCGGGTGGCCCGTATTCCGTCACGAATGGACGAGACGGCGGCGTGACGCGTTGCAGCGCCCCGTCTTGTCCTCAGCCCGTTCCGCGTTCCGTCCCGCCGTGACGAATGGCGAGACGTCTCGCCACGCGCCGAGGCGACGTGGCGTGCTCCGGCGCCATGCGTGACGCCCACTCGCCCGCCCGCGAGTGGGCATCGTCACGCTGACACAATAATTCATTTTTTTAAATTTTTTTTGAATTAAATAAAAAAATATTTAAAAATGAAAAACGGTAATATTACCGTTATATTACCGTTTTTTCAATTTTGTTTATTTTTTTATATTTTTTTACTCTATAAATACTCCTAATTCATCCTCATTTCACACACAAATACACATCTATTCTTCTCAAATCATCTTCATTTCCTCTCCAATTTTCATCTAACCTCTCATCACAAAATGTCCGGCGACGGAAACTCTGGCGGTGGCCGCTCCGGCGGGTTCGACATCGACGCGTTCGGCGACTGGGGGCATGTACAATGTCCTCGGTGGTGGTTCCGGTTCGTCGACGCCGGGCACCCAGGGTTCGTCGACGCCGGGGGTACCAACCACCCACATTTTGATGTGGATGCATACACCCGTCCCTCCGCCCCGAGGTATTCACAGGGATTATCCTAGATTCGGGAAGATTATTCCGTTGATCCCACTCCGGAAGAAGGCCGAGGCGGGGGAGGAGGCTGAGGCGGTAGAAGCTCCAGGGCGGAGGCGGAGGCGGACGAGGAGGAGGAAGAGGATCTAGGCCGGAGGCGGACGAGGAGGAGGAGGATCTAGGCCGGCATCCGTACGGCCCCAAAGAAACGCTGGCGGTGTATAACGCCTGGATCAGCGTCTCGTACGATCCCATCGTCGAGAATCAACAACCCCAGAAGTGCTTCTGGGAAAAGGTCACCGAGGCCTACCACGAGATTAAGTCGAAGGGGTCCCGCCGCCGCACATATAAGATGCTCCGCGCTCACTTTGACCGAGTCAACAGAGAGGTCAAAAGATTCAGCGCCATCCACAAGAATGAAGCGGTTCATTACCAAAGCGGAGCCACGAGAGCCGACATTCTGAGGTCGACTTTGCGAGTCTACTTCGACGACACCGGCAAACAATTCAAATATGTCGATGTTTGGGAGGTCGTCAAAGACGAGGAAAGGTGGGCCGACGGTGTCTGGTCCTACTCAGGCTCGACCTCGAAGCGCACGAAGCACACGGCGGGTGGCCAATACTCGTTTAGTGAGGGCGGTTCGGGCAGCGCCCCACAAGAGTTTGCTTCGCAGGAGGTTGAGGCCCCGACTGACGATGCCGGGGGTCCTCCCGTGGGCGCCGTCGGCCGCAAGGGAGAAATGCGGCGAAGGCGGCTAGAGGGAGGAGGGGCCGAGCCGAATCAAGCCAGGCGGGCTCGGGCTCGGGCTCGGGGGACCCTCGAACTCCCTTATGTCCATGTACATGACCGCCACAATGGCGGACACTTCCCGCATGACTCCTCTCCAATACCAAGCCTATCTTAACGAAATTGCGTTTATGGCAGCGCAACTTGGCATTCCGCCTCCTCACGGCTTCAGTGCACCTCCACCGCCTTCGGGGGATGATTTGCCGGCGGAGTAGTTTTTTTTATTTTCTTTAAAATTGTATTTTAAATTATGTCATTTTTATTTTTTAGGATTTTAATTAAGTGTTTTTTTTTTGTTTTTTTTTAATTTTAAGTTGTATTTTTATTTTATGTTGTAATTTTATTTTATTTTTAATGAAGTGTGTTTTTTTTAATTGAATTTGGTTGGAAATAAAAATAAAAATGAAATTGAATGGATAATAATTTAAGGGACGGTTAGGTTCTGTCCCTTAGTTAAGAGATGTAGTTAAAAAGTACAGTGGAGCCCATGAATAGTAATTTAAGGGACGGTTAAAGGACGAATAAGTGATAGCGTTGCGGATGGACTTAGGATCAGGTACTTTAATCATTTCCCTTCCTACATAAGTACTTCAGTCAAATTATTTGTAGTATGATGAATTTTCTTCAATAATAGGATGTTCGAACAAGAACATAAAGTGGTAATATGTTAAGGAAGAAGTTCCTCAACCGGACGATTTTGCAAGAACGAGAGTTTGGGGGAAGAGTTGGACGAGAGAAAAAAGGAGAATAGAGATTGAGAGGAAGTAATTTATTTCTTGATGAATAAAGTGAATAACAACTCCCCTATTTATAACCCTTCTAAACGTCCTCTACTAAATAGGATGGAAAACCTATTACTACTAGGAATTGGATAACTAACTAATTAACATAAATAAAAGACTCTACTAAATAAGGAATAAAAGACTCTAATAAGACTCTACTAAATAAGGAATAAAAGACTCTAATAAGGAACGTCCCTTAACGAGAGACAAAGTCTAGCCTTCGTATCGGGCCGGCCTTCGTGCCACACGTCGCGAGGACCTAGCTCGTCGGACCGGTTCAGCGTGCTGCCTTGTCGCCGGCAACCTAGTGTCGGCGTTGAGTTCATCTTCTTGAGGCAATTGTCGCTCCTTAAGCCGTGCCGACGGAGGTCCCGTATCATAATACAACTCAATTTATTTCTCTATCTCATGTTGTATTAGATGTACGAACAAAAAGAAGGCTCATGACAGAGTTTTTGTGTAAAACAAACAGAAATTAAGTTGTTAGCAAATTAAACCTCAAAATAACAAAGAAGAAGAAGAAGAGAGATTAACTAATTTTACATATTTCAACTGTACATTCGCCTAAAACAAGATGCATCATACTCATACACCAATCACCAAAATTTGAACATTCTTCTTCTTCACGTCGATTTCAGCTTATCCAATCCATACTCTCTCTGGAAAAGAATTGTTTTAGTTAGTTTCTACAAAAAAAAAGGTTACATATTTTCACACAATTAACTCATTGAGAGGATTACCAAAATATCCATGTTCTGCTCTAGCACTGGCATGAGCAGAGAGATCAACTTTTGTATGTCTTTCTTGAGAACATCGTCGTCATCTTCTTCTTCTTCTTCTTCATCTTTGCCTTTGACCTTAAGAACATCCACGAAAGTCCGGCTATCGGGCACAAGCTTCAGGGCGATCTAGAAAACGGAACACGAAAACTTGAATATTCATGAAATATCTCATGCAATGCCGATGGTAAGTAACGTTATAGTACTCTTTTGTCTAAAAAAAACAGTCAAGTAACATTATACTACCAAACTATTTTTTCTGGGACAGATGGAGTATAATTTTGGGAATGTTATGTTATGTTACTTTATGGGCTGCTGCAGAGATCCATCCATGCCATGGTTTTAAGGTGGTGATGTAAGATTCTTCAACCACTTCCTCCATATTTCTTCCAAAATCCTTCACTAGCAACTCTAACAATACCATAGTAAAATCTAGGGACCTGCACATTGGAAATTATGATAACAAATTTATCTTAAAGGAATCATGGTTTTTGTCATATAATGTCAAAAATGTTGAAACCTGTTGAGCCAAACAAAGGCTTTGCTGCATGTGGGCCCCTTTTTTGCGTTGCCTTCATTTACCTCTTTCTTCAAAATCTCAACCACATCGCAATATACGGATGGATCAGAATCATGGAATTTCTCTAATCTCTGTACAATGAAATATAAACGAATTTAAGATTGTGAGCTTGGACTAAATGAAGGGTGTTCATTAATCCCATTTAATACTCCTACTATCTCTGTCCACAAAAAAAGTACTCGTAATTTAGTATTATTAGTAGATGATGCTAGTTAAAACCCAAAATCAGTAAAGTAAAAGAGAATGAGATAAAAAGTAGTTGAAGTATTGTTAATGGAGTTGAGATCTTTATGATAAATAATAGTAGAGACTAATTTTAATGGATGGACCAAAATAGAAAACAAGAGTGTTATTCAACTGGGACAAGAACAAACGCACAAACTTCCCAGAAAAGAGAATGACGAAAATGCCCGGGCGGGCAAATGCAGTGTAGTGTGTGGCATGCATACAAAGTTTTACTTATGTTCTTAAAGGACATATACGTCTTTAGACATATGCGTGTGTTTTGCACACACTCAATGTGACATGTTTTACCTCAATGTTGTTACGAATGTCTTGTCTCAAGACAGCCATTGTTGGCCCTATCTTATCTGCAAAACAATTCCGTTCACGCAAGTGAAAATCCACAGAACTCAAATACTATTCTAAATGTGTGTGTGTGTGTGTGTGAGAGAGAGAGAGAGTGACCGAGAACTTGAACGAGCAAATCGCAGAGAGAGAGAAACGGCTTGATCGGAATTTGGACACTCTTCTGAACCGGAACAGAATCAGAAACCGGAACGGCATCTTGAGCTGCGTCAGTTTTGAGGTTGGCTGCTAACAGCGACACCTCATCAATTGCTGACCTAATCTCCGATGCCACCATCTCCACCTCTCTCCTCCGCTTCATTTGTGCTACTGCTACCATATATATATATATATATATATATATATATATATATGGTTTTGATCTATGCAAAACTAGATTTAAATACAGAAACGCAGAACAATATCATAATTAGGTCACTTTTAGGTCATAATTAGGTAATTTTTAAGTCATGCTAACAAAGCATGACCTAAAACGATCTTAGCATGACATTAAACCCAAATATTATAATATGACCTAAAATTGCTTAATTATGACCTTCCGTGTTTTTGGTTAATTATTGACCATTAGATCATCTAATCCTAGGGCCAAGATTTGGTCTGCATTTCTGGATTTAAACACATACTTATTTTGATCATCTCCCTATATATATATATATATACTAGGAGTATATTATTAAGAAAGAGATATGAGTATGTATATGCTAAGGCGAAGCTGTGGAGTGTGGAGATACTATATATTTATGTCAACTGCGAAGCTCCTGTACTCATCTATTAGAGGGATAATTTTATGCGTTGAATTTCCAGATTTTTGTAATGGAATTCTTTATTTCTAACTCCTCTATCCTTGACAAATTCTTGCTTTCTTTATCCTTAATTGAGTTTGAAGAGTCAAAAACAGAATCGACGCGAGATTCACGAACAAATGTGAGACGATATTATTACGAATACAAAACAAACGAAGGTGATTACAACACACTATCACTTAGCTCGCTACTCAATCGGAGAATACAACTCGATTGTGGATCACTCACCTAGCTAGCTCAAGAATCACAAAGTGTATTCACTTCTCTATCTAGTTTCTTGAATCACACGAATATGGAGAAAAACAAGATGTGAAACTGAAAACTGAAGAAACTTATTGTTGTAACTGAACGAGCTGTTCAAATACAACGGTTGTTAGCCGAGCTTAATCGAGCTCGGTGTTGGAGAAGCTTAATCGAGTTCGGTGTTAGCCGAGCTTAATCGAGCTCGGTGTTAGCCGAGCTTAATCGAGCTCGGCCCTCAATAATGACTTGGGCCGATGGTTGGTCCAGCCACACCAAAGCCCAACAAATCTCCACCTTGGCTGCATCCACCATCCGGCCAGCCAAAACTCCACCTTCACCAAAATTCCCTCATCTTCTTGCAGTCAAGTTAACCAAGTCTAAACAATGCTCGAACTTAGCACTTGGTAGGGGTTTAGTCATCATGTCAGCTGCATTTTCAGAGGTGTGGACCTTCTTGACTGCCACCACGCCTTTGCTTATCTCATCTCTTACAAAATGAAGTTTGATGTCGATGTGCTTACTTCTCTCATGGAAAGTCTGGTGCTTGGCCAAGCTAATGGCGCTGTTGCTGTCACACAAGATAGTTACAGCCTCTTGCACCACACCAAAATCCCCCAATATTCCCTTTAGCCATTTAGCTTCTTTAACCGCTTCTGCTAAGGATATATACTCTGCCTCCGTTGTAGAGAGCGCAACCACAGATTGGAGATTAGACTTCCAACTGATTGCTGTACCAAAGAGCTTGAAGATATAGGCAGATTGGGATTTTCTGCTATCAATATTTGCAGCATAGTCTGCATCACAGTAGCCTATGAGCTCATCCTCACCGTCTGCTGTGCAGAACAACAATCCCAAATCTTGCGTGCCCACCAAATACTTCATTATCCACTTCAAGGCTTGCCAATGTGTGCTACCCGGGTCTGCCATGTATCTGCTGGTCAGGCTTATGGCGTGTGACAGATCAGGCCGAGTACACAACATCATGTACATAATACTCCCAACAATACTTGCATAAGGCACCTTAGACATCAACTTCCTTTCCTGATCATTAGCTGGTTTCTGACTGACAGAGAGCTTGAAGTGTGGACTTGTTGGAGTTGATACCTTTCTAGAGTCAATCATCTGAAATTTGATTAACATCTTCTTGATGTAGCTATGCTGCATCAACCATAACTTCCTAGCAGCTCTCTCTCTTATGATATCCATGCCAAGAATTCTCTTTGCATTTCCCAAGTCCTTCATTTCAAAAGCTTCCTCCAAATCCTCCTTCACTTGCTTCACATCTGCCTTACTAGGGCCTGCCACAAGCATATCATCCACATAAAGTAACAAGTAAGCAACAGCTTTACCTCCCTTGTACCTTATGTAAACACAGCTATCAAAGGCAGATTTCTTGAAGCCAAGTCTCTCCATCTGCCTGTCAAAAGTCAGGTACCACTGCCGGCTGCTTTGTTTCAGTCCATAGAGGCTTCTCTTCAAACAACAGACCTTATCCTCATCTCCCGCCCTTATGAATCCTTGTGGCTGCTCCATATAGATTGTCTCCTCCAACTCACCATGCAAAAAAGCTGTTTTTACATCAAGTTGTTGCAATTCCCAATCTCTTCGAGCCACAATTGCCAAGAGTATCCTTATTGAGCTGTGTTTCACCACAGGAGAGAAGACCTCGGTGTAATCTATCCCCTCCTCCTGTGTGAAACCCCTTGCAACCAAGCGAGCCTTGTATCTGATACTATCATTCTCAGAGGCCTCCACCTTTTTCTTGTAAATCCATTTGCAAGAGATAGGTCTTTGTTGAATCTGTGATCTGAGAACTAGGATCCAAGTTTTGTTTTTGATGAGAGAGTCTATCTCATCCTTCATAGCCATTTTCCATTTCTCTTTGTCTTTGCTGCCAATAGCTTCCTTATAGGTGCTTGGTTCTGAGATCTCCAACTCCTCTGCAACACACAAGGCATAGTATACAAAATCTGCATCTCTGAACCTTGCTGGTGGTCTGATTTCCCTTCTGGTTCTGTCTCTGGCCAGAGCATATTGCTGAACTTGTGGCTCTGGATCAGAGACACCTGGAGTATTATCAGTAGGCTGCTCATTCTCCTCATCTGAGGACATCATTGGCTCTTGGAAATCAGCAGCATCTGAGGCTCCATGTTCCGGTTCAAGTTGATCAAAACTGACCCCAGCAGGTTCTGGAGTTGTCTCTGTCTGCAGAGTAGGCTTGAATGGCATAGTTGACTCATCAAAAATGACATCTCGACTGATGATGACCTTTTGATTTCCTTCTTCTGTGCACCAAAGTCTATATGCCTTAGCACCATCTTGGTAGCCAAGGAAAATGCATTTTAGTGCTCTAGGTTCTAGCTTTCCTTGCCTTGTGTGAGCAAAGGCTCTACAACCAAAAATCCTAAGCTTCTCATAACCTCCTAGGCTTCCATACCATCTGCCATCTGGAGTATCAAAACCAATGGCTGAGCATGGACATTTATTGATCAATTTGGCTGCTGTGGAGACAGCTTCTGCCCAGAATTTCTTAGGCACTCCAGATTCAAAAATCATGCATCTTACTCTCTCAAGGAGAGTCCTATTCATTCTCTCCGCGGTTCCATTTTGTTGTGGATTCCCCGGAGCTGTCCTATGCCTCTTCACTCCCCTTTGCACACAGAAGTTATCAAATTCCCTTGATAGGAACTCAAGCCCGTTGTCTGTCCTCAGACACTTCAAGCCATACCCTTTCTCAACTTCAACTGCCTTGTACCATACACTGAACTTGCTGAATGTGTCTGATTTCTCCTTGAGGATCCATACCCAAACCTTCCTGCTATAGTCATCTACTACACTCAAGAAGTACCTTCCACCACCTATGGAATTAACCGGGCTAGGACCCCATAGATCACTGTGACAATAATCCAGAGGTCTTGTGGAGTTGTGCTTTCCTGAGCCAAAAGGCAATTTCTTTCCTTTTCCCAGCAAGCAAGACTCACACATTTTTACACTCTCCCTATCATCACATGCAAAAACGCCCTTCTTGATCAATTCTTTAAGCCCTTTATCACCCACATGGCCTAATCTCTTGTGCCACAACACCAGATTCTGTTCCTCAGCAACATAGGAATCTCCCACAATGACCTCAGCCTCCAGATAATATAATCTATTTATCCTAGAGGCTGACATAACAATAGCACCACCATTCATAATCCTCATACTCCCACCAGAAAATACACAAGAAAATCCTTTCATTTCAAGCACACCAACAGATACAAGGTTCCTCTTAATAGTAGGTATATACCTTACTTCAGTCAGCAATTTAATAGAACCATCATGCACCTTAAAACGAATATTACCAATGCCTTTAACAACACACACCTGGTTGTTGCCGAGCAAGACTGATCCCTGTGCTTCAGTCAGGTTCTCAAACCATTTCTTGTGGCTGCATATGTGGAAAGAGCACCCGGAGTCCACGATCCAAGAGTCTGCAATGGGCTTCTCAGTCACATTCATGACCTGAGCCGGCTCCAAATCTGCTGCACAGTCAGCAGTGTTCTGATCAGAGTCGCCATTAGCTTGCTTCTTCTTTAAGGCCCAGCAATTTTTCTTGATGTGCCCAGGTTTCTTGCAATAGTTGCAAGACCTGGACTCCTTCTGATCCCACTCCCTTTGGCCTTTTCCTTTCCATTTTTCAGAACCCTGCCTCTTCCATTTTTCAGGTTTCTTGATATTGGCTTTCACGTTCAAGCTTTCCCCAGCCTGATCACGCAGTCTTGTTGAAGAACTCTGAAAATCCTTCAATTTCAGGGCCGAATACACCTCTTCATAGGTGATCTTGGAGTCTCTTCCAAGGAGTATAGCGTCCTTGAATTGTTCGAAGCTCTTCGGTAATGAATTGAGAAGCATAAGTGCTTTATCTTCATCCTTGATCTGCTCATCGATGTTCTCCAGATCATCCACGCATTTACCAAAATCTTCGAGCTGCTCCAAGATGCTCTTCGCCTCTGATAGCTGGAAGGTGAAAAGCTTCTGTTTCAGATGAAGGTGATTTGCAAGAGACTTCGTCATATAGATGGACTCAAGCTTCCTCCACACTGCCGCAGCGGTCTCCTCCTTCGAAACCTCCCTCAGGACTCGATCGCTGAGACTCAGGATCAGAGTGCTATACGCCTTTGTTGAAGTTCTTGAGCCTTTGGATCGACCTTTTCATCCGCACCCTTGGCGGTGTCGGCCTCCCCATTTTTGACGATTTCCCAAAGCCCTTGTTGCATCATCACGGCCTTCATCTTCAATCTCCATAGACCGAAGTCATTCTTGCCCGTAAACTTCTCCAATTCGAATTTCGCCGTAGACATCGCGCCGATTTCTTTCCTTTTCCCACAGACGGCGCCAATTTGAAGAGTCAAAAACAGAATCGACGCGAGATTCACGAACAAATGTGAGACGATATTATTACGAATACAAAACAAACGAAGGTGATTACAACACACTATCACTTAGCTCGCTACTCAATCGGAGAATACAACTCGATTGTGGATCACTCACCTAGCTAGCTCAAGAATCACAAAGTGTATTCACTTCTCTATCTAGTTTCTTGAATCACACGAATATGGAGAAAAACAAGATGTGAAACTGAAAACTGAAGAAATTTATTGTTGTAACTGAACGAGCTGTTCAAATACAACGGTTGTTAGCCGAGCTTAATCGAGCTCGGTGTTGGAGAAGCTTAATCGAGTTCGGTGTTAGCCGAGCTTAATCGAGCTCGGTGTTAGCCGAGCTTAATCGAGCTCGGCCCTCAATAATGACTTGGGCCGATGGTTGGTCCAGCCACACCAAAGCCCAACAGAGTTTATTACTCTACCTCATTACGTAAATTTGATTGTGACCTTTATTTTTGACCTCCAAATTATCTCGTCTCTATCCAAACTTCATCAAGTTTAGTCAAATTCTAAAACTCGACTAACTTGTGAAATCGGAATTTCACTAACGAACTTTCGATTTTTTTCTCAATTATCATATCTATCGGTGATGGGGTACGAACTAAACCCTAATGGCAAGCCCAATAACAGTGACGGCCCATCAGCCCAGAGCCCAAGAAAGAGTATCTGTTCGGCACCAAAGAGTTCGGCACGACCAAAGAGTTCGGCACGACCAAAGAGTTCGGACTCAGCCTACAGCTCGGTAAAAGCCGACCAGTCAAGCTCTCCTCTCAGATCGGCAAGAGCTGATCGGTAAAGTCCAGCAGTTCGGTCTCAGCATTCGACCGAACTAGGAGTTGGTGGACTCACGAAAGGCCTCCACGACCTCCACTATACCCACGATCTATTTAGTGGTATGAAGCAGTTATTGAGCAGTTATTGCTCACCCACGATCTTGTTAGTGGGGCTGCAAACCACGATCCTAGTTCAATGTATAAATAGAACTTAGATCTGATAGAAAAGGGTTAAGCTCTCTAGAGATAAAATAGCATATAGCAAGTCTGTATTGTAAGCTGTATTTTCGCAGATCAAGCAATACAAACCTGCCCTCATTTCTCCCCGTGGACGTAGATTTACCTCAGTAAATCGAACCACGTAAATTCATTGTGTCATAATTCTCTACCAGCATTTACTAACATCAATAATTCGCTGATCCATCACTGGCGCCGTCTGTGGGAAGCAGAGAACAAAATTTGTGATAAAGCGAATTTTTGATCCATTTTTTCCACCCAAAAAATGCATACCAGATCGCAGAATACCCGTATTCCAGCCCGTGAGAACCAGGAGGAAGCCAATCCATCCCATAGGTCGGGAAAACAGCCTAGGGATAAATCCACCACCAGTTCTCATGGCGAAGGAACAAGCCGCTCCAAAAATCGTCCCACTGAGTCTTCCCAGCAGCCCGATTTGAATGAGGCTGTTAAGCAGTTTTTGGCTGAAAAGCAGGAGGAATTCTTAACCTTCCTGCGAAAAAGCCAAAAGCAGCCGGAGACGAAAACGACGGATTCTCCTTCTCCCTCCGCACAAGAAAGTCACTACCGCAGTAGTGTCGCATCTCCCAGGAGAAAGAATCCTCAACCCCGACATATTCCAGCTCCTCCTCGGTACCGGAATCACAGGAGAACTCAATCTCCTCCATACCGACGAGATATCGGATTCGCCGTGTACGGAGCACTGAAGACTCCGTTCTCGGACGACATCACCCGAACTCCCCTACCACAGAACTACCGAACTCCGTCGATGACTTACGACGGGCTCGTGGACCCTCACGATTTCTTGGGGCGCTATCAATATAACATGGCGAACCAGGGTCTCAACGAGGTCCACATGTGCAAGCTGTTTCCCGAGCTGCTCATCGGGAACGCGAGAAGGTGGTTCGATAGCCTCCCCCAGGGCAGCATCAGATCTTACCGAGATCTAATGGATGCCTTCCACAGGAGGTTCTTTCAGAAAGCGGAAGCCCGAATCACTTCGGCTCAGCTGCTTTCCATTCGTCAAGGTCGCGACGAAAAAATTAGCGACTTTATGACAAGATTCCACAAGGAATGCCTGCAAGTAGACGATCTCAACGATCTGCTTGTCATCTCGGCATTCCAAAATGGAATCCTGCCCGGAGCTCTCTACAGGAAGCTCGTTGAGTGCGGTCCGCAGACAGCTCAGGAAATGTGGGACATTGCGGACCAGTACTCCCGGGCCGATGAGGCAGACCGTCGTAAACGGTCGTTAGACAGCTCATCGTCCCGAGGAGACAGAAGGAAGCCCGATCATAGCGATCAGGGGCATCCTCGCCGGACTCCATTTGAAAGAATTCAAAGGGCTCCGGTGCAAGACAGATTGGGACCTCGTCTCAATCCCGAGAAGCCGCCCGCTCAGTTCGTACCGCTGAACAAGCCGAGGGCGGAAATTTTCGAACTGCACTCTGACCTATTCGAAAAGCCAAAGCGGATGACGAAATCAGCCGCGCGCCGACCACAGGATAACTACTGCTCCTACCATCAAGACCACGGTCACGATACTGAGGAGTGCAGAAACTTGGCTGCAGGTATCGATGTTCTTGTGAAGGCAGGGACATTGAAAAAATACCGAAGTAAGCAGCCAAAGAAGAATAAAAAGCAGAGTGGTGCGAACTGCGCTCCTCAGGATCCGAAAAGGCAGCCGGATCCCGAAGACGATGACGAGCCGCAATATGATGGAGTAATCCAGACTATTGACGCGCTCCCTGCCGGGAAGACCAAGTCGTCCCTAAAGTCAGAACGCAGAGGCTCCAATCGAGAGGAGCCAACGCATAAAAGGCTGAAGCAGGACGAAGTGATTACGTTCTCGGCTGCTGATCCCGTCCCGGCCATCTCTCCTCACCAAGACGCCATTGTCATCCAAGCCGGAGTGGCAAACAAACTGATCCACAGGGTGTTTGTGGATACAGGAGCGTCGGTTAGCATTCTTTTTAAAGAGTGCTTCGACAAACTAGAAGTGGACCCAGCTCGGCTCAGTCCGGCTCCGCTTCCCCTGAAGAGCTTCACCCAGGAGGACACCCGCCCTGAAGGTATTATCAGCCTTCCGATCACGGTGGGGAAAGCGCCTACTAGCTCCAGTACGATGATTGAGTTTTTCGTGGTGAAAGCTCGGTCCCCGTACAACGTCATCCTGGGAAGAGACTGGCTCAACACAGTTCGGGCCGTTTGCTCCACCTATCACCTCACCATCAAGATCCCCACTAAAGGAGGGATAGCGGTCATCCGAGGTGACCAAAAGAGAGCAAAGGAATGTCTGCAAATTGCGCTTAAAAGTGCCGAGCAGTCAGATCGGCACCACCAAGCATAGCAATCACAGCAGCCGGAGTCAGAGGCGATGACCGAAGTCATACCGGAGCCGAACTCGATGACAGTTCAGCTGTACGAAGACGATCCATCCCGAACGGTTAAGATCGGCTTCGCGGGAACGCCCCTACTTCGGGAAAAAAACCATCCAGCTCCTCAAGGAGTATAAAGACGTCTTTGCATGGTCTCCGTTGGACATGACCGGAGTGCCCCCCGAGGTAATCACTCATCGGTTAAATATTGATCCTTCAGTCCGGCCGATAAAACAGAAGCAAAGACTCTTTGCGGCAGAACGAAATCAAGTCATCCGTGACGAAGTCCGTCAATTATTGAAGGCGGATGTGTTATTCGAAGTGAAGTACCCTTCGTGGGTAGCCAATCCTGTCATGATCAAGAAAAAGGAAGGAGGATGGCGGATGTGCATAGATTTCACCGATCTAAATAAGCACTGTCCCAAAGATTGCTATCCCCTTCCGAACATAGATAAAAAAGTAGAAGCTTTGATAGGCTTTGAAATTTTTTGTTTTCTTGATCTGTACAAAGGATACCATCAAGTTTTAATGGATGAGATTGACGCTTCAAAAACGGCCTTCATTACTGATTTCGGCATTTTCGCTTATAAAAAGATGCCATTCGGTTTAAAGAATGCCGGAGCCACTTATCAAAGGATGGTAGACAAGCTTTTTCGGCACCTGATTGGAAAGGAGGTCGAAGTGTATGTTGACGATATAGTCGTCAAAAGCAAAAGCACTTCGGAGTACGAGCACAACCTCAAGTCCACTCTCAACGTGCTCAAGAAAGCCAACCTCAAACTTAATCCCCAAAAGTGTACCTTTTTGGTAGATTCGGGAAAGTTTCTGGGTTGTTGGGTTTCAAAGGACGGACTCAAGGCAAACCCCTCAAAAGTTCAAGTCGTTCAAAACATGGCAATGCCGAAGTCCATACATGACGTGCAAAGGCTAACCGGATGCCTAGCCGCACTGAATCGATTCCTTTCTCAAGCAGCCGAAAAGCAACTGCCGTTCTTCACGGTGTTGAAAAAGGCACCAAAGTTCGAGTGGGGAGCCGAGCAGAAAAAGGCCTTTGACGAGCTCAAAAGTTATCTAGCCGAGCTTCCTATGCTCTCTGCTCCAACCGAAGCCGAAGTAATATTCTTATACTTAGCGGCATCGGATCAAACCATCAGCGCGGTGCTTGTACGAGAAGAAGGCCTAAAGCAGCTTCCCATCTACTTTACAAGCCGAGCATTAAGAGGTCCAGAAACAAGGTATCAACCACTGGAAAAGATTGCTCTGGCATTAGTAAATGCAGCAAGGAGACTGCGGCCATACTTCTATGCTCACAAGGTATGCGTCTTAACTGATCTGCCACTTCGGCAAGTGTTGACCAAACCGGAAGCATCAGGCAGAATCGCCAAGTGGGCTATAGAGTTGGGAGAGCACACAATTGAATATCTACCTCGGAAAGCCATCAAGGGACAAGCCTTGGCAGATTTTCTTGCAGAAGCAAAGTTCGATCAAGCAAGTCCTGTTATTGCCGAACAGAAGAATTCTGCCAATGCCGAACTAGCACAGCCCTTGGAATCCGAAGTAGAACCGCCGGACTGTTGGAGCGGATTCGTAGATGGAGCTTCAAACAAGATGGGAAGTGGAGCTGGTATTCTACTTGTCGCTCCCGACGGACACGAGGTAACCTACTCACTTCGGTTCCTATTCCCCACTACTAATAATGAAGCCGAGTACGAAGCCCTCCTGGCCGGACTCCAGTTAGCGCAAAGTCTGCTCGTCAAATCTCTCAAAGTCCATTGTGATTCACAAGTCATAGTAAATCACATGTTGGGTACAAGTGAAGCCCGTGACGAGAGAATGAAGAAGTATTTGGACAAAGCGCAAAGCATCAGCCGAAGTTTCTCCTATTTTCGGATAATCCGTATTCCCAGAGCGGAAAATAGCCGAGCAGATATCTTAAGTAAGTTGGCCTCAGATCCGAGCTCAAAGGCGGAAGAATTAATGCATCGAAGCATTGATGAAGCCGAGGTACATTCAGTATCCAGCTCGCCGAACTGGATGACGCCGATCTTGCAGTATCTGGATCAAGGACAATTGCCCGAGGATAAGAGAGAAGCTCGGAAGATCACGTGCCGAGCTCTTCGGTACGAACTTCATGAAGGAGTCCTCTTTAGAAAGTCTTACCTCCAGCCGTTATTGCGGTGCGTAGGACCAGAAGAGACGGACTACATCCTCAGAGAAGTTCATGAAGGATCGTGCGGTAGCCACATCGGAGCCAGAGCTTTAGCTAAAAAAGTTCTGAGATGGGGATATTATTGGCCAACCATGGTACAAGAAGCAGTGCAGCTCGTCAAGAAGTGTACGAAGTGCCAAATTCATGCAAATGTCCCAAGGATGCCGCAGACCGATCTGTACACTATGCAAAGCCCTTGGCCTTTCATGCAATGGGGCATAGACATAGTGGGACCACTTCCTCAAGCTCCTCGGCAAATGAAATTCCTTATCGTCGCCGTGGACTACTTCACGAAGTGGGTGGAGGCTGAACCATTAGCTACGATAACGAGCTCAAAGGCATTGGACTTCGTCTGGAAGAACATAGTGTGCCGATTTGGCATACCCCACATCCTCATCTCGGATAATGGGACTCAGTTCACCGACAAGACGTTCAAGAATTGGTGCCAAGAGCTAAACATTCAACAGCGGTTCACTTCGGTCTCCCATCCCCAAGCAAACGGACAAGCGGAAGTAACGAACCGGATTCTGGTGAAAGGGTTAAAAGCTCGGTTAGAACAAGCCAAAGGACAATGGGTAGAAAATCTCCCTCAAGTCCTATGGTCCTACCGAACTACACCCAAAACCTCCAACGGTGAAACTCCGTATAGTCTGGTGTACGGCACTGAAGCCGTAATCCCGGTGGAGATCGGCGTACCCAGTCCCCGAACTCTAAATTTCTCCTCAGAAATGAATGACGACGGACTGAGAGCAGAACTAGATCTCGCCGAAGAAAGAAGAGAATTGGCGTGCATAAAAGCAGCCAAGTATAAGGAGCAAGTAGCCCGGTACTATAACCAAAGGGTGAAAAAGCTTCAATTTCAAGTGGGAGATCTCGTCTTGAGAAACAACGAAGTAAGCCGAGCAGAAAAGCTGGGCAAACTCGAGCCCACATGGGAGGGTCCATATCGGGTGTCAGAAGTCCTCGGCAAAGGGTCTTATAAATTGACTCACATGTCAGGAGAACAAGTACCCCGAACATGGCACGTCTCCAACCTCAAGAAGTTCCACTTGTAAGAGACAAAGTCCGGTCAGTCTGTCTTGTGTCTAGTTCGGTCATAGGGGTACATGTTTTTATTTGTTTGTTTTTTTTTTTTTTTTTTTTTTTTTTTTTTTTTTTACTTGTATCTTTTACTTGTCGTTTTATAAAAGTTTAAAGTTTTTTTTTTTTCTTTCGTCTTTTTCTTTTTTTCTCTATGTGTTTTGTCTCTATGTGCTTGTCGTCTCTTACAAATGGTACCAAGGTATATCGTTCTTTAAAGACTGATCCCCTTTTTAGATCGATTATTAAAGACTATTGTGAGTCCAAGCTTCTAAGGAGGATATAAGACCACAATTCAGCTTAACAAGCAGTCCGTCTGAAACGAACTGCAATAAGCCAACGATTGTGCGTCCAAGCTTCCAAGGAGGATACAAGACCGCAATTCAGCTTAATAAGCACTTCGTCTGAAACGAACTGCAACAAGGGAAAGTCCAATCCACGCGATAAAACTCGCCGAATTAGGACGACCAAGTTCGGTCAAAGCAGTTTACCTCATAAGACCGAGGACGACCATGTCTAGTCAAAGAGGTTTACTGCATAAGACCACTTCGGTTAACTGGGAAAGTCCGATCCACGCGATAAAACTCGCCGAATTAGGACAAGGGAAAGTTCGATCCCGGCGACAAAAATCGCAAAATTAGAACACAAACCAAGTCCGGTCAAAGAAGTTTATTTCATCAGACCAAAGACGAGTCCGGTCGAAGATGTTTATTTCATCAGACCAAAGACGAGTTCGGTCAAAGGTGTTTATTTCATCAGACCAAGGACGAGTCCGGTCAAAGATGTTTATTTCATCAGACCAAGGACCAAGTCCGGTCAAAGAAGTCTACTTCATAAGACCGAGGACAAGTACGATGAAATTTTTTCGCTAAGCTGTAAATACAGTGTTAGAAGCGAAAACAAAATTTCATTTATCAAATCTTGTTCGGCATACAACTCCGCTACCCTACAAAATGGCGTTACGCTATTACAAAGGACTATTCTACCGTCCAGGGTTGCTGAAGTTAAGCCACCTATCTGCAAAATCCTCTGGAAGCCGAGTTCGGTTGTTCCGAGCAGATGAAGAATAAGCAGGTCGACGAGATGCTATCCTCGACCCAACGCCTCTTCCCCGAGCCCGAGAAGTCCTAACACCTCGGCGATGAAGAGTCTCTGCAATAAGCATCTGCTGATCTTGCTCGCTCATAGTCACAACTCCTCGGCGAATTTCAGTCCGTCCCTGTCTTGACGATTCCGGTTGCTCCTGAGCCCGTTCTCGTCTAGACGTTTCCGGCTGTTCCGGAGTTCGTTGTTGACTTGGAGTAGGATTTTGAACAAGGGAACCAGAGGTTTGATCTGGAGTGCGAGCATCTGTTGGCACGATATGCCGAAGGAATCTTTCTATGGAGGGGCGCCGAGAAAGAACAATGTTGTACCGAGAAGCCCAACGCCGTAGTGATTTCACAACTTGTTGGCAAGCCGAGCTCTCCAGCGCATTGTTCCTCCGGAGTACAAGATATTCCTCCCACAGTTCGTCAACTCGACTCTGAACATCTGATATGGTCAATCCCCCGCGCACACGGATGTAATCCTCGTACGCAGTCCTCTCAGCAATGGTCGTATTCAGCTCGGCCTCCAGATCTTTCTTATCGGACTCTAAGTCCTTGATATCGGCCTCCAGCTTCACTAAACGAGCCAGAAGCTCGTCATTCTTCGTCTGATCGGCTATAGCTCTTCTCTCAGCTTCGTCTAAAGCCGAAGAGTACAGCCGTTTCCAGTGAAGTATCTCCATCTCCTTGAGTACAAAGCAGCTATTAGTTCGGCAGCTATACCGAGCAGATAGTAAAATACAACAGGAATAAAGGCGAGTACGAAAAGCTATACGAAGACAAATGTAGAGAATTTTTCATTCACAAGGAAAATTTTTTACACTAGGGCTTCAAGGCCATTTTACAAGGAAGAAACTAGACTAAGAGAAGGGAGACGAAATCATACTCCGCCTGCTTCGTCTCCGGCTCCTCGGTCTGGTACAGCTTCCTTCTCCTGGGCTACCTCAGCCTCGGCCTCGCCTCCTGCCGGCCTCGCCTCCGCCTCCTGATCGGCCTCCTTCTCCGGATGCCCGGCCTGATCGACTTCGGCCTCCCGCTCCAGCGGCTCGGCCTCACCCTCTCCGTTGTAAGTCGAAGCGGGTGAAACGGGTCCCACGGAGGCAAAGATAGCCTCCAGGTTCTCGTCCCGATCAGCTCGACAACTCCGGACTCGGTCTGCAGAAAGCAGGACCGAAGATGAAGCGAGCTCCTCAAGGAGCGGCAGATTCTGAAGCCGAGCTGCTATCTCTCGGCTGTACAGAGGCAGCACGACGTCGGCCCCCTGCTCGCCCTTATCGGCAATTAGCCTTACCAGGCTACCGACAAAGGCCGAGAACTGGCTGCTCAAAAAGAGTTTCTCCGTGTAAACACGGAGAGCCTCCCCTTGGGCAACCACGGCAGCAGCATCGCTCCGCTTCGCCTGCTCTCGCTGGATGACGAGCTGGTTTTTGGCAAACTGAGCTTCATCCTGGGCCGAAATCCTAGCAGCTCTGGCCTTCTCAAATTTAGCCTCAGCCTGTTCGGCCCGATGACAAGCAGCCGCCAACTTCCTCTGCATCTCGGCATAGTCATTGGACGCTTTGGAGAGTTCGACGGCGACGAGCTTGGAGAGCATATCATTCCTCTGAAAATGGATAAGGAAAAAAGTTAACAGAGGGCACCAAAAATACAGGACAGAAGCCAAGCCAAGGAATCAAGAAGACAATTCACCTCGGCGAAGTCCGTGGGCCATAGAAATGGCTCACAGATATGCTCCGAAGGAGGCGCCAAGACCATGTCTTTCTCTGGCGCTCTCGGGGGCTTCTGGGTCTTCCCCTTCCTATTTGCCGAAGTCGACTCCGGCTTCTTTGGACCCGAAGAGGTCTTTTGCCTCTTCGGATTCTTCTCGGCATCAGGCGCCGAGCTGGTAGCCTTCTCTCTCTCCGGCTCCACAAGCTCGGAGGACTTTCTGATAGCCTTATTCAACATGAACACTGCCAAAAAGCAAGAAAGCAAAGTCAGATTTTCTTCGTTAAAGCAGTAGAGCATAAAGATAAAGAGAAATCCTCACCCTCGGCCTCTTCGTCCGAAGACGAGATGTCGAACACGACGTCGCCCTTGACGAGCTCAGACTCCGTGTATTGTTTCCTAACTAGGGGAATCTTGTTGAGCTCGCCGTCGAGCTCGTCCAACGGTTCAGGCCGAGGGTGACGGATAACGGACTCCGGCCCTCTCCAGGGAAAACTAGGAGCAGCGGTCCTATCATAGTAGAAGAAGCGATTTTGCCACTTCGGCCACTTCGTTTTACAAAAGGCCCTAAAAGGCTGTAAAGGGATCAAGTAAAACCAAGACCCCTTCCTCTTAAATTGAAAGAATTTAAGGATCGCCTTCAAAGACAAATCCCTTCCTAACCTACGGAGTTCGGCAGCGAAGGCCGACAAGTGCCTCCAAGAGTTCGGAGTCACCTGGCCTAAAGGAAGCTGAAAAAAATCTAGTAAATCTATAAAGGCAGAAGGGAGGGGGAAACGAAGCCCGCATTCTAAGCAGGCCTCGTACACGGTGACGTAACCCTCCGGCGGGGAGTCAGCCCTGTGATCACCGTCAGGTACCACCGCCTTCCCCCCAGGAAAAGAGTATTTTTCGTAAAGGGATATCACAGTATCCTTACTCAAGATACTGTGAAAATACTCTACGGTCTTCTCCCCGGATTCTTTCCGGCTAGAAGACCCCTTACCCCCTTTCCTAACGCTACCCGACTCCGAAGAAGAAGAAGAAGACATTTTTCTTACTTTTGAAGGTGAAGATAGTCTGGAAAAAATTCTTGAAAGCGGAGAGAGAATTTTCGCAAGAAAGAGAGTATAGAAGACGCAACAGCAAAAGTGCTTCAATGATGAAGAAAGAGCGTATTTATCAGATACGGGAAAGATTTCGAAATCGTTGCGCCGTTTCGAATCCCACCTTTTCAGGAATCAACGGCCGGATTTTACTGTCGCATTTAATGCAGGCATGCGCTAGGCACGTCCCCTGACGTCAGCCTCCCCCTTACCGTTATCCAGAATGCCGAAGTGACTCACCTCGCCGAAGTGATCCACTTCGCTTTTCGGGGGGGGTAGTGATGGGGTACGAACTAAACCCTAATGGCAAGCCCAATAACAGTGACGGCCCATCAGCCCAGAGCCCAAGAAAGAGTATCTGTTCGGCACCAAAGAGTTCGGCACGACCAAAGAGTTCGGCACGACCAAAGAGTTCGGACTCAGCCTACAGCTCGGTAAAAGCCGACCAGTCAAGCTCTCCTCTCAGATCGGCAAGAGCTGATCGGTAAAGTCCAGCAGTTCGGTCTCAGCATTCGACCGAACTAGGAGTTGGTGGACTCACGAAAGGCCTCCACGACCTCCACTATACCCACGATCTATTTAGTGGTATGAAGCAGTTATTGAGCAGTTATTGCTCACCCACGATCTTGTTAGTGGGGCTGCAAACCACGATCCTAGTTCAATGTATAAATAGAACTTAGATCTGATAGAAAAGGGTTAAGCTCTCTAGAGATAAAATAGCATATAGCAAGTCTGTATTGTAAGCTGTATTTTCGCAGATCAAGCAATACAAACCTGCCCTCATTTCTCCCCGTGGACGTAGATTTACCTCAGTAAATCGAACCACGTAAATTCATTGTGTCATAATTCTCTACCAGCATTTACTAACATCAATAATTCGCTGATCCATCAATCGGTATACAAGATGAATTAAAATTTGTAATTTAATATTTCGTTTTCAAATTTTATGAGACTGGATTGTAGAGAGCCAGCAGTCCAGCATTTTAAAATGTTACCTCAAACTAGGAATTTATTTTTGTTTCCTTTGGGGAAAAAATTGGATACCAGATGCGTCGCAGTCGGTAATACGAATCTACAAATGTTCACACAAGTAAAATAATCTTAATTTTGACCATAATTTGGTTGTGGGTCAGTCATGAGATTTATGTTTACCTCAGTGTTTTCGTAAAATGTATACGAGTTTAAATAAATTTTTGGAAAGTGTTTTGACAAAATAAACTTTCAAATATATTTGAAATAATCATACTATGAATAACAATGAGTTAAGAGCATCAGCAATGGAGGCGTCAAAACCGCGACGCCGATTTTTCGCCGACGCCGGTTCTGATGCCGAACCATTGCGACCGGCGTCGACGAAATTGGCGTCAACTTCGGCGTGGCCATGCCGATTCGTGTGATGACGCCGGTTCTAACGCCGATCCTCACGGCGCCATTGTAGGCCCCGGATCGGCCTCAGACCGGCGTCAGATTTTAATTTTTAAATTTTTTTTTCGAAAACACTATATATACGCGCTTTGAACGTCATTTTCATTCACACCACTTGTTTTAACGAGTACTCTCTCTATCTTTCTTTCTGTACAAGATCAATAACGAGCAATGAAGAACAACTACGAAGGTACTCCAGTGACTCCCGGGGGATGGTCTCAGACTCCCCCGACTCCCGGGGTAGGGTCCCAGACTTCCCCGGCTCCTGGGGGAGGTGGTTGGCCTCCGATGACCGGGTACTACAACATGTACCCGTGGCAGCAGATGATGCCGGGGTGGGCACCCGACATGCAACCCCCTATGCAGATGATGCCGGGGTGGGCACCCGGGATGCAGCCACCGGCGCAGCAGATGATTCCACCGGAGCAGCAGATGATTCCACCGCCGCAGCAGATGATTCCACCGCCGCAGGGGTCGTCCGGGGGGGACAACGCCTATCGGCCGACTTTTGATTTTTCCACCGGTTCTTCGCACACATCGACACCAACAGATGCACAGTATACGGAGACCTTCTCCTTAGCGGACTTGGGTTTTGATATTAACGAGGTTCCGGAAACTCTCATTCAAAGCCAGGGAGTAGGGCAGGGTAAGAAGAAGGGCAAGGCCAAGAAGGTCGGCGAGTCGTCGCAGCCGGAGGAGGATAGCCGGGTCCGGAGGAAGTGGACGGACGCGGAGAACGTTGCGGTTGCCAAGGCGAGGGTGAGTGTGCGACGATCCTCTCGTTTCGAACAACCAGAGGATCGTCAACTTGTGGGCCAAGATAGCCGCAGCCTACAGGGCATTTTGCCCTGAAGGGAGACCGTGCACCGGGGAGGAGTGCCAGAAGTGCTGGGACCGAATCAGGTCTGGCTTCTCTCGATTTTCGGGTTTGTACGCCAACGCCCTCCGCATGCAGACCAGTGGCCAAACAGAGGAAGACTGCAGGAGGATTGCGGAGAGAGCCTACCCCGATCCGCAGAAGAAGTACTATGAGTTCACCTACTGGAACTGCTACGTTGTGCTCAACGAGTCGGAGAAATTCCGGGCAGGTGTCGACGCTGGCTGGCCGAAGAATCAGAAACTGAACTATACTGGATATTATAGCGGCAGCAGCGGTGGTTCGACAGACCTCCCCGAGACGGCCCAGGAGGTCCCGACCCCTCGTTCGTTCGGTCGCCGACCTCGCCCGGTTGGCCAAAGGCGGGCGCAACAGGTTGCGAGGGCGGGCACCCCGAGTTCCCAGGGGGTCCATTCGGCAACCCCCCTCGACAGGTCTACCGAGGAGCTCAAATTCTTCGCGCGCCAACAAACGCGCGCTCAAATGGTGAAGACCTTAGCCGACTTCCAATCGGCGGTGGACCCCGAGGTGAAAGATTATCTTCGTGTATTGCTCTAGAGCCAGCGTGAAGAATTGGAGGCGATGAGGAGGGAGACCAGCGGGAATAGCCGCGGCGTAGGTGGCGACAAAGGCGGCGGCGACGACGGTGAAGAAGGGCTGGGCGACGACGAAGACGAGGACGGCGACGAGGAGTGATTTTTTTTTACTTTTTTAATTGTACTTTTTATTTTTTGTACTTTTTTTAAAATTATTGTACTTTTTTTAAAATTAATGTACTTTTTAAATTTTAATAGTATTATTCGAATTTCCCGTATTTGTCTCGTAAATTAAATTACGTATGTTGATACGATTGTAAATTAAATTATATAATTATTATTAGTGATGTGGATATGTAGTGGGAAGGCTATGTGAGGGTTATTTGATGTCCAGTTGATGTGGCAAGCTGATGTGGTAGGAGAATTTTAGTGCTGATGATGTGGCAGTGTGAAGGCTATGTGAGGACTATGTGAAGTCCAGTCTCATTGTGGATGCTCTAATAAGACACTTCTTCACGTCAACGAAGAATCACTATTAATTTAAACATATAGGGGGGGACTCATCCTTTAACCAACTAGAAGAGTTTGACCATATTATGTACTCCATAATTCTATATATGTATATAATTAGAATATAATTTCCTGTATTTGAAGAAAAATCAATTTAAGGTATGGTTTCATATTATTGTCCTAGTATTTCTTTTTATTTTCTTTACATAGACGAGATCATTGAGAAAAATTGAAACATCATGTGAGTGTACGTTTTGGCCAAATTTTGATGAAACTTAATGATTTAAATTGCTATTAATACTTATAAATATTACTATGATGTTCTAATTAGTTAAATGGGGCTGTAATTTTATTAAAATTGTTCTTTATTTTTTAGCTATCTGATAAAATAATCTGCTAACTTCCAGGAGAGGAACATGACCCCAAAATGCTGGCCAAATAAGTTACAAATTTAATTTATTTTAATGTTTTAGGAAATAGAAGGGAAGTAATCCCAAACCTCATCCACAGATGATCCCATGACAGCTCTTACCATAGAATCTTAAACATTTAACACTACTAACAGTAAATTAAATTAGATTACTAAATACTGCAGTCATGGGCACATGTCATGCCGGTTTCTTATCCATATTAATCATCACCAAAATATTCCACTTGTTGGGAATTTTCACACCAATAGAAAATTTATATATCCCGTTTTAATAGTATTTCATTTCCTCGCCAATTTGATTCCACAAAATCGGGCCATCTTATATCAATATTGTAATAGCATTAATTAGGACGAGCTGTAGTAATGTAGAAAATTTGTTCAAAAATGCATTGATGCAATTTAAATTAGACGACTCCAAAATATCAAAATTATGACAGTTGTATCGGTAAGAAGAATTACTTGAAATTTCCATTGAACTTGTGAAACAAACTGACTAATCAAACTCATCTCCATTGACATGATGTACTATGAAATTTGGCCATCTAACATCAGTTAAGGAGCGAAATTGATATTTTTAGGAATTTATTATAATTTTCATGATTTCATTTTATTTCCTTTAGGGTTTCTAAGTTTTTAAACTATATAGTTTTATTATTTTATATTCAGTTTTGATTATTTTAACACGTCGATTTTAAAAAAAAAACTCGAGTTTCTCTGGCAGTATCACATCATCAGTCATCCTTAATCTAGGCTTTTTTTTAATCTAGGCTATAATAAAGTTAAATGCACATAATTAATTACAGTCATTTTAATTGAAATGCGAAAATGTGGTCTTATTACTTTACTTTGACTTGGTGGCGAACGTACGGCGGTATATATCTTGTGATGACTTAACGAGAGGAATGATATGCTACATACCTTATGTGAGCACCACTCTCGTATGACACACGTTTAGCGGTGTTCGTTACGATTTATCTATTTAGTTTGACTCTAATACATTAAAAAATGTTATTGCAATTTTTAATTTCACAAAATTCATAAAAATCAAAGCTTGATTTATTATTTTATTCATTTATTTAAAATTATAGAGAAAACGAGCAAATCGAGCTGTGATTTTTATGAATTTTATGAAATTAAAAATTGCAATAACATTTTTTAATGTATTAGAATCAAACTAAATAGATAAATCGAAACGAACAACGCTAAACGTGTGTCAAACGAGAGTGGTGCTCACATAAGGAGCCCACATAAGGTATGTAGCATATCATTCCTCGACCTAATGATATCTAATAAATCACATAATATTTTCAATCTTGTCAAATTAAATAAATTGAACATTTTAGGTGATGCCCGACTAAGGATAAGATAATATAATCAAACTTAGATATGTGTATCTAGAACAACTAGTTATATTTCATTTGACTTGTAAATAAAAATCCTATTTATGGCAATTATTAGCATTTTAAATTCTTCAAACGAATCGAAGGTTAGATCATATAGCTATGTCAATGGCATTTCAAAAAGATATATATATATATATATATATATATATATATATATATATATATATATATATATATATATATATATATATATATATATATATATATATATATAGGGAGATGATCAAAATAAGTATGTCTTTAAATCCAGAAATACAGACCAAATCTTGGCCCTAGGATTAGATGATCTAATGGTCAATAATTAACCAAAAACACGGAAGGTCATAATTAAGCAATTTTAGGTCATATTATAATATTTGGGTTTAATGTCATGCTATATATATATATATATATATATATATATATATATATATATATATATATATATATAGGGTTTTAATCTATAAAAAAAGCCCTCTAAGTAACAACATACAGCCCAAATATCAACCATCGGATTTAGTAATTAATGGCCACGATTTATTGTATAATTCATTTCGTTTGTGTCATGACAAACGAAATTTCAGTCATAAGGAGGGCATTTTCGGTACAACAAATAAATGGAGCCGTCAACTACCGTTTTAGTGGGCGGATTTTATGGGACTTATTAATATTGACAGCAAAATACATTTTCATTTCCTACGCTAGATATTAGGTGAGAGAGAGAAAAGGTTTATCATTTCTTCAAATCAAACAACACAAAATCATTCACTTCTAAACCAAAAAACCCTAGTAATTTATTTCACACGCTTCAGTGAAATCAGCGATATCTCTCAACAGCGACGATGACCACTCGCTCTGTCGGAGCAGGGATCGTGGACGGTAAGGTTAATAAAACTTTCTAATAACTTCTATTTTTAGTTTTTGGGTCAAAATTGATTCACGATTCCTGGCATTTTTATTCGCTATCCACAAGTTTATGAAAGGATGAAGGTGAACAAGAAAGAAGCACAAAACCAACCTCCGAAAAATGGTATTTGGCCGCCTAGGTTTGGGCCATTTTGGTGTCGATTGCTTGAATTTTTAAATTTTACCATAATTTTCTAACCTTGGTTGTGTTTCGAATAGCCGCTCAATCTGGTTGGCGAACTTTGAAGAACAATTCAGAGGGAATCATTGATGGCAAAGGCGAGGCCTAAGCAAATATGAATGGTCCTGAAAAAGGTACTTACCGAGATGTCTTTTTCAGTAATGGAGAAATGTGAACTGAACTTTAATATTTTTTGTTGGAAATGGGTAACATGACCTTAAATGTGGGTTTGGTTAAATTTCTTGGAAAAATAGTTTTTATTAATAACTGCTGGCATTTAATCTACAGCACAATCGGATATGAAATGGCAACACCAGAAATTGGAAAGGAATCTACTAAGGCTCCCACAATTGATGGATCCAATGCTTTAAAAGGTAATAGATTTACAGAAAAAACTAAGAATGTCTCTCAGAATTTCATCTCATATACAAGAAACGTATTAGGTTATATATGTAACAGTTTTGTGTCATGTTTACAAACTGTTATTGTTTCTATAAGTTGCATTCAATTTGGAATCACCTAAAATAAATGTAATGGTCACTGATTAGCATTGGAATAGTTTTATGGGTTATGTAGTAGCAATATATGAATTAGGTCATGTTTGTATCACTTTTATGTCATAAGTGAATTATATGAATTAGGTCATGTTTATATCACTTTTATGTCATAAGTGACTGCAGTGTTTATTTTCTCAGATGGAAGTCAACATGGGTGAGGGAAGGCTATTGGAATTGTGGATTGTCGACTAGATATAAGGGTGTGCATCAGTATTTAAGAGCTAAAAACTGTTGTGTTGAAGTTGGCCAAAAAATAATCACAGCTCCCTTTCCAATAAAACATCGACATCCAAACGTTATGCAACGGACAACAAGAAGATAAAGATCGACGTTGAAAAGATGATAGCAAGCTACAAAGCTTCTGTAATGGCCATGTCATAAATTTTGGATTTAAAGTATGTTTCATTGATACAATTATGTGCGTATTTAACGTATGGATTTTCAAACATTTTATTTCATCAATGGGTGATACTTTAAAATGACATTGGATTTTATTGTTTCTTCAAATTAGATTTTAATATGAATTATTTTTCTGACTCAATGACCAAGGTAAAATATGATGTTGTGTGGTCTCTTCTGAAAAGTAAAACACAGTATAAGATGACTCTATGTCATACTTCGTACATGTTAGAGTCATTTTGAGTAAAAAAAATAAAAATAAAATCATTAATTTGTTGTTGGAATTTTTGTATAGTAACTAAGCAACTTGTGAGAAAAAATTGATTATGTAAATTAGAAGATCATGTCATAATATATGCATGTAAGAGTCATTATGAGCATAATCAGGCAAAAAAATAATAGTATCTGAGAATTCATGCATTGGGTCATAATAAATGAATATTTTGGTCATAACATCGTATGGTTAATTTGTGTCATAATAAACCAACATTTGGGTCATTATATAACACTAAGGAGTACCAGAATGCGTCATACAAATCTGATCGAAATGTTCGTATCCAATAAACTGAAGTACACGATTATTCTCATGTTTTTGACATATTAAAAAAAACCAATATTAATACGGCCGAAGAATACACAAACAATAACCCAAACATCAACCATTCTTTGGGTCATACTAAACGAATATTTGAGTCATGTCAACATATGGGTAAATTGGGTCATAATAATCCAATATTCGAGTCATTACATAAAACTACTGAGTACCAGGATGCCTCATACAAATCTGAACGAACTGAGTAATTTCAAACAACCTGACAATGCAAATAAAATGGAGTCCAATAAAAAACTTAAACTGACGTTACTTGAAAAAAGAGAATACATGGTATCAAACTTCAGAATTTCTTCTAGACCGCCACTTTTCTTTCTCTTTGAATTTGTCACAATTCCTTGAATCGCGGTGACCCCACTCCTGACATTTCTTGCATTGACGCAAAGGCTTGCTCTTAAGCTTCAAAGCCTTCTCCACTCTTGAGGGGACTCTACTACCAGATCCCTTCGTGCTGACGACTTCTGGTGGGTGAACATCTACTTCTTGGGGTGCCTCTGCCCCATAAAAGTCCTCTATTAGTTTCTTCTTTTGTGATGTAGACATTACTACGCCATCAGCAAAAATCTGTTGCTTGCTTCACGAACTAACCACATAGATCATACATAGGAAAAATCAGAGCATATAATAGAACATATCATACAAATGCCAAAAATGTGCCATACAAGTTAAATTACAAAAATTCAAAAAATAACAATGATAATGAGTCATACTAAACAAGTAATCATATCATAACAAATGAATTAAAATTGCCAACATTTCCCAAAAAAATGAAATGCAAACATAACGTCAAGCGACATAGAACATTGTTGCGATTAAATACACAACCAAGCCATTGAGATATGTCGAAAACTGTAATACAAAAATTTCACAACAGAACCTGTGTTTTCTACAACGTCATCGGAGAATGATTGATTGTTTCCCAATGAAGAAGGATCTACTACGGTTTCCATTTATGGAGAAACGGTGCAACAAATCTATGCCACAAAAAAACAACTAAAATGAAAATTGATATCGTCAAACAGAATCAGAAAAAATTACGAAACGAATTTACATATTAAACAATGAAAACCGACTAAAGAAATTAATTACGATATAAAACACTGATATGAACCTAAATTACCGCTGAAACAAACGGCGACGGAGTGTAGAATAATATTAACAACACATACGAATCGGACAAGAAAATGATCGCATATAAAATAATAATAATGGCAGATCTGTTGAAGAAGATGTAAAAACTGCAGGATGAAGAAGATGAAAATTAACTCCCCAATCACGGAAGAAATTGTTAATGGAAAGAGAGACGTGCATCATTATAGGAATTGGAATAACAATCTAATGAACTAGAATGACACTATTAACCTTTTGGGATTATAAGTGAATAAAAAAAAGAAACTTGCGAAAATGTCTAAGCCATTAGATCTTCTCATCTCAAGATTAAAACACCTAATCCTACGGTCTAAATTCGGCCTTCATTTCTGGATTTAAAGTGATACTTGTTTGGATCATTTCCCTATATATATATATATATATATATATATATATATATATATATATAGGGTCATGATCTATGGCAAACACCCCTTAACCAAATAACTAGAGAACAAATAATAGCCACAAGATCAAAAAAATCAATGGCTAATAGTAATTTTCAAATTTGATGATATATTAGCTCCCTCAATCACAAATTTACTCCATAATAACAAGTCAGAGGTATTATTGTCATTACACCATCGAATTAAATCCAAAATTGTGTTAGTCATTCAGAAATTCGCGCCGATTCAATTCGTCTCTCTCGTTCTCCTCTGTTCAATCCGTCGAAAATCGCCGACTCAACCGCATTCAAGTCGTCACCGTCGCTGTCGCCGATTAAACCGCATTCAACTCGTCAGCATCATCTACTTTGTCAAACAAATGGATACAAATCAAAAGGATTTTTCGAAAAGTAAGTTTCCTACTGATTAACAATCATTTCTAGGTTTTATTTTAGATCTGATTTAGATTTGTATTCTTTGTAGCTTTCGAACGAACAAAGAAAAAAACAACCGGAAGTTCCGTTTCACTTCACTCAGGCTCGAACCGTGAGTCATTCCTACTATTTATTAATTTTAATATACAATATCTTCGTTTGTTGTGAATATGAAAACCGTAGTTTCTGTGTTTAGATTTATAGTTGTTTCACTGATGTTAAGTGATTATGAAAACTGTAGTTTCTGTAGTAAGATTTATAGTTGTTTCACTGATGTTTAGTGATTATGAAAACCATATGGCCTTTGTATTACGTTTACATGGTTAGATTTATAGTTGTTCTGCAAAAAAGAGTGAAGTGTTTTCTGAACAAGAGTGAAGTATTTTCTGAACAAGAGTGATGTGTTTTGTGAACAAGAGTGAACTGAAATCAGAATAATAGTGATGTGTTTTTGTGAACAAGAGTAAAGTGTTTTCTGAACAAGAGTGAAGTGTTTTCTAAACAAGAGTGATGTGTTTTTGTGAACAAGAATGATGTGTTTTTGTGAACAAGAGTGATGTGTTTTCTGAACAATAGTGAAGTTTTTCCTGAACAAGAGTGTAGTCTTTTCTGAACAAGAGTGATGCCTTTTGTAAACAAGAATGATGCGTTTTCTGAAAAAGAGTGAAGTGTTTTATGAACAAAAGTGAAGTGAAATCAGAATAAGAGTGATGTGTTTTGTGAACAAGTGTGATGTGTCTGATTTTTTGCTATATTGATTTTTTTCCTCATATCCATGAAGTTGCTGCAGCCGAAAAAAGGTCTAAGATGCGTGAAGATAGACTGCTACAAAGTGTTGCACGTACAACTGAAATAAGCACAATAAATCAACAGGATGTTCTTCGAACAACAACTTCTGCCGAAATAAGGTCAAAAAAGAAAAATGATATGCAGAAACCAGAGAGTGAGTTATGTAATTATTTATGTATTGGGCATAGTTATTAATGTATAATTTTGAGCTATATTAAGTGTGTATTCATGAATTTGATCAAAAATCTTGTATATATTCAGCCTCAAAGCGTGGGAGGTCACAATGCATCGACAAACCAGAAATGCCTGCCAGAAAGAAACAGGCTAAAGCAAAGAGTGACAAATCTATTACTTGTAAAATCAGAAGACCTAAATTGGTCATTAAGATAGGGGTGAAAGTTCTGGTTGACGCCATTGAGAAAATGAACTCCAAACAAAAAGCTGCTCTGGAAGAGATGGGTTTCGGACAGC
Organism: Salvia splendens; assembly: GCF_004379255.2. NCBI lineage: Eukaryota > Viridiplantae > Streptophyta > Magnoliopsida > Lamiales > Lamiaceae > Salvia > Salvia splendens. The sequence goes on along the minus strand of NC_056033.1, from coordinate 6,516,985 downwards.
TTGTGCATTTGAAGATACGATGTATTCCTGCTGACATGGCATTTTCACTACTTGAAAATTTTAATCATGACAACTGCTCCAGAATAAAACTTGTTGATGATCAACCATTACACATCACTGAGGAGGATGTGTATGCTACGTTGGGACTGCCAAGAGGAGAGTTGATGATTAAAAGAGAAAAGAAGCATGAAATGAATGATGTGATGAAGACCATTGTCAATGCTAAGAAGAACAAAGCAATAACCCCAGCTGATTTGCAAGAGCAGCTTGATAGTGATCTAGAAGGTGGTGAGTGGTTTAAGAAAATATTTCTTATTATGTTGGACAATGTTCTGATCTCACCAACTGCCAACGGAAAATGTCTTGGCCGTATCTTGGACGATATTGGCAACATTTCAAATGTGAGGCAGTACAATTGGTGCAGCTACGTGTTGGATACGCTAATCACAGCACATGATAGCTGGAAACTCAAGAACAAATCCACCCCATTCACTGGACCAATCACTTTCCTCTTGGTGAGTTTTCTATTTTAACCACTCCTTTATAGTGAAGTAAAAACATGCTTAGAGTGAAGTAAAATCATATTTAGAGTGATGTTTTTCACGGTTAAGTAGTAAATGCATGGTTAGAGTGATGTGTTTTTTATACATGAGTGAAATCAGAATAAGAGTGATGTGTTTTGCGAGTGAAGTAAAATGTGAATAAGAGTGAAGTGTTTTGTGAACAAGAGTGAAGTAAAATCAGAACAAGAGTGAAGTGTTTTGTGAACAAGAGTGATGCGTTTTGTGAACAAGAGTGAAGTAAAATGAGAATAAGAGTGAAGTGTTTTGTGAACAAGAGTGAAGTAAAATGAGAATAAGAGTGAAGTGTTTTGTAAACAAGAGTGAAGTAAAATCAGAATAAGAATGATGTGTTTTGCGAGTGAAGTAAAATGTGAATAAGAGTGAAGTGTTTTGTGAACAAGAGTGAAGTAAAATCAGAACAAGAGTGATGTGTTTTGTGAACAAGAGTGAAGTAAAATCAGAACAAGAGTGAAGTGTTTTGTGAACAAGAGTGATGTGTTTTGTGAACAAGAGTGAAGTAAAATGAGAATAAGAGTGAAGTGTTTTGTGAACAAGAGTGAAGTAAAATGAGAATAAGAGTGAAGTGTTTTGTAAACAAGAGTGAAGTAAAATCAGAATAAGAATGATGTGTTTTGCGAGTGAAGTAAAATGTGAATAAGAGTGAAGTGTTTTGTGAACAAGAGTGAAGTAAAATCAGAACAAGAGTGATGTGTTTTTGTGAACAAGAGTGAAGTAAAATGAGAATAAGAGTGAAGTGTTTTGTGAACAAGAGTGAAGTAAAATAAGAATAAGAGTGAAGTGTTTTGTGAACAAGAGTGAAGTAAAATAAGAATAAGAGTGAAGTGTTTTGTGAATAAGAGTGAAGTAAAATCAGAATAAGAGTGAAGTCCTTGTAATGCATTTTATTATTGATCTGTTTTTGCAGGCATGCTATGTAGATAGGGTTGTCTACAGAACAAGACTGGTGGTTAGAAGATTCCCAATTGTCCGTAACTGGACAGAATTCATTCTTAAGGAGAGAGGACAGATGGAATTTGATAATGGAGGCACCATTGGAAGAGGAAGCATAGAAAGTATCATTGATCCTGTCTCCATTGAATCTTTATATGCCAACAAGGATTCAATAACTGTCACGACCTCTGTCCCTTCAACTGATGAAACAACTTTACCTGTTGAAGCCCCCCTTCAACTGATGAAGCCCCCCTTCAACTGATGAAATTAAAAGTTCAATTAGGGAGGCTGCAGATGCAATTAGTAAAATGATGAGGTATATAAAGGTTGCTCCAGCAAATACCAATGACATCAATTGCTTCAAAGGTGCAGCTATAAATGCACTAAAGATGGTTGGTGTGGAGGTTGATCAAGGGGACCAAGCTGTTTCTAAGCCAATTGAAAACATGACACAAGCTATGGAAGAGGATCAAGAAGATGATCCAGAATGGATTCAGCTTATGGAAAAACTGATGGAAATCCATGATGAAAAATGCAAATTAGTGAATGAAGGCACAACAATTTTGCCTGATATTAACTTGGGAAAGAAACCAGTAAGTTCAAGATTTGGAATAGAAACCATGGATATTTTAAACAATTTGATTGTGGTCTGTTGTACTTTAACACTTGACATTTGATTCAGAGTGAACTAAAAACAATTTGTATTATGTTCTGTACTAATGCATAATATTTATTTACTTTTTTGACTTTTTATTCTTATGTTATATCGCATTTCACTATTTGCAGGAGACAAATGAATTTTATGAAGATGTAGCTAAAGCAACATCACAAAACACACAGATGAAGGTATAAAAAAGTGCTTCGAGTGATGTGTTCCATTGTTAAGTGAGGTTTCTGTGTTGCATGTGTATAGTGATGTGTTTGTTAACAAGAGTGAAGTGAATTCAGAATAAGAGTGATGTGTTTTGTGAACAAGAGTGAAGTGTTTTCTGAAAAGAGTGATATGTTTTGTGAACAAGAGTGAAGTGTTTTCTGAATAAGAGTGATGTGATTTGTTAACAAGAGTGAAGTGAAATAAGAATAATATTGATTTGTTTTGTGAACAAGAGTGAAGTAAAATCGAAGTAAGAATGATGTGTGTTATGAACAAGAGTGAAGTGATTTCTGAACAAGAGTGATGTGTTTTGTGAACAAGAGTGAAGTGTTTTGTGAACAAGAGTGAAGTGAAATCTCAATAAGAGTGATGTGTTTTGTAAACAAGTGTGAAGTAAAAATCGTGTTGATAGTGATGTGTTTTCATTTCTTATTATGAAAATAGGACGACATTGTGGATGCCCAAATTGCATCTGCAATAGAAGCATGCATGTAGATATATGCTTATGATGATTGTGTTCAATCAGAGTTAAATGTATCTGGCAAAAATCCTTCAACCGAAATAGTAGTTTACAATCCAGACATTGTAAGTGTTAAACAATGATATATCTCATCCATTCACCAACACTTTTAACAAACATCAAGTGAACTATATGTCTTATATAGTGATGTTTTCATATCATTCTTGCCCTGACAGGTAACTGCTAGGATTGAACAAATGGAGATACGTTCAAAAGCTGAGAAGAGAATATCAGCTGCATTGAAATCTCCATTCCATGAAAGAGTGGTTAAGGCTAAAACCAAGTTTACCTTGAAAGAGTCACAAGTCTTTTTGTGGATTATGACAACAAATGAATTAAATGAGTAAGATTTATATTATAGTTTGATTTAGAAAAAAAACATACAAAAGATGTGCTAACACACACACATGTTTGAACAGGGACACCATAGTGTATGATGATGATGTCATAATGGTAACAAAAAGAGAATTCTGTTCACTGTTGCCACATACGCTAATAGAAGTGGGTGTGATAAGTTCATGGGCTTCTTATTTAAATAACATGGAAGAATACAGGTCCCTATCTTCATCGAGGCGCCTTTTTTTCACAACATACCCAACGGTAAGAATAGAATAAATTTTGAACAGTATTGTGATTATGAAAACCGCAATTTCTGTGGTAAGATTTGTAGTTGTTTCACTGATTTTAAGTGATTATGAAAACCGTATGGCCTTTGTATTATGTTTACATGGTTAGATTTACGAGTGAAGTGTTTTGTGAACAAGAGTGAAGTAAAATCAAAGTAAGAGTGATGTGTTTTGTGAACAAGAGTGAAGTAAATTCAGAGTAAGAGTGATGTGTTTTGTGAACAAGAGTGAAGTAAAATCAAAGTAAGAGTGATGTGTTTTGTGAACAAGAGTGAAGTAAATTCAGAGTAAGAGTGATATGTTTTGTGAACAAGGGTGAAGTAAAACAAAGTGAATTATTTCAATCCAGATTTAACTTGTCTCATTTTTCAGCTGTATACAGTTGTTCACCGGCCTGATGGGGTCGACCTCATGACCATAATTGATAGATTCTGTGACAATTTACAAACTGAGGTTGAACAAATTCCGTATTTCAAATGGGCCGACGTAGATTTGGTAAATACTGAACACAATTGATTATTTATTTTATTCTCTAGTTGTTTTTATTCTGAAATTATTATTATTATCTATGTAAGTGTTCTTTCCAATTTGTGCTGCGGAACATTACTATACCATATGCTTTAGATTTAGTACTAACAGTATAATGCTGATTGACAATTCAAAGAATGCTGACAATGTGGACATAACAGTCAAATATGGTGGCATACCTGAAAATGTGGTAAGTATACACGATATACAGTGCAGTATTTTTGTGATTACAATGAATTATAGTTCTCTTTATAGTGAACTACATCTGATATTCATGATGATATATTGCAGAAATTATATTTTTGTCATTATTTGACAAAAATGGGGTATCACAACCAAAGCAAATCAATAAAGGATGTGAGGATAATAAGGCTCAAAATGCCTTGGAGAACAACATCAAATGTAGAAGATTGCGGAGTTTTTTTGATGCGACATTTGGAATGTTATCATGGTGAGCGCGAACAAGATTGGAAGTGTGGATTAACTACGAGAAGCAAAAGGAATACTCCAAAGACTGAGAGCAAAGTATTGCAGCGCATTATTATTGTCGGAAAAAAAACCATCAGTCACTGAATATGTTGTCAGTAACATCAAAGCATTATGAAGAATATGAGAAAACCAATAACATAGATGTGGAAAAAATTATTGTAAACTTCAAGCGTTCATGAACTATTGTAGAAAACTTCATCAGTGAATTAACAAGTACTTATTTTACATTAATATCTTGTTTACTATTTAATTCACTGTTGTGTTTTGTAAACCACTAAATGATGTGTTTCGTGAAGAAGAGTGAAGTAAAATCAGAATAAGAGTGAAGTGTTTCGTGAAGAAGAGTGAAGTAAAATCAGAATAAGAGTGATGTGTTTTGTGAACAAGAGTGAAACAAAATCAGAATAAGAGTGATGTGTTTTGTGAACACGAGTGAAGTAAAATCATAGTAAGAGTGATGTGTTTTGTGAACAAGAGTGAAGTAAAATGACAGTAAGAGTGATGCGTTTGTGAACAAGGCTAAAGTAAAATGACAGTAAGAGTGATGCGTTTGTGAACAAGAGTGAAGTAAAATCAGAGTAAGAGTGAGGTGTTCAATGAACAAGAGTGAAGTAAAATCAAAGTAAGAGTGATGTGTTTTGTGAACAAGAGTGAAGTAAAATCAGAGTAAGAGTGATGCGTTTTGTGAATAAGAGTGAAGTAAAATCAAAGTAAGAGTGATGTATTTTGTGAACAAGAGTGAAGTAAAATGACAGTAAGAGTGATGCGTTCGTGAACAAGACTAAAGTAAAATGACAGTAAGAGTGATGCGTTTGTGAACAAGAGTGAAGTAAAATCAGAGTAAGAGTGAGGTGTTCAATGAACAAGAGAGAAGTAAAATCAGAGTAAGAGTGAGGTGTTCAATGAACAAGAGTGAAGTAAATTCAGAGTAAGAGTGATGTGTTTTGTGAACAAGAGTGAAGTAAATTCAGAGTAAGAGTGATGTGTTTTGTGAACAAGAGTGAAGTAAAATCAGAATAAGAGTGATGCGTTCTGTGAACAAGAGTGATGAACTTACTGGCACTTGAGCATTAGTACTCTAAAAATTCGCATTGAGATAAAATTCACTCAAAAGTGTAATAAAATGAATCATTAGTACTCTAAAAATACTACAATGTGAACTATTTCTATACAAATCCTCATTGCCTCTGATTTGACTTCTCATTAACCTTTTTGCAGTTCCTAGAATCATGGTGTCCAATCTCATGACAGTTTCCACACTTTCGGCCGGGTTTCATTGCTAACTTTATTGTTGACTCCCTCTTCGATTTCTTCCTACTTTCACTTCCCTTTGTACTAACAACCTCAGGAGGATGAACTTCAATATTGTTCGGGACATGTGAGCCATAGAAGTTCTCAATCATTGCTCTCTTCTGTGTGGAAGACAGAACAACATCTTCGCCAAGAAGCTGCTTCCTACCTTCTTCAATAATTGCAGCGAATGCATTGATTTGATCAATGTTCCCTTCAATGCTTTGTGCTGTTTCAATGAATAATCCATACAAGTTTTTAAATGCAATCTTCTTCTTGTCCACAGCAAGGTGTATTTCTTGATCATCACAAAAACCTCCATGTATTGGCTTCACAAACTGTGACTTCAACCATCTTCCTCCATGCAACTTCTCGGGTATCAACTTAACAAAATTATGTTTCAACACACAAAATATATGGCTGCACAATAGACCAAGTCTTTCAAATTTTTTGCATCCACACAAATAGGTGTCATCACCAATGGAGTAAGTCACTGTCCATGAGTTTGAATCCTTGTCCTTTATGTCATATACTTCAATATCTGTATTGGTAGACACTCCTAGAGTTGCACAAGACAAAGAGAAACATGCATATACTATCTCTTCTTGAATTTCAGTATAAGCACTACCACTATATATCGTCGATGCATGTTTCTCGATTTCCAATCCTGTTCGCAAAATAGGTACTTTTGTTGAATCATAGTATTCAAGCTTTGCACTATTACTTCTTTGAGTCTCCAGAGCATGATTATAGTTCATATAAAATTGCATAAGGTTAGCCCGAGACTTTGAGTACCTTTTGAAGAAGTTATTCTGTGATTCAGATATAGAAGTTGTCTTTATCAACGAACTCATCAGAAAATCACAGAAAAAGGCTGGAACCCAAAATTTTCTGGATGCAAACATTGATGAAAACCAGACATTATTGGTCAGCCCATATCTTTCCATTATAGCATGCCAAGTTTCCTCATATGCATCAGGTTCTATCAACTCTGACCATACACATGCATTCAGTTCCTTCTTTAATTGTTCACTACCAAGCATGTTCTTTGGCAATTTGTCAGCAACTTTATTCATAACGTGCCACATACACCACCGGTGTCTTGTATTGACAAGGACCTCCTCAACAGCAACTTTCATTCCTAAGTCTTGGTCGGTTACAATGAGTTTGGGAGCCACACCCATACACTTTACAAATTGGTTAAATAACCATGAAAATGAGTTGGCATTTTCCTTGGACAAAAGGCCAGCAGCAAATGTCACAGGGCGACCATGATTATCCTTGCCCGTAAAAGGAGCAAATATCATACAGTATCTGAAATGAAAAACAATTCACTATTAGCATGCAGAAAACACATCACTATTTTTCACAAAATACGTCACTCTTGTTCAGACAATACTTCACTCTTTTTCACAATACACTTCACTCTTGTTATGATTTCAGAAAACACATCAATATAAGCATGCAGAAAAATACATCACTCTTTTTCACAAAACACATCACTCTTATTCAGACAATACTTCACTCTTTTTCACAAAACACTTCACTCTTGTTATGATTTCAGAAAACACATCAATATAAGCATGCAGAAAAATACATCACTCTTTTTCACAAAACACATTACTCTTGTTAAGAAAACACTTCACTCTTGTTCACAAAACACTTCACTCTTTTTCAGAAACACATCACTCATGTTATGATTTCAGAAAACAATTTAACAAAAGAGTAATTAGTGTGCACATACCTGTTTGTTGAGTATGTCGTATCAAACGAAATAATATCTCCATACAAATGGTAGTTTCTTCTGGCAGTAGGATCACACCAAAACAATCGTGTCATCCTATCCTTTGAGTTGACCTCATACTCATATGTAAATGCACTACACGACTCCTTCTTTCTTCGCAACTCATTCAATAACATTTGTGCATCAGCTCCTTCCACATATGCTCTAAGGTCACGTCTATAGTTGCGCACTTCTAAAACAGTACACCCTACATAATCTAATCCACCAAGCACTTCTTTAAGTAAGCTAAAACTTAAAGTTGGACCAATATTTGCATTAGCACAATCGAGGATGAATTTCTGATGGACTAAATCCAAATTACGGTTCAAATTCATAAAACGCTTATGGCGTTCCTCAACCATATCGTGATTATGTTCTTCAACGAAACTTTGTATAACATAACCAACACCCATAATATACTTCCAAGACACTTAGCATTACAATAGCACTTAATAGAAGAACGCTTTCGTTTCACCTCAGATTGTTCACTGTTTCTTTGCTTTGTACCTTCTCGGCTACACACCACGTAAATCCAAGTAGAGACATCTTTTTCCTTTTTCGATCCCTTTTTACGGGTGTCAAATCCAACATATCGAGCATAATTGTTGTAGAAGTCCAATGCACGATCAAGGGTCATGAAACTTTGTCCAATTTTTGGTTTCAATTCATCTGGGCATTTTGGTACGCAAACCACTGTAAAAAACACAGCACTCTAATAATGAGATTACTGCACTCTTGTTCAGAAAAAGACTTCACTTTTGTTCACAATACACATCACTCTTATTCTGATTTTACTTCACTCTTGTTTACAAAACACATCACTCTTGTTCAGAATAAGAGTGATGTGTTTTGTGAACAAGAGTGAAGTGTTTTGTGAACAAGAGTGAAGTAAAATCAGAATAAGAGTGTTGTGTTTTGCAAATAAGAGTGAAGTAAAATCAGAATAAGAGTGATGTGTTTTGTGAACAAGAGTGAAGTGTTTTCTGAACAAGAGTGAAGTGTTTTGTGAACAAGAGTGAAGTAAAATCAGAATAAGAGTGATGTGTTTTGTGAACAAGAGTGAAGTAAAATCAGAATAAGAGTGATGTGTTTTGTGAATAAGAGTGAAGTGTTTTCTGAACAAGAGTGAAGTAAAATCAGAATAAGAGTGATGTGTTTTGTGAACAAGAGTGAAGTAAAATCAGAATAAGAGTGATGTGTTTTGTGAACAAGAGAGAAGTGTTTTCTGAACAAGAGTGAAGTGTTTTGTGAACAAGAGTGAAGTAAAATCAGGATAAGAGTGATGTAAACACATCACTCTCGTTCACAAAACACATCACTCTTATTCTGATTTCACTTCACTCTTATTTTCAAAACAACTGTAAATCTAACCATGCAAACATAATACAAAGACCATACGATTTTCATAATCACTTAACATCAGTGAAACGACTATAAATCTAATCACAAAAACTACGGTTTTCATAATCACAATACATGTTGTATATTAATAAATAGTAGGAATTGTTATAGAATTGAACAAGAGTGAAGTAATTGTTATAGAATTGAACGAATTATGATTACCTTTAGAAGTCTCAGCTTCCTCGCCCGAAGATGAAGAATCGGAATCGAAATAATCTTCGTCCGACCTCATAATTGAATCCATTGATTTGAATCACGATGATTGATTTGAATCGCGATGAACGGATTGAATAACGAATTGAATCGCGTCGAATTGAATTCAATCGCGATTTGAATGAAGTAATAAGATTTGGAACGAAATTTGGAAAAAATCGGATCGCAGGTTTGGAAGGAAAGAAAAGATCGCAGATTATGGAGTAATTTGATCGCAGATTTGCATGTTTTGATCCAGATTTAAATTAAGAAAGCAATTTCCAAAATTACCCTCAGCATATTTTCTATAATTAAAATAAATAATATTTGTTCCATTAAGATGTGTGGCTGAGATTTGTTCTCTAGTTATACACTTAAGATTAGTTATACATTGATCACTACTATATATATATATATATATATAGTCTCATTATTCACAAATCCACTCTTAAAGACCGAACCACCGAACCATACCAAATTAGGGTTTTTAGATCTAGTTTTTTATGGATGCGAGGCACAAATTTATCAATTATTTTCGCCTTCATCACGAGCCTATTTTAATTCATCCGAAGGTAAATAAGTCATACTAACATGTTACGAAGATTTAACTTCATTCCAGTAGGTTTTTACTTCATTCCAGTAGGATTATTACTTCATTCCTGTATGTAAATACGGTTTCGCCGTCGCGTGCCGTTCTTTCTCTCTACAATATCTATCACCACCTCCACAACGCTAATATGGTGTAATAAACACATGGAATGATGTAATAAATTATTGGAATGAAGTATGTGTAGAAGCATTTGAAGTCCTACTGGAATGAAGTAAAAACCTTATCCAATGAAGTAATAACGTTTCTGAATGAAGTAATAAATGCACTTGAATAAGTTGCATTTTTTTAATGTAAATAAAGTAAAAACTCAGGTCAATGAATTCAAATGAAACATATGTTGAATCATTTCAAAACCTACTGGAAGAAAATAAAAACATGTTGTAGTTTCAAGGTATTACGTACGGAATGAAGTAATAAACCTATACAATGAAGTAAAATGGGCTGCTAATGAAGACCGAAAAATTTACACAACAGCACATCTCATCAAAAAAACTAGATCTAATGGCCCAGATTTGGTCTCTAGTTCGGTCTTTAAAATTGGTTCGACATTGATCACAACTCTTTATATATATATATAAATATATATATATATATATATATATAGGGTTGTATTATATACCAAACTAGTTTTAAACACTAAACGCCAAACACATCATTATATAATAATGCGGAGTTCATTACAACTTTATTTGTAGTTCATTATAGGGAATTCTAAGATTTAAAAACAATGACATCATCATGCATAATTTAGAAATCTGAAGTTCATTATATGTTTGTTATTAGTTCATTATAATGAACTCCATTTTATCATATAATGATGTTGTTCGGCGTTTAAGGTTTAAGAGTGGTTCGGTATTGATGACAATCCTATATATATATATATATATATATATATATATAAAGAAAATGAAATTGACATTTTGCAATAATTGGAATCAAATTCATCCATATAATGTAGACATGTCCAAATCAATCAAGACCAGATGAAGATGTGTACATGTGAGCATATATGGAGATTCTAGTGAAGATTTGATTCAAATTAAATACTACTTAGGAGGAATCTTATGAAATTAATAATAAACCTAAGAAAAACAAAACAAAAACTAAGGAGACTAATTAAATAAACTTATGATCGAAAGGTAGTGGCTTATAATAGCATCTTGACAAATGACGTGGTGTAATATATGATATATATATCACATTATTCAAGGAACCCTAAATGTTGATGCCATGTGGATTGGCTAGAAGCATATATATGCAGTGTATTCAGAAAACCCTAAAATCATTAGGGTTTGGAAAATACCTTAATAACGACGAACATAGACCACAAATTTTAAACGAATGATTTGAAGAGATATACAAATACTAACTATACGTATAGATCAATACTATGATTCGGATCTCAAAATAATTTAACAATTAGATACTTATATTAATTTATGGTCAAATCTCAAATGCACGGATAACAATATAGAGACACAATTATTAACAAAAACTAGTACACCTTAGGTGCAGTGCAAGCCACGGGGTTTCACGCGATGCGAATTACTACGAATTTATAATTATATATAAGTACAAATTATTACATTGGTAAAGTAAGTAGTAAACTGTGAAAAAATTGCAAAAGAAAACTAAAAAGGGAATAACAAAACAAAAATATGTTGTGTAAGTGATACTCCCTATCTAAAGTTAAAGGAGTACTACATCAAGTCACCAGTGATATATGGTCTATATATATTGTGTTATTTTACTATATGTAGTACTACTATTATTCAAGAGTGAAGGTATTAAACATATTTAATTAAAAGTTCACACATTAGTACTCCACTATATAATTATGTTTTGAACAATTTTCGGATAGCATTAAACAAAAATCAATTTTTTCTCCATTTCAAGTTTGATTGATTTGCCATACCCATATAATATGTTTAGAGTATGAATTTATTTTTCTTATGATTGATGTTATAACTATTGTATACATGTTTGTATTAATTACACACTAGGATTATTAAACAGGTTTGATCCGCTTTCTCCAATTTAAAAAGGTTATGTTAGTATATCCGTATATCTAAAAACCCAATTAGAAACTATGAAAAATGTACACTTTAAAATGTATTTGGTCCTATATATCCAACTTTAGATTAGTTTGGAATTATGATATTCAAAATTATTTTATATACTTGTTAAAATTTAATTTGTGATGCATGAGAATGCTTCATAATAATAAAAAATAATAAAATGACTAACATATGCAAAACAACCAATTAATATTAAATAAAATTAAATTTATAGTAATAAATAATAGAAACACAAACATATACTTATCCTATTGTGTTTTATACTCTTACATTTATGAGGTCTAATTATAAAATAAGTAAAAAAATCATGTGTAAGTTATTGATTGTTATTTTGAACGTAAAAACAATGAATAAAGCTACTAATTATTAATAGTTTGTATTTTGATGTTTATACAATTAAACAATTAAATCTGACTACTAAGTAAACTAAATCTCCACTAACGATATGATTGAAATATACAGTTAAATAGCTTCTTATAGAAATAGAGGTAACACACTTATATCATGCTTCCGTATTGATTTTGTATACAAATAGTAGTAAATAAATAAATCTGTAATCAAGCATTTATAAAATTGAGTTTAATTGATGACATAAGAGCACGTGTCATATACTGGAATAGATAGTTTAATTAACCATTGATAATTTGGAATCTTCATTTTATTGAAACGTACTAAGTATTTGCTTTGAGTAACTAAAAAACATAAAAAAACTATGTACCTTTCAGTTGGTTGGAAACTTGGAATACACTAGCTAGCAATGGCGTCTAAATCGAACATTTAACGTTTAAATGCTTAAACAATTTGAAGCCAATTTATTTATTATTACAAGTCGCTGAAAACAAAGTAACTAACTAAATAAATAAAAGGGCAGTAAAATTATCACAATGTAAAACTAAGATATGTAGCCCTTACTAATATTCCATTCACATTCAAAAATTAACTAAATAAATTGGTAAGGAGTGTTGGAATGAATTGTTGGTTTCTGGGGATTACAAGATATAAACAGGGTGTAATACAACCCAAAAGGAAGGAATACAGATGGAGAAACTGAAGCTGAAATTACAACGAAAAGAAACAATAAACCGTGAACAAAGTTTAGCCGAGTCGAGGAGGCCTCTTCCCGCAAGACGAGATACGCCCCGGTAGTGCTCTCGGTTTGGCGTGTCGTCCCCAAAGGTAAAACGGCTACGTCTCTGGTGAAGCAGCACCGCTATCAGCAGAGCTCCGGCGAACTGGATGGAGGAGAGGACAGAGCTTCGACAGAAAGACAATGCAGAGAGAGGGAGAGAGCTTATGAATGCAGAGAATGCTTGTTTGTGTAGCTAATGCAGTGGTATGGCTAGCCTATTTATAGGCCAAGCCACCATGCAGGGTCAACCAAGCCATTGAAGGCTCATCATGGCAAATTCGTAACCGTCGTCGGTTACAGGCGTGTGGCAGGAGTGTGCCTTTCGCGTGTGGAGCATGTGGATTTCTTATGTGGCAGCCGTGACTGTGCCTCGCTTGACGATGTGTCAAGCCACTTGGATTGCTGACTCGGCGGTGGTCTAAAAAGATTAGTTTGGGCCAAGCACCAAGTCCAAGTCCAAGTCCGAGATCGAGATCGGGATCGGTCAAGCCCGCGACCACGACCACGGGCTCGGGCGGGCGGGCGGCGCGCGCGTGTGCGCGCGTGTGGGCTCTTTCACCCATCTTGGTCCACTATAATTATTAAGTAACATAAAGTCACTTAATTTAAACACATTAAAATATGTGTTACTTCTCCAATGTGGGATAATTAACACTAATTAATTACTCCCTAAGCTCAAACTCCAAGCTTTAATTAAAAGCTAATTATGCCCAACTTTAATCCATTATTTCTCACTCACCGGAAATCGGATTTGAGAAAGTGAATATACTACATTTATCTACGTAAAATGTAGATCGACGCTATATCATTTAATTTCACAAAATTAAATGTCTCTTCATATTTATTATTTGGTCAAAATCCATTGACCGGGCATATTTAATCCATGATTTTTACATGAATGTAAAGATTTGGTTATCTGAAGATAACAGCCGATAACTTTTTTTTAGTATTTTTTTTGCTTTTCAATTATGTATTTTCTATCATGCAGTACAGTTAATTGGTAAATAAGTCTAATTAATATCTTTATATAAATGTTCAATTAATTGGTAACTAAGTTAGACATATTACAAATATTCCGTCTCCTTGAATTTGAATATGAGTGCTTGAATCCACAATAAATCTACACAGTGACGACGAACCTATTAAGCGATTTTTTTTATTAGTACGTATAATTTTATCGAATTTTTACTATTTTGTGAAAATTATTGTGTATACGTGTCTATTATCACAAGGAAACATGTATTAATAATTTTGTTCACAAAATTATTAACTTAAATTTTCCTGTGCCAAAACAAAATTTGACCGTAAATGCAAACATGACCTATGACCTTATTATAATTAGTACTAGCTAGTAATTACTCTGTTGATATTATCTCTCACAACTTCCGATGTTCCACAATTCTTTAATTGAATTTCAGTTTCTTATGTTATTATTAGCTGTAAACATTAAAAATAATTTAACATGAAGCCTCAACATAACATGTGTCAGAATCGAAATTAAAATGATTGATGTTAAAATAAAATAACTAATTACAGTAAGTCGGAGACCATGTTGGTTATTCACAGTACAATAGCAACCAACTTGTTTATATATAGTACTATATATATACACCTTTACTAATGCAACTTGTTATCACATTCATGAACTATCCCTTATTCTATCAAGTTGATAAGTTCATTAGACTCACTAACCTTCTAGAAGACTACAACTTAAGATATGTATTTCAAATATAAAGTGTAGATGTAAAAATTTTTCTTAAAAAATGCTAGTGGAAGAACACAAGATTATGGAGTTTTAAGTTTTGACTCAAGTAAATAATGAAAATTACACCTTTTACATCCAAAGTTGTATCAATATTCATATTAAGAATAAGAATAATCTCTTGACATACACAATGTAACAAAATCTGTTTAATGTTCCATTCTTCGTCCCTCATTATCATCTAATTTAATCTGCTTCATAATTACCGACACTACAGGTTAGAAACAACCACAACAATTCTTTTCTGGTTTGGATTAAAATGTGAGACCAAATCAAGAAAATATATATAGTGCAATACATAATTTTGCTAGAAAAAATCTTTTACGTGAAACCTAGAAATCAATCGACCGCTGATCCAATTTGAATTTGAATACCTTAAAATAATTGAGTTCAGTAGTTCCGTACAATAAATCATTGACTCTAAAGACATACTAGTAATATAGAGAAGACAAAATTTGTTTAAAAAACGCGGGTCAATTACGATGGTCAGAGGAAAATCGAAAGCTAAGCAGCGTGAATATTTACAATCATTCAGACACTAAAAAAAATGATCGTGTCCGAACACGAAGCGTCTAGTGCGAATGAAGAGGCGATACAATAAGCGGCTCAGACGACCTAGAAAAGCTCGAACATTGAGCCGCTGCTCTTGAGTTTGCTTTCTCAGACTCCTCATTTTGGTGTCTGATTCCTTGTAGCATCGTCACCACATCCCTCATGGTAGGCCTTTCATCGGGACAAGCGTTCACACACAACAAAGCTATGCCAAGCACTTGAACCATCTCTTCTGTTTGAGTGCTCGAATTCAGCAGCAGCTGCTGATCACCAATGGATGCAAAATCTCTGAGTCTAGTTCGGAGCTCTTCATAAACCCATGTCACAATGTTCCTCCCCTCTGGTATTCGGGCATCGGTCGGCTCCATCCCCGTCACCACCTCTAGCAGCACAATGCCATAGCTGTACACATCGCTCTTTTCTGTTATCCTCAAGCTGTATCCATATTCTGCAAACATAAAAGTTTAGCCATCATGAAATGAACCAGCTTTTTCATTTAAAAATAATTTTTGAACACGCCAATATTATTCATCTATTTCCCTTTCACAGATACAAGAAACTTTTTTTTTTCTAAAAGCACTCCAAAATTCGAATTTTGCCTATATATATTTCCTCCGTCGCCTAAAAGTAGAAACTTTGGGGGCGGCACGAGTTTTAATACGGAATTGATAACTTACGAGAGGAAAGAGAAAAAAAATAGCGTTCATGAATAGTGGGACCCACGACATTTGGAGTGTAATGTGTAGTAAAAATATTTCAAGTGGACTAAGTTTTAGGACAGGGGGAGTACTTACCGGGAGCTATGTACCCATAGGATCCTGCTACTACACCTGAATCTATTGAGGAATCATCCACTAGCTTTGCTAGACCAAAATCTGCAAGAAAAGCCTCAAACATAGGTCCTACCAAGATGTTGTTGGTCTTGATATCTCTGTGAACAATTGGAGGGCTACAATCATGGTGTAGATACGCCAGACCTTGTGCAGCTCCAATGATGATATTATACCTTGCATTCCAATCAAGAAATGTTTTATTCTCATGAAGCAATCCTGCCAAACTCCCATTACTAATGTAATCAAACAAGAGCAGTCTTGTTTTCCCATTGTCACAGCAGCCTAGAAGCCTTACTATGTTCTTATGCCTTATTGATCCTAGCGCTGTGACTTCTGCAGAAAATGAGTCCCTTTGATGAATCTCACCTGTTGTCTTTGGCCACAGTCTCTTCACTGCAATCAGCTCCCTCGTGTGAGTCTCAACGCGGTAGACAATCCCCGAGCAGCCTTTTCCCACAATGTTTGCATCACTGAGTTGTGTCACAACCTCTGCAACTGAGAAGCTGACCTTTTGGAAAGGGGTGAATTCCCATTGAAGTCCCTTTTCTTCGTCGTCTCCATAAGCTCGGGTTCTGTTGTAGTAATACATTGTTGCCATAATCAGAGCTATGATGAAAATGGAGACACTGAGGATGGTCAGATTCCTAACATATCTCTTTCTGTGGCTGTCTTTACTAGGAAAGCAGTTGTTCTTCACAAAACATAGGTTGTTGTTGCCAGCAAATGAATCATAGGGAAGGTTCTGGAAGAATTTAGAATTTGGAACTTGACCTGAAAAGTTGTTGTATGAAACATTCAAGGAAACAAGATTGTCCATGTTGCTGAGGACTTGCAGGCTTCCTTCCAGCATGTTATGAGATATATCCATGTTGGCAAGCTTTGAGAAGTTCGAAAAGCTTTTCGGGATGGCTCCTCTTAGTGAGTTCATACTCAAATTCAAGAGTATGTCCATTTCCTGGAGATGACCAATCTCATCAGGGATGAAGCTACTAAGTTTGTTCCTGCTTAGATCAAGTAACTGCAAGCCCTTACATAGGCCTAGCGAACGAGGAATAGAGCCTGAGATTTGGTTTCCACTCAGCACAAGTTTGTTCAGTGATGTGAGGTTGCCTATGCTTATAGGGATGCTTCCTGATATCTCATTCATGGAGAGATCCAAGACGTTCAGTTCACGAAGAGATACAAAAGACAGAGGGATCTCCCCTTGAAGCTTGTTTCCATGAAGATCAAGCAGCTCCAGCTCTTTGCAGCTGCCTAAATCAGGAGGGATTTTCCCAGAAAACCTGTTTTCAGACAGCTCAAGGAACTTAAGACTCTCAAGCATCCTTATCTCCGAGGGAATGTATCCTTCTAGCATGTTTGATCCGAGGCGTAGCCTGATTAGGCTGCTGCAGTTGCCAATATCAGCTGGGATTCTACCAGAAAGTTGATTTGAAATCAGCAGGAGCTTAGTTAGATTCTTGAGATTGAAAAGCTGTCTTGGAACTGGCCCAGTGAGGTGGTTATAAGACAGGTCTAGATCTTGAAGTTTCTTGCAATTCGATAGCTCTACCGGTATATCTCCTTTGAGATGATTCTGCCATGCAAAAAATAGAGTGAGTTCTCTCAGTTTACCAATGGTAGATGGAATCCCTCCATAGATGTTGTTGTTGTCAACTTCAAGCTGTTTTAAGCTGGACAGATTGCCTATATAGTCCGGTATTGCACCGTTGAATTGGTTATCCGACAGAAGCAGTCCCTCCAACTTGGCTAGTTTTTGAAGAGATGGAGGGATTCCTTCAGACAGAAGATTCATTGAGAGATCAACTAGTGTCAAACATGAACAGTTTCCAAGATCTTGAGGGATTTTTCCTATGAGATGATTCTCCCACAGAAGCAATCTCTTGAGATTCTTCAACCTCCCAACTTCTGTTTGGATTTCACCAGAAAGTTGGTTTTGATACACAAACAAGCTCTCAAGACTGGAGCAGTTACCCAACTCTGGTGGGATGGAGCCACTTAGGTTTGCAGTGTATATCGAAAGCGTCTTGAGATTCATCAGTGCTCCTAAAGTAGCCGGGATCTGGCCAGTGATTGAGGTATCAGCAAGGCCTAAAAAGCTTAGCCTTGTGCAGTTTGATACCTGAGGTGGAATCTCTCCATCAATGAGGCTTCCACCAGCTCTAAAGACTTCAAGAACTGTCAACTGGCCTATTTCTTTTGGGATGTTGCCATAGAGCCGGTTGTCGAAGAGTTCAAGCAGGTGGAGATTGCTGCAGTTCCCTATCTCTTTTGGAATCTGTCCATCTAAGAAGTTGGAATCAAGAGAGAGTTGCTGCAGAAATGCCAGTTTTCCTATCTCTTGTGGTATACTCTTTGTGAGGCTATTGACACTGAGGTCTAAATTAATGAGGGAGGAGCAGTTTCCCACGGAAGAAGGGATTACACCAGTTAGGTTCGTGTTTGAGAGGACAAGAACACGAAGGAACGCAAAGGAGAATACGAAAGTAGGGAATGTGGTGGGGAGATGGATGGATGTGATATTGATTTCTGAGACAAATTCATGATCTGTGCATTTGATGAAATCCCAGCTGCATGGAGTCTGATCAGTGTGTTTCCATGAAGAGAAGAAGCCGGCTGAGGACGAGGAGTTGAAAGTCGAAAGCCATGTTAGAAGAGACAGGCCTTCTTGGTTCAAAGCTGAAATGGTTGGAAATGTTACAAGTATCAGTTGGAATAAGGTGAGTGCTTTGCTTGGCATGATGATGTTTCTTGAGCTTCTTCTACCAAAAATGCTATCTTGAAATGATTTTCCATTCATTGCTAAAAGGTTGTTCCATATTTGATGTTTTTTTTCTGAGATATACAAATATTCTTGCATGTTATGTTAGCCATTTTGAGATAAGATCTTATGGTATTGAAACAAACACATTGTCCCTACTACCCTATACTTTTTGCTTTGAATATTATTGAATATTTGTGCCACATAATCCAGTGTAAATTCTATGTTTAATCCACTGGCAACATAACAAGTTGCTTAAAGAATATGAGTATATTTATCCCTCTATATAATGAGGAGCTATAATATTATTGATCTTCAAATCTTTTAATTTCATTTATTATGATAAAAGTTAAGCCTTCTCTGTTTTCGTGGTTCATGAACCTTCCCAAGAAACCTTTTTTGTCACACCATGCAATAATTGGTTTGGCTAAGGTTATAATATTAAAGAATTTATGTCTAAATAATTATGTGTAGGAAATCTTTGTTTGATTTTTTGGCATCAGTCTTTATTAAGAGCCCCTCACCATGTGTGCTGACATCCAACTTTCATTTGCTGCCTGTTTTCCATTTGTATTTTTTCTCATGATATCGACTATTCATTCTTCTTTACAGCAGCTCAAAAGGGACACTCAATGTAACATATTCTCCCCTTCGAGCCTACCATGACATGATCCTGACTTTTGATGCTGAATTTATTTAAATCTCACCGACATATTAAAGTGCGAAATTGATAAGTTAATTGCATGTTTGACTTTTCAAATTGAATGGACAATTAGAGCATAAAGAAAAGAAAATACCAATTTAGATAATAGCATAAGAAGTACATTTTGCTAATAATAATAAGCATTTAACCAAGAAAAAAATTATTATGCTGATGGGCCTGGGCCTAAATAGGAGCTTGGGCTGTTGTACCTTTGATAAGGTACAGTATTGGGCTACAGATGTAGTGGGCCGTGATTACCCAATGATTATAACCTCCTAAGCTTATGAAATGTAGAATTTTGATCATTGATATCATAAATTCAAACCTGTAAAAAGATTTTTAAGATAGAGCATTGGTTGGCCCTATCTTTATGTATTTTGTAAAGATAAACCAATCTCTCTTCACCAAAAAAAAAAGAATAAAAAAGGTCATCCACTATTTATTCCATCTATGACCATTTTTATTTAAGCGTTTTATATGTACTTCGTTTTCTTGAGCCCTAGTGAGACTAAGAATGATTGAGGTCATGTTTGGTTGACGAGAAAGTAAAGTTAACAAGGAAAATGATTCTAAGGAAAATGAATCTAGGCCATGTTTGGTTGGCGGGAAAGTAAAGTTGGCAAGGAAAATGATTCCTGGGAAAATGAATCCCGGGAATATGATTCCTAATAACTTTACTTTCCCTTGTTTGGAAAATATCAAGATTTTAAAGTTTATATTTGATTTAAACACTAAACTAAAAATATACTTATCATTTTTTATTTATAAAAAATAATAATACATATTATTTAATAAATTATTAATTACAAATGATAATAATTATTTTATTTATTATTACGATGGATAGTTTAAATATGGATTATACATCATAATATATAATAATATAATAATAAATAAGATTAGTATTATTATTATTATATTTATATTTACTAAATTTTTAATTGAATAAATTTTATAATTTAAAAATTTACTACAATTTTATTGTTAATTACTAATTTATAAAGTAATAATGATTATATTATTATATAATTATAATTATATTTAATTATTTAATAAATTATTATTATTATGATAATAAAAAATAAATATAAATATTAATAATATAGTTATAATTATGATAATTTGAATTATAGTTATTTATTACCCTGAAATTATGATGGTAATAATAATAATAATAATAATAATAATAATAATAATAATAATAATAATAATAATAATAATAATAATAATAATAATAAAACTATACTATATTGCATTAAATATGTAAGAATCCTAAAACTGGGAAAAAGAATAACTAAGAAAAGTTAGGATTCAGAATCCTGGAAAATTGTACTAACTTTCCTTGTTTCAGGATTTTGATTACTTTCCCAGTTTGATTAAAAACGGAAACAAACACATGAATTTAAAATTTAAGGAATCATATTACTTTCCCAGACAGAATCCTGGCAACCAAACATGGCCCTAGAGAATATGATTCCTAATAACTTTACTTTCATGTGTTTGGAAATATCAAGATTTTAAATTTTATATTTGATTTAAACATCAAACTAAAAATAAACTAATAATTATTCTTTTATTTATAAAAAAGAATAATAATATAAATTTTTAATAAATTATTAATTACAAATAATTATAATTATATTATTATATTTATTATTACGATGTATAGTTTAAATACGGATTATTCATCATAATATATAATAATCATAATAAATATGATTATTATTATTATTATTATTATATTTAAAAATATTATAATTGAATAAATTTTATAGTTCAAAATTTTCCTACGACTTTATTCATTATTTATTAATTTATAAAATAATACTTCCTCCGTCCCACAAGAATATGCACTCTTTACTTTTTAGTCCTCCCACAAGAATATGCACTTTCAAATTTTTGTAACTCTTTTCACTCTAATGAGGTGGGACACATTCTTCACTAACTTTCCCAAAGTGCAACTCTCGGATTAAGAGTGCCGAATAATATAATCATTCTCGTGTTTTAATGAATTTCAGTATAATCATTCTCCACTAACTTTCCCAAAGTAAGAGAGAGGTAGAGAAAAAGAATAACTCTTTTCACAAGGAAAGTTGTACTAACTTTCCTTGTTCTCGGATTCTGATTACTTTCTCAGTTTGATTAAAAACCAAAACAAATACATAAATTTAAAATTTAAGGAATTAGATTACTTTCTCAGACAGAATCCTGACAACCAAACATGACCTGAGAGTTATACAAGGGATAATCACAAATCAAATAAAAATTAATTTAAAGGTATATGTTGAAAATAACAAACATAACAGGGTTATTTTTATAAATTAATTGTTTTATCGTGAAAAAAATAAAATAAGGTTTACAAATTTTCACTCGGAATTTGTTTACAGATTATTTGCATTTCATCATCTCCTAATAACTTAAATCATAAACCTCCAAGTATAAACATTTTGAAGTTTTAAAAGTGAGTCTCCTGTATATCTCGTTATATAGCACAATTATTTCAATCGCATTCAGCTATTAAGTTTATACTTATTTATATCATTACTAATAGCTCAGAGTCGGCTGCCATTTACTATTTGAGGAGTTAATAACATTTTTAATTAATTAATTAATTAGGTGTTCGGTTACTATTTAATTGAATCATACCTACCTAGCCACAACTAGCAAGAATCTAATCATGCAATAAATTTACCCCATCCTAAAATAGTTCAAAAACAATGGTCCCTTACAGCATCCACAGCGGAGAGCACACCGTTGTCCGTCCGTCCGTGCCAGCGGCATAGCACCGCTGTCTGCCACTGCACTCTTGCCGCTGGCACGGCGCTGCTCTTAGCTAAGAGCACGTCCGTGCCAGCGAACAGTGCGATGTGGCGCGTTTCTATTGGCCGTTGGCATTTTCTTTTCTTTTTAAAAAAAATCAAAAATAATACCAAAAATTTTAAAAAAATATATTTTTGGATTCCCAAAAATATACAGATTTTATTACCATTTTTTTGAATTTTTTTTAAAAAAATTTAATCCCAAAATTATCTATAAATACACACATTCATCATCCATTTTGGCGAAATTCGGCCACGAGTAGTGGGTTTTTTTTAATTTTATGAATTTAATTATATAATTTTTAATATTTAGGATTTAAATTATGTACTACCTCTGTCCCCAAAAATTTGTCCCACTTTGACCCGGCAAGGGTTTTAAGAAATGTAATGGAAAATGAGTTGAAAAAGTTAGTGGATTGTGAGTCCAACTTTTATATATATTAGTTTTATAATAAAATGTGAGTAGAAATGAGTTAGTGGAATATGAGGTCAACTACAAAAAATGGTAAAAAAGTGAAATTGGACAAATTTTGGGGGATGGACGAAAATGGAAAAATGAGACAAATTTTCAGGGACGGAGATAGTAATTTTTAATTTTTAAGACTTTAATGAAGAAAATTTTAATTTTTAGGATTTTAATTATGTAATTTTTTATTTTTTTGTAATTTGTAATATTATTCCGGTTATTTTTAATATATTTTAATATTGAGGAAATGTTTTTATTTATATTGAATAATAGAATGGTGGGACCCTTGAGCATGTCCTTGCGGAAGAGTATGGATGTGGGTGTTGTGCTCTTGCCTAAGAGCAGGGAGTAAAAGTGGGTCCGGGCCCACATCCGTGCTCATTGGCAAGAGCACCGATGTGGATACTCTTATTCTCCTCCCTGTTTCTTCGTCCACCTCTTTCCTTTTAGAAATAAATACTTAAAATAAAATTATAAAAATATTAAGTTTTTTGGGATTGTGCCTAATTTAATCATAAATTATCAAATGAATATACTTTCAGTCTCATCGATCAAAGTGTCATTCTTCATTAGATACATCGATGTAGATGATAGCATGAACTTTATTTTTTGGCTAGGTTTCCTGATAAGGGAAATACCCTTATCAAGTGAAAAAAACATAAAGAAAGTCGCAGAGAAACCGTACTTTGTCGACAATCGAAAATTCTAAACGGAAAAACTAAATCAAGATAAAAGACAATAATTATGATTTCATTGATTGATTAATGAGAATAACAATAGGTCCTATTTATAATACTCATATGAATAACCTAACTTGGTGAACAAGATAATAAAGATATGATAATATAATAATAGATATATGAAAGATATTTCGGAAGATATAATCGTATCAACTCCCCCACGGTTGAAATCCACCTTGTCCTCAAGGTGGAAACCATGAAGCAACGATGAGCGTCGAGGAATCCTCCTGGGTCAAACATACACCGAATAGTTGAACACTTCCATTCACCATTTTTAGCAAAAATTACTAAGGAATGACCATGTTGGATGCGAGTCAAGCCGGGTTTTGAAGCATTAGTCAATTCATACACTAACCCTGCTCGTCTAAGTGAGGTTAGATTCCTCTTCTTCAATTTCAAGGCCTTGTATGTTTCCTTCACCCCTTGAACTTTACATCAATGTCCTTTTTATCTTCTCTGTTCTCTAGGTCTAAAGAAAACAACTCAGTCCTCTTCTGTTCAACTTCACAGACACTCTCTTTCTGCTCAACCAACTTCTCATCTTTCTCATTACAATGTCCCTTCAGAAAAAATCTCTCTTCACCATCGCTTTCATGCGATCCCCTTCCCCATTCCTTTTTCATTGAACACGAGAGATGTAGACGCGATGGGTGTTGGGTGTCGTCAGCGTTACGCGGGGCCTCAGCGGCAGGCAGCGGCGCCATCGGCGAGCGTTGTCGGCTCGGTGGATAGATTACTTCACAAGATGAAACTCGTTGGTCTTCGGGGCTGCACGGAGGAATCATCGTGGCTCGTGGTGGCGGCGGGGCAACAACCAGAGGGTAAATCGGTTGGCCCTGTGGCGGTAGGTTGAACCCCGACAACAGTCCTGAGGTGGGCTGCTGCCAATCCGAGTGAGCATTTGGTGGTTCCGGCCCAGGAAAATCAGGCGGATGAAGGTTGTCCACGCGACGGTCGGTGACAGCAAGATGAGACTCCATCTCGACAAACACCTCCATCCTCCGGTCAGGCGGTTTAGTGAGCGGTGGGTGAAATCCCGCATCAACTAACAATGATTGGTCGTATGGTGGTGCAGTATATGTGGGTTGATTGTTGGTCGGTGAGTGACAATGCCAATCTGGTGGATCAGGATTGGGTTGCTGTTGTGGGCGGGGATTCTAGAAAGTCTGATCAATTGCGCCCCAATTGTAAGGCTGCTATGGCTGCTGCCAATCTGAGGGGTCGGGCGGTTGAGTGTGCGGTGTGTGAAACCCTGCGTCGACTAATGGCTGGTGGTCGTATGGTGGTTGTGGGACAGCAGATGCAACCGGCCAATCAGAGGATTGTTCGTGGTATGCGTGATGCTGTTCATCAATCTCGTCCAACTTCTTGTGTATTCTGTTGCAGGCAGCCATTATCTGGTCACATAGGTAAGATATATATATATTTCATCGTTGGAAGTCATGGTGAGATCGCAATGAAAGCACCAGTTGATAAGGGAAAGACCCTTATCATTCCCACATTCCACATCCCGATCCAACAAAATAGTGAAATAGCAAATTATGATAAATCTCAATATGTTTCTCAAAGAAACGATCTCTTACCAGGTATACAAGAAGCCAATCACACATTACTGCTGCCCAAATTTAAACTCGAGACCTTATATTGAACTATATACTCTATAAAGTAATTAATTGGTTGTTTATTTAAATTATTAATTATTGTACTTTATTCTTGACATGAGTAACAATTAATGTACCATACATCCGACCCAATTTATATTGTGTCCTCGATTTCCTCACCTAATTAAAGAGGCATGTAAGTATCTAATCACGTCCATTTTGAGCTATAAATGCCGAGAAAAAAATGAAATTGTGAAAGATGTCTTCATCGATAGTCATTATCATAAAAAGGCTAAATATAGTCAATATATTGCATAGAACTATTCATTTTTAATTTATCATGAACTACTTGGAAATAAATACTACACCATGTCTACATATTAAGATTTAACTTTTATACACATGTATATATTTCCATGTATCTTTGGATACCAAATTGTTAATCTGGCGATATATTTCTTATGTTTAATTAATTTTTATTTATTAGTCAAAATATAATATTCGTGATGCAATCACAACATAAATGAGAATATGAATTAGATGTTCTATAACCAACTAGTCATGAATTATTTTATAATTCAATTAAGTTGACTAGTCAAATTAGCAACTGACAAACATGGAGTATGAGAAATGTATATCAGGAACCAATTTTTAAAACTAAGAATCAATATTCACTTTTTTATGTTAGAATCTAAGATTTTAATTACGATATGTACAATTCCTTAATTTAGATAATCCAATTCTTTTATTATGATAATTATCACACATTATATTGTATAATGTACTATGTTTTTTTTTAATATAAACATATTTACTGTCATGATAGTGTGTTCAGCATATGATGATATTGCTCTGTGTATTAGAATGATGCATGTATTGCTATATAATGATAAATATTAATTAGATATGTCATGAGGTTACATTTAATTGAAACTCACAACAATATCTATCAATCACATTATTTGCTCTATGTCATTGCACTACTTAAACAGTATCATTACAAATGAAACGGTTTTGATGAGCAGACGGATGTGGTTGAGATGAGATCAGTGGAAGATATGTGGGGGAAATCATGCCCTAATCTCGAATGAGTTTTCATTTTGGAATAATTAACGATTTTAATATGTAATATAATGATATCACAAATATTAGATCTATACTTTTTATTTAAGATCTAATGAATCAAAATGTACTAGTATTTCGATAATTAAGACCATTCTTACTTTAGTGATATAATACTATGTAAATATACATGTCATTTGCTCAACGTGACAACCCCCAGGCGATCTACTTCTATATATTAGTATCTCAACATTGAATAATTATATTTTCTGTCGCCAATCAAATATTACTAGTAACATTACAAGGATTTGCGTAGTTCATTGCACGGAAACCAAACAAGATCACAAAATATTAAAATAGTGATTTGTGAATTTCATTGTATAACCAAATATAATATGTATATGTGTTATACAAGCAATCACAAATGCACAATCAACATCATATATGTGCATCACAATCCACCTACTAACATAAATTGCAATTAGTAACTCCATGTGCCATAATTATTTGACGTGTGAGAAAAGAGTAGCAAAACCACCCCCACACCATCACAACAACTGAAGACATAGGACAAAATTTCATTATTCTCTCATAAAGTATAATATAATATTTTATAGACATCATTATATTTTGCCACTAGTCCCCTTCTTGGTGTTGTGACATTTAACTTCCAAGAATCAAGAGAGAAAAAAAAAAGATTTGAAAAGGGAAAGAAAAATTAGGAATTAAAATAATTAATAATCCTTCCCATTTAATAAATCAAGGGTGGAGTAAAAATCATAGGAGGCGAGATCAAAAGAGCCCCAATCATCCGGTGTTAACAGCCCACAGTCTTCCACCTGCACCATCGGCTGCTGCTGGTACGCGAAGCTCGGCAGAGTTGTACCTTCCTCCCACAAAATATCCTCCTGCTGCATCTCAAACCCATAAAATTCCTGGCTACTGACATCCTGACACGTGGAGATCTGCGGCATCAGCAGCTGATCATCTCCAATCAAACCAAACGGCGTCGTAACGTCGTCGGAGGACGATCCGGTGCTGGCGGCGGCGGGGCTGAACGACGACTCGTTGTTGTCAGCGACGTAGTTGGCGAAGACGGCGGCCATGTCAATGCAGGGTGCGGCGGGGGCGGGGGCGGCGTAGGGGGTGGAAGAGGAGTGGTGGCGGGCGCGGCGGGATTTGCGGCAGCCGCCGCCGACGGGGACGTTGCGGAGGGAGCCGCCCTTGGTCCAGTAGCGGCGGCAGGCCTTGCAGAAGTAGCGGGGCTGGGAGAGGCTGTAGTTGTTGTAGTAGCAGAATTTGGTGTTGGAGGAGGCGCAGCGGGGGCAGCTCGGGGCGATCTCCGCCGTCGTGTACTTCCATTTGCCGTCCATCGCTATCATGCTCATTGGATTTGAGTAGAGAGTTGGGGGGTTTTATGTTTTTGATTTATGGCTTTTGAATTTAGAGAGAGAGAATTGAGCATTAGATCCAAAAAAATTGAGAGAGGGAGAGGGAGTGATAAAATGAGGTGAGGGGTATATATAGAAACTATAGTTCAAATAAAATTAAAATATTAGTACTATCTAATTGAAAATGATACTCCTATAAAGCATGAAGTATAAACACTACTCTAGTGTAATGCATATTCAATGTTATTTCTTTCATTTTATATTTAGATTTTACACTAAAAATTATTATTAAACAAAAATTGGATTTATTTATTTTTTCTATAATTGAAATAAATAAATAAAATAATAAATTGATGATTGAATTTCATGAAATTCATAAAAAGTAGTATAAATTTCAATTTTTAATGTATTAGTATATAAAATAAAACAAAAATGTTAAATGTACATTAAATGAAAGTGGTGTTGGTAGTAATATACCCGTTTATCTATATGATCTTTAACTACTAAAGAATCAACGATAATGCGAACATCTTGGGTGCAAGCTAATAAGTAGTTTGTAATTTTATCGGCTCAATTCTAAGTGGGATATTGGTCTCTAAAACCCTAACTTTGCCTAAAATTTGGTATTTCTCATGAACTTTAAAATTGATCTGTAATATTATAAACTTTACATTTTGTTTGGTATTTCCCAAACTCACTCAAATAAGAAATATTCATCAAAATCTTAATTTACGTAGGCAAACTTGATACGTTTTATGATATTTTAATTCACTTTTTAAGTTCATAGCATATAGGATAAAAAGTCAAGTTGAAAACCACGTTAATTTAATTATGTCAAATATGATAAAAATGTCTCGTAAGTTAGGCAAATATAGTAATACACATGTCGTGGGAAATACCAAACAAAGTGCAAAGTTTGTGATATTATATACCAATTTTAAAGTTCATGGGAAATACCAAATTTTAGGCAAAGTTTATGGTTTTATGGACAAATTTCCCATTCTGATTTTATAAAATTAGCTGATTATTCGGATCAGTTCACAGATTTGAGACTGTTCTGACATACCTAACTGTAAGTCAACGTGATCAAATGACAGATTTAGGCCGAAGGGGCCGGGGGTCGACAAACCTCACCGTTAGCCTACTAAGGTTGAAAATTTTCATTAAACAAGGCATTTGAAGGTACTGCCGACTCCATGACAAGGTAGTTCTACCCCATTCTTCGTTCGTCATCCATTCTCAGGGACAACCACCTCACCGCATCTATCTTTTGACGACGGGAACGACCTTCTTAACTGTGTCCCATCTCATGCCCACCAACGCTCTTTCATCGTATGTTTTAGATCCATTCATATGTAAACATGCTCTTTTTTTCTCTCTCGGAAGAGGTGACTATGGACGGTTAGCGAGTCGTTAGGAGTAAGGAAGTATAGACATGTGAGGAGGAAAATGGGATATTAAGACATAAGCATGTTTAATTGCGGCAAAGAGATTACGTTTGGGTAATGTGGCATTTCCCCATTGGTTGTTGATGACCGCGATTGATGCCTATTGGTCAATGCCATCCCTCCTCAAATTTTCCATTTTTGTTGATTTTTTTCTCTATTTCATTTTGGCATCACATAGTTTGTTGAATTTTAGACAACGAGTTTCTTAACAACCATCTTGTTTCATTTGAGTAATATTTCCACTTTTATATTGCCTACAAATTATGTATTTCAGTAGTATGTATTTTGTTCTACATATGAATCGCTTGTTTTGGATTTGAACGTCTTGCGAAATATATGATGGATTATGTCTAAATATATTGAATTAATATTTTTTTAATTATAGAGCAAAGTTAGTTATTCAAAATATTTGCCTTCGCTATTGTATTTTTTTGAAGGTAAGTATTTACTTAAGAAGCACAATTACGATAGCAGTATAAAATAATACTCCATCCGTCCATAAAAAATAATCTTGTGTTTTCTATTTTGGAATATCCATAAATCCAATGTCTAAAAATGAAAGTTTCTCTCTTATATTTTATCCAATTTTCCCTCATTTCTTTCCCTCCTTTTCTCTCTTATTTACCAATCTCTCACTAGAACTTGTGCAATCCACTTATGGCATATTTTTCGTGGACGGAGAGAGTAGTATGTTCAAAGATGTTTGTCGAAAAAAATATTCAAGAACTTTCAAGATTTTCACCTTAACTTTTATTTCCATTTTCTTCTATTTCTCAGAGCTTGTGTGATTGCTCGCTTAAGTTGGTCAAATTCTAATCTATTTTGCAACTTTAAAAATCAATATGAAAAATAACAATGTTTTGACTTGTTTGTAATTATCAATCGGTGAACTTTTTTTGAAAAAATTGTTCATATGATATGTTGGTCGAGAAATCATACGTGCACGTAATGAGTTAAACCTAGTAATACAAAAAACGGTGCCGTTTCACTGAAAAACATCATCATTGTATTAAACGTAGGTGGGCAAATTTTTCCTTGTGGGAAAATTGGGAACAAGTCAAATTCACGATTTTCCTTCCGAGTTTTAAAGTTGTAGAACATGCTGAGAAATTGACAAAATATCATGATTTTTCCGACAACTTATTCTTAATTTTTTTAATCTAATTACTAAATACTACTACCATCTATCAAATCTTCATTTATTTTCGGGAAACTTGTGTGTTAAACGTATACTTTTGGGGATGGACGTGTGGTGCATTTCCTAGAAAGAAGTTACTACTATTTCTTGACTCAAAACAAACAAAATCTCTAAGAATTCAACTCACTCGAAGTTGATTACAAAAATAAAATAATTTGGTGTTTTCATATTCATAGCCATTTCAATATATGCAATTCATCAATCTTTATAATTATTGTTATATATAATTGGAACCCTTTCCAAATATTTTCACCACATATCGTCGGCAAGTCTTTGGACAAATACATCGAACGTAACTCACTCACCTAGGGATCGGTAAAGAATTAGTGTAATAGCTAGAATATAATTATAATAATTAATTGTCTTAGTTAATTCACGTCAAATGTTGCACCCACATGCCCATGTGCCTACGTGGCAAGATTTGGTGAAGTTTAATTTCTTAAACTCCACTAAATCATGTTTTTAAACCGTTTTAAAAGTGATTAAATCAATAAATAAAGCCCAAAATATATCTTAGTACGTACTTTCTCGAGTTCAGTCATTCCCCCTGATTCATTCCACAATTAACTGTGCGTTCATTTCAAAGTCAACCTTTTCATATCACAAAATTATTAGTATAATTAATCATTAAAAAGGTTAAAACTTCGTGGAGGGTTAATGAGTTAATGTCCTTTTGCTCATAGATTTTAGTCAAATGACCGATCACATAATTAATTCAATTCACTCGAAAGATTTTCTGAAGTTTTCTTCTTTTCAAGCAATGTATATATAGGGAGTATAAGAATATTTAATTCGAGGTTTGATTTTCAATATCGATGCACTTACCTTGGGACCGGATACTTAGATATTTCATTTAATTTTTAAAATACAATTATGATATTTTTTTTGTCTTTACCCTCATTTAATACTTAAATTTTAAAATTTAGTAATTAATTAGTTCTATAGATTCATTTATTAAGGTTAGGTAAATTTTATATATTTTTTAATTTGCTACAAAATGAAAGCAAAAAATCATATATTTATCATCATTGATCTTAATTTGTTTTTACTATTTATAATATTTCATTAGGGGTGTGTTATATTGCTAACTTTTAAATTGTTAATTTTGTTAATTCATTAATGCAGTGTTTTAAAAATATCAATACGGTGGACATTAAAATGTCAACACATTATATTGAAATGTCATCACATTGACATTTTTAACATACTGTGTTGATGAGTTAGCGAGTTAAAAAGTTAGCAATTGATTACATCCCTGCTCCATTATTTTGATTTTACAAGAAACAACATTCATCACACTTCAATCATTTCAATGAAATTAAACTCAACACTACTAAATTCATTGTAGCTGCAATGCACTGGATATAAAAGAAAGTAAAAATGTAGAATTGAAAGGCATGGTCAAATATTTATTAGTACGAATACTAGCTAGTTGCAAAAGTCTCAAGGAAATTCATGTGGGTGTTTTGGGTCATTTTCGTGTATGAGTTGTGCAACGAGACACAAGAAAGATATTAACACTCAATTCCTTACACGGATCTAATAATTACCATAGTTTTCTTGGAAATAAGCCTACTCCACACCTCATTTTTCTAACTACATTTACAAACAAGCGTAAAATAGGCACTTCATTTCATTGTAAATTAGAGTTTGTATTTTTTTTTTGATGTCACTATGTTAGTTGCTTATTCTAAACACAAAATACAAAATGAGATATAGTCGTAGTTTGCAATAGAACCCAAATTGTTATAAGTTTTGTAATACTCATATTTTAGAATTTATTCATAAGTGCAAAACAGCACATCATTTTATTATAAGTAATTCGTTAGATTTTTAATGTTAATCAGTCGTTATATCATGTATTGAATTGAGTTTGATGGAATAAAGATTTAGAAATCGTTAGCATGTGGGTGATGTTGGTCTAATTTGGGTGTGTGAGGGGTCCCTAATTCATAAGGTGCTCTTTCTAGCTAGCTACAACAACTATATGTTTGCAATTAGGTCATGTGGTATAACAACTTGGAATGTTGGTTGATAATGTAAAATTTCGATCCGTCCTAGAAAATTCTGTCACTTCCGTTTATAATAATAAAGCCTACATAACTCATCACACATTGTAATCATAGCAAATTAATGGTTGCAAAAATGTGTACTTATGGAATTTTTCACTTTTTTTCATAAACTTCGAAATTAAATAAAGCTTCTTAATTTCGCATTAAGATATAGTTCATAATTTACGGTTGGAATTTGATCTTAGTTTTGAATTAAGAAATTAGTCATATTTGATTACACCTCTGCATATATTGGTTCTTAGTCACAAAAAAATTGTTACACTTCACTCAATCAAAATCAGTTTTTGGACTATAATTCAAATTCATCATAAGTGTGGAGTCCTTGTCCTATTACTTATCTTGGTGGGCATATTTTATCTCACGAGTAATTACTGGCACCATACTTTTTCTTAGAATTTACATATTTTGATAGTAAGATTTCGAAATTAAAATGGAGAATTCTATTGTTATATTTGCCCCTACTCTAGTGGGCTCGTTCCTCAATATATGGGCCGCAATTCGGGCTTAGTTTAACGCATTCAATTAGCTCAATTCTACGCTTTCTCTAAACGCGTTTAAATAGATTTTATCATTTTCATGTTGTACAATCAAAAGGGAGGATAAAGTATAAATTATTCTGTTTATTGGTTTAGTGGTAGAGTCATAAATGTTAGAGACCAAACTTTAAATTGACTGTGATTGAATAACATAATACGAGCACATTTATATTATTAAATTGACAAAAAAGGGATACAAATCAAGTCATTAATTTAATAAGGTAATTCTCTAAATAATACTACTACTATAGAGATACAAAACTTCATTGTTTTTCCCCTCAGTCTTCGTTTTTTCTTCGATGTAAAACTTAAAGTCTCCATCCAAGTGAATACTAGTATGAGTTTACATATTATATAATGTGTAATATAATGGTCAATCCATTATGATAATATCACTAGAAAAAATATTTAACTTTGACTAAATTAACTTCTTTTTTTTCTAGAATCATATATACCCTTTTTCCTAGGTAACCTTGAAGTTGACATTCAAGTTCTTGTTTTATTTATGTGAACTAAAATCGGAGTTCAATATCTAAGATTTTTTATTTCAAAAGGTCTAGCTAAGTTTGACTCAATAATAACTTTGTTCTTATTTATTTTGTTGAAGAATTAAAGGTGCATTTTTGTTCGTTAAAACGCCAACAATATCCTTTTATTTCTAGTCACTATATGAGAATATATAACTTATGATTTTTATCTCCTCAAATGTCTAAATTCAACAATTTTGGCATATTCTATTAACTTTGAGTCTATATAACCAACTAGACAAACACACCACAGAGAAACAAATGAAACTTTACTTTTTTTTTATCAAACGAAACGTGATTGATTCTGTAGGGATCACACGAATTCCGGATTCACTATTTACCGAGACCTCTTTGGTCTTGTTACAAGATGGCTCAGTCAAACCATCAACCAAGCGACTGATATGTACAAAAGATCTAGCTATTACAGTCAAGATACACAATAGCTATTACAGACTAAGTCCTTGTGCTTAATCAATTCAAGACAAGCATCAATAACCCTGCACACTCAACAAAACCTTGTTAGTATCACAAGATAATAGATCCAAACGGATCTGGTACAATAAAGGCAGAATACCGAAAGAAATCACAAAGAAAACAACAATCAACGGCTCAGCCACCCGCCGATGATACAAGCCTATTCTCCAGAACACAGATCCAAAGGAGCACAGCTGAATCTGCCGGTGATTGACCTCACACTCCAGATTCTAAGCCTAACAGACTCCTACACCTCAGATCTACACCGTTCGAGAACAACCTCGCACAGAAATACTCCAAACAGAAACCCTAGTTCCCACCCAACACTAGCAACCGAAATAGTTGCTTCCTCTATTACTGTAGCAAGATCTGAAGCACTTTCAACCGTGCAAGATCACACAGAATCACCAGAGAACCGTCGGAGAAGAAGGGAAGAAGAAGAAGAAGAGTCGAAGAACTCTGAGAGAGAGAGAGAGATATCCGAATAGAGAGAGTGTAGAGTATTGAATAAGATAGAGAATCAGGAGACTCACACACATAACAAGCACACCCTACAATCCGACGGCTGAGAGCCATGATCTGGGTGGGAGAACACGTGGCTGCATCTGGAGTGGAAGTCATGAGTCTTGGGCCAGGCCCAAATCAGCAATGCATGGGCCAGAGACTAAAACCAGCCCAAATGAGAGTCCACCAAATATTCAACATGCTCCACCTTGGACTTCATTCTGGGAAACCAGCTTGCACCACACGGCTAAGGTGTAAATTCATCACAGCCTACATGGTAGCCCCCTCAGCCCCAAAGAACAAAGTTCACTGGCATTTTTGGGAACCACCAAGTTGCCTCTAGACACCAGAGGGTTGAAGACCCATTAGTCTAAGAGGACTTGTTGCCTCAAGTCACCCATCACCCTTACCAAAGTGGATTAGGTAACTGAGGTCTTTTTTCCCCCCGGGACATGCAATTTAACCAAAATCAAAATGCAAAAACTTAATACAGAAAATTAACTTTTCAAGAGGTAAGCCTTTAGTACTCATGTCAGCTGGGTTCTTATCTGTGTGCACTTTAGAAAGAAAAACTTCACCTTTTTCTACAATATCCCTAATGTAATGAAATCTTACATCAATGTGCTTAGTTCTATCATGGAAAACAGGATTTTTACACAGTTGTATAGCAGATTGAGAATCAGAAAACACAACAGGAGGAGTTTTCACAAAATTCAGTTCAGAAAGTACTCCCTTTAGCCACACAGCTTCTTTCATGGCTTCAGTGATAGCTATGTATTCAGACTCAGTAGTAGACAGAGCCACTATATGCTGCAGTTGTGATTTCCAACTAATACAAGACCTACACACAGTAAAAACATAGGAAGTGGTGGACTTCCTCTTATCCCTGTCATTAGCATAGTTAGAATCAACATATCCAGCAAGTTTAACACCTTCTTCACACTTAGAATAGCACAGACCATACTTTGCAGTATGCTTCAAGTATCTCAACAACCATTTCAAAGCTTCCCAATGCACAGGACCAGGATTAGACATATATCTACTCAAGCATGAAACAGCATAAGCAATATCAGGTCTAGTACTGACCATTAAGTACATAACAGATCCAATAGCATTAGCATAGGGAACTTTCTTCATGGAATTGATTTCAAGATCAGTTTGAGGGCAAAGGTCTTTACTTAACACAAAATGAGCAGCTAAGGGCACTGTAGCAGGCTTAGCATCATACATGTTAAATTTTTTCAGAATTTTGTACACATAGGGTTCTTGATGTAAAACAAGAGTATAATTCTTTCTGTCCCTGGAGATATTAATTCCCAGAATTTTCTGGGCATCCCCTAAATCTTTCATGTCAAAATTCTTGCTCAAAGCAGCTTGCACAGCACTTATGGTTTTCAAACAAGGACCCATAATTAGCATGTCATCAACATACAATAACAGAAAAACAGGAACAGTACCAAGGTTCTTCACATACAAGCATGCATCAAAAGTACTCATCACAAAGCCCAAATTATGCATACAAGTATTAAACTTAATGTTCCACTGTCTAGGAGACTGTTTTAAACCATATAGGGCCTTTTTCAGCAAACAAACATGATTAGGGAACTTTGGATCTACAAAACCTTCAGGCTGTCTCATATATATGGGTTTATCAAGATCACCATGCAAGAAGGCAGTTTTAACATCCATTTGTTTTAATTCCCAATCAAAATGAGCACATATTGCAAGCATTAACCTCACAGTAGTAAATTTAACAACATGAGCAAATATTTCAGTGTAATCTACCCCCTCTTGTTGAGTAAAACCTTTAGCCACCAATCTGGCCTTATACCTCAGCCCCTCCACCTCATTCTTTAGTTTATACAACCACCTACAGTCAACTACAGAAGCACCAAGAGGCAGAGGTACAAGGATCCAGGTCAGATTTACTTTCAAAGAATTCATTTCCTCAATCATTGCATGATGCCACTTATCCCAGAATTTAGATTTGGTAGCCTGCTTATAAGTTTGAGGCTCATCCCCATCAGATTCATGGACATTGAAAGCCAAGTTTATTAGAGCAATTAGCCCTACATACCTAGCAGGTTTATTCACATTCACCCTTCTGGATCTGTCCCTAGCTAGCACATAATTATTCAAAGCAGAGGCATCAATAGCATTTTGAATTCCAGAAGGACTGTTCAAGTTCTGAGTAGGCACAGAAGCATCCCCCCTATTAGGACTAGCATGCATGTCATCATGAGGTAAAGCCACATTATCAACATCATTATTAGGTAAATTTCCCTCAAGGGGTGTATCACTAGGAGTAGAAACTGGCACAGAGTTCCAAAATGGTTGCTCCACCTCACTTGAAGCATCCACAGGATGCTCCATAACAGTGGGTATATCTGTGGACTCAACCTCACTAGGAGGGTCACTGTCCACTTTCTCTAGAGCTGAGCTTTCAGTCATCCTCAGACATGGGAATTCAATCTCATTAAAGATCACATCCCTGCTGATTATGACCTTAAAACCAGGCTCATCTCTAAGCCAGATCCTATATCCTTTAACACCCTCAGGATAACCCAAGAAAACACCTTTCCTAGACCTAGGTTCAAGCTTATCAGTTGTAGTATGCACAAAAGCAGAGCAGCCAAACACCCTAAGGTGGGAAAGATTCAAGGATTTTCCAGTAAAAACACATTCAGGGCACTGCCCCAATAAAGGAACAGAGGGAGATCTATTTATCAGATAAGTAGCAGTCAATAAAGCTTCACCCCAAAACTTCTTTGATAAACCAGATTTTGAAAGCATGCATCTAACTTTCTCAAGTAAAGTCCTATTCATTCTCTCAGCAACTCCATTTTGTTGAGGGGAATAAGGGACAGTTTTGTGTAATACCATGCTCAGCACACAAGTCATCCATTTTTTGATTGCAAAATTCAAGACCATTATCAGTTCTAATTCCTTTAATTCTCTTTCCAGTTTGGTTTTCAATCAAGGTTTTCCAAGTAGTAAATTTTTCAAACACATCAGACTTATGTCTCATTAGAAAACACCACACTTTCCTTGAAAAATCATCAATCACAGAGAGGAAATAGACTGAACCAGAGTGGGAAGATACATGAGCAGGCCCCCAAACATCCATATGCAGGTATTCAAGCACATTCTTACTCACATTAGTAGGGACAGTTGTAGAAAAGGACACTCTATGTTGTTTGCCAAGCACACATGTGTCACAAAAAGGTAATTCACCACAGACATCTGAATCAGATAGAATGTCATGTTTTTTCAGGATATCCATACCCTTCTCACTCATGTGTCCTAGCCTATTATGCCAAAGCAAAGTTTTGTCAGACTTTACAACATTAGCAGATGCTTTATCACAAGTAAGAGGCACAGCATTGCAGACATACAGACCACACCTTTTTTGAGCTTTAAATAAACACATAGAGCCTTTACAGATTTTCATACAACCTTCCCCCCACTTCCCACTCAGCCCAGAACTTTCAAGAGCATTACATGACATCAAGTTATAACACAGATCTGGGACATATCTAACACCCTTCAAATTCAGCACATAGTCATTACTAAATTTTAAACACATTGTGCCAATGCCAAGGATTTCACACTTCTTGTCATCAGCCATTGACACATAAGTATTTGAAACAGGCTTCATATCAGAAAACACTTCCTTGAAGGGGCTCACATGAAAAGTACATCCAGAATCACACAACCAGTCATTTGAAGTATAAGGGCACATAGGGGAGGCATTGATTTTCAACAAATCATGCACCATAAACACAGATTCATTGTCAGTTTCATACTTAACCATACTGGCAATGTTTTCAATCTGAGAACTGTTATTATTATGGTGAGGAGGCTTATGCTTCTTAGGCTTGGTACATTCCTTTTTATAATGTCCAGTTTCTCCACAATTGTAACATTTTCTGAAGGATTTAGGGTCCCTACTACTGGATCTGGACCTAAATTTCTTCCTTGAGTTGGATCTGTTATTAGAACCACCATTTGATTCATATCCCCCTCTTGAATTAGACCTACCCCTAACATTAAACACTTTATTGGCAGTAGATTTGTCAGAACCCCTTTCCCTCAGATCAAGTTCCTTAGATTTAAGGGAGCTAATTATTAAATCAAGAGGAGCAGAGTCTCTGCCATATTTAATGGCAGCCTTTACATCATTATAGGAATCAAGTATGGCATTCATTAAAGCAATACTTGTATATTCATCAATTGTTTTATCACCTGATCTCTTAATATCTTGCACAAGTTTCTGAAATCTATCCACATTATCATCTATATCCTTAGACAAATCAAGTTTGAATTTAAACAGCTTTTCAAGTAAATACATTCTTGAGGACATAGAAGTTTCTGTAAACAGAGTATCAAGGAGTTTCCACATTT
The DNA here is from genome assembly GCF_004379255.2 of Salvia splendens. NCBI lineage: Eukaryota > Viridiplantae > Streptophyta > Magnoliopsida > Lamiales > Lamiaceae > Salvia > Salvia splendens. The sequence continues at coordinate 6,478,098 of NC_056033.1, read as the reverse complement.
CAGAGGCAGATTCAACATGATCAACTTTCCTAATCACAGAGTCAGATAAATTGAGAATAATAGTGGCTCTAGCCAACTCATTCATTTCATCTTGCTTTTCAGGAGAAACATCATCAGAAAAAGTACCATCAACAGACTTGAAAACCTTTTGCTGAATCAAAATACACTTCAATTTTTGTTTCCAAATCATAAAGTCATTTTTTCCATTAAATGGAACCAAACCAATGGGCTGAGATATTTTGGACACCAATTCAGCCAAAACACAGTGAGCAAGGTAAGAACACACAACTCTGCACACAATAGGGAAAAGAGACATGCAGGCAAGGGCCTAACACAGATTTTCACAGAAAGAGCACAAAAGAACACGAAGTCAAGTACCCAGAGGGCAGTAACAGCTATCTGAACAAAAAAATTTTTTTCTCAAGAACACAAAGGAACACACCATACACACAGGTCAAGCCCAAATCCCTGACTGTCACGAGCAGCACTGGCTAAGGCTATCCCAGTTCGCAAGCACTCACTCTTGGAGGGCGCAGGGGGTCACTTAGGCAGTATATGTGCTTGGTGGCTAGGTAATAAGGGGTCAGAGAGATAAGAAAAACAACAAACAAGCACGGAAGCAGGTAAACACAGAGAAAACAACGCAGATAAGCCTAAAACCTTGCCAAGGTTTACTACCAGCAGCAAAAGCCCAAACCTAGGGTGGCTCTAAACAGAAAAAACAAGAAAACAGAGAGAGTCACAGCCAATTTACCAGAGCAAACCCCCACTCGAGGGAGGGTTCCACTTGCCCACCTCCTTAATGCGACTCGGCGTGCCGGAATCATCCCCCCGTGGCTCTGATACCACTGTAGGGATCAGACGAATTCCGGATTCACTATTTACCGAGACCTCTTTGGTCTTGTTACAAGATGGCTCAGTCAAACCATCAACCAAACGACTGATATGTACAAAAGATCTAGCTATTACAGACTAAGTCCTTGTGCTTAATCAATTCAAGACAAGCATCAATAACCCTGCACACTCAACAAAACCTTGTTAGTATCACAAGATAATAGATCCAAACGGATCTGGTACAATAAAGGCAGAATACCGAAAGAAATCACAAAGAAAACAACAATCAACGGCTCAGCCACCCGCCGATGATACAAGCCTATTCTCCAGAACACATATCCAAAGGAGCACAGCTGAATCTGCCGGTGATTGACCTCACATTCCAGATTCTAAGCCTAACAGACTCCTACACCTCAGATCTACACCGTTCGAGAACAACCTCGCACAGAAACACTCCAAACAGAAACTCTAGTTCCCACCCAACACTAGCAACCGAAATAGTTGCTTCCTCTATTACTGTAGCAAGATCTGAAGCACTTTCAACCGTGCAAGATCACACAGAATCACCAGAGAACCGTCGGAGAAGAAGGGAAGAAGAAGAAGAGTCGAAGAACTCTAAGAGAGAGAGAGAGATATCCGAAGAGAGAGAGTGTAGAGTATTGAATAAGATAGAGAATCAGGAGACTCACACACATAACAAGCACACCCTACAATCCGACGGCTGAGAGCCATGATCCGGGTGGGAGAACACGTGGCTGCATCTGGAGTGGAAGTCATGAGTCTTGGGCCAGGCCCAAATCAGCAATGCATGGGCCAGAGACTAAAACCAGCCCAAATGAGAGTCCACCAAATATTCAACAAATTCCTTGAAGTCACTTGTAGTTTCATGATTATAAATATTTGAAATAATTAAAGTGCTGGGTGCGAAGAAAAATGAAAAGTTTCCGATCCAGCACAAATAGACAAATTGTTGACACAACTAATCTTGCAATAAACTTCCAAAAGCTACTTTTGGCCTATAATATTTTGTAAGAAATGTGAACATGTATACAACACACACATTATATGTATATTACTTATACAAAACCGATGCATCACAAAATTTTCTTTGTCAAAAGTTCTTGAATACAAATTCTATACGCGTATGATGTATTCCCTCTGTCCCTCTATAGTAGACCATGCATTAGTGCGCAAACAAACTAAATAGAGCCATGTGCAACAAAATGAAGAAAAAACCGAGGGACAAAAAATGAGGCTATATGTATGTCGTTGAGTTCGATTTAAATTTTAAGAATAATATCAAGAAGCTACAATAAAAATAAGATTTATGCAACTTTGTTAAATTTCAATAAACTAGGTTTAATTTTAATCTTGATTTCAAAAGAAAGAGAACTCTAAAATGTCTTTTAGGCCCAACATTACATGTCTGGCTCTGCTGCTACTGGCTGTAACCCTTTCAATGCTTTGCTAGATATAAGATGAGGATCAATTGAAATTAATTATCTTTCTTCACCTTACTTAGGTCATTTTTAGACAAAGTGAACAACTTTGACTACATCAATTATTATATATTGTGCTAGCAAGTGTTTAGACAAAGAATTGATCGTTTCCTAATTGTACTACGGTAAAATTTACCTAGTTATTTAAGAATTATGTGTAGACTTTTTTTTGAAAAGATTTAATATTGTCCCATCAAAACAGTGTCCTTGCTGAGGAAATAATTTCATAAACATTAAATAAGTTTAGTCTAGTAATTTCACGTACTACTCCTCTTTTAAATTTCTACGAGATATACATTTATTAAAACTAACATAAAGTGTTTAATTGATTAGAATACAAAGTCTATAAAATCTCTCGATAGGGCATTAAAATAATTAAGAAATAACATGTATTTATCCACTAAGCATAATTTAGACACCAGAGCGAGGTTCATTGATTAGGTAATAATTGTAGTAGTAGCAGCCAATCTGTATCAAAGTGTATTATTCATCATTAAATGGTTCATTTTAACCTTGTGAAATGATCGTTAATTCGTTATGTATACATATTTTAATTCACTTTTATTATAATTTCAGTAATTAGTATTTGTCTCATGTGCATATTTTATTATAAAACTAATATTTTATTACCCAAGATATATCTTTTTTCCACAATTTAAGAAATCAATGTATTAACAAGTTGAAAAAAAGAGAATAAAGAATGAAAGATAATAAAGCATAGTAAAAGAGAAAGAGAAAGAGAAAGAGAAAGAAAAAGTGAAAGTGAAGTATGGAGCTACAAAAAAAATTCTTGTTTGCAAGCACATATTTTCAAGCACATGGTGTGCTTGCAATTTCTGGAAGAATTTCGACCAAAAAAGCGACCAAAATGCAAAATAGATGGTTGCAAATAATTTTGCGATAACTACTTCGAGCAAATTAATTATGCTTGCTAATTTGCGAGCACACGGTGCTAGCAAAAGTATGTTTGGTCGCAATCACTGACATCATGCGAGTAAACTAATTGTGCTTGCAATTTGGTCGTTGTTTTGCTAGCACCAATAAATTGTGCTCGAAAATTTGCTATCACAAATTATGGTGCTCGCAAATATTAGATCTGATCCAGATTGTACCTGCTGCATCTCTCATTCTTTCTCATTCTAAGTTCTGCTTTCTTCTCTTTTCTTCCTTCTTCCTAGCGAATTTTTCGATTTGAACGTGTTTCTTTGCTCATGGTTGGGTAAGCTTGCCATTTTCCCATTATTACAAGGTACACTTTTTATTTTTTATTTGCTCTTCTAATTCTATGGTTTAAATAATTTATTATTTTTGTTCAAGATGAGAAATGCTAAAAATTAAAACAAATATTGGAATAATTTAATTAATACTCCATCATTAGCTATTGTAGAAGTTGGAATTAGGCCATATAGTGATAACCTAATCTCGGGCTCAACATTTAGAGTTAACATTTTATTATAGTAACTAACAAGCTTCATCTACTTAGCTATTTTCTTCCAAATAAAAAAATTGCTTCCAAATAAAAATACTGATAAAATGTGTAATCAATTACTTGCAAAAGTCTTGAACTCTCTATATTATATATTTATACAGATACATGAAATTAAATAATTTGAAATGTTATTTGATTTGATTTGATTTTTTTTTTATGATAGGATAGTGAAAATGATATTATTCCAGGAAGAGAGTGGATGTATAAGAGAAAATTTCCCACTGGAGAATTCAATCAGGATTTTATTGATGGATTAGATGAGTTTATAAATTTTGCTATTCAACACCCTTCTAGAATGGATGCTCGAAAATTAGATGTCCATGTGCACGCTGTGATAATATCAAATATTTTCATACGGACACGGTGAAGGAGCATCTTGTGAAGAAGGGGTTTACTCGGAATTATTATGATTGGAGATTTCATTACGATGTTGGAGCATCGTTCGATGTCGGAGCATCGTCACAGACAGAATCCATGGATTTTGATACACCATCAAATCTATACCAGCATATGGTGCACGATGCATGGAGACAATCAAGTGCTCACGAGCCTTGGCAATATGTTCCGCCTACGTACATGCCAGAGCCCCCCATTAATGAGTCGCAACAGTTCTATAATATGTTAGAAGCGTCTAAGTCTGATTTGTGGGCTGGGTGTGATTATTCTGAGTTGTCAACAAATGCTCGACTAATGACTATAAAGTCTGAACATCAATTGTCTCAACGAGCTGTTGACAAGTTGTGTCAGTTTATGGAAGAGCGTTTGCCGAAACCGAATCGTATGCCTAACGGTTTTTATAAGTGCAAGAAACAAATGCAGGTTTTAGATATGCCTGTTCTCAAGATACATTGTTGCACGAAAGGGTGCATGATCTATTGGAAAGAAGACGAAAATAGGACCGAATGCAAAGTTTGTGGTCATGCTAGATTTAAGAAATGTACCTGACTTAGCTTCGTTGATCTAATTTATCTATAAATTTTCTTCTGAGCCCTTGTATGATATGTTTCTTATTGTCTCCCAGTGCATAACTTGCATATTTATCATAACCTGATGATACAAATTTTTTCATTACTAGTTTAGGAATGGACAGGAACAATTCTCTTGCTATTCGCTTGCTTGCTGTTTCCACAAATCTGAATGTATCTTGCTTTCATTCATGAACATCATTTTATTCATTCATCAAAATGTCATTTAACATGTAGAATAGCACCAAGAATTTGAGAATATTACATAATGTTTGAACTTATAGTTAAATGCCTAGAGGAGGATTTACCGGACGACTTAGAGAAGCCTCATCCCGTGGCACTCAGCTTAAGGAACTAGTGGACGTTCCTCCTGAGCTAGAGAATATCTTCACACTTTTTGACGTAGAAGTGTCACCAGAAGAAGAAGGGGATGAAGAAACAGTTGGAGTACATTCACCAATAGCACCTGATCAACCTGATCTCCCTGATCGATACGGAAGAAAAATCATACATCTTAGGGAGGATGGAATGTAAGTGGATGATTATGTTAACCTAATTTTTATAATTTACTAACTATACATTGATTGATGTGCAGGCTCTACCCTACCAAAGATGTATCCAATATTTGTCTTGATGTTTTTCATAAGATTGTTCTCCCAGACGCCTTCTTTCAAAAAAGTCTTAAGCAACACCACATTGAAGTTTATTGGATGGAATTCAAGGTAATATGCATCTTTTTTTTTATCATCATTGATTAGATAGTCTTTAGAATTTACCTTGACTGTCATTATAACACACTTCTTTTCTTTTTTGTATTTATTTGATATATTGTTCTAACACTCTTTTTCTTTTATTATTTGTGCAGAAACATGCTAACGTCGAGAAATATGATCAAAATCTCGCGTTAGATGCATTTAAAAGAAAATGCAAAGTTAGGTATGGAGATTATATCAGCAAGATGAGAAAGGCAAAAAAGAAACCAACCTACTTCCCTGACGCCGTGTGGAATGACTATTGTAAAGCTTGGAATACGGCTGATGCTATAAAGGCTTCCAAAAGATGTTCGAACAATCGCAGACAGGGGAAAGAGAAGGCTCTTGGCACACATGCTAATGGCTGTGTTGCCTTTGATGTGACAGCCAAAAAAATGGTAAGAATTGTATTTTCCAGTTTCAGTGTTTACATTTTTAATTATTGTTAAATTTTTATTAAAATTGTTTGCAGGTTAAAGAGAACCATGGAAATCTCCCTCCATTTTGGGAACTAATTCTCAAGACTCATAGGCTAAAGGACTCATACGAGTTATGTTCACAACAAGCCAAAGAAATTGAGGTAATTTGCTGTTTGAGCTTTACTTTCCTGTTACAGTTTAGGTGAATTTTATTGACATTATAAAACATGTTTAGCTTATTATCATGCTTCTGTAAGTTCTGTTTTGGGAGAGTATGCTTCTGTAACTTTTCAGAAGAGTAAGTTCTGTAAGTTCTGTTTTCAGAAGATTAAGAGCTCTGAATATATGCGTCCATATATTTACAAAATGAACTCAGATTTTGGAAACATAAATAGACAGACTATGCAGACATTATCTTTTGCTAATTGCTTGCTATTGTACATTTGTTTGTTTGAAGGAGAGAGTTTTGGCAAGGGCTGAAGAGTTGCGTGCTGAAGGGGAAGATCCAAATTACGATGCAATCTTTCTCGAGCTTTTTGGGAGGGCTAAGAAAAGGAAACAGGTTCCTGGAGCTGGGCAAGCGACAAGCATGTATTTTCCATGTGCTACCAGCTCAGCTGCGGGCTCTGCATCTTCCGGCCCGTCTTCCGGCTCGTCTGGCCTCAGCACTGAGCAGGTTGATGAGCTTCTCGAGCGACGAGTACAGCCTTTGCATCAAGAGCTCGAAGAATTGCGGGAGCTAGTAAAAGTCCTCCGTCAGCAAGTTCAAAAGTGTAGAAGAAGTAGCTAGTAGTATTTGAACTAAATAGTGGAAACTAGTAGTATTTGAACTTAATTTGTGATTTGATTGAATTGAAGTGTGAAACAATATTTTGTATCTATGTAAAATTTGAATTTTCTTCATTCAATTGAGTTATTTCATACTATGATTTGAAAAAATAAATTCTGATATTAATTTTAAAAAAAATTACAAATATTTAATAGAAAGTTTTTTCAAATAAATGCTGAACAGCGAGCACAGCGGTGCTTGCAAAATGAAGTTAGAAAATGGAATTATTTTTGCGAGCACGAGAATGCTCGCCGAAGTTGAATTTGCGACAACATTGAGGAAGTATTGCTAGCAAAATTTCTTGCAACGGCCACCAGATTTTGCAAGCCAGTTTGCGAGCACTAGTTAATGTGCTTGCAAATTTTCAGAATGTGCTTGCTATTGTTCTTGCAAATTTTGCGACAAGCGAAAAGGCTAGCACCCTTTCTACTTGCAAAGTGCTTGCAAAATGATGTTTTTGCGAGCATAAATGCTTATTTGCAAGCACTTTGGTGCTTGCAAATCAACGTTTTTTTTGTAGTCGAGAATAATTTTTTTGCCAAAAAGTGAAATGATTCATTTACCTTGAGATAATCCGAAATAAAATACAACTCAATGACCCTAGAATTGAGAGTGTATATAAAAGTATGATTCAAATTCACATGAAAGTGGAGTTTACTCATGGAAAAGTTGTTTGTATTATATACTCACTGACAGTTTATTCGTTAATAAAATTTTCGGCACTTGGGATTTTACTGATGGGAAAAATTTTCAATAAATCCTGCTTATTTTCTAATACACTAACTTTTTTGTTCATATTTTAAAACACATACCAATCTTTAATGAGACAATTAATAATAAACGGATGGAGTACATTACAGGCCACCAGAAAGAAGAAAAAACACTACCTTTTCCCTCTTCAAATCTTTTGACAAATTCAAACTCAGATCCTCAAACCCCAGAAACAATACAAATTATACAATGCACAACTGGCCAATAACTCTAAAATACTAAAACACTCCTCCTAATATTATATTTCAATTCTTACATATATATATATAATACCCTTACTCCATTGACAAACATAGCTTACATATTCGCCATTTCCAAAAAACAAAGCAACATTTACCACCCATGGACACGCCCGACTTATTTTCCGGCCGGTCTCCGTCTCCGAGGAAGGAGCTCCAAGGCCCCCGGCCCGCCCCCCTCAAAGTCCGCAAAGACTCCCACAAAATCCGGAAACCACCGGCCGTCCAGCCCCACGCGCCACCGCAGCCGGTGATAATCTACACCGTCTCCCCCAAAATCATCCATGCAAACCCTAGCGACTTCATGTCGCTAGTTCAACGCTTGACCGGCCCCAACGCCACGTCCCCGGCCGCCCGTTTTGCCTCCATCGAGCGGACCAAGTCGCCCGACGTCAGAAAAAAGGTCGAGATAGATTCGATCATTAGAAAAAACGGGATTTTATCGCCAAATCCAAATGCTCTTCCTCAAATCCATCCGATTTTCTTCAATTTCTCGACGGATAATGGTAATAATTTCCATGATTTGAGCCCAGTTTTAAATAGCAGTAGGAATTATTCAGAAAACAATCTCATATCGCCAAACACTTTGGATCTCTTCCACAGCTTATTTGACCTACAATCGCAAGAGGAACTGCAGGGAAGGTAACCGTAGGGATTGAATGGATTCTGGTTTCGGACTTTGCTACGTTACTCCTTAATTCAATGACCATGAATCAATGTGAGGTTCATGGCTGTCTTTAGTAAGTGGGTGTGCTATTTAATTCATTACTATTGATTCTCTTTTATAATTGAAAATTTAGTTGTGTGGGCCTTTTTAGGTTTTAGGTTCAAATAGTTGGTTTTTGGTTTACGTTGATTGTATTTGTAGACTTGTAGTAATCATCTTAATTAGTTTATGATAGCGATTCATTTATTTTTTGGTCACATTTAGACTGGACGACTGATTTTGCCGTCCTTATACGCATTCAAATACGATGTGTGTGTGTGTGTGAAATGAACAATGAATATTATAACGTTCAATGGAATCTTAGTTCAATTCTGGTCATTTCCGAGACTTTGAAAATCAGCCGGAAATATAATGAAACATGGCTTTGTATACAATTATCCCACGATAAAAATAAAATAGTGTAATATGTCGAGGTGGTTAAACGATGTTTGTCTATTCATAAAGAAAAACACATTAATTCGCTCATAAACGTCAATATATGTTAAATGTAATTGATCTGACTTTTTGTTGGGTAATTGAGAACAAATTTGAAATTCTTGATTTTATTAACCGATTTTTAAGTTATGAGACAGCTCTGAATTTAACAAAGCTTTATGAGTTTTTTTTCTAGCAATTGGCCATTCTTATTATTAAAAAAATTGTCGATTTTGTGTATGGATTTTTGCAAAAGAACCCCTACATCGAATCACGCGTATATTTATTGACTTATGAAAAAATCAAATTCGAAAATGAAAAAAAAAAACAATGTTTCCGCCTCTCATTAAATTGTAAACATCACTTTGTTCCGCACGCTTGCCTTTTCTTGACGATGTAAATAAAATTCAGGTTGGAGATAAAATAATTTTAAAGAGATGATTACCTTCGACGTTCTTAAATGTTGTAAATCGTCTTGTAGATATTCGTTTCATTATAATATAATCAAAATGTTGTACTATGATAAATTAATAATATCGGCCTGCATTTGACCAGTATTGCATTTGTAGCAAATGGACCTATTATGTTCACAGATGTGAATTTATATGTTTTAAAAAGTAACGTGTGTGGAATGCTTAAAAATTTGAAAAAATATTGTTGTTTTGGTTAAAAAGTGAAAAACTGAAGTAATTAATTGAAAGGTAAAGGTGGGATGATGGTGCAAAGACTAAAATTTGGCCATTATCCGTCCACCTAATACACGGAGACGTGTATAATTAGTTAAAAATTAATGGATTAATTAAATTCGACGGCCATCTGAATGTTTATTCCTTTTTTTTATTTTACTAATTATTCTTTTGCAGATGAATACATCTGATAAATTAATCCTCTTTTGTTGAATATATTTTGCATTTTTTTGTTCTTTTTTACTTTGCCTTCCTATGCAACTACAAGAATGGAAAATTGATAGTACTATATACTATATATTTTGCCTGCATATTCCCAAAAACATCAAGTCGAGTTAGCATTTGATATTTTCTCATTTAACACAGAGAAGTAAATTACTGTACTCAATAATATATTGAGATACAGTATTAAATTTCCTTTATAAGAAATTAGATTTGGAAACAAATCTTACTTCTGGCTCCCTTCTCAAATAAGAAATTATAGTCAATTGCGAAAAATGAAAAAGAAACAAAAAATTACCAGCTACTTGTACAAGTGGGGCTGACAGCTTTGCTAGCAAAAGCATGATCACATTTTCATCTTTATTTCCTTAATCTTTTTTATAATCCCCATCTTTGAATAATTAGCCCAAATTTTATCTCTTATGGAGTAGAATGAAATTATTAAATATACGATGTAAAAAAGTTCGCGAATAGCATCAGTGCAAATAAAGCATTTTCCCAAAAGTCTATGATAAACAATAAAATTTTTAAAATAGCCAATGTGCCATTTTAGGAAATGAAATACAAACAATTGCAATATTAAACGAAATCACATTTCAATATATATGGCCTGCAACCTCTTAATGTTTTTTTTTCCCGAGTTCGAGATACATTGGCAAGTGAACTAGCCTCCCCCATCCCCTCGTGGCCGCACGAACTAGCCTCCCCCAGCCCCTCGTGGCCGCACGAACTAGCCTCCCCCAGACGGGTCCAGGCCCATAAGTTGTCCACCCTCAGACGGGTCCAGGCCCGTAAGCTTGCAAAGCCCCAAGGCAACAAGCCTTGTTTAGGCCCACATGGGAAATTAATCCCAAGTTGCGTCATCCAAGAGTCGAACTCGAGACCTCCAGGATGGCGCGGTATCCTTGCCACCCTCCTCAACCACTTGAGCTAGGGGCTTGGATCCTGCAACCTCTTAATGTACAACTGCAGTTACTGCACCATCAATTAACTTATAACTAACTAATAGACTACTAGTATATAAGATTAATTTTCACTAAGTGTAGCATTTTTTGATGTTCTTTTGAGTGGAAATCTGATCAAGAAAAAAACCATGGGAAAATATGTCATCAAATGCTGAAGTTTCTCGCCTTCGAAAAACAGCCACGAACGATTTTCATGGCCAGCACTTGACATACAAGCCTAGGAGGCACCTAAACCACTAGTAGAAGAATCAATCTGTGGACTGAGTAGGGCTCCGGTCATCACATCTCTTTCTTGTCTAGGGAAGCTCAGCGACTTATCCTATGCGTGAAGGATGATTCGATGGGGCAGCCGGTTTTCCTCTAAATACACCCCACAGATAATATTTGTTTTGAAATCCTGCAGAATGATCATCAAAGAGTTTTGGTTGTGTAAGGATTAAAATGCAAAAAGCAGCAAGAGTATTACATGACATCAAGGAACCATAACTTACTCCAGTAGCGCAGAGGCAATTCTGTCGAAGTAAAAATCAATAGCTCGGCATTCTGCACAAGCCCTTTGAAAGCAAGTTCTTTATGAATCATTTCCTGAACCAATTGCCAAATACACTTGGTTGCTTTCATGAAAAAGTACGTACGAAAGGATGAAGTCAATGCAAAAGGGAAAAAAGTACTATAATAGACATTGTATGGGATGAAAGATTTATTTAAATAGATACCGTATCTTGGATGGAAAGAAATAGAGTGCGATGCTATCGCCATTTGGTTCTGATTTCTGAAAACTTTTTGGCCATATGTCGGATTTTGGAAGCATTTCAAGATGGAGGATTGGCTGAAATTGAGAGGCTTCTGCATATACCTTATGGCATGCTTTGTTCGAAATGTGAGCAACAAGCTCATCAATACTGTCATGCTTAGAATTCCTAACTTTGAAACTTCCCCTGTCATTTTTACAAGTTAATTGCTGATGAGCATGCCTATAAAAAAAGTGTAACTCGGTAATATGCAACCATATTATGGAGTTTCTTACCTCCAAACTGGAATGGCGATTGGTTGAGCAACTGAGTAATCTACATATTTGTCTCTGCTTTGACGACTTGCACAAGTCTGCTCCACTTTGTCCTCTGGTCCTCTGCTTTTAATACGGTCATCGCTTGAACCTAAATCCTTTTCTTAAGTGCTCAAGTCAGCAAGCTCTTTTGCATGAAGAGGTTGAGAAAACCCGGTTTGAAGCACTTGCTTCTTTTCACTTAAACTCTTTGAAGCCCCATCACATGAAATGACAAGATGATCAGTGATTGACTTGAAAGGTTTAGTGACGCATGTCTGATCTTTCTGCCCACAGCTTTCATTTTCTTTCATGCTCGTGGGTAATGTTGAATCAATCCCTGGTCTCATGCCCTCATTGATGTCTACCTTTATATGTTCATCGTAACTTGTTGTATGAAGTCTATGTTGGACTTTGGCAATGGATCCCATTTTATTTTGTGTTCTCTGTCTCTGTCTCACCTTCGTCTTCCTGTTCTTGATCCTTTTTTTTCTCTTTATCATCACCTGAAAAGATGAGATGATCTGCATTGGCACCTACGATGCCAAGATCAGCAATTGACTCGAATGTTTTAGTGATGCATGTCTGATCTCTCTGCTTACAGCCTTCATTTTCTTTCACCTTCGATGGTAATGTTGAATCATTCCCCTGTCTTGTGCCCTCATTGATGTCTATCTTGGTATGTTCATCATAAGTTGTTGTAGCAATTCTACATTCTATCAGATTTCCCTTAACATTTTCACTTACACCTGCTGGTAAAAGGATAGCATTAGCGCCATGTTTTCCATCCTTATGAACATGCTCGTTTCCATTTATCACCCGACCATTTTTCTCCTTTTCATCTCTAGAGGATCTTTTAATATTTTTTGAAACTTTATTATGCCTTGTCTGGCATGGGATAGCATCATGCTCGAAGACAGCAGATTGATTTCCCATTTTTACTTTACAGTCATCACAAAACCAACATACGAATTCATCAAAAGTGTCTGGTATCTTATCCAGGCAGTAGCTGAAACAACAGAAAATAAAGTCAAGCAAACAACCCATTATTTGTTAATCGCTAAACAAAATGAACACACCAAGAGTCTGTCGGAACAATCTTTATTCTTCACCAAACTTTCTAAATCCAAGCACAACCTAAACAATAGCTTCCTTCTAATATTATATAGGGTGTTACAAGAATAAAGTTCAAACGTAGAACGCTCTATAATTTGCAGGCAAATACAAAGAAACTCGAGATAGATTTAGAAAGACAAAATTTCCTTATCTGCGCTAGACTAGACCAGATACTATCATTTAAATAGCGCAATATGACAAATGTCAGACCACAAGCAATATAACAGTTGCTTCTTTAACAACTATATTTATGATCCTAAAAATGTGATTAGTGCAAAAAGATCATGAGATGGTTATTAATTTCCCGAATCTAATTTCCGGTTCAGTCCATACTAGTAAGGCACAGATAAGGAAAGCAAAAGAGAGGAAGAGCTGAATGAGCAGCAGAGTCCAGACACCATCAATTCTATCCAGCTTACCGATGCACGGCAAATTTCAGACATCTGATGCAGTAGACAAATGCATTCTCAAATCCTTTGTCGCCACACTGAAGACATATTGTTCCCTCGATCTGCATGATGATTTTATTCAGAAAACCATACTATTAACTGGTTAAAGAAAGAACTCTCCTTGGTTATTTCTTCAAGTTTGTCTCAGATAATCGTTAAAGTTTAGTCGATTATAAAGAAACCTAGAAGAACGAGTTCTTGAATCTACCATACCGTAATTGGTAACAGAAATCATCCAACATATAACCATAAATACGAAGTCTTACGCCATTTTAATTAACACAACTTTCCTAGTCAAACATATTGCACAAAGACATTTCATAGCTAACAGAACAATTCGAGTCAAATATAAATCATATTCATACAGCTAAAATACTCTTCTGCACCACAAGGAGAAATCAAGATGCTTATGAATTTTCAGTAGCTTTTTTCAGTCTCCATAAAAATTACTAAAACAAACACACCAGTTATCAAGCAGAAAGCCCTTGATTCTTTCATGAAGATCATTAATACATTTCATATTAATCTTTAATCCTTAGAGGCCAAATATACATCAAAGGGCAATAAAAAGTGAATGTGAATATCTTCAACATTTCCTTCTCCTTCATTTTTTAGGCTGAAAAGCAAGAATTGCAACTTACATGAACAACAAAAGGGAATGCCCATTACAGAAAACAAAATAAAAGACAGAAATTTTCCTCAATATACGTACATGCAGAAACAGATTCACAATTCCCACACATTAATCCCTACGATTAAAATTTACCAATTTTTTTTAAAAAAAAATTGGGGAGCTGTACCATTGATGCAGCAATTTTTCTTCCTCCTTTGCTTCGTTCCTTCTTTTTATTCTTCTTTTCCTTAATTGCACACTAAAATCGCACATAATAGGAATGGAGATTCATTATCACTTCATTAAGTTTGATTTTTTCACCTGATTCAAAAAGGGTTTATTTTTCAACGGCAAGAACCCTAAGACTCTGTTGATTAGGGCTGATAATTTTTGACATGACACGAACTGGCACGAAATTAATGGGTTTGGGTTAGAGCTTATTGGGTTCGTGTCCTTATCGGGTCGACCCGTTAAGGACACAAAAATTTCGTGTCGTGTTCGTGTCGGGTTCGTGTTATCCGTTAACAATACGTGTTCGTGTCGTGTTCGTGTCATGTTCGTGTCGTGTTCGTGTGGGGTTCGTGTTATCCATTAACAAATAATATTTTAATATTATTAATTCTTATTATTTTCATTTTTCAATATTTATTAAATTGACTCTCATAGTCTCATATGGTCATATCTCATTTAAATCATTTAAATATTTAATCACTTTCCAATACGTGTTGTTATCGTGTCGTGTTGACCCGAAGTGGTTCGTGTCGTTAATGAGTTCATGTCGTGTTCGTGTCTGAGGGTAGCGGGTCGTGTTCGTGTTCGTGTTCGTGTTTGGGGTTTTCTTAACAGATCATGTTTGTGTTTGTTGTTATCGTGTTCGTGTTTGGGGTTTTCTTAACAGATCATGTTGCCAAATCGAGTTTAACATGTATATTATTTAGGATTAATTACTAAGAAATCGTAGCATATAAATTTTGTAATTATTCAGTTGTAAATTTATAAATTCGATTGTGCAATTGCAACATTTATTCCAACAAATATTTATCCAAAGTTCATTGTAAATTTTCAAACTTAATCTGAATCAAATATGAGTAATATGTATCACGTGTAGAGTGCGTCACGTATCTGTCCATAATATGCAATTGAATTCATAAATTAATTTTCAAAACACTAATATTTATTCTAATAATAGATTGATTAATTTTGACATAAAATAATCAAAATTTTATTCTATCAATTTATCATACCATAAGTAAATAAGTAATCTTTAAAATACATTAATGACGATTTTTGACCAACTTAAGAACTCAAAAAAAATTGCACTAGTTATTTAAGACGAAAAGAAAAAAAATGACAGCAAAGGAACAACATATTATCAATTTATCGTTGATGCATTATGCATTTTAATGAATATATTCATATCAGTTGTTGGCTAGTTTTAATGATATATAACTACTTTGGAGATAATATTAGAGAAATGATTAATAAATACTAAATACTCATTTTTATAAGATTGGCATGCTTACATTATGGATCTTGTAATTGAAGGGACATACCAATATTTTGTGCATTTATTAAAAGTCTATCTTTTATTATTCAGGTAGAAAACAATCTTGTGATGCATGGGTTAGCCTAAAAAATGACTTCTTTAGTTGATGCCCATAAATTTATCATTTAAACATCATTGTGGAGTGCTAAAGAAACTAACTTTATTAAGAAATCTCCTCAAACCATGAATATATACTAAACTAATACTCCTACCACTTTGTGAGCACCATGTTTAAAGTACATATCTTAAATTTATTACGAAAAATGGCAAAAGGACAGTGCTCGAATATTATCTAAGAAGCCCATATTTAGAAGCCTACATAAATTTGATTCTTATTTTAGAGTAGTGGGTTTGGAAAAGGAATTTTCCACATTTGATGCTTTGAATTTGTGATTTACATAGAAAAAGATTAATATGTTTGTGGTTATATTACCTTCTTTTTTTTGTCCCTTTAATTATTTTAATCTAAATTAACACCACGTTCTTTTCATCTTTCATAATTCACACAATTTTCATATTTGAATCGATTATCCAACAAGTCGGGTCTAAACACGAACCGATCTCAAGTAATTAGAGCATCCGCAATGGCGGACGTCCACGCGGAATTCTCACCGGCGTGCGGGAATTCCGTGGCGGACGCCCGCCATTGCGCATCCCTTCCACGGATACGGAATTCCGCGAAGGAATTCGCAGTCCGCGGCCATCGGCGGAATTCCGCGGGGAATTCCGCGCGGACGTCCGCGGGGAATTCCGCGCGGACGTCCGCCATTGCGTTGACGCCTGCGGAATTCCGCGCGGAATTCCCGTTTAATGCATTAAATGTTTTTTTTTCGGTTCCTATATATACATCCCGTTGAACTTCATTTCATTTCGACTATTTAATTCCGTAAATTTCTTACTTCCGGAAATTGTTTAATTTGTGAATTTGTGAATTTTTTTAATTGTGGGAATTCCTTCAGGGATTCCGCCACTGTGCAGTGGGAATTCCTTATGACGTGGGAATTCCGCGGGGAATTCTGCTAGGAATTCCGCACCACTGTGGATGCTCTTACGAGACTTTTGAACCTTTAATTTGCCTCTATTTCAAAAGTGTATTAAAAAATATATATATTCACGTGGTCAAACTCTTAGCTTTTATAATTATAATCAAGTATGAGTAATATGTGTCACATGTAGACTGTGTCACGTATATGTCCATAATTAATATGCAATTGAATTTATAAAGTAATTTTTAAAATATTATACTATTTATTCTAATAATAGAGTGATAAATTTTGACATAATTTGATAATTTTATTCTTCAAATCGTCAAAATTATACTATGCACATAAATTTAAGAGAAGAGACGATATTCTCATATTCAGGTAGAAAACCAATATTGTGATTAATGGATTAGGCAAAAAATAACCTCTTTAGTTGAGGCCCATAAATTTGTTATCAATTGACCATAATTATATAATCCTACTAGGTAAAGATACGCTTAACTTTACTAAGAAATCTCCCGAAAAGAATACAGTAGTATCTAGTTTTTAAGACAAATCTTTTTTACTCCAAGAATATTTAATAAGCTTATACCTCTCTTCTTCTTTTTTTTAATCAAAAGCGCCCTTTATGGGCGGGGGTTTAGGCAGACCCCAACCCATGAGTAAGATCAAAAATATAATGTTTCAACACATGATCTTAGCCCAAAAGTGACTAAGATCCAAACAAGAACATGAAAATACAAAGTAGAGGTCCCACAAGCCAGGATCCTCCATGCTATCAAGAGAAAAAAATGACTAAATACACAAAAGAAAGATACGAATATAGATCAAAACCAACCATCATGGGAGCAAAATCAACCCACATCTCTACGTCGGAAACAGAAGTTAGGATATCTCAGCTGGTCCATCATAACTAGCGCCTTCAGGTACCGAGGCGCAGAGATTGGATCGTAGTACGTGAGGGTAGGGGTCTGGGCCCCCTACCTGCCAGAGAGTCGGCAGCCCGGTTCCCTTCTCTGTAGATGTGTGAGAATCGAACATGCCGTTGAGCTGTCATACTCCGGATCAAAGCCATGTGATGTCTAAGATCCGCAGATCCAAGCTGTCCAGATGACAACAAGGTAACCAGAGCCCCTGAGTCTAGCTCTATCCAAATGTGAGTCGAGAGCTCCATAGCCATCTCCAAACCTTGAATCAGAGCCAAAAGCTCCGCCTCAAAGCTCGATGATGCAGCAATCGGGGAGCAGAAGGCCCACAGAAGGCCTCCATCAGAACCTCGAACCAATCCTCCATCCCCCGCCTCCAGTGTCGATGTAGAGAAGGCACCGTCAGTATTCAGCTTCACCCAAGGGGCATCAGGGGGATGCCAGAGGACCATGAGCGACCGCAGAACACGCTGTCTAGGGGAGAAAGGCATGAAATCAACTGACGGGGAACATCCCCTCCAATGAGTCGGGGTGATCCTGCCGGCCAGAACAAGCACGTGCAGGTGATGAGTGACCTGCCAAATAACATGTGAGTGACGAAAAGGACGACCGCCATGCTAGCAGTCGTTCCTCTCCGTCCAAAGAAACCAAGCATTCAAACAGGGAACAAGAAAACTAATATGCATGGCGGGAGCCCTCTGGAAAGAGGACCTCCAGCAGTGACCTAGTCTAAGTGCAATATCAGTGCTCGTGTGAATCGGTGTGTGCGAGGAGGGAAACCAGGCATCGAAATACTCCCATGCTGAAACCACCGACTGACTCGAAAAAAAGACATGACTGAGAGACTCGACCGAAGGAGACCGACAACACTGACACCTAGACGCTAACTTAATCCCCCTCCTCTGCAACTTCTCATCCACCGGCAGCCTACCAAACAGTAACCTCCAAATGAACACAGAGATGGTAGGAGTCAGCCCCTGATTCCAAATAAGGCCAAAAATCTCCATCTTCGGCAATCTAGTCCGGATGCTCTCCCAGGCTGAGGTCACAGAGAACTCGCCCTGGCTAGTCAGACTCCACCGCCTCACATCCTTCGCCCCCAACTCGATCGGCGTGGCTCTGATCTGGTCTATCACATCGGGAGGTACGCAAAACCTGAAAGACAAACTATGCAGCATATCCTCATCCCATGCATGCTCATGCCAATATGATGCAAAGGCCTGGGATTGAGGAGGGTCATTTCTCGGAACGGACAGACTCCGGGTGGGGCTAGCCCCAAGCCAGACATCATCCCAGAAGCTGATCTTCCCCTCACCCAAGGACCAACGAATATAATCATGCATGTATGACCAAATACGACGCAAACGACGCCAAGTAGGACTATCATGCGACCAACAATGAGATGTATGCAAATGACAAGTGAGGATACTGTACTTCTGGGTCATGAACTGGGCCCAGAGAGAGTCTTGAGCGAGGAGTCTCCACCACAGCTTGAACCCAAAAGCCACTACCACTTCCCTGAAGCGGCGAATACCCAAACCACCCTCATCAAACGGCAAGCAAATCTGTCTCCATGAGATCTAGTGTAACTTCCTCTTCTCTCCAACTGTACCCCAAAAGTATCTAGCAAGGATCCGCTCCAACTCGTCCAGAAAACCAAGCAGGTGGCTCATGACCTGTAAGATGTGTAGCGGGATGGCTGCTAACGTGCTTTTAATCAAAGCCAGACGACCCCCAAAAGCAAGATGTCGGTGTGACCAACTGTGGATCCTGTCCACCAGTTTCTGCCTTAGGGACCCCTAAGTATGTGAAAGGCATCACCCCTCTCTGGAATCCTCCTACCTCTTCCACAATGTCTGCGAACTCCATGTGCTCGTCCACCAAGTAGAACTGTATTTTCCCATTATTCACCATCTGACCAGACACGGCTATGTAGTTATCCAGGCATCCCACCAACTTCTCCACTGCCTCCCTGTGAGCTCTCGAGAAAATGATGATGTCATCCGCATATGAGAGAAGAGTGATAACTGGCACATGTTTAAAGCACATATCTTAATTTATTACAAAAAATTGCAAAGGGCAGAGCTCTCATTTAAGAAACCCGGCCCATTTTTAGAAGCCTAAATAAAATTAATATTTTAGAGTAGTAGTAGTTTGGTTTGGAATAGGAATTTTCGAATACATTTGATGCTTTGAATTTGTGATTTATATGAAAAAAGATTAATATTTTTTGTGGTTATATTACCTATTTTTTTTACCCTTTAATTCTTTTAACGTAATTAACACTATATTCTATTCATCTTTTATAATTGACGCGATTTTCATATTTTCGTAATTTCAAAATCTAATTCCAAAAGTGTATTAAACAAAATAGTCACGTGTTCAAGCTTTTTATTATCCTACTAAAGTTGTTCTGGGTGGTCACAATATGAATCCAACTTCATGCACACACACAAAACAACACAATTGAAATCTAATTTTAAATAATTTAAATTTTTGGGTTCCATAATATTTAATTTAGTGCTACATGACATGACTAGTCGACCCCTTAATTTGTGTCCACCTATTTATATCCATCTACCTATAAATTATAATCACTTAATTATGTCTATTTATTTTCTCAAATAATGAACATAGAATAGTCAATTATGGTAAATACTACATATAGTTACTACTCAAGCCCTTTTTTAAAATTTGAAACATTTCATACACAACATAATAAAAAGTTTAAATTTCTAAAAAAAAGATGATTAAAGTGGAGAGCATGACTGAAGATATAATTAAGAAAAAAAAACATCGATTACTACTTTACTTAATTTAGTTGTAGATTCCACTAATTTGAGAGTGCTAAATCCCATGCAGCAACATTTATTTAAATTTGTTGGATCAAGACAAGCAGAAAAGCTTAAATCTGAGGTCATACTGTGGCTGCCCTTGTATTAATTATTCAAATCTATATTATATACTATATGTACTTAGGAGACTGGTCCTGACTTGCCATCATTCTCAATCTTAATCTTAACCTTACATTGTGACATTATTTTGTCTGTTTTAGTATGAATCAGCAAACTATTTGCATATATACTAGTAGTCATTTATGCACTTCATATTAGGAAGAAGGTTTCATGTTGAGTGATTAGATTTGATCAATCTCTCCTCCTACAAAGTGCTCACTCCTCAGTATCTGTCATTACCATCCGGCGCGCCGCCTTCTTCACTTGTTTTTTTTGCAGAAGTGGGATTGCTGAAAAAAGGTTCAAGAATTTGTTATCATGTTTGTCCTCTCAACTGGTCTGGAGCTGTGTGTTTTTTCTCAGGTGATCAGTAGTTTCTTAACATCTGATGACCACGTTTGAGAAAATTGATGGTGCTTGTCTTCTTTTCTTTCAAGCACTTTGTAATCAAGAATCAAACTTTTGACTTTTGTGTGGCTAATGGAATGTTAGTTTTGTTTTTAATGTTCATGTGTTTTCGATAATCACAAAGCTTCAAGTAGTCCTAAAGAGATAATGATGATCAGTTAATTACTGCTAATTTAAGAGCACTCTGGCTTAATAATAAGACAAACAAATGTATTACAATTAGAGAGAGCAGAATCTTACTACTTCATATATAAGGGCAAACCAGTAATTACTGGTCACCAAATGAGAGAGAGGCCTAATTCACAAATCTTCTGCTGCTGATGCTACTATTCACATGCCAATTTCGTGTCGAAACTGCTCAAACATATGGCGAAGGCTTGAAATGCTGACAAAGGATATCGGTAATCCATTGTGAACATATCTTTACCAACCTTGCCAAACTGCAGTATGATCTTGTCATGATCGGACTGGTTTGGTTGGGACGGCGTCGCTCCTCCTCCCTGGGTTGCGGCGATGAGCTGGAAATTCTTGACCGATGCGACCGTTACCCTTCCTCTGAAGTTGAGGCACCAACACTGCAGCTGTTCGTGCCACCTCGGAGCCTTATTTTTAAGAACTAAAGGTCTATCCTTTCCACCATCTTCTCCCTCGTGTGGGACGGCCATGTCTGAAAATCTGGCACTGCTGAACTCTGTTGAGCTAGCTATCGATTTAGATAAGGAGATACTCCTGAAAGAGTCTTCGAGAGACCGGGGAAGCAGCTCGGATTGACCAGGGACAGAACCGCCGGGCTCGAGTGAAGAAATGGGGATTGTGTGCATGGCGCAGTGCATCCTACGAGGACCCCTTGTGCCAAGCACATTAAGCTCATATGATACCTGTGCAATGCTGTAACTTCCACTGGGGACTTTTGGCGAAACTTTTTTCGAGTAGAACCTGCGGCTGGTACGACCAGGTGGGGAGATGTTGGAGTTGTTGTGTGGCGGCTGAGTGTCATAAATTATGAACTTGGTTCCAAGAAAATTGGACCTGATCAAAACAAGATAGCAAATTATATCAGTTAATCCGTTACCAATTATGAGTTGAATAGTAACAGACAGAAATCAGAAGTCAGAATGAAGGAAGATTCACTGTATCACAACTCCCCTCACAAACCCATATACAAAATCGAATAACCAAGTGGTTTCAGCTTCTTCAGTAAAAGTGGGTATCAATGATGACCAATTGAACAGTGCAGGTTTCATGATGGATAAACAAATAATTGACACTTCTTTTCCAGATATCATCTAGGTAACTTTAGAGGATTTTGCCTTGGATGTCGTAAGGAAGCAAGAATAAGGATCCTAGAGATGTTATTTAGAAACCTTGTTGAATCTTACTACGAAAAGTAAAAAATTTTATCTTTCAATCCATCGAGTAAAACAATGTGGCTTTTGGATGACCAGAACATGGCAAAGCTCAGAGGAAGGTGTGGCTTAAGAAATATTCTAACCTCACTTTGCCAATATAACTGCTGCTCGACCTTGATATGCTATCAGCATCCATTGAGATCACATACTCTGTACAAGTCGTTCGGCGAACCCGTTTTGCAGAAAGAAGAAATTTACCATTCTCGACAAGCAAAGCTGCAAATACATAGGAACATTAACAAGTTAGATGAATAGAATTAAAAAATCAAATAAGTATAGGGAAACAGCAACTTTACTTAAAAACTTGAGCCCTAGACACTGAGAATGCCTTCATCCTACAAGATTCTTTACTGTGTATCCTTAATTCCTTTTACAATTATTATAGAAGTGAAGGTTTCCACAACGGCACAACCAATTATTAATATCATAGTCTCCAACTTCTAGAGAGTGCGGTTGTATCAAAACAGAAACAGGAATTCGGTAAATAGATGAGCTAGTATTACTATTTACTAGTATTATAATTCTATTTAGCCTTCAAAAGTATAGCCAAAACAGAACAAATCACAAGCATTTCACTTAACTCTTAAAACTCAGAGTGAGACCATGCATAATCTGAGATGCTATAAAGGATTACCATTTTTTGTATCACCAGAGGATAATGTAATTGGCATCTTAATAGAATACCTCTGAAATTTAATATCCAGCTTTGCAAAACAGTTAATATGAATTTCAATTATTAAAACTTGCATTGAATTGAAGCAAATGCAAAACGACAAATAACTCAAGCGTCTAATTTACTATGATCATGTGGTCACAAACGCAACATGAATCTAAAACGATACTAGGTTCCTCTAGCAATGAGTACTTAAATCAATAAAAACAGAAACAGGGTTGAACTTAAACTTCAAGATTTTACACAGTCGTAAACAAACACGTACTAGGACTAAGGCACAGAAATAATTGGTAAGTAAACTTAGACTTGTCTCTCTTTATGAAACACTGAATGCTTCCATCTCGAAACCCTGGCTGCATGAAAAGAAACACAGCATAGCATGCTTTCAGCACAACAGTGATCAACAGGAAACCAATCAGCTAGCATTTACTTGATGAGCAAAAGGTAATATCCACAATCAATGAAAAAATAAAGAAACACTAACCTGCTTGAGGGATATTGGAAAGGTTAATTTTCCACAAAATTCAGGGCATTGAACAATTTCTTTGCACATCTCCCTCCATGACTGGCAAACAGCTCCACATGCCACCATGTGTTTTCGGGCAGGCCATGTACTTTCACTCTCTTCCAATCTTTTGATCACATCACGGAGTAATTCAGGTGGAAGACCAGCCCAACAACTGGTCTGAATAACTTCAGGCTGGTCGTGCAATTCATGGACAGCACCATGAGACTTTCCACGGTGGTGAGCGTGCAGCCTCAAATCAAAACTTCGTTTCGACAAGCTTCCTATACTGTCCCTTAAGTCACGAGCTAGGCTACGGAACGACATCAACTGAAGTAGCACTATCCACTAGTAGTTAATAAATAACTCACTTCTTATCCTGCTCTTCCAAGCTCTTCTGCATTTGGATCACAGGAACTATAAGCCACGGAGGTTAAATTCAAATCATTAGCATCTTTCTCACAGAAGCTTGAGCAGTTTACCAAAATGTCTTTAACAAACCAACTTTTTTATAGCTTAACAGCAAAGGAAATAGTAAAGAAGGAGGAGGAAAAGCTCAAAGCAAGAAAAGAAGATTCCCCAAAAGAAGAAGCTCACATGGAGGAAAAAGCAGATTAAACACTCTATTTAAATCAGCAACCAGTTTCCCGCTTATTTAACATTTTCTGAAACAAAAAGGTTGTAAATCCATCAACGGAAAACGGTAATTTTAAAAAGGAAAAATAGAATCCACAAAAGTGTTAGTTCGTACAATACCTCCAAAATCGAAAAAAGGAAAACGGAATATATTCAATTTCAGTTTACGTACACCACCTCAAACGAAAATTGTCAAACAAATTTCCTAAACAGAGTCGCATTACTCAAAAACCGGGAATACATAAAAACACCAGATTACTTCTCCGATTTAACTCTGATTCACTCAGCTACAGTACAAATCCGAAGCAAACACTGCATACATCCAACTAAAATTGAAAAATTAAACCGAAGAAGAAATCATAGCACACATTTTTTACTAAATTGGCGCAGACATTGATACGCGGATAGCTTGAATTGATAGGCAAGAGAGGAAACGGCGAGAAGAGGAGGGGGTTATATACCTGGTCCGTGGATAGCGTCGGTAGTTGTTGTGATTGCGTAAAAGCTTATGCGAAATGCGGCCGTATTTCTTCCTCGAGATTGAAAAAGATGGCAGTTTTTGGTTTTTGGATGTGTCTGCCGAAGCGCGTTTCTCTCTCTAGAAAACTGCTTCTGTGTGTCGGACTCCACTCCCAATGTTTTTTATACAATCGAATAAATTAAAAAGAAAAATACAAATTCCAGCTCTTTTTATATTCAGTTGAATTTTACTCCTTGGATTTGTGTCAGTTTATATCTGAGAGTCGCATAGACGAGACATAATTTATGCTAGCGCTGAAATCTTGATTAGTTGTACTATTCATTGTGTACGATCATGTAAACTATAATGGAAAAAAAAATTCAAAATACGAGCTTCCACCAAAGGTATAAATCATTAGGTCTTCTTTATTTTCTCTCTTTATATGAATTAAAACGGGCAGGTTTTACTGATTTAACAAATTTAATTCATTAGATCACATTTAATCGGATATAGACGTTTATTTAATAGACAAGTTTAAGATTCAAACCACGTCATTATATATTATAGTCTTTTTTAATGATACTTATTTTATAAAAAAAATAGAGCTCTTTGATGGAAGAATTTATATTTTGGCTCAAGATGAATATTATTGAGAAGAATTTAGCTTTTAACAAAACAAATTAGTAGATGTATGAAATTGTATAAAGGATATAAGGCGATTGTCTCAAAAATAGCACCTTAGAGATAGAGATAAAGAGTCGAAGTTTCTTTTGAATTCAGAAAGGCCAATTCCTCATGCACTTAGGCTCCATTTGGTACACGGAATTCGAATTGAAATTGAGATTCTATGGAATTGAATTAGAAGAAATTGAATTCTAATTCAATTCCAAATCCTATGTTTAAGAGAGAGTGAAGTAATTAATATGAAATTGAATTTAGATAATTTGTGCAGACACACAGTAACCACTATACACAAAATACACATACTATACACATAAAATACACATACTATACACACATAATACATACACTACACACATTTCACACACTTCACACACTACACAAATTTCACACATGTCACACACTTCACACAATACACAAATTTCACACATTTCACATACTACACAAATTTCACACATTTCCCACACTACACATATTTCACACACTACACACACTTCATACACAAAACACACATTTCACACACTTCACACACTACACACATTTCACACACTACACAAATTTCATACACTTCACACACTACACAAATTTCACACACTTTCACACTTTACACATATTTTACACATTTCAAGAATCCGATTTTTAGATTTTTTTTCAGTTTTAGAATTTTTTTTCCGACCTAAATAAAATAATTGAAATTTTCCAAAAGTTTAAACTGAACCAAATTTGAAATTTTGGTTTGTGAATAGTGTGTGTATTTTATTTTGGGTATATTGTGCGTAGTGTGTGTATGTTGTGTAAAATTTTTGTCGTGTGTGTAATGTGTGTAGTATGTATATTTTGTGTAGTGTATGTAGCGTGTGTATTTTGTGTAGTGTGTGTATAGTGTGAAATATGTGAAATTTATGTAGTGTATAGTATGTGAAATGTGTGTAGTGTGTGAAATTTATTTAGTGTGTAGCGTGTGAAATGTGTGTAGTGTGCAGTGTGTGAAATTTGTTTAGTGTGTGTAGTGTGTGAAATGTGTGAAATGTGTGTATTGTGTGAAATTTGTTTAGTGTGTGAAATGTGTGTAGTGTGTGTAGTGCGTGAAATTTGTGTAGTGTGTGTAGTGTGTGAAATGTATGTAATGCGGGAAATGTGTGAAATTTGTGTAGTGTGCGTAGTGTGTGTAATGTGTATAGTGTATGTAGTGTGTGAAATGTGTGTAGTGTGTGTAGTGTGTGAAATGTGTGTAGTGTGTGAAATGTGTGTAGTGTGTGAAATGTGTGTAATACGAGAAATGTGTGAAATTTGTGTAGTATGTGAAATTTGTATAGTGTGTGAAACGTGTGCAGTGTGTGAAATGTGTGTAATGTGGGAAATGTGTGTAGTGTGTGAAATGTGTGTAGTGTGTGTGTGTGTGTGTGTGTGTGAAACGTGTGTAGTATTCCGAGCTTTCATAGGCTCAATAGGTTGCGCTGGACATAGTAGGAAAGGAAGTCACGAGAGTCGCCCGCGAAAAGTAGAGCTTGGCTTAGTTCTAAATCCTGGTTCTACGATCAAGATCCGCTTTTCAAAATGTGAGTTTGACGCGCGGGAGCCAAAAGCGCGATTTAACGCATTTGGAAGGCCTCTGGGGAGGTAGTGAAGCTATCTAATTTTATGACTATTTATAATTCCAATTTTCTACTTTTGATATGGAATTCAAATCATGGAATTGTAAAATTTGGAATTATAATTCAATTCCAATTCTATATATTTTTGTGATACCAAACAATGGAATTGGAATTGGAGGCTCCAATTTCAATTCTATAGCTCCAATTCCATGTTCCCAAACACACCCTTATAGTTCTTCCCACGTCAATGGATTAGATAACTAATGCCATTAATCAACAACAAACTATGTCCCTGATACAACCCTTTGTCGTATCCCTTTCTCCGGCATCCTAGCGTAGGATCGGCGGCGGCGAAGATCTGGCTGTGCGCGGAAGTCCTCTCCGTCGGGCAGCGCATAATCTAAGTTACAGATAATTCTCCAGCGTCCTGCGACAGGATCGGCGGAAGTTCTAGTTCTAGCTGTGCGCGGAACCCCTCCGTCGGGCAGCGATGGAACTAGGGTTTGATTAATTCATGTTGGGTGTGGGCAAATAATATTGTATTTCATTCATGATCCTTCAAATGATTACATTCTGCCCTATTTATAATACTAAGTCCTAACTTACCGAACAAGAAAATAATATATGAAAAGATACTATGAATCAAAAGATAAATAAATAGAAGATATGGAATATATGGGAAGATATCGTATCAACTCCCCCACGGTTGAAATCCGCCTTGTCCTCAAGGTGGAAATTACGAAGCAACGACGATAGTTGGAAGCAAAAGCTTTGGTGAGGTGTCTCCTCCTGGATCGAACACACGCCAAATAGGCAAACGTCTCCTGACATAGTAATCCCCATCAAATTCCTGAACATTCGTGAAGACAACAGGTTTTGCCGGCATGTTTAGCCCGATGTTAGATGTCTTTGTGGCTAGTAAGCCCTTCATCCATCCTCCATGTGGCAGCTCTTTATCATCATCCGATTTCCCCTCCACCAGAGATTTCACAATCTGCTTCCTCAGCTCCTCCTGCTCTTGCGAATAACTCTTCAACTTATTATTCTCTCCATCATTCCCACTTTCATCCTCTCCACCACTTAGCTCTGGACATGCCTCAATCAATTGCTTCGAAACGACGTCTTTCAAATACATTGGCTTCCCCTTCTTCATACTTGCAGTATCCTCCTCTTCATCACTATCCTCGTCATCGGATTCGAACAATTTCGCATCTCGCTCCCTCAAAATCGGGTCTTGATTTTTCACCTTAATCAACGCCTTAAAAAAATTGGCGTCAGTCTTCTTACTCGGTTTCTTCAACTCTTCCTCCCCAGACGACGATTCCTCTGAATCCGAGGCCGACGAGTCGACTCTGCCCTGCTTCTTGAGCGCTTCGTACCTATGCAGTTCATCTCGCTTCTTGTTTATGGCAAATTCCTAGTTGATTTCAATTTTGGGCAGGTCGTCGTCTAAAGAAATGTCGTCGCTGTCGAAAAGCTTCAAACGATCCATTTCTGGGGGATTTCGTGGTGGTACGTCCGACGAATAGGTGGGTTGCCTAATAGTCGAGGTCTTGTATTGCCTCGGCGGTACATATGAGGAATCCCTGTTGGTGAAGTGCGGCTGCCCATATATTGATGAGGACTCCACGTTGGTGAAGCGCGGCTGCCACGGCGGTACATATGAGGAGTCTGAATATTCTCGCGATGCACGGCGAGGCAGTGGTTCCCAACAAGGGGGCCTCTGTGACTGTGGTGGGTCGTACAACTGGCAACTCGGCCGTGGTCGATCACCGGGAGGATACCAACAGGTGGGGCGACGGGTTTGGACCAATCCCATGTGGTGATTACTATTCCAATTACGTTTGCGACGATAATCCTCATACTCTCATTCATCGTCGTCATCGCAGGCAAGCGGCTGGCTGAACAAGCGCGGGATTGCAAGTTCCAAATCCTCAAACCGCCGGTCCGTCTCCTCTCTCCAAACATCTAATTTATCCATCCTATCCATCAATCGATCCAGTTTGTTGCCAACCGAATCATCGGGACGCATCTCGTCCATGGGTCTACTCTCGAATTCACTTTCGTCAAACTGCTGGCGTTGGTAATTGGTGGGATCGCGGCAGCCAACAGGGTGTTGGCGACGGGAAGATCCGTTCGGGAAGGTATCCGGGCGAGAAGCACCCCAGCGCTCCCTTCCGTTGTTGTTAAATCGTTTCATGAGTTACACAGGATGAAAGCACCAGATGATATAACCCTTTGTCGTATCCCTTTCTCCGGCGTCCTAGCGTAGGATCGGCGGCGGCGAAGATCTGGCTGTGCGCGGAAGTCCTCTACGTCGGGCAGCGCAGAATCTAAGTTACAGATAATTATCCGGCGTCCTGCGACAGGATCGACGGAAGTTCTAGTTCTAGCTGTGCGCGGAACTCCTCCGTCGGGCAGCGATGGAACTAGGGTTTGATTAATTCACGTTGGGTGTGGGCAAATAATATTGTATTTCATTCATGATCCTTCAAATGATTACATTCTGGCCTATTTATAATACTAAGTCCTAACTTACCGAACAAGAAAATAATATATGAAAAGATACTATGAATCAAAAGATAACTAAATAGAAGATATGGAATATATGGGAAGATATCGTATCAGTCCCACCTTCATCCACGACAAATATCGTACTATAAGGTTGCATTTGGTACATTATACAAAATAATAGTGAAATATATATGAGATAAATCACAATAAGAATTGTCTATAACTAAAGAAATGCAATTTTTGTTTAAACTCACTTATTTTTCTATTTAAGAAGTTTATCACCTTCAATAAAATAATTTATAAAGAAAAATAAATATTATTATTTTGAATGGAATAAATATATAGAAGTGAGACTAAAATTTTATTAATTTTTTTAACTCATATTCGATAACAATTTTGATAACAATTTTTAAAATGCATGTCGAACTTAAATGAAATTTTTTTCATAGATAAAGGGAGTTGTATTTAGTATTCTTACAACTCACACGTGGTCCTTCATTGGTCACCCTAAATGCTTATCTTATGATGACGATGTTGTCTTATAGGATTGATCTCGGTGGATTGTCTTTGGAAAAATATCTACTACTACTACTTTTTTGGTGCTAAGAAAAAAATATCTATTTTGAAAAAGCACAAAAAGTATAATCCATAGTGTTGGCGAAATTGTTTGCTCCACGAATGTTCAAATACAATTTTTTAATTAAATAGTGAAATTCCATGTTGTGCTCTCTTTAGTTTTAATAATGCGGAGTATATCACTTAAATCTTTATTTTAATTATTTAATATATTTTCAATTTCTAATATTCTCTTTATTTATAAAAAAACAGACTTTTTTTTATCCTTTTCACCAAAATTAGTTAATAGTTATAGTGCTAAAAATGGAAAGTTACTCTCAATTTAGTACTAGTACTCCATATAGTACTAGTACTTTACTTTTTATCGTTCTCTCTTATACTTTGTTAACATTTTCTCTTTATATGTCACACTTTATCTGTTTCTCTCTTAAACATTATCAATTTTGCGTTAAAATTCATGTCGTTCATTACTGAGATTATTTTTAGTAGATGAGAAGGAATGGTTTTATGGGACTTAACTTATACTATGAGTATATGACCGTTAATCAACCTAAACTATCATATTATAAGGGTGTTTTATTAGTATCGAATGTTGATACGGCATAGATCCTCTACTGTGTTAAAAAAACACATGAAAGAGTGCTGTTGTTAAAACGCAGCCAATTTCACATGAAACGCAGCAAAATTTTAGAGAGAGGAATTGCAAGTTCGATTATTATTAAAGCCACCCACTTCACTTTCTCTGGTTATTTCTTTTACCCTATTTCTTTGATTAAATAACTTCAGATGGGGCCACGTCATTTTTACATATCTATTAACAATATTATAATATAACTAATAATTACACTTATTAATGTCATTAACTTCATTCCTGTAATTATTAATTGATTTTCCAGTGAATCATACTCATTTTTCATAAGTTATTAAAAGCGGCGTGCAAAATTTTTTTCGAATATTTCTTTAATTTATGTATAAAATATATTATAAACATCAGTTAAACTTATAAATTAAAACACTTATAAATGTCGATCATATAATAAATTATTTCTCTGTATTTATGAATTGTATCATTTATTCTATTTATATTTATATTTTATTTTTCAAACAACTTTTATTCAGAAATATTCAAAGTCTAGAAAATATAAAAATAATTTATTATATCTCATATATATCTAGATGTACCAATAGTGAATACAAATAATGAGTTAATTAAGTTGTCGTTAGATGAATTAATTAATACTTCAGTAATTAAATTAATTTTACGCTATGTTTGTGTGTTGATGCATCAATAACAAAACTTATTTAAAATAAAATAAAAGCTGTGCATAATATAAGTAGCTATATAAAAATGACTTGGACCCATCTGAAATTATTTAATCAAAGAAATAGGGTAAAACAAAATAACCAGAGAAAGAGAAGTGGGTGGCTTTAATAATAATCGAACTTGCAATTCCTCTCTCTAAAATTTTGTTGCGTTTATTGTGAAATTGACTGCGTCTTAACAACAGCACTCCCTGCTGTATTTTTTAACACAACAGAGGATCATCTCCCTATTAAAATGACATATTGTTAAGGAAGAAGTTTCTCAACGATAGATTCCGCGTCGAACGTCGCGGGAGCTTTTGCCCGTCCATCAATCCGGCGTTGAAATTATTTATGCTTTTGTGCACGATGAAAAAGAGAAGAGAGTGTGAGAATAAAATAGAAGGATAATTGATATTTCTTGATTGATTGAAATGAATACCAATGTCCACTATTTATAATAGTGGATACTAACTTAATGAGCAAGACAAAAGATATGCACTCCCTAAATATCTAATTAAATAACATAACTAACTAATAGATATAAAATATATATAAAATAATAAACGTATCACATGCTAGAATGGCAGCACGGTGGAAACAGAATATACATTGGAAAGGTCAAATTATCATATACATTGGAAAGGTCAAATATTGATTCAATGTACATAAGCTAAATGGATATTAAACATAATTAAATAATTTTTTTTGACCTTATCTGTTTTTCAGTCTATTGGCTGTGAAGTGTGAAATAACAAAGTGGCGCATTAAAATAGAAAAATATTACAAATAATAGTTTGAGGAAAGAAATTGTTAAGATGCTTATGTTAGAAAGCGACTTTTGATTTTAAAAACTTAAAGTTAGGCTTTGAGATAAAAGGAAAAATATCATATGCTCCAGTCCACTATCATAATAACTGTTTTCATTTGACTTGTGAATAGAAATCAGCACTAACATAAATAATGAATTTGATCAATATGTTTCTTGATAGTCTCTCTCCCTTTTCCTTCCAATAAAAGTTATAGGGCATACACAAGATCTAATAGATTCACAACAAAATTGGGTTGGATCACTATGAAGATGACACAAACCAACATCAGATTTAAGGGCGTAATTTATTTCTTGAATAATTTAATCATAGAAATTTATTTTCAAGGCACTATGAAAAAGTAAAGAAAATGCACAAGTAGGTTCCCATTCATGGGGTGATATTGACACGGGCCGGGCCCTCAAATGGGCTTCTTCAATTTGATTATCCAAAACTTCTCGGGTTAAACTTTAAAAAATTAAAAAAAATATATATATATATATATATATATATATATATAGGGTAGTGATCAATGTATAACTAATCTTAAGTGTATAACTAGAGAACAAATCTCAGCCACACATCTTAATGGAACAAATATTATTTATTTTAATTATAGAAAATATGCTGAGGGTAATTTTGGAAATTACTTTCTGAATTAAAACATGCGATCAAATTACGCGAAATCTTCCAAATCTGCGATCCTTTCTTCTTCCAAATCGTAATTCTGAGCTGGGGGTGGCGCCGGAGAGGATACTGGCGGCGGTGGGGGAGCTGGCAAAGGCGATCGGGGCGGAGGGGCTGTTGGCAGATTCAATCGTCGCGCCAATGCTGAAAAAACCCCAAATCAAAACCTACCTCTACGTCGGACTCACCGGAATCAGCGTCGGCGGGTAAGGAGACGCAACGATGAGCTGCCGTAGAAGAGAAGCGGAGTTTCGGAACAAGAGCGGGGCGCGGTGGCTGTAGTCTCTAAGATTCGTCTTCGATATAGTTAGTTTCCGTCTACGTTTAATGTTACTGATGTATCTTGTGATTTTACTTCACTCTTGTTTACAAAACATCACTCTTGTTCTGATTTTACTTCACTCTTGTTCACAAAACACATCACTCTTGTTCTGATTTCACTTCACTCTTGTTCACAAAACACATCACACTTGTTCTGATTTCACTTCACTCTTGTTCACAAAACACATCACTCTTGTTCTGATTTCACTTCACTCTTGTTCTGATTTTACTTCACTCTTGTTCACAAAACACATCACTCTTGTTCTGATTTCACTTCACTCTTGTTCACAAAACACATCACTCTTGTTCTGATTTCACTTCACTCTTGTTCACAAAACACATCACTCTTGTTCTGATTTCACTTCACTCTTGTTCTGATTTTACTTCACTCTTGTTCACAAAACACATCACTCTTGTTCTGATTTCACTTCACTTTTGTTCACAAAACACATCACTCTTGTTCTGATTTCACTTCACTCTTGTTCACAAAACACATCACTCTTGTTCTGATTTCACTTCACTCTTGTTCACAAAACACATCACTCTTGTTCTGATTTCACTTCACTCTTGTTCTGATTTTACTTCACTCTTGTTCTCAAAACACATCACTCTTGTTCTGATTTCACTTCACTCTTGTTCACAAAACACATCACTCTTGTTCTGATTTCACTTCACTCTTGTTCTGATTTTACTTCACTCTTGTTCACAAAACACATCACTCTTGTTCTGATTTTACTTCACTCTTGTTACAAAACACATCACTCTTAGCATGATTTTACTTCACTCTTCACTCTTAGCATGATTATTTTTGGGACAATTCAACATTGATATTATAATTAGATCAGAGCAAGAAGAAACAGAAAGGGGCTACATCTGAAATGCATAGCTAAAATCTCACAAAATTCAAATACTACACTACATCCCATCATAAAAATTGCAACGATAGCTTATCACCTAATGTTAATTCCCTAATTAAAGGAAATCAAAACTAAGAAAAACAGAAGATAAATTGGGAAATGCAGGCTAAATTATATCATAGATCTGTGTGTTCCCGCTCGGGGTCAGATGCCACGATCATGTGCGACAAGATGTCGTAGAGCGTCCCGCCCTTGGCCATCGCCTCCTTCTTCTCCTTGATCACCGCGATGAGCTCCTTCCGGAGCGCCGCCGCCGCCTTGTTGACGGTGGCGGTGTTGTTGGCCGCTGGAAGAGTGATGATTGGAGACATCGATGCAGATTCCTTCGTCGGGTAAAGAGAGTCACTTGAATCGCGAAAATATTGATAATTTCCAATCGAATTCCTCTTCAATCGGACGAATCGGCGGTAGGAGAGCTGAGAACTATTTTGCAGAAGAAGGAAGAGGAGGAGAAGAGAAGAATGCGGTTTCTTTTTCAAATGCCAATGATGTAATCTAATTTTGGATGTGCAATGACCATTATACCCCCGCCTTATTATTGTGGAGTAAATTTGTGATTGAGGGAACTAATATCTCATTAAATTCAAAAATTAATACTAGCCCTTGATTTTTTTGATCTTGTGGCTATTATTTGTTCTCTAGTTATATGGTTAAGAGGTGTTTTCCATAGATCATGACCCTATATATATATATATATATATATCAAGATTTTTTATTAATTTGTAACAAATGACCTGGACTTTAAGCATTTAAATAGAAAATTCATTTTCATGAAATTTGAAAAGTAGCCCCACATTTATCAGAGACAAAATAAAAAATAGCTATTGAAATTAGTTTCATAATTGGGCAAAATCATTGAATAGAAGAAAGATTGTAGTAGAAGACTAACCTACACCTTTTTTAACTATAGTGGCCACTGGCCATAGTCTTTTAAGATTGGTTATTTTCATAGAGGTTAATAATATCTATATCTATATCTATAATTACTCCGTATTATTTTTAAATTAAATTATCGGATGTCAAATTTTTGAACACACAATAATGATTCATCTTTTATCAAGTATTCCAAGTCTCGATCTACGCGATCGTCTTTGAATGATTTATTAATGAATTTTAGCACTTCATATTATATTTTTAATTACAGGAAAATATTAGGAAACGTGTTCCGTTTGTTGTTGGGCTTTGCATTGGGTTTCAGCGTTTTACTCAACAAGAACCCACCAGACCTTATTGTTTCGTAATTGAGTTTAATTAGCTTCTTATTATGGACCACCAAATGTAATAAAAATCTCAATTAATCTTCTAATTCAGAATAATTGTCTTTAAAATGGTACTGTGACTTGCTTGTCGACTTAGTTCGTCCCTACCCGTACCCTATAGAATTTATTCCAGTCACTACTACACCTTGCAACATTTTTTATAAATCATTTTTAATTTTTAATTTCACTCTTTCATAACATCAATGCAAGTTGCAGTTTCATTGTTAAAAATAAAAATAAAATTGTTGGAATAGAGGTGCGAGGAGAGGTATGAGGTTATAGGAATTGTGAATTGTATAAAAATTGAGGGAATGATGATATGGTAAATGAGAAGTATAAGTTGAGGTACAAGGTGAGATATGGGTTACCATTTACCAATAGTGTTATAGAATAATTTTAATTTCGTAGGCTTTGATTTCCTTAATTAATCCAGCTCACATTCAATAATCGATTTTAAAATAAAATAGGATTCATCCGTAAAACAAATAAATACTCCATTTAGCTTAAAGTAATATAGATTGATGAGTTTTAATTAGCTAAATTAATCACTTCCCCAAGTCATAGTAGTAGTGGTAAAAAGATCAATAATTTCATCATTATTCAGAAAGACGGAATGCCCCACCCACCTATTCTGTTTTCCTTGTTCATTTCATTACAATAACTCATAAAATAATACATGCACGTGCCTACAGATGGACTTTACCTTTTGGACCATCAACATTTTAACTAAAGTTTTGATGCCACTAATTATTATGTACCCTACCACAAAATCATGCCCTCTACTCCACTATCAAAAATCGATTGATGTATAAAATGAAGTCGATTCTGATAAATTTTATTATGCCATTCAATAAAAATGTCACTTTACTCGAATTTTATAATGGAACTAATAGCATCCACGTCCGTGCTATTTAGCAAGAGTATAGATGTGGGCCCGTACCCACTTTTATTAGTTTTTACTCCCTCCTCTTCCCCAAGAGCATAACACCCACATCCATACTCTTCCGCAAGGACGTGCTCAAGGGTCTCATCATTCCATTATTTAATTTAAATACTTCAATTACTAAAAATCCTAAAAATTAAAAATTGCATAATTAAAATCCTAAAAACTAAAAATACATAATTAAAATCATAAAAAAATACATAATTAAAGGCTAAAAAATACCCCCGTGGAAGACTATTCCTCTGGCCATATCCCTAATGTTCTTCGGAGACCCCGTATCATTGCCTAATGTGAATCATATTTGACCTATCGGCCAAATTGAGTTGGGTCAAAAGGGTCCACAACGAGTTGATGGGGGGTTGAGGTGGCACAAAGGGAGCGGGGGCGGATGGAGTCGCGGCGCGACTGCGGTTGGCCGTCGCGTTCTTCCTTCCTTGCTGCCGGCGTTGGGAACTGCTCGGGCCAGGATGGGGGCTACCCAAGTTAGCTCCGACGAGCTAGCTAGCCACCTCATCCTCGCCGACGTCGGATAGGGATACCGACCTCGACCGTTTGCTGGAGGAGCTGGAGGAGGATGATACGCCTCCCCTATACTTCGGATGCACACGCACCTCCTGCCAAGCGCTGAGGTATTTGAACGGTTTGTAATTTAGGGATTGGTAGGTCGCCAAAGCGGCACTGATGATGTCGAGCTCGCTCCTGCCGCTCCCCGCCGACCGCTCTTCCTGGAGGTAATACCCCTGGAACTTTTGGATTTCTTCGTTGGCTCTGAATATGGCATTGTGCATCATACTCTCATTGCGCTCGATGGTTCCAGTCGGGAGGTTTTCATTGTACCGGCGAGAGACGCGCCACCAAAACCTATCACCGCTTTGGTTCGTGCCAACCTCCGGATCTTCGGAGATAATCAAATATGCTTGAAATAATTGATCCATCTCCACCGGAATGTACGGGGTGCGGACACCACGAGGAGTAGGAGTAGGAAGATGAGGAGTTTGAGAGCCGCCGCTCCCTCCCGATCTGGGTTCGGGTGGCCGCCCGTATCGTCCACCGGGTAAGGCTGGTAGCCACCCGGAACTTGAGAACCTTGGGTTTGAGGAGGGGCCGAAAATTGCATTTCTGGACTAGGGAATGGTTGTGAGCCGAACCATTCATGGTTCCAACCGCGGGAGCCGAATGGGTGATCGCAGGAGCCGGGTATTTTTTTTAAGAGTGAAAGATTGAGAATTGATAAGAGAAGATGAAAGAATTTAGATGAGAATTGTGTAGTGTGGTGTGAAATTTTTTGTGTGGAAGTGGGGGTATTTATAGATGAAAATGTGAATTTTGAGGAAAAAATTGAAAAATAAATTAAAAGTGGGGAGAAAATAATTTTGGGAAGTGTGAAAATATTTTTTATTTAATTTGGATTTTTTAATTAAATCTGATTTTTTTTAAAAGAAAAAATGAAAATGCCAACGGCTTTGCCGTTGGCCAATCCGGTGCCGCCACGTCAGCTGCTCAGCGGCACGGACGTGCTCGATGCATCGAGCAGCGCCGTGCCAGCGGCAAGAGCACAGCGGCGGACAACACTCCGCCGTGCCAGCTACACGGACGCCGTCCGTCCCTAAGAGCAGCGTTGCGGATGCTCTAATGTGCAATTGATAATGGATGATACAAATTTAAGCAAAATTAATAACATAAAAAAAGACATAAAGAAAAAATAATTAAAATATTCTTAAGAGAATGACGTTTAGCTTATTAAATATAGAAATTTATGAAAAATGAAAATGAATTAATTTTATGGAATAAGCAAAAATAGGAAAACAAGACTAGTGTTTACGAATAAGTGAAAAAGAGTACTAAATCAATATGGGACACATATTTAATTAACTACGAATTCACATTTTTTTAACTTCGTGTCTGAAAATGTAAGACGACGAGAGAGTATAATATTTAAGTCGTGTTCAGTAAAATTATCTAGCAGTAATACATAGTAGTATTATTTTTGTTATTAGACCAAGGGTATCTATTGACTGGGTCATTGAATATTTATCGTGTTGTTTTGTAGACACCTCGAATGATGAGACAACTGACCTAAGAATTTAAAGTTGCTACATACCTAAAGACAAGAATCAATCCTCTGGCTATTTGGTTAAAGATGAACGAGTCGGAGTCACATGCCACTCGACCAAACTCATTAGATTAACGGTAATACACATTTTAGTGACACTTATAAGATTGTTTAAAGTGGAGTACTATGTTACATCGTAATAAATTTTAGTTGGTTGCATGCATCTGCACTGCATATGTATAAATTAATTTGTTACACATAATTATATAAAAATATACATAAAATTTGTTCCATTCAATACATATTAGTCACATCTCAAATCAATGAAACTAAATAATGTGAAATAATTTTATTTTCGAGATAATTTAATTTATAGCGTTTACTCATTAGTTACTCTCTCCTTTTTGATTGGACAATAAATAAAAAACTAAGTGGAGAGAATCAACATAAAGATTATACATTCCCTTTTAAACATATACTCTAAGATTATACATTCCCTTTTAAACATATACACTAAGATTTATACATTCCCTTTTAAAATCTGTATATATGAAAACACAGTAAAAGCAAAAAATAAAATTAATAATTAAAGAAAATATTTAGACAAAAAATTGACAATACATCACATGTACGCAGTACGATTATGCAACTGAAAATATGACTGTATACCGTTATATTCATGTCTTAAAAGTATCGTCACCCAAAAAATAACAAAAAACCAATGAAACTTTTATGCCATTTTTACATTTTACCGATCAGTAAATAATCATATGTGCCCATGTTTTTAAAAAAACATTTTATAACATGAGAAATATCGACTTCTTCATTTTCATTTTCATTTTTATTTTTATTTTTATTTTTATTTTTTTCCCTTATAGAAGTTGTGGACTACACTAGTTAATAAAATTATTAATGGGCCGCATTTATCAGTCTCCAATAAAATTGAATAAATAATTGGTCTTCCTAGCTAATTAAAGTTGATTGATGTGGACTAATTATGGAGTAAATTACAAGTAAATCAGTTACTACTATCTACCCGAAATGGCAAGATTCACGACATATAAAGTGTCTTCTCATGTCATGTTGAAAGTATATACGCTGTGAGGAAGATTTGAAAAGACATTAGAGTAAGATTTATTTATTAATTTGATAATCAAAATTCATTCTATTTTATAATAATAGTACTCTTTTTAAGCCCCATTTGACCTGACTTGCAGTATTTATTTTCAGATTGTCCTAGTTATGATAGTCCGTCACTATTTTCTTAATTCCATAGTTATTTTGTTACTCCCACAATTACATATCGATCTAAAGTCGAGACATAAATATTGTCAATGATTATTCCACATGCTTTGAAATTCTCTCTCTCTCTCTACTGAAATAATCCAAATTCACTAGGTACTGAGTTTATGACAGTATTAACACACAATTTTATTAGAAATTACCCCAATTCCCAGAAAACTAATGGATAAAGTTTAATAAGTACGAAACTTGCATGTTTTATTCATATAATTAAAATAAATAAATCAAATAATAGAAAATATTGCTTTATCTACCAATAATTTCGATTAAACTATATCGACAAAAGATATGCATATGGACATGTGGGCACATGCCCCCAGGGGCGTAGTTCAGTTGGCAACGGAGGGGCAGATCTTGCTGCAATGAGTCTGGGTTCGAATCACACTGCTGTCGTGTAGTTGCTTCTATCTCTCAGGCACAAGTGTGAGGCTTTGGGAGATGGGCTTCTGACAGCCAATAGGTTAAGGTCTCCCCCTTAACGGGCTACTGCGTATTTTGATTGAACCCCCCTCACATGATGTGGGGGCCGCCAAGGCAACGGAATCGTCTTTTTTGCTGCAATGGACATGTGGGCACATCGCATGGTACAAATTGAAGTATTACAATAACTATCTGCATAACCGGCAGTACAGATTTCGACACATCACATGGAAAATTACATTTGTTGTACAAATATATAGATATGCAAAATGTAATACAAACTCATAGTAGTACTTTTTTTTAGCATCCTAGAGTTTTTAAAATTGTCTTACTAATAGTATAACTAATTAATTAGAATAAACAAATATACGGTATATAGTTTTCTTTTAGTTGATATGTTTATTTCTTTATTGTAAATTGAGATTTAATGTTCATTTTATGAATTTGTAGTGGGTATAGAAAATTAAGATTCGACTTTTTTAGTACTCCTCCGTACTACTTACTTTTTACTTCGAATGGTGGTTTTAGATAGTATTATTGATTGTTTGTTAACTAAATTATTTGTTAATGGTTTAACTTTTTTATTGTTGTAAGATATATACTTGAATGGTATTAGCTATTGGTGATTGTTTGTTAACAAAATTAATTTTTTCTTAAATTTGTAGATGTTTAATTTAAAATTTTAATATTTTCCTAAATTGTTACAAAATGATTAGCATGTAATTTTATTTTAAGTTAATTCATATTTATAAATTAATTTTCATTCTAAAATATTTAAAATATTCAATTATGTATGTACGTACATTTATCACTACCAATGTATTATACGAAAAATTGATTTTGTTAGAAATTATTTCTTATATTTCCTCATTAAGAAAGTTCTTGACTTATCTCTTAAGAAATGATTGTAAAATATTTATAGTCTTG
This sequence comes from Salvia splendens, assembly GCF_004379255.2. Lineage (NCBI taxonomy): Eukaryota > Viridiplantae > Streptophyta > Magnoliopsida > Lamiales > Lamiaceae > Salvia > Salvia splendens. The sequence continues at coordinate 6,437,258 of NC_056033.1, read as the reverse complement.
TATTGTTGCTAATAAAACTATTACATGGCATCTAATAAATATAAAAAATAGACGATAGATATAATATGGTCTGTTAAAATTCCCTATAATGAAAATTGAAAATAATATGCCTTGCAGTGTAGATTGACACATGCATCTCTAAAATAGTCGACTTCAATGTCGAAGCCACTCTCTCACGTTGGGTTATTTTTCATTAATAAAACCCGTGTATATTCAGACATGCTAATAAATAGTAGGAGTAACATTAGTATCTTACAAATAAATTCACCAGAAAGAAAATTAAATGAAAAGTCCAATAGTATTTGAAATTTACAGTCTAGGATGAAAAATAAATGAATAAAAGAAAAAATAACAAAATTCCAAATCCCTTTGATTAATTTAATCTGTCCCTCAGTTTATTTAATCTATAAAAACAAACATATAGGAAAAAATAAAATGAAAAAAAAGGTAATTAAGCTCTCTTGTCCAACAAAGCAGTACTGTATTTTTAACTGTGAAAATATAAATTGTTTTCATCACCATTCAACTCAAAATGAGAATGCCAACCCATTTTCTGACTCCTTTCCTTATCTCCTCCGCCCACATCTGACACCCCCACTTGCCCTCATCTTTACCTCCCTTTCTTTCTCTCTCTCTCTCTCTCTAGCCTCCTTCCACTGCGTTCGTCACCGAAGGCGGCTGCTTCGTCGCCACCATTTCGTAATCGCCTGCTTCGTCTTCATCATCTTCACCTTCATTTTCATCTTCACCGTTGTTGTCGTTATCTCGTTCGCTGTCAGGCATTTGTTGCTGCTGAGGCCACTGTTGTTCGGGCTGGGCCATTAAGGGCCCGAGGTTGAATGAAGGGACGAGGCTCTTGGCCCGCTCCTTGTACATGGCGTCGAGCTGGTTGAAATATGGGCATGTCTTGGAGTCCTCGGGCCGCTTCTTGTTGCTCTCTTTTACCTTTTTGAAGTATTTGTTGATATTCTCCCATTTCTCCTTGCATCGTTTCGAGCTTCGGTTGTAGCCTATGTTGCTCATCGCCTTCGAAATCTCCTCCCACAGCGGGCCCTTCGGCCCGCTCTCTTGGTACTTCACTTCTAGATCCTTCCGCAGCTTGATCAGCGCTTCCACCTCCGCCTTCGGCCACCGCGACGAGCTCGCGGAGATGTAATCATCTCCGCCGCCGCCGCCGTTATGATCTCTATGCAGCGTGATGTCTAATGTTGGCTGGGGCTGCTGCGGCGGCGGAGGTGGAGGGGGCGGAGTGGTAGGGATCTGGAGATCGGTTTGGCCGGAGACTTTCTTCAGGAAGGAGATGACGGCGGCGTCTTTAGCGGCGGCGGAAGATCTCTCCTGGATGAGGAGATCGCGCTCGCGATTCAGCCTTGCCATTTCCTGCACTCGCCATGCCTCCTCACGAGCGATGCGGTCGCGCTCTCGTTTCTCCAGAGCTTCTAGAAACTTCTTCTGCAGATCCTCCTGCTTCTGCACTACTTCCGCCATCATCTTCTCTAAGTAGTCCTTCCACTTCCTCTTCCGCCCCCTCCGCTGCTGTATGTCCTCGTCGGAGGAAGTCGACGACGACATCGAATTCCACATCGGCAGTTGAAATTGAGAAGCAGACGAAGAATTGATCGGATTAACGATGGATATATTCTGTGGAGGCACCACGCTTAGCGGCGTCGGACTCGCCGATGGAACAGTGACGTGAGACGGCATTGGTGTGGACGCGGCGGAGGGAGGCGGCGGCGGCGGAGTGCTGAAATGGTGGTTATTCGGAGAGGTGTTTTCGAGAGCTTCTAATTGGTCGAAGAATCGATACGCCTTCGCGTCTTGTTTGGATGCGCGGCCATCTTTGGTCCTCTTGTGGTATTTGAAGACGTTTTCGAATTTCTCTTTGCATTTTTTAGCGCTTCGTTGAAACCCAAGCTCCGCCATTTTTCTGAAATTCCATGATTCTAAATTAGTAACACATAAAATCAAGGAAACAAAGCAATAAGTAAAAGATAATTGGAAACAGCTCATTTTCCAGAATGGTCCCAGAATCTGTTCACTCATTTCTACAGAATTAGTGGTGGAAATTAAAAAAGGAAGAATTCACAGATTTTAAGAGAAAAAGAAGATGCCTTCCTTGAATCAGCTCATGCTTTTGCTAAAATTAGCCTAAACTGCCAAAAACAAAACGAAATCTGAAGGGTGAAAGTTTGGAAACATAAGCTTCCTTGAAAGCTGCTGAATTATTGTTTATAAGTGAAACGGAAAGACGAAAACCCCTTTTTGATGATTAAAAAAAGCAGCAAATTGAATGAAAATCATGATCTGAAAGATTCCTCATACAGAAAATTCAACAATTCTCGAAATCGGTGAAACGATTCATTAAATGATAACGAAAAACAATTAAAGTTTGGAACTCAATTATTATATCCTCACCTGGAAACTTCCTCCCATAATGGCCCTTTAAGGCTTGCATCGCGAAAGGTAACATCCATGTCAGACCGAATTTTCAGCAGCGCCACCGTCTCCTGCCTCGGCCACCGGTTTCCGCCGCCGCCAATTCTCTCATTTTCATCCACTCCGCCTCCTGCCCCGACCTCGCTGCTGCCTCCGCTAGCTCCGCCGCTCTCCTGATTATTCTCTGCCTTGGATCCGTCGGTGGTGGTTCCGATGATACCTGAAACCCCAATCATGGTGTGAAAAGGAGTTTTCTTCTCCAGCTAGCTGATGTAGCCTTCCAATTACTGAATTATAAAATAAAAAATAAATAAATATACTATATATATCTCATATGATGGTGAATTCTATGGGTTTTTATGAAGATAGAGAGAGTGGTGAATTTATTTAATTTATTTGGTGGGATCTGCCTGTCAATCTCACTCTATTTTAAATGGGATACAAAATGGAAATAGAGTTTTTATTTTATTTCCTTTTCAGCTCAGGAATCTTTAGTAACCCTAATGTTTCATCACTCTAATTTTAATTGAAATATTTCTTTTTTTATGCGAAATTTTATACAGTTACTGTGAGTTTAGTGAAGAGAATAAAGTAAAAAGGTGAAAAGGTAGAGAAATTAATGTTTCTATTTTAAAAAATGTATCATTTAAAATGGGACCCCGAAAAGAAAAATGTGTCATTTAGAGTGGCATGGAGATAATATATTCTTTATAGAGGCATCACCTGTAATTAGGGTTACTAATAGCATCGGAATAGCCCGGGATGCCGAGCTCGGCACGTGTCGATTTTACGGTCGACCGCAACATCTGTCTGAATTTGAATTCAACGGTAATCTCATACAGATGCAACCTAATTAATATTCATTCGGTATATATGGCTAGCTGTATGTATAATTTAGTTTCTACATTCGATAAAATTGCCGATACTGATGATAAAATTTAGTTTATGTATAGCTAGTAATGTTACATGCTTAAGTAAAATTTAGTGGTAAATTGTTTGATAGTGAAGCTCAATATAACATTGGAATACATAAGTTGATTTTTGCATTAGTAAATTCTGCAATTGATAGCACCCTCGAAACTGATGAGATAGTTTAATTTATGTATGTGCACTACTTCCATTACAACTACATGCTAATGTAGTACTTCCATCCAAAAATAGATAAAGTTATAGACGATATAATATTAAATGTGTTTTAATACACAATTTGTACAATAAAAGAGAGTGAGAAAAAGGTGGTGTAAGTGCAGGCCCGTCCCTTGGCCCGTGCGGCCTGTGCGACTGCACAGGTCCCCCAATTTTCAGGGGCCTCTGAAATATTTCAGCCCATATACATGTATTCCTATGATAAGTACCAAAGTTACCAAAATATTTTTGCCTATTGTTGATCAAGCTATTTCCTCACTTACAAGGAGATTCGAACAGTACCAAAGTTACCAAAATATTTTTGCCTTCTTATTTACCAAAATATTTTTGCCTTCTATAGTGGTAGGCCTCATTTTAGATTTTTGCACATGGCCTCTGATTTTGTCGGGACGGCCCTGTGTAAGTGGTGTCAATAGATTGTAGAGTATACATTATAGGGAACGCCATAGGGCGCTCCATTGCAGGTGGGGGATAGGAGGATAAAACTGATGACGTGGCGCGCCATAGGCGCGCCTTAGGGCGCCCCATTGGTAATGGCCTTAGTAGTATTGTTAGTAGTGTTTTTATTTTAAATTTAATATAATTTTGATGGACGATCCAAAATAGTAAAACTAACTAGTCTATTTTGTATGTAGATGAGTTGATATAACTTTGTGGTAGATTCCATATTCGATTGTAAAACTCGATATACCGTTGTAATACATAAATAGATTTCTGCATATTGTGTATAATAATATAGTGATAAATTCTTCGATTGGTAATAAATTCGAGATAACAGAAGGGTGTTCAGTTCATGTAGGTCAGCTTTGCTTTTGGGCATTTGGATTTCAGTGGCTATTTTGGGTTAAACAGGTGGATATCTTTATAAAATGTCCGAATTGCCCCTCACATGTATAGCATTGACCTTTTTAAATCATTTCCCCTTTTATATTTCACTACTTATCCGTTCATAATAATGGATTTGTTTCGTAAACGGTATTATCCTCCCCATTGTTTATACTGACTAAATTGCCCTTTCACGCCAACTAGCTGATAAATTTAATAATTATGGAGCTGAAAAATACTAGTAGTAATTGTTAGTACTTGTGGCGCCACGTTGTACAAGGGCCCCACATGCAATTTTCGTGAAATTGAGTTTGATAAATATTTGTGTATTATTTTATAGTGGAGTACTAGATAATTGGCAAAAAAAATAATTATTTTTCTCAAATTCTGATTTGTCCCAAAGTTTTGAAAATATACTAGAAATATCATTTTTGAGAATATGTCAGAAAAATATAACGTTTGAATTTGCTCTTAATAGTACTTCGTCCGTTCCATAATAAGAGTCACATTTTACCATTCCAATCTGTTCCACAATAAGAGTCACTTTTCACTTTTATCATAAATGGTAAGTTGGTCCGACATTCCAATAACTCACTTCTCTACATTCTACTATAAAATTAATATAAAAAGTGGACTACATATGTCACTAACTTTTCTAACCCACTATTCTTTACATTTATTAAAATCTGTACCACACCCAATGTGACTCTTGTTGTGAGACGGAGGAAATACTACTATACGAAAATAGTTTAATAAAATTGCATTTGATATGAGAGCCAAAAAATAATAAACGCATGTCATCATCGATGAGTTAAACAATTTTATCTCTTCATAATTAAACCGATATTGTTGGATAAAAATATAAACAATATATAGCACGCATGAAATCATAATTTTTTTACCATAAAATAATTAAGAACAAATCCAAACATCCTAATTTTTCTAATTAATTTTAAAACACAGGACGACAGAACAAAATTTAAACATAACTTCATAATTTTTTTTAACCTTTTATATACTAGTACTTACTTTGTTTAAAATTTTAGTAGCAAAGAGAAGAGGTCATTTTAAGGGTGGGATCCATGGGGTTGAATTAAACTAATTATGTGTGGGCCATGTTATTTGGCAAAGTCATTTAAGAGTAGAAGTAAATAGTGGCCAAATTCTGTTAGGTTGCAACCTACCGTAATAAATGGATTGGAATTTTCATCCTATGTATGATTGATCATTAGAAAATAAAATCTCATACATAAATCTAGCTGTGATACCCCACTAATCATACAATTATTGATACACACACATAAGCTATATAGGTATTCACGAAACTCGAATTTGTCCAGAAAGAAATTATAAATTTAATGATAAATAACAAGAACAACTATTTGAATATAAAGGCTTGGAAATGATATACTATTTGGTACCAAAAATTTCATATTTGAATTCCATCGACATTTCCATAAATTTGAATTTATCATACATAATTTTTCTAAGTGTAGCTTGTCCGTATATGTGTGGTTTATAATCCATTATATAAGAATCCAAGTACACCAGAAACAAATGAAAATAAAGGTTCAAATTTTTACGGTATTAAAAATCTACTATACTATATGGGTACCTCTTGATTAGTTGTCAACGTAAATTTTAAGCTAAAATTTGTTGTGTGTATGCCAAAAAGAAAATTAAAGATTAATCTGAGTATTATTTATAATGATATATAATTTATACATTTAATTCACGACATAATTTTTTAGGTTCAAATTTTGTTTGTTAATTGTAGGCTGGTACTTCAATATACATACTGTATAATTTAGAGTATCCATTCAGCCTGCAGCCAGCCAATCACAAAGTATTCTTTAACAATGTGTATTAATAATAGTTAATTTTAATATACAATATTGATTAATTTCAGGTGACAGTTTGGCTACAGTAATGCTGCCAGTGTTATGACTTAATTAAAGCAATTTTTAGTATTAAATTTTAGCTGCAGTTTACTTTCTCATCGTTGATAGTAGTGGGTAAGCATACAAAAATTTTAAACACTACAAATAATCAGCATTTATTTTGTCCATATTCGCTGGTTAGAATATATATTCGGTAGAGAATATGACGTAATTCACACATTATAAAATAGAAAAAAACAAAAAAAAAGTACTCCGATTGTGGTTGAAATAAAGTATGAGGCTTTAACATCTACTGTTAAAAATTATTTGAAGATTAATTTGTCATATAAACATTTATATTTATATATAATACAACCATATATTTATATGAACGTGAATACATCTACTGTTAAAAAATATTTGAAGATTAATTTGTCATATAAACATTTATATTCGTATATAATACAACCATATATTTATATTCGTATTCACGTTCATGTGCTTATATCTATCTTTCTATATATAGCATGTTATTAACATATTATATTAATTCGTGTTGTGTGCTAGAAAAGTCCCTTATTCATTTGACTAATAGAAAAATGCTGTAGCTAATACTCACTCCGTCCCTCAAGAATATGCACTCTTTCCTCTTTAGTCCGCCCCATAAAAATATACACTTTTTTTAATTTTGGAAAGTCTTTTTTTTTCTAATAAGTGGGTCTCATTCTCTACTAACAATACTTTATTTATTTTTTTTCTCTACCTCTCTCTTACTTTACTAATTTTATATTAAAATTAATGCCGACCCCAAAATTCATATTCTTTGGGGACGGAGGGAGTATACTAGAGATTCGATAAAAACACCAAACGACAAATCGCAAAAACTCAATAAACAATAATAAATGGCAAAAAATACAACAAAAAATGAACTACATGGTACTGATCATCACATAAACACAAGTAATGGCCAGAAACCGAGGACAACAAATCTGGAGTATTAGTCTTTGTTCCAATCTCTAATATCACACATTTTGCCAAATGATAATTACTCCCTCAGTCCGCGAATAGGAGTCCCGTTTTTATATTTTAGTCCCTTCGCGAATAGGATTCTCGGCTCACTTTTACTATAAATGATAATAGGGCCTCACCTTCCACTAACTTATTTCACTCACATTTCATTTAAAACTAATATATACAATTGGGACTCCTATTCCACTAACTTTTTTCCACCCACTTTTCTTAACATTTTTTAAAACACATGTCGCCCATAAATGAGACTCCTATTGACGGACGGAGGGAGTAAATTGTACGGAGAAAATTTAGACGCCAACGACCTAAGTCACAAAATTAGTCTAGTCTCTTCTATCTCCAATTTTAGTTCAAATCTTTGGAAGGTCTATCATCTTCCTTATAAATAAATAACAATAAGGCCATCTGCAATGGCGCCTAGCGCACGGCCTAGCCGAGCGTCGGCGCTAGGCGTTCCATTGCAACCGCCCAACCATTTTCGGAATTAAAAACCGCCTAGCGCACGGCGATTTTGTGGCGCTAGGCGATGCGCTGGGCGATCCGCTCGGCGCTATTGCAGCGTCCGGATCGCCTAGCGCATCACCTAGACGATTTTTTTTCGAAACACTATATATACGCGCTTTGCACGTCATTTTCATTCGCACCACTTGTTTTAACGAGTACTCTCTCTATCTTAATTTCTGTACAAGATCAACACCGAGAAATGGAGAACACCAACGAAGGTACTCCAGTGACGAGCGAGTCTCAAACTCCCCCGGTACCCGTGGGAGGTGGATGGGGTCCGATGCCAGGGTACTATAACATGTACCCGTGGCAGGGGATAATGCCCGGGATGCCACCTGGAGGGAGTACGCCGGCGTGGCAGGGGGTACCGGGGATACAGCCCGGTGTGCAGATGATGCCGGGGTGGGCACTCGGGATGCAGATGATGCCTAGGGGAGGACGCCGATGCAGCCCCCGACAGGGGGGTACCGGCGACGCATGGGACGCCGGGGGAGGAAAACGTTTATCGCCTCAATTTTGATTTTTCGACTGCTTCTTCGCACACATCGACCCAGCGGATTCGCAGTTCACGCAATTTGAGTCTTTCTCATTAGAGGAGTTGGGGTTCGATATGCTCGGGGTTCAGGAAACTCCCGATCAAATGGGGGGAGCAGTGCGGGGTCGGGGCGATCCAAAGAATAAGGGCAAGGCGAAGAAGAAGGGCGAGTCGTCGAAGCCGTGTGTGGATAGCCAGGTCCGGAGGAGGTGGACGGACGCGGAGAACGTCGCGCTGTCCAAGGCGTGTGTGAGTGTTTGCGACGATCCTCTCATTTCGAACAACCAGAGGATCGTCAACTTGTGGGGCAAGATAGCAGCAGCCTACCAGACATTTTGCCCGGAGGGGAGGCCACGCAACGGGGAGGATTGCCGGAAGGGGTGGGACCGAATCAGGGCTGCCGTCTCCCGATTTTCGAGTTTGTACGCCAACGCCCTCCGCATGCAGAGCAGTGGCCAAACGGAGGAAGACTGCAGGAGGATAGCGGAGAAAGCCTTCCCCCAGCCCGGGTTGTATAAGGAGTTCACCTACTGGAACTGCTATCTTGTGCTGAACGACTCCGAGAAGTTCCGAGTAGGTGCCGACGCTGGCTGGCCGAAGAAGCAACGACTGAACTATACCGGTGATTTCAGCGGCAGTAGCGGTGGTTCCCACGACCTCCCCGAGACGGCCCAGGAGGTCCCGACCCCTCGTTCGTTCGCTCACCGAACTCGCCCGGTTGGGCACAAGCGGGCTCAACGGGAGGCGGGGGGGTCATTGGGGGTTCCCAGGAGATCCAGTCAACATCCCCCCTTGGCCAATCCACAGCGGATCTCAAATTCTTCGCTCGTCAACAAACGCGCGCTCAGATGGTTAAGACGCTGGCCGAATGGCGGGCGGCGATGGACCCCGTGGAGAAGAGTTTGCTTCAAACATTGCTCATGAGCATGCAGGACGAGTTAGAGGCGGCACGGAGGGAGACCGGCGGGAGTAGAGGCGGCGATGGTGGCGACGGAGGCGGAGGCGAGGGTGGCGACAGCGACGGAGGAGACGACGACGGAGACGAGGAGTGAATTATTGTACTTTTTTTTAATTATTGTAATTTTTTAAAATTATTGTACTTTTTAAAAATTTAATAGTATTATTAATGTTTCCCGTATATGTCTCGTAAATTAAATTCCGTATATTGTGTGATTGTTAATTATTTTATTTTTATATAATTGTTATTAGTGATGTGGCTAGGCTATGGCTGAGAGCTATTTGCTTGTTTTGATGATGTGGCAGGAGGATTTTTAGTACTGATGATGTGGCAGGAGGATTTTTAGTACTGATGATGTGGCAGAAGGAGTTTGTGGCTAGACTATGACTGAGTTATTGCTATTGTGGATGGCCTAAAAAAATTGTTACCACGACGTCGTGGTTCATGCAATTCATGTCATTAATTATAGGTTGGAATACGATTAAACATCAACATTAAAATTTTGACAACAATAAGGATATGTTATATTGAAATATTCTTTCATAACAAGGATGGGATATTTTTCTACTCTTCGCTTCCGCCTTCGGGTTGTAATAATCTCGTTTGCTTTATTATTTAATTAAACTCTTTGTATGTAATTTATTGCGGCAGTTACCTACCAAAAAAAAATAAATAAATTATATAGGTTGGAAATGTTGTTTGCAATAATGTGTAATTTATTTGAGACTGAATTTGTACTTTTCTTGTTATCAACTATTATGTGCATACGACCCCAAGAAGCTACAGCACTAGGTAGGCAAGAACATTCGAGCGTTTATTTATATTATCAATAATGATTGGTTTTACAATAAAGATACATTTGCGTTTCTTCTATTTATTGACTATAATCATTAAGTAGTAGTACTTATTTATAATGAATAAATTAATGGTATAAATATTGTACGAAAACATCTTAACCGGTAGAGGGTAAAATTTCATAAATTATTTTGTTTATTCACATTATATATGTATATGTTAAAATTATAATTAATGGTAAATTTTCGGAAAAAACATCAAGTTTGATCAATTTTTTGTCGTCCCACATTTTAAAAAATAGCCGATTGTATACTTTGACATTTATCACAATTATCCCATGATGAAATTCTGGCATGGCACATGTATGTATAAAAGTTAAAAACGTGATTGAAGTTGCTAAATATTTTGTCCACAAATCAATAACAATATTGCTCAAATTTGAAATTATGATATAGTTGAAATAAATTTCAAAATTATAATGTAATTGTCTTTTAAGAAAATTACAATATTAACCAAAAATTGACTAAATTGGATATTAATTTACCCAACAATTAATGGCCACTTATAAGAATGCAATAAAAATGAGATTAACATAACACTAAAGACGAAAACTTACAATACTACACGAGTTGAGTTCTGTAAAGTAGACCTTAGGTGGCGTTCGGTTGCCATGACTAATATCATGAGACTATCCATCTAGGATTAAGTTGTGGGATTATTTTAGTTGGAGGGGGGAGGCTATGACTAATTATCATGAGACTATCCATCTAGGATTAAGTTGAAGGGTCCAATCTTATGAACCAAACAGGATAATGTTTAATCATGAGATTTAATCTTGCCAACCGAACACCCCCTTAGTGTATAAGGCCATCCGCAGCGCGCCTGACCGGGCCACACCTGGGGTCTGATTGGGGCCTGCAGGCTTTGGAGGTGGGGGAGTCCGAGTCTGGGACACGCCTGGGGCCGGTGGAGAGGCATGAGGCCGTGCCCCATTGCGGTCCGGCCCGGCGTTGCGAGCTCACAGGCCGCGCCAGCAGCCCGTCCTGGCATTGCGGGCGCTCGGGCCGGACCCGAGCACCATTTTTTATTATAAAAAATCAATTCTTTTTATTTTATTTTTTTACCTATTTAAATTCCACAATATTTTCATTCCTTCTATGTTGTTTCTATGAATTTTTGAAAATATAATTGTTCTAACGTTTTTTGTAAGAGAATGAAACACTAACATTTAGTATTCAATACAATCACTACTTATGGAACTATATATCACCTTTTATTCATATTATACTCATAAATCATAATCACAGTTGCTTAGACAAAAGTCATTTTTATATACAGTATTTTTTAACACAATCAATTTTACCCTAGAATATCCGAGTTCATGGTATAAAGGATAGCTTACAAAAGTTTTTGACTTTGATTTGTTGGCATTATTTGAATTTAATATGAACAGTGCATGATGAATTTAGAACTAATTATAAATTATCATTTAAATCATAAAATTAGGTTGATCTATAATTATTCTATTTATATTCTTATTTAGTGACTCGAAAGAGAACCTTTTTTTCCTACAAAGTGTTTAATCGTCTCAAAAAAATACAAGCTCATTTCAATCATTCTTCCAAATCTATCTCACAAAACCCAAACCTTTAAATAAAAAAAAACACTAAATAAAAAAAACCTTTACAGCAAATAAATACTACTACTCCACTTGACAAATACTACAACGGATCCCCAATTTGCTAAAAGGGTGTTTCTCTTTTGAAAATTCATGTTCCCTCCCAATATTCCCACTAAATATAGCCACAAAGCCCCACATGCAAATATATCAATTATGGAGTAGCATAAAGATTAACTGCTACATCCAGCACACAAAAATACCTCTATATATATATATATATATATATATAGGGAGATGATCAAAATAAGTATGTGTTTAAATCCAGAAATGCAGACCAAATCTTGGCCCTAGGATTAGATGATCTAATGGTCAATAATTAACAAAAAACACGGAAGGTCATAATTAAGCAATTTTAGGTCATATTATAATATTTGGGTTTAATGTCATGCTAAGATCGTTTTAGGTCATGCTTTGTTAGCATGACCTAAAAATTACCTAATTATGACCTAAAAGTGACCTAATTATGATATTGTTCTGCGTTTCTGTATTTAAATCTAGTTTTGCATAGATCAAAACCCTATATATATATATATATATATATATATATATATATATATATATATATATACATGTGCAATACTTACACGTGTACAGATTTTAATTAGGTCATTTAAAAAAAATTATAGTTATTGAATCAAATCTCCAACAACTAAGCTAAGTATTTAGGGATTGTGAGAGGGACCATATGAGTTGTCTGATAACTAAATGGGGGCACGTTGAAAAGTTACATGTACACAAAGGTTTAATTGAACATGCCTAGCATGTGAAATATAGACATAAATCATGTGTCATCCATCTGGATTTTAACCCTTTTCTATTTTTATCTGTCATTAGCTAATTACCAACCCACCACTTTAGTTTTATTTTCTTTAGTTTTTTATTCAAGAATCCAGATGGATAATTAAGCATACATAGGTATCGAAAATAGTAGTGCTATTTGGTCTAATGGCTCTAACATTGTGCACAAATGAAGTGGAGTATATATTTTAGGAACAAACATATTCTAAGATGAAATATTAATTCTTATTGTCCCATGATTTTTCACCAACAGTAAGTACTCCATAACTGCAAACTGCAAAAGAATACGCAATTTTTTTGAAAATTCATGTTTATGCCTAGAAAAATATTTGAGCATCGGCACACTGTAAAATGTGTGATTTGAAAAAAATTGTTTCTGCTTGATAGTCCTATATACATTATTGGTTCTCACCATTTTTTACTCTGTGCTTAGTTATCTCTTAACACTAACAACCTTATCCTTTATCCATCCTCTCTCTTTTAACTATTTATGCTACCGTCTCATATTTTTTATCCTTTTTTTATATTTACAATAGTAATTATATGGGGCAATTTTTTATTTTAATCAAAATATAAAATTTATGCAAAATAAATTCAGTTAAACTCAATTAGAAATATATTGTGAAGTCATCGAAATTCAGAAATATATGGATAGACTAAATGAATTTATCACAAAAATTAATGATAAAATGCAATTTAATTGGTAAGATGTTTCTCCGATCATGTATCTAATAATTTGAAGATTCGAATCATTTCATGAGTAGATGGTAAAATCATATAAATCTATTCAAAAACAAAAAGAAAAACTATTTGATCTAAAATTAGATGAAAATAAAAGGGTCTTTAGAAAGATGGAGAAAAAATAGTAAAAATAATACTTATAACATTTTTCGTCATCCGTAGATATGTAGTTCTATTTATATGCTGTTTTAAGATATATGTGTGCATGACTAAATTTAGAAAGTCGCAATCTCATATCCGGACAAGTCCAAACTCATAGTATTTTTATTTTTCAGATTATTCTAAAAATATTACTCTGAAATATTAAAATAACTCTTGACTACTTGTAAGGCCAACTTGCCGATGAATATTAACTTAAAAAAGGAAGAGAGAGAATTTGCTATGGAATATGATCCGTATAATATATAGTTATTATAATGGTGAGGTCTCCATCCCAACTTGTAACGTCGACTTTTCAATGAAAAACAAACTTCCAATTTATGGTCCAAATATATTAATCTTTAGTGTATTTTATAATTCGAATATTCATATCGGTAGTTACATAGTATCACAACCACTAAAAACGCTCATTAAGTTTCTAAACTATAGTTCAAGAATATTAGTGATCATTTTTATGAAAAATCTTTTTCTCTAAATCATACTTTTAACATTCAAGTTACATTTTGGGAGTGCAACTCGTCTGTCGTTTGTATGGACTAATATATAAATAGGTTTGTTGTCAAATTAATTTTTGTATTATACATTTCTTTCAAAAAAATGTTTAGCATTGTAGTAGTAGTTTGTGCTGGAATAGTGCATCATAAAATCAACAAGAAAAAATAAACAAAAGTAAATGTTTAATCCACAATTCTAACCACTATAGATTTAAAAAAAGAAAAAAGAAAAAAGAAATGAAGTATAATACTAAAACATAAGTAAATGCGCACTACATATTACTCCCTCCGTCCCGCAATACTTGCACTTATTTCCTTTCTGGGAGTCCCAAGTTATTTGCACTCTTTCCATTTTTAGTAACAATTTATACCTACAGCCGTAATTGTTGACTTTGTCTATCACTCATTCCTTAATCTCCGTGCCCAAAAGGAAAGGTGTGAGTAGTGCGGGATGGAGGGAGTATAACTTTACCTGCTAGTGATAATTGGTTGTACAACAGCTCCAATCCAAATGAGAAGCTCTAAATAATAATTGCAAAATACACGACAAACAAAAAACACAAACTAGACGAACTAAAAGAAAGAAAATGTATCACACAAAAAAGCAAAACACACCAAAGCTATATAATTTATAAATTTCAATCTCTAGTTCTCCAATCCCCAACTCAATATATAAACAATACATTACTACTTATTGTAATCAAACTTCATTCTGTCCAAGACTCCAGTAAATCTCTGTATTTATTTTGATCATGATACCATTAATATATTATGCACTCTTATAAATAACCAGCATATTGGCCCAAATAAAAAATACTCTTTATTTTTAAAATTAAAATTCCAAATATGTTAGTAGCTGTTTATAAGCCCATATTACTAATCATGGAGTATTATTTAAGCCCAGCAACATTATGTTTGGCCCACTCCATAAATTAAAATTCAACGAGTAATAAATAAATTAATTAATTTATTTCTCCTTGTCCATCTCTCAGTCACTCTCTATCCCTCTCTCCGACTATCTGATTTCTGTTAAATCGAACACTACTGCGTTGTGAGCTGGTTGATTTCAATTACCATTTCCGTTGTTTTGATTCGAAATTCCATCTCCTTTGTGGTCGTCAGCTGAATGCATATTATATGTTCGATGAAATACTAAGCAATTGCCGGCGTGCTATAAGCAATATATAGGCGGTGAGTCAAGTTCAACTTTTTACAATAGATTGTTTTAGCTATATGCATCTCATTAATGATATGCTTTCCCTGTATTTTCAACAGCTTTTCGTTTATGTGGAGTTTTGATTGTAGTTTTTATTGTGTTTGAGTTCAATTTTTTTTGTTGTTGAAGCATATTAGGTTTTGGAGCTTCACAGATTTGAGTTAATTGGAATAGAAGCAATTTGAATATATGATGCTTCTCACAGGCAGAAATTGTAAAATTGTTCAACATTTGAATATCTGTAAGAGGCAGAGTGTTGCCTTGTTTTGCTCCTCTATAGAAATGGGTACACAGATTGAAAGAGTTGTTAGAATGATCAGTGACCATCCTTTTCCCGATCAACCGCTTCGTCCCACCTTACAACGCCAAATTCCCCCGACTGCCTTGTCACCCCCATTTGTTGAAAACGTTCTAGGTAGCTTGTTTGGTGCGCATACGAATGGCCTGAAAGCATATGAATTTTTCAAATATTGCCTTGATTGTAAGCTCTACGTTCCTAGTTCCGGTGCATTTGACAAAACGCTGCATATTCTTGCACGTATGCGTTACCTTCACAAAGCGTGGGAGTTATTAGAGGATATCAGGCGGAGCCACCCTTCCCTGCTCACGCTCAAGTCAATGAGCATAATGTTGTCCAGAATAGCGAAATCCCAGTCCTATGAAGTCACCATAGAAGCATTTGAGAAGATGGAGAAGGATATATTTCGAGGAAAGAAATTTGGCACAAATGAGTTTAATGTGCTTCTCCGAGCATTCTGCACCCAGCGTCAAATGAAAGAAGCGCGATCTGTTTTCCACAAGATGCATCCTCGGTTTCCTCCCAACACCAAGACAATGAATATTTTGCTGCTGGGATTTAAAGAATCTGGTGATATTACTGCAGTAGAATTGTTCCATCATGAGATGATCCGGAGGGGTTTTAAGCCAAACAGTGTTACGTATAACATCAGAATTGATGTGTACTGTAAGAAAGGGTGTTTTGGCGATGCTCTAAGACTTCTTGAAGAAATGGAACGTGCAGGTTTCTCTCCCTCGTTAGAAACAATAACCACGTTAATTCATGGAGCTGGGGTGGCTCGTAATATCTCAAAGGCTAAGCACTTATTTGAGGAAATTCTTAGGAGATCTCTACATCCAGACACTGGGGCTTATAATGCCTTGTTGAGTTCTCTCGTCAGATCAAAGGATGTGCACGCCGCAGCACAATTAATGGAGGAGATGGAAAAGAGAAACATTGAGCATGACAATGTCACTTATCATAACATGTTTTTGGGATTAATGAGATCAGATGGTATTGATGGTGTTTCTGCACTTTATACGAAGATGGTTAAGAAGAATTTCGTGCCAAAGACCCGGACAGTTGTTATGCTGATGAAGTTCTTCTGCCAGAATAGCCGGGTTGACCTGGGATTGGACTTGTGGAATTACTTGGTTGAGAAAGGGCACTGTCCTCACAGCCATTCACTAGACCTCCTGGTTACAGCTCTTTGCGCCCGAGGGAGAGTGGAAGAATCCATTGCTTGCTCTAAGCAGATGCTGGAAAGAGGTAGACTTGTGAGCGAGCGAGTGTTTCAAATGTTGGAGAGGCTTTTGGTGGAGATGGGGGAGTCAGAGAAATTAGAGGAATTGGAGTGTTTGATACAGAAGTTGAAGCAATTGTTGCCTTCACGTCCTGCAGATAATATGAATGATCGAATATGATCAAGTTTTAACTTTGTCTGGAAGAACCTACTATTTTCCAGAATTTTAGAAAGCAGAGGTAACCATTCCCCACAACAGAAACCGCCGGGACGGAGGCTGGCAGAACGTTCGAAAGAACAGGTAACCATTCCCGACAACAGAAACCGCCTAATGTGCAGTGATTAGTAGCTCCTTCTTTGTGACATACTATTAATGAGTAGAAGGGGTTGGGACATTAGACACATGTATCTTTATGTTCAGTTAATGATCCATCGATATATATTTCGACAATTTTGGAATTCTTTTCACATGTCACGGTGATGGAAAAAATTCCAATGAATCCGTCTTTCTTTATTTTCTCTCAAAATCATGATAATATTAGTAGTACAGTACTATAGTTAGTAATATAATATCCCTATTGTATTTTTCATTCTAGAATATATAAAAGTAAAAATAGAGAGACCTAATAGTTGAATCGAACCATGTCAACTTGGTGGGCAGCTTTCTTAACTCTCTGATTTGATTTTGTTCACAAAAGAAACTAGCTTCACTGAAAAACGTAAAAAACTAGGCACTACGGAGGACTCGAACTCGAACTCAAGACCATTGGCCTCAGGCTATACCTTTTATCACTTGGTCAACTCACACACGTCCATACCAAGGTGGATTAATATGCGGTGTGTCCAACCAATGAATATTTGACAAATGGAGAACCACATCCAACTAGACTTGAAATTTAATGCAGTTATTTTTAGAAGATATTCGTTAGACTAATTATATGGAAAATTGCATGATAATTAAATACTATATTAACATTATATTTATGGAAATTTGCATGATAATTAAATACTATATTAACATTATATTTTTTTCCATACTTAAATATAGGCATAATACAATGTGTATTTTCATATTAACGTTATATTTTTGTCCATACTTAAATATATGCATAATACAATCGTTTACATGATTGATTGTGAAAAAGAAGAGAGAAAAATGAAATAATGGCTATACTTTTTTTATTTTTGTAGAATTTTCAATTATATATAAATTTATATATACATAAGTACATAAGGAAAAAAAATTATAGCCATAAAATGTTAGTCGCCTCCTGTATATAGTATATTGCATACTTAAATTACTACTAATAATAGTACTCATCTCTTTTTTAGCCGCAATAAAAATTATAACCATACACTTTGTTAGTATTGTATAAAATTTTACGGTGATGATTACATAATTGAAAACTCTACACAAATAATCATATAATAAAATAATTGATACTATTATTTTTAAAATGTATGGGGATAAGTACATATATAATTAAAAAATCAGCACAAATAAAAAAGCATGACAATAATTTTATTTTTCCATCTTCTTTATTTTTAACGCATATAAACAATTATACATGGAGTCAGTAGCTTAATACGAAAATAAAATTTTTATTTAAAAGTATGTACATAGTATATTATACTTAAGAGCTATTGATTTTCTATATTTAAAGATTAAGTAGTTTTTAATGAAAATAGTCTAATGAATACTCCCTCCGTCCGGCAATAGGAGTCCCATTCACAAGTAGCGCGGGTTTTAAGAAAGAGTTTGAGTGTGTATTAAATGTAGTGTGATAGTGGAATTGGGGTCCCACTTAAATTGTTGGTTGAATACAAAATTAGATCTATATGACCAAATGTTAATAATTTGAGTGTGGAATAAAGATTTTACGTGTTAAATTTAAATTTAATTGGATTTTAGTATTCCAATTTTAGTATTCCTGGTTTAGTATACCAATTTAAATTTAATTGGATTTTAATATTCCTGGTTTAAAATTAAAAAAAAAATCGAAAATGCATAAATAAAATTGGCAATTTTCATCACAGACCCACAAACATGCCTTCCATACCTGAATTGACAGAAATATGTTCACACAGTACAAGAGGTGACAAAAAAATTTGAGCTTTCCCTCTTAAACATTTTAGAGGGAACACTTGAACACAAATTTGCACTTAAATTTCCCTCTTAAAGTAGCCTCCTATAAATACATTCACAAGCTGCATTTACACCTCCACCAACCTCCCAACAAAACAAAAAATCCAACTAGAGGAAAAATTACATACTCCCTCAGAAAAAGTTCATCATTGGGATGGAGGAGGGGTCAAGAACAACAATGTTCTTAAGCAGCTGTAGGAAGAACTTGGTGGTGCAGTTCCTACTGAAGCACAACATCGATGGAGTGCTCACAAGATGGGCAGTTATGGAGGCAGCAGAGGAGTACGGCATTAGCAGGAAGACAGTTTATAGGCTTTGGAACAAAGCAAAACAGCACATGCAAAGGGGGGAACCTGCAATAATGGAAGGCAAGGTTAAAGGCTATCATCATTCTGATAAGTTAATTCTAGATGAAGAAAAGGTAAGAGCTTTATCCACACTTGAAAGGTCTGCAATTAGAAAAATGGCCCACAAATTGTCTGTTAGCAAAAGCACATTAGGTCAGTGGATTAAGGAGGACAAATTAAGGCCACATACAAATGCTATCAAACCTGCCTTAACTGATACCAAACCAAATTTGATGGAAAGTTGGGTATTTTCCCTTTTACTGAATTGGTTGCAGCACAAAGGAAATCCAAGAATAGGGCTAAAGGCACACTTGAGACTAAACCAATTTCTTCAGTGAACAAGAGTGTGATGAGGGACTGCATTATCAACAGGGTAAGCCTTTTTCCCAACCTATCAGATCATTCTTTTTACAAACATCATCATTTAGGTTTTTTTTTTTGTAATTTACAGATTGTACCAGCAATTAAGGCCAAGTGGCCTGAGTGGGCAAGCAAAGAGATCTATATCCAGCAAGACAATGCCACACCCCACATAAATGGTGTGGATGCTGAATTTGAGGTTGTTGCCAAATCAGATGGATTTAAAATCCAGCTGATTTGTCAACCACCCAATTCACCTGACACCAATATTTTAGACCTAGGGTTTTTCAGAGCCATTCAGACATTGCAACATGAGAAACCATGCAATAATGTTGACACATTGTTGGAGAATGTGTGTAGCTCTTATGAAGAGCTGTCACCACAAACCCTAAACAGAGTATTCCTCTCATTGCAGGCTTGCCTCACAGAGATCATGGTATTTAGGGGTGGGAACAATTACAAGGTCCCTCACATTAACAAGGACAGGTTGGAAAGAACTGTGGGACTGCCCAATGCACTGGATGTAGATGAAGATCTTGTGAGAGATGTGTTGGAGTACTTACAGCAACCAGAGAACAATGCTGGTTGTGGATATGACATTATGGCTTTGGCTACTGCTTTTGGCTTCTAGATAGATAGTTGAAGTATTTTGGTAGTAAGACCTTCATGTTTTTGGTCAGTAAGGTCTGATATTTTGTGTTTTGTATGTAGAACTAGTGCAAAGAACATGTACTAATGCACATATTTAGTGAAGTTTACTTCAAAGCCCTCATAAAAATATCATCATAGGGCTGTCTATACTCAGCCTCCAAACCTCTAAAGGGGTGGCTGAACTTAAATTAACCCAAGGCAGAGACAAACCAAGAAACACCAACATAATAGCAACATCATCAGGACCAATCAGAACATCAATCCACAACATAGCAGAATGCATTCACCAAATACAGAACTCCAATTACCCTCAGCAAAATATCATCATAGGACAGTGTATAATCAGCCTCCAAACCAAACATTAGGGGTGGCTAAACTAACCAATACAGGGACAAAGTCGTTCCTCACAGAGCAGCCTCCTAACCCAACATTGGGGGTGGCTACACCGTTCATCATAGAGCCAGATATCCCCAACCCCCTCGGAATCCCATAAATCGCCAACCCTATGAACCTCCAAACCCTAAGAATGTAGGGGGTGGTTCTAAGGGAAAATTGAAAGAAAGACTCACAGATTTAGAGTACATCCTTCATGCCTGGCAAGAGTATCACCAACATTTGCTTGTACCATTCCTCCTCCTCAATCGGGCGTTTTCTCGGTCGCCTGACCAGCGGCGTTTGAGGGACAAAAGGATTGTCCCACTCAAACTCAGTGAACGAAGTCTCAAGGAGTAGGGATTCGTCCATCAGCGTCTCAGGGACAACAGTGGTGGTGCAATCAAACTCAAGCGACGCAAACACTGGAGTTTCAGGGAGTAGGTCTTCGCCCATCGGAGTCTCAGGAACTACAGTTGCATACATGTAGACGGTGTTCTCCCAAGAATATGTTGGGATTGGAGAGTAGTGGGTCGCGATTGGGGTCGGAATCGACGCCTCTGAGGGGTCGAATACCCATTCCTGGGAGTGAGGCGAGGCGGCGCCGATTAGGGTTTGAGGAGGAGGAAATGGAAGGGGGTTAGGGGTCTCTGAGAGAGAGATTGGTGATACTGGTTCGGAATCGGAGTACATTTCACCGATCTAGGCGGTGACGATTAGGTTTTGAGGAGGAGGGGTAAGGCGGCGATTAGGGTTCGACGAAGTGAATGGATGGAGAGAGTGAGAGGATAGACAAAGTGAGAATAAGAGTGAGAATTAAAAACAAGACAGGTGTTGGGGTTTGGGGGGTGGATGGTATATTAAATTGCAATTTCCAAATATGGTAAGTGAACCGGGACTCCTAATCGCGGACGTCCCGAAATGGAAAAACGGGACTCATATTGCCGGACGGAGGGAGTATCTTCTAAAAATAGCTTTACAAGTGTGCACTCCTTTATTACTTCTATTTTTCAAAGAGTTGGTCACACCACCTCATTTTGTCACTTTGGAGTAGATGGATCACTTAATATTTTCTTCAAAATATGATTCTTATTAGAGTAGTGCTAAATGGCCACATTATGACCAGCCATAAAAATAAAAAAAAATAATAAAAGATAGTGTATTTAATGCCATTTCATTGAAATCAATACTTCTAAAAAGTATCAATTTTATTTATACAATTGTACCCTTAGTTATAAAATATAAATATGAAGAGACTAGAATTTATTCAATTAGATCATTAGTTAACTCATGGTGCATGAAATTTATATAAATAAAAATTAATATTTATTAAGGTTACATGATAATTAATTTAATTATTTCTTATATTTATAATACCAATGCATCGTGGTAATACTTTTATTTTTCATATTTACTTAAAATACTCTAAATGTTTGTATATTTACAAATAAGTAAAATTGAGCTTTGATCAATATACTTATTTATATTAATAATCATGGGTTAATATTATAAATGATCACTAAACTACAGAGCATGTATCAAATTAGTTCCAAATAAATTTATTTCATAACGAGTACAAAACTTTATTGATTCCAACTTGGTATAATAGGAAAACATTTTTAAAAGGATAAAATTTTAATCTTAAATTAAAAAATAGTGTAAAAATAAATTATTGAAAACATAAAATTAAAAAAATGAATGAATCTAATAAAAGAAATACGTATAAAAGTGTAAATTTTGGATTAGAGAAATGAAATAAAAAACAACTAGAATTAAGTAAAAGGGTAATAGTGTAAAATTATTTGAGCATTAAATGTCTTATTTAAAACATTAATAGTCATACTATCTAAATTTACTAAAATGTCATGTTATGGCCAGCCATATTGTGGCTGCATAGCATTTCCCTTCTTATTATTATAGGGTGGAGGGAGCAGTACTTATTATAACTATATTAATAGAGAAAAAAATAGCATCATTTATAGTAAGTTGTGACTATATTATTAACAGAGAAAAAGGTAATGGTATGAATGGAATTTGGCCTTGTGATGTATACGGCACATACCATGTTCCCTACCACAGTGGATCAATCAAAACCAGACAAAAACACCATAGTCGCCGATGAGTGACGACCCTCTCAAAGAAAGGTAGAAGCTGATATTTTGTTGATGGGGACAGAAATCATTTTTCACGAGAACAAAGAGAGATTCAATGTTGATGGTTTAATCAACTGCTAGAATCCACGGCCACGTGTCACCTTTGAAGCTCCATGAACTATTCCAGATAGCCCTCAATTTTCCCTCCACAACTGCCTCATCCCATCCCTATCCACACACACTATTGCGTGTTTTCTGCGTCACCCTTTTCCAGTCTTCCTCGAATCGCGGTCCAACTATACCAGATAATATATATAGACGTGTGTGTGTGTGTGTGTGCTGGCGGATATTTTAAAATAGTTGAGTGGGGAGTGGACTAATTCAGAGATATAGTATTTGTGTACGTATAGGTTGGTTGTGCTGCGACTGCGATGGATCACGAGGCGGATGCTCACCGGACGGATTTGATGACCATAACGCGCTATGTTTTGAACGAGCAGTCCAAACACCCGGAATCGCGCGGAGACTTCACCATCTTGCTCAGTCATATTGTTCTCGGCTGCAAGTTCGTTTGCACTGCGGTTAACAAGGTCTCATCTCCAATTCTGTTGTTAATTGAGATTTTGTGGTGGAATTTCGTTTTTGACGTTTCAGGATTTGGGGATATTTTCTGAAAAGTGAAAACTGGGTGGTGATGAATTTGTGTGCAGATATTCGTTTTTTATGAGGATGGAATATACTAGATTGGTGTTTGATTTGATTGAATAATTGATTTTGTGTTGAGTTTGCAATTGAAAATCTTCACCATACATGCTTCAACATTGAAGTTTCCTAGTGTTATTGTGTTCAATGATTTTACTGATATTTTGACTAGAGTCACGATAAATAGACGAGCATCTACTCTGCCTTGTAATTTGGAATTATATATGAATATCCCCTGATTGTTTTAAACACCATCATTTCTTGGCTGATGAAAAACATCTACTCTGTCTTGTAATTTGGAATTATATATGAATATCCTCTGTTTGAATGGGGAGCAGAAAAGACTGTAATTCCTCATTATAGGCTATGGTATATTTTTTTGAATTACTACATCTAGATTCTAAACCATTATATTGTGGTTTACAGGCTGGTTTGGCCAAGCTCATAGGACTTGCCGGAGAGACGAATGTACAGGTAAATTTTGTCAGCATTCATTTTGATGTGTATAGCTTATAAGCACGGTATACTATAGTCATGTAAGAACTTGTTATAAGATGAGTTGAGCTTGTCGTTTTTGTTTACGAAGGGCGAAGAACAGAAGAAACTGGATGTGCTCTCGAATGAAGTCTTTATCAAGGCGTTAGTCAGCAGTGGCCGAACTGTATGTTGCTGTTGAATGTTTTTCAGTCTTAAAATATACTATATGTAATTCTTTATGCTTATAAATGTGTGAATCACTGGCAGTGCATCCTTGTCTCTGAGGAGGATGAAGAGGCAACATTTGTGGAACCAGCCCTGCGTGGAAAGTGCGTAACTACTCTCTAACTAAAAGATATTCCTTGTCTGTTAACATACATTGTGGTGATGTTCACTTTTGAAAATGCAGGTACTGTGTTGTGTTCGACCCATTGGATGGATCATCCAACATCGACTGTGGTGTTTCAATTGGAACTGTATGATCTTGGCTACTAGTCTCGGAGAATCCTGTGTCGTATACATGATACTTTGTTAATTTTATGGTGATGCTCTTATTTTCAGATCTTTGGCATTTATGCAATCAAAGACGGAGTTGACCCAAAGATAGAAGATGTCTTGCAGCCTGGGAAGAATATGGTAGCTGCGGGATACTGCATGTACGGAAGCTCTTGCACGGTATATATGTTATATGTTTGATATGTAAACGAAGATAGAGACTATTGTTTTGCATGATGAATTCTTAGCCACACCCTTGCTCTTAATGTACAGCTTGTTCTTAGTACTGGAAAGGGAGTTAACGGGTTCACACTCGATCCATCTCTTGGAGAATTCATATTGACTCACCCAGATATTAAGGTCAATATCTCCTCCCATGTTTGCTCAGTTTTAACCAGTTTTGCACTTCCTATATGCTTATCTTCTTGCACGAGCACCATTAACATACTCGTTCTAAAAATTTACTAGTACCTCGTATGGTTAACTTATTTTTGTGTCTGACTTCCATGCAATGGTTAGGGATGAATTTGCATTTTGGTATTTCACAACTTCCATTTCTTTGGCAATTCACTTGATGCAGATTCCCAAGAAAGGAAAAATTTATTCTGTCAACGAAGGAAATGCCAAGAACTGGGATGCAGCAACAGCAAAGTATGTTCTATGATTTTAGGTTTTAACTTCGTATTGTATTCGATATATGTATCGTACTATTTTGTGAACTCCAGGTATGTGGAAAAATGCAAATATCCCCAAGATGGATCGCCAGCAAAATCTCTGAGATACATTGGAAGGTAAATGAAAACTTAAATCTGCTGATGATGTAATGAAACAACTTATGTTCATGTTTGAATATTCATCGCGTGTTCTGGTTTTCAGCATGGTAGCTGATGTCCACCGCACTTTGCTCTATGGTGGCATCTTTTTGTACCCAGCTGATAAGAAAAGCCCAAATGGCAAACTACGGTACAACGCTTGTTTAAAATGTAGTCACTGATCAAAAAGTATAAACTTATCTGGACAAATACAATTGGGTGAAACAGGGTACTCTACGAAGTCTTCCCTATGTCATATCTGATGGAACAAGCCGGTGGACAAGCATTTACAGGGAAACAACGGGTAAGATGTCTGCGTTTTCTTGATGGATCACTCTCATATTCAGGGTCGTATTTGTAATTTTGGCTTTGGTTGTGTTTGGATTCGGGGTATGGTTTGTGACTGTGGCAGAGGACACAGTTTGACACAAGATTTCCTCTGAGCATCGATGTTTTTATTACAGGCTCTCGACTTGCTTCCTACGAAGATACACGAACGTTCACCGATATTCCTAGGTAGCTATGACGATGTTGAGGTGATCAAAGCATTGTACGCTGATGAAGGGAAAAAATAATGAAGTTGTAAATATCCTTTTCAATTACTGAATTTGAAGATAACTCATATATGTAGTGATACATAATATTCTTAAAATATAATACTACTAATTTCATTTGGCTCCTGTATGCATAATGGCTCATGTTTCATGCAGCTCATGTTTCAATATGTGTACTCGAGTTATTGCTCCATGATAGTTGTCGATGCAACCCAAAACTGTGGAGTAATCTATTTTGCTGTCTTATTTGACAACATATTCTACTTCATTGGCGATTTTGATAAGAATAAATAATTAAAAAAATAATAAATGTATCGAAAAGTTCAAGTTTACTATAAGAACTATTTTGGGTTTTAAAACTTGCTTTACGATTTATCGAAATCAGTTTATGTTTATTTTAATCATTCAATAACTTAAGATTAGCATTCCCTCCATCCATCATGAGGACATCGAGGAGTCTCATTTATTAACGGCGCGAATTTTAAAAAATATTAAAAATAGTGTGTGAAAAAAGTTAAATGAAATATGAATAGAATGAAGGACCCTATTATAGTAAAACTAAACTGAGATTATTCGCGGACGGAGGGATCTTATGTTAAAATAATTCAATAACACAAGATTTATCAAATGTTATTCCTATTACTCCTACTCAGCAGTTCATTGAATAATTCGAAAAAACATTTTATTTAGTTCGCGAACTTTGCCAATCTATCAATTTTGGTCTGTAACATTTGAAAATGGCTTTTAAGGTCCATTAACTTCGATGTAATATCGTTGAACTACTTTTTCACTATTTCAACTTTTTTGGATAAAAATACCCTCAAGTCCATAAAGAGCATTTTAGTATATTTATTCTCTTTTCTTGATTAAAATATTTATTTTATTTGAGTAATTTTTTTCCATTTATTCCTTCTCTTTTTCTCCTTTCTTTCCCATTTTTCCCTTCTCTCTATTAATAATTGGACAAAAAAGCAATAGAGATAAATTAATATTTTAATAAAGAAGAGAGAATACATAGACTAAAATGTCTTTTATGGGCTTGAGAATATTTTCATCTAAAAAATTTGAAGTAATGAAAAATAGCTCAAGTAATATTATATCAAAGTTAATAGATTTTAGAAGATATTTTTAAATATTAAGACTAAAATTGATACTTAGACAAAGTTTAAATAAAATGTCCCCTCTAATAATTCAAATCCTAACCCATCTTATATTTTATAATATTTAAAATCCCAACCCATCTTATATTTTATCCTACTATCGCCTATCATGAATGATACAAAAGGACAAAAAAAGTTCTTTATATCTTTTCTTTTCCGATGACAAAAGATATACTGTATTTATTAGAGTAAATCATCCACATGTCAAGAAAGCAGGGCCCGCTTTAATATATCCTACCTCTAAAGCGGGCTGAGCCCAATCTCTCCAACACCGACCCGTCGCTAACCGCTACTGTGGGCCCCTCCAGCCCCCCAACTTAGTAAAATTCTCAATTCGACCCCTTCTTCTCCATTCACAAACCCCCAAATTCTTCAACCCTTAATCAAGTTTTCGCTCATCTCTCTCTCACTCCAATCCAAAATGATGGACGTCGACCCCAAATTCGCAAATTCCGCCTACAATCCGGGTCGGGCCGACCTTGACCAGATTTCCGACGTCCCGACCCGGGTGCCCTTCCACCGCCGCGCCCACTCCGAGACCTTCTTCCGCTTCCCCGACCTCGACGACATCCTCGTCGACGGCGTCCTCGCCGACCTCAACCTCGAAACGCCGCCGTCTATGCAGGCTGCTGTGACGGCGCCGCCGCCGCCGCAGCAGCAGCAGCAGAAGAGGAGCGACGGGCTGGCTCATCTGCGGAGCCTCTCGGTGGACGCGGATTTCTTCGAGGGGCTTGTGCTGGACGGTCCGCCGTCGGCGGAGGCGGCGCCGCCGCGGCCGCGCCACAGGCATAGCAACTCGATGGACGAGTACTCCAGTGCGACGTCGTCGTGCGAAGTCGATTCGAACGCGAAGAAGTCTGTTGCTTCTGATAGGCTGGCGGAGCTCGCCCTAATTGACCCTAAGAGAGCCAAAAGGTTTGATTTTGACCCGATTTTTGCAATCGTTGACTCGATTTTGGTGATGATTTATCTTGATTGATTGTCTATCCCCCCCTATTTTGGGTTATGTTTCTGCTTCGCCTTGTGGTGTTGATGGTTTTAGATTTTGTGTTGAGAACTAAGTAACTGTGATAGTATGTGGTTTGTGTGAATTGTGTATATGCTATCTCTTGTTGGAGGTATATTGGAATATTGATTTAGAGGGTTGATGGCTGTACAGGATACTGGCGAATAGACAATCTGCTGCGCGATCGAAAGAGAGAAAAACGCGCTACACGGGTGAGCTGGAAAGGAAAGTTCAAACCCTGCAAAGTGAGGCGACCACGCTCTCAGCTAAGATCACATTGTTGCAGGTATGTATTTTCGTGCTCACAAGCTATATATGTCATGTGCTTCAAAAATTTTAGCTTGAAAAACATTTGTGAAATGTGAGTCATTGTGATACTCCATTTGACTAGAGAGTTGACTGAAAATGGCATTGTGCTGCAGAAATGTAGGATAGAACTGTAAAATGTTTGATGCATGCTAATTTTCTATGAAAATTGATTAGTAGTAGGCTGTAAAATCTTCAAGAGAAGGGAGAATTGGCACTGAGTGTCTTAAAGTGAGGCTTTTTGTGAGAATTATGAGCTTTCTTTCCTAAGCTATCCTACAACTACTCAGTAGATTATAGGGAGATAACTATGAATTTAAGGCTTCTCGAGGCAGTTTGGTTCGTGATTTTGATAGGATTAAACTTTGCCGTGCAGTTAGTCCCTTGTATGTAGGGGACTACATAGCATATATTGGTGCATGGCCTCTATTGTACTTTTAGGACCTCTCCTTTGTGCATTGAGATGTTCTAAATAATAGTATGATGGTACTATCTTTCTAATGATTCATTTCATGCTACTGCTTGGATGAAGTGCTTCATTGATTGTTTTGTCATATTAAAAAGTTGTTATCCTTTGTTTAATAGTACTATGTTATGGTGAAACAAACTATTGTCGAGTTCAGTTTCAGTTTTCTACAATGCTTTTGAATTATTTAGTCATATGCAACTGAAGTGTGTTGGGAAATGCACTCTAGTGTCTGTAATACCTTAACCATGAAATGAATAAGTTGGTCAAACAATACAACACCTGTTGCTTTACTAAGAATGTAATTGGTACGACGCAGAGAGACACGAGTGCATTGACAGCTGAGAACAAGGAACTGAAACTGAAGCTGCAGGCCATGGAACAGCAAGCACATCTCAGAGATGGTAAGTGCTTTTATCACTTGTTACCTCGTCTCACGATTCTTTATCTGATTTAAGCATGTTTTCTGTGTGTATCTATTCTAGCTCTGAACGAAGCCTTGAGGAATGAACTGCAGTGGCTCAAGATTACAGCCAGCCAAATGCATGGCTCCAATGGGAGCAGCAGAGGGCCATCCTCTCCATTTTCACCACCGCGACCTCCAACGACAAATTATTATACGCAGCAGCACACAAGCCCCAACAATGCGAAACGGGAGGGTTGATGATGATGATGGTGCCTCTGAGGCATGGCCATTTGTTAAAGAGAAGTATATTATCCAGTTGTATATAAACATCTGTGTAAATGTAGTATTACATACATGCTATATTGAATGGCTATCATGTGTCATGACCACTTAGGAAAGGTTCTTTGCCAGAATATATAGCTCCTTAATCCATCAAAATATCCACATTACATATTATTTGAAATAAATTAGTGTCATTCTGCTGGGATGTTAATTGGGGTTGAACTCGTTTGATTTTGGTTGTCTTATCAGCCTTGGTTAATTTTTCATTCAGGAGAACAAAGTTAGAAATTTTCGTTTCTAAACCTAAACTTAAGGTTTTCTACAAGAGGGGAAGGTTGTGAAACAGTTAATCCAAGGATTTAAGAATACTAATGCAACATCACTGCCATACAATAACATTGGAAATTGTCGCTGCATATTGGAAATTCTACAACAAACACGTCAATACTTGTGCCAAAAAACACAATCTTCAATTTTATTACAAACATGACGTGGTACATATTTCTAAAGAGAAGAGTTTCGACAGCTAAATCCTCTCAACTACAGATACATCACTTGTGAAGAGCACAACAACAGTTGCAGGTCCCAATATCTATTGCTAGACAAGGCAGGCGAACTTTTTCGTCTTTATACCAAATCGATCGCCCTTGAATTAATTCATTCAGGAAGTAATCCAGCTTCTCAATGGTCACATTGGGCATCACAACAATATGTGCCATGTTCCTCTCACAGGCAAGTTGCCAACGGCGAACAAATACTTCATCTCGAGGCCGTTCAAACACCACTGTACTGCTCAGCTCGTTGAGCATGGCACTGATCCCCGCATCCCTGAGTCGGTCTTTCAAATAGTGAGCGTTTCTGAGGCACTTTTGGACTTCTTTTTGGAATCCTTTGTAGCCTTTTCTGTTTAGAGTGTACCACAAGAAGATTGGAGCATGACCATTCCGGCTTCCCATGATTGTTGCATCTCTAGATGCAAGATATTCTACATTGCTTGAGAGATAATTTATGTGTTTCAGCCGCGTTATTTGCACTCCACAGGGCATTGGGCATCCCACAAACTTGTGTCCTGAAACACTAACACTTCCAATAGGCTTCTTGAATGAAACTTTCGGTGCCTGAACAAGAATACAGACTACTTAGTAAGAGCATTCTAGAGAAAATGCTTACACCTAATATCAACTCAATCATAAAACTGCAGCATAAAGAAAAAGAAGCAAGGAACAACGGTCAGTTCACACTTATTTCACTTCTTATGGATAGGAAAAATATACAGAATGAACAGAACAGCAGCGTTGGCAAACCTTTTTAACAAATGGCATCATTAGACCAAACAAAGCACCATCACAATGAATGTAGAATCTATCATGTGAAAATCCACATTCTTCAAGGGTCTGTATAACAAGATCGAGATCATCAACAGCCCCTTTAACAGTAGTTCCTGCAATTTGGATTGTAAAGCAGAAAACATGAGACTATGCTGCTGAATATGTCGATAGCTTATGGTACATAAACATGTGCTAACTTCCAGTTTAACGATAGAGAAGAAAGTTACCTATATTCACATTAATGATCGCTGGCTTATTCTTGTTCTGAAGCAGTTTTTCTTTAAAATCTGCACAGTCAATCTCTCCAGTGACCAGAGTCCCAACTTTTACGCACTCCATTCTGTACATTCTTGCTGCTTTGAAGACGGAGTAATGGGACTCCTTTGATCCGTACAAAATGCCATCAGGAAAAACTTCCCTTCTGTTTAACGTATCAATCAACTTATGTCAGAATATGTTCATTCCTACCAAAGAAACCCCTATGAATAATATGATAGACTTGAAGAGAAAAGCTAAGAACTTACCCAACAAGGATCCCGTGAAGATTACCCTCAGTACCACAGTTTGTGATGTAACCCCAGTAGTCATCCTTCTCAATTTCCCACAGGCGGGCAAACCAATCTAGAACACCCACTTCAAACTGTCTAGAGTGCACACCATAATTGCTCTCAATGAACGGGTCTCCAAGATTGTTAATAGAGAAATGCTGCAGCTGACCAAGAGCACCATAATCAAAGTCCAGATTGTATGGATATCCTGTGTAAAAAGAAACAAATTGGGGAAGCATTCAGACCAGCGGAATTATTAAAATTACCAATAAGCTCCGTTTACAAAGTTCAACAAGCTACTTAACAAAACACTAATCCAAAGGATTCAATTGTCAGCATACACCACCTCAAATCAAAAGACAGACACATGATTCAAGGGCTGTGTGCATAATAAACCAAATCCTTATAAACATAGTAATACAAGCAACTTATCTAGCTTTTAATTTGACAATTCTATGTACCAGTCCTGTTGAACTTCTTCTAGAAAGTTCAAATGAACATAAAACAGAGTTAACAAGGAGTATCAAAACATAAAACGATTAAAAACATAACAACTGAAAATCAGTAACTACTTCAAGAAGCAGCACCAAGAACACTAATTTGAACCGTCCATTTCAATAAATCAAGTGAAACAAGAAATTTAGACCACAATACAGACACTAATTAGAACGATCCTCCATTCAATGAAATCATTATATTTCTAAGTTAACGGCACCAAAAGCAGATCAGAAGATCGAGCAATCATACCTAAATGGTGCTTGGTCCTTTCGACGAGCGTCTTCCGGTACCTCGCCAACACACTGGCCATGTACGCATCCTTATCTCCGGTAGACTCGTCGTCGGCGTCGGGCTCCGTCACCTCAAAGCACGTGGTGTGCACGTTCTTCCCCAAAACGATCTCTCTCGTGATCTCCAGATCTACACCGTCCGATTCCGCGACCGACGGCACCGGCTCCGGTACCGCCGCCGTCGGATCAAAGGCTAGCTCCGCCGCCGCCGTCATCCGATCCGAAACCTTTCCGTTAACCAAAGATCCGTTGGACGGCATGGCTGCCTCCAGTGCAACGCTGCTCCCAACCATGCTGCTCAAGAGAGATAAAATGCTCCGAAAATTTAGGAAAAATTAGAAATGTATGGAACCGAAATTAGAGAAAATGCGGAAATAATTGAATACCTGAAATGCAGAAATGCGAGCAAATACTTGGAACAGCGCGAAAAGCGGGCAAAAGAAGAGGCGGCGGAAATTGAGAGGGGATGGAATGTGAAAAAGAGTAAGCTTTGTAGGCTTGGATACTATATATAGACCTGTTTCGTGTTTAGGTAAGATGTGGCAACAAAAATATCAGGATTAAAATATAATTGAAGATTATTGTTATACTCCTACTTATTAAGATAAAAAAAAAGGTTACTCCATTTATCAGATTGGGATAAAAATAAAGATAAAATAATGAGTTACTGGATAACTTAATTTTTTAAAAAATTAAAGAAAAAATAATGAGATGCTGGATAACTTAACATAGATAATTAGCTCTAATGGTATTTAAAATCTAATCCTATTTTTGGTTTTTTAGTAAAAAAATATCTATCTTTAAGTTTATACTAAACCAAAATAAAATAAAAAATCAAATTTTTTGAATAGAAAAGGTATAATATAGAAGATATTCTTTTAAGTTTGAGTTTAGTTTAAATGGTTGTAGGATTTTTTTTTTACTTTTTTTTAGGACTTAAGTGTAGGTTTTTGTCTAATAGTATATCCATAGTTGATCCTTATAGCTGAAAATAAGCAAAATTATTGAAAATCTAACACCATGAGCAATGATCGAACCAATCTTGACATGAAACAACCCCGAAATATAGTATCATTGTTAGGGATTTCAGATTGGACGATGAAGAGAAAACATGTCATTGTAGTTTGAGGGTGAATGTGCGAATGGCTAGAAGTGAGGGTTGTCAGTTGTGGTCGGTAAAGTGTACATATAAAATTAGTGAATTGCGACTCATAATCGAGACTCCGTATTTATTATTGAAGAGTGTTTTGCATTGAGTCAAACACATACTGGGGTTACAGTAATATAGTACTACTCGACTTAATTTTTATCAATTACTCGCACCAAACGCACATATGAATACTAGTAGAAAAAAAATTGTATGGCCTAATCTCATTTGCAAAACACACATCCATATACTTAGATATGAAGAGTTAAGTCGAATATTATATTTTTCTTATTTAATGTCCGAAAGTAAATTTTAATTTGACAGTAGTAGTGCATATGAATGTTAATTAAATTAAACACAATCATTTCATAGAGCTAGAGCACTATTCATTATTCAAATATACTAAAATGCTCTCATCCCACGTGTATATCATGTGTTAGATATTTGGATAGACACCCCTTGATGCTACCAATGGCCATTTTTCTATTCAGTCACGTCTCATTCCGTTAATTGCCTTAAAACCTGTAAGGGCATCACGATGGGCCGCCCTATAATCTGTCCTATAGGGTTCTCTATTCTCTGTCACATCAGCGTTTTATTTTTCATTCCATCCATCGGCAGTGGGACGCCCTATAATCCGTCCTATAGTTTTAACTCATATTTTGTAGTATTTGTTTTTATTTTTTTATGTTTGCAAATATATCAATTAGCAAAAACAAATATAAAACACCACAAGTTAAAGCCAAATCCTATTGTCAGAATTTGTTTTTTATTTTTTATATTTTATGTTTGCAAATATGGAAAATCGTCGGATTCATTATTGAATTAAGAAAGAAATTGAGATGGGGAAGAGAGTGGAGTG
This sequence comes from Salvia splendens, assembly GCF_004379255.2. Taxonomy (NCBI): domain Eukaryota; kingdom Viridiplantae; phylum Streptophyta; class Magnoliopsida; order Lamiales; family Lamiaceae; genus Salvia; species Salvia splendens. The sequence goes on along the minus strand of NC_056033.1, from coordinate 6,403,233 downwards.
AAAGATGAGAAATGAAGTAAAAGAATTGGTTATATATATAGAAGAAAATATTTTAAAAAAAAGGAAATTGTGTTGCATCGTCCAGACCTATCGTCCAGACCCCTACAATGGGGCAGAGGATAGTCCTGAGGATGCAAAAATTGCATGATCGTCCGCGGATGATGCATAGGGCACGGAGGAAGGAGGGCGCATTGTCAGCCCACCTACAGTGGCGGATGATAGGGCGGAGGATGCATCGGGCGGGCTATCCTCCGCTCCACTGTGAATGCTCTAAATTAGCTGTTTAATTTCAAATAATTCACATAATTTTGTAATCTGAATACTATGTTTGAATTACCACTGAAAAAAGGTTATTCATTTGTTACCTCCTAATTATAATGATAATCTCTCATCAACACAAGAGTCCATAGTTGAAGATAAGGAAGACAGGAAAATATGAGACAAATCAAAGGTAGATTTACGAGTTAAATTCCAAATAAGAATTCAATTGTGGTTGTTTAAAATTAGTTAATATTGATATCATTTGAGTGGCAATTATTGGCCGAATCACGTGGTTGGGTCCATGTTGGATTTGAATATTCCAGAAGATCCACGTGGCGGATACCTTCAGATTCAAGTGGGCCCCAAATGAATCACGAGCGGATACTCTACAATATCCTATGCATCCCAACACTTGTCCTTTTATTAAAACTGGATGGGGACGAAAATATATTCTACTGTATTTCTTCAATAAAGTGGCAGTACTCCCTCCGTCCCGCACTACTTGCACTTATTTTCTTTCTGGGCGTCCCAAGTTATTTGCACTCTTTCCATTTTTAGTAACAATTTATACCTACAGCCGTAATTGTTGACTTTGTCTATCACTCATTCCTTAATCTCCGTGCCCAAAAGGAAATGTGCGAGTAGTGCGGGACGGAGGGAGTATTAAAATACCAACTTTTGTAAAAGATGGTCTCTTGATTGATTCTTATCGTAACTCGTAAACATGTTCTTACTTTTATCTTTAAATTGATTTGATAATGCTTCCCAGGAAAGTGTACAAACTAATCCTTTTGTTAGTGTTTTTCAGTAATTTTATTACTTTTCAGACTTGCTATTTTGATCTATATAATTGAAAATGGTGTTACCAACTACTCCGCATGACTCAAATGTTGTAATCAAGATTCTAAGCTATCTGAGAATTACGCGGTTCAATACAGAAACGGTCTACATCCACGGACAAAGGTGGAAGTGTTTTATTTAGAATACAAACAAGATATACAATACAACGACTGCTATCTCTCAAACTCGAACTCAGCTTGATTGTAAATTATTCTCTTAGCTAGCTAGCATGGATTGTGATATGTATTAATTAGGGATTAATATGTATTGAAAAATAAATTGAAGATAAATAATTAAAGAATGAAAATATCGCTAGGGGAGACAAGAACGGCCCTCGAGAGTCGAGAGAAACCATTAGAATGATAAAATTATTTAATTCTTCATTCTTAATCTATACATATATAAAAGACGAGTTTAGGTCTTCTTTTGAAATATTTATAAGTTTTTTCCTCATTCTGAAATATTTTATAAATTATGGATTAATTTGAATATTTTATAGTTAATTGGACACTATACATATATAAAAGACGAGTTTTGGTCTTCTTTTGAAATATTTATAAGTTTTTTCCTCATTCTGAAATATTTTATAAATTATGGATTAATTTGAATATTTTATAGTTAATTGGACATGATAATCAATACATATAGCATTTATAATTCATATTAATGCTTTAATAATCGATAAAGGTGGGAATATTAATTATGCCTAATTCAAATGGATCGACGGTGTAAACGTGGGAATCATAGTTAAGTTATTTAGGCATCTTATTGGACCACATATGTATCGTATGGTGTACGTACTATAAATACTTTATAAAAGAAATAAACTAAAATTAATGGGGTAGTTACAAATGAAAATCTATCTATACATATATAATATAAAGAAGTTTTTAGATATTTACAAGACTGCATTTTAATTTAAAGTTTATAATATAATTAAAATTAATTATTGTTAACAAATTTGTATGATTAAGCTGGTGTTTGTTTCAGTTAGTAGGACATCTTAATCACATTTAATGTCATTATGAGTAATAAAATTAAAAAGTAGGTAGCTGCCTTAAGAAGAAATATCGATTGGTCTGGTCCCCATTGTAACGTTTAATTTTCTCTCGACTCTACCATCAATATTCATTAATATAGGAATAAGAATGAATGAGAAGCAATGTTTTAAAAAACGGACAGGACCGGCCGGTTCGACCGGTTCAACCGCGAATCGGTAGGTGGTCCGGTCCGATTAGCACTATAAAACCAGTGACATGTTCAACCGCCATGAACCGCCAAAACCGGCCGGACCGGTCTGGCCGGGAACCGGAAACCGGTTCAAATGTTTTTCCAAATTTTATTCTAAAATTTTAGCATTGACAGGGGTCGAACTCAAGACGTCCCGGTGAACTTACCAACAATTCTACCACTACACCACAAAGACTTCTTGGTAATAATATGAACATAAGTTATTTTCATATGTTAACATGAAATATTTTATCTATATAAACTAATAATTTGTGTTTAATACGTATATATGTATATTAAGAATATGTGATTAATTATATTAAAAGTTTACTACTATTTGATTATATACTAGGAGTATTTACTAAATATATGTTTTTAATTTATGTTTATTCATATATCTTTGTGTATAATATTATTTTGCCACATTACTTTTTGAAAATAATACTATGAACTTATTTATTTTTATACATAAATATTAAATTTTTTATTTACAATAACTTACTACTAGTATAATTTATATATTTAATTATATTTGTTGATAAAAAGTTAATAAAATTCTATCATTCACTAAAAATATATTCTTTTTAATTTTATATTCTTTTAAGATAATTCATTGTAATTTTATATATTCTTTTAAAAAATTGTTAATTATAATATATTTCTTATATTTTAATTATACTTTTACAATCACTAATGTTTTATAATATAGGAGTTTATAATTATACATAGAGTTTAATACTAGTTTTTAACATTGTGTATTATAATTTATTATTGTATTTAAACTTAACGTCATTAAATATTCTAATATACTAGTACAAGACTTGTTTTCTATAATAATACTATTAAATGTATAATACTATAATATTTATTGATAAAATATTTAATTAAATTTTATTATTTACTACTAAATATATATATATATATATATATATATATAAACAGTATTCCGGTTCAACCAATGGTTCGACCAGTGAACCAGTAATGACGTCGGTTCGTTTGCCGGTCCGGTTTTTAAAACATTGATGAGAAGTCATTTGAATAAAAAAGACTCTTTGTATGAAACAAAGTAAAGTCTCTCTATAAATACTTACCACGGGATAATTCTGCATGCGGTGGTGACATTTCAATGGTGAATGCTTGGGATGATGATCTCGATTTTGCAGTTGAGATAATTGGGGAACGGCGGTGAGATATCGCTGCAGGGATGAGGATGATAATCCAGAGCACTTTCTCACCGGTGGATAGAGGTGCAGCGCTGTCGACGTCGCTGATCCGAAGGGCGACGCAATTGGCTTGAGGGGTTGGAGATGGATGTACAAACTTCAAACATTTGATTGTGTTGTGTAAATTGATTTTGGATTTTCTCAAAGAAATGATGATTGATTGATATATGTATCATTTATAATAGGAAGACACGGATGTGTTTCAACTTTGAGGTGATTGGGGAAACGAAGGTTTGAGAGATTGAGGGAAGGATGTATCGAAATAACATATTTATCAGTTTTTTAAATTTGTTGATATTTATTTTAGTATTTAGTATTATATGAATTCTATTTTAAATTTGTATGCATTTGATTGACGTTTTTATAAAATTATTTCTAAAAATATAATATATCAATATTTTCATGTTCCACTTATTTAGGATAGTAAAGTAGTAGTAACAATATATTCTATCACGTCCCCAATTTATGTCATTTTTGGTCAATTTTTGCATGTATTCAATTGTTCTTAATTGCATAAAGAAATGGACACAAAATGGCACACAACGAACAAATATATGAAATTATTCTTATTGTTTTTTGTGGTGGAGATAACAGAGTACATTAATTGTGGTTATTGGAAGCTTGATTAATTTTATAAACAATGTAAATTTCATATAATTATCTTAAATATGTGTATATGATTGGTTGATTTCTAAAGTTGCTTTATTTATGTTTTTGTGATTGTAAATTTAAATTATTTTACATAATATGATTTTCAGTCATTAAATAATGTAATGTATATGATTTTAAGTGATTAATTCAAATTGTCAACTGATTATAATGAAATTAAATTTAGTCGGGTGTGATACTAGTTATAATGAAATACTCCACGTATATTTGATATTTATAATATCTGTGATATGAAAAGATCTCCTAAAATAAGGGAACTAAATTAAATTTTAACAAACTAACTAAAATAAAATCTAATCCAACTAAGGAAACAAATCATAAAGGTACTAAATACTAATATACAAATGCTTAACTAAATTCATGCTTAAAATATATGAATATATCCGTATCAAATTGTGTATATCACTCTAACCCTCCATTTTCCTCAAAAAGTTCTTATACATTTCATAAACAAGAAAGAGGAAAATGGGCTGAAGAGTGATGGGCTGATCACTTAAGAGGACTTGAGTTAAATTGGGCTTTGATTGATCCAGCCACGCATTTCCAACAACTTCATCCGTCCATAAATAGAGAAAAATAATAATAAAAATATGATATTTTTAGCGAGACAATTTTTTTTATATGACATTTTTTATGGAACAGATTAAATTGTGTGAATTTGAACTTTATTAAAGATTAAAAAAAAACTAAAGAAAACCTGAGCAATAAACCCGGACAAAAGAAAAAATAAATACTCTATGAGAAAATACAAGAAAAAAAGCAATTTTATATTTCAACAAATTCTCTATTAGTAATGATAATATAGTACTTCATAAAAGTTGAAGGAAGTATCCTGGTTTAATTATTTATAGTATGCCAAATTATGATTTATCCTTTATTTTTCACTATTTGAATGATAAATTATGAAAGTTCATAAAATTATCAACATCCAACACTGATTGTTTCGGATAAATCTAATACTAAATTGGTTTAAATGTGTAAAATTTTGGTGATGTTAGTAATAAAACTCCATTCGCCCCTAAAAAATTAAATTCTTTTCTTTTTTCATCCATCCCTAAAAAGTATGATCTTTCTAATTTTGGAAACTTATTTCCCTCCAATGAGGCGAGACCCATATCCATTAACAATACTTTAAAAACCTTTTTTTTATATCTCTCTTTTACTTTACCAATCATGACGAACCAAATGTTCACACTTTTCAAGGACGGATGGAATAACATAAATGTGTAATATTTTTAAAATTTTGTAATTTATCATTTAAATTTTAAACAGTACTACATCCGTCCCGTAATAGGAGTCACATTTTGTGTGGCCATGAGTTTTAAGAAATGTAAAGAAAAGTGAGTTGAATAAGTTAGTGGATTATGGATCCCACTTATATATAGTATTAATTTTATAATAAAATGTTAGTGGAATAATTTGTTGGAATATGAGACCTACTTACCATTTATAGTAAAAGTGAAATATGACTCTTATTGTGGGATATACCAAAATGACAAAATGTGACTCTTAATAGGAGACAAATGTAGTGTATATAATAAATCAGATTTCATAGACAATTAACCAAAATATCTTTCATTCTACCTTAGAGCATCCGCAGCGGTTGAAGGACGACGTCCGTGCCAGCAAGCAGCTGACGTGTCCTCCTCTAATTGGCCAACGACAATACCGTTGGCAATTTTTTTAGAAAAAAAATCAGATTTTAATTAAAAATCCGATTTTAATTTATTTTTCAATTTTTTCCCCAAAAATTTCTTCTATAAATACCCCCACTTCCACACAAAAAATTTCACACCACACTACACAATTCTCATCTAAATTCTCTCATTTCCATTCTTACAATTCTCAATAATTCTTTCACCCTTACAACAAAAAAATGTCCGACTCCGGCGATCACCCCTCCGACTCCCGCGGTTGGAACCACGAATGGTTCGGCTTGCAACCATTTCCTAGTCTGGAAACAAAATTTTCGGCCCTTCCTCAAACCCAAAGTTCGCAAGCTCCGGGTGGCTATCGGCCTTACCTGGTGGACGACCAAGATGCCCACGAGGGGCAATACGGATGGGCACCCGAACCTAGAGCGGGAGGGAGCGGCGGCTCTCAAACTCCTCCTATCCCTACTCGTGGTGTCCGTACCCCTTACACTCCGGGGGAGATGGATCAATTATTCAAAGCGTTTTTATCTATCTCCGAAGATCCGGAGATTGGCACAAACCAATTCGGGGACCATTTTTTATGGCGCATCTGTCGCCGGTACAATCAAAACCCGCAAGCTGGAACAATCGAGATCAACGAGAGTATGGTGCGCAATGCCATATACAGAGCCAACGAAGAAATCCAAAAGTTCCAAGAGTATTACCTCCAGGAAGAGCGGTCGGCGGGGAGCGGCAGAAGCGAGGTCAACATCATCAGTGTTGCGTTGGCGACCTATCAATCTCAACACTACAAACCGTTCAAGTACCTCAATGTTTGACAGGAGGTGCGTGTGCATCCGAAGTATAGGGGAGGCGTATCATCCTCCTTTAGCTCCTCCGGTAAACGGTCGAGGTCGGTATCCCTATCCGACGCCGGCTCCGATGAGGTGTCCACCTAGCTCGCCGGAGCTAACTTGGGTAGCCCCGACGCCGGCCCGAGTAGTTCCCAACACCGGCCGCAAGGAAGGAAGAAGTTGACGGCCAACCGCCGTCGCGCCGCGACTCCATCCACCCCGCTCCCGCTCCCTTTGTGCCACCTCAACCCCCACCAACTCGTTGTGAGGGTTTTGGCCCAACTCAATTTGGCCGATAGATCAACTATGACCCCCGAGCAACTTCGATCGCATGTGACAATGATACGGGGTCTCCAAAGAACATTGGGGGTAGAGCCGGATGAATAGTCTTCCGCGGGGGTATTTTTAGCCTTTAATTTTGTAATTTTTATTTTTTAGGATTTTAATTATGTAATTTTTAATTTTCAGGATTTTAATTATGTAATTTTTATTTTTTAGAATTTTAATTATGTAATTTTTATTTTTTTTATGATTTGTAATAGTATTTCGGGTAATTTTAATGCATTTTAATATTGTGGAAATGTTTTTATTTAAATTGAATAATAGAATGATGAGACCCTTGAGTTTGTTCTTGCGGAAGAGTACGAATGTGGATATTGTGCTCTTGTCTAAGGACATGGAGTAAAAGTGGGTCCGGACCCATCTCTGTGCTTGTCGGCAAGATGGGATGGGGACGCTCTTAGTAGTGTATATGTTATCACATGATTTGACGTTGGAAAATATCTTAAACATGTAGTAGTATATGTAAGAGTGTCCACAATGGTGGCCTTCAAAGGCCACCATTTGTGGCCCGGCCACCAATTGTGGCTCCCATGTGGCCTTTGTAATGGCAAATGTAAAAAAGTCAATGCAAATTCAAAGGGCCACCAAATGTGGCCCTCTAAAATGTTAATTTTTTTTTTGCTTTTTTTAATGTTATTTTTAATTTAATTTAATGTTATTAAATTTTAGTAGATTAATAATTTGGATAATAAAAATAATTTAATAAAGAGAGAAGTAGAGACAAATTTTCGTCGTACTATTAATAGGGGAAAATTCTACAATGAAAATATTTTAAAAACACAACATAATAATTTTGATTGGAATTGCTGGGATGGGTTGTTGATCGCGTCCATATTCGGTCGGTAGTCCCCGAACCCCGATGGTTGGCGAACCAAGTTCCTCTGCTGGGATGGCTGGACCCGGAATTGGGGCGAGTGCGGACTCCACGTCTGATTGGGGAAGTTGCCGTATCCCGAGTCTCCATACCCCGAGGAATTACCATCTCCACCTTGCATTTTTTGTAGTGTTTGAGAGTGTAAAATGAAGGGATTTGAAGTATAGAATGAAGTGAAAAAATGGAAATGAGAGTGTATATTTATAAAAAAATTTCGAAAAAAAAAAAATTATATTCCGCGGCCCAGCCGCGATTCGCGGCGCTTGCAATGGGAGGGCCGCGGCTCACACGGCTCAGCCGCGTGAAGGCCGCGGCCGTGGCTCAGCCACGCTTCTCGCCTCTCCGCCCCGGCTCTCGGCCTTTGCAATGGGGGGCCGCGGCTCCCCCATTGTGGACACCCTAAACGATAGAAAAAATCTGCAACTCTTTATAAAAAAAAATTAATCCTGTAATTGGATTGATGCCAACTACCACTTACCTTTCATAATATAAATAAACTAGTTTCTTCTGAAGTTTGAATATTAGATATTTAACCTCCATTTGCATTATTATACTACATGTCAACAGGATTAAATGCATTGAATCATAAAACCAAATAAAATAAAGAAGGCAACAAAATACGTACGACAATTTAATTTGACTAAAAATTAGCCCAATTGTCGACCGACCCCACCAATTCCACCACACCCAAATTAACAAACCGACTGAATTGGTCTCTCTCCGCTCCGACGAAAGATTCTGCTGCTTCCGCCGCCGATCCGCCATGGAATCCTCCCCATTCAACAATCTACCCCAAGACACCCTCCACCAGATCTTCTGCCACCTCCCCCTCCGCCAAATCGCCGCCGCCAAGTGCGTCTGCAAAGCCCTCCGCGCCGCTCTCTCCTCCGCCTCCTTCCTCCACCTCCTCCGCAGCCAATCCCGCTCCCTCCCCCTCCTCGCCCTCAAGACCTCCCACCGCCACGTCTCCACCCTCCTCACCCTCCACTCCTTCGACCCCGCCGCCAATCAGTGGCTCAAATTCTCCCTCTCCTTTCTCCCCTTCGCCGGCCTCCACCCCATCACCTCCTCCAACGGCCTCCTCTACCTCTGGGCCTCCTCCCCCCAAAATCCCCAAAAAGCCCTCGTCGTCTGCAACCCCCTCACCGCCCGCTTCAAAACCCTCCCCCAGCTCGGCTCCGCCTGGTCCCGCCACGGCGCCGTCCTTGCCGGCTCCCTCAGCGCCGTCCTCGTCCTCACCGAGCTCGCCGTTCTCTACTACTCTCAAAATGGAAACCCTAATTTCACCCCCAATTGGCTCAAATTCTCCTCCAATTTACCCTCCAAACCCCGCAGCCCTGTCTTGGTCTCCGATTTCATCCTAACCCTATGCGACGTGGGGTCTCCGTGGAGGTCGCAGTGGGCGATGTTCAAGGGAAGGATTGTGGATACGGACAAGGCAATGCAGTGGGTGAGGCTGGAGAGGCGCGAGTGGGGTGACATTTTCGACATTCTGAAGCGGCCGCGGCTCGTCAAGGCTGGGAGCGATCGGAAGGTGTACATGGTGGGGGGGCTGAAGAGCTCCTACGCGCTGCAGAGCGCGTGCACGACGATCTTGGTGCTGAGGCTGGACTTGGACACCTTGGAGTGGGAGGAGGCTGGGCGAATGCCGCTGGAGATGTATAGGTGTTTCGTGGAGAGTAGTAAGTTCAAGGTGTTTGGTGGGGGCAACAGGGTGTGTTTCTCGGCTAAGAGGGTCGGGAGGTTGGCGCTCTGGGAGGAGTTTGGGGACGGCAAGAACGCGTGGCGGTGGGTGGATGGCGTGCCTGGGAGCGGAGATGTCCTCTCCCGTGGATTCGTGTTTGAGGCCAGGCTCGATGTTGTTTTGTAGGTCAGAAAGATTTTCACTTTCTTTCTAATCTTGCTATGCTATACATGATTATGATGATTTGGGATATTGAATGGCTTGAATACAATGTGTTGTAGTATTATCAATGTTATTGTTATGATCATGTTTATTTATTTATGGGAGATACTAGAGGCTTGAATTTCTTGTGTTGAATGTTGGCTGTTGAGGGTTGGAACTACAAATTGTTTTGATGGGATTCAGAATTCTAGCTGTAAGTTTGGTAAAACTACAGTTATTATTGTTGAGGAAGCAGTTGGTTTGTTTGTTGCACGGAGATGGATATGCCAAGCTTATTTTTATGTTCTCTTTCCCTATATATGGTTCAGAATTCTAGGCACGAATTTGGTTGATACCTGTCTAGTACTTATGGATCCATTCGGATGATTTTATGTTCGTTTTTCCTATAAATGGTTAAGAGTTCTAGGAATGACACTGGTTGGCTTTGTCTAGACAATTATCTGTCTAGAACTTATGGATCCATTTGGGTGATTTTATGTTCGTTTTCCCTATAAATGGTTAAGAGTTCTATGAATGAAACTGGTTGGCTCTGTCCAGACATTAATCTGCCTAGAGCTTATGGATCCATTCGGGTGATTTTATGTTCGTTTTCCCTATAAACGGTTAAGAGTTCTACGAACGAAACTGGTTGGCTCTGCCTAGAACTTATGGATCCATTTGGTGATTTTATGTTCGTTTTCCCTATAAATGGTTAAGAGTTATAATAGGAATGGATTTGGTTGGCTCTGTCTATATGATTATCTGTCTAGAACTTATGCATCATTGGATCGTTTTATGTTTGTTCCGCATAGATGGTTAAGAATTCTAGGAACTAATTTGGTTGGCTCTGTCTATACAATTATCCATCTAGAACTTATGGATCATTGGATTGTTTTATGTTCGTTTTCCCTATAGATGGTTAAGAATTATAGGAACAAATATGGTTGGTTCTGTCTACATGATTTTCTGTTATGGATCCATCCGGATGATTTTGATCGACTCAGTCAAGGTCATACAATTATGCTTTTATAACTAATGGAACCATTCTTAAGACACATCAAGAGTCAAGACCTTCTGAGTTACTATAGCATGTGTGGTGGTTTTCCAATTCCCACTGAAGTGGCATTGGTTTCTCGTTGCACGAAATGTGCATTCCGTACTATAATGGTTATGGGTTCGTTTTGTGTTTTGTTTTCTCACTTGAATGATATTACGAAACTGCCGGCTTTTGATTATTTACATTGTAATTGTCCTCCCTTTATTTCCCTCATAAAAAGTCACTCCACAGTTCCTAAAAATTGCTCAAGTAAAAGAATTAGAGTAGGGAGATAGAAAATGAGAAACTTATGGTACCTTGGCCTCTTTAGATCTCTCTATAGAATCTGCCTATATTGTTTTCAAAAAGGCTTGAATATTTAGTATACTATACTAGTTCATATTTCTTGGCCATTTAGTTTTAGGCTTTCTTAAGAATTGGGGAAACTTGTACAAAGGTATCTAAGTTTGGCTGTTCAATAGATATGGGTTATGATATAAAAAATTGTCCAAAATGGGTTATAGAGTATATAGGAAAGATAAAGTATATAGCAGAGGGGCATAACATTTTGTACGAGTCTTGAACAAAAGCTTATGGCAAGACAGATTAAATACTAAAGTATATTGGTCCAAATCCGTATCCCATGGCGTATCAGTATTTGTCACATCAATTTTAATTTATTGTTTAAATATCCCAAATTGACTAATTGATCAAAGTAAACAGTGATTTAATTAAATAATTTAGATATACTACTCCACAGTTTTTAGGCCATTCACAACGTTGTCTCTTAACCGTCTCATCTATTAACTATTCATGGGTTCCACTGTACTTTTTCACTCCATTTCTTAACTAAGAGACAGAACCTGCAATCCTCCATCTCTTATTCGTCTCTTAACCATCTCATCCCTTAACTATTCATTCAATTTCATTTTATATTTTTATTTTCAATAAAGTCAATTAATAAAAACACACTTCATTAAATAAAATAAAAAGTACAACTTAAAATCTAAAAAAATACTTAATTAAATTCATGGAAAAATAAATAAAAAAAACATAATTTAAAATATTATAGAAATTATAAAAACTACTCCGCCGGCGAATCATCCCCCGGAGGCGGAACACCAAGTTGTCCCGCCGGATACACAATGTCGACATGATGGGATTGAAATTGGGTAGGCATTATGCGAGAAGTGTCCGCCATCGTGGCGGTTAAGTACATGGACATTAAGGAAGAGAACGGCCCTTGGGAGCCTGTCTGGCTTGATTCGCCTTGGCCCCTCTTCCCTCTAGCCGTCTTCGCCGCCTTGGTCCCTTGCGGCCGACGACGCCCATTGGAGGACCCCGTGCATCGTCCGCCGTGCCCTCAACCTCCTGCGAGGCAACCTCTTGTGCGGCGCTGCCTGAACCGCCTCCACTAGACAAGTATTGGCCACCCGCTGTGTGCTTCGTGCGCTTCGAGGTCGAGCCCGTGCTGGACTAGACACCGCCGGCCCACCTTGCCTCGTCTTTGACGACCTCCCAAACATCGATATGTTTGAATTCTTTGCCGGTGTCACGAAATAAACTCGCAAAGCCGATCTCAGAATGTCGGCTCCCGTGGCTCCGCTTTGGTAATGAGCCGCTTCAGTCTTGTAGATGCCCCAGAATTTTTTGACCTCTCTGTCGACTCGGTCAAAGTGAGCGTGGAGCATCTTCAATGTGCGGCGGCGAGACCCCTTCGGCTTAATCTCGTTGTAGGTCTCGATGACATTTTCCCAGAAGCACTTCCGGGTTTGTTGATTCCCGACGATGGGATCGTACGAGACGCTGATCTAGGCGTTGTACACAACCATCGTGTCCTTGCGGCTGTACGGATGCCGGCCTACATCCTCCTCCTCGGCCGCCTCCGCCTCTTCCTCCACGGCGTCGAATGCCCTGGAGCTTCCAGCGCCTCGTCCTCCTTCCGGAGTGGGTTCATCCTGATAATCCTCTTTTTTATTGCATCATCCTCTTAAAACTCCATATTTATATCCTATTTTTATTGCATCATTTCACATTATATTTATCATACCTGGAAGTGAGGTTATTATTATTATTATTATTATTATTATTATTATTACTAATATTTTATTACTACTTTCTTAAATTAAAGCATTTTCTTTCAGGAAAGGCACAATTCTCTTCTAAGTGCACACGACCTAGAGTTGGATCCTACTCACGTGGATAAAAATAATTGTCCAATCAAATAGTTAGATCAAGTCTTCTTTGAACAATACTTGGTACACTTATTATATTTAGGTGTGACAAATGGTGTATTGGTATAATGTTATTTTGACTTATTGTGTTAGAGCTATAACTTTATTGTGATGGCGTGATTAAGGACACCAACTATTGTGTCACTGATATGAGAAAAATATATTAATCTATCATTCGATTGCTTTGATAATTTGTAGCATGATATAATACAGGACAAGTAAACATTGAATTATGACAAATAAAAATTTTAGTTTTAATACATATGAGCATATAATTACTAATTTACTCAAATACTTTTATTTTTACTTTGTCCTTAATTTGAAGCCAGGATTATTTTTGTTAGAGGGGTGGCTATGACTTCTTATCTTGTGAGTTTTAATCTCATGAATTGAATATAATACATATTCAATCATAAAATCAGATCATCCAAATCTAATGATTCCTATGGGAAATTTTGTGTGAGATTTATCATATTTTTAAAAGATGATCAATAATGGTTTCCTATATACCTTCTGAATTACTTAAACCGTCAATCAATTAGATGGATGATAAGTGTTTTATCAACTAAACTGCACTTCATTGTTAAGAATTATCATACGAAGACTAGATCAAATTTTGAATTCAAAGTCAAATCTTGTAACGCATGTTTATAATTAGAAGTACAAATAGCTTTATTAGTATACCACTGAAGTATGGAGCTAGGTCCAGATGTAAGAACTATAAAAAATATGGTTTCTTTTGCAAGAAAATGATACCCGTAATTGATTCATTTACTTAAGAGGGAACATCATTTTTGGTTCACGAACTTTGCCAAAATATCATTTTAGGTCCGTGAACTTTGAAAATATCATTTTAGGTCCGTGAACTTTGAGTTAGTATCATCTGAGGTACTTTTTACTATTTCCAAGTTTTTTTGGACGAAAATACCCTCAATACCTTAAAGTGTATATATTTTTAATAAATTTATTATATACTCATAATTTTTTATAAATATCTTTACAATATATTTTTGACAAATTTTCTAAATATAATTTGACCTTAAATATTATCACTTAATTTTGTGACATGCAAGTAAAATTGCTTCTTCAATTTTTTATATTAATTTTTTTAAATTGAATAAAGAACTTTTCTTTAATAATAAAAAATTGAATAAAGATCTTTTCTTGCATGTCACAAAATTAAATGATAATATTGAAGGTCAAATTATATTTAGAAAATTTGTCAAAAATATATTCTATAGATATTTATAAAAAGATCTTTATTCAATTTTTTATTATTAAAGAAAGTTCTTTATTCAATTTTTTTAAAAAATTAATATAAAAATTTGAAGAAGCAATTTTACTTGCATGTCACAAAATTAAGTGATAATATTTAAGGTCAAATTATATTTAGAAAATTTATTAAAAATATATTGTAAAGATATTTATAAAAAAATATGAATATATGATAAATTTATTAAAAATATATACACTTTAAGGTATTGAGGGTATTTTCGTCCAAAAAAACTTGGAAATAGTAAAAAGTACCTCAAATGATACTAACTCAAAGTTCACGGACCTAAAATGATATTTTCAAAGTTCACGGACCTAAAATGATACTTTGGCAAAGTTCGTGGACCAAAAATGATGTTCCCTCTTTACTTAATTATGCAAGAAAATGACACGGAAAATACTCCAAAATACCCAATATTAATTAATTTATAGGTAGGATATTCAAAATCTGAAAATAAAATATATAAAACTTTAACAGACAGTAATCAGTATATCATTTTCACCCAATAATGTAACCGAATATATTCTCAGTCATCTCACATTCTATATTAGGCCAGTGACAATGTTTATTTCCTAACAATTACTTTCATAAAGCAATTGTACCTTTCTAAATTTAGATATACACATTCTTCGTATTTAATACCCATTTCTCGAAGTCACTTTACTACAATGATAAAAAAAAGGAATGCATGGGATTTTCATGATCAATGATGTAACAATTTTTATTTGATTCTCAATACATGACATATTGTTATTATTATTATTATTGTTATTATTATATGAGTAAAGTAAAGAGTAAATGGAAATTTGACGAGGATTCATGAATCCAAATTTGAATAATGACATGACTTACTTAAGGTAGCCTTTTACTATAGGAATGACGATAATATATGTGAATAAATCTTTTTTCCATCACTATCAACCTATGTCACCTTTGTCTAATTTCGAATCCACTAGATGTAGAATCTTCATAGGGCCCATTATTAGCACAACAAATTTGGGCATTTCCCTCTTTTTCTCAATTTTAATCCAATCAATGTCACATTGGAAGTGGACTCCATCCTATTGCCATTATTTTATTTAATGATCGGAGAATTCAATCCATCCGTAAAATTTGTTTCTCTACATTCTGATTCAATTGCTCTATTGACAACATGAGAGAATAAGCCTCAACTTCAAAAGTTTTCAATTAATTTTGAATTTCAACATTGAATAAAGGTCTAAGTTCCAACTCCAAATATGTGCAAAATATTATAGAATAGATGTAATTATTACACATTTGTGTGTCATGGTCTACTTGAAACCGAAACATTTGTCCACGAATATTAACCACTCTACCATTAAGTTAACACACTAAAAATTTTAAGTTTGAATTTCGTTGATATCTTTTTACTTAGTTTGTGGATTACTATTACTTATTAACATGGATTTACTTAGCGAATATTGAGTTTAACGCAACAAAAAGTGTTGGAAGATTTTGGTGTTTCGACGTCATATTTCAACTTGAAAACTACGTGCACTTGCACACAGTTGCACTGCACAACAATAAATATTAAGTACTAACTACTACTACTAGTAACAAATAATAATAGCATTTTATTATTCAAATAACATGATAATGTTATAATCAAGAATCAAAAACATGATTACCACGTTAACTAATGAAACCATCGAAAGATAAAGATGCTCTCTTCAATAGAAACAGTAAGACAAAATTAATTTATTGAGCTAGTTGGGTTACAAATTATCCCATGTCGGATGAGTGAAAAAAATCGGAAGCACGTATTAGTGTTAGACCAATTTCAACTAGTTTGAGGGGCGACCCATAAATAAATTCATGCAGATAGGTTTCACCCCCAAGTGAACAATGCCAAACTAATGCAGTCGGCCCAAGATGACTCAAGTTTGAGTTAGGCCCATAATGTATCGACGTACTGACTGTATTACCAAAATTATTTTGAAAAATCTTCTCGAGATTGCAAAATCTTTTGTGAATTATGAAGTACTGCTACTTTTTTTTCTCATGAATTGTATAGTATTATTTTTTTTTTCAATCACTGTAATTAAGAGATGTATTTCATTTTATGTATTCGTTTTGAAAAAAATAATATCCGAGGTGATTTGTACATTTGAAGTCATTCACTTGTCCAATTAATGCTGGCGCTATGGTAGATTAGTGATTTTGTGATTTGTGTGATTTTTGTGATCAAACGATCTTGTACACGTGTCATTGGTCTGTATTCTGCCCCTGCATTTTTGGTTTTATGTAATAAATCCATTAATTTTTATTTTATTACATATCCATAACCATAAGCCTATGCCTATCCACTCCCATTCCCTTTTTTCTCCCAAGCCCCACACACACAAACACACAGTATTATAATGAAGCAGGACCAGGTAGTGGTCAGTCTCCTCACCAGTCTTTGTCCAAAAACCAAAACTGACATTCCTCAAACTTAGAAACCAAAAACCTTGGAAATTTTACCTCTCTCTCTTCCGACAAATCCTGTGTCTGCTACAGTAATGGCGGATCAATTTACTCTTTCCTCCTTCCTAATTCACCCAATCCCTACCTCTTCTTTTTAAGATTCTACCAATCGTTGCGAATCAAAGATACCGTTCCGATGGAACTCGCTTAAACGGTCATCCCTTCTTGTTTTTACATTTCTGTACGGACATGGAATTCGCCGAGGAAGTAGGGGAGAGCTCCTCCCCGCCTCGGAGCTACTACGGCAGCGCAAACAACGATGTGATCAGGAATGATGTTTACAATCGCCTGATTCAGAATGGACATGAGGAGGCGATTACCAATCCTGATTTCTTCCACCTCTTGGAAGCTCACTTCAGTCGCCTGCCTACAAGGTTTCTTGTTAATACTACTGTCAGATTTTGGAAAACAATCTTCTTCTCTTTATGCATACAATATAAGTGTGTTATGTGTTTTGAATAATTCAGTTACAGTTTTGGCGGTTTAGGGATTTCAGTTGTATGTGGGACTGTGATTCTTCTAGAGTTTGATGTTCTGTTCCATTTTGATATGTATACAGATTGATTAACTTAGGCTTAACACTTTCCAGATACTTTGTTATGTGAATTGAGAAGCATGCTTTCACATTGAGCTTGACATTTACAATTTTGGTGTTTTAGAAATTTCAGTTTGTACCATTCTTCTAGAGTTTGGTGTTTATAGAGGAGGTCGGGAATCAGGATTTTTGGAGTTTATCTCAGGTTTAACAGATACTCCACTTGGTTATGTCAATCGTTTAGTTTATTGTTTGATATGTTCTCTTAGTTGCTGTTATGTCCATCTGGTGCTGTGACTTAGATGATTTCATATTATTGCGTGTTTCAGCTATGGACTGGATATCAATATGGAAAAGGTGGAAGATGTGTTGTTGCATCAGAAGCTTCTTGCTAGTGCAAAAGATCCTGACAATCAACCTGTTTTCCATATTCGTTTTCTAGAGGTACATTTGTCATTTTTTATTACTCAGTTCCGATCCCCATTTTTTGCATCCTCGGGAGTGTTTGTAAGTGCTTTCGCATCCTCAGGGGTGTAACATTAGTGGCTCATAGTTTTGATATTATTAGGATGCAGTCAGAAGCTCACAAGTTTAAGCTTATGGATGCTGATTTTTATATTGATTGACAGAGAAAGAAGGGAGTGGTGGGGGGCAGGGAAACTATTAATGATTCTGCAGAAAAAATCTCATACAAAAGTCAGTGAATTTTGCTGTTTCATTCTTGATATATTATGTTTTTCCGGTGACTTAGTAAGTTAAGAATTAAAGACAGTATTGATATTTTGCTTGTTTTCCCCAACCAAGCATGAAAACATTGAAAATGATGGGATTTGTATCCGGTACTATTTGTTATACCAGATACCAGAATTTTTTTTCATTGTTGTTCCTCAGAAAGGGGAGTGTTCTAGGATAATACTTTTGCTTTCGCGACTACTGCTTTATTGACAATATCTTTATCATTCATGAGGACATAGGTCCACATCTCTCAAATTTGAGCCGTTTATCTGCACTAATTTTGTAATTTGCCAGCATCTCACTTCATGATATGTATCTAATGTACTATCATTTTTATACTGCTTAGAATTTTTGCACTAGAGATGATGATTTTGAGGGAGAACAGATTTCAAGTGCTCTCCCTGCCTCATTTCTAGACGATAGTGTCAATAATGGCGTCCACTTGTCAAATGATAGGTAAGTGAGATTTTGGGTCCGTTGGTAATGAATTGATTATAGACTATTTTTTTCCTGGTAAAGGCATGATCTTCCAGTATAATTTGCTTGGGAACAGGAATTCTGGGGGTGACTATGAGACTTTTTCTAAGCTTGAGGATCTGAATCTGGATGTTAGGAAGGATTCCAATGCTGTAAACAAGGAGATTTCTCTTGAAGATTTTGCACTAAGGTAGTTTTGCAATCCCTTTCATGATTTTTTCTCTTCCACTTTTAGACTCTCAAAAAGATGAAACTTGCATTAGCATTTGAGATATCGTAGGAGTTAATGTAGACTTCCACCCATTAGTCGGTTATTTGATGGAGGGACAAATTGATCTAGATTGGAAACTTATGTTAAATGCACGGAGCTCGGCTTTTAAGAATTACGAGTGGTCAAACATATATAGGGCTCGTTTTTGTCCAGCTGAATCTAGAATTCACATGAAAACCGTGACGTGGATCCAAGTCAAGATCATATGAGATGGTTTAGGACCAATAGTTTGTGAGCTACTTTTATCATTACCAGGAAGATATGTAAACTAAGCGGTAATAGGATGACCGAAAATCCATATGCATTGCAGGGAGGAAGCATCACACTTACCAATTCATGAGATAATATTTTCAGCGCTTGACAAGCCAAAACTTCTCAGTCAGGTAAAATTACAGTGTTATTGCTAGATATTCTTTGATTTTACCCCAACTATTTATTTTCTTGTGCCCAGCTATCTGCTTTGCTCTCTGATACTGGACTAAATATCCGCGAAGCTCATGTTTTTTCAACAACAGATGGCTACTCCTTAGACGTATTTGTTTTCGATGGATGGCATTCTGAGGTATCTTGCTTAAGAGCTTGTGAGATGCGGCATATTTTATGTTGTTGGGTTTTTTGACTTCTGCAATACTATGATTAGGATACAGAAGGTTTGTACAACATGATGAGAAAAGCAATTTCTGAGAGTGAGGTAATTATTATCTTGTTTTCCCATAACAACACTTTGAAAGTTGATATGTTTAAATTCAGTGCCATTCTTCTGTCTGTTACCATGCATTGATTGGCTCTTACGGTTTACTCTTCATATGGTCATCCAATTATTATACAAGAATAGCATTATTGTTAATGGCTAGTGGTAAATGTTGCCTCACAAATCCCCTCCTTTCAATTATCAAGGGATCGTGGTCTGGTTCTTCGCGATCCCAGTCAATTTTGGACGATATTGTTGCACAGAGAAATTCGGAGGATTGGGAAATCGATTGGAGATTGCTGAAGACAGGGGAGAAAATTGCAGTTGGATCTTGTGGAGATCTGTTAGTTCAATGCTGCTGCTCATTAGAATTTGTTGATTTATGTTGGCCCATATTTTTCCTAGTGCTTACGTCTCTAGTATTCTCATTGACAAGGTATCGTGGAGTATATCTTTGCGAAGACGTTGCTGTGAAGGTCCTCAAATCTGAGCATTTGAATAACTCTCTGCAGGCAGAGTTTGAGCAGGAAATTGCTATTCTAAGGTAGTTCGGGGTTGTTTTTACGAAACCAGGGATATTTTATCCTAAATCTGCATATAAATCCCTTTTATTGGAATGCAGACAGGTACAGCATGACAACGTTGTGCGTTTCATTGGTGCTTGCACAAAGTTGCCACATTTATACATAGTGACAGGTAAAGTCCTTTCAAGAAGAGTAGAGTGGCATACTTTAACTAGCTAGCATCGCTCAATATTTTCGTTTCTATAACCATACTCTTCAGGGAGTTGAGTTTGCTAAATGGCCTCTTAACATCTTATTAAATTTATTTGGCATTCTTGTATTGGTGGCTGAGTTTCCCTAAGATTTATTCGTCTCAATATCATTTCTAGAGTACATGCCCGGAGGGAGCCTTTATGAATATTTGCATAAGAATCATCCTGCGATCAAGCTCCCACAGTTGCTGAAGTTCGCAATTGACATCTGCAAAGGAATGGAGTATCTACATCAGAAGAATGTTATTCACAGGGATCTGAAGACTGCAAATTTGCTTATGGATACTTCCAATGTGAGTTATTCTTAAGAAATTTAAACTTTCAACCTTTTGTTTTGTAACCTTACTATTGAAGCCCTTTTGCTATCTCTAGAGTTATGCTTTGTTGATATGTTCGATAATGTGTTTCAAGGTTGTTAAAGTGGCAGATTTTGGAGTTGCGCGTTTCCAGAACAATGGTGGGGTTATGACAGCAGAGACCGGAACATACCGATGGATGGCACCAGAGGTACAAGAAAACACATACATGTAGCTTGACTCGAGCATTTATTTTATGTCTCTTTGATTTTTTGAGTTATTGGTTTCCATAATACGAAAAGTTCTGTCTTTATATGCAACCTAGGCTCTTTCCGACTAGGAGTTTCTTACCATCTTTCATTATACAGGTTATAAACCATGAACCATATGACAAAAAAGCAGATGTGTTCAGTTTTGCCATTGTTCTTTGGGAGCTTGTTACAGCCAAGGTGATGTTAAATTTTTGTTTCTATAATCTTTTTAACTATTTCTGAAGAATTTTCAATAAACAAGTTCAAGGGCAAAGCTTAAAAGTATAGTACTACTACAAAATTAAAGGCTCAATAGAACAAAAACTTTACAAGTTATGGTCCACAAATATCACTTGTCTTTATTCATCCTTGCCTCCTTTTCGTTCGATTACAGGTACCTTATGATAACATGACTCCTCTACAAGCCGCCTTGGGAGTGAGACAGGTCCGTATCTACTTTCTGTGACACGCTATTGAATTGATCGAACATAGGAATATTGAATTCTTATACAACAATGGTCTAATCCTTAGGCTTTGATTCTAAGATGTGCAAAGTTCTGTATTGACTTTGTGTTTCTTATACACTTGCTAGGGTCTTCGACCAGAACTCCCGATAAATGCACACCCCACAATACTAAGCCTGATGCAGAGATGCTGGGAAGCCATTCCTAGCAAACGCCCTTCGTTCAGTGAGATCAGAAGTGAGATGGAGGCGCTCCAGCAAGAAGTAAATGTATGCGCTTATAAATTCATTCAACAAAACGACCTCATTGGCGAATAACGTGTTGCCAAATTTGCAGGATGCGCGAGATGCTGCACCCGATGGCTCCTGACATATATATCTACAATCGACACGGTTTGATACCTATCTAACGAGTAAGTGCTTCTTTAATTTTCCACACACTAAAGGTAAATGCCCCTGATATATATATTTACACATGGAACTGACTCTCTTTGGGAAAATCATAAGTATATTTGTAATATAAATCATAATAGTTGGTAGGATGCAGTTTTGGATAGGAAGCTAACACCAATTTCTCTACCTGTAAACAAAGTGGGTGTTTTCCACAGTTTGAGGAATGCAAATCTGTCACAATATAGATTTCACAAATATTATTCAAATTTATATTTGTTTTGTTTTATTGAATATGGTTTGTGTCCAATTTGAATGATGGATGAAACACCCCATATGAATGATTTATATATGGTGATTTTCTACTACTATAGAAAGAGAATAGCACATTCAATCTAATTTTGAAGGTTGAATTAGATCCAATCTTCGAGGTATTTAATACTGCTACTTACATTTTGATTTTTCCATTTGTTGCACAAGTTTAGATATATATTTATTTGAGAGCTTTACGAAGCATATTGTTGTGTTGTCAATTTCAGCGTCAGACGTCTATTGCAATTTTTTACTTGTCACAACAAAAGTGGATTTAAATAAACACGTAAAACGATTTAGTAAACACGTAAAACGATTATTGATTTAGAGTGGATTTAAAGTGGATTTTTATGCAAAGCTTTTTTGCTCAAAATTTTAAATATTTACCATACACATTATTGATTTAGTAAACACATGATGGCGTGCACGCATGCAATGATAAAATTCTCTTGGTATTTAAATTGAAGCTATAATTTCACCAATCACGTACAATCGCACGTTACCTTCGCTACTAGTGCAATAAAAATTAGTACTATAGGAATGCAACATCAACTATGTCCTTTTCAAGTAGTCAAACTTTCTAATTTCCCAAATGGTGAAGGCTTTACTCTTCAATGAAATGACACGAAATCAATAATTCATAATTCTAGTTTGGTTTAAAAATAATATATAAGGCCCACATTGAATATAAGGCAATTGGAAAAATTATTGGAATTTCAATATGTAAGGGTTGGCTTTGGACTAAAAATTTAACCATACGTCTTTGGTTTTATATAGACGAATAGGAAATTAAAGATGATTGCTGCTTTTTCTTCTTTACTTACCCCAAAATTTTCGATAGCGCACAAATGCAACCAAGTTGTTAGGAAATTTCTCCATTTTAATTAAAAAAATCTAAAACTATAATAAAACATTAACAAAATTAAATTAAAGAAGATATTGAAAAACGAATTAACACGTCTTCTCAATGAATTTTGTTTTGCAATTATATTATCCCAAATTTTTTAGATATATTTTTTAACTGCACATGTACTCTAACACATTTTTTATTTTTATTACCGAAATAATTATGAATGCATAGTTATAAGCACATACTCATTGTGTTATTTTAAAACTCGTTAGTCAATAATTATAAAATTGTTTTGTAATTGTAATATCCACGGCCTTTCTCTTTCTTGTAGAATAAGAATAACTTTATTTCAAAATAGTTAGTCAATAAAATTGACAATCCAAGGTTATACTACTATAAATTCAACACGGTTATATATGTATATTTATATATATTTGTTATTTAGTCTTTTTTTCCATGAACATTAATTGTCATGCAATAGGTCCACGTCTTATTCAACATACACTACAAATAGGGGTGGCAAATCGTGCGTGTCGGGTCGTTATCGTGTCGACATGATAACGACACGAACACGATAACAGCAAACACGAACACGACCCGTTAAGAAAACCTCAAACACGAACACGAACACGACACGAAATCCTCAGACACGAACACGACACGAACCCATTAACGACACGAACCAATTCGGGTCAACACGACACGATAACAACACGTACACGAGATGACACGATAACGACTCGATAACAACACGACCTAATAACGGTTAAACCTATTAAAAATGAAAATAATAAGAATTAATAATATTAAAATATTATTTGTTAACGGATAACACGAACACGACACGGACACGACACGAACACGTATTGTTAACGGATAACACGAACACGACACGAACACGACACGAAATTTTCGTGTCCTTAACGGGTCGACCCGATAAGGACACGAACCCAATAAGCTCTGACCCAAACCCATTATTTTCGTGCCGGTTCGTGTCGTGTTATCGTGTCGTGTCAAAAATTGCCAGCCCTAACTACAAATCATTGATTATGACTCAAATTAAATTGTTCTCTACTTTACATTTAGATACAACAAGTCTTTGCTTCTTCAATAGCGTAACGGTTTCAACATCACATTACTTCATACTGAGAGATCCAAGAATAGGCATGCACAACGGTTCGGAACCGCCGGTTCCGGTTCATGAACCGGCGGTTCACGGTTCAAGATAGGCATGAACCGGAACCGGCCCGCCAAGGGTCCCGGCGGTTCCGGTTCCGGTTCAAAAAAACCGATGGTTCAAGCGGCGGTTTAAAACCGCCGGTTTTCGGCATGAACCGGCGGTTCCGGACAGGTTCAGCGGTTCGGCAATTTTTTTTGCATTAATTTGATTTATTTATGTATGAAATGTGCGTAAATAAAATTCAAAAAAATACGATGAAAGTTGCAATTTTATTGAAATTACACATTTACAACAATTATAAATCGAAAAAACCTTGAAGTCTTGAAGTCTTAAACAAAAATTTAAATACAAACGAGACTACTAGTCAACAACAAAGCTAATTACAAATGATAAAAAGACGTAGAAGTTCATATAAAAAAACTTATAAGTATATATATACTCTTAATCGGCGAAGGAGATCTTTCTACATAACTAAATTAAGGACACCTTTAGCAATTCAACTTTAAATGTTGACTTTAGTCTAACAATCAACAATTAGAGTAGAATTGTCAAAAGTTTCCCTGATTTATCCGTATAGAGAAATCTACTTCATCGACTAGAGTATATACAAATACAATTATTTAATTGTATTTGCATATTTTTAAAGTAGGAACAAAAGAGAAAAAAAGAAATAAAGGAAAAAGGACTTGAACTCAACTTAAATTTAAAATTTAAGTTGAGTTGGCTACGTATCCCCAATGTTCATTTGCATTAGGGAATCAAAGCCCACGTAGTTCTCTTACCTTACTTACCTATTTGGCTTGGCCGGCGGCGGTTGACGGTTGGCCTACGATTCATCCCCGGTGAATTCATCTTGTGATCCCTCCTGACGATCATCCCAATCATTTTCTTGTTCTCTGACATCGGCTTTGGCCCAATCATCAAGTAACATCACGGCTTCCATAATTTTTGCCGAGAGCTTACTTCTTGATTCATCCAACACACGCGAGCCAACACTAAAAGCGGACTCGACGGCTACAGTGGAAGCCGGAACAGAGAAAATCTCCTTGGCCATTGACGCAAGGATGGGAAAATCTTTCTCGTGGGTTCCCTACCAATCGAGGACGTTGATTTAGGCGGGAGGAGTAGGACCTTCATCACCAAATGAAATGAGTGAATCGAAATATAAATCCAATTCACTTACCATACCTGAGGTCCTTCCGCCGGTGCTGTAGCTGTATAGGTCGGCTAGTTGGGACGCGGCGTCGGGGTCATCATAATCGGCTTGAAATGCAAAGCCATAGTTATGTTGTGGAGGAGGGGGGTCTTCTGACTTGGTGGGTGTTGTTATACTTGGTTTCATATTCGGTGTAGAGAGCGCGCAAGTTATACTTGAAGGTTTGTTGGACAATGGACCGGTCCGGGAGGGTTATTTGAAAGGTTTCTGAGAGGTCTACTCCAAATTCTTCACTGGTATCGGATTGGATTGCTTGAAGGGGGCCAAGATCAATTGAACTCAAATTGTTATAATAAAACTCCAAAATCCTAGAGGTACCGGCTAATTTCCATTTTGGATCCAATACCTTTGCAATAAAAAACACGGATGGAATCTCACTGAAATACTTGAGCCATTTTTCAATCATGTACTATAAGACACACATTAGCTCAGGGGAAGAGAAAGCATTTTTCATTGCAGTTTTAAAATCAAGGGATATGTACATGCAATGCTCTAAAACACGAACAACAGTGCAGTAATAAACACCCGACAATTCAACAGTGGCATTTTTAAAATCTTTAAACAATTTAAATAAAGCCACACTGTGTTCCCAACAACTATGCGAAAGATATAAATAATGAACGGGATAGGTTCTATAAAAATCACATAAAGCATCTTTATGTGTCAAAGTAGAATTCAGACAATCATATGTCGAATTCCATCTATGAGACACATCCATAGTAAAATTCGTATACCTGACATTCTTTTGATGGCAATATTTCTTCCATGCTTTGCCAATAGGTGGCTTTTGATGGATTAATCTAACTGCAGTTCTAATAGGAGAAACATGCTTTTGCCTTAATTCAAGCACATCTTGTACACATAACTTTAAAATATGACAAATGCATCGTTGATGAAAATACTTACCTCCAATTACCGGTGTACAAGCCGCAATCAAATAGCCAATACTTGCGGTGTTGGCAGTTGCATTATCAAAACCGATAGAAAATATCTTGTTGCATAATTGAAACTCATTAAAAACTTGTATAATCAAAGGAGCAATTTCGGGTGTAGTGTGTGGAGTTTCAAATTCTCTAAAACCTATTAAACGCCTGTTTAAAGTCCAACTATTGTCCACAAAGTGAACCGTAATGCCCATGTATGAATGACAGTTAAAACAATCCGTCCACACATCGGAGCAAATGTTCACTCTGTGGCCCAAGTTGACTAAATAACGTGATAATTCTACCTTTTTCTCCAAACATTGCCGAACGGTAGATCGTTGCACGGTCATTCTACCAATTCTCTTGATTGCTACGTTCAAACCACTTTGCATAGTAACCTCAAATTTTTGGTCATCATAAACGTTAAAAGGAAAGTGCTTCATTGCCGCCCATCGAGTCATAACATCAGAAAAAAAATTTTGATCATATTTAAATAGAGGCATACCTGACGAACCCGATCCGCCGGGTTGGAAGTTGAGTTGGGTTTGGGTAGAGGTAGTGCCGCATTCTACCGGATGCTTCGTCACCAAATGGCGCCGGAGGGTGCCATATCCTCCACCACTCGCAAATTTGTACACTTTATCGCAATAGTTGCAGTAAGCATGAAACGCCGATGTCTCTTCTTGAGAGGTCGGATCGTGGGGACTTGGAATCACCACCGTGACCTTCTTGTAGTGTTTGACAAAAATGTCAGATTTCAAAGCTTTTGCCGTGTTAGTGGGTGGAGGGGGAGGCATCTCTTCATTTCCGCCGGTGCTAGACGGAATACGAGAATGAGATCTATCCTCGTTGGTGTCCGAGTCCGACGATATAGCAACGTCGAGCTCGTCAGCTTGTTGGGAACCACCTCCCCTACCCCCACCTTGTTGCATTTCGGCGAGTAGCATGGCGGTCCTATGATCTTCTTATATCTACAAATATTATATAAGTTGAAGTTATAACTTATAAGTATGAACGCAAAAAAAATTTATGAACTCAATTTTATGAAATTATGAAATATGAATTGGAAAACTAATTTTTCATTACTTACTTGCATGCTTTCAGCCTGCACTCGGGAAACCTCTTCCATAATTTTTCGACTACTAGGTCGCCTTGATTTTGAGGGACGACTAGTACTTTGATCTTGGGCAATTCCCTTTCCCCGATCACCACGGCCCGATCCACCATGAGAAGAAGACATAGTGATAAATGAAAGTAGTATGGATGGAATATGTATGGAGTATAAGTGATGAATTACGAGCACAACAACAAATATAGTAGTAAGTAGAAACTAGTAAACAACTTGAGCAATTAGAGAGAATGAGGAGAGAATAGAGAAATTGAGATTGAGAAGAGAAATTCTTATTAACACAAGAATGGGGTGAGGAGAAATAAAGGGGAAGTGGGGTATTTATAGGAGTAAATTAGAAGAAATAAAAAAACAAATTTCAAATTTCGGCCGAACCGGCGGTTCAACCACAAAACCGACGGTTTAGTCCACGGTTTTATGACACAAAACTGCCGGTTTCTGACCATTTAGCATGCCTATGCGCCGCACCCTGGCCCTATCCCTGAAAAGTTCCCGGAATCGGCGGTTTTCGTCAGAAATCACCGGTTTTTCTGATCCCTACTCTGAAACCCTACGAACCTACCATGGAGTTAGCCGTTTGAACCGTTGAACCGGCGGTTCAAACCGCCGAACCGCCGGTTTTGAACCGCCTGTTCACGGTTCATGATTTCACCGACCCTGAACCGTCCTGCGTTAACCGGCAACTCGTCGGACGGTTCAAACCGCCGGTTCTGATTCATGAACCGGCGGGCCCGAACCAGCGGTTAACCGCCGGACCGGTTCGGTTTGTGCACGTTTATCCAAGAACAATTTTGGACCAAGTATCTCGAAAATAATGACTCTATTTTGCTATTTAATTTAGAACATTCACGGTTCAAGTTTCATTTTTTTGGTAAGTAGAATACAAAATCCACTAAATTATCACACTCAAATTTTATTACTTATAGTAACATAAAAGTCAGACCCTCATTACACTAATTTTTATACTTATTTTTTTATAAAATTAAACTATTTATTAAAATTCGCAATGAGTAAAAATAAGTCTTTAAATCATGGATGAATAGTACTATACATCACATCTGATATGAGAGCTCCATATTTTTTTACTTTTTGTATTTTGTCTAGTTTGTTATTATTTTACCATCTAATCCGTGTTTCTCCATAAACATATTTTACTGAGCATTTTTTGTTACAAAAAAGGGGTAGTAATTATAGTAGTATAATAATACAACTTTTACTTATTATTTAGTTTACAATGTCATTTTCAAATTTTGGATGTATAAAAAACAAGAACTTGGTTTACAATATTTTTTTTATTTATAGTTAAATTACAATTAACTGTTGAAAAAATATGTATATACGTAGAAGTTAAAACAATTGCAACGACATCGTTTAAAGTGGCCGAATCAGCTTTAATTTAATTGAAAATTGACCTATCGATCTTGTTATTACACTATTTATATACCAAAATGTTAAAACTCATGTTATAAACTAGACAACGCGCGCCTAAAAAATATTGTTATATTGAATTAGTCTTCAATATATACTGATATGATAATATTGAATATTCTACGATCCGAGTGGTATTGAAGATGTACAAGTGGATTTGCTCTAATTCAGAGGTAAATATTTCTTCTTTTTATCGTGTGACAAATTTCACCGGCTTTCGAGAATTGAATTATTTGTTATATTTTATAGTACTTTTGTCACCGGCAACTAAAAACAATACGCTATAAAAATTTGTAAATGAATTATTGTTCTAGAGGGCAAATAACACCCGTACATTTACATTATGCGTAATTAATCGTACTATTCTACAATATTCCCTAGCAAAAAGTATGCATGGATGGATTTTAATTAACCAAAAAAGCATGCATGGATGGATTTTAATTAACCAAAAATATGCCGCTAAATCTTGGCCCTATGATTAAGTGGTTTAATTGTCAATAATTAACTAAAAATATTGAAAGTCATTATTAATCAATTTTAGGTCATTTTTATAAAATTTGGGTTTGATGTCATTTTTAGATCATTTTAGGTCATCCTTTATTAAAATGACCTAATAATAAACGTACTAACAATGACCTAAAAATGTCCTACGTATGATTTTGTTCTGCGTTTTTGTATTAAGATATAGTTTTGTATAGATCAAAACCCTATACATATATAGTTCGGGAATAAAATTCCAAATTACATTTATGCTTAGTGAATTCATCTAAATTAACTAGGAACCCTTATCTAATTTATAAATTACATCGATGGTCCTTATTTTATAGGATAAAATAATTTTTTATATGAACCATAGCTAGAAAAAAAAAGATGACATGAAATTATATTTATTCAAGAATAAGATCGTGAAAAACATTACAATAACAAAAGCTCACACAAAAGAAACACCAATTACATGGAACACGTAAAATCACGCATATATGTTACCATGCAACAACACTACATATGAAATAAAAAGTGTCCCTTATTTTCACAAAACATATTAATTAAAATTCCAATGTATCTCCCTCACTGCCTAGTAGTGAGGCGGCGGTGGGGACTTGTACTTGTAAACGGGTGGTGGTGGTGGTGGAGGGGATTTGTATTTGTAAACCGGTGGTGGTGGTGGCGGAGGAGACTTGTAAACGTATGGTTTCTTCGGAGGTGGTGGAGGAGGAGGTGATTTGTACTCGTACTGCTTCTTTGGTGGTGGTGGAGGTGGTGGTGATTTGTATTCGTAGTGCTTTTTAGGAGGTGGAGGTGGTGGTGGTGATTTGTATTCGTATTGCTTTTTAGGAGGCGGTGGTGGCGGAGGGGATTTGTAGTAGTAGGGTTTCTTGGGAGGTGGCGGTGGAGGAGGTGATTTGTATACGTAGGGTTTCTTTGGCGGTGGTGGAGGTGGTGGTGATTTGTAGACATAGGGTTTCTTTGGAGGTGGCGGCGAGTATTTCTTCACCGGTGGCGGTGGAGAAGCATACTTATAATCATCGGCTGTGGTTTGGGAAGGGAAGCTAATTAGAGACACTAATACCACTAAAAGAGTGGTAATTAGTGAGACCATTCTCTTCTCCATTTTTGGTTGCAATGAAATTTAACTTAGATTTCACCTCTTTAAATAGATTTAGATTTTACCTCTTTAACTCAAGCCTACGTGAATAATTAATTGCCTAGATAACATACTTTTTTCAACATTTGGAAAAAAGTACTACATAATTTATGTTAATTAGGTGTTGAACGACTACTAGCAATCTATGGGTTTTTTCTCACACGCATCAAAATCAACCGGCAACTTTGTCAACAATTAGCAGTAATTGGAAATCTTGGGGTGGATCTTGATTAATTTGTCATCAAAAAACAGTAATTAATTATTTTTATTGGATAGAATTGAAATTATGCTAATCTTGAACTTCGCTCTTGAAATAAAAAATATATTTCCATTTGTGATTATTCATAAAAGTTAGTCGTATTTTATTTTTGTTAAAGTTTTTTTTAATGAAGTTAACTCTATCCCCGTTAATGATATTCCAATAATTTTTTATTTATATCTTTCTCCCATTGAACCAATTTTAAATTAAAGCATATGTTGTCAACAACTGACTATTGTATTTGACAAAATAAGTAATACTAGTAATAAATTGTTTACGTTGCATGCCTAGGTAACAAATTAAGCTTGGATTTTCGAATTTGATAAAAAAAATTATTGAAAGAAAAACTCAGCAAACTTAAGTAATTATTCATATAAAATCAATATTACTAATTAGTACATATGAACTTGAATTGATTATTCTATATGTAATAAAACTAATTATAGTTTTCGGTTTTCTTACTTGCCAGTTTTATAGTGTCGTCCACTTTCAAAATTGCTCGCAGTTGACAGAATAAGTAATATTAAAACTCAAAAGTTAAATATCAAACTTAAGTAATTAATCATGTAATTAAATTTAGTAAAACTAATTGTACCTATGAACTGTGAATCCAGTAGACTAATTGTTCAAATAATATTAAATATTATAAAATATTTATTTATGGATGAATACTGAATAGTACCGCTTGCAAGAAACTCGATTTTGTTACTTCTGCAGACTGCTTGTTATTGTGTCTCAAAATTGATATTTTAAAAAAAATTGATACTTTGACAAAACTACTAAATAATGTTCCTAGAAGATGATATTACTCAACTGCTTATATTGGATAATATTAAAAATAGTGTAGATTTTATTTTTTTTAATCTGTATTGTACAGTATAAACGTACCTGTACTGCTGGTGAGTTGAAGTCAACAAAGAATACCTAATCTCAGTAGAATAATTCAATTTGTTAAAGGTCCAGTCTACTTACGTACCTTTATTTTCTGTTATGTAATTTAATGCATTGTTATTTTCACTATACATATTTTTTTAATTTTAATTTTACTAATTCTTATCTCATCTAGAATATTTTTGTCGGTGCCGTCAAAGCTTGACTACGATAATTATACATCAAAATTTCTGAAATTTACTTTCATAAAGATAATTTATTTGAGAAGGTTCACAACTTGTACTCCTATGTTTTATATAGGAACAGTTTATATCGGAATTTTTATCAAAATTTATTGCGCTGAGACTGTCTGTCTGATTATTAATTATAGGTAGTAAAACTGGCTATATATTGGGATCAAGCTACATAAGTAGCATGAGCCAATCAGAAGCTAGTTGCCACAAAAAAATTTCTTCTCGATATAATCATCAATTGACACTTTCAATTTAATATAGTTGTCAATTGACACTTTCAGCAAGGTCACTTTTCTAATTGACAATTTCCTTAATTATATAGGTGCGCATTCTTTTAATTTATTTTGGGAAAAAGAGGGAAAATAAAACTCGCATAACTATTTAATTTGCGTTCCTCCTTTATTTTATCTCATCGTCTTTAAAAAAGAAATTTCATTGGTTTTTGTTTGATGTTTCTGATTTTCACTCCCATAAGAACAAATATATTTATTTATTTTGAACCAGAGAGAATCAAACTATATTTGTAGACGTTTTATTTCATTAATTTTATTCCAGGATTTTCATTCATTGGGAGAAAAAATATATCAAAAACATTATGTATTTGTTCTATTTACTTGTAGACGTCACCACGGTTCGGGAACCGGCGGTTCACGGTTCGGAACCGCCGGTTCCGATTCAAGAAAATCGTGAACCTGAACCAGCCCGTCCTAGGTCCGACGGTTCCGGTTCCTGAACCGTGAACCAGCGGTTCATCTCAACCGCCGGTTCCTATCCGGTTCCGGGCCGGTTCGTCCGGTTCGGCGGTTCATAGAATTTTTATTTTTTTATTAACATTGTAAATGTAATTTAAGTAAAAAATGTAAATATACTTGCATAAATAAAATTATAATGATGCGATGTACAAAAGCAATTTTATTGATACAAATTACAACTTAAAATTTACAAATTACAATTTAAAGATTATAAATTACAAAAGATTTAAAGTCTTGATCACAATTTACAAATTACATATTCGAAACAAATGGAAAAAAAAGAAATAAATGAAAATGACTCGAGCACAACTTAAATTTAAAATTTAAGTTGAGATGCCTACATATCCTCAATGCCCAATTGCATTTTGGAATCAAAGTCCAAGTAGTTCTCTTACCTTGCTTACCTATTTGGCTTGATAAGAGGAATTGGCCTACTCTTCTTCGCCAGGGAAGTAGTCTTGGTCGGGTTGTACTACTTGATTGTCCCAATCTACTAAAAGTATTTTATGTACCCAAACTTGCAAAGTATAGTTTTATGTACCATACCGCCATATGTATTTAATACTTGCAATGTTATGTACCCAAACTTGCAAAAACGTTGTACATCTAAGACCATTTTAAGGTTAAAGTATGTGAGAAATAATTTGGTGATGTTAGAACTATTTTAAAATTATATCATAATTATTTTTATTTTGATTTTGAATGTCATTGGAATCATTTTATGTAATAATTAATGTATAGAAGAATCTTAAATTTTGTGACAATAATGAAAAATAGACATTTTGCATAGTCAATATCAACAAAAAGTAAAACATTAAATGATAAGTTATAGTTATTTTTTGTGTAAATAGACTGATTTGTATTTAATAAAATTGTACAAATAAATATTATTTTAGACAAAAATAAAATAAAATGACAACTAGAATTTAAAATCATTAAACTATTTAATATTATTTTTTTATAAAATATATATATATAAAGAATAAGTAATGTTTATAAAAGTTGTCGGAACCGCCGAACCAGCGGTTCGGAACCGCCGGTTACGGTTTGCCAAAATTTGGAACCTGAACCGGCCCGGGGGAACCGGCGGTTCCGGTCACGGTTCGAACCGTCGCCGACGGTTCCGGTTCCGGTTCGGTTCGGGGACCTCTATTTACTTGTATTCATATAAAGTAATTGAAGCTTTGTGAATGTGAAATCTTTCAAATAGATAGATCAGTGAAAAATGAAATATGAAGAGTTAGATAGAAATGTAAAGTTACCAATTACACACACCTATACCCACACAATGACATCCAATCCACTCCTTGTAGATTTTAATGATCAAAGAGCTAAAAATGTTTCAACAGAAGAAAATTATCTTGGAGGAAAACACTTTAATGATTTTTTTTAAAGAGGCTGGGTGAACTGCGCTCTCTGTCCTTTTAGATAGACATTGAAGAATCCAATAATAACTAGTTTGATATTTATATTTTATACTCCTATTTTATACATTAGATTTAATATACTAATTTTCAGTCAATAATTTCCCACCGTTAGTTTCCATATCCTCCAATTTATCTATCATCTTGTTTTATTTATCCAATTGATATTTCATTATTGTCGTACTTTTGGGAAATATCTTTATCTATTTTCTTTGAAAACAATAATCCAAGCTAATCATTAAATTTTTTTATTTTGTATTTACATGTCGTCTTACATCATTTGATAGTATTATATTTATAACTAGATCTCACATTTAACACATACTACTATCATTTATATTTGTTATAAAACTAGTAATATATAAAAGTGATAGAACGTATTAGTCTATTAATTTTTTGCTAACTATTCTTCATATTTCACATAGCATGTATCGATTTCAAATCCGTCACTTAATGAGAGGAAGTAATTTATACATTTGTTTATCTCCTATTGTAAATAATCCCTTAGAGCATCTCCAATAACCGGCGTCACCACCGCGACGCCGATTTTTCGCCCACGCCGGTTTGACGCCGAACCATTGGAACCGGCGTGGGCGAAATCGGCGTCAAAATCGGCGTCGCCATGCCGATTCCCGCGCTGACGCCGGTTCCGACGCCGATCCTCACGGGCGCCATTGTGCGTCCCGGATCGGCGCCAAACCGGCGTCAGATTTAAATTTTTTTTTTGTTTTTCGAAAACACTATATATACGCGCGTTGAACCTCATTTTCATTCGCACCACTTGTTTTAACGAGTACTCTCTCTCTACCTTACTTTCTGTACAAGATCAATAACGAGCAATGGAGAACAACTACGAAGGTACTCCAGTTAATCCCGGGGGATGGTCTCAGACTCCCCCACCTCCCGGTGTAGGGTCTCAGACGCCTCCGACTCCCGGGGCAGGGTCCCATACTTCCCCGGCTCCTGGGGGAGGTGGTTGGCCTCCGATGAGCGGGTACTACAACATGTACCCGTGGCAGCATATGATTCCGGGGTGGGCACCCGGCATGCCGCCCCCTATGCAGATGATGCCGGGGTGGGCACCCGGCATGCAGCCACCGGCGCAACAGATGATTCCCCCGGCGCAGGGGATGCACGGGGGGGACAACGCTTATCGGCCGACTTTTGATTTTTCCACCGGTTCTTCGCACACATCGACCCCAACGGATGCACAGTATACGGAGACCTTCTCCTTAGCGGACTTGGGTTTTGATATTAACGAGGTTTCGGAAACTTTCATTCAAAGCCAGGGAGTAGGGCGGGATAAGAAGAAGGGCAAGGCGAAGAAGGTCGGCGAGTCGTCGCAGCCCCAAGCCGAAATCCGGGGCCGGAGGAAGTGGACAGACGCGGAGAACGTTGCGGTTGCCAAGGCGTGGGTGAGTGTCTGTGACGATCCTCTGGTTTCGAACAACCAGAGGATCGTCAACTTGTGGGCCAAGATAGCCGCAGCCTACAGGGCATTTTGCCCTGAAGGGAGACCGTGCACCGGGGAGGAGGTCCGGAAGTGCTGGGACCGAATCAGGGCTGGCGTCTCTCGATTTTCGGGTTTGTACGCCAACGCCCTCCGCATGCAGACCAGTGGCCAAACAGAGGAAGACTGCAGGAGGATTGCGGAGAGAGCCTACCCCGATCCGGATAAGAAGTACTATGAGTTCACCTACTGGAACTGCTACGTTGTGCTCAACGAGTCGGAGAAATTCCGGGCAGGCGTCGACGCTGGCTGGCCGAAGAGGCAGAGACTGAACTATACCGGAGATTATAGCGGCAGCAGCGGTGGTTCGTCAGACCTCCCTGAGACGGCCCAGGAGGTCCCGACTCCTCGGTCGTTCGGTCGCCGACCTCGCCCGGTTGGGCAAAGGCGGGCGCAGCAGGTTGCGAGGGGGGGCACCCCGAGTTCCCAGGACGTCCATTCGGCATCCCCCCTCGGCAGGTCTACCGAGGAGCTCAAATTCTTCGCGCGCCAACAAACGCCCGCTCAAATGGTGAAGGCCTTAGCCGACTTCCAAGCGGCGGTGGACCCCGAGGTGAAGGATTTTCTTCGTGTATTGCTCCAGAGCCAGCGTGAAGAATTGGAGGCGATGAGGAGGGACACCGGCGGGAATAGCCGCGGCGTAGGTGGCGACGGAGGCGGCGGCGACGACGGTGAAGAAGCGCTGGGCGACGACGGAGACGAGGACGACGGCGATGAGTGATTTTGTTTTACTTTTTTAAATTAATGTACTTTTAAATTTTTGTACTTTTTTTATATTATTGTACTTTTTTTTAAAATTAATGTACTTTTTAATATTATTATTCGAATTTTCCGTATTTGTCTCGTAAATTAAATTCCGTATGTTGATACAAGTGTAAATTAAATTATATAATTGTTATTAGTGATGTGGATAGGTAGTGTGAAGGCTATGTGAGGGCTATTTGATGTCCAGTTGATGTGGCAGGAGAATTGTAGTGCTGATGATGTGGCAGTGTGAAGGCTATTTGATGGCTATTTGACGTCCAGTCCTACTGGAGATGCTTATTTAGCCACAATTTTGTTTTCCATGATGACCAAGGAGGGGACTGCTCTTCTGTCAGGAAATTATATTGTTTCTACGTGCTTCTGTATTCAATACAAGTGGACTGATTAATTAAAAGAATAAATCAAACGTTGACGATGTGTTCATTAACAAGCCATGATACCATGCCAATAATAATGATAATATTGAGCCGGCTTGCAAACAAGCCACTTGAACCAAAATTTAATAAAAATTCTAGTGTATTTAAAGAAGCTTTTCAATTAAACCAGTTTAATCTATTTATCATTTTTTAAAAATAATAGTTTTTCAAATATATATAAAATAAAAAATTCATGTAAATTAGATTTAAGATTTATTAATTAATCTCAGTGGACTAAGTTATAGACAAAATTTGAAGTTCTTATTATTTTATCGTTCCTATTATTATCTGTATAACTTTTTCTTTGATGATAGTATATATATATATCTAAGCTGTAAAGCACTAAAATCAGAAGAAAAGGCCGCATAATTTTGAAAATTGCGAAATAACTTTATACTAGCTCGTCTTCCACCGCTAAATCTATAATTCTAAATTTTAATGTCTAATATTTCATCATAACTTAGCTTCGTATATTTATGGATTAGCCTTAAAATTAGTAAATAAGTATATTTTCATTAACTTTCACCTGATCATATATATAATTGATTTAATATAGAGAGAGAGAGACAGAATTGAGAAAAGTAGAAAAGGAACACCTTTAGAATTGAACAATATAGAAAATATGAAATTACAGAAAGATGGGAACATTTTGCACTAAACATCAAACAAACACACAAAATAAAATATGGAAAGAGCGTCTGCCTTTGGCTTATTGCTAATAATATAATTTTCCTCATTTAATTTATCTTCTCTTCATGCATGGATCCATCTCTTTCGGCCACAGCCACGTTGTCTTTTTCAGACATTCCCATTTCCTGCATAGGTAATAAATTCATCCTTTCTTAAAATATCAGCTTTTTAAAAAAATAGTAGTACTACTATATAATCTTAATTTATGGTAAAAGCTACTTACATTGAAAATTCGTTGATCAGTAGTGGTGAGGAGGAGGTGGAGAAGAGTAGTAGTATGGCTTGTGCTCCGGCGGCGGAGGAGATTTGTACTTGTAGACGGGGGTTGGCGGTGGTGGTGACTTGTATTTGTACACCGGAGTTGGTGGTGGAGGGGATTTGTACTTGTAAACTGGAGTTGGTGGAGGAGGGGACTTGTACTTGTACACCGGAGTGGGTGGTGGTGGTGACTTGTACTTGTAGACGGGTGTTGGTGGAGGAGGAGACTTGTACTTGTACACAGGGGTTGGGGGTGGGGGTGACTTGTACTTGTAGACGGGTGTTGGTGGCGGAGGGGACTTGTACTTGTACACCGGAGTGGGTGGTGGTGGTGATTTGTACTTGTAGACTGGAGTTGGGGGAGGAGGGGACTTGTAAACATACGGGTGCTTAGGTGGTGGTGGAGAGTTGTATTTGTACACGGGCGTTGGTGGTGGTGGTGACTTGTATTTGTACACCGGTGTTGGTGGGGGAGGAGATTTGTACTTGTACACGGGTGTTGGTGGTGGTGGTGACTTGTACACGTACGGGTGCTTAGGTGGTGGTGGGGATGAGTAGTGGTACGGTGGTGAGGGGGAGTGCACTGGCGGCGGTGGGGACGAGTAGTGGTAAGGTGGTGGGGGAGAGTGCACCGGCGGTGGAGGGGATGAGTAGTGGTATGGTGGTGGAGGAGAAGTGTAGTAGTAGTTAGCATTGGCTATTGCCGGCAAGAAGATGGCAAGAGCTGCCACCACCAAAGTGGTGGTAAGAGAAGAAGCCATTTTTGCTTTTGTTCCCATATTTAGGGTTTTGGAGTTTGTTGGTGTTCTACTTCACCACTTCCACCCCTTTTTATAGCTTCGGTTTAACCATACTTTTATTAGGTGAATCGTGAAAATTTGTGTGACACTTTATTTAATTGTTTAAGTTTCTTGATTGGTTGTCGATAAATTATTTTATAAATTGACTAGGAATAGTTTATGAAAGTTGCTAGCGTTTGTTTGTTTGTTTGTTAGTGACATTTCCAATAGTTCACACGGAAAAGTCTTCACAGTCTTCTTTTTATACATATATACTCTTATCACTTATTCTATTTCATTTTCATTACTATGGATATACAAATATGTACTACTATATTATGATATTAGAAAATTGAAAGGAAATTTGGCTGAAGTAATATTTAACTAAATATATGGGGAGGGGGACCAAATTGCCAGTGGGTCATGTGCTATTCATCCTTGCAGGAATTTTCTCCATGGAATAATGAAAAAAAAAATTTAAATTTAAACAGCTTTGTACTTCCAATATTTTAATATCAATATTGATTAGCGGAATAATCCATTTCGGGATTATTCTCAAAATCATCCTTGTTTAAAAGATATGTATATTGCTAATTATAACCCTATAGTAATTTTTAGTATTGTCATAACGCAATCAATACACTATAATCTATATATTGACTTAAATTGATCATATATAGATGACTTGGAATATCAAAGAGCAAACGTGTTTTTCTTGAATTTCTAGTGTAAGTGGTTTTTCTACAATTAACTAAAACAAGCTTTTACATTTCAAGAATTAGTTCAAGTTAATATTAGAATTATGTCGTCTTTTAGAATCTATTATCAGATAAAGTGAAAGTGATTCGCTTTTTCTTTTGATATAAATATACGATTTGTCTCCTTTTTTGTGGCCAAACATAATGTACTATATACATGAAAAAAATTGGTCTTGTTTACATGTCCGCGTTATTCTTTTCATATTTCTTTTAATACATTTATTGAGTTATTGGTATTAATTATTTTCCGCATGTGATCTACATAAACGTGGAAACAACGCGATCAAAATAAAATCACTTATTTCAAATTTATATATGCAATAATTGTTCGAGCATTATATCATACGTACTAGTACTAGTTTGGTTTCAAACCTTCATTTTTAGTTTATGAATCTTATGGTCGAAATTGAGAATGTGTTTGCAAAAAAATTTAATTTAAGAAAAGGTTGTGCTTAGTGATTAAATAAGGTGGGGATGGCTTTTCTAAATTTGGGGTGATGCGACGGGAAAAAAAATAGTGTTTATAGTTTCCTTACTATTATATGAGGCTTAAAACTCTAAAATAAATGAAAATAATAAAATGGAAATATGAAATAAAAAGATTTTAAAATACTATAACAAAATTCGAAAAACAGTAAAATGACGTTTTCAGAGTGTTCAGTTCTACTCTTGAATAATTGGGATGCTTAGAATCTTGAATGGCGGTTAATATATTTTTTTATTTTTTAAAAAAAAGAGGATCGACGATGGTTCCCCATCTACCCCCGAAGTGACTCGGACCCCTCCGACCGTTGCGTCTTACCACCGAGCTGCGCTTCGTTGCCAAGGGTGGGAACCAACGGGTCCACCTACCTTCCCCTAGCACGGGTCCAGCTTTTTCCTTCCCCTAGCACGTGTCTAGGCCACCAGCCTCCCCGATACCTGGGTCCAGATCACTCCCCCGATGCCTGGGTTCAGGCCAGTGAATCCATAAGCCCCGGGGGAAATTAATCCCCAAGATGGGCCACGGGTCTAGGCCACCAGCCTCCCCGATACCTGGGTCCAGATCACTCCCCCGATGCCTGGGTTCAGGCCAGTGAATCCATAAGCCCCAGGGGAAATTAATCCCCAAGATGGGCCTCCCAAGGGTCGAACACGTGACCTCCAGGATGGCGCGGTATCCTTGCCTCCCTCCTCAACCACTTGAGCTAGGGGGCTTGGATTGAAGGGCGGTTAATATTATATTCTCACACTTTCATGTAACGTTCGATTTACTAAGATATATGGCTATTGAATGTTGATATCATTACAAAGATTAGGTGTATATATACCTAATCAAATTAAGCCTTCTCACTCCCACAATAAAGTAATAATAAGGTCAAAGCTTGATTAATAAACTACGCTTACAATAATAACCGTACATATCCCATGCTTGACTAATTAATCATAAATTAGTAGAATAGCGTTTGAAAATTTATTGAACGTTCTACTACAGTTTATATTACTGATTGGTAATTAGTCTTCATTGTGAAAGTATTTTGACTGTGACGCATATTTGGAATTGATGTGTGAAATTTCCACCTATGACAAAACTAATTACTACTATGATATGCTAGCTAATTAGTTGTGGATTAAATAAAAAAGGTGATGTATGGAATGACGTTGAAAGCAGCCATTTATTTCTAATTGGAAAAATAAAAACGATAATAGATTAGAAAAAACAGTTTCACTTAAAACAACAAATTTAATCGACAGATTATTTGACGATAGATCGCAAAATCATAAACATTAGCGTTCGTCGAAGATCTGTCAGAAAGTTAACCAAAAGACAATCTGTCTGACACTGAGAAATGTACTCATGATTGAATGGTTGAAAAAAGACATGGAAGAAGATTCGTGTGTTAGGTTCTAATTTACGAAATAAATGGTGTAATTGTGTTTTTAAATGGAATATTTGCACGTTCATCCAAAAACATCATTTTTTAAACATGAATACATTCAATAGTCAATGCTTATTAGATAATGTGTGCACGTTAAATTTAATTTTATGAGACCAAGATATTTTTTATTAAATGCCAAAACCCAAAATCCTATGAAGAGGGTGTGTGAGTTGTAAAAAAATATTTTCATACTATTCTGTAAAAGAATTAGGCTACTTAGGCCATCTCCAATTATTTATGCTAAATCCAAACTCTTTTTTTTTTTATTATAAGTCACAACAAAAAGTAGTTTTACTCAAATCATTTATACCATATTTAAAATTTACACCATTTTTTAGTATTTGTCTCACAACAAATTTTTGCAGTAACACCAAATATGGTGTTATTTCATTGAAAAACCTCAAAATGGGTTTAAGTTTGGCGTATGATTGGAAAAATTGTCTACACCGTAAATGAGTTTCGGTGTATGATTGGAGATGGTCTTAGTAAGTTTATATAGATTTATAATTTGTGCCTTCACCTTTATTGTGTAGGGTCCGTAGATGGTCTAATTAATTTGAGAAGTTTGTCTTAATTTGAAAAGATTTATGTAATTATGCTTGTGTAATTATTTATTTCTAGTCATTTGTTGATATCATACAGAATATACAAATTTCATACTGCATAGTGTTTGTTTTTTAATATGATACTCCCATAGTTATACGTTAATAGAAGCGTTTCATTTTCTGCGCTCATTCTAATACAATAAATATAGCGAGCATAGTAATAGTACAAAAGCAATTACTTCACCTTACATAATTCTCTGTCTGCATAATAAAAATGGGAAACTTAAACTCAAAATATTTCGTTTAGTAAACTCATACTCTACCAAATTACCAATAATACTCAATAATCATAATGTTTTTTCAAATTTTAATTCGATTGTACACATAACACACACCAAAATCGGATTCGCACATGCTAAATGTACTATACATAGATGATATATAAATCTCATGTGAATAGAGGGGGTTTGCTCTTAAGCCATTATTTTTGACCAATTTTAATAGTATTCATTTCACTTCAAAAACTACTAATTAACTAGCTGTTCATTGTGACTGATTGTTTTATCATTGGAATTTACAATTATTATAATTGAATTTGATTTCTGCATTGGTTGATTACATTAATTACACTTGATTTTGTTCCAGTTTCTTTGCTTTGATCCAACAAAAATATCAGTCTACATTCATTCTTAAAAATAATCTCAACATAACATAAATCAAAACAATTAAGTAGTACAAGTGCAACATAATAAAAATGTAATTAGCAGCGTATGGCTGAAGATTACTACTCCCTCCGTTCCATAGTAAGAGCATCCACAATAGCGCCTAGCGCACCGCCTAGCCGAGCGCCGGCGCTAGGCGGTGCGCTAGGCGGTCTATTGCAGCCGCCCAGCGATTTTCGCGAAAAAAAACCGCCTAGCGCTCGGCGGTTCCGTGGCGCTGGTGCGCTAGGCGATCCGCTAGGCGCTATTGCAGCGTTCGGATCACCTAGCGCACCGCCTAGCGCGAATTTTTAATTTTTTTTGTTTCCGAAACACTATATATACGCGACTTGCCCGACATTTTCATTCGCACCACTTGTATTAACGAGTACTCTCTCTATCTTAATTTCTGTACAATATCAACACCTAGAAATGAATAACGCCGGTGGTAGTGGTGGGAGTGGTGGGGATGCTGAGGCGTACGAGCGTATAATGAACGAAACGCTAGAGACCTATACGAACCGTGAGATTGATCAATGGATGCAGAGGGCCTTGCGGCCGGCGGTACCTCGACCTCGACCAGTGGTACACCGCCGAGCGGTGATTGATCGTGATCACGTAGCTGCACATCAGCGCCTATACGAAGACTACTTCGCACAGGAGCCGCGGTTCAACGCCAACCTTTTCAGGCGCCGTTTTAGGATGCGCAGGTCCCTGTTTATGCGCATTGTTAACGGATTGGAGCAACGATATCTGTATTTCCGCTTTAGGCACGATGCGTCTGGCAGACCCGGCCACACTC
Source organism: Salvia splendens (assembly GCF_004379255.2). Classification (NCBI taxonomy): domain Eukaryota; kingdom Viridiplantae; phylum Streptophyta; class Magnoliopsida; order Lamiales; family Lamiaceae; genus Salvia; species Salvia splendens. The sequence continues at coordinate 6,360,122 of NC_056033.1, read as the reverse complement.
CTATTCAAAAGTGCACTGCGGCAATCCGGCAGTTGGCCTACGGAGGCGCTGCAGACATGTGGGACGAGTACCTCCACATCAGTGAGACGACTGCCCTGGAGTGTATGAAGTATTTCTGTCAGGGCGTGATTGAAATATTCGGTGATCAGTACCTTCGAAGCCCTACCCCCGATGACTGCCGGAATCTGCTGCGGATGCACGGGGAACAGCATGGGTTCCCAAGGATGTTAGGCAGCATAGATTGTATGCATTGGGAGTGGAAGAACTGCCCCGCCGCCCTGGAAGGGGATGTACACTGCCGGCTACAAGGGAAAGAATCCCACGATGATCCTCGAGGCCGTAGCTGATTACCGGCTGTGGATTTGGCATGCGTATTTTGGGATAGCCGGTTCGAACAACGACCACAACGTCCTCAACTCGTCGCCACTTTTCAACGAGCAGTGTCAGGGTGTCGGTCCGGCCATCAGTTTTGTCGCCAACGGCAACCGACATGATATGGGCTACTACTTGGCGGATGGGATATACCCTAGGTGGCCCGTCTTTGTGAAGACGATCCGATGCGCATCAGATGAGCAGAAGGCCTACTTTGCGGCACGGAAGGAGTCGGCGCGCAAGGACGTGGAGCGCGCATTTGGTGTGCTCCAGTCTCGATGGGCGGCAGTTAAGGGGCCAACGCATTTGTGGCATGTCGACTGCATTGCAGATATAATGTACGTCTGTATCATCATGCACAACATGATTGTCGAAGATGAAGGTGGACAACTGACTGATTGGGCCAACGATGATAATGAAGCCGGTCCAAGCCACGGCGTGGCCGCCCCCAACGTACGGAGTGGGGTACCTCACGATGAAGACGGTCGCCTCCAAGCACATGCCGACATGCGCCAAACGGAGGCTCATATTCGACTCCAAAATGATTTAATTGAAGAGTTATGGGCGCGGAGGACTGCACAGCAGTAGTTTTTTTTGTTAATTATGTAATTTTTTTTAATTAATGTACTTTTAAATTTTTAATAATATTATTGAATTTTCTCGTATATGTATCGTAAATTAAATTGCGTATTTTGTGTGATTGTTAATTATTTATTTTATATAATTTTGAGTGATGTGGCTGGGCTATTTATGATGTGGCTAGGCTATGACTGAGCTATTTATGATGTGGCAGGAGGATTTTTAGTGTTGATGATGTGGCAGGAGGAGTTTGTGGCTAGGCTATTGTTGGGCTATTCCTATTGTGGATGGCCTAATGGAGACGTTTTTTTCGGTACGGAGATTAAGAAAATTGTGTTAGGTGAGTTAAGTAAAAGGATAATAAAGTGGAAAATGAAAAAGGTAGAGATATGAAGAGAGAGTAAATGTCTCTATTACTATGGAACGTACCAAAATGATAAAATGACTGTATTACTATGAAACGTATCAAAATGACAAAATGTCTCTATTACTATGGAACGGAAGGAGTACTATAATTGATTAGTTAATATTAGATGAAAGCGGAAGATCCAAACGTCGACTTTTTAGCAGTATATGTGTATGTAGAGCTGTAATTAAGACAAGATATGAAAATATTAAAGTAATTAAGCATTAATCACTTTTAGATTGATTAACACGAAATTTAATTTCCTCCGTTTGACAAAATAAAGCATCCATTGATTCTTGTACAAGTAATAAAGCATCATGCCATCATCGACCGACAGGCTCTTCAGAAGATTCACAAAGGAAATCATATTTTTAGATTCTGCATTCTTTTTTACTCCTATTTGATATTGGATCCAATAAAACTTTTAAATATGAAATTAAAAATTTCTTAAATTTTTATATGAACATGATGGGTATATTTTACTTGCCTCATTGCGCTTGTATTGTTGTCACTCCACTTGAATCCATATTGACAACTATTTGTTAAATTTTAGTCAAATTCTAATTAGATAATGAAATTTGGTAAAATTCTCCTCATATCATGTACTAGTACGTTTAAAAAATTGAATTGTAAATGATGAATTAGTGACAAAATTATTCTACTCTCCCACAACTATTTACGAGAAAATGCGCATGTGTACAATTTTGGCGGAATAGAGGTACAAATATGTATAAATGTCACAATGTGGATAACTAAACGGCATTATAAAATAAAAATTAGTATTCATTTCATTCCCTCTAGTTGAGTTATTTTTCAGTTTGGGAGGTTTTCTAGCTCATAGTTGTGTAACTTATAGTATATATAGTAATAATAAACACTTTTTCTTACTCTTATTTTACTCTTTTTTACTTTATTCTCTCTAATTTATTAACTTTTTACTTTATTCTCTCAACTTTTTTTTCTCTCTTACTTTTTTATTTATCTATTTAACACATTAACTATCATTTTTCTAAATTATGTGCTAAAAAGTTCCACCACAATTTTGAGGGAACGAAGAAGTAATAAATAAATTAATTTCTCCACACTCTAACCTATACGTTGTCGGTTGTCTCCTCCATGTTGCTACCTACCCACCGCTTTCATGATTTTTTTTTTCATCAACGCAACTTCAATTTTCTTAGATTTGGATGAAGGAAAATTGCAAATTTTTAAAAGTTCAAATCCATCATTTAAATTATCAAAAATTTTAAAATAATTGTAATTTTGCATATACTAACTCAATTTTAATAAAATAAGCGTTAGATTGCCTTAAAAAATATTTATATTTCTAGATGCAAGGATAAAAACTATGGAAGCCCTAAAGCCGTAATTGACTATTTAGGGTAAGTTAGGCTAATGTTTAATTAGAGATATCATAACTTTATACGATAAATTAAATTGAAATTGCAAAAGTTGAAAGAGAAAGAAAAGGATGGATGATCCACCAAATCCACTTTTTTCACGAATTCATGAAGTGATTTCACACGTACTCCATTTTTTGTAATTTTAAAGTAGTACAATTTAATGAAGGGAGAGTACTCGTAAATTTTTTTCAAAAATTTAAAATTGATCATGATAATGATGAGTACTTTAGCGAGTAATGATTTTATGTCGAATAAAAAATGATTTTTCACATTAAATCACTAAAATCTGTACATCATTAAGAATTACAAGTTGAAGATCATTACAATATATTTAAGACAAATTATGTAAGATGTGTGCCAAGTAGTAGACAGTATGTATATTGCCCAAAAATCGTCCAAGTTCAATCATTTTTTTATCAATCTAATAATTTAAAAAGATAGTAGTCAACTATATCATAATTTTTACCTTTTTCCCAATTTTTAAATAATATTGTTTAAATAGCTGAGCATTTTATCTAATAGACTTATTTTTCACTTATCACACCATACATAATTCCTCCATATCCAAGATTAGAAGACATTTAAGAAAAAAGTATCAAAATTATGATATAATCAATCATTGTAGAAACTTATGAAATTGATCAAATATTGAAAAACTTGCTGATTTTTCTGACAAATTGCCTAAATATTATTTACGACATTAGAATGGTAAGTCTAAAATTATAAGCTTTCCAAACACTAATTAATTTTCTTTTACTAAATCGAAACCAATAAGTAGTACAAATGTACGTAGTATTGATGAGATGGTTGTCCTCTTAATTACCATTTGTTAATCCACCGTCATTCAGTTCACTTATTTCACAAGTTAAAGAATTAATTAAAGACTTCTCTAACAAACATGACGATATTAGTAGTAAATAATTGCAAGTATTCGAGTTGTTCTAGCATAACTGGGCGATGATCAACTTAATCATGGAGATGGAATATTACTGTTTAATGGTAATTTTATAATATAAATTGCGGAAAATTGGTCGATATTAAGAGCGACCAAATTCAAGGTTTGTTAGGTGCAAAAAAGGAGCTATCATCAATGATGTAGTGTCTTTCTCTACATAATTCAACTAATTTACATATTTAAATAGCTAATTCACTTATTATCAAGATTATATTTAAAATTCGAATTATAAGGAGTCTTTATTAATTCAACTACGCGTGCATTCCTTTGTATAAATTTTTTTTTTCACATATTGCTACCATATAAGTCGAGATTAAGGGCATCCGCGTCACGCCTCCTTGAACGTTATGCTAGTCGAACGCATTGCAAGCTCTTGGGGGATGCGCGGGCACTCGGGCATCACTAGTGTAATTAATAAAAATTTTAAAAATGAGATCGGTAAATGAAAACACCATTATCATGAAAAATTGATCCGTGAACATATGCATTATTATCTCTACTTTAATTAGTATTTTTTCTATTTTATGTATCTCACAATAAAATAAAACTACATAAAATCTTGTACTAAATAGAATATGTTTCATTTAAAGTGGGATATAGAAGTATAGTATTATTTTAATGTAATAGACCATCATTTTCAATCGAGTATTAAGTATTTTCGTCTCGTTTAGCAGCCTGGAAATTTTCATTGACCTTAAGGTTTAACTAATTTTGTCACATTTATTTATATCGGCGAAACAAAAAAGAAAATAGAGGTAAGTATATTTTCTTTTTTATTGAATATAGTTGCTCACAGTGGTTTCCACGTACTCCAGGAAAATAGACAGATTTTATATTTTTGTCACTGAATATGATATGTTGCATTTAAAGATGGAAAGATAATGTCTAATTATTGTTGCATATGCGTTGAAGATACCTAATTTTTTTTTAATATGATTGATTAATATCATGTGGGGCTTATGATGAGACTTTAATTTGTTATTAACTTTATTAATTATATATTAAAGAGGTTTTAATTGTTGTGTAATTTATAAAATTAATGTTGTTAATATTATTTTTATTTTTTATTTGGCTCAAACTAAATATTTAAAACAAAAACAAATAGTATCAAATAGTATTAATCTATAATTATATATATACGGAGTATTATAGAAAATTAATTTTTTTTCTCGTCCAAATAAGTTATACTCACCGTAGAATGTTTGTAATTTACTTTTTCTCCACAATCGCTAATATCCCTTTATATGTTTGAGACTCATCATAATTTCAGAAGCATCTATTGAAAAAATTATACTAGTAGTAATAGCATCTCCAATGGCGGCGAGCGGGCCGGCTAGCCGATTTTCGGCGCTCGCCGGTCCGCTCGCCGAACCATTGGAACCGGCGAGTGCCATTTCGGCGAAAAAATCGGCTAGCGCTCGCCGGTCCGCTCGCCGCCATTGCAGGCTCAGGACCGGCGAGCGTTCGGAGAGCGAATTAATTTTTTTTTAAAAAAAATTGAAACACTATTTATACGTGATTTGCACGTCATTTTCATTTACACCACTTGTTTTAACGGGTACTCTCTCTATCTTAATTTTTAAATTAATGTATTTTTTTAATGTAATTTTTTTTAAATTAATGTATTTTTTTATTGTACTTTTTTTTAATTTAAATAATATTATTGAATTTTCCCGTATCTGTGTCGTACATTTAATTCCGTATTTTGTGTGATTGTCAATTATTTGTTTTATATAATTAGGGGTGATGTAGCTAGGCTATTGCTGGGCTATTTGCTTGTTCTGATGATGTGACAAGAGGATTTTTAGTATTGATGATGTGGCAGGAGGAGTTTGTGGTTGTGCTATTGCTGAGCTATTGCTGGGCGAAAGACACTAGAGATGCCCTAATGAATTATTATGAACTTTTTGATGGTCAAAACAATGGAAGAAAAGAAATCTCTAGATTTTACCTCTAACTTTACACATTGGAAAAGTAACAAAGCGCCTTACTTTTTTTATTTTTCTGCATGCAGATTAATTAGAATAATTGTGTACTACTTAAGACCTTCAAAGTCTAAACTGTTTCTGATTGATTGACGACGAGTACATGATAATTTTCAATAATAATTAAGAAATGATAATTACTGATTAGGTATATTCAAAGGCTAGTTTATTACTCGATTTTGTTGATGATGAAAGCACCTAACAAAATATAAACATTATTAACAATATAATTATTTTAATTCATGATCAAACACATCGTGAAACATGATCAGTCATGTAGAGACTTAATCTTGTATCTCTATATAGTATTATACAAGAAGGGGTGTGTTATATTGCTAACTAATCCCTAAATTGCTAACTACAATTAAATAATATGCATTGAATCATGAAATTAAGGCACAAGATATTCATCAATAAATATCAATATAATAAAAATGTCAATTAAGGGTATTAATGTCAATTGACCAAAAATGAGTTATAATTAACTTTCAAAAAATATCTTAAAACTTTAAATGATTTTATATAACTCAATTTAAATTATTTTTTTACAGAACATATATCAAATGAAAGATAATTTTATAAGGATTCCAACGAAATCCCACTTGCATATGTTCCGACGTCAAAATTTGAAAAAAATTCTTGAATTTTCATAATTTTCAAGATTTAGCTAAATGTCAATGTATCTATTATAATATGTTAATATAATACATATATAATGTCAATACTAAATTGTGTTAACATATTCAATGAATTGTATTGATATGTTTAATACATTATATTGACAATTTGATATAAAATCCTAATTTTGGTAGTTTTCTTATCTTTTTAAATTTAAATAATAAATAAAATGAAATTATACATGACAATTTATAGACCACTAGATTCTACCAATCTTATGATTCTAATTTAATCACAGTTAGCAATTAAAGATTGAGTTAACAATTGATCATCCTGTTGATATGTCTATAATATGGACTAAAGTAAATGGAACTATTTATGTTATTTCAAATTCATCCTCCACAATTCAAAATCCATGTAAAACATACTCCTATATAGTACTATATAAATGGTCTTACATTAATATAAGACGAAAAAATCAAGAATATTCGCTTAATTTACTCTTTAGTTATTATTAAAATTGGGAAATATCTTTACAATAACAACTACTTATCTACTTACCAAACATCGTGCTATACATAAAATTACAATTAATAAAACAACATCATTTCTTTAAAAAAAAAACTAACAGTCAATTCTTGCAAAAAATAGATACAAACTTTCTTATAACAATAAATCATGTAGTATGCATTTTTTTAAAATATTTCATATCTAATTTGATTGATTTGATTCCTTCCAAAGTCTATGATTAATCACACGAATATTTCAAGTGTGGGAAGCCACCACCAACATGCAGATCATATACATTTCCTCACAATTTCCCCTCGTCAAAAATATGGAATATGTCACTGAGATTCTGCATTTTACCTACTAATTCATATTATAAACATAACAATATACTATATTAATAACAATTGTTTTTAAGACTCTCGAACGCTCAGTAATCTCTACATGACTCAAATCTTCGACCTACTGATTAAAGAAAAAATGTCTTACCATGACTAAGTTGTGCTTCGTTGTTAGTTCAATTAGTTGATATTATTCCACAAGTTTGCCTAGCAAATTAGCCAGCGTGAAATTATTTGTTTTTTTTTAGGATTGAAGTTGAGAAATTTATTTCATTTTTGTGTATATATTTCTTAAGACAATTATTTTGTATTTTATAAATAAAATGAGAAAACCCGAATTTAGAATGTGGCAATCACGTTAATTAGTTTGGTATTCGAATGTGAAGGCAGTTGAGAGGGGACTTGCAGCCACATCATGATAAATTAATCAAATAATAATTATTTTAATTTTTAATGAATTAAGTAAATGGTTTAATTTGAGCGGTTATCATATTTGGTCATTTTTATTTGAGAAAATGGTTCCTCACTCATTTCTATATTTCAACCTTCCAAACTCTTCTTATTTATCAAAAAATTACTACAGTTTTTTCTGCTATACTATTTTTATACTTTTGGTGGGTGCTCGGTTTGCAAGATTGTATCCGGGATTAAATTTGTAATGCGTTTGGTTCGTGAGATTCAACCACACAACTCAATCTTAGATGGATAATCATGAGATAATTAATCATAGCTAACCTCGTATGACTAAAATAATCTCACAACTCAATCCTAGATTGTATCTTCGTATTATTTTATCTTGGAAACTGAACACCACCTTGAAGGACAGGGAATACTATTTTTCTGGTAAAGAAAATAGTGCAGACTTTATTGCATAAATGACTATTGATCAAAATCCATTAGATTAATTAAGTTTATCAATTTACGTAAGGATTTATCTTTTCTTCCTGTTTTAAAGCCCGTTTATTTGGATTTGTATGCTAATAATGGGCTGTACATTGAATTTCGCCCAAATGTAGAGATGTACAATAATTAACATATTCGACCACACATTTTTGTGTAATTAGACTTGGTGAAATCTAATAGAGCGTTAGTTTTTTGTTTATACTTTGATTGTATTGTTGTTTAATTTTATTCCCAACTATTAGGTTCTAAACTATTTTGTTGCTTTATCAATTTTAGGCTCTAATCTATTTTATTATATAAAAGGGATAATAATTTTGTCACAAAATAGTCAAAAATTATTTTGGGGATTTTCTATTTGTTTCTTTTTTCTACTGAAATTCCTTACCTAATATAGTTGTTAGAACATGTGACCCATTTAGCAAGTCGTCACTACTATATATGGCTATTAATGAGATAACGATAGGTTGTTGGTAAGTAACTCACTCCTATATATGGTATTTAATTATATTCCACAATAGATCGACATTATATTTAGAAGATAGTGAAATGCTTTTATATATATTTTTTCAATGGAAATAATATTTTATTAAGATATTTGGCTAGTTACTTTTCGGATGCCTAAATAAAATACCTCCTAAATATACTAAACTAAGTGGCGAGAGACATAGCAACATTTTACTAGAGTATTTGATTGAGATTTCAAAATATAAACTTATTATTGAAAATGTAACAGCATCGCATGAACTGTACGTTGCATGTGTCATATTAGTTCATATACACGTAACTATTGCAATTAAATAGTATCATAATTGCGTGACAGCTTAAGTGGCATGAGCACAACATAGATGTAAATAATCGGGGCAATAAATGTACGTAGATGGAATAAATGGGACAATAAATGTACGAAGGATTATATGTGCATCGATTAATGACAAAAAATACTACTAGTATGTAATAATTTTTTAAGAGAACCAAAAATATTTAATTGATTTACTTATACCTTAGGCCAAGTAAATGTGTGATGACTTACTTAAGGCTTGAAGATAGACGTAATATAATCGAAGAACCAATTAGCTATGTGACATTTTGCCTCTTCTTCCATTTTGCGAGTTGTTAATTTGCAGCTTTTGATGACGAGATTGTTTTGTTTTAATTTTTATTGAAGCAAAAAGGCGATTCCGTCGCCTTGGCGGCCCCCACACTCCGGCCAGAAATCATGTGAGGGGGTTCAATCAGGGTACGCAGTAGCCAGTTAAGGGGATGTCTTAACCCACTGGCTGCCAGAAGCCCATCTCCAAAGGCCTCACAGTAGGCCGTTAAGGGGGAGGCCTTAACCCACTGGCTGCCAGAAGCCCATCTCCCAAGGCCTCACACTTGTGCCTGAGAGATGGAAGCAACTACACGACAGCAGTGAGATTCGAACCCAGACTCATTGCAGCAAGATCTGCCCCTCCGTTGCCAACTGCGCTACGCCCCTATGATAATGGAGGCTTATCTCTTTTGAACTTGTTTGCTTATCTGTACAGTCTTGCTTGGTTTGATTTGATTTCATCTAATCTTTTACTAAACTTCGTTTTTTTAGCTCATCGTCTTTGAAATGGTACGTACTTGCCTCTCTTTTTTAGAAAAGAAATGTCTAATCTACTTAACCAATAGATATTTATGTGCATATTTAGGAAAACACACTTAACACATAAAAACATAGTGGGGCAATATACTATAGTTGATAGTGTCATTTCAAAATCCCTTTTGAACTCTAAATTTGGCTTCTTTCTCCTACAAAGTTTAGGGTTTGTGTATGTCTTTAGGTTGCTTTTTCCCTACATTTCTTTTTTTTTTCCTCTTTGATCTTTTTCATCGCATATATTATTTTGTCTGGTTTTCTGTTTATTAATCATTTCGGCTATTTTTCGCACTGTTTATATAGCTTTCTTTCATTATTCAAAAATCACAATGATTGCAGAAACACAAGGCAAAGTCGGCTTTCAAATGAGGGATAATTATATAATGACAACTATGATTGCCTTATGCTATCATTAAAAACTAAATCCCTTTTCCATTATATAGAAATGTCACTTTTCATCATTTTTTATGCCACTACTATAATACTACGTATTATACTTGACCGTGTTTAGTGGAGTAGTATTCTATTTTGGTGAATGAGTCAGTGTACAAACTTTATCGTGAAAATTAGAAAGTACGTAGAAATACAATAAATACATAAAGTCATTCTATTCAAAATGAATTTTCTGTACTTAGAAAAATTAAGATAAATAAATCAGCATCTTTTTTTTTGGGTCGAATGACTAAAAATGTTCATATTTATTTTAAATATAAATTAAGTCATTGCATTTGTAATCAAATAAAACAAAATAATTTAAAATGAAATTTTCATTCCTCATGGGTTTCAAACCGTGATCTATACTCCTCAAGTATAGAGATATAACCATATATTTTCACGATTGAAGAATAATTTTCAAGTTTCTGATAAAGATTGTACTATATATATTATTATAATATATGAAAAGAAAATTTTTATCTATCTTCTAGTAAATCAGTTCTTAACCTCTTATCTTCACGGATAACTATGGATTATTATAACATGTATCTTGAAGGGATTATTTATAGGTTTCCAAATACAATGTTAATTCTACTTATTTTAATACTACCACACACAGGAAGTATTATTATGTTCCTCAGTTCCACTTTATATTTACAATATAATAAAATTTAATTAATAGTATACATATTTTGGTACCTTAAAGCATAAACCAAAAGGTAGTCCAAAATTAAAGCAAAGATTATTGCAAGGAATTTCAGGTATCAAGGTACGTATTATGCTTTAAAAACGTTAATATATATATACTTATGTTAATATTTAAAGAAACGAAAGATATTATTTTATTTCGAAAGCTGCATTTTCTTAGTTTTATAATCATTCTTTTCCTCAAGCAATTATTTAGTGGCTACACTTTTTTATTCCAGTACTTTTAAATTTATGTCAAAAGTTACAAACTCCCTTTATTAATTTGGTCCGAACTATGACAGATGGTTTTTCATTTTGTATGAAGAAAAACGAATGCTCTAAGAGCATCTCCAACAAGAAGAGGTCAATAAAAGGGGTATATTATCTACTTATCTTCTCATAAAATGGAATATATCTTTTCAAAAAAATAACACACTTCAAAGAAAAAAGGTATATGAGAAGGCAAATCATTTTTTTAAAAATAAAATAATAATACAAAATACATTAATAACCTTCTAAATAGTCAAATACATTTCCAAGAATACCAAATTTATTATCACACCAAGTCCCCACATCATGCATTTTTTATTCATAATTTTTTTTAAAGTTGGGATATCTGTCCGTCAATACATGGATATCCTAAAAATGACTGTGGTATCTTTAATTTACAAGTTGGTGTATATTATGACTATATGAAAATCTATTAGTAAAAAGTACATCTTTAACAATCACATTTCCATGCTGGCTTACTAGAATGATATCTAAAACATTACTATACCAAAAATGAGAAATATATTTTAAATATAAGTATATCTAACATGAAATGAATAGAGTCAAATAAGAAATTAAGAGCATCCGCAGCGGTGGCGGTTGGCGCCACCGCCGTCCGTGCCAGCGGCAAGGCGAAGGACCGCCACCGCTGCAACCGCGCCGCTGGCACGGCGCTGCTCGATGTATCGAGCACGTCCGTGCCAGCGGACGCACACGTGGCGGTCTCCCATTCGCCAACGGCATAGCCGTTGGTTTCAAACATTTTTTTATTTTTTTTAAAAAAAATCGGATTTTTATTAAAAAAATCGATAAAAAATAAAAAAAAAAATTTTCACTTCCCCAAAAAATTATATCCGTTTATAACCGTTTTCCCCCACTTTTTAATTTTTTTTTTTATTTTTTTTACCCCAAAAATACACACTTTCATCTATAAATACCCCCAATTTCACTCCAAAAAATTCACACTTTCACTACACAATTCTCATCATCAATCTCTCATATCCATTTTCATCTTCCTCTCACACCCTACAACACCACTATGTCCGGTAACGACGACAACCCAAGCGGCTCTCACGGTTGGAACCCCGAATGGTTCGGTTCGCAACCGTTTCATAGTCCAGAAACGGAATATTCGGCCCCTCCTCTCACCCAAGATTCGGGCGTTCCGAGTGGCTACCGGCCATACCCAATCGACGATCAAGGTGCCTCCGATGGGCGCTACGGGTGGACACCGGAGCCTAGGCCTCGCGCCCCTTCCCAAATGCCGAATCCTCCATCTCGCGCCGGTGTCCGCACACCGTACTCACCGGCGGAGATGGAAAGATTGTTCAAGGCGTACTTGGAAATCTCCGAAGATGCGGTGGTTGGAACGAACCAATCCGGCGATCACTTTTGGTGGCGCGTCTCTAGCCGGTACAATGCACACCGGCCGCCGGGAACGATCGAGCGCAACGAGAGTATGGTGCGCAACTGCATCGGCCGAGCCAACGAAGAAATTGGCAAGTTCAACGGCTATTTCATCCAGGAGTCCCGGAATGCCGGGAGCGGCCGAAGCGAGGTCGACATCATCACCGCCTCGCTGAGCACCTACCAATCCATGAACGGTAAGTCGTTCAAATATCTTAACGTTTGGCAGGAGACGCGGACGCACCCGAAGTATAAGGGAGGCATAACATCCTCCTCTAGCGGCTCCTCCAAACGCTCACGGTCGGCATCCCTATCCGACGCCGGCGAAGAAGTGGCTAGCCAACTCGCCGAAGCTAACTTGGGTAGCCCCGATGCCCAACCAAGCGGTTCCCGACGCCGACCGCAAGGTAGGAAGAAGGCGGCGGCCGAACGACGTCGCGCCGCGACTCCATCTGCCCCTGCTCCCGAACCCGCACCCTATGTTCCACCTCCACCCCCGAACAACTCGTTGTGGGCCCTTTTGGCCCAACTCAATATGGCCGATAGGTCAACTATGACCCCCACGCAACTTCAAACGCACGAGTCCATGATATTGGGTCTCCAAAAACAATTGGGGTTGGTGCCGCCGGATGCGTAGTCTTCCTCGGGTTATATTAGCCAATAATTATGTAATTTTTAATTTTTAGGAGTTTAATTATGTAATTTTTAATTTTTAGTATTTTAATTATGTAATTTTTAATTTTTAGGATTTTAATTATGTCTTTTTATTTTATTTGTAATTTGTTATTTTTATTGTGGTTTTTTTAATGAATTTTAGTATTATGAAAATGTTTTTGTGTAATTGAATTTTATATTAATTGTGCTCGTCCTTGCGGAAGAGCACAGTTGTGGGTGTTGTGCTCTTGCCAGAGAGCAGGCATGAATAGTACCGCCCGGGCCCACAACCGTGCCGCTGGCTAGAGCACGGTTGTGGATGCTCTAAAGAAGATTGGAACATCCTGTCTTCACATTATACGCCCCATCTAGTGGTGGGTGCTTCGTAGCTACGGTGTTCGCTCACCTACCGAATCCTGACACAATTGTTTAATCATGTTCTTAACCGTATGGCATTTTCAATAGAGTGATGCTAAATTGCCATAATGTGGCCGGCCATAAAGATTTAATTTAGTCCATTTACATGTATAAAAAAATTAGAATTACCGATATAAACTTATATGTGTGTGAATGGACTTGTGAGTTGATACTTATCTTTGAATTCCATTACGTAAAACACATTAATATCACGAGTTACTGTATACGTTGAACAACAATCAAGAAATGACAGTAGTAATAAGTTGAGCAAAAACTACGAAAGAGCAACACTAACATGTTGAACAACATATAATGAAGATGATATAAAAGTAAAATCAAGTAGTATTAAACCAAAAATTTGAAAAAAAATCATTTTTTTTGTTATTTAATTAATTTATGGCTGACCATAATGTGGCCGCATAGCATTATTCTTTTCAATATTAACTTCTTCTTCTCAATTTTAGGAAGTTCTATCATGTCTAGTGCATTTGGTTTGATTTTATACACTACGAGAAATTCATTCTATTGTTGGGGATAGTTCATACTATTAGATGCGTATTTTATTTTTTTATTAAATGGTTTTCTTCAGCCCATTCACAATGGAGGCGGACGATAGCGCTCCCGATTATTTTTTTATTAAATGATTTTCTTCAGGTCATCCACAATTGGGGCGGACGAAGGACGATTCGTCGTCTACGCCCGACGCTTAGGCCATCCACGATGGGGCGTCCTAAGACGCGCCCTAAAGCCCGTCCTATGCACCGCCACGTCAGCATTTTATCCTCATGCCCTTCTACCTGCAGTGGGGTGCCCTAAGACGCCACCTAAGCATTTTCTTCTATTTGAATATTTAAATAACTATAAAAATTGGGAAAACCTTCATTTCATTTACAAAATAAATACATTACAATACGGATTACAAAAAAATACGCAAACTCAGCGACGGCGGTTACAGGCCCACACTTCTTCAATCATGTCGTTCATGAGCTGCGCATGGTCGTGTTGGTTGCGCATTGAGGCCTGTCTAGATAGAACCTCATTGAAGCTCATCGGTAATCCTCGAGCGGGGGGCGCGATCGCATGAGAGATGTTCGTATGAATGTTCGTATGAAAAATGGAATGACAATCGAGGTTTAAATAGACAAATTTTGAATTAAAAAAAAACAAAAACGCGTTGCATCGCCCGCGCTTCGTCCGCGGACTAAGCGTCGGGCGCGGACGACGCATCGTCCGCGGAGCCACAGTGGCGGACGATAGCGCGCCATTGTGGATGGCCTTAGTCCGTGGACGAAGCGCGGACGATAAGGCATCGTCCGCGTCATCGTCCGCCCACTGTGGGCGACGCGGATGATGTCGCGAACGATGCAACGCGTTTTAGTTTTTTTGTTTTATTTTTAAAATTCGAAAATTTTGTTATATATACCCCAACTTCACTTTTCATTTGTAACTTTTCGAATAACTTTTAAACTCTCAAATTAGGCCATCCACAATGGGACGGACGATAGTGCGCCTGATGCATCGGACGCGTTATCGTCCACCACTGTAGCACCGCGGACGACGGACGATGCGTCGTCCGCGCCCGACGCTTAGTCTGCAGACGAAGTGCGGACGATAGGGCATCGTCCGCGTCATCGTCCGCCCACTGTGGGCGACACGGACGATGCAACGCGTTTTAGTTTTTTTTAATTCGAAAATTTTGTTATATATATACCCCAGCTTCACTTTTCATTTATAACTTTTCGATTAACTTTTAAACTCTCAAATTACGCTATAAAATGGATTCCGGTGGATACTCAAGTCCTAGTAGCCCGATGTTTAGAGATGGCGAACGGTGGCCGGGTACACAACCTGGCGAATATCAGTCGTTCGACGCCAACACGCAGTACGATCCGGACTTCAGTACAGATTCGTACTGTCTCTCCGACATGGAGCCGTCTCCAACTCACCCTGCCGCCGCTTCCCGTCGCGCTGCCCCCGCCGCCGCCCCCGCCATAAAGAAGCGGACCAAGCACCCGGCGCACAAGTTGCCACCTCCGACAACTTGTGAAGAGTACGCCCCCGGCCGTACGAACTACCAGCCGGATGAAACCCTCGTCTTGGCGAGGTGTTGGGTGGATATATCGGAGGACCCGATATTCGCGCACAACCAGGAGCAGCTCGCGTACTGGGAGCGCATCGCCGAGCGTTACAATGAGGCTAAGCCACCGAGCGCGTACAAGCGCCAACGGGAGCAGCTCCGCAAGCACTGGGATCAGGTGAAGAAGCAAGTCAACCTGTTCGCGGCGGAGTACGAGAAGTGCTCGAGGGATAAGAGAAGCGGCGAGAGCTTGAGCGACGTGCACGATAGAGCGCTGTTGTCGTACCAGTCCATGTACGACGACTTCAAGCATTTCAACATTTGGGCGCTCTTGAGGGACAAGCAGAAGTTCCAAGGAGGGATTCTGCACGTCGGTGCGGCGAAGAGGACGAAGACCACCGACACTGGCGGTTACACGACCAACGAAAGCAGAACTCGTCCGGTGGACCTCAACCAGACGTGCACGGAGGAAGAGAGTTCTGGCACACCGATGTCCTTTCGGAGGCGTCCCATAGGCGTCAAGGCTGCGAAGAACAAGGGGAAGACGATGGCGACATCCTCCTCCGCCGCCGCCCCCCCATCGCCGATCCCGACCCCGGCGACGATCCAGGCGACACTTGCCAACGCGGATTTGGCAACGGCCTCGATGGCGCGACGTTGTTGGATACACACAACGCCCTTATGAAGTGTACGGATCCGGCTCAATCCGAGCGCCTCCAGAGGTTGAGCGATGAGTTGAGCCGGAAGTTGGGGCTTTTGTAGGATAGTCATTTTTTTTATCTCTAACTCGTGTAACTTTTTTTTAAATCAATGAATTTTTTGCCGTTCTTTTAGTTAATCGTTGTGTTTTTTAATAAGTTTGCATTTATATATTTGAAAATATTTAAATTAAATAACAAAATAATAGTAAAATGCTTAGAGCGCCCCACTGCAGGTGAAAGAGCATGAGGATAAAATGCTGATGTGGCAGTGCATAGGTCGGGCTTTAGGGCGCCCTATTGTGGATGACCTCAACTTAACATGTACTACTAGTAAGTATTTTTAGTATAATTTTTATTTTATTCATTTTCTTCAAATATAAGATACAATATCGTTTTTATAGGACTTGAGTGTTCCTATAATAACACAAAGAATTGAAGCTCACATAGTCTTGAGGCTATAACATGATGATTTCAAATATTACATGTTTTTATCCATGTAAAATAAGAACGCAAATTGACAAACAACATATCAAAAGCATCAACAATCGTAGATATGCTTTTAGAAATTCGAAAATACTAGAGCAAAATAAATAAAAATAATTATTGATTAAAATTTAAGAATCAAATTGCAGTTGCAGTTTGGCCCTAACACACCGCAATCAACCGCGTCTCACATCCCCACAATGCACGGGGCTGCAATGGAACCATCTGCAAATTTTGAGGTTTGGTGCTATTTTCTGTTTTGTAAATCAACTAATTTATTTTTGTGGAGATAATCCAAAATTTAGTAGTACTACAAATAACTCACAAGCTCGACAATATCAGTGTCATGACGTTCGACTTGTCCACGCAATTTCTCCGAATCTCATTTTTATTCGTTTCAGAAATTTAGGTGCTGTGCTGCCCTTCTACATCATTTATATTTATTTCCATTTTTTAATCATGATAAAGCTTGATTTATAAATAACTGATTGATGTCAAATTTCTGACTATTATTCTTTTGACGATACAAGAAGTTTGAAACCGACCCTCAACCGTCACAATTGATTGATCTTTTAATATTATTAATTACTAATACATCTTCGGATCAATCCACTTTAATTGTTGATATTGGTGAAACAAGCAAATTGTGGAGCTATGAAATATCCGTTACAAATTAGGGTGTCCACTATAAGGTGGACACGCCCAATAGCCCCGCCCCAGTTTTTGTCTATAGCCCCAGTTTTGTTGTCCATAGCCCCAAAATTCTATTTCCGCCACTATAGTGGACACCTCCAATAGCCCCAAAATTTTATAAATAAAATAATCGCATTATAAATAAATAGAAAACTAGGTAATTATTAGGGCCGAATATTCGTTGTATTTCAAACCGGTAAAATGTTACAACGAATATGTAAAATAAAATACAACTAAAAATTCCGCCACCTCCTACTCGGTGTCGGAGTCGGCTTCCTCGTCGTCGTCTTCTTCTTCTTCTCCTCCTTCTCCTCCTTCTCCTCCTTCTCTCTCGCTGCTGCCGGCCGCGGTTTCCCCAGGAGCATTATCAACAGACCCCAGTCGACTCTCAATCCGAGTGATGAGCCGCTTGTAGACGTTCCTGAGGTACGGGTCAGTTTCCCCTGCGTATTTGCTGCATACGTCTTGCAGTTGTTGCATCAACTGCACGTCTATGGTATTGGCCAATACCTCGTGGGGTTGCACCGTGGGCAGTGGGATTGGGGCAGACTGGGGGAAGCGCGATCCGGACGCGGCCGCCGATATGTGGGAGGCACTTCTACCCCCTCTGGCGCTGCGGATAGAGGCTTGTTGTCCCGGGGGCCGTCGTCGCCTTATGTGAGTCGCGGCTGGCTCTTCTACTTGCTCGTCGGACTGCTCGAACTCGTGCGAGCCGCTCCCACTGCTGTATTGCCCGGCAAGGTTGTGCCTTGTGCGCTTCGGGCCAGGAGCTGTGCCCACCTCTTGCGCGACGATCGACCTGAATTTCGGACAATCCGCGAGGACAAGATACTCCTCCCACAAGGTGAACTTCGGCTGGCCCGTCTTGCGGTATTGGCCCTCCGACAGGGTCTTCACATCAGCTGCGCTTCGGCCACTCTCGGCGTGGCGAAGGTTGTTCTCGTAGATGGACGCGAACAGCTTGGTAGCCCGCAGAATCCTACCGACCTTTTTTCGGATCTGTTCTGGGTCGCGCTTCTCAGCGCCGTCGGGCTTGAATTCCTCGTATGCCACACTGACGCGCCTCCAAAAGCTCCCCGAATCCTGATCGGTGCCCACCACGGGGTCCAAAGTGATAGAATCCCACGCCTTCGCCACGGCAATGCTCTCGGCTTTGGTGTATGGCTTGCCGCGGCTGGACCCCTCGCCACGGCTAACGCCGGCGTCACTGGCCGAGCTACTCGCAATGCCGGCCCAGCTGCCCGAGCGTCCACGACTGCCGCCGGTGCCACGACTGCCGCCTCCGCCCCTAGGGCCTCCGCCCCTACCGCCACCAGGGCCCCGACTGCCGCTACCTCCTCGGGTCGGAACGGGCGTTTCCACCCGCGCGGCCGGCGTGTCTGGGATGCCGCCAGAACTGAGCAGACCCATCATAGTATCAAATGCGTCTTGATCTGCTTCGGTGATCGGAGATTGGCTGGCTTGGAAAGGGGAACCCGGCCGCGGCTGGTGAAGCGCGTCTAGGTTGGGTCTGTAATCCCCAAATGCGGAACGACTCAGATTCCGCTGTAAAGGAGGCGGCGTTGGAGAAGACCTCCACGGCTGAGATGGAGGAAGGGGTGGACTCGATGCCCATGGTGGGGGAGATTGATTCCAATTCCAATACTGGGACGGAGTCCCGCCATATCCGGCAAAACCCGACGGCTGTGATGGATTGGTGTCATATCCCGATTCCTCAGAGTCGGATGAGTCGTCGTTTCCTCGATTCATTTTTTTAGAGAGTAGTTGTGTGGATAGTGAGTGGATGGATTTTGTGAAAATGGTGAAAAATAAGTAGAGGGGGGTGTGGTATTTATAGAGGGGATGGTGGAAAAAACGTCAATTTCTCGTTGCCGGCGAAATCGCCGCGGCGGTTCGATGCACTATAGCCGCCGCGCCTATAGGCGCGGCTATACACCCCTCGGCGCGACATCGCCCCGCACACGGCGATCGCGCGTCCGCCGCGTCTCCCACCCCTCGCCGCGTCCAGCCCGCGGCTATCCTCCTTCTCCACTATAATCCGCCGCCCCACCGCCGCGCCGCGCGGCTACCGCCGCGCCTAACCATAGTGGACGCTCTTAGAGTACATAAATTAAAATGATTATTTGATTGAGATAAATTTTGACATTTGGTGTTTCTTATTTCAAATTGTGAATGGCGTACTAATTAAATGTTTATTATCGTAAGAGAAAGCACTTGACAGTTAAAAATCAAATCCCGGACTCTAGTCAAATAAAGGAAATTTTTTATATTTTGACACATAAGTAAGGCAATAATTTTCAATTTGGAAATATAATCTAATGTAGTGAATGATTCACATTCAACTAACATTGGAGTTGGACATACATTCTTAGGAAAAAACCTAATAGTACATCATCAACCCATAGTAAACAACCTATTTTAAGAAGAATAAGGTCATAGTATAATTTTAATTTTTGTAAGATGATCAATTTTATCCTATTATTTGTGGCATTTATTGAAAAAGCTAAGCAATTACTACTATTCATGTCTTAGAATAAACTTTTCTATAATAAAATTTGGTGATTAGAATATCATTGTGACAGTTGAAAATACACGTCCCGTGTCTATATGGCAATCGCGTGTGAAGTGTAGTTTCAAATAAAATGTCTAGAGATCGAAACGTGTATTTTCAGGTGCTAGAAATATACCCTGATTATTAATTTTTTTTGTAGGACAATTTCTTCTTAAAAAAGAAACAATTGATACTAAATGATTATCCAAAGAATTGGATATTTTTAGAAAGCGCCGTAAATACTACAATAAAATCATCCATTTACTATTAACTTTTATTACTCACGAATTAAAAAATTTAGAGTAAAATCGGATCACTATTTCCGAAAATTTCATTAAAATTCCTAAATTTATTATTAATTGAAAGTAAAAGTTTGAAAAAGGGGGTTAAAGAGATGCAGGGAAGCAGTGGTACATCTTCCCACATATGATCACAGCTGAAATTCCTCGATTCTCAGGCAAAGTTTTGGAATTGCTGCGTTTCTCCCTCTGCTTTTTCCTCATCTTTGACTCATCACCTCTCTCTCTCTTTCCGCCATTTCTTTCTCTCCCTACGCGCATTCATTTCTCATTTCCCTTTATAGTTTTTTCCTCTTCACACGTCATCTTTGCCGCCGTAATTCCGCCGGTGGACGTAGTTTCCGTATCGCCGGACTTAGTCAATCGGACTCCGTCGGGAGGAGGTAAGACTTATTTTGACTTCAGAGCTTCGACAGAGAGGAGAGCGGAGAAACTGAGGAGCGCTGTTTTTGGGGGAAAAGTTATCCAGATCTGCAGGAGAGAGAAGGCGAGGGTTTTATTGTTGGATCGTTGAGGCTTTGCTTTCATTAATTCGGAGGGGGAGGTAGGGAAGTTAGTTGGCGGTGTGGATGGTAGTGCGCGGAGGAGGAAGAGGTGGCGGAGTGGTGGCATGATAATGAGTGGAGTGGGATGGTGGTGGCGGTGGTGCTGGTGTGGAGGTGAGTGCTTCACATGGAATGGCAGATCTTGTTAGCTACAGTAATTCCGACCGTGACATCGAGCAGGTATACTTACTCTTTGATTTGTCTACCTAGCTCTGTTTTTATTGTGCTTTTGTCAAGGAGGTGTGATTCTTAGGGCAATTCATGTTTTACTTCATATTTTGGCGATCAAAGTTGATTGCTTTGTTAATGCGTTTTAGGAGAATTCTGTTTGTTTGCCAGGTGATTGATAATTTACGTGCATATATACATATATATGTGTGTGTGTATTTCATTTACCAATTGAGTTTGTTCTATTCTTTTGCATATCCCGTCTTTAGCATTCGTTGATAATTTAAAACACGTGGCTCCAAAGTTGTAATCTTGATATTTCTGTATGCGATAGTGCAGTTCTGAGCAGGGCTTTTCTTCACAATTGACGTCTCTTGACAACATACACGGATAGGCTTAATTCAGAGCATTTAATCTTGTTTTTATTTGCAGTGGTTGTCATATTCCAGTAGAGATTTCGAGTCTTATCTGTATTCTTGTGTTTGAGGTGTCACTTCTTGTACTCTTTTTTGTTCTTTCTGAATGTCTGGTCGTTCTCACATCATGAAAATCTGACAAACCATTTACCATGTGGCTAATCGAGCATAACTTGAGTATTTGCACTGTCACTCTCTCCTCCCTAACTTTTGATGTGTTGGAGAACAATGTGATTAATGGTTGGATCTAAACCTGGAAGTGCTAAACGTAGTGGTTGGAGAGTAAAGGGAAATATTTTGTAGGATTGTCACAGTATTTCCTCCTCGACAAATCACCCCCCATTTCTTAACATCCACGCTTCTCAATTCACACTGAATTTGCGTGGTTAATTTTTGATTTAGGAGTGTTCTGAAATTTGTATAGTCAAGTTCTATAACACGTTTGTTTAGATGCCAATATATCTTTTGACAATTCATTTTCACTTTGTGTAGGCGTTGGTGGCTCTAAAGAAGGGAGCTCAACTACTTAAATATGGCCGTAAGGGAAAGCCGAAATGCTATCCGTTTAGATTATCCAGCGTAAGACTAACATGCCTTAAAAAGCCTTATGCTACTTTTTACTACCTTATATGATCTTACAAGCTATGCTTTGCCATTATCATTCTGCAGTTGCAAATCTTTTGTTTTCTTTTTATGGATTTGTTGAGTTTCTTTGTGAATTGATTATTATATCTAGGCATCATTAATGCTATAAAAGAGGACAAGTGGTGCTTGATTCTTACTTTTCTTGCCGTTGCTTATGCTTTAATATTGCATTGAGTGCAAAGGACTTACATTGTTCTAAGCTTACATATGTCTTGCCTTTCAACCTTCTTTTTATGAGTTTGCAATTCTGATATTCAGGACTGATATGTTTAGGTATGTAATCCATAGTATTTGGTATTACATATAGATGCAGTTAATTATTTTGGAAAAGTTCTTATTCAAGTACATATTTTTAAAGATCTGCATTTCCCGGTCATGTTTGCATTTTTTGCTTTGAATTGTTGTTCGAGGTTTGCTGCTATCTTATTCCTTTCTGGGATATTGTATATAGGTGATCTGTTCGCCATTCTTTGTAGTATAACTCGCAAGCTTCATTTCCCAAATAGCAATTTTCTGGAACATTACAAAAATACATTGAGTAAACTGGGTATAATTCGGATAATAGCATAATTTGTTGATATGTCTACACCTTTGGATCTAGCTTTACATATAAGCCTACACTTCTGAAAAATCAGGACTGCCTGTTGCTCCATGCTTTGAATGTAGTGTGGACCTATCTTGTTCATCTTGATGGAATACACACCTAAACTCCTGAACTCAAGAGAAAGTTTGGTAGAGACACGTAAAGAAGAAGATTCTGGAGGCAATCTTATCTGTTGATAGGAAGTACAATAACTTTGAATAACTGATATAGGAATAGGAACCATATACCACAACTATTACTATTAAAAAATTCACTCAAATAGATGGCAAAAGGGTAATCTTGGTAAAGGTGACCTAAATGTCATTACACACGTTAGAAGGAAATTGGTTGTAGATATATATGATCTCGCCTCTTGGGTTCATGGGATACTTGTATGTTTGAGCGTTGAAGCTGTGCAATAACTTATTTTCCCCTTAGGTACTAAAGCAAAGTGGTATGCAATCATCACGCGCTACAATTGTAGTATACTTCTGGTTATTTATGTTTATCTTGCTCATGTTGATTGAATTTCTTAATAACAAGTACCACTTGTAAAAGTGTCTTAACTTCATATACTTCTGTCATGAGGCAATTCAAACACATGTTAAAAATTCAAGAGATTATTGAAATGCATTAGTGGAGGGCCAGGATACTTGCCTTCGCTCAAAACGCCTGATTCCTTTCCTACAAGTACATTTAGATAAATGATCATGATTTTAGGATAATATTCATTTGCCTACAATGTTCACAGTCAATTTGCTAAACCATTTATGTTTCAAATACAAGATACTATATGATAAAAACTCTTATCAAAATGAGCACTCCTGAATGATCTATTTATCAAAGAACTATTAGTCACTGGTACATTGAGATAGTAATTACTATCAGATTATGAATAGCAAGTAAAGGGAATCACAAATTTAAAAAATTGATAATAAACCAAAAATAATCTAAGCTTAGATACAATAATGAGCTTAGACATTATTGTATGAGGTGCCGAGTTCGAGCCCTCTTGACATCAGTTGCAATTTCGTCCTTTCTATAGTATAGGAGTTTATTTGAAATTTCCTCCTTCATATAGGAGTTAATTAAAAAAAAATGTGACCATCTAAAAATTTTAATATCAAATGTATCAAGCAAGTAAACTTGTTTCCCTCAAAGAACTGTGATTTGAAATTTAAGATTGCTTATATAGTCGGTGGTTGATAAAACTCCTAGTGGACTTCAGGGTGGCCTGTACTGTAATTTGAAATCTCAAGTATGGAGTCCTCACATTACTTACTATCACGCTCTCTCTCATAGACAATTTGTGAAATTTCATTGAAGTTGAAATATTCTAGTCGTTCTGTTAAAAAGCCCACCAGATTCATCATATTTCAAATATTAGTTGTAAAGTGGAGAGACAGGATGTTATATTGGTTACTAAAATAGTTCAGATTTTTCAACATTACTCCCTTTTACAAAGTCTATTATTATTGTGCTATTTACTTCCATTTTAATGGTTGTTAACTTTTTTGCAGGACGAAACAACATTAATTTGGATTTCTAGTAGTGGTGATAGGAGTTTGAAGTTAGCTTCAGTTTCAAGGATTATCCCTGGACAAAGAACTGTAATATTTTAAGGAATTTGTTTCACTCCATTAATCTGCTTTTTCTTGCTTGTATTCATTTTGGTTCCTTTATTCCTGATTGTGGTTTCCCCATATGTTGGATATTTTATCTAGATTTTGATTTTAGAGATTGCCTTGAACTTGTTCTCCAGGTTGTTTTTCAAAGATATCTGTGCCCTGAAAAGGAGTACTTATCCTTTTCTCTCATATATAACAACGGGAAAAGATCTCTCGACCTGGTTAGTGATGAGCTAAAATTCATTGATTCTTTTCAAGTGGGCTGTTTGCTCATTTTGTTGCATATTACTCCACTAGATCTGCAAGGATAAAGTTGAGGCAGAAAATTGGATAGCTGGACTTAAGGCTTTAATAACATCAGGACTAGCTGGGCGCTCAAAAATTGATGGCTGGGGTGATGGAGGCCTCTACTTTGATGTGAGTTTTACTACCTTGTATGATCACTTTGTCATCCTCCACTGTGGTTATCTGCTTAGTTTAAACCCCAGCTTTCTTTCTTCATCCAGCTATTGGTGTCAGTATTGATTTATACTCCCTCCGTTTCATAGTAGTAGATTCATTTTGCCATTTTGGTACGTTCCATAGTAGTGGAGTCATTTCCATTTTTAGTAAAAGTAACACATTTCTTCTCACTTACTTTTCTCTCTCTTACTTTATTCTCTCTACTTTTTCCTCTCTCATTTAATACATTATACACCTCTTTCTTAATCTCCGTGCCGGAAAGAAGTGCCTCCACTACTATGGAACGGAGGGAGTATTATCTTTCTCGCCATTTGAAACAGTTAACTAATGAGTTGTACATCTGTGACAAACTTTTCCTGAAAAACACCTTTTTAACTAAAAATTTTCTTGAACCTAGTTTCAAGTTGGTATTTGGTAATTACCTGAGAACTTAGTCTTGGATTCACAAGTATTATAAGAAAGATTGCATGAAGATATAGGATAATTGTCAAAGCCACTCTTGGTGGAGACTGGAGTATGAGTCAAAGAGGAGTTGATTGCAAGAACTGCGGAAGTAACTTTTTCTTGATGAAGTGCTTGACTGATGACTTTTGGTGGCTAGCTTTCATTTGTTTGTTAGGTTCTCTACTACACTACATTTGCCAAGTAACAACTTTTCTTATCGTTTCGAGATAAATTCATCCTCTTTCCAACTTGATATATTGCTCATTTTCAAATTCATCCGTACCATCTATCTTCAACTTAATATAGTTGCTAATATTCAAATTCATCCAATTGAAATGTGATTAATTATGTGGTGCCATTTCTGAACCTGTTTCAATTATATTCATTGACTAAATGTTTCCAGGAAAATAGAGATTTGACGTCAAATAGTCCAAGTAACAGTTCTGTAAGTGCTACACGGGAAGTTAGCTCACCTGAGGCTTCCGTTAGTTCAAACATAATTGCTTCTCCTAAGAGCTATAGACCTGATAATTTTGTCTATTCAGAAAGGTCACATGTAGCTTTGGATCAAACAAATATGCAAGTGAAAGGATCTGGATCAGATGCTTTTCGGGTTAGTGTATCTAGTGCCCCCAGCACATCAAGTCATGGTTCTGCACCAGATGATTGTGATGCACTAGGGGATGTGTATATTTGGGGTGAAGTTATATGTGATAATGTTATCAAGGTTGGGCCAGAGAAGAATGCTAGTTCAATTAGTACCAGAGCTGATGTTCTTCTACCCAGGCCATTGGAATCAAACGTAGTGCTGGATGTGCATTATATAGCATGTGGGGTACGGCATGCTGCTCTGGTCACAAGGCAGGGTGAAGTCTTCAGCTGGGGTGAAGAATCTGGTGGGCGGCTTGGTCATGGAGTCAGGAAAGATGTCACCGAACCTTGTCTAGTTGAATCATTAACGTTTTGCAGTGTTGATTTTGTCGCATGTGGTGAGTTTCACACTTGTGCAGTTACAATGGCTGGTGAACTTTACACGTGGGGTGATGGTACACATTATGCCGGGCTATTGGGTCATGGTACTGATGTCAGCCATTGGATACCAAAGAGAATTGCTGGCCCTCTTGAGGGACTTCAAATTGCAATTGTGACATGTGGTCCATGGCATACTGCATTGATATCATCAACTGGACAGCTTTTCACTTTTGGAGATGGAACTTTTGGTGTCTTGGGCCATGGAAATAGAGAAAATGTTTCGTACCCAAGAGAGGTTGAATCTCTAGCAGGTTTGAGGACGATTGCTGTTGCATGTGGAGTGTGGCATACTGCTGCCGTGGTTGAAGTGATTGTAACCCAGTCCAGTGCAAGTGTTTCATCTGGAAAATTGTTCACTTGGGGAGATGGTGACAAAAACCGCCTTGGACATGGTGATAAAGAACCAAGACTGAAACCTACCTGTGTGCCTGCACTGATTGATTACAATTTTCACAAAATCGCCTGTGGGCACAGTTTAACTGTTGGCCTGACTACATCTGGGCGTGTTTTCACAATGGGAAGTACTGTGTATGGTCAACTTGGAAATCCTCAGTCCGATGGAAAGGTACCATGCTTGGTGGAAGACAAGCTTGCAGCTGAATCTGTTGAGGAAATCTCTTGTGGTGCATATCATGTGGCTGTGTTGACATCCAAAAACGAGGTTTACACTTGGGGCAAAGGAGCTAATGGAAGGTTGGGCCTTGGTGATATAGAAGACAGGAAAGCACCCACTCTAGTTGAAGCTTTAAAGGATAGACATGTTAAATTTATTGCTTGCGGCTCAAATTATACAGCTGCCATATGTCTTCATAAATGGGTCTCCAGTGCTGAACAATCCCAGTGCTCTGCTTGTAGACAAGCTTTTGGCTTCACAAGAAAGAGACATAATTGCTATAACTGTGGATTAGTTCATTGCCATTCTTGCAGTTCTAGAAAAGCACCACGGGCTGCATTATCTCCCAATCCCAGAAAACCATATCGTGTGTGTGATTCATGTTTTCTGAAGCTATCTAAGGTGGCAGAAGCTGGAGCTAACAACCGGAGAAATTCTGGACCACGACTTTCAGGTGAAAACAAGGATAGACTGGACAAGGCTGACCTTAGATTGGTCAAGTCAGCCATGCCATCTAACTTCGATTTGATCAAACAATTGGATACAAAAGCAGCTAAACAAGGAAGAAAAGCTGATACATTCTCTTTAGGCCGCTCCTCTCAAGTATCTTTATCGCAGCTGCGAGATGCTGTTATGTCTACTGCTGTTGATGTACGTCGAACTGTTCCTAAGCCAATTCTCACAACCTCGAGTGTTAGTTCAAGGTCTGTGTCACCTTTTTCGAGGAAACCTAGCCCCCCAAGATCTGCAACACCAGTTCCTACAACATCGGGTTTATCTTTCTCCAAGAGCATTACTGATAGTCTAAAGAAGACAAATGAGCTTCTGAATCAGGAAGTGCATAAGTTACGGGGGCAGGTATATCACTAAATTCAGCATGTGTCCTTTTTTTGTTCTAAGGTATTGGGTAAATAAGTTACCGGGTCCTAATTTTTGTTATCATGAACTTGTTCAGGTAGAAAGCCTTAAAAACCGGTGTGAATTGCAAGAACTGGAGCTCCAGCAATCAGTCAAGAAAACTCAGGAAGCAATGGCATTAGCTGCAGACGAATCTGCTAAATGTAAAGCTGCAAAAGAAGTTATCAAATCACTTGCAGCACAGGTTATGTTTGACTTCTACGGTTATGCTTACTTTACATATATTTATCAATTTCTTTATCCAAGTTATTGTTATTATGTAAGGGGTCAAAATACAACTTAATCTCATAATAAATTGACTTTTGTAACCTACGAGTAATTTTTTCACATGGTGGGTCATTACTTATCTGATTCGTGTTCGTCACATGGTGGATCATTACATATCCGATTACTTTCTTATGTTAGCCTTTTGTCACATGGTGGGTCATTAGATACCTGGTTTGTCACATGATTAGTCAAGTTCTGTTTTGTTTTTCTGTCTGATGATTCTAAAGAAATTTTTAATAAGTGCCAATTCATTTGTTGTTGATTTGAGCAATTTTTTATGTCCAGCTTAAAGATATGGCAGAAAGGTTGCCGCCTGGGGCTTATGACCCTGAAAGTCTCAAACTAGTTTACTTGCCAAATGGTTCGGAATCAAATGGTGTACACTATTCAGGTGCAAACGGTGAAAGGAACTCAAGATCAGACGATATCAACAGCTTATACTCAGCTTCTCACCCTGACACAGACCAAGGTGTGCAAAATGGAGTGCAAGGTCCATCTCAATTGCTCCGAGATCCTATTGGAAGCAGTGGAAGTGTCTTAGATGCTCAAAGACTTGAACATGGCTCCTCAAATGGAACAAATGATCGTCTGGTTGCTCGACTTCCTAATGGTGGGGGAGTTCTTCAGTCCTACAGGAGCAGCGTGTCTGAAAGTCTCGATGGGCAAGAATCAACAACTAACAGTGAAGCTGGCTCGAAATCTAGAAACTTAGCAGTCCCAGGCAATGCCAGCCAAATCGAAGCTGAATGGATTGAACAGTACGAACCGGGTGTGTATATAACACTTGTAGCCCTTCGAGATGGAACAAGAGATCTCAAGCGCGTACGCTTCAGGTATTTGCCACCCTCTCATCTTGTTATAATCGATGTTCCCTCTTTTGGGAGATCTCATATGGTTTTGTCTGCATATACAGCCGGAGAAGATTCGGGGAACACCAAGCAGAGATGTGGTGGTCAGAGAATCGAGAAAAAGTGTACGAGAAATACAACGTGAGAGGATCAGACAAGTCATCGGTCAGTGGGCAGGTGGCCCGAAGATCGGAGGGAGGGCTTTAACCTTCTTCGCAAATATAGGTAAAAACAGAGGTTAAGGGAGAAGATGAGCATGATGTGAAAGAAATCATGAGTTTTGGCCCTTCGCTTTTATTCTTTGTTATTATTTAAATATTTTGGTCGATTTGATCTGCAGGGAAGGCCATCCATCTGCTTTTATGCTGTACATATTAAGCTCTCAAGTTATTATAATTATATTCCATGTCAGATTGTCGTTTCTTTAGTAGTTTATGAAATTCTTAATTGACCTTCGCATAAACAAATTTAAACGGAAAAACTTGGAGATTTCAATCAACGAAAGTTGACTTAAAATAAGACAAAGACAACTAATTTGAAAGTGGTTAAAGGGATTTGGTAAGAATGTTTGAATTTATAGAGATGAGGTGGAAAGAAAATGTTTTCATTTTATTTTAGGGCTATTCTAACATTCAAGTCCCAACATTTATGCTTAGTACTACAAATTTATGCTTCTTGGCTCATCTTGTTTTTTATAAAACCAAAAGCTCAAGCCAAGCATGGCGAGCGAAAAACATTCCAATTCGATTTTAATTCTTGAAATGTTACTTTATTTTGAATATACCAAATTAAGTACTAGGTGATACATACTCTACAATGTAGGAAGGAGTACCCATCCAATCGACAATGTTGAAGTAATTAAATTTGTTTTTCAAATATTTTCTTGATAACAGAACAATATTAGGATGGCAGCTTAATTAAAGTAGGTGAACTTGTGATCAAAATGTCACTAGTATAAGTCCCATTAAGACTATTGATATTGAACTCATAGTACAAGAGTTGTTAAATTGTAGTACTAGTAAAGTAAATTCTCTCTCTTCAATGATTTGAACCATATTATTTAATCAAACTCGCAAGTTTTTAAAAAATTACAGTTTATAAATTAATTACTTTATTGAATACGATTTGAAGCATTTTCGGTAATTAAATAAATACTCTTAGCTGCTTCAAATTGCTTGTCGTCTCTACTTTGTTCAATTCTCTGTCCAATATTTCGAAAGAAGTGGAGTACTAAGACTTTAATTATGAATGTTACTTATATACTTCCCTCCGTCCCAACTAAGTTGAGATAAAATATTCAGTCACTCTTACTTTATTTCACTATCTACATTACTCTCTCTTTATCTTTTATGTTTTATTCATCTCTCCTATTTTTCAACACAATTTTTTAATCTCTGTACCTAAATTTTTTGACTCAGTTTAGTTTGAACGGAATAATATCATTTTAAAATTAAATATTTAGTTACATATTCATTCCCCTATTTGATTTTTCAAATAATTTATAGAGTCTCACAGTGTAAAACAATAATTGATTCGGGGCATGCAACTGCCCGTCATCCTCAATTATCACTCTTTTGTTTTAAATTGGTTGACAGAAACTTTAAAATATTGATATTATAATCTACTCAAAAATCGGTTCCAGAATAGTAGTATACTAGTAGTTTTGCCTTTTCGAAGTCAACTTTTCTTAAAAAGCTCTTAACATTCATATTTAAATATACTATATATATTTATATTAAAAAGGTAAAAAAAAATTGTCATTTTACCACAAGAAATATGGTAGAAGAATTTTTTTATTGCCCTACAAGCAATGAATGCTAATATTATGTATCTTTGTATATAATCAAAACATGCAACAATGAATCCAAATAAATCTACATAAATAAACTTTCTTCTCTAAAAAAAGGGGGAAAAAAAATCTTTCGTGCCATAAATGAAGTTGGCCAGAAAAATAGATTAAAACCCTAAAAACTTATTCATCTCGATTCCCAAAATCGTCATCCATCATCAAGAAGATATATATGTACCTCCAAGACTTTGAGATGATTAATGATAATGAAGAATTTCAACGAAGGCCACCTTCGCCATCCAAGCCGATGCTATTATGCCTTCGGGAGGGGGCGGACGGAGGTATAGGTACGCCTTTAGGAAGAAAGCCGAAGAAAGTAGTCGTCTGCGGTGAAGAACGCCGTTGGGGCCTCACTTTGAGAAAGTGTGTGTGCCTAGCTCCATTTGCACCATCAAAACAAAATAAGATGCAAAACACTAGTATAATTATTGGGTGCTGCATTTTCCTCATCACAACAAGAAAAATCTCATGATTTTGGAGAGAGGGTTGAAATAGAAGTGTGTGTTCTGTTAGTTGGGGAAGAGAGGGTTTTTGTAGTTGATGTTTGAATTATATATATAATTAGTAGTACTATCATTTATACACAAGAAAGACAAGTGGAAAAGTAGTGTTTCTATGAGGCTTTGACTAAACCCTTCCCATGATTTTGCACTAATTCTATAGATTTAATGAATCTTCTTTTTATTTATATGGATCTAAAAGAGGAGAAAATATTCCTTGGTCTTGACACACCAAGTTGGCAATGTGATTTGGTATGACCAACTAATAGTGTTTTGACAAGTGTTATCAATAATCATTTGTATTGTGGAAACTAAATACACCTAATATATGGAAGATTTCATCAATTTATTAGCCTTTATTTCTTTTATTTGAAATTTTTTATGCATATAAGGTTTATTTTTGTCTTAATTTTTTTAATACTATTATAGGAGTATTCAAAATTGAAATTAATTAATTTGAACTTTATTAGAATATTAATTAATTAATTATTTACAACTTTTAATATATTTAATAACATGTAAAAATAATTTTAAAAAATTAAGCAAGAAAATAAAATATTAATAGTGTATGAACACTTACATTTGTTATGCAACTGAACAAATTTATATGCATCAAAAATTTCAATAACATATACAGTAAAATGTTAAAGATGGAAGAAAACATATTTTTTGATGAATATTATTTAATTAATATTCCAAGAAAACTAAATTGTAGTCATAATAATAAATTAATATACTAAAATGACACTTTATTTTTTATTTTATAAAAATCTATAGAAGTAGTGATAAAATGTGATAATTTGAACTTTTTTAGTATATTGATTAGTTAATCTTAATTTTTAATAACATATGCAAAGTTAATGAAAAATATTAAAGGTTGGAGATAAATTTTATTTTATTTTATTTTTCTAAAAAATAAATTTAATATGCATCAAAATATTTAATTAAAGAAATAATAGCATAAAAATTGGAAAAGTAATTTAGATGCATTTAGTTTCAATATTATATATAATTACACTTGTTAGCATATTTATAAATTAATTCTTATATTCAATATTTCAATAGTATACTATAAAAAATATGAAAAAATGAGAAAATAAAATTTATGTGTACCAAAAATTTCAATAAAAGAAATAAAGGCCAATAAATTAAGGAAATGTTCCATATATTAGGTGTATTTAGTTGCCATATTACACATGGTTATTAATTACACTTGTCAAAAAACTATTAGTTTGTCACACCAAATCATATTGTCAACTTGGTGTGTCAAGACCATGGAATATTTTCTCCTAAAAGAGATGAATATGGTATTTATAAGATTTTTACCACCTTATATTTAGTTTGGGATTTTATTGTTTGTATAGTTATAAGATGTGACAATTCTCATTTTGATCACTAACGTGCCGTCACCGTGAATTGAAATGTAAACGCTCATACCCCATAAGGATACTATATCTTTAATTAATTGTCGATACATCTATATTATTTAAAGAAATTTTAATTGGATTAAATTGAGATATATGGTACCATGATACATGAGAAAAAAGAGAGTAAGTGTTGCATGGTTAGGTGGCCACATAGGCATAGGTCCCATTAAGCTAAGTACAAATTTAGTAAGTTCATACACGTTATATTACATAATGTGTACAAGCATTCATAATTAGAGAAATATTTTTTTGATAAAAATAGAGAGAATTTTTTTATAATAATAATTGTTTGGATACTCTACATGTCCCAATCACTAAATTTTTACCCTCATCTGACTAAATACTAGCCAGGGGCAAATTTGTCACATATGCTCCTTCCTTTATTTACACTTCAGTCCCTTTCTTCTTTCGCAATCACAAAATCTATATCTACTTCAATATTGCATAATGATGGACGACTTTTTCATCATGGGAAAATAATTTACTAAAATTGTCGGCTAGGTTTTTTTTATGTAATTACCTAGACATTATAAGGTAGAATATGTATAGTATATTTGTGAACTATCACATGTAATAATGACAACACGATGACAAAAGATTATTGAAAATTTTCAAGCCCTTCTAAGATGGCTTTTTCTTAAAGAGAAATTTCGGAATATGAGTTTAAATTTGCTGACCTTTCGAGATAAGGGATTCAATTCGCTTACCTTTCGAAATATGGGTCCGAGACATGCGAATTTTTCGGAATAAGGGTTTTACACCTTTTTATATTTATTCTCTTCATTTTTCTTATTATTTCCCTTCCAATAATTATAGATTTACTAAACTATCCTCTAACCATCTCTCAAAAATTTCATTTTACCTCCCTCCAAACGATTTGCGCTCCACTCTTTAAAGTCAATCTTCTCTCAAATTCTCACGTTCGCTCCGCCTCCGCTGATAAAAAAATAAGGAATGAATGATTCTTAAAATGTCCATTACAATATATATAAAAGTTAAGAATTGCAGAAAAAATGAACTAATTATATCCTATTAATTCTATTAATCATGCGCTTCAAATTTGATATTAAACCTCTGAATTTCTCCTACTTCTCATTGGAAAATTGCATATCATTCTTCCTAATTGGTTTTGCTGCTTCTGTTTTATTAGAATTACACAAACAGATCAATTACAAGAACTAATAAAATTACACGAACAGATCAAATACATAAAAATTAGAAAATGAAAAAAAGACTTCAAATACAAAACCGCATAATTTGAGAGAGAAGATTGACTTTTAAGAGTGGACCGCAAATTGCTTGGAGGGAGGTAAAATGAAATTTTTGAGAGATGGTTAAAGGATAGTTTAGTAAATCTATAATTATTGGAAGGGAAATAATAAGAAAAATGAAGAGAATAAATATAAAAAGGTGTAAAGCCCTTATTCCGAAAAATTCGCATGTCTCGGACCCATATTTCGAAAGGTAAGCGAATTGAATCCCTTATCTCGAAAGGTCAGCGAATTTAAACCCATATTCCGAAATTTCTCTTATTTAAACCCCACGAATTTAATGATATTTCACGAAATAAACACAATTAGCTTCACTTAAATAGGGCTTATTCAATCAAGAAAATATTATAAGTGATAAATCATAAATATGTGTATCAAATTAGGGATAGATGTGACTAGAGGTGCCCACAGTTTCCGATTCCGGCGGTTAACCGCCGAACCGGAGGACAATTTTTACGAACCGGAACCGTCGTATTAAGAACCGCGGGCCGGTTCCGGTTCAAGATTTTACAAACCGAAACCGTCACCGAACCGCCGGTTCCGGACGGTTTAACGGTTCCGGCAAGGTATCTGAAGCATCAGTCGTTTGCAGCTTTTTCAGGCGGTTTTTTTACCAGAACCGGCAAAAACCGACGGCTCCACCGGTTTTACCCCAAAACCGCCGGTTTCGGTCGATTTTCAAATTTTTTTTACATTCTGACTTTGAATTCAAATTGATCCATTTCCCCCCCCCCCCCCATTTTTTAGATCTCCGGCGATCGGATCTACTAGCTTTTCGAATTGAGTGTCGCCTTTGGGTGGTGGCGCCGCCCGCATCCTCTTGCATTTTCTCTTCTCACTTCCTACACTGGACATAGCTAAGATTGAGCAAATAAAAGAAGGATTGTGAAGGGAATGGTGGTTTGAAAAAGTGAAGAAGGTGAGTGTAGTTCAGAATCGGTTGAATTTAAGTAATTAAACGATTGTATTTATGGTGAGTGAGATGAGAGGGGAATCGGTAATGTACCTTTTTAAAATGACCGCTGATAAAAAAAAATCAATTTAACATGCGGTTATAACCGGAACCGGCGGTTTGGATTTGACTATTTGATTTGGATTTATGAGACAAGACAACACTGGTAAAACGTAAAAGCAACCTTACGTATCTATTCTTGGGAACTGATCGGCTATCGAGAGTTTCCGATACTCTCGATAATGGCTAAGGAGATTTTCACCGTTCCCGCTTCCACCGTCGCCGTTGAGCAAGCTTTTAGTGTCGGCGGTTGTGTCCTAGACGACAAAAGGTGCAATCTCTCCGCCAAAAACATGGAAGCCACTATGTTACTTGATGATTGGCCAAAGACGGACATGAGGGCACAAGAGCCGGATTTCGACTTCCGTGTAGAGAGTGATGGTGAAGACTTTTCCACCGATGATGAGGTCGGAAGCGAGGGCGCTCAACAATATCAATGACAGGGGAGGGGGCGGTGAATGGCGAGCACGACCGACCAAAAAGGTAAGCAAGGTAAGAGAACTACGTGGGCTTTGATTCCTCAATAAAATTGTGGATACGTAGACAACTCAACTTAAATTTGAAAAGTTTAACTTCAAAAGTTTAAGTTGAGCTCAAGCCCTTTTCAATTTTTTTCCTTTTCCTCCCCATTTCATGTTTTTTTATTTATGTTCCGACGACACTTGTAAATTATATCACATTGTTGTATACTTGTATATGTATTGTAAATTGTAATGTATCGTTGTCCGTTACAACTCAAATTCAATAAAATTGATATGATTTTCACCTTATTCGTCTAATTTCAATTTAAATCATCCATTGTCTTGTTCCAATTTATTGTATAAGTCCAAATTTCAAATTACATAGAAAAAGAAAAAAAAACCCGCCAAAACCGTGAGAACCGTCCGAAAACCGGCGGTTCGGAACCGGAACCGGAACCGGAACCGTGAAATAGCCTCACGGTTCGGTTCCGGTTCTGCCTTTCTCGAAACCGAAACCGCCGGTTTACGAACCGTGGGCACCTCTAGATGTGACATAAACAATATCGACCCACTCAGTCTCAAAGTTGTTTGTTGTTCTTATTATGGTAGATTAATGATGTAAACCACCCATAATCAATAATTATTTTCTTGTAATTTACACAAAAGAGATGTGTAGTATGTGTGTGACAATAATTTATGCTTAAAAGTGTTGGTGAGATTTGAACTTAATCTTTTGCTACATACCTATAGTTTCGCCATCATTTCATCATTAAACGGTGCGGCTACCTATATCTAAGTGAGGTTCTAGAATTCAGAGACTTAACCATTTCCTATCTCCAATCCACCATAATTTGACTTTAATTAAAGAAAACAAAATTATTGACTCGTATGCATAACTTCTTAGCGACATGGAAAATTCAAATTCTTTTTGTACAAAATGATGTACTAGATTTTTGTCAAAATAATACTATAAATATTAATATCCAACATATAATATTTAATTAGTAAAATATATATACCCAAAAAAGTGACTACTTTTACTCACTCCGTCCAAAAAAAAAAAAAAGTACATTTGAAATAACATGAAAATTCATGTATAATTGGTCAAATAAGAGAGATGAAGAAAATGATAATTAAAATAGTGTTAGTGGATAATGAGACCCACATTATTATTAGTGTTTAATGGTGGACTCTAGTGGTATACGTTGTAAATAAATTGATGTACATAAGTAATGAGTTTGGGATAACTTTTCATAAATAGAAATGAGATATTTTTATGGGACGGATGAAAAAAGAGAGTGTCCTTATTTTTATGAGACGAAATGAGTAGTATAAAAATAAAAATGAAATGTACTATAGGATTGTAGAAATATTGTTTTGGTTTATCTTGAAAATTAGAATTTTATGAATACTTCCTAAACTGAATAGAAAATATACACCTTAAACAATACACCATTTGTCCACGAAAAATATGACATATCGTGAATGACACATGTTTTAATGTGGAATTGGTAAAGTAAGAGAAAAGGGAAAAAAATACTCCGTAAGAGAGAAGTAGTGTTAGTGGAATGTGGGGTCCATAATCCATATTATTAGTAAGAGAGAAGGGAAAAAAGTAAGAGAGATGTTGTTGAAAACTTTCCCTTTTTAAATGTGTTATTTTTTGTGGACAACTAAAAATGGCAAATGTGTTCTATTTTTTTTTGGACGGATGAAGTATAAAGTTGAGTTAATTATTGAATCATATCATACAAAATTCTAAAAACGATAAGAGCACCCGCAACGTGTGCCGTTGCGGTGCCTTATTTTGTTCCGGAGGAACGGAACGGCGGCGGCACGCGTTGCAGCCGCCCGTGTCGTCGCCATTCCGTGCCGGTGCCGTGCCGGGTGCCGTTCCCGCAAGACGCGGCACGACACGTTCCGCCACGCGCCGAGGCGACGTGGCGGCCTCCCATTTGACGCGTGACGCCCACTCGTTGCCCCGCGAGTGGGCGTCGTCACGGTGACGCAATAATTTGATTTTTTTTTAAAAAAATTCGAATTTAATAAATTTTTTTTTGCAACGGTATTTTTACCGTTTTTTTGCCGTTATTTATTTATTTATTTATTTTTTTTAAATTTATTTACTCTATAAATACTCCTATTTCATACTCATTTCACTTACAAACACATCCGTCTCAACCGCAAGTAGTCCGCCTCGAAGTGGAGCGCATCCGTCTATACAAGAACGGTTATCTATTCGTGCAAGGACACGCGACTCTAGCGCACACACCCAACTCCAACAGGATCTAATTGAGCACATTTGGGCAAACTTTGGCGGATTAAATTATTAAAATTGTGTACTTTTATTTTTTTAGGATTTTAATTGTGTGTTTTTTATTTTTTTAAGTTTAAGTTGTAACTTTGTTTTAATGTTATGTGTTTTTTAATAAAGTGTGTTTTTTTTATTAAAGTGTGTTTGTTTTAATTGAATTGAGTTGGAAATAAAAATAAAAAATGAAATTGAATGAATAGTAATTTAAGGAACGGTTAAGGAACGGAGGGTTGCAGGTTCCGTTCCTTAGTTAAGGAATGGAGTAAAAAAGTACAGTGGGGTCTGCAAATAGTAGTTTAAGGAACGGTTTAGGAACGGTATAGGAATAGCGTTGTGGATGGCCTAAAGATTTACAATTGCGGATGCATACTGGGCCTGTGCTATATTGTGTTCAAATTTTGGGCTAGTTATTACTTTCATCAATCAGTTCAGCTCAGCTACCAAATAATTGCACTGAGTAGATAAATTAAACTAATAAGACCCAAGAGATAAGTGCTAAAAAAAACTAAATTAATATTTTGATTGAAAGGATTAAAAACAAGATAAATATCAATCGGCCACACCCAAACACCAAGCAACTAAAATAAACACCAATCATTACCAATTCGCCAAAATCAACACCATCAACCACATTAAACCTGGTTTTTGTAAATCCCCCCCCCCCCCCCCCCCCCCCCCCCTTTTTTTATATCTTTTTGTTTTGCCCGGGTTGTGATCAATTGAGATTTTTTAATTTAATTGAAAATTGTGATGCATTATCAGTCACTATTTTTTATTAAATGAATGGTTCCAAATTGCCACATAAAAAATATTTTTAGATTAATTAATTATAAAAGGGTAGAAGGGTAATTTTAGTTGAAAACAAACCCAATTAAAAACAAAGAGCACCAACTTTTCCCCTCCCATTCGCCGTCAAATCCGCCGGTGCCGTCAGCCACTTGCCGGCGCCGCCCCGACGCCGTTGATTACTGATTACTCATAGCCACCCTAACTTTTCTCACTTTCCCATTTCCTCCGTCAATTTCTCTCTCCACCGCTGTGCCCCGACACCAATTGCAACCTATCCCCCAAATCCACTTAAATTCCTAATTGCTCTCATTTATCATCCATCTTCGTTCTTTGTAATTATTTGAGAGATTGATTTTCCAAAATTTGCTTTTGTTATAGGATTTGAACTTTTTGCAAACTTAATTATTTATTCGTTTATGGAATTGGAAGTTTTAGAGTTTGGATTATCAATTGTGTTGGATGTGAGCTGGATTGGGGAATCAAGCTTAATCATAATGCACTCTAGGTATTTGGTGCTATTCCCCAGTTAGGAATTAGTTGCGAAGAGTTAGGTTCAAGATTTATCTATCTCCCTTTTTAATGTCAACTACGCACATATAATGTCAACTACATATACAATCTATGTCAACTACATATACAATTCATGTCAACTACACACATATAATGTCAACTATGTGTACAATCCATGTCAACTACATATACAATTCATGTCAACTACAAATACAATTCATGTCAACTATACACATAAAATGTCACCTATGTGTACAATCCATGTCAATTACATATATAATACATGCTACATCCATATAATGTCAACTACATATATCTACATAGATTATACGTAAAACGTGGTTGTTGACATAAATAATATAGGTCGTTGATATGAAAATATTTGTTGTTGACATTAATTATTTATAAAATGTTGTTGTTGACATTAATTATTTGTAAAATGTTGTTATTGACATAATAGTTGACATAAATAACGTTTGTTGTTGACATCGTAATTGACATAATATCTCTGTAGTTGACATCGCACGAAAATGACAATTATGCCCCCTAGTTGACATAATGTCTTTGTAGTTGACATCGCACAAAAATTGTAAATGAGTGGCTAAAAATGCATCTTAGTTCTCAATTTGGCCCAAAAATCTCAACCAAACTGGATCATATATATACCCCGAGTTGACATAATCTACTTGCAGTTCACATTTCGAAAATGTTGTGAATGAGTGGCTGAAAATGCATCTCAATTCTCAATTAAAATAAAAAAATCTCAACGTAATAGGACCCTTTAGTCTTTTAGTCTTAGATTTATGTGTTTTTTTTATTCAATTCGAGTGTTGCTTTATTATGGCATTGTGCAATTTTTTTTATTCTTTTTTATTTGAGCATGTTACTAGACCATTTGATCGGCTATGATCCCTTTTTTTATTCTAAAGGTCAACATGAATATGTTCTTATCAGAAAATGATAAGAACAACAAATCACTTAATAATCTTATGTAAATATGAATACAGAAAATCGTAATATATACGAACCTAAAACACCTGATCAATTCTCACGCTGCTCACAACAAATTAAATACTACTAGTACTAGCTTATTAGTGGTAATATTTTAAATGGAAGTGGAATCTTATCGAACTTACAATTTAGATTGAATGA
Organism: Salvia splendens; assembly: GCF_004379255.2. Taxonomy (NCBI): domain Eukaryota; kingdom Viridiplantae; phylum Streptophyta; class Magnoliopsida; order Lamiales; family Lamiaceae; genus Salvia; species Salvia splendens. The sequence continues at coordinate 6,319,901 of NC_056033.1, read as the reverse complement.
GAAAAACATTCTACCTAATTAATTAAATAAATTAAAGATACTTAGGTCGGTGCGGCATTATTAAAAAATAGGAATATTGTTTGATATACTCCCGTTACCCAATTTAGACTATAATTTACATCGAATATTTTAAAATAGCTAGTGACTTGTGATATTATAAATAAGTCAACTAAAAAAAGGTAAAAGAAATAGAACCAAAAATAAAAAAGAAGAGGCGTGTTCGTTTTTACTTGTCTTTTAATTTTCTTCATCTCCATAATGTATTCGTCGTCTAGTCTTGATTAATTTCAGAATCACACACGCATCAAACACACATCTGTTTATTCAAACTTGAATGTTTTGACTCGTGTTATTTGCTACCTGCCCACTTTTGTTAGGTCAAAATATAACAATAATAATGACAAAACTTTAGTGGTCGGTCTAATTTTGCTGGTCTAAAATATATTGAAAAATGGATCAAATGATAAAATCGTGTTATTGATATAAAAGTTATTAGTGCTAGTAGTATTTATTTAGTTTCTAAAATGACTAGTAAAATATATACTATAGTATTTTTTTTAATAAAGCAACAATAGTGAGGTTATGACATCAAAGAATTTTAAAATTTAAAATTTGCTATTAATGGTTGAGCAACGAGCATTTATTTGGCATCCACACCAAAAGTGCTAGAGAGGGATAAGAAAAGTTAACACTTTATCTTTCCTTCCGATTTCAGTTCATATTAATCTATTAATTCAAATTCGGTTTCGAGTGTATATTTCTAATTTCTTGATGGACGACTAGTTAGGATCGTGTGACCTAATCTTAAATATGTACATGAATTTTTAGTTTATAGTTTTCGAACAATGTAAATTGTTGATAAGTTCCGTACTAAGAGAGCATAAAATCGACCGCAAATATGCTATGTCATGCATAAGAGCATCCACATCCGTGCTCTTGCCAACAAGCACGGATGTGGGCCCAGTCCCACTTTTACTCCCTGCTCTTAGGCAAGAGCACAACACCCACATCCGTGCTCTTTCGCAAAGACAAGCTCAGGGCATCATTAACCTCGTCCCCATTTCCGGCCCCAAGTCCCCTCCACGTCATCATTCCTCTACAGTTGCGGCCCAGGCCCCAACTGCTGTAACTGTTAAATGGTATAGACAACATATTTAGAGAAGAAAGCAATGGGAGAAGATTATTGTATTTTGATTGAATGAATAAAATGGTACTCAACACCCATATATTTATAGGGATGTTGGTGACTTTTGAGATCCTACAATAAATATATATTCATGGAACTATACTACTATTGGAACAATGCATGCACATCTTCAATGCTTCTTGGAACTCTATTCTTCTTTAATGCTTATTGATACTTCCCCTTTTCTCAACACTCCCCCTCAAATTGAGTGGTGGGATCTCCAAAACTCAATTTGGAAAGCACATCTTCAAAGCTCCTTGAGTTGACTGCTTTAGTTAGGATGTCGGCAAGTTGATCCTCAGAGCGAACAAAAGGGAGTTCGACAATCCCATTCTCAATGTTTTCTTTGATGAAGTGTCTGTCAACCTCCACATGCTTCGTTCGATCATGTTGTACTGGATTTTGTGAGATGCTTATAGCGGCTTTGTTATCACAATACAACTGGCACTTGCTTGGAGGGAGATTAATCTCTTTCATCAATCTCCTTAACCATAAAATCTCGGTCAACCCACTTTTAATCCCACGAAATTCTGCTTCGGCACTCGAAAGAGCCACCACCTTCTGCTTCTTACTTCTCCATGTTACCAAATTACCTCCAACAAAGGTAAAGTAGCCTGCTGTAGACTTCCTATCGTTTGGGTTCCCTGCCCAGTCAGCATCTGTATAACCATGAATCTCAAGATGCCCATTTTTAGCGAACAACACTCCATGCCCTGGAGTTCCCTTCAAATACCGACAAATCCTAAGTGCTGCCTCCATGTGATCTGTCTGCGGCTTATGCATGAACTGACTTACGACCCCAACTGCATAGGCAATATCTGGCCTAGTGTGCGAGAGATATATGAGTTTTCCGACTAGTCGCTGATATCGACTACGGTCAGCCAACTTGGCTCCTTCTCTGATTTGTAATCCGTGATTAACCGCCAGAGGAGTGTCTGCTGGTTTACATTCCAGTAGGCCAGTCTCTGCTAGGATGTCCAAGATATACTTCATTTGTCGCAGAAAAATTCCTTTGGTTGACCTTAGCACTTCAATCCCAAGAAAGTACTTGAGATTCCCCAAGTCCTTCATCTCAAATTCCTGAAAAAGATTTTTCTTTAATTCCTCAATCTCTTCTAGGTCGTCACCTGTAATAATCATGTCATCAACATATATGATTAAACATGTGATCTTGTCACCCTGCTTCTTAAAAAATAGCGTATGGTCTGAATTGCTCTGTGTATATCCATAGCTAATCATTGCCCCAGCAAACTTCCCAAACCATACTCTTGGAGATTGCTTCAATCCATACAAGGTCTTCCTCAATCGGCACCCTTCACCTGCTTTAAAATCTGTTGCAAAACCTGGGGGTGCCTCCATGTAAACTTCTTCTTCCTTCTTCAACTCTCCATGTAGGAAGGCATTCGTCACATCAAACTGGTGTAATGGCCAGTCCCTATTAGCAGCAATGGATAACAACACCCGAATTGTGTTCATCTTAGCTACTGGAGAGAAGGTCTCAGAATAGTCAACTCCATATGTCTGAGTATAGCCTTTTGCGACAAGTCGTGCCTTGTACCTTTCTATCGAGCCATCAGGTCTTCTTTTGATAGTGAAGACCCATCGACAACCCACTGGTCGTTTCCCTTCTGGTAGAGCACATTTCTCCCATGTGTGGTTTCGAATCAGTGCATCAATCTCTTTCTTCATTGCTTCCCTCCAATGCTTGAATTTCATAGCTTCTTCCCATGTCTGTGGTATTTCTTCTTCCTCATATAGTGCATTCTCGAAAGCCCGAGCCATCTCTGATAAATGGCCTTTGGCTAGGTTCACAACAGAGTACCGCTTTTTCTTGTCAATCCTCTCTGGCGTATACCTTTTGGGTGGAACTCCTCTGTTTGACCTTGGTGGAAGTATGTACCTCCCAGTGTCAGGGTCAACTCCTTCGACCTCGACTTCCTCAATTTCCCTTTCTTCGGCCTCAATTGAATTTTCTTCTGCACTTACAGTGTTAGCCAAACAATTATCTGTATCCACAGGATTACTTACATTGGATAACCTTAACGGAGAAATATTTGAGGCGATGCCACTTTCTACGATGGACTCTACCACATCAGAGACTTGCTCAGCGGAATTGCTTACTGTTTTCTCTGATAGATCCGCATCAGGATTGCTTGGCGTTGGCAGTGGCATTGAGATCCAACTTAGCGGGTCCGTATCATTGTTATCCCTAACATTACTCTCCCCCTGACCGCTAAGATGGGTAAAGAAGTACTCAGTTTCAAGAAAGTTGCAGTTCATTGTAACAAACATCCGGTTGGACTTTGGATCGAAACACCTATACCCCTTTTGATTTACCCCATATCCTACAAAAACGCATTTGATAGCGCAAGGGGATAGTTTAGTTCTTTCATGTTTAGGAATGTGGACAAAAACGGAGCATCCGAAGACGCGAGGTTCAAGAGTCAAGGGCGGAGGAATTTTTGTGAAGGTGGACAAGACTTGTAGAGGAGTTTTGTGTTTGAGAATACTTGTGGGCAATCGGTTTAAGAGATAGGCTGAGGTGGCAATGGCTTCTGGCCAGAAGTGTTTCGGGGCTTTTGACTCTATAAGCATAGAACGAGTCATTTCGAGGAGAGATCGATTTTTCCTTTCAGCCACACCGTTTTGTTCGGGAGTATGAGCACATGTGGTTTGGTGTATAAGACCTTTGTTTTGGAAGAGTTGTTTCATGGTAGAATTAACGAACTCCCCCCCATTATCTGACCGAAGGACCTGAATGGTTTTGTGAAACTGAGTTTGGATAAGGTTATAGAAATGGGTAAAGTGTGACAAAACTTCAGATTTTTGTTTCATGAAATATATCCAGGTCATGCGAGTGCAATCATCCACAAAAACTAAGAAATATCGAAAACCTTGCCCCCCAATAACTGGTGCAGGCCCCCAAACATCAGAGTGTACTAAGGCAAATGGAGTTTCAACACGAGTATTACTTAATGGGTAAGAGTTCCGATGACTTTTGGATAAAAGACAAGTTTCACAGTACATGTCATGCTTAGGAATAATACTAGGAAATAACAATTTTAAGTAACCGATAGATGGATGACCCAAGCGCCGATGCCAAAGCCAAGCTTTCCGGTCAGCTGATCCGTGAGTTAACATGGCAGTCCCTTTTTGAGCTATCTCATCCACATAGTAAAGCCCATCACGTTCAGTGCCACGTCCAATTATCTCTCCGGTTCGGATATCCTGCAACAGACAAAATTGTGGCTGCATTAGTAACGTACAATTCAATTCCTTTGTGACATGACTAATGGATAATAACTTATGAGACATCGAAGGAATATATAGACAATTTGATAACTGCAAAGTTGGGGAAATGTTAACGGTTCCAGCCCCCTCAACCACCGTAAATTCCCCATTGGCAGTTTGGATATGAGATTTTAGAGGTTTCTGAAGGTTGGTAAGGTCTGAGGCATCATATGTTATGGTATCGGTTGCCCCACAGTCAAAAATCCATTTATCATTTTTCTCATGGCCATTAGATACTGCACACACAACTCCAAGCTTCTCGAGAGGCTGAAATCGATTTTGGCAAGTGGTTTGGGAAATTATGGAATTTTCAGGAGATTTGGGGGCTAATTGTGACTGAGAATTTTGGTGGGGTAAAACCTGCAATTTCCCAAAGATTTGGGGGCTTCCAATAAAAGAGCCCCCTAACCCTAATCTACCTGAATCAGGCGCCGCCTCTCCCCTCATCAATTCTTCACTCCAATCGTGAATTACACTCCCACTTCCGCTGGCAATGAAGTTTGCTGCCCCGGTTGTGTTCGCCGGCTGAGCAGCTTCATTTCTGGTCCTTCCTCCTGGCTGGACAGCACCGGCGGTTTGCACGACCCCCTGCACGGCGTTGCCTCCGTCGCCTCCAACTGCTGTGGCGGCGTGCCCGCCACGGTTCCAGGGTGTTTGCGGTTGCGGCGGCTTGCCGTGCTTCTCTTCCCACCAATCTGGATATCCAACTAGTTCAAAGCATGAATCTTTTGTGTGTCTTTTCCGTTTGCAGTAGGAACACACCAATTTTGACTTGTCTTCTTCATCACTTCGCCGATTTCTATCATTGCCACTGCCGCGACCACCACTGTTGCTGCCGCGACCACCACCGTTGCTGCCGCGACCGCCACCCCGAGAGCCGCCGGTAGGGTTCTGCCACCCTCGGATGGCGAGGCCAGTTCCAATTCCATCCATGGCAGCTGCTCCGCCGGTGTTTGCCTGTTGTAGCACTCGGAGTCGTGTCTCCTCCTGCTGAATCAGGTTGTATGCATAGTCGACGGAGGGAAGCGGGTCCATTTTCAGTATCTCCCTCTTAGTTGTTTCATATTTGCTATCAATTGCGTAGAGAAACTGACATACTCTCTGATCTTGTATGAATTTGTTATGAATCTCCATATCCTCTGGACATTTCATTGGGTTCGTCTGTTTTTGGTCGATTGAAATCCAGATCTCTCCCAACCGGCTCCATATTTCTTCTAATGAACTGCTTCCTTGTCTCAGTGTGGTTGCTTTGAACTGAAGATCATACACCTGGATTTTATCTCTTCCGCTCCCATATGTGACGGCCAACGCATCCCATATATGCTTTGCCGTCGGATGTTGTGAAACTCGACTGACCAGTCGAGGCTCAATGTTTTGTACTAACCAAGTGATCACACAGTGATCGGCTTGTTCCCATTGTATGAAGGCTGGATCGGTTCGCGGTGGGGAATGAGGCACTCCGGTGACGTGAGATACCATTCCCCGACCGCTTATTGCCGTCTTCATCAATACAGACCAAAGGGCGTAATTTTCTCCATTCAACTTATTCTCACCAATGTGGAGGGGCTGCGTGTCAATTCTGAATGGCATGGCAGCTGTTTCTGGTGGATTTGGTTGGTTCATAGCAAAACTATTGCGCATAAAGTTGGCAAATTGCCGGGCAAATTCATCTGCCATAGATGAATCTGAGGTTTCGGTTACTATATAGTTGTCATTTGACATTTTGGCTTATGGTTATAGGTACAGCGGAAAAAGGAAAAACAAAAAAAACGGGAAGGGGCCGAGAAAGGTATCAAGGACGATGATGATACCTTATCTGAGTCCAAACCCGCTCTGATACCATGTTAAATGGTATAGACAACATATTTAGAGAAGAAAGCAATGGGAGAAGATTATTGTATTTTGATTGAATGAATAAAATGGTACTCAATACCCATATATTTATAGGGATGTTGGTGACTTTTGAGATCCTACAATAAATATATATTCATGGAACTATACTACTATTGGAACAATGCATGCACATCTTCAATGCTTCTTGGAACTCTATTCTTCTTTAATGCTTATTGATACTTCCCCTTTTCTCAACAGTAACCCTGCAGGTTGCGGCCCGGGCCGCAACTAATAAATGACACTATTCACAACTCCAACATATTTAACTCGTAAACGCAATTCGTTGAACAATTGAAACCAGGAAAATGCATTGTTCATTAGAAATTAACATTACATTACTAGACGAAGCAAATTTGAAATACCAGAAACCCGGGCCACGATTACTACTTCTTCATTTGGGCGCGAAGGTAGGCGATCATCTCACGGTGCAACTCGATCTCCTCGTCCGACATCTTCGATGTATCCCTCGATGTCAACTCCGTCAGCTGGCTCATCGGCCATGTAATATTCATCTCCGACAAAGTGTCGGCCATCTTATCCAGAGACGGATTGGTCGGCGGTGGCACCATAGCGGAGTTGCTCGCAGCTAGCTGCCTTCCCCTTTGCTTTCCTCTTGGCCGCCTTTGTTCCTATCGGGCGGCTCTGAATGCTAGGAGAGGAGCAGAAGACATCGTCGTTCGTCACGTTGAGGTCGATCGCCGGACCTCCTTCGCTCGAAGAGTAGTTTCCGGAGGCGGAAACTTTGGTTCTCTTCGCCGCACCTGTTGCCGCCGGCTTGGCACCGCTGGTGTACTTCGGGCTCTTCTCGACGAGCTTCCAAACTTCGAAGTACTTGAAGGTCTTCTTCCCGTCAGTGAAGAACGCATCCTTCGCCTTCTCGACGAGGTCCGTCTCGCTGTGCCCGCTCGGCCACATACGGACTACGTTGGCCCACTTTCCGTTCAACTTGCTCATATCCGCCTGGACCCGGCCACAATGCTTGCGCAGCTTCACGTAGCTACGCTCGATCGACCCTTCCGGACGGCCAACGTTATATTTCTGCGCAATCCGCTCCCAAAAAGCCTTGCCGGTCTGCTGGTTGCCGATGATAGGATCCTCGGCGACATCGATGTAGTTCCTTGCAAGCCACAATGTCTCGTGCGGAGTGTACTTCTTCGGCCCATCCTCCTCCCCGACCTTCTCCTTTCCCCGCTCTTGAGCGGGCTCCATCTCACTGAGCTCGAACTCTTCGGTGTTGACCGGCGATGTAATGTCGACGTTGCTACCGACTCCCGGACTAGGTTGTGTCTGCGATGGTTGCGACGACGGTATGTACCAATTGTTCGAGTTAACGAACTCCTCCATCTCACGTTGATCGCCGTTGAACCAATCCATTGGCGCCGAAACAAAGGGTATAATAGAGTATTGAAATGGAACGCGGGATTGAAATTGATGGAACGCAAGCTCGTATTTATAGACATCGAATAAAAAAAAATTGCATTTGCGGCCCGGCCCGAAGAGCGTGTAACGCTGGGCCGGGACGCGGGACATGCGGCCCGTCACCGTGCAACCCCATCCCGGGCCGGGACGCGGGACGCTCCCCAGGCCGGGAACGCGGCCCCGGGACGTGCCTGAGCCGTGCCGCCCTTCCGTGTAATGCATGGGACGGGCCGGGACTCACGATTTGCGGCCCGGCCCATGGCGTTACAGATGCTCTCAATGGTCCCACCATTCTATTATTCAATTTAAATAAAAACATTTTCACAAAATTAAAATGCATTAAAAATACCCGGAATAATATTACAAATTACAAAAAAATTAAAAATTACATAATTAAAATACTAAAAATTAAAAATTACATAATTAAACACCTAAATATAAAAATTACCCCCATGGATGACTATTCATCCGGCTCTACCCACAATGTTCTTTGGAGACCCCGCATCATCGCCACATGCGATCGAAGTTGCTCGAGGGTCATAGTTGACCTATCGGCCAAATTGAGTTGGGCCAAAATCCCCCACAACGAGTTGGTGGGGGGTTGAGGTGGCACATAGGAAGCGAGAGCGGGGGCGGATGGAGTCTCGGCGCGACGGCGGTTGGCCGCCGCCTTCTTCCTTCCTTGCGACCGGCGTTGAGAACTGCTCGGGCCAGCGTCGGGGCTACCCAAGTTAGCTCCGGCAAGTTGGCTAGCCACATCCTCGAAGCCGACGTCGGATAGGGATACCGACTTCGACCGTTTGGAGGATGAGCTAGAGGAGGATGATACGGCTCCCCTATACTTCGGATGCGCCCGCGTCTCCTGCCAAGTGTTGAGGTACTTGAACGGCTTGTAGTTCATGGATTGGTAGGTCGCCAAGGCGGAACTGATGATGTCAAGCTCGCTCCGGTCGCTCCCCGCCGACCGCTCTTCCTGGAGGTAATACCCCTGGAACTTTTGGATTTCTTCGTTGGCTCTGTATATGGCATTGCGCACCGTACTCTCGTTGCGCTCGATTGTTCCAGCCGGCCGATTTTGATTGTACCGGCGACAGATGCGCCACCAATAATGGTCACCAGATTGGTTCGTGCCAACCTCCGGATCTTCGGACATTGACAAGTACGCTTTGAATAATTGCTCCATCTCCCTCGGAGTGTACGAGATGCGGACACTACGAGTAGGAAGAGGAGGAGTTTGAGAGCGGCCGCTCCCTCCCGCTCTAGGTACGGGTGGTTCGGGTGTCCACCCGTATTGCCCTTCGGGGGCATCTTGGTCGTCGATCGGGTAAGGCCGGTAGCCACCCGGAACTTGCGAACCTTGGGTTTGAGGAGGGGCTGAATATTCCATTTCCGGACTAGGAAATGGTTGTGAACCGAACCAATCGGGGTTCCAACTGTGATAGCCGGAGGGGTGATCGCCGGAGCCGGACATTTTTTTGTTGTGAGTGAAAGAAAGATTGAGAATTGTAAGAATAGAAATGAGAGAATTTAGATGAGAATTGTGTAGTGTGGTGTGAATTTTTGGTGTGGAAGTGGGGGTATTTATAGATGAAAATGTGTATTTTTGGGGAAAAATTTGAAAAATAAATTAAAAGTGGGTAGAAAACGGATATACTTTTTTGGGAAGTGGGAAAATATTTTTTTTTGTAATCGGATTTTTTAATTAAAATCCAATTTTTTTTTTAAAAAAAATCAAATTGTGCCGTTGGCCAATGGATGGCTGACACGTGGGCTGCTCGCTGGCACGGACGTGCTCGATGCATCGAACAGCGTCGTGCCAGCGGCGAGCAGCGGGTGCCGAGCCGCTGGCACGGACAGACGGACGGCTGCTCTCAACCGCTGTGGATGCTCTAAAGTCAGCCATATCGAGCAAAGCATAGATGAAATGGACATGGGCCATAATAAATGTCGTTGGCCAATGGACGACTGACACGTGGGCAGCTCGCTGGCACGGACGTGCTCGAAGCATCGAGCAGCGTCGTGCAAGCGGCGAGCAGCGGGTGTCGCGCCGCTGGCACGGACAGACGGACGGCTGCGCTCAACCGCTGTGGATGCTCTAAAGTCAGTCATATCGAGCAAAGCATAGATGAAATGGACATGGGCCATAATATCAGCATATCTTGTAATATACTACTTCTTATCTTCTATATCTTGTAAATTAATTTAGATAAATGGAGGTCGACTTCGTTAATGTGAGAGGAGAAGAAAATTAATCAAAACCTAATCTCTACGTCTCAAACATTGGGTGACTTCTTTTGCCTTTGTCTCTAGCTCTTCACACTATTGTGGGTTGTCTAAGTTGTCTTCTCACATCCCTTCTTCTCTCTTTGCCTCTCAACTTTCTCAATCCTACGTTCGTTGCTTTCATTCGCAACAATCACATGTTTGATTGATTATATTATACAATTATTCTACGAGTATTTTTATGGGAGATTTTTTATAGTGCGCACTACAATATGGTCAACTTGAATATGTTCTTCAAAATTACTCACTTTTGCAAAAGCTTTTCCTTTGCCTATGTAAAATCAACTCACAAACGCTTCATACAACATTCATGCTATTCTACCTATAATTACCCTACCACAACATGTTTTGTCTCAACGAATCTCTCTTTCTCTCTCTCCCCAAATAACCTACCTATCATAATAATGAAACGTATGTTCTCTATAAATATAGACTTTTAGAGCATCCACAACCGTGCTCTTGCCAGCGGTACGGTTGTGAGCCCGACCCTACTTTTTCTGCTTGCTCTCTGGCAAGAGCACAACACCCACAGCTGTGCTCTTCCGCAAGGACGAGCACAATTAATTTAAAATTCAATTACACAAAAACATTTCCATAATACTAAAATTCATTAAAAAACCACAATAAATATTACAAATTACAAATAAAATAAAAAAGACATAATTAAAATCCTAAAAATTAAAAATTACATAATTAAAATCCTAAAAAATAAAAATTACATAATTAAAATACTAAAAATTAAAAATTACATAATTAAACTCCTAAAAATTAAAAATTACATGATTATTGGCTAATATTACCCGAGGAAGACTACGCATCCGGCGGCACCAACCCCAATTATTTTTTGAGACCCAATATCATGTCCTCGTGCGTTTGAAGTTGCGTGGGGGTCATAGTTGACCTATCGGTCATATTGAGTTGGGCCAAAAGGGCCACAACGAGTTGCTCGGGGGTGGAGGTGGAACATAGGGTGCGGGTTCGGGGGGCGGGAGCCGATGGAGTCGCGGAGCACCGGCGGTCGGCCGCCGCCTTCTTCCTTCCTAGCGGTCGGCGTTGGGAACTGCTTGGTCTGGCGTCGGGGCTACCCAAGTTAGCTCCGGCGAGTTGGCTAGCCACTTGTTCGGAGCCGGAGTCGGATAGGGATACCGACCTTGACCGTTTGGAGGAGCCGCTCGAGGATGATGTTACGCCTCCCATATACCTCGGGTGGAACCGCGTTTCCTGCCAAACGTTGAGGTACTTGAACGACTTACCGTTCAAGGATTGGTAGGTGCTCAGCGCGGCAGTGATGATGTCGACATCGCTCTGGCCGCTCCCGGCATTCCGCGACTCCTAGAGGAAATAGCCATTGAACTTGCCAATTTCTTCGTTGGCTCGGCCGATGCAGTTGCGCACCATACTCCCGTTGCGCTCGATCGTTCCCGGCGGCCGGTTTGCATTGTACCGGCGAGAGACGCGCCACCAAAAGTGATCGCTGGATTGGTTCGTGCCAACCGCTGCATCTTCGGAGATTTCGAAGTACGCCTTGAACAATTTATCCATCTCCGCCGGAGTGTACGGTGTTCGGACACCGCTACGAGTAGGAGCCGGCGGAGTTTGGGAGGGGGCGGTCGGCCTAGGCTCCGGTGTCCACCCATATCGCCCTTCGGAGGCACCTTGGTCGTCTATTGAGTATGGCCGGTAGCCACCCGGAACGGCCGAATCTTGGGTGAGAGGAGGGGCCAAATATTCCGTTTCCGGACTAGGAAACGGTTGTGCACCAAACCATTCGGGGTTCCAACCGTGAGAGGGCGGGTTGTCATCGCCTTGGCCGGACATTGTTAGGGTATGAGAGAATGAAGATGAAAATGGATATGAGAGAATGAAGATGAGAATGGATATTGGAGAATGAAGATGAGAATTGTATAGTTTGATGTGAATTTTTTGGTGTGAAAGTGGGGGTATTTATAGATGAAAGTGTGTATTTTGGGGGGGGGGGGGGAACGTGTAGAAAACGGTAATAAACGGTTATAATTTTTTTGGGAAGTGATTTTTTTATCTGTTTTTTTAATTAAAAACCGATTTTAAATTAAAAAAAAATTCAAGGCAACGGCTATGCCGTTGCCCAATCGCCGCGCGACACGTCAGCTGCTCGCTGGCGCGGCGCGAGCGCAGCGGCGGCGAGACACATCCGTTCCAGCGGCGCGGACGGCGGTGGCGACGGTTGCCACCGTTGCGGATGCTCTTAAGGGTATATTCATTCTCAATTATTTTGTCATCTGTATTATTCTCAAAATTTAGTTTGTCAGTTCAAGTATTGATAGCTAGGATAAAATCTTAAATTTTCAAATCTACCTTTAAAATTCTCAAAAATATAACCATTTTTTTTAAAATGAGCTCAAGCAACAATTAGTGAATATAAGTTCAAAATAAGTTGTCCAAAAATCAAGCAACTAACAATCATGTTCTAAAAAAAACATCACCAATTAACTAGCAATCTACCATAATTAACTAAGAGTACTAGTTTACAGTAATCTCATCAACTAAAGCTACAACCAGCAACCTCAAAACAATAACCAATGGCAAAACTATCCAAACACAAATACTCCATCAACAAAACTACCTAGTTATTGTATTTTTTAAAAAAAAACCTAATTTATATATCTGAATATGATTCTACAGAGAGATGATTGAAATATAACTAATATTAAATGCAAAACTAGAGAACATATTTATAAAAAAAACTAATTTATATATCTGAATATTTAATCCTATAAGTATAAATCATACTTATAATACTCAATATTTAAAATCTCGAGCTATTTTCTTTATAAATATATTATTAACATATGACCACTTTTGGGACCAATAATTTCTTCCCCTATGAGCTGATTGGATTCTTCCACTACACAAATCCAGTTCTTTTTAGGCCTAACAATAATTAATTGTCCCACTTGTTATATTTAAATGCAAAATCATTGAAAAATCAAGAATAAACATAGAAATTAGGGAGCACAAGTGTTTGACTTTACCTAAATCCATACAAAAATTTCATCAAAATATCATATCAAATTCTTCAACGCGTGGCCCCCACCACCTTCCTTATGTCATATCCCTATATAAATGGAGTATGTATTGCCGTTTCAAGCTTCCAATTTAAGGACTTTATTATCGAATAAATTTTTCCATTTCTGGTTTACTCTCCGTTATTGGATTTTTGACCGAAAAGACGTCACTCTGACTATCTCAACCCCCCTCTCTCTTTTATAAACCACGCTTTAGAAAGCAGAGATTTGAGCGAAAATGGCGAGGGAAAAGCGGAGGGAGGAACTCTATGTCACTGTACCTAATCTCTTTCGCTGCCCAATCTCCATGGATGTGATGAAGTCTCCGGTGAGTCTCTGCACCGGCGTCACGTATGACCGGAGCTCCATCGAGAAGTGGCTGGCGCTTGGCCATAAAACCTGTCCGGCGACCATGCAAACCCTGCCGTCCACGCTCACCACGCCGAATCTCACCCTCCGCCGCCTTATTCAGCTCTGGCTCTCCCATGCCGACGCCGCGCGCGCTCCGCCGTGTGCTGTCTCCAAGCAGGACGCGGCGGCGATCATCAAAGGCGGGCTCGACGCCGCTTCCTTGGAGAAATTGATCGATTTCATGAAGGTGTCGGAGGGGAATCTGAAGTTCGTCGCACAGTCTAGCAACGCGATTTCGAGATTCGTTGAATTCTTCGTTGAATCCGACGAAATTCGGATTCGCGAACTGATTGTTGAGGTTTTCGATCTGATCTCGTCGGAGAGTGGAGTAAGAGAAAAGTTAAGCGAGCTCATTTTGAACTGCGGCGACGGAAGAGACTGTTTATCGCCGTTTGCGGCGGTTTTGCGGAAAGGAAACGCCGAATCGAAGGTTAGATCCGCGAAGATTTTGGAGCTAATAGCAATAAATCCTGAATCGCAGCAAAAAATCTCCGATCAACCAGGTCTATTAGAGAATCTATACACCCTAACCACAGCAGAGAGCGATTACTCGGCCGTGGAAGCCGGATTATCGGCTCTATTAGCAATCGCAACCAGCAGGACAGCGAAGAAGGAGCTGATCCGGCTCGGAATCGTCCGAACCGCGGGGCGGATCCTATCCGGATCGGATCCGACTCGAGGCGTAATCGAGAGAGCGGTGGCGGTGCTGGAAAGCGTGGCATCGTGTACGGAGGGGCGGGGCGCGATCGGAGAGGATCGAGAGTGTGTGGCGGAGACGGTGAGGAGGCTGATGAAGTGCTCCGCCGCGGCGACGGAGCACGGGATAGCGGTGCTGTGGAGCGTGTGCTGCTTAGCGAGGGATGAATCAGCGCAGGAAACGGCGGCGGAAGCGAATGGATTGACGAAGGTACTACTGGTGATGCAGAGCGGCTGCTCGTCGAGTACAAGCATGATGTGCAGGGAATTGGTCAAAGTTTTGAGGGCGAAGAGTGGTAAGTCCAATTTGGCACCGTATTATCAAACTAGGACTACTCACATTGCGCCTTATTAATTTAACATACAATTAATCTATTTTTATTTATTTATTTAGGTAGATGCATTAAAAATTAAAATCTGTAAATGTTTGTTATATTCAAAGATACTCCATTACTGAAAGATACTAGTAACAAATTTCGACTATCGCTCTCCTTTAAAATTGTGGAGTACTACTGTATTTGTTTATTTTTCACAAAATTGAAATCATATTGCAAAAGCCCAATTGCAATCGGTTCATAACTTCAACTATATCAAGTATCAACCTTCGTTTATTCTGATTTGTATTTAATTTATTTAATACATTCTTTTGTTCATGTCAATAGTCTTATTAGGCTTAGCTGTGAATGGGAGTTTTAGTGTAAAATTGAGATAATATAGTAGAGAAAATAAATACTAAAATGAATCATTATAAATTTACGGTGAATTAAGAAATAGAGCAAATGTAGAAAAGGACGAAAAAGTAATGGACCTTTTTATTAAACATTGCAAAAATACTAAATTTTGTATATAAGTCAAAATGGAAAAGAGAGACTAAGAGCATCCACTACGCTGTCTCCATACCGTCCCTTAAACTACTATTTGAGGATCTCACTGTAATTTTTTACTCCACCCCTTAACTAAGGAACGGAACCTGCAACGCTCCGTCCCTTAACCGTCCCTTAAATTACTATTCATTCAATTTCATTTCCCAATTCAATTTAAAAACACACTTCATTAAAATTAAAACAACATTACAACTTAAAATTAAAAAAAATAGAAAAAGATATAATTAAAATCCTAAAAAAATAAAAATGACATAATTTAATCTTCTCCGCCAAAGTTTTCCCAAATGTGCTCAATTAGATCCTCTTGGTGTTGGGCGTGGGCGCTAGAGTCGTGTATCCTTGCCCGAATAGCCAACCGTTCTTGTATAGACGGATGCGCTCCACTTCGCGGCGGACTACTTGCGGTTGAGCTTCCAGGGGATTCGGGGTCGAACCAATTTCCCGCCTCGGGTCCTTCGTCTCGGACAATTATGTTGCGCAAGATTATGCACGTATACATGATGTCGACCATGCTCTCCATGAACCACGAACGAGCCAGATATAGAGATGTTTTTAGAGGAATAGATGTGTGTTTGTGTGTGAAATGAGTATGAAATATGATTATTTATAGAGTAAAGAAAAAAAATTAAAAAAAATTGAAAATAAAAAAAAACAAAAAGGTAACATTATCGTTTGAAATTTTTTTTTTTATTAAAATTTGATTTTTTTTTTATAAAAAATGAATTATTGCGTCATCCGTGACGACGCCCACTCGGGGCCAGCGAGTGGGCGTCACACGCATGCATTGGGCGCTCGCCACGTCGCCGAGTCGCGTGGCGCGACGTCGCGTCCCTCGTCGCTCACTCGCGGGCTACGGGACGGCATGGAGACGGGCTAGGGACGGAACGTGTCGCTGCAACGCGTCCCGCGACGGTTCCGTCCCTCCGGAACGAAACGCGAGCCGGGCGCGGGACGCGTAGTGGATACTCTAATAATATATAATAACGCTCTGTTTCTGGTTTGATATCGGTATTTGTTAATGTGTAGGAATTTAATTGCAACAAATACGAAGTAAATGTGTAGTTTAGGTCATTAAAGAATAATTGTTGAATGCATGACTTTAAATTTTTAATTTATTTAGCGATGAACTTTTCACCGAGCACATCTAGCGCTTGGAAATTGATAGTATTGAAGGTAATTCCATTTTGCAAGTACCAAATATTCGATAAACATTACTCCTTATTTGGTGGCTTCCTATACCGAGCTTCTCTTATGTGAGTAACTGCTAAATGCTTATTGAAAAAATTAGAACGAGATATCAAATTCTATAATACTAATAAATTTATATAATTATTTATGATTTGATTTGGTATATATTTTTAACTATAAGTCAAACCAAACCCAGTACTCGTAGTAATAGTTTTTGGAAAAATAAACCAAACCATTTCTTCATATCTTAAAATTAATAATTATGAAGTGCAAGAATTTCCGAATTTTAGAATACACTCCGTATAATAATTATACGGCTCCGAAATTTAAAAGCTGCAAATTGTACAAATAAAAAAGATAATTTTACTAATAATTAATGAAAAACAATAGATTCCCTAATTGATAGCGTTAACCAAACATGCCCTAAAACTATAAGCATCTACCTACAACAACGCTGCAAATTTTGGAAGCATCAAACATCAGAGTATCCACTATAGCGGCCGGCGCGCCGGCCGCCCCATTCCCGCCGCCGCCCCGCCGATTTATAGTGGCGAGGACGTCCGCCTCGAGCGGACGGCATTTCCGGGGTGGAAGGGCCTCCCCCGAGAGTTGTGCGATGCCGGTGCTCGATCGCCGCGCCAGCCGCCCCGGTCAAATATTTTTTTATTTTCAAAAATTCTATTATAAATACCACCCATCCACCACCCATTTTACACCCTTTTTCACACACTCTCAATTCATTCAATTTCTACACTTTCACTCTCTAAATATGTACGGTGGAGACGACAAATCACCCGGCACCGACGAATCGGGATATGGGGGCTATCCTTCCCAACCGTCGGGATATGGCGACAATCCGTCCCAGCTGTGGAGTTGGAGTCAAACTCCCCCTCCATGGGGATCAAGTCCAACCCCTCCTCCATCTCAGCCGTGGAGGTCTTCTCCCACGCCCCAACCTTTTCGAGTCGCTCGGCGTTTGGAGATTACAGACCCAACCTCGACGCGCTTAACCATCCGCGTCCGGAGACCCCTTTCCAATCCAGTCAATCTCCTTTCACCGATGCAGATCGAGACTCACTGGAGACGATGATGGGTCTGCTCAGTCCGGGCGTACCGGATACGCCGGCAGTGCATGTGGATACGCCCGTTCCGACGAGAGCGGGTGGAAGCAGTGGCGGCGGGGGCGGCGGAAGAGACGGCAACCGCGGGCGGAGCGGCGGCTCGGGCAGCACCGGCGGTGGCGGCAAGGGCAGCGAGGCAGCGGCGCCGGAAGCTGGCGGTAAACGGACCACGCTCTACACCAAAGCGGAGTCCATTGCTGTGGCGCGGGCGTGGGATGCCGTCACATCGGACCCCATAGTGGGAACCGATCAGACCGAGGGGAGCTTTTGGAAGCGCGTCCTGTTGGCATACAACGAGTTCAAACCTTAAGGCGCCAAACCGCGTGACGGGGAACAACTCCGCAAAAAGTGGTCTAGGATTTTGACGGCCACCAAGCGGTTCACGGGCATATACGAGAACAACCTGCTCAATGCTGAGAGTGGCCGAAGCGAAGCCGACGTGAAAGCACTGTCTATGAGCCAATTCAACAAGGAAAACTGGGCGAAGTTCACAATGTGGGAGGAGTATCTTGTTCTCGAGCACTGTCCGAAATTCACGGCCATCTATGCGCAAGAGCGGGCAGGAGCTCCTGGGGCGAAGCGTACTAGACACAACATAGCCGGGGACTACAGCAGCGGCAGCGGCTCGCAATCAATCGACCTCAACGACGAGCAAACCGAAGAGCCCTCTGCTACACACTCTAGGCGCCTACGCCCTCCGGGACAACAGGCCTCTATCCGAAGCGCTAAAGTGGCTGGAAGTTCCTCCCACCTATCGTCGGCCGCGTCTGGATCGCGCATCCCGCAACCCGCCCCTATACCGCAGCCCATGGTCCCTGGTCCCCACGAGGTCTTGAGGGAGAACCTAGATGTGCAGTTGATGCAACAACTGCATGATAATTGCCTCCGCTACGAGACCGCAACCGACCCGATCATCAAGGGTACATACTGGAAATTCATAGGTTGAATCCAGCACCGTCTAGGCTTGTCAGATGAGGATTTTGCAGGGGCGGCCGGCGGAAGCGGGGGAGACGGCGGAGAAGATGAGGAGGAATCTGACTCCGCCACCGAGTAGACGGTGACGGCGTTTTTATTTGTATTGTTTTTAAATGTTCGTTGTAAAATTTTCCCGGTTCCATAATACAACGAATATTCGGTCCCAATTACCTCGTTTTCTAATTATTTACATTCTGATAATTTTTTATTATAATTGATTTAAAATAAATGAAAATAAAATTAAATGAAAAGTGGATACAAAATTTTGGGGCTATTGGAAGTGTCTACCTTATAGCTGCGGACAACTTTTTTTGTAGGCGCGGACAAATAAACTGAGATTGTGGACAAAAAAGGGGACGAAGCTATTGGGGCTGTCCGCTATAGTGGATACTCCAAGTTTCAATGGAAACTTCTACCGGCAATGCTCTCACCCTTCTCTCCCCGAATCCACGCACTCACGCTGATTTCAACTCCTCCTTCAACCATCTCAGCACCCTCATTTCCTCCTCACCTTCCTACTCACACAGCCCCAATCCCACCGCAGCCACACGCAAGGTGTTCGCTAAAATCCCCAAACCAAAATTGAGCTTCTCATCCACCACACTTTCTAATCAGGATCTCACAAAAAATCCAAAAAAACATAACTGGCTCAAGTCGCTGCTAGAGGGTCGCCAGCGGCTCAAGCCTTGTTCAAGAATCTCTCCGCTTCTGGTGGAATCGCCGGTGCATTCTCTTATAGACCTGGAGTAACTTGGCTGAATTCTATACTTGGTGAACTGAAGTTTGAGAAGAAATCTAACACAGTCATTTGGGTGGACAATTTAAGTGCTATAGCATTAGCTTCGAATCCAGTCTTACATGCTAGGACAAAGCATATTGAATTGGATATCCATTTTATTCGAGATAAAGTTTTAGCCAAGGAAATTGAGCTGAGGCATGTCCCTACAGCAGATCAGATAGCAGATATCTTCACCAAACCTTTAAGCAGACAATCCTTCGGGAAGCTGAGAGCTAAGTTGGGTATAATATCATTAGCTTCCCTCGGATTGAGGGGGCGTGTTGAAGATCAGTCCAAAGGAGATGCTAAGGTTGCTTGTTTTACAATGTTGCATAAAGATGATGTGGCTATTGGTCACGTGAAAGGAAATGGAGCACGAGACATTGCAAGGACTGATCTGGTACCATTCAAACCTGATACTGAGGTTGTTAGTCAAGCACCAAATGTGCACCTGGACCACAAGAGGACATGGAGGGATGTGGCTATATAGTTGTGTGATGTAGTTCTTTGAGATCAATGAAAGGAAACAGTGACACTACACACTCTTGCTAAAACTAGAAATATATCTTATGGCTTTCTTCTTCATGAATTTGTTTTATTGTTTTCACAGTAGAAATACAAACTTGATCACTTTAGTTGAAAATGAGGCTGCAATGCTGCATTTTGTCTCACATTCTAAAGTAAGATGCTATTTCAGTCAATAACAGTCATATCATTTTTCTACTGGATTTTCTTACCAGCTCTGCCTTATGGATATACATTATAATATGCTGTGCTACAACTTTCTTTAGCTTCTATACATGCTAAGTTGATGGCAATACAACTGAGCTCGTGTGAAAAAAGAAAGTTGGTTCTGTGACAATTTGTTTGTTGAATGAATTGACATGTTTGATTTGCATCGAATGAGAAGATGGTGTTAAATTTGCACAGTAATTTGAAGCTGAGGTTTCTTGGAATTGTTGGTTGTGACAGATCAACTATGAACATCAGGATAGTCTCATTTGAATTGTAATTTCGTTTATGTATTGTAAGTTCTGATATTTAAGGAGTAGATCAAATTATGTATTCGCCTAAATAAATAATTTTGTGTAACTTGTTATACAAA
Organism: Salvia splendens; assembly: GCF_004379255.2. Taxonomy (NCBI): domain Eukaryota; kingdom Viridiplantae; phylum Streptophyta; class Magnoliopsida; order Lamiales; family Lamiaceae; genus Salvia; species Salvia splendens. Next base: position 6,299,627 of record NC_056033.1, on the reverse strand, counting down.
AGCCATATGATAGATTATAGTAGTAGTATTATGAATTATGGATTATTCAAAATATTTCTCAGAAAACTTTTTTATTTTGTAACATAAGAGATTCGTTATCCTGAATGGAATAATAATATCATGTCTTTTTTTTTATCACGACAAGTCAAATGAAAATCATGGTCTAGAAAATAAATTATATACATGGAAAATTGTCTAAAATACAATGCATTTTGATCAAATTTTAATTTGTATTGGAGCTTAATTGTCTATAGTTTAGATTTGTTCTTGTAGAATTTTCTGATGAAATTGTATTTGATACTCCCTATATCACATGTAGGGAGGATAACAATTGGAAAATCATATATGGGTTTCATTGCAGCTGAAAACATCAACCCTATATCACATATAGGCTTTTTCAGTAAGATAAATGACAAACCAATCTAAAAATTGTGGTTTTCTGATAATTTTAAAGTTTATGAAAAATCAAATTTGCCAAAAAATCATTATTTTCCGGACATTTTTCACCAATAAAACCATATTTTCATAGAGGGAGTGGAATTTGGTTTCTCTATTTCTTGATTATTTACTGTCACCTCACAGAAGTAAAAGAAGCCAAGAAAAGCGCTTATGATTTTCCCTCCAAAATCCCACCGGAATTTCAAGAATGCAGCCCAATCTCCTCCGCGCCCTCTCCCTCATCATCATCTTTTTCACCCCATCCATCTCAACCGTTTTCTCCCCCGCCCACAACGTCACCCTCTTCGAAGACGCCTTCTGGAGCAGCCCCCACCGCGACTCCATTTCCCTCACTAAACACAAAGACTGCACCGCCCCGCCCCCGCCGCCTCCTCCTTTCGGCGTGGGCAGAGCATTCTACTCGAAGCCAGTCCGCTTCCTCGACCACTCAACCAAAGCCACCGCCTCCTTCTCCTGCCGCTTCTCCTTCACCGCCACCACCGCCCCCCGCTCCTGCCCCTCCGGCGACGGCATCGCATTCCTCATCACCTCCACCACCGCCGCCTCCATCCTCATCGATTTCCCCCCTCAAGATTCCTACCTCGCCGTCGAATTCGACACCAACGACAACCACATCGCCATTTCCGTCGACAATTCCATCATCCCGGTCTCCTCCTCCGCCGCCGGAATCAGCCTCAAAGACGGCAAGGAGGTAACCTCGTGGATCGAATACCGCCACTCCGACGCCATGATCAGGGTCTGGATCAGCTACTCCAACCGAATTAGGCCTCGAAACCCCATCCTCGTATCCAAAATCGATCTCTCCGATCGGTTCAAAGAGTTCATGAGCGTCGGATTCACCGCCGCAAACGTCAGAGGCTCCTCCGCCTACACCGTCGAGCGCTGGCGATTCAAGACCTTTCTTGGAAACATCCCTCCCACAATAGCCATGGACGCCGTCAAAACATGGGATTGCTCTGTTTGCTCCCAATTCGACACCAGCATCGAATTCGGCTCCTTCACCAATAACCCTCGTTTGAGAAAGGAGATTCTCATCTTTCTTGTCGTTCTAGCTTCCTTCGCCGCGCTCACAGTCTTGTTCGCCGCCGCCATTATCGCCTGCGTGTGCTTTGTTCGTCGCCCGGGAGGGCAGAAACAGAGCCAGCCGTATCGGTTACAGAACGGGAAGATGGTGCCGATGATGCTATCTCTGAGTGAAATCAGATCAGCCACGAACGGATTCAACCATGATCAGATCATCGGAGAAGGCGGCTCGGCTGTTGTGTACGCTGGCAAGATCCCACATTGTGGGACTGTGGCGATCAAGCGTTTCAACCATGAGGATAATCACTATGACTCATCGCTCGCACAAGTCCCTTTCAACACCGAGTTTGCTACAATGGCGGGTTGCTTGAAGCATAAAAATCTACTGCAGCTGCAGGGGTGGTGCTGTGAGAGGAATGAGCTTGTTCTTGTCTATGAATACATGGCTAATGGCAGCCTGGACAAGATCCTCCACGGCCGGGATCCTTGCTCGTCGCGCCTCTTGACGTGGGAGAAGCGCCTCAGCATCATCCATGGCGTCGCAGCCGCGTTGATCTACCTCCACGAGGAGTGCGAGAGCCAGATCATCCACCGAGACGTCAAGACTTGCAACATACTTCTCGATGCAGACTTGAATCCGAAGCTTGGCGATTTCGGGCTGGCTGAGGTCTACCGGCATAGTTTGAGGGATCGGGATATGGGGAGAGCCACGTTCCCGGCTGGGACTATGGGGTATCTTGCTCCCGAGTACGCCTTCTCGGGCATCCCGACAGTGAAGACGGATGTGTACAGCTTCGGTGTAGTGGTGCTCGAGGTGGCCACGGGGAGGCTCCCTGTGGACCAGGGGGGTTGCCTTTTGGTTGACCATGTGTGGGGGCTGTGGGAGAGGGGGGTGCTGGTTGATGCGGCTGATCCGAAGCTCATGGGGCGGTTCGGGAAGGGGGAGATGGAGAGGATGCTCATGGTCGGGTTGGTGTGCGTGCATCCTAACGGTGATATGAGGCCGAGGATGAGGGAGGCTTTGCGGATGCTGAAAGGGGAGGCGCTGCTCCCGGCCTTGCCTACGAAGAGGCCGGTTGTGATGGTTCAGTCTGTTGTGATGCCTCAGTCAGCTGAGGAAATGGTAGTGACTGGTGAGGAGACTGATACACCATGGTCTACTCCTAGAACACACTTCAGCAAGAATCAGTATCATCCTGATAATAATGCTTGAGACTTCTTGAGTTGAGTCAATAACTACAAACTTTTTTCTTGCATTCTCCACTTTCACACTTGTTTCATGAAATAGTCAATGTGAAGATTAATGATACACTTCTATTCAATTTCTTGTTATCTTGAGATCAATTTCTTGTTATGTTTAATGTTTATGTTATGTTTGTGGTAGGCATAAGCAAGTTTGTTAAGGCATAATGCACCCTTCTAATTTTATTCTTCTAATCCAATCCCCCATAGAATTTGGTTGGGATTCTAGATGTATACAAGTTTTTCTTTTGTTTGAAAATATTTGGTGATAATGTATGCGTTTGGGCCCTATTTTAATTCTGATTGGCCCAATTCGTTAGGCCTATATAAAAAGCCCCAATCTCTGATTAAACCTAACGTCGAAACCCTAGATCATTTTAACGCACGAATCCACGATTCAATTCATGCCTGCAGTTTTTCTTTTTTTCCTCCTATGCTTCTCTTCTTTTTTTTTTTCCAGATTGTGTTCAGTTTCATCTAAAGATTTGCAGCAATTTGACCTAACTTTAGTTTTTCATTTTTTTTTTCAAACAAAATGCCCGGTGATGGAAAACTTTAAACATTGAATCGGCGTGATGATGGATCTGGATTCATCAGTGGCCTTCGTGTTACCTGGATAATCTGCCGCCTCCGCCTCCACCCCCACCACCACCACTAAAAATCAAGCACTCGCACACGTGCACGCGGAGGTTGGTAGATTGTCTTTGGTGGCGCGTGAGGCTCCTGATGAATCTGGTCCATTTTTCTTCGCCGCTTATGATTCATAAGCTATGAGATCTGAGGGCTTAGTTTTATGAATATGAAATTCTATTTATTTTATAATATATTTCGCATTTTATAGAATTTTTGTTATGCTAATCCTTTGATTTTGTGACTAGTTTCCGTTTTCTATATTAGTTGCTACTTTGGTAAACTCAAAGATAGGAACATGATGACGTATAAGTATTGTTGTGTGTGTGTATGTTCTGTTATGCCCAGTGATGTTCAATCTGAAATGCAGAATGATGCTTTGGTTTCCATCGTTAGCCTCCCCGCCCCCTTCAGTGTAACAAGGCTTTTGCTTCATCATCATCATTATCGTCTTCGTCATCATCACCACCACCATTTTCATCGTTGTCAATTAGCTGCTGCTTCTCTTACTATTACTCCCTCCGTCCTTGTTAAATATGCCTTGTTTGCATTTGGGGCGAGGGACTGGCTTTGTTGGTATCACCACTTCTGCATATTTGGATTCTGAGGGCATTAATTCATCTTTATCATTTTGCTTTCGATTGATCTGCCTTTTCATTTTGTATGTTTTGCTCAATTTTTTTGTCCCAAAATTCAATTTCAAATCGGCATATGTATGTTGTAATTTCAATACTACTATGATGTTTGTCCTCTGAAGGTAGCAATGATCCAATTGTGGATTTTGGTCTACTTCAAGTCCTTTTTGGTGTTTGATCGTTTTTCCAATTTTTTTAAGTTAATCTTTGGATGATTTAAATTTTGCTTTTATCATATCATTTATAATTTTGTTATATTTTCATCTGGACCATGGTCTCATGTTATACAATGACTCAATACTCTATAACATCCAAACGTATCCGCATTTATACTCAATATTTTATTTATAATCATTTCAACATAAAACTTTTGATTTATAATTATGATACTGGCACTCTGTATTATTATTGAGCAAAATGAACTTATGCAAGATCAAATGCCAATTTTCAATAATTGTCAGCTGTAATTATGTTCTTGAATACTGTAATTATGAAAAACGTTATTTACACTTCCATGTATTATACGTAGAAAGAAATTTCAGGCCATGAATATGCATTTTAAATAAATGAAATTCTGCTACTCTGATTTAATTGTTTTAATTGGAAGTCTGGTTACAATTTTCATGCCCTATGCTAAAGTCCTACTCTATATGCTTTGTGCTTAAAAAAATGTCTCGTTTTTTGTGGGTTGGAGAGAGCATCAAATTTGGTTTTGAGTGAGTTCTTTTTCTTTGTATTGTCTATTCTATTTGCAAATTAAGCTTATCTATTCAATTTTTGTGATGATTTTTATCATCTAAAATCCTTATTTTAAAGCACATCATGTACTCGCTCCTTTGACTGTTATGTAGTAGCTGAATTCAGTGTAGATATGAAGATGCTTATAAATTATTTTAGTTGGAAGGACGATAATAATTAATTATTACATGATTATCCATCTATTTCTGCAGTGGAATTAATTTGTTTGTTAACATTTCATTTTTGTTGGTTTAGCTAGCTTTTTGGCATTTGGACGTCCTGATTATGGATTTCTTTATGATGATCTTGATCATGGAGCTTGTTTATTTTGCTTTTCCATATATTGTCATAAAAAAAATTACTTGCTTATGGTGACGAATTCTCTTTATCTGACTAATTCACCAAATTATCACGAGTTTAATTACGGTTGCCTACATTTGTCATGAAATCTAGGGAAAAGGAAGAATTATCTATGTTTTATTTGAGTAATTACTTTTAGTCAAATTTCTGAAAGTGGTCTTTCTGATGTTTCAGTCTATACCAAATGGTCCAAATCAAAGAATTGAATTCCCTGGTCGTTAGTTTTCGACTTTTGGAGGTTTCAAAACAGAATAAATGCATCGAACCTATGAAAAAAACAAGATTAATAAACTTTTAATGTGACGTTATTTTCTTTTGAAAATGTGCATTGTTTGCGATGGTATACTTTCTTTTAAGATAGGGTAGTGATTAACATTTTTCGAATCTTATTTGATAAGTATTGATTAATTCATTATAACATTATTGAGTCAAATTGTAATAGTAACTAGATGTTTTATGAATGAAAGATCATTTTGCCAAGGCTACTATTTTTTTGACCAATATGTATATAGAAGTTGACAAATATGATTGTAACTTAATACTTATCGTTTTGTTAATTTCACTTTCGGTTATTGATATAAAATAAGGGAAGAATGCTAGTCTTGATCAAGATCTAATCATAGTTTTACTATCATAATTAGGAGGGAACATTCCTATAGTTATTATTTGATTAATTAATAGTAACAAAAATTTTAATTTGATTAAATTTCGGTTAATTGTTTATAAATTTTTCGTTTATCAATTATAACTGATAATCAATCTATTATAGTTGAAGAACCGACCAAAATTCGATATAAAATTAATGCAAGGAACTAGCGAATAACATCTAATAGAAAACTAAAAAAATACTAGTAGTAGTATGCAGACCTTTATGTGTGTGGGGTAATGCATTTAATATTTCCAATAATGATCGATATCCAATGCAAGAAAAAATATCCCCATGCCCTTTTGCTCGGCAGTAGGGTTGGAATGGTACGGTATACCGCGTTGAAATGGTCATACCGTATACCGTACCGTGCGGTATGACCAAAAATTATACTTTTATCGTACCGCTTTTGTCGGTATACCAAAATTTAAATATCGTTACCGTACCGCTTTTGTCGGTATACCGTAAATTTGCGGTATAACGCGGTATACCGCGGTATATACAAAATGCATACCTTTACCGTACCTAAAACTGTCGGTACGGTATGATACCGTACCGAAAAGTACAGTATACCGAAAATTCGGTATTTTCGATATTTTTTCAGTATGACAAGTGCGGTATTTCGGTATATTTTCTCAGTCCTAATCTCACGTACATTGGTTCTCACCACATTTACTTTATTTATTTATATTATATGATTAAATTTAATGTTTAATTAGCCTATATAATAGTAATAACTAATAAATTGTACTAATTGGCTTGATAAACTCTAATATAAAAAAAATCTATTTCGAAATTAAACTAGTAGAGAGTTGAGTGGGGTCAACCTCGACTTGCCTAATGTTGATATCACATGTTCTCCCATATTGTAGTAATGTGCCATGTTTCTATTCAATTTCAACCTCAATTTAATCAAACACAACGTGCTATTAATAATACAATTTAAATATACAAGTTGGCTGGCACTCCGCACTTGGCAGTCTTCACAATCAAAGTAAGTTTGGGGAAATTCAAGATGTAAATTAATTGGGTGGTGAGATTTACTTCCAATTACCTAATTTCTTGACTCAAATTAAGTCATTCGATTCTCGAGAAAGAGAAAAATGACTATTTCAAGAATTCTAATATTGTACAGGATGACTAGAAAACTATATTACATGTTTCGACAGTCGTTTAATTAATTATTAATTTAATTGGTTAGTTGGGTTAGACTTTATTTTGTAGATAAAGTTTGACTATCTTAGCTACAGTAATTATTGTCCATCATTACACGTTAATGATAAAATTTGTAAATAAACTAACGAAGCAACGAAAATTATACCGCCAAGTGTCAAATTTGTCAATCATTTAAATTATAAAAGTAATTTTCGAAGTGATAATATCATTTTCCTAATACTATATGACAAGAATGACGTTAGGTTGTAAAATTACGATGATATTATAAAGGGTTAAGTTAGGTGTATGTACATTTTTAATTAATAAATAGTCCCTTGGCCTTTCCCTGTAAAATATTTATAAACACTATTATAATTATTAATTAATAGGAGTTACACCTTAATTTATTTGAACATTTGGACTAACCTACATCAACTCCCTTGACCATATTAATGCGATAAATGAACTAACTTCTAGAACTACACTACTTATTAATACTTTAAGGGCTAGTTTGATAAGCTAGTTATCCATGGCATCAATTATTGAATTAATTATTTTAATAAGCTCAATAACAAGTCCGTGGCTCTAGAGGGACAATATATTATTATTATTAGTTAGGATAAATTATAAGAAAAATTATGAATTTTGGCCAAATTTTGATTTATGATTCTAACTTTGAAATCTCCTATATAAAAATTTAATTTTTTAAGAGTTTTAATTTGGATGAAATTTTACAAGGACGAGACCTAATAAGTTTTATAATTTTTCAAAATATGCTTAACAAACAATTTAAGCATATCATTAATTAGAAACACAATGACACCAAATCAACAACATATTACAAATAAAAAATCTAATTATTTCATCATGGAAAAGTTGAGAATTGAATTGCCAGTGCTTGCGATTATATAGTTCTTAGTCACTGAGCTCAAAATTATGGTATGGATTTACTACTACATGTCTCCTCTACTCTTATTTTATAGATGTAGATTTTGCATTTCGTAATAAAGTAAAGGAATATGAATAATAATAATAATAATAATAAATAAATAAATAAATAAGTTAATGAAATTTGGAGTATGTAACATCATAAAAGTAAAATGGAGCATTTTGTGGCGACTTTTCTACTCGCACAATACTGATTGACATTTAATTATTATACACAACTAATCGTGGAAAATGAAAAAATTCTCTTTTTTTATGAAGGATCCATTTGAGGAAATATGAATGACCGGAGGATTAAACTGCAAAAAAAGGTAACAAAAATAAAGGGAAAAAACATTCCTTCCGCCCATTTCGGTTTCAATTTTCATCAAAAGAAACGAATATACGCATTTAATAATTAAAGAGATTAATTACCACTAATTACACACCACTGTATTATGTACTAATCCCTTCTTCATCAATTATTTAACGTTTGTTAAAATCAGTGAAGCTTTGAATATCTGAACATTCTCCCCCATAATACGCGGTCCCAATATAAGGCCTGGCCTCTCTCCTCCTTTTAGGGTTTCCAACGCCCCTCTCCCATCTCCACATTCCACGCTCCACCGGCAATCACCCTCCAATTCTGTTCAATTTCTCTGCTGTTCTTCAAACCGTACTGATTTATTGATTAATTTTTAGTTTAATCGGTTTTTTGCTGCATTTCTTTTGCGATTCAGCTGCCTTCGATTTGTTTTCTGTTGAATGAGTGGAATTCGGATTCTTAAATTTCTGCAATTTTGTGTTTTCTATCTGGTTTTAGCATTTGCAGATATTTTTCCTTCAATTTGAATTGCGGTTGCTCTGAGCTTCAAATAGGGAAAAAGAGAGTGTGAAATTTCAATTGGGGGAAATCGGAGATGCGTTCCTGACGGTTTCAATTTGATAATCTGACATTTGTGTTGCAATTAATTGAAGAAATGCCGTCAACAGATCTTCAGGAATCATCCTCATCTCCATCCCCATCCACCTTCAGTTTCTCGATCCTGAGCCGCCGCCGCGATCAGGTCCACTCGACGGATTCCCCGCTCGAATCCAACGGCCAGGAATCCGAATCGGAAGCATTCCAGCGCACGGTGGCGGAGCGCTTTCAAGACGTGGCGGCGGCGCCCTCGCAGGAGCTCCTGTCGATCCCCTGGATCCATAAGCTTCTGGAGACATTCCTGAGCGTCCATGAAGAATTCAAAGCGATCGTGTTCAACAACAGGAGCAGCCTCGCGAAACCCCCCATGGACAAGCACATTAACGATTTCTTCGATCGCAGCGTCAAAGCCCTCGACGTCTGTAACGCCATCCGCGACGGAATCGAGCAGATTCGCCACTGGCAGAAGCAGCTTGAGATCGTCCTCTCCGCCCTCGACAGCAACCAGCGCAGCATCGGCGAAGGCCAGTTCCGCCGCGCCAAGAAGGCCTTGATCGACCTCACCATCGCAATGCTCGACGACAGAGACTCCAGCGCCACCGTCTCCCACCGCAACCGCTCCTTCGGCCGCCAGAGCAACCACCAGCCCCGCTCCATGGCCAACTTCCGGTCCCTATCGTGGAGCGTCTCCCGAACCTGGTCGGCCGCGAGGCAACTGCAGGCGATCAGCAGCAACCTGGCTCCACCCCGTAGCAACGAGACCTCCGCCACCAATGGCCTCAATGTGGGCGTCTTCGCCATGAGCTACGTCCTTTTATTCGTGATGTGGGCGCTCGTTGCAGCCATACCTTGCCAGGACCGGGGCCTCCCCACGCAGGTCTTCATGAGGCAGTTTGCGTGGGCGGCCCCCATAGGCTCCCTCTACGAGCGTATCATGGAGGAGTCGAAGAGGAGGGACCGGAGGAACAGCTGTGGATTGATGAGGGAGATTTATGAAATTGAGAAATGTGTGAGGCTTATGAATGAGCTGACTGACTGCGTCGAATTCCCATTGACGGAGGAGAGGGAGAGGCAGGTGAAGGAGAGGGTTCAGGAGATCGGGAAGATATACGAGGCGATCAAGGAGGGTTTGGATCCGTTGGAGCGCCTCGTGAGGGAGGTGTTTCGGAGGATTGTGAGGAGCAGGACCGAGGGGCTCGACTCCATAGCCCGAGCTAACGCGCTGGAGTGATTATGAAGTTTGAAGGGAGATCAACAGTCGTTTGTTGTATTGGAGAAATGTGATTATGTATTAGATGGGAGGCATCTTGTGTTTTTCATTGTTCTTGTTTTGTCTGTGGGTATATTTGAGCTTCACATTGTACCAATTTGTGTATATTCAGACAGGAAGTTGCAAGTTTTGGGAAGTTGATATTGAGAGAGAGGAAAGTGGAGATGAGTTGTTGTCATGAATCTCAATGTTGATTATGTCAAAGACAGAGAGTTGTATTGAAAATGACATGATATTAATAATCTCTTTACTTGGCATAGTTTTGTGCCAATTATTTAGTGATTTACTAGCATATACATATTTGAATGTTGTTTGCCTGCACGTTTTCCTTAACATGATTTGGGAATAAGATTGAAATGAAAAAATTTTGTAGAATAAAATAAAATTAGTAAAATATTTTTAAAAGTATTCTGTAATTTAATGAATGGGTCTATTGAATCAAAGAAGCACATATATTGTTGATCATGGACTGCACCTATACATTGGGATATTTGGAACTTTGTTGTTAGAAGAAGCGAGGAAAATTCCTCCTTTGTCCTTGCACTGATCGTTCCCTTGCTACAGATAAAATGTTACTACCTCCGTCCCACATTAAGTGTTATATTTAGTGTGGACGTGGATTTTAAGAAATGTAAAAGAAAAGTGAGTTGAATAAGTTAGTGGACTATGAGTCTCACTTATATATATTATTTTTTAATAAGATGTAAGTAGAATTAGTTGGTGGATAGTGATGTCTACTTATCATTTATGGTAAAAGTGAAATGTGAGTCATGAGACTCTTATTGTGAGGCGAACCGAAATGGCAAAATGTAACACTTAATGTGGGACGGAGGTATTAAAATAAAAGAAGAAAAATTGTACAATAAGTATACTCTTTTGTCCCTATAAACAAAAATTAATTCAATTTAAAATCATAATAAAATTTTATGAGAGATTAATTTAGGTCATTAGAGCATGTGCATCGGTGCTCGATGCTAAGGACGACATCCGTACCGTCGGCGCCGCAAGCACCTGCTCGCCGCTGTGCTCTTGCCGACGGCACGGCGATGTGGCGCGACGGGATTGGCCAACGCCATAGCCGTTGGCATTTTTTTAATTCTTTTTTTTAATTAATTAAAAAATTATTTTTAAATTTAAAAAAAAATATTTTCCCACTTCCCAATAAATTATATCCATTTTCTCACCACTTTTAATTTATTTTTTATTTTTTCCCCCAAAATTCACATTTTCATCTATAAATACCCTCATTTCCACATAAAAAAATTTCCACCACACCATACAATTCTCATCTAAATTCTCTCATCAATTCTCACCCGTGCAAAAAAATGTCCGGCTCCGACGATCACCCCTCCGACTCCCGCGGATGGAACCACGAATGGTTCGGCCCAACACCATTCCCTAGTCCGGATACGGAATTCTCGCCTCCTCCTCAAACATTGGGGATAGGGCAAGAGAGCTAGTCTTCCAAGGGAATATTTTTAAGGCTTTAATTATGTAAATTTTAATTTGTAGGATTTTAATTATAATTTTTATTTTTTAGGATTTTAAGTATGTAATTTTTATTTTTTAGGATTTAATTATGTAATTTTTATATTTTTTTAATTTGTAATCGTAGTTCGAGTATTTTTAATGTATTTTTATATTGTGAAAATATTTTTAGTAATTGAAGTATTTAAATTGAATAATGGAATGGTGAAACCCTTGATCATGCTCTTACAGAAGAGCATGAATGTGAGTGTTGTGCTCTTGCGGAATAGCATGAAGTAAAAAATGAATAAAAATGGGTCCGACCACTTCCATGCTCTTAGTAGGTTAGTGAGTATAAAAATAAAATAAAGGTGCAAGGCTAGTTTATAGGCCCAAGACCAATTCAAAATTTGAAACCCATATATTTCCTAAACATACTTATTAAACCTAGGAAAAGTAGTTAGTCGTTCGTACCTCTGTTCCACAATCAGTATAAAAGATCATATTTTTAATTTTATTTATTTGTTTATTTACTAGCATATTATAAAAAGTGACTAACTAAGCCTAGTCAAACAAAGTACTTCAGTTCAACTAATACAAAACTTAATTCTAAAGCAAATATAAAAAAACAACATTGTTCTAAATTATTTAACTAGTACTGAGAGATCATATTTTTAATTTTATTTATTTATTTATATTATAAAAAGTGACTAAGCCGATTCAAACAAATTAGTTCAATCCAACTAATATAAAACTTAATTCTAAAGCAAATTAAAAAATCATTTTTTAAATTATTTAACTAGATAGATATATTGATATTCAAAGTCATTGGTCTCCTTGTCTCTTCTTGATTATCTATAGATTTATTGAAAATAAATAAAACTTCCAGCTATGTGCCTATGTCCCCCTTCTCTCCTTTGACTTTGGCTCCTCTTGATTTTCTTCGTCCATGTGTCCTCTTGTCTCTTCTTGATTATCTGTAAATTTTATTGAAAATAAATAAAACTCTGTGCTATGTCGACCTACCTCTCTTCTATCATTTGACTCTCTTCCTCTTCATATTTCATTTGTTCTCTTCCTTCCACTCCTTCGTCTTTCGACAATGAAGGATCGAAAGTTCAAGGAGGAGGAGGAAGAAGAGAAAGAGGAGAGATAAATGATAAAAGAGAGAAAGAAAGAGAAACAAAATCATAGTCCATTCATATTTCTTAGTATGATATCTCATTTGGTCAAAGCTCACTCAAACCTATATATATATATATATATATATATAGGGATGTGATCATATGATAACCCCAAATCACATAATAACTCTATAACTAAATATGAACCACACATATTTTCTAAACTTGTGGTTGAGATTCAAACTTAGATTTACTTCATAAAAAAGCGCAGAGGGTAAATATGTCATTTTCCTCATTTAATTTCTGAATTTTGCTCCATTCTTTCACTCTCTCACAGTTCGATTCTCTCCTCTTCTCAGCGATTTTGTTTCCATATTTCTCGCCTATTTTATTTCCATATGCTCCAGATTTTCTTCCGATTTGGTTCATTATTCCATAATCTCCAGATTTTGTTTCCATATTTCTCGCATAATTGTGATCGGGAAGATGTTTTCAATTTTGCGTTCTTATTTTCATTGATTACCTGTTCAATAGCTGTCAGAATTTGCTTCGATGGAGTCTGTAGCAAATAACGAATGTAACAATCATTATCTATTATTTAGCTTATTGATTGTGTTCATATTTTAATTTATTGATTGTTTTGCTTCATGTATTGAATTTGATTTTAGATTAATATTAGTTGTCGATTGGTTTATGTTTCTGATGTACTGAAATTCTTATTTAATTATATTATGTATTGCCGATTATGTGTTAAGATGATACTTTTGGCTTATAAATGTTAGGTTTACTGTATAAAATGATAGTTTTGCCGGATAAAATGATACTATGAGTTGATAAAATGATACTTTTACTGATTTGTAGGTATGTACATTCATGTTTGTGATTATGCTTTGAAGCCAATGATTGGTATGAAATTCAATACATTAGTAGAAGCAGCTGATTTCTATGAACATTTCTATGAGGGAAGTATGGATCATCTGTCTTTGTTATGTGCTGGTCTTGATGATTTGGAAGAGCATATATTTGAAAATTGTGCAACACCTTCAGTCATTGAAAAGAAAAAGATGGTTGAGGATTTTTATGGAATGGTAGTACCTGATGTAATTGATGTACATCCTCCAGACGTTGTTAGTACCAAAGAATCAGCTAGTGACAAGGTATCAAAGAGGGAGAGTGCAATAAATAAAGCAAATAAGCCTCTACGACGGTGTGGTAAATGTCATGAGATGGGTCGTCATGATTCAAGAAATTGTGGTAGAGTCAATGAGAAGATAGATTGAAGCCATTTGATATAAAATGACACTTTCAGCTGATAAAATGATACCTTTCAGCTCATAAAATTATACTTTAGGTATTTTTGGTGTATAAAATGACATTTTTGTTTAATAAAATGATACATTGGGCTTATAAAATGACACTTTGGCTGATAACATGATACTTTTTTGTTAACAAAATGTTACTTTCAGCGCATAAAATGATACTTTTGTTTATAAAATGATACATTGGTAATAAAATGACACTTTAACCTGATAAAATGATACTCTAAGCGGATAAAATGACAGTAACCTTATAAAATTATATATAAGCTGAAGAAATGGCGTATAAGCTGATAAAATGATACTTTAACCTGACAAAATGACATATAAACTGATAAAATGATACTTTAACCTGAAAAAGTGATATATAAGCAGATAAAATGATACTCGCAGCAGATAATATGCCAATAACCTTATAAAATGATAAAATGATACTCGTAGCAGATAAAATGATACTTCTGACCTATAAAATGACAAAATGATACTTGCAGCAGATAAAATGATACTTCTGACTGATAAAATAATAATCTTGGGTGATTATATTCGAAACCACTATTACAAAACACTAGTATCAAGTCATACAAGTTACTATTACATTCTCTAATCATCTTTTCAACATCGATTTCCCCTTTTTTGCTATCATTCTCAAACTTCTTTTGTATCATTGTAAATGTCTCAAAAGCCTTCTTGTTAGTATCTCCAATAAGCAATGCTTCAGTATATCTGGCACGGAGTTTTGTGAAAGACTCTGTCCCCTTCTTCGTTAAACCCGAATTCCAGTTACGAACAGCACCACCCATGTAAGTCTCCAAATGGCGCATCACATAAACTTCACAGTCAACTTTATTTGTATCGTTCTTCCATGGCATATTCATGTGTCTGATGTTGATATTTTTCTGAAATTTGATTTTATTCATAGGTAAAGATCTGATTGGGAACCCAAGAGTTATGTGAACATCTTCATCATCTAAAAACAGTGATTCCCCGCTGTTCAATTTAATTGATGAACTTTTAGGGATAAAGTTGTAAATCATATAATATGCCAATGCTCTTGGGAAACTTCTTATATTGAAGTTTAGGAGTGCGCCAAACCCAATCTCTCGAACAGCTCTTCTTTGATTCTTGTTTAGAGATTCAAGCATGTCAACGAAGAAGTCAGTATTTTTTCTTCCTGCCAAAGTCGTTGTCTTAATGACTGTATCATCTTGAACAACTTTTTCCTTGCCCTTCTTTGAAGCTGCCTTACCATTAGTTGCATTATCATTCTTTCTTTTCTTCTTATTTCTTATATTTTCTATTTGATCTACTAATGCTCTATCTTCATCATCATCATCATCATCATTACGAATGTTCTTTCCTAATAAACAAAAGATTTCAGTGTGTTAAACAGTTTATGTCATTATATAAAGTCAAAGTATCATTTTTCCCCTGAAACTATCGTTTTATAAATTAAAACCATCATTTATCTACACAAATATCTTTTCATCTACCCAAAGTATCATTTCATAATCTGAAACCATCATTTTATCAAATGCAACTATCATTTTACCTTCTGAAACTATCATTTTCTAAATTTCAATGAGTTCAAAAAAGCAGAGAGAGCATAACTTGTCACTTAAGTAGAACAAAACACTACTCACAAAATTATCACTCAAATAAACTGCTTCGAATCTGCATTATTGTCGCACACAATTTTCTAAACCAAAGTGTTTTACTAGTAGATCATGGCTTCTCAAGTGTAAAAGGTCAGGAGATTAGGATATGGAATAAGGTATGAATTGATGATACAAAACCAAGTATGAAGTAAATTCAAAGTAAATTCATCATGCTGTCATATGTAACTCTAAATCTATACTAAAAAACTATAGACTCTAAAAAACGAGAATCTCTAGCAAAATGATAAAATCGAGCAAAAACAAAAGTGAAATAGGTAATAAACTTCATCCAACCTTTCTTCGATGATGCTTGAGCGTTTTCCTTCGACATATTCCAGAATTTGGATGATTTTTCCTTCGAAACTGAAGAAGCAAGGGTTTGGAATGCGATTCGGAGGGTTTGAGTGTGAGATAAATTGAATGCAGCGTTTAATTCACGTTTTCTTCTTACCCGCCCAATTTTATAACGAAATGACAATTTTGCCCTTAATATATCCGAAATATAATAGTTTTATTTGATAAAATGATAGTTTTGTTAGATTAAATCTAGACCACATATTTTTAAAATGTGTGGTGGAGATTTAGTTATAGGATTATCACACAAATTGGTGTTATCATTATAATGCACCATATATATATATACATATATATATATATGGATGTATTCATTTCCTTTTTATATCTTTTGTTCTTTGTTCTTTTTAATCTCAGCCCCACGATTTTATCATCCGACGGTTAGATTGGTGCCACGTGTCATTTAATAATGCAGATTTTCAGTTGAATAATGCACACCGACTAATAATGCACCATTATTGTGTAATAATGCAGATTTTCAGTTGAATAATGCACACCGACTAATAATGCACCATTATAGTGTAATAATGCAGATCATCTGGACCGTTGATGAATGAGATCTAACGACCCATATTAAGAAGAATAAAGGATCTAAGGGATCAATAGGAGAATAACACTCCCACATATATATATATATATATATATATATATATCCGATTGGAATGTTATAATTTTTCTAGTCTTATTTAATTAGTATGTTTCAGATTTATTCCATTCTTTCATCTAAGAGACTAAACTATTATATAGTATTTGTTTCTAGTCTTATTTCATTAGGAGTACTAGATTTATTCCATTCTTTCATCTAAGAGCCTCAATTATTATCTAGTACTTAAATTTTTTCTAGTCTTATTTCATTAGTATATTCTAGATTTATTCCATTCTTTCATCTAAGAGCATCAATATTATCTAGTATTTTTTTCTAGTCTTATTCCATAAGTACATTTTTTCTAGTTTTATTCCAATTTTCTGTCTATACTAGTATGTTTTTTCTATTATCAAATCATCTACTCATTTGGCTTATGCTCATCTCTTATATCAACCCAAAAAAGTATATTCTGTTACCATTCATCATATGTTTATATATACTTATATATTTTTATATTATATGTTTCTAGTTAAATATGGGTCAAAATAAGTGATTTAATGATTAATTTATATCAAAATGGGCATAATGTTGGAATAAAATTCATCTTTAAATATTAATCATTGTCTAACCGTTTTTTAATGCATTATTTACTTGATTTAATTAAAAAGCAACTTGTTATGGATTATAATTGTGTTATCTGTGATAAATTGAAAATGAGTGGAAACCAGATAAAGAAACTTGAACAAGATAATAATAATATGATACTCTGTATAATGGAACACATAAAACAATTAACAATATAATGCATTCGAAAAGGCCACACATCCAAAGATGCAACAACATAGCTTGTTTATCATATGCAATTGATCAAATCAAAATTAGTGAACCACATATATCAAAACAGGCCATCAATTTTAAGCAAGATTTTAAATTCAGATGTGTATGGCACTATGGGTTACGGTTACCCAAATATGAATTGAAATGGAATGCAGAGTGGGAGATCAATTTTAAGTTACTTTTTATATTTTGGTTTAATTCTAGAACAAAATATATTCGCATGTAAGATGAATTAAATTGCGATTTAGTGCATAATAATGTTGAATTTGTATTACTCCCTACATAAGGCGTCACATGACTAATCAATAATTTTAATTTTTTTTGGTTACAAATTATCATGACAAATGATCTACTACTATATAGCACTACAAAATTAAATCGGAGATTACCGGTGGGACGACTTACCCAAATTATTTGAGTTGTAAGCCTTAGAGCATCCACATCTGTGCTCTTGCCAACGAGCACGGATGTGGGCCCGAACCCACTTTTACTCCCTGCTCTTAGGCAATAGCACAACACTCACATTGGTACTCTTCTGCAAGGACAAGCTCAAGGATCTCACCATTCTATTATTCAATTTAAATAAAAATATTTTCACAATATTAAAATACATTAAAAATAACCGGAATAATATTACAAATTACAAAAAAAAATTTACATAATTAAAGTCTTAAAAATTAAAAATTACATAATTTAAATCCTAAAAATTAAAAATTACAAAATTAAATTCATAAAATTAAAAAAAAACACTACTCGTGGCCGAATTTCGCCCAAATGTGTTTTGATGTGAAAAATGGATGATGAATGTGTGTATTTATAGATGATTTTTGGGATAATAAAAATAAAAAAATAAAAAAATCCAGAAAAATGGTAAAAAAAACGGCCTGATTTTTGGGATTCTGAAAATAATTTTTTTTAATTTTTGGTATTATTTTCGATTTAAAAAAAATTGAATTTCCAACTGAAATGCAGTTGGCCAATCAGAACGCGCCACGTCAGCTGCTCGCTGGCACGGACGTGCTCGATGCATCGAGCAGCGCCGCGCCAGCGATGCCGTGCCGCTGGCACGGACGGAAGGACAACGTCCTGCTCACCGCTGCGGATGCTCTTATCCCCCGAGGAGGGGGCTCGTTTTAACAAATTGTTGGTGAGCTAAGTTTTTTTTAGTAGTAAATTTATGTCAAACTAAGTATTATGCTCTTTTACATCACTAACTTATAGACAGTTAAGTTTTTTCCATGAAATTTAAAAATGGTGATTAATACGCTAATTTTGAGTTTGTGGAAAATTTAGATTTTGTTAGTCCTCAATTTCATTTCGGAATATATTAATATAAAAAATCGTAAATTTGTGTTAGACCGATTGACCCGACATGTTGTCTCAAAACTCAGACTTAGGATTGACAATTCATAATCGGGCAAAATTATGGAGTAACTCGAATCACCAGTTATAAAAACCCAACAATCCAATATGATTGATCCGAACCTATATGAATTGACCTGATTGGTATCCCTAGTTTTGGTTACACTGAATCATCTATGTGCATCTCAGTGATACCAAATCAGATTAGAGAAAAAAGTAAGGAGAAATAATTGGGTGCTTTGCCAAAACTAAAAAAGATTAAAGAACAAAGTGGCAATGATTCCAAAGTAGCGTCAATGACAGCAATATTACATATGGTATAATCATCACCCTTACCTTAAAGCTACTTTAGATTCAAAATTCTCTCTCTAAAACATCATTAGTAGCAAAATTACACAGCTAACTGCTCTCTCAACTCCCACCACCTGCATTTTGCCCACACAAAAATATTTAGTCACCAATACTAAAATCAACATGTTATCATTGCACAACTACATGCCAAAAAAATAAATAAATGCATAACAATATTCACAGCAAAACAACAGTTACATTACAAAGTAATCATTAGATAAAGTCATCTACATATGAAAAGGGGCATATGATAAAAAAAATGTAGGCCACTCCAAATTCAAAGTATATCTTTTATTTTCCTATTTTGATAAATACTAGTACTATAATAGGAGTAATATTTTGATAAGTAAAAGGAAAGGGGCACTTGTGTCCATATTCCCTTTCATGCTGGTCCCAATTGTCACAAAATAATGTCAGATAAATTGAGAATTCATAAGAGCATCCGCAACGGTGGCGCTGCTCGCCACCGCCGTCCGCGCCGCTGGCACGGCGCTGCTCGATGCATCGAGCAGTGCCGTGCCAGCGAGCAGCTGACGTGGCGCGCCCTCATTCGTCAACGGCATAACCGTTGGGTTTAAATAATTTTTTTTTAAAAAAAATTAATTTTTAATTAAAAAAACCGATAAAAAATTTTAAAAAAAAAATTCACTTCCCAAAAAAATTATATCCGTCTATAACTGTTTTTTCCCACTTTTTAATTTTTTTTAAAAATTTTTTTACCCCAAAAATACACACTTTCATCTATAAATACCTCCAATTTCACTCCAAAAAATTCACATCAAACTACACAATTCTCATCATCATTCTCTCATCTCCATTCTCATCTTCAATCTCTCATATCCATTTTCATCTTCATTCTCTCATACCCTACAACATCACTATGTCCGGCCAAGGCGATAACCCTACGGGCTCCCACGGTTGGAACCCCGAATGGTTCGGTTCACAACCATTTCCTAGTCCGGAAACGGAATATTCGGCCCCTCCTCAAACCCAAGATTCGGCCGTTCCGGGTGGCTACCGTCCATACCCAATCGACGACCAAGGTGCCTCTGAAGGACGATACCGGTGGACACCGGAGCCTAGGCCGACCGCCCCCTCCCAACCTCCGCAAGCTCCTACTCGCGGCAGCGGTGTCCGCACACCGTACACGCCGGCGGAGATGGATAAATTGTTCAAGGCTTACTTCGAAATCTCCGAAGATGTGGCGGTTGGCACGAACCAATCGGGCGATCACTTTTGGTGGCGCGTATCTCGCCGGTACAATGCAAACCGGTCGCCGGGAACGATCGAGCGCAACGAGAGTATGGTGCGCAACTGCATCGGCCGAGCCAACGACGAAATTGGCAAGTTCAATGGCTATTTCCTCCAGGAGTCGCGGAATGCCGGGAGCGGCCGGAGCGAGGTCGACATCATCACTGCGGCGCTGAGCACATACCAATCCATGAACGGTAAGTCGTTCAAGTACCTCAACGTTTGACAGGAAACGCGGTTCCACCCGAGGTATCTGGGAGGCGTAACATCCTCCTCTAGCGGCTCCTCCAAACGGTCAAGGTCGGTATCCCTATCCGACTCCGGCTCCGAAGAAGTGGCTAGTCAACTCGCCGGAGCTAACTTGGGTAGCCCCGACGCCGGACCAAGCGGTTCCCAACGCCGACCGCAAGGAAGGAAGAAGGCGGCGGCCGAGCGCCGGTGCTCCGCGACTCCATCGGCCCCCGCCCCCGAACCCGCACCCTATGTTCCACCTCCACCCCCGAACAACTCATTGTGGGGCCTTTTGGCCCAACTCAATATGGCCGATAGGTCAACTATGACCCCCACGCAACTTCAAACGCACGAGGGCATGATAGTGGGTCTCCAAAAACAATTGGGGTTGTTGCCGCCGGATGAGTAGTCTTCCTCGGGTAATATTAGCCAATAATTATGTAATTTTTAATTTTTAGTATTTTAATTATGTAATTTTTAATTTTTAGGATTTTAATTATGTCTTTTTTATTTTATTTGTATTTTGTAATATTTATTGTGATTTTTTAATGAATTTTAGTATTATGGAAATGTTTATGTTTAATTGAATATTAAATTAATTGTGCTCGTCCTTGCGGAATAGCACAGTTGTGGGTGTTGTGCTCTTGCCAGAGAGCATGCATGAATAGTACCGCCCGGGCCCACAACCGTGCCGCTGGCAAGAGCACGGTTGTGGATGCTCTAAGGTGGAGAAGTATAGAGACCAAGTTAATAAATGAGTTGTGATTGAGCCCACAATAACTATAGTAATAGTGAAATGGAGAAATCACGTGCATGTCAATAAATGCTCACCCAAATTTCATGTCATCCAAAAATACTTTGTAACTTGCTTTAATATTCGTTGCGTATATAAAACTGTTCGCTTAAATAATTATTTGAGGTAATCACATTTAAATGCGAGTATTAACAATATACTCCTATTGCCCAAAAAAAAATTACTAGTGTTACGTGTTGCAACAGTAGCAAAAGGTGACAGAAAAGGGAAAGCAAAAGGATAAAAAGAGATTAAAACATTAACAAATTTGTTAAAAATGATTTCCATCTTGATCCTTTTTAGTATTACTTTAAGAAAAATAATATTGTTTCATTGGAAAAATATTAGTAATAATGTATGGAGTATATGCAAGCAATCTGATTTTTTAATAAATTTATAATTTTTTGATTAATTTTAAATGAATAACTAGATTTTAACCAAATTTCATAATTTCTCCGGCAATTAGACTTTTCTAAAATAATTAGACTTTTCTAAAATAAGTGGTGCTACTATGAACCTAATTCAAAGTCATAAATTTCATTTATAAAACAAATAATCACTTCAGTTATCAATGCAATTAAAATGAGCCAAATCAATTAGCAAACACAAGAATTTAAAATTCCAAGAAAATTAAAAACCTGTTTGGAGCCAGAAGTAGGCAAAGGGCGGATGGTGGCGGAGTCAACTTCGCCGGTGGGCAGAGGCACCGCCGGATTACTATTAATAAACGGGATTCCTTCCTTCTCCGGCGCCACCGGGCTAGCGGCGCCTATGCTCAGCCCCGGGGCGGGGCTCGGCGACTCCCCCTCCCGCGGCTGAAACGGCCAGGGAAACGCCGGCGACGACGCCACATTCCCCCCTGAGCTAGGCGGAGCCGCCTCCGGCCCGGCGGCGCCACGCACCTCCACGGCGAACTTCTGCCCCTCCAAGCACGCCTCGCTCGACCCGTTGTAGAACGCGAAGTAGAAGAATCCAGCTCTTGAGGTGCGCCACTGCAATTTGTTGTCAAGATTCAATTTTTTTGTCCAATTTCGGAATGAAAAATGAAAATGTGTGACTTACTGTGTAAATTGAGGAGTTGGGGTTTCTCAAGATTGTAGCTTTAGTGAAGTTGCAGTGAGAGAAGGCTTCTTGGTTCTTGAAAATGAAGAGGGTGTAGTGATATTTGTGCTGGAAAACTGAGAAAATTCATAAACCCTAATGTTAGATTTCATCAGCGTGAAATTCAGAGGATAAAGAAGGAGCTTTGGAAGCAAACTTACTGACAGAATCTCCTATTTGAAGCTGGGGATTTTTCCACTGTGAAACTCCATCAACCACAACTGTTGCAGACTGTGAGAATTGAAATAGTTGCAGAGAAAATATGAGGATCAAAATGTAGGTGGAAACCATAGTTTAGTTAGTTCAATGGTAGGAGCAAAGCAATGCAGCTACTAAATTCTTGAATTGTGTAGGACTGAAATAGTGGGATTTATTCACAGTGAAGTGTGTGTGAGTGTGTTTTTGGTGTGTGTGAGTTGTCAGAAGTGTTGGGCTTTTCAGAGCAAAGGGATTTTGAATGGAGCAGAGTGATGGGATGGCAACAATATTTGCCACGGTAAAAGTTGGAGAAATGGCTTGTTGAAAGTGAAAAATAAATGTGAATAAAGAATGAGGGAAAGGGCATTTTATTTGTGGTGGGATTTGATAGTGATGATGGGCATTATCATTCTAAAATGATTCCTGTTGTGATTATCAACATATTGTATATTGTAATAAAAGTTCCATACTAAATGTAAGCTTTTGGTGGTGGAGGAATCCCATTTTTAGTCCCTTTTGGCATTCTTTTGATGTAATAACTAATAAGATAGTTTTTCTTCTTCTTTGTGTTAGTAGTAATTTGTATACAGAAGGATTGAAGATTCATGCAAAATTATTTGGTTAATAAAGGATTTGTTTACTTTGAAAAGTTACTAGTATAATTTAGTGCGTGCTATATATTTTGGTGCACTAACATTAAAATAGGTCAAATTGATTATATTTGAAAAAGAAAAGTAAAGAACGAATAAATAATTAAAGATGGGAAATGAGGATTTGTAAAAATATAAAGGTGAAAAATGTGTTGACTATGTAAGACAAGAAGCAAAATTAAACAAATTTACATAGACTTGGAAATGTCATGTGACGAAACAACAGCTATAAAACAAAATTTACTTATCCTTTTCATACCATTCTTTTACTAAAAAAATATTTTCTACATCGTTGAAGAATAATAAGTTAATAGAAGAATCATATATATGCAAAAGTAAAATAGAGTTTAGTGAAATGTTGGTTTTATATGTGTTGTCCGTTTCCTCTCCTCTCTTCTCTCCTCTCTTCTCTGACTCGCGTGCAGCCAAATCACCAATCGAGGTTACATATTTTTGAATTTTCAATTCACTTTCCTAATTGTGGCTATGTTACCCTATCATATCTGTTCAATTTTTTGTTAAATCATTAGACTTCGGTTGCTGTTTTAGTCTAATTACATTACTCCTATTATCAAGATTTTGACTGCCTCTTGGTCTATCTATATTGGGCTATTAGAGCATCCATGATGGATGCCTTAGTGTCCCCCCTAATAGGCGTCGTAATGGTTGTCACATCAGCATTTCTTAGTCCGTCCCTTCTTTCTGCAATAGTTTCGCCCTATTGTTCGCCCTATCAATTAAACTCAATTTGCATTTAATTTTTAATATTATTAAATTTTTTTAATTGCAAAAATATCAAAATATGTTATATTAAACACCACAAATTTTAAAAAACAACTACATTACTTAATTAAAAAAACTACATCATACATTACTAAAAAACTACATTAACTAACCTAAATTACTAAATTACTTAAAAATAACTACATTACTAAATTAATAAAAACCTAACTAGTCACCTAAATCTAAAGTTTGGGCGCCTGCAATAGTCGGACGAGGGAGGGAGTATTTATAAAGTTTGGAATTAAAAAAAAGAAATTAAAAACGTCGCACTCGTCCTCGGGCGAGATCGTCCGACGCGTTGCAATGGGCGTCCGATGCATCGCCCGACGCGTCGGGTGACCGACCCAGACGACTGATATTTCGGTCGTCCCACTCGGGCGCCCGATGCATCGAGGGCATGCAATGGTCGGACGAGGAGGCCCGAGGACGATTTTGCCCGATCATCCGCCCGATCTCCTTACCATTGTGGATGCTCTTAGTTCTTTATTAACTAATCAGTAGTAAAACATATTTTTCAATTTTGCTAATGTGTTGTTTCATATACATGGGTACAATATTGATGTTTTTTAACTGACTCTTTTATTATTCTCTTTGTCCCGTCTTAACTGAGATGGTTCTTTTGACACAATAATTAAGAAAATGTATTTAGTGAGTTAAATTGTGAAAATAATAAGAAAGAAAGAAAGAAAAAAAGGTAAATTAGGAGAGAAATAAAGTAGTAGTCCATAAGAGAGAATATAGTTTATTTTCGAATATGTAATTTTGTAAATTGTAATCAAGACTTTAAGTCTTTTCTAATTTATAATTTTGAAGTTGTAATTTCTAATTTTTACGTTGTAATTTGTAAATTTTAAGTTGTAATTTGTAATTTTAAAGTTGTAATTTGTATCAATAAAATTGCATTTGTACATCGCTTTATTCTAATTTTATTTATGCAAATATATTTACATTTTTTACTTGAATTACAAATTTAAAAAAAAAAATTAAACGAACGGCCGAACCGGCCCGGAACCGGATTTGCACCGACGGTTCGGCGGTTCACGCGAACCGGAACCGCCGAACCTTGGCCGGGCCGGTTCAGGTTCCATCATTTCTCGAACCGGAACCGGCGGTTCCGAACCGTGGTGACGTCTACTTTTATGTAAAATAAGCTACTGACATTAATAAACTTACTG
This sequence comes from Salvia splendens, assembly GCF_004379255.2. Lineage (NCBI taxonomy): Eukaryota > Viridiplantae > Streptophyta > Magnoliopsida > Lamiales > Lamiaceae > Salvia > Salvia splendens. The sequence goes on along the minus strand of NC_056033.1, from coordinate 6,274,389 downwards.
CAACCAAATTGGTCGGGTTTGAATTCTCGCATTGGGTAATCGGGTTTCCAAAATAATGGGTCGGATAGCTAATTTCGAATTTTGGGCCGGATCCCACGAGAACCCATGGGTCAATTACCAATAAATATCCATGCAAAAATATTGAATAGAAAATCTTAAAATATTCCGTTGCCGGGACGTGAACCCGGGTCTCTCGGGTGAGAGCCGAGTATCCTAACCAACTAGACTACAACGGATCAGTTGATAGCAGGCCTAATGTATGAATTAATATATAAAGTATTCTTATATATGCAAAAAGTATGTACTCTTACTTATTAATGTTATGTTTGTCTCACACATTGATAAAGTCTTTATTACTATTTAAATTAGACTAATAGGGGACAACATTAAAACCAACAGGCAACAGCAATGCCTAAATTCTTGAGAGTTCAAACATACTACAACAAAAAATTTCATCTCCATACAACAACAATGAACATCTCACATCTCCATACAACAACAATTGAAAGTAAGTAAAATCAGCCGTCGCTAGTCAATGTGAAGGCAAGAATGACTACCACTAATGCAAACAGCATGGTTGCACCAGAAAACACCCACAAAGCTTTGCTACTCGATTCCTGCCTCACCCGACCGCTTACTTCAACCTCTTTTAGAAGCTCCTGAACTCGATCCATGTCCGAGTCTTTGGCCGCTTGCACTAGCCTGCTCTCAATTTTGTCCAGTTTATCCAGCCGCTTGGATCTCGAACTATCCTTGATTGGCCAGAACACACCTACCATCTTCCACAAGAAGATGCCCATGTAGATGGCTAGAATGCAATCCACGCTGTAATGGTGGCGCTCTCGGATTTCACGTTGGGCGCTGTGAGCTACCAGCATCCATATAATGGCTGATGTAAACCCTCCATAGGCTTCCTGCAATAATTTCAATATGATTTCCATGAATGCCATTGATATCTGCGTGGGGGGTAAGGGGTGGAATTTTTTTTAACTCTCTACGTACTGTCCATGCCATGGCTGTTAAGACAGCGACGAGCATGTGCCCGCTGTATATTAGGTCGTTGCACCCGCCACCAGCTTTCTTCAGAAGACTGTACCACGGTGAAGCTCCTTCGGAAGCTGTAGGTCGCAGAAAGTCAGCAAGAAAGTTCATTGAGCCCCAGTTTGGTATGAATTCAGCTTCATATTCTCCTGTAACAGCTGAGAGAGCAAATACAAGTTAGTCCGATGATTGCAACATCTTTGACATCATGGAAGCAAAATTCGTTATATACCATATGCAAAATCATGATGAATAATATGGCGTATAGCACTAGAATCTTTGGCGTACGGAACATAATATTTCTGCACCCAAGGATGTGGGTGTGCAGGCACTTGGAATCTAGCTGAAGCACACCATGGCCGCGCTGAGGGAAGGATGGTAGATACGAAAGCTATTGCACGAAGAAGCCGCCCAACACCCATGGTGAACATATATCTTGCTCCCAGGCCTAGCCCAGGAGCTTCAACTGAATTAAACAATACTGAGAATCCAAGCATAATAAACAACATCAAGTAATGGTGCAACCCAATGATTCGAGCTCTCAGTATATCCACCATTACTTGAGGCAGCTTCTCGTTCAATGCTAGCAGCAACCACTGGCCAACATCAGGGAGAGGTGGTGTATCACTGTCCAACCATTATAAAGCCCATCATACATCATCAAATCACAGAATTCTTATCAGCAAACATGCAGATAGGTTTTCAACTCTATCACTCCAGAAAACTAGATTGCAGGGAGATATGTCAGGGACTCGAATTTCTACATGTTTCCATTTACCAAGGTGTCTATCCAAAGCAGACCATATACATATACACAGAACTGCAATATAAATTACTCTGAAAACATATCATTATTTGGAGACTTGAAAGCTCAAAGAAATACTGAAGCATATACAACCAAGTTATTTAGAAACAAGGTCATAAGATCCAAGTAAGAAATTTAGCCAACGCCTACTGATACATACAAATAATCATCTCATTTTGGCATGTTCAAGATTACAAATGGAAAAATACGTATATTTGTTCTGCAGCAATTGACACCTTAATTTGAAACACAGAAAACAGCAGAGTCAAAAATGGAAGTTTACTTATGAATTTGCCATATTTAAATTTAGAGAATTTGTACAGAAAAAATTAAATTCTGCTCTGTCCAGAGAATTAAATGTCCCCAGCTTAGATTATAATTGCTGAATCTATCATCTGAGACCTTCTAATAGTTGTCGAAATGCTCAGAAAAGGAATATGAAAACAGCAAAAATCTATAAATAGAATCTGATTTCAGAACTATAAATCTGCAATTGACAAAATCCCCATTCCCTGCGACGGTAACAATGTCGACAACACAGACCCCAAAAATAGCAAAAAATTAATGGCAGAACCATAAATCTACGATAACAAAAGTAGGTTTTGGTATGCATACTTGTGCCAGTTTAGACCTAGAACAGCGGTGACAGAGCGAACCGAAATTGCTTCAAACAGCAGAGCTGAAAGCATGAAAAGTATCGAGAGAATGAACGGTATTGCCGCCCGAAGCTCCAGCGACCAGTGCTTGTAAAATGGGACGCGAACTACGGCGGCGATCGCGAGAGCCACCCAGAGAAGTGGCTGCAGGCACTCGTGCCACAGCGGCGAGAGGTGGCGGAGGTAGTCTAGGCCTATGTAGGCTATTGCTGCGATCCCCAACCCTGAGGAGCTTACCCAGCGGCGGCGCCGCTCAGAGATCGGCGGTGACCGCATTTTACGGTTCAGATAGTTGGGGGGAAAGAGTAGAGTGAAACTTGGAGATTAGAGAGAGCTACTTCCCTAATTTAACTTCTAACAATGTCAATAACTGACATTTTTTTCTATCTTTCAAGATTTTTTTTCCAAATTCATTTCAAATTTAAAATTTGCCCAAAGTTAATTGAGATGCTTCATTTTAGGAATAATTTTTGTTGTACTATATGAAAGCACTAATTTAACTTGAAGTGTCCCAAAAAGAAATACTCCTACTACAAATAGATTAACTTGGAAAGAAGAGAATACTTGGAGAAAAAATATACTCCTATGTTGGATAAACTATTTTGCCTAATTATACACATAACAAGATTCATTTCAAAATGTATTATATCCTGTGAGGAAATTTGAATTATACTCCCTCCCTCCATCCCAATTTTGGAGTGCGAATTAGTTATGACACGGGTTTTAAGAAATTGGTGAAGTGTGTAATTAATGAAGTGAGAAGGTAGAGTGTGTAATAAATGAAGTGAGTAGTTGGAAAGTGAGATAGGTTGACTTTTTTTAGTTTAAAATTGTTTCTTTTTTACTTTCTTTAATTTTGGTTGTTTAAATAAGTTAGACTTATGGTTTTTAATTTTACATCTTGGTTACTCTATTTCCTTTACATAAAATTAAGCTAGGACAAAATTAAAATTAAAACTAATGTTTGAACACTTTGCAATCCCCTAATTTTCGGCCATCACATCAACACCAATTTAAAGAGGGAACTCATTCCATTTTCATTTACTGAACCTCCAAATTAAGGAGGGAAAAATGCATTACAATCCCATGGAGGGAAAAATCCAAAATCAAATTAAAGGTAATCTACATCTATAAATACATTCACTCCACAATTACTCCAAAAACTTGAACTCCACCTACCTACACACCAACCAAAAGGTATTTATATGTAAATTTCCCTCAGAGCAATTTCATCATAGGGGAATGGAAATGGATCAAGAAATGGAGCAAGAGATGGAGCTGGAGCATATTCAAGATGCAGCACTGGAGCAAGGGCCGAGACCAGGCCAAAGTTTGAGCAGCCAAATGAAGAACCATATTGTGCAGTTCCTTCAACAGCAATGCCAAGCTGGAGCACTGCCACATGGTTCATTTCAAGAGGCAGCCAACAGATTCAAAGTGCACAGAAGGACAGTGAGCCGCTTATGGGGGATAGCCAAGCAGCAAATTGAAGATGGGAAACCTGTTATCATGAGGGGCAGAGCATCAGGATATACTAAGAAAACAGGTAAAGTACATTTTGATGATGAAAAGTTCAGACAATTGTCTTTTGTTGAGAGATCTTGCTATAGAAAGCTTGCATGTAAAATGTGTGTTAGCAAGACAACAGTTGGTAGATGGGCAAAGAGTCACCTGATAAGGCCACATACAAATGCCATAAAATCAGCACTCACTGAAGCAAACAAAATCAGTAGAATGAGATGGTGTCTTACTCATATTCAGCCAGCTATGGATGAAGGAAAGCTTCTTTATCATGCTATGCACAACACAGTTCATATTGATGAGAAATGGTTTTACATGACAAAGGCTTCAGACAGATACTACCTGTTGCCGGATGAGGATGAGCCTTACAGGACTTGCAAGTCAAAAAGATTCATCACAAAAGTGATGTTCATGTGTGCTGTAAGTAGGCCACAGTTTGGCACAGATGGGCAGCCCATCTTTGATGGTAAAATAGGTATATTCTCATTCACAGAACAAGTTCCAGCTAAAAGGAAGTCTAAGAATAGGCCAAGAGGGACATTAGAGACAAAACCTATCCCATCAGTTAACAAGGAAGCAATGAGAGAATGTCTCTTGAATCAGGTATGGATATTTTTTCCCCTCACCTTCCTATCAGACATTGGTAATGTCATCATTTAGCATATTTTCATTGATTCATACATAATGCACAGATTATTCCAGTAATCAAGGCAAAGTGGCCAGCCAATGCAAGCAAGGATATATATATTCAACAAAACAATGCCAAACCTCACCTAAGATCATTTGACTCACAATTTGATGAGCTTGCAAGTTCAGATGGATTTAAGTTCCATCTAATTAGCCAACCAGCCAACTCCCCAGACACCAATGTATTGGACCTTGGCTTTTTTAGGGACATACAATCACTACAAGATGATAAAGTAGCAACCAACATAGATGAATTACTAGGTAATGTCTAAAATTCTTTTGAGGAACTCACACCACAAACTCTGAACAATGTTTTTTTAACATTGCAAAGCTGCCTCAGTAAGATCCTAGAAGTGCATGGGGGCAACAATTACAAAATACCCCACTTGAACAAAGAAAGACTGAGAAGGACAGTGGGGCTTCCTACATCCCTTGAAGTTGAGGAGAATCTGGTCAAAGAGAGCTTGGAGTATCTACTACTACCTTAGAATGATGTGGGTGCCTCATATGACATAGGGCATCTAATGAATGTTTTACAGCTCTAGATAGGCCACTTGGAGCATATGGTTTACAGTATAAGCATCAAAGTAGTTTGGTGTTTAGGATGTAAACTTGTTTTTTTGGTTATAGCCTTCATTTTGGGTTAGAAGATGCATTTTGTATGAATTACAAGTGTAATTCTTGGTTGGGGTGTGTTTTGTTAACAAATTTGCAAATCAAAGCCTCCAAACCATCAAAGGGGTGGCTAAGTTCACAAAATCACAACCAATACAGAGGCATCATAGCTGAGCATGCATAACTCTCAGAAAAACTTCATCACAGAGGACCAACATTGCAATTCAGACCCAACAAACCAACCAAAGGCTGTAAATTTGCAAATCAAAGCCTCCAAACCATCAAAGGGGTGGCTAGGTTCACAAAAACACAACCAATATAGAGGCATCATAGCTGAGCATGCATAACACTCACAAAAACTTCATCACAGAGAAGCAACCATAGCTGAGCATGCAAATCAAAGCCTCCAAACCATCAAAGGGGTACCCATGTTCACAAAAAACCAACCAATACAGAATGATGTTAGCTAAGCATGTAGAACTCTCAGAAAATACATCATCACAGAGGTACAAAATTGCAAATCAAAGCCTCTAAACCATCAAAGGGGTGCCCATGTTCACAAAAAACCAACCAATACAGAATGATGTTAGCTAAGCATGTAGAACTCTCAGAAAATACATCATCACAGAGGTACAAAATTGCAAATCAAAGCCTCCAAACCATCAAAGGGGTGGCTAAGTTCACAAAAAACCAACCAATGCAGTCAATACACAGATAATCAGATGTAATTCAACACAAAAACTTCATCATGGAGTATCAAACAAGATCAATTCAACTGAAACAGCCTCCAAACCATCAAAGGGGTGGCTAAGAATTGAAAAAATACCCACAGTTTAGATGAGATCTTTCATGCCAGGCAACAAGATCAACAACATAGCTTTCTCATTTTCGGTGTACTCCACCTTTGACGAAGACTGTGGTTGAGGTCCAGATTTGTCACAGGGGAGGGATGGTTCTTGTGTTTCAGAGTCTTCATAGGGCTGGAACGGTGGGGGATGTTCGGATCCGTGCAAGCCCTCCGACGGCGGTTGGCGTTCAGACCCGTCAAAGCCCTCAGACGGTGGATGGATTTCAGATCCGTCGAAGAAGCAAGCCGGTGGGGGAAGCTCAGTTTCTTGGACGACCTCAGACCCATCAACACCCCCAAACCATCTTCTATGTCCAGATCGGTGGTAACAATCGACCACACGGTCGATTTCCCACCGTGAAATCACTTCCGGTGGTGTATCAGGGACGATTAGGGTTTCGGGAGGTGTATCGAAAGATGGCATCGATTCACACTCCGACAATGGATCCCAATCTTCCGCCATGAGAAGCGAATAGAGAGAGACGGGAATGGTGGAGTGATTATAGTAGGAGCCGATTAGACAATTTAGATCGGCGATTATAGTAGGAGCCGATTAGGGTTCCTACAATTAGGAATGAAGGGAGACGGGAATGGTGGAGTGAGAGAGAGATGAAAGTCAAATGAGGGGGATGGGGGGATGGGGGTGGGGTTAGGGTGGGTTATGATTTTGTTTTTTTTTTGGGGGGGTTTATTTTTGTGTTGATAATGGCATTTGAGTGTAATTTTGTTGAATAATGGGGTAAAATTCTATGTTCAAAAATGGAAAATTCTAAATGTGACTCTAAAACTGGGACGGACTTTTATGGCAAAATGTGACTCCAAAACTGGGACGGAGGGAGTACTTCACTTGGTTGATAAAACAAACAGTTATCTCCATATTAGCATAACTTCTGTTATGGCATAATTAATTACTTTAACACTAATCATTTTAAGACTTTTTTTAGACATGTAATCGGTTCCTCCTAATAACAGTAAACATAAGAGAATATATATATAGTTGCGTTAGTGTACTAATTAATTTACATTAATAACTAATAATTTTCAGTATTAAAATTATCAACACAAAGACATAAATATATCAATACAATATGTAAATGTAAATATCAATAGAAAGACATAATTTATCAATATAAGAAAAATTGATAAATTTATATCTTTTATATTGATATTTTTAAGATACAAAATTGATATTTAGTTATTAGTATTACTATAAAAAAATTAGTATTTGAAGACACCTATACATATATATAATATATATACACACATTTTCAAAATTGGGAAGCATTTATTCGGTTCGAGATGAGTTGTGCAGTTGATTTTGTTTCGAGCCGTTCAAGCGAAGATCGATCGATTGCATTCCTAAAGAAGCATTTTATTCAACTCAGATTCATGCATTCTGAAATGAGAGGAATGGAATTCTATACATTAGGGATTTTTTAATCAGATTTGTGGAGCTATATATCAAGGTTTTATTTTGCCCTTCTCTAATTTCTTTGATTTTTTTGCGCTAATGTACATTATTAATTTATTATCAAGTCAATTTGGGGATGTTCTGGTGAAATACGGCATGCATTTTATTTTATTTTTTGTTTCTTAATCGTACGTGCGGAAATAAATTCGGAATCAATTTGGGTTTAATGTAAACCAGACTGCATTTTTAGGGCATTTTATTTTCTGTGAACAGGAAAATTGGTATTGCTTGTAGTTGGAAGATATTGATGATTTTGGAGTATTGTGGAGAATAATTTCACCGTGCAACCTTAGTTTAGCAGATTTTTATGAGGTGGTTTGGAAGGAGTTTAGGTTCTTTATTGATCAAATAGTTCAATCTAGTCCCACTTATCTATGAAAAGCTTATCACTTGATTTTTTCAGAAGGTTGTATGATGTGCAATGGGGTGGAAGGTGGTTTTACTCTCATTGTTACACATTGCCACTGTGGTTGATGCTATGAGCCGGTCGGAGAGATTTTTTTCCTTGGGTATGTATGTAGGAACTTCCACCATTCGCAATTGGGTGGTTAGCAGCGCAGCCATATTTGTGTTGGTGGCAGTCATTCTGTCCATGTACTTGATCTTTGATCATTTGATTGCCTACAACCAGCCAGAGGTTCGTCCCATTTTCAAGATATGTGCCTCGTTTGTTAGCTGATCGTATTGTTGTTGGTTGATACTAGTGTTCATGACTGTTTATCACAGCCATCAAGAGTCGTCTTTCGCGCCTCTAATAATGTAGTTGGTTATGTTTTATTTCAGGAGCAGAAGTTCTTGGTGCCCATTATTCTAATGGTTCCCGTATATTCTGTGGAATCGGTAATGATGTCTGGTGAATATCATTATATGCGTTTAACTTCCAACATTAGGGGCACCATTATTATGAGAGATAATAACAACTTAAGATGAGCCGCTCTGAATTTATTTTCTTTGGACCAGGGCTTATTCTGTTTCTTGTTGATTGTTTGGTAATGTGAACAGTTTCTATCACTGTTAAACTCTGAGGTTGCCTTCAATTGTCAAATTCTGCGAGATTGTTATGAAGCTTTTGCATTGTATTGCTTTGAGAGATATCTCATAGCCTGCTTAGGTATGTCTATTTTCCTTTACCTGGAATATCTTTCAATTAAAATCTTTCTTCAAAGATCTTCCCAATTTCTAAATCAAGTACTCCACTTGTCTAGTTAGTCTTGTACTATTACTTTATAATTTTTTTAATTTCTTCTTCCTGCTTCAGTTCAACTCCTTAATGTAAATATTCTCAAATTCAAAATTCATCAATGGGCTTAGTTTTAAAAATATGAGAAGTTTTAGGGTTCTAACCAGATAATGCATATAGTAGTGTCAAATTTTATGTGTCAGATACTAATTATGAAATTTCAGTTGATCACGTACAATTTGATGGTAGTCTCCCTTCTCATATATTTCAATTGTCTGCATTCTTTTCGAATGTTATTTTCCTCCAAGAGAACTATTGCACTGTGTCGAAAATCATGCAAATCATGCATGATCATGTCTTGCAGGTGGAGAGGAAAGTACCATTAAATTTATGGAAGACCAAAGCTTGGTTACCTCTTACACACCTCTTGTAGATGAAGTTTATGCTTATGGCATTGTTCAACATCCTTTTCCATTGAGTTGCTTTTTAAGAGACTGGAAGCTTGGTTCTGAATTCTATCAAGCTGTAAAAATTGGTGTTGTGCAATATGTATGTAGACTTTCGTAGAAATTGGTAATCTGATGTTCTCTGTTTGTTATTAACCAAAGTCTCTGATGCAACAGATGACACTGAAGATGATATGTGCATTACTTGCAGTTCTTTTTGAATCTTTGGGCGTTTATGGGGAAGGAAAGTTTGACTGGGGATATGCGTAAGTTACTATTCTACAACTTGCTCAAGTTTAGCTTTCATTTTTATAGCTTGGTTTCTGTGTTGTTGTGATTGAGTTAAAAGCTTGTGATCTGCTTGCAGTTATCCCTATTTAGCGGTAGTACTAAATTTCAGCCAAACCTGGGCCTTATATTGCCTTGTGCAGTTTTATTCTGTTACCAAGAATAAATTGGCACCAATTAAACCATTGGCCAAGTTTTTGACATTCAAGTCAATCGTCTTCATGACATGGTGGCAAGGTGTTGCTCTTGCCTTTATTTTCTCATTTGGAGCTTTTAAGGGGTCATTGGTACAGGTTCCTGAAGCCCGTATACAAGACTACTTCATATGTTTAGAGGTGTGTTGAAAATTACCTCAATTTCCTTTGAATGTTGCTGAGTAAGTGAGTATATAATTCAAATGACCATATATCATTATTGTATATCATGCATCAAAAATCAAATCTGTCTTTTGTTTCTTTAATGTAACGGAATTGAATTCTTGTGATTTTTGTACCTAGTTTTCCAATCAGTATCGTATTCCTATTGGTTGGAGTTGTTATAGCTTGCTGATTTCCACATCGAATATAGACGTATTCTTCACAAAATTGCTCCTACCATTTTCTTGCAATTGGAACCTTGACTTTATAATTGGTGGTTTTGCATGTATACGGAGAAATCATTATACTGAAGAGAGCAGAGTTCTGTATCTAAATTTCACAGAATAAGGAATATTGAGGCTTCGGTTTCAAGACTTTAGGCACATCTTCTTTGTTTACATTTCCGAAGTTTTATTCTATGCGATCATACATGTTGTCCTCGAATATTCTCAAGGCTCTTCATTAAATGATAAATAGATGGTATGACTCTTGGTTAGGATTATAGTAGTAGTTTTTAAAGCTCTTGCAATAATGGAGTTTTATTGGATTCAATGCTGTGACTGATGAATTTGGATGTTGGTGAGTCAGATGGGTGTGGCTGCTGTGATACATATCCATGTCTTCCCTGCTGAACCCTACAAACAGGGAGAGAGATGCGAGCGAAATGTTGCTGTCATGGCTGATTATGCAGCCTTAGACACTCCACCAGATGCCGAAGAGGTTCAAGACTGTGAAAGATCTCCCACAATACCCGTTTCCATGATTACAGAGGGAGAAGACACCCACCCGAAAATCCATCAAAGTGTCTGTGATGTGCTCCTTGGAAGCGGTGGGATTGTAAGACCCGTCTCTTTCTCCTTTCTCTTAAGCAAAATCACCATACCTTCTACAATGTTATCTTACATATTTGTCGATGGTTCATGTTTTTACAGATGGTTGATGACGTGAAGTTCACTGTGTCCCATGTTGTCGAACCAGTTGAAAGAGGACTGTGTAAACTGAATAGAACTTTTCGCCATATATCTGAAAACATGAAAAAACATGGGGAATGCAAGAACGATTGCTGCCTAGTCCCATTGAACTCGTCCCCGAAAGAAATCGCTAGCACAAGCAACAATGATCATTAACCAGTTATATCAAAATACACAGATACGCAGGTGTGTAATGCAGTGCCCCAAAATTCCATGTGTAAATAGTATTCCAGTTGCAGATGAAACAATTTCTGGAATCTCAACTATTCAGGGAACCTTTCTTTTTGTTTTTTGTTTTTTTAAATGTGTACAGGAGATCTTCATTTTAGTGTTATTATATTATCATTTTTAGTTTTAGAAGAAAAAAGAAAATTGCAGCAGTGTATGATTATTGTTTTTTTTTTTTTTTTTAAATTAACTTCATATATTTATATCATATATATGAAGGAGGAAATTACAAATCAACTCCTATAACAAGGAGGAAAGACAAATTACGCCACCCAGGGTTCGAACTCGAGACCTCCAGGATGGACGCGGTATCCAGCGCCCTTTACCGCTAGGCCAAGGGGCTTGGATGCAGTGTATGATTATTGTTGTAGTTGGTATTTTAATAAAATACTAATACTACTACTCTTGTGGGACAAAGGGAGAAGGAGTACTAATCAATTACCAACTCGATAAAATAAGGCCATCCACAATGGGGTGGACGATAGCGCGTCCGATGCAAAAATAAGGCCATCCACAATGGGGCGGATGATAGCGCGTCCGATCAGGCGTGCTATCGTCCGCCACTGTGGCACCGTGAACGACGGACGACGCTTAGTCAGCGCCCGACGCTTAGTCCGCGGACGAAGCGCGAATGATAGGTCATCGTCCGCCCACTGTGAGCCACGCGGACGATGCAACGCGTTTTAGTTTTTTTTTTAATTTCGAAAATTTTGCTATATATACCCCAGCTTCACTTTTCATTTGTAACTTTTCGATTAACTTTTAAACTCTTAAATTACGCTATAAAATGGATTCCGATGGATACTCAAGTCCTAGTAGCCCGATGTTTGGAGATGGCGCACGGTGGCCGGGTACACAACCTGGCTAAAATCGGTCGTTCGATGCCAACACGCAGTACGATCCGGACTTCAGTACGGATTCGCACGGTCTCTCCGACATGAAGCCGTCTCCAACTCGCCCTGCCGCCGCTTCTCGTCGCGCCGCCGCCGCCGACGCCGCCCCCTCCGCCGCCAGAAAGAAGCGGACCAAGCACCGGGCGCACAAGTTGTCACCTCCGACAACTTGTGAAGAGTACGCCCCCGGTCGTACGAACTACCAGCCGGATGAAACCCTCGTCTTGGCCAGGTGTTGGGTGGAGATATCGGAGGACCCGATATTCGCGAACAACCAGAAGCAGTTCTCGTACTGGGAGCGCATCGCCGAGCGCTACAATGAGGCGAAGCCGCCGAGCGCGTACAAGCGCCAACGGGAGCAGCTCCGCAAGCACTGGTATTAGGTGAAGAAGCAAGTCAACCTGTTCGCGGCGGAGTACGAGAAGTGCTCGAGGGATCAGGGAAGCGGCGAGAGCTTGAGCGACGTGCGCGATAGAGCGTTGTTGTCGTACTAGTCTATGTACGGCGACTTCAAGCATTTCAATATCTTGGCCCTCTTGAGGGACAAGCAGAAGTTCCAAGGCGGGATTATGCACACCGATGCGGCGAAGAGGACGAAGACTACCGACACTGGTGGTTACACGACCAGCGAAAGCGGAACTCGTCCGGTGGACCTCAACCAGACGTGCACGGAGGAAGGGAGTTTCGGCACACCAATGTCCTCCCCGCAGCGTCCCATAGGCGTCAAGGCTGCGAAGAACAAGGGGAAGGCGAAGGCGACATCCTCCTCGCCCCCCCCCCCCCCATCGCCGATCCCGACCCCGACCCCGGCGACGATCCAGGCGACACTTGCCTACGCGGATTTGGCAACAGCCTCGATGGCACGGGCGTTGTTGGATACGCACAACGCCCTTATGAAGTGTACGGATCCGGCCCAAGCCAAGCGCCTCCAGAGGTTGAGCGATGAATTGAGCCGAAAGTTGGGGCTTTTCTAGAATAGTTATTTTTTTTATTTCTAACTCGTGTAACTTTTTTTTTAAATCAATGAATTTTTTGCCGTTATTTTAGTTAATCGTTGTGTTTTTTAATAAGTTTGCATTTATATATTTGAAAACATTTAAATTAAATAACAAAACAATAGTAAAATGCTTAGGGCGCCCTAAGCAGGTGGAAGGGCAGGAGGATAAAATGCTGACGTGGCGGTGCATAGGACGGGCTTTAGGACGCGCCTTAGGGCGCCCCATTGCGGATGGCCTAATAATCAAATATATACCTACTATCACAACACTCACAAGCAACGTACAAGATTTAATAATCAAATGCCAACTCAAAAAAAATAAATGAATAATTACCTAATAAATAGCCTATGTACAAATGAGACATCATAACTAAATCTAAGAAGCACAAGGTAAGCAGCAGATCCTGCCAATCTGAGTGAACAGCCACTGTAGAGGATTTGGGCCATCATCCTTCTCCGGAGGTGGTGATGGTGGCAGTAATGGAACCTCTGCTGGTAAGTGGCGGTGGAATGCATCCACTGCAGCTCCGACACCATCTTCTTTTTCGATATGAGCTGCTACTTCCATTGCTCGAGATTTCACCTGGAAGAACGCTGAGACAGTGAGTGAAATTGTGACAATAAATCCAATACATGAACGTTTTCAAAGTGTTCTTGATACGTTTTCGTACCTCTGGCTGCAGCATGAATCTTATAGCTTCTGTGAGGGATTCAACAGTTAGCTGTGATATGGGAATCGGAGCAGGACCGAGTCCTTTCTGGTAGATTATCTCACCCCAGAAAAACTGATCCCCGAAGAATGGAACAATGGTCGTTGGACACTGCAAGGCACACGTAGATTAGAAAATGCATTACATTTTGCACGTTCGAATGCAGAATATTTATAGGAAGGTTACCCCTGCTTTTAGTCCAGTTGCTGTAGTCCCAGCTCCACCATGATGAACCTACAAATCCATTTGATATTAAAGGGAAATATGTTTCTTATGTTTGAATAAGCAAGTGAAAATTATAAGTCTGCAGTTAGGCAGCTACAAACTTACCACAGCAGAACATTGAGGAAACAACCAGTCATGAGGGCAATCCACAATCATGAAAACATTGTCAGGCATATTTGAATCTGAAAGGGAAAAAAGCTTCTTAGAAGTCGAGGAAAATGGTGTTCGTTTGTTTTGTGGCTACACGAATGTCAAACTAAACAGCACAGTCTCTAAGGTGGTTTGAGTGTGAGTATGGTTGGAGGTTTGGGATTTTGCCATTTTGGAACCATTGGTAGATTGAATACATTCTTCTTTATTTGCTTCTCAGCATAAATTTTGTGAAAATGTGAGGATCAGATGGAGGAAGCAGAAAGAAACACCAAGAGATCGAACCAGCAAAATGATACTTACATTTACCAAGGTCTCCCCAGCCTCGATCAACTATTCCTCTTTGCCCGGTAATCTCTAAAGCTTCCAAGATGGTCTTTGTAGTTTTGTTTGAATCATCCAGAGGCTTATCAGGCAGACCAAACATATTATTAATGAATTCAACCAAACTATTGAAAACCTCAAAAAAAAACATAGCACCAACATATTATCTGTGTTTGTATTTGGCAAAAAAAAATTGTTTATTCTCTGAAGGTAACATGATATGCAAACAAAAGTTCTAGAACAGATGCAGTTATTCAAATCATGAGTAAGTTATATTTCAACTTTCAAGATAGTGAATGCAAGAAATTAGTTTGAATTGGATTATACTTATACCATTACCACCTACCATGCTTCCAAACCCAATATAAATAGGTGGAGATCCTTTTTGTATCCACCCTGCAAATTCTTCAGATGGTTGATACTTTGATCCAAGGTTCATAAAGCAGTACCCGACAACATCGACCTGGTTCCCCCAGTCTGCCATGGAGTAATGACATCAGTTGTAAGATTTGACATTACAAAAAACATCCAACTACAACGAAGTTGCATACACACGCAGAAAAGGTCACATTTGACAAACATAATGTGGATGCTATAGTGATAGTAGATATAGATTGCTTTGAAGTTATAAGCTTTGAAAGTTCAGATCAATCGGCTGGATAAACCCTTACGAGCAATTTTTACAAAAGGAGTTTAGAACTGACATTCTTAGGTGGCTACAAGTTATCGAGCATTATTAGCCAAATGAACTCAATGAAGAAGAGTGCCAAAAAATGTGAGAATTTGGAGAATCATATCACCACAAACCAGGTTATTTACACAATAAATCTGAGGTATGAAAGAAAGAAATCTCAAGCAACTGAAAGACGGCCTTACCGTCTGGCTTGGGTACAACATGGGGACTCCACATGTAGCCTGTCGGTAGATGAGAAATCGAGCCATGGTATGAGCTGAAGTATGCAATAGGGGGAAGCTTCAGTTTATTTCTCCTGAACTCATTAATAAGTCCTCTGATGCCCCACCATATCAGTAAGTCCACAAGAATATAAGAGAGCTGGATGAATTAAAGTATATTCATTTACAATCCGGATTTATCAAATTTAAGAAGAGAGCAGCTCAAAATGATTGCACATACCCAGTATCCAGCACTTTGAGGTACACGTGCTAATGGGTGAGGAAATGCATATGTAGGCCTGTAATTTCAACACATGATTGTAAGTTACCTTAACCATTTCTAACAGAGAGATTCATTATCCAAAGACAAGAGTGTAAGTTTCAAACTCTAAAGAAAGTTGTTAACAAATACAAAATTGTGTGAAAAAACAAGCCCCACCGCCACCACTGCCCCTCAAAAAGGAAAGAAGGAAGAATCCTGATAACATCGTCATGAAAGGTCATGCTGACTACTCGGCTTGTAATGACAAATTTTACATGTTATGAGATTCATATTTAAGCAGGATGAATTAATCATCAATTAAAAAAAGGGTGAGCAGTAATTTTCGCTTACGTCCATGGCATTGTGAAGAAAATGTGCAAGGGAACACCAAGAGCTTCAGCCACGTGTGCATGTCCTGATAACAAGAACATCATCTCAATGGCATGTAAAATATTAGCACTAGATGATTATATCTCAATGGCATGTATGTTCAAGAATTTCTCAAAACGACATCAAGAAAAGTTGGATACATATAAACTAATAAAATCAAATATATAAAATTTTGCACAAAAATCTTAATTAAACTTGTAAAATGCGGTATGGGAGTACTTTGCAACAACTTACCATAAGCAGGAGGATTTGCAATAATTGCCTGAGCTCTGAAAGGTTCCCCAGTTATTAGATCTGGTTCTGTGCAGGCCGGAAGCAGGGATTCAATAATGGCCTTTATTTGTTTACGTTGTATAGATATTTCTCCTGGTGCCGATGGAATAAGACCTTTATTTCTGGCCATATCTGCAATCACATGTAACTGGAAATGCTCAAAAACGTCAATTTCGATTAATTTCTGGAACCAACTTTGATAACTGCTTCACTTGGAAAAGTTATAACTATATATTATCTGCTACAACATACAACTATTATGAAACTCAGTACAAGACTAGAACTATGAACCACATCAAAAACCAATAGTAGCACGGCCATGAAGAACTGCGGAAGAAAAAGCATACAGCCCGTATGGTACATTAATTCCAAATATTCTAGAATTTTAGGAATGCATATTCAGGTTGAGGACCTCTTACATCCAGCCAAAACACGAGGATCACCACCAAGCGGGTAAAAGTCCACCCCGGCTGACTTTACAAATCCACGGAAATTAGAATGAGTTGCCAACCTTACATGATGGCCATATGCCTGTTTTCATATAGAATAAACAATTAGATAATTAGGGATATAGAACTATTGGAAAGTGCTTCACAAGCAAAAAAAAATGGAAACACAAAACAAAACATAACGATGACAATCACTGTTACCAGTTCGCAACTGTAATTAACTTCTATTTCAATAACTCTTCAACAATAATAAAAACTAACAGGCATAGAGAAGCTAAGATCACACCTCAGAGAGATAACAAAGACGATTTTAGAGTTGGAAAACTAATTTTGACAAACAAGAGGTGAGAAAACACTAGAAACTGGACGAAACTACCACAAGCTCAAGCACCTAATCCTTACCTGAAGTCTCCTTGCAACAGCAAGGAATGGCTGTACATCTCCTCTTGTTCCAACTACAAGCACTGCAATCTTTAGTTTTGGAACCGATTTATTATGATCGGTAAAAATATAATCAACAGCAGAAGGAATTCTATCGAATTGATGGAGCTCTAATAACTCTGAAGCTACAGGAGAATCCTTAGTGAGATCAACCTCCACAGTTCCATCACTCTGTATCTTCACTATCTCGACAATTAACTTTTTCTGTACCAAACAACACAAAAGTACAAAATCAATATAAAAAGAGATCCTTAATATTAGTCCTAATAGTGAGGGAAAATGTACGCTATATTATATGTTATGCCTCAGAAACTTGAATGCCTATTAATAAGAGTTTCGGAAACGTGAGCAATAATTTTCTCAGGCCAACATCAAGCTATGAGATAAGGAGTTGAGGACTGAGGTATTCCCAACAGCTATAGTAAAGCATACATGCTACAGGGGAGTCACCTATACCAGAAGCCGATATGTATAATCCACACATATCCACTGTATACACAAAGAACAGAATTATTTCAAGACATCTATGCATTGAGTCTAACCTTCTCACGTTCTGAGAGTCTATCCAGCTTTAGAGCAGACAATGGACTACCCACCCTCTTCTCAGTCAGAGACCGAGAAAATGCAAGCTCTTCCTTTTCAAGGAATTGATTTCTCTGCACAGGTGCTGTAATGCAATGGTCCAATCCTTAAGATACAAAGAAAATGTTCAGGTAAGAAAAACTTCATCAATCCAACAGTTGGACAGTAGAACAAACACACAGAACATGCAGAATTTTAGATTAATTGATTCCAGGTCTCGTAATCAATGCTTGCTTGGTGTAATGAGAAGTATGATTCTGACCTTTGTACACCCGAGGCGATGGACTAGCACCGAGATCTTTCACCGGTAACACCTCTACCATAGATGACGACTTAGGCAAATTTGACTGTCGAATGTTGGCCAGAGGTGTCGAAGGCAGATTAAACTCACCATCTATAGACTGACTATCTGGTTGCCCGTTAAAACTTCCATCGAGACTGTCTCCCTCACCTCGTCTCTCTCTTGGTTTAAATGTCACATCAGAGTCATGAATTTGGTTTGCACTATCAGACTCCTTCTGGCTTCTCTCCAACCCAGGTTCTAAAGCTTTTCTATCATTGTCAGATCTGGTACCATCCATTTCACCCAAAGTACTCCAACAAACTCGAACACCTTCAGCAAATACAAAATTGTTTTTGCTAAATCCCAGAGGTTGAGAAACTATGCAAACAAATGCCGACAAGTGCAATCACAAGATTCAAAAACAGACCATCACTCCACAACATATCAAATAACAGCAACTACAGCTAGAATACTCACACTTCCCAAATATTTAGGCACAAAAATGGGAACTTTCCATAAAAACAGCAAAAAGCTTGCAACTTTACACACGCAGCTATTTCCAAACACTCACCATACAATTCCACGTGCGCACTACTCAAATAAGGAATTTAATTAAGTTGAAGGAACACCAAAGAGGCTCACTCACACCTTACATGCCATCCAGTTAAATCAAACACACACAGAGACAAGCCTAACAGAAAGAATTGGGCTTTCCAGCATCGCATAAAACGTGTGACAATCTGAATTACTAGCATAAACCAAAAATTCCCAACTACAACTTGTTCAAATAAATCATTTCCCACCTCTGGAAAACCCCTGAAAAAAGAAGATAAAAGCAGAGATTCAACAGCAAACCTTCTTCGGAATTTGTGCAAGCAGCTTCAAGCTATGCTAATTGTCGAATAAATGCAAGCGAATTCAACAATATGGGGGAAAAAGGTTCCGCCTTTAATTTACAAAAATTGAGACCAATGGTCATAGGCGTAGAAAGCTTAATGACAGGTACAAATATGGTATATTACACTCATTTCCAGCAAAGGCTGCTGCTGTTTACAGTGACAAATCGATAAAACAGCGTAAATAATTTCGTGGGGAAAATAGCAATTCCTTCCAAGTAGGTGGTGGTTACGCTAAACCCCACTGAATAAATAAAGATTAGGGTTTAAAAAAAAGAAAATGATAATGGGAATTGGGAATGATAAAGGTGGTAGTTACTGTTAGTTATGGAGGTCGGTTGTGATTTAGGGCTGGAGAGATTCTTATCAATGCTGTAAGAATATTCAGAATTTGTTTTCGAAAAAAACTCACAATTTTTATTTTCTCATTTTATGGAGTACTATTATTTTAAAAATTTGTGAATCAAATCCCAAAGTTTGGATTTAATTCCAAATTAGATCTAATATATTCAAAAATTGTTAAAGAACATCACCCACAAGATATACTCTCTTTTTATTAAATTCGAATTTAAAAAAAAATGAATTATTGCGTCACCGGACGAAGCCCACTCGCGGGGCAGCGAGTGGGCTTCACGCGTCGAATGGGAGGCCGCCACGTCGCCTCGGCGCGTGGCGGAACGTTCCGTTCCGCGTTCCTCCGGAACGGAACGCGGCACGGCATATGAATGGCGACGGCACGGAACGGCGACGGAACGCACCCCGCAACGTGTGCCGCCGCGGAACCGTTCCGCCGGAACGGCATAGGAACCGCAACGGCACAGCGTTGCGGGTGCCCTTATGGATTACTTATAAATTTGTAAATCTAATTCCAGAGTTTAGAAATTATTGCAAATTAGATCTAATAATATTTATACTCATATTTTAGGATTAATGATCCAATTTATCATTATCTTAGTGATACTAGTATAAATTTAACTTGATAGTACTATGTATAAAATGACAATTTAAAGTTTTGTCTAAAATGGTTATTCTTATTATGTTGTGATTTCATTATTATTCATATAAATAAATTGGAGTCATTCGAAAAAATATAGTAACTCGGAATGTCCGATGACTCAATTTATTTTATGTCACACTTTACTAATTGTTTTAAATTAGAGGCCAGCTCAGATTAGGTAGAAAGTAGTCTTTTTAACGTTATTGATTTTGTTATTATGTGTATATTCACTCAAATGTTTGATCGTTGAACGATTAGTTGTTTTTTAACTACTTGTTTGTTTAGAAATTCAAAACCTAATTCGTAACGTATAAAGTTTAAAATCCTAATAAAAAAGGAAAAAAAATAAATCTTAATAGAAACAGAAATTGATAAATTTATTTGTTATGGTTTTTATTTATTATTTGAGATTATTATGTACATGTACAATCTATGTATATTTTTTTTTCTCTTTAATGAAAGTGGCCAAGAAAATTTGACGCGATTGTCTTTTTATTTGGAGATATTTTTGTTCTAAAACTTTTAGAATGTGGTGCGACCAAAAAAATTGACACTATTCTCGTTCTTTGTTTGAATTATTGTAAATAGTAAAGTTTTATTATTTCCGTGATAATGGTGTGTAATTCTTGTAATGAAAAAGTTTTGGTCAATAATTTTATCATGATACAAACTAAATCAATTATATTATGGTATAACAGTGTATTTAGTTCCACCTGAATCGAATTCATGCCATTTGAGTTGTTCCAATTAGAATCACTCTATAATTTTAAATTACTACTATATCAAGATCTAGATCTACATAATATTTTAATAACAAAATCGTTGTCAGAATTATCACCTAAAAGTTATGCAATTAATATTTATTTTAATGATGAGTCTTATCTTTACAGTGATAATAACATTTTAATAAATATACTTAACAATTGATAATGAATATAAGTTCTTTTTTTAACTCGAAAATCTTGACCAATGACATTTTTGTTATTTTGGTCAAGAGTTGGGTATTAAATTTATAATTTACGCATAAGTAATTTTTAAGAAAAAGTTAAATATTGATACATTTTTAAAGAGAAGTACCTGAATCAATTATGTAGACTTAAAATAATAGTAATTCTCAAAACCGATCAGAAAAATGAGAACATCGTCAGCCGTATTAGTATAAAAATTGGTATGAAACTCAACTTACGGACAATTGAAAGACGCTAATTGTTGATGGTCTTATATTATATCATATCCAATATATAGGATATGAACATATTTAATGGATTTTTCTAATAGTATAGGTTAATCATTTCCAAAAAGAAATATGGATGTCAAATAATTGATACCAAACCAACCAACTTGTGTAAAGGGATGAAAAATGAAATAACTAATAAATTAAAGGGTTAAAAACGATACTTATAGAGTAATAGTAATAGATACTCCTAATTACAGAAAACATGTCATGAGAGAGAAGAGGAAATACATAAGAAAAAGATTAAGTAAAGAGAATTATTTTATTTTTTAGAAGAGAATAAATTAGAAGAAGGGACAGATGAAAATAAACTTCTTTACTTGGGTTGGGCTTATGGACAACTTGGGCTCGTGCATCAATTTTAGCACAAACAGCAATATTTGTTTTATCAGATAAATATAAAAAGTTTTTTTATATTCTCACGTGCTTACAGGTTTTCTAAGATTAGAAAAAAAAACTATTATGTGGTTCATGAATGCAAAGATACACGAAAAGCTGCATTTTAGTACGATCCGTGGTACACGGAATTAGAATTGGAATTGGAATTGGAATTGGAATTGGAATTAAAATTATTGTGAAATTAAATTAGAAAAAATTAATTCAATTCCAAATCATTTGTTCATAAAAATGATATAATATGGAATCAAATATGAAAAATTATATTGTGTGTACAAGTGTGTAAGTGTTTAGTGTGTTAAGATATCTAATTTTATAACTATTTAGAATTTAATAATCTATTCTAATGGAATTCAAATTGTGAAATTATGAGTAATTAAAATTTTAATTCAATTTTAAATTAATTTTTTTACAATATTATTTAACTTGAAAGTAAAGACTCCAATTTCAGTTCTTCAGACTGGCTCAGTGCCTCTCAGTCTATGATACTCATACTCCAAAGAATTTTGACGTACTAACATTTTTGTATTTGGTTTATTTACAACTAGAATTAATTAATGTCACCAATTTAATTCAAGTAAACTTTATAGTCACTCCAATTAACTAGCATCTTGGCTATTCATACTTGCAACAATTCAAAATTATTTTTGTTACATCTACACTACTCTCTCTCACGCTATGGAAATTTTATTCAATTTTCTAACGTATGTACAATTTTCCAATTCAATTATGTTTCACATTCAATTCAGCATTTACAAAATTGATGCAAAACAGAGAAATAAAAACATTAGAGCATCATAACCATCTTGGTTAGATAAAAACGAGCATGATTTGCTCATGTTTTTAGAGTCATCTAAGTGTTGATTTATTTCTAAAATGAATAAACATACTACAAGACTGCGTATGTAATGCATTTAAAATTTTACTAACTCGGATCATAGAGATTTTATTTAAATTGGCCTGATTAATGATTAAGTACTAGTACATAATTTCCTTGTTAGTTTTCCTTATTATATGTTGTAAATAATAACGTAAATATCTAATAAATAAGTTATTATTATTTTTACTAAATCTGCAGATATTTAATTATAACTATGCAATACGTATATTATTGGTGCATAACTAATTCCAAATATAATGACTCTATTACCTAAAATATTGTCGAGCGTTGAAACCGAAATAAAACAAGAGATTCTAAAATAAAGCATGGGCATTTTTGTCTTTTCACACTGAAACGACACACTAATTAAGAAACCATGGAGCTGAGCTGAAGAAGTATACAGAATGAAACCGCCATTGATATTTCTCCAATTCGATTGCAATTGAATTCATATCCAATAAAACCACTGTTCATTTCAACATCACTCATTCCGAAATGAAACCGATTCTACCCACACATTTTCGTGATTTGTTCCATTATTCGAGCTGCTTCTATCTCTTCTCCTCCACCCTTTAGTTGCAGAATTTTTGCTATGGATTTGAACGACTTCCGCTCCTTCATATCGGATTCCGGAATTGATGTCTGGACTTGCATCGAAATGGCGATATCCGTGGCGTCTGCTGATCATCAAATCGAGCTCCGGAATCGGAGAGACGGAATTGTCGAGAAGCTTTTCGCGCCGCCGTGTCAGAATTGTGTGGAGAAGAAGGACGAGGTCGATCGGCAAAGTCTAGGTCAAAATGATGATGAGGCAGATGAGCAGAGGAAGATTATAGAAATCAGGAATCTTCTAGATGATCATAGCCAGGTTTTTTCTGCTTCTGTTTCTTTGATTTTGACTTTTGTTTTTATTTTTTTGACTAATTTGAAAAATTTTGCAGAATGAGAGATATTTGATTGAGATGCTTCAGAGGCTTTTGGAGATGAATACTAGTTTTATAACTCTCAAGGTGACATTTTCCTCCCATTCAAATTCACACTTCTATTTTTGGTGTTACAAATTTGTTGAGTGTATTTGTATTGAAGAATACTGAGATAGGAAGACATGTAGCTAAACTGCGAAAGCATTCATCGAGTGAAGTTCGAAGACTGGTTAAAATTGTTATCAGGTCAGCGCAAAATTATTTTTAAAAAAAAATCACTCAAGAAATTTCAGAAACAATATTATTGAAATTGCATTTCTGATTGCAGAAAATGGAAAGAGACTGTTGATGAATGGGTGAAACAGAATACACCTATAGAAGAAGAAGAAGTAGCCACTGAATTCAATGGTAAAATAGTACTAGTATTTAATAATATATCAAGATTTTGTAGTTTAAATGTGTATGATGAAACTTGAAAGATCCTATTTATTTGGTGAAGGTGATGTAAGAGATCATCCAAATCCACCAAAGGTCAGCATTTTCAGACTCTCTGAAAACAATTTTACTTGATTTTTATTTGATTGGATGATGGATTTAAAGCAGAGGAAGGCAAGGGATAATGGGGTATTACTGAATCATGAAGATTATCAAGAATCTCAATATGGTTAGGCTTGAATCTTAATCAAACAGTTGTATTTTTTAGTACTCCACTAAACAAGTTGTAGTATGATTTATGATGTGATGCTTGTTTTGATGTATATATGTATATGAAGCCAAGAAACAAGTGAAGGATATTTCAAAACTCAAGAATTCGGTTGTTTCCAACAATGGAGGCATAGGCAGAGGCAGTGTCCTTATCAACAACTGGTGAACTGTTTGACAACTCCATCATCTCTTCTTTCTTTGAGTTTCCCCACTTTCATACTCTTATTAATTTCAATTTTTTTGGCTTTGTGGTTTGTTTTTGTTTTTGTTTTTGTGTGCAGATTATGAAAAGAAAAATGCATTGATTCTTGAAAGAGTTGGAGAAAGATTCAAGAAGATAGAATAGAGAGAGAGAGAGAGAGAGAGAGAGAGAGAGTCCCATGTGATTTTGTAGAGGTGAATGAATGTGGTTTAATGGAAGATTGCTGCAATTGTACATGAATGAGTAACTCGCATGAAATAAATTTAATGTCACACAATGTTGATGGAAGGCCAAAATTTTCAGCTACAATTCTGTTTTTCAATTGTCAAGTCAATATATCAAATTTCTATCACAATAGTACGTAGCAACTTAGAAACAAAAATTCAATCATAATTTTGTAAAAAACTTCTACTAATTCGCTCAACTTTGTTATTAATCGGGAATTCGAGTAAGATGATGTAACTCTTTAAAAAAATTGCAGAGTGGGTCTCAAATACAAATATTCCCATACCCCAATTATGTACTATACCATTTAGCACCACAAAACACACCAATTATGTTAGAAATTTGTTGTAGACTAAAAATAAACAAAAAAGTATAGTGATATAAGATGAACATATGGTAGTGGTGTGGTCAAAGAATAGTGTTACCACCTATTAGCTAAATGACAGCTTAGGCATGAAATGCTGAAAGAATATGTTTGCAATAAGACAGTAATAATAATGAATAGATTGACCTAGAATTGCAATTTAAGTGGATGGGGGGGTATGTTGATCCCTTTATTCATAGACCTATCCCATAAACATCTCCACATGCCTATTCCATTGTGTTCCCTTCTCATTGGATATATCTAAAAAATAACGCTTCTTCTAAACTTTATTCATTGTGATGAATTGATTCATTTTGTACCCATTTTTTAATTTATTTATCATTTTATCTCTCAAATAGTCAACCATATGTTTATCAATCTTTTTATGGGAGTATTTAACGGGTATGTTAGACAAGATGAGAGCTCTTATCTGATATTAATTATATGCATGGAATACATATTAATCTTAGTGAATGACTATAAAATTTTTATGGTCTGAGAAAATCCATCTTGATAATCATGTTTTAGTTTAGAAAATTAACCCACATTTTTTATAGATTACACTAACAATTTTGGAAGTTGGGCCTTAATAGTAGGATGAATGACTAAGCTGTCCATCTTCTCACTCATAATTTGCCAGACTTTGTTTGGTATTTAGTCACATAAAATTTAACTTTGTATTCTTTCTTTTGCATCAATGCATACATTAAAGATAAGATGAATTTTAACTAAACTACCAAACACTAACAAGCACAATTGAGCAAACCATTATCTATCCAGCCGAAATACATAGAAAATGAGCTAAGTAATATGTTTGCTATTTCTTTTTTAATTGATTTAAGAATGCCATGATATTTATCTAGGCCTTCTATACTGAAAATTATTGGGCTAGATGCTGTATTGCTATGTAAGGCAAATGGGCTGACAAAAGAAAAGTTGAATGCTATTTTGTGGGGTTGCCACAGAATAATGGTTATCTAAATAATAATGATAGATTGTTTTAATATTAAAAAAACGTAATTATACATAAATATTGATGAAAGATAGCATCATGTGGCTGTAGTTTAGTGGTAAGAATTCCACGTTGTGGCGTGGAGACCTGGGCTCGAATCCCAGCAGCCACATATTCCTTTTTTCATTATTTATTATACTTCTAATACTAATTTGACAATTACGTATTAATTATAATATTTATAGTTTTATTATAGTGGAGTATATAATTACTCTCCTAATATAGTACATACCGATATTAGTTTTTTGGATGAAGTTTTATACTAGCACTCTTGTAATTACATTATCAGTATGCCATAAACTGCACCTCTAATAAAAAAGTAGAGAGATGCACCTAATATTCACTCAAGACACCATTTTCTTATGTTTCAAAATAAATTTATCTAATAAAAATTATTCCTTAATGAGATTATTCTTATATATCGATCTAAGATGAATTTTTATTTTTTCGAAATTTTAAAATGCATGCAAAACCTAAAATGTGCAGCCCAACTCATTGAATGTCTGACTAGTAAGTTAAAAAGATTTAAATAATTTAACCCTTGAAATGAAACATGTTTCTAGAACTACTAAACTTTGAAGTTTAGTCTATTTTCTACTTCATTCACTTTATTAAATTGACTTAGGGCGTTGTAAAGCATACTTCCTCTGTCCCATTTAAGATGACCCCTTTCATTTTTCATACGTATTTTGAAAAAATCACAATAAATAGTTAAAGTAGAGGAAAAGTAAAGTAAGAGAAAGAATAACGTAGAAGAAAGTCTCTTTCATATTATTCTCTCTCTTAATTTACTTTCTCTCAACTTTAACTATTTATTATGAATTATACAAAATACGTGTGAAAAACGAAAATGGTCATCTTAATTGAGACAAAGGGAGTATTATTTTATCGATAACTAATAATTTGAAGTTTGGTCATAGTAAAAAACTTGGGAGTTTGCAAAAATAGTCACTCCTACTATGAATAATCGAATATTTGCCAATGCATAGATTTGGAATAAATAATTGGTTTTGTTGACACAATAATAGTTGGGCCTAAGAAAAGCCCATACGTAATAACACCTTACAAGTTAAATGAAATAGTATAATGATATGTCGACAAAAGTGTCACATGTATACATTGGTGTTTGGGATTATAGCATATAGTAGTATGTAATTTAAGAAAGTCCACACATGTTCATTTAACATTATTAGTTTATCTTCTTTATGGTTTTTCGGTTTTCATATTTAAATGAATTATTGCAACAACGGTTGTGGTGGTTATGATGAAAAATACTACTACTAGCATTTACCAAGAAGTTATTGTTTTCATGTACTTATCATTGCAAGTTGTCTTAGTTTTCGATATGTGGAAAGTCGGTGATTAAATTAATTAAACACATTAAGAAATTCAGTGTGAAACAGCAGCCTTTATATACTCACGTTAAATTTCCTCATTTCTAATTAACCAACGCCGTTAACAAATGCTTTATCGGAATTAGCTCCCTTTTCCTTGTTTGTAGCAACTTAATTAAGTAATTAATCACTTTAAGTTATGGTTATTAACTTGTTATCGATCGCCGCTTAATCAAAAGAGTAGTGCTTTTTTTTTTTTCGGTTGTCATAGTCATACCAACATTATTTATCTAAGATACTTATGAATAATTTCAAATTTTATAATTTTTCCAACGGTTTATTAAAGTTACGGGTTATATCAGAATTTGACTTAATTAATTCCGGATTTTTTTTTCTAATTTAACCCTATTGTTATTAATTTAATTTGTGGCCGATTCAAGGGTTTTGGATTGGCTAACATTCCCATAGTAATATGGATATGGTGGTTGTTATGTAGTGACTGTTACTAATCTTACAACTAAACATTTACTAATATATAAATAAAATTATAAAATGAAATAG
Source organism: Salvia splendens (assembly GCF_004379255.2). NCBI lineage: Eukaryota > Viridiplantae > Streptophyta > Magnoliopsida > Lamiales > Lamiaceae > Salvia > Salvia splendens. Next base: position 6,246,675 of record NC_056033.1, on the reverse strand, counting down.
CGTGGTAAATATTCGTGATGTAATCTGGAGTAGGTGCAGAATCTACATGTTGAATTTTATAATATTAAAACATTTCTACCTTCCCAATCCCATTGCTCTTTTGGGCCAGATCATTAAATTTTAATTTACTACTCCCTCCGTCTCGCACTACTCGCACGTTTCATTTTCGACACGGAGATTAAGGAATGAGTGTATAGCAAAGTCAAATATTACGGCTGTAGGTGAAATTTTTTACTAAAAATGGAAATAGTGCAAATAACTTGAGACGCCCAAAAAGAAAATAAGTGCAAGTAGTCCGGGACGGAGGGAGTATTACATAAATTTTAATTTACTCCCCGTAAGACAATTGCACTAAATTTAACTTTTTTTTACTACTGATTTTCCAAATTGCGAGTCGCGTACCAAAAAATTGATTATTTTATGACATTTCTTGTAATTTATCATCCATAATAATGTTATTCTGAATATAAATAAAATAAATTATACTCATTCAGAGTAACTTTTTTTACACTGTCGATCACGTGAGTGTCGGCAGAGGGAATTCTCACAAGCTGTAAAACCACAAATTTTGTCCCAAGTTAAAATTTGTTCCAATTATTTACCAAATAGTAATTATCTACCCAATTTAAAAGGCAACAATTTTCTTCAATCAATATTGAAAATTTGGATTTAGCACATCACACAAAGTTCTTCCTGGTTGGTGTTTAATCGTATAGATTTGATATTTTCAAATTTGTGTTTAAATCGTGGATATTGAATTTCAAGCTTTCTTAAACTTAAATAATAAGAGTGAACTACATAAATAGTACCTGATATTTCACTTTCGCACATAAATGGTACCTGATCTTTATTTTATATCATTTTTTTACCTATCAATCACATTTTTGGTACCTGATGCAATTTTCACCCAAAAATGTCCTCTAAATACATTTTTCCATTTGTGTCATAGATGATATTTTAGGCATATACAAAACTAATACCAAAAGTGATATTATAACATATTCCCTCATTCTCTTTACTCTTTATACTATTATTATTAATTAATATTAATATTAATATTATTATTTTGATGTTATAAATTAATAATTAATTTATTTTAATATCATTCAAATATACTTAACAAATATATTTATAATTATATTTAATTATTATTATAATATACATTATTGTTGTAATACTAAAAACTAGTATTCATTAATAAATAATTATAGTATAATAATTTAAATTATGAATCATAGTATAACATTATATAATAATAACTACTATTATTATTATTATTGTTGTTATTATTATTTTATAAGTATTAAATAATAACTAATCAATACAGTATTAATAAAAATTTAAAATTGTGAATTGTATTCATAATGATATAAACAATTGGATATTTTTAGTTAGGTTTTTCAACCCTAAAATGAGTATAAAATAATTTAATTAAAAATATTCAATTAATTTAATTAGTTTAAATAATTAATTTAATTAGGTGTTTTGTTCTTGATTTATATTATGAATGTAATTAGATGTATGTATAAAACACTAAAAAGAAAGAAGAAAAAGAAGAGAAAAGAAAAAAGAGGAAACATAAAATAAGGAGAAAGAACGAAGAAAGGAAGATAAAATACTAAAAAGAAAGAAGAAAACGAAGAAAAAAGAAATAATAAGAAACTAAAGAGGAAAAAAAGAAATCACATGTTTGGTGGAGTACTATTTAATTGAAATTTCTAAAAATATCCTTTACAATAAAAAAACCACATGTTTGGTACCTAGGTTTATTTTTATCATAAAGTACTAAAAATAATATAAAATAAAAATTAGGTACCATTTATATATATAAAAGTGAAAAATAATGTATGATTTATGTAATTCACTCTATAATAATAATAGGTGCTATAAATGATGATGGGTCAGTTACAAATCATGTCAGTCAATTGATGTTCTAGAAATAACAAAGGAAAACAAAAATTATACTATATGAAGAATTTATCTCTGCCACTGGAGAAAAACAGGAACTGGAAAATTTAAAAATATTTTAGTTTGTCATCTTGCAAAAATTATGATGGGATTTATAATGCGAAGTCTCTCATATGGTGTAATTAGTAGTATTAAATTTATTGTCATATACTAATTAGCATTAGTTAGAGTAGTTGTTTCATTAGTACATAAGTTTAATTACACTATTAATTTTATACATAAGGTTTTATTTGGATTTTTGAGTAGGAGGTTTGACTAAGATATGAATATTTATCCACCAATTTAAATTTATAAATTCCTAGCTAAAATTAGCTAATTTTATTCAAATAATAAATAAATAAAATGAGTAATTATTACTCCCTCCGTTTTAATGAAGTTGAATCAAAATTTTGAACACAAAAATTTAAAAATTGCATTAAAAATAATAATAAAAAAAGTGATTTGATGCTTATTATTTTTTTTTATAAAAAATGAGATATCTAAAAAGAAATTCACGAATTTGGGACGAAGAGCAGCTGCGACAGCTCAATGACAACGACGGAGCACCTCGTGTTTTCAGTTAGCTGTATCGTGGCCCATCTGTCGGCACGTGGCCGTTTCTGAGACGTCCGATCTGGAAGATTGATATTTGTCGGCGGAGGTGGCGCAATGCGCACTTTAGCGTAAATATTTCCACCGACGCGCGTGGGTAACAAGCGGAAAGGTAGGTCGCGTGGCTTTCTCTTCTAACGTGGATCTAATCTACTCCCTATTGTTTTTCTTTTGACCATATCACCATTGTAAATTTGTATAGAATCACTTTAAAAACTTTAAATAAGTTATAATAATACGAATACGTCTAATATTTTAGAAGATAACAAATTAAGACAACAAATAAAATCAAATGCTTTGCAGAATGTATTTGCAAGTGTTCTGAAACTCAGTATTGATAAAACATTAACTTAGTTTAAATAAAGAGGGAAGACGAAGGTTATTGAATTACCAAATCCAATAGTAAAAAAAAAGAAGTCCAACGCCAAAATTTGCAAAATTTTATGTTTTCGTGTAGACGTGTAGTCGATGGAGTATATTAAGATTTTAATGTGGGACGTTCAAAATTTGAGGACCGTTTCGCATTGGAGTTTAAAATTTCTAATTTAATACATAAAATTGTAGACCAATTGTTTCGCACTCGATGAACAGCCACGCCACAGTAGTCCGGAACAGTCACGCACAATCACAAAAACTTGTCCACAACCATAAAAACTTGTCTAGCCCAGTAATAGTCACGCCACAACCACAAATCACATTATTTAATCAATTATTGGTATATTTTAATTGGATTAGAATAAAAATTATCAGACAAAAATTGGTGGAATAAGTTGTATTTATAAATTCGGTGGCGGCGCCGCATCGGTCGACTGTCTGCAATAGACCCCCCCCCCCCCCCCCCCCCCCGCGTCCAGCAATAGACAGCCGCCCCCGTCCTATTGTGGACACTCTAATAGAGCTAACCTAAATCTTGATGGATTAAACGTGGGTGCAACTATTGATATCTATTCTTTCGTTTTTGTTTTGGCAATTAATTCAATAGTTCAATAGTAATCCCTTTGTCCCGCTTTAACAGTCTCATTTATAATATTAGTGCACAAAAGTAATTGGGATTGATAAAGCGGGACGAAGAGAGTATTTGATATGAGTAATTGTATAAAATAAAATACAAATAACACTTCATTTTACTTTGGTTAAATATGAAATAGGGTTATTTTAGTAAAGAAGATTTTAAAGTAATTTCAATATAGAGGTGGATTACACTTTTAGAATGTCTTACAAAAATAGTGAGGTATCTAGATGGGACGAATAAAGTGCTACAATAGTACAACAATTTATTTTCCCATGAGTGGCAATATGAATTCTCTATATTGGGTGTTCGCTTGACAAGATTATATCTCGTGATTAAATTTGTAATATGTTTGGTTTATGAGATTGAATCTCATAACTCTATCCTAAATAAATAATTATGTTATAATTAGTCATAAACCCCCTTCTACTAAATAATCTCATAATTTAATTCTAAATTATATTTTTGCTATTACTATTTTATCTAAAAAATCAATGTACTATTTATTTGACAAACTAATAATTAAGTTATTATATTATTATATGACATTGTGGTTGGTACTAATTTATTTGATTACCGTCTAGGAAATACACATATTGACTAATACTATCTCGGTACTTGAATGGAAGCAACATATGCTATGGAACTCTTCATATTTGTTTTCTTTTGTCTAGTATTTCATCTTTTTGTTTTGGTAGATTTTAATAACTTTTGTCCTTTAACTACAGGGAAAAATTACATTGATTATCTAAAAAAAAAACTATATAACTTTATTTTGTCTATAATAACAATCAACAGATAAATGATATGCTTTTTTTATGTAAACCAATAACAATTATGAATAATATATACTCCATATTGCAAATAGCCAAATATATGAATGAATTAAAATTTATACTACTAGTACTTAAGAAGTAGTTGGAACTTGTGTATCGTAGTCATGTCAAATAGCTATTGGAATTTAACTATAGAATCATTTTTTATTATTTGTATGATACTCGTACCATTTTATTTGAAATATACTGTAATTATTTTAATCGGTGGTGTTTGTTGGGGATGCATATTTAATTTTGATGTTATATGTCTCATTGATTATTTTCTGGCCATTCTTGATATTTCATTTTATTAGATGATTTAATAATTTGTGTAGAAAAGTACTACTACTAATTTATTATGGCGAATCTGAATAAGGCTCGTCTTTCAATTGGTGTCATTCAACTACCCACTCATTTTAGGAGTATACTAGTAATCTAGTAGTTTTAGTTATAAAATCAAATGTTATAGAAAGACACATATCCACTAATTATAATCAGTTTATAGTTAATGACATGTAATATTATTTAAAATTTTCGAACACTACTACTTAATTGGTTTCCAAATACATAAAATAAAATAGAAAATTCATACTCCTAGTAAATATGTTTTGAGAAAAAATGATAAATTAGTATTAGATAATAATGCAGGTGAAATATTCCAAAATAGATAACTCATTGTAGTAAGCTAATATTTCATGAGTCACGCACGCCTCTAATTCTATTTCTATAGATAGGCTGGTGAAGCGTCATATGACTCATATCGATGATAATAAATCCATTTTCCTAAAACATATTTACTACGAATCCACTATAATTATGGAAGGCTTTTAAACCTTTTAAAAGATGAGAACGAAGATATATTATGCAAAAAAATATATTTGAGGAAGTATATGGCTACAGTAAGGGGTGTTCGGCTTGCAAGATTATATCCCAGGATTAAATATGTAGTGTGTTGTTCATAAAATTCAATCCCACAACTCAATCCTAGATGGATAATTAGTCATATAGCTAATTCCTTATAACTAAAATAATCTCACACATCAATCGTAGATTATATCTTGGTATTATTTTAATCAACTTATTTTAATCATCTGGTTTAATAAGGGACAAACTAATTAATTATAAAAACTCAATAAATTAGACCATTGATTATAATCATAAGTATTGACTAATATTCATTTAACTATTTTTTCAATGGAGAGAGATTCATGTCACTGTTAAGAGGCAAAGAATAGATGGAAAAAGTATGCAAGTAGATCTAACTCTTCCTTTTCACATGGCAATGTGTGTGTTTGAAGCATTGAGGGTGTGTGAGACTTTGCACGACTTCACTTCTTTTTATACTACTTATTACTACAATTTTGCGTATTTAGTTTTTTTATTAGAGCCCTTTTTATCATGTTAATTTAATGCCTAAGTTTTTTTTAATATACAAAAGGAGTAAATTGTGTCTATGGAAAGTTGGAATACTCGAACAAAAGGAGAATTCAAAGAATCTTTATAATTTAAAGAAACATGTGATATTTATATGAAGTCCAGAAAATCTAAAAAATTGAAAAGGAAGAAAACAATAAAATGATGTTTTTCTAAATAGGAAGAGAGAATTAGAGCAAATGTATATTGAAGTAAAATTTAAGAAACTAGATATCGTATGATGTTAGTATGTCGAGCTTGTGTTCCATATTAGAATGCAAATACAACTCGATCCTATTATTTATGTATACAATTATTATATGTCAGAAAAAGATTTTGATGTGCTCCATATTTATGCACCGACGACTCTTGTACTAAAAGCTCAATTAAAATAAATATTGGTGCGGCCACGTTGTCATATATTATTACATTATTTGTTTGGACCCAAAATTTTAACTTTATGTTTGGGGATATTTGACAAATGTTGTTGCAATTTAATTTTTTTTTGCATTTAGTACCATACCTTTATGTCGCTCCTAAATGGGTATCTAAAATTCGATTTTTTCACTGTGAGATTTATTCCATTTTACTTTGTTAGTGTTTTTAGCAACTTTGATTAAAATAACAACTTTAATAACATCAAAAGATGAAGGTCGAGTCCATTTATTTTCGTGAATTTTACCCCAAATTCAGTGTTGCCATTTATAATTTGCATATTGATGTTTAGATTTGTTCGTAATCATAATAGGAAGTTTACTGTTCTTAGTTCAAATGTTATTTAATTTTGATTCAGGCGTAGTTGTGATATTAGTCATAGATAATACTTGAACAAACTACAATTAACTATTCTAAATTAAATTTAAACAATCTTTATTTTTATAAATTAACGTTTTCGGCAGTTTGGTAAAAGGGACATTTGATTATTATCGACAAAATATTAAAAATATCTCAAAATCGCTAAAAATAATGACAATATAGTTGACAAAAATACCAAAATAAAGTTTTTCTATGATAGTAATATTTTATCCCATTATGAACGAGATGTATTTTTGGCACATAATTTTAAAAAACAATATATTAAATAATTAAATAGAGTAAATAAAATGTAGCAAGAGTAAATAAAATAAATTTTTTTTTATTTTTTCTGTTCCTCACATCACAATTCACAAAGAGAACAATCTATTACAGCTCAGCAGCTTATATCATTTGCAGAGGGCATCTCTCGAGAAAACAATCAAGAAACACCAAAACCACTCTCTCTCTACATTAAACCGACACTCCTCTAGTCTTCACCGAGATTGCAATAACAATAATACTTTTTCTGTGTGGGCATCTGTTAATCCGTCCTTGTCAGCTCATTGTTTTATTTAAGTAGCAAACGAAAACATTTCCTTCTTGCTTTGCTGTGTGTGGCGCTAATGGGACTTGCGATGGTCAATCTTTCTCTCTCTTTCTATTGATTCAGCCTCGGTGAGTTGAACAGACAAAGAGAGGCTTCGATTCATGGATACTAAAGGCAGGCTCGTTGCTGGCTCGCATAACAGGAATGAGTTTGTTCTCATCAATGCCGATGACATTGGAAGAGTAATTCCCCTCTCTTTGTGTTTTTCTTGTTAAAGTTCGCATCTTTTTTCAAATGGGACGATGTTTCGAAGTTTGACAATGTGAAAACCGACTTCTTTCCTACTTTCATTATAATCGATCATTTTTGTTTAACTGCTTTTTTCCCGATTTAGTTTCTCTTAGCTCTTTTTGAGCTTTTCTAGATTTATGGGACCATTCCACATTCTTGCCATTTGTTTTCACTCAACTTAAATCTTTGCTTCCAATCAAGTGTCGTCTTTCTTGAAATTTGGCCACATCTCGATCTACTCCAAATTTATTGATTTCCCTGTTTGACAGGTGACTTCTGTGAAAGAGTTGACCGGCCAGATTTGCCAGATTTGTGGAGATGAGATTGAATTCAGTGTAGATGGAGAGCCCTTTGTTGCTTGCAATGAATGTGCATTCCCTGTTTGTAGACCTTGCTATGAGTATGAGAGAAGGGAGGGGAATCAGGCCTGCCCTCAATGCAAAACTAGATACAAGCGTATAAGAGGTTATTTCTTTGCCCTTTATCTCTCATCCCACCTCTTGTATCCAGTGGTTGAAATGATTTTACTGATTTTCTTGAACTTTTCTTGAATTTTTCAGGGAGTCCCAGAGTAGATGGGGATGAAGATGAGGATGAGTTTGATGATTTGGAGCATGAATTTGATTATAATGAGTATGAGCAGCAGCACATGGCCGGAGCAGTGCTTTCGTCCCGCGGCATTGGCCGGACTGCCTCCGGCATCACCACTCACTCGGAGATGGATCCCTCGGGCGTTAACTCGGAGATCCCTCTCCTCACTTATGGTCAAGAGGTAGTAGATGTTATATATCTTGTGTTTCTTCATTGTTGGTTGTGTTTTTTACTGATAAAGTTTGCATCTTAATTTGATTCTTGATGAAGGATGACACGATTTCAGCTGATAAGCATGCTCTAATTATCCCCCCATTTCGCGGGAAGCGAATCCATCCTATGCCCTTTTCTGATTCATCCGTGACATGTGAGTGTTTTGTGGTGTGATTGTTGATGCTTGTATTGTCTGGTGATGGTGTTCTTGATAACAAGTTTAATGTGTAGTTCCACCACGGCCGATGGATCCAAAGAAGGACTTGGCTGTGTATGGCTACGGCACTGTGGCATGGAAGGAGAGAATGGAAGAGTGGAAGAGGAAGCAGAATGAGAAGCTTCAAGTTGTGAAACATCAAGGAGGCAAAGGGATCGGAGATGAGCTGGATGATGCTGATTTACCCAAGTAGGTCCACCGTTTTCTAGTTCTGTGTTTTCTTCCTTTTTTTCATGTGGTTCATCGAGGGTCGGTGGCCTCACATTTATTGGCTTTATTCATACACTTTTATTACTTGTTTCGAAATTTGGTACTGGTTGACTTGTAGCTTTTGCAACAACTGCTTTTTAGCCATTGCTAACTTCGATTATTGATTTGATCAGCTACCGTATAAAGTAGGTCTTGCTTAGCAAGAAAAGGAAATATGGCTCTAAAGTCGACTTATAGCTGTGTATGCAGAGAAACTCAGCTGTTAAGGCGAACTTAAGAAAGCCCTATAAGTAACATGATAATTCTTGAATCATGGACACATATGGAGAACCGATCATTTATATGATTAAACTGTTATTTTATTATCTAGAATGTCTACGAATCTTGATAAAGAGACAGAGCAAGAAATTTTGGACGATTGAGATTAATGAAGCTTGAATTGATGTGGAATATTCAAGACAGCTAATTTATGTCTTTGTGTGTAGTTATCAATGATTTCATATACCATTTCAAGATAAAGCTAATAGAGAGGAGAAGAAGCATGACAAGTTATCTTAAAATATTCTTTTTAGAGTGTTAGTTATTTCAGTTATGCAACTTGTTTGTATGATAATCTTAAAGATAATCTCTTTAGATTCATTTATAATCTACTTTCCGAAATCTTAAAGTTGTTCCTAAAGTGGTAAATGTATTGGTATTTCCCATTTATGTTTCTTCTAGTAGAAAGAATGTCCTTTCTTGTTTCGTTTCTGTTGTACTACTATTTGAATATTTTCAATTTTTGCCAACAGGATGGATGAAGGCCGACAACCACTTTCGAGGAAGATACCGATTCCTTCGAGCAAGATAAGTCCATACAGAATCGTCATTTTGCTGCGTATGGCAATTCTTGGATTGTTCTTTCATTATAGAATCCGTCACCCCGTCAATGATGCATATGGATTGTGGCTAACATCAATTATATGCGAGATATGGTTTGCTATCTCCTGGATCTTCGATCAGTTCCCAAAGTGGTTTCCAATCAAGCGAGAAACATACCTCGATAGACTCTCTTTAAGGTATACATTTAATCCTTTCATCTCTCTGTCTCTCATGTTCATGCTTCTGACCACTGACATGCATGTCAACTTTCTCTACCAGGTATGAGAAAGAGGGCAAACCCTCTGAGCTAGCTCCCATAGACATATTTGTGAGTACGGTGGATCCTTTGAAGGAACCTCCGCTAATTACGGCCAACACTGTTCTTTCTATCCTTGCTGTGGATTACCCCATTGACAAGGTTGCCTGCTACGTGTCTGATGATGGTGCTGCAATGCTTACCTTCGAAGCTCTGTCAGAGACGTCAGAGTTTGCCAGGAAGTGGGTCCCATTCTGCAAAAAGTTCAAAATAGAACCTCGTGCTCCCGAATGGTACTTTGCGCTGAAGGTTGACTATCTGAGAGACAAGGTGGAACCCACATTTGTTAGGGAACGTCGTGCAATGAAGGTATCCCCTCTCCTTTGTTTCTATCTCGTATTTTTTGCAATTGCATTGATCTTTAAGAAGTAGGTTCCTTAATGATCATAAACGATTCTAATGCGAAAATTATATGTAAACTTATTATTTTCATCCAAGAAAATGCTAAAAAATGTGCTTGACCCTGTTTTGGTGCAGAGAGAGTATGAAGAGTTTAAAGTTCGCATAAATGCGCTGGTTGCAATGGCGCAAAAGGTTCCCGAGGAGGGTTGGACGATGCAAGATGGTACTCCATGGCCAGGAAACAATGTCAGGGATCATCCCGGCATGATACAGGTATATTCGACTTTCTGTTCTCCTCCCTTCTTTCTGCACGAAAAACCACTCAAGTATTAACTTTATATGTGCTTGGTAGGTATTCCTGGGACAAAATGGTGTTCGGGATATTGAAGGTAACGAGCTGCCTCGTCTTATATATGTTTCTCGTGAGAAGAGGCCTGGATACGAGCATCATAAGAAAGCCGGTGCTATGAATTCTTTGGTAACTACCTTTCCTTCTATTTTCCTTTTATTGTATTTTGTGTAATTATTAGTTATCTGACCCTGAGTTTGTTTCTTTCCTATTGGAAGATACGGGTATCTGCTGTCATCTCGAATGCTCCTTACCTGCTCAATGTTGATTGTGATCACTACATAAATAACAGTAAGGCTCTCAGAGAAGCTATGTGTTTCATGATGGATCCCCAAGCTGGCAAGAAAATATGCTACGTGCAGTTTCCTCAAAGGTTTGATGGAATTGATAGGCACGACAGATATTCCAACCGTAACGTTGTCTTCTTTGATGTATGTATAAAAACCTTGACTCATATAACAGCTCCTAAGTCGTGGTTTGGAATGAATGAATGAATGAATGAATTTAAGCTTGTATTTGTCAACAGATTAATATGAAAGGGCTTGACGGTATCCAAGGTCCAATTTATGTTGGAACTGGATGCGTCTTTAGGAGGCAAGCGCTTTATGGATATGACGCCCCCAAGAAAGCAAAACCCCCGGGAAAAACGTGCAACTGCTGGCCAAAATGGTGTTGCTGCTGCTTTGGATCTAGAAAGAAGAGTAAGAAAGGAAAATCGAAGGATAATAAGAAAAAGACGAAGAACAGGGAAGCGACACAAATCCATGCTCTTGAAAACATCGAGGAAGGAATTGAAGGTGCGGAAAGATCATAAATCATCATTTAACCCTTATAATTTTGTTTAGTAGAATAGTGATGATAATAGCAACAACAATGACAAAAATGTAAATGGTTATATCTCCTTCTTTCAATTTTTTGACATTTTTCTCCCTTATGTTGTGTGCCAGGAGTCGACAGTGAGAAGTCAGCCCTGATGCCACAGGTAAAATTCGAGAAAAAATTCGGACAATCTCCGGTTTTTATTGCATCAGCTCTCCTAGAAAACGGCGGTGTCCCAGCAGGAGCAACATCTGCATCTCTCTTGAAAGAAGCTATTCATGTGATCAGTTGTGGCTATGAAGATAAAACCGAATGGGGTAAAGAGGTACATATGCACTGCTCGAGAGCCTTTGTTTCCTCCTATGATTTCTAATTCCGGCATCACTTCTCACAATCTTATATATTGCCAGGTTGGGTGGATTTATGGTTCGGTTACTGAAGATATCTTGACCGGGTTCAAGATGCATTGCCACGGCTGGCGGTCGGTCTACTGTATGCCCAAAAGACCAGCATTCAAAGGGTCTGCTCCTATCAATCTTTCTGATCGTCTCCACCAGGTTCTCCGGTGGGCCTTGGGATCAGTCGAGATCCTATTGAGTAGGCACTGCCCCATTTGGTATGGATACGGATGTGGTCTGAAACCACTGGAGAGATTCTCGTACATAAACTCGGTCGTCTATCCATTGACTTCACTTCCATTGCTTGCTTACTGTGCCTTACCAGCCGTCTGCCTGCTTACAGGAAAATTTATTGTCCCAGAGGTGAATGCTCCTTCCTCTCTAAACACTATATTCGATCATTTTTCAACCGAGCATATATCAAGTTTTTTTTCTTTGTATCTACAGATCAGTAACTACGCCAGTATCATCTTTATGGGGATGTTCATATCCATCGCTGTGACTAGCGTGTTGGAGATGCAGTGGGGTGGCGTTGGGATCGATGACCTGTGGAGAAACGAGCAGTTTTGGGTGATCGGAGGAGTCTCGTCTCACTTCTTTGCTCTAATACAAGGTCTCCTAAAAGTTCTGGCTGGTGTGAACACAAACTTCACTGTCACCTCAAAAGCAGCTGATGATGGAGAGTTCTCAGATCTCTACCTCTTTAAGTGGACGTCTCTGTTGATCCCGCCCATGACACTGATGATCATCAACATCATCGGAGTCGTGGTTGGAGTCTCGGACGCCATAAACAACGGGTATGAATCGTGGGGGCCTCTCTTCGGAAGGCTCTTTTTCGCCCTCTGGGTGATCGTCCATCTGTACCCATTCCTCAAAGGTTTCATGGGGCGCCAAGACCGCCTCCCGACCATCATCGTGGTGTGGTCGATTCTTTTGGCTTCCATTTTCTCGTTGCTGTGGGTTCGTATCAACCCCTTTTTGTCGAGGGATGGCATCGTCTTAGAAGTTTGTGGCTTGGACTGTAATTAGATACAAATGGTAAAAAACTTTAGGTGGTGTCTGAGTTTATATGTAGGAAAAAGAAGCTGCGAAACTGAGATAAATGTCAGGGTCGACAACATCGGAAAACATGGAAGAAACTGCAGTTCTTCGGTGGCCTCTCCTTGTCTGTGTAGATAAAACGATGCGAGATCACACAATTTTTATTTGTTGTGCAAAAAGTTTTTTATAAATGTATTCTTTGGATCATGTTGTGTTTTGTAAAACTCAAATATATTTTCTTACCAATAAAAGGACTGATGCAACAATGTGCTTTTACCCTTTACAAATATAAAATATTGTCTACTAATCAATTCAGTGTCTCAGATTACATGAGAAATGTTTCATAAATATCTATCTGCATGAGATATGCATAAGGCAGCCGCCTTACAACACCAAATAAGTAGAAAATAAGATAAATTTATTTCCTTCGAAGATCCTGTAAGGGTCTCCTCTTTGCTGGTCTTGCTGCTGTGATATCACCTATGTTCGAGCGCTTCTGGTTCAGCTCGTTCTCCTTCATGTCTGCAGCAATAAGCTTACCGGGGGTCCCATGGATCAAAATGGTTCTAGCATTCTTCCTCTTGGTCGAACAAGCCGTAATATGCCCATCTTCATCAGCATCAAGCTTAATAGTATTGCCTAAGAGACCAATAAAATTTAAGGTTGTTACACAGGTCTACTGCAGAAGACAAGATATGAAGGAGAATGCAACGTCTTTAGTTATATAGCAGCTTTCTGTAACAGCATTATGCATGCAACCAAGAGAAAAGTTAGAATATCAATGGTGATAATAGTATACCTTCATCAACGCGTTCATGGGAATTTGCTGCTTTCCCGGAGACTTGAGCAAGTTCGGTTGACAGTGTGACTTCCTCTTGTTCTGTATTGAGGCATTCAAGTGATGGCACAGTATCTTCATCCTTGGACGAGTGGGAAGATATCTCCATCATTGGAGTTAGGCAGTCAAGCCTAGCAGCAATGTCCTTTTCGTTAATGGGCATGGCTGATTTTTCACTAGCGACTATTTCATCAGTATCTGCCAACATGTCACTCGGGAGGCTGGCACCAGAGTTTTCAAAGATCACAGGCAGAGAAGATTCAGAATCAATGTACTCTTTAATTGTGCCTGCCACGTCACTTTCCCTTAAAATCTCATCAGATCCAGAGGCTGGCGAGTTTGAGAGTGCGTGAGTATCATTCTTGAAGTCTTCCACATTCTTCTCAAATTGAAGCTCAATGGGAAACTGAACCATTTGAGTAGTTAAAGTCTCAGCCTCTTCAGTGTCCTTCATGCTATTGTCTCCCTTTAAACTGTCAGTATTTTCATCTCTTACGTGGAGATGCAGTTCTGCACCACAAACAGAAGAACCAAGGTCTGTAACATGACATAATAAAATAATAAGTTATCAGTTTTGGTAAGAGCATTGAACGATTTCAGCAAATTAGAATGGAGAAGGCAAGTTCTGACCTCTAGGATGAACACCTTTGTTAAGATCCTGTGTGGCTGTGCCTGCCTCATTTGTCTCCAGGGATGTTCTCTCAAGTTCAAGACCGCAAGCAAGCCCAGCATCCTCAGTCTGGTTGTTACTATCTGAAAGGCCTTTTGGAATGGCCACTTCACTGTTAGTATGCGACTCATCAGACACATCTTGAGAGGATTTTCCTTTGGCATCTATCTCATCACAAATCATAACTCCACAAATTTTGTTTTGTGTAAGTTCATCAGAGAGAGGGGAAGCCTCTGAAGATAGAGGCAGATAGGTACCTACAAAAACCAAGGAAAAGAGAGCCATCATTCATAAAATTGACAAGTTCAGAAATTTAAGCCCCCCAAGAGAAAAAAACAAAAAAGTACAGTAGTTCCTTTCCAGCACCACTAGCAGTTGGAAACATGATTCTTGGTAATAACCTTTCAATCATAAGAAACCCTAAAGTTTCAAGTATTTTTCATATTTTAGCATCAGAATGCTGCATAACCTCCCCCAAAGCCCCTAAAAACAAACAAACTCGACCTACCTTCATCTATGACATTCTGACTATTCTTAGAAATGTTAGACTTTTGTAGATCAGCATCAGATAACTCATCTTCAACTTCACTACTTTGTATAATTTCCTGCTCGGATTTATAATCAGCTCTACTCTTACAACTGACGCTTTCTGACAGAACATTATCAAATAACATGTCTTGGCAGCCTCCATTTTTATCCAAATTCTTTGGTGTGCCAGACAAGATATTAAGATATTCCTCTGTCAATTCATTGCCACTGTCTGTTTCTAGAGAAGTGACCTTTTCTTCATTGTCTTCTGGGATGAAGCTAGTTCCTTTCTGGCCCTCCTTTGTGTTCTCAGGAAACTGCTCCACAGAAGCTTCACCATCATATTCTGTTTTAGAAAGAACATTAGTGGAGGTAACTTTGAACTCAACAGTCTCAACATCGTTCATCTTTCCACAAGTGTCTTCTCCACGATCATCTGACAATAAATCTCCAACGCATGAGCTGTTTTCATGTTCAAATCCAGCATCTTGCACCTTTTCCTCATCTAAACTGAGAACAGGCTCTCCAGTTTCTAACTTTTTATCATCTCCAGATACTGTCCTGCAGGCAAATGATCCATGCTCTGTTGCAAAGACGAAACAATTAAGTCATTGTAATATTCAAGCTAAAATCCTGAAATTATTCAGCACCTACAGTATAAGACCTTCAACAATTGCAATATAATAGATAGACCATATACAAGCTGTTCAACCTGCAGCTGCATCTGTGTTATTTGTCTGTGTGATCGTTTCCATCCCTTTGGCCTCCTTACTTTTGTTGTCAAGTTCATCAGAACTTACAAGCTGCTCCAGTTCCCGACTGTTATTGTAACCAATTGAAACATTTCCCTGAATTGCCACTTCACTGTTGGTATGCAATTCATCAGAAATATCCTGGGAGCATTTTGGGATTCCATCTTGTTCATCCAATTTCTTGGCTTCATATTGATCATCTCTCCCTAGTATTGATTCTTCACAATCAGGAGAGGCCTTCAAAGAAATCAGGGGAGATATACCTACAAAATATGAGAAGAATAACTGGGCAATATCAGCAAGAAGCATCCAAAAAAATGATGTGCAATATCCAACTTAAATACCAGAATAACTGACCCTTCACTTTCTATCACCCCCATAAACATTATAAGTTCAGAATTCTAAGCCCCCCATGTGAAAAAGCCAAATTTAAATCCCTTTTTTAGAATGACTAGTGCATTAAAAGAATGATTGGAATTATTGTCGAGCCTTCAAAAAAGTTCAGCTGAGTTCTGCATCATTATAGTTCAGTCCTAGATGTAGCATTAAAGCACAAAGCTCATTACAGCTAAATTTGTCATGAACAAATAGTGAAATTCGTATTTGCTATACATGACAATCAAATTAATGCTACCTTTATTGAAGCTGCCAATATTTTCCACTTCTGGATCATTGGAAGTCTTTATCGATGTTTCCCTTGAATTGTCATGATCATTATTGCAGGCAGAGGGAAGATGACTGTTCTCAGGAACATCAGATTTCTGAAGATTGGCATCAAATAATTCAGATGTAGTACTTTGAGTCATTTCCCCATTAAACTTATTATGAGCTTCACTCTTACAACTAAGTGATTCTGGCCTAAGTTCATATAAATCCCGTGGTGACCCAGATACGCTAATAATACTTTTCTCTGTTTCTTCGTCATTAAGACAGGGTTCTGCTAGAGGAATGGCATGCTCTTCTATGTCTTCTTCTGTTATTGAATTACTTTCTAGAAGGCACTCCTCTTTGCTATGGGTCAACTGATCCTCCAAAGCTTCACAACCGTCATATTCAGCTTCAAAAAGAACTCCAGTGAAAGTATTCAGCAATTCAAAACTCTCAACCTCGTTTACATCTTCAAAAATGGCATCTCCGCCATTATTTGATAATGCAGCTCCAGTGCCTAAGTTGCTCTCAACCTCATATCCTGCATTATGTGCCTTTTCATTGGATGTAACTACTGTAGCAACATTTTCCTTCATTGCCTCTGAGCATTCCTGAATCCATGTCACACTTCCGTCCAGTACTCTCTCAACCTCGTTTACATCTTCGCAAATGTCATCCCCACCATTATCTGATAATGCAGCTCCAGTGCCTAAGTTGCCCCCAATCTCATATCCCCCAGTATTTGCCTTTTCATTGGACGTAACTTCTGTAGCAACATTTTCCTTCATTGCTTCTGACCATTCCTGAACCAATGTTGCACTTCCGTCCAATACTCTGTCAAAACTCTCAACATTATTTGCATCTTCGCAAATGTCATCTCCCCCATGACCTGGTAATGCAGCTCCAGTGCCTAAGTTGTTCTCAATCTCATATCCAGCATTCTGAGCCTTTTCATTGGACGTAACTCCTGTAGGAACATTTTCCTTCATTGTCACCGACCCTTCATGAACCGACGTCACACTTCCGTCCAATATACTGTCATAAGAATAAGTTTCCTCTGTCTTGCAGGGAGTCGCAATCTTTACTGGTGTTGCAAACAGAGATTCTAGCACATTTTCTACAGTGATGATCATATGAATAACAATCAGGAGAAGCATAATTTCAACAATAAAACTGAGTAATTTAATGGTGAATATGTATTACCATAGATGTTAGCATCACTCTCGATACCACTTTCTTCATCCATCTCTTTTTCCTGCTTCTCAGTCAAGATGCCAATATTGCTGGGAGTTGATTTGTTCTCCGACATTGTAATATTTGCTCGTTCAGATCCTTGACAGAAAGTGTCACTTAGACCAGGAGGAGCATATTGGTCCGAGGTTCCAAACAGATTCTGAACTTCAGCTTCTGCAGTAGAACACAGAAATTAGTTTTTACTGAGAATTATGTCAGTGAAAATAGTTCTCAACAAACCTGCCCAGATCTGCCTAGATGTCGCAAGAGTAGCCTCTTCATCTGCATCTGACTCTGTCATCCTTGCTACCAGGTTTTCATGTTCAACAGTTTCCACGGTGTCTTGAAACTTCACATCACCAAGACTTCCAGCCGCTATCTTGTTGACAGAGCAACTTTTGACATATGAAATGCTTGCCTCAGCCGAAACCTCTTCATCTATGCCATAGTTTTCATCATTGACTATAAGAACAAATAACATATTACGCAATAAGTCCTTAAAAATGCTAGCCATAAATAACATTTAGCACCACGAAGCTATTAGTGATATCTTATTGTGAAGGTTCATATCCGACTAACCATCTTCATCAGCAATGAGGCCTACAGCATCTTTCATCTCAGAACTCGTTAAGAAGCATACTGCATTTCCTGCCAGTTCACTTGCACTGCTCAAAGTTACCTGCTTCTTATTAGAGTGTGCAAGTTCATTGGAATTGGCCACTAGACTCTTTTGCTTCTCCGCTGAAGCAAAGTAATGTAAACAGATAAACTAATTTGATAGAGAATATCAAGATTAAATAAATACAAAAATAACTTCTGGTTCTACTTCTTTGTATGTAGACTATTGTTTTGACAAAAAGAAAATTTTGCTCTTGAACAAGAAATGACTTGTAAGTAGAAAAATTATCAGTTTTGGACAGTATACTTGTAGGTTTACATTATTACTATGCAAAGCATCATACGTTATTTGTGATGATAACAACTGAAATACTTAGATGAAAAGCACTATAAGTTGAGAGTAAGAGAATTTAAGCTAAATAAAAGTGAAATATCTACCTTGAGTTTCAGAATCACAAGAGGGGCTACAAGGATCAGTTTTCTGTGAATTAGAGCTCTTATGATCTCCAGTGCTTTTGCACGTGGTGGTGGGTGCTATAGAAGGGGAATCATGTTGTGACAGCCCTTGCTCATTAAAATCCTCGACTGAATGTTCACCAGAAAAGTTTTCCTTCTCTTGTGGTGTGATCCCGTATCTTCCTTCTTGATCGAATAACTTATCCACTTGAACATCATCATGACCTTTTTTTAAATTAACACCAGTGCTATCTGTACAAAGCTTATCAGAATTCATAAATAAATATTCACCTTTAAAGATACTTCCATCTGGTGAGGCTATTCCAGCATTTCTCTCACTATGACATAGCTCAGGCATATTGGATTCATTGAACTGGTCACTTGAATTACTTTGATCTTTTGAGCAACCTCTTTCGTCAGCTTCAGCCAATTCTGAAGCTCTACCGTTATGGTAGAAGGTTTCAAATCCTTTGTCCACATCATCAACATGATGCATAGTCATGCCTAAAGATGGCTCCTTCAGTTTTGAAGAACTCTTTGAGTGGGTATAATCAGTCCCTGATTTACACCAAATGAATCACAAGAGCTAAGAAAAAATGTCCCAAAATGAAAGCATAAATATGCTATTCCAGTACAACTACTTACCACAAGACTCAAAGGCTCCAGGTGTTCGGGATGTATCTTCGTTATTGATGTCCAAAATATTACTGGATGCTCCTAACTCTAAGTCATCTTGATCATTATGGTGATCAGCCAAGCTGATACATGGTTTTACGTGTTCATCCACTTCAGTCTCTGCTACTTCTAGGTCAGCTGCACATGTATACAGAATATGAATGTTGGCATATGTCAAGTACTTTAAAAGATAAAGACCACAGAAATATCTGGTTGGGAACACTTACTCGTAACATCTGTTCGATCACCATGCAAAAATCTGTCAGCAGAAGAGCATGTCTCAGCAGAACCTTCCTCTTCCGGAACATTTAAGCCTTCTGCAAGTACTTGGTCATTGATTTTGTTGTCGCATCCAGAATCTTCCGCTTGGCTATACATCCGAGCTTCTGAGCCATTCCTATCCACTTCTTTTATATTCTGCTCAACTGATTCCTGGACATCAAACTCCAATAGTAACTTGCCCTCTTTCACTTCCACAATGCTGCTGTTACAAATTTGATCCTCAGAAGCTGAGGACTCAGTGCCCCGAGCTGCACTCTTGGATGTGGATGCTGCATTTGCGTTTGAGTTCACCAACTTTCCTTCATTGGCCAAGTTCATACAAGAATTGTCAGCACTATCAGCAGCAGAGACCTCTTCCTTCATTTCATGAGTCTCTTTTATAGACGTCAGATCCACATCACTAATGATATTTTTGGAACACGAGTTGTTAGCACTTTCTGAATCTTTTGAAACGGACAGCTGAACATTCAAGAACAACGATTCCCCAATTCCCGAAGAATCGTGATGAGATGAAGTGTCAAGCGTCTTGGGCTTGTCTAGTCTGTGTGGTTGGTTCATCTCATCAGAAAATTTGCCTTTCGCAGTTGGAGACACAACTTTGGCACTGCTTCTTCCTGTCAATGACTGTTCTCCAGAGATTGTATCATTGTTCTTTATCATGGCATCTCCTGTGACCTGACCTCTTTTTCTCTTCGTTACGTTGTTCTTCTGGTGAATATTAGAATCTCCACCAATCTTGTCTAGAGGCCCTGGTGGCTTACATTTGGAAGTATTCCTTGTTAATCGCATATTCTTCTGAACTGCTGCAACATTCTCCTTCTCTCCTAAACATGATTCACTTATATGCTTTTCTGCATCAATATTCTCTGCAGCTGAATCAGTACCAACCTTGTCTAGAGACCCTGGTGGCTTACATTTGGAAGTATTCCTTATTACTCGCGTATTCTTCTGAACTACTGCAAAATTCTCCTTCTCTCCTAGACATGATTCACTTTTAGGCTTTTCTGCATCGAGATTCTCTGCAGCTGAATCAGTATCACTAGTAGAAACCAATTTCACACTTATAGTCTTACGCCTAGACCTCCTTGTAACTCCAATAGGCTGGATAACCATCTTCTCACCTTTAGAAACTTCAGGAACAATATCTGGCTGTGTCAGTGAGCTTCTCAATGTATCACCTATAAGACTAGTATAATCAATCACGGTCTTCCTCCTGTTAGGTTCTTCAATTTTCAGAACTGCTCCTCTACCTTGATCCCCTTCAACTCCACTAATTTCTGTATCCACTTCCAGAACACCTGATGCCAACAACTTTATTGTCTTTGTTGAGCCCTTGACCTTGCCATTTTCATGTTCCCTTGTATCACAAATCAACATCTCAGATTCACCAACCCGGTTCACTTTCCTTTTAGATCTCCTTAAAACAAGTTGATGTTCAACAGTCACATGTTCTCCTGCAGTTCTCTCATCTGAACCCGTAGCTGATTTTTCTTCACCCTCATCCCCTCTCTTACTCAAAGAGTCTCTATTGTCACCAGTCTCAGCTCTAACAGCAGCTACCTTACCAATATTTTTCACTTCTTTTCTCCCTCTTTTCTCCTTTGCTGCAGGAGCTTCTGTCACTTTCTGTGCCTTAGACCTGGTAACCCTACTATGATTCTCCGCAATCTCAGTGTGCCCAGCATTCTTGACACTATCTGAAGCTTTCTCGTCTCTCTTACAATCATCTTTTGCACATTTCATCTCGACCTCTGCTTCCGTCTTCCCTCTCAACCTCGTCATTCTAACTGGCCTAACTTCCATTTCCAACTGGCCATCTTCACAACTATCAACAGCAGAAGCAAATTTTTTTCCATCATTACATTTCACAGCCTTCCTTCCTCTCTTATTCTGCTTAACCTCTGCCTCCACTAACTTCAACTCTCCAGTTTGCATAGTGCTACCCTCTCTACCCACAATTTCTGCCTCCATTTCAATTGACCAATTACTATCTCTCCCTGAAACAGAATTCCTCCTACTTCTTCTTTTAATTTTTATTGGCGATCTGGTAAACTCAATCAATTCATGCTCCGGACTAAATCGTACTTTCTTACTTTTTTTATTCACAACCTCAACACCCGATTCGATTTCGCTCACATTTTCTTCCTGCTCATGAAACAACACAGGATTTTCGATTCAAAAAATTAAAAATGAAACAGATACCACAAAAAGCATTCCCAAACAACAAATTGTTACACAAAGCAAAAGAAGATAAAATGTCTACCTGGAGAAATTTCGTGAGCCTGTTGGCCATCTCGAGATTAGACAAATTAGCGGGAATCTTGTGCTTCTTGCATAATGCCTGAAGCTGTTTGCGATTCATGGAGTGGAAATCCATCCCTACATCAATTAAACGGATAATTATCAAATGCGAATGCGATGGTAATGGTTGAACTTTGAATTCAATTTTGTGATAAACGATAATGTGTACCGTTGTGAAAATATTTATGTTTGATTTTTGAATTTTGAAGTAAAGGGTTTTGGCGCTCAAATTGGCACGTGGCCTCCTTCGCTAAGCAAGGGAGCGGTTGAACTTCTTTACGCATCACCATCCGTGCTCTTGCCAAAGAGCATGGATGTGGGTTCGTACCCACTTTTATTACTTTTTTACTCTCTGTTTTTAGACAAGAACACAACATCCACATCCTAAGAGCACAACATCTACATCCAACTCTTCCGCAAGGACATGCTCAATAGTCCCACCATTCTATTATTCAATTTAAATAAAAATATTTCCACAATATTAAAATGCATTAAAAATACCCGGAATACTATTACAAATTACAAAAAAATTAAAAATTACATAATTAAAATCCTAAGAATTAAAAAAAAATTACATAATTAAATTCATAAAATTAAAAAAACCTAATACTTGTGGCCGAATTTCGCTCAAATGTGTTTGGCTCCCTCCCGCTCACGAGGGATGTAGCGGCGAATTGATCTAATTGGTCGAGGAGGAGGGGTGGGGGTAGTGGCGGCGACATAGGCTTCATAGGCGGCACGATATTGTTAATAGTATTCTTGTTCTTCCCGCTCCGCTTCCGCCATGATATCGGTGAAATCCATTTGAGAGAGTTTGAGTGAGAGAGGAAGATGTAGATGAGTTGTATGAAAAAATATGAATGAGAGATGATTTGATGTGAAAAATTGATGATGAATGTGTGTATTTATAGAGGATTTTGGGAATAAAAAATTATAAAAAAATCAAAAAAATATAAGAAAATGATAATAAAACGACCATATTTTTGAGAATCTGAAAATATATATTTTTTAATTTTTGGTATTATTTTCGATTTTTTTTAAAAAAATGAATTTCCAACAGATAATCCGTTGGCCAATTGAAACGCACCACGTAGCCTGTTCAGCGGCACGGACGTGCTCGATGCATCGAGCAGCGCCGTGCCAGCGGTGGGAGTGCAGCAGCGGCGACAGCGAGCGGTACCTCGCCAGCGGCACAGACGTTGTCCGTCCCAGCGAGGGCATCCTGACGGACTTCCCAAAAACACCTCATGCCACGTCATAAGGACATCCCACTGCACAATGGCGGACATCCTCAAGGACATCCCGGCGGACATCTACAATAATAAAAATTCACAAATTCATCAAATTAAACAATTTACGGAATTAAGCAATTTTTGGAATTAAAATTTCGACATGAATACGAACGGAGAAAGTGCAATGATAATTTCATTAAATAAAAAAATAAAAAAATTACATTTCAACAAAAAAATACTAAACAAATTACATTGTAAATATCAACGACGACCCCTCCGCGTCCATAGCTCTTCAGTTATATCGTCCTGGAGTTGAATATGGGCTTGTCGTTGGCGCATGTCGGCAAATGCACAGACTCGATCGGCCTCTTCATGGGGTATCCCCATACGTACATTGGCGGTGGCCACGCCGTGGCTTGGACCGGCAGCATCAACATCATCATTGGCCCAATCAATCAGTGCTGGACTTTCATCTTCGACAATCATGTTGTGCATGATAATACATGCGTACATGATATCAGCGATGTTGTCAATATACCACAGCCGTGATGGACCCTTCACTGCCGTCCATCGAGCATGGAGCATACCAAATGCCTGCTCCACATCCTTGCGCGTTGACTCCTGACGACCAGCAAAATAGATCTTCTTTTCGTCTGTTGCGCATCTGATCGTCTTCACAAAGACGGGCCACGTAGGGTATATCCCATCCGCCAAATAATAGCCCATATTGTGTTGGTTGTCGTTGGCGATGAAACTGACGGCCGGACCAACGCCCATGCACTGCTCGTTGAAAAGGGGCGACGACTGGAGGACGTTGATGTCGTTGTTCGACCCGGATACTTCAAAATACGCATGCCAAATCCTCAGTCGGTAGTCAGCTACCGCTTCAAGGATCATCGTAGAATTATTGCCCTTGAAACCGGTAGTGTACACCCATTTCCAGGCGGCAGGGCAGTTCTTCCACTCCCAATGCATACAATCTATGTCGCTCAACATTTCTGGAAACCCGTGCTGGCTCTCGTGCATATCCATCAGAGTCTGGAAATCTTCGGGGGTAGGCTTCTGAAGATACCTATCCCCGAATATCTCCTTAAGATCCTCACAAAAATACTGCAGACATTCGCGGGCAGTCGTCTCGCTGATGAGGAGGTACTCATCGAACATGTCGGTCGCACCTCCGTATGCCAGCTGCCTGATTGCGGCAGTGCACTTCTGTATGGGCGTATGGCCGGGTTTACCAACCGCATCCCCTCTCATCCTGAAATACGAATATCGACGCTCTAAAGCGCCCACGATACGCAGAAATAGCGGACGATGCATCCTAAAACATCGCCGAAACATGTTCTCCCCAAACCGCGCTCCGGAGCGAAGTAGTCCTCATACAACCGACAGTGTGCAGCGATGTGGTCTCGGGGTACTGTAGCTCGACGATGGATGGGTCGAGGTACCGCCGGCTGCTGCTGTTGCTACAAGGCCGTTTGTATCAAGCGATTTATCTCCCTAGACGTAACGGCCTGCAACTCTTCTTTAATTCGCCGGCGTACGTCATCAGCACCCCACCACTACCACCCGCACTACTACCACTACCACTAGCCATTTTGGATATACTAAAAGAAACGTAGAGAGAGAGAGATAAACTCGTTAAAACAAGTGGTGCGAATGAAATGAAGTTCAACGAGCCGTATATATAGAGTTTTTTTTAAAAAAATTAAAAATTGGGACGTCCGCCTGGAACCCGCAATGGCAGACGTCACGGCGGACGTCGTCGGAAATCCTCAATGGCGGACGTCACGACGGACGTCTTCGGAAATCCGCGGAACTTCGGTGTCCGCAAGCGACGTCCGCGTCCGCCAGTCACCCGCCCGGACGTCCGGCACGCCTGTCCGACGTCCGCCGCTGCGGATGCTCTTAGATAAGGAAACAAGTTTTGGATTTCAAAATTTATTAACTTCCTTCCATGAATACAAGTGAAACATATTTTTAATAAATTTAAGTAAGAAAAAATTAATAAAATATAAGTTTCATCTTAGTTTTAAAGAGAATGAGCAGAATATAAAAGTAAAATTACAATAAAATTTTATTGATGGACGGACTAAATTATAAAATGAGATTTATGTTGAGTTAGTTGCTTACTTGCAGCATGTTGAGGCGAAATGCATGAAAGTAATCCATATATCCTGAAAAACAAGTCAGATTCCTCAAACTTAATCGTAGTGTTGCAGTGGCTTAATGTTTCGCTAAGCTTATTTTATACTTATAAGATTGTTTCAAAAACGGATAAGATATACTAATATGTCCAGAGCTTGTAAATTGTTATAGTTGGTTTGAAACTTTGAATAATTGAGCTCATAAGTTTGATAGATAATTATGAGTTAATAGAGAGAATCTTGAAACTTTGACCGACAAATTATTTTAATAAATTGATTATTGCATATAAGAATATGAAAGGATTATATATACAGATTCGATGAACTTATACTAATTTGAAGCTTATAAACTGTGGAGCTTATTTTGGAATTTAATTTTGTAACATTAATATTAATTCGAAGTTGATACATTTAACCTATAATATTAATTCGAAGTTGAGGATATAAATTTTAAAATACTGATAAAAGTTTAACCTATAATATTAATCGCATAATTAAGTACATTTAATAGCATGATCTTAGTTTGATACCGCGACGAGGGTAAATTCTTTTGTTTGGTGAGTGTAAAAATACTAAAAGTCAGAAATTGGTTGACTAAGGTCCAACAAAAACAATAACTGAGCGATAATTTATTCATGGCATAATCTTTGAAGATTTTTATATACTTTATTTTAAAAATAATCGACCAAAACATAGTTGTTATAAATAAAATTAGTTTTTTTATAATAAATTTATTGTTGAACTATCCTTTTTCCCCATTTATTTATTCATTTAAAAGTCCATAAATATCATTCATTTTATATAATTTTCACATCCCACTTCCAATTCTTCTTCATTTTTGTCCAACTTTCTCATTTCAATCAGTTTCTTTCTAGTTCATTTTATTTATATAGACTATGTAGCACCAATATTTATCTAACAAACATAGTTTGTCTGACGAGTGCAATAACCTTCTCAATGTCAGTAGCAAAGTGAGATCGCACTGTTCGCTATTGACGGATATGGATCGAACAATCAAGTTCAATTGAGGACAATTATGCATCCAAAAATGAGAATTGTTGTCGTCGTACACCTCATGGAGGGAGGATTATTTCTCTGACGAACCTCGATGTGCATTTCATTGCTGGTTCCATATACACATAAATTTATTCATGCATATAAGTTGGGGGTTTGTGAGCGTTATCGGACGCCAATAAGATCCCTAGAGAAGCTCCACCAAGTTACAAAAAATAGTACTACTTCCTCCGACCGCTAATTAAAGGTACATGATGCACAACATGATAATCGAAAAATAAAATAGACCATAAACAAAACGTCACCGTATTCACTCACAATGGGGGGAGATCATCTAACTTAAATATTGGAGCAGGATCTTGTATCAAATCGACAAAGAACTAACACAATTTAAGACAACCGCTATTGAAGAAAGCTTCGTTGTCCAAATCTAAGAGCATCCACAGTAGCGGATGTCCCGGCGGACGTCGGACCGGCGTGCCGGACGTCCGCCATTAGGCAGCATGCATACGGATACGGACGTCCGCTGAGGACACCGGAGTTCCGCGGCTTTCCGGGACGTCCGCCATTGTGTTGACACGACGGACGTCCCGATTTTTTATTGTTTTTTGTGATGTCCGTCGTGATGTCCTTGGGGATGTCCGTCATTGTGTAGTGGGATGTCTTTATGACGTGACAGGAGGTGTTTTTGAGAAGTCTGTCGGGATGTCCGCCGGGACATCCGTCCCATTGTGGATGCCCTAAGAGTGTCCACAATGGTGGCCTTCAAAGGCCACCATTTGTGGCCCGGCCACCAATTGTGGCTCCCATGTGGCCTTTGTAATGGCAAATGTAAAAAAGTCAATGCAAATTCAAAGGGCCACCAAATGTGGCCCTCTAAAATGTTAATTTTTTTTTTGCTTTTTTTAATGTTATTTTTTAATTTAATTTAATGTTATTAAATTTTAGTAGATTAATACTTTGGATAATAAAAATAATTTAATAAAGAGAGAAGTAGAGACAAATTTTCGTCGTACTATTAATATGGGAAAATTCTACAACGAAAATATTTTAAAAACACAACATAATAATAAAAAGAAAAAAACGCTACCGCTTCCTACTCGGTAGCGTCATCGGAATCCGGCACATCATCTTCACCTCCTCCACCGCCGCCGACACCGGCCCCACTGTCGCTTGCTTTGCCCGTCGCCGACCCATCGGAGAAGCCAACTTCGACCTCAACCTAAGAATGAGGTCGTAGTACATCATCTTGGTGATAGGGTCCGTCGACTTCTTGTACAAGGACAAGTTATCCTGGAGTTGCTTCATCATCTGCACCTCCAGTGTTTGAGTCAACGCCGCGGTCGGTGTTGAAGGGTGCGGTGTCGCCGCGCTCGCCCGAGAGACTTGGGAAGCGGATCTAGCTTCCCGGATGGCGGATTGTTGGCCCTGCGGGCGCTGGCGCCTCGACATTGTCGAGGGGGGCTCTCCCTCACATCGTCATTCAGGTCAAATGCACGTGAGTCGGTACCACTGCTGTACGTGCCGTCGGCCACGATTTTTGTCCGCTTCCCAGTAGGACCGGTCTCATCGTCGCAGATCGCCTTGAATTGAGGGGAGTCTCGGAGAAGCATGTATTCATTCCAGTAGGTGAACTTGGGCCAGTTTTCAGTATTAAACAACTGATACGATAACGCCCGTACGTCGCCTTCGCTGCGGCCGCTTTCGGCATTCTGGAGCTGTCTCTCGTAAATGTTCATGAACCTCTTCACAGCGCTACTGATCCGGCCGAACTTCTTCCGGATCTGGCCTTCATCACGTCCGGCACTGCCTTCTGGTTTGAAGCCGTTGTACACCGTCAGGACGCGCCTCCAGAAGCAAATGTCGGTCTGATCCGTGCCGATGACCGGATTCGTTGTGACCGCCTCCCAAGCCCGCGCAACAGCGAGGGATTCGTCGTCGTTGTACTTCTCGCCACGCCGATCACCACCGCCTCGGCCACCGCCGGTGGCCGGCTCTCTGTCTCCACCTCGCCCGCCGCCGGTGGGCCCATGCTCTCTGTCGCCTCGCCCCCCACTGCCTCGCCTTCCACCGCCGCTGCCGCCTCGCCTCCCACCTCGCCTCCCACTCCCACCGCCGCCACCTCGCCCCCCACCACCGCCGGTTCGGCGACCCCCGGTGGGGGCCTCCATCTCCACACTACCGGATGTCGGGGTCGCCGGTGTACCCATCAACTGTTCCCATGTGAATCTATCAGATTCAGACATAGGAGACGGGGAGTATTGGAATTGGGAGGATTGGAATTGCTGGGATGGGTTGTTGATCGCGTCCATATTCGGTCGGTAGTCCCCGAACCCCGATGGTTGGCGAACCAAGTTCCTCTGCTGGGATGGCTGGACCCGGAATTGGGGCGAGTGCGGACTCCACGTCTGATTGGGGAAGTTGTCGTATCCCGAGTCTCCATACCCCGGGGAATTACCATCTCCACCTTGCATTTTTTGTAGTGTTTGAGAGTGTAAAATGAAGGGATTTGAAGTGTAGAATGAAGTGAAAAAATGGAAGTGAGAATGTATATTTATAACAAAATTTCGAAAGAAAAAAAAAACTAATTTCCGCGGCCCAGCCGCGATTCGCGGCCTTTGCAATGGGAGGGCCGCGGCTCACACGGCTCAGCCGCGTGAAGGCCGCGGCCGTGGCTCACACGGCTCAGCCGCGTGAAGGCCGCGGCCGTGGCTCAGCCACGATTCTCGCCTCACCGCCCCGGCTCTCGGCCTTTGCAATGGGGGGCCGCGCGCCGAGCCGCGGGCCGCGGCTCCCCCATTGTGGACACCCTAATGAGATGACATTCCACAGCGAACATGAATGTACTTACATAGAGCTGATTGAAGTGTCTTGTTTAGTAGTGAATGCAGCAGCCTTTTGGAAAAATGAGAGGAGCTCAAGAAATTGAGAGGCATGATGAGCTTGACTACTCAATAAATGGAAATCTATATGGTATTTGTACTGGAAGACTTACTACCTTTGCTTTTATTTTAAAATTCAGAACCGCCCAATTCCATGTGATACCTAACTTTCCACATCAATTTATGGTACATAATCAAATCCATACAGCAGTTATGTTACTAGAAGACTGACTCACTGACTACTCAAAAACTAAATAAAAGGCAACTCTTTTAATCATATAAATCTTCCTCGTGATACTTCATTAGTTTAAAGAGTGAATTTCATTATTAGTTCATGAAAAATGAAGTTTCCATATTTTAGATTGATATAGGAAAATCTGGAATTTGAATAAGAAAAAAAAAACACATATAAAGGCCTTTGATGTTCATTTTACGCCTAGTCTCTTTTATTTCTATTATTACTTTATGATACAGTCAATATTTTTGTAATCAATAATACTTCTTTATGCTTACAATGATTTTCTTATTTTTTTTCAATTAAAATATACACGCAAGACTTTTCTCTTTCTCTTACACATTTTGCAAGGGACATCCCCTTTTTACTAATATCACATGCAAGATTTTTTTTTCTCACTCTTACACTTTTCTTATAGATATTTAAAAAATTATCCATTTATATTTATTAAGAAAATATTTAAATAAAAAGATATAGCACATTATGAATCATAGATGGCAGATATGAGTGACAAGACAATAGATTTACTTTTTTTTTTTTTATCATAAACATCTTTAGAGCATCTCCAATAACCGGCGTCACCACCGCGACGCCGATTTTTTTGCCGACGTCGGTTTGAAGCCGAACCATTGGAACCGGCGTCGGCGAAATCGGCGTCAAAATCGGCGTCGCCATGCCGATTCCCGCGCTGACGCCGGTTCCGACGCCGATCCTCACGGGCGCCATTGTGCGTCCCGGATCGGCGCCAAACCGGCGTCGGATTAATTTTTTTTTTTTTTATGCAGCCGGAGGTTGATCGATGGATTCAGAGTTATATGCAGCCGGAGGATTGCAAGGCGTTAGTTTTTATGTAAATTTATGTAATTTTTTAAATGTAATTTTTTTAATTATTGTACTTTTTTTTTAAAATTAATGTACTTTTTAAATTTTAATATTATTATTCGAATTTTCCGTATTTGTCTCGTAAATTAAATTTCGTATGTTGATACGAGTGTAAATTAAATTATATAATTATTATTAGTGATGTGGATAGGTATTGTGAAGGCTATGTGAGAGCTATTTGATGTCCAGTTGATATGGCAGGAGAATTGTAGTGCTGATGATGTGGCAGTGTGAAGGCTATTTGAGGGCTATTTGACGTCCTAACCTATTGGAGATGATCTTACTATGCCACACGCATTGTATGCACATGTATTTTAATTGAAAAAATTAAGAAAACCAATGCACTCATAAAGATATATGACGTGTTTTAATTATAAGAATGATTGTTGCATCTCAGGCCATCCATAATAGGAATAGTCCAGTCATAGCCTAGCCACAAATTCCTCCTGCCACATTATCAATACTAAAAATCCTCCTGCCACATCATCAAAAAAAGCAAATAGCCCAGCCATAGCCTAGCCATAACCTAGCCGCATCACTCAAAATTATATAAAACAAATAATTAACAATCACACAAAATACGGAATTAAATTTACGACACAGATACGGGAAAATTCAATAATAATATTAAAATTTTAAAAAGTACATTAATTAAAAAAACACACTTCATTAAAATTAAAATAACATTACAACATCCTCATTAATGAGTTTGTCCCACATCGAAAGTGGAATATAAAACATTCAAGGATGTCTCTATAAAAGAGAAACAACCAAGAATGAGTTTGTCCCACATCGAAAGTGGAACATAAAACATTCAAGGATGTCTCTATAAAAGAGAAATAACCAAGAATGAGTTTGTCCCACATCGAAAGTGGAACATAAAACATTCAAGGATGTCTCTATAAAAGAGAAACAACCAAGAATGAGTTTCATAAAAAAAATATTAAATAAAAAAATTAAAAAATCCGCTGGGCGATGCGCTCGGCGATCCGGAGTCTGCAATGGCGCCGACCTGATCGCCCAGCGCCCACACATTGCCTAGCGCTAGGCGATTTTTTTTCGGGAAACTGGCTTGGCGGTTACAATGGTTCGCCTAGCGGACCGCCTAGCGTCGGGCTCGGCTAGGCGGTGCGCTAGGCGCCATTGTGGATGCTCTTAGAGTGATAATGAGAGATAAAAAGACTCATACACTTTTTAGGCCACCCGCAACGCGTCACGCGGGTGGCTCGTAACCCGTCACGCAGGGACGAGATGGCGGCGAGACACGTTGCAGCGTCCCGTCTCGTCCCCAGCCCGCCGAGCGTCCCGTCCCGCCGAGACGAATGGTGAGTCGTCTCGCCACGCGCTCGCGCGACGTCGCGCTCCGGCTCCATGCGTGACACCCACTCGCCGGCCCGTGAGTGGACATCGTCACGCTGACGCAATAAATACTTTTTTTAGAATTCGAATTTAAAAAAATAAAAATAAAAAATTGTAATATTACCGTTTTTTCGATCATTTTTTTACTCAATAAATACTCCTAATTCATCCTCATTTCACACACAAATACACATATATTTTTCCCGAATTATTTCCATTTCCTCTCCAATTTTCATCTAACCTCTCATCACAAAATGTCCGGCAACGGAAACTCTGGCGGTGGCGGCTCCGGCTGGTTTGACATCAATGCGTTCGACGACTGGGGGGCATGTACAATGGCATGAGTGGTGGTTTCGGTTCGTCGACACCGGGCAGCCAGGGTTCGTCAACGCCGAGGGTACCAACCACCCCATTTTGATGTGGATGCATACGTCCGTCCCTCCGCCCCGAGGTATTCGCAGGGATTATCCCAGATTCGGGATGATTATTCGGTTGAACCCACTCCGGAAGGAGGCCGAGACGGTGGAAGCTCCAGGGCGGAGGCCGAGGCAGATGAGGAGGAGGATCTAGGCCGGCATCCGTACAGCCCCAAGAAAACACTGACTGTGTACAACGCCTGAATCAGCGTCTCGTACGATCCCATCGTCGGAAATCAACAATCCCTGAAGTGCTTCTGGGAAAAGGTCACTGAGGCCTACCACGAGATTAAGCCGAAGGGGTCCCGCCGCCGCACATTTAAGATGCTCCGCGCTCACTTTGACCGAGTCGACAGAGAGGTCAAAATTTTTTGCGTCATCTACAAGAGTGAAGCGGCTCATTACCAAAGCTGAGCCACAGGAGCCGATATTCTGAGGTCGGCTTTGCGAGTCTACTTCGACGACACTGCCAAACAATTCAAACATGTCGATGTTTGGGAGGTCGTCAAAGACGAGGAAAGGTGGGCCGGCGGTGTCCGGTCCAGCTCGGGCTCGACCTCGAAGAGCACGAAGCACACGGCGGGTGGCCAATACTCGTCTAGTAAGGGCGGTTCGGGCAGCGCCGCACAAGAGTTTGCCTCGCAGGAGGTTGAGAGCACGACAGACGATGCCGGGGGGTCCTCCCGTGGGCGCCGTCGTTCGCAAGGGAGAAATGTGGCGAAGTCGGCTAGAGGGAGGAGGGGCCGAGCCGAATCAAGTCAGGCAGGCTCGGGGGCACCCTCGAACTCCCTAATGTCCATGTACATGACCGCCACAATGGCGGACACTTCCAGCATGACACCTCCCCAATACCAAGCCTATCTTGCCGTAATTGAGTTTATAGCAAGACAACTTGGTATTCCGCCTCCAGGTGGCTTCAGTGCACCTCCACCGCCTTTGGGGGATGATTCGCCGGCGGAGTAGTTTTTTTTTATTTTCTATAAAATTCTATTTTAAATTATGTAATTTTTATTTTTTTGGATTTTAATTATATTTTTTTTAATTTTAAGTTGTATTTTTGTTTTATGTTGTAATTTTATTTTATTTAATGAAGTGTGTTTTTTATTAATTGAATTAGTTGGAAGTAAAAATAAAAAATGAAAATGAATGAATAGTAATTTAAGAGATGGTTAAGAGACGGATAAGAGATGGAGGGTTGCAAGTTCTGTCACTTAGTTAAGAGATGGAGTAAAAAGTACAGTGGGACCCAAGAATAGTAATTTAAGAGACGGATAAGAGACAGCGTTGCAGATGACCTTACGATCGCAGGAGCAAAATGTTCACCAAAAGCACTTCAGGTGAGATTTTTCCTTAACCAAATTCATGAAACATGATTTTTCTCGCTTAAGGGACTATTAAAAGTAAACCTCATTTTATAGAGAGTAATTATGAAATCCCTCTAATTTAAAACCTAAATAAAGTGATGAAATCTGAACAATCTTGTTTAAACAATAGTTTTGAAATGAAGTTTGTCCCAACTCTAATCAAAATGAAAAATAGTATTCTATCTGTCTCTGAAAAGCATAAACTATTTCTTTATTTGTCCGTCCTAGAAAGTATAAACTTTCTAATTCTGGAATAGTTAAATAACACACTATCCTTATACATTATTTTATTTATAACTTATACCTTTACAATACATAATAATAATGATGTGGAACCCACTCTCCACTAACACTACTTACACTATCCTTTATCTCTTATTTTACGAATTATATATTAAAACTCGTA
Organism: Salvia splendens; assembly: GCF_004379255.2. NCBI lineage: Eukaryota > Viridiplantae > Streptophyta > Magnoliopsida > Lamiales > Lamiaceae > Salvia > Salvia splendens. Next base: position 6,212,951 of record NC_056033.1, on the reverse strand, counting down.
TCGAAATAAATGCTCATACTTTTCATGAACGGAGGGAGTAATAGTAATACTAGTTACTATATGGGATTTGAAGACAAAAAAATATCTTCAGTCAATATAATGTGGAACTTAATATTGAGACAAACCACCAATTGATTACAACATGAAATTAGTTTACTTCGAAACTCACTACTCTTTTATTTATTTTTTAATTTTTATTTTGCAAAAGGGAAACATGGATATACTACTTCCATATATCTTTCAAGAAAGAGTGAAAGGCCAGTTGTTGGTTAGAACAAAGGCAACAATATGATACTCTACTACTAAAAATTCGTAGAGTAGAATTGGGTTTGTTTATCATGTGTGGTCTTCCAAGCCTGTTTCCTCTGCTCCCTCGTTTTGATTGGTTACTGCTATTTCGGTTTCTTTAGACTTCCCCCACAGAATGCCATAGAGCCCTATTACTAACAAAACAGCTCCACCAACACTGCAAACACAAACACAAACACACACTGGATTAGTAAAACAAAAAATAGATGGCTATACACATACATGGATACATCATGTTAACATTACCTTCCCCAGTGAAGGGTCTCCTGCAACAATATGGCCGAGAAAACCGCGGTGATGATCAGTGCTAACGGCGAGAAGGCAGCCCCGAACACCGGTCCTTTCTTCTCTACCACCCAAACAATCAGCCAGTAACAGATTGCAGTCGAAATCGCCCCCTACACTCATCATCATTATTTTGCAGTTGATGGTGTGATAAAATTTGCAAAAGTGTATGGGATTTACACAGTAAAAGACTGAAACAAGGTTGATGTTCCATCCAAGACTCCAAGACTCTCTGTGTCTTTGCTTTGCTGCAGCCCATGCTGCTGATAATGCACAGCTAGAGAGACATTGGAGAGCCGTGAGGCGCAGTTTGGAAGGATACAGCTTGATCAACGGGCCCTACAACACAAACATGAATGATCACGACCCAACCAATCAACCCGAGGAGTAACTAACTAACCGACCAACCAACCTGCATGATGAACCACATGCACCATGCCCCGTTGGATCCTAAAATGATGAGGGAGCCCTTTATCCAGTCGCCCCTCGTGTAGCTTTGCTTGTAGGCGCGCAGGAAGTCTTTGTGGCTCTCTGGGTAGATGGCTGGCCCTTGCACGAAAGTGCACACCAGAGCACCTGCAAAGCCTAATGCAGAACCAGCCACTTTAGCCATTCCATGCCCTTGTTTTATTGAGAGCCTCTCTATTCTGACGTAGAAAACACTTCAAATTATACAAAATCCGAATCTTATCCCAGCACCGCCCAAATCTCAGTCTGGTTAGTTTTGATCTTACCGGAAGCAGAGAGCTAAAATGAACATCATGGCCGGACACGTGTTGACTAATGCAGAAGCAAACGTTGCAGAGACGTAGTTGAGGGCAAAGTGGAAGAGATTCAAGCTCACCGCGATCCTGCAAAGTTCAATCAGGACAGAACACGAAAAAAGTTCAGACCAAGTAGAAATATGGGAGAATCTGCGTACCCAGTCGAAACCAAGGCTATCTTGCAGAACAAGGCGAATGCCAGCGGAGGAGACTTGTCGCCTCTGAAAGCAAACACAAGTTTTTAATCTAATCAAACAAACTATAAAAATGCTATAAAGTGAGTATCTATCTTGCAAGGAAACCTCTCGAGGAAAAAGGCGAAAGGGGCCAATGCAAGTGTAGCAAATGCTTGGCGATAGACTACAAAAACGTAAGGATCCATCCCTGTTGTGATTGCTGCCTTAGACAGCAAAGACATTCCAGCAGAGATCACCTGTATCAATATCATCGCCAGGTATGGCTTCTTCGTCTCCATAGACGCCAGCAAGCCAGCCATACCTTAACTTATGCTGCTGTAGCAAACCTGTTATTTATAATTGAAGGAAGACAGCACAGAAAGAATCTTATCCAACAAACAAATTATTCATCACTAGGTACTCCTCTCCATGTATTATACCATTCCTTTTTGTCAGCAAAAACCTGCGAGCATGTCTTCCGTTAAGGTCACATAACTTGACTGAACTCAACACTGAAAGTAGAATAAACACGACAACAACCAAACAGCATCTACAACTGCAATCAAAGAATCCTCGTACGAGGTTTCGTGGCAGAGAAGGCGCCTGTGTCAGTAGAAACATGCGATTTCCTAAACAAAGCAAACAGTTGGGCAACGAGTTGCGTAGAGTTTACTAAGGTTGGGGGAAGATGAACTATTGAAACACCAAGTGATTTTGTCATTATATAGGCAACAAAGATTCCATCGTACCATCATATGTATGACTGAAATGCTTTTGTTTGTCACTATTCAAATAAAGTAAGCTGTTACAGGAGATGGGCCGCCGCTGGCCTCAAAATATTCCTTTCTAAATATAAATAAAAACAACAATTATAATCAGCTCTTCAATCAACTATGCAAGCAGCTTCTGCTTGTCTAGCAGGCTCTAAACAATCGACATGGCGTCATCGCGCATATAAAATGTTGGAAAGAATATCTCAATGAAAGGCAAAAATCAAGAAATGATCATTGAAAATCAAATCGATAGAACACTTACCAGAATTAGAATACAAGTATCCTATAGATTTAATTTTACATAATTATTTCTTGATTCTTACCTTTTATTAGGATATGGAGTAGTATTATTTCCAACAAAAAAATGACGAATCTCAACATTAAGTAAGGAAATTCAGGTGCTGATTAAGTCAAGCTTATAGGAAGACATCATTTCTAAATTGCCTTTGAATTTATTGTACACATTACGACGAGAATGATAGACAAGTATTAAGGTGCAAACAATTTGGAACAAACATTTCATTTTCCTTTGTACAGAACCAAAAGAATATACGTCTGAATAGGTATACATTTTTGTCGGACAGAGTGAACTGACCTGGCCTAGATACATATCTGAAACAAGTTCCATATCTACACCAAGAAAGACTAGCTATAAGCAGAGGAATTTTCTATACGAAGAAAAATTAAATTACTCCCCGGAACAGCACATTGGCGGAGAAACAGGATGTAACGCGGCAATATGTTGCTAAATCATCATTCTACTAGGGGGGATCCGCTCATTCTGATGAGCAAGCTCTTCAGCAGGAGAAATTATCTGAGGCATTGACATCCCCACCGAGACAATTATCTCTGAAACAAAGGGGAAATGAATTCAGTAAGAGGCTAGAGGATGAAGTGCAGACAAAAGTTTGTTGCAAATTTGACGTTACTAGATCAAAAAAATCATCAATTAGCTTAGCAGACAAACGATTGTTGTGAATGTGATGTTATAAGATCATGAAAATCCATTTTTTTCCTTAGAAACATGTTAGGTACCCTGCTTACCTATGCCCTCTCGAATAGACAAGTTTGGCCGAATGATGTCTTTTGAGCTAACGAGAAATATGTCCCCGATGTATAAATGATTTGTTGGCACGCACACCGAGCATAGTTCTTCATCTCCAGCATCTCTCTGCCGTGAAAGACAACAAATCCATGGAAAACAAAAGTCAAAGGCAAATCTTATAGTAAGTGTTACGCTGTAATGTAATGGAGTACAAGTCATGACTTGAATATTGAAATCTAGAACCTACAAATTTTAGAGAATACTTTAAAGAAAACAGATTTCACGAACCTGAAGAACTATAGACGATGTTATAAAGCCAAAGGCATATTCTCCAACACGAGGATGGCGGATAATAGCAACCTCCTTGAATGCAGTTGTATTCTGATCTGTAATAGTTACACAATATGAATCAACAACAAAATCCCGTGTGAAGAGGAAACCTGCCTATACCATGACATTTGGTAATGCAGGACGAAAGATACCAGTAGATGTTGACATCCATAAAGATGAATTGGCAAAGCTCTGACATGCAATTACAGTAAACATCATACATCAATATCAGGGTCAAGCTCATTATTTTTGAACTTTTTTATTTATGAGATAAAAGCAAAAATGTTATCCAATTCTAAGAAGAATGTCTAAGATTAAAACATAGCTTTATCAGATAACATTTAAGAAGCCTTCAATCATGCAATTACTTCACTTTTTATGCTTTTTGACAACAATAAATGAACACTGAAAATGAAATTACCTGGTGAGATTGCAGAACTAATTTGCTTCGATGCTGAATGTATATGTTTTACAAAGGGCATTCGCTTTATAAACCATTCTCCTATCAAGAAAACGGTGGAACCCAACCATGATGAAGCAAAAATACCAACGAAGAAAATAAAGATTATTGATGTGATGAATCCAAGGCCTGCAACAGATATAAAGGAAAAATCAGACAAAAATAAATTAAACTTGATGAACAATACACGTGTTTGTGACCAATGGATCAAAGAATTATGGTCCACATAAAAATGTTGACTTAACAATCAAACAGGACCAATGATATACACTCTAAAGATGACCAAACAACTTACCAAATATGTCAATGCCAAGCCTCTCGTATATAGGGCTGAAGAAACCACCAACGAACTGGATAAACCACCAAGTGATAAAAAATGTAACAGCAACTGGAAATAGAACCACACTGCAATATAGTTTTCTATTAGAATTCGAAAAAAGAAGAAGAAGTGAATAAGATCGTAAACAGTATCGATATATTGAAGCCAAAGTCAATACCATCCTCTCATGAACTTCTTAGAAACCCAACTCTGAAGAACAGCATAGCAAGCCTGGCAAAGCACATACATCAGGATAATTTGACTTTATAACGACATTAAATACCATCTATTTGGCGCAAAAGACTCAGTGGAAATATATTAGCTTTGTCAGTAACACGTAGATTTCTAAATCATACTTTAATTCTGGGGGTGACATAAGCATGCTGACTGATCATTTGGCATTGATATTGGTATTTCACCTCGAACTTGATGTGACATGCAGGAGTTTGGGTGTTCCTTTTCTAATTTCTATCTCTTCTATTTCTCTTTTATATTTGCAAATGAGCAAAAATTTAAAGGCCGCGTTACGGTGGATTCGAAGGAATTACCACTCTACCACCAGGCCAACTCACACACACTTCTATTTCTCTTTAGCATGCAGGTCTGGGTGGATATACAACTATTATACTCACTGCTGTTATTCAAGTTAGTAACTTTTAGATGCTTGGCCTTTGAAAAAATACATGGCATATTCTTATTTCAGAAACAACTTATGTAACTGCTACTGAATTAGTGATCTTCTCCTAGGGATCCTTTTAGGCCCCAAGTACTGCGTCAAAGTAATATGGCAATAGCTGTGCTACAAGTACAGAACTAGATACAATAGACAGAGATCACAAAAGAACTACCATTCTTTTTGTGTTCCTTCTTTTGGAAGATATCATCAGCTAATTTTTCTGTCACCAATCCTGATAAGTTTACTAAAGGTTCAAAAAAATAAACTCCTGTGTATTTCAAAAGAAAGGAGAAGGGAAGCCTACATGCCAATCCTTCCACTTTGAATCTCCAAAAGGGACGTATCCTTTTGAATGAGTGTTGTTTTCCATAGTACAAGTTAACTCCAACACAACAACATCCCAATATTATGATCCAGTACATGAACACTTTAAGAGCCTGATCCATTTAACAATGTAGCATCCACACCTACCAGCACTCAATATTATGTGGTTCAACAGGAATCACCAATCATTTAATGCTAGAGCAGGATATCACAGTATATAGTTTTGCATAGTTTGACCCCCTCCCTTGTACAAAAAAAGACCTTTTATGTCTATAATCATATCCTGGTCAAATGAGTAACTCTTCAGCAAAATCACATCCACGATCAATCTTATTAGTAAATACTAATACTACAAATCTTGGCACTCAGGAATTAGTGATTATTTTGTGAAATAGCCATTGGATATAAGTAGAGTTGGCATATACAATTATATCATACTGGATCAAAGTATTTAGTTACAAGTATCCAAGTCCATACTTACTAAATTCTCAAACATTTAGTATTTCCCCCTCCGAATAAAACTGATCTAGTCAACTAATATCGACTCCAATTCACGCAAGCAGCTAAAGTAACTACAAGGCGCATCCCCAAATAATACTCCACAAAATATTCTCAAATGGACCAAATACCACTTGCTTAAAAATTTAAAAACGCAAGCAATTAAACGACACGAATACTGTAAATGTTATCTGAGACCTTGCGCGTAGAGGAATTGGTGGGGCGGGGATTTGGCGGGATCTTCAACGTCGTCGTTTAGACGCGTCGGCGAATTCAGCAATCCTGACGCCGTTGACTCCTTCTTCCCCCGATCACTGCTGCTCTCCGCCGCCATTAATTCCACTCTCATCGACCGACAACCTTGTCGAGAGATTTCGAAAAAAAAGGACTCAATTTGCAGGCATTTCAAAATTAGGGATTAAATTCGATAACCTTTCGGAATTTGACACCTCGGCATGCGAATTTTTCAGAATAGACTATTTTTAAATTTTAATCTATTTTGTTTTATTTTTTTTATTATTTCTCTCTTAATATTTATGAAAAAACCAAATTTCCCCTAATATTTTTATTAGGGTTTTAATACTTATTTTGTACTTCAATTTTATTTCACTCAATTATGCAAATCATCCCTCCTCCTTCTCCGGTCTGCTTTACCGCTCAAATTCCTATTTCAATTTCGATTAAACCCCCCCCCCCCAAATTCAAGTTATAGGAAAAAAACGTATTAAAAAGTGCTCAAGAACAAGAAGAATCTGCCACAGATTTCAACAACATAATCACCGAAATCAGCGGCAGAGATGATGCCGCAAACCAGAGTTCACCCAAACCAGCGACGGCGCATCCACCTGCTCCCAAGAAACAGGCGGAAACATGGGGTGAAGAGGAAACCCGCGCCTTCATATCTCTCCGCGAAGAAACTGATTTCATGTTTAGCACGTCCAAGTTCTACCTGCATCTGTTGGACTACATTCACACCAAAATGAGGGAAAGGGGGTTCGATAGATCGCCCGCTATGTGTACGGACAATTGGAGGAATCTGATGAAGTTGCTGCCAGAGCCATCCATTAATTGCAGCAAAAGGCGATTCCGTCGCCTTGGCGGCCCCCACACTCCGGTCCGACATCATATGAGGGGTTTAAATCAGGATACGCAGTAGTCATATGAGGGGTTTAAATCAGGATACGCAGTAGTCCGTTAAGGGGAAGGCCTTAACCCACTGACTGCCAGAAGCCCATCTCCCAAGGCCTCACACTTGTGCTTGAGAGGAAGCAACTATACGACAGTAGTGGGATTTGAACCCAGGCTCATTGCAGCAAGATCTGCCCCTCCGTTGCCAACTGCGCTATACCCATGCGGGTGAAAATTTAGACCATTTCTCGATTTATGCGTGTCATCCTCATTCCAAATTTATCAGATGTCCCTGAAGGGACTCTCTAAGCTGTTAATCAACATGATGAAAGCAACTGGGTGGGGATCTTGATGTGGCAGCAAATTTCATTGAACCAAACATTGTCTATGCAAAAAAGGGCTCACAAGAAATAAGCTTTTGAATCTCATATCTACCAGAGAATGTTTGTTTCAGTGGAGGGGAAGGAGGGTGGAGACAACAAAGAAAGGGGAGGAGAATGAGGGTTGGAGGCGGCGTTGATTTGCTTTGCAGAATTGGGTTAAAATAAAATTTGAGTAATTGCGGAGAAAATAAAATAAAATAAAATTTCAGTGAAAATATGAAAATATTAAGGGTAATTTAGTCCATTAATAAATATTATGAGAGAAATAATAAGAAAAAAGAAAACAAAATAGATTAAAATTTGAGAATCCCTTATTCCGAAAAATTTGCATGCCACGGCCTCAAATTTCGAAAGGTCTGCAAATTTAATCTCTAATTTCGAAAGGCCTGCGAATTGAGCCTCTTTTTTCGAAATCTCTCCAAGATCGTCAGAGTTGAAAGAATTACGATCTAGGAGAGTGAAATTTGGGGGAGTTATGGAGCAGAGTGATTTTCTTCGATTTTGTCAAATTTGGAATTAACTTTTTTGTCTCTATTGATATTACATAATCATCCCCTAATCTATTCACAAGCTCTCAAACAGCTCAACAATAAGAGCATCCGCAACGCATCTCTTAACCGTCTCTTATCTTGTCTCTCCGAGACGAGACGGTTAAAAGACGCGTTGCAGCGTCCCGTCCCGTCTCGTCCCGTCTCGCCGAGACGCTCGTCCCTCCGAGACGGCTGGCGTGTGCTGGCGCTAGGCGTGACGCCCACTTCGCCGGCCCGCAAGTGGGCGTCGTCACGCAGACGCAATAAATCATTTTAAAAAAAATTAGATTTTAATTAAAAAAAATAAAAACTAAAAAATTAAAAAAACGGTCATATGACCGTTCAACGGTTGTTTTTTTTTTATTTTTTTATTCTATAAATACTCCTCTTTCATCCGCATTACACACAAACACACATCTATTCTTCTCAAATCATCTCTCTTTCCTCTCCAATTTTCATATCAAATCATCTCTTTTATTCTTCTCCCAAATTTAATCCATTCATGGATCCATTTCAGCAAATGCGTCGAATAATCCATTCATCTCTTTTTTAATCCATTCATGATTCTACCGCCCACGCCCAACTCCAAGATGATCTAATGGAACACATTTGGACAAACTTTGGCAATCAATAGAGTGCGCAGAAGAAATTAAATTATGTATTTTTAATATTTTTTTAGGATTTTAATTATGTGGTTTTTTTAAAATTTTTTGAATTTTAAGTTGTAATTTTATTTTATTTAATGAAGTGTGTTTTTATTAATTGAATTTGTTGGAAATAAAAATAAAAAATGAAATTGAATGAATAGTTAAGGGATGAGATGATTAAGAGACGGTTAAGAGGTGGAGGGTTGCAGGTGCTGTCTCTTAGTTAAGAGATGTAGTGAAAAGTACAGTGGGGCCCATGAATAGTTAAGAGATGAGACGGTTAAGAGACAGATAAGAGACGGCGTTGCGGATGGTCTGCATTAATGCTCAGTTTAATTAAAAATTTTAAATGTTTCATGTCATACGAAATTAACATTAAATTTCGTTTATTTTTACTGGTCTTTTTTTGTAAACAGATTTTATATTTTTCATAAACTTTTCTTTACATTTCTTTAAATTTGTGCTGAATAAATACGATATTTATTCATAAACCAAAAAAAGCACTGTACTAATTTCGTCCAAAAAAAATTTTAGTAGAATAAAAATTGATAAAATAAGAGACATAAAGAAAATAAATAATTAAACGAAACTCACCTCGTCAAAAGAAAATTTTACTATAAACAAATAAAAACTAGTCGTAATTTTGGTTGAATTATCAAAATAAAAAAAATAAGATTTTTAAGCGAGTGTAATAAGTTAAAGACGCCCTTATTAAAAACATAACTTTAGCTTGAGTCCACATCTTTGAGGGTAACTACATCTCATCTTAGTGCTTATATGGTTATGCACGAGCACGAATGTGCGTGAGCAAGTGTATAGGACGATCAATGGGTCTCCGAGATGTGGCCACCCATTTTACATTGTAGTTGTAGTTAATTTTTTTGGTATGTTCATCTATATAAACACTACTCCCTAGAATCACCCTATAATTCCCCACTAAAAATTTTCCCAACCAAATTTATGTACTCCTAATTGTCAGTATTATAAAGAATATGAATTTTTGTTTATTCGTAAATATGATTTGTAATATATAACCACGAAAAAGGGAAAATAATAAATACTAGTAATACAAACCTTCGAAGCACAATAAAATATTAAAACAGACTGAAGAATAGAGTCCCCAATTCAAATCTCAGAGATAACAACAAAATAACTTAAATTCACAATCACCGCAATGCACATGGTACAAACCTTCCAAGCACAAAAAACCAGAAATCAAGAACTTACCTGGACCAATCCCCACTCTTACCTCCACTTTTCTGTTCAAGCCTCACATCTGTAATGACAATATCCTTGGAAGCAGCCTTGCACATATCATATACTGTAAGGCCAGCAACCGTGACAGCAGTCAGGGCTTCCATCTCGACCCCGGTTCTCCCAGTCGAGACAGCTTCACCCCGTACCTCAATGCTAAAATCGTGAGGGTTCAAGGCCAGATCCACATGAACACGAGACAGGTTGATGTTGTGGCACAATGGGATGAGATTGCTCGTTTGCTTTGCAGCGCAGACTCCAGCAATCTTGGCCACACCGAGAACATCCCCTTTCTCCATTTGGTTGGCTGAGACCAAATCAAACACCTTCTGACCCAACACAACTTTGCAACTAGCAAGTGCCACTCGCTTGGTTATCTCCTTGGAGGAGATATCAACCATTAGGGCTTCACCTTTGCCATCAACGTGAGTCAATCCTGAAGGAGGCGCTCTTTCTGAATCGACACCGTTGGTTTCATGATGTGGTTCTTGATCTAGTGTTGGACTGTCTGATGAGCTAGAAATGGATGACGGGGGAGGGGCACCAAAAACAAACTCCATTTCCTAGGATCAAAATAAACGAAAAACATACATAAAGCTATGTTTCCATTCCAATAACGAGCTGGGAAGAGGCCAGTATATGTAGCGCATTGTTACCTTAAGATTTACTACTATAACTTTAATGCAAGAAACAACAATCAAAATTAAACACAGAGATGGCTATTCCTTTAGCAGTAATACATTCTTTTTAATGAAGGCCTTATTAATGAAGGTAGTGAACATGCAACTGAAACCTACAGATCAGCGAATATTGATTCACAAAATTTCACATTTGATAGTTAAAATGTGTCAAAAACCGCTCTCATTCATGGCCATTTCTCCGGTGATATCAATTATTTCTTGCTCTTTTTCTACTACTACTATAAACATGATTACAGATAACCAATTCGATGAAAATACATGTGAAGATTTCAGACACCGATTTATAATCATCAAAGAGATCATTGCAAGAAAACGAACTAATTAAAAGGAAGAAAATATACTACCTGATTGAGCTCGGCAATAGTTTTGGCAATATCATGGCTGCTGAAGAATCTAGGCCTCGGAAAAGGCTTCAATGTTGTTGCAAATCGACGAAGAAACATCAATCGCTGAGTTTGCATTTAGTGACAGCTGAAATTCGAATAGTGAAAGCGTTGGTTAAGAGTATCAGTAGGTAATTTCAGTGGGGCATTTCCACAAACAGTTTGGGAACATGGGGTCATTTCAAGCCTGTAGCGGAAGAAATAAAAATAACGGAAGAAATAAAAATAAATACTTACATCATTAAAAACTTTAAATTACAATACTTACATCCTCTGAAACGACTTATGATTACAGCTGATCGCATTCACATGCTCAACTCGTCGCCGCTACCTTCAACTTTCTGAATGACCTTAGTTATCAACCTTTTGCATACTAAAAGAGGGTATTAAACCGTGATATAAAAAATATCATTATTATGAAATATGGTAGTATTAAAGAAAGATTTAAGTTAACTTCAAATAAACCTATTGGGCCATTATCTATTGCGTTTGAAGTTTGAAATTGATATCTAAATATTTTTACCAAATAAGTTTATGTTTTTAGGGCACCCACAATGGGGCGCCCTATGGCACGCCCTATGCGTGCCATAAGCTTCGGGCGCGGAAGAAGCGCGGACGATGGCCTATCGTCCGCAGCATCAGGCACCATTGTGGGCTCGGCGGACGATGACATGCGTTTTTGAATTTTTTTTTCCTTCCGAATTTTGTCTATTTAAATCTCGTTTCTCATTCACTTGTTCATGCGAACATCTCGCTTCTCTCATTTCTCTCATCTCTCACATTTCTACCTCTCTCACATACCAAAATGAACCACTACGACGACACTAGTTCTAGTTCATCGAAGTCAGGTAGTCCGACCTCGGAAGCCTTAGATGCAGCCGTTGAAGAGGCAACGACGGAATACTTAGACGAAATGCAGCGCGAGGAGGCGGCGGAGCAGATCCACAGGCCTATTCGACGTCGGACGGTTGTACGACGCGACAGCTCACCAACGTCTGATTGCAGACTATTTTGCCGAGCAACCACGGTGGGGACCGACCGTTTTCCGCTGCCGGTTTAGAATGCTGCGTTACCTTTTTCTCAGCATTGTCCGGACTTTGTCGTCACGTGATGAATACATGACGTATCAGGAAGATGGCGTCGGCAGACCCGGCTTTACACCGTTGCAAAAGTGCACGGCTACACTCCGTCAGTTGGCCTACGGCACCACGGCGGACATTTTCGACGAGTACTTCCACGTCGGGGAGACAACAGGCCGGGAGTGCCTGAAGAGATTTTGTAGGGGAGTTGTGGAGGCCTACGGCGACACATATTTGCGCATGCCAACTGCTGTTGATTGCCAGGGCCTGATGAAGATGCACGAGACGGCGCACGGCTTTCCTGGGATGCTAGGGAGCATCGACTGTATGCACTGGGAGTGGAAGAATTATACGACGGCGTGGAGAGGCCAATTCACTAGTGGATACAAGGGCAGCCACCCGATGATGATCCTCGAAGCCGTCGCTGACCATCGGCTCTAGATCTGGCATGCTTACTTCGGCGTGGCCGGGTCGAACAACGACATTAACGTCCTCAACTCATCCACCCTCTTCACCGAGCAATGCAATGGCAACGGCCCGACCATCGAGTTCACTTCCAACAGGCGCCAATACCACATGGGGTACTACTTGGCCGATGACATATACCCACGGTGGCCTGTTTTTGGGAAGACGATCAGCTGCCCAATTGGTGAGAAGAGGGTTTTATTTGCGCAAAAGCAGGAGGCGGCGCGAAAGGATGTCGAGCGGGCATTTGGTGTGCTCCAAGCACGGTGGACAATTGTGAAAGGGCAGACTCGTCTCTGGTTCAAGGAAGTCATCGCCGATGTCATGTATGCGTGCATAATCATGCACAACATGATAGTCGAGCATGAAGGTGGGACCATCACCGACTGGAACGATGATGAAGGTGCATCTAGATCGTCCAGCACGGCGACTGAGCCCCCCGCTAGAGGATTACCGACGGGCTTCAATGATGTTCTATCTAGACAGACTTCAATGCGCAACCAACAAGACCATGCTCAGCTCATGAACGACATGATTGAAGAAGTGTGGGCCCGTAACCGCCGTCGCTGAGTTTGCGTATTTTTTAATTCGTATTGTAATGTATTAATTTTTATAAATGAAATGAAGTTTTTTCTCAATTTTTGTAGTTATTTAAATATTCAAATAAAAGAAAATGCATAGGGCGCGCCTTAGGGCGCCACACTGCAGGTGGGAGAGTAGGAGGATAAAAATGATGACGTGGCGGTGCATAAGGCGCGCCTAAGGGCGCCCCATTGCTAATGCTCTTATGCCAAATTGTCAAACAAATCATTAATTTATTCAATTTCTAGTCAATCCTGCAAAAAATTATACTCCATGCTACTATGTGTCTGGATTATTGTCTGGATTCAATATCAGGTAAATCAGCAATAATAAGTGGTCACTGTTACAAATGGGCCGCTATCTGGGCCACCCATCGCAATCAAGGGCCGCCTTAGGCTCAGTCATCCCATAGACCTTCCGGCCTTCAGTCGGCACTAATCGAAATGACAATGTAGTAATGTACACAATGGACTTCGTTTGTATAAAATTAATTAAGAATAATTGCATATCTAGCGACAAAATTAGTACTCTGCCTGTCCATAAAAAATAGAGCATATTTATCATTTTTTATTGTCCATGAAAAATAGAGCATATTTAAAAAAGAAATTTTTTAACAACTTCTCTCTTATTTTTTTCACTTCTCTCTTATTAATAATATGTACCCCACATTCCACTAACACTATTTATCTCTTACTTTTTTTCCCTTCTCTCTTACTAATAATATGGACCTCATATTTCACTAACACTACTCCTCTCTTACTTTTTCCCCTTATTTCTTCCTTTACCAATTCCATATAAAACTCGTGCCATTCACAATGCGTCCTATTTTTCGTGAACGGAGGGAGTATTTTCTCATTAAACAAAAGAAAATAGTCTTTTCGTTGATTGGGCAAGTCACACACTTGTGGAAACTGAAAAGAAGATATGCAAATTTGAGTATAAAATTTCTATGTCACTTTTTTTTTATTGCTACTATCTCCGTCCTATAATAAGAGTCCATTTTTGTCATTTTAGTCTGTCCCACAATAAGTGTCCACTTTCACTTTTACTATAAATGGTAAGTAGACCTCACATTCCATTAACTCGTTCTACACACATTTCATTGTAAAATTAATATATAAAGTGGACTCCTTACTCAACTAACTTTTTCAACCCACTTTTCTTTATATTTCTTAAAATCCGTGACGAGTCAAATATAAACTTTTAATGTGGGACGAAAGTAATATATAATAATACAACAAAAAATAAAATTATTTTTTAATTAAATTCAATTAAATTTAAAAATTTAAAGACATTATGTATATATTCAATTTATGTACATTTATCTTTTAAAAAAACCATGCAAATTGATAACGCAAAAGTGTTACTCCCACACAAAACATAGCAACACACATCAAGAGCAAGAAGGAGAAACAAAGATGACTCAATTATCATTACATCTGAATCTGAAATTAGGACACATTTGCGATAGTTATTGTGTTCAAATTCCGGTAATTAAAAAAACAAACCACGAGGCGGAATCAAACCGAATGGTGGTGAATAAATTGTTTAATCCGTTGAATCAATTCCTGCGCCAGAGCAGCAGTGAAGGGATCCATGTCAACCGCAATCTTGTTAAGGTAGAAGCAATGGCCGACGCCTCTGCTCACCAACAGCTCCACCTCCTTCCCCGCCCTCTTCATCTCCTCGTAAAACTCCATCTGCGTGTCCCACATCAGATCCTGCTCCGCCAAGCAGTACAAGTACGGCGGCAGCTCCCCCATCTCCAGCGGCGGCGCCCCCTCCGGCAGCCCATCAATCATCTCCACCGTCAAAAAAGGCGTCTCCTAATTCTCCACCTCCGACCTGCTCCGCCCCGCCCGGCAGAACCCCGTGTGCACCGGGATCGCCCCGCCACCTGGTGGACAACATTCCCGCCGGAGCTGTCTCCGATGAGGAACACGCGCGGCGAGGGTGTCGTCGACGGCGGCGGGGAGGTGGTGCGCGGGGCGAGGCGGAGGTAGGGCGACACGACGATGGCGCGGGCTAGGCGGGTGTAGGCTGTTGGATATTTGACACACAAAATATAGGAGCACTCAACAAGGATGAAATATGGAGGATAAGTATTAATAAGCTTCTCACAAAAGGATTACAAAATACAAAAACAAAAGGATGTGCTTCAGCACTACAAACTCTCACTGTTTATCTATGAGCTACGGCTCTTTCTCTCAATTCACCACTTCCTTTTCTCTTTATTGATTACATTAAACTACTACTATCCCTATTTATAAAGATTCAAAACTAGCTAGCTACAATACACATCATCATAGCTTAATTAGGAAGAAAACAAATGTAATCCACTACCTACACCACCTAATTATCAATATGGTACGTGGCTTTCATGTAGCCATGAGGAAACAAAAATCATCCACGTATAATAACTAGGTGATGCACCTACTTCATCACTTTTTCTTAATCTTGAAGTAATTGAGTTTAATAAACTCAACATCCTCCCTTAAACTCAATTCTTCAAGGTTTTCATGCCAAGCATAAATTTCAATCTTCTAAAGATATCCTGTTTTAGTGGCTTCGTAAAAATGTCAGCAATTTGATCTTGTGACTTGCAGTACACTAGCTCCACATCATTTTGGTTCACGTGTTCCCGAATAAAATGATAACGAGTATCAATATGTTTACTTCTTCCGTGGAACACTGGATTTTTTGCAAGTGCTATTGCAGACTTATTATCAACACGTATCTCTGTCGGGCCTTGTTGCGCGAATCCCAGAAAAGTTAATAAATTTCTCAACCAAATGCAATGGCACACCGTTGAACTTGCTGCAACATACTCAGCTTCACAAGTTGAGAGTGTCACTATAGCTTGCTTCTTTGACGACCAAGTAAAGACAGCATCTCCAATATAAAAACAGTAGCCGGTAGTGCTCTTTCTTTCATCCAAGTCTCTTCCCCAATCGCTATCCGAATAACCAATGAGCTTAACTTCTTGATTAAAGGGATAAAATATACCTTCATTCAGTGTACCTTTAATATAGCGCAAAATCCTCTTAGCTGCATTCAAATGAGATTGTGACGACGTTTCCATGTATCTGCTGATTAATCCAACTCCATAGAGAATATCGGGCCTAGTGCACGTTAGATATCGTAAACTTCCAACGAGGCTTTTGAAGTAAGTTGGATCCACCTCAGCTTCACCATCATGCTTCCTTAATTCTTGACTGATCGCCACGGGAGTGTTAACAGGATTGCAGGACTCCATTTTGAATTTCTCCAAGATTTGTTTTGCAAAAGAGCTTTGAGAGATAAATATCCCATCTTCATTTTGTACTACCTCAATTCCCAGAAAATGTGCCATCAAACCAATGTCCGTCATCTCGAACTCCTTGATCATGCTCTTCTTGAAGGTATGAAACATTGTTTCACAATTTCCAGTAAAAATAAGATCATCGACATATAGGCAAACGAATAACATGTTACCTTTAGCATCTTTCTTCAAGTATAGAGCATGTTCATAGGGACACTTCACGAAACCATTCTTCAGAAAATACTCATTAATTCTGGAATTCCATGCACGAGGTGCTTGCTTGAGCCCGTACAAAGCTTTCTTCAATCTGTAAACTTTATTCTCAGCTCCTCGTTTCACATAACCTTCAGGTTGCTCCACATAAATTTCTTCTTCAAGAAAACCATTTAGAAAAGCCGACTTCACATCGAGCTGATAAATCTTCCAATTGTGTTGGGCTGCCAGCGAGATAAATAATCTGATCGTCTCAAGACGAGCAACAGGAGCGAAGACTTCACTATAATCAATTCCGGCCTTCTGCTTGTATCCTTTCGCCACTAACCTCGCTTTGTACCTTTGCACTTCACCATTGGCATTTTTCTTTGTTTTGAACACCCATTTCACACCAATTGCTTTTCGGCCTTCTGGCAGTGTTGTCAATGACCAAGTATCATTTTTCTCAATCGCATTGATTTCTTCATCCATTGCAATCCTCCATTTCATTTCTTGTGCAGCATCTGTATAAGCAATAGGATCAGCATCCATATAAAAACAAATAAGATTCACATTTTCCTCCACAGCTTCATCAACTTCTTCGGTAGCTTCATATATATCGTTCAGATTGCGCATCCTTCTTGGCCTTCCGACTGGACCTTGAGATGATGTTGGTGAATCAGGTTCTTCAACTTCACGTGCATCTTCTTGCTGATCATGTACAATTTCTGACGAGCTTGCAACTTTTTTATCCTCCCAGCTCCATGTTTGAGCTTCTTCAAACACCACATCGCGGCTTATGATCACCTTCTTTGTGAGTGGGTTATACAATTTGTAACCCATTACTCGATCTCCATATCCCACGAAGATACACTTTTCGCCTTTATCATCAAGCTTGATTCTTCGAGCTTCGGGGATTTTGGCAGAGGCAATGCAGCCAAAAACTCTCAGGTGCGCAACACTGGGCTTGAACGAGCTCCATGCTTCTTCGGGCGTCATGTTGCGAACACTTTTGGTGGGACATCGGTTCAGGAGATATACTGCTGTTGCGACAGCTTCAGCCCAGAATTCTCGAGGTAAGTCCTTCCCTTTGATCATACTCCTCGCCATATCAAGAATTGTTCGGTTCTTCCTTTCAGCAACGCCATTCAATTGAGGAGTATATGCAGGTGTAAGTTGGTGAACGATTCCATGATCCTTGCAAAACTTTTCGAACAGATCGGATGTGAACTCGCCTCCTTGGTCGGATCTAAGAACTTTAATATAGTTCCCACTCTGCCTTTCAACAAGAATTTTGAATTCTTTGAAAATATCAAACACCTCAGATTTCCTTTTCAAGAAATACACCCAAGTCTTTCTGGAATAATCATCAATGAAAGTTAGAAAGTATTGATTACCTCCAGTAGAAATAGGCTTCAGAGGACCACAAACATCTGTATGAATGATCTCCAATGGGCGTGATGCTCTCCATCTCATTTCTTTTGAGAAACTTGGCCTGTGATGTTTTCCCAGTACGCATCCTTCACAAACTTCTTCAGGATGATCAATATGCGGCAAGCCTTTCACCATATTCTTTGAAGACAAAAGCTTCAAACCACCAAAATTCAGATGTCCAAGACGCAAATGCCATAACCACGATTCATCTTTAACAATAGTATTCATGCACTTCAACATATCATGTTTCATGTTCAATGCAAATAATCTATTTTTGGACATCTTCACACAGGCAACCAAACTACCTCGAGCATCATTGATAGACAGATAAGAATTCTTGATATTAACATCAAATCCTTTCTCCAGCAATTGACCAAGACTCAAAATATTGCTCTTCATGGCAGGCACATAATAGACGTCATATATAAAACCATGATTTCCATTCTTCAACTTAATCAAGATATTACCTTTTCCTTGCACCGCTACTTTGGAGGAATCTCCAAAAGTAACTTCCCCATAAGATATCTCATTTAGCTCCACGAAGAGTTTCTTGTTCCCACACATGTGGTTACTAGCTCCAGTATCCAAGTACCACGTGCTGCACTGATCACCCTCAAGTCCTTTATGAGAAAAAAAAGAGGTTGAAATTACCTGCTCATTATTGTCTCCTCCATCGGCATAATGGACTTGTTGGTTGGACCTGGTATTTCCGGCTGTTGGACATTCATAGCTGTAATGCCCGAATTCGTGACAAGTATAGCACTCGACATTTGCTTTATCAAACCCTGGTTGATTATAGGTTTGATAATAACCGCCTCTGTATTGTCCCCTTCCTCGTCCTCGTTGTCTATAAGAATTTCGACCTCTGCCTCGATAGGTGGAATTTTGACGTCCTCCATCGTTTTGATAATTCTGGCCTCGTCCTCCTTGATTTTGGTAATTCTGGCTGCGTCTTCCTCGGCCACGATAGCCTCGACCTCGACCTCGACCTCGGTTGTATCCACCGAGTGATGTCCCAGGCTCAAACTTCTTGTCTTCTTGTATCGACATCTTTGCTTGTAGCATATGCTCAAGTGACGGAGTTGTCTTTTTCTTCATGCGTTGCTCATGGACTTCCAAACTGCTCTGCAGCTGGTCGATAGACATAATGCTGAGATCTTTTGATTCTTCGATAGCCGCAACGACGTGCTCAAATTTCGACGTCAAGGAACGAAGAATTTTCTCAATGACACGAACATCTTCAATTATCTCTCCTTGCCGTTTCATTTGATTCACAATAACTAATGTTCTTGCGAAATAGTCTGAAATGCTCTCCGTTTCAGACATGGTCAAACTTTCGAACTCGCCACGTAGGATCTGCAGTCGAACTCGTATCGCCTTATCAATACCAGTGAAAGAATTCTTCAAAATCTCCCAGGCTTGTTTAGACGTGGTGGCTGCACTTACTTTCTCGAACGTGGTTTCATCAATACCTTGATAGATATTGAACAATGCCTTCTTGTCTCGTTTCCTTGCATCTTTGAGGGCGTTCTTCTGGTTGTTTGTCAAGGCATCTTCGGCTTCTTGGGAGACAGGTTCGGTGTAGCCGTCTTGAACAATATCCCACAACTCTTGTGATTGCAACAAGACTCGCATCTGAATACTCCAATTCCCATAATTGTGTTTTTCTAATTTGGGAATCTGGGGTTGAACCATATTCAACGTTGCCGCCATAGGTAGGATCGAGTGGCTCTAGATACCAGATTTGTTGGATATTTGACACACAAAATATAGGAGCACTCAACAAGGATGAAATATGGAGGATAAGTATTAATAAGCTTCTCACAAAAGGATTACAAAATACAAAAACAAAAGGATGTGCTTCAGCACTACAAACTCTCACTGTTTATCTATGAGCTACGGCTCTTTCTCTCAATTCACCACTTCCTTTTCTCTTTATTGATTACATTAAACTACTACTATCCCTATTTATAAAGATTCAAAACTAGCTAGCTACAATACACATCATCATAGCTTAATTAGGAAGAAAACAAATGTAATCCACTACCTACACCACCTAATTATCAATATGGTACGTGGCTTTCATGTAGCCATGAGGAAACAAAAATCATCCACGTATAATAACTAGGTGATGCACCTACTTCATCACTTTTTCTTAATCTTGAAGTAATTGAGTTTAATAAACTCAACATAGGCGGCGTAGTAGACGTGCCAATTGGCGGAGGTGATGCATCCGCCGTGGAAGTGGAGGAGCACGGGGAGCTCCTCCGGGTCGGTTTCGTGCCTCTCGGGTAGGTATATGCGGAGCTTGAGGCCGTCGGGGGAGGTGACGTCGGCGGTGGCGACGCGATCTACGAAGTGATCGTGCGGCGGCACGGCGTCGTTGAGGAACTTGACCTCGGGCTGCCCGTACCATTTTTTATTTAATTTGAGCTTATTTATAAATTAATCCTTATTTTATAATGTATTTTCCTATATTTTAATATACTGGTATTTAATTATTTTGGCTACTGTAAACCAGAACCGTGAACTGAATAGTTTTTATGGTTCACTCTCCAGTCCGGTTTCTAAACATTGACTTACACCTTAAATTTTATTAAATCATTACGAATAGATTTTTTTTGTTATTCAGTCAAATGTAGGCAGTTGGCGCATGTGTAATATTCCATTTACATTTCAAATATCCTTTGCTTAAAAAACAAAATTCATCTCTCTTTTTAGATGGCATGCACGTCTTTACGAACTTGAGAAACACTTCCCGGATTTTTAGATGGATTAAATCAGGAAAAAAAATCCACAACATTTTAATTATAATTCATCTAAGAATTTACCAGCTGACTAATTATGCATCGATCGCCTACGTAAATCTTTGCAAATGAATACTAAATGAAAATTTTTTATCTGAGTATCCTGAAATTTTATTGTTAATCAAGAATTTACAATTCAAAATTTTCCATCCGAATAGCTTAGAATCAAATAAGCATGATAATCGGAATAGGTTGGCCGAAATCAAGTAGGTTGACCCGAATAACATCCATTTCTATTAAAATCATGTGAGCTAGCATACAATAATTTATGTGACAACAAATTAAGTTATGTTAATTACAATATAGTCACTACTACATTAATTTACAACATGTAAATATCCTACTCAAATAGACTTAATATTCTGGTGTTGCACCACCAAAATGGAGAGAGGAAGGGTAAGATCCGGTGCGGCGAGCATATCCCCGACGGGACCAAGCTCCGGCAAGTCATTCCACTCACTGAGCCCCATCAACTGCGGCGTATCCTCCTTATGCCTCCGGCCCACCATGATCAAATCAAACGCCTCCTCCATGGCATGTATGAGCAGCGCCGTCTCCGCCCCGTCCTTCACCCTCTCCTCCTTGTACATTATATCATCCTGCGTCTGCATCCTCGTATCCTTCAATATCTCCGCATCCAGCACCGCATCCCACTGGCTGTCCCCCGCGTATATGTCCCACGGCACCATCCTCACCACCGTCAGGCTCACTTCCGGCGACCGCGCCATACGCCTCGCGTACGCCAGCGCCTCCCTGTCGTCCGCCCCACCGAAGAACGCCACCCCCACTGCGTATCCCCCCGGCGCCGTGGCCCTCCGCCTCACCTTGTGGCGGTCGATCAGGATCGCCACCGAGCACGGCGCCAGCTCCAAGACCTCGCAGTTGATTGACCTCAAGCTGCCTGAGTCATGTATCACCTATTTCCAAATGAAACAAAAATAAATATAACAATAGTATTTCATATTAATGTAAAGAGTAGTTCAGATCTTGACCTTCCCTTGCTGGTTCCACTTCCGGTGGAACGGGAGGATGATCATGGAGGCGAGCTTGTTGAAGGCCACCGTGCAGATGTCGTGGTGCATGAACTTGGTGAGGGACATGGCGGTGAACTGCTGGACGGTGACGGCGCCGGCGTACTGCTGCTCGAAGGAGGTGAGGATGTCGATCAGTTTCTGGGTGCGACCTTCGCCGGTGGACTTCTGGCGGAGCTGGTGGTCGATCAGCTGGGGGTGGGCCCGCCCCGCGAGCTCCACAAGATGAAGGGCGTACACCGCCATGGGGCTTTCCCTGCTGGGGTACGAAGCATCTAGAACTTTCTGCACGGCCAAGGCGTCGTCCACGCGGTGGGTGCACACCAGCATGCGGAGCTCTGAGTTGATGGAGGTGTGTTGGATGTCTCTCTTCTGGTAGCCGGTGTACATTCTTGAGTAGTCGTATAATGATTTCACGATTAAGCTTGATGCCGCCACTTGTATTAGTACTGATGTGGTAAGCATCGAGAATGTCTCTCGATCATACGTCTATACTTCACCACAACCAAAAAATATATAGTCAATGAGAAATTATTTGAAGTTTTATGACTTGCCCATAACAATAACATACATGGACATTGCTATTATTGTTCCTACTTAATGAGAGATAAAACAGCACCTGATTAACATAATTGTAGTAGTAAAAAGCCATCTGCACAACCCCCTGAGTACTCATGATGAAGGAAAGCGCCACCGCATCTTTCGCCGGCACTTTACAAACCACCGCCGGCACGAACACAGACAACAGCTTCATCCCCAAACACAATCCCACTATCACCCAAACCATCCCAACAAACTCCAGATCAAAAAGCTCAACCAAATTCACATTCATCCCGCAAAAAGTAACCAACAACGGCGCCAACAATCCCGACACTAGGGTTTCCAGCCTGTTCACCAGGGTCGCCCCTAGGGGCGGCCCATCAGGCACAGCCAACCCTAGCAAAAACGGGCCGTACTGATAGTTCAACCCAACGTTATCAGTAAGCAAGACCACCACAAACACCAAGAAAGCCATGATCACCACATGAAAGCGAGTAACTGGCTTCCCCTCAGGCGTGTTCTGGATGATCCAGAGGCTCAGCGGGCGGCCAACGCACAAGATGAAGAGGATCAAGCACATTGTCATGAAGGTGGAGTGGATCATGATGACATCCGCAAAGCTCATGATCCCGACCCGGCCATAGGTGATGAGAGTGGAGGAGAGGTTGCTTACCATGTCACTGATTAGGGCGGAGGCCAGGGCGAGCCGGCCTAGCTCGGTGTTCATGATCTTGAGGTCGACGAGCATGGAAGCGATGACGGGGAAGGGGAAGAGGTTTTGGATGGAGATGATGGCTTTGTAGGCAGGGACTCGGTACTTGTGGATTTCGGTTTGTTGGAGGACGGTCATGATTAGGGATCCGCCGAGGGGGAGGGTGACGGCGAGGACTCCGATGGTCCACGCCTTGATGCCGGTCCGGAGCACGGTTAGGGGATCCATCTTGACGCCGCTGAGGAAGATGAAGAAGATGTAGCCGATTTTGGAGAGTAAGTCTAAGTAGACATCTCCTTCTTGGGGGAATAATGCTTCGTCTACATATGCATATCGTCCTAGAATGGTTGGCCCAAGTATGATTCCAGCCTGATCACATCAATCAATCATTAGGTTAAACTATTAATCAATTTAGTCATATATATCACGCATAATGGTTTGTGGACGTGGAAACAAACAAATAAATGGTGTGCTTTTTCAATCACAAGTTGTGAAGTTTTAGTAATTTATTTCAATTGTGTGTTCCGTGTAGAAAACAATGTGTTTCCATGATATTCAAAACGACACCGTTAACAAAGAAAAGAAAAGAAAAGAGAGGAGAGGGATGAGAGAGAGACGAGGATCTCGGAGATGAGGCGGGGCAAATGGAAGCGACGGAGCAAAAGGTGAAGAGACTGGGTGACGAGAAAAATGATGGCGAGCTGAAGCTGTAGGCGGGGCAGAGCAAAGCCAAGGAAGGGTCTGTTTCCGGCGGAGCCCCAGAGGCCGGCAGAATGCACAGCCGCATCGACATAGCAGAAGTCACTGGTGATGTTTCCGGGCCGCTCTACTCCGCCATGCCCGGTTGTACCATCCATCGATCATATGCATATATACGTATACGTATATGTATATGTATTCAGTTTCCACCCCCTACCTACTTAGATGGAGTACCTCTTTTCTTAATGTTTGTTGGAGGAGGACATAAAATAAATTCAAGCTCTAGAATTTTCTTGTTTTTTTCTTTCATGCAAATCATATTTTGATTGGTTTTTGTTCTTAACGGATGGACCCACGACAAATGTTCGCAGCCATTTGACTTTTTTTCATTACATTCCTCAAATAAACAATATAGGAGTACATAGTACTACTAATATTGTGTGAATCAATGCATAGGAAATACTACTATCAACATCTGGCAATAAAAGTTCTATTTACTAATTTTGATAGGTTAGTAAATACTAACTCCACAATTAAGCTTTACATTTTATTAAATCATTCTATTCATATTTTATGGAGTAATAAAATTAATAGACTATAAAAAAAATCTCATATTTAACTAAATCTTTTAGGGTCATGACATTTCTTAAGCATGCAAACGAAAATGAAGATTAGCTGTGTGTTGACTAAATGGAAATTGCCAATTGGAATTGTGAAATTGTCAAGATGAAGGATGAAGTCATGAATATTATTAGTATGTATGTATAACCTGTGTTTTTTTGGGGAAATGGGTATTCCGTAATGCACCTAGTTAGATATCTCAAGTATGCATGCATATGTAATTCAACTAAATACTCCCTTGTATATGTTTCTGGTTTACTTCTATTATAAATAATATAATATTTACATGCCATTCATATTTTATTTTAAATTAATATATATATATATATATATATATATATACAAGTGTGATTCATATATACTCTTTCTGTTCTATAGTAGTAGAGCCATTTTGCCATTTTGATACGTTCCAAAGTAGTGGGGTCCTTTTCATTTTTAGTAAAAGTCACATTTCTTTTCTCTTACTTTACTCGCTTTTACTTTATTCTTTCTTTATCTCTCTATCTTTTTCATTTTTTACTATGTTCCTCCTTTACTTAATCCAGTTAACAAAATTTTTATTAAATTGCATTTTGAAAAGAAACGCCTCTATCACTGCAAAACGAAGAGAGTACTATTTTTCATCTACTTTTCTTAAAAAATATTTTGAAAACGAAGGGATAATAAGTACTATTTTTCATCTACTTTTCTTAAAAAAATTTTGAAAACGAAGGGAGTACTATTTTTCACCTACTTTTCTTAAAAATTTTTGAAAACGAAGGGAGTATTATTTTTCACCTACTTTTCTTAAAAAAATTTAATACTCAAGCTACAAATAAGACACCCTCATTACAAACTAAAAAAAATTTAATACTCAAGCTACAAATCAGACACCCTCATTACAAAATAAGTAGCTCGTGGATACAGCTAGATATATACAGTTCTAAGAAGAGTTTAATGTATGCCAAAAATAGTAATGTGGACCCAAAAGATTTAATGTCGATGTCACAATGACAGATACAGAATATATTCAATTTATTGATTTAGGAAATCAACAATGACAACTTATTCATATGTGGGCAGAATTTTATACCGCAGATGTCGACGTCGTATAATTGGACGAAGTGTATGCTGTTGCTCTCTGCTGACAGCAACGAAATAGTATATCAGATAAACTTTGAAAAATATGATTTAGACTTTGTGAATAATCCTATATAAATACTGTTACTTCTGTGCTTGGTGTTTTTTTTCGACACAAAATTTGAAAAAATTATGTTTAGTTAGTTAAATGTAGAAAAAAAAGCCCAACTTACTTTACTTGGGATGTTTCCAAAATAAATACTACTCCTTCAAATTATTGAACATTCCCATAAAATCCATAATTATTTATTACGACCAAAATCATGTACTCCTACGTTTATTAGTAACGGTTTTCAAGATTGAATCGGGTCGGGTGGGGTCGAGTCTACTTCAAAAAGAAATGGACAATAATTTTCTTATTTTATATCTATTGTGTTGGGCACTATTATTTTAGAACAATGAATTTTCGGTTTTGTTAATTTTATCACAACCCTTAAAATAAATCGATATCCAATATTTCATTTGAGGAACTTAAAAGTTGTTAATTATATCATTCTCTTGATTATATCAACGCCTACAATTTATTTTTTTAAAGCAATTGCTGTAATTGATTTTTTAGCGATATATTGAATTGATAAGTTTAAAAGATGAAGTATACGATCGATTAAAACATTAAAAAAGTCTCTTATTTATTTCATTTTGGTATGCATATCAAAATTAACATTATTTCTATTCACGTTTATTTTTTCAATTTTAGAAGGATTAAAAATTTTATAATTTATTTAAGAAAAATATATGTAGAATTCATTTTTGTCCTCACTATGTTGAGTAGTCCCATATAACATGATTAGGCTTTCGGCGGTGCTTCAAGTAATCAAGTTGCGTTAAACTTTTTTTCAACCTTTTGCAGTCGATGTTCTGAATTTATTAAATCATAATCATAATCATAATCATAATCATTGATGGAGTACGTACTAAACAAGCCCAACAGCAGTAAAGCCCATCAGCCTAAAGCCCAAGAAAGAGTATCAGTTCGGCATGACTAAAGAGTATCAGAGTTCAGTTCGGCACGACCAAAGAGTTCGGCCCCAGCCTACAGCTCGGTAAAAGCCAACCAATCAAACTCTGCTCTCAGGTCGGCATCAAGCTCTACTCTCAGATCGGCAAAAGCTGCTCGGCAATAATTCAGCAGTTCGGTCTCAGTATTCGACCGAACTAGGAGATAGTGGACTCATGCAGGATTTCCACCTCCACTACACCCACGATCTATTTAGTGGTGTCAAGCAGTCATTAACTCATGCAGGATAGTGGACCCATGCAAGATCGCCACGATCTCCACGACATCCACTACCTAGTAAATGGTGCTGCATGCCACGATCTTGGTTCAGTGTATAAATAGAACCTAGATCAGATAGATAGGGTTAGACTCTCTCGCTTTCTAGAGATCAAATACAAAATAGCAAGTCTGTATTGTAAGCTGTAAGAAAACAGATCAAGCAATACAACTCTGCCCTCATTTCTTCCCGTGGACGTAGATTTACCTCAGTAAATCGAACCACGTAAAATCTCTGTGTCGTGATCTGCATCTTCCTGCATTCATCACCATCAAAAATTCGCGGATTCATCACTGGCGCCGTCTGTGGGAAACCAGAGAACCAAATCTGTGATAAAGCGAATTTTTGATCCTTTTTCCACCACTAAAAAAAAAAAATGCATACCAGATCACATAACACCCGTGCCTCCGTCCGTGATAACCATGAGGAAGCTAATCCAGCAGCCCATAGGCCTGGAAAGCAGCCTCGTGAGAAATCTGTCTCCAGTTCTCACGAAGAAGGAACAAGCCCCTCCAGGAGAGATCGCACCGAGTCTTCCCAGCAGCCCGATTTAAATGAAGCTGTCAAGCTGTTCTTGGCCGAGAAGCAGGAGGAGTTCTTAACCTTCCTGCAGAGGAGCCAACAGCCGGAGAAGACAACGGCGGATTCTCCCTCCTCATCCAGACATGAAAGTCACTACCGCAGTAGTGACGTGTCTTCCAGGAGAAAGAATCCTCAACCCCGACATGTTCCTGTTCCTCCTCGGTACCGGAACCACAGGAGAACTCCATCTCCTCCGTACCGAAGAAATATCGGGTTCGCCATGTACGGAGCATTAAAGACTCCGTTCTCGGACGATATCACCCGAACTCCTTTGCCGCGGAACTACCGGACACCGTCAATGACTTATGACGGGCTAGTGGATCCTCATGACTTCTTGGGATGCTATCAATATAATATGGCGAACCAGGGTCTCAATGAGGTCCATATGTGCAAGCTGTTCCCCGAGCTGCTCATCGGGAACGCCAGAAGGTGGTTCGACAGCCTTCCTCAAGGCAGCATTAGATCCTACCGAGATCTAATGGATGCTTTCCATAGGAGGTTCTTTCAGAAAGCGGAAGCCCGAATTACTTCGGCTCAGCTGCTTTC
Source organism: Salvia splendens (assembly GCF_004379255.2). Lineage (NCBI taxonomy): Eukaryota > Viridiplantae > Streptophyta > Magnoliopsida > Lamiales > Lamiaceae > Salvia > Salvia splendens. The sequence goes on along the minus strand of NC_056033.1, from coordinate 6,184,982 downwards.
TATACGTCAAGGTCGCGACGAAAAGATCAGCGACTTCCTGACGAGATTCCATAAGGAATGCCTACAAGTAGATAATCTCAATGATCTACTTGTCATTTCGGCATTCCAAAATGGAATCCTGCCCGGAGCTCTCTACAGAAAGCTCGTGGAGTGCGGTCCGCAAACAGCTCAAGAAATGTGGGACATTGCGGACCAGTTTTCCCGTGCGGATGAGGCAGACCGTCGAAAACGGTCTTTAGACAGCTCATCCCGAGAAGAGAAAAAGAAGCCCGATCAAAGCGGCCAGGTGCTTCCTCGCCGAACTCCTTTTGAAAGAATTCAAAGGGCACCGGTACAAGGCAGATTGGGGCCACGTCTCAATCCTGAGAAGCCGCCCGCTCAGTTCGTACCATTAAACAAGTCAAGAACGGAAATTTTCGAACTACATTCCGATATGTTCGAAAAACCAAAGCGGATGACGAAATCAGCCGCGCGGCGACCTCAGGATCAATATTGCTCCTTCCATCAAGCCCACGGTCACGATACCGAGGAGTGCCGAAATTTGGCTGCAGGTATTGATGTTCTTGTGAAAACAGGAACGTTAAAAAAATACCAAAGCAAGCAGCCGAAAAAGAACAAAAGGCAGAGAGGTGCGAACTGCAATCCTCAGGATCCGAAAAGGCATGAGGATCCCGAAGACGACGACGAGCCGCAATATGATGGAGTAATCCAGACTATTGATGCTCTCCCTGCCGGGAAGACTAAGTCGTCCCTAAAAGCAGAACGCAGAGGTTCCAATCAAGAGGAGCCAACACATAAAAGGCTGAAGAAAGACGAAGTGATTACATTTTCAGATGCCGATCCCGTCCCAGCCATCTCTCCTCACCAAGACGCTATTGTCATTCAAGCCGGAGTGGCAAACAAACTGATCCACAGAGTATTTGTGGATACAGGAGCGTCAGTCAGCATTCTTTTTAAAGAATGTTTCGATAAAATGGAAGTGGATCCAGCCCGGCTCAGTCCGGCTCCACTTCCTCTGAAAAGTTTCGCCCAGGAGGACACCCGCCCTGAAGGTATTATCAGCCTTCCGATCACGGTGGGAAAAGCGCCTACAAGCTCCAATACGATGATCGAGTTCTTTGTGGTGAAAGCTCGGTCCCCGTACAACATCATCCTGGGGAGAGACTGGCTCAACACAGTTCGGGCCGTTTGCTCTACTTATCACCTCACCATCAAGATCCCCACTAAAGGTGGGATAGCGGTCATCCGAGGTGATCAAAAGAGAGCAAAAGAATGTCTGCAGATTGCGCTTAAAAGTGCCGAGCAATCAGTTCGGCACCATCAAGCATAGCAATCACAGCAACCGGAGTCAGAGGCAAGCGAGATGACCGAAGTCACTTCAGAGCCGAACTCAATGACCGTTCAGTTATACGAAGATGATCCATCCAGAACGGTCAAGATCGGCTTCACAGGAACGCCTCTACTCCGGGAAAAGACCATTCAGCTCCTCAAGGAGTACAAAGATGTCTTTGCATGGTCTTCGTTGGACATGACCGGAGTGCCCCCCGAGGTAATCACTCATCGGTTAAATATTGATCCTTCAATCCGGCCGGTAAAACAGAAGCAAAGACTCTTTGCGGCAGAAAGAAGCCAAGTCATCCATGACGAAGTCCGCCAATTACTAAAAGCGGATGTACTATTCGAGGTGAAATATCCTTCTTGGGTGGCCAATCCTGTGATGATCAAGAAAAAAGGAGGAGGATGGCGGATGTGCATAGATTTTACCGATCTAAACAAGCACTGTCCTAAAGATTGCTATCCCCTTCCGAATATAGATAAAAAAGTAGAAGCTTTGATCGGCTTCGAAATTTTCTGTTTTCTTGATTTATACAAAGGATATCACCAAGTGTTGATGGATGAGAGTGACGCTCCGAAAACAGCTTTCATTACCGATTTCGGCATTTTCGCTTATAAAAAGATGCCATTCGGTTTAAAGAATGCCGGAGCCACTTATCAAAGGATGGTAGACAAGCTTTTTCGGCACCTAATCGGAAAACAGGTTGAAGTGTATGTCGACGACATAGTTGTCAAAAGCAAAAGCACTTCGGAGTACGAAGACAACCTCAAATCCACTCTCGACGTGCTCCGAAAAGCCAACCTCAAACTCAACCCCCAAAAATGTACCTTTTTGGTAGATTCGGGAAAATTTCTGGGTTGTTGGGTTTCAAAGGACGGACTCAAGGCAAATCCCTCAAAAGTTCAGGTTATTCAGAACATGGCGATGCCGAAGTCCATACACGATGTGCAAAGACTAACTGGATGTCTAGCCGCATTGAATAGATTCCTTTCCCAAGCAGCCGAAAAGCAACTGCCGTTCTTCAAAGTGTTAAAAAAGGCACCAAAGTTTGAGTGGGGAGCCGAGCAGAAAAAGGCTTTTGACGAGCTCAAAAGTTATTTAGCCGAGCTTCCAATTCTCTCTGCTCCAACAGATGCCGAAGTGATTTTCTTATACTTAGCGGCATCCGATCAAACCATTAGCGCGGTGCTTGTACGAGAAGAAGGCCTAAAGCAGTTTCCCATCTACTTTACAAGCCGAGCATTAAGAGGTCCAGAAACAAGGTATCAACCTCTGGAAAAAATTGCTCTGGCGTTAGTAAATGCAGCAAGGAGACTGCGGCCATACTTCTATGCTCACAAGGTATGCGTCTTAACCGATCTGCCTCTTCGGCAAATTTTGACCAAGCCAGAAGCATCAGGCAGAATCGCCAAATGGGCCATAGAGCTGGGAGAACACTCAATCGAGTACCTACCTCGGAAAGCCATCAAGGGACAAGCCTTGGCAGATTTTCTTGCAGAGGCCAAGTTCGATCAAGCAATCCCTGTCATTGCCGAACAGAAAAATTCTGCCAATGCCGAACTAGCACAGCCCTTGGAATCCGAAGAGGAGCCGCCGGACTGCTGGAGCGGATTCGTAGATGGAGCTTCGAATAAAACGGGAAGTGGAGCTGGTATTCTGCTTATCGCTCCCGATGGACACGAGGTAACCTATTCACTTCGGTTCTCATTCCCAACCACTAATAACGAAGCCGAATACGAAGCCCTCCTTGCCGGACTCCAGCTAGCGCAAAGTCTATGTATCAAGTCTCTCAAAATCCATTGTGATTCACAAGTCATAGTGAATCACATGTTGGGTACAAGTGAAGCCCGTGATGAGAGGATGAGAAAATATTTAGACAAAGCGCAAAGCATTAGCCGAAGTTTCTCTTATTTTCGGATAATCCGCATTCCCAGAGCAGAAAACAGCCGAGCAGATACTTTAAGTAAGTTAGCCGCATGTCCAAGCTCAAAGATGGAGGAATTGATGCATCGAAGCATTGATGAAGCTGAGGTACATTCAGTAACCAGCTCGCCGAACTGGATGACGCCGATCTTGCAGTATCTGGATCAAGGACAATTGCCCGAGGATAAGAGAGAAGCTCGGAAGATCACATGCCGAGCACTTCGGTACGAACTTCACGAAGGAGTCCTCTTTAGAAAGTCTTACCTCCAGCCGTTATTGCGGTGCGTAGGACCAGAAGAGACGGACTACATCCTCAGAGAAGTTCATGAAGGATCGTGCGGTAGCCACATCGGAGCCAGAGCTTTAGCTAAAAAAGTTCTGAGATGGGGATATTATTGGCCAACCATGGTACAAGAGGCAGTGCAGCTCGTCAAGAAGTGTACGAAGTGCCAAATTCATGCAAATGTCCCAAGGATGCCGCAGACCGATCTATACACTATGCAAAGCCCTTGGCCTTTCATGCAATGGGGCATAGACATAGTGGGACCACTTCCTCAAGCTCCTCGGCAAATAAAATTCCTTATCGTTGCCGTGGACTACTTCACGAAGTGGATGGAGGCTGAGCCATTAGCTACGATAACGAGCTCAAAGGCATTGGACTTCGTCTGGAAGAACATAGTGTGCCGATTTGGCATACCCCGCATCCTCGTCTCGGATAATGGGACTCAGTTCACCGACAAGACGTTCAAGAATTGGTGCCAAGAGCTGAACATTCAACAGCGGTTCACTTCGGTCTCCCATCCCCAAGCAAACGGACAAACGGAAGTAACGAACCGGATTCTGGTGAAAGGGTTAAAAGCTCGGTTAGAACAAGCCAAAGGACAATGGGTAGAAAATCTCCCTCAAGTCCTATGGTCCTACCGAACTACACCCACAACCTCCAACGGTGAAACTCCGTACAGTCTTGTGTACGGCACTGAAGCCGTGATTCCGGTGGAGATCGGCATACCCAGTCCCCGAACTCTAAACTTCTCAGCAGAAATGAATGACGACGGACTGAGAGCCGAGCTAGATCTTGCCGAAGAAAGAAGAGAATTGGCATGCATAAAAGCAGCCAAGTACAAGGAGCAAGTAGCCCGGTATTACAACCAAAGGGTGAAGAAGCTGCAATTTCAAGTGGGAGATCTCGTTTTGAGAAACAACGAAGTAAGCCGAACAGAAAAGCTGGGCAAGCTCGAACCCACATGGGAAGGTCCGTATCGGGTGTCAGAAGTCCTCGGCAAAGGGTCTTACAAACTGGCTCACATGTCAGGAGAACAGGTACCCCGAACATGGCACGTTTCCAACCTCAAAAAAGTTCCATTTGTAAGAGACAGTCCGGTCAGTCAGTCTTGAGTCCTGTTCGGTCAATGTGCTTTATTTGGTTTGCTTGGTCTTTATTTGTCTCTGTGCGTTTTGTCTGTGTGTTTTGTCTGTCTCTGTGCGTGTCGTCTCTTACAAATGTTACTGAGGCATCTTGTTCTTCGAAGGCTGATCCCCTTCTTAGAACATATACAAGCCAACGATTGTGAGTCAAAGCTTCTGAAGAGGATACAAGACCACAATTCAGCTTAAACAAGCAGTTCGTCTGAAACGAGCTGCAATAAGCCAACGATTGTGAGTCAAAGCTTCTAAAGAGGATACAAGACCACAATTCAGCTTAAACAAGCAGTTCGTCTGAAACGAGCTGCAATAAGCCAACGATTGTGAGTCAAAGCTTCTAAAGAGGATACAAGACCACAATTCAGCTTAAACAAGCAGTTCGTCTGAAACGAGCTGCAATAAGCCAACGATTGTGAAGTCCAAGCTTCTAAAGAGGATACAAGACCGCAATTCAGCTTAAGAATCAAGCACTTCGTCTGAAACGAACTGCAACGAAAGTCCGATTCTCGCGATAAAACTTGCCTGAATTAGGACAAGGGAAAGTCCGATCCACGCGATAAAACTCGCCGAATTAGGACAAGGGAAAGTCCGATCCCCAAATTAGGACAACGGAAAGTCCGATCCGAGCGATAAAACTCGCCAAATTAGGACACAAGACGAGTCCGGTCAAAGATGTTTATTTCATCAGACCAAAGACGAGTCCGGTCAAAGATGTTTATTTCATCAGCCCAAAGACGAGTCCGGTCAAAGATGTTTATTTCATCAGCCCAAAGACGAGTCCGGTCAAAGATGTTTATTTCATCAGACCAAAGACGAGTCCGGTCAAAGAAGAGTTCACTTCATAAGACCGAGGACAAACATCAACTTACCCCGTACCTTTTTCCAGAATGCCGAAGTAATTCACTTCGCTTTCCGGGGGGGGTAGTGATGGAGTACGTACTAAACAAGCCCAACAGCAGTAAAGCCCATCAGCCTAAAGCCCAAGAAAGAGTATCAGTTCGGCATGACTAAAGAGTATCAGAGTTCAGTTCGGCACGACCAAAGAGTTCGGCCCCAGCCTACAGCTCGGTAAAAGCCAACCAATCAAACTCTGCTCTCAGGTCGGCATCAAGCTCTACTCTCAGATCGGCAAAAGCTGCTCGGCAATAATTCAGCAGTTCGGTCTCAGTATTCGACCGAACTAGGAGATAGTGGACTCATGCAGGATTTCCACCTCCACTACACCCACGATCTATTTAGTGGTGTCAAGCAGTCATTAACTCATGCAGGATAGTGGACCCATGCAAGATCGCCACGATCTCCACGACATCCACTACCTAGTAAATGGTGCTGCATGCCACGATCTTGGTTCAGTGTATAAATAGAACCTAGATCAGATAGATAGGGTTAGACTCTCTCGCTTTCTAGAGATCAAATACAAAATAGCAAGTCTGTATTGTAAGCTGTAAGAAAACAGATCAAGCAATACAACTCTGCCCTCATTTCTTCCCGTGGACGTAGATTTACCTCAGTAAATCGAACCACGTAAAATCTCTGTGTCGTGATCTGCATCTTCCTGCATTCATCACCATCAAAAATTCGCGGATTCATCAATCATAATCACCGATAAATATTGGACGAGGTGACACCAAAATTTTAATAAATAGTATATTAAAGCCTTCCAGATTGCGTGTACGAGGATTATGTTCATCGCCGTATAACGCGTTATTAAAAGCAACTAAGTCTTGCAATCAAGAATTAATTGGTTTTCACTTTCGTCCAAATTTTTATACATCCTTAAAAGTTATTGGATTCTAATATTGTAAGCTACTTGGGTTTTTTGGTGCAGTGTCACAATGTTTGTTTTTTGTTTATTTTTTTATGTTGTTGTGGATGAGTAAAAATTTAGTGATTTGAATATAGTATTATGCGGTGTGTCTAGTTAGTTAATCATAATTGTACAAAATATTCTCTTTCCTCCCTTTTTTCTCTTTTTTATAATTATAATTAATTAGTTGTGACAATAAATTTAGACTAACAAGTTACAACTCATCAACTAGCTTAGTTTTCATTATTTTTATGATAAAAATTAGTGGAGTATGTTATTAGTTTTTGGCAAATGTTATGCTATATAAAGTAATTTGAAGCTATATATTAGTTCTTAAACTTTTGATGATCTGGTTCTAATTTTCCCATTTCAACACAACACTCTATGCTTATGATGATATTTATATTGTATTTTGTTATCGAAATTTCATAATTTGAAATCACCGTTGTAAATAAATTGTGGGCTTATAAAATACTAAAATACATATGAAAGTTCATCCAATATTAATAAGATTATTCAATGAATGTGGAGCAAAACTTTAATTTGGAAGGTTTGGTAAAAAAGCAAGCAAGTTTAGATGCATGTCGAATTCACTACTTTTGTGATACTTTGTGCTAAAAGAACGTTTAACAAACCTTTTGTCGAGAGTAAATTCAGTTAATTGATGCAAATATTTTAGATCATAATCAATTGTCGACCAAATTTGTTAACCAATAAACGTCTTATTTTATCATTTTTATTTATCTAATAATAAATGTCTTATTTATTTCTACAGACTATTTTTAATAATGAGCTTCACATTTCACTAACTATCTCTCAATTAATACTTAATACACTGTACTCGTTAACTTCTAACTTTAAGTACTACTAATTTATTAATTTATTTAAAAAAATATATATGTGCTTTAGTGCTCAGTTGTGTTAGTCTTTGTCTACCAAAAAAAAGTTGTATTTTATTTAGTTACGAATAATTTTTAATTAGTTACATCTTCTGGCACAAGTGGAAAATTAAATTAAACTATCCTACGAGTGGGAATGATGATGAAAATGGTGAAATTCAATTTACAATAATTTGAAATTTGAAGCGCTCCATCTGGAATTGCATTAGCAATTTTTTTTAATTGGAGTTAGAATAATTTCACTGTTCTGACTATCACACAAGTCATTTTCTCTAAATTCTTTTTATCAAATAATATTCCTGTTTTTTCTGAACAAATTGCAAAGTTGGAGACAGTTGCCGTACATAATGCCATTGTACAGAAGGCTTCACACTATAATTGAAAAGAACAAATATACAGATATTGAAAATTAATAAAAAGGAAACTCTTATAATTGATTCAACTATGATCGAATTGACATGTTCCAGAAAACTAGTTTTGTTCATAAATTATTATAGGCTCTTGCATCAACTTGCAATATTTAGTTTAGGTAACCCGATAATGTACATGTTAAATTATAATTATAAGTTGTTTACCTAATGGAACTCATTAAATTTCGTTAAAGGGACACGGTTATATTCCATTTTTTCAATGTCTTATTTAGACAAGTTGATGTATAACAATGAAATCTTTGATGGTGGTCTGAGCTTAGTGTATAGAAGTTGTCCAAATAATGCTCTTGTACTTTATAGTATTAATATAATTTTCGTTTGGTTTGTCTTGATTGTCAAATTAAACACAGAGGAGAAACTCTTTAGATTTAACTTTACATAAATCGAAGATGAGTTTTGCGTTTTGTGTAAAGAGGAACTTGAAACAATCCACCACATTATTTTTCGATGCAGATTTTTCTTGCAGCTTCCAGTATTTTGGATGCATGTGCTAGAATCTCGTCTTTTGCTTAACCAATGATCCATTATCTTGTTTTATCATATGGATGGACGCACCGTCCAAGAGACTTGACAAGAAAATTTGGAGCTCTCTCTTCTACGTGATGTCCTTGTCCATTGTGACTCAAGAATAAAGTAATCTTCGAAAAAATGAAACTATATTGGGATGTCGATAAAAAATTTATGTTGTAGAGACTTGGTTTATGGATTAAATGGTGATATCGATATTTTTCTTATTCATTGGGGCAATTATGCAAGAACTCACATAACATAGAAGATGATTGGGATACACTTGAAGTGACAATTCTCTTCTTGTTGATTAACACAAAGATGACTTTGGCTCGTATTCCCTATTCTTGGTGAGTTGTGCATGGTTCTTCAATTTTGTAGGTGGTGGTTGGTCTAGTTTGTTGATGTTCTTTAGGCTTTGGACTTGTTGATGTGTTTGATTGTGTTTGCTTTTGCTTATTCAAGACTTTGTACTTCTTTTCATCGATAAAAAATCTGGATAATGTAGTTAGATTTATAATTTTGATAAGCATGTCTTGTTTGTAGTTAGCAATAGTACTTTTATATATATAGGGTCCTGTTAGGTTGAGATTTTTTAGCTTAATTGAGAAGCATTTTCAGCCACTCATCCACAACATTTCGAAATGTCAACTGCAAGTAGATTATGTCAACTCGGGGGTATTATCGTCAATAACATGCACATCAAATGTCAATAGCATGCACATCAAATGTCAACAACTTATAGTTGACATTATATGTGTATAGTTGACATTAATTATATATGTAGTTGACATTATATGTGTGTAGTTGACATGAATTGTATATGTAGTTGACATAGATTGTAGTTGACATTATATGTGTGTAGTTGACATGAATTGTACTCCCTCCGTCCCAGAAAGATTTTCCCAATTCATTTTTTGCACTCGTTTTGCAAAAATAATAGTAATAAATAGGTAAAGTTGAAAGAGAGTAAAATAAGAGAAAGAATAATGTAGGTAAGACTATTATCTACATTATTCTCTCTTTTACTTTACTCTCTCTCTACTTTAACTATTTATTATTATTTTTGCAAAACGAGTGTGAAAAAGGAAATGAGACAATCTTTCTGGGACGGAGGGAGAATATGTAGTTGACAAAATTTTTTTAAAAAAATTTTAAATTATTTTATTTAAAAAAATTAAACCATGAAATTACCATTCTGCCCTTTCATAATTAATTAATCTAAAAATATTTTTCATGTGGCAAATTCTGGACCACTCATTTAATAAAAATAAGTGGCTGATAATGCATCTCAATTCTCAATTAAGCTAAAAAATCTCAATTGATCACAACCCTATATATATGTACTCTCAGCCCGGAGTATATTTTATTTATTATTGAATACTTTGTTGATGATTTTTCATACTATATCATTTGCTTATCTAATAAAATTGCACAAAAATTATATAAGAATCCACACTTACCAGTAAAATTCACAAGACCGATCGATTAAAATTTATTGATTTTTTTTCTACAAGTTTTTCATGTTTAAATTCGATTTTCGAATAATGATCCTCGTCCGTATAAGTTTGAGATAGTATCTTACTACAAAATTCTCTGATCAAATCTTATATAAAAAAAAATTAAAATCAAATTCAGTAAATATCCGAGATTTGAGGGGGAATGAATTGTTAACGTAATTATTGTAACGAATATAGACAATGGTCCTCTAGGTTGGCATGCATTAAACTTTTAACATTAAAAGAAAAGGAACATGGATTTTGAGTAAAAATTATTTTGTAATTATTGTTTGGAAATTTTCTCTCAGCTTAGAGTTGGACGTTGCGAGACCCCTCATATCTTGTGAATGTGATTAACGAATAATGTTATGATGTGTGTTGCATATTCATTATGTTTTATGTTTGTATTTGTGCATGGCATGTTTTTCTCTATAATGTTTGGAATAAAGGAAAGGATCATCTACAACATTTACTACGATATTCACATGTCTACTTTTGTCAAATGTTAGTTATATAGGAGTGTGTTGATTTCGTTGTTAATTTGTTACTTGGTATACTTTCTACGTTGCTCGTCTTCTTTTTTACTTACTATGCAATTATTAAATATTTTGAGTAAATTAAGGAATATGATTGAAAACACACTGGGCACCTAAATCACAAGTCATGAACATAAAGAAGATTCAGAGGCGATGGTGTAGGATGAAATGTAGCTCCACTTAAACCTTTTTGTCTCTTTCTACTTTTCCATGAATTTGTCTCTATCTAACCTCGAACCATTATTTATCACTCCATATTAAAATGTAGTCCAAATTCCCAATTAATTCTTCATTCAAAAAAAGAACATATATATTTTCCTAATCTTTTGTTGCTTTAGTTTAACATGGATGTGAGTTCATACACTTAGTCCTTAGAATAAACTCGTGGTCATGGATCATGTATGAATTCGTTATAAAACGTGTCTCAATTTATATGACTTCAAGAATAAACATTTATCATTTCATAAAATAAGAAAAATACAAAATTGTAAAATAAAATATGAATTTATCATTTAACAAGAATAAGAAAAGGACACAAAAAAGAAAAAAAAAGCTTAGAAGAAATATGATGACTAAATATCATGGGCACGCGTTTAAAATAGTAAGTACAAAAGCAACAAAATTGGCGGACGTGTATATAATGCTTTTCAGAAACTCTTTTCTTGTTTCATACTTACTTTGTGTGTAAACAATAAATCTGCTAATTTCTGCCGCATAAATATATTTATTCTACATGCCAAAATATGCGATCTTGGAAACTTTGAATTCACGCTTGCAATAATTTTTCTTATTCGTCAAATTTCACTATTTAAGAAAGTTTTGAATATTATTTAATTAAAATTATACTCCAATATATGCAAACTTAAAAATTATTTTAATTAATTCAAACTTTGATGGCTATAGGCTTCGGTATGTTTGAAGCTTTTTCTTAGGTTTTGGGACATACCGACGACAAATAAACATAGGTATGTTTGCTTTAATATAAAATAGAATCATCATTTAATATTACAACCATACTTTAAAATGACATTTTGTCCTCATCTAGTATCATACATTCACATGCACGCTAATTATCGTAATCATCATTTTTACATGGATATATATACATATGATAGTTATAGATTTCTATGTTTCTCTCTTTTTTATTTTATTATACTATAGCCTCTTCGAAAAGCTTGAGTAATTTCGAATTATAAAATTTTGTCTTTATTAATTTTTTATTCCAACCAATTTTAACTTAAAAAATTTTGCAAAACGAGAAACTTTTTACGCTATCCACATCAAGTCATTAAATGAGATGTCAATTTTGATTTGGACAGAGTTTGAAGTCAAGAAAATTATGAAGAGTATACTTTCACTGATTCACGTTTGTGGTATATATACTTGCAAATTATGTAAATATCATTTGCGGTCTTCAAATTACACATTATGCCCCAAATGCACTCTCCAAAAGTAGATCTATGGAAATCAAATGTCAGCACGACGGGCTATAGTTGGAGAGTGAGTGTACAAATATGTCCTTCATGCATTTGCAGGCCTTTTTGTAAAAAAAAAGGTGAAAATGTTCAAAAGCATCTAAAACGAGCAAAATGTATAGTTTGTGGACCGCAAATAATATTTTGTAAGTATAGATACCGTAAACATGCATCCGGGAAAGTATAAAGCTTTAAAACGTAGTTCACTCAATTATGAAAGTTATTTACATTGTTACTCCATATTATAAAAAACTACATAAGAACCTATAAAGTAGGAGTACTTAAAAGAGTACTTAAATTTAATGAAACAAAAGAAAAGGGCATAGCCCGATTGAGTTTGAGTCATTAATTACTTATTATAAAATCTATTCCACACTTGGAAAGAACGATCTTTATCAAAAAGTAACTTTAAGAATCGATGTTTTTCAAAAAGACAAAATGTTCTTGTATGTCGCTTAATTATTCATTTTCCTATTCTAAAAGCTATGTCATATATGTAAATTAATTATTTTAACTTGTCCAATATTTTATGATCACACGTGACTACTTATAATTTTATATGGTAGTTAAGTGTTAAGATCAAGTCAATTGACTTAATGGGTACATTTATGTTTTATGGTTGTTAGAGCATCCACAACCGTGCTCTTGCCAGCGGCACGGTTGTGGGCCCGGGCGGTACTATTCATGCCTGCTCTCTGGCAAGAGCACAACACCCACAACTGTGCTCTTCCGCAAGGATGAGCACAATTAATTTAATATTCAATTAAGCATAAACATTTCCATAATACTAAAATTCATTAAAAAATCACAATAAATATTACAAAATACAAATAAAATAAAAAAGACATAATTAAAATCTTAAAAATTAAAAATTACATAATTAAAATACTAAAAATTAAAAATTACATAATTATTGGCTAATATTACCCGAGGAAGACTACTCATCCGGCGGCAACAACCCCAATTATTTTTGGAGACCCACTATCATGCCCTCGTGCGTTTGAAGTTGCGTGGGGGTCATAGTTGACCTATCGGCCATATTGAGTTGGGCCAAAAGGGCCCACAACGAGTTGTTCGGGGGTGGAGGTGGAACATAGGGTGCGGGTTCGGGGGCGGGGGCCGATGGAGTCGCGGAGCGCCGGCGCTCGGCCGCCGCCTTCTTTCTTCCTTGCGGTCGGCGTTGGGAACCGCTTGGTCCGGCGTCGGGGCTACCCAAGTTAGCTCCGGCGAGTTGGCTAGCCACTTCTTCGGAGCTGGAGTCGGATAGAGATACCGACCTTGACCGTTTGGAGGAGCCGCTAGAGGAGGATGTTACGCCTCCCAGATACCTCGGGTGGAACCGCGTTTCCTGCCAAACGTTGAGGTACTTGAACGACTTACCGTTCATGGATTGGTATGTGCTCAGCGCCGCAGTGATGATGTCGACCTCGCTCCGGCTGCTCCCGGCATTCCGCGACTCCTGGAGGAAATAGCCATTGAATTTGCCAATTTCGTCGTTGGCTCGGCCGATGCAGTTGCGCACCATACTCTCGTTACGCTCGATCGTTCCCGGCGGCCGGTTTGCATTGTACCGGCGAGATACGCGCCACCAAAAGTGATCGCCCGATTGGTTCGTGCCAACTGCCGCATCTTCGGAGATTTCGAAGTACGCCTTGAACAATTTATCCATCTCCGCCGGCGTGTACGGTGTGCGGACACCGCTGCCGCGAGTAGGAGCTTGCGGAGGTTGGGAGGGGGCAGTCTACCTAGGCTCCAGTGTCCACCCGTATCGTCCTTCGGAGGCACCTTGGTCGTCGATTGGGTATGGACGGTAGCCACCCGGAACGGCCGAATCTTGGGTTTGAGGAGGGGCCGAATATTCGGTTTCCAGACTAGGAAACGGTTGTGAACCGAACCATTCGGGGTTCCAACCGTGGGAGCCCGTAGGGTTATCGCCTTGGCCGGACATAGTGATGTTGTAGGGTATGAGAGAATGAAGATGAAAATGGATATGAGAGATTGAAGATGAGAAGGGAGATGAGAGAATGATGATGAGAATTGTGTAGTTTGATGTGAATTTTTGGGAGTGAAATTGAAGGTATTTATAGATGAAAGTGTGTATTTTTGGGGTAAAAAAATTAAAAAAAAATTAAAAAGTGGGAAAAAACGGTTATAAACGGATATAATTTTTTTGGGAAGTGAAATTTTTTTTTAATTTTTTATAGGTTTTTTAATTAAAAACCGATTTAAAAAAAATTATTTAAACCCAACGGCTATGCCGTTGACGAATGAGGGCGCGCCACGTCAGCTGCTCGCTGGCACGGCGCGAGCGCAGCGGCGGCGGGTGGCGTCCGTGCCAGCGGCACCGTTGCGGATGCTCTTAAGATCAAGTCAATTGACTTATTAGATACGTTTAATGTTTTTTTATTGGCATGTGATGACTGCTTCTATGTTGTTAGAAAGAAGCGCGGATGCATAGATTTATTTTGGTATGGACTACATTTTTAAAATTTTGAATTTGAAAATGTAGGGATCAGACCCGTCCGGATTCACTAATTACCAAGACCTCTTTGTTCTTGTACAAGAGAGTTCAGCCAAACTTTCAACCACACGACTGATTTAATCAGTATTACAAGTTTGATTACAAGTAATAAACCCTAGATATTACAAGTCTTGACAGAAACCCTAGCTAGTCCCTTGACTAAATCGCAGCCTGCACACTTAAAGAAACAAGTTAGTAATAACAAACAAGATCCTCTCAGATCTAAGATATTATAATTGAAACGGACAAGAAACACATAGAAAACCGAATAGATTACAGTGTTTGGCTCAGCAACCCGCCAACAGTTCAAATCTATTAAACTAGAGTCTAGGTCCAAGGGAGCACCGTCAAATCCGACCAGAGGTTCACCTCTCACCGTCGAGATCAACACCACACAACTCCTTCACACCGGATCTAGAGCCACAGAACACAATCTCACACCAAAACCCACACACACCAAACCCTAGATCTCACACACCAGCAACCGAAGTAGTTGCCTTCGCCGGTTAAACACCACCGTCAGTCGCACTGAGGAACATCGAGAGACTCAAAGGAAACCACCGGAGAATCCATCGGAGGAGAAGAGAGAAGTGAGAGAGAAGAGAGAAGTCGTTGACTAGAGAGTGAGAGTAGAGAGAGAAGAATCTGGAAGAATGAATGCACAAACCATCATACTCCTCTCACATATCTAACACAGCCCACATCCAACGGTGTAGGATCCAGATCCGGGTGAAGGTAAGACGTGGCAGCAATCAAACGATTGGAGAGGAAAGGTCACCAGGCTAAAGGGCTCAGCACATTGGGCCTAGCCCAATAAATCAGCCTTGGGTCGATTTAATCCACAACCCAGATAAAAGTCCACTAATAATATTCAACAGAAAATTTATGATAATAGTCCACTAATAATATTCAACAGAAAATTTATGATAATAATTGATATCACATGTTTTGTCTCGGCAATTTGAAATCTGAATGAAGGCTAATACAAAATACCAAACATTTGACGATATTATACAAATGAAAAAAGAAACACTAGCTCCTTTAATTTTTTTCACTTAGTATGGTGTAAGCTCCTTGTTAGTTAATTCAGCATATAGGAATGATCCTCTTCGATTGGGTACTTTTCATATAGTTGACTAGCTTTTTCTTCCTCAATGTTTGTATACTTTGTATTGTTAGGATGGAATTTGGTGCATCGATTGTCTTTGAGATTGTAGTATTATATTTTTTTATAAATTTATTGTATTATTGAACTTTTAAGCTGTATATATATATTCCAACAAATGCACCATATTGGCGGAATCATCCACGACCCAATTTGACAGCTCTTAAACAACTTGTAAGCTCCTAATTTAAGCCAAACACCATCTTAATCACTACAAAAAGTTGCCAGCAATATGCCTAGATTCAAAAAAATAAATAAAAAAAATACTACTGTATCAGTTAATGTTATACAATAAGATTGGTAGTTGGCCAACACTACACTTTTTAATAAGCTTGTTTATTCATCTCTTATATTCAAATTTAAAAGGTGTTTGGCTAAGCATAACTATAAGATCCTTAAAATAGTTTATGTTAGTAAACTCTTATAAAAAATGCTTGGCGATAAAAACTCCTAAACATTTATATAAAAATTAGCTCCAACAACTTATAAACTTCCCAAAAGTTAAGTTCCTCAAACTCAACTTATTATTTCTTATTTTTATAAGCAAAACATGATATTTTTGCAACTTTCATTAAAGTTTGCGATATTTTATTTTGAGTTACACCAATTTTAAACTGCTTAAAATGGAAGAAATTTTTTGCATTAATTAGATACTAGACCACTTTTGCAAGTTTCTTCGACATTTGGTCAATACTGTTAGAAAATATTGTAGCCTTTACACTGGCAACCCTTGCTATTACAAAGAGCACAAAACTGGAAGGTAAATGTAACAAATAAATTACAACGAAAGTAAAGAGATGCAAACTATAGTATTCTTCAAGTCGAGTCGAGGTGACCCTCTCTCCGCAAGACGAAATACGCCCGGCTAGTGCTCACGGATTGACGTAATGTCCCCAAAGATGAAACGACTTTCCTCCTATCGAGTTGAAGCACCTCAAACTCGTAGGCTCCGGCGAACTTGAATTGGAGGCGAGAACCGAGCTAGACAATGCTCCTAGAATGCCCACTAGAATGCTTGAGTGATGAAGAGAGAATGCTTGTTGGTTGTGTGTTCTCTTCTTCCAAATCCTACCTATTTATAGGATATGAAAGCCTACATGAAGAGTCTTGGTTTTAAGACACCTCATAATGCATTTGGAGGAGAAAGGCCAAAGGCCTAGCCTTTGGCATTTCACACGTTTTTCTTACAATCCCCCACATTGGTTAGAGCGCTGCAAGCTCAAACCAACACCAGACGCAAATGCATGTATGCAGACTCTTTGCTCAGTTCTCGAGAAACAATACTGTATTTGGAGAGGTAACTTGTGGTTTTGAACCTTCCATAGTCAACACTATCGGACATACCGGCGGGCTAGTGGACGCGATGCCTTGAACTATTCCTCCTTAGTGTATGCCTAGTCAATAGCATCAACACAATATAGTCTCAACTCCATCAGTTCTTACGTTTGTGTCCGTTTCGGCCGTGGAACACCTCTTTGGAATTCATAAGTGACTCACACACACGAAGCGGCCTCACTTCTCACTTACATAGGTGATTCTTTCATGAGTATCCTGCCATACTGCATCTCCTTGAGATTTCAAGAATCATTAAAAGTCAAAAGACTTAACCCCTTACCACGTGCAGGTTACAAACACTCAATGCTTTCTAAAGAATGGGCGAAGATTAAAATCTTCTGAGTGTTACAACTAGATTTGTATAGCTTCGTTTTCCCATTGAACCAATCCCATGGGATCTCCAATCGTATGGTTGGGTTACCACTATATTCATCTTTTAAGATGTGGTTTTCAGTCCCATTCCTATTAGCAATTTATGCATTTGATCACGGTTTAAACCTTTTGTTAACGGATCCGCTAAGTTATCAACTGACCTTACATAGTCAACTGTGATAACACCACTTGTGATCAATTGTCTGACGGTATTATGTCGCCGATGAATATGTCGAGACTTACCGTTGTATAAGCCACTATGTGCTCTCCCTATAGCTGCTTGGCTATCACAGTATATCAAAGTTAAGAGTATACTTCAAGTATCTCAAAACCCTATGCAGAGCTTTCCAATGTTCCTTGCTTGGGTTGCTCGTAAATCGGCTCAGCTTATTCACCGTACACGCAAGATCTGGTCGGGTGCAGTTTGTGATAAACATCAAACTCCCTATGATCTTTGCATATTCTTCTTGAGCTATAGGCTCACCCGTGTGCTTACTCAAATGCACGTTGGGTTCCAATGGAGTCTTAGCTGGCTCACAATCGAACGAGTGAAATTTCTTTAGCACTTTCTCAATATAATGAGATTGTGTCAGAGCAATTCCCTCATGATTCCTTTTAATTTTGATTCCGAGAATCACATCAGCTAAACCCATATCTTTCATGTCGAAATTTCTCTTCAACATATTTTTGGTTTCGTTGATAATGGCACTATTGCTGCCCGTAATCAACATATCATCTACATAAAGACACACAATAACAAAACCGTTATCTGTGTTCTTAATGTAAACACACTTATCGCACTCATTGATAGTGAATCCATTTGCCAACATCACGTTGTCAAATTTTAAATGCCATTGTAATGGTGCTTACTTCAACCCATATAATGACTTTACCTGTTTGCATACTTTACGCTCTTGCCCAGGCACAACAAACCCTTCGGGTTGTTCCATATATATTTCTTCTTCCAGATCACCATTCAGAAACGCAGTTTTCACATCCATTTGGTGAATATCGAGATTGTGCAAAGCAGCAATCGCAAGAAGCACACGAATGGAAGTGATTCTCGTAACATGTGAATAGGTATAAAAAAAGTCATGCCCTTCTTTCTGCTTAAAGCCTTGGACAACTAGGCGAGCTTTGTATTTATCTATAGTACCATCGGGCTTATATTTCCTTTTCAGAATCCACTTGCACCCTAAAGTCTTACAGCCTTCAGGCAAGTCTACTAACACCCAAGTGTTATTTCTCATGATGGATCCAATTTCACTGTTGATAGCTTCTTGCCACCACGCTGCGTCTGGGCCAGACAAATCTTCCGCCAATGACTTCGGTTCGTCATCCAACATAAAAGTTAGGCCATCCACAACGCTGTTCCCCCACCGTTCCTAAACCGTTCCTTAAACTACTATTTGCGGGCCCCACAGTACTTTTTTACTCCATTCCTTAACTAAGGAACGAAACATGCAACCCTTCGTTCCTTATCCGTTCCTTAACCGTTCCTTAAATTACTATTCATTCAATTTCATTTTTTATTTTTATTTCCAACCCAATTCAATTAAAACAAACACACTTCATTAAAATTAAAATAACATTACAACTTAAAATTCAAAAAAATAGAAAAAGACATAATTAAAATCCTAAAAAAATAAAAAATGACATAATTTAAAATACAATTTTATAGAGACAACCAAGAATGAGTTTGTCCCACATCGAAAGTGGAACATAAAACATTCAAGGATGTCTCTATAAAATAGAGACAACCAAGAATGAGTTTGTCCCACATCGAAAGTGGAACATAAAACATTCAAGGATGTCTCTATAAAATAGAGACAACCAAGAATGAGTTTGTCCCACATCGAAAGTGGAACATAAAACATTCAAGGATGTCTCTATAAAATAGAGACAACCAAGAATGAGTTTGTCCCACATCGAAAGTGGAACATGAAACATTCAAGGATGTCTCTATAAAATAGAGATAACCAAGAATGAGTTTGTACCACATCGAAAGTGGAACATAAAACATTCAAGGATGTCTCTATAAAATAGAGATAACCAAGAATGAGTTTGTCCCACATCGAAAGTGGAACATAAAACATTCAAGGATGTCTCTATAAAATAGAGACAACCAAGAATGAGTTTGTTCCACATCGAAAGTGGAACATGAAACATTCAAGGATGTCTCTATAAAAGAGAGACAACCAAGAATGAGTATCATAAATTCGCAAGCCCATCAAATATATATGGGCTAATACGAATTTCTAGTATTCATTTATTTGTAAAAATTGTTTTTAAATATAAAAAACAATTTTTATAAATAAAAAATATTTTTTTAAAAATTCATTTAAAAAAATGAATTTATTGCGTCAGCGTGACGACGCCCACTCGCGGGCCGGCGAGTGGGCGTCACTCACGACGCAGGGCGAGCCACGTCGCCGAAGCGCGTGGCGGCACGGACCGTGCCGCGGGTCGTGCCGTTGGCACCCGGCACGGCTTGGGAACGACACGGAGACGGAACGCACCTCCGCAACGAGTCGCGCGCCGGTTCCGTTCCGCCGGCACGAAACGCGGAACGCGGGCGGCCCGCGTTGCGGGTGCTCTTATGAAGTCAGGACCAAATGTTTTAGTAACTTTATCTCTTTTACCACTTCTAGGTTCAATATCCTCAGGACTTGAACTCGTCCTTTTTGGAGGATTAGAACTAGTGGATTCATCCATCATTCTTTCACTAGAACTATCCTCTTGCCTCTTGCAAGGGTATACATTCTCAAAGAATATAGCATTCCTTGACTCAATCGTTGTTCCTTCAGCCACGCCAGGCACAACTGACCTATGGACTAGGAAACGATAGGCACTACTATTAAGTGCATGGCCAATAAAGATGGAATCGACTGTTTTAGGGCCTATTGCAACTTGTTTCGGAGGTGGCACTTCTACCTTCGCTAAAAACCCCCACACTTTGAGGTATGAATATGAAGGTTTCTTCCCTTTCCACAACTCATAAGGAGTCACATCCCTATTTTTAGTGGAATTTTATTCAGGATATGATTCGCTGTTAACACAGCCTCCCCCACATGTTCTGGGATAAACCAGAATTAATCAACAGAGCATTCATCATCTCTTTAAGTGTTCGATTTTTTCGTTCAGCAACTCCATTTGACTGGGGAGAATATGAAGCCGTTGTTTGGTGAATTATACCACTTGCATGACATAATTCTGCAAACGGGGCTACATACTCACCACCTCTATCACTTCGAACACACTTAATTCGACAATTAAGTTGATTTTCGGCTTCATTTTTGAAGTCTTTAAACGCTTCAATTGCCTCATCTTTACTTCTTAATAAGTAAAGGTAACAATACCTTGTGCAATCATCTATAAATGTGATGAAGTACTTTTTACCACCTCTAGTTTGCACAAATTTTAAATCACATACGTCTGTATGGATTAACTCTAGAGGTTTTGTGCTCCGTTCTACCGAGCGAAACGGTAGCTTGGTCATTTTTGCTTCAACACAGACTTCACATTTTTCTTGTGAGTTAAACTTATCTACTTTTAGTAAATTAAGATTTACTAATTTTTTTATAGCATTTAGATTTACATGTCCTAATCTACAATGCCATAAATCGGAGCACTCAAGCAAGTAAGAAGAAGAAGCATTCTTATTATCATTCACTTGATTCGGTACACGGCCCTTGGCCATTACATTGAATTTGAACAAACCATTGGAAAGAAAACCTTTTCCAAGGAAAGTACCAAACTTAGATAAAACAAACTTGTCAGAATCAAACACTAGCTTAAAGCCATGACTAACAAGCAAACTACCAGAAACAAGATTTTTACGGATGTCTGGGACATGCAGCACATCCCTCAGCTTTAGCTCACGACCAGATGTCATTAAAAGCTTCACTTCACCCATGCCAATGACTTCAGACGAGTCTTGGTTGCCCATGTGGAGCTTCTTCCCTTCGACTTGCTTGTAGGTCGAAAATTGGCTACGACCGGAGCACACATGCACAGTAGCTCCGGTGTCAACAAATCAAGCATTCAGATTGTCAATGTGGTTCACTTCAGAAACCACAGCAGCCAGATCATCATCGTTGAAGTCTCTCTCGACCATTTGAGCACTCTTCTTGAATTTCATCTTCTTAGGCTTTCGGCAGTCCTTCGCCATGTGGCCCGGCTTATCACAATTGAAGCAATTGCCTTCAAACTTTCGGCCAACAGTTTCCTTCCATTTGCCCTTATCTTTTGCGCTAGGGCGGGGACGTTTGGAGGATTGTCTCTTCTCCATCAGATTTGCCTTGGCGACTTCTGTCCCTCCCGACTTCTGATGGTACCGCCTATTGTCCTCTTCAATACGAAGACGGACTATTAGGTCTTCCGTCGTCATCTCCTTTCTTTTGTGCTTTAGATAGTTCTTGAAATCCATCCAGCACGGAGGAAGCTTCTCGATCATTGCAGAAACAATGAACTGGTCTAGTAAGGCCATCCCTTCAGCGTGGACATCGTGGACTATGATTTGCAACTCTTCAGCTTGCGCCACTACTGAACGAGAGTCCACCATCTTGTAGTCCAAAAACTTTGCGACTACATATTTCTTTGTACCAGCGTCCTCGACGCGATACTTCTTGTCAAGAGCCTCCCACAACACTTTGGAGGTCTTAGCCTCGGCAAAGATAGAATAGAGACTATCCTCTAAGCCGTTCAAGATATAATTCTCGCACAAGAAATCTCCTTGATGCCAAACATCATAGGCAGCTCGAACATTAAAGTCCGTCTCTTCCTCAGGTACAGTTGGAGCATCCTCCTTGAGGAAGTTGGCAACACCCAACGTAGTTAGGTAGAACAACATCTTTTGTTGCCAACGTTTCAATTCTAAGCCCTTAAATTTTTCAGGCTTCTCAGCTTGAGCCATGACCCTTGAGGTCGAAACAGGTGCCAACATTGAGGTGTTAGCGGCAACAGAAGACGATCCAATGGTGTTGTTTCCGTTCCCTCCAGCTTCGGTCGACTTGATTTCAGCAAGAGTATAGTATTTCGTCTTGCGATTGTTAGAAAATATTGTAGCCTTTACACTGGCAACCCTTGCTATTACAAAGAACACAAAACTGGAAGGTAAATGTAACAAATAAATTACAACGAAAGTAAAAAGATGCAAACTATAGTATTCTTCAAGTCGAGTCGAGGTGACCCTCTCTCCGCAAGACGAAATACGCCCCGGCTAGTGCTCACGGATTGGCGTAATGTCCCCAAAGATGAAACGACTTTCCTCCTATCGAGTTGAAGCACCTCAAACTCGTAGGCTCCGGCGAACTTGAATTGGAGGCGAGAACCGAGCTAGACAATGCTCATAGAATGCCCACTAGAATGCTTGAGTGATGAAGAGAGAATGCTTGTTGGTTGTGTGTTCTCTTCTTCCAAATCCTACCTATTTATAGGATATGAAAGCCTACATGAAGAGTCTTGGTTTTAAGACACCTCATAATGCATTTGGAGGAGAAAGGCCAAAGGCCTAGCCTTTTGGCATTTCACACGTTTTTCTTACAAATACACCATAACAACCCTAAAAATAAACCACATCTAGGATTTAGTCAACCCTAGTGTTTCAAGACGTTGACCCTTAAACATTGAAATGATCCTTGGAAGAAATTGAGGTTGTTAGAGCACGTAGTTGATGATAATACTCCTCTCATCCATGAAACATAGTCTCATCTTTTCATTTTGATTCGTCTATGAAAAATAATCTCATTCAAAAATGAAAAGTTTCTCTTAAATGATTACACGTATATTTCTAATTATTTACAACTAATACCTACTATTTATCCATCTTTTCTGTTTTCTTCTCCTCTGCTTAATATACCTCCTTTTTCTTTTTCTTTGTCATACTTTCCCCACTTTTTTTTCCTCTTACTTTGCCAATTCCTTATTAAAACATGTGTCGTCCATTCATATGACTATTTTTGGTGGACGGATAGATAATTAATGTATAAATAAAAATAAATACCATGCATTCACATCATCTAGCTATTGCAAACAATTTATGAAATATAGACTTATTTTTAGTTGGTAACATGCCTTAAATCGATGCATGAAACACACCCACACAGACAATATTGTTTTAATTTTGCATAATTTGTCAGTTTCAAATTCATTTTGTACATATTATTTGTCTCTTCAATTCCAAAGCAAGATGTGAAACCGATAAACACCATAACAACCAATCAAAACGAAAAAAAATCAACATGCCATAAAAAATGATTCAATTATTTATTTTCTCAACGAGATAGGCATGGTATTCAAAGTTAATTAGTTAATATAGTCACAAATCTAACAATCAACTTTATTATTATTATAGGTACAACTAGACCCCTAGCGCAAAACAAATCGAATATTAAGATAGCGGAAATAATGTACGAAATTTAAGATAGTTAATTTGCATCACCATGATATTATAGGTTTCTCATCATAGTTTAACATGGTTATGATTATTTTGCTTTAAGTAACATATTAAAGTTGTCGCATGCAAATATCATACGCGCGATTTCATATTTATCATCAAATTCTAAAAGAGTAGTGTTTCTTTTTGTCATGTCAATGGCAAAATTTATTTATCTAATAGTACCTAGATATGAGAAAGAGAGAGAAAGAAGATCCGACATAAAGTGATAGTAAAAGTGAAGTGAATAATATCATTTTAGGTACTCAAACTATAAGAAAATATCATATTCGGTACTAGAGAGATAAAGAAAATATCAAATCCAGTACCTAGATATGAAAGTCCAAAAATGTCCTTCATGCCTTAGGAGCATTTTGGAGTAAAATTGTGATGAATAGTGAAAGAGTACCATAAATGTGATTACACCTTAATTCAGGGACTACCCACGATATTTTTAAAGTTTAGGTACAATTTACGTAGTTCAGTCTTTATCAAAAGGTTATATATAACGTTCGTACACATCATAGTACACTCATCATAATGCTAATTTTGTCATCGTATCTATAAGATTAATCAATCTAAAGCTACAACTTGCCTATTATAGTGCTATATATTACTGTTTTCTCATAACAGATTGATGATGTTAACTTTATTAATATACAAGCAAACCGCAAAATTAGCAAAGCTAGGGTAAATGAATATAATAATAGATCGAAATCGTGAACTATTTCACGAACTGAAAATTATGAAAATTCATATGCTTGTTATTATCTATAAAATTAAATAATAATAGATTGCCACGTAAAAATATAATGATTAGATTTTAAAATCCAATAATTTAATAATTTATATTGTTATGGGACTCGTACATCCAATGTAAGTATATAATAAAATCGTCCAATCTAGGTATAAACCATGAATATAATTAAATAATAATATCATGCCTAACTCACGAATTCACTCATTTTGTTGCTTTATTTTGCTGTATACAGTTTGAACAACCAAATACCTTTTGGGTGGACAGCAAGCACACAAGTTGCAGCCTAATTCCGAAGCCCATTTACATGAGCACCCCAATTTCCTTTATTGTTTATCTAATCTTGTCGGTAAACCTCAATTCGCAATGGTAATTTATGATGCATTAGCACAATTCCCTTTTGCCATCCTACTTCTTCTCTCCATCATCAATTTTCAATACAACTCAATTCAAACGTCATCTCTCTCTATCTCTTTCTAGACAAAGAGGTTAACCGACATTGCCCTATGATTTTCGAAGAGGCAGGTTCAGCTAATATGGTCAAAACGGTGTGTACATTACATCCCTTTTTTGTTTCTTGCTCTTCTTCTTGTTTTACTTTCACTTCTTCCTTCTCTCTCATCCAATTCTAAATAAGTAAAATTTGACTTGGTTCAGATGTATGTATTGTCACGTATATATACTTTTATTTAATATATTTGGAATATTTTCATTAATCTATACTGTATATTCCTAATTTCATTTTTGTATTATTTAAATGTTAATAAGCAAAGGTGATCACCACCCACCCTGTTTCTGTTGAGTTGGCTGCTACTTCCCCTTTTTTCCTTCTTATATACACCTCTTCTTTGACAATTTTAATAAAATCCCTCTTTTAAGAAGTCGATTTTCAGACATATAACATTACATCACTTTCTCCAATATTTTTCACACAATTCCTCTGTGTGTGTCTCTGTTTTGGTTGAAGAAGAACCACGGAGTTCTAAGTGATCTTGATTTCCGGCGAAGAAGGAAAGTAATATATAGTTGGATTAGTCTGGGATTTAATCGGCGATCAGTTAATTTTTTGCGGTACATGTGCTCATTAAAGGTGGCGAATAGACAGGGCAGCGGCGACTATGCCAGAATTAGGCCGACCACGCCTAACACTTCTTCCACCGCTTCCGCTAATGTTGACATCAATCCCTTCTTCCACATGCAGCACCAGCCGGATTACCTGCTGTCCGCGGTGGTGTCGCCGCCGCCTGCCCACGGCGACTTCGGGGAGATGTCGGCGATGGTGACGGCGCTCACCCACGTTGTTTCGGGGCAGAGGAGCTTTAACCCCTCCGCCGTTGATTCGCCGTCCAGCTCCGGCTCGTGGTCGGGGCAGAAGCGGGTACGCCACCGCGATGACGGCGAGTTTTCAGAGAGGATATATGGCGGGATTGGAGAGTCGTCGTCTTCATCTGTTAAACCTGGTTTGTTCCGATTATTATTTACTTTTAATAAATTTAAAATATTCAAAAACTGTTGTCTTTTTCAACCCTTGCGTCATCTACCATTGATCTCAATCTTCTCTATTTTAGTAATGCTTTAATTGATTTAGATAAACACTTGAATCATTCACCAGATTTTCTCCTTTATCTTTTACTCTGTCTTCATTCTCCACTTGCTATCAAGATTACTACTCCCTCATTCCGTAATTAAATATTTTATTTTATTTTCATTACTATTTAGATTAAGGCAGATTTTATATTTCACTAATTCATTTTATTTATACATAATTTAAAAATAAACTATTATAAGAAAATAACATATTTCCATTAATTTAAGAATAACAATTCCAATGTTTTACTACTACATGTAATTTGCTATAGTAGTAATTTTGAGGCATATCTTCCAATTGGCAACTTTCTAGAACCGGAGTCCGGAGCTAGCGCTGCAACGCCAACCGCCGCCGCAGCCGAACCTCCCCAACAACCGGAATCCACCGCAGCTCCGCCGGAAGAGGCCGGCGGAGAGAGGAGAAGAAAATACAGAGGCGTGCGGCAGCGGCCATGGGGAAAATGGGCCGCGGAAATAAGGGACCCACACAAAGCGGCTCGAGTTTGGCTCGGCACCTTCGAAACTGCCGAGGCTGCAGCCCGAGCCTACGACGAAGCGGCGCTGCGCTTCCGAGGCAACCGCGCCAAGCTCAACTTCCCCGAACACGTAAGGGTGCTGCCGCCACCTCAGCCGTCGCAAATAGCCTCGCGACCCGCGGCGGCGCCGTTTTTCCAGACAGCCGGCAGGGATTACTGGGAGTACTCGCAGCTGCTGCAGAGCACGGGCGATTTGCCGGCGGCGCAGACGAATTCGATGTTCGATCAAATGTTCTACGCTTCGTCGTTGGCCGGATTGTATTCGTCGTCGCATCAATCGCAGCATTCATCGTTTTTCTCTTCCTCGACTTCCCAGCATCCCATGCTGTTTTCTAGCGGCCAAACCATACATTTCTCGCAGCCGCCGCCAGGAAATAATCAGCATAGTCGCGGCGGTGGCGGTGGCAGTGATGCTACCGGCGCAAGTCAGACACCGCCATGGAGTTCCGGCCACTACCCTTCGTGCTCTAGTTCTTGATCATATACTCTTCCGTTACAAAATAGTGCACACTAAATTGTGCTCTGACTAAGTAGTAAATTATACTCCTAGTAAATAATTGAAGAAAGTATGATTAAAAGAAAAGTGTGTTAAAAATGGTAAAGAAAAAAAAGTTCACTTTTATTATAATTAGAGTTTTTCTTTATTACTTTATATAAAATACACAATAATATTTCTTTTTTACCGTATTATATTTTTATTTATTATTTGTAGGCTTCAAGTATTTTGTGAAAGATTGGATTTTGAGATGCTAAGTACTGTTTTGGTCTCGAATTTTATTTCGATTTTAATGCTAAAATCTCCTCCCCAAAAGTCGGAGAAAATGAATGCATATATTTAATGTTAAGTGGGGTAAATAAAAGTTATGTTTAAATGAAGAAATATTAGGTTAAAAATAATGAGAATCAGAACAAAAAGTTTGGTGCCTATGTCTAAATTGTGCCCCATTATGTCCAAATCAAGAAAGATGTAGAATAAGATGGTTGCTACTTGCTATCATAGTTAACGTCATTCCATTTTGTAGCCCATACAGATATAAATTATTATATTCTTAATGGGTTAAGATGCAGTAAAAGTATATAAGTGGGGTGAGCCTGCCTATAGGCTATGAATTTAGATATCATAGTTTTTTTGTTTTTAAAATTAATTTAAATTATACACCATTCAATATAGTAATTAGATTCTAGTTATAAACTTTATAGTCGGGGATGGTGCTTTTGTGGATAAAATATGCGGAGTTCAAATTTTATATAAAATGCAAAATTGTTATGCACGAAATATACTCCCTCTGTCCCAAAAAAATATGTGCATTATATTTTTGGAAAGTAATATCAATTTAATAATATAAGTCTCACTATCCACTAACTCTATTTTAACTATCATTTTCTTTCTCTCTTTTACTTTGTCATACTATTCTCCTCATCTATTTTACTTTACTAATTTTATCTTAATTCCCGTGCCATCTCATCCGCCCATATTTTTATGGGACGGAGGGAGTATGATTTTTATACAAAGAGAAAAGAAAAAGAGAGAAACTTATTTATATAGAAAATTTTGAACTTTTATTCTACATCACTTGATTTTACATGGGACTCATAAAAGATTTCAATTCCAGCTCAGAAATGAAAAAGAAATTGCTATTTTGGCACTTGGGAGTTTAGGTTAGAGCATAGTTTGGAATTATGAACCTATAAAAAATTGGGGTAATCATTTACTCTCAAATACTCCGTAATATCATCTTGTTATTGGCTTGTGGTGAAGATATATGTTTCGATGAATGTTTGGATTGCTTGTTTTGTGGTGTTGTTTGTTTTCTTGAACTCTTTTGCTCATTATGATTTTGTTGCTTTGAGCATTTTATTCTATCCAAAAGTTATTACTTGCTGATCTGGTAAACCTGAATATATATATATAGAAGGAATTATTCAAATGGTAAGGGGTAGTCGTTTCATGACTGGTTTTGAATATAGATTAATTAGCGACCAGATGCATGCGTGTTAGAGAGGGTTAATTAGTTGTTAATTGCTTGATCACCTAATTAATTGTTCGTGGGTTATAGAGCTACGTATCTTTATTATTATTATTGTTATTATTATTGTTATTATTATTATTATTATTATTATTATTATTATTATTATTATTATTATTATATTTTTACCTTCATGAGTGGTAGGACCATCTCAGTTATTTAATCTTGTAAATATTATAATCGACAGTTGCATTTTGTCGCATCATACTATATAAGTATATAATCCTGAAAATTTGTTTTACTTTAACTACTATCTTCATATTTTTAAGATGTTAAACATTAAGAATGATTGATAAGTAATGTCTTCATTTATATAAATCATTTGATATAAAGTAAAATTACATACTAGGAGTATAATATTTCAATTCGTCCAACTTTTAAACAATCAACTCATATTGTCATTGTAATCATACGATGAATTAGTTATTCAGCTTAAATATATGAATTTCATTCAATTTTCGAATTCAAATCATGTCTCTAAATACTTGAATTATTAATTATTACAACAATATACTCATTTCGTCCCACAAAGTTTGTCCCATTTGAAATTTACCAAAAATAGATATTAAATATATCCCTCAATTTCTTCAACGTGGAACCCTAATTCCACTACACACCTCCATTTAATATAAAGTCAAACAATTTTTAAAAATTTACGTCAGGTCAAATTGGGACAAATTTCGTGAGACGAATGGTATAATTAAATAGTACATTAAGAATTTTAATATATAACTTGAAAAGGTATAAAATAGTAGTAAATACTAGTAGGTTTTACATTGTAACTGACTAGTTTCGATCGACGCCAAAATAACAAAAGATATTATTTTTGAAAGACCGAATAGAATGATTTTTCACATGAATTTCAGTTACCTAAAATTAGGGTATTGATAAAATGCAAACTCATATATTGTATAAACTCCAAACTATGATCTGGACTGTTAAAAAATATCAACAAATGACAAAATAATAGCAACAGAAAATGTCAACATAATGCCTAACACAATATATACACAACATCAATCGTTGACATTGTGTTGACATTTCTGTTGCTACTATTTTGTCATCTGTTGACATTTTCTAACGGTCTAGATCATAGTTTAGAGTTTGTACAATATTTAGAGTTTGCATTTGATTACATTTCCATGAAATTAACACTGATGTGGTCGCTTCTAATGTCCATGCCACATCAGTTAGCAAAAAGCATTCATTTGTAATATGGATATACTATATATGGGTAGTGATAAAATGTAAAGTTTATATATTGTACAAGCTCTAAACTCTTCAACACAACGTCAACACAATGTCAACATAGTATAAAATTTCAAGATTTTGATGTCAATACAATCTCAATACAATGTCAACACGGTGTCAATCATTGACACAGTGTTGATATTTTCTATTGATATTATTTTGTCATCTGTTGATATTTTCTAACGGTCCAGATTATGATTTTGAGTTTGCATTTGATTACATCCCTACTATATATTCTGTGTTGGATGTGTGAAGCTTCGAACGAAAATAACATGAAATAGATTTACAAAAATATATAGTAGTATGTTGTAGAAGGAAACGTTAGAAACAAAATTCTTTAGGCGTGGAAGGAACAAATGCATGCTCACTAAAATACGACATATAATTCAAATAAAATAAATTTGGCATTTTTCGACCAATAAAAATAAATTGCTTTAGAGCATAGAGTTTGCATGTTTTAATTTGATGGAAACATGAATGAAGATGAGACAACACATCCATAGTCAATTTCCATCATTTCCCCTTCAATTCCTTGTTTTATCCAGGTAACCATTTGCTTCAAGTTACCTGTTGAATATTTGAATTGACGAAGACAAATGCAAAAAATATTGTAAAAAGTCGTATACATTTTTTATGATATATATATTTTCAGCAAAAAGTTAAGCTTAATTTTTTATAATAATTGGTAAAAGTATCCCGTCACGTACATTGTTAGACTCGCCATTGTCGTTGGACCTTGCTGGTCGGCTAGCAATGGCATCAACATTAATTCACAATGTCATTACACTAAAAAATACTACAAGAATTGCTGACGAATTTACTGACAACGGCATAGACTTCTGAAAGATTACTAGTATGATTTTTAAGTGCACGATCCAAGACATAGGTATATAAATTAGTACTCACTCCGTCTTTCTAAAATTGATAAGGTTATATACTCATGACACGAATTTTAATGTGCAATTAGTAAAATAAGAGAAATGGAAAAAAGTGAGAGAGAGAGGAAAAAGTAGTGGAAGTAATATTAGTGGATTGTGAGATCCACTTATCAGTAGTTCGAATCTTTCCTTATTTAGACATTATATAATTTTAAGGACAATACAAAATGGAAAAACTAGTCTACTTTTTGGGGAGGGAGAATATATAACATTAGTAAAGAAACCCTAAGTTGAATTATGTCTTTGCCGTAACCTTAAAAAATATTATGAAACAAAGTGTGAGTAATTACATGCACTTGGAATTATTTTTTTTAAGTTGGTCCAAATGTTGAAAGTATATACTTTCTTTTCGAAATGATGGCCTAAAAACAGCATATATTCCTTCCACATAACTTTATGTACATGTATAATTTGGTTTGTACCACATCTATAAATGCCCTTACCTAATTTTGGTTCATCTTAATTTGCCCTTCTTTTAAACCTAACCTTAAGTTCATTTCACAATACAACAAAGTTGATATTGCTAAATTTTATAAGTTTTCGATTTAAAAGGTTATGGAGTACTACTTCTTTTTTATACAAATTTGTTATGGAAGTCTAATAGTAAGTCACAAGTAAGCATATTAAACGGGCTTAAGGAAGTCGAAGAGATACGTGACAATCTATAGTGAGTGGAAGCGATCGGATATGCATTTTGTTTTTATCTGGTTAAAGGGTGACTTCCACTTATATTGTCCTCTTGAGTTCTTTGAACTTGTGATCTTTCTCTTTTTTGAGTGTGTTGCATTTTATTTGTCTATGAAATTTTCTATCTTTTGTCCGTCCCATATCTCCCCCCAACTATTGTTGATTTTGTTCGTTTAGGTCCGTTTATATCTTTATTTAGTTGAACTTTATCTCATACCGTATTGCCTAGTGTGCATTAAGATATAATATGGTCAAAAATCAGGATATCAATTTAAAACCAAAAAAGATTTGGACCAAAATATAATAGAATCAAACTTTACTTATCTCAACTATTTTCTTCTCTAGGAAAAAAAAAGTTCCTTCTATGTATTTAATAAAAATTTCCTTCTAGTATTTAATAACTATCGATATGGTCGTTCAAATTAGTGTAGCTGAACTTTTTAATACTAATTGTAAAATATTAAAAACGAAATTGTAACATAGTACTACTCCATAATCCATATAAACAACATCATCTCTATACGAATCTATTGATTCTTTATTTCATTTTATACTAGTCTAAAAGACACGGATTAAGTACTAAATGACAAAATTATCCATATATACTAATTAGTTAGTTTCTTAGGTTGGAGAAAATTAATTTAACTTAAATGTAATGTATCACACGAAATATTTATCAATTAAACCCAGTAAAATAGTACTAATAAAGTAGAAAACGTAATGCACACAAATTTCTTTACACCGATGATGGTGTCAGAATTAGATATCCATTATTTACATTTTTTAAGTTTGAAAATAAAATTAATTAATCAATTAAGATAACCTGAATTTCCCAATAACCACATTAGTTGGAGTTATGATGACACGTGTCGCCTGGGTGTTCACTTTCTGTTTTTGTTGGAAGATCTATTTAATCATTTTTTTACACGTGCTCAGGGGCGGACCCAGTAAGAGGTGAGGTGAGGTGAGGTGAGGTGAGGTGAGGTGAGGGCTTAAATAATTTCTACCATTTTTTCTACTTCGAAAATTTTCAAAATTTTCGATAACCATAACCATCACCAGCCCTCACCAAATTAATGATGTTGAAGACTGAATCTTTGAAAATTAGATGATGGGGAGGGCTGAAATAACATGGGAACAAAAAGTTACAAAGGAAAAAAAATAACAATGGCTGCTGCAGCGCGCGCGAGGAAGAAGACAATTCTGATCAAATTAATTTAATATTATTATAATAAAAGCTTTCTTTATTATTTCGGGAGTTGTCGTGTCGTACTTTTTAAATGTGGCTTTGGTTAATCATGGAGAAATAAATGTGTTGTGTTAATTTAGTTAAAGAAAGTAAAATGTGATTTGTTAATTTAGATTTTGTTTAAAGGGCATAAAATTTTAAATTGATTACTTAGTTTTAAGTAAATGATTGTCAATTAAATTATGGAAAATTTTGTTTAGTTTTCATAATTTTTCATGTGTACTTATGTGAAATTAGTAAATAATTAGTATATGAAATTAGTAAATGAAAATATGAAAAAATGTGCATTAAAATTGTAACTAAATTTATATAGGATATTGTGATTTATTATATGGAATTAATTTTACCTACTACTTTATGGTAACATTTTTATTTATGTATTGAACTAGTTTTATGTACTCCCTCTGTCCCATTAAAAATGAAACGTTTTTCTTTTTGGGTTGTCCCATTTCAAAATAAAACGTTTCCTAAAATAGAAATAACTTTATCTCTACTTTTCTCTCTCTCTTACTTTACTCTCTCTTCTTTAACTCACAAAACAACACTACATAAAATCTCATGGTGAAAAGCAAATGTTTCATATTTATTGGACGGATGAAGTATAAAATTGTAACTAAATTTATATAGGAGTGCATACTACTTTCGTGAAAAATTGAAATATTTGAGACCGCACATGTTTTATTGAACAATTATTAAAGAAAAGAAAAGATAAAAAAGAAAAAGCGATTGAAGCATTCTTAGTAGAGAATGAATTCTATTTCATTAGAGAAAAATAAAATTTCTTTAAATAGAAACTTTCTAATTTTAAGTGTCGAACCAAAATAGAAATAGTTTCTATTTTTAAAAGACGGAGATAGTATAGTGAAGCCCCTACAATCAAAATTTTCTGTGTCCGCCCCTGCACGTGCTTTCGTATCTTTAATATTATTTCTTTGGGGTAACTACGTTGATAATTCATTTTTTAATTATCCAAAGCGTAGGGGATTGCCGATTTGGTTGTTCACCTACCAATCTCAGGCTGAATTGAGTTTAATCTTTGTTCCATGAACCATGTATTTTTTAATCAAACAATTTAGGTATATTTTGAATAATAATTCAAAAAACACTATTCAATTAAATGATGTCATCACAAGATATATTCACATTCAACATAGCATTGCTGAAAAATACATCAAGTTTAATCAATTTCTGTTTAATCACAAAATTTTTTAATATACTTGACAGTTTTACATTATTTCGCATGCAAAAAAAATCGGCGTCATGTGCGCATGTCACCATATTTTGATGTATAATCCGTCTTTTAGCAATTTTTCTATAAGAGCAACCACAATGGTTTTCGCCCAGCCATAGCTCAGCCACAAACTACTCATGTCACATCATCAGCACTAAAAATCCTCCTGCCACATCATCAGGACAAGCAAATAGCTCAGCAATAGCCTAGTCACATCACTCCTAATTATATAAAATAAATAATAATTGACAATCACACAAAATACGGAATTAAATTAACGACACAGATACGGAAAAATTCAATAATAATATTAAAATTTTAAAAAGTACATTAATTAAAAAAACACTCTTCATTAAAATTAAAATAACATTACAACATCCTCATTAATGAGGATGTCCCACATCGAAAGTGGAATATAAAACATTCAACGATGTCTCTATAAAAGAGAAACAATCAAGAATGAGTTTGTCCCACATCGAAAGTGGAACATAAAACATTCAAGGATGTCTCTATAAAAGAGAAACAACCAAGAATGAGTTTGTCCCACATCGAAAGTGGAACATAAAA
Organism: Salvia splendens; assembly: GCF_004379255.2. Lineage (NCBI taxonomy): Eukaryota > Viridiplantae > Streptophyta > Magnoliopsida > Lamiales > Lamiaceae > Salvia > Salvia splendens. The sequence goes on along the minus strand of NC_056033.1, from coordinate 6,150,488 downwards.
CATTCAAGGATGTCTCTATAAAAGAGAAACATTAAATAAAAAAAAATTAAAAATCTGTTGGGCGATGCGCTCGGCGATCGGGAGCCTGCAATGGCGCTGAGCGGATCGCCTAGCGCATCGCCCAGCGCCCACACATCGCCTAGCGCTAGGCGATTTTTTTTTCCGGAAACCGGCTCGGCGGTTACAATGGTTCGCCTAGCGGACCGCCTAACGCCGGGGCTCGGCTAGGCGGTGCTCTAGGTGCCATTGTGGATGCTCTAAGAGGGTCACAAAAAATTGACTTCCAAAGCTAGAAAAATGGCTAAAGGCATATTATACATTAAAAAATGAAGACGCATAGGACATCAGATATTTTGGCCATAGGATATTGAGAAAATTGTTGAAGTGGTTAGTTATTTTAAAAGTTGTGAGATTTATCAAATTTGATGTTTTTTTTGCACTTTGTTCTTTAGAATATGGTAATATTATAAGATGTGAAAGTTTACCAAGTATAACTCATACTATCTGTTTCCTACTCAAAATTAAAAAGATTTGTGATAGAATTGAAATATAAAATGTGATAGATTGGAGTGAAAAAAGATAAAAATATATCTGATAGTATTAATTAGCAATTAATGGGAGAAGATAATAGTCTAATAATGGGAGAGATTTTAGGGCATACACAAAAGTTGTTAGGAGTCTGATGGGGTGCGTACTAAACAAGCCCAACAGCAATGACGGCCCATCAGCCCAAAGCCCAAGGAAGAGTATGAGTTCGGCATTACTAAAGAGTTCGGCCTCAGCCTACAGCTCGGTAAAAGCCAACCAATCAAGCTCTGCTCTCAGGTCGGCATCAAGCTCTACTCTCAGATCGGCAACCAAAGCAGTTCGGTCTCAGTATTCGACCGAACAAGGAGTTAGTGGACCCATACAGGATTTCCACAACTTCCCACACACCCACTACCACGTGGTGTCAACTCAGGCCACGATCGTAGGCCATGACCTACGCTACATCCACGATCTTAGGCCATGACCTACACGACATCCACGACTTAGGGTGGTGATGCAAGCCACGATCTTAGTTCAATATATAAATAGAACTTAGATCTGATAGACGGGGTTTTTAAGCTCTCTAGAGATAAAAGATCATATAGCAAGTCTGTGTTGTAAGCTGTAATCCCAGATCAAGCATACAATCTTGCCCTCCCTTCTTCCCGTGGACGTAGATTTACTTCAGTAAATCGAACCACGTAAATTCATTGTGTCGTAGTCTTTATTCTCTACCAGCATTTACTAACATCAGAAATTCGCGGATCCATCACTGGCGCCGTCTGTGGGAAACAGAGAACAAAATTTGTGATAAAGCGAATTTTTGACCCTTTTCCACCCCAAAAATGCGTACCAGATCACGTAACACCCGTAACACCGTTCGCGATAACCAGGAGGAAGCTAGTCCAGCCCGCAGCTCTGGGAAACAGCCTCGGGAGACTACCTCCTGTTCTCACGGTGAAGGAACTAGCCGCTCCAAAAGCCGTCACACCGAGTCTTCCCAGCAGCCCGATTTGAACGAGGCTGTCAAGCTGTTTTTGGCTGAAAAGCAGGAGGAATTCTTAACCTTCCTGCAAAAAAGCCAAAAGCAGCCGGAGACGAAAACGGCGGATTCTCCCTCTCCCTCCATACGAGACAGTCACTACCGCAGTAGTGTCATGTCTTCCAGGAGAAAGAATCCTCGGTACCGGAATCACAGGAGAACTCCATCTCCTCCATACCGAAGAAATGTCGGGTTCGCCATGTACGGAGCATTGAGGACTCCGTTCTCGGACGATATTACCCGAACTCCCCTACCACAGAACTACCGAACTCCGTCGATAACCTATGACGGACTCGTGGATCCTCATGATTTCTTGGGACGCTATCAATATAACACGGCGAACCAGGGTCTCAACGAGGTCCACATGTGCAAGCTGTTTCCCGAGCTGCTCATCGGGAACGCAAGAAGGTGGTTCGATAGCCTCCCCCAAGGCAGCATTAGATCTTACCGAGATCTAATGGATGCATTCCATAGGAGGTTCTTTCAGAAAGCGGAAGTCCGAATCACTTCGGCTCAGCTGCTTTCCATTCGTCAAGGTCGCGACGAAAAAATCAGCGACTTTATGACGAGATTCGACAAGGAATGCCTGCAAGTAGACGATCTCAACGATCTGCTTGTCATCTCGGCATTCCAAAATGGAATCCTGCCCGGAGCTCTCTACAGGAAGCTCGTTGAGTGCGGTCCGCAGACAGCTCAGGAAATGTGGGACATTGCGGACCAGTACTCCCGGGCCGATGAGGCAGACCGTCGCAAACGGTCGTTAGACAGCTCATCGTCCCGAGGAGACAGAAGGAAGCCCGATCATAGCGATCAGGGGCATCCTCGCCGGACTCCATTTGAAAGAATTCAAAGGGCTCCGGTACAAGACAGATTGGGACCCCGTCTCAATCCCGAGAAGCCGCCCGCTCAGTTCGTACCGCTGAACAAGCCGAGAGCGGAAATTTTCGAACTGCACTCTGACCTGTTCGAAAAGCCAAAGCGGATGACGAAATCAGCCGCGCGCCGACCCCAGGATAACTACTGCTCCTACCATCAAGACCACGGTCACGATACCGAGGAGTGCAGAAACTTGGCTGCAGGTATCGATGTTCTTGTGAGGGCAGGGACATTGAAAAAATACCAAAGCAAGCAGTCAAAGAAGAATAAGAAGCAGAGAGGTGCGAACTGCGCTCCTCAGGATCCGAAAAGGCAGCCGGATCCCGAAGACGATGACGAGCCGCAATATGATGGAGTAATCCAGACTATTGACGCTCTCCCTGCCGGGAAGACCAAGTCGTCCCTGAAGTCAGAGCGCAGAGGCTCCAATCGAGAGGAGCCAACGCATAAAAGGCTGAAGCAGGACGAAGTGATTACGTTCTCGGATGCTGATCCCGTCCCGGCCATCTCTCCTCACCAAGACGCCATTGTCATCCAACCCGGAGTGGCAAACAAACTGATCCACAGGGTGTTTGTGGATACAGGAGCGTCAGTCAGCATTCTTTTTAAAGAGTGCTTCGACAAACTAGAAGTGGACCCAGCTCGGCTCAGTCCGGCTCCGCTTCCCCTGAAGAGCTTCGCCCAGGAGGACACCCGCCCTGAAGGTATTATCAGCCTTCCGATCACGGTGGGGAAAGCGCCTACTAGCTCCAGTACGATGATTGAGTTTTTCGTGGTGAAAGCTCGGTCCCCGTACAACGTCATCCTGGGAAGAGACTGGCTCAACACAGTTCGGGCCATTTGCTCCACTTATCACCTCACCATCAAGATCCCTACTAAAGGAGGGATAGCGGTCATCCGAGGTGACCAAAAGAGAGCAAAGGAATGTCTGCAAATTGCGCTTAGAAGTGCCGAGCAGTCAGATCGGCACCACCAAGCATAGCAATCACAGCAGCCGGAGTCAGAGGCAATGACCGAAGTCATACCGGAGCCGAATTCGATGACAGTTCAGCTGTACGAAGACGATCCATCCAGAACGGTTAAGATCGGCTTCGCGGGAACGCCTCTACTTCGGGAAAAAACCATCCAGCTCCTCAAGGAGTATAAAGGCGTCTTTGCATGGTCTCCGTTGGACATGACCGGAGTGCCCCCCGAGGTAATCACTCATCGGTTAAATATTGATCCTTCGGTCCGGCCGATAAAACAGAAGCAAAGACTCTTTGCGGCAGAACGAAGTCAAGTCATCCATGACGAAGTCCGTCAATTATTGAAGGCGGATGTGTTATTCGAAGTGAAGTATCCTTCATGGGTGGCCAATCCCGTCATGATCAAGAAAAAGGAAGGAGGATGGCGGATGTGCATAGATTTCACCGATCTAAATAAGCACTGTCCCAAAGATTGCTATCCCCTTCCGAACATAGATAAAAAAGTAGAAGCTTTGATAGGCTTTGAAATTTTTTGTTTTCTTGATCTGTACAAAGGATACCATCAAGTTTTAATGGATGAGATTGACGCTTCAAAAACGGCCTTCATTACTGATTTCGGCATTTTCGCTTATAAAAAGATGCCATTCGGTTTAAAGAATGCCGGAGCCACTTATCAAAGGATGGTAGACAAGCTTTTTCGGCACCTGATTGGAAAGGAGGTCGAAGTGTATGTTGACGATATAGTCGTCAAAAGCAAAAGCACTTCGGAGTACGAGCACAACCTCAAGTCCACTCTCAACGTGCTCAAGAAAGCCAACCTCAAACTTAATCCCCAAAAGTGTACCTTTTTGGTAGATTCGGGAAAGTTTCTGGGTTGTTGGGTTTCAAAGGACGGACTCAAGGCAAACCCCTCAAAAGTTCAAGTCGTTCAGAACATGGCAATGCCGAAGTCCATACATGACGTGCAAAGGCTAACCGGATGTCTAGCCGCACTGAATCGATTCCTTTCCCAAGCAGCCGAAAAGCAACTGCCGTTCTTCAAGGTGTTGAAAAAGGCACCAAAGTTCGAGTGGGGAGCCGAGCAGAAAAAGGCCTTTGACGAGCTCAAAAGTTATCTAGCCGAGCTTCCTATTCTCTCTGCTCCAACCGAAGCCGAAGTAATATTCTTATACTTAGCGGCATCGGATCAAACCATCAGCGCGGTGCTTGTACGAGAAGAAGGCCTAAAGCAGCTTCCCATCTATTTTACAAGCCGAGCATTAAGAGGTCCAGAAACCAGGTATCAACCTCTGGAAAAGATTGCTCTGGCATTAGTAAATGCAGCAAGGAGACTGCGGCCATACTTCTATGCTCACAAGGTATGCGTCTTAACTGATCTGCCACTTCGGCAAGTGTTGACCAAACCAGAAGCATCAGGCAGAATCGCCAAGTGGGCTATAGAGTTGGGAGAGCACACAATTGAATATCTACCTCGGAAAGCCATCAAGGGACAAGCCTTGGCAGATTTTCTTGCAGAAGCAAAGTTCGATCAAGCAGTTCCTGTTATTGCCGAACAGAAGAATTCTGCCAATGCCGAACTAGCACAGCCCTTGGAATCCGAAGTAGAGCCGCCGGACTGCTGGAGCGGATTCGTAGATGGAGCTTCAAACAAGATGGGAAGTGGAGCTGGTATTTTACTTGTCGCTCCCGACGGACACGAGGTAACCTACTCACTTCGGTTCCTATTCCCCACTACTAATAATGAAGCCGAGTACGAAGCCCTCCTGGCCGGACTCCAGTTAGCGCAAAGTCTGCTCGTCAAATCTCTCAAAGTCCATTGTGATTCACAAGTCATAGTAAATCACATGTTGGGTACAAGTGAAGCTCGTGACGAGAGAATGAAGAAGTATTTGGACAAAGCGCAAAGCATCAGCCGAAGTTTCTCCTATTTTCGGATAATCCGCATTCCCAGAGCGGAAAATAGCCGAGCAGATACCTTAAGTAAGTTGGCCTCAGATCCGAGCTCAAAGGCGGAAGAATTAATGCATCGAAGCATTGATGAAGCCGAGGTACATTCAGTATCCAGCTCGCCGAACTGGATGACGCCGATCTTGCAGTATCTGGATCAAGGACAATTGCCCGAGGATAAGAGAGAAGCTCGGAAGATCACGTGCCGAGCACTTCGGTACGAACTTCATGAAGGAGTCCTCTTTAGAAAGTCTTACCTCCAGCCGTTATTGCGGTGCGTAGGACCAGAAGAGACGGACTACATCCTCAGAGAAGTTCATGAAGGATCGTGCGGTAGCCACATCGGAGCCAGAGCTTTAGCTAAAAAAGTTCTGAGATGGGGATATTATTGGCCAACCATGGTACAAGAGGCAGTGCAGCTCGTCAAGAAGTGTACGAAGTGCCAAATTCATGCGAATGTCCCAAGGATGCCGCAGACCGATCTATACACTATGCAAAGCCCTTGGCCTTTCATGCAATGGGGCATAGACATAGTGGGACCACTTCCTCAAGCTCCTCGGCAAATGAAATTCCTTATCGTTGCCGTGGACTACTTCACGAAGTGGGTGGAGGCTGAACCATTAGCTACGATAACGAGCTCAAAGGCATTGGACTTCGTCTGGAAGAACATAGTGTGCCGATTTGGCATACCCCACATCCTCATCTCGGATAATGGGACTCAGTTCACCGACAAGACGTTCAAGAATTGGTGCCAAGAGCTGAACATTCAACAGCGGTTCACTTCGGTCTCCCATCCCCAAGCAAACGGACAAACGGAAGTAACGAACCGGATTCTGGTGAAAGGGTTAAAAGCTCGGTTAGAACAAGCCAAAGGACAATGGGTAGAAAATCTCCCTCAAGTCCTATGGTCCTACCGAACTACACCCAAAACCTCCAACGGTGAAACTCCGTATAGTCTGGTGTACGGCACTGAAGCCGTAATTCCGGTGGAGATCGGCGTACCCAGTCCCCGAACTCTAAATTTCTCCTCAGAAATGAATGACGACGGACTGAGAGCAGAACTAGATCTCGCAGAAGAAAGAAGAGAATTGGCGTGCATAAAAGCAGCCAAGTATAAGGAGCAAGTAGCCCGGTATTATAACCAAAGGGTGAAAAAGCTTCAATTTCAAGTGGGAGATCTCGTCTTGAGAAACAACGAAGTAAGCCGAGCAGAAAAGCTGGGCAAACTCGAACCCACATGGGAGGGTCCATATCGGGTGTCAAAAGTCCTCGGCAAAGGGTCTTATAAATTGACTCACTTGTCAGGAGAACAAGTACCCCGAACATGGCACGTCTCCAACCTCAAGAAGTTCCACTTGTAAGAGACAAAAGTCCGGTCAGTCCGTCTCGTGTCTAGTTCGGTCATAGGGGTATATGTTTTTATTTGTTTGTTTCTTACTTGTACCTTTTACTTGTCGTTTTTTAAAAAAAAAAAAAAAAGTTTTAAAGTTTTTTTTCTTTCATCTTTTTCATTTTTTCTCTATGTGTTTTGTCTCTATGTGCTTGTCGTCTCTTACAAATGGTACCAAGGTATATCGTTCTTTAAAGACTGATCCCCTTTTTAGATCGATTATTAAAGACTATTGTGAGTCCAAGCTTCTAAGGAGGATACAAGACCACAATTCAGCTTAACAAGCAGTCCGTCTGAAACGAACTGCAACAAGCCAACGACTGTGAGTCCAAGCTTCCAAGGAGGATACAAGACCACAATTCAGCTTAACAAGCACTTCGTCTGAAACGAACTGCAATAAGGGAAAGTCCGATCCACGCGATAAACCTCGCCGAATTAGGACGACCAAGTTCGGTCAAAGAAGTTTACCTCATAAGACCGAGGACGACCATGTCTAGTCAAAGAGGTTTACTGCATAAGACCACTTCGGTTAACTGGGAAAGTCCGATCCACGCGATAAAACTCGCCGAATTAGGACAAGGGAAAGTTCGATCCCGGCGACAAAAATCGCCAAATTAGAACACAAACCAAGTCCGGTCAAAGAAGTTTCCTTCATAAGATCAAAGACGAGTCCGGTCAAAGAAGCTTACTTCAAAGTCCAAATACGAGTCCGATCAAAGAAGCTCACTTCATAAGACCGATGACGAGCACGATGAAATTGTTTCGCAGAGCTGTAAGTAAGCAGTGATAAAAGCGAAAGGAAAAAATTTCATTTATTAAATCTCGTTCGGCAGACAATTCAGCTCCCCTACGAGAAGGCATTACGCCATTACAAAGGACTATTCTACTGTCCTCGGTTGCTAAAGTTAAGCCACCTATCTGCAAAATCCTCTGGAAGCCGAGTTCGGTTGTTCCGAGCAGATGAAGAATAAGCAGGTCGACGAGATGCTATCCTCGACCCAACACCTCTTCCGCGAGCCCCAGAAGCTCTAACCCCTCGGCGATGAAGAGTCTCTGCAATAAGCATCTGCTGATCTTGCTCGCTCATAGTCACAACTCCTCGGCGAATTTCAGTCCGTCCCTGTCTTGACGATTCCGGTTGCTCCTGAGCCCGTTCTCGTCTTGACGTTTCCGGCTGTTCCGGAGTTCGTTGTTGACTTGGAGTAGGATTTTGAACAAGGGAACCAGAGGCTTGATCTGGAGTGCGAGCATCTGTTGGCGGGAAATGCCTAAGGAATCTCTCGATTGAGGGACGCCGGGAAAGAATGATGTCGTACCGAGAAGCCCAGCGCCGTAATGATTTCACAACTTGTTGGCAAGCCGAGCTCTCCAGTGCATTGTTCCTCCGGAGTACATGATATTCCTCCCACAGTTCGTCAACTCGACTCTGAACATCTGATATGGTCACTCCCCCGCGCACACGGATGTAATCCTCGTACGCAGTACTCTCAGCAATGGTCGTATTCAGCTCGGCCTCCAGATCCTTCTTATCGGACTCTAAGTCCTTATTATCGGCCTCCAGCTTCACTAAACGAGCCAAAAGCTCGTCATTCTTCGTCTGATCGGCTATAGCTCTTTTCTCAGCTTCGTCTAAAGCCGAAGAGTACAGCCGTTTCCAGTGAAGTATCTCCATCTCCTTGAGTACAAAGCAGCTATATTAGTTCGGCAGCTGTACCGAGCAGATAGTAAAATACAACAGGAATAAAGGCGAGTACGAAAAGCTATACGAAGACAAGTGTAGAGAATTTTTCATTCACAAGGAAAATTTTTTACACTAGGAGGGCTTCAAGGCCATTTTACAAGGAAGAAACTAGACTAAGAGAAGGGAGACGAAATCATACTCCGCCAGCTTCGTCTCCGGCTCCTCGGCCTGGTTCAGCTTCTTTCTCCTGAGCTACCTCAGCCTCGGCCTCGCATCCTGCCGGCCTCGCCTCCGCCTCCTGATCGGCTTCCTTCTCCGGATGCCCGGCCCGCTCGACTTCGGCCTCCTGCTCCAGCGGCTCGGCCTCACCCTCTCCGTTGTAAGTCGAAGCGGGTGAAACGGGTCCCACGGAGGCAAAGATAGCCTCCAGGTTCTCGTCCCGATCAGCTCGACAACTCCGGACTCGGTCTGCAGAAAGCAGGACCGAGGATGAAGCGAGCTCCTCAAGGAGCGGCAGATTCTGAAGCCGAGCTGCTATCTCTCGGCTGTACAGAGGCAGCACGACGTCGGCCCCCTGCTCGCCCTTATCGGTAATTAGCCTTACCAGACTACCGACAAAGGCCGAGAACTGGCCGCTCAAAAAGAGTTTCTCCGTGTAAACACGGAGAGCCTCCCCCTGGGCAGCCACGGCGGCAGCCTCCTTCTGAGCCTCCCGGTGCTTCGTCTGCTCTTGCAGGATGATGAGCTGGTTTTTGGCTGACCGGGCTTCATCCTGAGCCGAGATCCTAGCAGCTCGGGCCCTCTCAAATTTGGCCTCAGCCTGTTCGGCCAGACTACGAGCAAGATGCAACTTCTTCTGCATCTCCTCGTAGTCGTGGGATGCTTTGGAGAGCTCCACGGAGACGAGCTTGGCTCTCTGAAGATGAACAAGGAAAAAACTCAATAGAATGGCCATCAAAAAATGTGGAAAAGAAGCCAAGTCAGAAAGCTTACCTCCACAAAATTCGTCGGCCATTGAAAAGGCTCAGGGACGTGTTCCGGGATGTCTGCAACCACCTCGGAGATGACCAGGTCTTTCCCCGGCACTCTTGGGGACTCGTGAAATTTCCCCTTCCCTTTTAGCCGAACACGGCTCCGGCTCTTTCGGATCCGAAGAAGAGGTTTTTTGCCTCTTCGGATTCTTCTCGGCTTCAGACGCCGAGCGAGGGGCTCTCTGCCTCTCCGGCTCCACAAGCTCGGAGGACTTTCGGATAGCCTTATTCAGCAAGTTCACTGTCAAAAAACAAAAAGAAAAAAAACAACAAAGTCAGATTTTCTTCGTTAAAGCAGTAGAGCATAAAGATAAAGAGAAATCCTCACCCTCGGCCTCTTCGTCCGAAGACGAGATGTCGAACACGACGTCGCCCTTGACGAGCTCAGACTCCGTGTATTGTTTCCTAACTATGGGAATCTTGTTGAGCTCGCCATCGAGCTCGTCCAACGGTTCAGGCCGAGGATGACGGATAACGGACTTCGGCCCTCTCCAGGGAAAACTAGGAGCCGCGGTCCTATCATAGTAGAAGAAGCGGTTTTGCCACTTCGGCCACTTCGTTTTACAAAAGGCCCTAAAGGGCTGTACAGGGATCAAGTAAAACCAAGACCCCTTCCTCTTAAATTGAAAGAATTTAAGGATCGCCTTCAAAGACAAATCCCTTCCTAACTTACGGAGTTCGGCAGCGAAGGCCGACAAGTGCCTCCAAGAGTTCGGAGTCACCTGGCCTAAAGGAAGCTGAAAAAAATCTAGTAAATCTATAAAGGCAGAAGGGAGGGGGAAACGAAGCCCGCATTCTAAGCAGGCCTCGTACACGGTGGCGTAACCCTCCGGCGGGGAGTCAGCCCTATGATCACCGTCAGGTACCACCGCCTTCCCCCCAGGAAAAAAGTATTTTTCGGGTAGGGATATCACAGTATCCTTACTCAAAATACTATGGAAATACTCTACGGTCTTCTCCCCGGACTCTTTCCGGCCAGAAGACCCCTTACCGCCTCTCCTACCGCTACCCGACTCCGAAGAAGAAGAAGAAGACATTTTTCTTACTTTTTGAAGGTGAAGAAAGTCTGAAGAAATTCTTGAAAGCGGAGAGAGAATTTTCGCAAAAAAGAGAGAGTGCAGAAGAAGCAGTCGCAAAAGTGCTTCAATGATGAAGAAAGGAGGTATTTATCAGATTCGGCGAAGATTTCAAAATCGTCGCACCGTTTCGAATCCCACCTTTTCAGGATTCAACGGCCGGATTTTACTGTCGCATTTAATGCAGTCACGTGCAAGGCACGTCCCCTGACATCAGCCTCCCCCTTGCCTTTCTCCAGAATGCCGAAGTGACTCACTTCGCCGAAGTGATTCACTTCGCCCTTCGGGGGGGTAGTGATGGGGTGCGTACTAAACAAGCCCAACAGCAATGACGGCCCATCAGCCCAAAGCCCAAGGAAGAGTATGAGTTCGGCATTACCAAAGAGTTCGGCCTCAGCCTACAGCTCGGTAAAAGCCAACCAATCAAGCTCTGCTCTCAGGTCGGCATCAAGCTCTACTCTCAGATCGGCAACCAAAGCAGTTCGGTCTCAGTATTCGACCGAACAAGGAGTTAGTGGACCCATACAGGATTTCCACAACTTCCCACACACCCACTACCACGTGGTGTCAACTCAGGCCACGATCGTAGGCCATGACCTACGCTACATCCACGATCTTAGGCCATGACCTACACGACATCCACGACTTAGGGTGGTGATGCAAGCCACGATCTTAGTTCAATATATAAATAGAACTTAGATCTGATAGACGGGGTTTTTAAGCTCTCTAGAGATAAAAGATCATATAGCAAGTCTGTGTTGTAAGCTGTAATCCCAGATCAAGCAATACAATCTTGCCCTCCCTTCTTCCCGTGGACGTAGATTTACTTCAGTAAATCGAACCACGTAAATTCATTGTGTCGTAGTCTTTATTCTCTACCAGCATTTACTAACATCAGAAATTCGCGGATCCATCAGAGTCAACTTCTATTTATTCTACACAAAAAACAAAAGAAAAGGACAAATAAACAATAAATCCTCTAATGTGCTAGCGTTGAAGTTGTCGAGTTGTTGCCAATTTGATTTTTAAGATGTTTTTGGGTTCAAACTATATTTCAATCACACGTGTCATGTTTTTTAATAAATAAAGTAGGTCCATTTCTTAGGTTTAATTTTAATATTGAATTCATATGCAATGTGCATGGTTCAAAACAACGCTGGAGATAAGTTTTACAGTCATGCATGAAGACAGCTTTTGACGATGATATCTATGTGACATTTGAATTCTTATTATAGCATATTATGATTGTAAAAATGCTAACTTTATTTAATTTATATGTATACGTTTGTAAAAATGTATGTGAGAACTTTAGCATTCGGCCTTAATTTGCCTCGGCTTTTATTTTAATTCTTTTTTGAAGTTTATAACAATAATTTTAAAGATAAAAAAACGAAACAAAATAAATCAACTAATTAATTAAATGTTTAGTTTGTATGAATTGAATTGTGATAAATAACACTCCGGGAATATATTTTGTTATTTTGTATTGTTCTCTTAGTCCAGTGATACATGTCCTATTTTGCCGTGTTGGTACCGGTATGTATGTCTATATTACATGCCTCTCATCTCATTTTTACTATATATAATAAGTGGTTTTTGTATTTTATTAACTTATTATACTTTATTTTATTACAAAATTAAGAGTATATAAAAATAAAGTCTATATTTTATTAACTGTTCTCACAATTCTTCACGTTTATTAAAATCTGAGTTAGCCGAAAAGTTCAACATATTCGAGAATGGAGGAAGTATTTAAGAATATGTGGGAAGCAAATTTGCTAGCTCTACAAATAACTAAACATTTTCACCCTTGCCCCATACTTCATGACTAAGACCTAATAAAATTTCATTTGTCTTTTACCTTATGAGCTGTCACGTCACATATTCATTCGTGTAATTAAACTTGTGAAAGTGTGTCCATGCAAACTACTGGAGCTCGGCTTCTGAGCTCGGAAATGAAGCTCGGCTTTGAGTCCGGTTGTGATCGAGTGGTGGAGCCTCGGCAGCTCCGAGAAGAGATCAAGAAATAAAGCTCGGCTTTGAGCTAGCCGAGAAAGGCAGTTCGGTTGATAACCGAGAAAGGCAGTTCGGTTGATAGCCGAGAAATGCAGTTCGGTTGCTAACCAAGAATGGCAGTTCGGTTGATAGCCGAGAAATGCAGTTCGGTTGCTAACCAAGAATGGCAGTTCGGTTTTAGCCGAGCAGCGGTTATAACTAACTTTGGGAAATAGAGTTAGTTGGATTTTTTTTCTTGATTGCATCTTGTATAAATAGCTCGATAGAGCTCAGTAGTGAGAGACGCAGAACACAGATTACACACACAATTAGAAGAGAATTCTTGCACTAGCTAGCGTTTGCTTAGAGTGATAGATTGTGAGTGTGAAGTTCTTGTATTGAGAGTTCCATCAATAAGATTCCGGTCATCTTCTCCGTGGACGTAGGTGGATTATCACCGAACCACGTTATATCGTTTGCGTGCTTTATTTCCTCGTTCGTGCGTGTGTGAGATCGGCGGTATCACGACCCAACAAGTGGCGCCGTCTGTGGGAAGACTTCCACGATTTGCCGATTGATTGGTTTCTGGGTGAGTTCGTGTCTAGAGGTTCCGTTGTATAAGCTGATCTTGGCGATTGCCCACCGCTCGTTTTGAGAAATGTCTACAGCCAAGTTCGAGGTGGAAAAGTTCACCGGGAGAAACGATTTTGGGCTGTGGAGGCTGAAGATGAAGGCCATCTTGATGCAGCAAGGCCTATGGGATATCTTGAAGAATGAAGGTGACGCTAAAGAAGGCAAACCTGATGCTGATGAAAAGGAGAAGCAAAGGCTTCAAGATATGCAGTATAAGGCTTATAGCACCCTGATCTTGAACCTCACGGACAGGGTGCTAAGGGAAGTTTCCAAGGAGGAGACGGCTGCAGGAGTATGGGGGAAACTTGAGTCATTGTACATGACCAAGTCTCTGGCGAACCGGTTACATTTGAAGCAAAGGCTTCTTGCTTTCAAGTTTTCAGATGGGAAGAGCATTTCTGAACAGCTCGAGGAGTTTGGGAAATGCATAGATGATCTTGAGAATATCGATGAGGTCATTAAAGATGAGGATAAGGCATTGATGTTGCTCAATTCCCTGCCTAAAAGTTATGAGCACTTCAAGGATGCAGTGCTTCTTGGAAGAGAAACCAAGGTCACCTATGAAGAGATTCATTCTGCATTGAAGATGAAGGAATCGCAGAAGGCTAATAACAAACAAACTGATCCAGTAGCTGAGAGTCTGCATGTGAAAAATAATCAGAATAAAAGGGGTTCCAAGAAGAAGTTCCAGAAGAAGGAAGAAGGTGGAGTATGGAAGGAGAAGAGAAGCTGTCACTACTGTAAGAAACCGGGCCATTTAAAGAAGCATTGTTTTGCTTGGAAGAGGAAACAAGAGCAAGAAAAGGCTGGGAACATAGAGACTGCTGATCTGGCTCAGGATGTTGAAGATAATGAAGCTTTGAATATCCACTCAGGGGCCAAGATTGAAGAATGCTGGATCATGGATTCAGGGTGCTCCTTCCACATTTGCTCACACAAATCTTGGTTCCAAGAATTATCAGCTTGGGAAGGATCAGTGATGCTAGGAAATGATCAAGTGTGCAATGTCAAGGGCATTGGGAACATCAGATTGAGGATGAAGGATGGGAGTATGAAGACTCTCACAGAAGTCAGATTCATTCCTCAAATCAAGAGAAATTTAATATCTCTTGGAATGCTAGAGTCAAAAGGGTGCAGATTCAACTCTGGTGATGGGATCCTCACAGTAACAAAAGGCACCAGAATTGTGATGGAGGCCCAGAGAAAGAACAGCCTATACTATTTGCTGGGTGAAACCGTGGTTGATGCTGTGAATCTTGCCCAGACAGAAGACCTGCATCTATGGCATGCCAGGCTTGGACATGTGGGTGAGAAAGGCATAAGAGAGCTGGCTAAACAAGGAGTGATGAAGTTAAGTGCATCAGACAGCCTAAAGAAATGTGAATCTTGCATTCTAGGAAAGGCAAAGAAGCTGCCATTTTCTGGTGGGAAACACACTTCATCAGCCCCATTTGTGTATGCCCACAGTGACTTGTGGGGGCCATCCCAAACTGAATCCATAGGTGGAGGTAAGTATTTCATCTCCATCATAGATGATTACTCAAGAAAAGTGTGGATTTACATTCTAAGAGAGAAGTCCCAAGCTTTTGAAAAATTTAGAGAATGGCATGCTAGATATGAGAATGAAAAGGGCTCAGTGCTTAAATATCTAAGGACTGATAATGGCATGGAGTTTCTGTCTGCGGAGTTTGATAGTTTCTGTAAGGTGAAAGGGATAAGAAGGCATAGGACCGTGCCAAGAAATCCTCAACAGAACGGGCTGGCAGAAAGAATGAATAGGACATTGCTAGAAAGGGTGAGGTGCATGCTATTCTACTCTGGAATGCCAAAGAGATTCTGGGCAGAGGCTGTCTCTACTGCAGCTAATCTGATCAATAAGTGTCCATCATCTGCTTTATCCAATGAGACCCCAGATCAAAGATGGTATGGAAGCCTAGGTGATTACTCAGCCTTGAAGGTGTTTGGGTGTGCTGCTTATGCACACATTAAGCAGAGTAAATTGGAGCCAAGGGCAAAGAAATGTGTGTTGTTGGGATACCAAGATGGGGTAAAAGGATACAGATTGTGGAATTTGGATAGAGAAGGCAGAAATATCATTGTGAGCAGAGATGTGACATTCAATGAAGAGGAGATGCCATTTAAAGATGATGGGAAGCCCTCTGGTGGTGGCAGTAGCTCTGAAATGCAAAACCTTGAGTTTGGTGGAGAATCTGCTGGAACAGACACTGATGAGGATGTTGTGATCACAGGAAATCAAGAAGAAGGTGGAGCAACTAGCTCTCAACATACTCAGAACACAGGTGAGCAGGAGTCACCAGTGCAGCAAGCTGCTGCAGCTCAAGGGGCCAGAAGAAATCCAAGAAGAAATGCAGGCCTACCTAGCAGATTCTCAGATTATGACATGAGCTTCTTTGCTCTATGTGTAGCAGAAGTACTCATGTTTTCAGAACCCTCAACCTATGAAGAAGCCATGAGTTGCAAGGAAAGTCAGAAATGGGTCAAGGCCATGGAAGAAGAAATAGAGTCCTTGCTGAAAAATGGGACTTGGATTTTGGTGACTGATCCAGGGACTCAGAAGCTGATCAGTTGCAAATGGCTGTTTAAGAAGAAAGTAGAGGTGGGGGAAGTTGAAAGCATACGGTTTAAGGCAAGGCTGGTTGCTAGAGGATTCACACAAGTAGAGGGTATTGACTACACAGAGGTGTTCTCTCCAGTGGTGAAGCACACTTCCATTCGGATCTTATTGGCCATGACTGCTCATTTCAACTGGGAGCTGCATCAACTTGATGTGAAGACAGCATTTTTGCATGGAGATCTAGAGGAAACGATCTATATGATGCAGCCTAAGGGTTTTGAGAAGCCGGGAGAAGAAAAGAAAGTTTGCTTGTTAAAGAAAAGCCTATATGGGCTCAAGCAAAGCAGCCGGCAGTGGAACAAGAAGTTTCATGAGCAGATGGAATTGATGGCATTTGAGAGATCCAGTTTTGATAGCTGCGTGTATGTCAAGAGAAGTGGAAATCTAATACTGGCCTATCTACTGCTGTATGTGGATGATATTCTGCTGGCAGGATCAAGCAAGAGTGAGCTGCTGTCTGTCAAGGAGGAGTTGAAGCAGAGATTTGATATGAAAGATCTTGGGGAAGCCAAGAGAATCTTGGGTATGGATATTGTCAGGAACAGAAAGAAGAAAGAACTGAAATTGGTTCAGGCTGATTATATCAGAAAGGTGGTAGAAAAATACCAGGTAAGGAGTGAAAAGTCAGTATCCACTCCATTGGCTAGCTGCTTCAAACTCAGTAAAGAACAGATGCCAAAGACAGCTGAAGATAGAGAAGAGATGAGCAGGATACCCTATGCAAATATAGTGGGAAGTGTGATGTACTTGATGATATGTACAAGGCCGGATGTGGCTCATGCCATAAGCGTTGCAAGCAGATATATGGCTGATCCAGGTAGGGATCACTGGGCAGCACTAAAGTGGATTCTGAAATATCTGAAAGGGTCTGTCATGGTTGGCTTGAAGTTTGGTGGTGGAGTTTGGTCTGAGGAGAGGGAAGTCCTAGAAGGATTCTGTGACTCGGATTATGCGGCTAACTTAGACAACAGAAAGTCTCAGAGTGGTTACATCTTCACACTATATGGCACAGCAATCAGCTGGAAATCAAATTTGCAGTCTGTGGTTGCACTGTCCACAACCGAAGCTGAGTATATTTCTCTGACTGAGGCTGCAAAGGAAGGAAAATGGTTGCAAGGAATCTTGGAAGATTTAGGAATGAAGCTGGGAGCAGTGAAGATTAACTGTGACAGCAACTCGGCTATATGTTTAGCAAAACATCAAATGTTCCATGAGAGGTCGAAGCATATAGATGTGAGGAGACACTTCATCAGAGATGAGATTCAAAGTGGAAAGATCAATGTGGTGAAAGTTCCTACCGAAGAAAATGCATCAGACATGTTGACAAAATCTCTGCCAACTTCGAAATTCAAACATTGTTTGAAGTTGGTTGAGATTGTGGAGTGTTGAAGCTTGTAACAAGGATTGAGAAGGGAATCCAGATATTGATGGAGTTTTGCAAGGACAAGGTGGAGATTTGTGAAAGTGTGTCCATGCAAACTACTGGAGCTCGGCTTCTGAGCTCGGAAATGAAGCTCGGCTTTGAGTCCGGTTGTGATCGAGTGGTGGAGCCTCGGCAGCTCCGAGAAGAGATCAAGAAATAAAGCTCGGCTTTGAGCTAGCCGAGAAAGGCAGTTCGGTTGATAACCGAGAAAGGCAGTTCGGTTGATAGCCGAGAAATGCAGTTCGGTTGCTAACCAAGAATGGCAGTTCGGTTGATAGCCGAGAAATGCAGTTCGGTTGCTAACCAAGAATGGCAGTTCGGTTTTAGCCGAGCAGCGGTTATAACTAACTTTGGGAAATAGAGTTAGTTGGATTTTTTTTTCTTGATTGCATCTTGTATAAATAGCTCGATAGAGCTCAGTAGTGAGAGACGCAGAACACAGATTACACACACAATTAGAAGAGAATTCTTGCACTAGCTAGCGTTTGCTTAGAGTGATAGATTGTGAGTGTGAAGTTCTTGTATTGAGAGTTCCATCAATAAGATTCCGGTCATCTTCTCCGTGGACGTAGGTGGATTATCACCGAACCACGTTATATCGTTTGCGTGCTTTATTTCCTCGTTCGTGCGTGTGTGAGATCGGCGGTATCACGACCCAACAAAACTTTTGGGTCACTAAACGACAATTTATATTGAATGTGAATTAATGGATTGATTTGATTAAGTTCAACGAATGTATGACTAAGATGGATATAAGTTAGGTTAATGTAGCTCTTAAGAGAAGCATGATGGTCACCAAACTTGGGAGAAAGATGCTTTGTATTTGAAGAGTGAGTCTTGGAAGTATGTGTCTATATAGTTAGACAAACCATTAATGTTCCTTCAAATTAAGATGGCCAAAATCCCTCCATTCATGCGAAAGAAAGTAACACCCATAAGTTTTTTTTATCGAAATTTGTAAAATGTTTTAGGCTCTATTTAAGTGAAGCGTTGGGTCCTACCACCTAATCGTTGTTTGTGGTCGGAGTCTAAGTGGAGTTGATGGTTGTGAAAAAACGAGAGATGTCGAGACAATGAGAAATACTCCCTCCGTCCTGCTTTAGCAGTCCCGGTTGAGTCGGGCACATGTTTTAAGGAGTATTTAAGTGTGTAATAAACAAATGATGTAGTAGAGGTTGGGTCCCACTTTTAAACAACTTTTTTTACTTTTTTGCTTTTAAGTGTGTAATAAATAAATGATGTAGTGGATGTTGGGTCCCACTTTTAAATGATGTAATAAATAAATTGATGTAGTGGACATCAATTTTTATACACCGAGTTCAACCGGGACTCCTAAAGCGGGACACCCGAAATTGATCAACCGGGACTGCTAAAGCGGGACGGAGGGAGTATATAATATAACCCTATTTATTTGAGCGAACTATAAATAATCTATTATATTTAGTGTGTTTTTCATTGTGTGTAATACAAATATTTAAAATCAGTATAAAGTAGTAGTAGTAGTAACTTAATTTATAGACGCGCAATATAAAAATTATCAATAGTGATAACTAATTTTTTTCACTTTGATAATGTTCATAGTCATCACAAAAAATATTAAAAAGTATATTAATGTCTGAGCCCGGGTTCGAACCGGGGACCTCTAGTGTGTGAGACTAGCGTGATAACCGACTACACCACCCAGACAATTGTGACTCGTTTATCTTGTTTTAGAATAACTCAGTTTATATTTTGTTAAAATGTAAGTAGATAAACCTGAGTTGGAAATAGGAGTAAAAATTTAAGTAAAAGAATATATATGAATATATAAACAATTAAATAATTTTATTATACGAGAATTAAACAATACTACGATGTAAATAGAAACTGAATTGAGCCGGAACACAAGTCATAGTAATCTCTAACTAAAAAGTGAGAATGATGAAGTAACAAACCAATAACTTAAATACATTGGATATTGATATCTATATAGGATATCTATTTCTTATCTATTTTCTTGTTCCCTTGGATATCTAGGTTATTGATAAAGGTTAAGGTTAAGGTTAAGGTTAAGGTTAAGGTTAAGGTTAACGGTTATTTAAATCAATACTTTCCATTAATTGACGGTTAGTCCAATAATTATTGAAACTGAAATATAGAATCACATTTTTTGAATATTTTGCAATTTTCCTACAATAATAAAAAAAACTATCAAATATGACGTGAAAATAAAATGACTTTGTTATAGACAAAATTATGCCATTTTATTTTGATTGTTGATTAAAGTGGCACTGATTTATCTGAAATGACATAATTTTGTGTCATGTTCGTTTTGAATTTGATCACTATGGGATATTTTTGAAAACATAAAAAATATTAAGTTTTTATATTTCAGTATTAAAAGTTATGAAAACAATAGGAATCTGGGAAGCGCAAGATACTATTGTGCTTACAATTAAAAGTTATAAAAAAGAATTTCACCTTATTACCAAAAAAAAAAGAATTTCACCTACACAATTACATTTTCTCATTTGTTAAGTCATTCTTATTTATATATCATAATTGAATTTATTTACAAATAAATGACAAACATGAATTTAATTAAATTATTAAAATTTACATAAATTATTCTTCATTTATAACTAAAATCTTAATATTATTAATTTTTAATAGTATAATTTATGTTTGCTTGAAACATCGAATATTTTAATTAAATTTTTTAAAATTATAATATAGTACTCCATCCGTCCCATAGTAGATGTCACACTTGGAAGATGACACAGAATTTTAGGAGATATTATTTTGTGTGTTAAGTGCTGAGAGAAAATATAATTTTATAATTGATGTGAGAGGGAACTTTTTTCCAAAAGAGGAAATATGACATCTTTTATGGGACAAACTAAAAAGGAAAGTGTGACATCTACTATGGGACGGGGGAGTACTATTATTTATTCATTCGTTATAATTTTATTAAGTAATACTTCCTCCATTCCATATTAGTAGAGTCATTTTTCCATTTTGATCGTTCTATAGTAGTTGAGTCATTTAATTTTTTAGTAAAAAGTAGTAACACATTTTCTCACTCTTACTTTTCATTCTCTTTCACTGCTACTTTATTCTCTCTATTTTATTTTTTTTTTACGTAATACATTACACATTTTTTTCTTAGTTTCCGTTTCAGAAAGAAATATCTCCGTTACTATAGAACGGATAGAGTAATATTTAAGCAACTAGTAGGCACACTGCAATTGCATGTACAATTAAAATTTAGACGTGGGTGGTGATAATAGTGTCGTGTGCAGGGGTTATTGTTGGTGATTGGGTTCTATTCTACCATATTTAAAGAGATGGGAGAGAATGTACCACCCTCCACTGCTTAACACCACCCCATGTATTTTTCTGTTGATTGTTGATGCTCTAAATACAGAATTTTCCAGTTATTATATTACATAAACATGTACTCCTTAATTCCGTCCATTCTGCTAACCGACACAGAGAGTAGCATTAAATTAATTAGCTCATCATAATGAACAATAAAATACTTTTAGTATTCTTGATTATTCCATCCATATGAAAAATAATTTGGGTCCATAGTCCGCACATATATTTGTAATAACTTTGGAATCAAATAATATGCCCAATAAATTATGGAATCCAGTAAACATCGAAAAAAACCTTAATCAAATTTGCTATGTATAATCACGATTTTAAGAAAGAGTTAGGTGGGAATAGAGATGTCAAATGGGCCGGGCTAGTGGGAATAGAATGTCAAGTGGGCCGGGCCCGGTGAGGCCCGACGGTATTTAAGCCCAGCCCGACGCAGCCCATGTCTGTGCCGGGCCGGCCTGGGTTTTGGTATACAGAATGAGCCTAACCCAAGCCCGGGCCCAGTTGGTAAGTGGGTCGGGCTGGGCTGGGCCAAGTTCAAAATTTTTATTGTGCTAATTAAACAATAATTAACCTCTATTTGAATAGTATAGTACTAATGATGTATAAATACATATTCCCACAAAAAAAGGATCAAGATTTTGCACACATATATATTCCCACAATTTTGTGTATTATATTTATAGATTACACACGCATAAATATATAATCCCGCAAATTCAGGAATCATAATACTATAATTATGAAACTATTTTTAATGGACATAAATCTATAAAAAAAACTAATATCTATAATTATGCAAATCAATTAACAATTATATTTTTTATCATGCATATCAAAATGAAAATAAATTTGTTACTATAAGTTTTGATTTAAGGTTGAGTAATTGAAATAATTGATTATTTTGCATAATTTCATTAACAAGATCTATGATTATCATCAAAATATACAAATACATGTATATATCCAATCAATCTTCATACTCATATACATATAAATAACTAATCAATCATTATATTTATGGAACTATATTTGATAGAGACAAATCATTGACAACTAATTTCTATAATTATGCAAATCAAAATTATTATAACACAATCAATTCTAGAATACACAATTTTTTTTAAAAAGACAATAACTAATCTATGTAATTATAGAACATAAATATACAAATATAATACTCCATAATCATGCATCTAATAATAAATTAACTAGGGAATATGGTTATTGGATATGTTATTATGTATGAATAATATTCAATCTTGAATAATATTCATTCTTCACTCATATATACACGTAAGGTTGATATATGTAAATGCATAGAAAATTCTATTGAAAGAACTAATAGTATAAAATTAAGTGCATAAGTTAGATTCTGCAGGGCCTGGGCCGGGGCTTTGAATGGGCCCGGGCCGGGCGGGGGCATGGGTTTCGTAAAAAGACCCAATTGGAGCCCGATTAATCTACCGAGCCCAGTCCAAGCCTGCACCATTTCATTGGTGGGCCGGGCCCGAGCTGGATCGGCCGACCCATTTGACATCTCTAGGTGGGAAGCATTATCAAGGAGTTCTACTATTTTGATATGGCTTTTGTTTAGTTGTTGGGTTTGTCCATTGCTCCATTAGTAATTTAGTTGACTTCAAAACAATAAACGCAAAACTAGTAACTACCCAACTATTTTCAGTGGACTGAGTGGAGTATATCTTTTAGACCATCATCAACTTGATTTATAAAATTTTCATGTACTGAGCCAGCGTCACAACAACCCTATCAACAGCCTCAAAAAAAAGGGAAAAAAAGAACAAATTTCATAAATCACACACACAAATGTGGGTGTGGGTGTTTTTGTTTCTATTAATGGTGGTACGGAGGGGGTGATCCAATGTTCTAAAGACCTTCAATCACCGAATATGCGAATTTCCCAAATATTGGCACGATTTTGTTACTTCTCATAATCACGTGGTCTTCAATTTTATGAGTCGTGACTGCGCTTTCACCACCTCTTAATTCATTTAACGCGCTTCTAAACCGAATCACCACTTGATCGTACGTCGACTTGCACCTTTTGAAGCCATCCCTCTCTCGGGAGTTGGAACCCGTTCCCTCGAGCACGTGCGCGAGCATCTCTTTCGCATTTGAAATTCCCGACTCGATCATCGCGATTGATAAGCTCAATGGGTCATTAGCTGATGCGATGCTCGGGATGAATTGAAGGGTGCGGATGCATAATAACTAGGTGTTGTCATTATAATTGGATTCGGTCATTGGAGCAAGGTTTTTGGACTAATCAAGGAGTAGCAACAGACAACAGTGGTTTTGGGTGATGAGATAAAAATTATTGAGGAGGTGAGGAGAACCATAGAAAATGATGAGATGATAGAAGGAGACATTTTTTGAGATATATGTTGCTGTTGAGGCTATTTATATACACAAGGTTGAAACATAAGATTTATTGTAAATCAGTGTTCGATTGTTTTGTTTGGTAAATCAGCCTATGAAATTAAATAGGGATAGTAAAGTCAAATCTAGTTTGTAGTTGAAAACTGAGTGTTGGAAGTATTCATTTACTCATGTGGTATACACTATACACAACCTATTAATGTTCTTAACGAGAAAGTGCAATTTAGTTTGTAAGATATTTTTCTTTTAATTTAATTGATGAAACAATCTAAAAATAAATACTATGACCCAATACTAATGAGATGGATGAAGTATTAATTTTGCCTATACGTATAGATGGTCAAAACCCCTCCATTCTTGCCAATAAAAAAAATTACTAGTAGTAGAATTTTTTTAAATGATATTTGTCAAATGTTTTAGGTTGTAATGGTTGGGAAAATGGTAAGAGGCGAGAGTCGAGATGTGGACTATAGTGATATAATCCATTTAAACCAATGTTTTAAAAACCGGACCGGACCGGCCGGTTCGCCGGTTCAACCGCGAACCGGTAGGCAGTCCGGTCCGGTTCACCCCTAAAAACCACTAGCACATTGAACCGCCGCGAACCGGTGGAACCGGCCGGTCGGACCGGTCCAACCGCGAACCGGAAACCGAAAAATTTAAAATTTGTTGTTGCTAAGACTTGAACACATGACCTCATCTCTAAATATCAACTTCTTTACCACTCCACCACATGATCATTTTGAAATATTATGAACATTAATTATCCTTATACATTAAATCTGAAATTCTTTTTCCACCAAAACTAATAATTCATATTAGTTTTGTATTCTTTTAAGATAATTCATTTTAATTTTATATTCTTTTAAGATAATTCATTTTAATTCTATATTCTTTTAAGAAATTGTTAATTATAATATATTTCTTATATTTTAATTATATTTTTACAATCATTATTTTACAATATAGGAGTTTATAATTATACATAGACTTTAATACTAGTTTTTAATATTGTGTATTATAGTTTATTATTGTATTCAAACTTAACGTCATTAAATATTCTAATATACTAATGTAAGACTTGTTTTCTATAATAATACAATTAAAAGTATAATACTATAATATTTATTGATAAAACATGTAATTAAATTTTATTATTTATAACTAAATAAATAAATACATATGTATAAACAGTATTACGGTTCAACCAATGGTTCGACCAGTGAACCGGTTGAACCAGTGAACCAGTAACGACATCGGTTCGCTGGCCGGTCCGGTTTTTAAAACATTGATTTAAACAGTACGTAGGTATGCCTAGCTTAATAGGTCATACAATTATATTATTAAACATTTAAACTTAGATCGTGTTTATGTTTTTGTGTGATATTTTTAAAACTACTGACTAAGGTTTATTTTGTCATCGACAATCTAGTATAAAATTGTAATTTGAAAGTACACTTTTCTCCACTGGTAAGACCAACATTTGTCCTAGAAAAAAATATTAAATATATTGAAAACAATTGTCTGAGCCCGGGTTCGAACCGGGGACCTCTAGTGTGTGAGACTAGCGTGATAACCGACTACACCACCCAGACAATTGATATCACATTTTTTCTATTTATATTTATTTAAACATGCGTAAAATCAAAATCAAAATTTGTGATGAATACAAAAAACTAATTTAAATTTAAAATTTAATAAAAATAATTAAAAGTAAAATTATTTTTTAGTGACATATATTAAAAATAAATTTGAATTTGAATTTGATAAATGGTTAGAGATGTACAGAAATAATGACTTGTATTGTCAATGCCCCTTAAAAATTTAAATTTCAGTAACTGAGTCAGCATTACAACAACCATATGAGGTCGTCGAACTCTCTTCTCATGGGATCAATAACAAAGTCGACTACATAAACAGAAATATAGCATAGTATTACTAATGTGGGTGTGTGCACGTTTTTGTTGTATGAATGGCGTTGAGGAGGTGGCGATCCAAGCTCATGCATATCATCAATCACCGAAATCGCAGATATCCCAAACACAGTCACTATTTTGGTATCCCTCAATAAAACGCTATCTCTCACCTTATTACTCGCGAGCGCGCTTTCGCAACTTTTGACGCAATCCGTGCTCGCCGTCAGCAGCTCGTAAGTCGGCGTCACGAAGTCGCGACTCTTCACTAGTCCCAGCGCGCTTTTAAACCGCCTCATTGTTGGAAGAGATGATCAAGCAGCTGCTAACAAAGTTGATCAAGCCGTTGTGTGCCGACGCTCACATTGCATGCTGAGGCTGGATCAAGCCGATGCTGACCAAGTTGATCAAGCCGCTACATGTCGAGTTGATCAAGCTACTGCTGACAAAGTTGATCAAGCCGTTGCATGCCAAGTTCATCAAGCTGTTGATCAAGTCGCAGCATGCCGAGTTGATCAAGCTGCTGCGTACAATGCTGGGGTTGCTAGCCATGGTTATCAGTGTATGGCAACAAAGCGAGAAGCATGTGATAAACAAGCCAAGGCGATAGATAAGACAAAAGAAAGGACAAAGGCCGTTGCGCCAAAAGAACCAATCCGAGAGCTCGCACGAGTTACAGTTGTGAATGAGCCGAGCACGCCAGCTAAGGTGGAGGACCACCATTGTACTTGAAGAGACGTGTTGCTCAATGGAATAAAGAAGAGAAAGGACTTGCAGAGTCTGTTTTGATTAAGAAAGTGAAACATGTTTAACTTAGCATAAAAAAGTAGATTAGTGCAAGGTTCTAGATTGTTCGAATTAAGAATATAAGCATTGTGTCTTGAAACATTTGAACCAATGAAAAATGTCGATTTGAGCTCTCTCTCTAAACATATCTCCAGTATCTGTGTCTGCATAGCTTCCGCAGCTTCTTTTCACCACTTGATCGTACGACACCTTGCACACTTGGTACGCGCCCTTCTCTCCGGGGCGCCCACGTGCGTCTTCGTCGAGTTTAGGATTCCCGCCTCGATTATCGCGATCGAGAGGGTGAACCGGTCGATGGTCGATGTGATGGCGGGACTGGATTCAAGGACGCTGAGGCATAGCTTCTCGTCGATGTTTTTGGTGTAGTTGGAGCAAGCTTTTTGGACCAATGAGGGAACGGCGACGGTGGTTTTGGGTGATGAGAGTAGAATTATTGAGGAGATTAGGAAAATTGTGGGAAATGAGATTATTGAAGGAGACATTTTTTTGGGGGATATGTAATAGGTTGTTGGTGAATGGTGAGGCTAAATGTAACCTATTTATATACTCCCTCCGTCCCGTGCTACTCGCACGTTTGCTTTTCGGCTCGTCACAAAGTCCTTACACTATTTATAATTTAAGTTAGAATTAATGCATTTAATTAATATGTTAGTTTAAGTTAAGAGCTCTTTTATTAAGTGATGTCTCATTACACCTAAAATTCTTTTTTAATTACACAAAAAAATCAATCCCAAATTTACGACCTAAAATGAAAAGTGCGAGTAGCATGAGACGGAGGGAGTACTAAGGTTTATGGAAGACAGCGTGTACATTATCTCTTATTCAATGGGATAACCATAAAATCTAATCTCTTATTCCTGACAGTTTTCTTTTGACTCACCAAATTTCAAAGAATAAAGAGGATAATAGTGAGCACCACTCTTACGTTTATTTTTGTTTAGTTTTAATATATCAAAATTATTATAAATATTATTTTTTATTTTGTAAATTTCATAAAAGTTAAAGTTTTATTTATTATTCTATTTATTTATATAAACAAATTCAGGTGCATAGAGCTGGTTCAAGGCATATATACAGGTGTTATACAGCTGGTTCAATGCATATAATATAGACTATAGTAATTGTGATTTTACTATGGATAGAAGCACCAGCTGGTTCAGTGCATGTATATTAATGACCAACAAAATAATCTTTAACACGCAAAATATAGGATATTTATAGCCACCAAACTATTTTTTAACGCGCAAAAATTGTAATTGTGATTTTACTAAGTAATGCTTTAATGGACACCATTATAGTGGTTATATTACAACATATACGAAATTTAAGTCGAGTGTTTATTATATTTAATTTTTAAAAATATTTTAGGAGTATGTATCAATTGTAATTGAAAAATATGAGTGTCAGATTTGAAATATTCATTACAATAACATAAAATAATTATCTCCAATATATAATAATAAGACACGTTGTGTTGTGTGTGAGTTGGTCATGCGACCAAAAAGTAATGTCAGATGTCAAAGATTGCGCACCGTGATAGCGATTTAAAAAAAAATTATACTCCATTCACTTACCAAAATAAATAAGACACATCATAACCAACCAAATATTATTATCAAATAGTACTATGTTACTCCCTCCGTTCCAGGGTAGCGGGGGCGTTTTTTTTAGCACACGATTTGAGAAAAAATTATGTTAAGTGAGTTAAGTAAAAGAATAATAAAGTAGGAAATGAAAATGATAGAGAGGTGAAGAGAGAATAAAGTAAAAAAGAGTAAAGTAAACGAGAAGAAATATGTTAACTTTTACTAAAAAGGGAAATGATCATACTATTATAGAACGTACCAAAATGACTCAACTACTGTGGAACGGATGAAGTACTATATTTCAGTGAATTTGTTTTTGAATGTTATCTCCTAATATGTGGAAATTTATTGATAGTGATTAAGTGATTTAAATTTGTACTTTGGTTATGCACTTAAATTTGGTTTATTTTTTATCACTGTCTTATGTACTTCCTCTATCCCTAAAAATAGGAAGTTTTTAAATACCACAGCCCACAGGTTTTAATACAAAATTAGTTTAGTAAGAGAAAGAGATAAAAAAGAGTGTTAGTGAAAAATGGATTCCATCTTATTAAAGAGAAAAAAATTTCCTAAAAATACAAAGATTTTGTTTCTAAGAGACAGACCAAAAAGAAAAAAAATTCTATTTTTAGAGAACAAATATAAGTATATAAATATGACAATCAAATACTCCTGTTATGCCATTATAATTGTATATAATTTGAACATGAAATACACAAATGATCCTTTTTATGCAACTTTCGATTTTTTTGTTGGATAACTTTCAGTTTATATAAGTACGTAGTTTAGTAGGAGTATACAATTTTCAATTTTTGTCGCAGAACTCCGAGTTAGTCCAAAACATACTTGTTCACAACGACTCAACGAGTTCCTTGCTCAGCCACCACTCCGAACCATTTGGGTTCTCAATGAGAGTATTAGTGTTACTGACCAAACAGAAGCACTCACCGGATAAAGAACTCATTTAGCCTATAAAACCTACACTAGTAGCTCTTACGGCCGACGTGAGACATTGAGTCCCTAACACTACATGATTGTCGAATGCAAAGAAATCATGAGAGGGCTTATTGAGGTATGGAGGGAAAGATGAGTTTTTTTTTTCTGTATCTTTTAGTATAATGTATTGCGTTATATTAATTCTTATACTAACATATATGTAGATAGAGAGGTGAAATAGTGTATAAATTTTGATGTAGAACGTGGCAAATTAGGACAAAGAAATGTGATTTTTTTTTAAGAGGTGGGCGAGTTACGCTTGAATAGATCATATCTTGAATTACAAGCATGGCTAGGTCGATAGAAGAGGCAAGAATGGCAAATGATGTTGGTTCGATATGGTGAAATCATCTCTTCTAGAGTTCTAGTGAGTTGCCATCCTCACACACCAATATAGTGATATACCATACACTTTGGAAATAAACACGAAAACTTCTTTGAGTGGAAGTATGATTTTGTTGTTAGTATTAGGGTTTGGTCCATTTTGCAGATATTTGGTGCTTGATTCATGCCTCTGAACTGGCAAGAGCTTTGAGCATACGGAAGTTGAAGATGGAGAATGATAGTTTTATCGTGGAGAATGATAGTTTTATTGTAATATCTATAATAAAGGGATTTTTTGAAGTATTTCGCATCTATTAATTGTCACTTTTAAAAATTCAGTGTTTGTTATATTTGATTTAAAGGGATTTTGAAGTATTCCGTATCTATTAATTGCCACTCTATAATTTAGAAAATGCAGTGTTTGTTATATTTGATTTAGACTCAATCGGAATTAAGTATATAAAAAAATAATTTTACTAATTATTTTTATTTTTTATTTATAGTTTCCAAAGGGAAGCTTAGTTTCGCTAAACAATATTGTAATTGAGTTTCCCTATGATTTTGATTAAAGAAAAAAAAAATCAGTCTGATGAGAGTACAATATTCACTTGAGCATCAGCAGTGGCGCGGAATTCTCGGCGGAATTCCCAAAAACACCTTCGGCCACATCATACGGACTTCCCACTGCACTGTCACGTCATAAGGACTTCTCACTGCACAGTGGCGGACACCCCCAAGGACTTCCCACAATTAAAAAAATTTAATGCGAGAATTTTGCGCTGACGTCCGTGGGAGTCAACGTACGTCCGCACGCCCGTCGCGACGAAATTCCACGTAACGCCGCGGAACTGCAGTGTCCTCGGCGGAATTCCGCGTAACGCCGCGGAACTGCGGTGTCCTCGACGGAATTCTATATCCGTGCATACCATGCACAATGGCGGGCGTCCGCTGTGGAATTCCGGCACTCCGGGACGGACGCCATTGCTGATTTATATGCCCATCTTAATTTCGAGATATTATACCGAATCAGTTTAAATATTTTGGATAAATATCACTACTCCACTATTTAACCCCAATAAAATAAATAAATAATGGAATATGTACAGTACAGGATATGATTCGAGGAGACCGGTGATGATATTGAGGGCGTTTTTCTCGATTTTGTTTCCTCAATAAATTCATCTACAAAAACGAATTCCTGATTTTCAGCGCATATTGGCATCATCGATTCATCGTCAACATACCTAATCCTCTTGAAATTGTAGCTGTCTGCAATTTAATTTTTGAGCCCTAAATCAGTTCCATTGCAGAATTTTGGGTTGTATATATGTATTTGAGTGGAGATTATGGGTTTGTTTAAGAAAATCGCGGGGTTCTTTGGGTTAGCGAAAGACGAAGACCAGCAGCACCGCGACGGCGACGCTGCTCCGCCTCCCTTCTCCGTCCCATACGCCGCGGCAGCTACTGCTTCAGCTCACCATCTCCCTCGCAGAGGCTTCAGTGTTCCTGTTCAGGTCCCCGTCGAGCGGGGCCCTCCCCCTCCTCTTCTAGTGTTTTGCCCTTCCGGAGATGGTGGAGTTCAGGTATGCTTTGCTAGGTATTATTGCAATTTTTAAAATTTGCTGAATTTACGCTTTGGCATCGCTGATTAGGTGGAAATTTAGTGTGACCCCTCTTTGGATAAGTTGATAGGGTTTGACTATTGTCGTCGAAAATTGAGGTTTGTAGATCTGATGAGTGATCAAATCTATGGCCTGCAATTTGCAAGTTGGTTGATTTTGACTAGTTTTCTTATAACAACTAGACGACGAGAGCTACGATTTTGTGAATCTAGTGGACTTGCCTAAAATGTGTTTGTCGTAGTGTGGATGAGCCCAAAGTGCACACTGCAACATGTAAAAGAACGATGTGGAGAAAGGATTGCTAGGGAATTTAATTATGAAAAGTTTCTGACCACAGCATGGTTTGTCAATGTGGTGATCAGTTTGATACCGTGCTTGAGTTGAATGCCATCTTCCCGACTTGTGATCTGTGTGTGTGTGGTTTCCAATTCAAATCAGAGTCTTTAGGTTGTATTACAGAGTTGGGGATTTGGCTCTGTTAATGCTTTAGCTAACAAGGGTTCTGTTAAGCTATAACTGAGCAGAAATGGCTGGAAAGAACATGAGAGATGGATACTGTTACAAAAATAAAATATTTAGATGCTGAATTCTCTGTAAGTCTTTCTGATATCCAAACAAGTTGCATGGGTAGAGGAAGAGCTACTCAGCAGGATGTTTCCAGAAGGAGAGCTGATAGGTTAAACTTCAATTTGTTCTTGTGCCCATTTCCCATTAGGGGAAACTGTGTCGGTGGTTTGGTAAGATATCCGAAAGAGAAGGTAGAGGAAATCAAATGTTGGTCTTTATATATCACTTCTTTGTGGACCCTCCAGCTTTTCGTTCCTTGGAGAAATGCAGAATTCCATGGTTTCTATTCTTCATTAAACACACATGTATGATCCTCTAGAGTCTTGCTTGCAGAACTTGTTAGGTTTGTTATTTTAACTACATCCATGTTAAGACTTTCCTTTCTTTGAACATGGAATTTTTATGGCCTTTGATTATGCATTTGAAAGATTAGTCATATTTATGTAAGGTCAATAATTTGGAATACCTAGAGGAAGCTGGTCTTGTATTTGAATACCATGTATACTCTATTTTCTCGACAAAGAAGAAAATAGAGCTTAATGCCTAGAAACTCTTGGTAGGAGTTACTCCTAGTATATAATTTCTATACAAATTAAAACTTTAGAAGGTAAATTGTAGCATAAACTGAAGAGAACTTTCGTTTGCTAGAACAACTGATACGTACTAGGCTACAAATGGAGAATATATGAACATCGTAGTCTGGGTTGTTAATATTTCATGCTTGCATGCATCTCTATCTTAGTCAATTCAAAATGAGCTTTGGTGCTTTTCAATCTCATCTCTAGATATGTGTACTTACTTGCTTACTGATCAAGTAGACAACGATAAGGTAGTAAGTGTGGTGCTGAACATGTAAAATTGTGATCCTATCGCATATTGGGTTAAACATGTATTTGATTACTTGTACTCGAAACTTAAAACACACCTATAGAGATGAATGTTGACTAGTCGAGCTCAGCACCTGCTTACTACCTCACATGTTTGTGATATCAAGCTCCCATCAAGCTTACTCTATAGGCTTAGAGCTGGGCTGATCAGCTTTGCAGCTCTCGCTGATTGGTTTAATGCCTGTAGTTGCACAAACTCTTTGTAAATTATCTTGTTTCTCTTATTTACTGCTACTAGATGCTGATTCTTCCTAATCTTCCATTACTATATAACTAAGATTCATATTATGTGCGTACTGCTAAGCAATCACTGTGATATCACTTTTGTCGTTACTGGTGTCAGTAAATTTCTACATATCTCTCCTTGACTACGTTCCTTATTGCTCAGGGCTTGAGGTGGTATACGAGGCGCCTTAGAATAGATGAAGATGGAGATCTTGCAGATGAATTCCTTGATGAAGTGCCACCAGAAACGTCAAGAAGTGTGGAAGCACTTGAGAGCCCTGCACCAAGGTTTGAAGTGAAGTGCAGCACGAAACCGGCCAAAGTGAGGAACTTAGAATTGCTTCCTAACGGTAAAATTCAACATCTCGTGGAGCACCAAGGCAGGCTAGAGTGGCTGTAAGTGACCTCTGAGAAGGGCAACAATTACACTTCGAGATTGGTTTCCATATTATTATCACAATTCTTCTTCAATATTGTCGTTCCAATCACATTCATCGATTGAGGAATGTGCGAAAGACAACAGTCCTCTGCTGTATCATCAAAAGTTCTTTTGCACAACGCCAAATTGTTATATATGCAGGATATTGTTATCATGTTGTGTGACTCTGGTCTCATTTCTTGTCTTGTGTTTGGTTGTTCTGCTAAAATCTAAATGTGTTTGTAGAGCTGGACGTTTATGCCGATTATAAAGCTTGTACCCAATGGAAGAAATGATGAAATGAGTAAAACCCATGTAAAATTCAACGAAGAGACATCAATAAACGAAACACCAGAAAACTTTAATATTGTCAGGAAAATGGTATTTTTTGTGCAGTTTCAAGAATTGGTATTAATGTTAAGTATTCCTCATGCTTAATCTTTTACTGCTGGAAAATAACGCAATACATTCAACAAAATCATCTCGATTTACAACTGAAAATAGTTGATACAATGTTGATCGTGGTAAAGCCTTGAAATAAATATCTTGCCAAATCTATGTAAAAGTTAATTACACAAAGAATACCGATTCATAAAACCCACACGACTACAGACATCAAACAGATTGTTTGGGGAAAATACAAAAGTAAGAAACCTTCACATTTTTCATAAAAATAATAAAAAAAAGGTAAAGATTAGATTGGTCCAAGAAGGAGTAAGAGAAGAATGGTAGCACAAATCATAGCCTAAACAGGTAGTAAAAATGGATCATCTCGGCCTTGGATTCAATATAAGATGGCATTTCTTCCAATATCAAAATGCAAAGAGGAATATCCTTTGAATTTGCAAGTTTACCGCTTTATGTCCGGTGCCCGCCTACTGCTCTTCATTGGAATGCTTCTTTCGGAGTAACAAAGCTGCCCTCGTTTCCAATTTCCCAGTTACCACTTTGCCCCCGACTTGTGCGTCGCGTTGTTTCTAATCGCACGGCAGGGGGGCGTCTGTTTGAACCCAACACAGAATCTACTTCAGATAAATTGTGATGGGGCACATCGCTTCCTCTACTACGAATGTCTGCTTCAATGTCTTCAATGTTATGACGTTGCGAGATCTTCAAAAGATCTCCACCAATGTCTAAATCATCTTCCACCTTCATACGTCGGTCATCTCCCGTTTCCTCTGGCTCAGCATTGTCCCTTGAAGTAGGCATCGGTGGCCTCTGGGATTCCTCCTGCACCAAAGCTCGGAAGTTGTTCTTTGAAGGCTTCACCTTTGTACAAAATACTTCGAAAAAGTTGTTTAAGCAACCACGATTATAGACATTGATCCTGTTGTCAGCTCTGTACCGGAAGTTCTCATAGGTAGTCTGCAGCGAAAAACCCAACTTGTATTACTCTGAAGCATTTGCTCAATGCAAATTTCAATAATAAGACTAAAGATTCTCTATATTTATAGCTATCATCCAATTCATCCTTCCAAAACTGAATTTTTAAGTAATGAAATGGATAGAAAAGGCATACATATGGCACCAAGCATTTTCAGCAACTGATGTACGGAAAAGTAGGGACTTGATGATCCGATTGGGTTTTAAGATTATGTATTAAAGCTTTTACTCCCCCTCACATCAACGTTAAATGTACCCTCCAACTCGAATCGATCTAGTGGAGCAAATAAAGATTACTCCAAAGTCCAAACTACATGGCTGCAACAATATGCTGCGTGCACCCCTTTTTCCTCCTAGCTAGTTTTCTACCAATCGAATATTAACTGAGAAAGCATATTTTCATTTTTGCCTCAAAATCTAACCACCGGAAGATGATGCCTAACAAATAACCCTAAATAGGATCTCTCAAGTTTTATTTTCTTCAAAATAAAGTCAGCAAAGTGTCAGAAAGCAAGTGAAAGGACCAGCACTTATAAGATCAGCGTTAGAAACTGTGTCAAGTTTCAAATGATGATATTACAGTAGAAACAAGAAACTGAATCTCAGAATGTTAAAAATTGGAAGCAAACCTGATTTGTGCTTATTAGATAAAGGTGAAATCCAGTCAGCCCACCGACAAACCATAATGATATGAAACAGTAACCCATCAGAATCACAGATGCAGGAGATTCCTTCATTGCCTTCCACACAGTACCTTTATGATCATCCATCAAAACTTTGACATAGAAAGCTGATATTGAAAACACATAGATGCAAAGAAGTGCTGCCGAGGAAACGAAACAGAAGAAATAACGGTAGTTTCGCTGCACATTCAGTTGAAGAAAGGGAGAAAAAGAACAAATTAGGGCTGATTAGCTGCAATTTGAGAAATAAAATAGAAATTCAGAGTAAGGAAGGGAAGATAGGAATAACCAATTTGAACAAGATATCTTACCATTCCTATGCACTGGCCTACCCAAGGGCAGTGGTGATCAAAACGCTCGACACAATTATTGCAAATCGAGCAGTGTGAACAACGAGGAGGACGATATAACATACAAGTATCACAATATTTAACTCTGACAGGGAGCCCATTGACCATTACTTCTTTGGTTCGTGGGAACTGGAGGCTTGGTGTCTGCCTTCCGCCAACCTCCACTGATGCAGAATTATCATAATGAATATCTTCTTCTGGAGGATGTGAATTGCGTGGCACAATTCCGGGGTCTCGGGATGATGTTAGAAACAACAAGACTAGCACCTATATTAATCAATATAAGATAATCATAAGCCACAAAAATATTGCAACAGTACATAATCTCTTTGGATAGCCACATTGATCAAAAATGAAATATTGATGATAAAATGGTATAGATGATCAGTAAAGTATAAAAATTAACCACATTACTTGCTACCATAGAAATAGTGAGAAGAGTAAACGAAGTTCAGTCACCTAAAATGGGCATAAGTCCATGTAAATAAATCAAAGAAGCATAAAAGAAGCTACTTCTACGCATTCAAACAGCCTCCTTCCAAACTGACATATAGCCATGTGATGAGGTAATAAATTTAGGTTAACAAAGGAAATATCTAAAGACAAAATATTTAAAGGTTATTGGCTGCCATTGCAGCAAAAAGAATGCGCAGGCACCAAGTAGATAATACTTCAAAACCATAAGCAATGCCTTGGATCAAATATCAGAATCACAGAAACTGAGTATTGTCCAGGTATCCTAGAAATTTACCCAGGGAGTTGTAATGCTACAGTATACTCATTTGACAGGGTTAAGGTCGTATTCATTTAGTGGATCATTTTTCAGATAAATTATAAACCATATCTTCAGAACTTAATGGTCAAACACCAATCTATATCACAATGCTGTATTTTTTACAGCAAAGAGCAAACCCAAATTAATTAGCAATTCTGATTAGGGCCGACAAAATATCATATACTAGCAAAAAACCACCATCACAGATTATAAACCAAAATGCAGGAGGATGCATCCATTAGCAAACAATTTAGGACTTCCCATAATATTTACTAAATAACCAGGAGAGATAGGAACTAACATGAATGGTGAAGACTATAGCAGCTACAATGATTGCATATCCTGCATTATAGGATGAGAATTGATGCCGAAGATGCCTTGCAACAAAAATACAAAAGATAACGACAGGGGCGATGATCAACAATAAGGTGACAAGCAGTGATTTTGCATCAGGGCCGAAAATCAACCTCCCACACAGAAAAAAGATCTGCAGAAGATGCACATTAAATATGTTATCTACAAGTAAAATAACATACACGATCAAATATGCTAACATTTCCAATTTCAAATCCTCATAGTCAATGAGGAAGATGACCCTTTTCCATCATTTTTCAACACAAATGTAACCTTACATCACATACAAGTTCGTTTAGAAGTTCTGACTCTGTATGAAGGTAATAATTTGCATAAACAATTGGGCACATAAAAATCAGAAATAGATCTTACTACATCCCATATCATATGCTTCAATGGATATCCCTTGTTCCTGTTTAGTCCTATTTCATTCTAGAAGTTTCTTTCAAAGATTAGTTTAAAACAGTATAGCGTGTCACTACCGCAGGCAGAATGTTTCATAAGTGCGCAAAGGCATATGCATAAGAAATTTGCCAACAATGGATATGAATAGGCAAACAAGAACCCGGGTATTATAATCTGTGTCAGTGATATATATGCACCAAAACTTAGTCAATCATGGAAAGATAACAAAAGTCTAATGTGACAATGAATAATGCGGTGCAACAGATTTGGCCAAAATATTTAGTTCCACTTTAGAGATTTTGCACCAACTGTCAAAAGCCACCAGCATTATAAATTAACTTTCTTTTTTCAAATAAGAAAGTGAAGCACACAGTGGAAATACTAACACATGACTGCAAAGTTCGTACTTAAGCAATAGTACTATTTCAAAGATCTGAGGAGCAATCTTTGATATTACAGAATATAATGCTCAAAAAAGAAGTCTCATACATACATAAAAAAACAAAATAATGTCTGATGTTCCAGGTACTAAGAGCCCCGTTTAACATTAAATCTCGTCCTTAATTAGTAAGCAAAGTGGCATTCCATAATAACAGACCAAACATGAGTCACGGAACATCTTGATTCTGATAGGTACATCGTGAAGGTATAACAGCTACTTAAGGCAGATAGATTACTGAAGATCTCATCATCATCAATTGGTAACCAAAATAATATTATATGTTAGCCACCAAACTCCGCAAGCCTTCAGTATAATTTATACTATCTCATAAGGGGGCACTTGCATTGAGTGATAAGATAGATTGATAAAATATACGATTAAGTATTTGAAGGATAAGATGATCAAACAAGCTAAAAATTAAGCAATCCATCAAAGTAAACATAGGATTAGCTAGGATTATTTTTATTAATCCTTCATATCACTCAAAGTAAACAACCCCTGGAGGTATAAGATTAATATTAAGACATGTTACTGATTCTTAATTGTTTATTATCTTGCACAAACACCCAAATGGTTTAATTTTAGGTGAACTTAAGGAGCATATGATAAACATGAGCTATATGACAGTCATGTTATTGAAGCAGTTAAACCTCATAGTTGCACTACTAGTTAAAACATTCACTTGATCCATCACGAAAAGTAGACAGGGAGACACAGAAATCATCAAATCATGCATCATACATATGGATGCTGAAGAAAAAATAACTATCCTTGAGTCTTGACAGTTGAGAATTGTAACACGAGAACGGGAAAGTGGAAAAGATTCAACTATATACATCTCTACATGTATCCTCACACAATCAATCAAAGATTCAAAAGTGCATAAGTCAGTATCACAACAATGTCAAATTACGTACACCATAACTGCAAGATTAGTAATAGATGACAAATAATAACTTCACCAAATACAAAAAACAAGAACATCCTCTTAATATTCTAATAGATGCCAAATAATCACTTCATTAAAACAAACAACTTAAAAAGAGCAGTAGAAAAGCCACGAAAATTTGAAGCCAAAAAAAATTGGCTTGAGAACCAAGAATGAAACCAAATAGCCCTAATTTTAGCATGCCATCAGCTATCAAGCTAAGCTGAAAAAGGTAACCTCCCACAAAATTAAACAGACGCCCATAAAATTAAACTCAAGAAAATGAGAAAAAACGGAAGAAATCTCACATTGTTACCCTTCCATACTTGGTGCACGCGCTTAGCCATTCAGCACAAAAGGTACTAAAAAAGAACCCAGAGAAAAATACGACGCCGTTTGCCAGCTACGCCGGAAGCGAATCGAAGATTTCAAACTTGGACACTCTGCTCATCTCACAGAAACGGTGAGAGTGATCAATTGTCTGCTCCCACCGTTTTCTTGCTCTTTGTTCTTGTGCGTAATAATTAGAGGTTGAATTTGAAAATGCAGCGACTTTAATATGGGATTTTTTCGGGATTTTGAATAGTTGAGGGGTCTTCTTCTTCGTCTTGGCTCTTCTGATCTGTGAGGTTTTGGAGTTTTCAGGCTGCGAACTCAATTTTTACTGCATTTTTTATTTTTGGAATGTTTTTGGGAAAATGAGTTCTTTATTTTTCCCACTTTAATTTGACTTACCTAAATCAATACACTTTTTTATGGAATTTTGTGTCACTAACTATACAATTAACATATTCAATCAAAGAGGAATGGTTTGTGATTAGGTAATTTAATTTGGCAAATAAAAGATTTTGATGATTGATTAATTTGGCTCAATATTTAATATTGGCATCGAATTGGGAGTGACTATATAAGAGTGCCAATAATTAGGTTT
This sequence comes from Salvia splendens, assembly GCF_004379255.2. Taxonomy (NCBI): domain Eukaryota; kingdom Viridiplantae; phylum Streptophyta; class Magnoliopsida; order Lamiales; family Lamiaceae; genus Salvia; species Salvia splendens. The sequence continues at coordinate 6,111,904 of NC_056033.1, read as the reverse complement.
AATTATCATTTAAATTATATTTTTTTGTTAATTTCTTATCATTTTTATATTTTTTAAAATTAAAATATAAAATTATTAACTTTTTTAGTCCTTTTACTGTAGTCAAATTCGAAACTAATACGAATGTGACAATAAAACAACGTTAGAAAATTACCGCATCATATTTGTGAGTGTTAGTTAAAATATGTCAATGTGACTAAATCCACATAGTTTTGTTATCATATTATTATTTTATTTTGTTATCGTTTTGGTTTTGATTATCTTGGGACGATTGCAAAAAATAAAAAAAAATTGTAATTTTATAGTATTTCAGTTTTAAATTATAGTAGTAACAAAGCAGCAAAGGGTTACTATACTATTTAAATGTGAATTTAATCGATAACCCATAGTAAATCATTGATAGTGTACGTAGCTTCATTTGAATAGGAATATTTCATACTTGATTCTAAGATTCTTGATGAAAACGAGTACTGATAGTATATGTATCAACAATGACATTGATCGAAGTCTAAAATATATATAGAGCTAAGTGGTAGACATGACATGAGAGTATGTTATGCAAATTTAAGAAATACTTAGTCATTTTGCAATAGTCACACTTGCAAAAATACTCATTGATATGGATAAAATCATAAAACAAATAAACAAAGTGTGTATTCGTGCAGCAATTCAATATTAACTAATACTATTACACAAACACATTTGTATAACTGTATTTATGTCATGTAACAGGATAAATTGAACCATAACACATAGTACATGAATACATCATATTTAATATAACCGCGCGTGTAATTGTTGTAATGGTAAAATTGGAAGTTTTATTTATTTATTTTAAAAGCATAAGAAGAGTCAATTTGTAGTGCGTATTTTTAATAAAAATGACTATTTTTAAATAAAAAATTTACTATTTTAGTTTCCAAAATCATGAGATTCACATAAGTCAACAAAATTTGTAATTTAAATACTATAATCATCTTATTTTACAAAATATTTTTTTTCTTTTTAGGTTAATATAAGTATATAACTCGGTAATCGATAAAGCGAAATAATCTTTTAGCTTATGAAAATGTAAATTCTTTTCAAATTCCTTTTGACTACCATCTTTTTCATTAATGTGCCTCACCAAATTAAAAATGGTTTTTTTGTTTTTTTTTTAAATAAAAAAAGGCTTTTGTTCCCAAAATATAAGGATCAAGTAGTGATGTAAATAGAAAGTAACGATTTTGCCAGCACAACTTATTTTAATATGTATGAAAAATAATTTTGTTAAAGTTATTTATAACATCATTGATTATTACTACTTTTTTTTATATAAAATACTCAATCTATTCCTTGTTAATAGAATTATTTTTCTATTTTGGAAAGTTCCAAGATAATTGCGTCATTTCTATTTTTGGCAAAATTATTCTCTCTTATTTTATTCACCATCCATTTAACACACTATTTTTAAATTTTGTGTCGAAGAGAAATACCTCTATTAACAACAAACATATGAAATAATTACTCCTTACTACCTTTTTTTTTCAGAATAATTGATTATTGTAATTGAGTAACAGCAGGTCTGCAGCTCCTGCTAATAAGCCTAAGAGCATCCACAACGGAGAGCATGTGCTCGTCCGCCCGTCCGTGCCAGCGTCGCGGAGGAGCTGTCCGCCGCTGCGCTCTTGCCATTGGCACGTCCGTGCCAGCGAGCAGGCTACGTGGCAGCGTGTGATTGGCCAACGGCATATCCGTTGGAAAATCATTTTTTTTAAAAAAAAAATCGAAAATAATACCAAAAAATAAAAAAAAATTATTTTCCCAATCCCAAAAAAATGGCCTTTTTTGCCTGTTTTCTGTATTTCCCCCCCCCCCCAAAATCATCTATAAATACACACATTCATCATCCATTTTTCACATCAAATCATCTCTAATTCATATTTTTCATACAACTTAATATCTACACCTTAATCTCTCACTCAAAACCTCAAATGGATTTCACCCATCTCATTGCGGAAGCGGAGCGCGAAGAACAAGAATACTACGAACAACATCATGCCGCTTATGAAGCATATGTCGCTACATCCTCCTCAACCAACTAGATCAACTCGCCGCTACATCCATCGTGACCGGAAGGGAGCCCACGAAAGGCTCGTTGCCGACTATTTTGCCCACCCGCCGCGGTTTCTGAAAGATTACTTTAGGCGTCGTTTTCGCATGTCAAAGCGCTTGTTTATGCGTATTGTCAACACAGTGTCCGCCCGTGTTGAATTCTTCCAAACAGGTCCAGATGCAGTCGGTCGGCAAAGTCTCTCGGCGTTGCAGAAGGGTACGTGTGCCATCCGACAACTCGCTACTGGGCAAACGACCGACCTCTTCGACGAGTATTTGCATGTCGGTGAGTCCACTGGAATCCTTTGTCTTAAAAATTTTTGCGAGGGCGTTCGTACAGCTTTCGATGATGAATTCCTTCGGGCACCCACCACCGATGATTGCCAACGGTTGCTTCGTCTTCACGAAACAGTCCATGGCTTTCCCGATATGCTTGGTAGCATTGACTGCATGCATTGGAGGTGGAAGAATTGTCCGACTGCTTGGAGGGGGCAACACTTAAGCGACCACAAAGGCGGCGGCCCAACACTTTTCCTTGAAGCGGTCGCCGACTACCGCCTATGGATTTGGCATGCATATTTCGGTGTTGCCGGATCCAACAACGACTTGAACGTGCTCTATTCTTCACCCATCTTCAATGATATGCTGAATGATGTAGCACCGGCGATCGACTTCACCGTCAACGGAAATGTATACCACATGGGTTACTATCTCGCCGATGGTATCTACACAAGGTGGTCGACTTTCGTGAAGACACTCAGCAACCCGCAAGACCCGAGACGGGTTCTTTTTGCGCAGCGTCAAGAGTCCGCGCGAAAAGATGTCGAAAGAGCCTTTGGGGTCCTTCAAGCCCGATTCAACATTGTGAAGGCCCCGTCTCGGCTGTGGTACGTGAAAAATATCACCGACATCATGTACACATGTATTATCTTACACAACATGATTATAGCCGACGAAGGACCGAGGGCGGCTAGCTTTCACGACGAGGATGAAGCCGGAAGCTCAAGCGCGAGGTCTCCCCCACGCCGAGGTGTGCATACGACGGTGGGTGAGAGGATCGAAACAAGGCGCACAATGCGCGATACCTGAACCCACGTTGAGCGACAAGAAGACCTAATCAAACACATTTTGGCGAAATTCAGCCACGAGTAGTGGTTTTTTTCATTTTAGGAGTTGAATTATGTATTTTTTTTATTGATTAGGAGTTTAATTATGTAATTTTTAATTTTTAGGATTTTAATTATGTAATTTTTATTTTTTAGGATTTTAATTATGTAATTTTTAATTTTTAATGTATTTTGTAATATTATTCCGGGTATTTTTAATGTATTTTAATTATGTGGAAATATTTTTATTTAAATTGAATAATGGAATGGTGGGACCCTTGTGCTCGTCCTTGCGGAAGAGCACGGATGTGAGTGTTGTGCTCTTGCCTAAGAGCAGGCAGAAAAAGTGGGGCCAGGCCCACATTCATGCTCGTTGGCAAGAGCACGGTTGTGGATGCTCTAACTAAGTAACTAATATATTCTTCACACTATATTTTAATTACTCCACTTTGCTAATAGTATGTACGTAATATTAATAAGGTCTTATTAGGTTGAAAATTAATAACGGATAACTATTTTAACACCCTAAGTTATGAATGTCAATACGAAGATATTTGTATGTCAATTAAATGTAGTTGACATACATATATCTTTTGTTCATATAATTATCAATTATTTAAGTTATGAATGTCAATACTAAGATATTTGTATGTCAATTAAATGTAGTTGACATACATATATCTTTTGTTCATATAATTGTCAATTATTAATATAAGATAGTTATAAATTGATCATATCCTATATGTATTATACATATTTGAATTTTATTTATATAATAAAATTATATGGAGTTATACCTAACCCACACCTCCCGAATTATTATTTATATAATGAATATATTAGAGTTTAGACGCCAACAATATATTAGGTATTTTTTATGACAACATAAGCTTACACAATGGCTATTGGTCCAAATTGAATTTGAAAAATGAGAGAGAAACTTTCTATTTGTTCTTCTACCTATATTTTATTAGCAACTGGAGTATGAGATTTAATCATTTTAATTTGTTAATTTGATAGATATAATTCTGGATAAAGTTGATGTATACAATCAAACTCTACAGTGTCTTAATATTTAAAAACAAATAGTAGGAGTAGTATATTAATGTGTGTCTATTTAAATATATTAAAAATGTACCTCCCATATATTTACAAGTAAATAGATTTGATCTTATGATCATACTTTAGTAATATTTGAGAATATAAAAATTTTGGAGTTGATAAGACCTAGTATATATTTAGAGATACACTCACCTGCGAGATGTGCTGCCCATTTGCAAGCTCATAAATATTTTTACCATTAATCACCCTAATCAATAGTTAATTATCCTAATTAAAGTTTAATCGTTACTATTAATATCTTAATTTCTACAATCAATGCATTTTTAATGGCGTCCTGTATGGGTTTTAAAAAAAGGGTAGTGATAAATTAACAAAAATAGTATATATTTAGGTATTTTACATTTACAATAAATTTATGATATTTAGATATTTTAGGTATTTTACATTTACAATAAATGTATGATATTTAAGCAATTTAATGTGTTACAGAATTACCCTTGTATGCTGATTTAAGAAAATTAAGTTTTCCATAACCTAACGTTCACACATTTAGGAAATAAGTTACTTCATCTTCATAATCAATTGTGTAGATAACATATAGTTGCACAATTTCTTTTACTATTAACAAAAATGAGGATATTTACGCAAACCCACTTAATTTCTTAGTGTTACCATTGGACGAAATAATCATAGTCATTCATATAAAATTATTTATTATTAAATAATTTTTAAAATTTCAAGTTATAAAAACGACTATATACCTATATACCTAATTTCTTAATATTATCATCCAACAATTTAATCATAGTCATTCACATCCAAATATTTTATTATTAAATAATTTATATTTCTAATTATAAAAAATGACTACATTATATATCCTTAATTTCTTAGTGTTATCATCCAAAAAAATAATACTCCTACTTCGCATCTAAGTATATTATTATTAAATAATTCTTAAAATTCTAAGTTATAAAAAATGACTACTTACACGTATACTAAATTTCTTTAGCGTTATAATCCAATAGTTTAATAATAGACTTTCACATCCAATTATTTTATTATTAAATAATTTTTAAATTTAAAAAATGACAATATGCATATGCATATATACTTAATTTCTTAGTCTTATCATCAAACCTAATAATCATAGTCATTTGCATCCAATTATTTTATTATTGAATAATTGTTAAATTTCTAAATTATAAAAAATGATACATGCATATATACTAGATTTCTTAGTGTTATCATTTTAAGAAATACTACTTCGCATCTGATTATTTTACTATTAAATTAGTTCTTAAAATTATACACTATAAAATGAATACATGCATATATATACTTAATTTCTTAGTGTTCTCATACAACAATTTGCATGTACTCATTTTTAAAATTTTAAATTTCTAAATTATAAAAATAACTATATTGCATATGTACCTAATTTCTTAATATTACCGTCAAATGAAATTATCATAATTATTCACATTCAATTATTTTAAAATTCCAATATATAAAAATGACTACATAATTATATAGTATTTAATTTCTTAGTATTACATCGCATCTGATTATTTTACTATTAAATTAGTTCTTAAAATTGTAAACTATAAAAATGAATATATGCATGTATTGTCACGACCGCATTTTCTAAGGATAGAAAACACGGTTGATCGCGACTAGGGGAGGGTTAAAGAAGCGGGGAAGAAAGGGGAAGAAAGGGGAAAAACATCAAAACTCGACCATAGCTCCAAACCAATGGGAATAGCTCGAAATAAAATCAGAGTTTTGAACAAAATAGACTTGAGTCTTTAAGATGCACAACGGAAGCAAATGAACGCGGTTCCCTGTATGAAGACATGAACCTCCGAGAGTCAAAATCTGACTGAATTAAATGTCTTGTCTCAATAGCACTTCCTCTACCACTTCGCTGCTCAACCTGCACATTTAGAAATATATGCATGGCTGAGTACAAAAAGTACTCAGTGAACACATTGCCGAAAATTACACATATACATTTGAAAACATTGTCAAGCCATCATCACAGTAATACTCGGGGTTTTATTGAAAAGACCCGAGCTTACTAAAAATATCACATTGGGCCCTTTTTTCCTGTACTTAGCCATATCCGTTCACATTGTGCCGTCGAGATGGTGTTCTCTCACGGTCACATTCTCTGCCCATCATGTCAGAGGTATCCTTGTGCCGGGAAGGTGGCCACCTTCCTCGGTCACCTGCTCTGCCCAACATGTCAGAGGTAGCTTGTGTACACTAGTCCGAGCGGGGACACCACCCTCACTGGGACCCGAATTCGACTTATATCATCATTCATAATTCACTTGGCCAACAGATAGGCATCATACACAAAACATTTATGGCAAGACAACATCTTTAATAATCACGAACATGTGTTCGTGTTTTCATAAAATACGATTTGTATTTTTTTAGTATAAGAAAGCTCACCTCGTTCGCTTAAAACTCCTTAATTTGAATCTTTCGTTCCGACTCCACCCTTAACTCACGGAGATAGCCTTTTGAAAACAAACAACGTACTTAATAGAAATTCACATACTTATAGAAATGCATGCCCCTACTTTATTTCTTTTATCATTTGCTCACCGTTAGAAAATTTTAGAAACTTGCATATTAATTAAATTGGGAAATTTAATTAATAGCACTTCCTTATTATACTTAATTATTTCTGTGACTTGAGAACATCGTCTTCCTCTTTCTTTCCATTTCCTTAGCGGCCGCCCGAGGCGTCGCGGGGCGATGCCGGTCGGCCGCTTACGCGCATAATTCCTTCGTTAGCTCCTCGTATTTTCCACCATAATGTCGAATTAGTTCCCAAAATTATATAAGCGCGTAACCGAATTATCACAAGTATTTCCCCTCGCAATTATATTTATTTTGAAACTTGGGGTAAATTATTCATACTTCAAAATTATTTCGGAATTTAATTAAATAATTCCTAAAAAAAATTATTCAATCCGATGATTAACTTATCGTAATAATTTCCCACCGTGTTTATATTTATTTCGGCCTTGGAAATATTCTAAAATTAATAATACAATTCCCCACAATTAATTCAATTATCAACCCAATGATTTATTTACAAAACCCAAATTCTCCACCTTATCTCTCAAATTAAAATTCTAAAGCCCCAAAACAATTTAAGTGGAGCCCAACTTAAATAGATCATCCAATTAATTTATTAAGCCCAGAAATTAATTAAATCCGAAAATGGGCCTCACACTCACTATGTATTGCAGCCCCAAGACAATTTGAAGGGAAATTGGACTCGAATTTATTTCGCAAAGCCTATTCTAATTATATTCATGGCCCAAAACCTTTAATTCATTAGCCCAAGTTAAAACTAGCCCAAATTAAGAAATCCTAAGTTAAAACCTAAGTCTTTCTTCTTCCTCCCTCATTCAACAAAATGCACAGCCTCTCTCCCTCTCTTCTCTCCCTCTTCTCTCTTCCTTACGCCGCCGCCGTTGCTACCGCGGATCCGCCACCGCCGTCATGCAGAGACAGCGGCTTCGCCGCCCTCCTCCGGCAGTACGGTTGTCTCCGTACAACAGTAGATCGGTGCTCCCTTCCTCCTCATCCCTCTCTCTTCTCTCTCCTCTTCACCGTCGCGCCACCATCGCCGCTGTGGATCGCCGCCGTCGCGGAGGATCTCCCCCTCTCCAGCCGCCGACGCCGATATCCGAGAGGTAAGGAATGATATTTATTATTCTTTTTGTTAACTACTCCATCCTATATCTTCTAAGTTCCAACCTTTATTTAAAAAAAATCTGTGTTCTTTGGTGATGGGGCAGCAGATTTTTGTGTAAGTTAAATCTCTGTGTTCGAAATTGTTATTTCTATAATCTTTGCTATAATTGTAAACTACTAGATTTTTGGCAGATTCTAATGTAATTTGTTGGGGGTGGCAGATTCATCTTTTAAGATAAGTTCCTATCATTAATTGAGAAACTGCCATTTATGTCATAGCAACTATGTTCTTGATTGGTTATATTACCTACTTGCAACATCTTGAATATTGTAGCTATGTTCTTCAAGACTAAGTTTGTCTACATGTACGGTTTTAATATGTGGATAACTGAGTTGTGGTACTTACTTTTGTTTAATTGTGAAAAGGAGTTGCTGAATTTGCTTTCTCCTCTTGCTTCAGCTTTGTTGGAAGAATGATTGTGGAGTAAATGTTTATGTGGAGTTTGTGAAGAGAATTTAGGACATGTTGTGCTGATGGTGATGTGTTATAGTGAAGAAAGTAATTTATATAGGAGTACATGTACATAAAAGAAAGTGGCGTATATAAGAAAGTGAAGAAAGTGATTTGTATATAAGATGCAAGCGGATACATGTATCTCCTAATAATATTGTTTGTCAGTAATGATATCAATTGTGTCAGAGGGTATGATTTCTTCTGCAATCTATTAATGTAGTACTTAATGCTTTGTCTGAAAAATATCGGCCCCCTTTTTTTTTAAATTTTTTTTATTTATTTATTAAAATAATTATTTGAGTATTTGTTCACTTAATTTGGTGTAGGTATAATCGGTTCAAGTTCGTGGCCGTCCGTGTTGAAGTACCCGATTTTCTTAGAACGCATGATGTATAGATTAAATTTTGTTGGACTTTTTAGTTGGATGTATCGGACATTAAAATTTTAAATTTTGAGATCTTATTTATTTATTTATTTAAATTTATTGTATTCATATAGGTGGAATATATTTACGTGTTCTATTCACTTTCCTATCGTCAAACAAACAACAACAACAATCTATCGTGGCTCGGATTTAATCGCACAAAAGTTACTTATTTAGATAATTGAGCTATTAATATTGATTATAATAATATCGGCTTAGCGGGTCGTTACATTCTACCCCTCTTAAAAGAAATTTCGTCCCGAAATTTAGGATGTATTTAGACAAAAAGCTTGGGATATTTCTCGTTCATTTTCTCTTCTAGCTCACATGTTGCTTCTTCTTGTCCGTTTTTTTTTTCTGCAGTGGTCAATGTCTTGCCTCCCATGAGGAAATATTCGAATCGTTCTTGCTTTTTGTAGGCTCCAAGGTAGCCATGAAAATAAAATGATTATAAGTATTTCAATTACGTGAGTGTTTGGTCCACCACAAACTTTCACCAGTAGCTTGCTACAAAGGTTTTTCTGAAGTGCAAAGACTAGGCTCAATTGGGCTCATTATGCTCATTCCCGGAAAAGAAAAGATACAACTTCAAAGGGCTTAAGCTATACCCATAGAACTTGAGAATTTCATTGTGGGAAGAGCTTGCTAGATGGAATAAATTGCGAAAGTGAGGGTAAGATGAATAGAATGCAGATGTCAACAATAGGTTGCCAATAATATAATCAAAATGAACAATGAAGTAGAAAAGTTCAAGTATCCTCAGATGATAACATGAAGACCTGAGATGGTTGGTCACAAATGGATTTGAAAAGGATAGGAAAAACAAACAATTGCAATTTTGCTCAACAACACTGTGATAGAAGATCATATCAACGGAATTTATAGAGTTTATAAGCAGTTCAGGGAAACTAACTAATAAAGAGGGCAACAAGAGGAAACTAGCCAAGGGAGAAGCAATGTGCCAGCTTTAACATGGAGCTTGCAGAAAAGCTCAGATCAAGAGACAACAGTCATATTTGAATTCAAAAGATGAGAGTACTCATGTAAAACAAAGAGCTTGTCAACAACTATGTCTGAAAATACAAATGGTCAATTTAAAATGTTTAAGGTCTCACCAGATGACTGCTCTAATACAGTAGGACTGAAAATGATTGGGCCCAAGTGAATTTGAGAAAGAAGAATAACAAGGAACTACCCTTTTGGGTCAACAATATCGTGATACTATATCACGTTAACGAATTCACAAAGTTTATAATCATTTCAAGGAAATTTACTAGTAGAGAAGACAATCAGAGCAAACTAGTTCAGGGAGAGAGCAAATTGCTTTAGACCTGGAGTTGCTGAAGAGCTTAAAGAATGATGGAATAATTGTAGTGGAATTAATAAGAGGGAATTACTCATATAAAATAAAGAGCTTGTCAAGAAGCACTTTTGAGAACAAAAAGGTCCACTAATGATCTTTGAGGAATATATCATTGAAAAGACAATTGTTGAGGGAAACATGTTCATTCTGAAAGCTATAAATAAAGCAGCTCCGAGTATAAGAGTTTGTTGGCAAGAATTCAAAGAGTCAAAGTATTGCTTTTATACAGAACGAGTAAAGAAGGGCCGTAGTGACTGGAGGTTATCAGAAAACATGAGAGAGTAAGCTCAAAACTGAAAGTGATTCACAACCTTGACATAGAAGAGGGAAAGTAATGGCACATTACCTTGCAAAAGGAGTCATTTAAGTTCTTAATTCAACAAAAGGTATTTTGATCAAGAGGAAAACGAGAAAATGAAATTCATGCGAATCCAAGTAAGCGTTGCTGATGAATCTTCCTGGTTAACTACGATGGTGATACTCCCTTGTTTAATTCTTCATAGAGAATGGTAACTGAGTTATGAGAAACTTTCGTCACAAGCTACTTTCACCTTACGATCACGTCAGATGACCATAGGTGAGGATTATGACTCCTTGGTACTCTCGGTTCGTCAGAACGCTCATCCTCGTAACACACCGTTTCTGTTTACTTTTTATTGTAGAGATAGGTTCTTTCTTATCCCGTCCTTTTCTTTTCGTCGCTCGGGAAAGCGAGAAATGTTCATACTGTACTTCTAAGTTCGAGTTCATATTGTGTTCTAGAAGGAACGCATAACTAAGTATTATAAGTTCTTGGAAATTTCGATTTCCCCATACTAGCAACATGATTTAATGACTACTCAAAAAGAAATATCATTTCACAAACTCGAAAAGAGACATCATTTCAACAATTGGTACCAGACTCGTATACTTTATACTTTCATATTTCAGTACCTTTTTCCATTTAGCCAAGAAAAGACATACTAACTCTTTCTTTAAGCATGCTTCCAAATCAAGAAACATCAACTCTTTCTTTAAACTTGGTATTTTCATCTTTTCACTCAAATTAACTGCATGAGCTATTTGTCCATTTCAAACTTTTAAATATCTTGACTTTCTTTTGAAAAAAAAGCAAGTTACCTTTTTTTCTCGTTGAGCGCGATGGGAGGGAAGTGCTAAGAGCATTTTCATCGATTAGACAGTCTAGTGGAACAAGGCTGGACCAAAGATTTTCAAAGAAGACTCTCGGTTCAGAGCGAGGAAGAATGCTCTGATACCACTCTGTCACGACCGCATTTTCTAAGGATAGAAAACACGGTTGATCGCGACTAGGGGAGGGTTAAAGAAGCGGGGAAGAAAGGGGAAAAACATCAAAACTCGACCATAGCTCCAAACAAATGGGAATAGCTCGAAATAAAATCAGAGTTTTGAACAAAATAGACTTGAGTCTTTAAGATGCACAACGGAAGCAAATGAACGCGGTTCCCTGTATGAAGACATGAACCTCCGAGAGTCAAAATCTGACTGAATTAAATGTCTTGTCTCAATAGCACTTCCTCCACCACTTCGCTGCTCAACCTGCACATTTAGAAATATATGCATGGCTGAGTACAAAAAGTACTCAGTGAACACATTGTCGAAAATTACACATATACATTTGAAAACATTGTCAAGCCATCATCACAGTAATACTCGGGTTTTATTGAAAAGACCCGAGCTTACTAAAAATATCACATTGGGCCCTTTTTCCTGTACTTAGCCATATCCGTTCACATTGTGCCGTCGAGATGGTGTTCTCGCACGGTCACCTTCTCTGCCCATCATGTCAGAGGTATCCTTGTGCCGGGAAGGTGGCCACCTTCCTCGGTCACCTGCTCTGCCCAACATGTCAGAGGTAGCTTGTGTACACTAGTCCGAGCGGGGACACCACCCTCACTGGGACCCGAATTTGACTTATATCATCATTCATAATTCACTTGGCCTAGCCAACAGATAGGCATCATACACAAAACATTTATGGCAAGACAACATCTTTAATAATCACGAACATGTGTTCGTGTTTTCATAAAATACGATTTGTATTTTTTTAGTATAAGAAAGCTCACCTCGTTCGCTTAAAACTCCTTAATTTGAATCTTTCGTTCCGACTCCACCCTTAACTCACGGAGATAGCCTTTTGAAAACAAACAACGTACTTAATAGAAATTCACATACTTATAGAAATACATGCCCCTACTTTATTTCTTTTATCATTTGCTCACCGTTAGAAAATTTTAGAAACTTGCATATTAATTAAATTGGGAAATTTAATTAATAGCACTTCTTTATTATACTTAATTATTTCTGTGACTTGAGAACATCGTCGCCCTCTTCCTTTCCATTTCCTTAGCGGCCGCCCGAGGCGTCGCGGGGCGATGCCGGTCGGCCGCTTACGCGCATAATTCCTTCGTTAGCTTCTCGTATTTTCCACCATAATGTCGAATTAGTTCCCAAAATTATATAAGCGCGTAACCGAATTATCACAAGTATTTCCCCTCGCAATTATATTTATTTTGAAACTTGGGGTAAATTATTCATACTTCAAAATTATTTCGGAATTTAATTAAATAATTCCTAAAAAAAATTATTCAATCCGATGATTAACTTATCGTAATAATTTCCCACCGTGTTTATATTTATTTCGGCCTTGGAAATATTCTAAAATTAATTATACAATTCCCCACAATTAATTCAATTATCAACCCAATGATTTATTTACAAAACCCAAATTCTCCACCTTATCTCTCAAATTAAAATTCTAAAGCCCCAAAACAATTTAAGTGGAGCCCAACTTAAATAGATCATCCAATTAATTTATTAAGCCCAGAAATTAATTAAATCCGAAAATGGGCCTCACACTCACTATGTATTGCAGCCCCAAGACAATTTGAAGGGAAATTGGACTCGAATTTATTTCGCAAAGCCTATTCTAATTATATTCATGGCCCAAAACCTTTAATTCATTAGCCCAAGTTAAAACTAGCCCAAATTAAGAAATCCTAAGTTAAAACCTAAGTCTTTCTTCTTCCTCCCTCATTCAACAAAATGCACAGCCTCTCTCCCTCTCTTCTCTCCCTCTTCTCTCTTCCTTACGCCGCCGCCGTTGCTACCGCGGATCCGCCACCGCCGTCATGCAGAGGCAGCGGCTTCGCCGCCCTCCTCCGGCAGTACGGTTGTCTCCGTACAACAGTAGATCGGTGCTCCCTTCCTCCTCATCCCTCTCTCTTCTCTCCCCTCTTCACCGTCGCGCCACCATCGCCGCTGTGGATCGCCGCCGTCGCGGAGGATCTCCCCCTCTCCAGCCGCCGACGCCGATATCCGAGAGGTAAGGAATGATATTTATTATTCTTCTTGTTAACTACTCCATCCTATATCTTCTAAGTTCCAACCTTTATTTAAAAAAAATCTGTGTTCTTTGGTGATGGGGCAGCAGATTTTTGTGTAAGTTAAATCTCTGTGTTCGAAATTGTTATTTCTATAATCTTTGCTATAATTGTAAACTACTAGATTTTTGGCAGATTCTAATGTAATTTGTTGGGGGTGGCAGATTCATCTTTTAAGATAAGTTCCTATCATTAATTGAGAAACTGCCATTTATGTCATAGCAACTATGTTCTTGATTGGTTATATTACCTACTTGCAACATCTTGAATATTGTAGCTATGTTCTTCAAGACTAAGTTTGTCTACATGTACGGTTTTAATATGTGGATAACTGAGTTGTGGTACTTACTTTTGTTTAATTGTGAAAAGGAGTTGCTGAATTTGCTTTCTCCTCTTGCTTCAGCTTTGTTGGAAGAATGATTGTGGAGTAAATGTTTATGTGGAGTTTGTGAAGAGAATTTAGGACATGCTATGCTGATGGTGATGTGTTATAGTGAAGAAAGTAATTTATATAGGAGTACATGTACATAAAAGAAAGTGGCGTATATAAGAAAGTGAAGAAAGTGATTTGTATATAAGATGCAAGCGGATACATGTATCTCCTAATAATATTGTTTGTCAGTAATGATATCAATTGTGTCAGAGGGTATGATTTCTTCTGCAATCTATTAATGTAGTACTTAATGCTTTGTCTGAAAAATATCGGCCCCCTTTTTTTTAATTTTTTTATTTATTTATTAAAATAATTATTTGAGTATTTGTTCACTTAATTTGGTGTAGGTATAATCGGTTCAAGTTCGTGGCCGTCCGTGCTGAAGTACCCGATTTTCTTGGAACGCATGATGTATAGATTAAATTTTGTTGGACTTTTTGGTTGGATGTATCGGACATTAAAATTTTAAATTTTGAGATCTTATTTATTTATTTATTTAAATTTATTGTATTCATATAGGTGGAATATATTTACGTGTTCTATTCACTTTCCTATCGTCAAACAAACAACAACAACAATCTATCGTGGCTCGGATTTAATCGCACAAAAGTTACTTATTTAGATAATTGAGCTATTAATATTGATTATAATAATATCGGCTTAGCTGGTCGTTACATGTATATACTTAATTTCTTAGTGTTGTCATACAACAATTTACATGTACTCATTTTTAAAATTTTAAATTTCTAAATTATAAAAATGACTATATTGCATATGTACCTAATTTCTTAATATTTCCATCAAATGAAATTATCATAATTATTCACATCCAATTATTTTAAAATTCCAATATATAAAAATGACCACATAATTATATAGTATTTAATTTCTTAGTATTACATCCAACGAAATTATGATAGTATTTCACATCTAATTATTTTATTATTAAATATTTCTTAAAATTATAATTTGTAAAAACGACTACCATGCATATATACTTAATGTCTTAGCCTCATTATCCAACAATTTAACCATAGTCATTCACATCGAATTATTTTATTATTAAATATATTGAAATTTTAGATTATAAAAATTTTAAAATTTTAGATTATAAAAATGACTACATGCATGTATACTTAATTTCTTAGTTGTTACTTTCAAACGAAATAGTCACAGTCTTCACATCTAATTATTAAATAATTTTTATAATTCCAAGTTATAAATATGATTGCATGAATATATTCTTAATTATTGAGTGTTATGATCATCAAACGAAATAATCATAGTTATTTGCATTCAATTAATTTATTATTTTCTTAATTTATAATTATAAAAATGACTACCGTGTATACTTAATTTCTTAGTTTTCTCAACCAATTAAATTATATTAATATTTCACATCTAATATTTTATTAATATTAAATAATTCTTAAAATTCTAAATGATAAAAACGACTATATGCGTATATACTTAATATATTAATGTTATCATCCAATAAATTAATAATTATATTCAAATTTAATTATTTGATTATTAAATAATTCTTAATGTTTTAGACAAATAATATTGTTATCATTCAATTGCTTAATGTTACCTCAAATTAATAATATTTTCCTAAATACGTTGCGCAGTTTTTTTTTTTTTTTGCAGTAATCATCTAAACTTAATAATTTTCATATTTCCAAATATAATCCATATGATTTGATATTGATTCAACTTTACAAATATAACAAATGGGTAAATAAGTAAAGGTATAGTAGTTAACAAAAAAAAACGGTTTAAATAAAAATCGGTTTAAATTTAAGAGCATTTTGTATATACAAATTTTGTTAATCTTTACTCTCCTATATTTTCATTATCCTTTTAAAATTGATATTTTTTTGAACTAGTGTAATTCAGAAGAGAAGAAAATTATACTAGTACAAGGACTACCCACAATATTTTAATTTTTATTTCCTAAAATTTTTAGAGAAAGAGATAGAAAGAAGATATGACATAAAGTGATTGAAAAAGTGAAGATAATATCATTTTAGGTACTCAAACTATAAGAAAATATCATATTTAGTACTCAGAGAAAGATAAAGAAAATATCAAATCCAGTACCTAGATATGAAAGTCCAAAAATACCCTTCATGCCTTGGGGGCATTTTAAGTGCAAAATTATGATGAATAGTGAAAAAGTATAAAAAATGTGATTACACCTTAGTTCAGGGATTACCCACGATATTTTTATAGTTTAGGTTCTATTTGCGTGCAAAACGCATAGTTCATAGACCATTTGTGCGGTTCACTCTTTTTTGAATTAATCGAGTATAAATATGTCTGGTGCGTAGTTCACTCTTTTTTCAATTAATCTTAATCATGTATAAATATGTGTGGTGCATAGTTCACTCTTTTTACAATTAATCGCATATAAATATGCCTAGAGTGCATCCCCTATATTTTACTATTTTTTTGCTCTGAAATCCACAAATTCTAGAATTAGAAGTCATTTCTTAGTTTTTAGTTTTTACTCTATTTTTTTGTTAGTTACTTCATTGCTTTTACAGATTTCATAATCTTGTTTCACGTAATTAACTTGCTCAATTTATTTCATTTACTCTTTAGTATATTTCTTTTATTAATTGAAAAAGACTCAAATTGGCATGCGAGAGCAAATATTGAGACAAGCAAGTGAAAAAACAAAAATAAAAAACCAAAAAGTGAAAAACACAATAGCATCCCAACCAAACAAACAAGGCAAACTAACACCAACATCATATATAGCCTAAAAACACAAGGAACAACAACAAAGGTAAAACACAAGCAAAGGCCATTGGTTGGAAACCGGAGACACAAACTTGGTATCGATCTTCACTCCAAAATCTGATATTGTTCTCTTGGTCGATAGACAACTCCGTTTTGGAGGAGATTTGGACATCCACTTCTATTTCACAACGTAAGCACCCAAAAAGTCTTCTCTATTTGGTCTTCTAGTTTGGCTCTAAACTTTGAAAATTTTATTATGTATGTTTCAAAACAACCAAAATATGATACAAAACATAGAGATTCAGGTCTTTTTATCAATCAGGTCCATAAGGAGGTACATTGATATGTTCCATCAATCACAATAGTACCTAGTACCGCAATTGACTTGAGATTCTGTAGCTAGAAATAATATGCTCCAACAACTTCGGCTCCTCATTGCAAAAGAAGCATCGATCATCCTCAATTCATGCTATGCAACATTTGATCAATATATGTTTGGCATTGAGTTTTCCTTACAATATGAACAATACATGCATTTATACACTCTTGGTGGTACGAGATTTCTCCAAGCGAGGATCCTCTCATCCTTCAAATTCTAAGTGACCCGGGGGATAAACTTAGACACTGAGAAAACCAAAGATTTGTGATACGACCACACTAATTCATCCATCGTGTTTTTCCTCAACTCGATTCGATTCACTTCATAGTAAAGATTCATTAGGAGTTCATCTTCCCAGGCAAAGAGTTGTTCAGAAATTCAAGTATTGATTTTATATTATTGATCCAACTAGCCAACTTTTATCCCTATTTATAGTTTAGTGCATGTTGTGATGTATAGTTCTTTTGTACTCTACATGACCAATTCAATTATTCTAGGAGTAATTTTGCTAAAAAATTGAGCCAAAAAAAAAGAGAAAAGCAAAATGGAACCGTTGACTGGAGCCACGTTGGTCTAGTCTACACTGCAGAAAAGAATCCAAGTCTTCATCTTCTCACCGTTAATGGCGGCTCACCCATCTCCCCTCTCCCCAGCCGAAACATCCATCTCCCGGAAACCCCCCACGCTCCTCAATTTCATCTGACATCATCTCCAATCCAATCAATTTCTATGGATAAAACCTTCCAAGCAATTCTGGCGGCCATCGCCAGCTTCTTCGTGGTCACCGTAATCCTCGTCTCAATCCTCATCATCTGCAAGACCGAATCCAAGCAGCACCAGCCCCGCCGCCGCCGCTCCTCCGCCCCTCAAACCCGATCCCGCAATCTGGTCGCGCCGAAGCCCAACGCTAGGCCCGACCCGAACTATTCCACCTGCGACAGCGCGACCTTCGACCCGACGAGCCTCCCCCACGTGTCGATGCAGGAGCTTGTCGCCGCGACGCAGAACTTCTCCAGCGACCTGATCATCGGCGACGGCAGCTTCGGGCTGGTCTACAAGGCCCGCCTCAGCTCCGACGCCGTCGTCGCCGTCAAGCGCCTCTCCCCCGACGCCTTCCAGGGCCTCCGCGAATTCCGGGCCGAAATGGAAACCCTAGGCCGGATCCGCCACCCGAACATCGTCCAGATCCTCGGGTTCTGCTCCACGGGTCAGGATCGGGTCCTGATTTACGAATTCATAGAAAAAGGCAGCCTCGACCAATGGCTCTACGACACGTCGGACGATGACGCCCTACCCCGGCCCCCTCTCCCCTGGCCCACCCGCCTCAAAATCATCAGAGGCGTCGCCGCCGGCCTAGCATTCATGCACCACCAATTGGAAGCTCCGATCATCCACCGCGACATCAAAGCCAGCAATATATTGCTCGACGGCGAATTCGAGGTCCACCTCGCGGATTTCGGGCTGGCGCGGTGGGTGGAGAAGGCGCACTCGCACGTGTCGACGCAGGGGGCGGGGACGATGGGGTACATGCCGCCGGAGTATCTGGACGGGGCGACGGCGACGACGGCGGGGGACGTGTACAGCTTCGGGGTGCTGATGATGGAGGTGCTGACGGGGCGGAGGCCGAGCTTCCCCTTCCCCGGGGATTACGGGAAGGAGGTGAGGTTGATGGAGTGGGTGAAGCAGATGGCGGAGAAGGGGAGGTTTGTGGAGATGGTAGATGCCTCCGTCAGTAGGGAGGATGTCGAGACGACCACGGTGGAGGAGTTGTTCAAGATTGGGCTTGATTGTGCGGATCATAAGAACAAAAGGCCTGCCATGAATCAAGTGGTAGAGAAGTTGAATGTGGTTTTGGGTGTTGCTACATCTTGATAAGGATGAAGCACAACTCAGCTGGTAAATCTTGAGTAGACATACAACTATTATTGTTTGTGAGATGTAAATAGGGTATGTTGTTATGGTGTCTTGAATGAATCAAGAAGGTTCATTTTTCAAATCATTTGATGTTACAATATTAAGTAAATGCAGGATTGCATTCAAACATGCCCAACGTTTTACGTTTTATCATTTCTCTTCTGTTGTGTTTATTTTGGATGTTGTAATTCTCCCACCTGATTCTTCAATATCCAATACTCCTTAAGGGATGTTATGGAGTATTTTATAGGACTACTTTTTAATGCTACAAAAGGTAAAATTTGAAGAAAGATATTATGGTGAGGCAGGGGTTCCCTGCTTCAGTTCTGCTGCTATGATCGTAATAATGTAGCAAGCAATAATTAGGCTATCCGTTTCAATATTAAGATGATGATCAAACCCTTGAATTTTGGCAACTAAAAGTCCCTCATAGTTCCACCAAACCTCAGCATCAAATACATTGCAATTGTCTATGCTTCTGTTGACTTAACACTCATCTATGCACTAGTCTCTTTTAAGTATCACAAAACTCTCTAACCAACATTGTACTAGAAGACAAGATCTCCATAACAAAATTTTCTTTACAATATTTATAACCCCTTCCTAATAAAATGTAGAGTAATTTATAATCTAAAACTGTTTTGTAGAATAACCCCTTCCTAATAAAATGTGTCTATTTGAAATCAAGGATACTTAGTAGGTGTATAGGTGAGCCACAAGTCCATAGATGCAGTGCCCTTCTTTCTACTATCTCACAATTATTTTTGGGAGTAATATACTAGTACTATATTACAGTGAAATTAATAGTGAGACAAGATGTGACATACTAATAAACTACTCCATGTAAGAGTAACACAAGACCATGAATTCATTCAATAACGTGATGAATTTTCATAACCAAAAGATTGTAAATGAGTTATACAGTAATTAATTCTGGAATTGTGCTATAGAGCTTATGATCAATTTTCCCATTTTTGGCTTAAGGGCATTTTTGAAGCCACATTATCGATGGGATATATTCAGAATATATATAATTGTGTGTTTAATACAATTAACCTTTCGGTCAGCTTAAGTTTGATGATATATAGTTGGCTTCATTTATTGCACGTCTATAAATGTGTATGCATCATTCCATGCAACTGTCAAACTCAAATTGCCATGGCTTCTAAAATTTTTTGTTGGTGTGTAGTTATCTTATTTTGAGTTTGTGTTTTGGTGGTGCAAAAGCTCAGGGACTTTCAAGGAATTACTATGATGTTTCATGTCCTGATTTGGCATCTATTGTCAGAACACAGCTCAAGAAGGTGTTCAAGAATGATATCGGCCAAGCTGCCGGATTGCTTCAGCTCCATTTCCACGATTGTTTTGTCCAAGTAAGTAAATTTAAACGAAGAACCATTGTTGATCCTTGTTAAAAAAAATCTATTTTGCTAGTAAAAACTTAAGTATATGTGCAGGGGTGTGATGGGTCGGCGAGTGGGCCGGGCGAACAGTCGGCGCCGCCAAATCTGAGCCTGAGGGCGGAGGCGTTCAAGATTATCAACGATCTCCGACGACGGGTTCATGACAAGTGTGGTAGGGTTGTGTCTTGTGCGGATATTTTGGCCGTTGCTGCGTGTGATGCTGTTTTCCTCGTTATTGCTTCATTCTAGATTTCTTCCATCTCGTATTCTAGTGTTACAACAAAATGAGCACGCGGATATTGCACGCGCAGACGTGCTTGAGCACGCTGGGATAATCACAGTGCGCCATAGGAAGTGATTTACGTAGTACTAATGTTTTTGTTAAAACTTGAAAATTCTGATTTGTAAACCTATATTACCCTACCTGATTCTTCACATATTTTTCTCTCCATAATTTTTAATTTTAATCCTTAATTTCAATTTTCTATTTTTTGGCAATTTCTTCATTGTGTCGGCGGACTTTCGCAATCAACTTACATAGGAAATCATTGAAGTATCGATGTCCCATACCATTTGGCTTCATATAATTCAGATCGATGCCTTATTGAAATTCGTAATTTTTTAATTATAATTTTTTTGTTTATTTCAGTTATGTAATTTTTCGTTATTTTAATGCAATTTTAATACTCTTTTGTGTTATGCTTGACGTTGTGGACTGTTGATATCCTTATAACCTTACACCTGATTATGTGCACGGTTAATTGTTAAAATTTCAACTATTTTGACTTGAGGTTTAGTTTTAGATCTGTTCTAGAATTACTGTGCAAAAAATGTTAATTTTCAGCTATATATTAAATATAAAATGAGAATTTTCAATTTAAAAATATAAATTGATGGCGCTGGTCCAATCTATTTGCATAGTTAACTTTTTATACGCATTTATGTTACTTGGACCCCTTGTCCTAAATATTACTAGCTGGGGGCCCTCGTTGCTAATCATCTACCAATATAGCCTCTCATCCACAATTTGACCTTTTTTGACCTTTTATATCACAAATACATGAATAATATTTTTTTAAATACAAAATCAGAGTGGTACTAGTATATAAATTCATTTCATTTACCATAATCTGTATTTATTTGAAATAACAAAATATTACATTTCAACCGCTCACAAAAAATAGACCACATTTGTCATTTTTTATTGTCCATGAAAAATAGACCAAGTTTGAAGAAGAACCTCACATTTGCTACCTAACACAATTAAACACTACTAATAATATGGACCTCACATTCCGCTAACACTACATCTCTCTTACTTTTTTTCGTGGACAAATGGAGTATAATTTTCCCAATTTTTTTTGTGTATAATGCATATTATAAATTTCTAGATATGTATCAGTCTGAAGGATTTGACTACTACATTCCCTTGGGGCGACGCGACTCCCTCAACTTTGCCACCATGAATGAAACCATAGCCAACCTTCCGCCGCCCACCAGCAACACCTCGGCCCTCCTGACATCCCTGGCTCGCAAGAACTTCACTGCCACGGACGTGGTGGCACTATCGGGTGGCCACACCATAGGCATTACCCATTGCTCCTCTTTTGCTGACCGCCTCTACCCTCAAGACCCTTCCATGTGTTAAATGGCCAAGAAAAGAGGTTTTGATGTAATGTGTTGATGATAATTCTCATTACAGTCGTTCCCTTTAAATAGGGATATAAAACATGTACAAGGAAGATTTCCAATATGGTAAGGGGATCACTATTCTATACATAATTCGTTCAATCCCTTGAAGTAGGGAATTGATCCTTGATTTATTCTTTCCTATTCTAACCAAATCTTTTCTTTATTCTAACACTCCCCCTCAAATTGAGTAGTGGGATCCCTGATACTCAATTTGCCGAGAACCTCTTCAAAGCTCCTTGAGCTAACTGCCTTGGTCAATATATCCGCCAATTGATCTTCAGAACGCACAAATGGGAATTCGACCACTCCGTCTTCAATCTTTTCCTTGATGAAGTGTCTATCCACCTCAACGTGCTTTGTCCGGTCATGCTGAACTGGATTTTCTGAAATGCTTATGATAGCTTTATTATCGCAGTATAACTGGCTTTTCCTTGGAGTAGAATCAATCTCTGTCATCAACTTCCTTAGCCACATGATCTCAGTAAGACCCACTCTTGATTCCTCTGAATTCTGCCTCTGCACTGGACAGAGCTACCACCTTCTGCTTCTTACTTTTTCACGTTACCAAGTTTCCTCCAACAAATGTAAAGTAGCCCGAGGTCGACCTTCTATCCACTGGATTACCTACCCAATCCGAATCAGTATATCCGTTGATTTCTAAGTCCCCATTTTTCTTGAACACTATTCCATGTCCAACAGTTCCCTTCAAATATCGAACTATCCTTAGTACAATTTCTAAATGTTCGGCCTGAGGTTGATGCATAAATTGGATTACCACCCCCACAGCGTAAGCAATATCAGGCCTAGTGTGAGATAGATAGATGAGTCTCCCAACCAATCGCTGATATCGCCCTCGATCTGCTACCTCAGCTCCATCTCGTATCTTCAAGTCATGATTTTGCACAATCGAGGTCTCAGCTGGCTTACACTCTAGTAGACCCGTCTCTGCTAGGATGTCCAGGATATATTTTTTCTGCCTAAAAAATATTCTTCATGGTGAGCGAAGGACTTCAATCCCCATGAAGTACTTAAGATCACCTAAATCCTTCATCTCAAATTCCTTGAAAAGATTCTCCTTCAAACTCTTAATCTCTTCTGCATCATCACATGTAATATAATCATGTCATCAACGTACACAATTAAACAGGTAGTCTTTCCCTCGTGTCTCTTCAGGAATAGTGTATGATCTGAATTGCTTTGCATGTATCCATAGCTCTTCATTGCGTCTGTAAATCTACCAAACCAGACTCTCGGTGACTGCTTCAGCCCATACAGAGTTTTTCTCAATCTGTATCCTTCGCCTGCCTTGAACTCATCTGAGAAGCCTGGTGGTGCCTCCATGTATATTTCTTTCTTCAACTCGCCATGACGAAAATCATTTGTGACGTCGAACTGGTACAGTGGCCAGTCTCGATTGGCGGCAATGGAGAGGAGTACTCAGACCGTGTCCATCTTAGCTACTGGAGAAAAAGTTTCTGAGTAGTCTATTCCATAAGTCTGAGTATATACTTTAGCCACCAGCTGAGTTTTATACCGCTCAACACTTCCATCCGGTCTCCACTTGATGGTGAAAACCCATCTACATCCAACTGGCCTCTTTCCTTCGAGTAGCACACACTTTTCCCAAGTGTGGTTGCACAGTAAAGCATCTATTTCCTTTTTCATGGCTTCTCTCCAATGTTTGTGCCTCATAGCCTCATCTGCTGACTGTGGGATCTCCTCCTCATCATAGAGTGCTTCCTCAAATGCCTGAGCCATCTCAGTTCGGTGACCTTTTGCCATATTCGCAATAGAGTATCTCACATTTCTGTTGATTTTCTCTGGTATACCTCTTTGGTGTTACTCTTCTGTTCACCCTTAGAGGTAGTATGTATCTTCCAGTGTCTGGATCGATCCCCTCAATGTCATCTATTTCAACTTCTTCAGAGTAATCATTATTTTCCCCCTGACTTTCATCCACAACATTAGATCCATTAATCTCATTTACAGGAACACGAGCACCTACATCCGATATCAGGAGCGGAGAGACGGTATTAGGACTTGTGTCACTTGCTGCTTCAGTCTGTACAACATCAGAGACTTGCTCAGCGGAGCTGCGTACTGCTTCCTCTTATAGGTCTGCTTCTGGTGCACTTGACATTGACACTCAGCTTAGTGGGTCACTAACATTATTCCTAGTATTACTCTCCCCCTGACTGCTAAGATGCGTATAGAAGTACTTAGATTCAAGAAAATCACAATTCATGGTCGCGTATATACGATTAGACTTAGGATCGAAGCATCTATAACCCTTTTGGTTCACCCCGTAGCCCACAAAGACACATTTAATGGCGCAAGGGGATAACTTTGTCCGTTCATGTTTTTGTATATGGACAAAGACTGAGCAGCCAAAGACACGAGGTTCTAGGGAAAGATGTTGAGGGATAGTCGTGTGTAAGGCTAGGATATCGGTTGGTGTTTGGAATTTTTGTATATGGGTAGGTAGCCGATTTAGAAGGTAAGCGGAAGTGGCAAGGGCTTCAGGCCAGAAGGTTTTTGGAACTTGTGATTCTATGAGCATGGCACGGGGTCATTTCTAGTAGGATTCGATTTTTTCTTTCGGCTACCCCATTTTATTCTGGAGTGTGGGCACCGGTGGTTTGGTGTATCATTCCATTTTCTAGGATAAACTGTTTCATTTTGGAATTGACAAACTCCCCCCATTATCAGAGCGAAGGATTTTGATTGGTTTTTGGTATTGTGTTTGGACAAGGTTATAAAAGTGGAAAAAATGTTCAAAAACCTCATATTTATGTTTCATAAAGTATACCTAGGTCATACGGGTACAATCATCAACAAAGATAAGAAAGTATCTAAAGCCTTGTCCCCCAACTACTAGTGCGGGCCCCCAAACATCAGAATGTACTAAATCAAAAATGGTTTCAGTACGAGAATTACTCAAATGATAGGAGTTTCTATGGCTTTTAGCCAAAACACAAGTCTCACAATACATGCTAGATTTTGGAATAATATTAACATTTGCAAATAACCCGGAGAAGGATGTGCTAAGCGTCGGTGCCAAAGTCAAGCTTCCCTATTAGCAAACCCGTGAGTCAGCATGGCAGCTCCTTTTTGGGCTATCTCATCCACGTAGTACACCCCGTTACTTTCAGTGCCACACCCAATAATCTCTCCGGTCCTGATATCCTGTAATAGACAGAAATTCGGTTGCATCAGCAATGTACAATTTAATTCCTGAGTCACATGACTGATTGACAACAATTTATGGGAAAGTGAAGGGACATGCAAACAATAATATAATTCTAAAGTCGGGGAAATCTTCACAGTCCCCGCCTCTTTTACAACTGTAAACTCCCCACTAGTAGTCTGAATATGAGATAAATGAGGTTTATGAGGTTTAGTAATATCTGACTCATCATAAGTCATCGTATCAGTAGCCCCGCAATCAAAATTCCACCTATTAATTTTTCCAGATCCTGCAGACACAACGCATGCTGTCCCAAAATTTTCTAAGACTTGAAAACGATTTTTACATTCAATTGGGGCTGATTCATGTTTTTCTAAAAACCTAGGGTCCTTTTAAGAATCGGGGAATTATCTGGGCAAAATTGATAGAATTTTTAGCATGGGGTAATTTTTCTAAATTCATAAATGTCTGAGGGTTAGGCTGTAATCCTAACCCTAAGACAATGTTACCTCCCGCCGCCTCACTCATTTCTTCCTCCTCTGATCGGATTCCTCCGGCGACAAATTGCGCAGCTCCGGCTACTTTTGGTGGTGCGCCGACCAGCTGCTCGTTGCCTCAAGCGTGAGCGGCTACTTCACGGTTGCCCTCGGTGGCGATGAGGTTCGCTGCTCCTCCAATCGTTCCAACAGCTGCGGCGGCGTGGCCTTTGCTCCACGGTGGTCGGTTAGACGCTGGTTTGTGCTTAGACTCCCACCAGTCTGAATACCCCACCAATTCAAAGCACTGCTCTCTTGTGTGCTTCCGTTTTCCACAGTTCGTGCACCCCAATTTGAACCGATCTTCATCCGTTCTCCGTTCATCGGAGCATAGCTGGTTCCACCCTTCGTTGCTGCCGCCGCCACCGCCACCGCCGCGCGGAGGATTAGAGTGGTTCGGCCTCCCCTTGTCTCTCGCTGTGAACAACCCTGCTCCGATACCATCTCCTGGGGATTTTCCGTCTATAGTGCGGAGGATTTCCTATCGAATATCCTCTCGCTTCACTATGTTGTATGCCTGCTCAGCTGAGAGAAGTGGCTCCATCTTTAACACTTCTCTCTTTACAAGTTCATACTATCATCCAGTGCAGTAAGGAATTGATAGAGTCGATCTTGTTCTGTTTCTTTATTGTAGATCTGGATATCCTCTGGGTACTTCATCCGGTTAGGCCGTTTCTGGTCAATGCCGTCCAAATCTCATTGAGATCATTCCACACTTCCTCCAGCGTGTTGTTCCCCTGTTTTAGAGTGCTCGCCCTACGGTGGAGATCGTATGTTTGCAACATATCTCCGCCGCTTTTATATGTTACAGCTAGGCTGTCTCATATGTGTTTCGCCTTTGGTTGTTGGGCAACTCGGCTGACCAGCTTGGTCTCGATGTTTTGGACTAGCCACGTGAATACACAGTGATCGGCTTCCTGCCACTATGTAAACGTTGGATCTGTTCTCGGCGGTGGGGGTGAGACTCCGGTGACGTGAGATACCATCTCCCTTCCGCTAATTGCGTTGTGCATCAGGATGGACCACACCGGATAACTCTCTCCGTTGATTTTAAACCCTACTGTCAAGGGCTGAGAATCGGTTTTGTATGTGGCTTTTTATGGTTTGGTTTCGTGAATTTCTGGTGGTTGGTTTTGCATAAGGTTTTTACGCATGAAGTTTGAAAAGAGGTGTGCAAACTCATCCGTTTCGGATGTGTTCTGGCCGCTGATGATTTTGTCGTTTTCTGACATAGCTTTTCTTAGCAGGTTTCTGGTCAAAGGGTTCGGGAAAGGGTTTTACGAGCTATGATGATTCTGTTCTGAGCTCTCAGATTCGCCTGCTCTGATGCCATGTTAAATGGCCAAGAAAAGAGGTTTTGGTGTAATGTGTTGATGATAATTCTCATTACAACCGTTCCCTTTAAACAGGGATATAAAACATGTACAAGGAAGATTTCCAATATGGTAAGGAGATCACTATTCTATACATAATTCGATCAATCCCTTGAAGCAGGGAATTGATCCTTGATTTATTGTTTCCTATTCTAACCAAATCTCTTCTTTATTCTAACACCATGGACAAGACATTCGCCAACAACCTGAAAGCCACTTGCCCCACCACCAACTCCACCAACACCACCGTCCTCGACCTCCGCTCGCCCAACACATTCGACAACAAATACTACGTCGACCTCATGAACCGCCAAGGCCTCTTCACCTCCGACCAAGACCTCTACACTGATCCCAGGACCCGCCCCACTGTCACCGCCTTCGCCATCAACCAAACGATGTTCTTTGATAAGTTTGTCGCCGCCATGATCAAGATGTCCATGCTTGGCGTGCTCACGGGGAGCCAGGGCGAGGTCCGCGCCAATTGTTCGGCTAGAAATGCATATACTGTCTTGGTCACTTCCGTTGGAGAAGCGAAGGAGGCGCGGTCCGGTTTTTAAGGGCTTATATGTAAATTATGCGCATGTTATGATAAATAAATAAGCTTGTTGTATATATGCAAGTTGGGTATCAATTACTTAAGGCTCATTTGATACATAGTAATATGAGATAAGTTGTGATAGATTTGACACATATATTTTATCGTTCAAGAATTCTAAATGATCCAATCTCCAATACATGGATGATTAGTGACACGAGGCTTCAGCTGATCGTATTCGTACGTATCTTAGCAGTGGGCAACGGAGGCGGATTCCTGATGTTTCTAGCTAGCAGCATTCGTTCGATCTTGAAATAGCGACGACAAGAGGCAACTACTTCTCCTTATCATCATCTCCCTTTTTCTTCTTCTTTCTGTGATCGCCTTACTCTACTACTCCTATGCCTGTCGAACTATCACAAATTAATCAAGATTCAAATCCATTCATCAAGCCCAATCATACTCACGTTCGCCTCTCATTTATTGGGACTTGATCCTTGTCCTCAGCTCGGATATCCGGCAAGCCAGAGGGTCCGCATGCCGAAGGACTACTCTGAAAGAACTGCTACCACAAAAACAAACTATGGATGCATCAGTTCAAAGATTTAGAGATATAGAAAAACCAAATCTGCTGAAAACCTTGTTGTCAAGAGCAGAAGCTGCAGAGCCACGAAGGGACGGATGGAGAGCTAGCAGAATGGTTAAAAGTGAGATAGCAGAAGAAGGGAAGTTCCTGCACTTCTCAGCAAGGCTGGATTTGTAGGTCTTTGCAGGGTTTATTAGAGATGTGGAGAGCTTCAGTCCTTTGAAATATTCATCTGGTGGAGTGCCACACAGCTTGAAGATTATGTGGACTTGCTCAGCCTTAAAAAACATGCATACATAATAAAATAAAATAAAAACTTTATTTTCATGTAAATACACGAGCTTTCAACATTTTCTGAATTTTCCCCCAAAAATGTGTGTGTTTTTTACAAAAGAAGAATGAACTATTACCTCAGTTCTACCAGGCAGAATTGGTCTACCGGCAAACATCTCCGCCATGAGGCAACCAACGCTCCAGAGATCAATGCCAACTCCATAATCCGTGGAGCCGAGAAGCAGCTCTGGAGCTCTGTACCAAAGCGTCACGACGCAGCTGGTCAGAGGCCGTTTTCTTCTCTTCGGGTCGATCAAATTCGCCAGCCCAAAATCTGCAAGCTTGAGTGTGCCGTTCTTGTCTATTAGTAGATTTGACGGCTTAATGTCTCTGTGCAGCACACCGCGCTCGTGGCAGTGGTTTAGGCCGGAAAGCAGCTGCTGCATGTAGCATTTGATCTGCACAACACCATTGCATTGCATAAAAAGGGAAAAACACATTCATTTCATGATCAGACAAGAAGGATCAACCTGTGATTCCGTTAGCCTCTCGTCCGGCCTAGACAGGATTCTCGAGAGATCGGAGTGCATGTATTCGAAAACCAAGTAAATACTGAACTGCATTCTTGAAGTGGCTAATCCCTTGAGCTTTATGATGTTGGGGTGATCCAGCCTCTGCAAGAACCT
Source organism: Salvia splendens (assembly GCF_004379255.2). Taxonomy (NCBI): domain Eukaryota; kingdom Viridiplantae; phylum Streptophyta; class Magnoliopsida; order Lamiales; family Lamiaceae; genus Salvia; species Salvia splendens. The sequence goes on along the minus strand of NC_056033.1, from coordinate 6,082,475 downwards.
GATCTCTCGTGCCATGAACTTGATGCTCTCGGCTTCTGAAGTGTCAAACCGCACCTTCTTCAAGGCCACCGTCTCCCCTGTCGCCCTGTCCCTTGCCTTGTACACGTTGCTGTACGTTCCCGCGCCTATCTGAAACATCAATAACATCAATATCCGTGCCTGAAAACACTTGATTGAAATTAGTTTACCTTGTCTATTTTGATGTAAGAATCGGAAGACTTGGGCACTATGTCCTTCAAAACCTGTGCTGGAATGTTGTCTGTTAGCCACTTGGGCCATACATCAACTAGTTCATTTCTTATCCCTCCTCCCGCATCTCCAACACTCTTTCTCCGGCCTCTAACTCCGTTCATGGCAAAGCCGATTTTAGTCCTTATGCAGGGAAGAGGGTTGTTTTTGTTGATTCTTGAATCATATCACATCAGACATTGTTTACTTTTGGTCAAACAAGAAGAGCATCGAACAAGAAAAGAATTCACATAGACTTAGATTTTCCCGCTGATTTTTGAAGCCTTCTTCCATCAGAATCTATGAGTTCAGCTGTTGGCGGTTTTCACATTTACTTTCACTCTCCGTCCCACTCAGTAACTTATAGTAGTATTAATTTTTGGGATACGCATTTCTACAAATGTAAGCACACTTCTCTCTACTTTATTCGCTCCGCAAAACCAACGCAATGACATGAATCGAATCAAATGAAATTTGTAATGTAGCAGACATATTCGAAATTATACAGATGGATGAGTGTAGTGTAATTATACATGTATGTGAAAAATGTTGAGCAAACATAGAAAAGAAAGTGGCGTTACAAAGCAGATTAGAAGATGGGGAAAAGAAGGAGGTATCAATCAAGATCAAGAATCCCAAAATTGGAGAGGAGGATTTTGAGTTGATCCACAAAATCTGAACCAGTTGCATACTCTGTTAGCATTCCCACAGCAAAACCAAACATTGCCCATCTGCATCACCAACGAATTCATTCACACATTACATCATCACAAAATAAAAATAAAAACATGATTATTTTTCATGGACAAATGAAGTAGTGTACTACTTTTTTGGAAAATTATACTTTAAATCATAATCAATCTCGTAACTTTCCGGTCATGCCAATTAAACAGTAAGCCGGATTATCTGATTTACAACTCACCACAATGTGGAAACCAAATTGGGACTCACATCAGAACACTTAAGTGTCATCTCATTAGATAAACGTCGTATAATTGTCGAAAAATTAGTCTCAAATGACAATTGATCAGAAGTCTCAAAGATATAATTAGCCTTTGCTTGAGTATATCCCATTTTGCCCTCAAGTGTGTAAAAATCCTATCTTTACCTACTAAACAAAGCTAGAACAGAAAAACGACAGCAACAAATAGGTTTATTCACACAATCAAATTGCAATTTTGCAGTAACACAAATTGATCAAGAAATGACCTGCCATTGGAGATCTCATTCTTGGCAATGAAGCCAAAAAATGGACCTTGATCGACTGTCTGCAGCTTCTTCTGCTTGAAGTATTCCTGCAGCTCCTTCGCCTTCTGCCTCTGAAATTCCAACGTTATCACATTCTTGTCCTGCACCACCGCTGCCGGCTGCGGCGGAGATGGAGACGGAGACGGAGAAGGCGGCACTGGCTTTACAGGGGTGGGAGCGGTGGGTCTCCGGAAAGGGCCGTCGGCTTGAGAGCTCCTAATGGTGAATCTGAGGGAAGAGGAAGACGGTGGTGATGATGATGGGGTGCGGAGTTTGATGCATGGAAATGAAGGTGATGAAGCGACTGACATTTTTTTGTGTGATTGTTGGGATTGAGACGAGGGTTTTGTGTGGAGGGAGAGAAGATTGTGATTCAGTGATGGTTTCAAAGAGGAAAGTTGTGTGGATAACAAGTTGCCAAGTTTGTGAACATTCTCATGGTTTTGGTTTAACTCTAAGATTAGTTAGTCTACTTTGTGGGATCCACTTGGAAGACGATAAAAAAAAGTGAAAATGATTTTTCCATATTTTTGTATATTCGGATATTCATATGTGAGTTTCAACAACATCGAAGTTGTAAAATAAAACGAAATTAATTTTAAGTAGCTTATGATTAATCTATTGGTCACTGTAAAATCAAATATAAGAAATTTTTTTATGAAGTTTAGTCGAATTTTAATTTGATCCGTAATTTTAGAATTTGATGAGAATGTTGTATATCCAATTCAAAAATATCATACTACTTGTCATATGCATGAGTGTGACATGTTAGCTCTCTATTCCATGTTAATTGAATCATTTTTCTATTTTAGGAAGTTTCAAATTAATTAAGTCATTTTTATTTTTAACAAAAAAATAATTCTCTCTTTTACTATATTCTCTCTTCATCCCTCTTACTTTATTTTCTCTTACTTTATTCACCAACCATTTAACACAATATTTTTAAACTCCGTGCCAAAAAGAAATGTCTATTAACATGAAAATGAGGGAATAGAATATTTTGAAAAGGAAGAGAAGCTTATCTCAAAAAAAAGTGGGAAGTAATGCTATGCAGCCATAATGTGACCACACAATGACATTTTTGTAAATAATTATAAAAGTCAATGCAATAAATTAGTAGTAATAGTTAGTGCTAAGATAATTTTACTTAATTACCCTTATCTCAAATTTTTTACTTCAAATTTAAATTTACAACATTCTCTCTCCATAATATTTGAATTAATTTTATATAAAATAATTTTATAGTAATGTTTACATTTATTTTATTTATACTATTATTTATAAGTTATTTAAATATTAATGCTAAATATAATATAGTTTAAATTATTTCATTTGTAAGTGAAGCTAAATACCAATTATATAATTTTAATATCATGAATATATTTATATTCTGATTTAAAAGTAGTTATATAATACAAATTAAATAATAATATAATATAATTAAAAGAAAAAAAGAAATATGACATAAAAGAAACGTACACATACACAATATAATATTTCCAAGATTATTTATTATTAGTTGTACTCTAGTCCTTATTTATGCACAAAGTAAATTAGTCTTGAAAATTTGATACTTTTAAGATGAACTAATTTCAAGTAAAATATCATTAAATGCATAAATTTTTATTAATATTTTATGTTTATGACTGACCACGTTATGGCCATTTAGCATCACTCCAAGGAAATGTATATAGAAATCCTTCGTAGCATCAATCAAAGCAAAATTTACACATCTTTTCAAATGGAACTCTACTTCATATTGACAACTACAAAATACTAAAAATAATGAGACGACTATATTCCTTATCCATCCGCTCCAAATCAAAACAACAATATATGAACACCAAAATACAATATTTGCAGCCTCGAAAACAAGAAGGGAAACAAAAAATGCCCATTGCGCTGGAAGGGAATGCAAGCAAGAATATGATCAGAACAGGCCAGTGAATAGCCATGGCATCTTGCATTACCTCAAACCTTCCATTTTACCCGTCATCCGATGACAGAGCTGGGGGATGATCAAACCAGTACTTTTTTGCTCGGACTTCGGGATGATCAAACAAGTACTTTTTTGCTCGGACTTCAGGTGACATGACGCACGAAAGGCTTGTCATAGTATAAATCGAGCTCATAAGCACCTAAGAAAGATGACGGACTACATTATTATGCATGAACAACTCTTTGCAGTCGCGTGATCAAATTCATCATCTGATCCATCTTCACTGAAAACACATGAAGCAATGAATTAGAAAGAGGAAAGTGAAAGGATTCATTCCCTATTCAAGAAACCAATTTACCATGTATAGACCAAAGTTCCAGGAAACCGAACTCGCTCTGTCCTCATTATAAGTGCTCATGGCCATGTGCAAGTATGTATTTTAGAATTAATTGTAGCGTATGACAAAGTAGTTCGCTAAATTCTTTATTCAAACATGATTTTTAAAGGAATCCTACTAAAACCCACTTCATCAATCAATGCACTAGTATTGACCCCAAATGTTCTGTATCAAAATATATACTTTAGTACTTTTGTATAAAGCATACCACATGATATGAGCTTTGACTTATTTAAAAGATGAGCTTAAAAAACAATACCTTTCACGAAAGCAGATACCAGATCAACCTAAGCATACAACCTTGCTTTCTAGAACTACACCTAACAAATCATAAATAAACCGAGTTTGCATAAAGGTACCAAATAAAATGACAGATGATACTGTCCCTGCCTTAGACCTCATATAGACACCAAGAATATCAAACAAGAACAACCGAATAGAGGCAAATTTTAATGTTGTAGTAGCATGCTTGCAGCCAGCACATTAATACACACTCATTAAACATCATTCTTTGCAACTAAATTAGCCAATTGACAACAAAGAGTTAGTTTTCACAATAATAAAATTAAAACAGAGACAGGGTGGCGGGTGCAGAGAAGAAAACACCTTTTGGCATAAATAATTTTCGCATTCTATAATAACATGCTTGGAGCAAATTCAAGAAGAATTCTCTCAAAAAGATGATAGCCAGCAAGAAAGATTTAGAATTTTACATCACGGTGCTCCTTATAGAAGAAATAAGCAAGCACCGGACGCTCTTGTTAGATTTTGAATAGGTGCATAGCCGCATACTAGTATGAATCCATTGTGTTTTTTATTAATATTATGCATTTGAAGCTCTTGTTACCTCATCTCAAATTCCCGTATCTCAAAAAGCTCTCCCCCAGTTGTATCTGTCCACTGCACTTTCCTCCTTTCCAATTCACCAGCAACACCTTTGTCCACTTCATGCTTGTTGGAGTTTCCACCATCAACAGCACGAGCAACCGGACCAACATTTGCTGATTTCTTCAAGCTACTCTTAAGACTAACCACTGTTCTAATATTTTCATTGAAATCAACTGGATCGGTAGAATGTACTTGATCTTTACTCTCAACAATATCTACAGGCTCTGACAAAACTTCTTGGTTTTGAGTTGGTCCAACTTTCAGGGGAGAAGAGTTTTCATGTCCAGCGGCAGGGCGACCAAAGCACACAAAGGAGGCGCACCCACGGACAAGCCAGTTCTTCCCAGGAGCCAGCTGGAGATCAGTCTCTTGGTCTACCAACTGGTACTGGCTCCAAGGTGTTACTCTCATGGGTTCCTTCTCGTTTTTCTGTCCAAATAGAAGAAGCGTCAATCCCTTACTATATCCCGAAGCCGACGAAGAGAAAAAACCCCCTCCCTCTACTGCCAATAACATCAGTTCTTCTCATCTATTTCTGCACCATAATTCACCTGCTGTCAAAATCATTCAAATTTCCCACTAAATTCTTAACACAACAGAAACACTACAAAACAATCCAAGTGATGAAAACAGAGTTGCAATCTCACATATAAAACAATATGCATTCCCCCAAAATAATTCAGAAGTAGATTATTTCTCAGCTAACAAAGCAGCAACTACCAAGATCAACTAAATGAAACATAACCCTAACACAAAACGACAAAGAGAAAAAGGCTCAACACAAAAAAAAGGGGATTCAGTTTTCCTTTCACACTACAGTTGGATTACCTCATGAAAACATAACAACCGAATAAACAACGAATAAATTGAAGAGAGAGCACACTGTCACCTAAAAGTCAATAACATTTATCCACAAATCAGTGAACTGAAAGGTCAAATATGGAGAAATCAACGCCAATCAACAAAAGCCTACGCGTTTACTTCATCTACACAGTCACAGTCGCAGCCGCTATATACACATACGCACGGAAAATAGATACAGATTTGAAGGCGGAAATTACATACATACAGATCTGAGTCGATCTCGAGCGATGAAATCAGCGGGCAAAAATCTGCATCTACAATTGTGAACAGATTTTCCGGCGGATAAATAAGAGCAGGAGAATTATGAAGAAATCTAGAGGGTGAAGATTATTTAAACCAGGAATTTAAATGGGATCTTTTTTTTTTAATTATTTATGTTATTTATTTGCTTATTTATAGGGAGAGAATAGAATGAGATATTGAGATTAATAAATGTGACAAATTACAGTGATTGAAACTAATGAAAAATAAAATAAATTAAAGACAGAGGATAGATATTGATTAGATAGCGATAAATTCTTTCGGTTGTTAATTTGCTGGAAAATACATCCTTTGGTCTGTTTATAATACTATGATTTGAGGTAATTATGGGCTGGGAAATATATATTCTTTGATATACAAACAACTTCAATAGTATCTTGTAAATTATTCTCTGTTTTTTTCGAATCTTTGAATTATATAATTACTACTATGTTTTATAATTTTTGTATTGAATCATTTGACTAATAAAAGTTTTTTTAATGGAGTCGTTTTCAGAGTGGAATTTAACTCCTCTTGAGATTGTTATTAACTTCTCTAGATTCTCATCGTTAATCGCCGCGTCTAGTTAAGGAATTTTAACTAGAATCCTTTTTGAAGCACGCGCTGAACGCGCTATTTATTGGGGACTTGGGTTGTTGTCCAATAGGCACCTAATAACGACCCTATGGTGATAATACCTCACGGCTCATCACCTTCAACCGTGAACCCAGGTCATACCATGTTATCTGACAAATTTAAACATATCAATGTTGAGTGAATTTCACTTTAATAGTATAATTCATGAACAATTCACCAAAAGTATAAAAATGATAGTAGTACTAGTATTTTTAAAAGCGAAGGTCCATTATCCAATTCAGCAATCGCATTAATTATACGAGTGGAAAAGTTCTATAAATGGGCAGTTCTGGAAAACTGCTTTCATGAACAAGCGTTTTTTTTGTTTCTATAATTGGGTGTTACGCATTCTAAGAATGCGCGTTTAAATACGCATTCTTAGAATGCGCGCTTAAATACACATTCTTAGAATGCGTATCTTATTTAAATTTTAAAATTGCAGCAAACAGAACAGAGCTCAGAATCGCCATTCTGAACCCTCCACTGTTGTTCTGGACTCTGACGCCTCTTCGCCGCCGCCACCGTTCCCGCCGACCTGCCGCTGCCATCGTTCACTCCCTCACGGTATGTATACCTCTCTCTCTATCTCTGTTGCCCCTTTGCCTAGGGTTTGTGCACTCTTTTGTAATTGTATTTTTTTTGGAAGAATTGAGACAAGAATGTGTTCATTGCGAGATTAAGTTTATAAATGTCTTTATTGTGTTGCCCACTTGTATATACTAGTATTTAATTTGGGATATTTTGAATTTATGGGAAGTAGATACTTGATATTGGAGGAGAAAAATTTGTGGGAAGTAGATACTTGATATTGGAGGAGAAAAATCGGTAGAGAGTGACCTTTGTATTGATATTTGTTAGGAACTGCAATGGCGTCATCATCAACTGGGGAGGGTCCTTTGTATTGTGGTCCCGAAGACCCGAGCGTGCTTTACTTGCAACCGCATCACATAACTGAAAGCATAATCTCTGAGAATGATACCGACACCTTCCAACCACGCAAATTGGATAAAAATATTTTTCAAGCTCCAATGCATGACCGAGTGTTGGGGCATATAGAACGTCTGGGTTTCGGTGGCGTGTACCACTGTGGAAAGTCGAAAATGTTGGACGCTTCACTTATTGGCACATTGATTGAGAGGTGGCATCCCGAGACCCACACGTTTCACCTTCCAGTTGGTGAAGCTACAGTGACCCTTCAAGATATCGAGATGCTTTGGGGTTTAAGGGTCGATGGTGAACCAGTTATCCTTCCAAAAGTGAACCACCCGAGGCTGTATTGGGTGGATACGTGTTTGTCGTTTTTGGGTATAGAACCTAGTCAAGGTGAATTGAAGTTGGGAGGATTTTATGCCACTACACTGAAGGATGTCGTTAGCCACCGTCTTGACGACGATCTACCCGAGCATCATTACATGCAACATGAACGTATATTTGTGCTACTCCTACTAGGTTGTTTGATCATCCCAAACACTTCGGGGAGAAAAATTCCCTTCCACCACATTCTATTACTAGTTGACGAGAATCAGTGTTCACAACTTAGTTGGGGTGCAGTAGCGCTTGCCACTTTATATCACTACCTTTGTGAAGTTTCGTGTCAAAAGAGGAAAGATATCGGTGGCCCATTGGCCCTTCTACAAATGTGGGCTTGGAAGAGGATACCCAATATTTGACCCGAGATTGTTGATAGGGTTGAGTATGACGGTACGACACCCTGTGCAATAATGTAAGTTAAATCTTTATTCTTTGTCATTAACTTATCTATATCATGTGTTTATAATTTTTTCGTATTGTTTTGGAATTATTAGTTAGAGGGGGCTCGCTACATGTCCAAAGTTATTATAGGGAACAGTTGGCTAATTTGCATGACAATCAGGTGCCACTTTAAAAATATTTCATAATTTTTTTTGTTGAATATTGTTCTTTTATTAACCATTTTTCAGTTTATTTGGGAGTCGTATTTGGATCGTCGTCCTCTACCAGAGGAGTGCAAGCGTGGGATGAATGTTAGGGGGTGCACTAACTACCTCATTTGCTATCATATTGTGGAGTCACATTGGGGTCATCGAGTTGCACGACAGTTTGGATACCCCCAACATATTTTTTCTAATGAGATTCAATTCCACAATTTTGAGAGATGGGAAAGTTCAAGGCGAGGTAAGTCAGCCACAAACTGGGTAGCTCATCATGCTAACTACATTCAGTATTGGAGGACCCGGGGAGAAATAGAACAACAGGTGTATCCAAAAGCCTCAAATACTGACTACATGAATTGGTTTCGGACAATCACTGTCACTTACATTACTAGACCGGGCATCCATGGCCAGCCAGGCATCCATGAGACTTCCTCTACACATATGATGATGGTAATAAGTTTATTTTTATTATTTTTTTATCGTTGTTTTTATAGTGCATTATCATTAGAATAATGACTTTGTTCTGTGCAGATGGAGACGTTGGTAAATGTCTACCACTGCCTTAGCGGATCTGCGATGGCATATCATCAGGGCATCCAACGTGCTCTGAACATGGTGTCGTCTTGTATGACAATATGTGGGGAGGCTGAACGTCTTGATTTTGTGCCTATCCAGCGATCACCGATTGACACTACAAGAGCAATCATTCACAAAGGTAGGCGCGAAGTAAGGAAATGTGTCCATATTGGCGGACCGGGGTATAGACGGGATGCAGGTTTATCGCAGATGGGCGGAGGATACAGTGACCCACCGCGTGCTTCTTGGCATGCTAGATCAAGTTCACAGATGATGGGTGTCTATTGTTATGTTGATGTTAACCTTGATGAATATTTTGGAGTAAGATTACAAACGCCAAAGGAGGATGAGACTGAAGTGGAGGATGATGCTGAGGAGGATGAGGCATAAGAGGCAGCTTGGCGCGAGTCACGCACAAAGACTCGTCATGAGTCTGGGGTGGCTTCTGAACGTTTTGCTTCTAGGGAGGCGGCTCGTAAGGAGTTTGGGACAGTTTCTAATATTTCTTTCTCCACTAAAGGATTGGCGCGGACTATAACAAAATTCTTTGCTAGGAGAACATCCTCGCGTACATCCAAAGGGATAGCTGCAAACAAGTTTACACCAAGTAGTTACAATTAGTTTGTGGTTGTTTGTTAGACGTAGACATTTGTGATATTTAACTTCAAAATATAATTATAATTAGATATATGCTTTAAAATTTCAAAATAATTTAATCTTCCACAATTTGCCAAACGAAATTCATTTTTATAAGTTAATAAAAAACTGATTTGTGTTTTTAAAAGGGACAAAAATTTCAATTTGTTCTTCATTTTCTGTGCTTTTTGTTATTTCTTAAAAGCATTAAATGAAACAATCAATTAGTAGTATTACTACAAATGAAACATAAAATATTTCTCAAATAATGGAATGCACATATTTTTATGGGACGGACGAAAATGGAAAGTGTACATATTTTTATGGGACGGGAGGAGTAGTATATAATGTTTCAACTACAAACCAATATCAAAATAGTAATGTTCAACTACAAACCAACATTATCAAATAGTAGTAAATAATGTTCAACTACAAACCAACACCAAAATAGTAGTAAATAATGTTCAACTACAAACCAACATAAAAAAGTAGTAATGTTCAACTACAAACCACAATCAAACCACAAACAATCACACAGTGCGCTCCGTTGTGCAGTTACGCCTGTCATGCCCTACTTATCTAAAGTTCTTGCAACTCATTTGTCGCCTAGGCTAATCAGGTTCATTTTCGTCCATCTGGTTCTGTATCCTTGCTTTTCTAAATCGAGGGGACAAAAATTTCAAGGGGACAAAAATTTCAATTTGTTCTTCATTTTCTGTGCTTTTTGTTATTTCTTAAAAGCATTAAATGAAACAATCAATTAGTAGTATTACTACAAATGAAACATAAATATTTCTCAAATAATGGAATGCACATATTTTTATGGGACGGACGAAAATGGAAAGTGTACATATTTTTATGGGACGGGAGGAGTAGTATATAATGTTTCAACTACAAACCAACATCAAAATAGTAATGTTCAACTACAAACCAACATTATCAAATAGTAGTAAATAATGTTCAACTACAAACCAACACCAAAATAGTAGTAATGTTCAACTACAAACCACAATCAAACCACAAACAATCACACAGTGCGCTCCGTTGTGCAGTTACGCCTGCCATGCCCTACTTATCTAAAGTTCTTGCAACTCATTTGTCGCCTAGGCTAATCAGGTTCATTTTCGTCCATCTGGTTCTGTATCCTTGCTTTTCTAAATCGACCGCGAGAATGTGGAACAAATTGCCCTACTGAGCACTCCAATGTCCATGGTGGTATCTCCCAATAGTCCTGGTGCCTAAGTGAACGGAAACCAAAAGAATATTGTTTAACCCAAGTTGACTTAAAATAGTTCTTACTCACAAGGCGTAGAATATTATCTCCTCGATCTCCGGCAACTGCCGCAGCGTGAGAACAAGGCAACCTTCACATCTGTCATTTCCACAACTACACATTCTTTTCCAATACTTGACCTCAGAAGAGTTTCCATCGTTCCCTTTGATCATACCTCGGATAAGACATCATACCTGCCCTCATGGATGTTGACTCGTCTAACCACATGTTTTCGGCCCCTTGCATCATTATCATTGAATTTGTCATGCGCCCATGGGGTCAAAACAGTTTGGCATTGTGCTACTTCTGTTGATCTTGTCTGGAACCATTTAATTATTCTCCAGAATGTTAAATCGATACAAGCCCTAACAGGTAGATCTCTGGCTCCTTTCAAGACGTTGTTATATGCCTCTACTATGTTCGTCGTTGCTTCACCCCATCTACGACCTTTGTCGTATGCTATTGTCCATTGCTCCGCATCAATACGCCGAAGGTACTCAACTGCCTCTGGACTAACATACCATAGGGAACGTCTTCTCCTAAAATATTTTCTCTCATGTGTGGTTATCCCCATTTTCCACACTAGACTCTTCACCCTCACACCCTTGTGATGCTGTAACACATTTTTTCGTACATGTACTAAGCAAAATCGGTGAATACCTCGTGGCGGTTGTTCCCATATATCAGACTCCATTGCATTCAGCATCCCTGGGTGTCTATCAGATATGATGCAAACATCTCTATCGCCTTTCATAACATGAAGTTTGATTAACTTCATAAACCAATTCCAACTATCACTTGTTTCATTATCAACAATTGCGTAAGCAACAGGTAAAAACTTCTTGTTTGCATCAAACCCAACAGCGCAAAGAAGTTTACCTTTGAGCCTTCCACGCAAATGAGTTCCGTCAACTGTTAGCACTGGCTTGCAAAGCTGAAAAGCCTCCACACACGGCCCGAATGCCCAAAATACATACTTGAACAACTTTTGTGTCTCGGTACTATGTCTTTCATCATGATGCCACTCAACAATTGTTCCACGAGTGCGCTTCTGCAACTCAATCATATAACTAGGCAAATCTTCGAATGATGACTCCCATCCACCAAAAACTAGCTCTATAGCCTTCCTCCGAGCATACCATGCTTTCTTGTAGGATATTTCAACATGATACTTTTGCTTCACATCATCAATAATGGAGTTAGGCGTATACTCAGGGTCCTTTAGAATGTGATGCTTAATGCAAAAAGCCACCATTGCTGATGAAACGTTGGCGTGGTCCCTGGAATTGGGATTACCTACACAAGTGTGTCTATCAACCTAATGTCTGATTTCTCATTTGTGGTCGTGCTTCCTCAATGTTGCTCGGAGCTTCCGAATACAAACTTTTTTATTTCGTCGTCTCCGCTTCCCTTTCGAATTTTTGCATGCCACATTCCACCTTGTTGGTTTACTTTCCACCACTCTGTATTCTTTTGTGGATGACTCCAAATGCCACAAAGTAACAGCAGTCTTCAACTGTAGCTTGGTATCAAATTTGGTTCCTAACCCAATCCATGTAGGACTTCTCATCCCAAAACCAATTGCTAGATTCAGAATCATCATGGTTACGTTCATAGTAATTACCTTTTGTCGTCGGTAGAGTACGAAAATAAGGTAACCCTGGATGCTCATACTCCTGCTCACTTCGCTCTTCAGGGATTACTGGGACATACCCACGAGGCATATTCAATGTCTCACCATCAGATGCATCTTGGGTTGCTTCTGAATCCTCACTTAATTCAGGTGGAGTTGTTGATTTTTCTTACACAGATTCATCAGATTCAGAATCGTCACTAAGTTCATTCTGTGGAGATAGTCCACCATCCTCAAACTCAGGCCCACCATCCCCAAAACCAGGCCCAACATCCCCAAAATCGCCTAGCTCGTGACTAACTTCATTATGTCCAGATGGCCCATCATTATATTGTATTCTATCTTGAACTTGCCGCTGTGCCCTTCTAGATTGATAGACAACAACCGTTTGTGGAGTGCGTTGTTGTGCTAACTTAGCTTGATAGCCAACAAATAACTCAATTTGGCCTGATTGAATAGCTGTTGCAAACATATCCCTCATATATGCATCGCAAAGTCGAATGCCCACAAAGTTATATCCATTACCCACTTGAATTGCACGCTTCCATGTCAAAGTAATCATATACTCATTAACATTGATTCCAATACAATCACAAATTCTGTTAACCAACTCATTGTATGGAACAAACTTATCTAACACAAGGTATGCATTTGCCACGGGTGGCTCATAAGACAAACCAATTCCTCCAATTTGTACTATTCTTCCATCCCAATATAAAAGGACACAAACAGATTCTGTATCCATAATCCTGCAATATATACACAACTTAATCTCAATATTTAAATAATTAAAATAAACTATATACCAAATCTTAGAAATTAACAATTCAAAAGAACACTACATACCAAATCCTAGTAGTTAATAACACACATTGAACATACAATTTATACCAACAACATAAAATTTTAATTTTTAGCTACAAACCCTAAAATCACAGTTTTCACCATAAACTGTGAATATAATGCTAAATTATGAAGAAAGCACGTAACTTGCCTTTAGGGATGAACAATTAGATGAATTTGGGCGATTTATGCAAGAATTGGACGAAAATGTGGCATTTTTGGAAGGGGTTCGCGAAAATGAGGAGTACATACTGAACATTCGGAGTTCTGTTTTGCAATTTTAAAATTTAAATGAGATACGCATTCTAAGAATGTGTGTTTAAATACGCATTTTAATCCAAGAATACGTATTTAAACGCGCATTCTTAAAATGCGTATTTAAACACGCATTCTTAGAATGCGTAGCACCCAATGATAGAAAAAAAAAACCGTCCCTTCATGGAAGCAGTTTTCCAGAGCTGCCCATTTATAGAATTTTCCCTTATACGAGTACCAAGCAATTTATTTTTCTAATCATAGTTTAGTAAGTTAGTAATAGGTATACTGATCAAACCAGTCAACATACTACATTTACTTGTGTTAAATTTAATCATACTTGCAGTATTTAAGTGAGAGAATATACGTGGACTTAACTCAATTAATAGTTACTTTATAATTCATTTAATAAAGGTAAAATAAAATGTGTCGTTTGAATAAGATTTATCGCATTCTCAAATAAGATTAAATTAAATTAATTAATAAACAAATAAATAAATAAATAAATAAATAAATAAATAAGAAATAAATCAAGATTATTGCATAATCTATTGTTTTTTACTTTTTAAAATTTTCAAAGAAAGAGCCATAGTACACGATTATTATGTTTATGGGATCGATCTTGTGAAATAGCAATACTCTATAGAGTATTGCTGTGTCTCGTTTTTTGGTATAACAGGAGTATGTGTATAGATAACGTATTTCTTCTCATCAAAGTTAAATCTAGGTGATATGAGTTTTATTCAATTTCTTATATGTATGGGTCCACAATTTGTTTACAAAACTTTAACTTCATTTTTTTCTAATTGAATAAAAAAGATATCAAGACATTTGAAATTTTGATGAATAAAATATTAATTCGGTAAATGGTTTACAAACTCAATTTGAAGAAATTGCACAAAATTTTTAAAATCACCGCGTTTACATGCAAAGTGCAAAGCATTTAAATTGACGAGATATCAATAATTGGTGAACATTCGGTTTTCAATTTGTATTTTTTTTCCTTCGATCATATCGAATCAACAAAAAAAATAAAAAAAATTAAACTGAATCATCTCAAAAATTAACTCAGAAAATTGAAATTCAATAAAAACTAAATTATCAATTAAATAGTTTGGCCATGTTTAAATGGTTAAATTTGGTCAAAATCTGATCAGTCTCATAACCTTCGAAATTGGAATATTAGTATCATAAAATTTTAATTTTTTAAAATTGTCTTATTCGTTTACAAATCAACTTCTTTTGATGACATTAAAATCAACCTTGTTTTAAATAATTTAAGAAATTATAGGACAGTACAATAGGAGTATTTAATATAACGAGAATAACTAGAATTTAACAAATTTTCATGATTTAAAGGACCAATAAATATCATAAGATAACTTTCAAAATCAAAATAAATATCACATCCTTCACAAGAACAAAAAATCCGAAAATAAAAAATCAATTTTCAATCTACAAGTCTAAAGATTATTTTTACTAGTATTAGATAAAATGCATTAGTATTATTATAAATACCTAATGAAGCCTTGCATAACTTGAACCCTAAGTTGAACCTGAAATTGGAGTTGAACTTATCGACATAATCATTTCATTTCGTCCTCACTCATAGTGAGGGTTTTTATTTTTTGAAATGCACCATAAAGTTGAAATCCTTTCTGAAATATACGTGAAGAGAGGGTTTTTGCACGTGTGTCGTGTGCACGAGTTCCTCCTTTCAACAAGATTTATAATTTTCCCACTAATGCAACAAATATTACAAAGTATAAGCGGCAAGAGCGGGGTCGAACCACAGAGACTAGGGACCTACTCGAGATTGTTTCTACGACACAATCGGAAAAGTGATCGGTTGTTGCCACGCAACGAGAGGGTTGAGTTTTAACTACTAGACCTGGGAAATTAAACCTAATCTGTTATATCTACTGGGTCCAGAGAATGGAAATTGCTTGAAATATAAATGCATGCATGATTCGAAACTGAATTTAACTTTGGAACATTCACCGAATTTCCTGGGTCAAGCAAATAAGTTTCCTAAAACAGCCAGACAACAGATCGTAAGAAAAGCAGCAGAACATGTTTCCCTAAATGGCTACTGACAAGAAAGCTGCCACTAACAAACTAAAGCAGATCTGATTCTAACTACCAGCAAACTTCATCTTCTTCATGAATCCAGCGGGAAATACAGAACAAAACAGAGCATAAAACACCATGAAAACAGAGCAATCTCAGATCTAAATTTAAACATGAAATTAAAGCCTAAACTAACAAATCTAAGCTACTGGGTCGAGCAGATGCGAGATCGAACAGTAAACAACCATAATCATGCAGAATAGAAACAGAGAACTTCAGATCCACCAACACAGATTCAGATCCATAACTTCCAATCCTCGATTCAACTCCGAATCAAACCAACAACCAACAAATCAACTAGATCTCTCTGATGTCAGCTTCAAACGAACATTCAATTGCAAAAAGCATCCAAGAAACATGAGTAAATAGCATCATCAACATGAAAATAAACACTGAAGCTTCATAAAACCAGAAATAGGTCGAGATCCAAAGGCGGAGTCGTCAATTCCACCGTCGAAACCATTGAACTAAGCTAAGAAAGCATTTAACTATCTAAACTAAGCTAAGAAAACAACTCAACTAAACTAAGCTAAGAGAGCAGTGGCGTTAAGCGCCTATGAGAGTTTCCTACTTAAACTACGAGAATGGTAGCGTTAAGCGCTACCGAGAACTTCCTACCTAACTACCATAGCGTTAAGCGCCCCCTTCTTCATTCATGTTGGTCCCTTTATATAGGGAGGCTTCAAGCTCGAATCCCTAGGGTGTGCTCATCATGATTTGACGTTTGTACCCTTAAAATAGGATCTTTTAAATCTGCTCATTTCTTCACTTTTTTTCTGCTCCATTTTCCCAGTCCCGGGTAAATTGTGTGCGTTCTTGGGTCCGGTAGATTTTTTACGCACCTGCTCTCCTGATAATTCTCTTTGACCTAGCGGATTTTTGATACTTTTTACTCATTTTCTGCTCATTTTGCATCTGCTCGGTCAATTTGCAGCATCTACTTGACCCAGCAAATTTCTGCACACTTAATCTCAAATTTGTGCATTATCTCCCCAAAAAAGCATGTAATATCACTAAAAACCAATGCATGAAACGAGCCTTATCAATACGTCACTGATTGGATGATGTTTTTCGAATATTATCCGGGACCTCCACCATAAAGTTATGAGCTATGTCAAGAGCCTCAAGCTTTTTCAATCCCCCGACGAGTTTGGGATCTCTTGTATGTAATTATTTCTCAATCCAAGTTATCTTAACTCAGTCAATTTGTTATCGCATCTTTGGCTTTGTCCTGAAACTGCAATTTTTTAGTTCGTGGGATAAACCAGAAATGGGAAAAAGTTTATGACCTTTTAGGGAAATTTGCCCTGAATCTCTAATTATGTATTCCAAGAAAATACTATTAGGCATGTTAATTAAAAAGTCCAACCCGTCAACCCGAATGGGTTGGCCCGTATAACCCAATTTTGTACTCAAGTTGCAAAATTACAGCCTTAACCCGCTAATTTTATCAGGTTATTAGGGTCAAAATACGTTCGGATTGAATTGACATCCCTACTCATATCTTTCGAAATTGGAATATTATACTTCGTATCATGAAATTTCATTTTTTTTAATTGTCTCATTTGTATATGTGTTCTTTTAGCGATGTTAAAATCAACCTTGTTTTTAATAAATAAAAGAATGAATACCTTCATCATTAAATATTACAATTTTAAAGACTATAAGAATGACTAAATTTGACAAAATTTCATTAGTTAATTAACTATTAAATCTAATATAAAATTACTTTCAATAACAAAAATCTGAAAAATAAAAAATTATTTTCAGCACACAAGTCCACAGGTTATACCTTTATACCTAAGTTCAACTTGAAATTCGAGTTCAACTTGTCGACATATTCCTTTCCTGTTGTCCACACTCATACTGTGGGTTTTTATTTGTTGAAATGCACCGTTTTCTGAAATATACCTTATTGATTGGATGATGTTTCCCGAACAAGATCCTTTAAACTCTAACCTTTTGAATCTTCTACTATCTGTTGTTCCTTCTTTGTCTATGTAAGGAAACTGCATATGTAAAAAAATCTGAATAAAGTATATTATACATGTTAACATATATTGAAATGAAATTCTGAAGACAAGTACTAAAAGTCTAAAAATATATACCAACCTTAAAAACGAAGTATTGAAGACGAGGGCATGCCGATATCACATGAGTTACGGGCAAAAGACAGGAGTGATTAACGATCAATTCTTTTAGGTTAGGTAGTTGAGGAAACCCTTTCCCCAAAAACTTTTGCCATATTAAGACATCATCATCATCATCATTTGGGTGGCTAATCAAAGTCAAGGTAAGTTTGTGGAGTTGAGAAGTAAAGCAAGACAGGGCAGAAGCAAAATCGTGCATAGTATATCTTGGACTTCTTATTTCAAAAGTTGCCACAGCAAGTCTTGGAACATTCTTGAACCATAGTTTCCCCGGTCTTGCATCGACACAAACTATAGTAAGATTTGGAGCACAAATGTTAATGGATTCCCGTAAGCTGCATCCAATTATTTGAAGATCCTCCAGCGCGAGGGTTGCCCCGGAGATATGAACTTCAGATGTCAAAAATGATGTTGTGATATTCAATTTCCTCAAGAAAGGGCAATTTCTTAGGAACAAGGAGATGTCTTCACCACTTATTTTCATCATTTTTACAGACAAATTCTCGAGATATTTCATTGGTCTCATCTCTCCCAATGAATCTCCTAACACCACTGCATGCTCTCTACTGTCACACCAGAAGTTTAAATCCAATCTCTTAACTTGTCTCGACCACACAAATTTTAGCCATTTGATGATTGCGCTTTGTGCTGACTTGTTTACATAGAAACTGATCCTGAACTGTTTCAAGGAAAGGGCTTGATGAGATTCCAGAGCCGAATTCACCATTTTGACATGTTTGCACGTCTCTGAATTCCATGAATCGTTCTCTCTTTCACTCTTTACTAGGATGTGATTATTACTAGGGTCGAAAAAATTGAGATTAGTAACGTGCTTCCACAAATCCAACCATCGGGGTGAAAGAACACTAGTGGACGTAGCATCTCTGGAGGATAGGAATGAGAGAACGATGCAGATGATGTCATCAGGTAACTCACTTATTTTGTCAGCAACCCTAAAACCTAATCCCTAAACAGCAACAAGTATATATATATATATATATATCAATGCAATCAAACACCTTAATTAACAACACTAATCGTGAATATTTTTATGTAGTACATATTTTTGAGTTAAAAAAAGCTAACCGCTTTCTTTTGCTTCTCCATACAGGGTGCCGGTTTGAGTCTTTTCCATCCATCAACAAGTCAAATCGCTAGCTATGTGATATGGGGCTTTGAAAAGAGAGAGAGATTGTAAATAAAATCTAAACGGCGGATAAACTCACATATTAAGAAGCTAAACCCTAAGGCCCCGTTTGGTAGCTATGTTACGATTAGATAAGAGGATTAATCCGGGTTTATTTGTGCATTTGGTAGCTATGTTAATAAATTTAATAGTCCGTGTTCTGTATCCGGCCCGCACAAAGCCCATTAAAAAATCTATGTTTCAGTCACATATGTAACCACTCATTTTGGCATGTTACATATCAAGGATACCTAGTTAATTTTGCAAAATACATTTTTACCCATAATTTAAAATTTTAGATATAACTTTGGTAATAAAAATAAGCTCCAAAAGAAAAGGAAAAAAAAGTTCATATTATTAAACTCACGTAAGTGTGATAATATTGTATTTTAATATTACAACAGTCATAATCAATATATTATACATGAGGCACGTTTAGTATATTATTATTTATAATTACTAATTAGCTAGGAATTGAAGATATTATCAATAAGAGCAATAACTAAGACAAATTTAATATAATTAATTATTGCTCATCTAATCAGGGTAAACTATGCAATCACGTAATAAAGGTAATTTGTATTATCAATTTTATGCTGGAGACATAATTAACGTTGGCTTAGATCTAATTATTTTGAAATATTGATTAGATTATAATATATAATAAATATAGATTAATAATAAATATGAGATAATTAATCACATATTATAATATTTTATTGTTAAATTAAAGATAAAGACATATTATATTAAAGAATTGAACAAGAGAGGAATCACACATAAATTTTGAATTTTTTTTATACACTACACTACCTATAGAATTAAACACACATAATTAAAGTTCTTTATTGAACAGATCCTCTCACTGTCTCACATCTTCTATAAAATATTAATTTAATAACGATATATTAGAATCAATCAAAACTAAAAATTAGGGTAACATAACCCATACTTATAGGAATTATTAGGGCAACATAAGGATTATTAAGTAATTACATAAATTAATGAGGATAATTTTGACAATTACAATTTTAATCCTTATTTGTGACTTGTTGAACCAAACACTTAAATAAGATAACTCACAATTATCTTAATCTATCAAACACTCAATATATATTTCTTAACTAATTGAAACTATGATAAGTATCATGAATTGTATCATGCCTAGTCGAAACATGACATAGCTACCAAACGGGCCATAAATGGCTAAATCTGCATCTATATATACACAGATTTTGTAGCTGTTGAAAAAAAGGAAGACCTACTTATGGAAAATGTTGTCATATATATCATCAGTAAACAATTACGTTAAGGAGTAAGGACAGTTAGCATAAATAAATATAAATAATACTATTAATATGGGATTTATTAATAATAATAATTATGACAATGGAATAATACTAGAACCAATTTCTAGATAACTAATTATGAAAATGTACTAGAAAAATATAATAAGACTACAATTTTATAGAACTAGACAAAAATATTAGTAGAAGATTTGGAGAAAAAAATATTAGAAAATTTATAAACATTCTAATCGGCATGATATATAAACATAATGTATTTTGAAAAAAAATACTGATAAAAAACAAAAAGTATACTCAATATGTCGGATAATGATTCCGAAGGAGAGAAGAACTTCGATGTTGACTTGACAGAGGATGATGATTTTATGTTGG
This sequence comes from Salvia splendens, assembly GCF_004379255.2. NCBI lineage: Eukaryota > Viridiplantae > Streptophyta > Magnoliopsida > Lamiales > Lamiaceae > Salvia > Salvia splendens. The sequence continues at coordinate 6,061,761 of NC_056033.1, read as the reverse complement.
GAGATTTATCTTATCTTGATAAAATGAGATATCGCATTAGGAATTATCTTCTCAAGCGCGGCATGGATTATGACGATGATGCAGTGGAGGATGCATTGAAAAAAAAATTAGCGAAAGATAAAGGAGCTGAAAGGGCTATGGCCATGTTAAGGAAGGAAGAGCGGGATAAAGAGTTGAAGGAGATGGAGGATGCTATAGCCAGGCGACAGCAAGAGGAGGTATTATTTTTTTAATCTAATTCTAAATTTTTAATTTTAAACTTATTCTTTAGTTCATTTAAAATTAATTCCTTAATTTAATTCATTTAGCTTGACCAGGAAGAGGAGTCAGATGAGGAGTCTGACCCAGAGACAAAAAAACAAAAACAAGAGGTTTTATTTGATTTAATAAATTTGATTCTGAATTTAAATTTTAACATATTTTACAAAAAAAATAATTTTGATTCATTTAGGGAAAAAAATAAAAGGATCACATGAAGAGAAGAGCTGCTGCGAAGTCTTTTTGATTTTTTAAATTATGTAGTAGTCTTTTTTATTTGCTTTTTTTAAAATCATGTACTGCTTTTTATTATAATATGAATAAAAAATTTAAAATTAAAATTAAAATTAAAAATGTGATCAGTATATAATAATTATAATTATAATTGAAAAATAAGAATATTAAAATTTAAAGACAAAACATGCAATAAAAGTCTCTATCACTCTTAAAAAATCAAAATGAGAAAGCGATTGGCCTACCATTGTTGCAGAAATAGAATCAGAATCATCAGCTGGCGGTCCACATGTGTACTGTACAAATGTAAGATACACACGGATTATAAATAGAAATTAAAATTTCAGAGGATTATTAGAGATACAAAGAAAGAAGGGAGGAGGCCGTTTTCGGCGGAGAAAGAAGTATCTAACCCTAACAACTTGGGCCAATGTGTTTTTTGGCCTATGATAATAGAGTTTTGATTTTTTACACACGAAAATTACGGCGATCGTCTTTCTATGAATGTCTTAATTAATAAGGAGTTGTAATTAGTATGAAAATAAAATAGATAAATATGACACTAAGTCATCACTTAAATTCAATAGAAAAAAAAAACAAATCATCGAGAGACATGATTACTTTGTGAATTTGAATAGTACAGAAAAGTATAACCACACTATAGTACAACTAAAGTAAATTTATCTTAGCCATGCAATGGTTGATTACAGCTTTGCTTTCGGTGATCAATCCCTAGAAATTATCATTCACATTATTCGTATCTGCCATACTTTGTTTAGTTAGAGCAACCAATTACTACAATTTAATTTACTAAATTAGTGAATTTGGTTCCTCAACATAGTAAATTGGTGCTTTTCCAAAAATGTCTATTATAATTACATATGCCTACACTCTACTATTAATGACTACAGTACAACTAAATTTACTAAATTAGTGAATTTAAGCAACACAGCATAGTGTATTGGTACTTTAATCACCTCAACATAGTAAATTGGTACTTCTCCAAATATGTCAATTAGTATACCAATTACCTAGACTACACTCTAGATATGCATGCCATATTATGAATATTCCGTAAACATAAATTACAGTATATAAATAATTTTAGACATACAAAAATATAATGATGAATGTAATGACATAATAATGAAGTGAATATTGATACATAGGCACATATAAGGAGCAACTCCTACTTAAAATAGACAGAATGTGAATGAACCTGAACAACAATACAAAAAATTAGAATTCTAAGAATATAGAAATACAAGACTAGATATTCGAGGAGTGCTAAGAACTCTAAGATTAAGACATGGTTTGGTGTCTATATTATGTTTCAATTAGATATGATAAAACTACTAATAGCTATCATAATTTCAACTAATTAATTATCTTAATTTTGTGTTTGATAGCTGATGACAATTGTGAGCTATTCTATGTAAATATTTGTACAATAGAAAGTAAAAAACTAAATATAACAGTCTAAATTATCCTCTTAAAATTTAACTTAATAACCGTAATATCCTCAAGCAAGGAAACAAATAACAAAGATAAATAATATACTACCTCAACATAACTTGAAACGGAGGTAGTACATTGAAGAATGTAATGTTAACTACAAAACATAACCAAATGTAGAGATCAAGAAGACAGAAATACACCGCACACACATAAGAAATAAAGAAAATAGCTTCCATGATGCAATAATACTACACAAAATAGCTTCCGGAAGAGAAAATCATAATCAGTAAAAAGAACTCATAAAGACCACCTCACTACATTATTTTGTCGACCCTCCTCTTTTCCCGGGCTTGGGACCGGCTGTGGCAGGGAACCCAGAACACAGGCAGAGTTACACGACGCTACCTATCCATAAATATTACGTAATGCACACGTATAGATCATTACACGTATAGATTTAATGGACTAAGAAGTTCATATAGACTCAGAAGACCAACTAGTGCATTTCATCTATAACCATGATTCATATACAATTCCAACTCCATATCTACATCCTTCATGCAAGACTGCACTTTTCTTATATGAAATAACTGCAGTCATCTACCATATCAAATAGGAAACGAAAATTTGTTCGAATACAATATGTCCCTTGGCCTATATAAGGAAAATTAACAATTAATGTGACCATGCTAGTTAGTGAAATAGTTTCTTGTGAGAGCTTTGAACACATAAGCCAAAGAAAAAGGATCATGTTACAACAAGGAAGCTTGAATTGTTGATGTAAATAAGTGAGATATCTCACCCCAAGCTCCCAAGTGAAATAAGTGAGCCGGTCTCAAAGATTGGTCCCTGTCCAACAACCAGACAAAGATGGAACCGCCTCAATCTCTCCATGTTTAACATAATCAAATTTATTTTGTGTGATCGTATCTACTGTTGTAGGGCTGGGGCAAACATATCCATGTAACAAAAGGAACTGATGAAACAGAATAAAGATAACCAATATCAGACCAGAATTGGCTACCTACTGAAGGTTGATTAAGAACCAGCCATTGCTCAGACCCAAAAATTGAAGAGTTTAATGATAAGCACATGGAATGTAAGATATAATACTATACTCCTGCCACGGTAAAAGCCCAGAACTACCTTCTCGTGAAAACTGAAGAACCCAAATATTTGGCATCTGGAAATTGGAAGTGCAAAACAAAGCAAAGAGAATGTCAAGTAAGAAGATGACAACGTAGAAAAGTACTATACTCCCTCTGCCCCCACACTGTCAACTCCAGCATCAAAGATTGATTCGTGCCCAACAGCCAGACCAAGAGAGCCCCATCTTAAGCTCTCACCTTTAACAGAACCAAAATTTGTTTTGTAAATCCTGTCACAGGTTGAGGCCTAACACAATATCCAATTAAACCTAAAAAACAACTGATGAAATTGAGTATAAATAACCAAGCATCAAACCAGAACTGGCTTCCACTGAAGGATGATCAAGAACCAGCGAACAATAAGACACTCGAATTTGAAGAGTATAATGATAAGCACATGAACATCTACGTAAAAGATACCATACTCTCTCTATCAAACAGAACAAACCAGAACCGACTTTCCTATAGAACCATGCGGAGATCAGACATCTGGAAATCAAACAACATATTAACAAGCAAAAGATGAGTCCAGGTAGAAGATAAATGACTGTAGAAATGACTGTAAAACCATAAGCACAGAAAAATATTGTAATGCACTCCCTCTATCACATTGTAGAACACCAATCCGCCTTTCCTTGAGAACATATTGAACGAAGTAAGAATAAGGCATCTGGAGATATGAACAGCACAGCAATTAGAAAGGGGAAAATCGAGCTAGAAGATGAATGATAATACAAAAGCACTATACTCCCTCTACCACCCTCCGTGAACTGAATATTGGCCCGTGCCCAACAAGCAGACGAAGATAGCCCTTCATTCAGCTCCTACTCTGATAGATACATAACTTATTTGGTATCTCCTGTCACAGGGTGAGGCTGAAAACAACATCCACATCTGTCACAAACAAAATTCTGATGAAACAGAGCACAATACTGACCAAACTGACTTTTGGTGAAGGCTGATTAAAAATTACCCGATGACCAGAGACTGGGAATTGAAGAGTATAACGGTAAGCATGGGGAAAGTCTACATAGGAGATGAAATATAGTAGAGAACAAACCTATACAATACTTGAAAAGAATCAAAGCTTATCTTGCATCTCCAAGCTGAAAACAATATCCCCCATCCACACACAAAATTAAAAAAATAATCATAACAAACATAACTGAGCATTAAACAAGAACAGCCTTTCAGTGAAGGTTGATAATGAACCACACAATGGAGATCAGACACTGGGAATTGAAGGTTATAATGATAAGCACTGAGAAAAGTTTAAGATAAATGAAATTCTAACATAATAAAACCACGTTGTGAAACCCTAAACTGAAAGAACCACCAATAGATCATAGAACTGCATACTGAAGAGAATTGCAATAAGCAAGGGGTAAGTCCTGCTAGAAGATAATTGACCATAGAAAAATACTATACTTAATCAGAGATTGGTGTAAAATACTATACTCCATCAGAGATTGGTGTAAAATACTATACTCCATCAGAGATTGGTCCAAGTCCAACAACCAGCCCAAGTAGCCTCATCTTACGCTCCAACTTAGATAGAACTCCTGTCACATGGGTGAGGGCAAAAACAATATCCAGATCAATAAGAAACAAAAACTAACGGAAGAGTTCCAAGCAGAACATCCTTCCGTGGAAGTCTGGTTGGAAATCGCCCTCACAAGACACTGAAAATTGAAGTGTGTAACAATAAGCATCGGAACGTCTAGGTAGAAGATAAAATGTAGTAATAAGCAAATGGTGCATTAAACTCCCTCTGTCGCACTGTAAAAGCCCTGAGCTGCCTTCCCTTAAAGAGCATTACAGTAGGTAAAGGAAAATTCCAGCTAGAAGATAAATGACAGAAAAATACTGTACTCTCTCTGCTACCCTCTCCATAAGCACTATCCTAGCCAGCAGAAAAATACAGTCCCGATTAAGCTCCTACTATGATGGAAGCAATTATTTGGTCCTATCACGTCACTGGGTGAGGACAAAAACATTATTAATTTATTATACAAATCTATGTAGCAAACAAAAAACTTACAAAACAGAGTAAAGCATCAAGCAAGAACTGCCTTCTGACAAAAACTGCCTTCTGTTGATGGATAATAACAAACCACCCAACACTCAGATATTGGAAATTAAAGAGTAACAATAAACATGAGGAAAGTCTATATAGACGAAACAAAAGTAGTAGAAAATAATACTCCCTATACTATACTCCCTCTGCCACACAGTTTGAACAAAGAATGGCCTTCCCCTGAAAACTGATAGAACAACCCAAAGATGAGACATCTGGAAATTGAAGAGCATAAGTAAGAAATGAGAAGGCTCAGCAAGAAGATAAATGACAGGATACATGCCACCCTCATAAACACCATAAATGCAAACATCAGAGATAGGTCCACGTAAACGAATCACGACAAAGGCTGAAATCGATATACACATAAAGTAAACAAACCGGTTAAACACAGAAAAGTTAACCATGCGTCAAACCAGAAAAACTGACAAAGCACCAAACAAAATAACAGATTAAGGAGAACAGTTGACCAAGCATCAAAGTTCAAACTAGAACTGTCTTCCAGTGAAGCCTGATGAAGAATCCACCACCTAATGGTCAGAGACTGGATACCAAAGAGAACAACAATAAGAACAGGAAGGTCTAGGTGGAAGATAACAGGTAGTGAAAAAATACTATACTATACTCCCTGTCACAATGTAAAAGCCAAGACTGCCTTCTCTTGGAAACTGAACAACCCAAATATCTGACATCAGGAAACTGAAGAGCATAACACGAAGCAAAGGAAATACCCAGTACGAAGATAAACGACAGCATAAAAATACTATATACTCCTACCATCCTTCATAAGATCGGTAAATGCCAGCATATAATATTGCTCATGTCCATCAGCCAGACCAAGATAGCCCACCTTCAGCTTCACCTCCAACAAAACCAAAATTTATTCTGCATCTCCTGTCACATGTTGAGGCCAAACCCAATATCCATGTAACAATATAAAACTGATGAAGAGGAGTAAAAGTAACCAAGCACCAAACCAGAACTGGCTTCCAAAGAATGTTGATTGAGAACCAGCCAATGGTAAGACACTAGGAATGGAAGAGTACAATGGTAAGCACCAGGAATGTCTACATAGAAGTTAAAATCAATATCCATGTAACAAACAAAATACTGATGAAACAGAGAAAAGATTATCCAGCATCAAACCGGAACTCGCTCGGTGAACGTTGATTAAGAACTAGCCAACAAACAGAAACTGCAAAGTCAATATTATAACAATAAGCATTGGAAAGGTCTATGTAGAAGATAAATGTAGCAGACATACTCCCTTCATTGTAAAAACACAGTACGTCATCCCTTGAAAACCGACCGAACAACCCAAAAAATATAAGATACTCCCTCCGCCAAGCCCCATAAATACTACAATGCCATCATCTCATTTTGGTCCATAGCAGGCCAAGATAGTGGGTAGCCCCACCTTAAGCTCCAAGTCTAACAGAATCAAAACTTATTCCGTATCTCCTATCAAAGAGGAAAATATCCACAATTCACATAACAGAAGAACAATTGAAGTAGAGCGAAGATAACCAAATACAGACCAGCTTCCACTGAAGGTTTGATAAAGAACCACCCACCCAAATAGACAATGAAAACTGAAGAGAACAACCATAAGCACAGGTATATGTGGGAAGAGGATAAAATGCAGCAGAAGAAGTACGATATCATACTTACGAAAACTGAAGAGAACAACCATAAGCACAGGTATATGTAGGAAGAGGATAAAATGCAGTAGAAGTACAATACTATACCTATTTCCACTGCCACACAACGAAACCTGAGAATCAACATCCCCTGATTACTGATAGAACCACACAAGTAACATGCATCTGGAAATTGAAGAGCATAACGGTTCGCAGTGGAGAAGTCAGCTAGAAGATAAACATCATAGAAAAATAATGTTGCTCCTAATGCCAGCATCAGTGATGTGTGTGGAATCATTTTTTTTCCTGACACATGTCAATGGGTGAGGCCAAGAACACTATACACATCTATGTGAAAAACAAAAAAACATAGAAAGCAGAGAAAAAACTAAAGATACTCAAGCACCAGCAAGAACTGCCTTCTGTTGAAAACTGCGTTTTGATGAAGGTTGATTAAGACTACCGAACACTTGGACACTGGAAAGTGAATAGTACAACGATAAACACGGGGTAAGTCTAGGCAGCAGGAAGTCGAGGTAGAAGATAAAATTTATTAGAAAGGAATACTATCTGTACTCCCTCAGTAAAAACAAAAAACTGCCTTCCTCTGGAAACTGGTAGAGCAACCCAAATATGAGGCATCTGGAAACTGAAGAGCATAATAGTAAGATAAGGGAGATCACAGCCAGAGATTGGTCCACGTCCAACAACCAGAAACAAAGGCTGAAATCAATATTCACATATAGGGAAATAAACAAACATATCAAACATAAAAAAGTTAACCAAGCATCAAACCAGAAAAATTGACCAAGCATCAAACAATAAACAGCTAAAAGAGAACAGTTAACCAAACATCAAATAGAACTGCCTTCCAGTGAAGCCAGAAGAACCCACCCAATTGTCAGAGACTGATAATCAAAGAGAATACAATAAGGACGGGAAAGTCTAGGTAGAAGATATGAGGTAGTAAAAAAAATACTATACTCCCTTTGTCACACTGTGAAAGCCCAGAGCTGCCTTCTCTTGAAAACTGAATAACCTAAATATGTGACATCAGGAAATTGAAGAGCATAGCAATAAGCAAAGGAATCATCAAGGTAGAAGATAAACGACGGTACATAGAAAAATATTATAATCCATCTGCCACCCTTCATAAACTCGATCAACACCAGCACCAAATATTGGTCCATGTCCAACAGCCAGACCAAGATAGCCCACCTTTAGCGCAGAACAAAAATTATTTTGCATCTCCTGTAATATATCGAGGCCAAACACAGTATCCCATCATCCCATGTAAAAAAAGAAACTGATGAGTCGTGACACGGAGAAAAAATAATCAAGCACCAAACCAGAACTGGCTTCCATGGAAGGTTGATTAAGAGCCAGCCAATGCTAAAACAATGGAGTTGGAGAGTATATCGGTAACCCTCCATAGACACTGTCATTGCCAGAGATGATTCCGTGTCCATATACCAAACAATCTATTCCGATTTATTTATGGAGACACTGGGAAAAAACGTCCTACACCAAGTCAGAGATTTGTGCATAAGAAATTCATCGTCATTAATGTGTGATCTTGAGGCTGCTCACCAGCGAACATCAGAGAAGAGAAAAACAATGAGGAAATTAATCAAACCATGAGCACTTCCATCAACTGTCGATAACTATCAAACTTGGAGAATGAACTTGAAAGAATTTCACATAGACAAAGAGGCAAAATTAACATTCTCGCCCGAATGATCACGAGCTACCAGATCGATTGCACTACATTAACAAACGAAAGTGAGCCCCGAGAAGGGGTCATAATATAAACAGACCGTCAAGTAACCATAACAGCCTTAGATCTTCAAATTGAAAATAACTAAATAATCCAAATCGTAGAAGAATCACCACAAACGATAGACACAAATCAGAAACTTCAAGAGTAGGTTGAAACGGAAACCCTCCGCTGGATCATCAATCCTCGCCGCCATACTTAATTGGGAAGGTTAAGCGAAATCGCACCACACAGAGATAGTAATCCGATCGTAAACACAAAATGTAGGTTAAGAGGGAACGCAAAACCTAATCGCCAATCTAAATCGCAGCACAAAACCACAATAAATTACAAACAAACATGGAATCCGAAGAAGAAAAGAGTAATGGTTAGGGTTATTTACAAAAGGTGTCATATATATAGGTGTGGTTGGCGGCAGATGGACGGCTGAGATTAATTGGATTGAAATAAGTCCGTGGATTAATTGGATCGAAATAAGTCGGTGGATAAAAATAATAGTATTGTCATCTAATTGTTGGTAGGATTAGGTAACACACCAAAAAATAGATTATATTTTCCTTTTGGGGAAAACATAATTAAATTGCATCTTTATTATATAGGTTTACAGATTTTCCATATACTTTTTTTTTTCTTTTTATAACTAAGGCTCTTTTGGTAAGTGAGATCATTCAAGATTATCAATCTATCAATATTAATCTACTCTGTTATATTTTCCTTTTGTGGAAAAAAGAATTAAATTGCATCTTTATTATATAGGTTTACAGATTTTCCGTATGCGTTTTTTTTTCTTTTTATAACTAAGGCTCTTTTGCTAAGTGAGATCATTCAAGATTACCAATCTATCAATATTAATCTACTCTGTTATATTTTCCTTTTGTGGAAAAAAGAATTAAATTGCATCTTTATTATATAGGTTTACAGATTTTCCATATACTTTTTTTTTCTTTTTATAACTAAGGCTCTTTTGGTAAGTGAGATCATTCAAGATTACCAATCTATCAATATTAATCTACTCTGTTATATTTTCCTTTTGTGGAAAAAAGAATTAAATTGCATCTTTATTATATAGGTTTACAGATTTTCCGTATGCGTTTTTTTTCTTTTTATAACTAAGGCTCTTTTGCTAAGTGAGATCATTCAAGATTACCAATCTATCAATATTAATCTACTCTGTTATATTTTCCTTTTGTGGAAAAAAGAATTAAATTGCATCTTTATTATATAGGTTTACAGATTTTCCATATACTTTTTTTTTCTTTTTATAACTAAGGCTCTTTTGGTAAGTGAGATCATTCAAGATTACCAATCTATCAATATTAATCTACTCTGTTATATTTTCCTTTTGTGGAAAAAAGAATTAAATTGCATCTTTATTATATAGGTTTACAGATTTTCCGTATGCATTTTTTTTCTTTTTATAACTAAGGCTCTTTTGCTAAGTGAGATCATTCAAGATTACCAATCTATCAATATTAATCTACTCTGTTATATTTTCCTTTTGTGGAAAAAAGAATTAAATTGCATCTTTATTATATAGGTTTACAGATTTTCCATATGCGTTTTTTTTTTCTTTTTATAACTAAGGCTCTTTTGGTAAGTGAGATCATTCAAGATTACCAATCTATCAATATTAATCTAACTCTGTTAGTAATTGATCGGTAAGTATCTCCTCATTCACTTTTCCTCCTGCACTTCTGCTCCACGACCAAATTTAATAAGTGATGGTGTGAGAGGTGGAACAGGAGTGGTGGAAAAAAAAGTGGATGAGGAGATTCTTACCGGTAATTGAGTATCCTGACAGTATTATTTTTTCTCATTGTTTTAGTATTCAAATTTTCTTTTCATTAGAACTCAGTATAAACAATAAATAATTTAGAAATTCTTATTTCATTTATCTTTGACTACCGGTTGCACTATTTTTAAAATAAAATGGAGGAAGTATATCTTATGTAATTTTCTTTTTTAATAGATGAATAAACAGAACTTTCTTAAAAATCGTGGCATAGAATATGAGGTTTTTATCTTAAACATTATATATTGATTTCTTATTGCTTTTGCCTCCAAGTGAAATAGGAGTAGTATATTGAGCACGCATGAATATAAGAGCATAAATTAGTAAATCCTTTATACATTAATCTATAGTCTATATCACAGCATGTAAGTATTAAAATTTAATATTTATATTGTTTCGAATTAGATCTATATAGTTGTACAAACGTGCTAAAATCACTTATTTCATTCAACACTCCTAATAAATTATTCCACCACACCATATATACCAATCACTCCTAAAAATTGAGACACGAGTTTGTTTTATACTTCTTTGGTCCAAAAAAATTAATCTTATTTATATTTCTTCAATTTTCATATTTCATATTATCCTTGTTATGGACGGTTTATTATATAATAGTAGATCAATGCTCGGATTTCTCCACTTCCTAGTGTTTCACAATCTTCTTCCAGTATTTAATCCATATGAGACAATCTTCTCATCTTCTTTTAATTTTTTCTATGAGTTCCCTGTTCTATATAAGACAATCTCATCTTTAGCTGTGGATTCTTAGAACATTATATTGGAATAGCTTACTTCTCTATGGGGTGAGTGTCAAAAATATTAGACCATTGTATGATGTAAGATGATGGTTTGGTAGTTTAGATAAAGATAATATTAAAACGTAATAGTACTATTGGATAAGGAAAAATGAACATCTACGATTAAATGAAAACGTGCAGTGACTACCTTGGGTCAGCCGGAAGCAGAGTTCCAGAAGAAGATCAAATCTTGCACTGGTTTGGGAGCGGAGTACGATTCAGTCATGGTGTCCATCGTCTCAAGGTTTGAGCCTTGGAATATTCAGGATGTTAGGGCCTTGCTTTTGTATTTTGAACTGAGGCTTGAGTCAGCCAAGGCGATTGGTGTCAATACTGATGGCGCACAGCCGAGGGATGCTCACATTTATCACAGCATTTTCGAAGGGGAAAATCCTCAGCATTTTGGGCAGGTTTTCTGGGAAAAGATTCTCTGGCATAGGCATGTGTGAAGATTTGGAAAATCAAAATGATGGAGAAACCTCCATTGAAGGAGAAGAAGAAACTGCCACTGACTAAAGAGAGGAAACTGTCGATTAAAAGAGGGGAAAAAAGAAGGAAAATATCTTTATTGTGAAAAGTATTGATTAAAAAATACAATACATTGCCTTATATATAGGCTGAGAATAAAAGCTAATCTAAATCCTAATTACTATTTTATTTTCCAATTCTAATAGTATGAACCGCAGTCGAGTCCACACAGACGGGGACAGTCCTCGCAGCCACAACAACCGTCTTTCTACAACACACCTTCTGCTAACCTGCTGCAGCAAAGAGGTATCTCTCCTAATCACCAGTACATATCCCTTTGAATGCAGCTACAAAGGTCTTACTGGCTCTTGATATCCTGATCGAGAGCTACTAATCACATCTCAAACGATCTCTCAAACCTCAATGCTAGTGTTGAATACAGTGGTGACAACTCCCCTCATCTTCATCTTGGTAAGGGCCGAGAGACTATACATTGAAGAGTATATAATAAGCATGGGGAAAGACGCTGTAAATTGAAGAGTATACCAGTAAGCATGGGGAAAGTGTAGAAGATATAATGCAGTAGGAAAAAACACTGCACTATACTCCCTCCACATTGTAAAAATACAGAATGGTGGTGTTCCCTTTAAAATTGATCGAACGAGCCAAAGAGCAGACATCTTGAAAATGAAGAGCATAATAGTAAGCAAGGGGAAGTCCAGCAATAAATAAATGACGATACAAAATACATTACTCCCTTTTTCAGCCCCCATAAATACTACAATGTCCAACAACCAAACCAAAATAGCCCCACCTAAAGCTCTGTGTAACAGAATCAAAACTTATTTCGTCTCTCCTATCAAAGGGCGTAGAAGAAAAAAAATCCACATAACAGAAAAATTATAGACACGGAGGAAAGTAACCAAGTATCAAACCATTTAAGAACCGCCCAAGTACACACTGAAAATTGCAGAGAATAACGATAAGCATGGGGAAAATCAAGGTAGAAGATACTGACTACAAAACTTAGCTAAATAAAAGACTCGAGTAACTTGGAACGACTTAAAATGGAATACAACTCAAATAATTTGAAACGGAGGTGATACATGAAAAATGTAATGGTAACTACTAAACATAACCACATGTATGGATCAAGCAGGCAGAAATACCATAAGGAAAAACAAAATAGCTTCAGTAATGCAATAATAAAATACAACATAAAGAATTACTAGAATTTAGTGAATGTCTGGAAGAGAAAATCATAATCAGTAAAATAACTCATAAAGGCAACCTTACTACATTATTTGGTCGCCCCTCCTCTTTTCCCGGGCTTGGGACCGGCTGTGGCAGGGAACCCCAGCACACAGGCAGAGTTACATGACTCTACCTATCCACAAGTATACGTAAAAACACACATATGGATTCACTGTACTAAAAAGTTCATATATATTCAAGTAGAGAGCCAACTAATTGTTCATTTCTTCTATAACCAAGAATCATAGACCAACCCAGCCCCCTATCTACCTCCTTCATGCAAGACTATATTTTCTTATATGAAATAGTTGCAGAAATACTAGTGCAAAATTGTATCTCTTTGGTTAATAAGATACAAAAGGGGAAACTGAAGCTCAAAAAAAATTTGTTCACATGGCGAATCATACAATTTGTTCATTAGCTATAAAAGGAAAATTGAACACTTAGTTGGACGACATTAGACGGTGAAATCATGGGTTTCTTTCAGCTTTGAATACATAAGCCGAAGAAAAATGATCACGTACAACAAGGAAGGTGAACAGTTGAGATAAATAAGTGAAATAGCTCACCTCAAGCTCCAAGTGAAATCAGTCAAGGCCAGTATCAATTATTGGTTCCTAATCATGTCCAACAAGAGAAAGATAAGCCCATCTCAATCTCCGCATTTAGCAGAATCAAATTTATTTTATATGTGATCATATCTTCTCTTGTAGGGTGAGGTCAAACACAATATCCATGTAACAAGAAGGAACTGATGAAACAGATCAGAGATAACCTAGCATCAATCTGGAATTGGCTTCCACTGAAGGTCGATTCAGAACCAGCCATTGCTCAGCCACGAGAAATTGAGAAGTATGACAATGAGAACTGGGAATGTCTACCAAGAAGATAAAATCTAAACGATAACAAACCATACTCCCTTTGCCATTGTAAAAGCCCAGAACTACTTTCTCGAAATATTTGACATCTGGAAATTGAAGTGAACAACAATAAGCAAAGGGAATGTCCAGCAAGAAGATAACAACTTAGAAAAATACTATACTCCCTCTCCCTGCCCCCATAAATACTGACAACTCCAGCATTGAATATTGATTCGTGTCCAATAGGCAACAGCCAAACCAAGATAGCCCATCTTAAGCTCCACCTTTAACAGAACCAAAATTTATTTGTAAAATCTGTCACAGGTTGAGGCCAACCACAATATCCAATTTAACAAAAAAAAGAAATTGATGAAATAGAGTACAAATAACCAAGCATCAAACCAGAAATGGCTTCTACTGAAGGTTGAAGAACCAGCCAACAATATGACACTGGAAATTAAAGAGTATAATGATAAGCACAGGAATGTCTACATAAAAGATCACATCTTAAAGATACCATACTGTACTCTCTATCAAACCCAGAACCGAATTTCCTGTAGAACCATGCAGAGACCTCTGGAATTAAAGAGCATAATAACAAGCAAAATAAGTCCAGTTAGAAGATAAATGACAGTAGAAAATTAGAAACGAATGTAAAACAATGAACAAAGAAAAATATTATAATGCACTCCCTCTATCACATTGTAGGACACCAATCAGCCTTTCCTTGAGAACATATTGAATGAAGTAAGAATAAGGCATCTGGAGATATGAACAGCATAGCAATAAGTCACGGGAAAATCCAGCTCAAGATGAATGAAATACAAAAGTTACTATACTCCCTCTACCACCCTCCGAGAACACTTCAAATACCAACATTGAATATTGGCCCATGTCAAACAACCAGACGAAGATAGCCCTTCAATCAACTCCTACTCTGATAGATTCACAAGTAAAGGAAAAGACCAGCTACAAGATAAAAGACAGCAGAAAAATACTGTACTCTCTCTGCTACCCTCCATAAGCACTATCCTTGCCAGCATCAGAGATGTAACAGTGTCCAGTGTCCAACAACCATACAATGACGGTCACACTTAAGCTCCTACTTTGACAGAAGCAATTATTTTCCCGGTCAAATGTCACTGAAGACAAAAACAATACTATACACATCTACGTAGCAAACAAAAAACTTATAAAATAGAGTAAAGATACTCAATTACCAATCCAGAATTGCCTTCCAACTTAACTGTTGAAGGTTGATTAAGAACCACCAACACTCAGATAGTGGAAATTGAAGAGTAAACATGAACGTGAGGAAAGTCCATATAGAAAAAAAAATAGTAGAAAATAATACTATACCCCCTCTGCCAAACAGTATAAACAAAGAATGGCCTTCCCCTAGAAACTGATAGAACAACCCAAAGATCAGATATCTGGAAATTGAAGAGCATAATAGTAAGTAAAGCGAAAGCTCAGCTATAAGATAAATGACAGGATAAATGTCACCCCTCATAAACACCATAAATGCAGCATCAGAGATTGGTCCACATCAACGACCCGCGACGAAGGCTGAAATCGATATACACATAGATAAATAAACAAACAGATTAAAGTGAACAGTTAACCAAGCATCAAAGTTCAAACTAGAACAGATTAAAGGGAAAATTAACCAAGCATCAAATTTCAAACTAGACTGCCTTCCAGTGAAAGCCGGATGAAGGAGCCACTCGATGGTCGGACACTGTATATCAAGAGAACAACAATAAGGGCGGGAAGGTCTAGGTAGAAGATAAGAGGTAGTGAAATAACACTATACTACACTCCGTCACAAAGTAAAATCCCAAAACTGCCTTCTCTTGGAAACTGAAATACCCAAATATCTAACATCAAAACTGAAGAGCATAACAATAAACAAAGGAAATGTCCAGCGAGAAGATAAACGAAAGTATAAAATACGATATAATCCTTCTGCCACCCTTCATAAGCTCGGTCAACGCCAGCATCAAATATTGGTCCATGTCCAACAGCCAGACCAAGATAGCCCTCCTTAGGCTCCACCTTCGACAGTACTAAATTTATTATGTATCTCCTGTCACATGTTGAGGCCAAACCTTATATCCATGTAACAAAATGTAACGGATGAAACGGAGTAAAAGTAACCATGCACCAAACCAGAACTGGCTACCACGGAAGGTAGATTGAGAACCAGCCAATGATAGCACACTGGAAGTTGAAGATTATAACGGTAAGCACCGGGAATGTCTACGCAGAAGATAAAATATAATCTGTGTAACACACAAAATGATGAAACACAGAAAAGATAATCCAGTATCAAACCAGAACTCTCTTTGTGAAGGTTGATTAAGAACTTGCCAATGACCAGAAACTGGAAATTGAAGAGTACAGGCGGTAAGCATTGGAAAGGTCTACGTAGAAGATAAAACACAGTAAACAAAAACACTGTAGCATACTCCCTACATTATAAAAACACAGAATGGCATCTCTTGAAAACTGACCGAACAGCCCAAAGAGCAGACATCTGGAAATTGAGGAGCATACCAGTAAGCAATGGGAAAGTCCAGCTAGAAGATAAATGACGATAAAAAATACGATACTCCCTCTGCAAAGCCTCAAAAACACTACAACGCCATCATGGCATCAACAGTTTTTGCACTTGTCCAACAACCAGGCCCAATAGCCTAACCTTAAGCTCCAAGTCTAACAGAATCAAAACTTATTTTGCATCTTCAATCAAAGGAGGAAGAAATATCCACAACCTACATAAAAAAAAGAACTATTGAAACAGCGCAAAGATAACCAAGTATGAACCACCTTCCAGTGAAGGTCGATTAAGAACCACCCGAATAGACACTAAAACTGAAGAGAACAACAATAAGCACAGGTGCATCTAGGATAAAATGTACCAGAAGAAGTAAGATAATATACTTCCCTTCACTGCCACATAATAAAACGTGAGAATCACCTTCCCTTTATTACTGATAGAACCATACACATAACATACATCTGGAAATTGAAGAGAAGTAAGCTAGAAGATAAAACGTCCTAGAAAATTACTACTCCCAATGCCAGCACCATCTTTGCCAGCATGGAATAAAAAAGTTTGTCTTGTGAGGCCAGAAACATTACACACATCTATGTAAAAAAAGAAACTTACAAAACAGAGCATCATCAAGAACTGCCTTCCCATGAAAACTGCCTTTGGGTGAAGGTTGATTAAGAGCTACCCAACCCTCAGATACTGGACACTGAAGGGTATAACGATAAACACAGGTAAGTTCAGGCAGGGGGAGGTCTAGGTAGAAGATAAAAGTTATTAGAAAAGAAAACTAACTATACTCCCTCGTAAAAACAAAGAACGTCCTTCTCCTGAAAACAGGTAGAGCAATCCAAAGATCAGGAGGAAAGAGCATATAGCAAGATAAGGGAAAGCACAGCTAGAAGATAAATGGCAGGAGAAAGGCCAGCATTCATAAACACCATAAATGCAAGTATCAGAGTTTGGTCCACGTCAACGACCCGCAACAAAGGCTGAAAACAACATTCACACGTAGGTAAATAAACAACCATTTAACATAAAAAAGTTAACCAAGCATCAAACCAGAAAAATTGACTAAACATTAAACAAAAACAGTTTACAAAAGAACAGTTAACCAAGCATCAAACAATAGCTGTCTTCCAGTGAAGCCTGATGAAGAACCCACCCAAAAGTCAGAGACTGGATATCAAAGAGGATAACAATAAGGCTGGAAAAGTCTAGGTGGAAGGTAACAGGTAGTGAAAACAATACTATACTATACTCCCTCTGTCGAACTGTCAAAGCCCAGAACTGCTTTCTGAAATCAGGAAATTAAAGAGCATAACAATAACCAACGGAGATGTCCAGCAAGAAGATAAACGACAGTCGAAAATACTATTGTTACTCTGCCACCCTTCATAAACTCGATCAACACCAGCACCAAATATTGGTCCATGTCCAACAGCCAGACCAAGATAGCCCACCTTAAGCTCCACCATCAACAGAACCACAATTTATTTTGCATCTCGCCACATGTTGAGGCTCAGCACAAAAAGGAACTGATGAAACGGAGTAAAAATAACCAAGCACCAAACAAGGAGTGGCTTCCGCTGAAGGTTGATTAAGAAACAGCCACTGGTAAGACACTGGAAATTGAAGAGTATAACGATAAGCACCGGGAATGCCTATGTAGAAAATAAATCCAAAAATATACCATAATATACTCCCTCCGCCACCCTCCATATACACTAGCATAGCCAGAGATGACTCCACATACTAAACAATCTATTCCAAATTATTTATGGAGACACTGGGGAAAAAACGCCCCACACCAAGTCAGGGAGTCGGCTACTTTTGGCATAAGGCTGATGGACGGAAATCACGAAAAAACTCAGTTGCATATAAATTCATTCAAGTGTGATCTTGAGGCTGCTCAGCAGCGTAGCGCAAGAATCCTGAACATCCACATATACATCCATGGCCAGGGAAGAGGAACAATGAGTAAATCAATCTTCCAATAATTGCCGATAAGTATCAAACTCGGAGAATAAATGGAAAGCATTTCACAAAGACAGAGAGATGGTTGGGCGAATTTTTAATGGTAGTAAATGCAGGTAATGAATATAGATCACGACACAAGGAATTACGTGGTTCGATTTACTGAGGTAAATCTACGTCCACGGGAAGAAAGGAGGGCAAGATTGTATTGCTTGATCTGGTTTTCCAGCTTACAAATACAGACTTGCTATATGATATTTGATGTCTAGAGAGCTCTCCCTTAGTCTATCTGATCTAAGTTCTATTTATACATTGAACTAAGATCGTGGCTTGCATCACCACTAACTAGGTCGTGGCTTACATCACCACTAACTAGGTCGTGGCTTACATCACCACTAACTAGGTCGTGGCTTACATCACCACTAACTAGGTCGTGGCTTACATCACCACTAAGTAGGTCGTGGCTTACATCATCAGTAATTAGGTCGTGGATGTCGTGGAGGTCGTGAGATCCTGCATGGGTCCACTATCTCTTTGTTTGGTCCGCTATCCTGCATGAGATCCTGTATGAGTTGACACCACTATCTCCCAGTTCGGTCGAATAATGAGACCGAACTGCTGAACTATTGCCGAGCAGCTTTTGCCAATCTGAGAGTAGAGCTTGATTGGTCGGCTTTTACCGAGCTGTAGGCTGGGGCCGAACTCTTTGGTAATGCCGAACTGATACTCTTCCTTGGGGACCGAACTGCTGAGCTATTGCCGAGCAGCTTTTGCCAATCTGAGAGTAGAGCTTGATTGGTCGGCTTTTACCGAGCTGTAGGCTGGGGCCGAACTCTTTGGTAATGCCGAACTGATACTCTTCCTTGGGCTTTGGGCTGATGGGCCGTCACTGCTATTGGGCTTGTTTAGTACGTACCCCATCACTACCCCCCCCGAAAAGCGAAGTGAATCACTTCGGCGAAGCGAGTCACTTCGGCATTCTGGATAAAGGTACGGGGAAGGCTGACGTCAGGGGACGTGCCTTGCGCGTGACTGCATTAAATGCGACAGTAAAATCCGGCCGTTGAATCCTGAAAAGGTGGGATTCGAAACGGTGCGATGATTTTGAAATCTTCTCCGAATCTGATAAATGCGTCCTTTCTTCATCATTTGAACACTTTTGCTATTGCTTCTTCTGCATTCTCTCTCTTCCGCGTAAAAATTTCCTTCCGCTTTCAAGAATTTCTTCAGAATTTCTTCAGACTTTCAAAGAGTAAGAACTATGTCTTCTTCTTCTTCTTCTGAGTCAGGTAGCGGTAGGAAAGGGGATAAGGGGTCTTCTAGCCGGAAAGAATCCGGGGAGAAGACCGTAGAGTATTTTCACAGCATCTTGAGTAAGGATACTGTGATATCCCTACACGAAAAATATTTTTTTCCTGGGGGGAAGGTTGCGATTCCCGACGACCTTCATAGGGCTGACTCGCCGCCGGAGGGTTACGCCACCGTTTATGAAGCCGGCTTGGAATGCGGGCTTCGTTTCCCTCTTCCCCCTGCCTTTGTAGAGCTGCTTGATTTTTTTCAACTCCCTTTAGGTCAGGTGACTCCGAACTCTTGGAGGCACTTATCGGCCTTTGCTGCCGAACTGCGTAGGTTAGATAAGGATCTGTCTCTGAGGGCAATCCTTAATTTCTTCCAGTTTAAGAGAAAAGGATCTTGGTTTTACTTGATCCCTTTACAGCCTTTTAGGGCCTTCTGCAAAACCAAGTGGCCAAAGTGGCAACATCGCTTCTTTTTTTATAATAGGACAGCGGCTCCGGGCTTTCCCTGGAGAGGGCCGAAGTCCGTGATTCCTCATCCTCGGTTAGAACCGTTGGACGAGCTCGAGGGCGAGCTCAATAAGATTCCTATGATTAGGAAGCAGTACCTGGAGTCTGAGCTCGTCAAGGGCGACTTCGTGTTCGACTCCTCGTCTTCGGACGAAGAGACCGAGGGTGAGGAATTCTTTTTTGTGCCTTACTGCTTTTGTGGCGAAAACTAACCTTGCTTTCTTGCTTTTTGGCAGTGAACATGCTAAATAAGATTAGCCGCAAATCTTCCGAGCTTAAGGAGCCGGAGAAACAGAAGGCTACCAGCTCGGCGCCTGATGCCGAGAAGAATCCGAAGAGGCAGAAGACCTCTTCTTCGGATCCAAAAGAGCCGGAGTCCACTTCGGCAAAGAGGAAGGGGAAGACCCAGAAGCCCCCAAGAGCGCCGGAGAGAGACATCGTCTTGGCGCCCCCTTCGGAGCATGTCTGTGAGCCTTTTGCATGGCCAACGGACTTTGCCGAGGTGAATTCTCTTCTTGATTTTCTGGCCTTGCTTTTTTCCTGTATTTTTTGTGACCCCCTCGGTTGACTTTTTCCTTTTTCCATTTTCAGAGGAACGATATGCTCTCCAAGCTCGTCGCCGTTGAACTCTCCAAAGCGTCCAACGATTATGCTGAGATGCAGAGGAAGTTGGCGGCTGCTCGTCACCAGGCCGAACAGGCTAAGGCAGACTTTGAGAAGGCCAGAGCTGCTAGGATCTCGGCCCAGGATGAAGCCCAGTTTGCCAAAAACCAGCTCGTCATCCAGCGAGAGCAGACGAAACGGAGGGATGCTGCCGCCGTGGTTGCCCAAGGGGAGGTTCTCCGTGCTTTCGCGGAGAAACTCTTTCTGAGCAATCAATTTTCGGCCTTTGTCGGTGATCTGCTGAAACTGATGACCGATAAAGCCGAGCAGGGGCCCGAAGTCGTCCTGCCGCTGTACGGCCGAGAGATAGCAGCTCGTCTCCAGAGTCTGCCGCTCCTTGAGGAGCTTGCTTCGTCCTCGGTCCTGCTTTCTGCTGACCGAGTTCGTAGTTGCCGAGCTGACCGGGACGAGAATATGGAGGCTATCTTTGCCTCCTTAGGGCCAGTTTCACCCGCTCCAATTTTCCACGGAGAGGGTGAGACCGAGCAGCTTGATCAGCAGACCGGAGACAGGCAGGCCGAGCAAGAGGTGCTGCTGATCGGTGATGGGGGCACCGAGCAGGCTGGGGGGAGCAGGGAGGCCGAGGCTGAAGCTGAGGCAGACAAGGAGAAGGAAGCTGAACCTCACCGAGGAGCCGGAGACGAAGCTGGCGGAGTATGATTTCGTTTCCCTTCTCTTAGTTTAGTTTCTTCCTTCTTGTAAAATGGCCTTGAAGCCCTCCTTGTGTAAAAAATTTTTTTTCTTATGAATGAAAAAATTCTTCTTTCTGCACTTGTGTCTTCGTATAGCTTTTCGTACTCTCTTTTACTCCTGTTGTGGTTTACTACCTGCTCAGTAAACTGAAATGCCGAACTGACATAGGCTGCTTTGTATTCTTAACTCTTAAGGAGCTGGAGGTACTTCACTGGAAGCAGCTGTACTCTTCCGCTTTAGACGAAGCTGAGAAAAAAGCCATAGCTGACCAGATGAAGAATGACGAACTCTTGGCTTGTTTAGTGAAGCTGGAGGCCGACAATAAGGACTTAGAGTCCGAAAAGAAAGATCTGGAGGCCGAACTGAATACTGCCGTCGCTGAGAGGACTGCGTATGAGGATTTCATCTGCAGGCGCGGGGGAATGACCATCTCTGAAGTTCAGGAACGAGTTGACGAACTGTGGGAGGAATATCATGTACTCCGGAGGAACAATGCGCTGGAGAGCTCGGCTTGCCAACAAGTCGTGAAATCATTGCGGCGCTGGGCTTCTCGGTACGACATCATTCTTTCCCGGCGTCCCTCAATCGAGAGATTCCTTAGGCATTTCCCGCCAACAGATGCTCGCACTCCAGCTCAAACCTCTGATTCACTTGCTCAAAACCCTACTCCAAGTCAGCAACGAACTCAGGAGCAACCGGAAACGTCAAGACGAGAACGGACTCAGGAGCAACCGGAAACGTCAAGACGAGGACGGACTGAAGTTCGTAGAGGAGCTGTGATTATGAGTGAGCAAGATCAACAAATGATTCGTGAAGAGACTCTTCGCCGCCGAGGTGTTAGAGCTTCCCGGGCTCAGGGAAGAGGCGGTAGGTCGATTAGAGCATCTCGTCGACCTGCTTATTCTTCAGCTGCCCGGAATGACCGAACTCGGCTTCACGAGGATTTTGTGAATAGATGGCTCAACTTTAGCAACCAGGGACAGTAGAATAGTCCTTTGTAATGGCGTAACGCCTTCTTGTAGGGCAGCAGAATTATATGCCGAACAAGATTTAATAAATGAAATTTTCATTTCGCTTCTATCACTGCGTATTTACAGCTCAGCGAAAAAATTTCATCGTGCTCGTCCTCGGTCTTATGAAGTAAACTTCTTTGACCGGACTCGTCCTCGGTCTTATGAAGTAAGCTTCTTTGACCGGACTCGTCTTTGGTCTTATGAAGTAAACTTCTTTGACCGGACTTGGTCCTCGGTCTTATGAAATAAACTTCTTTGACCGGACTCGTCTTTGGCCTTATGAAGTAAATTTCTTTGACCGGACTAAGCTTGTGTCCTAATTTGGCGAGTTTTATCGCTCGGATCGGACTTTCCCTTGTCCTAATTTGGGGATCGGACTTTCCCTTGTCCTAATTCGGCGAGTTTTATCGCGTGGATCGGACTTTCCCTTGTCCTAATTCGGCGAGTTTTATCGCGTGGATCGGACTTTCCCTTTGTTGCAGTTCGTTTCAGACGGACTGCTTGTTTCTTAAGCTGAATTGTGGTCTTGTATCCTCCTTAGAAGCTTGGACTCACAATCGTTGGCTTATATATGTTCTAAAAAGGGGATCAGCCTTCGAAGAACAAGATACCTCAGTAACATTTGTAAGAGACGACACGCACATAGACAGACAAAACGCACATAGACAAATAAAAAGGACGAACAAGATTTTAAACTTTTATAAAACAAGCACAACGAACAAGTAAAAAACAAAGAAAGCACATACCTCTAGGACCGAACTAGACACAAGACTGACTGACCGGACTGTCTCTTACAAATGGAACTTCTTAAGGTTGGAAATGTGCCATGTTCGGGGTACTTGTTCTCCTGACACGTGAGTCAATTTGTAAGACCCTTTGCCGAGGACTTCTGACACCCGATATGGACCTTCCCATGTGGGTTCGAGTTTGCCCAGCTTTTCTGCTCGGCTTACTTCGTTGTTTCTCAAGACGAGATCTCCCACTTGAAATTGCAGCTTTTTCACCCTTTGGTTATAATACCGGGCTACTTGCTCCTTGTACTTGGCTGCTTTTATGCAGGTCAATTCTCTTCTTTCTTCGGCCAGATCTAGTTCGGCTCTCAGTCCGTCATCATTCATTTCTGAGGAGAAATTTAGAGTTCGGGGACTGGGTACGCCGATCTCAACCGGAATCACGGCTTCAGTGCCGTACACCAGACTGTACGGAGTTTCACCGTTGGATTTTTTGGGTGTAGTTCGGTAGGACCATAGGACTTGAGGGAGATTTTCTACCCATTGTCCTTTGGCTTGTTCTAACCGAGCTTTTAACCCTTTCACCAAGATACGGTTTGTTACCTCCGTTTGTCCGTTTGCTTGTGGGTGGGAGACCGAAGTGAACCGCTGTTGAATATTCAGCTCTTGGCACCAATTCTTGAATGTCTTGTCGGTGAACTGAGTCCCATTATCCGAAATGAGGATGTGGGGTATGCCAAATCGGCACACTATGTTCTTCCAGACGAAATCCAATGCCTTCGAGCTCGTTATCGTAGCTAATGGTTCAGCCTCCACCCACTTCGTGAAGTAATCCACGGCAACGATAAGGAATTTCATTTGCCGAGGAGCTTGTGGTAGTGGTCCTACTATGTCTATGCCCCATTGCATAAAAGGCCAAGGGCTTTGCATAGCACATAGATCGGTCTGCGGCATCCTTGGGATATTTGCATGGATTTGGCACTTCGTACATGTCTTGACGAGCTGCACTGCTTCTTGTACCAAAGTTGGCCAATAATATCCCCATCTCAGAACTTTTTTAGCTAAAGCTCTAGCTCCGATGTGGCTACCGCAAGATCCTTCATGAACTTCTCTAAGGATGTAGTCCGTCTCTTCTGGTCCTACACATCGCAATAACGGTTGAAGGTAGGACTTTCTGTATAGGACTCCTTCATGAAGTTCATACCGAAGTGCTCGGCATGTGATTTTCCGAGCTTCTCTCTTATCCTCGGGCAGTTGTCCTTGATCTAGATACTGTAAGATCGGCGTCATCCAGTTCGGCGAGCTGGTTACTGAATGTACCTCAGCTTCATCAATGCTTCGGTGTAGTAATTCCTCCACCTTTGAGCTCGGATATGAGGCCAACTTACTTAAAGTATCTGCTCGGCTGTTTTCCGCTCTGGGAATGCGGATTATCCGAAAATAAGAGAAACTTCGGCTAATGCTTTGCGCTTTGTCCAAGTATTTTTTCATCCTCTCATCTCGGGCTTCACTTGTACCCAGCATGTGATTCACTATGACTTGTGAATCACAATGGATTTTGAGAGATTTGACAAATAGACTTTGCGCTAAGTGAAGTCCGGCAAGGAGGGCTTCGTATTCGGCTTCGTTATTAGTAGTTGGGAATAAGAACCGAAGTGAATAAGTTACCTCGTGTCCGTCGGGAGCGATAAGTAGAATACCAGCTCCACTTCCCGTTTTATTCGAAGCTCCATCTACGAATCCGCTCCAGCAATCCGGCGGCTCTACTTCGGATTCCAGGGGCTGTGCTAGTTCGGTATTGGCAGAATTTTTCTGTTCGGCCATGACAGGGATTACTTGATCGAACTTTGCCTCTGTAAGAAAATCTGCCAAGGCTTGTCCCTTGATGGCTTTCCGAGGTAGGTATTCGATTGAGTGTTCTCCCAACTCTATGGCCCATTTGGCGATTCTGCCTGATGCTTCTGGCTTGGTCAAAACTTGCCGAAGTGGCAGATCGGTTAAGACGCATACCTTGTGAGCATAGAAGTATGGCCGCAGTCTCCTTGCTGCATTTACTAACGCCAGAGCAATTTTTTCCAGAGGTTGATACCTTGTTTCTGGACCTCTTAATGCTCGGCTTGTAAAGTAGATGGGAAGCTGCTTTAGGCCTTCTTCTCGTACAAGCACCGCGCTAATGGTTTGATCTGATGCCGCTAAGTATAAGAATATCACTTCGGCATCGGTTGTAGCAGAGAGAATTGGAAGCTTGGCTAAATAACTTTTGAGCTCGTCAAAAGCCTTTTTCTGCTCGGCTCCCCACTCAAACTTTGGTGCCTTTTTCAACACTTTGAAGAACGGCAGTTGCTTTTCGGCTGCTTGGGAAAGGAATCTATTCAGTGCGGCTAGACATCCAGTCAGCCTTTGCACATCATGTATGGACTTCGGCATCGCCATGTTCTGAACAACCTGAACTTTTGAGGGATTTGCCTTGAGTCCGTCCTTTGAAACCCAACAACCCAGAAACTTTCCCGAATCTACCAAAAAGGTACATTTTTGGGGATTGAGTTTGAGGTTGGCTTTTTTGAGCACGTCGAGGGTGGATTTGAGGTTGTCTTCGTACTCCGAAGTGCTTCTGCTTTTGACGACTATGTCGTCAACATACACTTCAACCTCTTTTCCTACCAAATGCCGAAAAAGCTTATCTACCATCCTTTGATATGTGGCTCCGGCATTCTTTAAACCGAATGGCATCTTTTTATAAGCAAAGATGCCGAAGTCAGTAATGAAAGCCGTTTTTGAAGCATCATTCTCATCCATTAAAACTTGGTGGTAGCCTTTGTATAAATCAAGAAAACAGAAAATTTCGAAGCCGATCAAAGCTTCTACTTTTTTATCTATGTTCGGAAGGGGATAGCAATCTTTAGGACAGTGCTTGTTTAGATCGGTAAAATCTATGCACATCCGCCATCCTTCTTTTTTCTTGATCATCACAGGATTGGCCACCCAAGAAGGATATTTCACCTCGAATAATACATCCGCTTTCAATAATTGGCGGACTTCGTCATGGATGACTTGATTTCTTTCTGCCGCAAAGAGTCTTTGCTTCTGTTTTATAGGCCGGACTGAAGGATCAATATTTAACCGATGAGTGATTACCTCAGGGGGCACTCCGGTCATGTCCAACGGAGACCATGCAAAGACATCTTTGTACTCCTTGAGGAGCTGGATGGTCTTTTCCCGGAGTAGAGGCGTTCCCGCGAAACCGATCTTGACCGTTCTGGATGGATCATCTTCGTATAACTGAACGGTCATTGAGTTCGACTCTGGTGTGACTTCGGTCATTTCGCTTGCCTCTGACTCCGGCTGCTGTGATTGCTATGCTTGATGATGCCGATCTGATTGCTCGGCACTTTTAAGCGCAATCTGCAGACACTCTTTTGCTCTCTTTTGATCACCTCGGATGACCGCTATCCCACCTTTAGTGGGAATCTTGAGGGTGAGGTGATAAGTAGAGCAAACGGCCCGAACTGCGTTGAGCCAGTCTCTTCCCAAGATGATGTTGTACGGGGACCGAGCTTTTACCACAAAGAACTCGATCATCGTACTGGAGCTTGTAGGCGCTTTTCCCACCGTGATCGGAAGGCTGATAATACCTTCAGGGCGGGTGTCCTCCTGGGCGAAACTTTTCAGAGGAAGTGGAGCCGGACTGAGCCGAGCTGGATCCACTTCTAGTTTATCGAAACATTCTTTAAAAAGAATGCTGACTGACGCTCCGGTATCCACAAACACTCTGTGGATCAGTTTGTTTGCCACTCCGGCTTGGATGACAATAGCGTCTTGATGAGGAGAGATGGCCGGGACGGGATCTGCATCTGAAAATGTAATCACTTCGTCCTGCTTCAGCCTTTTATGCGTTGGCTCCTCTCGATTGAAGCCTCTGCGCTCTGACTTCAGGGACGATTTAGTCTTCCCGGCAGGGAGAGCATCAATAGTCAGGATTACTCCATCATATTGCAGCTCGTCATCGTCTTCGGGGTCCTGTTGCTTTTTCAGATCCTGAGAAGCGCAGTTTGCACCTCTCTGCTTTTTGTTCTTTTTCGGCTGCTTGCTTTGGTATTTTTTTAACGTTCCTGCTTTCACAAGAGCGTCAATACCTGCAGCCAAATGTCGGCACTCCTCGGTATCGTGACCGTGGTCTTGATGGAAGGAGCAATATTGATCCTGAGGTCGACGCGCGGCCGATTTCGTCATCCGCTTTGGTTTTTCGAACATATCGGAATGCAGTTCGAAAATTTCCGCTCTCGACTTGTTCAATGGTACGAACTGGGCGGGCGGCTTCTCGGGATTGAGACGTGGCCCCAATCGGTCTTGCACCGGAGTCCTTTGAATCCTTTCAAAAGGAGTTCGGCGAGGATGTCCCTGATCGCCAAAAGGAGTTCGGCGAGGATGTCCCTGATCGCTATGATCGGGCTTCCTCCTGTCTCCTCGGGATGAGCTGTCTAAAGACCGTTTGCGACGGTCTGCCTCATCGGCACGGGAGAACTGGTCCGCAATGTCCCACATCTCTTGAGCTGTTTGCGGACTGCATTCCACGAGCTTTCTGTAGAGAGCTCCGGGCAGGATTCCATTTTGGAATGCCGAAATGACAACTAGATCATTGAGATCATCTACTTGTAGGCATTCCTTGTGGAATCTCGTCATAAAGTCGCTGATCTTTTCGTCGCGACTTTGACGTATAGAAAGCAGCTGAGCCGAAGTGATTCGGGCTTCCGCTTTCTGAAAGAACCTCCTGTGGAAAGCATCCATTAGATCTCGGTAAGATCTAATGCTGCCTTGGGGGAGGCTATCGAACCACCTTCTTGCGTTCCCGATAAGCAGCTCGGGAAACAGCTTGCACATATGGACCTCATTGAGACCTTGGTTCGCCATGTTATACTGATAGCGTCCCAGGAAGTCATGAGGATTCACTAACCCGTCATAAGTCATCGACGGAGTTCGGTAGTTCTGTGGCAAGGGAGTTCGGGTGATATCGTCCGAGAACGGAGTCTTCAATGCTCCGTACATGGCGAACCCGACATCTCTTCGGTATGGAGGAGATGGAGTTCTCCTGTGATTCCGGTACCGAGGAGGAACAGGAACATGTCGGGGTTGAGGATTCTTCTTCCTGGAAGACACGGCACTACTGCGGTAGTGACTTTCATGTCTGGATGAGGAGGGAGAATCCACCGTTTTCGTCTCCGGCTTTTGGCCCTTTTGCAGGAAAATTAAGAACTCTTCCTGCTTCTCGGCCAAAAACAACTTGACAGCCTCGTTCAAATCGGGCTGCTGGGAAGACTCGGGGCGATGAGTCTTTGAGCGGCTTGTTCCTTCTCCGTGAGAACTGGAAGTAGATTTCTCCCGAGGCTGTTTTCCAGACCTGCGGGCTGGACTAGCTTCCTCAGGGTTATCACGAACGGTATTATGGGTGTTATGTGATCTGGTATGCATTTTTTTTTTTTTTGGGTGGAAAAAGGGTCAAAAATTCGCTTTATCACAAATTTGGTTCTCTGTTTCCCACAGACGGCGCCAGTGATGGTTGGGCGAATTTTTGATGGTAGTAAATGCAGGTAATGAATATAGATCACGACACAAGGAATTACGTGGTTCGATTTACTGAGGTAAATCTACGTCCACGGGAAGAAAGGAGGGCAAGATTGTATTGCTTGATCTGGTTTTCCAGCTTACAAATACAGACTTGCTATATGATATTTGATGTCTAGAGAGCTCTCCCTTAGTCTATCTGATCTAAGTTCTATTTATACATTGAACTAAGATCGTGGCTTGCATCACCACTAACTAGGTCGTGGCTTACATCACCACTAACTAGGTCGTGGCTTACATCACCACTAACTAGGTCGTGGCTTACATCACCACTAACTAGGTCGTGGCTTACATCATCAGTAATTAGGTCGTGGATGTCGTGAGATCCTGCATGGGTCCACTATCTCTTTGTTTGGTCCGCTATCCTGCATGAGATCCTGTATGAGTTGACACCACTATCTCCCAGTTCGGTCGAATAATGAGACCGAACTGCTGAACTATTGCCGAGCAGCTTTTGCCAATCTGAGAGTAGAGCTTGATTGGTCGGCTTTTACCGAGCTGTAGGCTGGGGCCGAACTCTTTGGTAATGCCGAACTGATACTCTTCCTTGGGGACCGAACTGCTGAGCTATTGCCGAGCAGCTTTTGCCAATCTGAGAGTAGAGCTTGATTGGTCGGCTTTTACCGAGCTGTAGGCTGGGGCCGAACTCTTTGGTAATGCCGAACTGATACTCTTCCTTGGGCTTTGGGCTGATGGGCCGTCACTGCTATTGGGCTTGTTTAGTACGTACCCCATCACAGAGATACAAAATTAACCTTCTAACTCGAAAGATCACGAACTAACAAATCGATTGCACTACATAAACAAACGAAAGTGAGCCCCGAGAACCAATCATGATAGAAAAAGACCGTCAAAACTTGAAACATTACAGTCTTAGACCTGCAATCGTTGAAATAACCAAATAATGAAATCGAAGAAGAATCACAGCAAACGAGGTATACAAATCAGAAACTTCGACAGTAGATTGATCAGAAACACATCTATCCTCGCCGCCATACGAGATTGGGAGAGGTTAACAGAAATCGCACTACACGGAGAAAGGAATCCAATCGATTACACAAATCCTAATCTCCAATCTAAATCGCAGCACAAAACCACAAAAATGAGTATAAACAAACATAGAATCAGAAGAACTGAAGAAGTATGGATCGATGGTTTGGGGAATTACCAAAGGTATGACAATATATAGTTGGGGTTGGAGGCAGATGGACGGCTGGGATTAATTGGATCAAAATAAGTCGGTTAACTATAGTCTGTACAAGTAAAATTCCAATTATTGGCAGGAAAAGCCGAAAAGGTAACGTTGAAAATACATGATATTTTTCCTTTTGTGAAACGATTATATCCTTAGAACTTTCAATAAAAAATTTATGCCATTTTTTTGGTAAGGGACAGATAATTCAAAATTATTAGTATTCTTAATAGGAGAACTGTTCTGCTGCACAAGCACAACTTGTGTGAGGGACTATGAGGGGCTGTGATCCACGTAGGATTGATTCCATATTTTTAGTTGCTCTGTTTTGATTTCTAATCTATTTAATTATATATATCCTTTTATTTTATAGGTAGGCATAGAATTATCCTTTTTTATTTCCCTTTCTATTCGTTTTCTCTCTCTCTCCTTATATTTCAGAATTTTGAATATCGTTACTTCCTCTTTGTCTTGACGGTGGGGGAGTTCAACGGCACTACGACACCATCAAATGGTCAAATTCCACAATTTAATGAAAAGGCAAAAAGGGATGTGTAGTGGAATGGATCTTGTATTTGTGTAATTCTTCAAGACTACTCCATAATCTTGAAGATTATACTAGAAGAGAAAGATGTAGTGAATCATAAATAATTTCTCTAACTTATACAACAAAATGCCATCCAAAATTTGTTGTACCAGTGTAGCAAAAAAAGAGCATGGCACTTTCAAATATTTTGTGACTCTTGAATATTGCGATACTCTTTTGAACTTTTAAATAATTAATTTGGATTTTAGGCACAATTATCGTGATTCGTCCGCAATGATTTTAGGCCTAATAGTTTGGTTGATTAGATTATTAGAATAAGATTTGGGAGTTGGTATACGTCATTTGCTCATGCTTTTGTGTTTGATGTTTTGATTTTATGCTTTCTTCCAAATCTACTTAACTATTAGGTGATATGAGTAGTTCATACCATTGATACTTGAATGAAATTTCTTATACTCTCATGAATAAATAGACTAAAAATGTTACCTCATCAAATCTGATGAAACTCGCTCAAGTATATATAGGTCAGAGAACGTAAGAGAAGATCCAGAGAGAGAGAAAACATACTTCAAAATTTCTGTAATCTATGGAGAAAACATGTAAAGGACTGCAGAAAAAATAAGGATAATAAATCTACGCCTACCATATAAAATAAAACGATTAATTAAATTAGGCTGGAGATTAGAAATTAAAACAGAATCAACTAAAAATTAGGAATCTATCCTACATGGATCAGAAGGCGCTCATAGACGCTCACACAAGTTGTGCAACGGCAAAACAGTTCTCTTCTTAATAGTACTAGGATTTTGTTTTTTTTTTTTGTTTTAGAATTTGATTTTTTTTTCATTAGTACACGTATAACTATAAATAATTAAAGAGTTCTTGTTTTATTTTTATCCTCAGCTATAGATTGAATTTGTCTTCAAATTGACTTCCAATAAAATATACTTTCACCGTCCGCAAGTAAGAAGCTTGTTTCTTTCTTGCATGAATTTTAAGAAATGTTAGAAAAAATAAATGAAAAAATAGTATACGACTCTTATTTACAAATGTATCAAAGAAAAAATATATATATTAATTTGCGGGGCAATGGGAGTATCTTTGAATGAAAGAAAGAATTATTTGACTCCTATCTCAATAAAGTGAACAAGATGCTGCTAATGATTATGCTTGCCATCAAAATTTTAGACAAAATTTTGCTCCTGATTAAGTCTTTTTTACTTAAGGATGAACAAATAGATTTTTTTAAGAGCAGTGTTCGAACATGAATTTTTTAGATTAATTCATTAACCACTTTACCACTATGACTATACATGTACACACATAGTTAGTAGTTACAGATCAATAGCTACAAATAGAGACAAGATGGAACAAAAATGAAAATGGAGGAAAATAGCTTTAGAATTAATATGATAAATGTCGTGTCTTCCTTATTTAGTCCGCCGCCCGTTGAAAAGGTTCCAAAGTCTGCTCTGACTCTACATTGACGCTTCCTTATATAGTCTACCCCTGAAAACTTTCCAGGGTCTTATAGTTATGCTCTCACTCTACCAAAACACATTTTTCTCTACGCCTCTCTATGCTCTCCAAACTTTATATTTTCAGTTCTCATCTAACAAACCATATTAGAAACGCTTGAATCTTCGCATTTATTTGTAAAAAAATTAAATATACATTTAAATTATTACACATGCATTGAACTAGTAATAATTTTAGAACTCAATTATTATTATTATTTCACATTTAAGGGTACTTCATTCCTCCGTGAAATATTATTCATATTTAACTCAACACGAATTTTAAGAAATATAAAGAAAAATTAATGAAACTGATTCCACATTTATATGAATGTAATAAATTAGTAGAAAGTAACTTCATCTATCAAAAATGAAGGAAAAAAAAAACTAAGCGACAACATTTCACGAACCGACCAAAATAGCAAAAGTAGACGACATTTCACAGGCGGAGAAAGTATACCGTTAGATCTTGGAATTGTGTGAAATAGATTCTTTTTTCGCATAAACAATTGTGTGAAATAGATAAATCATCTAAAGAGTATTCATTTCAAACAAATACGAAAACCACGTAAAAAACAAAATTATTTTGTAGATACCTCTAGTAGCAGCCAATGACGGCCGTTCTGTTTTTCTCTAAACAAAACCCGATATATTGAGCGTCATTCTGTTACTTATAAATAATGCCTTTTCTATTTTCAGCTTCTTCATCTTTTACGTCTCCTAAATCTACAGGTCTGGTCTGGAGGACGACCATGGATTTTCCACAGGATCATAAGGCTAAGGATTTTCCGGCAGATTGCATAGAGGCCTCCTGGTGGTCCAAGGGATCGGCCTACCCCTCCAACCCCTACATCCACCTCTGACTGTCAAGTTCTGTTAAGCTTGATAAAGTGTACGACAGTGTTTTCCAAAAGAACATATGCCAAAAATGATTTACTAGATACTGGAAAACTCTTCCATGCCGCCCCTCCTCTTTTTTCCGGGCTTGGGACCGGCTGCGCAGGGGGTAAACCCCATCACAGGCAGAGTTACACGACTCTACCTACCAGACAAGCAAGCAAGCCAAAGATTGGGCCACTTTGAACAAGCATGTATCATTTTTACATGTAAGAAAACTTGCTTAACATCTGAAGTTTGACAGACACCTAAAACAAATATCAGAAAAGAGTACACAAATCATCAAAAAAATCACAAAAACAGAAGACTTAACATTTCAACTGGAGCAAAGAACAAACAGTCGAGCTTCAAATATAAACTAGCATAAGAAAGGGAACTTTATTGAAGAAATAACTTGACAAATGCTACAGTTTGGCAGTTTAATGCGACCAATAATAAATTGTACAACATTAGGAACTAGAGATGATTTAATGATTTTAGGATTTTATTTAAGGATGACACAACCTAACAAGCTTGAAATTGTAAAGTCAAACAAGCTTAATTCTTTTGAAAGGATTAGCCAGTATCAATCTACCCTGAGTGGGACTTGGTTTCAAAAACAAGGTAATTTCCAAGCAGATGCAGAAGCAACAACCCAATTTCCACAAATGTATAATATACTAGGATAATGAAAAGATTAAGTCAACGCCTACCCAACATATGAAAATTAAGGCTTGTAAAGGCTTGGGAAAACATGCACTAAGAACAATTATTAATAAGCAAAAAGTAAAAGTAAAAGTAAAAAATCTGAAACAAGTTGTCAAGACATGCAAGCTGCACATACAACCAGCCAAAAGAAGCAAACACCTAATCAAGAAAAAGAAAGGAAAGAAAGATTGCAAGGTACAGCGCCGCTCTTCATTACTCATAGATTACAACATGCAGATGGATCACAACAATATCAACTAATCAACCTTAAAGGTAAATTTAGAACATGACACAAAATGGAAAGGAATATATGTACATTTTATGTTATCATCCATAAAAATATACTCCTTAATAGTCTTCTTAAAGTTCTGTCACATATTTCTAGATATAATCCATACAAGAGATGCTTGCACTCGAGTAACATGAACAAGCATGCAATGGAACTGTTAAGAAATGAACTGAAGATATATACAGTAACTATCAAAACTAACAACAATTTATTCCCACTATAGTGATTCAAGATAGCAATTAGCTAGCAAAAGATGCATTACAATGTTGCAAGACCTACTAGAAGTCATTATTTCCACTATACATAGTGCTTCAAAATAGCAGTTAGCAAGCAAAAGATGTGTTACAATGTTGTAAGGCCTACTAGAAGTCAGCCTAAAAGCATGATTCTGAGTTGAGAACCTCCAAACCAGAATAGCAGGTCCACAGAAACAAGGATAATAGACAAGAAATAAAATGACGACCTGTCATGCTTGATGGACCAACAAAATCCTTCTTAATCAAATCAATTTGAGCAGCAAAAAGAACCAGAAGCTTCTGATCAAACAATGTCCTACACCACTCCGGCCTCTCTATCATAGCATCAAGTCTGATTCATGAGCCAAAAGTTTTACTTGGTGTATGTGCAAAAGCAGGACCAGAGAAACCACGGCAGCCAACGTAATAATAACAACATACTCAAGAGAAAAGATCACTGCAGACAAAACTGAAGAACCCATAGGAGAAAATTTAAGTTGGGTACCCAGGACACAGAAATACCTAAATATGATGCAGTCCATGTACTAGCCACAACTTTCTATTAGCCACAAAAAGTCCAGAACCTGATAGAGATCCGCCCAACGACCAAACCTCTGGAAAATAAGGGGCATAACCATAGATAAGCATAACACAAGGTAGAAGACAAAATGGAGCATAACAGCTACTTTACTCCCTCTGTCACAGAGTCCAGTTGAGCATTCATTGCAGACACCAAACAAAGACCGCCAAGTACTGTTAGATATGGTGGGAGCCAGAGCAAACAACAACAAATGTAAGGACGTTCCATGGAAATGTACAGAAATAATGAAACGATAACCTTGAACAGATGTATGAAAGATTCCTGATGACCTCCAAATGAACAACAAAGACAAACCTAATAAAGTGAACACAACAAATATTTCACTAGCAGACACAATCAATCTTTCACTAGTAGCACACTGATCTCACACAGATTGCCCGCATAGGGATCACAAGGTGAGGAAAACCATCACGTTAGCTTTTAAAGCAAACAGGACAAGGCAATGAAGAGAGACCAATCTCACCACACACTCCTCAAAGGGGGGCGATTGATGCCACTCACTCAGAGCTGCAAATCAAAACTATGCTTATGAATGAAGAAAAGCTGCTATTAGTAACAAGAAAGTCTAGATAGAAGAATAAATGGAATAGATAAAATTCTATGCCACCTCTGTCAGCCTCCAAAATATTTTAGAGATGCCAGCATCAGATATCTTAAGATCCTACTTGGATTGCACCATAACTCAACATCACCTGTCACAGGATGAAAAAAGAAGCAACCATATCTACAACCACATTGACGTATGCACATAAGTAAAGTGGAAGAAACAGACCAAAGGGAACCAAGCATGAGACCATAACTGCCTTCTTATGGAAACTGATACAGAGCCACCAAAGATCTCTGGATATAAAAGAGCATAACAGTAGGTAAGCTGAAGATCTACGTGGAAGAGAAATGGTGTAAAGTAATATACTACTCCCTCTACTACCCTCCATAAGCATGATATATCAATGCCAGGACGAAGACATCTGATCCACAGCATCAACATCAAACTTGGATACAATCATAAATTACTATTAGTTTCTCCTGTCACAGTGTGAGTCGAAAAAAACAACATCCATATCTACATAGAAATTGAAGTTGATGAAACGGAGCAAAGGGAGCCAGGCATCAAACCAGAACCGCCTTCTGATGGAAACTGATCAAGAACCACCGATCTCTGGAAATTGGCAAGGACAAGGATAAGCAAGAGGATAATCTAGGTATAAGGTAAATGAGGTAGACAAAACACTATACTCCCTCTACTACTCCATAAACACTATATCAATGCCGGCATCTAAGAGTTCATTCTTTTTCCAATAACAGGATCAACATAGCTGCACCATAAGACCCATCAACTGGGATGGAACCATTGATTATTCCTAATATTCCCGGACACAAGGTGCGAGAAAACAATCTCCATATCTACATAAACAACCCCAAAAAAGTACCATATGACTCGATCAAAGCTGCTAATCAAATAACAGGACATCAACTGAAAAATGAAATGAAACCAATAGTAATGATGGAATTATAAAACTGAAAAACAACCATATTTCTTGTCAAACCTTCATGTAGATGTTTTCACTCCTCAAAATCAGTCATGAGTCAAATGCACTAGCACTGGAAAATGCCCAACAAAGCACAACAGGATATATTAGCACTAACACTAACTATTACGAATATATACCTGATTTAACAGCATGATTAGGATCCACATAAGACTCTGCAAGCTAGATTTGATGAATGAAAAATCACATAATTGTTAATTTCCCAACGTTAGCTATGCCAAAAAAATGATTTGATATGAAATTTATGAGGGCAAGTAAACAGGGATAAGCTTGTCAAACCGGATCTCTCAGTTGTCAAGACCTAGAACCACCTAAAAGTCGAACCTCTGAAAATAGAGGGACAAATATAAGCAGGAGGGGAAACAAGGAAAAAATACATGAGAAAAATACTTAACCCCAACATCAGCACTACATAAGACAGATGTGAAGTTGCTAAATAGCAATGAACCCAAATGAAAAAGGGAATTAGTAAGCCAACACTTAACCAATTGGATGATACTTATCTGGTTTGAAGCTTCTAAAAAGCCTATAGATATAAATGCTAGATGAATCAGGGATGGTCAACCTATAGAATCAAACCAAAATGAACGAAATATGACAAATTGGTGAGAAAATATATTCCAAAGGACACTGAAAAATGAAGAGGCAGAGAGAGAGAAAAGTGCATCATAGATCATACCTAAAGACCTCAATAAGAAAGAGAAATGTCATAGAACTATGGCACCATAGTAAATGTTCGAATATATTTGGTCGTAAAACTAAGACACCGTGAGTTAATGGGCATGAGGACAGCACACAAAAACGGGAGAGATACCGCTCAAGTTAAACAGAAAGAAATCGCACGCTTAAGCCGTCCCCAGTCACTAATCTAGTCACTTCAACAGAAAATATCTGCAACCCTCAATCTGCAATTTAAGGTTATGGAGACACCAAGTCAAGGAAACAGCACCTATGGCATAAGATAGACAGCGAAAATCACGAAAAAGTAAAATGGCGACAAAATTCATGAACAAGTCCCCAAGATGGACATCTGACCAGCTAAAAACGTTTTTCTATAGTAGAGTATAAGTAAACACATCAAACCATA
The DNA here is from genome assembly GCF_004379255.2 of Salvia splendens. Classification (NCBI taxonomy): domain Eukaryota; kingdom Viridiplantae; phylum Streptophyta; class Magnoliopsida; order Lamiales; family Lamiaceae; genus Salvia; species Salvia splendens. The sequence continues at coordinate 6,024,334 of NC_056033.1, read as the reverse complement.
AGCGCTTCCAAAAACTGCCAATGACCATCAGAACCGATAGATCACGATCACGAGCTCGAGCTAATACCCAAAGGATTGCCCCCTACAGATGCAAACGAAAGTAAGCCCAGGAATTATCACGGATGAATATGTCATAACCTAAATAGACGATCAAAACTTGAAACGATAACCGCTTTTGATCTTCAACCGTTGCAAACAACCGAATATTTCAAAATTAGCTGAACAATCTACAGAAATCACAAACATCAAAAGTATAATGAACCATCCGCTAGATCGTCTATTATTGCTCGAGCACGTTAGGAAAGTTAGCAGAAATCCGATGGAAAACACAACCAGATCACCAAAGTTGCAATCATCAACGGAAATTAGACGACAAACCAATTAACTCGAGCAAACATGAAAACGGAAGAGGGAGAACGGCATAACAAGGATTGAATCAGACCAGAGATGGTTTTGGGAATGAGAGTAGGTTTGATATTTATAGGGGAACGTTGGGTCGATGGACGGTCCAGATTGATCCGATCAAACAAAGTCGGTTTAGAGAAAACAATTAAATACTTTAATTATATATTATTAAATTCCGTGTGTGGGTTGGATTGTGCAACGTGGATGGTAAGAACGCGTCAATGTTATACAACTGGCAAAGTAGGCGTCTGAGATAAGCGGAAACGGGCCGTCTTTGACTAGGCCTTTTACCCCAAAAATTTATACTGAATCACAACTCAATTTTAAGTATTTCATTGTTTTTATTGCTACTCCATTATTTAAGTTTTACATGATAGTACTATGTAAACTGGAAAATTTGCAAGATTATAAATAAAACCAATCAAATGTTACATGATTTCAAAATTACTAGATTAAAAATAAAAATAAAAATAAAAATAAAAATAAAAATAAAAATAAAATACGCTTCTTAACACGCAATTAAAATTGTAGTAATTGTAAATATTACTATAAAACTTTAAATTTTGGTATTGATATGTATTTGGAGATAATTATAATAATAATAATAATAATAATAATAATAATAACTCTATACATATTCAAAGCATGATCATTGAAAAAACTATTCAATGTTGTAGCTAGAGCATCCCGTTGGACTGCGGCCTATGCCCAATTTGCGACCATTGCTTTTATGCCATTGATGCCCTTACATAGATGATGAAACTACTACACATGAAATATTTTATAGTTTTAAATATATTATAATATTATTAGAATATTGTTAATTTAATTTCATATTTGGGTCAAAGTGTGTGGCATAGTACAATTTACAATTTTTTTTAGATCAATAAAGTCTTTGATAGCATAATGTAATAGAGGTGCAAAAAATCATGAGTGCATATGCTTGCAAAAGTGCATCAGTGTTTGAGTTTAGGTCACGGTGTTGGTCCGCATGTCCATGCACAAGTTAGTAAGTTCAAAGATTCGCATATCCTTGGTTCGGGGTGAAGTCTATGGGTATGAAGATCCATAAGTCTAGGCGAGGTCTACGAGTCCAAAGATCTGCAAGTCCAAATGTTCGAGTACTGGTAATGATTCTGCAAAGACGTCTTCATATGCGTTTGAAGATGCAAGCTACGCATGTCTACTTAATTTTGAACACTAACACACTGTTTTTTATAATTTCAGGATACACCTAATAGTCTTGCCATGTAAATGGTAGAGTACTCTTTATGTTCCATGTTAGTAAAGTCATATATTTCGTTGGGGCGTTTCAACATAATAAAGTCACTTATATTGTTGGCAAAAAGATAGTTTTAATCTCTTCATTTATTTTACTTTATTGTTTTTTTTTACTTTATTTTATCAATTGACATATTAAGCATTTATTTCACAATATTCGTATTAAAAAGAAAAGCATCTATTAACTGAAAAAAATGAGGGAATATTATACTATGTGTAATTTAGAAAGAGTAGTGATAAACGTACATAAATTCTACGTGTAATTTAGAAAGAATAAAAAAGCATCTATTTTAGGTATTTCATATTTAAATCAGTTTATAAATTTTAGTTACTTTAAAATAAATTAGTATATTACACATATATCCTTTGAGAATAAAATTCTGACGTTTTGCATCTCATCTCTCTCCCACAATCTCGCTACCTATATCTCATTTCTCCACCACTCTGTTTCACATTATGCAATTTTTGGGGAAATTATTTTCTGCTCATCTCTATTTCTCTTTGTTTCAAAACATAAAATTAAGCGAATAATTGTTCTGTAGTTTCTTAATTTGTAGTAGTACTTAAATCTTGATAAGGAGTATGAGAGAAATACTCTTTCCATGTGGAAGCAATAAAGCAGCAGTAAAATAACTTGGAAAAAGATTAGAGCTTTCAAAAATTAAAAAAGGTTTATAGATTTGTATAAAGATTTTATAAGATATAACTCCGCATTCTTTTTTCCAATTCTTCTTCCTTCCCCTTCTCTTTTAGCTGCAAATTTTAAAATTTTTTAACATTGTACTAACTTTTTTAAAGATACGATATTGATGGTATTATTTAATGAGCTAGATTTTTGTTATTCATTCAAAAATATATAATTACAAAATCATAACTAAAATTTTGAATATTATTTTAAAATATACAAATATATATGAGTGGTACGTAGTACTCCCTCCGTCCCACAAGAATATGCACTCTTTCCTTTTTAGTCCGGCCTACAAGAATATACAATTTCCAATTTTAGAAAGTCTTTTTATTCTAATAAGGTGAGACTCATTCTCCACTAACAATATTTTAATTATTTTTTCTCTCGACCCCTCTCTTACTTTTCCAATTTTGCATTAAAACTCGTGTCGAATACAAAGTGTATATTCTTTGGGGACGGATGGAGTACTATAAAAACCTTTTTGGTATTTTAGAAATTATTATTAATAATTTTTATAATTCTTTACACATAAATTTATGTTTTATATACATAGTATATTAATGGTTATTTTTATATTCAGAAAAATTAGTTGTTATACTCATACATCATTGATTAATTTATTTTTAATTTTAATTATTACTAATTATTTTAAATTTTTTATTATCTTGATAATGAATTGAATAAATATGCGTGAACTTTATTAAAGTTAATTGTGTTAAAAAGTTATAAAATAGAAGTAAATTTAATTTTAAAATTATATTCTATGTTTTTTAAATAGCATATTGGATTTATTTCATTATCTTCTACATCGATTTTCATTATGACGTATCAACACTAGTGTTACTAATAACAATCATCGCATTTGTGTTTAGTTTCTATCATATATCCCCCATATATATAGAATTGTTTCCATTTTGGTATGTCTCTCAAAATTATAAAGTTTATATTTTATGAATTTTTTTCTTTAATATGGTGAAACTCATTCTCCATTAACAATAGTTGAATCGATTTTTCTTTTTATCTCTATTTTACTTTATCAATCGTGCGTTGAAACTAATACAATTTCAAAATTTTATATTTTAAAAAGACCGGAGTATTATTTCTCGTTACCCATTTCTATCACTAACAATCTCTTCTCCCCATACCATAATTGTTTGTAGAGACACTGTGTCAGAGACAGAAAATAATCTACAGTTGTTAAAATTGATTTATGACCAATATCGAAATCTTGGCTCACATCATCAAATACAATATATAAAACTATTATTCCAAAATTTCAATTACACTCATATATTTTTATCCAAATTATGATACACACTTTATAATAAATAATTTTATATTGTAAATAAATACTATCATAAATTATTAAATTAAAAATCATAGTAAATCCAATGAAATACGTTCAATAATCAATAACAAAAAAAAACAAAAAAAATTAAATCTAAAGTATGAAGTGAAACCAAAACTTTTCATTAAAGACAAAGTATTGAATCTAAGTACACTAATTTTGAGATTTTCCGATTATTCCCTTGATGAATAATTATATTTAAATTAAATTTACTTTGTGAATTACGATGGTTTAGCTCATTTTCTAAATTTTATTGTTTGGTTTTTTTAGACAATAAATTTTAATTGAATTACATTAAACCATGTCACTTGAAAAATAAATTTTATGAGATATTGTAAATTGAGATATTTATGATTTTTTTCTTTCAAATTGTATCTGATTACTAATTAAAAAATGCTTAATTTTAGTGTTTAAATGATTATGTAATAATTTTTGAAAATCTGGCATCCAGTTTTATAGGTGCCAACTAAGTATTTGCAGCCAAATCTTATTTATGGATTATTATTTAAAAAATATTACTCTCTTCAAATTTTGAATTTGGATATTCTAGCATGATATTTGAAAGAATATATCCCCGAAAGTAAAAATTATAAAATTTCAAGAGTTCAAAGAAAATTCTACAAATTTCAATAACTCATGTGAGCAACATTCTCGTTCGAGACAAATTTAACATTATTTGTTTGATTTATATATTTAGTTTAATTCTAATATATTAAAAAATAAAATGAAATTTTAAAGCAACTTTGAAATTATATATATAAATAAAAAATCGTGAAGTCAATGCCACGAGAGGCGACAGATCAAATCTTGAGATACGTATATATGAGGGATATTTTAGTAAGGGATATTGAAAATGGATGAGGGATATTTTAGTAAGTATGTAATATAATTAACAATAAATCGGTTTTATTTAAAACTAGTTTAGTCTAATTAAATTTGTAACGACATTATGTATGTAGAATTTATGCACGTTTATCTTTTCCATTTAGAAAATTTAAAGTTTATAAATTATTTGTTAGGAGGATATCAGAAAAGTTCAAATATCAAAATCTAGATTAAAAATTAATATGTATTAAGTAGAAAATGCTAAAATTTTATTCATTTACAAACAAATAATCCATAAAGTACATCATTATCCAGTGTCCAAATTCAGTATACTCCAAATCGAGATATTCTTAAAATCTTTATATTAGCTAATAAAACACATCCATTGCTAATTATAAGGTTTAATACAGCAAAACAATCCAATATTTGCGGTGTTTACACTCGTATCCCAAATTTTTAAATTTATCATCTATGACGGGACATGGGATGATGGGAAGTTAATAATTTACAAACGATATTTTCATTCATCACAATTTTTTATATAACTTGGATCACACAATTTGAGCTATGATAAATATCCTAATTTATAGTGCAATTGTCATTTTAATTTATAAGAAATCTTTTAATCAGAAGAATAATTAAATGAGAAAATTGAAGCCGCGTACGCTAGTCCGACCAGAGCCAATCATCACTTTCTTCTGCAAACTTACAACCGACCGATTCGAACAAATTCCCCAAACCGTTAAACTCTATCAAAAGTTAAAAAGGAATTTCTCAAAGCGCAATCGCTGAATCACCGCCGTTAAAAATCCAATCGACGGCTACCCGTCCTCCTCTAATCCGGCGACGACTCACGGCTGCGTACACATTTTTTTTACCGGAATGATGATATGAAATCTAAGCAGGATTCTGCATTCTTGTCGTTTTAGATCGCCGGTTATAAATGGGAATTCGCCGTAGCCTGAATCCCCTCCTCAATATCCTGATTTTGGCGTGTTTAGTGGTGGTGTTGACCGATCGATTTCCCTCCGCTCATGGAAAATCTAGCGGCAGTGCCACAAATGATGCTGATATCACCCCCATCAATCACGATCTTTACCATACTAGGTATTTTGTTGCGGTTTATTTTTCAAAGGAATTTAGTTGTGTAATTGGATCTATAGCTGTAATGCGTTTTTCTTAGCTTACTATTGTGATTTGTGCGGCAATGCGTGAGTTAGGATTAATCATAGAAAGGAATTAATGTTTTAGTTGAACGAACGTTGATTGGCCTGGATTCGGTTTGCCTTGTTTGGACTTTTTGCAACTACTACTCATTTTTGTACCAGTTCATGATTATACTGTGATGTTATGGTGTATTAATGGGAATATGAATTGCCTTGAATTCCATAGATATCGAGACTCAAAGTTATAAATAGAGAGGCCGAGAGCGTACCAATCTACTGTTGTAGTACTATTTTGTAGTGTTCAACTCTATCAATTACCATACAAATCGTGCATCGTGATAAGGGGTACACTTTTCATCATTTGCAGTGGAGCTCTACTGGAGGAAGTCAAATCATTGGTTCATCGCCACCCAGATAAACTCTCGGTGGGTATCATGGGCCTTATTTTATAGTACTATATTTCGATTGTGATGAGTAGTCTGGACCTAAAAGTATGTGTTTTTCTGTTAATTTGCTATTGAAACAGATTGAGACACTGTCTGGGAAGAATAAGGGATATAAGGCAGAGATCACTGTTGTTACGTATGACCGTGATAGGAAAGACAATGATGACAAAGCAAAGCTCAGGATTCTGCTTGTAAGCATTCTTCCCTTTATATCAATCATCTTCCTTCCCAATGTTTTTCTATTCTTTATTTATTTTGGTTCTGTGGAGCAAGAGGAAGGTTCCAAACCCTGTCAGGTTATGATGTACTTCGACATTCTAGCAATTTGGATAGCGTACCAAAGTTCTCAGGTTTGTTATTGCTGCTGTTTTGACAGATGATTCCTTGTCTTCCAGACTTTTGGACAGCATGGTAGGGAGCTTATTACGACTGAGCTAGCATTGCGGTTTCTCTCCATCCTGAGCGAAGAGGAGTTTTTACCCAACATCAACCGTTCTACTTTTAACAGGATACTTAGTAGGCTTGTCATAAAGGTAATTTCTTTGCAGATTGTGGCATGCTTAATTGCCTTCAGCATTGGGGCATGCTTAGTTATTTTGTGTTTTTGCATGTTTATACAGTAAATGTGGATGTAAGACACTATGTTTTTCATGCCCAAGACCATGTACTGTCAATTCAATAGATACCTTAATGGTTTAAATGTATGATGATATAATAGTGATATGAAATGCTCAGTTTGCAAGATAGTTGTTTTAACTTAAGAGAGCTAACATCTATTGGGTTTCTTTCTGATAGGCTGTTCCAATGGAAAATTTGAATGGCCGCAAACTTGTTGAAGATGGAGAGCTTTGTGAAAGAAGAAATGGTGACGCTTTATCTGTTGCTAGGTTTCATAAGTTTCAAGATTGGTTCTAATTAAGTGAAAAATGCTGAGCATTGGGTTATGATTGCAGGAAGAGGAGTTGATCTTAACCGTAATTGGGGTGTAGATTGGGGTAAAAAGGAGAAGGTATTCATGCACTCTATCATGAGATAATTATGATTAGTATGGCGCTCAACTCTGTGATGCTTATCCTACTGTCCAAATATGTTTTCCATTCTCTCTTTCATAGATTTGTTTAAAGAAATGGAGTAGTTTTTACCAAAGTACACTAGTACATAATATGCTGCTGTAGTGATGGTTAGGTATTGTGCAGTGCGTGGCATTATGTGCTAAGGCATCTTGCTATTTGTCTCAGGACTATGATCCATATGAAGAGAATCCTGGGACAGCTCCTTTTAGTGAGCCTGAGACACAACTTATGCGAAAATTGTCCGTTTCATTCGAACCACACATTTGGGTAAATGTGCACTCTGGGATGGAGGTAAATTTGATGCATTGATCTTCTACTGCCACTTTTAATGAACTCACTAAATTTCTAGCTTCAGAATATGTGCAACTGAGCGCATTTTAAAACTGTCAGTGAGATTATGTTTGGCTAAATATTACATGTAGTATGTGACTTGTGTATATTTCTGTCAAAAGGTTCCATTAAAGCCGTTATCTGCTTAGCAGTTTTAATATCTTTATGCATTGATATGAATGTTTCCAACTTTAAAGATAACTCCATATCTTTCTTGATGGGTATTTTCTGTTGCTTTCACTTTAGGCTTTGTTTATGCCATATGATCACAAAAATACGACGCCAGATGGGGTACCTTCACAGATAATGAAATCAATGCTTGAAGCGTTGAACCACATTCACCTCAAAGATAGTTGCTTAATAGGCTCTGGTGGAGCATCTGTTGGGTTAGTTACTAATACAATTTTTCTATTTCAACGTGACATGTTCTGAAGCTTCGTTATTTATTATCTTAGATGAATCATGTCTTTACAGAGCAACTTTATTTGATCTTCTATTCTTTCAATAGATTGATGGATGTTTTTTATTTATTTAATTTTTATTTTTTTGGGGGGTGGGGGGAGTTTTGCTCTATATATAGAAGCTTCAAACCATCAAACTCATATGGCTATTACGAATCTGAATGATGTATATGTCAAGTAAGATGTCAGCAATCGGAAGCAAGCTACTTATTTTCCCCGGTCACCTTCTGTCATAAACATTTTTGTTTTGTACGTCTCTTCGCTGGTATCAACTTCTCTATAGTTACTCCTTATTCTTGCAGTCATAAGCTGTCAGTTGTTGAAGCTGGGGCCTCTTATAGCATTTAGAACTCTTATGCTTAATGTGAATCTATTCATAGGTATCTTGCCCATGGCACAGCTACTGACTACATGTATGATGTTGCAAGGGTGCCCATGGCTTTTACTTTTGAGGTTCGTCCATACCTTGTTATTAAGAGGAGCTGATCTTATGCTTTGTTTGGAACCTAAAATCCTCACATGCATAATATGCAGATATTTGGAGATCTCAAAGCCTCCCAAAAAGACTGCTTCAAAATGTTCAATCCTATAGACATCATCTCCTTCAACGTATGTCAAAGATTAGTCCACTGAATGAAATCTCCCATAGATGATGACAGTTTTCACTAATCTTCTTTACATAAAACCATGCTCACAAATGAATCGATTTACATAACTCAATGGGTGTTTCTTTTGAATGACAGAGAGTTCTCAACGATTGGTCAGCTGCATTCTTCCAAATGTTCACCATGGGTGTGCAGCAGATGGATGGACTACAATCTAAGGCAGTAGCGTCCAGTTTCGACCATTGGGTATCGATAGACGACTATCTTAACGGATATCTGATGCACAGGAAAAGCAGATATGGGAAGAAGATGGAGGTTCTTGAGCTAGGACTGCGGGAGATGAGGACGTATTTCAGATTGTTTTTGCTATCTTCTGTCCTCCTGCTCTTCATGTTCTGCTCTAGAATTTCCAAGAGCACTCGCCCGCTCGTTTCTGCCATCTCACTCTAATTAAATTAGTTTCAAAATCCTTATTATTTTCCCCAATTTTTTGCTGTGGATGGAGCAGTGATTTTTTGTCCACATGTATATTATAATTGCCTAGTGATATGTAATCTTGCTGTGGATGGAGCAGTGATTTTTTGTCCACATTTAAAGTTCTTGTCACAGTGAAAAGCATCAGCCGTATATATTGAGTAAAGATATAGCATATACATTTCCTACACTGTGCCACAATTAAATGCATTATGCATAAAGTAAATTTCAATTATCTACATTCACCACCAAAAATCGTACAACGAACAGGCAAATGGCAGCTTCACAGCACAGCGAGTCATTTACTCTAAAGCATCAACCAATTTTGACTTGACAAAAACAGGATCCGTGTTGTAAAAGTGAACCGACCTGCACAAAATAGGAGCGAACCTATCGAGCACGTACGTACCATTCACAACTTGAATAACTGTCGGGAGTTGAGAACTCACAGACGTTGTAATGGAAGCTGGACAGTTACCTCAAATTATTTGGTGAAATGACGAATGAATATAGACTCCAAGGCTTACTTCTGTTTGTGACGAACAAATAGACTATACTTTAAGAGCTGACTTCATGTATCTTAGAGCTGATCTTAACATTGCTCTAGCTTTTCGGTCAGGAGTGCATCCAGAGAGAAGCATTTCCTCAAAAACTGCAGGAACCTGAAACCACAACTTTGATAGGTAAGGTATACAATCTATGATCTTCTTCGATCTTCTTTCTATTTTCCTTTTTTGAGAATGATTACATTAGTCAACATTATACAACTTGTGTAGTATCCAGCTCATATGTCAAATATAGAATTAATCAATCTTCTTCTCCAAAATTTATGCAGATAAAGAGATGGAGTACTATATCTTTGCAAACGTGTTTGTTGTGATAGATTATGATTATGCATCAAACATTTGCTGTGTAGTGACAGTTAAAATTATTGAAATAGTAACAGCGAGGTACCTTTTCATACTTATCCACACGAACTAATGCTTTCATGAGTGTGGTGTAAGTAACAACGTCGGGTTTCAAGTTCTGCACACACAAATAATGCAAGCGACTTAGCTTAGAAATATGAAGCCCACTGCATCAAGTACTAATACAATTTCCACTCACATTATCTTTCATGTACTGCAACACAGAAAATGCTTCGGCATCTCTCCTGTCCTCCCCAAACGCATTAATCAACGAGTTTAGAGCCAAGATGCTAGGTTTCAAACCGTCGCTTCTCATGACCCTAAATGCATTCACAGCTTGCTCCGATAATCCCTAAAAGCAAGTACACATGGTTCTTAGCCTTGACATATAGTAATATCTACTCAATGATATATGATGTCTAATCTCATACAAACATTAAGTTGACATATAATTTCTACTCAATGATAACATAGGTTTGGAACTTTAGGATATGATATACCTTCTGTGCATAGGCATTGATGAGAGCATTGTACATTGTGGAGGAAGGTTTCAATCCTGCCGATTTCATCGCCTCCAAACACTCAATAGCATCATCAAATCGCCCCGATTGTCCATATATATCAACAAGGGTGGTATAGGTGATAGCATTAGGCAACAGTCCTAGACCCCGCATCCTTCCCAACAAGCCATTCACATCACCCCACCTCTCTTGCGCCCCAAACGAATTAATCATGATATTATACGTAGTTGTACAAGGCGAACACCCAGTTTCCTGCATCTCCTCAAACAGCTCCTCCGCTTTACCATGATGCCCTTGCTTACAATGGCAATCTATAAGCGTATTCCACGTCACTGTATCCGGCTCAATACCCTCCTCCTTCATCTTGCCAAAAGCTGCCATCATATGCTCAAGACAGTTATACTTCCCAAACGTATCGATCATCACGTTATAGAACTGTCTATCCGGACTCACCCCACAATTGCTCATCTCCTTGAGAACCTGAAACGACCTCTGCCACTCCCCCCGGTCCCTATAACTAGCCAAGATCCTACTAAACACATAAGAATTCGGCATCACACCATTCGCCTCCATCTCCTTCAACACGATCCTAGCACTCTCCCACCTCCCCGCATTCCCATAAGCATCGATGAGCAAGCTATACGTGTGCTCATCGGGCGAAACCTGACACCTCTCCATCTCCGACACCACACACTCCGCGTCCCTCAAAGCCCCCACCTTCACATAGCCTCTCAAGAGAGCATTATAAGCCCTCGTCCTCGGCCTCAATCCACCCTCCTTCAACTCCTCAAAAACCGCCTCCGCCTCCTCCACCCGCCCCAAACCCCCTAACTCACTCACCACGGCCACCACCGTGCTCGTCTTGGGGCTCAGCCCGCTCCCCTGCATCACCCCCAAAAAATACAACGCCCTATCCACATCCCCAGCCTTGGCAAAAGCCGTAGCTACATCATTCAACAACTGGCCATCCAATTCAATTCTATCAGCATCCATTTCACCATACAACTTCTCCAAAATCGAGACATCCACAATGTTATTCCTCATCAGAGATTGAATAACCAGGCTGTAATTAACATAATCAGATTGGTAGCCGTCCCGCCGCATCTTCTCCATCAAATTTAGGGCTTTCTCGAGGTCACCGTTCCTCGCGCACGCGCCGATCAGGGCGTTGTAGGTCAAGGGCGTCAAGCTCCGGCGCTGGGAGAGGAGGAAGGCCTCGTAGAGCTTCTCGCTCCGGCCGAGCGCGTTGATTAAGATGGAATACAGAAGCTCGTAGCTGAAGCAGAGATTGTGGCGCTGGAGCCAGCTCACCAGAGCGTAAGCGGTGGGGAAATTGGAGGGGGAGGATGAGAGGTTTTTGATGAGGGAGTGCCAGAGAGGGGCGGGGACGGCGGCGTAGGACTCGACGAGGTGGAGGGGGGTGGGGGGGTCGGGGTGGTTGGAGAGGAAGGTGAGGAGAGGGGCGAAGTCGTAGTGAGGGTTTGGGAGGAGAGCGGCGTCGTAGAGGTCGTGGTCGTCGGGGGAGATCGGGGTGAGGTGCTGGGAGACGGCGTGGAAGGGGTGGCGGTGGCGGAGGAGGGGGGGAGGGGGGAGGAAGTGGAGGGGAGGGAGGCGGAGGTGGAAGGGCGGGGGAGGGAGGAGGAGAGTGTTCATTGGGTTATCTTGTTGAGGTTACAGTTTATCGGTTTCTTCTCTTCACCATATTATTTTTCTCCAAAAAATAATCTTCCACAACAGATATTTTCAGACATGGGATAAACGTCATCAATGTCGGATGCCGCCAAATAATGGTTTACAAAACTTGATTTAAGAAACTGCACAATATTTTTGAAATTACCGAGTTTACATGCAAAGTGCAATGCATTTATATTCATGAGATGTCACATAAAAACGGTGAACTCATTTGGTTTCCAGACAAATCGCATTATTCCAAAAGTTGAAATTGAAATTAAGAAAATTAATTAGACCCGAAATGAAATTGCACTAATATATCTAATAAACGGAAATTTAAAATCCGAATTTTTTTTAGTATTAGGAAATAAGTACAATATGTTTTTATTTTGGACTTAGTACTTTTCCTCGGTGAGGTTTGATTGAGCTCTGTTAATTTTTCTATAATTATACTATAGAGTTAAAAGTGTGAATTATGTTAGTTTTTTAATATGATTATATGCTGAACAATAAAATTAAGAAATGTAGGTTTGAGCGTGATATAAATGAACATTCTTTGAGGAATCGGAACTCCAACCATTCACAATGATAACAAAAAAAATAAGTTGGGCTTCAATGAATTGAATTAGTCATTTGGCCTTTTGATTGAATACTTGTGTGAAGGCGATGATCCCAACAAGTAATATCAGAATTCATGTTTAGACAACCCGAAATGACCCAAATAAAGATTGGCTCAGAATGAGCCGGGTCCCGCAAGACCAAAGGTTGGGCATGGAATTACCCAAAGTCAACTTGCATTAGAAGTTTATTGTTTGATCTTGATTTTATGGGATGTTTGTTGAGTGCAAAACATCATACTTTAACATTGTGTGTTTAGTACGAAGAGTCGAGTTTGCAATCCCTGATGGATAAAAGGGCTTTACTTTCGGTAATTTTTTTCACTCCTTCTATCATTTCATTTTAGCTTTCAACTACATTTCGACCCTCCAAACGAGAGGTTTTGTCTAGCCGTTCACTCACTATTAATGGTCTGCCATTTAGTCCGTTCGTTGTAGCAGAGGGAGATGGAAAATCAGAAAAAGTTGGAATCAATATGTACGTGTTTCTTAAGTCTAATTAGTTTAGAAATTTTGAAAATGACTCAAAAACAAATGTGTGTACTAGGGCCAAAATGGATAAGATCAAACTAATGTGCAGATAACGATCCCATGATAATCATGGATCGGACTTAGAAAAACCCAGGTTCGGGTCAGGCCTAAGTTGACTTAGGTTCGAGTTGAATTCGTCATGACAAGAACTCGACTGTACTACATCAGAATTTCTTGGAGTGATCTTGGTCTGTGAGGAGTTTTTTTTTTAACGACAGGAAAAACCTTCCGCTAAAACGAAACATCAAGTTACAACCAAAATCTAAGAAATGAAAGCAAAAAAAACAATTCATACTAGCAAATAAAAATAATAAACCATCTCAAGCATCCTTGTTGTCCCTAACCTTAGCAACATGATGAAGGTGTACATCATTGACGTTACGCAACAAATGATATTGAAGAAATAGTGATGCAGAGAACGAAGGACTTGGGTTAAAGTCAGACCCATGATGACCTGGGTTAGGGTCGTAATGACCCATGTTCGAGTTGGGCCCGAGATTACTCAAGTTCGAGTCGGGCATGGAATGACTCCATGGACTAAAATCCCAATGTAGTCTCGGTTTTAGGAGAGGTTTGTTGGGTTGCAAACCCATCCCACATCGAATAATGGAGGAAGTTAAAAGTAATATATAAATGTTGTTCAACCTCAATTAGTTTGGGACTTTTCAGGAGTGACCCAATGTTGCTATAGTCAATGATAAAATTGGGTATAACATTAAAGAGGGGCGTTTGCAGTTAGGGGTGCTTAAACGGTTCTTCGGTTCTGGGTTAACCGAAACCGGGAACTGAAAAATCGGTTTCGGTTTCGGTACCGGTACTGGAAAATTGTATTTTTTCTGTATTTATTGAATTTCAGGTATTATTTGTTATATTTCTAGATGTTGAATTATTATTTTTACAGTATTAAACTATTTAAAATTATAAATAAATCTATACTAATATAAAGTGTCAGTTTGATGGAAAGTCAACATTGCCCTTTTTGGCGGGAAATTGTGAAGCAATTTTGTTTGCCCTTTTGGTCATTTTGAGAAATGACAACTATTGGATAGAAAAAGGCACCTCCTATGGAGCAATAGTGGCTTCTCAAATAAGCTTTAAAATCAAATGGATTGCTGCAAGACTTCTCAAATAAGCTTTAAAATCAAATGGATTGCTGCAAGACTTCTCAAAGAAGCTTTAAAATACTTATAAATAAGTGTATAATTAATTGAGCCTATGTTTATGATTTCATTTGAACTAATGTACACTAATTTTATGATTGCAGTGCTTATCTCATGGAGGCGAATCTGCCTGAAATGCGGCGACCACCACTCCAGAAACTTTCCAGCGACGCCGGCGTGGCGACTGGACGACAACAACGGGTGAGGAAGGGAAGCGGGTGAGACGGCGGTTGGACGGCAACAACGAGAGAGATGCCGGAGATGAAAATCAGGTAGACGGTAAGAAAATCCGGCGAGGAAGGGCGGTGGAGCGGTGAGGAAGGAGGAGCGACGGAGCAAGGCGGAAGTAGCGGCGACGAGGCAGGGTGGTGGGCGTGCGATAGTGGCGTGGAAAGGCTAATTCCGCCGATTGAGAGAGAGGGTGAGGCGCAGAGTGAGGGAGAGGGAGAGGGAGGCGACTTTTTGTCACGTAGGGTGTTTAGGAGTATTACTATATTAGTTTAAGAATATTGTATGTGTATATTATTTGGGCCTTTAATTTATTGGATTCTGTAATTTGAAAGTAGTATTTACACTACAGTAGTAGTACTACTTATTTTCCTATGTAGGAGTATATAATTTGGACCTTTAATTTGTTGGATTCTATAGTTGGAAAGAATTTATTATATTTTGAGAAGAGTTCTAAATTGGGTGAAAGGATTAAAAAATTATGTCTTAAAAATTAGGATTTAATTTGACTATTATTTATGGGATTTAATAGTAGTATGTAATTTTTAAAATAGATTCTTTTCTAATTAAGTAATTAAATTTATATATTAACTTTCCTTCAATTTATGTTAGAATTGGAATTGTGCTAGAGAGTTTAATTTGACTTCTATTTTAATTAAAATTAAAATAGAATTCATTATTGCAATGCAAAAAGGGCCAGTTGGATGGAAAGTAAATATTGCAATGTTTAATATTCCATATATATTTTTCAAATTAGTTTTATAATTAAGCTATTAAATTTATATATTAATTTACCTTTTATTTGGATTAAAATTGCAATTGTGATAGAGAATTTAGTTTGCATTCTATTTAGGTTAAAATTGAAATTTAACTATTTATTGTAATACTTTTTCTCAGAATTAATTCACAACCTAATCAACAACTCAGAGATGTAATCTTTATAATTTTTATCCTTTATTTACTTGATTAAAAATTTAATATATCTTTATTAGTCTCTATTTTAATACTCCATCCGTCTCGTCCTAAGTGAGACGCATTCCTTTTTGGTACGTCCCAATCTAAGTGAGACGTTTCTTTTTTTTTTTGCAACAATCAATTCATTCCTCTCTCCTACTTTATCCTATTTTCTGTCCTACTTTATATTCTCTTTACTTTATTCTCTCTTTCTCTTTCTTACTTTATCATTTCTCTTACTTTTTTTCTCTCTTTCTCTTTCTTACTTTCCCCCACACTCTCTTACTTTACTATTAATAATTTAATTCACTCAACACCACTACCTAAATTCTTGTGTCAAAATAGAAACGTCTCGCTTAGGTCGGGACATAATGAGTATATTTTAATTAGCTTCCAATTACTTAAATACTAATACTAAGTTTATTAAAATAAATTTTGGAATTAGATGAAAGTATAAATATTTAAAGTTAAATCTAACTTATAAAGTTTGTATAACTTCTTACTCCCTATGTCCCATAGAAATAAACCATATTTCCTTTTCGTCCGTCTCATACAAATAGTCTATATTCATTTATGGTAACACTTTTCTCCTTCTCTTTTACTATATCATTTATAGTCCCACCATCCACTACACAATTTCAACTACTTTTTCACCTTCTCTCCTACTTTACCAAATTACACATTAAAACCGGTGCCAACCCTAAATGGCCTATTTCTACAGGACGGAGGGTGTATGATATAAGTCGTAGTGTAAATTATCGCATACATAATAACATAAAGTGGCAGTTAGGTGTAATACCACAAATACCATTTTTAACGGGAAAAGTTACGAAAATTGTGCCTTTTAATGACTGTTAATAAACAGATGCATGCTAGACAATTTACGACAAACTATAGAATATTGTAAAAGCCTTTTACTGGATTTAAAAAGATGCAGTTTGGGTGTCTAATTTTATCGGCACATTCTCATAGTAAAAAGTTTATTCTTTACATATTCAAAGTCAATTAATTTTAGATAATACCCTTACTTTATTTTAGCACTTGCTTTACTCTTTTTATCTCTCATAATTTATTCATCTATCATATCTATTTTATTTTCATTTAATTCATTTAACACAATTTCTTAAAAGTCTTCATAATGATAATGTTTCTTATTTTTATCAATATATATTGATAGTGTTGTAACATGTCATTGATTTTATTATTTTTATTCCACTTAAGTAGTAGTAAATTCTTCATTTAGAGTGAGACAAGATAAGTATATTTCTATTTTTTAAATATCCAATTTGCTTTAAAATTCTTATATTTTATATGTTTATTTTATTTTGTATTTATTATTTGAAACTCTTATGTCTCGTGCATAGCATGGGTGTGAATACTAGTTTTGATTAAAATTACACATCGGTTCCGGGTCAGAACCGGAATCGATCGGTTCTTAACCGACCGGTTCTAAACTGGAACCGACCGGTTTCGGTTCTAGGATTTATGAAATATTAAAACCGGTTAACCGGTCAACCAGTCCGGTTAGAACCGGAACCGGTCGAATAAGCAGGCCTATCTGCAATATCTATTAATTTTCGTTCTATTATTCAACGATTACAAGGCTTGTTATCTGATTTTGATTCAGTGGTGATTCAACACGTGCATAGAGAAAGTAATTTTGCAGCGAATTTTCTATCATACATTGCTTCCACATTTCAAAGGGGAGTTCATGTGTTAGAGGAGCCCCTAGTTGGACTTAATCTTTGGCTACTTCATGATAGATTATGTTTTTCTTACATTCGTTAGACTTTATTGTAATTGGGTATACCCGCGCTTTCTCTATAAAAAAAAAACTCTTTTAAGAATTTCTGTATAGTACAGTCATACGATTATGTAATTTATTTAGTTTTTAGATACTTATTTTGCATGAAATTATTATTACAGTACTTATATTTTTTGAAGTGGGCTTTTAAAAAATCATTCCATAAAAATTTGTTAGATTTGGGCCTGCGCCTTATTTAGGTATTTGGGGAGAATTATTTGCGATAGGAAGATAAATTTGCAGAAATTCGATCCTTTTATAATTCAGCGAACCTAAAACCTCAAATCAGCCACAGCTAAAAAACCACAACACAGCCGCCGTTTCTCAGCTCCACACTCCACACCCGCCAACTCCGACAACCGGAGCACCACCGCTGTAGCCTGTTCAGTCAGTCGAGCCGCCAAATCAACCGCGGCCCCTACAACCTATATCATAAACTCAACCCAAAATCCGCTACCAATTGCGAACCCCTAATCGCGCAAGCGAGCAAGCTCAGAACAACGTTGTCAATATGGGAGGGTCTAGACACCAGATGAATAAGTCACACAAAACTCGATTTGCTTCGAAATCATCCCGCAATGTTCATAAAATTTCTTCTCAAGGTTGTATTTTATTTTGATGCATATTGTATGAATTTGATTAAATGTGTTGCAATTTGAACTTTGGTTATTTTCTTATCAGATAAGCTCAAGGTGTCAAAATCTGTCGGAGGTATTGCTAAAGGAGCAAAGGCCGCACGGCTGCAACGTAACAAAATGGTACATCTGTTTTATCTTCTTTTTTGTTTACGTGTTTTTTGTTGGTGAATCCAGTGATAAATTATATCTAGTGCAATCATAGTTGAAGCTTTTGATTTTTAATTTGAACTATTGTGCACTGCAGATGAGAGAGCAGAAGAGAGCCACAGTTTTGAAGGAGAAGAGGGCATTATCGGGGCCTTCAAGCCCCCCTCGTGTTATTGTAAGTGTGATTGCTGTTGTTGTTAAGCTGGAGATAGCTACTATTGTGTGTGTTTTTTTTTAATTTTTCTGATTTTTGAATATTTTAGGTGCTCTTTGGGCTTTCGGCTTGTGTAAACTTGAATGCCGTTGAAGAAGATATTCTATCACTGCTATCTGAAGAGGGACGTACCACTACTTTCCCAGCTGCTACATCATCAGAGTACAAACTAAGAACCACAGTACGTTCATAATAACATCTGTTGCCTGTATGTCCAATCTATGCATGGCTTCTGGAGTGATGTGGTTGCCTCAACAAAATTAGGATGTTACTATGCTTATAGTAATGGCACTTAATTCTTGATATGCATCTTTTTCCCGTTTCTTTTGTTTTAAATTTTATCTCATTATTCTGTTGTGTTGTTGTGGCTAGAAGTGCTTTGTATATGGGTCTGTTGAGTCTCTTTGAAAAAAAATGGTATTTAACTTATGTTTCGAATGATAGGTTTTAAAAGCTCCTCATGGTGATCTTGTTGCGTGCATGGAAATGGCAAAGGTACTATATTTGTTCTTCCATAATCAAATACTTTGGCTTTTCTTGAGTTGAATATGTGTCTTGCTATTAACATATTCCCTTCTCATGTGCATGGGAATATTTATCTTGCAGGTTGCTGATTTGCTTGCTTTTGTGGCATCTCAAAACTCCTTACATGAAGCGGATGATGCTGTTAGTTTCATCGATTCATTTGGCTCTCAGTGTCTTTCTGTGTTCAGAACACTTGGTCTACCAAGCACCACAGTGCTGATTCGTGTATGTAATATTTCCCATACTTTTTCTGTATGCATTCATTTCTCCCTCACCTTTACTTTCAAAAACTTGAGCGCATCCTCTGATTTTCACTTCAGGATCTACCTGAGGACTTGAAAAGAAGACATGAACTAAAGAAGATGTGCATGTCAGTGCTTGCTCCTGAATTTCCAGAAGATTGTAAGTTTTACCCCGCTGATAAAAAGGATGAACTGCATAAGGTGCGAAACCTGTAATTAAAATTAATCAGAAATTAGTTTATGATTTCCTGTTGGTCCATTTTTTTTAGTTGACTTCCACAATTTTTATGAGTTCAATTTTCTTTCTTTGTTATAGTTTATGTGGCTTTTCAAGGAGCAAAGGCTCACAGCACCTCATTGGCGAAACCAACGTTCTTACCTTATGGCTCAGAAGGTATAACAAAATCAATATTATGTCTTCTGTTAGCATTCTGCACAGTTCAATTTTTAGGTTACTTAGTGAGCCAGATTTTATCACAATTATTGAAGCTATTGTATAATTTTTATTATTCAGACAGCACAAAGCTACTCATATCTTCATTGCAGTAACTTAATCATGGTGGACTTATCTAATTTGCTGTCCTGAATGTACTTTCATTGTCTGAAATATATTACTAGCATTTACTTTCATCTACCTTCAGAGTCCAGTCACTAAATTTATCCCAATACGTTCCTCTTATAATCTTTTTTGTTGAATAATCCGAAGAGAAAAGATCCTTTTACTATCACTAAGACAGAAAAGGCCCTTTATATCATCATTTTTGTAACTGGATCTTGGTAAATAGCTTTTCTGAACTTATCTAGTTTGCTGCTTATCCAGTGTGGATTTTCTTTGAAATATGATATTGCAATTCAAATAATCCTGATATGATCCCCTTACAGTCTCTCTCTTAAAGAATATGAAGATAAAATACAAAGATGAAAGGGCCCCACTACCTACTTGAGGCCTCTTTTATAATGTTCCCCCTATTTGGAGAGGTGACATAAAACTTAACTGATGTGTCCAGTAGTCATCTATAAACTAAGAGTCACATACTGCATGTTCAACTGTAGGCCGCATTATTATAGTGAATTGGCTTGAATTTTCGGGATCATGCTACTGACTCTCTGACACATCAACTATCAACATGCAACAGGTTGAAACGGAAACTGATGATACCAGTAGTTCTGGAAAATGCACACTTGTCCTTACTGGTTATATACGTGCACACAGCCTCTCAGTTAATCAACTGGTGATATATTCTGTCTCTTTCATTATTTTGCATGAAATCATGAACGCATTGCTCTATGTCTGAATTTTTTATGATCAGGTTCACATTGCTGGAGCAGGGGATTTCCCATTGTCTAAGATTGAACTTCTTAGGGATCCATGTCCCTTGAATCTAAGGAAAGGAGCAGACCTTATGGATTCTGAGAATGATATCCAGGTTTGTTACCATTTCAGTAAAGTAGATATTCTTTTCTGCAAGTGATGGTTTGGATTCGCTCTTATATTAAACTGTCCAATTTCGTATTTGTATTTTGGATATTTTGATTGTCTGAAGGATGCCTATGTAATACCGTTACTTAATGTCTATAGGTGGGAGATGCATGTTTTTCATAATACACACACCATAACTTTATAGGGCTAAATATTGAAGCCTCTTGTATTCATTCTACTATATGTTGTTTTCAATGTGCAGGTGGTGTCATGCCTTACCGCTGATCCAATGAAACAAGAGCCTTTAGTTGTTGAAAATGCTCCTGATATATTGGCAGGAGAACAGGTATACACTGTTATTGGTGCTATATAAATTTTCAGCTTCTGGATAGTTTTTCTGGTTTTCTCACCTCTATTCTAGTTAATGATTATGTGATACATGGAAATTGTCTACTCTTTGTTATTCCTGTTCCTGCTTCTTCCATTTTCTGAATCTTCTTTAGCATGAAAATGGTATCTTCTTACAGTTTGTTTTAAGGTTTTTGGTTGTTTCAATTCAGACATGGCCTACAGAGGCAGAAATGGCTGAAGCAGAAAGAAATTACAAGGAAAAGAAGATGAAAAAGAAGAGGCTTCCTAAGGGCATCTCTGAATACCAGGTTGCAACATTGTCTCCATTATCTAAAGTCAATTTCGCTTAGTTTGTAGTATCTAGTTATTTGTTAAGTCATTCAATTAGATAAATTAGTGCAATGTATATTGATTGGGAACATTTTTCAGGCCGCATGGATTGTGGATGATTCGGATGCTGATTATTCTGATAGTGAAGGTGACGATGATGGTATGGTAGTGGATGATGCTGAAAATGGGTTTCCTGGCCAGAAGCTTCAGAACGATTTTGAGTTTGACGACGATAAGGCTTCACTAAATCTGCGAGATTCTGATGACGAATCCGAAACAGAGTCTGTAATGATGATGGTAGGTATATTTAGTAACTGGTAGATTATTTCAGTAGCATCTACTTTTGTATGCTGAAATCTTCTTATACTATAAAATAAAAAAATAACTAAAAACTGATTCATATACGTTACCTTCTCATTAGAATTAGTGTAATTTCCCAAATCTTTCGTGGAGCCAATTTTCTGCACAGGGTACAAAGAGTTCACTTATTATACTCGGCCTCTATTTATTCATCTTCTTTGTCCTATACAGGATGGTGACAACTTAACTAATGAGCAGATTGCTGAGCAGATTCGAAAAATCAAAGAAGAGCATGCAGAAGATGAGGGTATATTCCTAAGTATTTAATGTTTATTATGTTGGCTTCTTGTAATTTATCTTTGTGATTAAGCATGTCCAGTTTCTAAAAGATGTAGCAGCAATAATGAAGAAATTATAAGACTAACTTTGTAAGCAATTTGCATCTGTTGCTTCCAGAATTTCCTGATGAAGTAGATACACCCATAGATGTTCCAGCCCGGAAAAGATTTGCTAAATACAGAGGTGTAAAATCATTCAGAACTTCAACATGGGATCCTAAAGTATGTGTTTGCTTTCGATTGAGTGAACTGATTTGAATTTTTGTCTCCGGTCGTAATGTTGACCAAATTCATGTTTTGGCAGGAATCTTTGCCTCCTGAGTATTCTAGGATTTTTGCATTTGATAATTTCACGAGAACACAAAAGCATGTTCTGGCAAAAGCTCTTGATATGTTGCAAGAGGCTGAGGAGTGTATTCCTGTTGGCTCGTATGCAAGGCTTTATATCAAGGATGTTAGTGCTGGTATTGCATCCAAGTTATGCACACTGTCTAAAAGATTGCCAATAGTAGCTTCTGGTCTCTTACAGCATGAGTCCAAAATCTCTGTTCTACATTTCAGGTTACCTTCCTCTTATTGAGTTCTCTTTCATATTTATAATATGCATTAATGATATTTATATTATTTGACAATATTCAACTTGTCCCGTCTCTAGTATTAAGAAGCATGATTCATATGAGGCTCCTATCAAAGCAAAAGAAGAACTCCTATTTCATGTGGGCTTCCGCCAGTTTACATCTAGGTATTTTTCTTTCCTATATTTGCCTCAGGAGTCGGCAACAAATGAGAAATATTTGCTAACTGATCATTGCTCTTGTAACCACTTTTGCCTTCTGCCTTGACAATACAGGCCAATATTCTCTTCAGATAGTATCAATGCTAGTAAACACAAAATGGAGAGGTTTCTTCATCCAGGAACATTTTCAGTAGCTTCGATATATGCTCCGATATGTTTTCATTCTCTTCCTCTAGTCGCCTTAAAGAGCCAAGGAGAAGACACCTATCCTGCAGTAGCTGCTGTTGGTTCATTGAGAAGTGTTGACCCTGATCGGATCATACTCAAGAAAATCATTTTAACGGGGTAAGTACACATGCCTCTGAATCATGCTCTTGAAATTTGCTCTGTTTATGTGAACTGTATTCTGTTCATTGCAACTTGTACAACAAAAGAAACTTGAACATGGCACCTAACATATTAGAATGAATCTTGTGCAGTTATCCACAACGTGTATCTAAATCAAAAGCAACAGTGAGATACATGTTCCACAACCCGGAGGATGTAAGATGGTTCAAGGTAATGTGATCAATATCTGTATGTTCAACTTTTGGGACTCTATTCACAGAAATGTCGGTCTCAACATATTAATTTCTCGTGTTTGTTATTCATTGCAGCCTGTTGAAGTTTGGTCAAAATGTGGCCGTCGTGGTCGCATTAGAGAACCAGTAGGAACACATGGTAAGTCCACCGAACTATGTCTCTGGCTAGATGGTTCAGTTTAGCAGACAATCACCTGTCTTCTTGTTTGATTCAGGGGCAATGAAGTGCATCCTTAATGGTGTTATTCAGCAGCACGACACGGTTTGCATGAGCTTGTTCAAGCGCAGTTATCCCAAGTGGCCTCAACAATGGTTTCCATTAAACTCTGGATCAGAATAAGCTTTGGCTGAGTTCAAGTATGTCTCCATCGACTGAAACAACAATTTTGGATTGTATATTTGTTTGTGAGAATGAGCCCCCTATTTATATTCTTGCTTTTTCATGTTTTCTATTATCATCAAATCCACCTAACACCACTCGCTTATGTATCCTAAATTGACTATAGTTTGTTGTTTTGACGAGCTGTTTTTTTGTGCTACAAGGACGAATACAATTTATAATATTGAAGATATTTCCATATATGTTACACCCTGTCTTTTATTGTTATTTTCATTTACTTCAATTAATCAACTCTTAGAAGAATATTTATTGAAATATTGTTCGTCTATAAGTTTTCATTTAATAAAGTTTCATAATGTGTTCTTCAACTGGTTTCCCTCAAATTTTTATGAGATTGAATTGTGAATAAGTTAATACTATACTCCAAGTTTGATATAGTAGTATTATTGGTATAATTATAAAGTAAACAAATCAGATTAAAATTAACTAATGTACATAAAATATCAATCAGCACATTCTCCAGTAAGTTTTTATTTTAAGAAGTTTCATTCCCACAAAAGAGAGGTTGGCCACACCATTAGAGTAGAGCTGTTGGAATTTGAAATTGATTGAAATGTATCAAGATTTCACCATCCCATTAGTTAGAACCGATGTTTGGATGATCTCCAATGGACTAGGATCAATCAAAGCATGATCACCAACCTCCTTAATTTTATCAAAACTTCTCCAAGGGACTAGGATCAATTAAAGCAAGATCACCAACCTCCTTAATATTATCAAACTTCTCCGATGGACTAGGATCAATCAAAGCAAAATCAGCAACCTCCTTAATTTTATCAAACTCTTCAAAACAACTTTGTTCAAGAGTCAACCACGCTTCTATTCCATCCCCTTCCCTTGTATCGATCAACCAAAGCACATTGATAAAAGGCCACTCCACATCACTCCCGCCGTCGCACTTCGTAATCCAAACCGGCCGACCCCACCCAAAATCCACGTCGTAAATCCCAAAATTGCACCAACTCGAGATCGCCAGATAATCGGCCTTCTCGGGAAAGTCGCTCAAGGAATCCTCGAGATTCGTGCAATAGCCTGCAAACCCCACATCGCCCTTCATTCTCTGCACAAACTCAACATCCACTTTACCTATGGCTTCCCTCACTTTGGAAAAAAGAGCTTTCAAATCCCTATCGGCTTCCCCGTTCTCGCTCGACGCCGGCACGAGCCACACGTGGTTGCCGAAGCTGTTCTCCGAGAGCGGCGGCTCCGACTTCCGCCGCATGTTGACACCATGCGTCACCAGTGACACGCCTCCGCTGCCTGCACAGGCGGCGGAGGCGGTCATGAAGCATTTCCACAGGAACGCTGTGACCGTGTTGACGCGCGTCGGCCGCGGCATCCCCGGCTCGGAAAGACGCGCGCGGAGCCGCGATATCGACTCCGCGCCGAAAACATAGCGGCGCATCGCGATTTTTCCGAAGCCGAAGTACCGCTTCATGGCGGAGAAGAGATGCTCTTCCCGCTGCATGCTCTCGCTGGGCGGGAAGAGCAATTGCACCGCGTAGTCTGGCGGCACAATTTGCTCCTCCCGCCTCATGCTATGTGCCTGTGCCACCCAACTGGACGGCATAGGGACAGGAGCCTGGGCAGCAATAACTGTAGTTGCCCTGGCCCATGATTTTATAAATGAGCCGATGGCGACGCCGTCGGCGACCTTGTGAAGGATGAGTACGCCGATGGCGACGCCGCCACATGCGAAGTGGCTGAGCTGGGCCATGGCAACAGGCGAGCCAGGGCCCGGCTCGGCCCATATGAGTGGGGTAGGGATGTGGCAGCGGGAGGCGGTGGCGTCGGGGTTTCGGAGGAAATCAGAGAGGCTGTAGGCGAATTTGTCAACGACGAAGGCGATGCCCTCGTCGTTGCAGTCGATGGAGAGGGAGTCCTTGAGTGTCCCTGCTAAGGGATAGAAGAGAGAGAGAGTTGTGGAGAGAGATTGCTGCAATTGGGGTGTGATTTGGGAGAGATTTTGAGGGTTGGGAAAGTATAAAACGAGAGGAACATAGATGGGAGGAACGATTTGGTCGAGTTAGGAAAGGGTGTAGGTTTTTTTGTGTATGGGTGTTGGCGAAGAAGGTTTGATGAATTCTTTCGAGATTATTTCAGCCTCTATTTTCGTTGTGTTTTTGTCGTTGGGAGGTGGTGAAGAAGGCGTGATGGATTCTTTGGAGATTGTTTCGGCCTCCATTTTCATTTTGTTGCAAGGTTTGATGGATGGATTGGAGAAAGGAGATGGGAAATGTAGTACTCCTATTAGATACTATTAAAATTAAGTAGTGACATTATTTTTAATTATAATAAAATGCGTATATTTTAATTAAGGAATCTAAGCATAAAGATAAAATGGCTTGTGGATGTAGAAAGTATTATTTTTTATTCTTTATTTATATATATGTTACAATTATAATAAAATGCGTGTATTTTATTATAAATTTTGATTTACCCATTATACACTTAATTAAATTTAAAATAGTGAAGGATTTGGTTAGTATTAATTTTTGTAATACTTATTTCGAAATAGATTTCATGTTGTCGTCACTCATTAACTAACACTAGTCTGAGTAACGATATCACCATTCACGCAAAATAAGATAAGTTTCAAAAAAATAAAGAGTTTAGCATCCAACTTTATTGCAACCGAAAATAAACCAACTATACTTCAAAGTAACTAAGTTATCCTATAAAATAATCCAAATTTTCAATCTTACTCGAACTAATATTAGTTTAAAATTATTCATGATCGTCCTCATTTTTTAGTTTTAGCTTAGCCAGAAACGGAGATATTAAATTTTGCGGACTTTGAAATTCTAAAAATCAAGTAGAAAATTGGAACTTTGATACAAAAAAGGCGACAAATCAAGAAAATAAATCCTCTGCGGTTGGTGGCATTACTGATAGTGTCTACTGATCCCACTATATAATTAACAAAGGTATTGACACAGTCTCCTCTTAGTGCTAAATAAGTCCAAGTTAAATAATAAAAAATGGATAAAAAACGCAACAACATTTTTATTGGGATTTCGTGCGTTTTAGTATTTTAATTAAAGGTTGTTATATAATTAGACCAAAGGAAAAATAATCGAATAATTCATGAAATTTGGTCAAATTTTAATTAGTATTGCAATTTTAAAAATTAATCAGAAAAATCATGAAGATTCAATTTGTTCGTAATTATTTCAAAGAAAAAAAATGGTGAAAAAATGTCTGATATGGCTGTCGAATTATGTACCCATAAAATAGATGGAGAGGGTTGGTGAGAAGGGAACCGATAAATGATTTAATATTTGCATATACTACATCATTATAGATAAGTAAGCATAAAAGTGTTAATGGCAAACCGCACTATAAAACCTTGAATGATTAAAGGTATTTTCCATTGACAAATATTCTCACTTCATGCCCACTTTTATTAGTAGTAATAAAAAAAGTCAAATAATTACTAGTTGCTTAAGGGAAGAATATCCAAGGATGAGATTAGGTAAATACTTTTGCTCGTATAATTAATTTGAACTCTTGATTATTTTTAAAATAGATGACCAATTAAGATTTACTTGTGTATGGATTATAAATTTATAATGCATCTATGGTGGTGTTCGGTTTCCTAAATAAAATAATACCAAGTTATAATTTATGATTGAGTTATGAGATTATTTTAGTCATAAAAGGTTAGCTATGACTAATTATCACATAATTATCCATTTATGATTGAGTTGTGGAATTGAATCTCATGAATAAACACACTACATATTTAATCCCATGACACAATCTTGTAAATCAAACCCCTTTATCTATTATACTCCTACAAAACTGTTTATTGATGGTAATGTTTCTTTACATTATATGAAGTACGATAATTTGTTTCTAAATGAATACGAATTGATTATGCGTTGTAATCATTGTTATTTGTTCTGCATATGAAGACATCTATATGTTTTTTGTGTGGGTGATACGCATTAATATTATGTTCGATGAACAATTAACAACTTTAAATCTCATGCATTATTTAATTCTTGTGGAAATCATGATATCGAACAGTCTCAACTAATAAAAGGGACCGACCCTTTATATATCATTCTCTTGTTGTTGATGGTGGGGTAGTTAAACTAAGATATAAAACCAGAAATAGTGATAATTATAAAAAAGAGGCAAAGGCAATGCTTCAACCCTAATTGAATTCTAATTCAAAGTAAATAAACTCCAATCTAAACAATACTCCACTTTGAGTCAAGGCAAATGCACCATGCATTAAGTGTGCTGAAGATTAATCGCAGGTGCTGTTGATCGATTGATTGTAGAAGATGAATGAGAAAATTGAGAGATTGTATTCAATTCTTGGAGAGAAATTACAAACGAGATTGGGGAAAAACTATTCAAATCAGCTCACATTCTTTTCTTATAAAGTGCTGATTGAAAACTAATCTAACTAACTAACTTTTAAATCCTACGGCTAGGATTTAATCTTCACTAATCTCCCAATCGAACGGTCCCTGAGTCTTCACAGCTGGGATGATCCTATTCCATCACTAACTTGGTATTAGTTATTGCAGCTAAGCAATTAACTCCTACAAAGTGCTCATATAGTTTTGCCAATAATAACTACTCTACAGGGCATGAGTAACATTAGTCCATCTCATTTGTTTAAAAGCTCTTTTATTTGGGTTTTCAAATTGAATTCAGCGTCAGATAACCACCACTTGTGTAATAAGGTCTAGGTTCGCATCCATCATGAAGCAGCGTTTAAAAATTTCTGTTTATATATTCATAAAAAAAAGGAAAGGCTGAACCAATACAACTTTAGCACTAGAGAAGACCACCAATCCAAATTACTCCGCTTCAAGAAACAGCTCAATTAGGAAAAAAAAACAAATAGTATAATTCACACATATTTCACCTTTGAATCATTGTACTTATTTTGCAACAACTTCAAAAATCAAAACCCAAATGAGATACGAGCATATATATTATACAAGAAAAGTTTGATCATCACTTCATCAGACGATTAATAAGCAGACCTTATTTAGCTGTAAGTCCCTTAAACTACGAGCAGATGCCACACTTGCAAACCATTGGTGTACTAGAATTTTAATAAAAGGTTAAAGGTATTCAATATGTTCAGCGCCTCACCAATCAAAACTACTTTGATTAATAAGCTTAACTTCATTGAAAGTTTCACATAATGCTACAAAACCTTAACAAAATGCATCTGTGTTTCTTCAAGGTAAATAAAATAGTCAATATTTAAGGCCAAAGAGATAGCTGTTTGTTCTATATATGTAAACGAGAACAATGACAGTTTGAATACTACCTTAATGAAAAGACTGGTAAAATTTTGTTACCCCAGATTGCAGATTCTAGCATGGTTTGAAGCTTCAATTCATCTAAATGTTTTCACCTGGGGGAAGCTCTGCAGGTTTTGGAGAAGTACCAAGTACCCGATCCATGTCAAAACGAACTTCAATGTTACGGACACTATAACCAACTACCATAAGCCAATATAGTAGCTTTGCAAGTTCAGGAGCACTTGTTTCTGTTAAGCTAGTCTGCAAAAGTCAAGCACTACAATCAGAAAACTCATTGCATGTGCTTTAGCCTTGTTGAAAAAGACATGTGTGTCTACAAAACATCTTGCTCGACCCACAAAACAATAAGAAGGTGAACCACATGAAATTATGAATATATGATAGGTGTCAACGTGTCGCACGATGCTACTATATTATAGATAAAAGAAATAAAAGACTTAAATTTCAGCAACAACAAGGCTCACCTTCATTTGGTTAGGATCAGAAACCGCCAACAAACGTTTTATGAATGTGTTCATTGCCAGCACAACATCCTCTCCAGCAGTACTTGTTAGCTCCTGCAAGAATTCATTCCAGGAAATATTAAATGTCACATAATACTGTTTTGTGGTAGAAAATTTAAGCGGGAGCTGTACAGTTAGGAATAGTCTGATATAGGAGGTAACTGGAAACTCTACTCAGTCCATAACAAAATCATTCAATGCTTCAGTACTAAAGAACTAACTGGCATGAAACAAGGTTATAAATTACCTCCGGACCTTTGAAATTCTTATTTTCAATATTAGCATAGTACTATTTCTTATGGTCACTATGTGTCATATGCAGTTCAAGAATGCATTAGTTGCTCCAGTGAACTTAAGTGAAATTGATTCTTACCTTGATATTTTGGGGCTCCAGAGTTTTTAAAAATTCCAATAGTTCATTCTGTCCATTTAAAGATTTTCTTCCTACTTGACGGTTAAGCTCCTCAATTTCTGCTTCAAGAAGCTCTATGTATTTCACTGCATCAATTGTTTCGGGACCTGAGACATTGTTCCATCTTATGACTTCACCTGATACCTTTTTCTGCGTTCCTGGTGCATAATCTGAAGCATCCTGCATCATCATACCGTAAGTGAGACAATAACTTGGTCAAAAAAGGCTCTTCTCGAATAAGGGTTAAGCAACAAACAAAAAATATGGTAGAATGGAACCCGAGCTAGATATTTACTATATCTTGAAATAATTTAAAACAAACATAACCGTAATAGTTTCCAGGTCAAGTCCTTTATAACAATACAACTGCTTCCAGATAAGGAATGGAGTAATGTATAACATGTATTTTATCCAGATAGCTTTAACTTTAAGTCTCCTTTATTGAATTACAATATGCATGATTTGCACCACGGTGCAGCAATAGGATTCCTCTTCACCATATTAGGATATTAGGTATCTGAGACAATAAGCAGTGCTCTTTCTCATGAACTCAATCAACAGTAAGCAGAACTCTTTTCTCCAGAATTTCAGTTCGATTGAAAACATACATTCTAACAAAGACAAAGGAAATGCCAATTGTAGAGAAAGCAAATAGAAATAACTCACATTTTTCTCTTGTGGTTCAGGAAGAGCAACTTGTTCCAAGCTCTGTTGCAATTCCAGCCGGTATTGAGCATTCCTAAACATATATCCAGTCATCAAGACACTGTACATCAGCTGTGCCAAGTTTTCAGCAACCTGAAACAGAGCAGATTGTTACCAACATCACTCGCACGCGACAAAGAACATT
Organism: Salvia splendens; assembly: GCF_004379255.2. NCBI lineage: Eukaryota > Viridiplantae > Streptophyta > Magnoliopsida > Lamiales > Lamiaceae > Salvia > Salvia splendens. The sequence continues at coordinate 5,993,554 of NC_056033.1, read as the reverse complement.
GTCTACCTTGTTTGTTTCAACTTAACAGAATGCCACCGAATTGGATTTTTAAGATTGATAAATCACTTACTGTGGTGACTGTAACGGAAAAAAATTGTGGAGGTAGAGTTCCAATCATATTTGTCACTGTCTGACGCATCGCTTCAACTACCTATAGCAGAATCATCACAGCATAAAGACATTGACTGCATAAATCGAACTAACAACTTAGCAATGAATGGAAAATCTGACACCCATCAATTTACATTTTAGCTAGAAAGCCAAACTCGCTCAGGCATTTTCACAAACACCTTTGCAAAATATGGAGAGAAAAAAGAAACAAATTTCAGTTTGAAAAACCTGCTGTGGGGCTCTCTTGACGAATAACTCCATGAATTCAGGCTGCACATTCTGCACATACTCCAGGAGAATCTCCTTCCTAGTCTTAGGCTGCAAAATTAACAGTATTAATTTATGAATCATTCAATTAAATTCAAAACAAAAAAAACTCGGAATTACCAGTGTTCCATTGGGGGGTTTGGAATCGCCAGAAATAGGAGAATTGTTTTTGTCATTTCCGGTGGCTCCGGTGACTGTAATTCTTCCTCTAGAATTGAATTGTGTTCTCGGGAATCGGAAGGGAGGGGGCGGCGGCAGATAAGAAGTCGTAGCAGAAGAAGAAGGAGATTGTGCCGACGAAGACAAGAGAAACGAAGAAAGCTTCAACGTGAAAGACGACATTTCAGAGTGGTGAGAAGTTGATTGAAACCGCAGAAGAAGTAACTGTTGCTTTGCTATAGAGAGAACCTTCCCATTAGCGGTTATTGCTATTCTAGCTTCGCTACTCTGTTCACTGTCCTAGAAAATATGAATAAATTTTTTTTATCGATTAATGATGAATTAAATCACATCTATAAATGTGTATATTACTTAATGAATAACTAGTTTAATGTTAATTATTAAGTTATTTATATGAAAATGCAGTGATAAATTAAATCACATCTGTAAATGTGTGTATTACTTATTGAATAGCTACGTTATTGTAAATTATTAAGTTTTTTTTAATAAAAAATGCCTTTTGTGGGTGGGAGGTTTAGGCAGACCTCCAACCCGTAAATAATATCAAGATAAAATGTTCTAACAACATGATCTTAGCCCAAAAGTGACTAGGATCTAAACAAGAACATGAAGAAGCCAAATAGAGGTCCCACAAATTGAGATCTTCCGTACTATCAAGTGAAAAAAAAACTGACTATATATATACGAGGGAGAAACGAAAAATTATCAAAACCAGATACACCACACAAAATTTCTTAGCATTTGTTTACCTTATTATTGCAACATGCAAATTAGAGAGAACAGTTGTGTAATTTTTGAAATTTTAATTATATAATCTAACTTTTTTTTAATAAACATTGCTTTAATTCTGATATATTGCAATTTAAATAAATACTAGTACATGACACTTGAGATTACTAATAGAATGACGAATTTAAAAACTAGAGTGTAGCTATGCTTATTTATGTTTTGCTAACGTGATACTCCATTCGTCCCATAATTGGTAAAATAAGAAAGGGCAGGAAAATTTAGTAAAAATAGTGTTAGTGGATATATAGCAGGACTCACATTATTATTAGTCATGTTTAATGATGGACCCTAGTGGTATAAATTGTACTATCTCCGTCCCTCAATAATTGTCCACTTTAGTTCCGGTTCGAGTTTTAAGAAATTTAAAAGAAAGTGAGTTGCAAAATGTAGTGAAGTATGTGTCCCACTTTTATATACTATTAGGTTTATAATAAAATATGAGTGAAATGAGTTAGTGGAATATGAGATCTACTTATCATTTATGGTAAAAAAAATGAAAGTGGACAATTAATGGAGGATTGACAAAAATGACAATAGTGAACGATTAATAAGGGACGAATTGAGTAATTAAATTTTATGTATATGGATAATAATTAAAGAGAGCTTTCCATAAATTAGAATATGCTATTCTTATGAAACACGTGAAAAAAAATGTCTATTTTTATGGGTTGAAGGAAGCGGTAGCAATTTGAGATTATAAATTAAGACTGATCTCCGCTTATAAAAAAATACTCACAATCACACTATGAATTGTCGAACCACTTTGGGCCTTTTACTCCCAGCCAATTTGGCTAGCTCGGGCCATTCGATTTTAAATTGGATTAGCTAAAAAAACAGTGGCCCAAAATGTCGGGCAAACAAAGCCCACAAAATTCTTTTGAAAAAATGTAGATTTTATGACTTGTAATAGTATTAACACAAAAATATGTTACTCCAAATATTCTTGTATGCTGTGTCACACATTACATCCATAGTAGTAACTAAATAAGGCACTTTCTTACTTGATTATGTTCTTAACTTTGTAAACAAGCCAATTAGTCATCAAAAGGTGAGGGCAGATATGAGGAACATAAAATCTCATAGCACAATCTTTTATTCTGATTTTGGCTTGGATATATGACAATCAATATTCGACTTTTCTTATTTCTTCAGATTTTTAAATTTAGCTTGAATTGTGTACTTTGTAGCTATTATTGGTGAATTGTTTAATATGAAATTTGTAGTAAAATAAATGGATATTGACATCTAATATCATGGAACTTTTAAAAAGTTAGATTTTTCCCACCAACTTTAAAATTGACAAGTAATATCACGAATTTTACCTTGAGTTTGTTATTTCCCACAAATGAAAAAATTATGGCTATATTAATGGATTGAAGAACAAATTTGAAGGGTGTGCTTCAAGAAAAATTATTCTTAAAGATTGAAAAACTTGAAGCTATCGAAGTTGTTGTTGAGAAATTACGAAAAAAAATTTGTATCATGATATTATTTTCCGGAATTTTTTTATTGGTGAGAAATAATAAACTCGGAGTAAAGCTCGTGATATTATTTGTCAATTTCAAAGTTCGTAGGAAAAATCCAACCTTTTGAAAGTTCCACAATATTAGGTGTCAATATCCCTAAAATAACCGCTTCCGTATCTTGATACAATGTCACATCATTAAAGATCAACTATGGGATTACGAGGAAATTGAATCCATCTGTTAATTTATTATGAAAATCTAAGCACGGAGTTGATTCCAAAATAATTGTAGTCTGGTAATAATGCTAACAAAACTATTATATGTAAGGTTTTTAAAATACAAGAAGCGAAGGGAAATTACGAAGATATTAGTATTGTACGGTAGCGTTCGGTTGCCATGACTAATATCATGAGACTATCCATCTAGGATTAAGTTGTAGGATTATTTTAGTTGGAGAGGGGAGACTATGACTAATTATCATGAGACTATCCATTTATACTTAAATTGAATGGTTCAATTTTATAAACCAAACATGATACATATTTAATCATGAGATTTAATCTTGTCAAGTGAACGCCCTACTAAAATATACAATAAAGATATTTTAGAATCAATCATTCCTATTGCTTTTCTGCCTATTGTGAAAACAAAAGAGAATGATGAAAATATGTCGGCTGATGATATTTTATGTATTTAATGGAGCCCACACTGTAAATTTAATTAAAGCTATAAGGAATATGTTAAAAATACTTGAAATAAATATATAGGGAGACACAAAGAGCTAGTATAAGGAATATGTTGAAAATACTTGAAACAAAATACTATGTATAGGGAGACACAAAAATCACGGTGGATACTTTTTACTGTGTGAATAAAATCACTATAATTAAATACATGTGTGAATAAAATCACTAGTTACTATAGAAGCGTGACAAGATAATTCTGGAAACAAACACACAACTTTTTCATTAAAACTAAGAAATAATTTTAAAATGTATTTGATGGCCGCTTAGCATATAACTAAGAGACTATTTTAGTTGATGATTGAGTATGTACTTGATTTGGATCTTATTTCCTATACACATTTGAATGTAACACATAGTACTTTACAAAATTGATTAGTTATAATTAATATCAGAATTTTCATTTGCTGAAATCTGAATAAGATTCATATAGATTTGAAGACAACACATGTTTAAACGCAGAATTGTAAAATTAGAGAGAAATAGCTAAAATAAATAAAATACTTAGTAATTAAGAGTAGTAAATAATGAAAACCATATTTATAATCGTAATATGTGGTGAACTTTTTACTAAATTAGAAGTAAATTAATTTGGATGGATGGATTAAAATGATAAAAACGAATTACTTAATTTTTTTGGAATGAAAAACATACCCTACTTTTAAAATGTCAAAAAGCACAAAATATATTTTACTATGTTGCAAGATTCCGAATTAATTTAATTTTTCTTCATTTTGGCAATTTGAAGAATAGAAGCAGCACGAAAATGGTTTCTTGATCCCCAAATCCAAATCAAAAGCTTGCCCAGAAAAAGCAGGAATCTTCTCCCTCACAATTCCCAACACCCACTTGTCGTAAAACCCCTCTTCTGATTTACAGTGGCAGTATTTCTTCTTCTTGCCCAATTGTCCTTCAGTAAAATTCCCAATATTTTAAATCCCATTTTTGACCCTTTTCCCGATTGATTCCGGGCATCCGAATCCCTTGTCGTTTATAGCAGAATGCTCCAAACGTGAAACTCCAACTCAAAACCAAGAAAATGATTGTTCCCACCTCACTCATGTCCCCCTCTTGCATCGACTCAAGTTTTCCCCCCTTTCATTGAGGAATTTCACCATACAATTTCCTTCTGCAGCCCGCCGGCGTTGATTCATGGCCTATCCCCGGCGGCGTAATCACCACCTCAATCGGCTATTCCCTGTTGTCTCCGCCATTTCCGCCGCCATATTTCTCCTCTTTGTTTACATCTCTTTCCTTGCGCCTTCGCCCGTCGAGAACGATCACATCCGCCACACAAGGATATCTAATCCTCTTCAATACAAGGTTCGTGTTTTTTCTGGGGACGATCTTACCTTGCTAATATGTTTAAATGATATTGAATTGGTTTAAAAGCATCTTAATTTTCTTCTTTTGGTAGGATGTTAGCCACGTTGAAGGGAATGGAGCTGCGCAGACATTTCACATTCCGGTTAGGTTTTTGTGTTTGTCTTATCTGTTTGAATCCTGTTATTTGAAAATGCTGAATGATTGGATCCGTGATTTGTGCTAAATGAGATATTTATTGGTTGATGAGATCTAGGACAGTGGAGGAGCGCATGATGTTGATCTTTGGAGTACAAAGAATGCGGAGTTTTTCTACGGCTGCAGCAATGCCACTGCAAAATTTGCAAGTATGTAAACTTGTCGACGGCTTGTTAAGCTTCACCTATGTTCGTTTGTTCAATCTGGTTTGTTTGATGTTTTGAACATTTTGTATTCTCAGCAATCTATATGTAAGTCCTTTCGGCTGAACATCTGTGTTTCATTTGGCATAACAGAAGCTGCTGCTGTAATACGGTCTAATCGTTACTTGGCTATTGCAACCAGTGGAGGTCTAAACCAGCAAAGAACCGGGGTACTAATCTTCCCCTTGCAGTTATGTTGGAAAGAAAAAAATTCTGCCATAATCTGCTAACTTACTGATAAGAATATGATGCTGCATTCCCTTGCAAGTGGCTGCTGAATCATTCTGAACATTTGAGCTGTGAACTGTTCCTTTGGATTCATTAGTTGTTGATCAATCTGGGGTAAATTTGTCATGTTAGAAGTACAACTTTGTTAGAACTTTTTGGGATTTGCTTTATTTGAATTCTCTTTTGAGGATTATTTTATTATCTTTAAACATTTGGAACCATCATAGGTGGGAATTAGATAATTCCCCAATATGCTTGGGTAGTTGTAATTCTAGATACTATTCGTCTGATTAATGTCCCAATATATGGGGCTGTAGCATCTCTCTCTTGCATGTCATATAGCCCCATTTGTATTTGATATTAGTTTGATGTACTAGTGTACTTTTCCTTTGCACACAAGGTAGTTGTAAATGCTCAATTTTAGTATCATAACCATAATTATATCTTGTACTCCACAAAGGTTAACATATATTGTCTTCAACTAGAGACTTGGACTTTTTTTTAAAACTCAGCCATACTGAATGTCTGTGGACTGTATGCTATCTCTTTAATGGACAGTATGATATGTCTGTTTAATGTCATTTCTATTTGGCATTTCTATTTTGCTTAAATTGCTTTTGGGCATTTACATGATAATTTCATAAAAAAAAGTGCACCTAGATTATGTATGCATTTTGAGCTAAATCAGGTACTTACTGCTTATGTTATTTGCTTTTGCTTATTGTGTTCAGATCACAGATGCAGTTGTTGCTGCGCGGATCTTGAATGCCACCCTTGTTGTCCCAAAGTTGGACCAGAAGTCTTTCTGGAAGGATGTTAGGTGAAATATTGGCCCATTGTGAAATTCTTATTAAAATTACTTCTTTCTGCGGGCTGAATGTTGCTCTCTGATACAGCAACTTTTCAGAGATCTTCGATGTCGCTTGGTTTATATCATATCTCGAAAAAGATGTAAAAGTCATTAAGGAACTCCCACAAAGAAGAGGTCAGCCGTGGAATCCTTATACGATGCGTGTTCCCAGAAAATGCAATGAACATTGCTATATAAGTCGGTTATTACCTGTACTGACAAAGAAGCGTGTAAGTTAATTAGTTTCTAAACATATACTTTTTGCACTGTTTTGTTTTCTGATATACATCTTCATATATATGGAGGTTCTGCATGTGAACTTTTAACAGATTAGGCAAAGGCTTCCCTATGTTATGCAATCTGTGTTATGACTCACTTCAGTGTTATATGTCTATTTCATATATTTGGAATAGCATGACCATGATATGATGAGTTATAGAATCAAAAGCAATTATGCCTTTATTCTGCATGATGTAGTTTCAGATTTATGTTAACCATTACTTTCCTGCCAGAGAGAGAATGCTGAACTTGTCCGCCATTTAAACATTACTGGACTTTTAAAAGTATTAACTGTTGTTTCATTGCCCCTATAGAATCAAAGCTTAATCTTTGTTGCAAGGGCCATGAACACTAAATTCTTCCTTTGATTCTCTGCTGTTGTCCATGTTTAACTGATTGTTTTTGTCCCAAAAAAAATTGGCCAAAAACTTCACTTTAACTGTGGATTAATACTCACCCTTTATTTCTTCGTATGATGTTCTGCTACACTTGGACATACTACCAATTATTGTTAGTTAAATTTGCAGCTACAAAGATTGAAATCTATCTTGCCTATTATTTCTAAAATATTCAACTAATGTGGAACCATTCTTGTTGCAGGCTGTTCAGTTGACCAAATTTGACTATAGACTTTCTAATAAACTGGACCTAGATCTGCAAAGGCTTAGATGCAGAGTTAACTATCATGCCCTGAGGTTCACCAAGCCGATCCTTGAAATGGGCGCAGAACTGGTGCGAAGAATGAGGATGAAGAGCAAGCATTACATTGCCCTCCATTTAAGGTTTCTACTCATGGTTCTATCCCCTCTTGTTTCATCTTTAATGCCAGCATATCTCTGTTGAAATGTCTGCAGTTTTGAAAATATTTTAGCTCTTCAATGTTGTAAAGTCGTGGTTTCGCTGTTGAATTATCTTTTTGTCCCTCTTTTGGGTATTTAAAGACTTGCATCTAAGTTGGTTGGCATAACTAGTATCTAGAACTATTTTTCTGCTGCAGTTAATATGTTTTTTAATACCTGATGAAGGATTATTATTGACGTGCCTGTGTTTGTTTTCTACAGGTTTGAACCTGACATGCTTGCATTCTCAGGATGTTATTACGGTGGAGGAGACAAAGAGAGGAAGGATTTGGCAAAAATCAGGCGGAGGTGGAAAACTTTGCATGTAAGTTTCACAGCTACTTTGAGAGGCGTAATATTTCAACATCTGAATGAGGGATGTAATAATTGTGCAGACAGACACACAGACAGACACACAACATTTGAAAAAGGATCATACCTTTTTCAGGGAAATTCTAGGAGGGGGGGAGTTAATTTAGTACAATCGCCACTCGCATGATAATATTTTATTAGTATCAAACAAACTATTATCATGTGAGCACTACATGCACATGTAGTCATGTACTATAGAATTTCCCTATTTTCATTAATCTTTTTTTTACTTATTTTAATATTGTATGTTGATGGGTGATGCATGGTGTGTCACTTTAGTTTTGTACCATACTGCTATGCTCTTGCTTTTGAGAAATTTGTGGATGCATGTTTAGTTTGGTTCATAAATAAAAGGGTAGTCAAGATGTATGAGTTCACTTCTTTCTATGTTTTATCTGTATATTGAGCTGTCATAGTGGTAGCATATTATAGGAAATTTTTATTTTAGTCATGCGGAGGCCAGATATTATAAGAAATTAATAATAATCTCTCTCTAATAGGGATTATGAAGAATGACTAAGATCTTTTACTGCTTAAATTTGCAGAGTCCTAATCCAGAGAGAGAGAGAAGGCAGGGAAGGTGCCCTCTTACTCCTGAGGAAGTCGGTCTTCTTCTAAGAGCACTTGGATACGACAGAGAGACGCATATTTTTGTAGCTTCGGGAGAAGTATATGGAGGGGAAACAACATTGGCCCCCTTAAAGGCTCTTTTCCCAAATTTCTATTCAAAAGATATCCTGGCAAACAAGGAAGAATTGGAACCCTTTTCTGGGTTTTCTTCTCGAATGGCTGCTCTAGATTTTATAGTTTGTGATGAGAGTAATGTATTTGTCACAAATAACAACGGGAACATGGCAAAAATACTGGCAGGGCGAAGGTATGCCATTTTCTGTTTCCAGTTCACTTGCTGTTCCAGTTATCATTGATTTTTCTGATGAAACCTTTGTTCTTGACCACAGGAGATATTTTGGGCACAAGCCTACTATCCGTCCCAATTCTAAAAAATTGTACAGGCTGTTTGACGGGCGAAATAATATGACTTGGGAAGAATTTTCCACACGTGTTCGTACATTTCAGAGGGGTTTTATGGGAGCGCCTAAGGAGATTAGAGCAGGCAGGGGAGTATTCCATGAAAACCCTGCTTCTTGCATCTGTGAAAATCCTGATACAACAAATGTTGTTTCAGTTAAAAGGCCGGGTAAGGTTTCTTCTCCAGGCAAAAGAGATGTGAGTTTACTAAACGATTATTCTAATGCGGGCGATGATCTAGAATGGTCTGAACCTGAAGACGAAGAGGATATTAAAAGGCAGCAGGGACACAATGTGTCTGAACCTGAAGACGAAGAGGATATTAAAAGTCAGCAGGGACACAATGTGTATAATGAGACAAGCCTGGAGGATGACAGTTTGTTATCCGAGGAGCCTGAGTTGGATTATTTGCTTTCAGATTGAATACAATTGCTTTTGAAGTTAGAATTTAATGGTTGCTATAACCACTCATGTTCATGCAATGAACTGCCAAAGAGCACATGGCTGAGCTCAGGCGGCAAGATCTGATCTTTGTTCATGCCGCTGCAAAACTAATTCTTCAGGTAACTGCTACTTTTCATAGTCTACAGCTTCAAGAATTGTAAGAAATGTTATCATTTGAAGAAAATCGTGCAGTATCTTGTTGCATGGTTTGGCATATTAGATCTAGAATGATAGTGGAGAACATAGTTAGGACAACTCGAGAAACAACCATTTTTGGACAAATAGTGAGTTCACCATCGTTCCGAGGCCTGTGCTTACTTCCCTTTTTATGATTTACCGAGATGTTTAAATAGATTTGCGCCTGCCTTGTGGAAGTTAAAAATCCTGTTCTCTCTTGCTGAAGCCGTTCCGGAACCCTCAAGGATTGTATGTTAGCAAGAGAAACTAGTTCCTCAAATTTGGATTGAAATGAATGTACCTGATAGACATTGTAAATTTGTATGATTTTTTTTATTATGAAATATTGGTGACTGCATATAGAAATGCCTGAGTTGGTTCTCTACATATGTACTTTCATTTGGCAAATGTGACAATTTGAGTTTGCATACAAGTTTTAGACTTTAGTGGGCAATTTAAATTTGATTGTTGTTTTCAACTTGATGTGTTGATGAAATATATGAAAAAGGATCAATTGAGTAACTCCTAAAAAGAAATACTAGAATTTATTATCAAAATGGATTGACAGAGGAAATAGAAAAGGAGGCAAACTAAAGAACCTATTCAAAAAAGTTGGAAACTTCACTCTGTTAAAGTGTTAATGATAATTTATTTTCTTTTGCCCATTAATTAGACACAATTTCTGGGTTAGTAAACAATTGGTTTGGGCTGTTTACTTGTCAAAGAAACATGAAGCTGGATCATACAAATTAGAAAATCAGCTCCAAAATTCATGAATTTTAGATAATTCTCACTTATCCCATGTTGAATCGTGCAATATACTATTGTTCATATTTTCAATCAAACTATAAATTCTTTGCTGTTATATCAAATACAATTTCATAAAAGTATTTTTCCATGAGATAAGTAAAAATAAATTTGAACTTTATGAATTTTTTTGGTTAAGTTTTAAAATTGTGGAATAAACTGGAATTTGATCAAACTTAATGAATAATAATGATTATACCAGAAGTTTACCTTGGAAAATAAAAATGTGGAAGGCCTGATATTCGGCCTATTAGAGCCCATGACAGTTATACTAATAGTGGGCCTGGTGTTCGGCCCATTATGACGTGGTCGAATTTCATTACAATCGAACACTTAGAACCGATTAAAAAGCTGAGATATTATTTGGGAAGTAAATTTCGAATCAATCGCGGAAAATGCAAGGTGGATCAACCGGAATCGGCTACGGTCTCAAATACCAGGTCAATTTTGTTTGATATTTTCTCAAACTCGTAAACTCTGTGATGATGAAAATCGAATCTGAATGGAATTTGATTGCACCAGGCGAGATGCATTTCAGATGTGAAAGCGGATACAGATCATACCAGCTTCCTCACCGGCACGCTCAGCCTCAAAGAAGAAAATGAGGTCGTTTTCGTTTCCAGCGGAGTAGTGATCTCTTGTTGTAGTTGCTATTGTCGTCGCTTGATCTTAATGCGATCCTGATTTTTCAGGTGCATTTGCTGAGGCTGTCCGACGGCGGTACTGAACTGATCTGCGAGGGTTTGTTCTCGCATCCGCATGAAATTTGGGATCTCGCTTCCTGTCCTTTCGATCAGCGGATTTTCTCCACTGTCTTCTGTTCTGGTAAATTTGCTATATGAGAAATGAATTATACTGAGAAGAATAGTTTGAGATAAACCGACTTAGTTTGTGGCGAAATATGAATCTTAGAACTCCGTTTGTCACTCACTAAGTCCTGGAAGTTGCTCGAGCTTGGCTTGATAAGATGGGATATGACTTATGATACAACTTGTAGTACATCACTAAGTGCATTTGTGCCGATTCAGTTGAATAATCTCTTTCATTTTATAAGCTATCTAAGAAGTAAGAATACATATTGATGATTGAATAGAATCCTATCCGACTAGCAGCCCTCGTTCTTTAGTTTGACTAAAATGATACGCACAAAGTTTTAGCCATTTTATTTGAGCTATTGGCTAATACTCAAATACTCCAGTAGACTTTGTCATTATGTTTTAGTAGTTGTAAATGGATTATAGAATATCTGTTTTTAAAAATTTTCTTTTTCAGTCTGAGACATTTTTTTTGCGGTTATATAATGCAACATTTTTGGTTTTATGCTACTGAAGTGTTATATATTGTCCTTTGTTATGTTGTTCTTAAGGGGAAACATATGGGGCAGCAGTATGGCAAATTCCTGAGTTGTATGGTCAACTGAGCTCTCCTCAACTGGAGAGTATTGCTTCTCTGGATGGGCACACTTCCAAGCTTAGATGGTGAGCTTGTTATAAATTATGGGTTTGAGTTAAGCACGAATGAAATTAATTTTCACCATGCAAGTAAAGTGCAACTATATAAAGATTTGTAAGCAATAGTAATATGCTTATATGCTAATTATACTGCATATGTAGTGTACTGTGGTGGCCTACAGGAAGACATGACAAGCTTGTCAGTATTGATGAGCATAATCTCTTTCTTTGGAGCTTGGATACCTCAAAGAAGACTGCTCAGGTATGGTTCACGTGCAGATTCCATGTGAAACTAATTGAGTATTGGATGCTACAGAATAGTTGTCTCATCAACTTGTTTTAATTTTCAGTACGTTTTTCTGTTTTATTGTGTTAAATAATGTTCTCTCGTCTTTTATACTATTCCAAACATGTATCACTAGATTGGAGCTCCATGATGGCATGATCTAGTTTTTGTTATTCTTTTTCCACTGTTAATATAGAGTTCAAATGGCATTATATAACAGGTTGTCTGGCTTTCTACTAATTTACATTCCACTTTGTATCTTATGTTCAACATTTGCAGAAATTTAGTTTATGAATAAAGGATTTTGACCCACGTAATGGCTTCACAGCTTCCAACTTCTTTAGCATATCCATTGTCTTTTCCATTCTTTTTATTGTTACGTGAATTAGTTCTTTAGCTAATTCTTATTCAGATCTTGTTTGTAATCTAGGTACAATCACAAGAATCAGCAGGCATGCGTCACTACTTAACAGGCGGAACATGGGATCCTCATGACTTTCGGATGGTTTCTTTAACATGTGATTCATCTGTCCAACTTTGGGATTTAAGGACAATGAAGTAAGTTTAAATCAAGTGTTTACGTACTGTAAATTAAAAAAACTACATAAAATCTGCTTTATCTTAATGCTTAGCATCGATTCTTTTAAATTTTTGTGTTGGACTTAGGCTACCACATCCTTCAAAATTTGGTCTGATATATTTAATATATTCGCAGTTTAATAAATGTTCTTTCCCTTCAATATACCCAAATGTTGGTGTGATGCTTCAGGTCTTTTAAATGAATGCATATTGCTAGACATGACAAACAGAAAATATTTTCTATGCTTGCAGGAAAACTGATTCAATTGACCGTGCACATGTACGTAATGTTGACTATGACATGAAAAAGAGGTACATGCTTGTAAGTATGCTGCAGACTTTCTTATTGTTTTACTTTCTTGATGTTCCACTATTTGTCTGTTAATGTGATTTTTCAAATTTTCTTATCTAAAAATTTAATCCTCTACATTATACCAGTCCTTTCTTCTTTTAATTGGGTTCAAAGTGTTAGTCTTTGATGAACGATGATGCTTCCATCAAATGATTTTGTTTGAATTGCCCAGTATACAACTGCTGAACCAGGCGTACTTTTTGTCACGCTCACAAATATAAGCATGCACCTGGCAATGAAGTTGTGTATGTAGAGAGTGAGAGCGTAATTCAGCAGTTAAAATGTCTTGAAATGAACTGCTTACAGACTTTTATATCTTCTTATTTTTATAGACTTATAGTGGTTTGTGAAACTTTTGAGATACAGGTATGATGATATGATCAATGATCAATAAACAACAGGGACTTACTGCCTACTTGTAGAAGTTGGTTAGAGAGGTCTGTTGGAATGTGCTAATCTAGATTCAGGACAAGCCATGCAATTAAAATCTGTGTAAAAAAATATAGTGACCTAGGTACTCTATTTTGGGTTGGGTGAAAGTCAATGTCATATAGTTGTTCAATAATTCTTTTGCTCCAGTTCCTTGGTACAAGAACATAAGCCCATGGATATCCAATAAGGCTTTGATGTAGCATTGTCAGTTGTATAACAAACTGAATTATTACCAACCTCTAAGAACATAAGTCCATTGATGTCCAATAGGGATTTTAAACATCATTTTAAAGATCACATTTTACACTTGATGTGGAATTTTCCAATAACAGCAGTTGCAGTGACAAACGCAGAAAAGTTTCCTGCAACCCTGGATAGTGTATACTATTATGTGTGTTTGGAGTGGCTCTTAGGAACCTAATCTACTACGAATATACCTACCCTTTTAATAATATGGGCTTATGATTGCTCGCTGACACTTCTCAGGTAACTGCTGAAGATGACTCAGGAATTCATATATGGGACCTTAGAAAGCTGAAATCTCCGGTTGCTGATCTTCCTGGGCATTCACACTGGTAACGCTTCTAACAGCATACTTGAGGCTAATCCTTGTCTGAATGTGTACCAAATCTGTTATTGTGCATTCTGTTTGTCTGCCTCTATTTTGTTTTCGATTTGCCAGCAGTTCCTTTTGTCTTGCATTTCAGTATAGTTGTTAGGTTATCTTAATATTTTGGGTTTTAATTATCTGATGAAAGTATGTTTGTTTATGTTGATAGGACATGGACTGTGAAATGTAATCCCACATATGAGGACCTGATTCTGGTACTTTTCTCGCTACCTGCATCTCCTCTCCTTGTGCTTGACCTCTGTGCTCTTAACTTGTTTTATCCTAAAAACAGAATTCTAACTCAAAAAAAGAAGAAAAAAAAACGAATGGCTGGAGTAACAACTGGAAAGAAACTTGACAAATTACTATTAGTACATCTCAATTTGTCTTGCATGATGCTTTTCAATGCATAATGTTCGGTACAAGTCAGAATGTTTGTAGTCATAGAAGTTTTTCTGATCATGCACAAGCTTTTGTAGAGTGCTGGAACTGACTCAGCTGTCAATTTATGGCTAGCCTCTCCTTCAATCCATGATGACTCAGTACAAGATAGGTCTGCAGTCCACTGTAGTTGCTATTTATAATTCTTTGATTGCAATTAGTGTTGCATATTGATTATATTAGTTCCTCCTTTTTCTAGTTCATTAACATCACAAAATCGGACTGAGCCGTTACTGAATTCGTACAACGACTATGAGGACAGTGTTTATGGTAATAGATGCGGCCTCTGATGCTCTTCAGCACTATTTCAGATAGATTCTGAAATTAATATAACTGCTTTACACCATTCAGGTCTTGCTTGGAGTTCTCGGGAACCATGGATATTTGCTTCATTATCGTACGATGGAAGGGTAAGTGCTCATCTTCTATGTCAAGGCTAGTCCATGGGTTTTACACTCTCCATCATGTTAATTGACCACTCTAAATTAGAAATTCTGGATTCGGGTGTTGCTGGTTGCTAGAACTATCTTGATATGACTTGAACCTTGTGAGTTGTGACACATAAAAATTTGTAATCATAAGCTTGCATTTGAGCTTTGAATTTACATAGGTACTTCGGAGCCAACTATTTCTGATGACTTAACACTTTTAAACCCAACAATGGTATTGAAGACCATACCAAAAGTTTTGCTAACTGTGTTTTTGAAGGGGTTATTAATATGTTAGTATTATAAATTCATCCAAATAATTATGCTTGATATGTTATCAAGGATTGAAATACAAGCTAGATTCACCAGGTGTCAATTGCCTTTACATTCTTCAGGATCTTGTTTTTTTGCTTGAGGTTTAATACTTCATTCTCTTTGTGCAGGTGGTTGTGGAATCAATAAAACATCACCTAACTAGATGAATAACTGATCGATGTAGTAAGTGGTAATCATAAACCCTACCGTTTCTCCTTGCTATTGCCCTTTATTATGGTTATTCATATATACACATGTTATATTTTTCTCTCTTGATCTTAGTTGCTGATGTGGCGTTTCATGAAGCTGTGCTGCAGTTCAGTTCAAGACTATATTGCATATTTTAGAATTGATCATTTTCGTCTGTGGTAAATTTACGATCCTCCCATTCAACAACTTTGACCATATCCGTCCAGCTTGTAAGATGGATTTCCATTCCACAAATCACTTCTTGTCCGATTCATCATTAATCAGCATATATGTTGTGCAGTAACGGGCTATTTGCTTTCTTATGCAAGTTGGATTGGCTGTTATTAAACCTCATGTTCTATGCATTCAATTTATGGTCTAAACGTATTTGTTTTTGTTTGATGTGAGAAAAGTTTTTTGATGGCTCATGAAATTCAGTGCTTTTGTGGCTTATTTGGAATCTGATGGTCATGGAAAGAGAGAGGCAGAATCTATGAAAAATAGTTGGTACTAGATTCTAAATGGATAAGTTATGATTTGTAAGTAAAGTGACATTAAGCTTATCCTTGTATACAGTCAGTTATTTGGTTTCCTAGTTCAACGGCACAAAAATCTTGTGGTAGTGAAGGTCCACCTGGAACTCTTTTTAGCCAAGAACGCCTCGTCACACAGATTCTCTCCCCTTATCCAAGTATATTTTGCTGACTCCTCACCTTTCCTGCTACTGACACGTGGATCGCAATATCTATTGCTTATATTCAGGATCTTCCTAAATCAAGAGATCTATCATCTATCCACATAGCAAAATCTTATTCTAATGTTTCATCTGACCCACAAAGTATAGCACAATTATTAGGATGGTGGTGAAACATAATTTAAAAAAAGAAAATTCTTATACAAGGCATACTGAGTCTTTTACTGGTTGCTTATTTGCGAATGTGATGGAAATACCCAAGGGATATAAATGCAACTTCTCTATATGGAGTATAACTAATGTCTGTGTTTTCTTGCATTAGATTTCTATATATTGCTTACCAACGAAATTGAGTATAACTATTATAAAGAATCTGTATAGTCAACATGCTCAATCTGTACGTATCGAATTTGTATAAAACATACGTCCAAAATGCCGAAATCAGAAAATGATTTAAGAATAACTTGAAATTTGCACAATAAAATTTAGCCATCGAATGTCGTTTAAGGGGCAAAATCATCATTTTATTAATTGAGTTTGTACTATATACTGATTACAATGTTTTATAATATTGATTCATTTTATTATATTATTTTTATAGATTTTTATTTATGATAAAACATTAGAATCGAAAAATGTTCTTTGAATTACTTGAAATTCGTATAGTGCTTGTGAAACGGATCAGGGAGCAAATTGATGACAAAATTGAGTCATATTGCTAATTGTAATGAGAAAAAAAATAAAATTCACAAACAATGCTATCCTCGTATATCTTTTTGGAGGCCACAATCGATAAACCTTCCGTCCACAAACACAAGTCCATGTTTGACAGGACAAGACTTTTAAAAAATGTAGTAGAAATTGGATTAAAATGTTAGTGGAAAGTGAATCATACTTTTATATACTAGTGTATTATAATGAAATGCGAATGAAATAAAGTTAATGGAATGTGATGTCCACCAAAAGTAGTAAAAAAAACAAATAAGACATTTATTTATGGACATACGAAAATGACAAAATGAGACATTTATTGAAGGACTGGGGGAGTACACTTTACCGAAATTAGACTTAATGAGAATATTGAAAAAAATATGAAAAATTCGTTATTATTTATTAGTGCCAATTTTTAAAGTTCCGAAACATCAAAACTCATACTCAACTTGTCCCATAAATATAAATTATTTTTACTATTTTAATTCCTCCCAGAGACTCTTTTATTTTTGGTAAGTTGTTTTCTTACTAACAACATAACACTATTTTTTATGTAAAATATTTCAAATTTTCAGTCACTTCTTCTTATCTCACTTCACTTTATTTTTTAGTTTTTCTTATCTCACTTTATTAATTGTGTGGTATATCCATGTCATCCTAAAATGTTGTATTTTATGAGATAATAGTATTTATTTTGGGCAAGTAGTATGTCATAAAATTTTACAAAAAGAGAAGTGTTGTGGGGAGGGAGTGTGAATTCCAGGTAGCATCATCATTCATCCTACAAAAGATAACGACTGTAAATAGTACACGTGGCAGAATGAAAATGGCATATGGATTGAGAATGAGGAAGGGGTGGGGCCCGCTCACACACCATGGGGCCATCTCTTCTTCTGAGGGTTTAAACTTTAAAGCCTCCCCACCACCACCGGGATTTGCAGCACCACCAATTATCATCGCCACCGATTTTTTACCCCTAACCTATAAAACTGTATGCATACAATGTGATCACTCAATAATCAATATCCTCTGTTTTTCTCTCTCCTAAACTCCTTCACACTCGAAATTATTGTTAATTATTGTTAATTGCTAAGTACTAGTAAAACCAGAGGTTTTTTTTTGGTTAGGGTTTTTAAATCTCATTACACTCGATCGACTGCCAGCATTTCCTCTCATAATGATGGCATTGATGTGAGACGATTGAGTAGGAAATGGCGGCAGCGAGAGGGTTTACCACGCCGCCGTTCGGTGTGATGCGGAGAGCCGATGTTGAGGCTCTGAGCTGGAAAAATGGACTGACTTTGGATGTTCGCCGGAAGAAGCGGCGGCTGTTCTCCATCAAGTGCTGCTGCTCCGGTCGGAATAATGACAAGTGTCTCGACCCCAATACGAGACCGCATTATCGAGCCCGGGCGCCTGCTATGCCCTTTACATCTTCTAAGTAAGTCTCCTTTTTCTTCTTCTCTTTTCTTGTAATCAATTGATTGCAGCTGCTACGTCTTTGATTTTCAGTTCAAATAGTGAGGCGATTTTTGGTTCGAGTGAGTACCTTTCATTTCGGCAGAAAGCTAGGAAGGATATTTTACTAGATAGCCTTTTTGAGTTACTATTTGATGTCCCTGTTCTGTTTGAGACCAATATTAGTTCTTGTTAATGTGCAAGTGGTTTTTGGGTATTTTTAAATTATAATTAATCAGATTAAAGAAGTTTGAAACTTTGATCGGAAGCCAATAGATTAATCTGTTTCATCTGGTCCAGCCAACAAACAAAAGTGATAGCTAATTAGAAAATCTTTGAATTTTAAGCTTGTTTTGTAAATGGAGATTGCAAGCTTTTCTTTCTTGGGGCGATGAGCCCCGGAATACTCTGGCTGAGTTTTAAAAAGGTTTTGCATCATGCTGTAAAAATGGAGAAAACGAATGTGTGACAGTAACACCTTGATATGATCGTATGAGTAGTTTATATATTACATACAAAAAAATGACAGCAATTAGCTGATGTGGCAGGCTGTTTAGGGAGAGTGAGAAATTGAATCACATTAGGCCTGTATTCTTGTTGCAACTGAGTTTCTGCAGGATTGAGGTTTTCTGAAATGCAACTACTTTCTCGAACAAGGAAAGAGGAAACTCATATCACTAGATTATATATAATTTGTATCAATTTATTCTGCGAATTGGAATCTACTTTGCTATTGCAGATTCAAATTTGTTTCCAAACAATATAAGTTCTTCTCCCGCTGCACCCCAAGAAATTCAGGTCCTCAGTTTCGAGATTCTCCACCTAAAAGAGGTGATGCATAATTAGTTTCAGTTCTAGCTAATCTCATTGTTTAGATAATAGTATCACATTCTTGAACTTTTTGATTAGGTTGTTGTCTTATTTTTTTTTCTTTAGTCCAAATTCATCAATAGGTGAACAGGCTTATAAAAAAGTGCTAGTCTGTAGCTATTATATATAAACGCTCAAGTTCTTAGGCATTTCTTAAAAATTTGAAACCCCTTTTCTCTTTAGATACTGGTATTGCCAACGAGAAAGATTGGGGCATCAATTTGCTAAATGATAGTGCCAACGAAACTGGCACTAATGAAGATGGCAGTACCTGGTACCGTGAAAGTGGGGAAGATCTTGGAGATAATGGTTACAGATGTAGATGGAGTAGAATGGGTGGACAGAGTGCTGACACCACTTCTGAATGGAAAGAAACGGTATGCACATATGTTCGTTTTCCTTCCTTTTTTGTCATATTGTATTATGACAACCATCTGATGGTAGAGAAGTTCTATTTGATTTAACCCACAAAAGAACAAGTGTCCACCGTTGCTTTATGCTAGGATTTTCTTTTACCATTCATCTGATGACATGGAGAAAAGATTGTATATTGATTTGTGAGAGTGATGTTTGTTTTATTTTGTTTTGTGTTCTCTTTTTCCATTTTTCAAACTAGGGATGGTTCTTGTATTCAAATCCCACACTAAGAGTACTATGCTTGTTAATAAGGATGTGTATGTATTTCAAATTAGGTATAGCATAATTTGTTTGTGGATGGAAAGTTTGGGCATTTTAGTGTGTTTTTAATATTTTGGTCAGCTGGAAGATGCTTACATACTAAGCCCTTCGAGAATTTGAAGGTCAAAATTATAGTCAGTTGTGTAATTGATGTTTGGACAACAAAATTAGTAGTGGTCTGACATCATATTTGAAGGAAGTGTTCATTTAAATTTTCTTGATGTGAACCTTCAAGTGATCGAATCAACTATTGGAAACTGAGACTGTCCTTACAGGGTGTAATTCTCTATTAATCAGCCATAAAGATATATGCATTACAATCTCAAGACACGTTTTTTGACTGAATAGCATTTAAATTGAGACTGTCCTTCAAGTGATCGAATCAACTATCGGAAACTGAGACTGTCCTTACAGGGTGTAATTCTCTATTAATCAGCCATAAAGATATATGCATTACAATCTCAAGACACGTTTTTTGACTGAATAGCATTTAAATTGAGACTGTCCTTCAAGTGATCGAATCAACTATCGGAAACTGAGACTGTCCTTACAGGGTGTAATTCTCTATTAATCAGCCATAAAGATATATGCATTACCATCTCAAGATGCGTTTTTTGACTGAATAGCATTTAAATTGTGTTGCTATGAGATATGGGTGTATAGTACTCCCTCCGTCCCACAAAGATTGTCTCACTTTGACAGGGCACAGGTTTTAAGAAATGTAATGAAAAGTGAGTTGAAAAAAATGTGGGTCCTACTTTTATATATTAGTTTATAATAAAATGTGAGTAGGAATGAGTTAGTGGAATATGGGGTCCACTACCAAATATGGTAAAAAGTGAAATGGGTCAAATTTTGTGGGACGTACGGAAATGGAAAAATGAGACAATCTTTGTGGGACGGAGGGAGTATATGGGTGTTTAGGGTTTTGAATGTTAGTTCTTGTATTTATTTTTATTTTAAGATTATTCATTCTTGTTTGAGGTGAGGTGCTTCTTTGACTGGTTACTTTTTATGCGATGGGGAAGGGGATTACAAACTGTTGCCTCTATCTAGACTCCTAGAGAAATGTTATATTGCATACAAGCTTTGGATAGGGTGATAGACACGACACAGCTAAAGACTTGAGAGTTTTTAACTAAATCGTTAAGGTTTGTATGCGTAGTAGTTGTAATTACTATGTTTCATAATCTTAAATAAGTATCATCCCAGGTGGATGCATTTAATTGGATTTGTTTATCTCCTTGACAGTGGTGGGAGAAAAGTGATTGGACTGGATACAAAGAACTAGGTACTCTGGCTCAATTGTGCTTTTCAACATGTGATCTCATTCCTCTTATAGATACTTA
Source organism: Salvia splendens (assembly GCF_004379255.2). NCBI lineage: Eukaryota > Viridiplantae > Streptophyta > Magnoliopsida > Lamiales > Lamiaceae > Salvia > Salvia splendens. The sequence goes on along the minus strand of NC_056033.1, from coordinate 5,972,406 downwards.
TTAGCATTAATTTTCATGATGGTGTTAATTCCCCAATTGCTCAGTTGTAAGCTTTCTTTGAATGTTAGGCGTTGAGAAGTCTGGAAGGAATGCAGAAGGGGACTCATGGTGGGAAACATGGAGAGAAGTTCTACACCAAGATGAATGGAGGTATCGGTTTATGTTTAGCATTATCATTATCTTGCAAACTCTTATGTTGCTTAAAAACTGTGGAGTAGTTGTTCCCGACCTCAAATTTACTTTAAATTGCAGTAATCTAGCTAGGATAGAAAGAAGTGCACAAAAACAAGCAAAGTCGGGTACAGAAAAGGCCGGGTGGTACGAAAATTGGTATGACTTGTCGAAACATTTGACAACTACCTAGAATTTTAGGTATATAAATAAATTAACTGTTATGCAGGTGGGAAAAATATGATGCCAAAGGGTGGACTGAGAAAGGGGCACATAAATATGGTAGACTGAATGAACAATCTTGGTGGGAGAAGTGGGGAGAACATTATGACGGAAGAGGTTCAATTTTGAAATGGTATTCGTCTTTCTTCTCTTCTTGATTTAGTATTTTCCATTGGTTCATCACAATCTTGATGCTGATTACTATGTATTGGTTTTCTTGCTCTATACATGTTGAAGTTTGTTTCGACAGAAAGAAATTTCATTCTAGTTTTTCATTTGACACCAATACTATTAGTTGGTATGGTTTAAATTTTATAAAAAAGGTCAGAAACTAAACATCAATACTAAAATAATTTATTGCACTCACGAATTCTCGATCCTTATTATCTTATAAACATCTCTTTCTAGGACTGATAAGTGGGCTGAGACAGAAATTGGAACAAAATGGGGAGATAAGTGGGAAGAAAAGTTTTTTGCTGGTATTGGATCGCGTCTAGGCGAGACTTGGCATGTATCTCCCACTAGTGATAGTAAGTTGTTAATATGTTTTTGTGCAATATGATGAGTTCCTCATAACCATTGCCAAGTAATAGTCACACTTTCTCACATATGGTTACCCTCATTTATATGAATTATGGTTAATAAGTCTACTTGTATAACAAACAATAATCCATTAAATCCTAAGTCTTTATATAACATATTTATGTTCTACTTAGAAATATTGGATATATCAATCGAATAAATCAGTTACTCATGGTTCTGAGTCTGAATCAACTGCATTTTGGTTGATTGAAACAGTGAAAATTAATTTCCATTTATGAGTAGATATTATCCAATTTGTGTTTATTTGACATTTTTAGCTTGCACAGTTTTTCTGTTAACTTGGAATTTCTTTCTCATCAAACAATAGGATGGTCAAGAACATGGGGAGAAGAGCACTTTGGAAATGGGTACGTGACACACATTTCACATTTTATAGCTCACCACCTCTCGTTGATCTGATATGCTTCACTTGTGCATTCTGGTTTTGCAAATCTAGACTTCACTATTAATGGCTTAATATCACTAGAAAACGTTTTTTTCTCTATCGAAGGTTGATATGTTTTATATTGTATGGCAGGAAGGTGCACAAGTACGGCAAGAGTACGACTGGGGAGAGCTGGGATATTGTTGTAGATGAAGAAACATACTATGAGTAAGCTATATTTATTTGATGTATTGAGCTCAGTGTTCGTGTTTGTAAATCGACCTCAAACATCTGCATTGCTCGTCTGAAATTGAAGGGCCGACCCACATTACGGATGGGCTGACGTTGTTGGTGATTCCAATCAGCTACTATCCATACAGCCTCGAGAACGGCCTCCTGGAGTCTTTCCAACTCTCGACTTTGGCTCATCCCTGCCACCTCCCGCAGAGAATGGCGACACCTCCAGTGATCCAGAATGATGGTATGATTCATCTGTACTTGCCAGAGAGGTCGAGTAAAAGAGGAAGCAGCTGCTCCATTTATTCTTCATTTCATTCATTCTTTTAGCATTCAATGTAAGCACAACAATTTAGCCATCTGGTTGGACATTTTCAAATACTATGTGAAGGTGGATTTTATTGCAGTTGAACTAGTCTTATGGTTGTTGCGGGCTAAATACGGGTCTTACTATCTACTAAAACTATTTTATTCAACTTACTAGTATTTTTCTCCACCCTCGTTCTTAATTAATTCTTTATTCAAAATTTATGTTTTCAAACTCTATTTTTAGGGGAAAGATGGAAATGGATTATATTTTCTTTCATTACCTAATTGTGCTGAAAAGTGCATCCTCTCAAAATAAATGTTGTGTTGACAAGTGCATGTCTACTCTAGACGATATGAATCATGTCAACTTTGTTACGCAAGGTGAACATAATACTAATAAATTAACATTAACTGAAAATAAGTAAACTATAAGATAGCTATCGCATGCAATTCAGAGTGACTTATTGATGGGATGATTATATATGCATTAGCATTACCATATTAAAAATATAATCATGATAATATGACCTTAAATTGTGTTATTTCATGCAACTGATAGTGACTTATTGAATAAGGGATAATATATGCATTGACGATATTATCTATACATATATAAAAGTTGAGTTTTGGTCTTGGTTTTTTTTTTTTTTTTTTTTTTTTTTTTTTTTTTAACACACACACACACATCGGACACACACACACCAACACACACACACATCGGAGTTCGAGATATATTGGCAAGCGAACCAGCCTTTTCCAGCCCCTCGTGGTCCCACGAACTAGCCTCTCCCTTCTCCTCGTGGTCCCTCGAACTAGCCTCGTCCTGTCCCTCGTGGTCCCACGAACTAGCTGCTGCACCACCCTCAGACGGGTCCAGGCCAAGCACCGGCCTCTCCCTTTCCCTCGTGGTCCCACGAACTAGCTGCTGCACCACCCTCAGACGGGGTCTCGTGAGAGTAAGCGGACCACCCTCAGGCGGGTCCAGGCCTGAAAGTAGACCACCCTCAGGCTGGTCCAGGCCCGTATGCTTGCAAAGTCTCAAGGCAACAAGCCTTGGGCCCACAGAGAAATTAATCCCAAGTTGGGCCATCCAGGATTCGAACTCAGGACCTCCTGGATGGCGCCATATCCTTGCCTCCCTTCCCAACCAGTTGAGCTAGAAGGCTTGGATTGAGTTTTGGTCTTGGTTTAGAATAGAATATTTATGAACTTTTGGATGTGAATTTAAATATTAATAAGTTTTGGACTAATTTGAGTATTTTCTTAATATTGTACCTGCCAATTACTCATAATTGTATTAATGATAATTCAATTAAAAGTTTGACTGTTGCAATCAATCTATACATATATAAAAGTTGAGTTTTGGCCTTGGTTTAGAATATTTATGAACTTTTGGATGTGAATTTAAATATTAATAAGTTTTGGACTAATTTAAGTATTTTCTTAATATTGTACATGCCAATTACTCATAATTGTATTAATGATAATTCAATTAAAAGTTTGACTGTTGCAAGCAATAGCATCCTCATACGTTTAAGCGGTTTAACCATATTAATGTGGAAATCATAATATTTATGTTGATGGGTGCATAAAAATTTATATATAGAAAGAATCGTTTCAATTCCTTTGACAATGGAAAATGGATTCCTTCCTTTTAGCATCCATTTAAAATTTTGACAATTTAATATAAATTTCTTAACAATAATGACATGCGTTGTCTAATAAAATTAATAAATTAGAAGATTTGTAACTGCTATATTATTATGAATTGTAGTATTAATAATAATTCAATATCAATTTCTGGCTGCACCATGCTATAGCTTCATTACATATTTTGTCTATAAATATGTTTGTTGCTAGCTTATTATTCATTTCTCTATTACTTTCTTCCGTTGGATCATTGAATTCTTTGAAGGAAAAAAATTTGTTTTCAATAGGTTTTTGCTCTTCACTAATGCCCAATAGTAGTATATTTATATTCATCTATTTTACACAAATTTTTTGTGTGATTGTTATGTTACTAATATTGTGATCTTCCTAGAAGAAGAAAAATTCATCCTCCTCAATGATCTACGTACGGTCTAGCATAACTTCATCAATCATCAAATTTCGAGGCGTTTGTGTTTTTGAAATGACCAAACCTGGAGATAGATCAAATGTAAAATTGAAAGGGAAGATGAGTAGTGTTGGTGGTGTGAGTTTGTGTTTGTGTTTCTCATAGCCGTCGGTGAATTTTCTGGCAATTATGACGGAGGCGTTGGATTCTTCTTTAGGGTTTTTTTGGGGCAAGAATGGATGGTTGATTTAGTTTATTTGTATTGTATCATATTAATGTATTGATTTAATTATTGTATGTTTTTAGTAGGTTTATAACTTATGGTGGTTCATATTATATATGTGGAAAACAGATTTTAACCTAATTGAATTTATTGAAATTTTCATTTTCTTTCTAATCTATAATTTCTTGATTAAAAGAGTTTATTAATAGTACTTTATTGTTAATTGATTTTCAATTAATGAAATTCTTAAATGGTAGTAATTGGATTTAGCTTAGAAAGTCTAATCTACAACCACATACTAATATAGTACTATTAATTACCACTTTCAATAATATTGATGTCAATGGGTAAATTTACGTCCTGATTGAAAGATTTAGATCATTCCTTATTCAAATATTGGATGAATAATAAAATATATATTATGCGAATTGTTTTTTTTCAATCAGCATAATGTATTAAAGTGGGATTGACTTTTCTAACTTATAATCACGAATTATTGATGAAAAGTGAGATTGCCTTTTTTCGTTGGGCATTAAAGTGTAATTCATGAGTTGTATTTTTAATTTTCAACATTATTAATAATAATCAATAATAGAATCACTTATGGAAAACTATTTTGAATTTTCAATATTACCAAAAATAATTAATAACATGATCAGTTATAGGATTGTATGGTACGTAATAAAATTGAATTGAGATTAATAATATGGATTGCTTAATAAAATTAATGAGTATGTTATGTGAAAATGCTTTTTATTTTTGTCATTACTTGATTCACAATAATTAAATAAATTTTTAAATATTTTGTTTAATTTTAACTAATTAATTAAAATTGATTCAAAAAGTATTATAATATGTTGTAATTTAATTTAATTTATAGTTTTAATCATATCATAAATACTGAAAAATGAAAAGAGTAATTATTTGTAGTACAATTGGTGGAAAGTTGTAAAATAAAATTTAGCAGTTGCGATTTTTATTTTTATTCAATGCGGCAGTTTCCAAAATAGAGAGTTACTATTATTTTCTAAAACATGAATGACATACATTTAATGAGGAAATTCAAAGGACATGCGTATATTAGTATAATTGTTTAAAGTTGTATAGAGATCAAACAGTATTATAGTCAAAATATATCGGTGTATGTATTTGCATTATTTAAATGTCAAATTGATTGAGTTTTATGTTTTTTTAAAATTCTTATACATTTTCTTTAGAAGTGATAGTAAATTTATTTAAAAGATTTCTTCAGTTACAATATTATTAGTATTTGATTAAAATGACAAGCCAAAAGCTGAAAATCCCCAATTTAGTAGCATATGAAATGTACACATAATTCACACAGATTTTTTTTTACATTTTAACGGCATCTCGACCTTCTCAATTCCAACCGTTCTCTTTCATAATTTCCAAAATAAATAATTACACAAGTTATGTAACTGAAGAAATCTTTTAAATAAATTTACTATCACTAAAAACCTTTTCATTTTAATGCTTGGATGAATGCAAGCAAGTTTTTTTTTGTTTACCGTTCACATAGCCCTATTGTAAAGCACTTTCTTGATATGATCATATAAGCAGATTTACAGACAAGATTCAGGTAAAAAACCTCCACTATCAGTAAGGATTATCAAGTAGGCCGACCCAATGTAAGATATCAAATACAGATCTAAAACCCCCCCAAATAGAATAAGTGATTAACAAAGTACAATTGAATTGGAACAGAGGGAGAATTGTATTGATATTTGGCTCATTTGTTGGTCATGATGAGTATATTTTGAATAAGTGGTCAACAAAGTAAAATTGAACTGGGGCGGAGGGAGAATTTTATTGATATTTGACTCATTTGTTGGTCATGATGAGTATATTTTAAAGTTAAGGGTTTATGATTTAGGTTTCAAGGTTTGAGTTTTTAGTGTATAGGGTCACTATATTGCAATGAAATGAAGCTCGACTAGGAAGTGTCTCACCAGTGCAATCGTAAATTATTGCAACGTAAACTTGCTCATTCAGTTATAACTCAACGGTTAATTCATATTTTCACAGAATTAAAATGCTTTTTAATTTTAAGTCTGATATTTAAATGTCAAGACAGTTTATTAAAATGTCAACATAAATATGTGTTGAAATTTTAATGTGATCGTGTTGATATTTTTAAGAAAAGTTAGCATTTAAACGCACTCTTGTGGCCATGTGAGGTTAATGTAATTGAAACAGTATAATCCAAAGGAAGATGATGTCGAATATTCTTTTGTTTATCATTTCACAAATTTTATTTCGCATAACGAAATAAATATGAAGAAATTAAAATGACCCGTGCAAGGCACGGGCGTGATACTAGTTATTAATAATAGTGATGTTGAATTTGAGAAACTATTTCATTTCGAAAAGGTGAGAGAGAGCTGGGTCATGCCAGGCTGAGTTGATTCAGGCTGAAGTGAAGGATTTCTTTTACAATGATAAGGAAAGTCGGAAAATTAAAAAATGCAATTAAACAAAGTTCTGTAACAGCCTGCAATGCCTAGTGAATAATTATACATATAACAAAGACAAATCTGCCAATTATCAAATTAAATTAATATCAGATCCACGTGCTTCTCATTTAACAACTCACAAGACATAAATTCTTCTCCATTAATTCCCAGAATAATTACTCTATTATTTTCTCATCAAAATGAAATATATTATGCATATAATAATTCTTTATTCCATGCAGTTCGACTTGACAGAGTTTATTCACACTATTTTGCCCCAATTAGGTAAACAATTATAAATGTTTGCCATTCTATAATAAAATATCAATGTATTTTGCCAAAAAAAGAAATAAAGCAAGTAGCTATAAATCTTAATTTCCTGAAATACATATATTTTCTGAGCAACAATCAATTATGATATGCTAAAATATAGTATATCGATTATTTTTCGAATTGATTAAAATTGAGTCAACAGGTTGAAAACATTTGAAATAATTAAATTTGCTGATCATATATAAATAAATAATTTAATAAATAATTTAATAGTAGTTGAAATTTATTGAAGAATAAACCTCGATTTACATAAAATCACGCAATCCCTCTGCTTTTCCGGACCCATCACGTTTCTCTCTTCATCATTATAAAACCCGTATTCCAAACCTGAAAGCTTAATAAACATCATCAATTCAAATCTCCCAACCAACCAATTCCTCTCGCACTCTTCACATCCAAATCCTTCCAAAATTCAAACTTGTTTCTAACTCTATTTGCCGGAGTTGCAGTTTCTCCATCCAAAGCTCTCTTTCTCTCTCTCATGGGAAGAACAAACAAAGCGACAAAAGTTGAGAGATAAAGCACTCCTTTTCCGTTCAAATGAAAAGTCCGGCAAAGAGCCTCACGCAGCTCCCGAAGCGGGCCTTGGATCTCGACTGGCGCCTCGTGCTCCTCCTCATCTCATCCGTCACCTTTTTCACCTACATTTCCATCTCCTCCTCCTCCGCCGCCGCCATCCCCATCTCCCTCCCTAAAGCCGCCTCTTTCAAATCCATACTCCACCCCCCCAATCACCGCCCTAACCCGACCCGGCAGCTCAACGGCTCCAGAATTGCGGTTTGTTTGGTGGGCGGGGCGCGGCGCTTCGAGCTCACCGGCCCCTCCATCGTCGAGAGGATCCTTCGCGTTTACGAGAATTCGGATCTCTTCCTCCACTGCCCGCTCGATTCGAACGCCTACAAGCTGCAGTTGCTCAGCGACGCGCCTAGAATTGCCAGCGTGAGGATATTCAAGCCCCAGCCGGTTCCCGAGACCGAATCGCAGCTCCGAGTGCTCACGCCTAGCAACTCGCCCAACGGTATACAGGTATAAAAATGCTAACTCGCTTGATTAACGCACAGCGTAATTTGCGATGCACGACTAATCTGTTATTAATTGTTTCTTAAAAAGTGATTTTATGTTTAATTTCGATAATCGATCTCGATTCACAGTTTCTGGTTGCGCTTTCAATTGTGTTATTGGTTGGGGGAGAACGGGTGTTTGAATTGATTGGTTTATTTGTTGTATCTGTCGCCGAAATTTGGGAGTAAGGGCAGAAAAGCTTATGATGTTGGCTATGATTTTACTTCCTCGTGTCTATATTTTGTTTGATTTTGGCTCTTTTTTGTCTTCATCCATTTGCAGTTTTTAGCTCTAAGAAAAGTAGTAGGCCTTGATAATTTGGTCATGTTTGTGGTGCCATTCTTGAAAATTCTTTGCTGGTTCAATTTCTGCAGCAATATTTGAAATTGTGAATGAATCAATTACTTGATGGAAATTTGTTTGACTTCATTCTTGAAACTTGACTAGTATAAATCTGAATAATCATGTCTTTTAATTGACTAGTTTGCTGGTCTTCCCCTAAATAATTGGAACCACACACTCTTTGAAGGCATTCATCGTTGTCTACTTGGTATTCCACCTGATTATAGATGATGTTTGTGGTGGGAAGTCGGCTGCGGTGTTTGATTTTGGAATGTAATTGCAGAGTGTTAACCTGGTGTCTTAGGTCGTTGTGTATATTGAAGCTGTGCATATTCTCGGCATATAATGAGCTTTAGTTTCTCTATTGAGTTTGAAGTATGAAAGTTGTGAGCTAACTACTAACAAAACATGCTTCCGGCACCCAAATTCTGTTGGAAAGAAAATGGGATTGCAGAACATGAGGATGTGACACATGTTGAACAGTTGAAGTACAGACCTTTAAGCAGTTTTTATATGACTCACCTACAGTCAGCTTCTATAGTCTTGAACTAGAAACACGACATCAAGATGAATGAGGTTTGTTTTATTAATCAGGTTGCAGGCAGATGTTTCGTGTAGCAAAGCTTGTGAATTTGGATGTCGTCTGACTTCAAGTCAAAATCTTTTGCTTTGTGCTAGTGAAGAAATTATGCCTCATATGGTTATATTTGTTTCTTGACTAATACATTACTGGTCTTGGGATAAACTGAAAACCATCTTTGGACTTTCAATACTTGTGTTTATTTATTTCTATTTGAATTACAACCTGATTTTTTGGGTGGCTAGAGAAACTTAGGAACTGACATGTGTTGGGTTTGAGTTGTTATAATACATTCACTGTTGAGGCCCGAGCGCTTAGCCGAAATCACCCCACTCTACTAGTAAGCCGTTGCAACGAGTTTTGGTCTTATTTTAGGTTAGAATAAGTCTTTAATATCACTGGTTATCACCAATTAATGGAGTAGTCCCTTGCTACCAAATATAGACTATAGTCTAGAATAAGTGGGCTCTAATTAATTTTGGATAGTGATTGTTCTTCCACATTAAGTATAAAACTCAATTAGATGCAAATTTGGTTGCAGCTGGGACAACTCTATAATTTGCCTACTTTATCTATAGAGTGAAAATGTGAATAATGAAAGTAGGTGAGATAGGTTGTTGGCTTGTTAAGTTCATGTTTTTAGGTGTGTGATGTGAACTCCTTTATCTTAATTGTTGCTAATATTCTATAATCTGCATGATTCTAGAAATATTTTCCCCATCAAGTATAATCTGCCAAACAAGGCATATATTTGGATTGTTAAAATAATGTCCTAAATTGTGGATTATTAATTGAAATATAATCAATATATATGCCATACGTTTCATATTTAATTATAAAATACAATGATATAGTGTGATGTAAATCATGGTAAAATGGTCATTTGATCTCACCACCCCTTATATTCTTCTTGCAGGGCTTGTTGCAATATTTCCATCTGGTAGAAGGGTGTTTACCTATGATCAAAGCTCATCAAGAAAAGAACAACTTCACCTACGATTGGATTATCCGAACCCGGGTAGATGGGTACTGGTCTGACCCGTTAGGGCCGGAGAACTTCATCCCAGGCAAGTATGTTGTACCCCCCGGTTCATCCTACGGTGGCCTCAATGACCGTTTTGGCGTAGGTGACTACAACAGTTCGGTTGTAGCACTTTCACGACTCTCCTTGATATCTCAGCTCGACTCAGCTGGTCTGACCCAACTCAACTCGGAGACTGCCTTCAAGGCCCAACTCTCAACCCAGAATGTCCGATACACCACTAAACGCCTCCCGTTTTGTGTGGTATCGGATCGCCAGTACCCCTATCCTGTTGGCCGCAACGGAGTGCCTGTGGCGGCCTTGTCAAGCCGAGGCCCACTTAGCGGTGCGAAATGCAGGCCCTGCAAGCCCGTGTGCAGCGGGACTTGCGTCGGGCCGATGATGAGCGGGCTTTATAGATCATGGAGCTGGACTGAGTGGGCTAATAACACACTTGAGCTATGTGATGCACATGGTGAGTGGGAAGAAGGGTGGGAGACTGTTTTTGATAATTCAGCTGGAAAAAAGCTTGCTTTGGCTAGGAAGAGAATATGGGCTTTGAATATGGATAAGTGTGTTGATGGATTTGAGAAATTCAAGAAGCGAGCGGCCCATTGGGTTGGGCCGAGCGATGCTGAAATTTGCGGGCTGGGCTTGAAAAAGCCTGCTTAAATTAGTAAAGAATGTTTGTGCAAAGGATTTTTTTTGTAGGATAGGGAATACATATCTATATACCTCATGATATATTATAAAATTTACTATATTACTCCATGTTTGTATAACCAAAATAATAAGAATGAGATATCTGAGATCTTCTCTCCTCTAACGTTGCAGCATTGGTGGGTATTACAAAAATGGATTGATTTTATGTTATACGAAACGTACTTGCATTTACATTTATAATTTGCTTATTTGAGAAACAATTTACCACATTGAAGATAATTATATCCAAGAAAATGTTGTCACAATATCGTCACAGTCACAGTCACCGGAACGTTGTAAGATAGCCTTGTCGAACACAACCATGATGATCCAACTAAGACAACCGTACTAACATTAGAAACTAGTAAGCGAATCATGTCAAATACGGAGTATTAAAATTTGCGAGTCCATCTCTATTTTTATTTGAAAAAGTAAAAGTATATTTCACTTTGTTTAGTACTTCATTTAGCTAGACATAGTTTATTATTTTTAAAAGAATTAAAAATAGCATTTCCCATTATCCGTTATAATGTAATTATTCGAATATGTACCTCCAAATCTATATTGACTTGGGTGGCTTTTGCTTCCACCTAAAGAGCAGGAGACAAGAAAAACGTGATATATATATATATATATATATATATATATATATATATATATATATATATATATATATATATATATATATATATATAGGGTCCTGTTAGGTTGAGATTTTTTAGCTTAATTGAGAATTGAGATGCATTCAGCCACTCATTTTGAAATGTCAACTGCAAGTAGATTATGTCAACTAAGGGGTATTATCGTCATTTCATTTCAATAGCCAAAATATCAAATGTCAACAACTCGTATTAAAATGTCAACAACTAAAAAAAATGTAATTTTTTTTATTTTTTAAATTTTTTTATAAAATTTTTAAATTTTTTTAAATTTTTTTAATTATTTTTTTAATTATTTTTAATTTTCGCGCGATGTCAACTAGTGAGACATTATGTCAACTACGATGTGTAGCCTGCACATCAAATGTCAATAGCCCTGCACATCAAATGTCAATAGCCTGCACATCAAATGTCAACAGCTTATAGTTGACATTATATATGTGTAGTTGACATGAATTGTATATGTAGTTGACATTATATATGTGTAGTTGACATGAATTGTATATGTAGTTGACATTATATGTGTGTAGTTGACATGAATTGTATATGTAGTTGACAAAAAAAATAAAAATAAAAAAATGAAAAAATAAAAAAAATAAAAAAAAATAAAAAAAATAAAAAAATAAAAAAAAATAAAAAATCGAAAAAAAAATTAATTTTTTTAAAAAAAATAAAAAAATATTTATTAAATAAAATGTATGATGAAATTACAAATCTGCCCTTTCATAATTAATTAATGTAAAAATATTTTCCATGTGGCAAATTCTGGACCACTCATTTAATAAAAATGAGTGGCTTATAATGCATCTCAATTCTCAATTAGGCTAAAAAATCTCAATTGATCACAACCCTATATATATATATATATATATATATATATATATATATATAGGGTCGTGATAATATACAAACTCCCTAAAATACAAACTATGCAAACTATAATCTCATCCATTAAGTATATTTAATCGACGGTTCTAATTTATGGGCTCTCAACATGTCAACATAGCTTATAAAAGATGTCACCAAGGGTTATTTTTGGGACAAAAATTATAAGCTAAAATCACAAAATCCGTTTAGATTAAGGAATCCCAATAATATCGGGTATTCATCGCACCTCTCATTTATCACGTCTTCCCCTCTCTCTTCCATTCCATCAATTAAGCATGTTCAATGCTCCACCCATTAAACATGTCTAGCCTCTCCAATTTCCTCCATTCCACCGTTTCGAATCTGTACTCCACGCAATCGCCGTTCTTCAAGGATCGCGTTGACATGAGTTCTGCGAGGCGAGCGGGTCAAGCGGCTGGAGCGTCAGCCGGAGGTGAGGTTTCCATTGAAAACCCCAATTTTCATCAACAATGTCAACAACAATGGAAAATCATACATTTCCAATAATGTTAACACCAAATGTCAACAGCAAACTAATAATGTCAGCAACACACCTTCAGCAATGTCAACAACAAAAATAACCGGAGGAGCAACAACAAAATCAAAGCAGAATGTGATCAACACACCATCAACGATGTCAACAACAATGTAAACAACAACTCTAAAATCATTCGTTTGGGAACAATGACAACACCAACTCTAAAAATGTACATTTCCAATAATGTTAACACCAAATGTCAACATCAAATTAATAATGTCAGCAACACACCTTCAGCAATGTCAACAACAAAAATAACAGGAGGATCAACAACAAAATCAAAGCAGAATTGAAGTGAAATGAGGATGTATGTAACTGCCGGCAAAAAATATTTCCATATACACCCCCCGCTGACATAAATTGTACTGCCCGGTGACATCGAATTTGTAACCTCCTAACAGCCGTAGATTAGTTATAATGATGGTGTGTGATTAGAGTTTGTAGTTTGCATGATAAATGAGAGTTTGTATTTGATCACACCTCTATATATATATATATATATATATAGGTTAGTGATCAAGATATAACTAATCTTAAGTGTATAACTAGAGAACAAATCTCAGCCACACATCTTAATGGAACAAATATTATTTATTTTAATAATCTAAAATAGGCCAAGGGTATTTTTGGAAAATACATTATGAAATTCAAAATCACGTTTCATTTCCTTCCAGATTTCCTTCCAGATTTTCAAATCTCCTTCCAAATCTCCCTCGTAATCTTAGGTCTCGAAATTCCCCAATAGCTCGAAACCACAACGCCACCTTTCTCGGCCTTCACCTCCGGCGACTCGCTGTTCTTCACCGATGAAGGCGGCGACGATGTAGGCTCCGCCGCCGAGCTCATCATCCGCCTCCACCATATCAACGCCGCACTCATTCATTGATATTGAATGAGAGATGAAAGTTGTTCAAGTGTTTGTTGGAAGATTGTAAAAGAAAGGTGGAGTTGTGGACTGTCGAGAAGAGTAACATAAGCTTAGAAGAAATTTGGAAGGAAATTGAAGAACTGTCACTTTTTCTTTCTCTTTTATTTGTCATAGTTATTCCTGGATATTTAATTAATGTTGATAAACTTGCTCATATTTTTTATCTGCAATATTTTTATCCATGTAACTGATGATTTATTTCAACAACTAAAAAACTTTTACTTCACTCTTGTTTACAAAACACATCACTCTTATTCTGATTTTACTTCACTCTTGTTTACAAAACACATCACTCTTATTCTGATTTTACTTCACTCTTGTTTACAAAACACATCACTCTTAGCATGATTTTACTTCACTCTTGTTTACAGAACACATCACTCTTAGCATGATTTTACTTCACTCTTGTTACAGAACACATCATTCTTAGCATGATTTTACTTCACTCTTGTTTACAAAACACATCACTCTTATTCTGATTTTACTTCACTCTTGTTTACAAAACACATCACTCTTATTCTGATTTTACTTCACTCTTATTTACAAAACACATACTCTTAGCATGATTTTACTTCACTCTTGTTTACAAAACACATCACTCTTATTATGATTTTACTTCACTCTTGTTTACAAAACGCATCACTCTTAGCCTGATTTTACTTCACTGTTGTCTACAAAACACATCACTCTTAACATGATTGTACTTCACTCTTGTTTACAAAACACATCACTTTTAGCATGATTTTACTTCACTCTTGTTTACAAAACACATCACTATGTTGTTAACAAGAGCGTTGATTGGCGGCGAAATGATGTGTGGGAAACACACTCGCCGGAAAATCACGTATTGTGGGAAACAAACACACACATCAACTCTCCAGTTCACCGATTCTCTCTCTACACACATTCGCCGGAAAATCAATTTGCCGGCGGATACGAATTCATTGAATACAAATCCATTAAACCAACAACTGCAGCCTGCTTACTGATCACACAAACACATTTAATTCCTATCTCACAGCCACTTCAGCTTTCTCCATGCATGACTAATTTTCACCTTAACTCTCTCACACACTGTTCGCACTCTTCAATTCTCGCATGACTAATTTTCACCTTAACTCTCTCACACACTGTTCGCACTCTTCAATTCTCGCACAAAGATACATGGAGAATTGGTAGATTTTGTGGATCTGAGTGACAACAAAAATGTCATTTTTACATACATTGCTTGGGAACATGAAGCTCTCTAACAGGACATCGATCTTCGGGCTGCAGCTATGGGTGGTGATCGGAATAGTAATCGGAGCAGTGATTTTGCTCATTCTCTTCCTCCTGTCGCTCTGCGTCCCCACCTTTCGCCGCCGCCGCAGCTCCGGCACCAAAGGAAAACTCCGCCGATCGGTAAGAGACCCGAGGCCGGCCGTATCCAAGGAGATACAGGTGATCGTTCGTGGACGCAACAGTAGAAGAACCGCCGCTGGAAAAGTCGGCATCTCGACTTGCAGTTGACGCCCGTGGGTGCTTGGAGATGACAATGGGCGAAATGAAGCCGTGATTGGGCTCGGAATTGCACAAAACTGAACGGCCGCGGCAGAGATTTGGAGTTGATATGATGTAGGGGTCAAAATCACATCGCAATGCAGCCGCAAGCGGCGGAACTGGAGCTGCAGCATTCCGACGACAACTGAAACTAGTTAAAAATGGAGATAAAAATATTGCGCAGATTCCTTCTCAATTATGTGATTTGATCAAATGAATTCAAAACTCACGCAAAGTTGAACAACTAATTTTGGCTGCAATGACTATTATACCCCGCATTGTTATTGTGGAGTAAATTTGTAATTGAAGGAACTAATTTCTCCTTAAATTAAAAAATTACATGTATTAATACTAGCCCTTGATTTTCTTGATCTTGTGGCTGTGATTTGTTCTCTAGTTATATGGTTAAGAGGTGTTTGCCATAGATCATCACCCTATGTATATATATATATATATATATATAGGGATGTATTCATTTCCTTTTCCTATATTTCCTCCTTTTTCCTTCTTAATATCAGCCATTAGATTAGAGAAATGGACGGTCAAGATCAACATTGGGTAATTAATCCCGTGTTGCATTATTTGTCCTATTTTGTGCATTATGAGGGTACAATAGTAATCTAATAATGGCTGGAAACCGCTACG
Source organism: Salvia splendens (assembly GCF_004379255.2). Taxonomy (NCBI): domain Eukaryota; kingdom Viridiplantae; phylum Streptophyta; class Magnoliopsida; order Lamiales; family Lamiaceae; genus Salvia; species Salvia splendens. The sequence continues at coordinate 5,956,510 of NC_056033.1, read as the reverse complement.
AATAATGCACCACATGGTCACGAGTAATGCATATAATTGACTATATAATGCACAATATGTGAACTGCAATGCATACGAATAAGATGTACCATGTTATGATGTTTGGACACACGTTTCTTGTTTCCCCTAAGGGTTTAATAAGCTTAGGGGCTAGGGTATAGTACGTAGACACGTATGTAATCTTCACATGGTAACGAGTAATGGATATAATTGACTATATAATGCACAATTTGTGAACTGTAATGCATACGAACAAGATGTGCTGTGTTATGATGTTTGACACACGTTTCTTGTTTCCCCTAAGGGTTTAATAAGCTTAGGGGCTAGGGTATAGTACGTACGCATTAATAACAAATTATAAAAAGATACGAATAATTCACCAAATTGTCACGAGTAATGGATGTTATTAACTATATAATGCACAATATGTGAACTGCAATGCATACGAATAAGATGTACCATGTTATGATGTTTGACACACGTTTCTTGTTTCCCCTAAGGGTTTAATAAGCTTAGGGGCTAGGGTATAGTACGGAGACATTACTAAATGCACGTATGTAATCTTCAATCCGTTGATTAACCCATATACACAATACCTCTAATAATGCATAATATACTGAGATAATGACAATTAACAGCTACATAATGCACTACCTAAACCAAATAATGCACATACGTATATTCCAATAACAACAATTTGTTAGTAATGTCTACGTACTATACCCTAGCCCCTAAGCTTATTAAACCCTTAGGGGAAACAAGAAACGTGTGTCAAACATCATAACATGATACATCTTATTCGTATGCATTGCAGTTCACATATTGTGCATTATATAGTTAATAACATCCATTACTCGTGACAATTTGGTGAATTATTCGTATCGTTTTATAATTTGTTATTAATGCGTACGTACTATACCCTAGCCCCTAAGCTTATTAAACCCTTAGGGGAAATAAGAAACGTGTGTCAAACATCATAACACAGCACATCTTGTTCGTATGCATTGCAGTTCACAATTGTGCATTATATAGTCAATTATATTCATTACTCGTTACCATGTGAAGATTGCATACGTGTGTACGTACTATACCCTAGCCCCTAAGCTTATTAAACCCTTAGGGGAAACAAGAAACGTGTGTCCAAACATCATAACATGGTACATCTTATTCGTATGCATTGCAGTTCATATATTGTGCATTATATAGTCAATTATATGCATTACTCGTGACCATGTGGTGCATTATTCGCAGATACCAAAATGTGGCAGTTACTTTTCCGTCAAATGTCAATAATAACCCTGTAATGCATACAACCACCTTTTATAATGCAACACGGAACCAGTTTTATAGAATCAATCTGATCCGTTGATGCCTTAGATCTAACGCGTAATATTAAGAAGGAAAAATGATCTAAGATGTGAAAAGGAGAATAACGCTCCCCTATATATATATATATTCTTTTTTCTCTCTACACATTCAATTCATCTTTAGTTCTTTACCTATCACTTATAACAAACGTGGCATTATTCATGTGACATTCATTGCATGTTCAATGTCCCCAACAAAGTATACTAACTGCTTACGTAGATTAATTTGTTATTTAAAAAAGTTGATGGCTAAAGAATATATCCTTGTGCCAAGTTCCTAATATGTTAATTTTTGCATTAGAAAAATATAAGTTCAAATTCGATTTACAAATAACGTGTATGCCCAGAAGAAGAACAAAACAAATTGTTATCTTATGAATATATAGAATATTGTTTTTTACGTACAATATGAATATGAGGCACTCGAATAACATCATTATCATATAATTGTTTGTCAGCCACACTACAATATAATTAATCTACATATTGTGTAAATATATACTACTACATTATGCTAGATATGAGAACGACTACATTATGCTAAATATATAATTAATTCTTTTTATTCTTTTTTTTAATCTTCACTTCAACTTCAATTTCATTTAAATTAATCGGCTAAATATTTATATTTTTTAGTCTATATGTTGAAAGACCTCGAACGCAGTGAGACGGAAAGAGTAATACTCCCCATAAATCATATACTACTACTAGTAAAATTATTTTGGGTTGATGAAAATGTAAACTAATGGACCAACGGATCGTAGCGCATTTGGCATCGCGGAATTGAAGTGACCTTGAGGTCGCGAGTTCAAATCCCGTCACCCGCTGGGAGATCGAATTCCGCAGTAAGGCAAATTCGGTACACCTGTGATAAAAAAAATGTAAACCAATGGGACAGAGGGCAGTACTATTTATTCCGCAATTTGAGGAATACAAGTTCCCATTTCACGACTCTCTAAACATATTATAGAGTTTAGCATTTCGTCATATCCCATAGTATTAATTATATCTTGATTTGGTAATAGAATTGTTCACATTTCTGAAGCTTGAGAGATCAGAAAATAAAATTTGGATTTTAAAAATATTTGAACATGTTTATTTTATGTTATTTAAAATGTTAGTTTATGTAACAATGTTGGCAATTTTATAAGCATGTGTTAGACTATATATATAATCAAACAAACTAATGACTGGAAACAAAATATTATACTTTTGTCCAAAGACTTAGCTTGACTTGAGTCCGGCTCTTGCCTCCACCGAAAGTCCAGCAAATAATATTCTATAATATTAATGTTATTCTCTTCTCTAACATTCATTCATCTTTGATCACCAATTATAATAGTAAAAAATGTCGCATTATTCACGTGACATCTATGCATGTTCAATGTCACCAGATAACTAACGAATAACACAATCATGCCTACGTGGATTAGTTGATTAAAACTTGAGCATCTCCAATGATTCTGGACATGCAATAGCTCTCCCATAGCCTTCTCACTGCCACATCATCTGCACTAAAATCCTCCTGCCACATCATCTGGACATGCAACTGGACATGCAATAGCCCTCTCATAGCCTATCCATATCACTAATAACAATTATATAATTTAATTTACAATCGTAGCAGCATACGGAATTTAATTTACGAGAGAAATACAGGAAAATTGAATAATAATATTAAAATTTATAAAAAAGTACAATAATTTATAAAAAAGTACATTAATTTTAAAAAAATACAAAAATTAAAAAGTACAAAAAAAATACAAAAAAAATCACTCCTCGCCGCCATCCTCGCCTCCGTCGTCGCCGCCCCCAACGCCGCCGCTACTCCCGCCGGTATCCCTCTGAAACCCCTCCAATTCTTCACGCATGCTCCGGAGCAATACGCGGAGATAAGTCTTCTCCTCGGGGTCCACCGCCGTCCGGAAGTCGGCTAAGGTCTTCACCATTTGAGCGCGCGTTTGTTGACCCGCGAAGAATTTGAGCTCATCGATGGACCTGCCAAGGGGGGATGCCGACTGGACCTCCTGGGAACTCGGGGTGCCCCCCTCGCTTCCCGTTGCGCTCGCCTTTGGCCAACCGGGCGAGGTCGGCGACCGAACGAACGAGGGGTCGGGAGCTCCTGGGCCGTCTCGGGGAGGTCGTGGGAACCACCGCTGCTGCCGCTATACTCACCGGTATAGTTCAGTTTCTGCTTCTTCGGCCAGTCAGCCTCGACACCTGCCCGGAATTTCTCCGACTCGTGGAGCACAAGGTAGGAGGTCCAGTAGGTGAAGTCGTAGTACTTCCCGGGATCCGGGTAGGCTCTCTCCGTAAACCTCCTGCAGTCCTCCTCTGTTTGGCCACTGGTCCGCATGCGGAGGGCGTTGGCGTACAAACCCGAAAATCGAGAGACGACAGACCTGATTCGGTCCCAGTATTTCCGGCACTCCTCCCCGGTGCGCGGTCTCCCTTCAGGGTAAAATGCCCTGTAGGCTGCGGCTATCTTGACCCACAAGTTGACGATCCTCTGGTTGTTCGAAACGAGAGGATCATCGCAGACACTCACCCACGCCTTGGCCAGCGAAACGTTCTACGCGTCCGTCCATTTCCTCCGGACCCCGCTATCCTCAACCGGCTGCGACGACTCGCCGACCTTCTTGGCCTTGCCCTTCTTCTTAGGGGCGCTCGGACCCCGCCCTACTCCCCGGCTTGGAATGGGGGTTTCCGGAACCTCGTTAATATAAAAACCCAACTCCTCTAAGGAGAAGCTCTCAAACGGTGTGTACTGTGCATCCGTTGGGGTCGATGTGTGCGAAGAACCGGTGGAAAAATCCAAAGCCGACCGATAGACGTTTTCCCCCCGGGCGTCCCCTGCGGCGGTGGCATCATCTACTGCGCCGGTGGCTGCATCCCGGGTGCCCACCCCGGCATCATCTGCATAGGGGGTTGCATCGGCGGTACCCCCTGCTAAGCCGACAAACTTCCCCCGGTGACCATCGGTGGCATCATCTGTTGCCACTGGTACATGTTGTAGTACCCGGTCATCGGAGGCCAACCACCTCCCACGGGAGCCGGGGGAGTCTGAGACCCTCCCCCGGGAGTCGGGGGAGTCTGAGACCCGGTCGTCACTGGAGTACATTTGTAGTTGTTCTCCATTTCTCGTTGTTGATCTTGTACAGAAATTAAGATAGAGAGAGTACTCGTTAATACAAGTGGTGCGAATGAAAATGACGTCCAAAGCGTGTATATATAGTGTTTCGAAAAATTTAAAACAAAATTCTGACGCCGGTCTGACGCCGATTCGGGGCCTACAATGGCGCCGTGAGAGTCGGCGTCAGAATCGGCGTCAGTCCATGAATCGGCGTAGGCGCGCCGATTTTGACGCCGACTGCAATGGTTCGGCGTTAGCACCGACGTCCGCGAAAAATTCGCGTGCCTACGCTGACGCCGCCATTGGAGATGCTCTAAGAGAATCTATCCTTGTGCTAAGTTTCTAATACGTTAGTCTTTCATAATAAAATGTTCTAATTTAATTACGTTTTGATTCGGTAGCTGCAGAAAGTTAGGAACAAAGCGAACTGTCAATATGTCACGTAGATGTTTGACTATTTATGTATTCGCTTACTTCAAAGTGTACAATGTGTTTCTAATATGACAAAGACTACGTTATAAAATTATGAATTATTAAGATAAAAGTCACTTAATATTCCAATCTTTATGACTTTTTACATTGGTATTAACTAATAACATAAGTATATATTCACTCATCAAGGTTCGGATAATGTCATTTTTTTCACAGGTGTGCTCTAATTACTACAAAAATGCGGTCGATATTGCTTAGCTGGCACTTCGAATGTGGCTCGTCCTTGCAGTGACATACATATAATTTAAAAAAATAAAAGGTATATATAAAATGATACTTCATTCGTCGCATTCGAATTATTTCATTTTTTTCTTTTTTATTTATCTCAACATTCCATTTTTTTAGAAACAATAACTTCACACATGTTGTCTTTTATTTTTATCTTTTTTTGTCTAGAAAACGTAAGAACCAATACATTTATATCTAAATATTTTTTATTATCTGTATCCAATTAGCATTATGAGTGGGATGAAGTGAGTAACTACAAAGATAATGTTTTGAATATCGAAAATGATTAAACCCATCGGAATGAATATTTAATTTTGCGTTTAATTATAGAACTTAGTTTTGCTTTACGTTAACAATTTGAAATTTTGAACTTTAAAATATGTAAAAATAGAGCGAAGAGTGAAGTGGCACTATAGTAGTTTGAAACTATTCTCGCCATTATAATCTGTTGTTGCAATTTCAGTACAACATCTGATGTTGCTTAAATTTTCATATATAATGATATTTTATAAATTAATAAAATGACGTCGGGAGGCATATTCTTCTCTACACAAACATCTTATAAATACGTTGGCCACAAATATGATTATATTCAACATGCATTCAATTAACAAACTATCTACACTACACAATTGGCTACGTGGATTATTAATTAAATATGTTCATCCCTAAAGAATCTATGCATCATTCTTCTAACTACTAAGTTCCTAATCGGTTTACTTTTTCAAAAATATTTCAAATGTCACGTTTTGATTGTAGTTGGAATTAGAAATGATAGGAGAGATGGGTCGAGTCAATAATTAGGATTCTCTTTCATGGCTGGTGGTTAATTGGCAACATAGCATGCATTTTTCAGAAAATAATTTTGGAGTAGAGATGTTAGAATTTAATTACTTAGGCAATAGATTCAAATTATAATTGGAGATTTTGTCATGGAGATGGCTAGCCATACATTGTCCACTAAAGATATGTGAGGGTCAACTTTATGGCTTATCAATCACAATATCTTCCACCATAACTAATTTAGTTTTAAGAGGATTAATTATAATTTATGATTCCACCTTTCAAATTAGTTGCTTTGAAATAATAGTCAGATTTTTAAATAGTCTTGATGTAAAGTTTTTCCTTCATTTAAGATGTGATAGTATGGTATGTGGTATATATGAGTTGTAACTTAATGAAAAAATTTGTACTCGGAAAGTTATGATTTGAAGGTTTTTTATTTGCTTAGTTTGTTCTTGTGTCTGTTGTCGATATGAGTTTTTTGCTTTGTTTTATTCTTTAGTTTTGGGTTTCTATGTTGTATCCATTATTATGATTTATGACTTAATTTATTTGGCTCGCCATCTAATGGGTTGATCACTTTCTTTTGTATCGAAAAAAAATGTCTCATTTGATAATTTGTTCAATTTTCAATTAATACAAGCCATTGTTTTATTGTGGACAACGAACATTATATTCTTCTTTTTTAAATCCTCAAACACTACACATTATTTTAATTGTTCACATATTGTCCGTGTTAGCTTTTATTTCATGGTTAATATATTGTGAATAAAAAAAATTTATATTCGAACATGCCTTTCCTCTTTTGAAAAGCATATCTAAAATAAAGACAATCATAGAACTTATTAATTTCCTAAAACATAATTAGAAATATAATATAATGTGATCTATATATAAATATATAATCTACTGCTTTACGTCAATATAAGTATTATGCAGTTTGAAGTTCTATGGACTCGAATTATAATTAATTATAATTATAATTAATGTGATGAATCATGCATGCACATATAAACGCTGTACTTTTTATTCTTTAAATGTGCAATAGGGACATTAATAATTCCACATTATCTACAACCTAAATAATTGACTCTCTTCATAACAACTTTTAATATTCAATATGAAGAAGTTATAACTGTCGAATTATTGATTTCTGTTGGTGTGTATGAAATGAATTAATGAATAATGCAAGTGTCATGTTATGTTATCCCAATAAATGGGAGTACAATTCTTTCGATCTTAATTCGATAGTCTGGAATCAATGAATCAAAATATAATTGAACCACAAAACAAATCGGAGTTATCATTATAGTTGTAATTATGCTATTCACGAATAATTCATTTGATATTCAGTTTGGTCCTTGGACAAATAGAAAATCTATGTATTGTCATATTCGATTTCACCAATTTAACTACTAGGCAACTTAATTGAATTATCGTAAAACAGCAAACGCACATTTAATTTTACACATGCTAGTCCAAACACAAATTTTCCTACATTGTGCATTTCTTATCTAATCCTATGATTCATCAATTTTGTATAGGACGTCATATTAGGTGGAAATTGAAGTTTATAAATAAAACAGAATTTGGGTGTTTTATTTTTATTTTTGAGTTTAAACAGAATTAAAAATAATTATTAATACAATTGTTGTAGGTGAAGAGGCTTGTGAGATTTTTATAAGAAGGAAAAAAAAAACAAAAACATTGATTGAGAGGGGCTTAAGCCCCCATCACCATGTGGCTCTGCCGTTGCTTTGAATGGTTTTGCTCTTGTGGGGGTTTTGTTCATATTCCACCATAGGTTTATATTGTCAAGAAGACTTACCATAGAAGAAGAAGGCAAGAAATATGTAATTGATAGGTGATTGATATCAATTAATAGGTACAATGATACACAATTACATTGTCTAGAAATAGATTATTCCTTACCTTACATAAATGTAATATGGCCTATATTAAGGCATACCTATTGATGAATCAATACATCGAAAATTACTACAATCTCTCAATATGGTATCACGAGCGGGTAAGGATTCAGAAAATTATCATCATCATCCCTAAACCTTTCCCAACCCTTTGGCAAAATCAGCAGCATGTCGAACACGGAGGAATTCAACTCCGGCGACGTCAAAACCCAAGCCACGGAAATATCCACCCAAAATATGATGGTGTTTCCACCGGAACTAGCCGCACAATTCGCGGAGTTCCTAAAACAATCCAGCCTCAAATCAACCGCTGAGCCAACCAAGGAAAACCCACCACCATACCACCCTCATCACCCAGAATCATTGGGTGAGATCACAGTCAAGCCGAAACTAAACGGAGAGAACTATCCTCTCTGGTCAAATCTGATGGATCGAGGAATCGGGGGAAAGGGGTTGTCGTCTCACATAGATGGAGTTACAAACCCCCCCGCCCGAACCGATCCATTCTTTCCGAAATGGCAACAACGCGATCACTGCGTATTCAATTGGATAATCAACAATATAGAGACAGACCTCATCAATGAAGTATCACAATATCAGACGGCGTACGACCTGTGGGAAGGTCTCGCCATTACGTATGGCAGCAGGGGCGACCCACTCCAGATTTATGACCTACACCGACAAACAAACATAGTCAGACAGGAAGGAGCATCGCTCGAAGCCATATGGAATAAGTTCCAAGGGCTATGGATATCGATCGATCGACGAGAATTGAAGCCGATGGACAAGCAGACACTACGCCTCTATCAATTTCTCACCGCATTAGACGATAAATATGATGCAATCAAGAAGGAGATAATTAGGCGCGACCCTTTACCAACGGTGCGCGAAGCTTACAGATCGTTCGCCGAGAATCAAACAACGATGCCATACTCGGAGTCGGATCTGGAGGAACCGGGAAAGACGGAATAGGCTCCGGCCTCGCAGCCATCGACCGAGGACGCCCAACTCATCCACCAACCACCGCCAATCGACCTTGGAACAGGCGCTCCGACAAGGATAAAAGCCGGCTGAAGTGCTCACACTGCGGCGGAAAGAGGCACACCAAAGATGGGTGCTTTCACCTCATCGGATTCCCCGACTGGTGGGACGACATGAAGAAGGCGAGAGCGGTGCGAGCGCTGAACAAGAATGGCGGTGGTCGAGCGGCGGTTGCGGTCGCTGATCGGGCTGCCGACACCGGAAATCCGGCGGGTAGCGCCGGCACAACAGGCCGAGAGATAGCGGAAGGAGGACCGATCCACGGCGGCGACGAAATGGGGAAGGCAGTGGCGGCTAGGTTTTTTGATGGAGGTAGTGAATTTCAAACCTTAATCCACAATTTTCATGAAATCACAAAATAGCCCCATCCTCCCTATAAATTGCGAAACCAGCCATCAAGTCCCCAGTATTTTCAGTTTGACCCCCGGGATAAATACTCTCCAAAAATACACCCACACACTTCCGGGAAATATCTAAATACATCCACTAGTTTCTGTGTTTTTGCAAATTCACCCCCCACTTGGCCAGAATTTGAAATTAGCCCCAACATCCCTTGCCATAATAAATTCCAAGCCCTTGCACACTGATCGATATCTGGAAAACAACCTAAAGAGCAAAAATGGATGTTTGACTGTGGTGCTACTGATACTATGTCTTATGAACTTACTGATTTTACTAATATTTCTGCTCCACATAAGAAGTATGTTCAGACAGCAAATGGGAGTGTAATTCCAGTCAAGGGAGCAGGCACAATCAGGATCACTCCATCGTTGCAGATCTCAAATTGTCTCTATGTGCCATTATTAGCACACAAATTACTCTCAGTTAGTCATGTCACTAGAGAATTAAAGTGCAAACATCTAATGGAGCCCAATTTGTGTGTCTTACAGGATATCAAGACGGGGATGATAGTTGGGCGTGGCACTGAACAGCAAGGACTGTATTATGTGGACAAGATGGCTCAACCCGGTGATGCGATGCTGACTCACGGACCAACAGAATCACAGGGTTAGCTTTGGCATCGCCGGTTAGGACATCCCTCCATAGGATACATGCGTATGCTTTTTCCCGATTTTGCCAGCACTCAGTTTTCTTTCAATTGTGATACTTGTTTTTTTGCTAAGAGCCATAGACACTCATACAAGCTCAATAACTCTCGTTTGGATACTACCTTTTCTTTGATTCACTCTGATGTTTGGGGCCCAACACCCGTTTTGGGCAACCTCGGATTTAAGTATTTTTTGTTATTTATCGATGACTGCACTCGTCTAACTTGGGTATATTTTTTGAAATCCAAATCCGATGTTTTTGAGAAATTTACCTTGTTCTACAATATGGTGCACACTCAGTATAACAAGAAAATCAAAATCCTTAGGTCCGATAACGGGGGGGGGGGGGGGGGGAATTCGTTAACTCAAAAATGCAATAGTTTTTTTCTGAGAAAGGGTTAGTTCATCAAACTACGTGTCCACATACTCTTGAGCAAAATGGGGTCGCAGAGCAAAAAAATAGGAAAATACTTGAAATGACTAGGGCATTTCTAATCGACTCACATGTCCCTAAAACCTTTTGGCCAGAAGCAGTAGCCACCTCAGTTTACCTACTAAATCGATTGCCTACCCATATCCTAAACTTCAAAACTCCTTTCGATATTTTCTCCACACAAAATCAGATACCACCACCGCTTACCCTCAAACCCAAAATCTTCGGATGCTCTGTCTTTGTCCACATCCCAAAACACGACAGGACAAAATTCTCTCCATGTTCCGTTAAGTGTGTCTTCGTAGGTTATGGGAAGGATCAGAAGGGGTATCAGTGCTATGATCCCAAAACCAAACGCCTTTACATCACCATGAACTATGATTTTGTGGAAAACGAGTACTTCTACGACCAACCTAGCGGTCAGGGGGAGGAAAAGGGTTCTGAACCCGTCAGTGATCTGCTAAGTTGGTCCCCACACTCATATTGCCACCCACTTCCTCCAGATCCTCCAACCTCAATGCCACTGCCAAGCCCCGTGACAGAAGATGGTCCAACAGACGATGCGAGCTGCGATACTACCGGGCCGTCTTCAGTCCACATTCAACCTTGCCAAAGCAGTGAACTAGTTCCGCTGTCAGACTCGTCTACGAATCCTGAGGTTAGTAATCCTGAGATTGATTCTACCCCTCCACTTAACACTAACCATGGGAGACAGGAAAATGAGACAAATGAAGAACCTGAAGTGAGTGGCAGAATGTTCGAACTACCACCAAGAAGCACGAGGGGAGTACCACCCAAAAGATACTCACCCGACTGGAAGGGACGCAAAACAAGGTATTATATGGCAAACCTCGCAGTCGGACACCTAACCGAGATGGCTCGAGCTTTTGAAGTAGCCCTGTATGAAGAGGATCTCCCACGATCGGTTGAAGAGACAATGAAACATCAGCACTGGCAAGAGGCAATGAAGAAGGAGTTGGACGCACTCCTCAGAAACAATACTTGGGAAAAATGCAGTCTACCAGAAGGAAAGAAACCAGTAGGATGTCGATGGGTGTTCACCATCAAACGGCGGGCAGACGGATCCATCGAGAGGTACAAGGCACGGCTGGTAGCAAAAGGGTACACTCAAACCTATGGGATCGACTATGGGGAAACATTCTCCCCTGTGGCAAAGATGAATACAGTCAGAACGTTGCTTTCAGTGGCAGCCTGCAAGGATTGGAAGCTACACCAGTTTGATGTGACGAATGTCTTCCTGCATGGAGAATTGAAGAAAGATGAGGAAGTATACATGGAAGCCCCACCAGGATACTCGAGTGAATTTGGAGAAGGACATGTATGCAGACTAAAGAAGACCCTCTACGGATTGAAACAGTCACCCAAAGTATGGTTTGGGAGATTCTCATAAGGCATGAACAAGTACGGATACTCCCAAAGCCAATCAGACCACACCTTGTTCATTAAAAAAAGGGGTGACCGGGTGGCCTGTCTAATCATCTATGTAGATGATATGATCATAACCGGAGATGACGAAGAAGAAATAGAGGACTTGAAGAAACACTTATTTCAGGAATTTGAGATGAAAGATCTGGGGGCTCTCAAATATTTCTTGGGGATTGAGGTGCTTCGATCCAGAGAAGGGATATTCCTGCGACAGAAGAAATATGTGTTGGATCTCCTCGCAGAAACCGGGCTTCTTAACTGCAAGCCGGCAGATATACCACTTATGGTGAACCACGGCTTGAAATTTGAAGATGGAGCGAAGCTCGCCAATCGAGAAGAGTATCAGCGTTTGGTCGGTAAGCTAATATATCTCGCCCATACGAGGCCTGACATATCCTATGCAGTGGGAGTCATAAGCCAGTTCATGCACAAACCTCAGGAGAATCACATGGATGCAGCGCTAAGGGTGGTGCGTTACTTGAAAGGGACTGCGTGTTACGGAGTACTGCTAAGAAAGAATACTGATCTTGAAGTGGATGGATACACCGACGCTGATTGGGCAAGCAACCCGATAGACCGAAAGTCTACTGGAGGATACTTTACCTTCGTTGGAGGGAATTTGGTCACTTGGAAGAGCAAGAAACAGAAGGTGGTACCATAAATTGTTTGGTTTTTGCAAATGGTCTTCTGTTCATTAGTGATTGTTTAGGTTTTTGGTGATTATCGATTCCAATTGTTTGTGTTACTGTTCGCTACTTATAGTTTAGTTTTACATTAATTATAGATTCCAATTTTCTGGGTTTGTGTTCATCGGATTATTGTTTCTGTTCATTAGACTGAATCGTTTGTACTTCATCTCCCTCATTGTCAAAATTGATTCTTGATAGCGTAAATTTGGTCATTTTGCAGTGAGTAATTGTGTTTTTGTGCTTAATACCGAAAATGGTGAAAAAAGAACGTCCTTCCAATAGCCAAGCAAGTGAAAAAATATGTGATTGAACTATATGTTACAGTACGCTTTTGTACATTATTGAAAGTAATTTGTACATTATTTCACTGGTTTGCTACATTATCTTGTGTTACATTATATGCTTCATAAGGGTACATTATCAACTTACAGTAGACTAGATACACTATTTGAGCATATATGTACATTATTATTTATTAATCTGCTACATTATTGTGTGTTGCTGTTTGCTTTGTCTACATTAATAAGTTTATTGAGTTACATTGCATGCCTCTTAAGGGTTTTGTATTTGCTTACATTAGGATTTGATACATTATCTAAGCAAATGTTTACATTATTTCAAAACGATGTGCTACATTATGTTTTAGACTATGGTATGTTACATTAATAAATTTGTTCAGTTACATTATCTACTCCCTAATGGTATAGTAAATAAGCATACATTGCGCCTTTACACATCATTGCAACTGATGTTTACATTATTTAGCACTACTATGTACATTATAGTTTGTTATTGCTGGTAATGTAATCATGTGTTTACTAGTAATGTAACATTATAACTAATCAATGCAAAATTTTTGAAGGTGTTCACTCTTGAAGGTGTTCTTCAAGAGAAATTGCGCATGAAAACTGTGGAGTTTGAAGCCTTGAAGTTACAACTGGGCATGAAAACTGAAGAGTGTGAAGCATTAACGCTAACAATTGCTAAAACGACAATAACTCTTTGTTAACATACATATCATATCATCACTGCCACAAAATATTAACCAAAATATTAACCAAAAACAAGTATTTTTGTAATATACGAACGGTTCACCCATCCCAAACAAACACCAAGTTTTTAGAGTAAGTAAGGCCAGTCAATCTTGATCACCGCGGTGGCCACATCTCTTAGGCTGAGTCCTGGTCCGAGTGCTAGGTCCCGGATCCGAAACATTAGGCTGCAACAATTAATAGTATAATAAGTATATATGAGAAAGCACTGTGTACAAGTAGAGAATATAGTTGCAGATGCTTATTGAATAGTACCTCTTGACGTCGGCATTGTTTGACGATTCAGGCAAAGTACTCTCACCACGCTTACGCGACCCGTTGTGCTGCGAAGTCTCCCCAACCTGAGAACGAGCATCTGTCCGAGGATCATTGCTGCATGTCCTCCTATTATGACCTTCTTGACCGCACCGACGATATTTCATCACGAAGGTTCGTCGCAATGACTCACCTCCGTCCGCATGAAGACGAATCTGGGGCTCCTCACGTCTCAGTTTCTTCGGCCTACCACGCTGTCGTTTTGACCTCGGGGGCGCCAGTTCCAACACACCATCAGAAGTAGTCTTGGGCTAATTGTCCACCCCTGATTGGGTAAATGACATTCTCGTACAACATGATAATTGTTGACTTCAAATAATAGCGGGAGACGTATCGCGTCACATCGTCGCCATGCTTGTTGATTGTTGCAATAGCATGAGTGCACGGGATTCCGGATAGCTGCCACAATCTGCAGGAGCATGTAAAATCGCGCATGTTGACAACATATTGGCCAGACGGCCCAGTTACTTGGTACGAAGAATGTCCGTTCCATGTAAAATCGCGCATGTATGAAGAATGTCCCTCCACGATGAAGCCCGCGCGTACCACTTATCCACAAGCTCCTTGATAACAGAAGGGACTGCGTTATCGTAGCTTTTGATCCACTGGCCTCTGATCTGAATCCTTTCCATTTGACTTGTTGGAATGTTCTCCAACATGCTGATAATTGCTTTCTCTCGATCCAATGCAATCTTCGAATTGAATGTCTCACAAATGTTGTTGAGGAGCACATCACAACAAATATGTGGAGAGAAAAATGCCTTGACCCACTTTTCTTTGAGAGCAACTCCAGAAAGCCACTGATGTGCTTGGGGATACTCGGTCTGCAGAGCATCCATCTTGTCCACATAATGTTCGAGGGTGGTACTCGTGGCAATCTCCCACAACCGGTCTTTGAAATTTTCTCCGACAAATCTCTTCTTGAAATTGTTGTATATGTGCTGAACACAGAAGCGATGCTCGCTCTGTGGGAATTCCTCAACAATCAACTTTGCAAGGCCCTGATGTAACACAACAAAACAAAAATTACCACAAAATCACAGTTCCAGTACATAACGTATTGATCAAATCACAAAAAAAATTAAATCACATACCAAGTACATTATGTAATATTGAAATCACGGCGGCCATACCTTTTGTTGGCCAGACATAAACACATATCATGGGCCATTTGCATGCAAGTTAAGGTCATCAGACAAGTACTCCACGAACCACTTCCACTGGACATAACTCTCCGCCTCAGTCACAGCCCAAGCAATCGGCCACAACCATTGTTGGGATCAATTCCCATTGCTGTCATGAGCGGTCCTTTGTACATTCCTCGCAAGAAACAAGCGTCGAAGAAGATAATTGGCCGACATAACTGCTTTATAGCTGCCAGTGGAATGCAAGGGTTGGCTTTGATCTTCTCCATGTAACGCTCACCTAGCCACTTTGTCGTCAGCCACTTCGAATCCAACACCTGAGAGCATGTGTGCGCGTGATCGCGTTGCAAATTCATCACCACATAATCCTGCGTTGTGTGTTTCGAGCTTCCTCAAGTACACATACCACTCACATCCTTGCCCTTTACAAATCGCACGAAGATTGTCGCCGTCATTTCTTTTCACGTGCACCCGCCTTCTGGTCATTATTGCATACTGCCTCAATACGTCATAGAAGAAATCTCTATGCTTAAAAACATCACCAGGCTTCCACAACGGAAGCTCATTAGGCATGAGCTTGAACGGGGTAAACTTTATGCCTCTCTTCTTCAAACCCTCCAAATCTGCAAGGTCATCAATATCTTGTAGCTCGTCCACAAATTCTTCCTCGAAAAGTGGATTATCTATCATGTTCCTCTTTTCCACATAAGGCGAATACTTCCTCCGCTGTTTATCCACTGACACCCTTGACCCCGGCTGGTCTTCGCCTTCACCCGGCTAGTCTACATTCTCTGGCTCCTGACTCGCATGTTGTTGTTGGAAAATAGATTCGTAATATGAAGTAAAAAGCTGCTCATCTCGGCACATGTGTGCCAACAAGATAAAATGGTCCATCTCATCATCTTCATCATCAGTCGGCGGTCCCACGTTATGGAGATGGCAGCCATCCGGAACGTATATCTCCTCTTGAGGTTCTACTTTCGGCCCATCATGTACTTCCGGTCCAGCTTGTACTTTCGGTCCAGCATGCACTTCAGGCCCATCATGTACTTCATGTCCAGCATGTTCCACATCACGTTCAAATCCGGACATTAGCAATTCATCAGAAATCTCCTCGATAATGAGAACTTCCGACTGCAATTGACATTGAGGTTCGTCTGAAAAACCCAGGGTCGGGTTGTACACACTGTCTTCAACATGTTGAACATCTTGGCTATGAATTGATTGCCTTATCTGATTTAAACATAAAATAACAAATGAACACCATACATACAAACATAAATCACAACTCTAGTACAAAGGTGTGCATTAACCTCTGCCACGCTATCAGGGTCTACAACTGCTTCATCTTCATGTTGTAATTCTTGGTGGGAGTGATCTGATTGCCAAATCTAACAAAAAGATGAATCACATATGAATACCAAACATAAATAACAAAACACAAACATAGTCCACAGTGGTGTACTAACCTCTAAAGGGTCTACAACTGCTTCAACCTCATGTTGTAATTCTTGGTGGGTGTGATTTGAATGCCACATCTGACCAAAAGATTAATCACATATGAATACGAAACATAAATCACAAATCACAAACATAGTCCAAAGTGGTGTACTAACCTCTGAAACGCTTTCTGGGTCTACAATTGATTCAACCTCAACCTCAGGTTATATAACTTGTTCACCATGTCTAACTTTTTCAACTCCATCTTCTACCTCAACCTCAGGTTGTATATCTGTCACAGAGGGGTGAATTGGAGTAGCCAATGATTTCCCAGTATGAGGTCTTGACATGGGGTGAATTAGGGTTGGGACATCTTTCACCACAACAGCTTCGCATGCATGGACCTCTCTTTGTCCAACAACTCCATCAACTGCATCATTCTCTTCAACCTCCACCACAACAGCTTCGGCTTGTTCTGCATTACATGATGCAAATGCATCCATTAAATTCTTACGTGTTGCCTCCTCTTCCCTCATCCATTCCCGGCGTTTGTCTTCTAAAGTTTTGGTCAAATACTCTTCAAACTCGACATCCCTAGGGTACCACTCAAGCATCAATAATGGTGCCGATGGTTTCCTTTGCTCCTCGTGCTGATGTTTCTTCCTTTTCGGTTTACGCTTCGGCACAATTGCTTCCGGTTCGTCAATCTCTTCAATGACCACCGTGGTTTTTTTACAAGCTTTCACAAATTTTAGAAACTCCTCCGCTTATTCCTTTCACTTCTTGAGTAAGGCAGCCGCCTCTGTCATCTCCACGAGATAAATGTGAACTAGCTTTGTCCTAGTAACCGCGACTTCGAGAAAAGAGGCCAGATGTGGATCGTCAATAATGAGCAGCAATGGACCTCCTATGTCCACGCCCATACAACCATCATTGTACCTTGGATGAACGTAATAGAACTCACAAACGGGTTTCCTATCATACCTCAACCGCAACACCATACTGGAAAGATCTAAGAGCTCGAATTGGAGAATATTGCAAAAGTCAAAGAATGTCAATTGCCCCAAACATACTTCTTCTGTCCATTGATTTCGAAGATTGACCCTCCGTGATGAAAAGCGACGGAAAACATCCCGAAACGGTCCCCTGTTAGGGTTTGTATAGAGTTAGAAAAATTCCAAATTTAAACCAATAAATTTCACATATAAAGTCCTAAATCACAGTCAAAACAATTTCCCAAACGCGACGACATCAAAACAATTTCACAAAACAACCAATTTTCGGAGCCCTAAATCACAGTCAAAATCGCTTGCTTGGAGTTTTTAATTAAAGTGAACGATTTGTGCAATTTTAAATTTGAACTCACTATATTCTTCTTCCGGGACAAAGGAATCCAACCGAGGATCGCGAATGCTCCATGTTTCTGGGTCTACATCGATTATCTCCGGTCCTCGACCGTATCTACCGTATGTAGGTGATGCCGGAGGTGATGGTAACGAAGACGGTGGCGTTAGCGGCTTCTTTTTGAGCCGTGAAGAACTACGGGAGGAGGACGCTCCAGCGGAACTTCGGTTCTGTTTTGGAGGCATTGATGAAAACGGCGTGTCGAAATGGCAGCGGCGTTTTCCGAGAATGAGTAGAAAACAGTGGTGAGATAGGGTGTGCGACACGAAAATGATGAAGTGAAAGTGAATTGGAGGGAAATATGAAAGAGAAACAAAAAACTAAGTGTTTTGTAATTTACGTTAACTAAAATATCAATGTAGGTCTGGAGATGAAGAGGCGTCTACAGTGGGAAGAGAAGAGAGAGGACAAAAGACATGATGTTTCTGTTACATCAATTAGGATTGACGTCTAATCCACAGTACATGTAGCAAGTGGGATGCAGTGGCGGCGTCACAAAAGGTCGAGTTTGCCCTTTCAATCCCTGAGGGTGTTATGGTCCGAAAAAACAAGGTTTGTGATTATATAATTTGTTAGATACCTGTGATGGGATTTTTAAATGTTAGGGGTCTCTGCTGTTACAAGGTGAAAAGTTAGGGACCTTTTGTGTAGTTTGCTCTTTAAATAAATAAATTAATTAATGTCCTAAACAAATTAAAAAGAAAATACATTTTTTCGAAACCTGCAATTACATTAATTAATTAAAATCTAACTACGTCGCTAAACTCTCAAGAAGATGCGGTAGTTTGTCTTTTATATATTTGATTCATTCAAGATTGGTCTTGCAAATTGTGGAATATTGGATCACTCAAGTGGTTAACTCTATTAGGCCATCCACTACGCTGTCTCTATACCGTCCCTTAACTACTATTTGAGGGCCCCACTGTCCTTTTTTCCTCCATCCCTTAACTAAGGGACGGAACCTGCAACGCTCCGTCCCTTAACCGTCCCTTTTTCCGTCCCTTAATTACTATTCATTCAATTTCATTTTTTATTTTTTTTACAACCCAATTCAATTTAAACAAACACAATTCATTAAAATTAAAACAACATTACAACTTAAACTTAAAAAAAAAAAGAAAAAAAGACATAATTAAAATTCTAAAAAAATAAAAATGACATAATTTAATCTTCTCCGCCAAAGTTTTCCCAAATGTGCTCAATTAGATCCTCTTAGAGTTGGGTGTGGGCGCTAGAGTCGCGTGTCCTTGCCCGAATAGCCAACCGTTCTTGTATAGACGGATGCGCTCCACTTCACGGCGGACTACTTGCGGTTGAGCTTCCGGGGGATTCGGGGTCGAACCAATTTCCCGCATCTGGTCCTTCGTCTCGGACAATCATGTTGTGCCAGATTATGCACGTATACATGATGTCGACCATGCTCTCCATGAACCACGAACGAGCCGGGGCTTTGATGATGTTGAAGCGCGCTTGGAGAACCCCGAACGCCCTCTCCACATCCTTGCGCGCAGCCTCCTGCTTTTGCGCAAAAAGTGTCTGCTTTGGGTTCGCAGGCCTGCTGCACGTCTTCACAAAGGTCGGCCACTTCGGGTAGATGCCGTCGGCGAGATAGTACCCCATTTTATACAGCCGGTTGTTGGCGACGAAGTTGATGGCCGGCGCTTTACCATCCAAAACTTCTGTAAAGAGGTCGGACTGGTGGAGCACGTTTACGTCGTTGTTCGAGCCAGGGACCCGAAGTACGCATGCCAGATCCAAAGTCGGCAGTCGGCAACGGCCTCGAGTACAACGGTTGGGTGGGTGCCTTTGTGGCCACTCGTGTAGGACCCCCTCCAAGCCACCGGGTAATTCTTCCATTGCCAGTGCAAGCAATCGACACTGCCAAGTATCCCGGGGAATCCGTGCACTTGTTCGTGCAGGTTGAGGAGGAACTGACAATCGTCCGTGTTTGGCCTCCGGAGAAATTCGTCACTGAAGGCTGCCCGGACGCCTCTGCAGAAGTTGAGCAAGCACATGCGCCCAGTGGTGTCTCCGATGTGGAGGTATTCGTAGAATATGTCGGTCGTTTGTCCAGTCGCAAGCTGACGGATGGCTGCAGTACATTTCTGCAGCGTCGTGTGGCTGGGACGGCCGACCCCGTCGAACCCTTTTCGGAAGAACTCTTCCCGGGCCGCCAAAGTATTCGCTATGTGGAGAAATAGCGATTTACTCACGCGGAAACGGCGACGGAAGTAGGTATCTTCCCAAATCGGGTTATCGCAGAAGTAGTCGCGTACTAACCGTGCGGCGGCTTCTTCCCGGTTCCGATTGATGTACTTCCAGGAGCGTCGTGGGGGTGGCGTGGCTTCCTCCGCCTCTCGTCGTCGATCTTCTTCAAGTGATTGTTCCATTAATTGACGCATTTGCTCAAAAGGATCCATTTGTTTGAGTTGATTTAAGATGGAAATTGGAGTGATAGAGAGGATTTGAGAGGAATAGATGTGTGTGTGAAATGAGTATGAAATAGGATTATTTATAGAGTAAATAAATAAAAAAAGAAAAAAAAGAAAATAAAAAATTAACGGTAACATTACCGTTTGAAAAATAATTTTTTTTTATTAAAATTCAATTTTTTTTAAAAAATGAATTATTGCGTCATCCGTGACGACGGCCACTCGCGGGCCTGCGAGTGGGCGTCACGCATGCATCGGGGGCGCGCCACGTCGCCCGCGCGCGTGACGGGCCGGCGCGTCCCTTGTCTCGCGGATACGGGCTATCCTGGCCATCCTCTTCAAGGGGATGATTTTGGAAATAGAGTGTTTTAGCATCTTTCCTGGCCATCCTCTTCAAGGGGATGATTTTCACCCGCGGCTGTTTACTCTGAGGGATTGTTTGTGTTTTTGCGAGCGATCGTTTGTTCATGAGATGGTTATTTGGTTGGTGAAGGATTATGAGATTGATAAATCGTGGACGAAGGAGTTTGTGATCCCCTTAAATCCTCTTCTTTTCGGTGGAGTTAAATTCACATTTATTCAGCCTCTCAAAGCTTTTGAAAATGGTGACATGCTGATTGGGTGTGCT
The DNA here is from genome assembly GCF_004379255.2 of Salvia splendens. Taxonomy (NCBI): domain Eukaryota; kingdom Viridiplantae; phylum Streptophyta; class Magnoliopsida; order Lamiales; family Lamiaceae; genus Salvia; species Salvia splendens. Next base: position 5,935,505 of record NC_056033.1, on the reverse strand, counting down.
TGCAACAAGATTTTCTACTACTACAACACCCATAAGGCTTATCGACAATTTTCTTTATTTGGTGAACCGGAGGAGTGTTACTATATGACCTTTGTGCCTCTCACTCCAACCTCTCTTTCACTCAAAAGTTTCAGTATGGAGAAAGTCACCTCATTTTGATTACATGTATGCTTTTCTATCACATACTACCTCTCTTATTGCTTTTTATACACTAATTTCCATGTTTTCAAAGAAATGCACATTCTTTAATGTGCTTATATTTATCTTATCCTACTTGGGTTGCCATGTGACTAAGATTACATTGTACTCTTATGCTTATTCATCTCAATTATAAACTAATTTAATTATTTAATCCTAGACAAATCTTGTTTTGGCTTATCCTATATTGTATCTTAATGAACCTAACATCACCTTATTGCAACATGTGTTTTACTCCAGTAATTAAGATTGTCACTTCTAACTCTTGAACTGAGCTAATTGGTTTCTTCTTTTGGACAGGTATGAACCTCTAGCTATGTCACTCGTGAATATGTCGAGCTTTACTGCACTACATAATTTTATTTTGTGAGGATTTCCCCTTATCCTAAGCCTTTCGGTTTGCCTCCTTTTGCCCCATGTTGGACGACTCCTACTTGCCTACTTGGGTCCTAGTAATAACGGGCTCGATCTCCTAGCTAGTGTTGAATTGACTGTCTGTGATGTGTTTGGTCCTCTTTGAACTTGAAGGTTCGCATTCTGCCAGTTTCACACATTGGCAAACCTTTCCTTCCCCTTTGTCTCTAACTTGTACGTACTACTATGAATAATGTATGTTCTAAGTTCTCTTTCAATTGAGTTGTGAATGTCACGAGAATTTAGATATCTACACGACCTTGATTAAAAACTACTTCTTCCGTTCTGCGTTAATAGATGCGTTTCATTTTCTGCAATCATTTCGAAAAACACTAGTCACGATAATAGTCGCATTTCACTTTATACCGTAAATGTTAAGCAGGTGTCACTTCTACTGACTCATTTCACTCACGTTTTATTATAAAAAATCAATATAAAAAAATTGGACCACATATTCTACTAACTCATTTCACTCATGTTTTATTAAAAAATTAACATAAAAAAGTTAGACCACATATTCTACTAACTCATTTCACTCATGTTTTATTAAAAAATCAACATAAAAAAGTTAGACCACATATTACACTAACTTTTTTAATTCACTATTCTTTACATTTCTCTATATTATTATCTCTATTTTAACCATTTATTATTATTTTTTCAGAATAGAATGATGGCAGAAAATGAAACATAGCTATTAACGAAGAGGTGAGAGAGTATATTTCAATTTAAAAAAATAAAAATAAAAATTAAAAAACAATGGCATAATCACGATAGCCGCCGCTCGTGCGGCCCATAAAGCCGCGGGCTGGGCTGTAAATTTAGGTCAGACTGGATAGAGTAGATATATGCTGAAAATCCCCAGGCCAGCCTCATTTCGCCTTCACCATCTGAATCTATCCGAAAATGAAGCCCTACCCATTGACAAATCTTCCGTCAGAGATCATCGCCATCATCTTCTCAAAGCTCCCAATTTCAACCCTTGCAATCAGCAAATGTGTCTGCAAACGGTTGCTGAATCTGCTGGAGGATGATTACTTTATCAATTCCTATTTTTCAAGATTATCCCCCGCCCTAGCTGTGATGCTGCCACTGAGCCCCAAATACCGCTGCAAAATTTTCGAATTGGAAGACGATCTCGATCTCGACTGCCACAATCCACTCACCTGCTTCGATTTCCGCAGAGGAGCACGAATAGAGGTTTCCGCTAACGGTTTGCTCATCCTCGAAAAATACGAGAAACATCGCCAAGCCTTTTACGTGTGTAATCCGATCACTCGCGAATCAATTCGCCTGTATCCGGCCCCAGAAGGATGTTCTCACGGATTCGGGAAGAGCAGAATCGGCGGGCAATTCAAGTTTGTGATACTTGATGGCAGATCTGGATATCATGTATACACTCTCGGAACAGGAGGTTCGTGGAGACACGTTGCTGAACCTGTCCCGATCTGGCACAGTCATAAGTCTTTTGCTGAATCGGTAAATGGCATTCTCCATTGGGAAACGTGTAGCTGTCGATTGATTTCCTGTTTTGATTTGGAAACAGAGTGTTTTAGCACATTTCCTGGCCCTCCTATTCAAGGGAATAATTTTCATTCGCGACTGCTTACTTTGAGGGATTGTTTGTGTTTTTGTGAGCGGTCGTCTGTCCATGAAATGGTTACCTGGTTGGTGAAGGATTATGAGATTGAGAAAACTTGGACGAAGGAGTTTGTGATCCCCTTGAATTCTGCTATTTTTAGTGGAGTTCAATTCACATATATTCAGCCTCTCAAAGCTTTTGCCAATGGTGATATGTTGATGGCGTGTGATTACAGCAAGATTTTCTACTACTCCAACACCACTAAGGATTATCACCAAATTTCATTGCTCGGTGAACCGGAGGAGTGCTACTATTTGACCTCTGTGCATTTCACTCCAACCATTCTTTCACTCAAAAGTTTCAGAATGGAGAAAGTCACCTCATTTTGATTACATTACATGTATGGATGGTCGTTTGCGTTTATGTCGATGATGTAATCTACATGGAATCGTCTCCCTCTTTTGTTGCTGGGTGCATGATGCACGTGTTTCAGATAAGAGGATTTGGGATTTGGCCCCAAATTAATGCTGCTGACCGTCTTCTGCAACAATTCAACCTGTCCAACTGCAAAGCTGTCTACTCCCATGCGTTTCTGCAGGCTGAAGATGGAAGCCGTAGTGCTGATGCAAGTAGGTATGGCTTCGTCTTCAATTTCTGGTCAGCGTGGAGCTCTACGGAGAGCGAAACTGAATATTTGGCTGCTGTTTGTTTGGCAATGTGGTTTAGGAGTTAGGAATGTGTTGGCTGATTTGGGTCACCAGCAAAAGGAGGTGACTCGGATTTCCTGTGAGAATGCGGACATGAGCAAGAACACGCTACAGCATGGAAGAAAAGAGCACATTGAGGTAAAGTTGGAGGATTTTACAAGAGAGTTGGTTGCTGGTGACTTGCATCTCTTTCATGAATTGCGATGCTCTTGAACAGCAAACAGACATATTCACTAAGGCGACATGCTGGGCTCAGAATTCGAATTGGGAGTCTGCAGTTATGAATGAAACATCATGGTTCAAGATTCGCAGCTTGTCCTTCTCTACATTTAGACTCTGTTTAATATCATATTTTGTCTCTGGATTTCAGTATAACTAATTGCATCTACAAAGTTTCAATGGGTAATTTGAAAAAATATACTCAACTGTCACTCTGATGGAACTTCTCTGAACTGATGAGATTTGAAAGAAAAAAAAAGGTACTGTATGAGAATTTTGCATAATTAAAATTTCAGATTTTCTTGAAGGATGTCGAATCTGCATGTATTGTCATAGACTCAGTTAATTTAACTTGTTTTGGGAATGCTATGCCAAATGAAATACAATCATACAATTAGCCATTGTTTAGCTTAATAACAATGGTTGAGCGCCATATTACGTTGATGACTTGATGCATGCACGAAAGAACACATGGCCCCTATTTATTCGGATATAGTAACATGATACTAATTGATAAACGTCGTGATGCTGAAAGAGAATATCGTTTCTTGATTGGCTCTAACCGGATACTGATGGAGTACGTACTAAACAAGCCCAACAGCAGCAAAGCCCATCAGCCTAAAGCCCAAGAAAGAGTATCAGTTCGGCATGACTAAAGAGTATCAGTCCGGCATGACTAAAGAGTTCAGTTCGGCACAATCAAAGAGTTCGGCCCCAGCCTACAGCTCGGTAAAAGTCAACCAATCAAACTCTGCTCTCAGGTCGGCATCAAGCTCTACTCTCAGATCGGCAAAAGCTGCTCGGCAATAATTCAGCAGTTCGGTCTCAGTATTCGACCGAACTAGGAGATAGTGGACTCATGCAGGATTTCCACCTCCACTACACCCACGATCTATTTAGTGGTGTCAAGCAGTCGTTAACTCATGCAGGATAGTGGACCCATGCAAGATCGCCACGATCTCCACGACATCCACTACCTAGTAAATGGTGCTGCATGCCACGATCTTGGTCCTTTGTATAAATAGAACCTAGATCAGATAGATAGGGTTAGACTCTCTCGCTTTCTAGAGATCAAATACAAAATAGCAAGTCTGTATTGTAAGCTGTAGAAAACAGATCAAGCAATACAACTCTGCCCTCTTTTCTTCCCGTGGACGTAGATTTACCTCAGTAAATCGAACCACGTAAATTCTCTGTGTCGTGATCCGTATTTTCTACCAGCATTCATCACCACCGAAAATTCGCGGATTCATCACTGGCGCCGTCTGTGGGAACGAAGAACAAAATTTGTGATAAAGCGAATTTTTGACCCTTTTCCACCCCAAAAAAATGCATACCAGATCACACACTACCCGTAATACCATTCGTGATAACCGTGAGGAAGCTAGTCCAGCTCGCAGGTCTGAAAAACGGCCTCGGGAGACATCTACCTCCGGTTCTCACGAAGAAGGAACAAGCCACTCCAGGAGAGATCGCACCGAGTCTTCCCAGCAGCCCGATTTAAATGAAGCTGTCAAGCTGTTCTTGGCCGAGAAGCAGGAGGAGTTCTTAACCTTCCTGCAGAAGAGCCAACAGCCGGAGAAGACGACGGCGGATTCTCCCTCCTCATCCAGACATGAAAGTCACTACCGCAGTAGTGACGTGTCTTCCAGGAGAAAGAATCCTCAACCCCGACATGTTCCTGTTCCTCCTCGGTACCGGAACCACAGGAGAACTCCATCTCCTCCGTACCGAAGAGATGTCGGGTTCGCCATGTACGGAGCATTAAAGACTCCGTTCTCGGACGATATCACCCGAACTCCTTTGCCGCGGAACTACCGGACACCGTCAATGACTTATGACGGGCTAGTGGATCCTCATGACTTCTTGGGACGCTATCAGTATAATATGGCGAACCAGGGTCTCAATGAGGTCCATATGTGCAAGCTGTTCCCCGAGCTGCTCATCGGGAACGCCAGAAGGTGGTTCGACAGCCTTCCTCAAGGCAGCATTAGATCCTACCGAGATCTAATGGATGCTTTCCACAGGAGGTTCTTTCAGAAAGCGGAAGCCCGAATTACTTCGGCTCAGCTGCTTTCCATTCGTCAAGGTCGCGACGAAAAAATCAGCGACTTTATGACAAGATTCCACAAGGAATGCCTGCAAGTAGACGATCTCAACGATCTTCTTGTCATCTCGGCATTCCAAAATGGAATCCTGCCCGGAGCTCTCTACAGGAAGCTCGTTGAGTGCGGTCCGCAGACAGCTCAGGAAATGTGGGACATTGTGGACCAGTACTCCCGGGCCGATGAGGCAGACCGTCGCAAACGGTCGTTAGACAGCTCATCGTCCCGAGGAGACAGAAGGAAGCCCGATCATAGCGATCAGGGACATCCTCGCCGGACTCCATTTGAAAGAATTCAAAGGGCTCCGGTGCAAGACAGATTGGGACCCCGTCTCAATCCCGAGAAGCCGCCCGCTCAGTTCGTACCGCTGAACAAGTCAAGAGCGGAAATTTTCGAACTACATTCCGATATGTTCGAAAGACCAAAGCGGATGACGAAATCAGCCGCGCGGCGACCTCAGGATCAATATTGCTCCTTCCATCAAACCCACGGTCACGATACCGAGGAGTGCCGAAATTTGGCTGCAGGTATTGATGTTCTTGTGAAAACAGGAACGTTAAAAAAATACCAAAGCAAGCAGCCGAAAAAGAACAAAAGGCAGAGAGGTGCGAACTGCAATCCTCAGGATCCGAAAAAGCATGAGGATCCCGAAGACGACGACGAGCCGCAATATGATGGAGTAATCCAGACTATTGATGCTCTCCCTGCCGGGAAGACTAAGTCGTCCCTAAAAGCAGAACGCAGAGGTTCCAATCAAGAGGAGCCAACACATAAAAGGCTGAAGAAAGACGAAGTGATTACATTTTCAGATGCCGATCCCGTCCCAGCCATCTCTCCTCACCAAGACGCTATTGTCATTCAAGCCGGTGTGGCAAACAAACTGATCCACAGAGTATTTGTGGATACAGGAGCGTCAGTCAGCATTCTTTTTAAAGAATGTTTCGATAAAATGGATGTGGATCCAGCTCGGCTCAGTCCGGCTCCACTTCCTCTGAAAAGTTTCGCCCAGGAGGACACCCGCCCTGAAGGTATTATCAGCCTTCCGATCACGGTGGGAAAAGCGCCTACAAGCTCCAATACGATGATCGAGTTCTTTGTGGTGAAAGCTCGGTCCCCGTACAACATCATCCTGGGGAGAGACTGGCTCAACACAGTTCGGGCCGTTTGCTCTACTTATCACCTCACCATCAAGATCCCCACTAAAGGTGGGATAGCGGTCATCCGAGGTGATCAAAAGAGAGCAAAAGAATGTCTGCAGATTGCGCTTAAAAGTGCCGAGCAATCAGTTCGGCACCATCAAGCATAGCAATCACAGCAACCGGAGTCAGAGGCAAGCGAGATGACCGAAGTCACTTCAGAGCCGAACTCAATGACCGTTCAGTTATACGAAGATGATCCATCCAGAGCGGTCAAGATCGGCTTCGCAGGAACGCCTCTACTCCGGGAAAAGACCATTCAGCTCCTCAAGGAGTACAAAGATGTCTTTGCATGGTCTCCGTTGGACATGACCGGAGTGCCCCCCGAGGTAATCACTCATCGGTTAAATATTGATCCTTCAATCCGGCCAGTAAAACAGAAGCAAAGACTCTTTGCGGCAGAAAGAAGCCAAGTCATCCATGACGAAGTCCGCCAATTACTAAAAGCGGATGTACTATTCGAGGTGAAATATCCTTCTTGGGTGGCTAATCCTGTGATGATCAAGAAAAAAGAAGGAGGATGGCGGATGTGCATAGATTTTACCGATCTAAACAAGCACTGTCCTAAAGATTGCTATCCCCTTCCGAATATAGATAAAAAAGTAGAAGCTTTGATCGGCTTCGAAATTTTCTGTTTTCTTGATTTATACAAAGGATATCACCAAGTGTTGATGGATGAGAGTGACGCTCCGAAAACAGCTTTCATTACCGATTTCGGCATTTTCGCTTATAAAAAGATGCCATTCGGTTTAAAGAATGCCGGAGCCACTTATCAAAGGATGGTAGATAAGCTTTTTCGGCACCTAATCGGAAAACAGGTTGAAGTGTATGTCGACGACATAGTTGTCAAAAGCAAAAGCACTTCGGAGTACGAAGACAACCTCAAATCCACTCTCAACGTGCTCCGAAAAGCCAACCTCAAACTCAACCCCCAAAAATGTACCTTTTTGGTAGATTCGGGAAAGTTTCTGGGTTGTTTGGTTTCAAAGGACGGACTCAAGGCAAACCCCTCAAAAGTTCAAGTCGTTCAGAACATGGCAATACCGAAGTCCATACATGACGTGCAAAGGCTAACCGGATGTCTAGCCGCACTGAATCGATTCCTTTCCCAAGCAGCCGAAAAGCAACTGCCGTTCTTCAAGGTGTTGAAAAAGGCACCAAAGTTCGAGTGGGGAGCCGAGCAGAAAAAGGCCTTTGACGAGCTCAAAAGTTATCTAGCCGAGCTTCCTATTCTCTCTGCTCCAACCGAAGCCGAAGTAATTTTCTTATACTTAGCGGCATCCGATCAAACCATTAGCGCGGTGCTTGTACGAGAAGAAGGCCTAAAGCAGTTTCCCATCTACTTTACAAGCCGAGCATTAAGAGGTCCAGAAACAAGGTATCAACCTCTGGAGAAAATTGCTCTGGCGTTAGTAAATGCAGCAAGGAGACTGCGGCCATACTTCTATGCTCACAAGGTATGCGTCTTAACCGATCTGCCTCTTCGGCAAGTTTTGACCAAGCCAGAAGCATCAGGCAGAATCGCCAAATGGGCCATAGAGCTGGGAGAACACTCAATCGAGTACCTACCTCGAAAAGCCATCAAGGGACAAGCCTTGGCAGATTTTCTTGCAGAGGCCAAGTTCGATCAAGCAATCCCTGTCATTGCCGAACAGAAAAATTCTGCCAATACCGAACTAGCACAGCCCTTGGAATCCGAAGAAGAGCCGCCGGACTGCTGGAGCGGATTCGTAGATGGAGCTTCAAACAAGATGGGAAGTGGAGCTGGTATTTTACTTGTCGCTCCCGACGGACACGAGGTAACCTACTCACTTCGGTTCCTATTCCCCACTACTAATAATGAAGCCGAGTACGAAGCCCTCCTGGCCGGACTCCAGTTAGCGCAAAGTCTGCTCGTCAAATCTCTCAAAGTCCATTGTGATTCACAAGTCATAGTAAATCACATGTTGGGTACAAGTGAAGCTCGTGACGAGAGAATGAAGAAGTATTTGGACAAAGCGCAAAGCATCAGCCGAAGTTTCTCCTATTTTCGGATAATCCGCATTCCCAGAGCGGAAAATAGCCGAGCAGATACCTTAAGTAAGTTGGCCTCAGATCCGAGCTCAAAGGCGGAAGAATTAATGCATCGAAGCATTGATGAAGCCGAGGTACATTCAGTATCCAGCTCGCCGAACTGGATGACGCCGATCTTGCAGTATCTGGATCAAGGACAATTGCCCGAGGATAAGAGAGAAGCTCGGAAGATCACGTGCCGAGCACTTCGGTACGAACTTCATGAAGGAGTCCTCTTTAGAAAGTCTTACCTCCAGCCGTTATTGCGGTGCGTAGGACCAGAAGAGACGGACTACATCCTCAGAGAAGTTCATGAAGGATCGTGCGGTAGCCACATCGGAGCCAGAGCTTTAGCTAAAAAAGTTCTGAGATGGGGATATTATTGGCCAACCATGGTACAAGAGGCAGTGCAGCTCGTCAAGAAGTGTACGAAGTGCCAAATTCATGCAAATATCCCAAGGATGCCGCAGACCGATCTATCCACTATGCAAAGCCCTTGGCCTTTCATGCAATGGGGCATAGACATAGTGGGACCACTTCCTCAAGCTCCTCGGCAAATGAAATTCCTAATCGTTGCCGTGGACTACTTTACGAAGTGGGTGGAAGCTGAACCATTAGCTACGATAACGAGCTCGAAGGCATTGGATTTCGTCTGGAAGAACATAGTGTGCCGATTTGGCATACCCCACATCCTCATCTCGGATAACGGGACTCAGTTCACCGACAAGACGTTCAAGAATTGGTGCCAAGAGCTGAATATTCAACAGCGGTTCACTTCGGTCTCTCATCCACAAGCAAACGGACTAACGGAGGTAACAAATCGTATCCTGGTGAAAGGGTTAAAAGCTCGGTTAGAACAAGCCAAAGGACAATGGGTAGAAAATCTCCCTCAAGTCCTATGGTCCTACCGAACTACACCCACAACCTCCAGCGGTGAAACTCCGTACAGTCTTGTGTACGGCACTGAAGCCGTGATTCCGGTGGAGATCGGCATACCCAGTCCCCGAACTCTAAATTTCTCCTCAGAAATGAATGACGACGGACTGAGAGCCGAGCTAGATCTCGCCGAAGAAAGAAGAGAATTGGCATGCATAAAAGCAGCCAAGTACAAGGAGCAAGTAGCCCGGTATTACAACCAAAGGGTGAAGAAGCTGCAATTTCAAGTGGGAGATCTCGTCTTGAGAAACAACGAAGTAAGCCGAGCAGAAAAGCTGGGCAAGCTCGAACCCACATGGGAAGGTCCGTATCGGGTGTCAGAAGTCCTCGGCAAAGGGTCTTACAAATTGGCTCACATGTCAGGAGAACAGGTACCCCGAACATGGCACATTTCCAACCTCAAAAAGTTCCATTTGTAAGAGACAGTCCGGTCAGTCAGTCTTGAGTCCTGTTCAGTCAATGTGCTTTATTTGGTTTACTTGGTCTTTATTTGTCTCTGTGCGTTTTGTCTGTGTGTTTTGTCTGTCTCTGTGCGTGTCGTCTCTTACAAATGTTACTGAGGTATCTTGTTCTTCGAAGGCTGATCCCCTTCTTAGAACATATACAAGCCAACGATTGTGAGTCAAAGCTTCTACAGAAGATACAAGACCACAATTCAGCTTAAACAAGCAGTTCGTCTGAAACGAGCTGCAACAAGCCAACGATTGTAAGTCAAAGCTTCTAAAGAGGATACAAGACCACAATTCAGCTTAAACAAGCAGTTCGTCTGAAACGAACTGCAATAAGCCAACGATTGTGAAGTCCAAGCTTCTAAAGAGGATACAAGACCACAATTCGGCTTAAAAATCAAGCACTTCGTCTGAAACGAACTGCAACAAAAGTCCGATTCACGCGATAAAACTTGCCTGAATTAGGACAAGGGAAAGTCCGATCCACGCGATAAAACTCGCCGAATTAGGACAAGGGAAAGTCCGATCCCCAAATTAGGACAACGGAAAGTTCGATCCGAGCGATAAAACTCGCCAAATTAGGACGCAAACCAAGTCCGGTCAAAGAAGAGTTCACTTCATCAGACCGAGGACAAACATCAACTTACCCCGTACCTTTATCCAGAATGCCGAAGTGATTCACTTCACTTTTCGGGGGGGGTAGTGATGGAGTACGTACTAAACAAGCCCAACAGCAGCAAAGCCCATCAGCCTAAAGCCCAAGAAAGAGTATCAGTTCGGCATGACTAAAGAGTATCAGTCCGGCATGACTAAAGAGTTCAGTTCGGCACAATCAAAGAGTTCGGCCCCAGCCTACAGCTCGGTAAAAGCCAACCAATCAAACTCTGCTCTCAGGTCGGCATCAAGCTCTACTCTCAGATCGGCAAAAGCTGCTCGGCAATAATTCAGCAGTTCGGTCTCAGTATTCGACCGAACTAGGAGATAGTGGACTCATGCAGGATTTCCACCTCCACTACACCCACGATCTATTTAGTGGTGTCAAGCAGTCGTTAACTCATGCAGGATAGTGGACCCATGCAAGATCGCCACGATCTCCACGACATCCACTACCTAGTAAATGGTGCTGCATGCCACGATCTTGGTCCTTTGTATAAATAGAACCTAGATCAGATAGATAGGGTTAGACTCTCTCGCTTTCTAGAGATCAAATACAAAATAGCAAGTCTGTATTGTAAGCTGTAGAAAACAGATCAAGCAATACAACTCTGCCCTCTTTTCTTCCCGTGGACGTAGATTTACCTCAGTAAATCGAACCACGTAAATTCTCTGTGTCGTGATCCGTATTTTCTACCAGCATTCATCACCACCGAAAATTCGCGGATTCATCAGATACATTGTTTGGTTTGTCATTTTGTATTTCTTCCTTTTTTTTAATTCAAATCACAACAATCTATGGAAAAAATTCAGCATTGTCGATAAAGGATTTTGATTGGTATTTAATCCATATTATAATTAAACAAAATCGATTATATAATTATACTGTCGGCGAGAGAGAATGGATTCAAGAAGAGAATTGCGCAAGAGTCCCTTAACCCCTACTACTAGTAGTATATAATACTTATAATCTACTATTTTCTTCATCCTAAGCTACTCACAACATATTTTATTTTAGATCATCCCAAATTATTTGTACCATTTCATTTTGGCAATATAAATTTATTTCTGTTCTCTTTCTCTTTTGTCTCTCCTGCTTTGTTCTCTTTTTTATATATCATTTTTTTCCACTTGATTAATAAACATCAATTTTAAATTTTCATACCAAAAGAAATGATTCAAATAAATGTAAATGTAGTTGAATTGAAATACAGTGATCCTAATCGATATAGTATGTTCGACTTCGATCCATTCTCAATTTCTCATCTACCCCATTCTCATTGAATAGTAGACAAAATTTCGTCTTGTGGAAAATGATTTGGCCAGCAATTAATTCTAGAAAGGAACAATCCAAATACTTGCTTGTTGACCGACTCTATTTCCTTTTTTGGTTGTACTATTATTTTATATTCATAAATTAAATAAGTATTTTCTTTGGAAACCTTGTTGGCGTTATTTTAGTAAAATTCTCACATGAGGGTGTTTCTTAGACTTTGACCATTTTGAGAATAACTAAAACATTATGACTAAAAAGATTACCGTTGGTTTTGAGTATACGAAAATTACACGGAATCAACTGAAAAATTACATGGAATAAACATGTGGAAAACGGTAAGCCGAGTCGAGAAGTTCTCTTTCCGCAAGACGAGATACGCCCCGGTAGTGCTCTCGGATTGCCGTGTCGTCCCCAAAGATAAAACGACTTCGTCTCTGAAGTAGCAGCACCGCTAACGGCAGATCTTCGGCGAACAGGAGTAAGGCGAGGGCAGAGCTTCGACAGGAAGATTATGCAGAGAGGGAGAGAGTGTGTATGCAAGAATTCTTGAGTTTGTTGTGTAGAGAATGCAAGGGATGCATGCCTATTTATAGGCCAATTCCACCTGTAGGGATTGCTGGAGTCATCAGACATAATGTCTGTCACCAACGACCAGCTTCAAAGACCCGTTGGGCGATGCGCTGCAATGGCGCCGAGCGGATCGCCCAGCGCATCGCCCAGCGCCCGTCGACCGCCTAGCGCTAGGCGATTTTTAATTCCGAAAAACCGCTCGGCGGTTTTCGGAAGCTGCAATGGTTCGCCTAGCGACCGCCTAGCGCCGGCGCTCGGCTAGGCGGTGCGCTGGGCGCCATTGTGGATAGCCTAAGGGAGTATTATACCTTCTACCAAATACAGAAACAAAATATTGTGATGATGAAAAACTAAACACAAAATAGAAAAGGAAAAAAACTGAGAAGAAGGGAAAAAGAGTAGAAGTAAGATTTTTCTTCCAAAGTTTTAAACTTTTGAATCCCTTTTTCTCCACATATCATAGCACGCACGAACGAACGAATTCTTTAAATTTCTATTGCCAAAAAAGTATACTTATAAAATTCGCATTTGCAAACCAAAATAGTGCAAACTTATAAAACTCCAGCCATATGATTGCGTGATTGATTTTCCGAGCTACAGATTGATTCAACAATTTCAGCTGCGGGTGAGTCAACTCAACCGAGTCGCCATGGGCTGCTGCGTATCTAAGGGGTATCCACCGCGCGCGGCGGAGAAGGATCACCAGCAGCTGCAGCACGGCCACCGCCGCTCCTCCTCCGTGAACGGAGCGGCCACCGGCGGATTCGCCGAGTTCTCGCTGGCGGAGCTGAAGTCCGCCACCGGCAACTTCAGCTCCGACAAGATCGTATCGGAGAGCGGCGAGAAAGCGCCCAATGTCGTCTACGAAGGACGCCTGCAGAACCAGCGCTGGATCGCAGTGAAGAAGTTCACGAAAATGGCGTGGCCTGATCCTAAACAGTTTGCCGTGTGTATCGTATTTAATTTGATTGGTATTTAATGAGCTGGGAACTAGGTTTTGAGTTTATGAACTGTTTGATATGTCTCGATTGATGTGTAGGAGGAGGCGAAGGAGGTGGGGAAGCTGAGGCATAAGAGGCTGGCTAATCTGATAGGCTATTGTTGCGATGGGGATGAGAGGCTTCTCGTTGCTGAATTTATGCCGAATGAGACTCTCGCTAAGCATTTATTTCACTGTAAGGCTCTGTTGTTGAATTTATGTGAGCTTAAATCTGTGGTTAGTTTGTCTTTGATTGGCATTACACATTTTTGTCAAATCCAAGGACCATCTCTTTTTGGGGGTGATTCTGTAGAGTTGGTATATTGATTGCTGCTATAATCTGTTTAAAGCATGTTATGGATTGTGAGGCTGTCTGTGCTCCTGGTCTTTTAAACTCTTTTATTGGTGGAGTTATGAGTGATTTTAGGATGAATGATGGTAGGAACCAAGGTGAAGGTTTGGCCTTGGATATTTGTTTCTTGTTTCGGATGTAAGAAACGTGGCATAAGATTGGGATCATCCAGGAGAATGATTTTTATTGGCACAGGGAATATAGGGAGTGTCTGTATTCTGTAGCAAGTTATCTGCTAATTGTCTGATGGCATAAGGTTGAGTAGCTAGGCTAACCTTAATGAACTCAATAAACTTAAAAAGTTCCTGAGGTCTGTCACGAAGTTTCTCTTAGCCATCAACAATGTTGGCCATGTTCAGATATAAAATGTGTTAAATAGGTCCTTAAGGATTGTTGTGATTTTTCTGTTAATTAGAGATAACCATTTTGGATCAGATGGTAAGGTAACCATTTGATTTGCCAGATAAAATAGATACTCTAGGAACTTCTTGTTTTGCTAAATCATCTCAGTTCCTTTGTCTCATTAATCATTATAGTTCTTTCGATTCTGAGTTTGTGGATCATATCTATGTCTTTTTTCATTCATTCCGGCAACATGGGATTATGAGAAAATCATATTATTGTCTTATTATCCTTGGCAGCAATCTGCCTGGTACAGACTTTGGTACCTGTAATGTTTTGTCGTATTAAATACCTTCATCGTGGTCCGGGCTTTCTGCTTGCTAAAGGGGGTGCACAAGGATGGGCTCGTCTCTCTCCGCCATTGAGCATTTCGATAGAAACCGTGAAATTGAATTTATGATGCCCTTTGTTTATCTCTCAATTCTATTCTAAAAGTTTTCTTCTCCACCTTCTGCAGGGGAGAATCAAACCCCTGAGTGGACCATGCGTTTGAGAGTTGCTCTATATATTGCTGAAGCGCTTGATTATTGCACCAGGGAAGGTCGCCCCCTGTACCATGACTTAAATGCTTACAGGGTTCTCTTTGACGAGGTTAATTATTTTAAGCTTTTGAAGCATCTTCTTGTTCTATTACTATATCTAAGCTAGGGTTTTTTTCAGTCTTGCTATATGCATATTTTGCATGCAGTTGGGCCCTAGTTTTTTTTAATGTGTACGTTTGTTGACGAGGCTAGTTTTCGCAGAATGGAGACCCGCGTCTTTCCTGTTTTGGGTTGATGAAGAATAGCAGGGATGGTAAAAGTTATAGCACAAATCTTGCTTATACACCTCCGGAGTATCTAAGAAATGGTAAGTTAGACTGAGTTCTTAAAGTTCTTTGTATTATAAACCAATTTTTATATGTTTTCCATTGCGGATCATGATTTTATCTTTTTAAAAGTTGGTGTGACTTAGTGCTGCAAGGATGAGCATCAGACAATTCTCCTAGATTTTGAGCAATATCCCTGAGCTTAGTTTACTTGCACCATTATACATTAGCATGGGAAAATACGGTTTTATTGGAAAATCAGTACAAAACCTTGCATAGCAGTTGTTAGCTCTCAGTGCTGACTTAGGTTTACTGTCATGTAGGTATGGTATTTTCTGGAGCATTCCGTGAAGTGAATTGTCTAATATTGAGTTGGAAAAATTGTTCTTAATTGATGATTTTATTCAAGCACCTTTGCTTTTCCTGATTTGGTTGTGTTATGTTACATTTTCCCCTATTGTTTCTTTCTCTCAAGAGTATTAGCATGTGACGGGAATCTCTTGTAGGGAGGGTCACTCAGGAAAGTGTCGTTTTCAGCTTTGGAACCGTCCTTCTGGATCTTCTTAGTGGAAAGCATATTCCTCCAAGTCATGTACGTATTTGCATTTTGCTATTTATGTTTTTTGCTATGATTTGAAATTCTCCTCCACTACCCCAACGGAGCAATTTGGATGTATTTGTACAAGGGAAAACATGTATGGAGAAATACATGAATTCACTGCTCTTAACCAATATTTGATTACTTATTCATTCTGATATATTACTCTCTCACTATTACAACAATATTCTTTTGAACACTTTTCCAAGACTTGGTATATATTCCAGCTAAAATGATTCCTCAATGAATAAGTGGGTTTGGCATTATTTTCTCAAGTGAGAATATATGGTGATTGGCTTTTTTGTTGACCTGCTTATTCCGGCTTCACATTTTTTTGTATTTCACGTTATTTTGTCACTGTCATGGTTGTGGTGCACACGTGTTGCTCTGATTATAATTTTTTCTATTGATATTGTGCTGTTACTGAATTTTTTGGTGACTGTCATCTTATAATAATTTTCTACATTTCAGGCACTTGATATGATACGAGGAAAGAATATTCTTCTACTAATGGATTCCCATTTAGAGGGGAATTTTTCAACTGAAGAGGCCACTGCTGTTTTTGATCTTGCTTCACAGTGTTTGCAGTATGAGCCAAGGGAGAGGCCAAAGACAACAGATCTCGTTTCCACACTTGCCCCTTTGCAAAATAAGAATGATGCAAGTTCTAATGATATCCTTTGCTTTTAAAAGATTCATATTTATACCTGTTTAATCCCTGCGATAATAAAATATAGTACAATTTATTATCCGCTGTTACTGTATTTTTGATGCATACCATAAAATGTGGTTGGATATTTATCATCCCTCTCTCATTTTGTTCTTTCATATTCTTTTCTCCGAGTGCCACTTGATTCTTTCTTATATGTTTTTTTTGGCATGCTTGTCTAATATGTGTTGCTATTGGATAAATTATTCATTGTAGGTTCCATCTTATGTGATGCTGGGAATTCCAAAGCACGAAGAAACGCCATCTCCACCGCCTCATCCACTCTCTCCAATGGGTGACGCCTGTTCACGAATGGATCTCACTGCTATTCATCAGTTTTTGGTGATGCAGCACTACAAGGATGACGAGGGAACCAATGAGGTAAACAGCGCTAGCTAAAGTGCTATCGTGAATTCTATTTTGATATCGATCTGTATTCTGAAGTGCATGTGTGGATGTCAAATAGTTGTCTTTTCAAGAATGGACTCAACAAATGAGAGATATGTTAGACGCTAGGAAGAGAGGGGACTTGGCATTCCGCGATAAAGATTTCAAAACTGCTATTGATTGCTATTCTCAGGTAATTTTAGTCAAGTTCATGATATCAGTTGAGTCTAGCTAACATTTACCAGCAAAGATTTTCTTCATAATTAGTCCATCTTACCCGGCAGCTTATCAATTAAATGAGCCTTTTTCTTATTTAGTTTCCTTGGCACCTACATATACTGGGTGTTTATATTTGCAGTTCATTGATGTGGGTACGATGATTTCACCAACTGTTCATGCTCGGAGAAGTCTTTGTTATCTCATGTGTGACCAGCCAGATGCTGCACTTCGGGATGCAATGCAAGCTCAATGCATCTACCCAGATTGGTCAACGGCATTTTACATGCAGGCTGTGGCCCTTGCGAAGCTTGACATGCACAAGGACGCAGCTGACATGTTGAATGAGGCGGCCATGCTCGAAGAGAAGAAGCAACGAAGTGGGAAGGGATCGTGACCCATCAACGTTCAAGGCATGACTGCTGTAATCACATAATTGCACAGTTTTATTCGGTTGGTTTGTGATTGAGATTGTGATTGTTGTACAATATACAGAGGGGAGGGAACATGAGTAGAGATGTTCTTGGTTATATTTTTTGTATAACTTATATGTTGAATAGTATTTATCTGTATCATCAATGTTTAAAATTGGTATCTTTCCTAGAATATATAGTTGAGCTTTGGCAGAATGCAACATGGTGGATTAGTGGTTACTGCCTCACCAAAATCATAGTTTATCCTCCCACTAATAATATGAAAAATCTCGATCTAGAAAGAAGCTAATTTGAGATAATTAAACAAAGTATAGACTTATAAACTAGAACATGAAAAAAATTAATAGGAGTACTTTAGAAAATAAAACCAGCGCTGACGCTCTCCCAACTGACCTATCCCCGCTTGTCTATATTATCAATGAATAATAATATAGTATTTGAATTTCGGTTTTTCATCATTACGTTCTAAAATTAAAATCATTGAAATGAATATTAACTAGAATCTGCTTTCAGTATATACTCCATCGGCCAAAAGAATTTAATAGTGAATAATACGAATTTTAATAAGAGTGAACAACTGCCTCAAAAGTCCTTAACTTTTCGGGTTGTGACACTACATGTCTCTAACAAAAAAATTATCATCAAATGACCCTAACGTTAAACATAATCACGAATTATGTTTTTTAGCCACTTTTCGGACGAAAATGCCCAAATAGCTTGAAGGGCATTTTTGGCAATCCCTATATTCACTGACATATGAATTATGTCACATTTCTGTCAGCAATTTTTTATGTGATTTCCTAATAAGTTTAGGTACTTCATACGTGATTAAGGTTTTGTCAATATTTGTATACAAAAAAAAACTTCTTATATTCCTCTATTTTTAGTTAGTGGTAACAATATACTAGTAATATCATGTAGGGAATTCATTGAGAAACAACAAAAAATATGGAAAAGTGAAGCTATTAATTTATGAAATAAAATCTGAAATCTGAATCAATAATACATAGAAAAAAAATATTTCACAATTAATTAAATGATACAGTAATTATTTTATTGAAAACACTGACAAATATTATTTCATTATATATCATCGAACTAATTTGTTAATCTAAGCCTAACTTTGAGACGAATTTATATTTATTGATATTTTATTAAGAATTTTCATTTAGCTCAAACTAAAATTTTTAACATCATATGAATATTCAATCTTTATATATAAATTAGTTTCTTGTCATTCATGATAAAATTGAAACATGAGTAGTATTTTGAAAATGCACTATATTGTTGACTTGTGATTTCTGCTATACAGTGTTTGAAGCTAATTTTTGTTCTGGTACTTCATACGTAATATTGTATAGTGCCACAAGGACAAAAATCACATATCAACAATATAATAAAGCTAATTTGAGACAAAAATGCATTATTAAACTTTTTCTATCAATGTAAGAGATAGAAAAAAAATGATTAAAATATTATTAATATAAATGAGACTTATTTCATTAAAGAGAAAAAGTTATGCACTATTAAACATTGAGATAACCTTCTTTGATTGTACATTATATTTTCTGAAAAAAGTTAATAATTTAATACATCTGAATAGTTAATAAATGAATTAAGCTTGAGATAGTGGATTCTATATTGGTGGTAGGATTGGCAAATGCATTCTAAAATACTTTTTGGATGGACGAGCTCAGCTGCACTTCATAGTTATTACAATAATATTTAAAAATTGATTGTTATAATGCAGTATACTATTAATTTATTTTATTTCTTCTTTATACTATTCCCTTTCGTTCCATACCACTATAAGGATCCGCCCAATAAAGATATGAGTCGGTCGTGTTTTGCTATTTCGGCCTGTACTACAATAATAGTATTATTTCACTTTACCATAAATGGTAAGTAAACTCTACATTCTATAATCTTATTTTATTCATATTTTGTTATAAAATTAATATATACGGGTGTGACTCATATTCCACTAACTTGTTTAACTCATTTGTGTTAACATTTTTTAAAACCCCTATTATAATCATATTGTGGAACAAAGGGAGACAGAAGTATTAAATTTAGAGTTATTTAGAAATTAGAATGCATTTCCCAATCGTTATGTCGTCAACTTGCACCCCTATTAAGTGTAGGTATGAACTCGAGTAATGATACACTTGGTGAACAGTTGTAATTGCCACCCACTTGGGTGCACACTAAAATTTTGCCATAAAAATTTGAGGCATTAATTTTCGGTAAAGTTATCATTTAATTAATTATTATTTTTTGATAATTTTTGGATTATCCCATAACATTGTACTCCAACTTCTTGGATCTTTTGATAAGTTTCTTGATTATTTTTGGTTTATCCCATAATTTTGTTTAATTTGAAAGTACATAATATCACAAACTTTTTATTTTTCCATTTGTGCCACAATGCTCAAAATCGAAACTGATTAAGTTGTGTCAGATACATTGATGTTATTTTAATTAACACTTAAAATTAAATGACGTTATTTTGTTATCACATTATGGAGTATCTGCTTTTATCATATTAGTAGTACTAGTTTATTACGTGACAATTGTTAAAAATTGAAAAGTTACGATTTTATAATCTAGTTATAAAAGTTATAAAATTCAACCCAAGTCTAACGAAAAATTCTAAGTTAAATTAAAGTGATTTCCTTAATTTTTCTTACATTATGATGATATTTAATGTGTTGTATAGTATAAAAATATTTTTCTAGTAAAAATACAAATTAACTTTAATGTATAAAATCAATAAAATAAGAAAGTGCGAAATAGAAAATGTGATTAGAGAGAAATTTTTTATAGATAAACACAATAAACGAATTAAACAGAAAAATATGATTATTTTTTTATGACGAAGACCATGTTAATAAGAACGATACAAGGTGAGTAGTCGTGATTAGTATAGTACTAATTAGAATATAATCTATCATCTATCATAATCTAAAGTGTCAGTTTAATGAAAAGACTTATTTACCCTTTTTGGCGGGAAAATGCAAAGCTATTTTGTTTACCCTTTTGGTCATTTAAAAAATGGCAACATTGGACAGAAAAGAGGCAGATATTATTGGACAAAAAATTGATCTAATGAAACCCTAGCTTCTCAAACAAGATAAAACACCTATACATACACACACCTTTAATTGAATTTGCATTAATATTGATTAATCAACCCGGCGACGGCTGAAAGACAGCAGCAACGGCGACTGAAACGACGGGGAGTAGGACTGCCTCCCCGCTGGGCTTCGGCGGCGGCGGCTCGACGAGACTGCTGGAGAGGGGACAGCGCCGACGGAGGCGATTGCTGCCTCGACGCGACACTGAGGCTACCGTAGGCGGCGAGGTCGCGACCACCGAGGCGACATCTCTGCCTCATCGGCGACTCAGCCGCGAAAGGAGAACGTTGCTGCCTCAATAAGCCAGACCCTGGTTTTTCCATTCTAGGACGGAGAAGGCGAGGGATTGACGGACGATTGGCGTTGATTCACCGGAGACGACGGAGGCAAATGGCGGCGGAAAAACGGAAAAAATCGGAGAGAGATTGAGAGAGGGAAACGTCGCCGGTGCATAACGACGGCGGCACCGGCCGAACGCGAGCAAGGATTCGCCGCGACGAGAGAGAGGGCGAGACTAGGGTTGAGGATTTGGGGAAGAATGGAGAGAAGAAATGAGGGGGAGAGAGAGGAAGCAGCGACGGATGGGAGTATATTTGTTTGGGCCTCTACATGTTAATTAAATTGGGCTACTGAATGTTAATTGATTTAGACCATTAAAACTTTATTTTTGGACTATGAATTTTTTAAATTGGGTGTTACGTATATATCATTATATTTATGTTTTAAAAATTAAGTTTTAATTTTGAACTATTAATTTATTGGACTTTGTATAAATATTTTTTTAATTTAAATTCATCTTTGTAATTAAGTTTATGTATTGTTATTTTGCCTTTTATTTGAATTAAAATTGGAATTGTGCTAAAGAGTTTAAAATTGGAATTGTGCTAAAGAATTTAATTTGCATTCTATTTGGGTTAAAATTAAAATTTTATTCATCATTGTAATAATTTCTTCTCTGAATTAATCTATAAACTAAATGGCAACACAAATATATAATTTAATTTTCATGCTATATTTATTTAATTAAAATATTTAATATTTCATCCTCATAAAAATAAAGATATTTTTTATATTCGATTCAATTGAATGACCGAAAGTTTTAATTATTCTTGAGTTTAACTGAATATTAAAATAATACAACTATTTTTATACGAAGTTGTAGTATGTCATTGAAGTGTGATTGCTCTATATGTATTATATAATTTTAAAGTGTTTTAGTTAATATGTATTTTAAAATTTATAGTTAATTAATTAAAATATTTTATGAATTATCTATTTTTTTCAATTATTTTGTTATCTTTTTCTAATTTTTGTTATATTATTTTGTTATCTATTGACATTTTCTAACGGTCCAAATCAAAATTTAGAGTTCATATACTCTCTCCGTCCCCTAATAGGAGTCGTTGTTTGACCGGGCACGAGTTTTAAGAAATGTAAAGAAAAGTTGGTTGAAAAAGTTAGTGGAATGTGTGACCCACTTTTTTATATTGATTTTATAATAAAATGTGAGTAGAGTGAATTAGTGGAATGTGAGACCTACTACCATTTATGGTAAAAATGAAGAGTGACTCTTAATGGGGGACGACCCAAAAAGGAAATTAGCGACTCTTATTCGGGGACGGAGGGAGTAATATTTATGCCATGTTTGGTTGCCAGGATTCTCTCTGAGAAAGTAATCTGATTCCTTAAATTTTACCATTGTCAGTTGCCTGGAAAATTTAATTGTCAATACTATGTTTAAATATTGAGTGGGGCTACCTAGTGTGAATTTAATGACGCTAATTATTTTATTTTACTACTACTCCATTTAAACTTTTAAATTATGGGGCAAATAATGAAGGATAATGTGTGCATTTATTGTAGTACTTGACTAGGTGATTATAATCTGTTGAAAATAAGAATATGATAAAATTGACAATTTAGTTAGTAGTATTTGTTTTATTTTGTACAGCTTCCTAGACATGATGATGTTTTAGGATAATTAAGAAATTTTATCTTTTCTCTTCTTTCTTTGGCTTGGCTTAGATATATTAAAAAATATTTCAAATCCGTTGTTGATACAATGAAGCCTAATTAATATTCATGAAATAAAAGTAAAATGAAAGATTTCAAATTGAAGAAAAATGTTTGAAAAAAAAATAAATCAATAGTAGAATATAAAAATATTGAAAATTTTGAAAAAAAGAAAAAAAAAACAACTTTTGGGAAGGACCCATCTCTTGGTGTGTTGCTAACATAATGACAAAGTTTGTGATCATTTGATCCTTCTTCTATAGGCATATAAATACAAATGCACCTATATAAAATAAATACAGTAAATAATTAAAGCCTAGCTATTATTTTCTCCATAGCATATCTATAATTTGATAATAAGAGCATCCGCAATGGCGGACTTCCGCGCGGATGTCAGATCGGCGTGCGCGACGTCCGCACGGGACGTCCGCCATTGTGCAACTGTTCAGCGGATACGGACACCGCATGGCCTTTCCGCTGACGTCCGTCGGGACGTCCGCCATTGAGTTGACTCCCACGGACGTCGGCGCGGAATTCCCGATTTTTGCATTATTTTTTTTTGAAAAAATTCTATAAATACGTCTCGTTGCATTTCATTTCATTTCATTTGCACCACTTGTTTTAACAAGTTTCTCTCTCTCTCTAAATTTCTTTTATATTTCCGTAATGTCTGGTAGTGGTAGTGGTAGTGGTGGTGGTGGGCATTATGAACACATGATGCAGATGATACACACACGTGTGCGGGAGGCCGTGGAGAGAGAGGAACAAGCGGCCTCGGCGCCGGCGGTGGCTCGACCCATCCATCATCGCACTATAGTGCCCGGGATCACCTCGCTGCCCACAGTCGGTTGTACGAGGATTACTTTGCGCCGGAGCCACGGTTTGGGGAGAACCTATTCCGGCGACGGTTTAGGATGCATCGTCCTCTCTTTCTGCGTATCGTGGGCGCTTTGGAGAGTCGACACGAGTATTCTAGGGTGCGGGAGGATGCAGCTGGTAAACCCGGCCACACGCCGATTCAGAAGTGCACTGTCGCAATTAGGCAGTTGGCATACGGAGGTGCGGCTGATATGTTCGACGAGTACCTCCACATCGGCAAGACGACTGCCCGCGACTGCCTGAAGTATTTTTGTCAGGGCGTTAGAGCATCCACAACCGTGCTCTTGCCAGCGGCACGGTTGTGGGCCCGGGCGGTACTATTCATGCCTGCTCTTTGGCAAGAGCACAACACCCACAACTGTGCTCTTCCGCAAGGACGAGCACAATTAATTTAAAATTCAATTAAACAATAACATTTCCATAATATTAAAATTCATTTAAAAACCACAATAAATATTACAAATGACAAATAAAATTAAACATTACATAATCAAAATCCTAAAAATGAAAAATTACATAATTAAAATCCTAAAAATTAAAAATTACATAATTAAAATCCTAAAAATTAAAAAAACCACTACTCGTTGCCGAATTTCGCCCACATGTGGTTGATTAGGTCTTCTTGTAGTTGATTGTGGATTCGAGTATCGAGCATTGTGTGTCTTGTCTCGATCCTCTGGCCAACCGTCATATGCTCGCCTCGGCGTGGGGGAGACCTCGCTGTTGATCTTCCGGCTTCGTCCTCGTCGTAGAAGCTAGCCGCCCTCGGCCCTTCGTCGGCTGTAATCATGTTGTGTAATATAATACACGTGAACATGATGTCGGCGATATTATTCACGTACCACAGCCGAGCCGGGGCCTTCACAATGTTGAATCGAGCTTGAAGGACCCCGAAGGCTCTTTCGACGTCCTTCCGCGCTGAGATGAGTGAAATCCATTTGATGTTTTGAGTGAAGGTTGAATGTGTTGATAGTTTGTATAAGAAGTATGAATGAGAGATGAATTGATGTGATAAATGAGTGATGAATGTGTGTATTTATAGATGATTTTGGGGAAAAAATTAAAAAAAATCAAAAAAATTCAGAAAAAACGGGAAAAAATGGCCATATTTTTGGGATTTGGAAAATATATATTTTTTTTAGCATTATTTATAATTAAATACCGATTTTTTTTAAAAAAAGTTTGAATGCAACGGCTACGCCGTTGCCCAATCCCGTGCCGCCACGTGTGCGTCCGCTGGCGCGGACGTGCTCGATACATCGAGCAGCGCCGTGCCAGAGGCGCGAGCGCAGCGGCGGCGGCGGATGGCGTCCGTGCCAGCGGCGCGGACGGCGGTGGCGACGGACGCCACCGCTGCGCATGCTCTTAGGGAGATATTCCGGGATAGGTATCTTCGGAAGCCTACCTCCGAAGATTGTCAGGCTCTGCTGGATATGCACGAGAATCAGCACGGCAGCATAGATTGTATGCACTGGGAATGGAAGAACTGCCCCGCTGCCTGGAAATGGATGTACACTACTGGTTTCAAGGCCAAGAATCCCACGATGATCCTTGAAGCAGTAGCTGACTACCGGCTGTGGATTTGGCATGCCTATTTTGGAGTAGCCGGGTCTAACAACGACATCAACGTCCTTCAGTCGTCGCCCCTCTTCAACGACCAGTGCATGGGCGTCGGTCCGACCGGCAATTTCGTCGCCAACGGCAACCGGCACAGTATGGGCTATAATTTGGCGCATGGGATATACCCGATGTGGCCCATCTTTGTGAAGACGATCAGATGCCCAACGGATGAAAAGAAGATATACCTTGCGCAACGTCAGGAGGCAGCGCACAAGGATGTGGAGCGGGCATTTGGTGTGCTCCAGTCTCGATGGGAGGCAGTAAAGGGTCCATCACGGCTGTGGTATGTTGACAGCATCGCCGACATCATGTACTCATGTATTATCATGCACAACATGATTGTCGAAGATGAAGGCCCAACGCTGACCGATTGGGCCAACGATGATGCTACGGCTGCGGGTCCAAGCCACGGCGTGGCCACTGGCAATGTACGCATGGGGATACCCCATGACGATGTCGAGCGAGTCTGTGCATTCGCCGACATACGCCAAAAACAAGCTCATGTTCAATTGGTAATAAGCTCCCATCTATCCAATAAATCAAAAGGTTTAAGTAATTGAAAAAGACGATTGATGCTTTAAAACTAATTAAATTCATTGTTTACAATAATAATTTTTATTCATAAAATATTTTTTTTTCTTGAAAATAAAAATATACTTTATTTATTACGACAATAAATTTTATCAATGAATATAATAAATTTTATTTAATAAAATAATATTAATAACTTTTACTCACAAGAATTATATTATTTATAAATTTAATTATTTTTATTTATAAAAACAATTATTTTTATTTATAAGAACAATCATTTTTAATTTTATATTTTAAACTTTCTATGAGCATTTCTCATAAAATTATCAAACGTACATTTAATATTACTCTAATTAAGATTTTAAATAGTCTAATTAAAATTACGATTACATTGAATGTAAGCATGATAAGCATGTGTTAATTAAACTTCATAATTTAAGATTTGTCTTTCTAAAATAACAATAGGGTAAATTAGTCACAATATAAAATATAATTATGTCAAAGTGACATAGCGGCATTATGGCATAGAGACATTATGTCTCTAGATCACTAGCCAATCATAAAGTAATACTCCTGCATATTTTATTGGATGTTACTATATCTTACAATTAGATGGACAAGTGGATAATTTAAGGATTATAGTTTGTTCGGATTTTTATTGATTGTGAATAAGCGGTCAGATTAGTTAGAGAGAATCATAGTAATTTCAATTTGTTACCTAAATCAACTCAAAATATTAAACAGATAAGCTAGAATAGATTTACTCCTTTTTCGTATCTAATTAGATACGATATGGAGCTTTATAAATAGGGGTTCGCATCATTGCTAATCAATCATCCATTAATCTCAAACAAACGAAAAAAAAATATTGAAAGATGGCGGCAGGATTCATTACTAGCGGCGGCGGCGAGCGGAAGGATTACCCAGGAAAGATGACGTGGCGCATGGTGATCACGTGCATCATGGCCGGCTGCGGCGGCCTCATCTTCGGCTACGACATCGGCATCTCCGGCGGAGTCACCTCCATGGCTCCCTTCCTCCAAAAGTTCTTCCCCCGCGTCTACCGCCGCGAGGAGCTCAACTCCGGCGGCACCAACCAGTACTGCAAGTTCGACGACGCCATGCTCACGCTATTCACATCCTCACTCTATTTGGCCGCGCTTGTGGCGTCGGTTTTCGCCTCTTTCATTACTCGAAAGTTCGGTAGAAAACCCTCGATGGTTTTCGGCGGTTTGGTCTTCTTAGCCGGCTCCGCGGTCAACGGATTCGCCCACAACGTGGCGATGCTCATAATCGGCCGGATCCTCCTCGGCGTCGGCATCGGCTTCGCTAATCAATCCGCTCCGGTCTACCTCTGCGAGGTGGCTCCGGCGAACCACCGCGGCAAGCTCAACATGCTCTTCCAGCTCATGATCACGGTGGGGATTTTAGCGGCTAATTTGATCAATTTCTTCAGCGCGAAGATGAGTAATGGGGAAGGGTGGCGCGTGAGCCTCGGATGCGCCGGAATCCCCGCCCTAATTTTTCTAATCGGATCACTCTGCCTCCCCGATACCCCTAATTCTCTAATCGAGAGAGGTCAGCTCAAAGAGGGGAAGGAACAGTTGAAGAAATTCCGCGGAGTCGAAGACGTGGAGGATGAGTTCGCCGACATCGTTTTGGCGAGTGAGGCGGCGAAACAGGTGGAGAAGCCGTGGTCGAATCTCCTCCGCCGCAAGTACCGTCCGCAGCTGGTGATGGTCGTTCTAATCCCCTTCTTCCAGCAATTCACCGGAATGAACGTCATCATGTTCTACGCTCCGGTACTATTCAAAACGATCGGATTCGGCAGCAACGCCTCCCTCGCCTCCGCCCTAATCTCCGGCGGCGTCAATTGCGTCGCCACATTAGTCTCAATTTGCACCGTCGACAGATTAGGCCGACGCTTCTGGTTTCTAGAAGGTGCGATTCAGATGTTCATTTGCCAGATCATCGTCGCGATCTGCATCGGCCTCAAATTCGGCGTCTCCGGCAACCCCGGGGAGCTGCCGGTGTGGTACGCCGGCATAGTCGTGTTCACTATATGCGTGTACGTGGCGGGATTCGCGTGGTCGTGGGGCCCGCTCGGGTGGCTGGTGCCCGGGGAGATACTGCCGCTGGAGGTGAGGTCGGCGGGGCAGAGCGTGAATGTGTCGGTGAATATGATTTTCACGTTCATCATTGCTCAATGCTTCCTCAGAATGCTGTGCGTCATGAAATTTGGGCTTTTTATATTCTTCTCCGCCTTCGTCTTCGTCATGGCGCTTTTCATCTACTATTTCTTGCCGGAGACCAAGGGGATTCCGATTGAGGACATTGCTGAGGTTTGGAAGACGCATCCGTACTGGAAGAGATTCGTCGACGAAGACGTTGCTCGCAAGAATAGGTTTTCAGGAGTTTAGATTATGTTGCTTTTCGTTACAATATTTATGTTTTTGCTTAGGTTTTCATGAGTTTCAGTTTATGTTCATTCCTTCCGACGTTAATTTTAATACTATAATAATTCTCATTTGTTCCTATCAAGTGCTTATGCTTCAATTATGATTGTATCGATTGTGAAATTAATAATTAGTTCGAATTTCGTTAAACTCTTGTGTTATTTTTTAGTAACACATATAAATAGCTCTCACTTGATTTACCATATATGAATCATTAGGGTTTTTTAATTTCACCCTATCTAATATAGACCAACATATTTTATTTCAATTTGTAATTCCTTTTAATTTCTTTGTTTCTCTATGTACATAAAGGGCAAAGGCAATGACATCTTTTGCGTTTAAATTCTATCAAATTAAAAGTTCAATATCTAAGGAGTACTTCCACTCTAGTCGAGGGAAAACATACACCATACATCACATTATCAATGACCTACTTCAAATTCTTGATGGATTTCTTGAGCATCTTGTTGGTTGGGGAGTCGGTTCAAGAGCTCTAGTCAAGGGGAAACATCCACAGTAGATCACATTATCAGTGCTTACATTACATGGCTGATCAACAACATGCTCAAGAAAACCGTCAAGAATTTGAAGAAGGTCATTCCTTTCCAAAATGACTCAATCTAAACGTGTACACATTGATGATGATCAAGTTTTGCTCATTTAACATCAACAAGTCGAGAAAAAGCACGGAGATGTTGATTTTGTATGGCTCGGACCAATTACTTCACAATTGTACATTTGTACTCCTCATATTGCATGGAGTATAAATTTTGCATGGATATACACTTAAATTGATCCTCTGATCCTCATATTCAATTATACATACACTCCCTCCATCCCATTTAAAATGAAATATTTGAAAATCGGCATGAGATTTTATGTAGTGTTGTTTTGTGAGTTAATAAAGATAGAGTAAAGTAAGAGAGATGAAAAAGTAGAGATAGAGTTGTTTCCATTTTAGGAAACATTTCATTTTTAATGGGACAACTAAAAAAGGAAAATGTATTTTTAATGAGACCAGGAGAGTATTTCGTTAGAGCATCCACAATGGATGCCCGATCGGTCGTCCGATCGCCCGAGATCGGGCTCGGGCGTCGTCGGGCATCCATTGCAGACGTTAGTCGTCGTCGGGCGAGACCGAAAGATCGGCCGCGCCTGATCTCTCGTTCAATCCATCGGGCGCTTGATCGGGCATCCACTGCAGCGTCGCGCCCGATGACGCGGACGCCCGATCGACGCGTTTTCCTATTTTTTTATTTTTAATTTTTAATTTTTAATTTTTAATTTTCTATCTATAAATATACCTTATTTTCACTCATTTTTCACACAACTCTCACACATCTCTCAACTCGCTCTCCATTCCAATATCTCTCTTTCACTCACTTTTCCAAAATGTTTCCCGGGAAAAATATGGGTCGGGCTATGGAACGCGCAATGTTTGCTTTCGGGAACCAGATTCTCGCAGGTATTCGTGCAATACAAGAGCAAGAGCAGGCCGAAGAGCAGGTCCCGAGGTCCATCCGCCATCGGACATCCGTCCGCCGAGAGCACGGCCTAGCTCATCAACGTCTGTTCGAGGACTACTTCGCCGATGAGCCCCGGTGGGGACCGCCGGTTTTTCGCCGACAGTTTAGGATGCGGTGAGAACTGTTTCCCCAGATTGTTCACGCGCTGGAGGCGCGCGACGAGTACTTCCAGCAACGACAAGATGCGGCCCACAAAAGGGGTCTATCCCCGCTCACGAAATTAAGTAATGTATTTTTAAGTATTTTCGTTGTATTTTTTTAAAATTAAGTAATGTATTTTTTTTGCTAGTTCTTTAATTTAGAGTCTAATTTTGCTATTTATAATGGGTAACCATAAAAAATAAATATTAAAATTGAAATGAAAAATGAATAATAAATAGGGTACCCACTAAGGCTAAACCATTGTAGAGAGAATGGGTATACTGATGTAACAACCACAAGGGCTTCCATTGGGGCATTCATTGTGGATGCGGTTAGTTCTGTTTTTGTCAAGATCTCAATTCTGCAAACATATCGAATACGGAATTAATTATTCAAATTTCAAGATTAGTTATCTTTTTTGGGCCTATAATTTTATGTTGTTGGGAATATGATTCTATGGATTAGTTATCACGAATTTGGAGATATGCAGAAACAATGATGGTTCCAGAGAATGAGGGTTGATTCATAGATATCTTAGTTGTTAAAAACCATTATATGACATGTGTTGAAAAGGAATATATTTCTATACTCAAGAGGGGTAACTCAAACATTTAGACCATCCACTACGGGTCTCGCCGGCGTCTCGCGTCTCGTCCCGGCGAGACGGGACGCCGGCGCGACGCGTTGCAGCCTCCATCTCGTCCCGCGTCTCGTCCCGGCGAGCCACGAGACGGGCTGTCTCGCCACGCGCCGAGGCGACGTGGAGCAACCCGGCGTCGTGCGTGACGCCCACTCGCCGGCCCGCGAGTGGGCGTCGTCACATGCTGACGCAATAGATATTTTTTTAAAAAAAATTTGAATTTAAATAAATAAAAAATTTGTAACGGTAATAATACCGTTTTTTGTTTTTGTTTTTTATAATTTTTTTGATTTTTTATTGATTTTTTTACTCTATAAATACTCCTAAACTCATCCTTATTTCACACACAACTACACATCTATTCTTCCTATCATCTAAATTTTCTCTCAAATTTTCATAAACCAACTCAAGATGTCCGGCGACGGCGACGGCAACTACGGCGGTTCCGGCTCCGGCGGGTGGGATCTCAACGCGTTCGGCGATTGGGAGACCATGATCAACACATTGGGCGGTTCCGGTTCGTCAACCCCTGGGACTCAGGGTTCGGCGACGCCGGGGGGGTACCAACCACCCAATTTTGACCTTGATGCATATGTCCGTCCCTCCGCCACGCGGTATTCGCAAGGATTATCCCAGATCCGGGAGGATTTTCCCGGTGGCACTGGCGGTGGAGGTGGCCGAGGCGGTGGAGGTGGCACTGGCGGTGTACAACCCCAGGCGGGCGAGGACGAGGAGGAAGAAGAAGAAGAAGAAGAAGAAGAGGATCTTGGCCGGCATCCGTACAGCAACTTCGAAACGATGGCGGTGTACAACGCCTGGATCACGGTCTCGTACGATCCCATCGTCGGGAATCAACAAACCCGGAAGTGTTTCTGGGAAAAGGTCTGCGAGGTCTACCACCAGATAGAGCCGAAAGGCTCCCGCAAGCGCAAAGTTAAAATGCTCCGCTCTCACTTTGACCGAGTCGACCGACAGATCAAAAAATTCTACGGCATCTACTCGACTGAAGAGGCGCGCTACCAAAGCGGCGCCACGGCCACCGACATTTTGACGTCCGCTTTGCGCGCCTACTACCAGGTCGAGGGTCATCAATTCAGATTTGTTGATGTTTGGCAGGCCGTCAAGGACGAGGAACGGTGGGCCGGAGGTTTCCGCTCCAGCTCGGGCTCAACCTCGAAGCGCACGAAGCATACGGCGAGTGGCCAATACTCGTCTGGTGGTGCGTCTGGTGGTGACACCGATGGCATCAGCCAACCTGAGGCTGAATCCCGGGAGTTTGCGGGTACGGTCGGCGATGCTGGAGGATCCGCGCGTGGGCGCCGTCGGCCGCAAGGGACGAAGGAGGCGAAAGCGGCTAGAGCAAGGAAGGGCCGAGGCGAATCAAGCCAGCCGGCCTCGGGCTCGCGTGGAGGCTCGGACACACTTATGGTGGCGTACATGACCGCCACAATGGCGGACACTTCCCACTTCTCGTACGCCCAATTCACGGCCTGGTGGAACGGAATTGTTGCTATGGCAGCACAACTTGACCTTCCGACACCCCCTAAACCTCGACCGCCTCCAGAGGATGATTCGCCGGCGGAGTAGTTTTTTTTTTTTGTGTGTTTTTTTATTTTGTGTCTTTTTTATTTTGTGTGTTTATTTAGTTTGTGTGTTTTTTAATAAAGTGTGGTTTTTAATAAAGTGTGTTTGTTTAAATTGAATTGGGTAGAAAAAAAATTTCTAAATGAAATTGAATGAATAGTAATTAAGGGACGGTTAAGAGACGGAGCGTTGCAGGTTCCGTCCCTTAGTTAAGGGATGGAGGAAAAAAGGACAGTGGGGCCCTCAAATAGTGCTCAAATAGTAGTTAAGAGACGATTTAAGGGACGGTATAGAGACAGCGTAGTGGATGGCCTTAGGCTCTCCCGACAGTCACGAAAGGCAAGAATGACGTTTGAGTTTTTATTTTACTAATTTTCTCGATATGAGTTCATCTAATAATTGGATCTACCAATCCCAAAGCCCATGCCG
Organism: Salvia splendens; assembly: GCF_004379255.2. Classification (NCBI taxonomy): domain Eukaryota; kingdom Viridiplantae; phylum Streptophyta; class Magnoliopsida; order Lamiales; family Lamiaceae; genus Salvia; species Salvia splendens. Next base: position 5,903,303 of record NC_056033.1, on the reverse strand, counting down.
CTTTCTCTATCGAGACCGTCTAATTATAATTTACTCATAATATCTCTGGATGTTATACAATACAACGAACTTGTTTCCTGATTCGCATTAAAATTTCCAAGATTTAATTCGTTTATATCACTATGTAATATAGTTATTTATGATTATAATAAAAAAATGAAAGAAATGCAACAGTTTCAAACTAATTTTATGAAGAATGATGATAAACAACCAAATTTTGTACAATCAAAATAAGATTATATTAGTAATTTTGATGTATTAATTTATATATTAAAATAATAAATGTAGTTAGTGGACAAGTTAAAAAGACTTTATTAGTCTTCGACCTCATTTTCAATTTTTTATTTTTATATTTGAATTATCTTTCTATTATTTTCAAATTTGAATTAAAGTACGTATTAATTACATTTTATGTTCCAAAAAAACAAAAAAATTATACACATGTATTAATTACATTTTATGTTCCAAAAAAATAAAAAATTTATACACAAATCATTAATATATGACCATAATATTATGCACGTTCCATGTACCATATATATATATATATGTGTCTATATATTTTAATTAAATGCATAAATACACTAGTTTTTTTTAAATAAAAACTAATTTTTAGTTATATAAAATTTGGTCATGTAGATTTATTTATTGTTTTATGGTGCGGATTAAAGATAATTACTGCTATTTGGAATATTCCATGTAGTGTGTTTTTCCCAAACAACGAAGACTCACTCGTCAAATCAGTTGAAAAATGACATCTTTACTTTAACTCTGAAGTCCGAAATTTAAATGCGTATGCAAATCAACGATAAATACAATACAACGAATGTCACATCACATAATTTACAAAATTAAAATATACCACTAATAAAATATTCATAGGTAGGTGTAGGTCCAGTCGAGTATTCTAATTATTGTTGGTGTTCATGTATCTCAGAGAATAAAAATAGAGTAGCATAATAAGTAGGAGGTTAATCTATTGACTTAAAGTAATTGATCATCTGATTAATATCCTAACACATTAAATTAATGACTACGCGCGTATGGCCACGCCATCCAAGGTTGATAAGATAGATGGACCCACACAAGCACACACCATATGGAAAATATCCTAAAAAGTACTGAGTGGTACTGTAGTAGAAAATTGCTATAAATAGTGGATAAAAAATGCACAAACTCGGCATCTATAGTTGAATCCGACCTCGGTTTGGTTTGAATTGGAAATATTTAAAGATTTTTTGGTTAAAAAACTAGAATTTGTGTAAAAATTAAAGATGACAAATACTATTATTGAATGATTGAATCGGAATTGCCAATTTTATCTCCATTTGATCAATGATTTCAATTTCTAATGATAACAGTGTCTAGGGATGTCAATCGGGCCAGCCCACCGGGTTTCGGGCTAACCCTATTCGGGTTGCGGGTCAATCGGGTGCGGGCTAATCGGGCTGTTATTTTTCCGGGTTATAAAAGTTCAGCCCTAACCCTAAAAGCTCGGGTTTCGGGCTAGCCCATCGGGTTAATCGGGTTGCTATCGATAAAATTAACATGCGATCAATCCAATAAATAATGATGAAAATTAGTTATATTTATAAAATGTAAAATATTTAATTATTATAAATTTAAGATATATGCTTAAACTCAAACATAAACATGATCAAATACTAATATTTGAGATTTATGCAAAATAAAACATAAACAAGAAATTTTAAAGCATGTTTAGAAATTTAAATATATTTTTAGTGAATTTGAAGTTTCTAATTCATTTATCTATTATTATATTAATAAAAACTTAATATATAATTTATATATTTAATATATAAAATGGAAAGTTATTTTTTAAGTAATCTATATTATAAAATAATCAATGAAGTGTCGAATTAGAGTCAAACAAATAGAACAATATAAATTTTATCGGGTTTCCGGGCCAGCCCATCGGGTTTTCGGGTCTGGCCCTAACGGGTTGCGGGTTAATCGGGTGCGGGCTAATCGGGCTGTAATTTTATAGGGCTAGAAATTTTCAGCCCTAACCCTATAAATTTGGCGGGCTATTCGGGCCAGCCCACGGGTTGCGGGCTAAATTGACATCCCTAACAGTGTCTCACGGACCGAAACAAAATCAATTTATCGATCTGGTTTATAGAAAAATGGTTGAAAGCAAAAAACCCTAATGCATTCACAGTAAATATCACGGGCAACGTGACAGTTGGGGCACATCAATCGCGTGCCTACCTCAGCTCTTATATGCTAACAAACTTTTCCCCAATTCTCTCACACTCGTTCCATTTCCTCTCACTCCACTGCTTCCTATGGCTTCGGCGAAGGCAATGGGAGCTCTAGCGTTGCTAGTGGTTATGGCTTCTCTGAGCAGCGGCACCTCAGCAGTAGGGCGGCAGCTCAAGTTCAACGCCAAACGAGGCGAGTTCAAAATTCTTCAGGTCGCGGATATGCACTTCGGCGACGGAAAGCGGACTGCCTGCCTGGACGTCCTCCCCCGCCAGGCCTCCAGCTGCTCCGATCTCAACACCACCTCCTTCGTCCGCCGCTTGATCCTCGCCGAGAAGCCGAATCTCATCGTCTTCACCGGTCAGTTAGTTAATTAACCCTTGCTGCTTTTGATTTTGCCGATAGATTTGCTGAAATTAGCTGTTGGTTGCAGGGGATAACATATTCGGATTCGATGCAAGCGACGCGGTGAAGTCAATGAACCAGGCGTTTGGTCCTGCGGTTAACTCCGGCATCCCGTGGGCGGCGGTGCTGGGGAATCACGACCAGGAGTCGACTCTGTCGAGGGAAGGTGTGATGACGCATATAGTGGGGATGAAGAACACGCTGTCGCAGCTGAATCCAGGCGGAGCTCACGTCGTCGATGGATTCGGGAACTACAATCTGGAGGTCCATGGAGCGGAATTTTCTAGAATGGAGAACAAATCGGTTCTCAATCTGTACATGCTCGACAGTGGCGATTACTCTACCGTCCCCTCCATTCCTGGCTATGGCTGGATCAAGCCCTCTCAGCAACTCTGGTTTCAGCACACTTCTGCTAGACTGCAGGTATCAAAACTCGTAACTGAATTAATTGACTCTCTCTTAAATTCTTGCTACATTAATAATCCTAATTAGGAATCAAACGAATCGGGATTGGAATTAATGCATTCATTAGTTTTACTTATCGATTAACACGCATAGGAGTGAGTTTATTATGTTAATTAGTTTAAATAGTTACAAATTTGGTGTAAAAATGGACAACTTGTTTGATTTGTATCCATTTGACTACAGTAAATGCTCTGAAACTCTATATTGTTTGAATATTGACAATTTGTTGTTGAAATTCAGAAAATCTACAGCACCCAACCAGAGGGGCAAAAGGGTGCTGCCCCGGGGCTTGCCTACTTCCACATTCCGTTGCCCGAGCACGCAAGCTTTGACCCAACAAATTCCACCGGCGTGAGGCAAGAAGGCATAAGCTCCGCGACGGTGAACTCTGGATTTTTCACAACATTGGTGGCTGCAGGGGATGTGAAGGCGGTTTTTACAGGCCACGATCATCTCAATGACTTCTGTGGTGAGTTGTCCGGCATACATCTGTGCTATGCCGGGGGCTTCGGATATCACGCATACGGGAAGGCAGGGTGGTCTCGGAGGGCGAGAGTGGTGGTAGCTTCCCTTGAGAAAACACAGAAGGGATCGTGGGGAACAGTCAAGTCCATTAAAACATGGAAACGCCTCGATGATAAGAAGCTTAGTCTCATCGATTCTCAGGTGCTGTGGAGCAAGAGCTCCACCAATAAGCAGCGGATTCTGTGAAAGCTGTTTATTTTATCAGACCATAAGCGAAGAAGATGAAGTTTGAGAAGAAACAGACTGATTACAGTCTTTGTAGGTTTAACCTTATCAATTAGTTATAGTTATTGAAATATTGCTCAGTTACAAGGAAAGCTTTCATGTATTTGATGAGAAGTTAATGAGAAGTTATGACACTTTCGATACACAATCTTCTGTTTGTGAAAACTGGTAGTACAACATTGTATATAGATGGTCCAACAATCTTACAATTATTCATTTCAACCCAACATTTTCTACCAATAATATTCTCAATAAAAACAGACTTGGATGTTAAACAACCACATCCAAATATCACAGTTCTGCATAATGTAGAAAGGTACACAAGTACAGAAGAGTTTATAGGGAAAATCCAGCCTGAACATTATTTATTCCAGCATGCGACCGAGCATTGTTACCTGCGTCACAAGAAAATAAGCTGAATAAGTGATAGAAAGCACATCCACGAAAAATGCGTAGGCAATAAGGCTCACACAAGAGATTGTAAATAGAACAATGCCCCAGAAACAAATGCTGCAAAGAAACCTATCAGTCATGACACTTATCAATATGCACTGAAACATTTTTTAAAATAAGGTGCTTCACATTTTTCAAGATCTGAGAACTTTAGATAGAAATTTAGATCATCCTATCAATCTATGCTGCTTCAGATGATTGTTAAAACCTCTAATGGAAAGATGAGTAATATTGGAAGTCAATGGTAGCAACTAGCAAGATTAGAAATGAAGGACTTTGACCTTATTTATTATGTTCATGAATTGGTTGAAAAGGTCTCCACACTTCACTCTGTGCACATAGAATGCACTGGCAAATCCAACTACCCACTCAAACAAGACATGCCTTCGACATGGTCCACCTAATCAATGCTTACTACTCATGAGAAGTCAAGTGCCAAAACTGCCTAAGGCCATCCACAACGCTCTCACTATACCGTCCCTTAAAACACTATTTGCAGGCTCCACTGTACTTTTTTACTCCATCCCTTAACTAAGGGACGGAACCTGAAACCCTCCGTCCCTTAAATTACTATTCATTCAATTTTATTTTTTTTTATTTTTTGCCCAAATGTGCTCCATGAGATCATCTTGAAGTTGGGCGTGGGCAGAAGAGTCACGTGTCCTTGCCCGAATAGACAACCGTTCTTGTATAGACGGATGCACTCCACTTCGAGGTGGACTACTGGCAGTTGAGCTTCCGGGGGCTTCGGGGTCGAACCAATTTCCCGGCTCGGGTCCTTCGTCTTGGACAATCATGTTGTGCAAGATTATGCACTTAAACATGATGTCGACCATGTTCTCCATGAACCACGAACGAGCCGGGGCTTTGATAATGTTGAAGCGCGCTTGGAGAACCCCGAACGCCCGCTCCACATCCTTCCGAGCAGCCTCCTGCTTCTGCGCAAAAAGCGTCTGCTTAACGTTCACAGGCCTAGCGCACGTCTTCAAGAAGGTTGGCCACTTCGGGTAGATGCCGTCGGCAAGATAGTACCACATTCTATAGCGCCAGTTGTTAGCGGTGAAGTTGGTGGCCGACGCTTTACCATCTAAAACTTCGGCGAAGAGGTCGGATTGCTGGAGCACGTTTATGTCGTTGTTCGAGCCGGGGACCCCGAAGTACGCATGTCAGATCCATAGCCGGTAGTCGGCGACGGCCTCGAGTATAACGGTGGGGTGGGTGCCTTTGTGGCAGCTCGTGTACGACCCCCTCCACGCCAACGGTAAATTCTTCCATTGTCAGTGCATGCAGTCGACGCTGCCAAGCATCCCGGAGAAGCCATGCACTTGTTCGTGAAGGCGGAGCAGGAACTTGCAATCTGTCGTGTTTGAATTCCGGAGAAATTCGTCGGTAAAGGCTGCCCGGACGCCTTTGCAGAATTGGAGCAAGCATATTCTCCCAGTGCTGTCTCCAATGTGGAGGTATTCGTCGAACACATCCGCCGTTTGTCCAGTCGCAAGCTGACAGATTGCTGCAGTAAATTTCTGCAGCGTCGTGTGGCTGGGACGGCCGACGGCGTCGAACCTTTCTTGGAAGAACTCTTCACGGTCCGCCAATGTATTTGCGATGTGGAGAAATAGCGGTCGCCGAATGCGGAAACGGTGACGGAAGTAGGTATCTCCCCACACGGGATTATCGCAGAAGTAGTCGCGGACTAACCTTGCGGCGGCTTCCTCCCGGTTACGATGGATGTAAGTCCGGGAGCGTCTTTGGGGCGGTGCGGCTTCCTCCGCTTCCCGGCGTCGATCTTCTTCAAGTGATTCTTCCATTATTTGACGCATTTGCTCATATGGATCCATGAGATCGATTAAATTCGAGGGAAGAATAAAATAGAGATGATTTGATATGAAAATTGAAGAGGAAATGAAGATGATTTGGAAAGAATAGATGTGTGTGTGTGTGTGAAAATTGGAGAGGAATTGGAGATGATTTGAGAAGAATAGATGTGTAGTTGTGTGTGAAATGAGGATGAATTAGGAGTATTTATAGAGTAAAAAAATAAAAAAAAATTGAAAACGGCTATAAAAAACAGTAACATTACCGTTTTCACAATTTAATTTTTTTTATTTTGATTTTTTTTAAAAAAAATAAATTATTGCGTCAGCGTGACGAATCCCACTCGCGGGCCGGTGAGTGGGCGTCACGCATCGCCTGGGAGCTCGCCACGTCGCCTCGATGCGTGGCGAGACGTCACGTGATTGGTCACTGCGGGACGGGTTGCGGGACGTGCTGGGGACGGGCTGGTGACGGGACGAGACGCTGCAACGCGTCACGTCCCGGTTCCGTCACTGCAGAACGAAACACGGGCCACCCGCGTAACGCGTTGCGGGTGGTCTAAGAGTTTGGATGTGCACTCTCCATATGGTCCTTCCGGTAATTGTGCATAGGAATATGAAGGAACTAGCAGACTCCCACCACTGCTCATGGAGCTGCCCCATAGCTTAGTTTTCATTCGGCTAACTAATCGAGAAGGTAATGCTAGAGCACGAGCTAGAGCACAATAAAGTGTCGAGATATTTTTTTCAACCTGAAGAGCTTATTTACATTTCATGGAGCAAGAACTACTACTTGATCATGAGGATACCATGCATGTTAGAACTTAATAGTGAATGCACTAGTGAATGCTAAAAAATAAGAATTGCCAAGGATTTTTCGTAGACAATAGACATCATAAGAAGAGTTCACATACAGTTATAGATATTAGGCCATGATTTATTTGGATCCATAACTAAGCCTTACACCGAAGGAGATGTATTCCTGGTTCATCAGGACAAGATGACGAATGGGGAGGTTTTTGAATTAAAAATCATAGAGAGGGCAATTGAAGTGATTGCCAGGATTAGAGAAAAGAACCAAAGTAGCACAAGGCTAATAAAAGTCCTAAACCTAAACCAAAGAATGGAGTTACACTTCAAAGTCGGAGAATGCTAAAAACTCCAACTTTATCAGTACACTGAACACTTTATTCAAGTGGGAGAAAATGTATGCTTTGTTTTTCCCCAAAAATTAATCTTTAGATTAGTTTTTATCATGTCTCCACTACTTACATACACAGATTTCAGATAATGAAGAATAAAGACATACTAATAGTAAAAGAAGAAACATCAGACGAACCTAAATCAGTTGGAAGCAGGAGACGAAGAGAGCATCTCCATGATTTTCTTATCACGTTTCTCCATAGCCACATCCCAGACGTCGTTCCCAGTGTGCTTAGGCTGCGTAATCAATTGCGAATCATCAAAGGAATGTTAGAGTAATGTAATCAAACAGATTTAGGAAATAGATAAAAGTGGAGAGGAAGGTACGGACGCGGCCGTGAGCAGCTTTGTGGATGTGATATTGAGCGTTGCCCATAACGCAGAGCATCCCTGCTATAATTCCCAATGGCAACATCGCTTCCAACCACACCAACCGCATTCTATTCAATTGATAAGATCGACGACCAAAAATTCACTCAGATCCCTCAATTCCAGCTCTACGAGAATGCAGATTGATTTCCGATTTTCCTTTCCCTTTCCCTTTCCCTTTCCCTCTGCTACCCCCTAGAATTGGAGGAGAAAATACAAAAATATTATTCTGGTTTTAATGAAGCCCAAAAAAATCATCTTTTTTTTTAGAAAAAAAAAATATTATTGAAAAAAGAGGCCCAAACCAAGCCCATGTGTTGGAGAAGAGGATAAAAGCTCGTTGAGCTGGAAATGAGGGCATCCCATGAATAGTCCTGTGACCTTCTCTCCATCGTCTTCTTCCCAGCTTTGCTTGCTTGCTAGATGCTTTTGTATCGATTTGATTCAAATCGTTGCTAGCTGTGCCGCTTGCATCTGATTTGCGGAGCTCCTGTCTATGTCGGGTCTTTACAATTCCAACTTTTCGCCTGCTCGGGCTGCCTCTCCGCAGATTACTTCAACTAACCCTGATGTAGAGAGGTATATCGCTTCTTTTCTACTTATCTTCTTTGATCATGTGTTTAGTTTAGAGTTTTTATATTTTTTTAATCCGAATTTAGTAATCGGTACTTGTCGGAGCTCTTGGCGGAGCATCACAAGCTTGGGCCATTTATGCAAGTTCTTCCCATTTCCACGAGGCTCTTGAATCAAGGTTCTTCCTTTCTCTAATTTACTTTGATGGATTACTTTGTTTCTTGTAGAGATTGGATCTGAATCATCACCATATTGAGATTTCTATTGTTGTGTCGGTTTTCAAAACAAGCATGACTTATAGCAGAAATATACTTGTTTCTGTCATTGTATCTTCACTCAATATTAGTAAAATCATAAGTATTAGATTCTTCATTCATAGTTCTTACTTGAAATGCCCTGTCTTGTGTTACAATGGTTTCCATGGGAGCATGTAATTTTATGCATTTTATGGATAAAATTACTGATTGGCTTGCTAAATTGTAGTGGAACTCTGAGGCCTCAATGTGTTTTTCTCATTCTTATTATTCACAACTATCTTGTTTTCATCTTCAAGAGATCATGCGGGTTACTGGGATGGTACCGAATCACGGCTTCAGTGAACTTGAGAGACTAAGACACAGAAGTCCGAGCCCTATGGCCTCTGCAAACTCTCTGTCAAATGTTGCTGGGACTGGATTATCAAGCTGGAATGGACTACCGCAAGAGGTAATTAAATTCCCAACTCAACAAAACTCTCTTTCTTTCTTTTTAATCTATAATTTACAGTCAGGAAGGGCTGTTATGCTTAAAATGGATCTGTTAGAGAGTTTGATATCTAGCTATTGTTTTTCCCATTGCAGTTTCTTTGCAATCACTTGGCTCTAATAAAAGTTCACAATCTTAGAATTGTGGACATTTTGAACTTTTGAAAAGTATGATCTCTGGTGTAATTTCCTATGTGTTATGTCTTGTGTAACTGTAAAACGAATCTTAGTTTTAGAAATGATGCAACAGATATCAGGTAGTTTATCTGAACTTTACAAGATTGAAACATGTCTACTAGTTTAGGCATGGTTTCTGACTTGGTAAGAAAAAAAGGTGAGGTTGTGGTACCGACTTTGAATGCAATTCAGACTTGTAAAGGATGGTTCAACTATTCTTGAAAAATAATGTTATTCATTTAGGAACTTTTTTCCTAAAGTTATTTTTTTTGTTCCTTTGCCTTTTTAAGTTTCTGGTGCTTTAAATTTAAGGAGCTTCCATTGTCCAGTATGATCCTAACTTATCAACCACAATCTCCGTGTACTTCTTTTGCATATCCATTTAGTGCTATTGCAACTTCTTTCTAATTGTGGTTTCTTTCTGTCACCTTTTTGTCATACTCATAACATACTTCATATTGGGAAAAAATCTATATGGAAAATGTTTTAAAATTTAAACCTTGCAATAGTTTTATGATATGTTCATTTGATCATCAACTGCCCATCCAATTGACCTTTTACATTCGATTGGCTACATACTGGGTGGAAGTGTTAGATGGTTAATGAACTATAATATGGTATGTGGTTCCAATTGGTTACTTAATGTTAGAAGTAAGTTGATTTGGTTTGTCATAAAAGCTTGTTTTGTTACTGGCCATTGCGATATGTTGCAATCAGAACTTCTGGTTGGATTTGAGAACACCCTCTTTCGCCCTGCTTTCGACACAAATCAGGATCAACCGTAGTTTCAGCTTTAAATTATCGCTGTGTTGTAGGTAAGCTTTAAGCTTAGTTATGGAGGTCATGTTTGCTGTCACCATTTTAAGTGAGTCCATTCCATCTTTTGTCCAGTCACTCTAACAGGTGAAATTCTGAAGCTCGTAGTGATGGTCGCACTTTCTGGTTGATCATTGATTGGTTTGTTTTTGCATTTCGTTAGCTATGATCTAATATACTTTTGCTTTTTAAAGTTTAGCCTTTGCAGTAGTGATGAAACATATCTCATTGGCTTGAACATTGCAAAGGATGAGAACCAAATACTAACAATAATAATAATAATAATAATAATAATAATTATTATTATCACTTTTTGCTTGACAGGGAACTTCTGCTTACATGCATATCATGTTTCAATACTGGCATCATACTCCGTATCTAATTATTCCTTTTAATTTCTTCCAAAATTAAGATGATTCCCTCTAACTTCTTGTTTAACTGGCAGAGACTGGGTGGGCCTCATGGAATGACTATGGATTGGCAAGGAGCACCAGCGAGTCCCAGTTCATACACTGTCAAAAGGATTTTACGTTTAGAAATTCCTGTGGACAGCTTTCCTAATGTAAGAACATGGAATGGGCATGATTTACTTTTTTATACTCTTGTTGATCCTTCATAGTTTGGTACATTCTTAGCAACAAAATGGATGTTCCTCTTATCAGTATTTAATTTCTTCATAGTTCAATTTTGTTGGCCGACTGTTGGGACCTAGAGGAAATTCACTTAAAAGAGTTGAAGCCACTACTGGATGCCGGGTATATATTAGAGGGAAAGGTTCAATAAAAGACCCTGACAAGGTAATGCAGTGTTTTAATGATGCTTCATTTTATTGTTCTTTCCGACTGAGCATGAAACAGCTACATTGTAAGTAGAGAAAAGAAAAGAAACAGGATATAAAACATTTGGAATTACGATTATTATTGATGTTCATTACTTCATTTACATTGTAAATTGAGTTGCAAGTGTTAAGCAAATCTTCGTCACTGACTGCATTTGTCAAGTTGCAGGAAGAGAAGCTGTGTGGACGACCTGGCTATGAGCACCTTAATGAACCCCTCCATATCTTAATTGAGGCTGATTTACCAGCCAATGTTGTTGATATGAGACTGAGACAAGCACAGGACATAATTGAAGAATTGCTGAAACCAGTGGTAAGATCTGTACTGATTTTTTTCTCCTTAAAAAACCTACCTGATTTTCAAATTTCTTACCAAGTATGATAAATGATCATGCCGGGAGTTCACCATAGTGACACTCTTTGATTATTCTTCTCTTAAAAAATATTGAGAAGAACATAGAATTTTCAGCAATCTCAACCCAGTAGCTCCTACACATATGACTTGATTAAGATGCTCACCCTTCCTTCTAAAATACGGAAAAGGAAATTAATGATGTTATATGTAGAGAAGATTAGATAATTGTACATATGACTATGGGAATATTGGTGTAGGGAATGAAAAAATAAACTAGCGCCATTTTCAGCCTTTAGATCATGAAGATTTACAATTGATTCATCTCCTTATTGAATAAGTCCATGGTTCTGAGTTTGAATCCCAAAGGTGACAATATTTTTTTATTTTTTGAATTCATACAATCTCCTAGTAAATTCATAAGTGATCCATGCTCCATGACCATGAATTTCATGTAACAAGGAGATGAATCCATTGTGCATCCTATATTTTAGCAACTCCTTATATATATATAGCATAAGGTTAAAAAAAAAATTCATAATGTAAAAACTGTGAACTATTTTCAGCCATTAGACGAATGTAATGTAGACTTGGGTTCAAAACTTTGAGGGGCCTAATTTTTTTTATGAAGTTAATTTCTCTGCAAAGGAAATTTTATTATATGTTCAATGTAATCAGTGTTGTTAAAAATGCGTTCGGGGCGCGCCCGGGGCGTGGATCGCCAGGGTCGAGGCCGGCTTTGCCCCAACATGGGTGGCCGAGCAATATACGTGGGGCGCGATCGGGGCGCGCCTGGGGCGGTAGTAGCGAGTGGAGCGACGAAGGGGAGCGATTCGTTTCTCTGTAAAGAGAGAGGAAGCTGGAATCTTTTCTTTTTATTAGTATTTTAATACTATGAAGTCCTTCTTTTGATCAAACCTAGGCACCCACCACTGCCTCTTTTTAACTCTAATCATTCAACTTTTTACTTTTCCACTTTTCTATAATATTAATTTATTATTACTGCCAACTTTTCATCTTTCCTCAAAAAAATCATTTTAATTATCAAAACAAGTAAACGGACTATAATTCCTTCAATAATTATTTTCTATCCAAGGTAAAGATTGAAATTTAATTTTTTTTCTTCCTGTTATGTAAGTATAAGTATTTATATATTAGTGAATTATATTTAATCATTATTATTACTAATATATAAATAATAAATAATTTTGAGCCCCGATTTGTGGGTCCCTCGCCCCAGCGCCCCGTTGCCCCGCGACCCGAGGTCCAGCCTCAGTGCCCCGGACCGACCCGGGACCCTAACAACACTAAATGTAATTAGTCTCACAATCTCATAACAACTAGGTTTTTATTCTAACACACCCATAAATATACATATATGTATAAGGCCCTACTATATTGTAACCTACGTCTCTCTTGCAAACTAAAAACTAAAATCTGGACTATTAGATCGCAAGATTTGATATCAACATATCACAAATAACGTCAGCAAAAAAAGTCAACACAATGTCACCCAATTGACGTTGTTTAGACATTTTTTGTTGACGTTATTTGTCATCAGTTGTCTGTTGACATCAGATCTGGAAATCTAATAGGCCAAATTTTAGTTTGTAGTTTGCAATTTGCAATTGATTACACCTCTATACATATAATACACTACTAAAGATATTAAACATTTAGCTTGATATCTGAATAAAATTGAACTGCACATAGTGACAAGTGTGGCTGCGGTTGGTCTCTTGGAGCCCATGGGTGGTCTCCCATGACTTGAGTAAAACTTTCTTTGCTGTAATACACATGTGGCAGTCGGCAATTGCAAAAGGCCACCACTATATGTAGTCTTGGAGTTTCTAACTGATTGTACTTGTACTTTCATGTAGGATGAATCACAGGATTTCATAAAGAGGCAACAGTTACGTGAGCTTGCCATGCTAAATTCAAATTTTAGAGAAGAGAGCCCCGGGCCAAGTGGCAGTGTCTCACCTTTTAATACCAGCATGAAACGTGCAAAAACAGGACGTTGAGATCAATACACAAGCTCGTCAGAGTTTTTCTTCCGTGGTTGATGGAGTTATACATGGATATATCTATTGAAATGCATCGTATCCGTATTTGCTGCCAAGTTGATTATACAACAAAGAGATAATTGTTCAATGGATGTGAAGCTGATTGTTTGGGTTGGGTTTACTTTCTTTTTGATTAAGCAGAACATCTAAAAGTTTTAAAAAATGGTTGTATAGTACAGGGTTGGTTTTAAACCAGGTTTTTCTCATGTCAGTTCCTGAAATATGTATTCATTTGATTGATTCTAGTGTGAGATGTGTTATTATTTGTACAGACTGCCATTGAGAAGTTTGGTCTTGTAGATTTTTTGTTGGGACAAACTATCCACAATTCTACATGTTCTTACCATTCACATTATGCTGCCTTTTTCAGTATGTTTGATGTTAGATTCATGTAGTGCATGTTATGCATGCTGCTGGTTTCAGTTCCATGAAAATGCACACCGTAACCGGACCAGGTAACTTTATAGTAGCATGGTTAAGGTTGAACTGTTTGTGCCCGGTTCCGGTTCGATGCAGAACTAGTGGTTAACCGCCGGTCCAGTAGCATGGTTATGGTTGAACTGTTTGCGTCCGGTTCTGGTTCGACCCAGAACTAGTGGTTAACTACCGGTCCAGTTAAAACTGCACATGCTTACTCGGTGGCTTGCTCTGAAATATGAAGGAGATGGGGAGTTGCATTCTTATGAAAGCTTCTGCGGTAGCTTTGGTGACAGTTTACTTTTCATGATTGACAAGATACCAAGGTCAAAAAATTGAAAGCCTCAAAATCCTAGTTGGAGATCATCTATATCTACAATGCCAAGGTAGAAGTTTCCTTAAAGACTTCAATTGTTCAGCTTCAACACAGTGGAGATCACCATGATCTCAACAGCCTTATTGATGTAACCGAACCATCGGTACTTGAAGAAGAAAGACAGAAGTCCGAAGATATGAAGACAATTTGAGCCTTTTCTTATTATGTTTTGGGATGATTGTCATTTAAATAACAAATATTGATCAAATTATGGTTAGTCTCGTAAGTTTTGAAAATAAAAAACAATTGCAAAGTTTAAACTTTTATCAAATGTTTCATTCTTGTATAAAATCACATTTTTTTGTGGTGCTCAAACGAAATTGTTTCATTTAAAATAAAAAGAAAAATAGGAAGAAACTAGTAAGGTTAAGAGAAAAGAAAAAAATTAAACAATGCTACTGTTTACTCTTAAAGAAAACAACAATTTCAGAATATGAATAATATTTTTTTGACAATTTGCCAAAATAAACTTATTTTTCCCGAAATCTGCAGTAGTTATTTTGATTTTTGAGAGACCGAGAGTAAAAAGGGAAAGGAAAATCGAAAATCCAATTGCATTCTCCCAGAACTGGATTGAGGGATTTGTGGTCGCCGATCTTATCAATTGAAGAGAATGGGGCTGGTGTGGTTGGAAGCGATGCTGCCATTGGGGATCATAGCAGGGATGCTCTGCGTTATGGGCAACGCTCAGTATCACATCCACAAAGCTGCTCACGGCCGCGTCCGTACCTTCCTCTCCACTTTTATCTATTTCCGAAATCTGTTTGATTACATTCCTTTGATGATTCGTAATTGATTCGGCAGCCTAAGCACATTGGGAACGACGTCTGGGATGTGGCTATGGAGAAACGCGATAAGAAAATCATCGAGATGCTCTCTTCGCCTCCTGCTTCCAGCTGATTTAGGTTTGCCTCTATCTTCACCATATGATATTTGTTTCTCCACTCTAGATATACTACCATCTGATATTATAAGCATTTTCAGTGTATTAGTTGACCTAATTTGATACTGACATCTAGAAAGTTTGAGCTGGTGAACAAGATTCTTTGTCATGTAGACAAATTTGTCTCTGATTTCCTAGACTTTATAGTAGTATGTGAGTGGTTGGGATTGAAGTTATAAGATATGTAGCTGCAAGTGCTTTGTTTGCAAGAAATGTTGTATTGAGTTATTCCACTCCACAGTCATGAAAGTTTATCATGTTAAAATACATGTATATGCAACTAGTTCAGACGTGATAAAATCTAATACTACTAAATATCTGTTTTGGAGATTAAAAAAAAAGATATATTTCATAGAACATCACACTTGAATAAAGTGTTCAGTTTGCTGATGAAATGGAAAGATGACTGCACTGATTTATGTTAAGCATAGAACTTCATTTGTTGCCCTGTATTGATGAATGCAATGAGTTACATATGTTGAATGAACATTCAATCACACAAACAAGTGTATTTTGGCCATGAGTCATGCTTGATCTGAAAACTGACATGCCACTGGGAATCCAAATATGGTGAGTTGCTCAAGTATTTTGACCAAGTGCATTTTACAAAGAGCATCAAATAGAAACAAAGACTAAGAATCCAGGGGTTTCATATCTGAGTTGGTTTGTTCACTAGGCCAAAATGAAAATCGTTAATTGCCTCACACTTATTTGCCTTCTACCATTTTTGTTCTTCCATTAGAACTTATTATGCTCATGATAAGGCATCCTAGTTGTTCCACTGATGAAATAATCTAAATAATTGATTCCTTGCCGTACTAATTATCCTCTATAAGATCCATGTGTAGAATGTTCAACTGGGTGGGTTTGATGAAACCCAAGACCTGCAGTGCCCTGCTTCATAGTCATCCATAACCTGTCTCTCCCCTCATAAAAACTGCTGGGTTTAGGCCTGCAAACCTGTTCTCCAGATCTGGTTTTCCCTCCCTCCTTTAGTCCGTTCAATCAATCAAAAGTTTGTGGTCTTCTTCCATCTTCTCCTCCTCTCTCACAGATGAAACACTAGAAAATCTGAAAGATGTCAAGGGAGTTTTCAATACATGGAGCAGGTCTAAATAAAATATTGTAATGAGTGTTACTTAGCCCAACCTTAGCGGGTTCAAGATTATGAACCACGACACCCACCTTACTGCCCTTGTAGTCTCCCAAAAGTTTTCTTGAACTAGGTGAGTTAATGGCAGGTCTGGATCAATGTTATCAAATAGCGGATATAGCGGCGCCATGACGCTATGGCATGGCATTCGGTGGTGGAAACGCCATAGCACCATGTCGCTTCCATAGCACTGCCATATCCGACATAAGACAACATTGCGTGTGTACTGCATTTAGGAATGAGGCATTATGCAAGAAACATGGAGGTTGGAGTTGTATTTTATGCTTTATTAATTGTTTAAAGTGTTTTAGATGTGTTATATTTTTAATATTTTTTATTTTTTGAATTATAAATAAATATATATGTATTATTTTGTTTATTTAATTATTGACGCCATATCCGCCATGCTAATATGCCATATCTCTTTGGCGGTTTTTAGGCAAACCGCCATAAGCCGCCATACGAGATTGATAACATTGGTCTGGATATATTTCCCTATTCATGATCATGCATAGGGATACATCTCCCACCTTAACCCATTCTCATCATAATTCATGCGTAAGAAAACTATCCGTATTAGGAAAGTCTTGTCCTCAAGGTGTAATGAGGCCTTGTCGGTTAAGTTAGAGTGATTATTTAATGCTTCCTTGATACTAGTGGTAATTTATCTCAACCTGAGCCAGAGCTTGCAAATACTGAATACTGAGATAGTGGGATTATATTTAACATTCATCCAATTCTTTGACCATGTTCTCCATTCATTTTATTTCGTAAGTTTCCCTGTTTCACAAGGATTAAGTACATCACAGAATTATTTGACAGCTAGGTGTTTCAGTCATAACTTTGTATGGGATAGGGGATATTTATGCACCACTTTCTTAATACATCATGGATAAATTTAAGCTAAATGAAGCACAACTAGTTTATAGTGGCAGTTGGTAGTAGTACTGCTCATGTTAAAACAGGGTAGTTAGGCACAATTTGGTTTGTCATCCATACCTTTGGTCTTTTTGGTTCTTCAGTGTTTGTATCTGAATAAGTTGTTCGCCAGTATTCTACTATTTACAATCTCTTGTATGTGCCTTATGGCCTAAGCATATTTCTTGGATGTGCTTCTTTATTTATCACTTATTCTGGCTTCTTTTATTGTGATGTAGATAACAATGCTTGGTGGCTTGCTGGAATGAATAATGTGTTGGGTGGATTTCTGTACAAACTGTGCAAGAATTATGGTGATTTTTGGATGTGGTTAATGATAAATCTGTTGAAATACATGTGTTGTTTAACATCCAAGTCTATTTTTATTGAGATTAGAATTGTTTGAAAGTGTTGGTTTTGAAACCAGAAATCAGAATGGTTTATGAAGTTGGTTAATGAAGTTGTTGGACCTTAAAACATCTTTCTTTCATCTAAAACAAGATTTATGGATCTAATGCTTGTGATTTATCATATTTGATATTTCCTTGGTCAATTTGAGTGTACAAGCAATTGGCAGCTAGCTAACAGTTGAATGAAAAAAAGATGGTAAGGGGTGAATTTAGGGTACATATTCATTCTCAAGTTTAGGAAGAGTCCTTGTTGGCATAGCCGCCGGTGTGCCATTGCTACTCATATAAAGCTTCACTCAGTTCCGCAACCATCTTCTTACTCGTCCTTTGCTCGTACTTTCTCCTCGCCACAACCGCAACTCCTCCCAATGCCAACACCTCCAACACCACCCCACCAACAATCATCCACCACTTCAAACGAGTCGAACTAGTACTAGTACCATCTTCGCGCAATACTAGTATTAGTCACAACAGAATAGTGGCCCTCTTGAAAAGTCGTGCAGATATTACCCCACATCATGTCACTGAGGTAGACCGACCCGTTGACATCAATGAACACACATTTTGGATGCGCGTGCACGGCTCTGGGAGCCAGCAGCAGCTTTGAGAAATTGATGGATATGGGTTTGCCGGATGCACGTATGTCGAGATGCGTCTTCAACTGCGAGGCGTCGTAAGCAAGGAGACCGATCACCAGGGCCAGATAGGTGTAGCGGTAATATGCCAAGGACCAATTAGCCAAGTTGTGGTATAGAAGAGCAAGCCTCTCCACATAGGGATGTGTCACCACTCCCTTTGGAATTTGGAACTCTTGGTACATGCTCACTCCTCTCCTCTTTAAAGCTCCGGTCTTGAGCCTCATCGCCGATACTCGGATGCCCGAGACAGCTCCATCGTCCTGTCTTTGGCCGCCGAGCAAATGCTTCCAAAGCATAGTTTTGTAGGACACCATCCAAGTCCCTACTACTTAATTCACCACTCACTCTACATGTCCACAACATTATTAACAACAAAATCATGCTTTTTAACATATATATTTCGTGCTACATCTATCCGATTCTATATATGTGTATCATCAATAAAACCGTAACGAATCTCCTAAAAGCGTGCATGCTAATATCTTTTTTAATTTTCAATCATATCTCCTTCTTTCTCTCTACATTAATACCTAATCTCATTTCTTGAATTATTTTTGACGCATTACTTATAGAAACGGAAGAGATTCTACTCTATTAAGTGTAATAATTAGATATTAAAATAATACTATTAATTACTTAAAGAAACAAATTAGATTCTCAAATTTGGGTTCCCTTGTATTTGGGAAAAATAATAAATACATATTCATTTATAATTGAAAACCAAAACCTCAACCTCTGTAAACCTAGAAATGCTCTTTAAGTTATGGATCTCATTTTTTGGTACAAGAAGAGAGTGAGTGCTGTAAGAACAGATGTATAGGCAGCAAGTGATACACATTTGGCTGTCGAAAGATCTCTTTCATCATCAGGAAGCGATAGACATTCTTAATCTCTACATAACGCTGTTTCATTTTCTTTAAAGTAAAGATATTTCAACACAAGTGAAACAAGACGAAGCTAGATATTCGAAGTCAATATACACGTTGAGTGTTTATCAATGATGTTCAAACCAAAACGCCTATTAACAACAAACAAACAAGTCAAAATGAATTAAAAGTAAAAAAAACTAAGGGTCAAATCGGAGGTGGGCGGTGGCGGAGGCGCTTCGGAAGAGAGAGGAGAGATCCGGTGGAGAGGTAGGGGAGTCAGGGAGAGAGGCCGAGTATAAGATTGGATGAACTTCTGCCACCTCATCACTCCCCTCGTCCACGTAGATAACATCCTGCGTCGTCAGCTGATGGTACTCCACTATCTCTCTCAACACCCGATTCTCACGCGCGTACACTGAGTTTTCATGAGCTAAACGCGCCTTCTCCGCCAGCAGTGTCTCCAGCTGATTCCGAATCTGAATATCATTTTTCATCAATATACATCACACATGTATAATATCACTCTATGTTTTTCT
Source organism: Salvia splendens (assembly GCF_004379255.2). Taxonomy (NCBI): domain Eukaryota; kingdom Viridiplantae; phylum Streptophyta; class Magnoliopsida; order Lamiales; family Lamiaceae; genus Salvia; species Salvia splendens. The sequence goes on along the minus strand of NC_056033.1, from coordinate 5,883,793 downwards.
TTCATAATTTGTGACATACCATAACTACCTTTGAAGATTAAAAGAACAAATATAGTAGTACTACTACTCTTGCATTAAATTTTAAAAAAGAATTCGCTATAAATACCATGTCGTCGTCATGGTGAGCCGGACCATTATGTCTGAGGATCCTGTTCTCTTCTTCCAACTGAGTGCATCGCTGCTTCGTAAAAGTTAGGTCAGCTTTTACCGTTTTCAGCTCCCGAAGCAGTAGTTTCGCTTTGGCAGCAGTCGCCATTGCCACCTGTGATATTCAATCCAAGAAACTGTAATGCAGTAACTGAAATAGTAATACTCCCTCCGTCCAGTAATGTGTCCCACTTTGACTCGGCACAGATTTTAAAAAGATGAACGAATGACAATATAAAATGTTTGTGGGATATAGATTTCTTTTATATACTGTGTTAGTTTTATAATGAAGTGTGAGATCTTAAACTGATGTGAAAAAATGGGACACATATTACGGGACAGAGTGATTATAAAACAAGAGAGTGTAGCAACCTTACGTCGCGAGATGCCTTGAGCAGATCTTCTTGGGTGGTGGGATTCTTAGGTACTTGAGGTGTTGTTGATTTATGGTGTTCTCCCATCTCTTGTCCTAGATTGTTTCCTTTTCTTACTATCTGTATTTTAGGAGTTTCAGGGCCCTTGCTCTCTCCTCCGTCGTCCAAGGTTTTGGCAATGTTGCTCCTCGTGGAATATGCTATCGCGGCGTGACTCGGAGTGGGAGTGTCTAGCTTCTTCGATATTTCAGTCTGCAATGGCGAACGTAGAAATAAAATATTGGTATAGCCTTGTTAAACATATTTTCTAACAACCATGTTCTTTCTTAGCTATGTCTAACCTTGATTCATATACTGTACAATATTGGTATAGCTTTGTTAAACATATTTTCTAACAACCATGTTCTTTCTTAGCTATGTCTGACCTTGATTCATATACTGTACTTTTTTTGTACTTTTTTTGTCGTCCTAATATAGTTGAGCCATTTTCTTTATAAAATACTATCTCTTCTACTTTATTCTCTTTTCACGTATTTACTTTATTCTATCTTCACCTAACTTAGTAAACAATAGTTTCTTAATCTTTATGTCTCTTCCCCTAACTCACTAAACACTAATTCCTTAATCTTTGTGTCAAAAAGAAACGATTCAACTAGTATAATGCAGATTCACAATACATTTCTATATCCTATTTTAATTTTCTTCTTCATCACTCACATCCATCATATTCTTTGTGAAGCCATTTTTCGTATACTATTTTGTATTCTCAAAATTTCAGGCCTCCCCAAGCTCCGACAATGTGAAAGCTAAAGATGATTTGAGACGATTTGGACAAAATGGAAATGAAAACCTGAGTAGGAGGAGGAGCCTTGGGCGAGTCTAGTCTCTTCTGGGTTGGGGATTGAAGAAGATGAGGGCGTGATTTAATGTCATCATCCTCAAGAATGGCCTTCGCTTTTCTTGCAAGAACTCCCCAAAAACTCCCCGTTTCGTTCGAGCTTCCCATGGCGGTGTAGTCATACGTGGGACCTCCCTGTCCCATTCATCAATCCCACATTAATCACATGTATATATATAATTACTAATTGGGACATGATATATATTCATGCAAAGAAACCATTAAATAAGAGAAAATGGATCTCTCCTTTTTTAATTCAAAAATGAATGGAATGTGTATATATGAAGAGACCGAACCGTGGAGTTGCGGTGGGCGGCAGAGGCGGCAGCGGCGAGGGAGGAGGCAGCGGCCCATTCTCCGTCGTCGGGTGGGGGTGGGGGGTTCTTTTCTTCCTTGAAGGTGGATGATCTAGACATCGCTCCTTGTTTCCTCCGGTACGCCATTCTCTCTCCGGCAACAGATTAAGGATGTTTTCTTATGGTAAGAAAAAAGAATAAGAAATTGGACGTCCAAAATCTTAACGACTTTTTCTCTTTTCAGTTATATATCCTCGTCATTCCGCAACAACTCTTTTTTCCACTCTCATATCTTTTACTTTAATTATATACCTAAAAATATTTTAATTCATTAAAGGTATACTAACAATTATTTAAAACTACAAAAATCTGATCTAATTATAATTATTTCTAGTATTTTTATAAAGTGAATATTTATTAATGAAGTTCCAGTTTTTTTTAGTTATCACATCTGTGTATAAAACAATGTATTTTGGTTATACCCATTTGAATAAAATAAGTTTTTTCTCCTTCTATTTTCTTTTGGATTTTCTTATTTAATAAAGAATATTGGATTTTAAAATAAAAAACTTTGATTAAAATTTGACATTTTTCAAGAACTATAAAGTTTGTCGCGAAAATCCTGAATATAGGTTTTGTAGTGAAATTTCCACGAAATTAGTTTTTCTCTCAACTCATGGGAAAATTCACTACAAGTAAATTCATGATTTGAAAAGTTTTTTTCTCAACTCATGGGAAAATTTACTACAAGGGATAAATTCATGATTTTTTTAATAAAATTTAAAATTAATGGGAAAACCAAATTTGACAAGTAATATTATTAGATGAATGAATATATGATCACTTGGATCTGAAATCTTATAATAATGAAATCTTATAATAAAGAGTGAACTACAAAAATGGTCATTGGACTATGGGTGTATCTCGTTCATAGTCTATGGACTTTAAAAATATTTCCATTAGTCTATAGACTAAGGGTTTGTTTCGAAATTGGTCCTTTTGTACTGTTTTCTCCCGAAAATGCCCTTTTTGGGGGGCTGAACAATTTGATCTTTCACATTTTTAACTTTTTTAATCTGATATTATTTCAATGATGTACTAAATCTAATATTATTTCAAAATTTATTTTCTTCTTCATTTACCAACCTTCACTTTGTCTCTTTATTTCAATATTAGATTTAATTTTATAAAATTAAATTTAAAATTTAGATTTTTAAATATCAACAAATTATTTTAATTAAAATTATTAATTTATGTATTCTTTCTCAACTCACAACTATATACATAGAAATAAAACTATGCAGTAAGCTCACACAAAACTCTTTTATAATAGGTACATAAATTAATAATTTTAATTAAAATAATTTATTGATATTTAAAAATATAAATTTCAAATTTATTTTATAAAATTAAATTTAATATTGAAATAAGAAACAAAGTGAAGGATGACAAAGGGAAAAAGAAAATAAATTTTTTAAATAATATCGTATTTTATACATCATTGAAATAATATCAGATTGAAAAAGTTAAAAATGAGAAAAGACCAAATTGTTCCGCCCCAAAAAGGGCATTTTCAGAAGAAAACAGTGCAAAAGGACCAATTTCGAAATAAACCCTTAGTCCAGGGACTACTGAAGATATTTTTAAAGTCCAGTGACTATATGCAAGATAAACTCATATTCCATGAACTATTTTTGAAGTTCACTCTATAATAAAACAAATAAAATATTTGATTATACACATTTGTCATCACAAGAAAATTATATATATGAAATAATACCGTTTGAATTAAGAAATTTTATACAAAATGATAAAGAATAAATTCTCTGTTTTATATTTATCAAATATACTAATAATCAGAAAATATTACAGCTTTTAAATGGAGTACTTTAAAAAACTTTTGATAAGAAAGTTATGCTTTTATATACTAATGAAAAATTAGGGGTGAGAAGTGGGACCCACAGAGCATCTGGTTCATCCATCACGTGCGGTAAATAAGGTGAAGAGTCAAAATTGTCCCAATTTCAGCGGCAGCGAAGAACCACAAAGCTTTCACTATCACTTCCATCGCCCGCCAATTTCATCCTCTCCGCCGCTTTCCTCTTCTATTCAATCAATCGCCGGTCTGTTTTTCTTCTCCTTGCTTTCGATTTCCTCGTCTCCGTTTTGTTAGGGCTCAGCTTCGATTTTCCGTTTCCATTTCACGTTTTTCCCCCTTTCACCGGAACCCTAATTGATTTCCCCAACTGAAATTGTTTTTTAATTTTTTTTAAATTCCAGTAACTGCTGGTTAGCTCAGCTGACTGCGAAAAAAAGGAAGCCATGGGGTCTGAGGTCTGTGCAGATGAACAGCAAGCTATTTGTGGAAAAAATTGGAGTTTGATTTGTAAAACAGGTGATGAGGAAGCTGGGCCAGCAACTCCAGAGGAAAAAGCAGAGCATTCCCCGCCCCATTCTTCTCCTGACGTCGAAACCCCTAAAGAGACCTTGTTCGATTCCTTTGCCCCAGGCTCCGACAAGCTGTTGCTTGCTCCGCGCCGCCTCAAATACCAGGATGAGTCACACAGCCACGTCGTTCGTCGCCTCAACTTTGCCTCTTCTCTCATTGAAGAATTTGATAATGTTGCTGATGATGGTGGTGAAGGTGGTGATGATGATGAGCAGCGTTTGTTTGAGATTGTGTATGGCACCATCATGGATGCTATTTTCGAAGAGCAAGGGGCGCCGAGATCCACGCCACTTTCCACTGGGATTGCTGAGACGCGCACGGATGAGCAAGGGACACCGAGATCCACACAACTTCTCACCGGGATTGCTGAGACGTGCCCAGCAGCACCCATCAAGTCCGCAACGACAAGACAACGATGCACCATCGACAAGGATATATGCAGAAGGCTGTTCTAGACTGCCCAAGACTTAATCTTCGAATGGAAGCCTAGGTTTTATCCTTGTCGATTGTACTATTCTTCAATAGTTAATTTAGTTTTCTTCTCAAATGTATTCCAAAACTCATCAATCATTAATTCAGCAAAGTTAAGATATTCATCAAAGTTAAGATATTCATCAAAGTTTTAAGTATTCCGTTGTTTGCTACATGTCATAGTGATATTGCCCTGTTCTACAGCTTCTACCAAATTCAAATTCTTTCGAAAGAAAAATACGAGTAGACAAAGACATCAGTGATGAGAGGGATCCTCTTTATTGTGGTCCACATAGCATCAAGTCAACCAAGTCGCCTCCACCTGAAATCAAACTAGGCTTACTCAGTACAAACACATCTACCACAATATGAAAACAATGGCTCAACTTATGTGGTCTTACTCTTTCCACACTCATAACAGTTAATCAATCTCCTGTCACAAAAGCTCTCTCTTCATAATATCTTCTCTCACTTTCAGCTTTTCTCTCATTTCGTTTCTGCAACAATCGCTTTAATCACTTATCCTTTTCCAATTAACTCGTGAATCTAAAGGGCTAGATGTGTGAAAACCTGGTATGCATCATGGTTCGATACGATCCTCTTGATTATCGTGCTGGTTGTAATCTCCAGAGGACTTTCCAAGAGCTTAAGAATACCCATACTGTTAGGAACCTCGTATGGATTCTCCTTCTCCTGCAAAAATAACAGTGTTTGTCCTACAGCATCAGCAAACCTAACTAATCATATTTGTAACTGAACAACTAAATGGGTACACTTATTTGTTAGCAGTACCTTCTGAAAATCATTATCCTCAGCAACAGATCCTTGCACAACCAAAGAGATGTTGAAAGTTGTAATCTGCAGCATCAGGAATTAGAAACCAGATGGAAAACTGATGATAGGAAGGGTTGATCTCAGCCATTTAAGTTTCAAAGCATTACTTTGGCGTATAATCCATGAAGTGAGAAATTTATTAGTATAACTGGACCTCAGAATATAGAGGCTATATTCTCATTTCTCAAGTAACTCGCTTAGTTTTGTAGTAAGTTAACACATGCTTACAATAGAACAAGGCTGCAAGCATATGCTACTTTCTGTGTTAAATCAATAGTACTTTATTCTTCAAGACACTAAAAAAGGCTACACTAATTAAAAGAATCAAGAATGCAACCAAAAATCAAATCTACAGCATTTACAGTCTGCAGTTGCAAGTATCTAATTTGAACTTGGCATTGAAGCCTTTTAGCTTGCTTATTAACTTATACCAGGTCAAAGAAGCATAGAGTTATAGTAACGGTAGGAATATGTCTGAAAAAAAGAAATCCCAAAGTACATTAAGTCACATTGGGATTTGTTTGCTGATTCAGAACTAGTGATGTCAACTATGATTTCAATACCAAAGAAGGAAGAAGTGTTTTAACCAGAGAAATAAGTAGAAATTAAAAGTTGATTTTATATATGTGGGTGCCAACTGTCTGTTACCAATCACATTCTATGTTTTCTCACTAACTTTTTTTCCCTCTTACTAGACTTAAATCATTAATGCAGGGGATGGAATATTGTATTCATGCAGATAAGTAACTAGTTAAATGTGAATTCATCATACTTACCATATCTTTTGACACCTCCATTGGGGCACCAATTATAACCTCGTCCACATATCGGCAAGCCAGTACACTCAAGCTTCTTTCATGAAGATTCATAATTGGACGGTGACGTCCTCTTTTTGCACTACAACAGACATGGTGGAAGTTTTATCAAATATCTGCCTCAAAAGTTTGCAATATTATCAATATTCTTACACCCTGAGGCCAAAGTTAGCAAGCAACTTCAAATAAGTTGTATTTGAATGCCTTAGCATTCAAATACAATTTGAACTTTGAACTGTCATTATTGCGTTGCTGCTTGCTCGACATAGTTATGGATGTCATTATCAATGTTATGAATCAAACATGCACCACTAACAATTTGACTTTAATCACACTATTGGAACTTTGAAGTTTGATATTGGCTATGTAAACATAAATATTTTCATGAGCAGTACATAATGCTGAGTGGGATTTTACTACTTGCGATTAAAAGGCACCATCAATTCGATTCAAAGTGGAAGAAACCCTCCAGGCACACAATTAGTACAAAGCATCACAGTTTGTGAAAATCATGTACAAGTGTACATTAAAAAGACCTGGATATACTTTTGAAGCCATTAGAGAGTGCACTACTAAAAATGACCAAAAGCATGTTTGATTCATAACATTGACAATGACATCCATAACTATGTCGAGCAAGCAGCAAGGCAATAATGACAGTTTCTTCATATAAATAATAAGAGACTCTCCCATCACTTTCTCTCCCATCATCTGTCCATTGCCCTGCTGTATCTCAAAGCATATATGGATTTTCACTATACACATTTCCTTGTTAGGGATGTAAAAGAACTAATAAAAAGGATACTGGAGATCAGTTTGGTGTCTTTATCCTTAGAATAAATAGTTCACGCTTCAGATAATTATGTCACTAGAAATATTCAAACATTAAGTTTCACATTCTATTCCATACTAAGAAAATAAAAGGTTTCTTTTCATTCTCTAAATCTTAGCAAGGGACTACAATAAGGCCCAAGTATTTGGTTGTTTTTGTGGAGAGCAATGCAATAAATCATCCCACCAACTTTTACAGGTACAACTTTCTGTACTAAAACTCAACATAACTTCTGTCTTCCATGGACAAGAAATCCTAAAACTAAAATTTTATCATATTCCATTCTGGTTGGCTGCATTTGCCCAGGGACAAATCACAAAAGCATCCCTCATCAAAAAAATTTTTTTACTTAAGTTCCCACTATCACAAAAGACATTAGAAACCACATAAACCTTAAAAAGAGCTGATAGACAATTGGAAACCCCACCCCCTTAAAGCATCTGATCAAACCAGACCCCAGGTCCCTAACAGACATTTATTTCGTGTAGTCAGCCAATGGTCTGTTCTTCACTGATTCTCTATCAAACATTTTAGTAAGTGACTTGCAATGAGACTTGGAACTTTAGTAGGTTTCATTCATCCATCAGTTTATTTAAAGAGAATCAAATTATTCAACATCACAAAGCAGGCACTAGTAATTATTGTGTACTTTAAACTCGGTCTAAATCACAATCTCATTCTTTAACCAGTCAATTGTCATCTCAACCAAGAAAACAAACAGACCATAAGTGCATTCTGCCATTCTGGACAATATGATCCCGCAACAGTAAGCTTCACTTAGGATATCATTACTCATATTTCATCCGATAGAACAGCAAATACAATACTACCTCTGCCCACTACCAATAGTCTTGGTAATGGATGACATGGTTTTCAATGCAAAATTGGTAAAGTGAGAGAGAGAAGGTGGTTGGAGTGTTTTTAGTGGAGAATAAGGTCCACCTCATCAGAGAGAGAAATGTACCAAAAATAGAAGGTGACTAATATTTGTGGAAGTTCAAAAATGGAAAAAAAATGACTATTGGTTGTGGACGGATGTTGTAGGATTTATAATAGTTAAGGTGATTATGTTCTACTAGTAGATATGTGAAGCATCATGTGTCACAACCCATTCTGGATAAATTTGATATAAGAGCATCCACGAAAGCTTATAATCTACTAGCTCTAAGAAAAAGTTCTCACCTAGGAATAGTGATCTTTTACAGGATACATCAGATTTTACATGCAAATTAATTCATCTAAGGAATGAAGAAAAATAAAGATCATACCTGACATTATGGTCGGTATGGATGCCTACTAGAAGAAAGTCACCAAGCCCTCGGGCAAGCCTTAGTATCTGTATAAAACAACAAATAGAAACTCAGTACATAATATTAACAGAAGATGAAGAAAAAAATTGCTAGCATTGGAAAAGTAGTAATAATGTAGCAAAAGTAATTCAACAAAGTCCGTGACATGAGACAAAAGAATGAGATGAATACGATTAGACAGATAGACATTAAATTTTAAATAAAGCATACATTCTGGGCTACAATATAATCTGAATTAATAGATGCATTAAGTAATAACGATTGGAATTTGGAACCATAACATACCTCCACATGTCCGGCATGGAAAAGATCAAATGCACCGTCTATGTAAATTATACGAGCATCAGGTCCAGGCCCCTGAAAGAGAATCAAAGATAAATTTTAAAAGCTACTAATTGATATTATAGATACCTAAATGACACTTTTCTGTCCGTCCCATATGAAGGAAGAAGCAAAGCTTGGATATCTAAATTGATATTGTAGATACCTAAATTTTAAAAGCTAATTGATATTATAGTATGGTTATCAAAATAGATCACTATCTCGCCATCCCATATGAACTATGAAGGAAGAAGCAAAGCTTGGATTGGTTGCAGTATAATGGCATTATAAAAACGTGAACTTGGTAATGGAGTAAAAAATTAGTATCTGATTTGGACCAGATTAGCTACAGATATCCATGAGAGTCCATTGTTCGATTCTAATGTCCAACAAACCCAGTTTATAAATTTATTCAAAAGGCAAAACAGCACACCAAACTATCTGGCAAGGGCACTGCATATTTTTTTAAGGGTTTTTTTTTGCTTGATTCCAGAGGTTTCTATTTAGCTGCCTTAGTTTCTGTATGAATCCCATAACACTCACATTATCAAGCTTCCTTGGTTCCATGCTATGGTTAAGAGAGGTTGAGTCACATTTGCAATCAAAATAACATCCCAAGGAATAGCTCAAGACATAATATCAATACAAGTTAGCAAGAGAGAGAAGAAAGGTTAAGTAACACTGCAAAGTCTGCAATCAAAATAACATCACAAAGAATAACTCAAGACATAATTATTAAAGCATGTTAGTTAGCAAGATAGAAAAGAGAGAGTTTAGGGTAGCAAAATGAAATGGTCTCCAAATACTAAAAATTCTTGATGATGCTAGAAAGAATATACTCTATTAAGATAAGGAGTGAAATTTTCATTTTAAATCCACATGCCTTGCCATTCGAGAATTGTACAATTCTGCGAGAGGTGGGTAGAAAATGAGATATCCGTGTCCCACTACCAGACACGCCATCTTCTGATTTGTTGTTGCGGCCATGGCTGAATTGTCGCTGCAGAGTTGAGCGGCCATTGCTGCTGAATTGTCGCTGCAGAGATGAGTGGCTATTGCTGTCCCCAGCTGACCTCTCTCTCACACAGAGAAGCATACGACCTAAAACAAAATATTTAAACAATAAGCTTTGATTTTTTTTTCGTGGAAAGCTTTTACCATAATATAGAGCAATAACATATAAATCCGATCTTAACATCGTTAGTACGTTACAACAACTGTGATGTAATTATTCACACACATATTTAAGCAAGCAAACAAAAACACCAATTTCGGGTAAACAAGAATTGCAACTACACACCAACAATGTCAGTGCTGGAAACCCCTTCCGTGCGCTTTATCTGCTTATAACGGCCAGCCTTCTTAGCAAGGGCGTAGGCATCAGTCCCATCCGGAAGAACGCAAGGATCATCCCCATGGATAATGTAATCAATGTTGTACTCATCAAACAGCTTTTTCATGAACTCCTCGGTGATAGCATAGGGAGCATCGGGGATAATCTCATCCACCCATTTAACACCACTAACCATGATCATGCTAGGGATGTACAACATCGAGAATTACAGATCAGGTATGAATAAACAATAAAACAAAGAGTTTAAAGAAGTAAGGAAATGGTAATTAAAATTAGAATTGAGGAATACCGCTCGTCGAGAGGAGTAACGGGAGGGCCCTTGTTGACGATAATCTCGTCGTCGCTGACAACGCCGACGACCAATTGGTCGCCGAGAGCTCGGGCCTGACGGAGGGCATTGCAGTGGCCGTAATGCATCATGTCGAAGCAGCCGTCCATGTACACCCTAATTGGCCTCTTCTTCTTCTTCTTATTGTGCGGCAAAGCAAGGCGGCGGAAACCCAGCACGGATAACCCAATTACAAGGCCGCCGATCAACCATGACACCGCAATCCGCTGCCCGCTTGCACCTTCCCAGCCCATTTCCTCTTCGATATATGTATGTGTGAATGTATGTATGTATGTGAATGAAAGTTTCAGAGGAAATCGAGTGCTGTGAATGGATTAGTATGTTACGTTGGTGAGTGAATGAATCAACCAATCCAATCGGTTGAATTGAGAGGAAAGGAGGGAGGCTGCCTCCTGCTTCTATTTCTATTTTCTTAGGTTAGGCTTTCTTTCTTCCGCAGCTTGCTGGCCCTGCCCTGCCCTGGGGACTGAGATACCCGTTTTCCTTCTCGGATATTCTTTTCTTTTTATCATTTTTTCATGTATTCAATTTGATTTTTTTTGTTTTTAATTTTTTGTGACATATTTCTAATAAAAATATCATTTTCTCTACTTTATTTGTTAGTTCTATTTCTTTTTTTTTTCTACCTACTAAACACACAGATAACAATATAGTATAAAATTTCTTGCAAAAAAAATTAGTACAGTACAATGTTTTCCTTTCTAGGGGACAAATGAAGTAGTAGGGTGAGGGTACATAAAATTATAAATTTTGGCTGAAATTGATATTTTCTAAGAACTTAAAATTCAGTTATTAATGTCATGAACTACGTTTTGTAGTGAATTTCCCACGAGTTTGATTTAAATTGAAATGTAAGAATATGTAGAGTGGTTATAAGAAGCATATCGTTTTGAATATTAAAGTTTACTAATTATGTATATCTCATTTAAGTCATTTAATTACTAGTGTAGTACAGTATATTCTAATGATAATTACTCATGTAATCTAATCATTTTACATGAATGTCTTTATATGTTTGTTGTATAACGCTTTCAATGATTATATTACTCCAGTTTTTAGTAAAACTAATTGTTACTATTGAACCAGATTCGAGATCTTTTTAGGCGTAACACTACATGTACAAAAGATTGAAAGTGGAAAAAGGCAGCAAATCTTCGGATATGCGAAAGAATAAACTACTACAAGGACACATATAACATACATCGACGGTAAAATCGACTCTCACTCCAGATTGCAATTTCGAAGTTGGAACAAAGCATCATCAACACAAAAGCACTTAGCTACATTAACAATCAACAAGCCTGTTGCTATCATAATTATGATATACATATCCAGGCAGGCACATTAACACCGTGTACATACATCTTGAAGGCTACTACAGCCGTGACTCTTGGCTCACCTAACCCGGCAAGCTGCAGGGCCACCAGGGGAGCAATTCGGGTTGGTGGACCGACAACCGACACCAGTTCCGCCTGCCCCAGCAAATCTACGATGCACCCGATAATCTGGAATCCTTCCTGTCACAAACGGACTGCCACTGCACAGGAGCGTAGGGGTTGATGACGATGATGGAGAGACTTCATTACCGCCACTAGACTGTAACGGTTCCAAAGTCTCAACCACATCGCTCATTAATGGTCTGGCCTTTGGGTTTTGGCTCAGACAATAGTATGCCAAACTGCAAGCTTTCTGGGCTCCCCTTACTGAATACTGATTCTCTAATCTAGGGTCTATGATTTGAAGCATCTTCCGCTTGTCATTTAGCTTTGGCCTCGCCCAATCTACCAAACTTTGTTCTTTGCTAGGCCTCGTCTTGTCTACTGACTTTCTCCCTGTTAATAGCTCCAGAAGAACTACCCCAAAGCTGTACACATCACTCCTGGCAGTAAGGTGTCCTGTGCATCTCATGTAGAGTTTAATTAGATAGGAGAGCTATGTATATATACAGTAAGTCTAGATACTTAATTTCATGGCGGGAAAGGAACGAAAAACGCACAAGAGGTGAATCTACATATAGATAAGTGATACAAAGGTTGAAGATGTTTGAAGAGAAATAAGAGAATCAACTTTTCACATCTATCCCAGAACTGCCTGGAATACTTTTAAAAAACATACAGTTTTCTTATATTGGTATTAAAAGACTAATGAGTGCACGCTTCAAATGCTGATATTGGCTTGAAGTGTGAATCTAATCTAAGGTAAAAATGCAGCAAAATTTACAAGGCTAATCTGAATGAATTTCAAGTTTTCAATACTTTCATATCTATTTATGATCATTCTCCACACTGACATCTTTTTATATTAGGAAAACAAAGAATGACATATATGCCATGGAATAAAGTGTTTTCCTTTTCCAAAATTGTTGTGTTCAATTCAGATGTCCTTCCTATCAACATTGTTCATTTAAACTGAAAAGCATGGTCTTGCCTGTTGAAAAATCTACTTTATTCCACAGTGAAAAAAATTAAAAATCCAGACATCAAGACCAAAGGAAAGCATTTAGAAAACCCCCTATATACATTATTTGAAGGGAATCTTTGGAACAAGACAAAAAGAAACCAACAAAACAACCATCAGAAGGCTTCTGTATCTATAAATACCAGTTAGAAAATCAAGCTTCTAGCCCTTAATATTTAGATAAAAAGAATGCTTTTGGATATGCATTTCCTACAGAAACCCCAAGCAGTTATCTTGCAATGTGCAAGGAAACAAAATATATTTCGTATTACCAGTCATAACATATTCAGGCGCAGCATAGCCATAGGTTCCCATTACTCGAGTAGATACATGGGTCTCATCACCTTGCGGCCCTGCTTTTGCAAGACCAAAATCAGAAAGCTTGGCTATATAATCCTGCAACAAAGAGATTTGGCATAAAATACCAGATCAAGAAAGCAAGTGATACCAGATAAAACTATGTTGCTGAAAAAATTAAGTGAATGCATAATTTTAACTTTCAAACAAAGTCCCCATAGAATTTCAATCGCATCACTTACTGAATCTAGCAGAATGTTGGAAGTTTTGAAGTCCCGGTAAATAACTGGCCTCTCGGCATTATGAAGGAAAGCAAGCCCCTTAGCAGCCCCAAGAGCAATCATCATTCTTGTCGACCAAGATAGTGGAACAGTTGCTTCTAGATGCCTCAGCAAAATTTCAGGTTAATTGTGTTCAGCAAATGATTATGACATAATAAAAACTTTATTCAAATTGGCAAGCACATAGCAGAACAGAATAATCACGCTAAGAGTAATAGTGAAGAAAAAATAGAGCAAAAGAAAAAATAAGTAGGAAATAATCAATAAGTAGAAAACACTGCATGCACTATTTAAATAAGAAATACAATGAAACAATCATACAGAAAAGTGTGGTAGATGATACAGTGGGCCATAAGAGCATCTCTCTTGGGCAAAAAATTTAGTTCGGAACGGTACATTTTCAGATCTCTGGACTTATTGAGCATGTAACATCGTATCATATAACAACACAATCTTTTCATTAGGATGGCAAATGCATGAAGAATTTTCTTTCAGTTCACTTCTAAAAAAATATTATGTGACCCCACTAGGTATCATTAAAATTTTCAATACCAGTCATATACAGAGACAATTTGAGCATAGAAGCATAGGAAACAACTCTAAAGCATTGCTTGAAAAGGGATCGGAAATGGGACATACTTCGAAACAGATGATTCTCAAGACTTCCTCTAAACATGAATTCATAAACAAGTAACCTGTGGTCATCCTCACAGCAATATCCAATCAACTTCACTAAATGAGGATGCCTGAGCTGCCCAAGGAAGTTGACCTCAGTCTGCATCAATGAGTTCAAAATTAGCATATAACCTTTCTCGTGTTTATGGATGGGACAAGGAAAACAGAATTTAACATCCGGTCCCAGGAATAGACATGGGAAACTCACTAGCCATTCGCGGTGGCCCTGAAGACCTTCCTTGTTAAGCACTTTGACGGCTACAGGGAGAGATTTGAGACCAACCCTAACATTCTCATCAATGTAGCCTTTGTACACAGTCCCAAAACCACCTTCTCCAAGAATGTAGTCTGAACGGAAGCTCTTAGTGATGGTCTCAAGCTCAAAAAGGGTGAAAGCAATGACGTGGGTGTAGAGCAGGGCGTTTTTACGGAAGTCCTCGAAGTTTCGAGGGGTTGAAGGATCGCTCAGATCTGAAATGGAGCGGCTGTGCTTCTTATCTGTGGCTGGATTCCTAGTCGGCAATGACAGCACTTGTAGCTGCTGGTGCACTGCACATTGCGCTCTAAATTAATACTCCTTTTTTCCAGCAATTAAACAGTGCAATTTTACATCATAATTAATGAGAAACCCTAACTGCGAGTAGCGATCTCCAGACATGTTCAGGCTTGAAATTCCTCTCAAGCAGGTAAATAAGTGTGGTAGAAGAATTAATAAAATGAGGAAGAGTTGAGCATGAATTGAGGAGTGAAACCTAGATCTGATTGTGGAGGGAGGGAGAGAGAGATAAAGAGAAATGTGGGTAAATTAATGAGGGCGGACCTTGGTGGTGTTGATGCGCGGTGGATACAACCGCGGACTCCTCCCTAGTGCCGCAATTTCCCATCTTCTGTGCCGCCGCAGTGTCGCCGTCTCATTCTTCGCCGGCAGCAGCCTTCACTTTCTTCTCCCTCACAACTTGTGCTCCAACCTGGACGACTTTTTTTCTTTATTAACTCTACTGCTACAACTCATCCAAAAGGACCAAAACAAATAATAATACTACCACTATATAGTATTTCATATCTTCCGTTACTTTAAATAATTATTTTATCTGTTTTATTAGTAATAGGAGTCGTACTTTTTTATAGTAGTAAATAAATTGTGATCAAAGCTTTTATAACAAGTACTCCTCCAATCTTATTTGAACTCAACAAATCATACACTCCCTTCATCTCATTACAAGTAATATGAAGTATTTGTTTTGGATATAAATTTCAGAAAATAATGTTTGTATAAGAAATAAAATGACATAAATAATAGAATAAATAAATGAATTGAAAATTAAGTAAAACACAAAATAAAATAAAAGAGATAAAAGCATTGATTTTTAATAAAAAGAGATGAATCAACTATAATAATTAGTTGATAAAATAAATACGATTGAGGTACGGAGTATAATAGAACAAATGAAATGTAGTTTTTGCTCCTTTCAACACGGTCTTACTTTCACTTATCTTTTATCATTATAATTGTTCTTTATTTAAAGATTAAAAAAAAAACTTATGTTGTCATGTTTAGTGCCATGCATAATTTTATCTGTTACCTGATTGCATTTTTTTTCAAAAATTTGGTCCATGAAAATATATTTTGGCCGGTTTGCACAATATCATGATTATTCATCTCACGTCCACCTCTATAACTAATTTACTTACTGATAAACAATATTTTGGCTTATCTTATATTAATTCTCACTGTTATATTGTCTGAAACGTCACGTATATTCACATAATGCTACTATGACTTAGGATTATCATTCATCACATTTTGTAAGCGACAACTCAAAATCAAAGCAACATATTCGTGTACTCATTTATGACACTAAATGTTTCATATTGTTATTTTAGGATATTCAAAATGAAATGTTCTGCGTTTCATTTTTACTATTTTTAATATTTGAAAATCACATTATATTATTAATTCATTTCATTCTAGTTTATTATAAAATTAATGTACTATTTAAAATCGTGGAGCTATAGCCTATAACGGGACATTAAATTCTGAAAAGAGAGACTATTAGTTTGTGTTTAAAAACAAATGTTCACAAAATTTGTTGGGTGCAAAAAATAAATGATCACGAGCTCATATTAAGAGTATTGACAGTTCAAGATCGTGTCATTTATATGATTTTTTTAATAATCGAACTATAAAATAACTATACAATCAAAAGTTTGGCGCCACAACAACTAAGTGAATAATACCCCTATATTGACACCAGGGCCGTCCCGACAAAATCAGAGGCTCTGTGCAAAAATCTAAAATGAGGCCTACCACTATAGAAAAAAAGACAATGTATTTTAAAGCTATATGATAATTAAAGAAAAAAAGACAATGCATTTTAAATAAATATACTATAGAAAAAAAGACAAATTGATGCGTTTGCGCAGCTCCCAATCGCAATGGCCGACGATGGCAGGCGCTGCAGAAGCGATCAACGATGGCTCTGGTGAGCTGGTCCCTGTTGCGGCGTTTGTCGATGAGGAACACCGAACACGAACAGGCGGCTCCCAGGTCTACGATCGGGAAAAGAAACCGATCAGAATTGGAGTCACGGTGCTAGAAAAAGGCCTGGGCGTTGCTATACAAGAGAAATAGCTTTGTTGGGCTGAAAAAATAGGAATACATGTATATGGGCTGAAATATTTCAGAGGCCCCTGAAAATTGGGGGCCCTGTGCGGCCGCACGGGCCAAGGGACGGGCCTGTTTGACACTAGTACAATCAACCTTAAAATTTAAAAATGACTCATTTACACCATTTTCTTAAAGGTGTGACATATTATATCGAACTCGCTTTATTTTCTTTTCCTTTTCTAATGTCCACATTCGTAGTGTGTGCGCAATTGCAATTCAAAAAGAGGAAATAGCAGAGACTAGAGATCATTGTATTCGTATTAATTGTAATATTTCAAAAGTGTTACATTTCGTTTCTTTATAGTATGAAGGAATTGAGGCACATTTCTGTCGACTGATTGCATAAGCTCTGAGATCTAGTCTTGTTTGTTTCTTATTTCCAACACGAACAAATGATGCAAATCCACTTATTAATCTTGAATTTTGTAGTGCTTTGATCTAGCCACAGAGATGCTTGCGTATCTGCAACCAAGAAAGAGTTGAGATTAAGATGATGCATGTGACAAGGATATTATTACTTCCTATGTCTAATATAAAGCGGAACATTTCTTTTTTTTTCTCTCACTAAATTTTATATAGCAAGTATTGTTTAATGACGTGAAAAGATAATAAAATATGAGAGAAAATAGGGAGTGTAGAGTTTTCATTTTTAAAAATATATCACTTTAAATAGAACTAATGAAGTATACGTACCTCGGGAAGTTTCTGGCGATAGACAAGTTCTAATCGTGCATCCAAGGTATTTTCACATACTATTTTGCCATCGTGGGAAGCCAAAACTACCCCTCCAGAACTATTAACAATTTAAGACGTGAGACAAATTTTGTTACTCTATAATCCGTTGTAAGATGATAGTGTATATAGGGGGTGTTCGGTTGTCAAGATTAAATCTCATGATTAAATATGTATCATGTTTGGTTCATAAGATTGAACCCTTCAACTTAATCCTAGATGGATAGTCTCATGATAATTAGTCATAGCCCCCCCTCCAATTAAAATAATTTCACAACTTAATCCTAGATGGATAGTCTCATGATATTAGTCATGGCAACCGAACGCCACCATAGTTAACTAACCAAGAAGGACCAATGGAGTTTCTGTTGTCGGTAAGTGGAGGCGGCAGATACACTTTATCAACGACGACGTTCGGGACCACGAGTCCCGACTTTTTTGCATACTCACGCTTCGCTTCTTCCAACACTGAATTCACTACACTCACATCCATTTCTCTACATCTCAACAGCACCGAAGTCTCCTTGAGCCGCATCAAGCTCTGAATAATCAACGCTCTGACAAGACCTTTCAATAGAGATTTAAAATAAAAAATATTTCATCCATTCACGAAAAACAGTCTCATATTTTCATTTTGATATGTCCATCAAAATTAGTCTATTTTCATTTGTGGAAACTTCATCTACCATATTTTCGTTCATAAATGAGACTATTTTTATTTAGCATGCACAAAATAAATAAATACTCCATCTATCAGTATCACCTTTGTATGAGGTCTTTTTACCAGCAACTTGCAGGAGCTCCTTCCGAGTAGCGTCCTTCATCTCGTTCACGACGTCGTCTTGCGCCTGAAGCACTTGGATGCGCGAGGCGTTGAGCTGCATCGAGTACTCTATCTTCTTGCGAATGTCAACCTGCTTGCTCTTTCGCTCGTATTCCTGTCTGATCTTCTTCTTCTCGGCCTCGACTATTTGCAGTTTCTCGATATTGCATTCCTGTGTGTAGGCATCGTGAGTATTTTACGAGATAGTATGGTAAGAAATTGAGGAGAAAAAGCAACCTCTTCGGCGCAAAGGGTGATCTCGTTGGCTTTCTCTTGGGCTTCTTGGCGGATGAACTGCACCATCTGCTGTATCTGCTTCGACACTTGTTGGTCGTTCATTTTGCCTGCTTTTCTTCTTGATCACTTCTTGATTTTTACCATTTCATTGAAAAGGGAATCAAGCATTATAGCAAACACTGAGGGGGAGAGAGAAAACTATGCCGCAAACAACGTGATGAGAATTTGAAGGCCTCTAAATTCGGAGAAATTATGGACCAAGTCAATCTTAATTTAATACTTGGATCAGATCAACAAATGAAATTAAATATTCATAGCATATAATATAGTCGCATTGGCTGAGCTTCCAAAATTTTACATACTTATTAACAAATTTAATACCGGTAATTTATTTGTATTAATGGTGATTTTCCCCTTTTTTACTTGCATACATGCTTTTCTCAATTTGTGAATTAGAACTAATTTAAATAATTAAATTCTTACCTCCTAGAATTCTGGTATGAAAATAGGTCTCTAGTCTTTGCAGTTGTCTCTGTTGCTATCTTATTGTATTTAGTTGTCTCTATCTTTTTCCTACAACTTACTATTCCGTAATACTTAATGCCCACCACACTATTTGTAAGAAGAAATGCACGATCACAAATTAAAAAAGTGCATATATTTTTATAGGACAGAGGGAGGGAGTATATTTTATGGTTCGCTCATTCATTTTTCTTAAATTTTCTCTAATTACCCGTATCTCTTGCAGCCCTATCGCAAATGCCACAACCGATACCGAGAGTCTGAGAATTGAGATACTCTACAAGTGACAACAGACGAGTCAATATTCTGAGTCAACATAAAAACACAGGTGCATACAATGTCGAAATGCAGCATAGAATGAGTTCATCGCCCATCCGCATTCATAATCTGAGAAAAAACAGCACTCGGAGTCGCCCCACTCGAGTCCAGACTAGCAACACTCCTCGACAAATCGAAATCATCGGCAACAACCACAAGTCCCTCCTCCGCGCTCTCCTGCAGCTGCAGCGCGAACTCCAGATTCCACAGCACATCCCCCATCGACGGCCTCTCCGCCCCCACTTCATCCACGCACTTCGCCGCCGTCTCCGCAAACTTCTCAAAGCTCTCCGCCGCTATCTTCCCCACCAGACACGGGTCCCTTATCCCACCAAGACTCCCCTCCTCGTAGCACCGCCGCGCCCACTCCGCCAGGCTCACCTGCTCCTTCGGCAGCTTCCGCATCAGCGGCGGCCGCCCGCACAGCACCTCGAACAGCACCACCCCGAACGAGTACACGTCTGATTTCTCCGTCAGCTGCTGCCTCCTGTAGTACTCCGGGTCCAGGTACCCGAAGCTCCCCTTCACTAAGGTGCTCACGTGCGTGTCCTCCATCGAAGGCCCTGTTTTCGACAGCCCGAAATCGGACACCTTCGCCACCCATTTCTCGTCTAAGAGGATGTTTGTGGTCTTCACGTCGCGGTGGATGATGGTTTGTTTCACTCCCGTGTGAAGGTAGTGCAGTCCCCGAGCCGCGCCGATGCAGATCCCGAGCCTCTGCTTCCAGGAGAGGGCCGGGGTGGCGGGGTTCGGGGCGTTGTAGAGATGCTCGCGGAGGGTCCCGTTCGACATGTAGTCGTACACGAGGATCATCTCGTGCTTCTCTTGGCAGAATCCGATGAGGGAGACGAGGTGGCGGTGGCGGAGTTTGGACAGCATCTCGATCTCTGTTTGGAACTCGTGCACCCCTTGCTGTGAGAGAGGGTTCCCTCGTTTGATGGCGACTTTGGTGGTGGTGCCGTCGGTGATCTCCACCTCGCCGCGGTAGACTTTTCCGAAGCCGCCGAGGCCGAGGAGGAGAGCCTCATCGAAGTTGTTTGTGGCAGCTTTGATCTCCGCGAAGGAGAAGTGGCGGCAGAGTCCCGAAGGGAGGCTGCTGCCGATTGATGTGGCGGTGGTGGTGGTGGTGCCGGAAAATAACGAAGGTGAATTGCCGTACTTTGATAAAGTGAGCCACCCATCTTCTTCACCGGCGGCGGCATTTCGGCGGCGGCGAGCAACTAGGATTACAATTACAACCACTAGAAGAGCGGAAGCTCCGGCGCCGACACCTCCTCCGATGGCGGCGGAGTGATTCTTAGACGGCGGTTTATTGCTTGAAGGAGCGTCGGATTCGGGTAGGGTTAGGGTTGGATTCGGGCCACCGAGATTCCCTCTACTGTCATTAATCTTGAAAATCTCCAATCCGTTCAAGATCGCGTCGTAGAATTGAGGACTCGAAGCAGTATAAGGATGCAAATCCAGCCAAAGATTCTGCTGCGACGGACCGGTAGCGACGAACACCACAAAATCCCGGTGAATCGGAACTCCATTTCCGCCGGCCCAGGCGATCACATCCGCCACCGCCGCCGCAGTCTGTTTGTTCAAGAAAATGGTGAAAACAATCTGATTCGTTTTATATATATCGCCGCTTATCTCACAGAAATGAAGCCTAACAAGGTATGAAAATCCAGAATCAATTTTGAAGTACCAAGTAAGATTTGAATTCCGATTAACAGACGAATTCGGCCCCATTGATCTCAGCGTCGTGTATAAACCCAGCGGCGCCGCGTAGTTTACCGGCGCAGCCACCGTCACGTTGGGATCAAGTCTTCTGACGACACCATGCGCCGCGCCGAACAAGTAATCATCGTCGTTTCCCCACGACCGGAAAAGTCCGTTGTCGTCGGACGGCTTGATGGCGTTTTCTCCGACGTTAAGGCGGCGGACGTTTTCCAAGGCCGTCGCGTTGTCAATCTGGAAACCACTGGATTGACCGACTGCGAGAGCAGACGCAGTGGCGAAAGTGTCGGGATGCGACACGAGTTCGATCCCGTTCACGAAAGCGTAAGAGTTGGTGTGATCAGAAGCCGGCGCGAATGTGACCGTGAGAGATTCTTCTCCGGCGGGAATGTTAATGGAAAACTCCTTCACCATGTGAGTGAGTTGGAGAGCTTCCATGGTCTGCGCGGCGCTGAAGTTTTTCAGGAGGGTGTAGGCGCTGGAGGTGGCAGAGAAGAGGGCGTCGGCGGCGGTGAGGTTTCCGTATGCGGCGGAGTAGAAGTGGAGGCGGAGGAAGACGCGGCCTGGGGATGCTGGGATGGTGTAGGTGAAGTTGGAGCGGGAGACTCGGGCGGTCATGTAGGGGACTTGACTGACGTCGGGCTTCTGTGTGGCGGCGGTGGCAGCGGTTGCGGTGGTGGAGGGAGAGAAGGTGGTGTCGGAGATCCATTTTCGGCCGTCGGATTCGGTGGAATTTGGGCCTCCGCAGTTCAAGAAAATCTGATCAATTGGGACGTAGTTTGTTTGATTTTGGGATTTGACATCGATTAGGTTATAAGTTAAGAAGCAAATAGTGATAATTCCCAGAAGTTGAATGATGTTTCTCATGGCAAAAAGATAAACAAAATTTGTTATCAAGTGAATGTGGTAATGAATTTCATGATCATCTATGGCAAGGCAAATATAATACTAGTAGGAGCAAGAGAGAGAGAGAGAAGGGGTAAAAGGTTTGATCAGCAGAAGCATGCTAAGAAAGTTAAATCAAGTTGCAAGAAACTGCGACCAAGTATTACTTCAATCTAACTAATTCTTGGTCGGAAAATCCTGCTTCTTTACTACTACTACTACTACTATTTTATTGTCTAAGAGATTTGTGTTTTTCTCTTCTGTTGTTTTCAGGGATTAAAGAAGGTAAATTTGTGTTCTAGTGTAGACTGGACTTTGAGTGGGTAACCTTATAACTCAAAGCTCCATTGTCAAGGAGTAGCTTAAAAGATTTCAGGCAAATTGTCTAAAAAACAAGTTAATTTCTAGTTGTTCTTGCAACTTTTACAAATGTTAGGTTTATGTATTTCTCTTAATTGTCTAGTAATGAAATTTTTTGATGTGGCATGTGAATAAGTAAAATTAAAGACATGATTGACTAAATGTATTAAAAATTTAAAATGACATTGTTTATATACATGGCCGAACATTTTGTTCACATAATATTTTCCGTATGTCATATCATACATAATTTTCCCTGAATTCAAGATTATGGAATAATTGACAAAAATGTGAAATTTATAATATAACTGGTTTATTTTTTTAAGTTCCAAGATTGACTTTGATGATTTTTTCGACAATTTGGCCAAAGATTTAAACAGATAGAAGTGTTCGTTTTGTGCATATGAGAGTTCTTTGCATACGCTTTAGGGGAAAAGGATTGATATGTTTAAGGCAAATTGATGGCTAATAATAATGAATTAAGGTAATTGTTTAAGGCAAATCGATGGCTAATAATAGTGCAGTATATAAACTAATTAGTTGTTCCCCTTAAGCATACCATCCATAAATGGAACATAATGTGTAAAACGTAAACATATTAAAAGAGTAATACTATATACTATAGTATTACTAGTATAATGGTTGTCGATGATATGCTGAAAGAGTCACGCAATGTCTATGTCAGGAAAACAATGAATTGTGAGGATAATGAAATGTTCTTTTAATGAACTACTACTATCATTAATATATAACTACTAGTAGTATATGAAATTTGGTAGCAGTCAAGTTGCGAAACCAGCCACAACCAAAAGTTAAAAAGTACTCCACTTTTTTAAATGAATACTCCCTTAAACACGATGTGACCCATTGCACTATATGGGAGCTACTCAATTGCATGTTGGCTTGCATGAAGGAGACGACCTAAGAGCACCCGCAACGCGTGCCGAAACCGTTCCGCGTGCCGTTCCGCCGGAACGGTTTCGCCGCGGAACGCGTTGCGGCGCTGCATTCCGCTCCCGTCCCGTTCCCATTCCGTGCCGGGTGCCGACGGCACGTAACGCGGGACGGAACAAGCCGCCACGCGCCTGGGCGACGTGGCCGATCCCCGTGCGTGCGTGCTTCCCACTCGCCGGCCCGCGAGTGGGACACGTCAGCAATGACGCAATAATTATTTTTTTTTATAAAAATCGAATTTTAAAAAAAAAAAAAATTTTTTTAAACGGTAACATTACCGTTTTTTTTAACTTTTTCTTAATTTTTTTAATTTTTATTTTTATTTTCTTATTCTATAAATACACCTAATTCATTCATTTTATACACAACTACACATCTATTCTTCCTACATCAACATCAATTTCTCTCCAATTTTCATATTCTATCTCTTCAAAAAATGTCCGGCGACGGCAATTACGGTGGTGGCGGCGCCGGAGGGTGGGATCTCAACGCGTTCGGCGATTGGGAGACCATGTACAACACACTTGGTGGTTCTGGGTCATCGACGCCGGGCACGCAGGGGTCGGCGACGCCGGGTGGGTACCAACCACCCACTTTCGATGTGGATGCCTACGCTCGAGGCTCCGGCTCGCGGCTTTCCCAGGGTTTGTCCCAGATTCGGGAGGATATCCCCGTTGAACCCACTCAGGGAGGAGGCCGAGGCGGTGGAAGCTACAGGGCTGCGTCTGAGGCACCCGAGGAGGATGAGGAGGAGGAGCCGGAGGATCTGGGCCGGCATCCCTACACCAACGAAGAAACAAAGGCGGTGTACACCGCCTGGCTCACCGTCTCATATGATCCCATCGTCGGCAACCAACAAGCCGCCAAGTGCTTCTGGGAAAAGGTCCGTGATGTCTACCACGAGACTAAGCCGAAAGGGGCCCGGAAGCGCAAATATACAATGCTTCGTGCTCACTTTGGCCGAGTCGATTTACAGGTCAAAAAATTCTGCGGGATCTACTCCTCCGAAGCGGCGCACTACCAAAGCGGAGCTTCGGGCGCCGACATACTGAGGGCGGCTATGCGCGCCTTCCACCAGGACACCGGTGTACAGTTCAAATATGTTGATATTTGGCAGCTCGTCAAGGACGAGGAAAGGTGGGCCGGTGGTGTCCGCTCCAGCTCGGGATCAACCTCAAAGCGGACGAAGCACACGACGAGCGGCCAGTACTCGTCTGGTGACACCGATGCGCCCAGTGATCGTGGCACGCAGGAGGTTGGGGTTACGGCCGCCGAGTACGAGGGATCTAGCCGTGGGCGCCGTCGTCCGCAAGGGACGAAGGCGGCGAAAGCGGCTAGAGCGAGGAAGGGCCGAGGAGAATCAAGCCAGTCGGCCTCGGGATCGGGCTCACAAGGAGGCTCGAACACACTTATGGTGGCGTACATAACCGCCACAATGGCGGACACTTCCCGCTTCTCGTACGCCCAATTCACGGCCTGGTGGAACGGAATTGTGCATATGGCAGGACTACTTGGTCTTCCCCCTCCCCCTAAACCTCGACCGCCTCCGGAGGATGATTCGCCGGCGGAGTAGTTTTTTTATTTTCCCACGTTTAATTGTGTGTTTTTTATTGTGTGTTTTTTATTTTTTTAGGATTTGAATTGTGTGTTTTTTTTAATTTTTTTAAGTTTAAGTTGTAATTTTTTTTAATATTGTGTGTTTTTTAATAAAGTATGTTTGTTTTTTAATAAAGTATGTTTGTAGTGTGTTTATTTAATTTAATTTAGTTGGAAATAAAAATAAAAATTGAAATAGAATGAATAGTAATTTAAGGAACGGTTAAGGAACGGTTAAGGAACGGAGGGTTGCAGGTTCCGTTCCTTAGTTAAGGAATGGAGTAAAAAAGTACAGTGGGGCCCTCAAATAGTGGTTTAAGGAACGGTATAGGAACGGTATAGGAACAGCGTTGTGGATGGCCTAAGCATTAGTATATTTGTTAATCATATTATTTTATTTGAAATATAATAAGAAATAATAATAGTAATAATACAATTATAAAACTCAACTAGCCAGTACACAACACAAATCAGAAAAAAAAATAAAAAAAAATCAAGCAGCCGATTAGCCGAGGTCAATCACTACCATGAGTCGGATTATTTTCGAAAAAAAAAAACTGTTTTCAGTCTTAGTCAAGATTCAATTGTAATAATAAAACAAACTAAAAATTGATATAAATCTATTTACATTTTCCCTTTTCTTGGGCTGGGCTAGTTTTATGATGAGGTTAACTTATTCAACTAGAGTAAATTGTCACAAGGGTTAGTCCAAATAGCTATCATAATATTCAGTGTAGCCTCTTACTAAAAAAATAATACTATCGCGCATATTCGACCAATTTTGACACGACATAAGTTTTAAAAAATAAGTGAAAATATTAATAAAGTGTGAGTTCTACTTTTATTTGAAATATGAATTATATGTTAATAAAATGTAAATAGATTGCTAGTCCAATTACCAAAAACAGTAAAAGTAAATATGCTATGGATTCTAAACAAACCGAAAAGGAAAATATGAGACAAATATTTGTTGACGGATTAAGTATTGGATATATCATAATGATTCTATAATCTTCATATTTAAATTTAAATAAAAAAATAGTAAATTAAACCCTACAATATAGTCACCACGTAGTGATAAATGTACAATTGTACGTATATAATCGAACTCTTTTTAACATTTAACATTGAAAATTGTTTTATAAATATTAATTGATTTAAAATAAATTTCATACTAATCATTTTGCAACACTTCAAAAAAAATTGAAATTTTAATTTAAATATTTGTATAAACAAGTAAAAAAATATTTTTTTACTAAAAATTGTATAATTAATTTGAATCAAGCTCGAAATAATCATGTTACGATTTGACATAAAATTTTTATATCACTTCTTTCTTATTGCTACATATAATACGATAAATGACAAAATTAATTTTTAATTAATTTATTTAAATTTAAAAATTTAAGGATACTATGTACATGTACAATTGGTACATTTATCTTTTCTTTTTTATAAAAGTTACACATTATATCATGATTTGAACATTAATTAACAAAATAATCAATAATGGATAGACACTAAAAGTAAAAAACATGCAAAAATCACATGATCACAAAGTGCGCTAAATTCCTTTTATTTTGTCATTACAAATCTCTTTAAATTTGAATAAATGATAAGCACAATAAATGCATTTCATAACATGTCAAAAATTGAATAGAACCATAAAGTAAAATTCAGAATGAAAATGTAAAAATACCTTTTTAGTGTCATTCAAAATGATCACGTTTCTATATTTATAATCGCCCTTCATTACTATACTTCACTATTTTTTTCTCTACTTTATTGGACTCAAAATTTTCATCTAAAATTATGTTTTATATAAGAAAATGGTGATCTTGAATGAGATAGGACGAAGTATTGATTTATCAGTAGTTAATCTTGATTTGAATTTGAATCATTTAATTTTGTATGACCAACTCCCACATAACTAGCCGTTGCTTTTTTTAAAAAAATTCAAATCCATTCATTCTTCATCCTCTTCATTCACTCTTTTTTATGTTCTTAACCACTCCTCTTCTCACCAACAATCTCAATCACATTCTTCGAAGATAAAATGCTGGTAGCTCGATCCCCAATCTCCGGCCACAAGATGCACCACCGCCCGAGCAGCGGCCGCAAACCGCTCCAGCCGAAGAACTCTCCGGCGACTCCTTCCGCCACAAACCTAAAACCAAATCCAAATCCAAATCCAAATCCAAATCACGCAGCTGTTTTTTGGAGTGAAATCGATCAGAGTAACAAGGAGAATATCTACTCCACCCCTGTGAAAAAGGAGCGTATCCAATTTCAGATCGAGTTTGACTCCTTCGATGCTTCTCTCGCGGAGGAACTGAACGCAATCCGGGAAAAGGTCGAGCGGCTGCGGATCGATAAGGAGAAGACCGATAAGATGCTGAGAGAGAGAGCGCTCCTGCTCGATTCGCAGATGAAGGAGATCGTCGATAGAGGGATGCTGCAGAAGCAGCTCGAGATTGAGGTCGATCGCCTCTTCCGATTGAAGGAGATCAAGCTTTCCTGCAAGGTATGCATTGTAGATAGTTAACACTTTTGATAAATGTCGAATTGATTCGGAGCTGATTGTTGGTGGAAATGTGTAGAGCGTATCGCCGATTCGATCGTTGAGGCAGAAGGAGCAAGCGAAGAGGATGAATCAGCAGCAGGATCAGTTCAAGGCAAGTGCAATTTTGGGGGTTAGGGTTTATCTTTTGTTTCTCACTTTCATCTATTGATTCATTCAGCTGCGAAATTGAAAATGGAATTTGTTGTGAGTTAGTTGCTGTGTTTGTTTTTCAGGCCAAGAATCAGTCTGAAGAAGTGAAAGAAGAAAGCATGATGAGTGAGAACTGAAGTGATTTTGGATACTATTTTTCATCGCCATTTCTGTTTTTCCTCTGGAAAATCAGAGGCAGATTATCATTATCATTAGTAGTACATAATAGTAATATTTTATTTGAGAATGTTTTTGTTGTAATGTTTCTGTTTTTTATTTAAAAGAACTCTTTGAATTAAGTAGTACAACAATTACACAATCTCAACATTATTATTAATTTGTACAAAAATTGTACAGAATTCAGTGTAACAGATTTGGTTTCAAGATAAATGAGCATGTAATACTAAAGAATTCAGTGTGAATGATAACTTTAATTGCTGTGTTCAGGTCTTGACCAACTAACTATTCCCGATTTAGACCTGATCAACTAACTGCGGTTTCTTAGATCTACATGCATACTGTTTTCACGCTCCTAAATTAGTGTCTTTGCAGCTGTTAAAAAAATAAAAATAAAAATAGTTCTACATGTATGAACTCGTTGAGTTTGAGTTTTAATCATACATTCATGCCTTGAGCATATAATTAATAAATACAAAATCTATCTCCTTGATCTGTTTCTCTTGTTTATATTCATTCAGAAAACAGTCTTCAGAATTAAAGATTCAAACTTTATTATATTGCACTTGTGGGATTTGTTTTGTTGATGTAAAATCGGAGTATTGGAGAAAAAGGGCTCTTTCCTTCTTGATTGAAAGTGAGAATCTTAAAAGATATACACATTGATAGAAGAAGATGAGAGAAAAAGTGAGCGTTTTTGTGTGTGTTTGTGTGTTAATGTTTGGATCAATGTGTTGGGGAGCTTTCCTCGTGGAGAAGAACAATTTGAAGGTGACATCACCTGAGTCAGTGAAAGGCGTCTATGAATGTGCAATAGGAAATTTTGGAGTGCCTCAATATGGAGGAACAATGGTTGGCTCAATATTCTACCCCAAATCCAATCAGAAGGGCTGCAAGCCTTTCAAAGACTCTGACGTTTCGTGGAAGAACAAGCCCGGTGGCATCCCCGTCTTCCTCCTTGCAGATCGAGGAGGTAATATGATACAGATATCTATTCCACCTCATTACATATATACTCCTTTTGCATGTATTAAACATTCTTGAATGTTGTGTGGCAGAATGCTATTTTACGTTGAAGGCGTGGAACGCACAGAAAGTGGGCGTGGCGGCCATCCTCGTTGCAGATGACCGAGTCGAGCCTCTGATCACAATGGACACACCCGAGAATGGTGACACGCAGCCGGATTACCTCCAAAACATAAGCATTCCTTCAGCATTGATCAGCAAAGGGCTAGGTGATAGGATCAAAGAAGTGTTGTCGAAAGGGGAGCTTGTGAGCATCAATCTTGATTGGAGAGAGGCTCTCCCACACCCGGATGAGCGAGTTGAGTATGAGTTTTGGACTAATAGCAACGACGAATGTGGCCCAAAGTGTGAGAGCCAGTTGAACTTTTTGATGAATTTCAAAGGGGCTGCTCAGATTCTTGAGCGGAAGGGCTACACCGAGTTCACTCCTCATTACATCACGTGGTACTGTCCCGTGGCGTTCATCATGAGCCAGCAGTGCAAGTCGCAGTGCATAAACTATGGGAGGTACTGCGATCCTGACCCCGAGCAGGACTTCAGCAGAGGGTATGATGGCAAGGATGTGGTTGTCCAAAACCTGAGGCAGGCGTGTTTCTTTAAGGTTGCGAAGGAAAGTGGGAAGCCGTGGCAATGGTGGGACTACGTGACAGACTTTTCGATCAGGTGTCCCATGAAAGACAAGAAGTATAACAAAGAGTGTGCTGATAGAGTGATCAAGTCACTTGGTAGGCCAAAGTTTGAGTATGTTTTTCTATGGTTCTTGATGATCTGATTGAGTCTTGTTTTACAGGATACGATGTTAGGAAGATCGATCAGTGCATTGGAGACATTGAGGCGGACGTAGACAACCCTGTCCTAAAAGCAGAACAAGAAGCACAGGTTTGGATTTAGTTTTCTTTACTCTGCCTTCTTTGGCTGAAACTTGTGGATGCAATTTGTGATCAGGTTGGGAAGGGCCCGCGCGGAGACGTGACTATACTGCCAACGCTAGTTATAAACAATCGGCAATATAGAGGTATCAAGAGCAAGAAATGGCCTTTGTGATATGACAGATGTGACAAGAATGATTTTGTGCATTGTTTGATCTAGGCAAGCTGGAAAAAGCAGCAATTCTCAAGGCCATATGTTCGGGTTTCGAAGAGACTACTGAGCCTGCCATTTGCTTGAGTCGAGATATGGAGACGAACGAGTGCCTACAGAACAATGGAGGATGCTGGCAGGATGATTCTGCTAACTTTACCGCTTGCAGGGTATTTTATTTCATTTCTCAACTTAATGTGGTTGTGGTTTGTTGTTGTACTAAATAGCAAAGAGTATTGTAGGACACTTTCCGGGGTAGGGTGTGCCACTGCCCGGTCGTGCAAGGGGTTAAGTTCGTAGGCGATGGCTATACTCACTGTGAAGGTATTATAACAGCATGAAAGGGCTTGCGAGAGTGATGAATAATGCATTTTGCTCATCTCTTTGTGCAGCTTCAGGGCCTTTGAGGTGTGGGATAAGCAATGGAGGGTGTTGGAAGGAAAAGAGGCACGGTCGAACGTATACGGCTTGCACTGTGAGTAGTATGGCTGATTTTGAACTATTGAAATATTGTTGATTGTGGTGTGAAAGTTGCAGGATGATCATATATCAGGTTGCAGTTGCCCACAGGGATTTAGAGGAGATGGTGTAAGAGATTGTGAAGGTAAGAACATCTTATGTAATGAGAATAGTGGGTTTGTTGGTTTTACTAATTGGTGATGAATGATTTGTTAGATGTGGATGAATGCAAGGAAGAGCAAGCATGCCAATGCCCAAATTGCAAATGCAAAAACACATGGGGGAGTTATGAATGCAGTTGCAAAAACCATCTACTTTACATTCATGAACATGATACTTGTATTAGTAAGTATATACATATTAGCGAAAATTTGCCTGTGATTGGCCAAATTAATTTTATCAGGAAGTGGAAATAAAAGGAAATATATATGGTGCAGGTAAAGAGGGTGGTGGTGGTATTAGTGAGGTGAGTTGGGGCATAATGTGGGTGGTCATCCTAGGGTTGTGCCTGGCTGGAGTAGTTGGCTATGCTCTTTACAAATATAGGCTTCGAGTAAGCCTCAACAGAGTATTACTCCCTCCATCCCGGACTACTTGCACTTATTTCCTTTCTGGGCGTCCCAAGTTATTTGCACTATTTCCATTTTTAGTAAAAATTATCACCTACAGCCGCAATTGTTGACTTTGCTATACACTCATTCCTTAATCTCCGTGCCGAAAAGGAAATGTGCGAGTAGCCCGGGACGGATAGAGTACTTTTTATGGCGAGCAGGTTTGATTTAGATGGAAAATGCGTGCAGGGTTACATGGATTCGGAGATAAGGGCTATAATGGCTCAGTACATGCCCTTGGACAATCAAGTCGAACTGCCCAATCATCTTCCTCAAGGGGCTGTCTAATTAAGTTTGATTGTACACTAATGTTTTCGTGCATGAATGGTGTGAGAAACCGTGAGGACTGAACTCTAGATCACTCGTTTATAGACATGATTTAATGATTACTATATATCAAATATATTTCTTGTTTATAGTGAAAATATTTCTAGTGTGACAAATTGAAAATATATCAAATATTTCATGTTTTGCGTTGGTGTGGCAAATTGGAAAATTATGAAATAAATTGATGTTGTTAGTGGTTCCGACATATAATCTCCACTATCTAATAGAAGCCCATCTTTTGACCCAATTACAGCCCAGTTTTATATTGATTTGATTCAATAGTTTTATTGGGCTTCGACCTTTATTTATTTTATTCGTTCGAATATTATTTTGATATGCTTTCTTTTATGAAGTAAATACTCTCATCCCTCCAATTGGAGTATATATATTCAGACAGCGTGCGTTATGGATGATAAACCATCAAACTTCAGTATAATAACATAATTTATACATAACTTCCACAATAGGTAATTAATATCAAAACAGAATGACATTGTTTTGTCCAAAATAAGATCATTTACTCCCTCCATCACACAAAACTTTATGGGGACGGATGGAATATTAGTTTCGAATTTTTACCGCAAAAAATTTAAAAAATATTGATTTTATATTCAAATTTAAAAGAATTATGGATTGATCATGCAAAATAAATTGTGATTTAAACTACAATTATCCATATAGCATATACTCCATATGTATGCACTTTATTGATTCAACAAACAATAAAATTCGTGCCGTGTTTGTTTATCTCTTAATTAATTATTGTACATGGATTAAGTGTGTACATGTTACACCTATAAAGTGAAATTACTTGTTCAAAGGAAATACATCATCCCCTTTGTTCTTTTCCAAAATGTGACAAAACAAACCAGTACGGCATAACATGTCACATTCAATATTCCACAAATTCATGCTGTAATATTTTTCGATAAAAGATTGATTTACATCTACATTCATATACACGAGCATCAGAACATAAAGAATAATATTTTGCTGCAACGAATTAATCGAATAAAATTTTCGAAATCATGGTAATGGTCCTGCAATAGTAGAAATGACCAAATCACAGGAAATTTCTCAGTAATTTCAGAGGGAAAATGACCAAATAATGGGGAAAGTTCGCAGTCATTTCTTCAAAATTGTCTTCATCTACCTTACCAATATCACCACATTTTTCGAATATTTTAAAATATCTTACTTGATAAATTAACCTACATAAATAAATATTTATAGGTTAGATTTGCACCTAGCTCAATTAGGTTGGTCACGTGGCCAAGTTGCTAAACCCACGCGGCGGAATGCCGCGTTTCAACAATTTGGTGTCGACCACAATATTTGATCCTTGAGCATCCGCAATGGCGGCCATTGGGGTGGAATTTCCATCGGCGTGCGGGAATTCCGTCGCTGACATCCGCCGTTGTGCATGCCCGCAACGGATATGGAATTCCCCCGAGGACGTCGCAGTCTGCGGCGTTAAGTGGAATTCCGCGGGGAAGTCCGCTATTGCGTTGACTCTCGTGGAATTCAACTTTATTTCATTTTTTTGGTACCGTCTATATATACTGCTCGTTGAACTTCATTTCATTCTCACCACTTGTTTTAACAAGTTTCTCTCTCTCTAAATTTCTTTTTTATAATAGTAATGGCTGGTAGTGGTAGTGGTAGTGGTAGTGGCCATCATGAAGACATAATGGCTCCGATTTGGGCACGTGTGCGGGAGGCCACGGCGAGAGAGGAACATGCGGCCTCGGCACCCGCGGTGCCTCGACCCATCCATCGTCGCACTATAGTACCCCACGACCACCTCGCTGCCCACCGTCGATTGTACGAGGACTACTTTGCGCCGAAGCCACGGTTTGGGGAGACCCTATTCCGGCGAGGGTTTAGGATGCAGCGACAGCTGTTTATGCGTATCATTGGAGCATTGGAGCGTCGATACGTGTATTTCAGGGTGCGGGAGGATGCAGCTAGTAAACCCTGCCACATGCCGATTCAGAAGTGCACTGCTCAATCAGGCAGTTGGCGTACGGAGGTGCGACGAACATGTTCGACAAGTACCTCCACATCGGCGAGTCGACAGCCCGCGATTGTCTGAAGTATTTTTGTCAGGGCGTTAGGGAGATATTCAGGGATAGGTATCTTCGGAAGCCTACCCCCGAAGATTGTCAGGCTCTGCTGGATATGCACGGGTCTCAGTACGGCTTCCCGGGGATGCTGGGCAGCATAGATTGTATGCACTGGGAATGGAAGAACTGCCCCACTGCCTGGAAAGGGATGTACACTACCGGTTTCAAGGCCAAGAATCTCACGATGATCCTTGAAGCGGTAGCTGACTACCGTTTGTGGATTTGGCATGCCTATTTTGGAGTAGCCGGGGCGAATAACGACATCAACGTCCTCCAGTCGTCGCCCATTTTCAACAACTAGTGCATGGGCGTTGGTCCGGCCTTCAACTTCGTCGCCATCGGCAACCAACACAACATGGGCTATTATTTGGCGGATGGGATATACCCGATGTGGCCTGTCTTTGTGAAGACGATCAGGTGCCCATCAGATGAAAAGAAGATATACTTTGCGCAACGTCAGGAGGCAGCGCGCAAGGATGTGGAGCGGGCATTTGGTGTGCTCCAGGCTCGATGGGCGGAAGTTAAGGGTCCATCACGGCTGTGGTACGTTGACAGCATCGCCGACATCATGTACGCATGTATTATCATACAAAACATGATCGTCGAAGATGAAGGTCTAACACTGACCGATTGGGTCAATGATGAAGTTGATGTTGCGGGTCCAAGCCATGGCGTGGCCACTAGCAATGTACGCATGGGGATACCACATGACGAAGTCGATCGAGTCCGTGCATTTGCCGACATACGTAAAAAATAAGCCCACGTTCGACTCCATAACGATATTATTGAAGAAGTGTGGCAGCGTAGGGGTCGTCGTTGATGTAGTTTTTAATTATTGAAATGTATTTTTTTTATTTGGTGAAATGTACTTTTCTTTTTTTAATGAAATTTTTTTCCTATTTGTGTTGAAATTTTAATTCCGTAAATTGTTTAATTCCGGAAATTGTTTAATTTGTGAATTTGTGAATTTTTTAATGTGGGAATTCTGCTACTGTGCAGTGAGAATTTCGTATGACGTGGCAGGGCAGTGAAAAGTCCTTATGACGTGGCAGGAGGTGTTTTTGGGAATTCCGCCTAGAATTCCGCGCCACTGCGAATGCCCTTAGAGCGTCAGCAATGGAGCGGAATTCCCTGCAGAATTCCCAAAAACACCTCCTACCACGTCATACGGACTTCCCACTGCCCTGCCACGTCATACGAAATTCTCATTGCACAATAGCGGAATTTCCCATCCTAATTCTATCCACACTTCATGAATTTAATTATTATAATTAAGTCATGTCACGAAAATAAGAGAACCATTTATCTTGTGTCACTTGTATTTTCATTTCCCCATTTCTTTGGCGGCACAAATAATTGACACCAATTGCGTGGTAGTTTATTCCGCCGCGTCATAAGGCAAGAGCATTCAAAAAAAATTCCATTTTTCAAATAGCTAAGTAATCCAAAACTAATGTTAACCAATATCCTTAAATGCAATATCACTCAACTAAATTGAATTATTTCATTAACTTTTCGTGGCTGTTATACTATCATTTATTTCTACAGAACTGCGTAGGCCCCTTGAATTTGACGTTTTCTAGTGAGCGTTGAGTACAAATTTGAGAATTTCAATTCTTATCCAACTCCAAATAATCGAATCTTCAAGCATAGCATCCTAGTCAATTTATTTATTCAGTAAAAAACAATTACTCCCTCCGTCCAACGTTACTAGACGTTTCTTTTGAACACCTGATTTAAGAAAGTTGTGTTTAGTAAATTAAATAAAGTAGATGAGAGAATAAAGTGAGAGATAGAAGAGAGACTAAAGTAAAAGAAATAATAAAGTAAGTGTGATTAGATGTTTTGTTTTTAGTCAAAAAGAGAAATGACTCAAGTAACTTGAGATAACCCAAAGTGGAATACGACTCAAGTAACTTGGGACGGAGGGAATACTTGGTAATATAGTTCTTTATTATTCAAAATTAGACTTCGGATACCTTTTAGTAAATAAAATAAATTAAAATAAAAAAGACCTGTTCAATTTACCTCATAAATTATATATATATATATATATATATAAGGTTTTGATCTATGCAAAACTAGATTTAAATACAGAAACGCAGAACAATATCATAATTAGGGCACTTTTAGGTCATAATTAGGTAATTTTTAGGTCATGCTAACAAAGCAAGACCTAAAACGATCTTAGCATGACATTAAACCCAAATATTATAATATGACCTAAAATTGTTTAATTATGACCTTCCGTGTTTTTGGTTAATTATTGACCATTAGATCATCTAATCCTAGGGCCAAGATTTGGTCTGCATTTCTGGATTTAAACACATACTTATTTTGATCATCTCCCTATATATATATATATATATATATTCATTAAACACTAAACCCTCCAAATTGTTTACGTTCAGGCAAATTTTTACTATTTAAAAGTGAGAAATAAGTCTATATTTTAAAATATATGAAAAAAAAACTATAATTGAGATGAAGAAAGTACACTATGTTTGTTGAATTTGTGAGATGCCAAATGGCCCCGTATAATGAATTTGTTGAAATTATTTGAAACTAGTATCCGACAAATATATTTATTTCATTACATATTTTAGTAATAAATCGAAAGAATATAATCGTAAGAAAAAAGAAAATGATTGGGCATCACATTGGTGGACACCATCTAAGTTTTAAATCCAGGAAGTTCCGAACGTGAAAGTTGTCCATTGTTTTCGTGAATTGAATCAGTTGGCGGACGATACGCTGAAGATCTATAATAATGTTCCATTCAACTGCTCGAGAATGAAAGGATGAAGATGGGATCCTCTGTTGTACTATAATTTGTTTGATTTTTCCTTTTGGGCCTTGCCCTCCCACTTGTATTAAAAAAATGTTACGTAGTACTCTCTCTGTCTCATTAAAAATGAAACGTTTTCCTTTTCGGTAATCCTATTAAAAATAAAATATTTTTAAAATAGAAATAACACCATCTCTATTTTTTCATCACTTATTTTATTCCCTATTTATTAACTCACAAAACAACATTCCATAAAATCATATTCTGGAAACTAAATGTTACATATTTATTGCGACGGAGGGAGTATAAATTCTTGCTAATGACAACTTCGTGTAAAGTTTATAAATCAAATGATCTATTCCTTAATCATTTGATCTTCTTAGAATAAATTCTTTTATTTGGTATGTAATATTGAT
The DNA here is from genome assembly GCF_004379255.2 of Salvia splendens. Classification (NCBI taxonomy): domain Eukaryota; kingdom Viridiplantae; phylum Streptophyta; class Magnoliopsida; order Lamiales; family Lamiaceae; genus Salvia; species Salvia splendens. The sequence continues at coordinate 5,847,093 of NC_056033.1, read as the reverse complement.
GCTTTTATAAGTATCATCTAACAATGAACTTGTTGTGACCAATAAAGACATTAACTCTGAAGTAAAACTGATTGTTATAAATTATGATGTTCCACAAGGACGTTGATCTTGAGGGGGTCAATTGTTACTATTCTAATGGTCCACATCAATTATAGAGAGCGTATAAAGGGGGATTCGAAAGTCTTGTGACCAATGAGAACATTGGTCCTGAAGGAGGGTCGATTGTTCATACTCTGATGTCTCACAAGGACATTGGTCGATTGTCATGGACGCTAATGTCTCTCATTGATTGTAATGAGCACATATTGAAGAGATTAGTTGTTACAAACGCTAATGTATCGTGACCAACAAGAATGTTGATCTTATATAAGAGTTTATTGTTACAAACTCTAATGTCCCATATCGATTGTAAAGATTATATGAAATTATGAATGTAGTGATTGCTTGTTATAGACACTAACGTTAGTACCCTAACCAATAAGGACATTGGTCCTGAAGAGGGATCAATTGTTAGATACTTTAATGTTTCATATCAATTGTTGTAGACTCTAATGGCTCGTGAACATTTGCCCTGAAAAAGTGGTTAATTGTTACATATTATGATCACCATCCTATGAGAACATTAGTCCTGAAGGAATATCTATTATTAAAATCCTTAATACTCCATTTCATATCAATTGTAAAAGGCAATTACTGTAAGATTTATAGAGTAAACTTTTTTTTTCTTTTGGTGTTAATAACAGTTGTTCTAGGTATTACTATTAAATTATATACTACAATCATTCCGTTTCGCTTATCAATGTAAGAGATTGAATATTTCTGCTGTTGCTATTGCAATTAATATTTAAATGGCATGCATCATTACAACTGAACTCCACTTCTCATTGGGTGTAGCCTTCTCAATCCGATTGAGCCATATTTTCGTCTCTTCTCTATCAAAAGTGACGTAATATACCAAATGTGTGGTAGATTAAGCAATGTCCCTAAACATTAATGACAACGACGACTACCCATAACACTATTAATTATTGCAATAATACAATTGTATTTTAGTCAATCTTTCGCGGCCCAGAAAAAAAAAACTATTTCTATGATTACGTACACCCATTTTTCGTATTATTGACAAAAAACAAAAATTGTCTCGCTTATTAAGGCTAATAAATTATAGGGAAGGGATTAAAATTGTCGTTGTATGGCATTGGTAAAGGAACCTTAGTCACTTGTTAACCATAAAGAATATTTTGGATTTGGACTATTATCTATTGATTTGATATTTTTTTGGGAATTTTATGAAATCCAATATTTTAAAAAATATATATTTTTAATAAAAATACGAGTTAGTTATATATAGTTTTTATCCCAATCTCTTATAATATTTTCAACTTAATGTCAACATTTGTGGATTCAATTTCCAACATCACAATAATGAGTAATGACATAGCATATCGAAGGCTTATGGGAAATTAGGTAGGCATATAATTTTTTTGTTTGGAAAATTTCACATGAGAGAATATACACATAAGTCTTCAGTATGTTATGTCAATATTGTGATGCTAAAAATGGAATTTTGATATAGATTTGATAAAAGTTTATTTAAAAGATTAATTATAAAAGTAATACTCTCTCTGTCCCATAAAAGTATGCACTTTTGGCTGAACACGAGTTTTAATGCACAATTGATAAAGTAAGAAAAAAATAGACTAAAAAGTAGTAGTACTAATTATTAAAGTATTATTTGAAGAATAGGACTCTCTTTAGAATAAAAGTTCTTAAAATTAAAAATAAATACTCTTGTAAGACGAATAGAGTATTATACTATATAATTTTACAACAAGTTTGGCATGTTTATAGTTAGCGTTGGATCAAATTAATTACTTACAATTCATCAACTTAGATATACATTAATTTAGTTAAGACAAATTCACCCCCCTTTGGATGACGATCACTTGCAAAATTCCAAACAAATTCCGTTACTTTAAAGTTTAAGCCATATATCATGGTTCTAAAATTTCACTTTAAAGCAAAATCAATGCACAACTTTCTTTACCTTTTATCATTCAATTGGTTCACGAGATGTAAAAGTTTCATAATGTGTTGCTTCTACTGGAATTTTTATTCTCACTTTGAAGTTACAACGATTTTCCTTTATTTTAACAATAATATAATTCACAAATTTGATTGATACGTGTAACAACGCTTTACAAATGACAAGAAAAAATCCGCACTTTATTAATTACTAGTAGTCCGTATTAATTGTTGGTAATTTAATACTAAGTTTTTAACTTTTAATTAGAGTTTAGTACTCCGTATTTACTATCAAAATATACTCATTGTTATTATCAATTTGTCATTATATAATCATTCACAACTGATGTTGGATTGTTTATTTAATTAAAGGATAATGATATTAATTAATACAAAAAAAAAAACTTTTACTATTAGAGTACATGAGAAAGACGATATCATGAGTCTTTAATTATAGAGGAAACGTCTTTATAAAATAAATCCCATATGTATTTTCTTGTAAGTTTAAACTAATAGCACAAACCAAATATACTGTATATGATAATAGATGAAATGTTTTCTACTAATGCTTAGTATTTTGGTTTGTGTATAACTAATGGTATCATTTCTAAATTTGTTGAGTTTCATTCTCTATGATGATGTGGCGAATTTTTGATGGGAATAAATGCAAGTAATAAACGATCACAACACGGAAAATTACGTGGTTCGATTTACTGAGGTAAATCTACGTCCACGGGAAGAAGAGAGGGCAAATTTGTATTGCTTGGTCTCGCTTACAGATTACAATACTGATTTGCTATAAGATTCAGGATCTAGAGAGCTTAACCCTTGTCTATCTGATCTCAGTTCTATTTATACAATTCGAACTAAGATCGTGGTTTACAGCCCTGGTAGGGGGGTTGATAACTGCTTCATACCACTAAATAGATCGTGGGTGTAATAGAGGTCGTGGAGATCGTGGGTGATGATGTAGGTCGTGGAGATCCTGCAGGGGTCCACTATCTCCTTGTTCGGTCGAATACTGAGACCGAACTGCTGGACTTTGCCGATCAGCTTTTGCCGATCTGAGAGTAGAACTCGATTGGTCGGCTTTTACCGAGCTATAGGCTGCGACCGAACTCTTTGGTTGTGCCGAACTGATACTTTTTCTTGGGTTTTGGGCTGATGGGCCGTCACTGCTATTGGGCTCGCAATTAGGGTTTAGTTGTTTAGTTCGTATCCCATCACCACCCCCCCGAAAAGCGAAGTAAATCACTTCGGCATTTTGTAAGGGGGTCAGGAGGCGTGCTCTGCACGTGTCTGCATTAAATGTGACAGCAAATCCGGCCAGAGAATCCAGAAAAAGTGGGATTTGAAACGGTGCGACGAATTTGAAATGCCTTTGCGAATCTGATAAATATTTCCTCTCTTCATCATTGGAATACTTTTGCGATTATTTCTTCTGTATTCTCTCTCTTTTTCGTAAAATTTTCTTCCGCTTCTTCAAGAATTTCTTCAGAGACTTTCGACCATCAAAGAGTAAGAATCATGTCTTCTTCTTCTGAATCTGTTTCTGAATCAGGTAGTGGTAGGAAGGGGGGTAAGGGGTCTTCTGGCCGGAAAAGGTCCGGGGAGAAGACGGTAGAATATTTTCACAGCATTTTGAGTAAGGATACTGTGATATCCTTACACGGAAAATATTTTCTTCCTGGGGGGTTAGTGGTGATTCCCGACGACATTCATAGGGCTAACTCGCCGCCGGAGGGTTATGCCACCGTTTACGAAGCCTGCTTAGAATGCGGGCTTCGTTTCCCTCTTCCCCCTGCCTTTGTAGAGCTTCTTGATTTTTTTCAACTTCCTTTAGGTCAGGTGACTCCAAATTCTTGGAGGCACTTATCGGCCTTTGCTGCCGAGCTGCGTAGACTAGAAAAGGATCTGTCTCTGAGGGCAATCCTTAATTTCTTTCAGTTTAAGAGAAAGGAATCCTGGTTTTACTTGATCCCTTTACAGCCCTTCAGAGCATTCTGTAAAACCAAATGGCCGAAGTGGCAAAATCGTTTCTTTTTTTACAATAGGACAGCGGCTCCGGACTTTTCCTGGAGAGGGCCGAAGTCCGTAATTCCTCATCCTCGGGTAGAACCGTTGGACGAGCTCGAGGGCGAGCTCAATAAGATTCCCATGATTAGGAAACAGTATTCGGAATCTGAGCTCGTCAAGGGTGACTTCGTGTTCGATTCCTCGTCTTCGGACGAAGAGACTGAGGGTGAGGATTTCTTTTTTATGCTTTACTGCTTTAGCGGCGAAAACTAACTTTGTTTTCTCGCTTTTTGGCAGTGAACATGCTAAGCAGGCTAGGTCGCAAATCCTCCGAATCCAAGGAGCCGGAGAAACAGAGAGCCACCAGCTCGGCGTCTGATGCCGAGAAGAATCCGAAGAGGCAGAAGACCTCTTCGAGTCAGTCTTCGGATCCAAAAAAGCCGGAATCGACTTCGGCAAAGGGGAAGGCGAAGACTCAGAAACCCCCAAAAGCGCCACAGAGAGACATTGTCCTGGGGGGTTGTGGATCCGGAGCGGTTGCGGCCACTTCGGAACATATCTCTGAGCCCTTTTTATGGCCAAAGGACTTTGTGGAGGTGAATTTCCTTCTTGATTTTCTGGTTTTGCTTCTTTCCTATATTTTTTGTGGCCCCTCTGTTGACTTTTTTCCTTTTTCCATTTTCAGAGGAACAATATGCTCTGCAAACTCGTCACAGTTGAACTCTCTAAAGCGTCCAGCGATTATGATGAGATGCAGAGGAATTTGAATGCTGCTCGTCACCAGGCCGAACAGGCTCGGGCAGACTTTGAGAGGGCAAGGGCCGCTATGATCTCGGCTCAGGATGAAGCCCAGCGTGCCAAAGACCAGCTCATCATCCAGAGAGAGCGGTCGACACATAGGGAAGCGGCTGCCGTGGTTGCTCAGGGGGAGGCTCTCCGTGTTTACACGGAGAAACTCTTTTTGAGCAATCAATTTTCGGCCCTTATCGGTGATCTGCTGAAATTGATGACCGATAATGCTGAGCAGGAACCCGAAGTCGTCTTGCCGCTGTATGGCCGAGAGATTGCAGCGCGTCTCCAGAGTCTGCCGCTCCTTGAGGAGCTTGCGTCTTCATCGGTCCTGCTTTCTGCTGAACGAGTCCGTAATTGCCGTGCTGACCGTGACGAGAACATGGAGGCCATCTTTGCCTCCTTGGGGCCTGTTTCACCCGCTTCAATTTTCAAAGAAGAGGGTGAGCAGGAAAATGAGGCCGGCAAGGAGACCGAGCAGAAGGATCGGCAGACCGGCGACGGGCACGCCGAGCAAGAGGTGCAGCAGATCGGCGATGGGGGCGCCGAGCAGGAGGGAGGGAGGAGGGAGGCCGAGGCTGAGACCGAGGTCGACAAGGAGAAAGAAGCTGAAACCCACAGGGAAGCCGGAGACGAAACTGGCGAAGTATGATTTCGTCTCCCTTCTCTTAGTTTAGTTTCTTTCTTTCTATTTGTAAAATGGCCTTGAAGCCCTCCTTGTGTAAATTTTTTCTTGTGAATGAAAAAAATTCTTCTTTCTACACTCGTGTCTTCCTTATAGCTCTTCTTAATCTCTTTTACTCCTATTGTGGTTTACTGCCTGCTCGGTAAACTGAAATGCCGAACTGACATAGCTGCTTCGTATTCTTAACTCTAAGGAGCTGGAGGTACTTCACTGGAAGCGGCTATACTCTTTGGCTTTAAATGAAGCTGAGAAAAAAGCTATAGATGACCAGATGAAGTATGATGAACTCTTGGCTCGTTTAGTGGAGCTGGAGTCCAACAATAAGGACTTAGAGTCCATAAAGAAAGATTTGGAGGCCGAGCTGAATACTGTCATCGCTGAGAGGACTGCATATGAAGATTTCATCTGCGGGCGCGGGGGAATGGCTATATCTGAAGTTCAGAATCAAGTTGATGAACAGTGGGAGAAGCTTCATGTACTCCGGAAGAACAATGTGCTGGAGAGCTCGGCTTGCCAACAAGTTGTGAAATCATTGCGGCGCTTGGCTTCTCTGTACGACATCATTCTTTCCCGGCGTCCCTCAATCGAGAGATTCCTTAGCCATTTCCCGCTAACAGATGCTCACACTCCAACTCAAACCTCTAATCCACTTACTCAAATTTCTACTCCAAATCAGCAACGGACTCAGGAGCAACCGGAAACGTCAAGACAAGAACGCCCTGAAGTTCGTAGAGGAGTTGTGAATATGAGTGAGCAAGATCAGCGAATGCTTCGTGAAGAGACTCTTCGCCGCCGAGGTGCTAGAACTTCCCGGACTCAGGGAAGAGGCGGTAGATCGATCAGAGCATCTCGCCCACCTACTTATTCTTCATCTGCTCGGAACGCCCGAACTCAGCATCATGAGGATTTTTCGGATAGGTGGCTCAACTTTAGCAATCGTAGACAGTAGAATAGTCCTTTGTAATAGTGTAACGCATTCTCGTAGGGCAGCGGAATTGTATGCCCAACAAGACTTAGTAAATGAAATTTTTTCATTTCGCTTCTATCACTGCGTATTTACAGTTCAGCGATTTTTTATTTCATTTATTGTACTCGTCCTCTGTCTTATGAAGTAGACTCTTCTTTGACCGGACTGAGTTAGTGTCCTTATTTGGCGAGTTTTATCGCTTGGATTGGACTTTCCCTGTACTCGTCCTCGGTCTTATGAAGTAAACTCTTCTTTGACCGGACTTAGTTAGTGTCCTTATTTGGCGAGTTTTATCGCTTGGATTGGACTTTCCCTAGTTAACCAGAGTGGTTTTCGGCTTATTGCAGTTCGTTTCAGACGAATTGCTTGTTTCTTAAGCTGAATTGTGGAATCTTGTATCTTCCTTAGAAGCTTGGACTCACAGTTGTCTTTAATAATTGATCTAAAAAGGGGATCAGCCTTTAAAGAACAATATACCTCAGTAACATTTATAAGAGACAAAACGCACATAGAGAGACAAAACGCACATAGAGAGACAAATAAAAAGGACGAAAAAGATTTTAATCTTTTAAAAAACGACAAGTATAAAGAACAATACAAATATGAAAGCACATACCCCTAGGACCGAACTAGACACGAGACTGACCGGACCTTGTCTCTTACAAATAGAACTTCTTGAGGTTGGAAATGTGCCATGTTCGGGGTACTTGTTCTCCTGACATGTGAGTCAATTTATAAGACCCTTTTCCCAGTACTTCTGACACCCGATACGGACCTTCCCATGTGGGTTCAAGTTTGCCCAGCTTTTCTGCTCGGCTTACTTCATTGTTTCTCAATACGAGATCTCCCACTTGAAACTGCAGCTTTTTCACCCTTTGGTTATAATACCGGGTTACTTGCTCCTTGTACTTGGCTGCTTTTATGCAGGCCAATTCTCTTCTTTCTTCGGCAAGATCTAGTTCGGCTCTCAGTCCGTCGTCATTCAGTTCTGTTGAGAAATTGAGGGTTCGGGGGCTGGGTATGCCGATCTCAACCGGAATTACGGCTTCAGTGCCGTACACTAGACTGTACGGAGTTTCACCGTTGGAGGTTTTTGGTGTAGTTCGGTAAGACCATAGGACTTGAGGAAGATTTTCTACCCATTGTCCTTTGGCTTGTTCTAACCGAGCTTTTAATCCTTTCACCAAAATACGGTTTGTTACTTCCGTTTGTCCGTTTGCTTGTGGGTGAGAGACCGAAGTGAACCGCTGTTGAATATTCAACTCTTGGCACCAATTCTTGAATGTTTTGTCAGTAAACTGAGTCCCATTATCCGAAATGAGGATATGGGGTATGCCAAATCGGCAAACTATGTTCTTCCAGACAAAATCTAATGCCTTTGAGCTCGTTATCGTAGCTAATGGTTCAGCCTCCACCCACTTTGTGAAGTAATCCACGGCAACGATCAAGAATTTCATTTGCCGGGGAGCTTGTGGTAGTGGTCCTACTATGTCTATGCCCCATTGCATAAAAGGCCAAGGGTTTTGCATAGCACATAGATCAGTCTGCGGCATCCTTGGGATATTTGCATGGATTTGGCATTTCGTACATTTCTTAACTAGCCGTACTGCTTCTTGTACCAAAGTTGGCCAATAATATCCCCATCTCAGAACTTTTTTAGCTAATGCTCTAGCTCCGATGTGGCTACCGCAAGATCCTTCATGAACTTCTCTAAGGATGTAATCCGTCTCTTCTGGTCCTACACATCGCAATAACGGTTGAAGGTAGGACTTTCTATATAGGACTCCTTCATGAAGTTCATACCGACGTGCTCGGCATGTGATTTTCCTTGCTTCTCTCTTATCCTCGGGCAGTTGTCCTTGATCTAGATACTTTAATATTGGCGTCATCCAGTTTGGTGAACTGGTTACTGAGTGTACTTCAGCTTCATCAATGCTTCTGTGCGGTAATTCCTCCACCCTTGAGCTCGGATATGAGGCCAACTTACCTAAAGTATCTGCTCGGCTATTTCCCGCTCTGGGAATGTGGATTATCCGAAAATAAGAGAAATTTCGGCTAATACTTTGCGCTTTGTCCAAGTATTTTTTCATCCTTTCACCACGGGCTTCACTTGTACCCAGCATGTGATTCACTATGACTTGTGAATCACAATGAATTTTGAGAGATTTGACAAGTAGACGTTGCGCTAACTGAAGTCCGGCAAGAAGGGCTTCGTATTCGGCTTCGTTATTAGTGGTTGGGAATAAGAACCGAAGTGAATAAGTTACTTCGTGTCCGTCGGGAGCGATAAGTAGAATACCAGCTCCACTTCCTGTCTTATTCGAAGCTCCATCCACGAATCCAATCCAACAGTCCGGCGGCTCTACTTCGGGTTTCTGGGGCAGTGTTAGTTCATCATTGGTAGGATTTTTCTGTTCGGCAATAGTAGGGATTGCCTGATCGAACTTTACCTCTACAAGAAAATCTGCCAAGGCTTGTCCCTTGATGGCTTTCCGAGGTAGATATTCTATTGAATGTTCTCCCAACTCTATGGCCCACTTGGCAATTCTGCCCGATGCTTCGGGCTTAGTCAAAACTTGCCGAAGTGGAAGATCGGTTAAGAAGCACACTTTGTGAGCATAGAAATATGGCCGCAGTCTCCTTGCTGCATTTACTAATGCCAGAGCAATTTTTTCCAGAGGTTGATACCTTGTTTCGGGACCTCTTAATGCTCGGCTTGTAAAGTAGATAGGACGCTGTTTTAGGCCTTCTTCTCGTACAAGCACCGCGCTAATGGTTTGATCTGATGCTGCTAAATATAAGAATATCACTTCGGCATCTGTTGGAGCAGAGAGAATAGGAAGTTCGGTTAAATAACATTTGAGTTCGTCAAAAGCCTTCTTCTGTTCGGCTCCCCACTCAAACTTTGGTGCCTTCTTCAAAACATTGAAGAACGGCATTTGCTTCTCGGCTGCTTGGGAAAGGAATCTATTCAGTGCGGCTAGACATCCAGTTAGCCTTTGCACATCATGTATTGACTTCGGCATTACCATGTTCTGAACAACTTGAACCTTTAGGGGATTTGCCTTGAGTCCTTCCTTTGAAACCCAACAACCCAGAAATTTTCCCGAATCTACCAAAAAGGTACATTTTTGGGGATTGAGTTTGAGGTTGGCTTTTTTGAGCACGTCGAGAGTGGATTTGAGATTGTTTTCGTACTACGAAGTGCTTCTGCTTTTAACAACTATGTCGTCAACATATACTTCAACCTCTTTTCCGATCAGGTGCCGAAATAGCTTATCTACCATCCTTTGATATGTGGCTCCTGCATTCTTTAAACCAAATGGCATCTTTTTATAAGCAAAAATACCGAAGTCAGTAATGAAAGCCGTTTTTGAAGCATCATTCTCATCCATTAAAACTTGGTGGTATCCTTTATACAAATCAAGAAAACAGAAAATTTCGAAGCCTATCAAAGCTTCTACTTTTTTATCTATGTTGGGAAGGGGGGTAGCAATCTTTAGGACAGTGCTTATTTAGATCTGTAAAATCTATGCACATCCGCCATCCTCCTTCTTTTTTCTTGATCATCACAGGATTGGCCACCCAAGAAGGATATTTTACTTCAAATAATACATCCGCTTTCAGTAATTGGCGGACTTCGTCATGGATGACTTGATTTCTTTCTGCCGCAAAGAGTCTTTGCTTCTGTTTTATAGGCCGGACTGAAGGATCAATATTTAACCGATGTGTAATTACCTCGGGAGACACTCCAGTCATGTCCAACGGAGACCACGCAAAGACATCTTTGTACTCTTTGAGGAGCTGGATGGTCTTTTCCCGGAGTAGAGGTGTTCCCGCGAAACCGATCTTGACCGTTCTGGATGGATCGTCTTCGTATAACTGAACTGGTCGTGAGTTCGGCTCCGGTGTGACTTCGTTCATTTCGCCTGCCTCTGACTCCGGCTGCTGTGATTGCTATGCTTGATGGTGCCGATCTGATTGTTCGGCACTTTTAAGCGCAATCTGCAGACATTCTTTTGCTCTCTTTTGATCACCTCGGATGACTGCTATCCCTCCTTTAGTGGGGATCTTGATCGTGAGGTGATAAGTAGAGCAAATGGCCCGAACTGTGTTGAGCCAGTCTCTTCCCAGTATAATGTTATACGGGGATCGAGCTTTTACCACAAAAAACTCGATCATCGTACTGGAGCTAGTAGGCGCTCTTCCTACCGTAATCGGAAGGCTGATAATACCTTCAGGGCCGGTGTCCTCCTGGGCGAAACTTTTCAGAGGAAGTGGGGCCGGACTGAGCCGAGCTGGATCCACTTCCAGTTTATCAAAACATTCTTTAAAAAGAATGCTAACCGACGCTCCTGTATCCACAAACACTCTGTGGATCAGTTTGTTTGCCACTCCAGCTTGAATGACAATAGCGTCTTGATGAGGAGAAATGGCCGGGACGGGATCTGCATCTGAAAATGTAATTACTTCCTCCTTCTTCAGCCTTTTATGTGTTGGCTCCTCTCGATTGAAGCATCTGCGCTCTGATTTTAGAGACGATTTAGTCTTCCCGGCTGGGAGAGCGTCAATAGTCTGGATTACTCCATCATATTGCGGCTCGTCATCGTCTTCGGGATCCTGTTGCCTTTTAGGATCCTGAGGAGCGCAGTTCGCACTTCTCTGTTTCTTATTCTTTTTCGGCGGCTTGCTTTGGTATTTTTTTAACGTCCCTGCTTTCACAAGAACATCAATACCTGCTGCCAAATTTCGACACTCCTCGGTATCGTGACCGTGGTCTTGATGGAAGGAGCAATATTTATCCTGACTTCGGCGCGTGGCCGATTTCGTCATCGGCTTTGGTTTTTCGAACATATCAGAATGCAGTTCGAAAATTTCCGCTCTCGACTTGTTCAATGGTACGAACTGAGCGAGTGGTTTCTCAGGATTGAGACGTGGTCCCAATCTGTCTTGTACCGGTGCCCTTTGAATTCTTTCAAAAGGAGTTCGGCGAGGATGTCCCTGATCGCTATGATCGGGCTTCCTCTTGTCTCCTCTGGAAGAGCTGTCTAAAGACCGTTTTCGACGGTCTGCCTCATCAGCACGAGAAAACTGGTCCGCAATGTCCCACATCTCTTGAGCTGTTTGCGGACTGCATTCAACGAGCTTTCTGTAGAGAGCTCCTGGCAGAATTCCATTTTGGAATGCCGAAATGACAAGTAGATCATTGAGATCATCTACTTGTAGGAATTCCTTGTGGAATCTTGTCATGAAGTCGCTAATCTTTTCATCGCGACCTTGACGTATAGAAAGCAGCTGAGCCGAAGTGATTCGGGTTTCCGCTTTCTGGAAGAACCTCCTATGAAAAGCATCCATTAGATCTCTGTAAGATCTAATGCTGCCTTGAGGGAGGCTATCAAACCACCTTCTTGCGTTCCCGATGAGCAGCTCGGGAAACAGCTTACACATATGAACCTCATTGAGACCTTGGTTCGCCATATTATACTGATAGCGTCCCAGGAAATCATGAGGATCCACTAACCCGTCATAAGTCACTGACGGAGTTCGGTAATTCTGAGGCAACGGAGTTCTGGTGATATCATCCGAAAATGGAGTCTTCAGCGCTCCATACATAGCGAATCCGACATCTCTACGGTATGGTGGAGATGGAGTTCTCCTGTGATTTCGGTAACAAGGAGGAAAAGGAACATGTCGGTGGTGAGGATTCTTTCTCCTGGAAGATACGACACTACTGCGGTAGTGACTTTCATGTCTGGAGGGGGAGGGAGAATCCGCCGTTTTCTTCTCCGGCTTTTGGCTCTTTTGCAGGAATGTTAAGAACTCATCCTGCTTCTCAGCCAAGAACAACTTGACAGCCTCATTCAAATCGGGCTGCTGGAGAGGCTCGGTGCGAAGAGAACTGGAGGCCGATTTCTCCCGAGGCTGTTTTCCAGACCTACGGGCTGGACTAGCTTCCTCACCTTCATCACGGACGGAAGTATGGGTATTATGTGATCTGGTACGCATTTTTTTTGGTGGAAAAGGATCAAAAACTCGCTTTTATCACAGTTTTGGTTCTCTGTTTCCCACAGACGGCGCCAGTGATGATGTGGCGAATTTTTGATGGGAATAAATGCAAGTAATAAACGATCACAACACGGAAAATTACGTGGTTCGATTTACTGAGGTAAATCTACGTCCACGGGAAGAAGAGAGGGCAAATTTGTATTGCTTGGTCTCGCTTACAGATTACAATACTGATTTGCTATAAGATTCAGGATCTAGAGAGCTTAACCCTTGTCTATCTGATCTCAGTTCTATTTATACAATTCGAACTAAGATCGTGGTTTACAGCCCTGGTAGGGGGGTTGATAACTGCTTCATACCACTAAATAGATCGTGGGTGTAATAGAGGTCGTGGAGATCGTGGGTGATGATGTAGGTCGTGGAGATCCTGCAGGGGTCCACTATCTCCTTGTTCGGTCGAATACTGAGACCGAACTGCTGGACTTTGCCGATCAGCTTTTGCCGATCTGAGAGTAGAACTCGATTGGTCGGCTTTTACCGAGCTATAGGCTGCGACCGAACTCTTTGGTTGTGCCGAACTGATACTTTTTCTTGGGTTTTGGGCTGATGGGTCGTCACTGCTATTGGGCTCGCAATTAGGGTTTAGTTGTTTAGTTCGTATCCCATCACTCTACAAGAAACATTCTAATTATTTCTTTTAGGGAAAGGCTCTCTCGTGCACTTTCATATGTCTCACACGCTCAACAATTAATAAAATTTAATTAAAACTTTAATTATTGTAATTAAGATTTAATCACCAAACTAAGATAAAATTTAATTCGTAGAATGTATATATGTAGATAGCGAGGAATTTTAGGTAAATTTTGCCGTGCCTATGATTTTCGCTTGCCCTTATCCAATTATTGTCGCTCGTCAGTTTGCGTAAAATAACTCCTAATATCATAAAAATATTGTATTTCGTGATACTGAATCTCTTAATATATTCAAATAATTGGACCTAACTTCATTATTAATAGTATCAAAGGTTCTTACAGATTCGAATATTTTATATTGTACTATTATATAGTATCTATCAACTTATTTTAAAAAAAAATTAAAATTACTACTACTAGTTATAACTTTTCATCATTTTGAGGAAAGGAATGAACAATTTAAATAAAAAAGGTAAACGCATGACGTTCTTCTTCTTTTGTGTGGACAAATAAATTCTTACTAGTATTATATTTCAACAATATAACACCGAACTAATTCCTATTGTACGTGAATAATAATTGTTACAAAATATCAACAATATAAGACGAATTGAGTTCATTGTATACTTAAATAATATTTCGTTTTATATGTCAACAATACGATACGAAATAATTAAATAAACACGATCAGATAACCTTTTTTTGTATAGAACTCTCCTTTCTGATTTACATTAAACTAAATTTAATGTTATATTATTAAAAGCATATTAAGTGCAGAGACGATCAGATAAATTACTTCAATTATTATAATTTTGTATTAATATTATGTAATTTTTAAAGTCATAAAATGTCAGAGCATAATGTATTTATAGTCAAATAACTCATAAATACAACATTTATAATTAAAAAAATATATAAATATCTAAACAAATATCCTGGTAATATGACTAGCACCACAATAATATTTAACGGGTTTATTTTTGGAATAGCAACAAAAATCTAATGAAGTGTGTTTCCATATTCTTATTGTTATTGTTGAAAATAAAGAAAAAAGACACGTGTATGGTCGGATTATGATTTTTTTCTCAAGACCTCTCTCTAATTATCTCTCTAATTAATGCTTAGTTACAAATTATTACAAGTCCAATAAGTAAATAAGATTAAAAAATAATTTAGTGTGACGCGGTAAATTATGAACAAGATCTCCTAAATAAATAGGTGAGCCCCTACATCCCAATTGGCAAACCGCATTATCCAATTCAGAATTCAGTTCTCTCTCACCATCATCCCATCTCTCTCTATCTTCATAGATTTTAATTATATTTTCCTTTGCTGGATTCATCAACCATTACCAAATTCTTTGATTCATATACAGAATCAACATAAACTCTATTTTTTTTTTGCAAAAAAAAGGAAGGAAGAATTTAATCACTGATCATCGAGGCGTTGGTGGTGTATAAATTTTTTGTCGATTACTCCTTTCTCAATTTCAATCAGGTTTTATCATCGAGCAAATTTTGGATTTGCTCGATCGATTAATGCAAGGCAGAGAGGCCACGGCGACGGACTGTAATTGCGCCATCTCTGGATCAAATTATGTCACAGATCACCGACGAGGAATCGAATTCAATGTCATCCGATACATCGACGGCCGCCAGCAGCAGCAGCAGCAGTAGCGACGACGCAACCGCCGCCGGTGGCGGCGGAGAGGAGCTGAGCCCTAACCTCTTTCAAAAGTATGAGCTCGGCAGATTGCTCGGCTGCGGCGCCTTCGCGAAGGTCTACCACGCGCACGTCATTCGCACCGGGCAGAGCGTGGCGATAAAAGCCTTGAGCAAGCAGCGGATTCAGACGGGGAAGCTCGCCGCCAACATCAAGCGGGAGATCTCTATCATGCGCCGCCTCCGCCACCCGCACATCGTCAGCCTCCACGAAGTCCTCGCCACCAAAACCAAGGTCTACTGCGTCTTGGAATTCGCCAAGGGCGGCGAGCTCTTCGCGAAGATCGCCAAATACCGATTCAGCGAGGATCTCAGCCGGAAGTATTTCCAGCAGCTCATCTCCGCCGTCGACTACTGTCACTCGCACGGCGTCTTCCACCGCGATCTCAAGCCGGAGAATCTCCTCCTCGACGAGAATTGGGATCTGAAGATCACCGATTTCGGCCTCAGCGCCGTCACCGGCCAGACGAGGCAGGACGGCCTCCTCCACACGCTCTGCGGCACGCCGGCGTACGTTGCGCCGGAAATCCTCGCGAAGAAAGGCTACGACGGCGCGAAGATCGACGTCTGGTCGTGCGGCGTAATCCTCTACGTCCTCAATGCCGGATATTTACCCTTCAACGACACAAATCTAATGGCGATGTACAGAAAAATCTACAAAGGCGAATTCCGTTGCCCTAAATGGACCTCGCCGGAGCTCCGCCACTTCCTCTCCCGCGTATTAGATCCGAATCCGAGCACTCGAATCACGATCCACGAGATCCTGAACGATCCGTGGTTTAAAAAGGGGTACAAAGGCATCAACCACCCGATCGACAAACAATTCGAATTCAAGGACTCCGGCGACGAATCTCGATTTCTGAATGCGTTCGACCTGATCTCCTACTCCTCCGGCGCGGATCTGTCGGTTTTGTTCGATTACCATGTGAAATCGGAGATGTTCGTGTCGGAGAAGTCGCCGGAGACGATAATCGGGAGGCTGGAGGCGGCGGCGGGGGAAGAGGGGATGGGAGTGACGAAGAAGGGAATGGGGGTGCGGCTGCACGGGCAGAACTGGAAATACGTTATTATGGTGGAGATTAACCGGCTAACGGAAGAGCTGGTGGTGGTGGAGGTTAAAACAAGTGGACTTGGACGTGATTTGTGGCGAGATAAATTTAAGCTTGCAGTTAATGATTTAGTTTACGAATCGCAACCGTCGTTATCCGGTCATTAACGGGGTTTGCAACTTGTAATATAAGTATATACTCCTACTTCAATTGCATTCCCTCTCTAGTCTTCACATTTCAAAAGACTAGCTAATAGCTTCCGATCAATCCATTCCCGTATCTTTTGAAATTTAACTACTATTAAATTTTCTAACTTTTCCCCAAATACTTCCCAATGGTTAAAATCAGAATTATTACTTCGTAAACCATGTTGTGACAAATTATAGGAGTTCGTAACAATATATTCTCCCCGTTTCATAATAATAGAGTTCTTTTATTTTATGCATTCATTTTAGTACAAGCAAAATAGTAATTTAATAACAGCTCAGAAAGGGTGCATGTTCATAACTTCCTGATCATCACATTATAAATAGATAAATGATAGTAATGCACAGCCAAGCGTTACCACAAGTAATTAAATTAAAAATTAAATTTGCTTGTACGATAGCTGCAGATTGGTAAGTGCAGGTCACTATCAGATAAGTAAAACATATATGTGCTTGCAATTATAAATATATACTGGTGTGCGAATCCTGCCAAGCATAGCATTATCATTTTAAAGTTTTTAGATTATGATTTACGAAAACAACAAAAACAAAATTGTAAAAAAAAATACGAACCGTTAATGTTGTGGACAATAATGTATGTGGCCATGTGTTGTCAATTTGTCGCACTGCTAATGAATGTGGAGTGATTTTCATGTCTCAGACTATATCAATTTCCAACCCTTATTTTATCAGTTAGGATATACCATTATTGAGTGTTATTATTCTTTGAAATATTCCCATTTATGTATCATATTATTGTTTTATTTTTTTCGGAATAATAATAATAATAATATTTGGCATCTATGGATTCATTGGTTTTAAATGAATATTTTGTGCAGATATTTCGATAGTTTATATAGTAGTACTAATTCACTAAATATAGTGGGTTGGGCTATCTTTGAAGAGTTAGATGGGCCTTGGAAATCAAACACAGCAAAAGAGCTGTCTAACTGTAGTTGTGTATTAAACTTATTGGGCCTTAATATTTTAAATTTCTTTCTTATTTTATTTCATTGTGATCATAGGATCTAGTTGCAATATGGCTTCGTCAGAGATTTATGTAGTAATTAGTATCTTACATAATTTTTTTTATTTTGCAAAAGGTTTTTACTTGTGATTGCTACAACTACAAATAAATGAAATTAAGAGGTAGGATTGTGATGTATTGATGATAGGAATGCATTGACATTTTCCATGATATGTACTATATGTGATATGTACGAAGTAAATTGTTGGCAATTGAAACTAAAAAATAATACAGTATATAACTATTGCATACGGTGTATAAATTTCAAGAGAAAACTAAGACTAGTATATAAATTTCATGGATCACTCCTCTTATTATCGATTTGTTTTATAGGATGAAATCTATGGATTTCTATCATGGTATCAAAGCAGGTTACCGATTGTGGGCCAAATTTAACTGACCTAGCAGTATATCTGGGCTAAAATCAAAAAAATGACTAATCCAATAGTATATTTGAACTTCAAATTTGGGCCAATGATCCCACCGATCGAAAAAAATTTGGGTCAATCATCCAACCGATATGAAAAAAGTCCAACCCCTCCAATATTCACTTTGAAGGGTTTGAGGGAGGGTGTTAGCAATTGAAACTAAAAAATAACATGTATAACTTAGAATAGAACATATGGATTTCTATCATAAATAAAATACAATTATAATTTAATATTAAAAATTGGATATTTTATGAATATTATATTTAATTTATTTTACATTTAAGGACTAATATTGGAAATACAACAATAAGATTTCCCACATATCTAAACTAAATTTTTTAACAATAAACATACAAGTAAAAAAAATAGATTTAATGGAAATAATAAAAAATATCGAATTTGTGGATTTGATCGAAATTACCCCTATTTTTTGTCTTCAACTATTTTCTTCAATTGGTGGATTTAATCGAAATTGTTACCAATTTCCAGCTGTATACAGACTACTCCTCCCTCCGTTTCATAGTAATAGAGTCATTTTGCCATTTTGGTACGTTCCATAGTAATAGAGTCATTTCCCTTTTTAGTAAAAGTCAACACATTTCTCCACATCTACTTTACTGTTTCTTACTTTATTCTCTCTTCATCTTTCTACTTTTTTCATTTTCCACTTTATTTTCCCTTTACTTACATCACATAACACAATTTTCTTAATCCTCGCGCCGAAAAGAAACGCATCCATTACTATGGACGAATGGAGTATTATTTTGTCATGAATAATTGAATTTAATTAATGTAGTTGTACCCAAATGGCAAATTGCATATCGGTGTTTGACAGAGCTAGTTTAAGATTAAAAAAATATGGTATGCAATAATAATTTACAGTCAAACATTGATCCACATTGACTACCTAGCTAATATAGTGTTATTTCTCAAAAAAATGGGCAAAATCACCAGCAGCCAATTACGTGTCTTTGTTTTTTTGTTTCCTACCTTCATACGTTTTGCTGACACTTTAAATAATTATATTATGTCAATTATATAAATTTGACACTCTTTCTCCTAAACTATATTGCCTACACCCAACATCATTCATTTGGGACAAAAAATTGACACCCTTTTCCTCTATATATATAATTTAATTTATGAGAATATAATATATTCATGGTACATATATATCAGGTAAAGACCACTCTCATAGAATAAGTCACATATATATATGTCATATAAAAAATAACCACATTCATTGGCAGAATTCAATGTAGGCATATAATGAATAATTATGTAATTCCTCATTTAAATTATGTCATTTACTTAATGTAATGAATTTATTGTATTATAAACTTCTTTATGAGTTTTTTTTGGGAGTTGATTGTCAGATAATCGAAGAGAGTCGAACCACCTATAGAAATAACATATCCTTTCATCTCTCTTTTTCTCTCCTCTCTTTCTCTTCAAAAATCCGCTCTCGAAAATTGACACCGCCCCTCATGGTCAACGCCTCATTGTCCTGTCACCTAGTGTTCATTCTCATTCCTGATCCAAAGTGTATCGGTTACATTTCACTAATTTTTCCATATATTTTTTTTACATCTTTAAAACTCATACCGAATCAATATGACATGGGTGGGTACTATTCTATGTGCACCATATCAAATACAGTAAATCTATCAAATACTAACATCACAAACATACACCACATATTATTGAAGAAGTGAGATACAACGTATACATTACATGAAAATGTGACATAAGAAATTTAAATCAAATAAACCCTGCAATTTCAACAATCAATCAATTAACAACCTTGCAATTGTGACGAATCTGGCCACTCTCTCCCGTCAACGGCATGATATTCCCCATCTTCACCATCGAAATCGCAAATGCTTTCCCAAAAGCCTCAAGATCGTGGCTATAAAGCGTCACTAAATGTTTGGTTTCAGTGCTATTGAACAGTTCTTGATCGGAGTGAAGGAGTCCCTTTTCGGCAATTATGTTGCTGAAGTAGTTGGTGTCGGTGACGGCCGGCGTGGCGTCGAGCGGGAAGAGATTAGCGTCGCCGCCGCTTTGGGGGCAGAGCTCCTGGAGCTGGCGGCGGAATCCGGGGTCGATGTTGGCGTCGTTGTAGATGTGGGCGCGGAAGGAGGTGCATTGGGAGAAGCCGATCGTGTGGCCACCCGAGAGGACTACGAGGTCGTTGACGTCAAGCCCTTTGTTCGCGAAATTGATCACGAGCTGCGGGAGGTCGAGGAACGGCGGCGGGATGTCGCGGTTGGCCTCGTCAATGTAGGCGGATGTGGAGTCGCGCCGCCCTAGGAGGACCTCCCATGACTGACCTCCTAGCTATAATATTTTAGACCAATTTTAAATTTAGTAAAAAAATACCAAAATTAGGACAAAGTTTCGATGTTGTAGCAGGTAGGGATCAATACCCCCCTTTAAAAATAAGGATATATTCGATCATCAAACCTTAGCTAACAAATAATGCATGCTAAATCTCACAAGCAAAATCGTTTATAGTTTAACACAAGTTCAAAAATAACTTTAACTGCCAATTAATTCAAATTAAATTTTTTGAAAATATCACTTATTGTCAATGACCACATACTGATCCCATGCTTTCTGATCAATATAAGTTGTTATGTGACGACAATTATTTAATTTGGGTCATATATAGATTATGTAATTAGAATATATATATATATAGGATTGTGATCAAGATAGAACCCTATACTATCACTTTTATAAAGTTGAATTATAAAGATGAATCAAGTCAGGGAAATGAATAAAAATGGTATGGCTTACCCCAACGACAGAATCACGAGCAGCAACTGCGAGTATGTCGGCGCATGATACCACTGGGGC
This sequence comes from Salvia splendens, assembly GCF_004379255.2. NCBI lineage: Eukaryota > Viridiplantae > Streptophyta > Magnoliopsida > Lamiales > Lamiaceae > Salvia > Salvia splendens. The sequence goes on along the minus strand of NC_056033.1, from coordinate 5,826,617 downwards.
GCCACAGACTTCGTCCACCGCCGACTTAATTCGGTCCACCACCTCAAATCCTCTGATCGAGTTATTATTAGGTATTGCGAATTTTTCACTCTGAAACTCTGGAGTCGAATCCAAAAGAATGGACGCGTCGCAACCCTGCACATGAAAACACATTATAACAATATACAGAACTAGTGTTATTCACATAAATAACAAGGAATCTAGTAAGTCGTACATGTACGAAACAATCGTGAAAGTGCAGTCGCAGCAACGAGGCGCCGATGCGCTTTTCTTGATACAAGGCCTCCTCAACCACACGCTTGATAGTTGGCAAAGCTTGAGGGCATGATTTTTCGTAGAAATCAGAGCTTAATGGCTCATCATCATCAGCTGAAGTAGTAATTGCTAGAGCAAAAATGATCACAAACCCTAATTTTATTGAAACCATTTTCATGTTTCTTGAGTATATCAATGATGATTTTTACATAATATCTACACATTTGATTGCTTTTATAAAGAGATTGAGGTTGGACCTGGCTTGTCTTACGTAGAAAGTGTTTAAGTATTTAATATATGTGAAACGATTATTTAAAATAAGTGCAAAGTCAAAAAATCATATCCGTGACTTATGTGAAGTATGTTGCTGTTATAAGAGTAATTAATACTGTATTGATTTGAATTATTCAGACGACAAGAATCAGCTAGCTGTTGCCTGTTGGCTCATTCAAAATCTTGTTATACAAGTTTAAAGAATACTCTTACTGCAATATAAGTACATAAAATAATTACAGTGTTTTACTTTTTCATGTGAATAATGATCGATGATTGGTGGCACCCTTTTTTCCAATACGACGAATAAGCTTAAGAACGAGGTTGCAGATTGCATTTGGTTGAATTATTTTAGGTTGACTTTAAATAAAATTGATTTATGTAGTACTACTGTATATATTTAGCCTACGGTAATACATTTGTCATGGGTATATGTACACAGAAAACTGTAATAGGAAATATCGTACTCACCTAGTTATTTAATTACTCAATCGTTCGCGAATAGAGTCTCGTTTTTCTAGTTTAGTCTGTCTGCGAATAAGAGTTCTTGTTCATTTTTACTAATATATCACAATTAAACCCGTGCCGCCAAGAAATGAGACTCCTAATGACGGTCGAAGGGAGTACTTAATTACAAATATTTATGATCTGAGATTATTAATTAGGATCCGCTGATCCATGCATGTTAAGAGGGTCTATAATTAATTTTAATATGTATAGTTTTCCCAGTTCAAAATGATATTTTGAGTCGATTATTCTAAAATTGTGATATATTTTTTGCAAATTGTAGTCAAATTATGGTTCAAGCATAATTTTTTATTAATAAATATTACTCATTTCATCTCATTTCAATATTCATTTCATCTCATTTCAATATTCATTTCAATATGTCTAAGGTCCAGGCACAAATATTAATGAGTGGATGGTTTATAATAAAATAAGAGACCCAAGGTAACTTTTGGCGATGATCATATATTAGTTAAATTATCAAATAATATGCACTTTGGGTTCGATACATGTTTTAATGTAAAATAGGTAAAGTAACAGAGAATTAGAGAGAAAAAGTAATAAAAGTATTGTTAGTGGGAAATGAGTCCCATCTCATTACAGAAGAAAGAGATTTAAAAATTAGAAAATGAATATTCTGGTGGGACGAACTAAAAATGAAAGAGTGCATATTCTTGTGGGACGGATGAAATATATAGTAGTATAAAGTTATAGGACAGAAGATCGCATGCCTAGTTCAAATAAATACATAAAATCACAGCAGCCTCTAGCTGGCCGACTGCTAATAAACATGATAAAATTGAAGCTTAATTATGTAATTAATTGAGGTGATGTCATCTCTTAGATTTAGATTAAAAACGTGGTTAGGTAAGAATTGCTGCGTGCTGATTAGTTCAGACTTAGAGGACTTTTTTTTTCTTTTTTTTTATGGTTGAATAGATATTGCGATGGACGATGGTTAGTATTTGGAATTGTGAATATTAAATTACACAACACTCGGTTTCATGTTTGAATAAACAATTTAGTACTTATTGAACTGTTACCTCTAGGTAGTTGAAAATAATCCATGACGTTTATCTTAACTTAACTTCAGAGGTCAGGTATAACTGCTCCAAATAATTACATATATTAATCTCCTCCAAGAAAAAGAAAGGAAATTAAAAAATGACTTGTGAATTTTGTATATCTTGATTTATTGAGAAATAAATAATTTCAGAGGACACAATGGATATAACATACATATGGGTAAATTGCCGAAAATATAAGTTTAGTTAAATTCTTGTCATACCTGCAATTTTAAAAGTTAATGGTAAAATTTACGAAATTTGGATATGTTCTCAACTATCTCATGTCGAATTTTTTTGGTGGAATTATATGTGAAGTGGCAACCGGAAATCATATATGAACGTCACCGTCGAGAGTTAAACAATGTCGTATATTCTTACAAAAGTAGCATCGGATTTTGTTGAAAAATCAACAATGAATTATATTAGGGATGGCAAGGCGTGCGTGTTGTGTCGTTATCGTGTCGACACGATAACGACACGACACGATAACAACAAACACGAACACGACCCGTTTAGAAAACTCCAAACACGAACACGACCCGCTACCCTCAGACACGAACATGACACAAACTCATTAACGGCACGTACCACTTCGGGTCAACACAACACGATAACAACACATATATGATTCGACACAATAACGACACTATAATAATACGACCTGATAACATGATAAGAACCTGATAACACAATAGGATTAAAAACTTAAAATCTCAGTACACAATCTGATTTAAAATCCAGCAAACAGCAAAGAAAAAATCCATCATTCCACAAACACGACACGAACACGAACCTAATTTAAATTAAAATAAATAAATAATAATATTATTTCTTAACGTGTAACACGAACACGACACGAAATTTTCGTGTCGTTATCGTGTCGACACGATAAGGACACGAACTCAATAAGCTTTGACACATACCCATTATTTTCGTGCGAGTTCGTATCGTGTTATCGTGTCGTGCCAAAAATTGTCAGCCCTAACGTATTATCGTGTCGTGCCAAAAATTGTCAGCCCTAAATTACATGTAGATGACTCAACCAGAACTTCTCGTCATGTGATAATTATAAATAAATTCTTACTTCGAGATAGATCAAAATTCATGGTTTTCAGCAATTTTCTCTAGAGTACTCTTAATCGTGTACTCTTTCAGCCTTGAGGCCTACTAAAATGATAAAAGTCTATTAATTAATTAAATGAAACTGTGGAATTTGCCCAATTCTTTTAGTGAAGTACCAAGCCCAAATAATATATAAATCAGAAGGCCCATTACTAATTAAATTAATTCTGGCCCAATTCATCACCACTCTCTCTATCACTCGTTCCCCTCTCACTTTCGATCTGAATCTCTCTCTCCAACTTTCCGGCGACACCGGCAAATCGCCACCGACCGACCGAACAGAAGCTACAACGAGCCGCCGCTGTCCGTATTGCTTCCATCTCAAAGTCGAATCAGCAACGTTCGACAAGACACCGCATCACCTCTTAACTCTCCGATCAATTTAGCCGACCGGCCAGTGCTGACTAAGGAAACCTCCTTCAGTCCTCTCTCCTAGCTAGAGAGAGAGACGAGAAAATGGAGTACAGAAGAATTAAGGATCAGGTTTGCCTCTTTCTCTTCTACTCAATTAGCTTCCATCTTGGCGATACTTTCGCTGCTGTCATGTTTTGATTGCATTAAGCCATGCCAAGTCTCTCTATCTTATTCGAGATCTAGCATTGTTAATTGGATTTGCTCCAGCTGCCTATATGTAATAGTACTTCGTTATACAGCTTTACACTTTTCTTCGTGCTGCTCTTCTACTACTACACATACATTTGTGCGTTCGTCGCTGTTTCTCTTTACTAGCTCGAGATCAGCTCACACTGACTTGTTGAGATTCCATTACTCTAGTTTGAGCACACGCTGAATCCGCCTCAGGAATCAATTTTACCCCTTGCTCACTCTTTTATGGGATTGATCATTTAGGATAAAGACGAGGATTCAGTTCAAGTTGATGTTGAGAGCTTGAGAGGGAAACCACATTCAGGTGCCACACACCTTCATATCCCTACACTCTACTAGGCTTGTCCATCTCTAATCTCTTGTTTTTTTGGTTGAATTGCAGGGTCTCCTAGAGCTTTAGTAGGTGGCTCTGCAGACCGTACTAAGTGGAAGCGCAAGTATGGCTGTCTTAAATTCCTTTATGCATCTTCCGAGTATAGAATACCAACTACGTGAGGACGCCTTCATAGTTAATCTGTTTGATTAATCACAAATAACAGGTCTATTGTGACACTAGCATTGACAGTTCTTACAAGTTCACAAGCAATTCTTATCGTTTGGTCAAAGAGGGCTGGCAAGTATGAGTACAGCGTTACAACTGCAAATTTTTTGGTGAGTAGATACTGTTTTCACTTTGGTTAATCATTGTATTAAGCTATGCTCTTTTCATTTTTAAATGTTTTTGCAAAGGGACTGCATCTCTTGAAGAATGTTCTGAAATTCATTATTTCTGATTAGGTAGAGAGTTTGAAATGTGCACTATCACTAGCTGCATTAGCGAAAATCTGGAGGAATGACGGTGTTACTGATGATAACAGGTTTTTTCCCTTTGCTATTCATTTTTATACTAAATGACAAAACTATGGACACATGGGTTGATGCACACATTTTTTTAAACCTACGACTGAGGAAGGAAGTAAGGGAACAATTTATTTTAAAGTATGCACAACTAAGTTAAAGGTATATATGTACAATCTATTAACCACGTATCTAAATGCCCCAGCCTGAATCCTGTGAAGAAGCTCTATTTCTTTGCTAGACTATAGTAAATGTTCATGAATTAAAATTGCAATATTACCCACCAAAAGGTTTTAGATTCATAAATTTAGCATCCTGAAATGGTTTCATGCTTGGGGTGGCATCTTCTAGAATAGCTAAATTTTATGTTGAACTTATTTGGACTTCAGTAGTTCCTGTTTCCTTTCAGTTGATATTCAAATTGTTTCCCTGTTTCAAATCCTTCTTTAGGTTAAGTACAACATGGGATGAGGTTAGTGTATACCCCATCCCTGCAGCTCTGTACCTCGTCAAGAATCTACTTCAGGTAGGCTCTCATCACTTCAATTTTCCCAGTGAATTACTTATCTGTTGCATGCTGTTTCCTGAAGTTCTCTGTTTTGGCAGTATTACATCTTTGCATATGTAGATGCTCCAGGTTACCAAATATTAAAGAACTTTAATATCATCAGCACCGGTGTGCTATACCGCATCATTCTCAAGAGAAAGTAAGTTATTCCCGGAACCTTACTTTGAATGAGTTTATACTTCCAAGGTCGAAAATCTGTATTCTTAATATTGAAATATTTGTTGGATGTAATCATACACTAGAATTGCCATAATTTTCTTGTTATGTCTATCAATATTCAAACCAACATTCCAATATGAAAGTGAATAAGAACACTTTTTCAGGTTAAGCGAGATTCAGTGGGCAGCTTTTGCTCTACTTTGTGCAGGGTGCACAACAGCACAACTCAATTCCAAGTAAGGATGTTAGAGTTTTCACTTGATCCTTTCCATTGAGCTATCTATCTGGTTTAGTACCAACTTTCTTTGCCTTTTTATGTAGCTGAAAATGTAATTGAGAATGTCATGTCCGAGAGAGCTAATAATCGATGCTAGCCTCAACATCTCTTTGTCAATGGACTGGCTGTGTATCTGTGTCCTTGTGTTTAAGCATAACTTAAAATGTTTATTGTATTTGCTGTAGGCTGAGATACATACACAGATGCACACACATTCATGAATTATCTTTCTTTCCAGATTTTCTCTTTCTGCTTTACCTCAGAATCCTGACCGTATTCATCCCATTGTCAATGTCTTTCTCACCTTTGCCTTTTAATCTTTCTCCCTCTTCAGTTCAGATAAAGTTTTGCAGACACCTTTGCAAGGTTGGATGATGGCAATTGTAAGTTGAAACTTGAGTCTCCCCTTAATTTTTTTGTTCAGTATGTTAATACTGTCTGTGACGGCAATAGCAGGAAAAGTGGAACATGAAAAGCTAAACCATGATAATCTAACATTCCATTCTGAATTCCTTGGGGACAAAATAATAGTCATTTCACTTACTAATTTCAGTTGCGGACTATAGAAAGAGAGAGGAAGTTATAGGCTAGTTAGTGCTCTCTTTTAGTTCAACAGAGGAGGAAAATATTTCATTACAGTTTTCCTGTGTCTAGCTTCATTGACTCTTAGTTGATCATTTCAGGTGATGGCTCTTCTTAGTGGTTTTGCTGGAGTTTACACTGAGGTAATTTGGTAGTACATCTCTTCAATCTCTACTCTAGATCAGCCCTTTACTATCTTTTAAGGAAAAAGAGAGAATCGTTTAGTATGTCACCCATTCTGCAGTATGATAACTTTGATGTTGGTATGTTTGTTCGTTTGTTTCTATGTGTATATGTGTGTTTTCTTCTTCTGGTAAAAACCATTGTCATCATCATCCAAATCACAAAGGATTCAAGGTCTTTATATCATTTTAGATGTTGCAAGAGATTGTAGTTGTGTGTTTGCTTAGAGTGGCATCACCTTTCTAAATTGTCCACCCCTTTGTAATGACCTATGACCTATCTCAGTATTGTTGATTATGCTATTATGTTGGGACAATGTTTGATATTTGTTTTTGTTTTCTAGGCTATAATTAAAAAACGGCCTTCAAGGAACATTAATGTTCAAAACTTCTGGTTGTATGTATTTGGGATGATTTTCAATGCCATCACCATAGTCTTCCAAGATTTTGATGCTGTTGTGAACAAGTAAGGTTAACTACTCCCTAATTTGTCTACCTGTCCGGCAGACATCAGCATTCAAAATTTTTGAGCACTCATCTGCTCCATGACCAATGAAATTTCTCTTGAAGGATAGATGGAACTATATTGATATAGTCTCTTAATGAATCTTGGACACTGGGCTTTCATTCATATTTAACCACATATAGTTATGTATTCTAGTAACATTCTTGACCCAGATTATTAGGTGGTCTTCTGACTTCAGTTCTGGCATCCTAAAGAAGTTTGTGCTTTTTTTCTTCTGTTGCAGGGGCTTCTTTCATGGATATTCTTTCATTACTGTTCTCATGATTCTAAACCATGCTCTTAGGTACGTATTTATGAAGATCCGTTACTATGAATACGAATTCGGTTGAGATAATAAATTTAAGATGAATTAAGTAAGTTTAACTGTATGGTGGCTGTTATGCTGGTTCTGCCCCAAAAAAAATTGTTGATGATTTTGGATGATTTGCAGTTTTTATGCTCCATCAACACAGAGCATGCTGCTTGTCCTATTTCTGATTGGCATTGAAAGTTGGAAATTTTGTAAATAAATATTTTACTTCCCGATATGAAAAGTAGGAGCAACCAATCATAACTCATTCTTATATTTTATTGGCATGTTACTGGTTATACATAAGAGGGCAATTATTTGGTGTAGGTAGCAAGATATTATATGTGAACATTCAAAAATCAAATAGTAGTGTACAGCTGAGATATTTGAGAAAATAATTGTTTCTCCTGTTGCTTGTAGTCGTACACCTACTTTTATTCTGTTAAACATTGTTCACGCATACCATTGAGTAATGGTTTATCTGCTCCAACCTTTTGTAATAATCTCGATGTTAATGCAGTGGCATTGCCGTATCAATGGTCATGAAATATGCCGACAACATCGTGAAGGTAAAGACTTTAATGTCATTTGAAGCATGAATCGTTTATCAGATTCTACTCATTATTTAATACTTCGGACCGGTGCATTGAAATGCTTTCCACATGGGTTAGTATCAAAGAGGTGAGAAAATAATATACATGATTAGTGTGAAATAGGTCGCAGACACAAATAAGGTTCTTGAACTAGTGAGTAGAGACTTAGAGTTGGGCCAATATATGTTTGAGCACACACAAATTGTCTTAAACATAGATGGTTGCATATCTCTGACGATTGGTAAACAGTTTATGAAACATGTTACGGTTTTATATACCTCTTCAGAACTCGTGGTGTCTCTGAAGGAAGATACTTTGATTATTCCTGATATATAAAATCAAAGTACACCCGATGGCATGTCTTATTCATGTGTAGTGAATCCACAATGAAGATAGATGACCACCATTCTTCTACTGGATATCCTGTGAAACATTGAAAAAATGGTTTAGATTTGTTTGTTTTAACCCTGAGTTCTTCAGCTTATATTTGTGTTTGTAGCCTATCAAACAAGTATTGATGTTTCTAACTTTGATATCCCTATCTAGCCCTAATGTAGTTGGCAGCAAGAAAAAACTCCTTTATCATGTTACTGTCTCATGTTATCGTTTTTTGGAAGGAAAAAAAAACTCAGTTTTCATGGTTTTTCTGCAGGTGTACGCTACATCAGTTGCAATGTTGTTGACGGCAGTTGTGTCTATCTTCCTATTTGGATTTCATCCATCCCTTGCCTTCTTTCTTGGTTCCATGTGAGTAGTGTTTTTCAATTAAAATATTGAGGCAGCTAGCTTGAAACTTTGAATGAGATATAGCCTTACCAAAATTATTGTTTTTTGCAGTGTTGTTTCGATCTCGGTGTATTTACACTCCATTGGGAAGGTCCAGAGATAGTAGCTGCAGCCTTTGGCCATATAGATGTGGTCAGTGTAAAAGCCCTTATAGTGTTAACTGATTTTGGTCATCTATGATATGGTTAATTCGACACTAGTTGCTTCTACGCTCATAGATAGTAGAGTGTGATTCAAGCAAGATGGTGGTCAAATTTAATTGATTTTCTTGTGGTATACTCTCATCATAGCTGTTGTAGATCAGTTGTGCAATTTATTGGTTCCAACCATGGCAAGCTGCCCTTGTATCTTATCAAGGTTGTACTTTTGTTAATCAGCCAGGTTACACAATGCAACTGATGAAAGGAAGAAACTGAGCAATCTTTCACCTGAATTGCAGGCACAGACAGCACTGGGTGTTTGTGATGTAACAACCAAATCCGAAAATCGCCACTTGTAAAATGTCGTGGAAACAAGTGAATCCACTATAACTCATCACGAGGGTGGATGAGAAACCATTATTGAACTTCGATAATATTGTTGGCGCCTTAGTAAAATAACTACTATTATTATAGATCAATGCAGTGATACAATTGGTTTTGTATCAGTTTGGCTCTGAGTACTAAATATGGAATACTCAGCACTCTAACATGGACAGTGGAATCCAGCACTATAACGCATAGATGCCAGGACGAATCACAACTTTCTCTTTTCTTTATGTTTCCCCCCCTCTTTTTTGGATGGGATATGATCATATGATCAATAACATATATACATCACTGCAAATTAGTATTTTATTTATATCACTCTTGTTTTTGTTTGTTGAGGTGGGGAACGATACAGCAAAGCACTTTTACACGTCTATTTCTCCATTGAGCAATTCTCTCAATCTCCAGGCAAAATCATTGAAAAATCATGGAGTACAATCTAAGCTCGATAAATATATGCACATTTATAGCATATTACAATTTACAAAAGTAAATTCTCTTGATGAGTTTCACCCATGAAGATGGAAAACTCTCCATCCTACAAAATTATAACGTCACATGAAAATATCAAAGCATGAAATTAATTAAACATAATATATGAAAATGAAACCGTATTTCAAATCAAGAAAGTTGAATACGTATATACTTCAAAGATGAGACGACCGTATACGTCTCTCTCAGGCATTAGCTTTGTGTTTCACTTTGTTGAACAACAAATGCTTCTTAAAGCGCTACTAATCTATCTTGACAACTACTACTAATATATATGTGCTTGAAAATTACATCTTCATGTGACAAAACAATTCCAATTGTTACCTGGAGAAGTTGAGGCGTGTCGGCATAAGATTGAGCGGTCGTGATGGGGAAGAAGGACACATGAAATACTAACTCACATTAGCAGAAAAGGCGTAGAGGAGATAGTAATGCACGTGCCCTGCTTCTCCATCGCGCTCAACGCTCACCTTGCACAATTACTTTGATTTGTTCCTACATATAATTTACTAATTCCTTTGGGTGAGAGTGTAGTTGGGGGTGAGGAGTAGTTCCCCCCTTTGTATTTATAGCAATATGTTGTGTGCTCAATATGCATGGAGAGAGGCATATTCTTTGTGTATAGTTAAAACTCTTCACTAATTTGAAATTTGGTAACTATATTTGCTAAATAATTAAGTGGTTTCAGACATTAAACATGACTTGTGTCAAAAATGTGTATTAGGATAAGTACTAAGGAGTTTAATGCATGCATTGTTATAAAAATGTGAAAAGGCATAAAAATATTAGTGTTTTTTATATGTGTATCTTTGTGAATTTCTACATTTCCCTTTCTTATGGAGTAAATATTTTTCCTCTGTATGATGATTATCACATGTTGTGTAATATATAGCAAATGCATGACAAACGCTATACGATTATTAATGGGGGGGGGGGGGGGGGAGAATTTGTGAAATTACTAGAAGTGTGGCCTTAAGTTTTACAATTTGTTTTCATTAATTAAAAAAAGGACCACTTTCAATCACTATATATGAATGATGTTACAGCACTAATAACCTTTTATCATTGCAGACATGACATATGAACTGATTAAAAGTTGGAGTATTAGTAATTAAAAGTAGGAGAGACTATGTTGTTAATCCGAGGGAAATAAGTATTAATGTGTGTGTGTGTGTGTGTGTGTGTGTGTGTGTAATATGATGATGATATAGTAGGAATAACACAATTTGTCCTGCTATTTCAACTAAAATAAAGTTATGACCAATTTTTTTTATTGTTCCCTCTTTTTTTCTTTTTTACTAAAAATTGCTAGAAGTTATAATCTTGGTCTTTTCTTCCAATGTTTTTTTAAATGGTCTTTGAACGTGTTTTAATCTTAATTTTTGCAATTTTTTATTTTAGGTATAAAAGGTAAGTTGTTGAGTCGAATTAAATATTTAAATGACTATTGTAAATTAATGTAATGATTTCCATTAAATATTTGTTTCAATATTAATTTTTTAGAATAAATTAACATCTTTATATAAAAAAATATGGAGTACTATTTAAAAACATGTGCGTGTATTGCGTGTATGTATGTGAAAATGTAGTTGGGATTCTTTCGCAGTTTTAAATGTTAAATAATTCAGAAAAAAATTCTACTTGAATTTCTTCGAAAAATATGATAAGATTTATCCAATTTCATTATAATTAAATAAATCTTGGCGTTTATTTTTTTAATTTATGAATACGACCTAATCGAACGAGTAAAATAGCACATAGTGGAAATGAGGGGCTGAGATGTTGATAGGCACTTTGTTAGACTATGAATGGAAAAGAAAAAAAGTTGATATTGTTATGTAGCTCTCTCGAAGATTTCTAAAAAATCACAACCAAAAAGACCATACTTCAATACAAAAATATCACAACCTAAAATATAAAATAAAAAGAGATCAACCTAAATATTTAGTATGTCACCATCTCTTATTAATCATTTTAAGATTAAACCTCATTATAATTTGATTGATCTCTCATTTACGTATCAAATATGCTTCAACGAATGGGATTGTATCAAACCATTGTACGAAGGACGATACAACCCAACAATCACAAGACCTAGCATACGACGTCCCAAACCCCACGGCTCAACCATCAAGCCCTCTTCACAATCCACATCTGCCGCAAGGCCGCCCTAGGTGTCTAGCCACACCTCCAAAATGCTACAAGGATTTTGTATGAATACTCGGTCGTGTTATCGAGTCTTAAGTCATTTATCAGAGTCATCACTTATCAACTCATTTTTTGATTTTTTTAGTTTCTTTCCCTAATAGAATTAGAATCAAACCACATCATATATATTTAGAGCTTAGTATAAAAAGTGTTTATTTTTTTTATAGTTCCAAGAAATATAATTGTTTTCCTAAAAAACCCTAATCTATCTTTTCTTCTCTCTTATCAAGTGTCATCTTCTTGGCGCACGTCTCCCTTCGTTCAACTTCTACGTTGGGAATATCAGACGAATCCCGCGTAGAGGGATGGATTGAAACCTCTTTAGAAATTTATTGGTCTCATATTCACGTATCAGATCTCACAGCATTCATTAACACGATAATCAAATTAACTGGTCTATCAAATTTAGGCATCTAGCTAGTGTGCAGGTCCTTCCATCTACCTCTTCAGTCTTCACTATAGATTCCACCAAAAGCTAGGAGTAAAGAAACAAAAAAGAAAGACAACACATGTAATGCCCAAAGCATTTTGGAACCTTGTAACAAAAATATACTAGAAATGCTTTACCGGAAAAATAGAAGGGTAAATTGTAGGGGAAAACTCTTTCTTCATCATTCATGCTTCAAAACTCTACTTAATTATTGCCCTTTTGACAAGTGACAACTAGCTACCTTCTTTCTTTATTTTTATTTTTATTTTTATTTTTTCATTTTCATTTCGTCTTTAATTAATTTCTCTAAAAAATATTTGATTGTCAATTTTAACCATTTAGATATTCAATTGCACAAAGTTTAACTTTACCAAGAACGATTGTGAAAATCTCAATTAGCCAATAATAAAAAATAAATTTGACGACTATAATCTAATCTGCGGAAAAGGTAAGTATTTATATAGTATAAAATAATATTAGTGGTGGAGTATTACACATTTCACGTTTTTAAGCCGTTTGGAAGGTAAAAAAAAGCCCATCAAATATATTTCAACCTAATCTGCACCACTAAGTAATTTAAAATGGTTAAATTTGATAAACAGAGTTTACATAGTGCTCCTATCTTAATCTACACTATTTAGTCTTGTTTTAATCTGATTGAGAAAATGACTAGAATTTAACTGACTATAATCAATAGAATAAATTAAGTTAAAAAGGTGCTAATATAATAATGTTGGTGCTTCTAGAGATGTCGTTTTCAAAATATAGTTGACATCAGAAAAAAAAAATCTAAAGAGCCAATGCATTATCAAAATTAATTATCACGTGCGAGCTATAGATATATAGTTAATTTTGATTATTTTCTGGGAATGGTGTTATATAATGGTAAATTAAAATAAAGACGAATTCATGGTTGAAACATTACGAATTTGAATCTCCAATTTTATACATTGTGGTAAAAAAATGTTGCAAGAAGAAATAACAAGTGGAATTAGTGGTTAATGAGGTGTTAAACCAATTAATAATCAGACATTAACTGTAAGAATTAATGGGCATATCTTCACCAAATCAAAGATTTAAGATAAAATAAAGGGAGGCAGATGTTGGTGGGATGATACATAATTGATGGGGATGTAAGTGAAAATTATGGGCCTACTAAATTTTCATGATTTTGTAATCTACAAGGTTTAATTAATTAACTTTAACTTTTTGTTTTGACTGAACAATAATTGTGCTTGTAACGTGACATCCATTGATGCAGCATTTGACCTATATGTGGTTTGGGAAATTACTTTTAAAGAAAATTAGTCCTTAGGTTAGTTCAATTTGAGCTTAAATTTTCAAACAAAATTGATAAAGTTTTTTCTTAATTTTAATTTTGTGGTATACTTTGTAAAATTACAAAAATATTATTTGGATTGAACTATCTTGCTTGCCGAAAAGTAATGACTACATGATTCCAAAAATAATATTTTTGAAACCACTTTAATATATTTTCTTAGATATATAGTGGGATACACTTTTCCATGTTACGCGCAATGTTTTGCTGATTGATACGGTCGTCATGGTGAGGTGGTCAGGTCTACTAATTAACTAAAGAGGCAAATTATAATACATGAAATACGATCAAATTTTTGGTTAATTTTGCAATTTGAAAATTAATCAATTATATTTTACTTTTTATATTTTTCTTAATTATTTCATTAATTTGATTTGAAGAAATTATGTGATTTGAAAGCCGAAATTCATGCTTTTTCTTCAAAACTATATGTTAGGATAATTAAGAAAAATATTACTAACATTGTAATATAATTAGTATTTTTAAAATTATGAGATTGATCAAAATTTGACCTAACTTATTGAATTTTGCGGCAATTTGCCCCTAATTATATTAAAACATCAGTTTCTAAAAAGTTAGTTCGACAATTATTCCCTCAACGAATCCACAGAGGTTAATTAATTGCATTCCCCAAAATCATGAAACACAACACTTAGTGTGTCACGAATACATAGATCAAGGCTTTAAAATACATGTTAGTACAACTTGCAATATAGTAGTACTGTATTTCTTAATGCTAATACTACTCCACTTTTTAATATTTTTTGATTCGACAGTTTGAGTCAAATCGTCTACCTCTGATACTGAATAATAGTAGTGTATTAATTACCCAATTAGACTACAAGTGATTTCTGATGAATACTTTTAATAAATGAAAATGTAGTTTAGTCTAATTAAAAAATAAAAATTATTAAGGCGTAAATCAATATAGAGTTGGGCTTAATTAGAGACTACGCTTGCCATTATTGGGCCTGCTCGTAATTCAAAATTGGGCCCTTCATTAGTTTACATTCTTGATTCTAATTTTACAACAATGCCTCTGCCCTTATCTTTTTGAAAAGTCTTTGCATACATTTGTGTCAAATCAAAATTGTGGTCCAAATGAGTTTGAAGAATCCTAAGTTGACAACCTGACATAAGATTCTCTTTCCTGATTGGTTTGGTAGATCTATTTAAATGTGAAACGATGATCCATTTATTTACTTCTATGGCCAATAATTCAATCAATTATTGTTAGGGGCTGTAGCAACTGAAAATGAATTGGGCCTACTATTTATTATGTGCTCGGATTGAATGGTTTAGAATGGAAAACACCTAGCATTTTGTTTGTGGAAAGTCCAGAAAGATGATTTTTGTGATTTGGTATAATTTGCCGACTGCATAATAGTAAATCACATCAGTTGTTTAGTGTTCACCATTGGTTTGATTTACCTGAAATATTGCAGCCATAATTAATTTGTAGGCACCACAATCCTAAATGCTAATATCATTGTCATAACTCATAATGATTACTTAAGAATTTAAGTTCAGGATTGAGACTAGTGTTGCCGAATTGATCTCTAGCTGGTCCCATTACCCGATTCTCAATACTCTTATCATTAAGCCATTCACAATGTCATCAAATAAATAATTAACCACTTAAGTAATTTACGTGCTCTTAAGCATTATTTATAATTCTTGAGCACGGGCAACTTGAAAACCTACACGATTCAGTCATTTTTTTAATTTTTTTTATTTTAACTCACAATTAATTTAATTTACAAAAAAAATACTAGGATTTTATTAAAATAATGGTAAATTACATAATTAAATTAACAAAAAAAAAAGAAATTGTGAAAAAAAAACTAAAGCAAAGAATGTAGATAAATACTTTTAAATAGTGCCCATTGGGCATTTCAATTATTTCTTAAAATCTAATTTTAGATTTAAAAAAATTAATTAAATGTCTCAGTGACGAGAAGTGATTGACCAACCGGATAGATGAGGTAGACATGATCAAGCACACGAGAGCGTGTAATAAAACATCATGCAACACACTTTGATCATGATCTTATCACTTCGATCTAAAAAGTACTCCTTCAGTCCGTGAATAAAAGGCATGTTTTGGCTCACCACCATGAGTTTTAAGTTAGTGGTCTGTAGAACATGAGCGTAGCTTCTATGTACTAAAAATGTACCAAAAAATGTGTCTTTTATTAGTGGACATCTCAAAATGAGAGAATGTCTCTTATTCGCGGAGAGTGAGTACCAGTTATAGTTAATCACATCATCAATGTTGTAAAATAAACCTTAAGTACTGTTAAAGATTGCATAAATATAATTTAACCTTCTCGCATTCCATCTACAATTATAAGGCCATCCACAATAGGAATAGCCCAGCAATAGCCCAGCCATAGCCTAGCCACTGCCACATCATCCGCACTAAAAATCCTCCTGCCACATCATAAATAGCCCAGCCATAGCCTAGCCACATCATAAATAGCCCAGCCACATCAATAGCCACATCACTAATAACAATTATATAAAATGACATAATTAACAATCACACAATATACAGAATTTAATTTACGAGACATATACGGGAAAAGTTTAATAATACTATTAAAATTTAAAAAAGTACAATAATTTAAAAAAAGTACATTAATTTTAAAAAAAAATACATTAATAAAAAAGAGTGACAATTCACTCCTCGTCTCCGTCGTCGTCGCCTCCGTCGCCACCATCGCCGCCGCCACCATCGCCGTCGCCTCCGTCGCCACCATCGCCGCCGCCACCATCGCCGTCGCCTCCGCCGCCTACGCCGCTGCCGCCGCCACCGGTCTCCCTCCGTATAGCCTCCAACTCGTCCTGCAGGCTCATGAGCAAGGTTTGAAGCACGCTCTTCTCCACGGGATCCGTCGCCACCGCCATTCGGCCATCGTCTTGATCAACTGAGCGCGCGTTTGGGCGCGAGCGAAGAATTTGAGCTCCTGGGTGGATTGGCCAAGGGGGGATGCCGACTGGACCTCCTGGGAAGCCCCGACGTTCGCTCTCGCCGCCTGCTGAGCGCGCTTGCGCCCAATCGGGCGAGGTCGGCCACCGACCGTACGCGGCGTGGGGAACTCCTGCGTCGTCTCGGGGAGGTCGTGGGAACCTCCGCTGCTGCCGCTGTAATCGCCGGTGTAGTTCAGTCGTTGCTTCTTCGGCCAGCCAGAGTCGACACCTACTCGGAACTTCTCGGACTCGCTCAGTACAAGATAGCAGTTCCAGTAGGTGAAGTCCTTGTATAAACCCTTCAGTGGGAAGGCTTTCTCCGCTATTCTCCTGCAGTCATCCTCTGTTTGGCCACTGCTCATCATGCGGAGTGCGTTGGTGTACAAACCCGAAAATCGGGAGACCGCCGCCCTGATTCGGTTCCAGCCCTTCCGGCAATCCTCCCCGTTGCGGGGCCTCCCCTCCGGGCAAAATCTCTGGTAGGCTGCTGCTATCTTGCCCCACATGTTGACGATCCTTTGCTCGTTCGAAACGAGAGGATCGTCGCAAACACTCACCCACGCCTTGCTGAGCGCGACGTTCTCGTCGTCCGTCCACCTCCTCCGTACCTCCTCCTCACCCGGCTGCGACGACTCGCTGACCTTCTTCTTGCCCTTCTTCTTTGGGGCGCCACGCCCCGGCACTGCCCCCCCCCCCTTGAACTAGAGTCTCCGGAGCTCCGAGAGTATCAAACCCCAACTCATCTAAGGAGAAACTATCAAACCCCAAGGGTGTTTGGGTCGATGTGTGCGAAGACCCAGTCGAAAAATCAAAACTGGGGCGATAGACATCCCCCGCCGTCGCCGGGGACCCCCCAGGAGTCCCCTGTGTAGCCGGTACGACCCCCGGAGTCCCCTGTGTAGCCGGTACGACCCCCGGAGTCCACTGTGTCGCCGGTACGACCCCCGGAGTCCACTGTGTCGCCGGTGCTCCCCCGGGCATCATCTGCATCCCGGGTACCCACCCCGGCGGACTCCCCCCCATTGGTGCCCCGGGCATCATCTGCTGCCACGGGTACATGTTGTAGTACCCGGGCACCTGACCCCATCCACTTCCCACAGGGATCGTCGGAGTTTGTGACCCGCTACTCCCGGAACTAGGCTCGTTGTTGAGATCCATTTCCCGTTGTTGATCTTGAACAGAAATTAAGATAGAGAGAGTACTCGTTAAAACAAGTGGTGCGAATGAAAATGACGAGCAAAGCGCGTATATATAATGTTTCGGAAAAAAAAAATTAATTTTCGCGCTAGGCGGTGCGCTGGGCGATCCGGGCGCTGCAATAGCGCCGAACGGACCGCCCAGCCGACCGCCGAGCGCCATATAACCGCCCAGCGCTGCGCGGTTTCTCTCTCCACTCAGCCGCTGGGCGGCTGCAATAGACCGCCCAGCGAACCGCCCAGCGCCGGCGCTCGGCTGGGCGGTCGCTGGGCGCCTATTGTGGATGGTCTAATAAATTCATATACAACTTCTCTGAAATAAAAGATGCAACATTTTAGTCCGCAAACGGCGAAATCTAGGATTCAACTCTCACACTTAATTTACACTTATTTTTATAAAAAAAAGTTAAACATTATTGAATTAGACATATTCATAGTATATAATCAAATGGCAAGCAAGAGGCCGGGCAGCGAGCGCTCCGGCAGTTCCTGAGGGTGGCTCTGCCAAAGAGGGGCGGCGGAGCAACCGAGCGGGCGCACATCCCTAACCGTGAGCCAAGTATTGAAGTATTCTCTAAACTGAGTGATCACCCCATCTCTCAGCGTCCACACGTGCACCCAATACACCTCCGCCCCCTCCCACCCCTCCACAATCACGAGATCGTCCACGATGTCGATGTTCCGAGGCTCGAACTCGAAGTCCCCCGCCGAGGACTCTCCGGTCAGCTTTTTCATCATGTAATGGCACTTCTGCGGCCCGTGGAACCACCATTCCAGGTCCCCCGCGATCTTCAGGCCCGGGATTTCCCCCGCCCCGCCGCTGGACACGGCCTTGTAGAGGCGGCGGACGTCGGCGATGGCCGATGGAGATGAGGCTGCAGCTGCAGGTTTGGACTCCATTGGAATTATGTGATGGTTTGCTTTAGTATTTTTTTTATTCTTTTGCATGGTGTGTTTATGTGTGTAGGATGGAGGGTATTTATAGGTATATGGTGAAGGGGAGGGGGCCCACTGCTAATAATTGCTTTATTTAAATTTGAGATGACTATAGGTTTATAGATTAATTAGATCAACTTTTCCTAATCGTTTTAAATGCATGTGCTAATGATATAGTAGTATTAAATGATTTCGGATTGATGGCATGCTTGTGTTTTACTAATAATAAGAGATAATAAAATTACTCCATAGAATAAGTAAGAATCTGCGAATTCTTATGTACAATAGGATGTGACTATGATAGAGACAAAACCTATAACGAACGACTAGGCAACTTCTTCAAAGCAATAGTGGCGTCCTCGGGGAATAAATTGTCAAGAAATAATGTACTAAGTAGTACTATATGAGAGAGTGATGCAAGGATGAAAAAAAAATATAGGAAATATAATATCTAAAACTAACATAAAATTTGCAAAAAAAATAATATGATGTTTTCGATAATCCAACTTATTTTGCAAGTCTCGTACGAATTTAAGTCATTTAGAAATTATGATTTTTTAAGCTTTGTCAGTTGAAACTACGTCACATATTTGTGAAGATGGATAAACAAAAAGGGTGACTCAAAGAAGTGAAAATCGCTATGATTCAATTAAGGGGAGATGATCAACTAATTTTAAATCTACAACTAGAGATACTCAACCACACATTATCTTAATCCAATGACTAAAATAAGTAAACATTTTTAGTTAATAAAAATTGCATAGGGGTATTTTAGGAAATCAACTTTGTTCTTATATTTTCACATACACACACCATTCACGCTCACACACAAACACACAGTCTCTCCTTCTCCCACGAAGGAGGTGGCGGAGCAGCTTGCACCTCCTCTCCGGCGTCACCCTCCTCTGGCCTGCCTGCCTCTCGCGGCTGCCTCTCCATCTGTGGCCCCCTCCTCCAGTCTACCTCTCGCGGAGTACGACTCACCTCCTCTCGCGGGCACAGACAATATCCCTATCACCAGTGCCCTCGTCGCCTCTTGCTCCCGGACTGATTTGTTGTAATCTCCATCGTACATACTCATGCTCAGCAATCTCCTTCTCCAATTGAAGAATCTTCATCTCAAGAACTAATTTTATCCATCGTCAATTATCGATTTCACAATCTGCATTCACCATACTCATGCAGATTCTATAGATTTTTATCGCTAACGCTGAGATCTCCATCACTCACATTGATTTGTTGTGATCTCCCTAGCCAATTATACAATCTATATAGCTCGCGCTCATGCTCAACAATCTCCATCATCAATTGCAGATTATTCATCGCAAGAATTGATTTTTCCATCGTCAACTGTCAATTTCACGATCTACAAATTTGCTATTTCACACGGACCACATGTCTTCAATCTATCAAATGGACTCGATACCAATTCTAGACAAAGCCTAATTCGAATCTGATTCATCTTCGTATGAAGTGAATATTTCTTATAGTGAAGTAAATCTAACTTATAGTGAAGTATAACGGTTCCTAAGTGTATGGCATATATCAGTAACTAAGACATTATGAAGTGAATATTTCTTATAGTGAAGTACAATAGTTAGCTCGTATACTGAGACATTATGAAGTGAATATTTCTTATAGTGAAATAAATAAGACTTATAGTGAAGTAAAATGGTGCATAAGTATATGGCTTAAACTGAGACCAAGTGAAGTGAATATTTCTTATAGTGAGGTAAACATTTCTTATAGTGAAGTGAATATTGTGACGTATAATGTGCATATAGTGAACTAGTATATGCTAACAATGAAGTATATTGTGCATATAATGTACAATTATATGCTTACAGTGAAGTAACTGAGCATATAGTGAACTAGTATATGCTTACAATGAAGTAAGTAAATTGTGCATATAGTGAACTAGTATATGCTTTCAGTGATGTATATTGAGCATATAGTGATCTATTTATTTTGACAATGAAGTATATTCTGCATGCCTTATAGTGTACTATTTTTTTTAATTCAGTAAAGTATATTAAGAATATAGTGATGTATATTGTGCATATAGTGAACTAATATTTGTTTGGAGTGAAGTATATTACCTTTACAGGGAATTATACTATGCTTATAGCGATGTATATAATGCTTACAATGAATCATAATGTGAAGCATACCATAAGTACACATGTCATATAGTGAATTTTATATATCATATAGTGAAGTTAATATACCATATAGTGAAGTAAGAATGAGCATACACTTCATAGTGGTGAACTTGCCTTATAGTGAAGTTTATACTCTATCTGTTCCACATTAGGAGTCATCTTGACTTTTCTGCACTCGTTTTATAAAAATGATAATAAATAGTTAGAGTGGATAGATGGTTAAGTAAGAGAGAGAATAATGTTGAGAAGACTCAAGATTTGAGGATGAAAGTTGCTATTGAGAAGGTCCTTAAGAATACGAGACATCGTTCGTTCTGTGTAAGAGAGTTTATTTCGTTGCAGATTTGTTTTTATGCTCAGCTCAAGTGCGAATTTGTTCCTTGCTAGTTTACTGCTTACATGTATTTTGTTCACTTTCTAAATGTTTTAGATCACTGTAAATGAGTTTTGTTTCGTTGAAAACTTATTTTTTTCGCTCTACATACTTATTTCACTGCAAACTTATTTTTGGGTTCACTGTAAGTGCGAATTAATTCACTTCGTACATATTTTAGCTCACTGTAAGTGCGAATTAGTTCACTGTTTTATATTAGTTCATTCGTGAACCATATATTGTAAGATAAATAACAAGTAGTATTTCATTAAAAAAATTAGCTACTAGTAAAAATCATATGAAACTACATAGTTATGAACTAAAGAGATAAAAATTCTAAATAGAATATTAATGTTAGTTATGAATTGACTATTGAATTTAAATGAACTGAATAGGATTTATAGTGGACTAAATGAAACATGTTATGAACTATATCAATGTGGTATCATCTTCGCCTTCAAATGCCAATGTTTCAATCATCAACTTAGCCTCTACTTTCGTTGCTCTAGATTTGTCTCTTCGTCTTTCTTTAAGTATATCAGCGGCTTCCGAAAGATTAATATATTGTCCTATCATTTGTACAAATTAAAAAAAGGATTAATAATAGAATTAAATATACAACCAAAACAATTCACTATAAACAATATTCATATAGAAGATTCTTTCTTTTCATATGCATATAGAATCATAAGACTGAAATTATTAAATGAAACCTTTGAGTTTGCTGACGGGTATAAGCTGATCTTGCATTG
Organism: Salvia splendens; assembly: GCF_004379255.2. Taxonomy (NCBI): domain Eukaryota; kingdom Viridiplantae; phylum Streptophyta; class Magnoliopsida; order Lamiales; family Lamiaceae; genus Salvia; species Salvia splendens. The sequence continues at coordinate 5,804,600 of NC_056033.1, read as the reverse complement.
CTGCCAATGTTTTTTCCACTGAAATATCAAACATTAATAAAGGCACCATCATGCATCATAATACTTTACTCTAATCATGGAATACATCACTCTAAGCATGTTTTTACTTCACTGAGATGAAAAAACAAATCACTAATAAAATGCATCACAAACACTTCACTCTAACCATGGAATACATCACTCTAAGCATGTTTTTATTTCACTGAGATGAAAAACATATCACTATAAGCATGCATCACAGACACTTCACCCTAACCATGTAATATTTCACTATAAGTATGTTTTTACTTCACTGTAAGTATGTTTTTAATTCAATGTGATGAAAAAACAGATCACTATAAGTATGCATCACAGACACTTCACTCTAACCATGGAATACTTCACTGTAAGTATGTTTTTACTTCACTATGATGAAAAAACAGATCACTATAAGCATGCACCATAGACACTTCACTCTAACCATGGAATACTTCACTGTAAGTATGTTTTTACTTCACTGTGATGAAAAAACAGATCACTATAAGCATGCATCACAGACACTTCACTCTAACCATGAGATACATCACTCTAAGCATGCTTTTACTTCACCGTGATGAAAAAATAGTGCACTATAAGCAAGGATAACAGACACTTTACTCTAACCATGGAATACATCACTCTAAGTACGTTTTACTTGATACCTCACACAAATTCCTTGAATTGCAACATTTGCACACCGTTTTCTTCTTCTCCAATGTAAATCATGTCCTGGCAACAAAATTCAGCATCTCCAGCTTCATTTTCCCTCAGCCGTCGGATGGAGCAGCTGAACGACATGATCATCGCCTTTTTCTCCTCTGTTGCTCTCTGATTTCCCAGTTTGAAGCCATTGGTCGGAGGAAACGGTACTGGAATGAAGAAAACACGACGAGGAATGGAGGACACAACGCCGAAAATTGATGGAGGAAAGCACGGTGATGAGCCCTAACTATGCGACGACGAGGAATGGAGGAAATGGCGGCTGGAATAGAAGAAACATGATGAAAAATGGAGGTCACGGTGGCGGAATCCTATGTATTCGATGAAGAGAGAAGGAGATTTAGAGAAGAGACAGACAGAAGTGAATAGTTCAAATGAGGGAAACAGAAGACCCACCTCATTTTAATTCAGCAAAATGACCAATATACCCACGAGTGAACTAAATTATTCATATAGTGAATCAAAACCTGAATATAATACTAGAATTCTAAAAGTAATCTTAACCCTTGATTTCTTAATCTTGTGACTGAGGTTTGTTCTATAATTATATACTTAAGAGGTATTTGCCCTATATCACTACTCTTCAATTAAGTTATTAAATCTAGTAAATAGTGAATGACAATATATCCTTCAATTTTAAAATTACTGGGGTCATGCCCTTAGTAGCTCCAAAAAAAAATTTTATATCACTGTACATCCGTCAGTGGTCATACCCCAAACATAAACTGCTAATAATTTATCACTCCATTATTAATATCAGTTTAAACCTAAGCTGTAAATTTTATATATCTTTAGTATGTTCTACTAAAATCTCGATGAACATTGATATAGTCTGAGTTAATGAATTTTTAATTATGAAATATCCAGTCTACCAAATTAAATAGAATGGAATTATTTGATACACTCGTACAATCGCTACACGTATGAGTCCAAGTGTGCATAATCCGACATGCCAAAATGTTCACACATAATAAAAAGTTTTGATATTTTTTTTACACACTTGAAGTACTTAATTATAAAATTGAGAAACATATATTTCCTTGTTGATATACTACAAATCATCACAGTGATTTTTAATTTTGGAACATCGGCCTTGAAATTACAAGACAAACAAGTTATACAACTTGTATATAGTAAGCCAAAACCTATTTAATATTTTGATAAAATATTAGGTCAGTTCGCACCGGACCAGATGATAACAATATACACAATCGGATATACTGATATTCATATATTAAATTCCCTGCCAAGTATGCATATAAAGTCACATCTGTTCTTCTATTTCTAGACGATTCAACCGATAATAGATAAAACTCATTTTTTTCTTTCATTTTTGTCTGTTATTCTAAGCCAAGCAAATACTTGTGTTTAGCTCCTTTTGAATACTTGTCATTCTTAGAGAAAAACACGGCTGCACTATTATCACAATACAATTTCAAGGGCTTGGATATTGAGGAGACAACACCAAGTCCTGAAATAAAATTTCGCAACTATGTAGTTTGAATAGATGCTTCAAAGCAAGCTATAAATTCAGCTTCCATGGTGGATGTCGAAATAGAACTCTGCTTGGCACTCTTCCATGATATGGCTCCTCCGGCCATAAGAAAAATGTAACTAAAGGTTGATTTTCTAGAGTCAACACATCCAGCATAATCTGAATCGGAATATCCAATCACTTCTAATTGATCAGATTTCCTAAACGTGAGCATAAATCTTTTGTCCCCTTTAAGTATCCCATTGTCTTCTTTGCAGCTCTCCAATGTTCAACACCAGGGTTACTTTGGTAACGGCCTAGCATTCCAATTGCAAAGCTGATGTCTTGTCTAGTACAGACTTGAGCATACATCAAACTTCCCAGAATAGATGCATAAGAAATATTTTCCATCTCTTTACGTTCCAATTCAGTTTTTGGACATTGATCCAAACTGAATTTGTCGCCTTTATGAATCGGAACAACACTTGGAGAACATGCACTCATCCCATATCTCTCTAAAATTCGGTCCATGTAGCTTTTCTGAGACAATCCTAACATTCCACGTGATCGATCACGTGATATTTCTATCACAATCACGTAGGATGCCTCACCCATATCTTTCATGTCGAAGTTTTTAGAGAGATAATTCTTAGTGTCATGTAGTAATCCAAGGTCACTACTAGCAAGCAATATGTCATCAACATACAAAACCAAAAATATGAACTTGCTCCCACTAACCTTGAGGTATATACACTGATCAACGGTGTTTTCTTTAAAACCAAAAGCAGTAATAGTGTCATGGAATTTAAAATACCATTGTCGAGAAGCTTGTTTCAGTCCATAAATTGATTTCTTAAGTTTACAGACTAAATGTTCATTCACTTTCTTATTGAAGCCTTCAGGTTGTTCCATGTAGACTTCTTCTTCCAAATCACCATTCAAAAAAGCAGTTTTCACATCCATTTGATATAGTTCCAAGTCAAAATGGGCTACAAGTGCCAAAATAATTCTAAGTGAGTCCTTCTTTGATACAGGAGAGAATGTCTCTTTATAATCAACACCATCTTTCTGAGTGTAACCTTTGGCAACAAGTCTGGCTTTAAATCGTTCGATTAAACCGTTCATGTCGAATTTGGCCTTGAAGACCCATTTACACCCAATGCACTTGTGTCCATCAGGCAATGCGACAAGGTCCCAGACTTCATTAAAATCCATAGATTTCAACTCTTCTATCATGGCATCAACCCATTCATTAGAATTATGACTTTTAATGGCTAGTGAATATGAAACTGGATCGTTGCGTATCCCTATATCACATTCAGATTCTTGGAGATAAACCAAATAGTCATCAGAAATGGCCGATCTTCGTTCTCATTGAGAACGCCTTAGTGGCACTGCTGGAGGTGGCTCTACCACATCTGTTTCAATGAATTCGGTATCATCATTAAGTGGTTGGTCATTCAAGTGTTTGTTAGGTTGTTCAACAATATTTGGCACACTTGATTCTTGAGGAATTAAGGGAAGAGGGAATTCTACCCTTATTTCACTAATGACCACATTACGAGTGTTAGTACTCCCACTGATCTCACCATTCTCAAATAATCTTGCATTTCCAGTTTCAACAATTCTCATGCTATGATCAGGACAATAAAACCTAAACCCTTTGGATTTTTTTGGGTAACCAATAAAGTAACCACTAACTGTTCTAAAATCCAATTTCTTTTCTTGCGGGGAGTATACTCTAGCTTCAGCTGGATAGGTCCAAACATGAAGGTGCTATAAACTGGGTTTCCTACATGTCCAAAGTTCAAAGGGAGTCTTTGGCACAGCCTTAATAGGAACCCGATTTAATATATACACTGCAGTTCTTAGAGCATACATCCACAATGATACGGGTAAGGTAGAATTGCTTAACATACTTCTAACCATTTCCATGAGAGTTTGGTTACGTCTTTCAGCAACATCATTCTGCTGAGGCGTACCAGGCATTGTGTATTGAGCACAAATGCCATGCTTTTCTAAGTATTTGGCAAACGATCCAGGTAATTGACCCATTTCAGTGGTACGACCATAAAATTCACCACCTCTATCAGATCGAACAATTTTCACCTTTCTATTTAATTGCCTTTCAACCTCAGTCACAAAATGTTCAAGTGTTTCTGCTGCCTGAGATATTTCATGCAATAAATAAATATATCCATAACGCGAATAATCGTCAATGAAGGTGATAAAATACTTTTTTCCACCAAAAGTTGGGACATCAAAAGGTCCACAAATATCTGTATGTATAATTTCAAGGAGCTCAGTGCTTCTTGTGGCATTTTTCTTATTGTGTTTGGTTTGTTTACCTTTAATACAATCCACACAAATAGTAAAGTCTGTAAAGTCTAAATTCGAAATAATATTATCCTTTACAAGCCTCTTGATTATTTCACTGGAAATGTGATCCAGTTCCTTTATGCCATAAGAATGATAAATTCGAATGAATATTATCCTTTAGATGCTCCTTCGGTTGCAATGTGAGCATGAGATGCACGCTCCTGCTAGACCAATACGTTTCCAATTCTTTAAGAGTCCACTAATCTTTTATAGTGAATCAATTTGGAATGGTCCATATTGAGGAGGTAAGGAAGTTAGGATGAATTGGACAAGGAAACCCTCATCCACCGGTAATCCTAACTTTCCCAGCTTGGAAGCGATGTTGTTCATGTCCATCACATGCTCATACATGGTCCGAGAACCATCATATCGCATGCTCATAAGATCCTTCATAAGTTTTCCTGCAAGAGACTTGTCTGCAGCTTTGAAGCGATCTTCAACATTCTGCAAATATTCTTTTGCAACATCAGTCATTGGGAGGCTTGCCTTAATATTATCGGCAACAGACATTTTGATGAACTGCAAACTTAGCCTGTTAGATTTTTCCCAGGCATTATGGGCAGTGATCTCAGCCGAACTACTTTCATCAGTGAGATCAGTTGGCTTATCATTCAACAGTGCTAGGTCCAAGTCCATCACTCCCAGGGTGAACTCAAGCTTCTCTTTCCATTTAGAGAAGTTGGTTCCATTAAGTTGGGGAATGTTTGAAGTAAACAAACTAGTAGAAAATGATGCTTTAATTATATGGGGGAAATTAAGAAAATGAGTGCTCACATAAAGCTTTGAATAATAACACAAACATTAATTTGAAAATCCATATAATAAGATATAATTATGAAAAACTCCTTTGGGTAGTTTTCATACAATAATAAAAATCATGCCTTTAATATCCATATCTTTGTTCAATAATTGAGTAATAATAAATTGGCGTTACCTTTGGGTAATAGGCACCAATTTAAACTATTAACTCAATTAGTGTTCATTATGTCGCAAAGACTATTTCCTTTGGGAATCTAGACCTTTTATGACAAACAAACTATTTAATTAATGAATAGCCACAACAAGCATGATGATTAATTGCATACATAGATTTTCATATTAACTTGATTATAAACTCTTCTTATTTTACCTCACTTGGTGATTGCAAAATAAACATAATATAATCAAGATTGTATATATTAAAACATAAATTAAATTATGTAATCATTCATTCCATCGTCTCAATAGATTCATAATCATAAAACATTAAATTAAAATTTCAATTCGCCAATTCATATATACAAACTCAATTTATAGTATATACACAGTAAATTCATCAATTCCTTGAGCAGAAGAACGACGGCAGTAAATATGTTATATACAAACACACGTGAATTCACCATACTTATTTTTCACATATAATCATACTACAAAATAAGCAATCTTTAATTGATACAGTAATTAACCAGTACAATTCACATACATATTATACGAGCAAAATTAAATAAGCTAAATTACCAATTCCATCCTACTGTCTCGATTCATGTGGAATTCATAAAGACAACCAATCAAAATATAGTTGTTCAATTAGTCATATGCATATATTGAATCACAAATACATAATACACAATTGAATCACCTTTATTTGAAATCACAATCCATTAAAATGCCGAAAGAGATTTACCGAAACCAAAGATACGAGAATACATAATTCTCAATTAATCAATAATTTATTCAAATTAAAATTCAACAATTATGGATTTTTTCAATAATACGGAAATACATGAGTTCTCAACCATGCTCTGATACCACATGTTGGAAATTATTTATCATAATATATTCAAGAATACATAATTGAATATGAATAAAGCAAGATCTTTGAACATCATGTATTTCACGTATTAACCATAAACATAATGGATCAGAAACTTACCTTTATGATCCATAGCGGAAGCGATTAGGGAAGACAGAGAGAACTTCCTCGGACTTTGGTGTAGTGGCGCAACTCCAAGGATTTGTTTCTCTCTCTTTCCTTCGTTTATGTGTTCTCTGTAATGTGTGTGTTTTGATGGGATCACTACACTTGTATTTATAGGCAGAGAGAAGACAAACCCTAATTATCAAACCTTAAAGCCCTTTCCATCAAAGTGGCTACTTAATTTAGGACGTTTCCTTTTGACCAAGTAATACCAAAAATCAAATGAAATAATTGATCACAATAATTTGATTTGTTAGTCAATACTACATCAAAACCAATTAAACCATAATATACGCGTCCATTTTCCTTAATCAAAGAAATGAAATATTCCTTCCACTTAATGACTACAATCAAATACGCATACATATGCTCATAATTATATGTCCTCCTTTTCCTTACTTGTATAGGAACATATATTTAGTCAATCTTAATGACTAATTTAGAGAATATATTATGGCTAATTTAATTGTGATAATTGAGGGAAACGTCCCATTCCAATTATACATTAATAGCTAATTGATAGCTAATTAATTAGGGAAAATGTGTCTTATATCAAGGTTATGTATTTTATTAAAAATTCAACTCTATTTAGGATTCTATCACATGTCACATATGTGAGACATAAAACTTACAGTATCTAATATAATTAGGGATAATTGTCGTTTAAATTATAAATTTTCTTAATTTGACTTTGATTAGTCTTATAACTTTTAAACTGAAATATAAAATAATAATTTTATTGCTATTTTTTATAGTTGTTTCACAATAATTCATAAATAATAGTATGATAAAATAAAATAATGTAACAATAAAATGACATTGAATGGTGTATATCATTTTATGAATGTTGACTGAAACGTCACCGATTTATTTAAATGATGTGGTTCTGTGTCACGGTAATTTTAACTTGGTGATCATTATGAGACAATTGCAATAAAAATAAGTTTTAATTGTATATTTAATTTCAAAAGTCATGATATTGATCAGATATAAACAAAATGTTATAAATTGAATAACAATCCTTCAATGCGTAAAATTGTGATTTAAATGATACTGAGTAATAATCTTAATGTATTCATAACACTTTATGTCACATTATGCTTATAAGTTTCATAGAGGAATGCATGTGTTAGAAACAGTCCTTATGAAATTCCGTAGTTGGCTGTTGCATGATAGAATATGTGTTTCTTATATTCGGTAGTTTTGTTTTGTTTTCAGGCTTTGCCTGTGTTAGTTACCAAAAAAATATTTAGTGGGAGTAATATTTTGGAAGTTCAGACTTCAAATAATTGAAGATTTATGATTACTGATTTCCCATTGACTTTGGGAGTACTCGTCGAAATTGCCATTTTGCACATTACAATCCAAATTTTAGTATAGTATTTAATTTTGAATTTGTTCTAAATAATCAGACCATCTATTCATTTAAAAAATGATCAGTATATTGTCATGACATTAAACTAATTGAAGTCATTATGATGAAGTATATGAATTGAAGTTGTCAACTATCATAAGATGGGTTGGCATTATACGAATTGAAGTCACTAATCATAAGGAAGAATTAATCTAAAAAGATAATCTAAAAAAGATAATAATACAGAATTAATTAATCAAATAAAAAAATCACCTCCACCAGCCTCAAAGGATTTCATTCTAATATTATTGGGAAAGGACAATGATTAATGGTTTAATATTATCTGCCACGAAAAAAATGAATGGAGGCCCAACTGCATTTATGAACACCAGTTGGATCCAAGCCTGCCACTCGTGCACACGATTTTGACATTTTCCAACCCTATATTTTATCCCCACACCTATTTGTTGGACCATTATACTAACAATTATTTCGACTAATTAATAGCGTTACCATGAATTTCGAATTTTGGGGTTGCAATCAAATACTTTGGTCGGAATTCTCTACATTCAATTCATCAAGGTGCCAATTGTTGATGAACTGGTGGTAACGAAATGGATCAATCACTCTTTAGAAACATAAGGTGAAAAATTGATTACATATCTATATCAGTCTGAGTTATAAATAACTCAAATCAAATTAAATAAAATTGCATTTTGATCAGCCCACAGGGACGGAGATAGCACTGGCCAAGCCACCGCTCCAGCGGGGGCTTGGCTGGTGCTGGACCCAGTATCCCGCCCTGGCCGCCATCGTCGTTTTGCAACTGTGCGTGTGAGAAATTTGATTTAGGGAAGAAGATAGTCTTACTGGGCTATTAGTTATATTTTATGTTGGGCTTGAGTCATTAGGGATTAGTGATTGGAAAGGAAGCCCAAATTTCTAAGTATCTAATTAATTAGTATATTAAATCTTATTTATACAGCTTCACATTATTAAGAAGATGCGATAATAAATATTCTCTCACTTTTCAAGTTTCCACGCACCATTTTTAGTTTAATATTTTAGTGATCTTCTTCTTAATATTATAGTGTATACTTAGTTAGGATATTTCTTTAGTCTCTTTTTTATATTCATCTATTTTTTCAATATTATTGAATATTTATATACTACTACTTTTTATACATATTATAATATGTTAGTGTAAGTTTTGAGACAATTACTTCTTTTTTACTATAAAAATATTGATGGTAAAGTTAAAACCTCTCTCTCCTATACTATAGTAGAAGAGTATATAGAGTATTCAAGTGATCCAAATATCAGTGAAATATTTTTTTGAAAAAAATTGATAATAAGATTATTATTTATAGTTTAAAGTCATGCTGATCCGTCTAATACAATTACTACTCCTAAAAACTATAAAATATCACAAATAAAAATAAAACTAAATATTTTAATATTATTTTTAAATTCAGCACCGGCTTCCTTAAAATCCTCGTTCCATCCCTGTCAGCCCACATAGTCTTCCCGGACCGGATCAGTGGGTGGACCGTGGATCATAGGTGCAACTATTGCATATTCTCTTTCTTATTTGACAACGGATTCAATACTTCAACAATGATTATAATAAAATGAATAAATACACACGTAAAATAAACTATCTCTCCAATTTATAATATATATACTACATACATTAGTTTTTATTAATGTTATATAACAATAAATAAAACGAATCAAAAAATTCATGTTCACTCTAAGAAATGCGTTTGAATGTTAAAATATGCTTTAAATTTTCCCAACCACTTGACAACTATAGTTGGGATGCTTTTGATAATTGAATGGGGGTTAGCAAAGGCCGTGCATTAACCACTCTACCGCTTGGTCAATACACATATATAACATGCGACTCTCTTTTATTGCGAGGTGTCTACAAATGTAGGAAGTGAACGTGTGGTACATAATTTGTGGGACAGAGAGATTCGTGTGTTTCTCTAAATCATTTCAATTTACTTGTTGCTGTATGACAGCTGCTAACTCTGGCCGTTTGACTGATGAAATTGCTACTCCATACCTAACATTCATATTAATTATTTCATTCTTTATTATCCATATTATGACATGATATAGATTGAGACATTGCTACAAATTCATTTATGTCAATTTTTTGTTTTGTTGGGGTGGTTTTGTGGTCGCTGTTGATGATAGATAGACTTGAAACTATGCATGTATCTGATGAATTTTTATTTCTTTCATTATGGTACATTTCAGTTCATGTTTTTTTTTATATTGTATGGCTGTTGTTTCTATCATTCCATTTTATTCTATCAAGATTAAAAACTATTTGTGGGCTATGAATTGGATGGCTTGTATTTTGGAGCCCATATGAAAAATTGTTAAGCCCAAAAATAAATTGGTCAAAAGCCCATTTACTCAGAAAAATAGGGAGTACTTGTATATTGGACTCTGGAACATGGATGCTATTTATTATTGAAATATACCCAAATAAAATGTCTATTCTTACGATCTTAGGCCTTAGCTAGCTGTGAAAGATTACAAAAAGATTTTTTTAGATGTGAGAAGGGGCAATTGATATATACTCCCTCCGTCCCCGATTAAGAATCACTTTTTTCCATTTCGGTCCGTCCCCGATTAAGAGTCACTCTTCCTACTTATTATTTTTTAACATCAAAAATACCCTAAAAGTCAAAGAGATCTCACATTCCACTACCTAACTCCATTTATTACACCACACATTCAAACACTTCCTTAAAACCCGTGCCCGGTCAAAGAGTGACTCCTAAGGGAGCAATCTGATATTTACACACATAGCTTCTTTATGTTTAAATTAATTATTGTTCAACTAGATTGAAAAGCATGAAAATTATATAGTGCTTGAACAAATGAAGAGAAGAAATAGAAGAAGCAAAATCTGGAAACTTGATTAGTTGATCGACTTGATTAGTGCAATAGAGAAATCCCATGATATATTTTGCATCATATCTAAAGAAGATGGTACAATATTACTATTTAATTAATATTATGATCATTTAATTGCTCAACACGGTGCATGGGTTACTTCAAATTCCATCAATATTATCATAACCGTCATTAATCTTGAACAACTAAAACTAATGGCCTAGGATTAATAACCTACATGTGCTTAATCACTACTTACACTAAACTATACCACAAAAGAATAAATGAGCTGCACATGATGCTAAAAGCTTCCAAAAACAACAAATATATTAATTGAGCTTGCAGCCAACTCTGCCTAATATGATTAAGAGTAACCGTGACATTTGAAGTTTAGTAGTAAGAATAAGTTTCTTGTTTAAGATTAATACTCCTTCGGTCCCAGCCAAATGACATATTTATTTTTCACATATATTATAGAATAATAATACTTTATACTAATAAATAGTTAAAGTGGATACAATGTAAAGTAAGAAAGAGAATAATATAAAAGATAGTTCTCTTTTCATTATTCTCTCTCTCAATTTACTTTCCATTCAGTGTAACTATTTATTTATTTACACAAAACACATGTGAAAAAAAAGACTGGGACGAAGGAGTATAAAACAAGCTTGTTGATACAAGGGTTTGGTGATGCACGTTCGAACTTCATATTAATATGATGTTTTAGGCTAAGTTCTTATGGTTTTATTTTTGGAATACTTTCTAAAAGGTCTCGTACTAATAAAACAGGGATTGCACTTATATGTTAATTGTACATTTTATAATTCTTGATTGTGAAATGTTTGAATACAAAAAGTTAAGTGAGATTAATTGAAGTCAATGATAAAGGAAAAAGGTAGAATCTAGATATGTATTGGGACTAAAGTCTAATTTTAGTCTCTTACATTTGCCCTAAAATTGTTTTGATCCCTTATATTAAGTTTGTAACCGTTTGGTCCCTAACATATTATTTTGGTACTTTTTTTATCTCAAACATATTGTTTTGGTCCAAAATAACCATTTTTTGTTAAAATTAACAGTCAAAATGTTTGATCAATGTAATTTATGACTAAAGTCCAATTTTGGTCCCGTACATTTTCCATAAAATTCTTTTCGGCTCCCATAAATTAAGTTTGTGGCCTTGTTTGGGACCAAAATGTACCAAAACAATATGTTATGGACCAAAATGTTACAAACTTAATGTAAGGGACCAAAATTTTTTTTAGGACAAATGTTAGGAACCAAACTTAGACTTTAGTCTTTCAAGAAATACAAAAAATCAAGAATGAATTAGTGAAATTCGTTTGAAAAACAATCGTGTTAATTAAATTTTGGCACTAAAAACATGTTCATAACCGTTTGAGTGTCGATTGGATTGATGTAAAAGTAAAAATGGCGATGACATCTAAAATTTATACATGGATAATGTTCTATTCATCTATTCTCTTCAATACTTAAACTATGTCGTCCTAACTTATTTACAAATCCAATTAGTTTCTATTAACTTTTTATAACTAAATTTTCTTTAATTTGGCCTGAAATAGTTGATGGAGTTTATAAATGAAACATGCGAAAAATTGCGGTATTATATGCAATCATCGCAAAAATTAAATTAAAAGTTACTTTACTATGTCGATTCACTTGTTCAAATGCCAAATTTGGGGTAAAATTTTAGTACTAGTATGAAATGAAATCTAGATATTTTTCAATTATTCTACTCTCAATTCGCCTTGAATTAATCCTCGCCCCTAGATTGAAGTGACAACTTGTTCATAACTTTCTAAAAACTTTTTGATAAACACATGCACATGCCCACTATTTATTTCTTCCATTATTACCTAAATCGAATAAAACAACAGATAATTACAAAATACTCCTAAAAAATACTATAGATAAGAAAATCAATAAAGAAAAAGTAGAAAAATTCCAAATTAAAAAAGTATAGTTTCTTGTCTGCTATTTAGCATTAGTCAAACAAAAGTCCGCTCCTCCCAAAATCCTCTCCACATTTGCAAAATTGATGAGTCAAAATTCCGTTGGATTTGATTCCTCGGCGACGAAACTGCAGAAATGCCGATGAATCGCTACGAGATACGGGACGAGTACAGCTTGGCCGATCCGGAGCTGTATCGAGCCGCCGACAAGGATGATCCCGAGGCCTTGCTTGAAGGCGTCGCCATGGCTGGCATGGTCGGCGTCCTTCGCCAGCTCGGAGACCTAGCCGAGTGAGTTTTCAATCTTCGATTCGAGTTCTTGCTCTGCAGTTTTGCTGTTTTTTTCGTGTTTTGGGTGGAAATTTGAGGAATTAGGTGTTGTGTGGAGGTAATGATGAGCTCGGAGATGTTGGTGTCTGTTGCTTGATTTGTTCTTCTGCTTCTGTTTTATGTATGTCTTTATGCAGAATGTGATCACTGTTTAGCTTCTGCGGTTTTTTTTTCCGTTGGTGTTGGTTGTTAATACTGTTCTAATCTTCACTTGAATTTCGGTTTTCTGTTGAAATTTAGGGATTTAGGGTTTGTGTGGTTTTGTACAGTTGGCAGATTGGCAACCTGGATTCTTTGTTAAGTTGAATGATGCTAGTTTTATGGTTCATATAATTTGTTTTGTTTATCTTAGTTCAATTCGTGGTTTGAATTAGTCTGTGGAATTTCAATAGCTTTGTTGATGAGAAGCCTTGGAATCGACAATACTTATTACGGTTACACTCTTGGTCCGTGGTACTAGGCTACTAGCAATTGATAAGTTGATAACGTTAATTGGAGTTTTTTTGCTATGATCTTCAAATTATGGAGAATTATATACCTCTAGTTCGAATGTAGTATTTTCATGCTCGCATTGCATGATACCACACAACAATCTCAGAAATGAGGGGCCATTTGAGTTGGAAATGATCATGTATCTCATGGTTTTTGTAGTCTCAGGTTTTGTTCTCTGCACCAGAAGGTGAAGCAACAAAGCTTCATTTTTTTACATGTGATCAAGGGCCTATGTGCCTACAAGTTTGTTATTCAAGTTATGAAAAGTCTTAGGCACTCTTAGCCCATTGAACATTAGGTAATTGCAATAGAGTTCCATTTTTCCTTCTTTGTCCCTTTAATTAAAAATGTTAGCTTTCATCCGTCGAAACAATTGATCTTCTGGAGTTTATACTTCTTTTCCTTTTCTTGCCTGAGTTGAAGGGTGTACTGCTTAATCATTTTCTAGAAAGATCTATAAGTTAACAGGAAAAACTTCTCGTAATTGTTGTGGTTATTAAAGGTTTGCAGCAGAGATTTTCCATGATCTACATGAAGAAGTGATGGCTACTGCTGTAAGAGGGCACAGTTTAATGATACGAGTCCAACAGCTTGAGGTTGAAGTTCCTTCAGTTGAAAAGGCACTTCTTTCCCAAACTGACCTTTCCTCGGTCTTTTACAATACTGGTAGAACTTTATTTTCATTATATTGTATCTCGATATCATCCCCATTTATGCTTATAGCCAAAGAATTGTAGGATTCTAGATCCTTCATTTTGTTATGAACCGGGTTACAGGGGCTTCTTAATTTATTTAACTTAAAATGTTTCACAAAGCAATATCTTATAGAGGTGACACTATGGGGTTATTCGTGGTTTTCAGGGGCTTTCTTTATCTATGGAATCTGTCACTCTGACTCTCACACTCTCCCCCCCTCTCTCTAGCATCTTCTGTTTTCTATGATATAATCGTTTTTTATTTGACATGTCATGTTCCAGGTGTTGATTGGCATGCTAATATACAATTGGAGCAGAATCTGGTCACACAAGGAGATTTTCCTCGTTTTGTAATGGACTCCTATGAAGAATGCAGGGGTCCTCCTCGACTATTTCTTCTAGACAAGTACGGAGCGATCTTTCATTCGTTAAGTTAACTGAATAACATTTCTTTCAAAATAATATTCATATCTTTAATAATGTTATTGATTTTTTCATTTAGGTTTGATGTTGCCGGTGCTGGAGCATGTCTAAAACGCTATACTGATCCTTCATTCTTTAAATTAGAATCATCTGCAACAGCTACTGCAAATGTCCAAAGGGAAAAGAAAATCAGGAAAGCAAAGGTGCATCATTTTCACTATTTGTAGTGCTAGTAATAAATAGTTCTGAATAACTTGAAATTCTATTTTCTCCTAGTGCATATGGTGTTGCATGTAATGATGTTTTGGTATGTTTAATCTCAAATCCAAACATATGACCTTATAAAGTACTACCTCCGTCCATCCCCTTTTGCCATTTTCGTCCGTTCACCAATAAAAGTCACATTTACTCTTTACCAAAAAGGACCTCACTCTCCACACTAACTTTATCCCACTCACATTTCATTATAAAACTAATATATAAACTTAGGACCCACCTTCCACTAACCTTTTCAACTCACTTTCTTCTACATTTCTTAAAACCCGTGTCCGGTCATACGTGCCATTGTATTGGTGGACGGAGGGAGTACTTATTAGATTTTACAATATCAATGATACTTTAAGCAAACATATTAAGAGCTTTTAATTTTGACTAGAACATGAGATCGGTATTGTTTTTTCCTCCTACGGGAATATTAACTCATCCTAGCACAGTAGTACTAATATTTTGCTGCTTGAAATAGTAAAACTAGATCTGATATCTTGCATTGATTTGTTTTTTCCTTTATCTTGAGAGTTGAGTGAGGTCTCCCCTCTGGGTCCCATACTGTATTAGACATTTATTAATAATTCCCTGGTAATTTAACAGAAGAAAGGACCACATGCAAGATATGGAGGAACTCCTGAAACTTTGCAAGAATCATCACATGCAAAGTAAGATGATCTTTCTTCTATCATATAATTCTTGTTTTCATTGATTATGCATATGAGCGATAAGTGACTCATGTGATTCCTAAACTTTTACAGACTCCATCAGCTTTTACTGAAGGAATGTGTTGAAAATGGTGTTGGCAAACCTGCATACCGTGCCAGATTGAAAAGGAGGCCATATGCATTCCCGTTTAGCTTAAAATCTGGGAAGAGCTACATGGAAGAATTATTAAAGAATCCGTCCCCCGAGCATAAATTGCTTCATGGGGTCACTGTGAGTTCACCCTTGCGGATGTCTATGGATGATCAAAATGAATCTGTACTTGAACTCAGATCAGTGAGTCCTGGCAGAGAAAGTGAAGGAAGCAAAAGTGATTCTCCATTTGCAGATAAAGAGGAAATTTTGCCGAAATCATCCTCGAATCAGAGAAATGATGCTTTGACAGATATCAGAACATATGGGGTATCATCACTTATTAATATTCTTACAGATGACATCCCGTCCGTTTCTGATGAGGAGACCAGTGGAAAGGATATAGCTATATATGGGGAAAGCAAAATGGAAGGCAGCTCAATAGGTTACCAATCGGATGAGGTTGCCAGTGAGATAGACAATTTCGTGGATGCACCTTCAACCATGGAATCAGAAATGGATACGGACTCTGAGTTGAAGGTGAAGAATAAATTTACCTCGTATAGGAAAAATCAACCACAGGCTTCTCTGAAAAATGAAGCACGTTCCAATTCTCTGTCATTAGATTCTCAATCCACTGGAGACTTCTCAATATCCGATGAGGGGAACAATTCATACAAAAAGGAAATATCTAGCTTCTTATTTTCAGACACTCCAAGAACCTCAGCTGAAAACCCACAAATAGAAAAATTATCTGCTGATGGATTTCCATCTGCTGATGTTCCTGAATTTGTTCTAGTTAATTCATCATCCATCGAGAGAACTCCGCAACATTCTCGTGCGGACAATGCTTCAAAACCTGTGCGTTCTAATAATACATTATGTGGCAATGACTCAGCCCCTGAGAACAGGCCTGACTTTGAGCAGCCTACTTGTAGTTCGAGCAGCAGTACTAAATCAGGTCCTACTTTACCTCATTATGATTCAAGAACAGTTGCAGTAGAAGGAACTTTAAGAGGAGCTAAGTCAGATGAAACATTCTCAAACTCTGATGAAGATGAAGAAAAGAGAGACCTGATTTCAGATTCTCAATGTTCTCCCAGTGCTTCTCATTCCAAGTCACTGAAAGATGATTCTCAGAGGCCCTCTTCTGGAGAACATCTTCGTGGTGAGATACCTTGGAGGTCACCCTATGCTGCTATTAGTCATCATACCTCTGATAGTTTAGATGCTATATCTGCTCATTCGGTGCGTGAAGATGACTCTGATCAGAAGGATCTTAATCAGTTTCAGAATATACCTTCCACAGTGAACACTGATAATAATATTTATGAACACAGAATTGATACTGAAGTGATCTTATCAAAGGAGAACCCAATTCCAGGTAAATTGGACAAAAAGGTTGCGAAGTTGACTGAAAACTTTGCAAATGATTACATTGAAATAGCCCATAACGGAGACAATGTCGCGTCAGAAGTTTCTGAAGGAGACGAAAGAGATCTAAGTAGCGATTGTTATTATGAAGATCCAAATGTTGTTTCTGAAACTTTGGACTCTGAAGAGCATTGCTCTAATCAGATCAGCACAGGGACTTTAACTTGGCCGGGTATAAGTCAAACTCCTATTTTGTTGGAGGAAGGTCTTGTTACTCATGAAGGACCAACAGCAATAAATGGAACCTCTAAACTTGGATGCCCCAAAACTTCAGAAGTTATGGGGTTGCAGATAGGGATAACAGATGATGTCAACCCCAGCGGTCTTTCAGCTCCAGAAAATTCATTTTGTATGCCGGAGAAACTTGATGATTCTTCAGGGATATCTTACACCACAGAAAGGGATGGTATCAACCTCGACAGTGGCATCGCTGAAGTAGAACATTCTGAAGTTTCTAGCTCCACATGTTTGAAATTACCGAATCAAATGACTGAGTCATTAGATGAGTTAGACCCAAGTACAAATCAATCTGAGAATGCTAGGATTGCTTGCTCTACACCTGCAGTTTCTGACAATACTATCTTGGGGAATGTCAGTTCACCCTCAGGCCTTAATATATTGGTTGAAGAGCATGTTCCTTGCTTTCAGGATCTGGGTCTGGGTGTACTTGAGGATCATGCAACCAGTCTCTCTGGATTGAATAGGGAATCAGAGGTGGAGGAGGAAGAAGGGAGTGATATTTCAGGAAGTCGTAGCGATTTAGTGGAGGATGTGGATGACAGAGAAGCTGCTGCACTAGATTTTGTTGCAGTCTGTGAAACGAAGCATGATGATCTGGGCCAGGGTGTACTTGAGGATCATGCAACTAGTCTCTCTGGATTGAAAAGGGAATCAGGGGTG
Source organism: Salvia splendens (assembly GCF_004379255.2). Classification (NCBI taxonomy): domain Eukaryota; kingdom Viridiplantae; phylum Streptophyta; class Magnoliopsida; order Lamiales; family Lamiaceae; genus Salvia; species Salvia splendens. The sequence continues at coordinate 5,786,473 of NC_056033.1, read as the reverse complement.
GAGGAGGAAGAAGGGGGTGATATTTCAGGAAGTCGTAGCGAATTAGTGGAGGAAGTGGATGACAGAGAAGCTGCTGCACTGGGGTTTGTTGCAGTCTGTGAAACAAAGCATGATGATGATCTCAAACGGGAAGGATCGCATACTGATTTTGGTTCACGTATTGATTCTGAAGCGGTTGATATGGTTAATGCTTCACAAATTCCGACTCCTCTGGAGCAGAGTGGCCTAGATGCAGAAGATGATTCTTTCCATCAAAGTAGTCTAGAGAACATAGTCTCTGATGTTGACTCATTACACATCACTTCAGTGGCTGAAGAATCGGTCTTGCCAGAAAATATTGAATTACATTCTGCCGCTATTGAAGACACTTTGCCTGATATTGAAATAATAAGTTCAGAGTTGTCATCTGCATTTCCTACAACTCAACTGCAGATGTTGGATCATGATAATGACAAAGGATTTGACAATTTTACCTCATCATTTCCACCTCCTGACTATTCACCTTCAGTGCCGGCACTTCCAGGTCTACAAAACTATGGCACTGATGCCTCTGCGTATCCCAAGGATCCATCGGGGTTAACTTTCCCCCTTGGTAATTTCCCCCCTGAAACTAATCAGATGAACCTACACAAGTCACCTTCTTTGCCACCTCTCCCTCCACTTCAGTGGAGGATAGGCAAGCCTCAGCATGCCTCGTCTACTACAGAGGTAGAGAAAATGGAAATCAAGGAAGTATTTCCAGAAGCAATCTTTCCTCCTGAGATCTCCACAGGAAATGTTAGTTCCGTGCCTGAACACTGGAAATACTCTCGAATTCAGAAGATGGTTGGCCTCCCACAAAAATTAGAAAACGAGCAGGACCAGGTGCAGCTACAGCCACAGCCACTGCAGCAACTTTTGAATCCTACAATGGAGAAAGAGGTCCCATCACCAGCTGAAGAAGTTGAAGTTGCTGAAGGGAGTCAAATGGTAATATTGCCTAGGAATCCCTCGTCTACTACAGAGGTACAGAAAATGGAAATCAAGGAAGTATTTCCAGAAGCAATCGTTCCTCCTGGGATCACCACTGGAAATGTTAGTTCTGTGCCTGGACATATGAAAGAATCTCCAGTTCAGAAGATGGTTGGCCTCCTACAAAAAATAGAAAACGAGCAGGACCAGGTGCAGCTACAGCCACAGCCACAGCCACAGCCACAGCCACAGCAACAACTTTTAAATCCTACAATGGACAAAGAGGTCCCATCACCAGCTGTTGAAGTTGAAGTTGAAGTTGCAGAAGGGAGTCAAATGGTAAAATTGCCTATTCAAATAGTCCCACAGTCCACATTAAAAGAAGAGGGTGATAACATGGATCAGGCTGTTCATCCACTACCAGAAGTAGAAACACCGCAGCAAAAGCAGCAGCTTCATCTTGTATTGCCCATTGAGGAGTGTGTAGTTCCTTCACCAGCTGTGGAAGATGGAGTTGCTAAAGGGTATCGAACAATTAAACTTCCTCGAACTTGCAACCCGGTTATTGGTTCTGTTGCTGCTCTTGATAAGAGTAGAGTAAGTATCCTTAGTTCCTTCGATTGAAATCACAATTAGTTTTCCCCTGTCTAAGTTATTCTTGTTGCAACTTATTTGCAGCTGCGGAAGGTTACTGAACAAGTCGGACCTCAGAAACAAAAGCAAGAAGTTGCAACTTATTTGCATCTGCGGAAGGTTACTGAACAAGACAGACCTCAGAAACAAAAGCAAGAAGGAAGAGATGCTCTCCTGGATCAAATAAGGGCCAAGGTACGATTGAACAGATATAATTACTGCTACGCAAACTTTACAGCTGTTTATGGTGAACGCTCACATCCACCTTTATTGGTCAGTCCTTCAACCTGAAACCTGCTGCAACAACAAAGCCTAGTAGCATTCCGGGACCTAACACCAATCTTAAAGTTGCTGCAATTCTGGAGAAAGCAAATGCAATTCGCCAGGTCTCATTCTCTTTACCTCAGACACCCTATTGTCCTAGTTTTGCGCTGTTCATAGTTATTAACAGAAGCGATCCAATGCTATAGGCCCTGGCTGGTAGTGATGAAGATGATGAAGATAATTGGAGTGATTCATGAATATTGCCTGCTAGTTTACTCCAACCTGTCTTCCTTCCTCATCCGCCTCAATCTCTTTAAGTTTCCACCTGGACGTTACCGGGCAAGAGTCGATTCTGTGTAAATATGTTCGACATACGGAGAAAGCAAAAGCTCTGCGAGCACTATCTGGTTCGGTTGCTGTATATGTATGTTGGAGGATGAGTAGTGTAACAAATTTTTTCAAGTGTATAAAGCATGCCCTTTTCGATTTTGTCTTGGTGAATACTTGCTCGAATAGATCTGTAGAAGATACATCATTAGTTGAAATAGCTAATTATTTGTTTCTTTCACTCGTGTCAAAATTATTGAAATGCGAGTCATAATTTATATATTCGTTTCATTATGAAACATGAGCGGAACGAGTTATGGAATGTGAGGTCGTCTAGTAAAAGTAAAATATTATTGAAATGTGAGTCATTATTTATATATATTCGTTTTATTATGAAACATGAGCGGAATGAGTTATGGAATGTGAGGTCGTCTAGTAAAAGTAAAATGAGACTCCTATTGGTGGAGTATCAAAATGGCTAAAAGGGACTACTTTTACGAGTAAAGGGAGTATGTAATAAAGCCTATGTTACTTGTTAATTGTTACTTACCGTCTTACCCTTGGGAGAGTGTCACGATGTGATCGAGTAACCGAACACTCTTTAAAAGCTTTTTCACGTTGAAGAAGTGTATGGGCTTGAAAAGATATCTATGGGCCTTTATTTGGAGCCCACTTACATTGACAGCCCATCAGTTAATACGACTTATAAATTCTCTCCCGCCAAAGGAGAAAGAAAAAAGAGAGAATTAAGTAAATTGGAAAATCATCTTCGCAGTTGAGGGGAAGGCGGCGGAAGCTGAACGATTGCAAGAACGAAAATTCCGACGATTCGAAGGGGAAGAAGCCAGAGATGGAGGTTGGACAGGCGGCGGATAAGCGAGGGCTGCCGCTGTCGGAGGTGGTTGACGACTGCGTACACCGCTGGTTCCAAGACACGCTCAAGGAGGCGAAAACTGGCGATATCAATATGCAGGTGCTCGTCGGTCAGATGTATAATTGTGGCTATGGCATCTCCAAAGACGCTAACAAGGTATTACTTGCTAAAGCTTGCTCAATTTAAGATGCTTGATTTCCAATTGTTTTCGGTTTTAGGGATTTTGTTTAATTGTCAACTCTGCCAATTTAGGGGAAGATTTGGATACGTAGGGCTTCCAGAGTCAGGTCTTCGGTCTGGAAAGTTAGCAATAAACGACCCGGTTAGCTTTCTTTGTTGTTATTTTTAATTAATTGAAATTTGAGTGTTAGTACTTAGGAGTTGTGGAACTTGTTATCCTTACAGGTTATACTGCGAGTGATTCAGATTCTGATTCAGAGTCAGATTCAGATACAGATTAATTGGTGGGTGATTCTTGATCCAGCCAGCTATGTGCTTTGTTAATCAACTTGAAGGTGAGTTGCTGTTCTATTTAATGGAGCTTGATTCCAATTTTACTTTAAACTGTAACTTTGTTTCTGTGATTTTCATCATTTTTCTTATGTGGCTTCTGCATGTACTGGACCGAACCTCTTATTTTACGGCTTCTTGTTAAACGATTATCCTTGTGCTGGTTCTACTTACTTATGTTAATGTGCTTTTTCGGATTAAAATGGCAGTCATTTTGTCTTATTTCCAATGGCATATGATTTAGATTTTAGGTCATGGAAATAAATAGCATCATTGTGGCATTTGATGTTTTGTGCTTACTTGTAAGCCACTAGTTGTTGCTCGACACTGTCATTTTGTTAAATTTCAAACCAGCGAACGACTTGTAAGCCCATTGCTAGAGGCAAAGCAAATGAGAGTTAATAACTAATTATAGGATTTAACTGCAGCTTCACCTTAACATATCAAGAGCGTTTGAAGAAAGTTGTTTGTGGAATCGATAGAGCAGAATATCACACTCCAATCATATTTGATATGTGATTCCCAATCTGAATTAGTTGTAGTGACTCATGAATGCTGCCACTGGGTTGTGAGTTATGTCTTGCAATTAAGCACCTGCTCCATCCAAGCTGAAATAACATTAAGCTGTTATGGAGTGAAAGGCACGAAAAGAATATCTTTGAATAAGAACTGGACTGGATATCAATTGACTTGAAACACTGAAACAAAGACACAATCCTCCAAAAAGGCAAAACTATACAATTGATTTTTTTCTGATTCATTCCTCAAAACCTCCATAGTATATGTAGGAGTTTACAATATATGAATCTCACCAAACTTGCACCCAATTGATTCAAATCAATTCTTATTTATTCAAATCAAGTCTAATTTATTCAAATCCCTCCATATCCTACTTACTTAAAATAGGGAAATATAGTGCATAGAAAATATCATAGTCAACACTTGTGGTTGAATTTATTCCTATTTATTTGCTGCTGAATTTGTTCCTCATATATTCAAATACTTCAAATCTTCTTTATTCTATGCATGGGGATTGATATCATAAGCACCTAAACTGGATTATTTAGAAAAAGGTTAAAAGTTTTTCGTGGTATACATCAATCTTCAGAGAGAAGATTTCATTCATGGATAACTCAAGTGATGAATGATTTAAGAGGTAATCCTTGGGGTGGATAAAGTAATCTATTTGCTGGTGACAGAAAACTTGAGTTGAACCACCTGTTGCCCTTAAAGTATCCAATTCAAGGTTAGGGAACTCTTCAGCCACCATTCAAATAATAGTATTGGAGGTATATAAGACTAGCTGCCATAACATAACGTGGGCATTTTTTACACACTTGTCCCATATTTAATATTTTCAGTGGTTGAGAGTAAGATGAGGGCATTTAGATTTTAGGGGAATTACTTTCTGGATGCATCTACTTACGCCCATGCAGTATCTCCATACACACACCTAACATCCCCAAACTGCCTCAACTCTTAAGTGATACGGATCATCTAAATACTTGTGCTCTTTGTTTATTTTGAGCTACACTTGGACTAGTTATGACTTATGAGTTGGGCTATTTCTGAAGTATATGTATTAGGTAATGTTTTAAATATGCCTGAAATCATTAGTTAGGATTTGGAGGGGGTTTAATTCAGTAAATGGAAGAATTGCTAAACAGGTGGTACACGTACACCTTTAGAAACTGTTCATATTTTTTTTCTTTTATATATCTTTCTTCATTGTTAATAAAAACCATCAGCCTGGTGCTATTTATTTAGGGTGTTGATTAATGATCTACGGAAAGAATGAAATGGTGCTAGCTTGTTAGCGTGAAGGAGTCCGTTAGCATGTAGTTTGGTCACGTTAATTAAGGTTGCCTTTCTCTTGGTATTCTTTGAGTGCACGGTGACATTCAAAGGTGTAGATGGACACCACTTCATTTAATCTGGTAGACTCACAAATGAAGAATAAAAATTACTTAAAAGTCTCTTCGAGAGTACAAGTAAATGCGATCAATCTTAACCATTAAGTCGTGAATATGATGAAACGTAGAACTGCATTGGACCTTTGTAGTGGCGTTTGAATTATTTTCCACTTCTCTTCCTTTCTCACAGCTTACATTTTGTCTTGGTGATTATCATGGCATGCTGTCTTGCATTGGCTCTCCCTTTTACATATGCTCTACAAACTATGTACATGTACTTCCGTAAGGCACAGAACTTGCATCCTCGATTTCAGATCTGAATCAGATTTTTGATGATCCAATCTGTGTCGAAAATCTAATGCAGGGTTGATGAAGATGTTGATGCGCTAAATTTATTCGTTGTGTGCTTGATGCAATCCTTAGCTCGAATATCCTTGTTACAGTTGCTGCCAAAAGGGTGTTTGTGTTTCTGTGGACTCATATGTACTTTTAATTCATGTGATCATGTCAAATTATTAATTTAGCACATGTTTTAATACGCTTGAGCAAAAAAACCAGATAACTTTAGCTAAATGTGCTCTATTATTCTTGAAATTAAAAGATTTAGAAGACGATCATTTGGGGCATAGATGATTTAGTACTTTATAATTTTATCATTTTATGATTTTTAATAGTTCCATTTAATTAGAAAGTTAGTGACTTCATTACCTTGTTTTATTCAGAGTCCATGACTAAAAAAAGATTTGAATTGGTCTTCAAAATTGGCGAGGGAAGTTTCTTGGAAACTCAAATCTATATAGAGAGTTGAATTGGTCTAAAGGAATAATTAGTCTCTAATATCCGTGCAAGATTACCGTACAAGACAATTGTATCGTACAGTTGAAAAAATCATCATTTGACATATGTTTACACTTATTTCTGCTCTCCGTCTGTCTCATTAAATATGTAATATTTGTTTTTCGTCACATAATTTTATGTAGTACCGTTTTGTGAGTTAATGAAGAGATAGTAAGTAAGAGAGAAGAAAAAATAAAGAGAGTATTGTTTTCATTTTTAGAAACGTTTCATTTTTAATGGGATAAATTAAAAAGGAAAATGTTTCATTTCTAATATGACAGAGGGAGGAGTAGTTTCTAATTATTAAAATAGACCTTTTACTAGTACTATTTTGCATATATATTATCAAAGTAATAAGATATTTTGTGGTGGTGGGGTATATTTGAATTCAAATAATCAACTTAGGGGTATTCGGTTGACAAGATTAAATCTCATGATTAAATATGTTTGGTTTATAAGATTGAACCATTCAACTTAATCCTAGATGGATAGTCTCATGATAATTAGTTATAGTCTTCCCCCTCTAACTAAAATAATCCCACAACTTAACCATAGATGGATAATCTCATTATATTAGTCATGGCAATCGAAGACCACCTTAAAAGATGAGATTGCTGATTTGCTGACTCTTGTGCTTAGTTAATGGTTTTTCTAAGTAGGTGGTCTGGTGTAGGTGTTATTTGGTGCAAAATCATGCTGATAATTATAGACAAATTTGGTCCAGATAAAATTTATCTTTATTTATTAATTTAATCTGGCTGGACGTGAACTTTAATTGAATCCTCACATGCTTTTTGGTATGAATAATTGATAAGTGACAAATATCTATAATCTTGTCCGGTGGGAAATACATATCTTTAAAAGCAACAAATTTCGCCTATGAATTAATTATGAAAATAGAATATTTTCCTCCGTTTAAAAACATTAGTACTATAATAATCAGAGACCATTGTCTTTATACGTGAACAAATTATTAAACTGAAGTTGCAAATATCTTGTCTAGAAAATGAGTATCTTTTTATAGGTAAGTATATTATATATTCTCATTCGAAGAATTTGTGGATACCAATAAAGATTACGAAGTGGTAAGGTCATCTACTACGATGTCTCTATACCGTCTCTTAAATCGTCTCTTAACTACTATTTGAGCACTATTTGAGGGCCCCACTGTCATTTTTTCATACATCCCTTAACTAAGGGACAGAACCTGCAACGCTCTGTCCCTTAACCGTCTCTATACCGTCCCTTAATTACTATTCATTCAATTTCATTTATAATTTTTTTTCAACCCAATTCAATTTAAACAAACACACTTTATTAAGTAGTCGCGTACTAACCGTGCGGCGACGGAAGTAGGTATCTCCCCAAATCGGGTTATCGCAGAAGTAGTCGCGTACTAACCGTGCGGCGGCTTCCTCCCGGTTCCGATTGATGTACTTCCGGGAGCGTCGTGGGGGTGGCGCGGCTTCCTCCGCCTCTCTTCGTCAATCTTCTTCGAGTGATTGTTCCATTAATTGACGCATTTGCTCAAAAGGATCCATTTGTTTGAGTTGATTGAAGATGGATATTGGAGTGATAGAGAGGATTTGAGAGGAATAGATGTGTGTTTGTGTTTGAAATGAGTATGAAATAGGATTATTTATAGAGTAAATTATATTAAAAAAATTAAAAAAACGAAAATAAAAATTTAACGGTAATATTACCGTTTGAATTTTTTTTTATTAAAAGTCGAATTTTTTTTTAAAAAAAATGAATTATTGCGTCATCAGTGACGACGCCCACTCGCGGGCCAGCGAGTGGGCGTCACGCACGCATGGGGACGAGACACGTGTCGCTGGCGCGTGGCGGGACAGCGCGTCCCGTGTCTCGACGAGACGGGCTACGGGACGAGACGGGCGCGGGCTAGGGACGGGATGGTCGCTGCAACGCGTCCCGCGGAGGACCCGTCCCTCCGGGACGAGACGCGAGCCCGGCGCGGGACGCATAGTGGATGGTCTAAGGGATTATTAGAACATGCATATTCATTCTAAAAGGATTAAGATATGGCGAAATATTACTATATTATTATAGATTTATAGATTCCACCAAATCCCTAAGAGCATCTCCAATGGCGGCGTCGGCACCGGCACGCCGATTTTTTGCGGACGCTGGTGCTGACGCCGAACCATTGCAGCCGGCGTCGGCGAAATCGGCGTCAAAATTGGCGTGTCCACTCCGATTCTTGGGCTGACGCCGATCCTCACGGCGCCATTGTAGGCCCCGGATCGGCGTCAGACCGGCCTCAGATTTTTTATTTTTTATTATTTTTTAATTTTTCGAAACACTATAAGGGAAAGAATCTCACGATGATCCTCGAGGCCGTAGCTGACTACCGGCTGTGGATTTGGCATGCGTATTTTGGGATAGTCGGTTCGAACAACGACCTAAACGTCCTCAACTCGTCACCCCTTTTCAACGAGCAGTGCCAGGGCGTCGGCCCGACCATCAGTTTTGTCGCCAACGGCAACCAGCATGATATGGACTACTACTTGGCGGATGGGATATACCCTAGGTGGCCCGTCTTTGTGAAGACAATCCGGTGCGCATCAGATGCGAAGAAGGCCTACTTTGCGACGCGGCAGGAGTCGGCGCGAAAGGACGTGGAGCGCGCATTTGGTGTGCTTCAGGCTCGATGGACTGCAGTTAAGGGACCAACGCGTTTGTGGAATGTCGACTGCATTGCTGATATAATGTACGCATGTATTATCATGCACAACGTGATTGTCGAAGATGAAGGTGTACAACTGACTAATTGGGCCAACGACGATAATGAAGCAGGTCCAAGCCAGGGCGTCGCCGCCGCCAACGTACGAGGTAGGGTACCTCACGATGAAGAAGCCCTCCTCCAAGCACATGCTGACATGCGTCAAACGGATGCTCATATTCGACTCCAAGAGGATTTAATTGAAGAGTTGTGGGCGCGGAGGATTGCAAGGCGTTAGTTTTTATTTAAAATTATGTAATTTTTTAAATGTACTTTTTAATTTAAATGAAAATAGTATATTTTCGCGTATATGTGTCGTATATTTAATTCCGTATTTTGTGTGATTGTTAATTGTTTGTTTTTCATAATTGAGTGATGTGGCTGGGCTATTGCATGTCCAGTTGCGTGTCCAGTTGCATGTCCAGATGATGTGGCAGGAGGATTTTAGTGCTGATGATGTGGCAGTGACAAGGCTATGAGAAGGCTATTGCATGTCCAGAACCATTGAAGATGCTCTAACCTCACGTGTGAGCAAATCCCCAGAATAAATTCTACAATCTGCCTTATTAGATAAAGTCGAATTCTAGTGCTTAGCTAGTTCAGGAATTATCACAAACATAATTTGGAGAAAATTTCAAATATTTATGTGAAATCTACAAGAATACACCTCAGAAATGAAAACATGAAAGCTGCATTTCCGTTAAAGCCTTCATAAGTCTCCACCTCTCTCTCTCTCAATTGTATTCGACATGGTCTATGCGATTATCTATTTAATTCAAAATTAAATCATCTTTCATCACACACATATTTGACCATTACAAAATACTAGTACTACCATAATTTTAAAGGACGAAAAATGTACGGGTGCTGCCTGGGTATAAGTCTTTGACTTATTTCAGAAAGGATATATAGTATTTGACTGAATTTATAAATCACAGATAAAATCTCTAAGTAAATAGCAGTATGAAAGTTGGATTATTTAATTGGTAAATATTTGTGGTTTTTAGGGAAATCTCTGATTATTTGAAACAATAAAATTATTTTATTTATTTTTCTCTTTGTTGGAACATATATTTATTTTACGACTGATTTTAAAATTACAAGACTGCACTAGAATTTGCCAAAATTCTGTTACTGTAATTTATCCTAAAAAATTCATTAATGCACTTAAAAGAAGTTGACCTCAGTTAAACTATATCTCACCTAAAAATATGACAAGTGAGCCATTATTACGTTATAAAAATATGTTAGGAGTGACCTAATTTAAACATTTGTCTGAATAATCATAGAAATAATGGAGGACATAAATTATGAAAATGGAAATACCAAAGTAGTGACAAAAATAAAGTTAGTCCTTCCTCACATATATTCTACACCAGAAAAGTAATGTGCACTCTTCAATTCAACCTCCCAAGGTGGAGGACAGCGACTTTTCTGTTTCCCAAACTACCCTTGCCACTTTCACATGTCCTTTCCCGTACGCCAACTGTCAAAATCGACTATACGGAGTACTGTAGTATATTTATCCCATTTGATTTTGTATAAAAATAAAGCTCTCTATTTATTTAGTGCTAACATAGGAATTCGTTTGATACTTTATGCTAGCCTCATTATTATTGTGTTACTCTAAAAGCATCCACGCTGGGACGGATATCCCGACGGACTTCCAAAAACACCTCATGCCATGTCATAAGGGCATCAGCAGTGGGCGCCTTAAAGCCCGCCCTATGTACCGCTACGTCAGCATTTTATCCTTCTACCCTTCCACCTGCAGTGAAACGCCCTATAGGTTTTACTATTGTTTTGTTAATTAGTTTAAATGTTTTCAAATATTTAAATACAAACTAATTAAAAAACACAACGATTAACTAAAAAACGGCAAATACTACATTGATAAAAAAAAAAGTTACACTAGTTAGAACTAAAAAAAAGTTGACTACTCTACAAAAGTCCCAACTTCCAGCGCAGCTCATCGATCAACCCCTGGAGGTATTCGGCTCTGGCCGGGTCCATTTACATCATGAGGGCGTTATGCGTGTCCAACAACGTCCGCGCCATCGAGGCCGTTGCCAACTCCGCGTAGGAAAGTGCCGTCGGGGTCGGGGTCGGGGTCGGGATCGGCGATGGGGGGCGGCTTGCGAGGAGGATGTTGCCTTCGCCTTCCCCTTGTTCTTCGCAGCCTTGACGCCTACGGGACGCCGGGAGGACATCGGTTTGCCAGAACTCATCCCCTGTGTACGTCCGGTTGAGGTCCACCGGATATGCGCCGCTTTCGCTACTCGTGTAACCACCAGTGTCAGTGGTCTTCGTCCTCTTTGTCGCACCGGTGTGCAGAATCTCGCCTTGGAACTTCTGCTTGTCCTTCAAGAGCGCCCAAATATTGAAATGCTTGAAGTCGCCGTACATGGACTGGTACGACAACAGCGCTCTATCGCGCACATCGCTCAAGCTCTCGCCGCTTCCCTCTTCCCTCGAGCACTTCTTGTACTCCGCCGCGAACAGGTTGACTTGCTTCTTAACCTGATCTCAGTGCTTGCGGAGCTACTCCCTATGGCGCTTGTACGCGCTCGGTGGCTTCTCCTCATTGTAGCGTTCGGCGATGCGCTCCTAGTACGCAAGCTGCTTTTGGTTGTTCGCGAATACCGGGTCCTCCGAGATATCCACCCAACACCTCGCCAAGACTAGGGTTTCATCTGGTTGGTAGTTCATCCTCCCGAGGGCGTACTCTTCATTCGTTGCCGGAGGTGGCAACTTGTATGCCCGGTACTTGATCCGCTTCTTTCTGGCGGGGCGGCAGCGGCCGAGGCGGCGACGGCGGGGTGAGTTGGAGACGGTTCCATGTCAGACAGACCGTATGAATTTGTACTGAATTCGGGATCGTACTGCGTGTCGGGATCGAACGACCGATATTCATCAGGTTGTGTACCCGGCCAACGTGCACCACCTCCAAATATCGGACTATTGGGACTTGAGTAATCACCGGAATCCATTTTCTAGTGTAAATTGATAGTGAAAATGCGAATGAAAATGTTACAAATGAAGGTGGGGTAGAGGTATTTATATAAATGAAATTTTTCAAATTTAAAAAAAAAAAAAAAACAAAAACGCGTTGCATCATCCGCGTCGCCCACAGTGGGCGGACGATGCTCTATCGTCCTTGCTTCCTCCGCGGACTATCTGTCGGGCGAGGACGACGCATCGTCCATCGTCCGCCCCACTGTGGGTGCCCTAAGGACCTCACACTATACTGCCACGTCATAAGGACATCCCACTTCACAATGGTGGACATCCCGACGGACATCCACAATAATAAAAAATCATAAATTCACCAAATTAAACAATTTATGGAATTAAAATTTCGACACGAATACGAACGGAGAAAGTTCAATGATAATTTCATTAAATAAAAAAAATAAAAAAAAGTACATTTCAACAAAAAAAACTAAACAAATTACATTATAAATATCAACAACGAACCCTCAGCGTCCATAGCTTTTCAATTATATCGTTCTGAACTCGAATATGAGCTTGTCGTTGGTGCTATCGGCAAATGCACGGACTCGATCGACCTCTTCATAGGATATCCCCATACATACATTGGCGGTGGCCACGCCGTGGCTTGGACCGGCAGCATCAACATCATCATTGGTCAATCAGTCGGTGTTGGACCTTCATCTTCGACAATCATGTTGTGCATGATAATCATGCGTACATGATATCAGTGTTGTTGTCAATATACCACAACCGTGATGGACCCTTCACTGCCGCCCATCGAGCCTGGAGCACACCAAATGCCAGCTCCACATCCTTGCGCGCTACCTCCTGACGACCCGGAAAATAGGATCTTCTTTTCGTCTGTTGCGCAACTGATCGTCTTCACAAAGACGGGCCACATAGGGTATATCTCATCCGCCAAATAATAGCCCATATTGTGCTGGTTGCCGTTGGCGACGAAATTGACGGCCGGACCAACGCCCATGCACTGCTCGTTGAAAAGAGGCAACGACTGGAGGACGTTGATGTCGTTGTTCGACCCGGCTACTCCAAAATACGCTTGCCAAATTCACAGCCGGTAGTTAGCTACCGCTTCAAGGATCATCGTGGGATTCTTGCCCTTAAAACCGGTAGTGTACACCCCTTTCTAAGCGACGGGGTAGTTCTTCCACTCCCAATGCATACAATCTATGCTGCCCAACATTCCCGAGAACCCGTGCTGACTCCCATGCATATCCATCAGAGCCTGGCAATCTTCGGGGGTAGGCTTCCGAAGATACCTATCCCCGAATATCTCCCTAACGCCTCACAAAAATACTGCAGACATTCGCGGGCAGTCGTCTCACCGATGTGGAGGTACTCATCGAACATGTCGTTCGCACCTCCATATGCTAGCTGCCTGATTGCGGCAGTGCACTTCTGTATGGGCTTATGGCCGGGTTTACCAACCGCATCCTCCCTCATCCTGAAATACTCGTATCGACGTGTTGGGGTTTGTATACTAAAAGATGCTTCGAGCGTACATGCCTTTGTACAGTCAGCTTGTGCAGGTATACGAGAAACGCCACGTCCACTTGTTTACCTAATTATGAGAATAAATAATATAATATAATGATTTATTTATTGAAATATAATAAACAAGTTTAACGCTTCTTACTAAGAAGGTCAAAGTAGGGAAATTCGATGAATCCTCATGAGTTTTCCAGTAGGGGACTTGGCCAGATCTAGTAAGAAGAAAAACGTATTCACAACCTAAATAGACTTTGGCTACCTATTGGTATGGTTGCGGTGTTTGTGATAATTCTCTCTTACCTAAGAAGAGATTAGTAACACCGGTGTGGTAAAGCATTGAAAGGATCTAATACGAAATGTATTCTTTATTGCTATCTAAAAGAATATATTTCAGAAATTTTAGTATTTTCTAGTCTATGAAATTAATATCAATATTTTTTATTTAATCAGACGCCACTTTGACTTATCAATATGATAGAGTTTGTACGTGACTCAAACATGATATCTTGGGTGGTAGTAGTTGAATAAAATGAAGGTATTGAAATATTATTTCATAGAATTCACGTGCCTAGTGTGGTATGATTAAATCCCCAAGAGGTGTTTAAAAAAGGAATTTATTATTCAGAAATCTGCGCAGTTGGAATTTTATTCGTCTCATCCATTAACTATTCATGGGGCCCACTGTACTTTTCACTCAATCTCTTAACTAAGAGACAGAACCTGCAACCCTCCATATCTTATCCGTCTCTTATCTCATCCCTTAACTATTCATTCAATTTTATTTTTTATTTTTATTTTCAACAAATTCAATTAATAAAAACACATTTCATTAAATAAAATTTTTAAAAAAACATAATTAAAAATCCTAAAAAATTTAAAAATACATAATTTAATTTCTTCCGCTCACTCTTTCTAAATTCAAAATTTCAAAGCGTAAAGAAGCAGAAGAAAGATCATGTGCGTCTACCGGTTGCCAAATTTTGCCCAAATGTGCTCCATTAGATCATCTTGGAGTTGGGCGTGGGCGGTAGAATCATGTGTCCTTGCCCGAATAGACAACCAATCTTGCAAAGACGGATGCATTCCACTACGAGGCGGACTACTTGGGGTAGAGCTTCCGGGGGTTTCTGGGTCGAACCAATTTCCCGCCTCGGGTCCTACGTCGGCGACAATCATGTTGTGCAAGATTATGCATGTATACATGATGTCGACCATACTCTCCATGAACCACGTACGAGTCGGGGCTTTGATAATGTTGAAGCGCGCTTGGAGAACCCCGAACGCCCTCTCCACATCCTTGCGAGCAGCCTCCTGCTTCTACGCAAAAAGAGCCTGCTTTTCGTTCACCGGCATGTTGAACGTCTTCACGAAGGTTGGCCACTTCGGGTAGATGCCGTCGGCAAGATAGTACCCCATTTTATACCGCCGGTTGTTAGCGATGAAGTTGATGGTCGATGCTTTACCATCCAAAACTTCGGCGAAGAGGTCAGATTGGTTGAGCACGTTCGATCCGGGGACCCCGAAGTCGCATGCCAAATCCATAGCCGGTAGTCGGCAACAACCTCGAGTATAACGGTGGGGTGAGTGCCTTTGTGGCCACTTGCGTATGACCCCCTCCACGCCACAGGGAAATTCTTCCATTGCCAATGCATGCAATCGACGCTGCCAAGCATCCCGGGGAATCCGTGCACTTCTTCGTGAAGGTGGAGCAGAAACTGACAATCTGCCGTGCTTGGCTTCCGGAGAAATTCGTCTGCGAAGGCTGCCCGGACGCTTTTGCAGAATTGCATCAAGCACATTCTCCCAGTGCTTTCTCCAATGTGGAGGTATTCGTCAAACAAATCCGCCGTTTGTCCAGTCGCAAGCTGACGGACTGCTGCAGTACATTTCTGCAACGTCGTGTGGCTGGGACGGCCGACGATGTCGAACCCTTCTTGGAAGAACTCTTCCCGGGCTGCCAATGTATTTGCGATGTGGAGAAATAGCGGTCGCCGCACGCGGAATATCTCCCCATACCGCGTTATCACAGAAGTAGTCGCGTACTAACCTTGCGGCGGCTTCCTCCCGGTTACGATGGATGTAAGTCCGGGATCGTCATTGGGGCGGCGCGGCTTCCTCCGCCCCCTACGTCGATCTTCTTCAAGTGATTCTTCCATTATTCGACTCATTTGCTCAAATGGATCCATGAATGGATTAACTTTGGTAGAAGAATAAAAGAGATGATTTGAGATGAAAATTGGAGAGGAAAGAGAGATGATTTGAGAAGAATAGATGTGTGTTTGTGTGTGTGAAAGAGGAGTATTTATAGAATAAAAAAAGAAAAAAAATTTGAAAATTACCGTTGAACGGTCATATGACCGTTTTTAATTTTTTTTATTAAATTTGATTTTTTAAAAAAATGATTTATTGCGTCAGCGTGACGGCGCCCACTCGTGGGCGTCACGCATAGCGCCGGAGTGCGCCACGTTGCGCGAGCGCGTGGCGAGACAGCTCGCGCGCCGTCTCGGTGGGACGGGCGTGTCGGCGGGCTATGGACGAGACGGGACGCTGCAACGCGTCCCGCGGCCGTCTCGTCTCGGAGGGACGAGATAAGGGAGACCCGCGAGACGCGTTGTGGGTGCCCTTATCATATTTCAGCGCATATTCGAAAAAAAAATCAAAAAAAAAAAAACAAACACACCAATTTCAAAAGGGACAGCATTGTAATTACAATCCCAAAATCCTTATTCCCCATACATCTCTCTCTCTCTCTCACCTCTTTACTGTTAAAACTTCACTTATTAGAGCACCCGCAACGCGGTGCCGTCGCCGTTCCTATGCCGTTCCGGAGGAACGGTTTCGCGGCGGCACGCGTTGCAGCGTGCGTTCCGTCGCCATTCCGTGCCGCCACCGTTCCCATGCCGTGCCGCGTTTCGTTCCTCCGGAACGCGGAACGAAACGTTCCGCCACGCGCCGAGGCGACGTGGCGGACTCCCATTCGACGCGTGAAGCCCACTCGCTGCCCCGCGAGTGGGCTTCGTCCCGATGACGCAATAATTCATTTTTTTTAAAAAAAATTTCGAATTTAATAAAAAAAAATAAATTTTTTTTTTATTAACGGTAATGAGACCGTTAATTTTATAGCCGTTTGTTTTTTTTTATTATTTATTTATTTACTCTATAAATACTCCTATTTCATACTCATTTCAATCACAAACACACATCTATTTCTCTCTATTTCCACCCCAATTTTCATCTCAAATCAACTCTATTTTCCTTCTCCCAAATTTAATCAAACTAATGGATCCTTATGAACAAATGCGTCAAATACAAGAACGGTTATCTATTCGTGCAAGGACACGCGACTCTAGCGCCCACACCCAACTCCAACATGATCTAATTGAGCACATTTGGGCAAACTTTGGCGGATGAAATTATTAAAATTGTGTACTTTTATTTTTTTATGATTTTAATTGTGTGCTTTTTATTTTTTTAAGTTTAAGTTGTAACTTTGTTTTAATGTTGTGTGTTTTTTAATAAAATGTGTTTGTTTTTTTAATTGAATTGAGTTGAAATTAAAAAAAAAATGAAATTGAATGAATAGTAATTTAAGGAACGGTTAAGGAACGGTTAAGGAACGAGGGTTGCAGGTTCCGTTCCTTAGTTAAGGAATGGAGTAAAAAAGTACAGTGGGGCCCTCAAATAGTGGTTTAAGGAACGGTTTAGGAACGGTATAGGAACAGCGTTGTGGATGGCCTTAGAGTCTTGCGGTTAACGGTTGTTCAATAAATCCCTCAATTTTATACACACCACTAATTTTAGCATGATTGCAACCATTCTTCTACACCTATCAAATTATTGAAAAAAAATCAGGCGTAGAAGCCAAAAATCCACAAAAGATCGAGCCTCTTTTCGCCGATTAAGCTGCAAAGATCCAATTTTTAGCCTCATTACTCGAAAAAAGCTTCGACCTTTGCCGCGATGAAGAAGCAGAAATCAATCCCAGAACCCACCTTCAGCCGCTTCGATCTCCTGTCAGAAGAGATAGTATTTACACTTCTTGATTTCCTCGAAAACCCAGTCGATAGGAAGTCGTTCTCTCTCGTTTGCCGCTCGTTTTACGACATTGAGTCTCGCCACAGGAAGCTCCTGAAACCCCTTCGCTCGGAGCTGCTGAGCAAAGTTTTGGTCAGATACCCTCATGTTTCAAATCTCGATCTCTCTCTCTGTCCCAGAGTCACCGATGCCACGCTTGATGTTGTGTCGAGTTATTGCAAGGAAACGCTGCGGTCGATTAATCTGTCTAGGTCCAAGTTTGTTGGGCATGTGGGGCTGTCTAATTTGGTGGTGAGTTGTGGGAATTTGGTGGAGATTGATCTGTCGAATGCGACAGAGCTTAAGGACTTGGCGGCTGCCACCATAGCCGAAGCCAAGAACTTGGAGAAGCTGTGGTTGGTCAGGTGTAAGTCTATTACTGACATTGGGATAGGTTGTATTGCTGTGGGGTGTAGGAAGCTCAAGTTTCTCAGCTTGAAATGGTGTTTGGGTGTTGGTGATTTGGGGGTGGGGTTGATTGCTGTCAAGTGTCAAGATATTCGAAGTTTGGATCTTTCCTTCTTGCCGGTATTACAGCTTGATTTTAAGAGTGTTTTCTTGATTATTTGACTCTGTTTTTGATGCTTTATTTTGATTTAGTTGATTTACTGAGTTCTGATGTTGTTTATTGCCTTAGTTGTTGTTTGTGGAATAACTAAATGAAATAAATTCATTTATGTATACTAAGTATTTGAAGTTGACCTTATATCCATCAGTAGCCTGAGGTCTTAACCTTGAGTATTTCGCCTTCATGTGTTAAGAAACTAAACATGATTTTAGTATTTTAAAATTGATGTACTCCCGCGTAATACTTGCTAGGTAACAGTCCCTGACCGTGGCAATTAAACATTCTTGCTACCTATCTCGCCCGGAAGTGCTAAGCTTTTTGGTTGGGGCTGTTAATGAGAGCTGTATGATAAAGCAAAAATTATGTCATGAATTTGAACCTTTTATGATGGTGAATGTATGGGTAGTTCTATCTAAACACATGTCTAAATACGGTGGCCGGACAATATTATTAGCGCTGCTGCGTCTTTGCTGGAAGAATTTTAACGTGATAACATATTTTACCCTTAGGGAATAAGGAAAGTTGTAGAATGAGTTCTATTTCATTATGATTAGGTCAGAATCTCTCAGGGCATGTTACAGGACCAATGATTTGAATTTGTACTGGTTTTTAATAGAAAGTACTAAGAATACTCAAGTTCTAACCTATTGTTTGAATCACATATATATTTACTTGCTAATTGCTATACTTCTTTGTTTTTTCTGTATGCAGAATTCACACATAACGCTTTAATGAGTTTTTTGTGCATAAAATATACTCCGTAGTTTAATAGTTGAATCTGTACGAATTAAAACATATATAGCTTCTGTGAGCAATATTCATGGACTACAGGAATGATAATGCCTCACTTATTTTCTCTCATGTAGATCACCAATAAATGCTTGTCGCAAGTCTTAGAGTTGAAACGCCTCGAAGATTTGGTTCTAGAAGGGTGTTTTGGAATCGATGATGACAGCCTTGCAGCTCTCAACCAAGGATGCAAATCACTGGAGGTATTAATTTTTAGATTAAGCATGCTTAGAGACTCATGGACTTTTACTAAATGTATAACTTTACAGTTTTGTTGGACAATGAAAAATCTGAACTTACAGGCTTCAGTTAGTGGTTTCCTTACTCTTTATCGATCTTGAAGTGGAAATTGTGCTTTGCCCGTAATTAGCTTCTTTTGTTTCAACAGACACTTGATATGTCGAGCTGTCAGAAAGTAAGTCATGTGGGTTTATCTTCTCTCACCACTGCTACTGCGAGTTTGAGGCAACTCATCTTATCATATGGTTCTCGCGTGAGTCTCCATCTTTCCCCACCTTGCCTATAGTTGTATATTTTTGAATTTTTAACTAATGTACTAGTGAATTTTCAGGTGGATCTTGCTCTTGCTGATAGTTTGCAAAAGCTTTCAATGTTGCAATCCATAAAACTTGATGGTTGCAAGGTCACGTGTTCGGGACTCAAAGCCATTGGGAACTGGTGTGTATCACTGAGTGAGATAAGCTTAAGTAAGTGCTTAGGAGTGACAGATGAAGGACTTTCCTCCCTCGTTACAAAACATAAAGACTTGAGAAAACTAGACATCACCTGCTGCCGCAAAATAACTAGTGCGTCTGTGGCCCACATAACAAATTCTTGTACCGCCCTCGTTTCCCTCAAGATGGAATCGTGCACCTTGCTTCCAGCTGAGGCTTTTGTTTTGATCGGGCAGCGATGCCAGTTTTTGGAGGAGCTTGATGTTACTGATAATGAAATCGACGATGAAGGTAACTAATTGCTTTGTTTGGCTCATTTATATATTTATAGGAATTTTAGTAATGCTGATTCAAGTACGCATCCAGGTCTAAAATCCATCTCCACGTGCTCTCGACTCAGAAGCTTGAAACTGGGGATCTGCCTGAATATAACCGACGAGGGGCTCATTCACATAGGCATGTCTTGCTCAAAGCTCAAAGAGGTCGACTTATACAGGTCAGCTTTTATCATGCATACAAACGAGAAACATACTCGTTGCTTTGAAGCTTTTCTTCCTTCCGTTTATCTCTAATACTATCTTTTGTTTGCCAGATCTGATGGAATTGGTGATTCTAGCATCTTGGCCATTGCTAGTGGCTGTCGTGACCTAGAAACGATCAACATTGCATATTGTAAATCCATCACGGATTGTTCCTTGATGTCCTTGTCGAAATGCTCGAAGCTGAACACACTAGAAAGCCGTGGATGCCTTCTTATCACTCCAGTTGGTCTAGAAGCCATTGCTATGGGATGCAAGCAACTCTCCAAGTTGGACATAAAAAAGTGTCGCAACATCGATGATGCCGGAATGATTTCTCTTGCCCGCTTCTCTCAAAACCTCAAACAGGTGTGCTCGACGTTCTTACCCCCTTTCCATCTCGCATAAGAAACTCCATCTTAGACTGCTTTCTATGCAGATAAACTTTTCATACACATCGGTGACTGATGTGGGGCTCGTCTCCCTCGCAAGTATAAGCTGTTTACAGAGCATGACTGTCCTCCATGTGAGGGGCTTGACTCCCAGAGGGCTCGTGGCTGCACTCTTGGCATGTGGCGGACTAACCAAAGTGAAGCTTCAGGCTTCGTTCAGAACCTCACTGCCAGAGCTTCTCGTGAAACATCTAGAAGCCCGTGGCTGCACTTTCCTGTGGAGGGATAAAGTATTTCAGGTAACCATGGTTTCACTTGTGTCTTTGAGCCTATGAACGAGTCAAATACCCGTCTGAGACTAAGCGGCCGTTCCTTGATTTGCAGGAGGATTTAGATCCTAAGTGCTGGAAGCTTCATTTTAACGAGATAGAGTAACGAGACCCAGAAAACTGCAGATTAGTAGCGAATTGGCGATCATCTCAAAGCTGTAGAGAACGTGTTAAAGGTTCGTCCCGTTTCTTGATTCTGTGATAGTGTGATAGGTGGTAGCATACTTTTGAATCAAGCAGTTGTTCGTCTCTCTTTGCTTTGGAAGAGGCAACAATTTTGTTTCGTTGTTATCTTTTCGTGTTGCAGTCTTGTGTTCCATTTCATCAGTACATGTCATTCGGATATCTATAATGTATATTGTACTTCCAAAATTCCATAATAACCATATACTATCATATTGTGTATATATTCTCCTTAATTTTGCAAATTATTTAAGAATTTTTTGGATATAGGAATAAAAGAGGAAGAAAAATCAAAGATTCCACACTCCTGAGTCAATGATTAAATCTAATATTCCTTGGAGAAATAAACTGCATAATTTTCAAATGACTGATAACACAGAAATTAAGGTTGCTACAAATATCAGACACGGTAGGATAAAATAAGCAGACATATCATGTCTATGTTCTGCTAAATAAAAGTAAGACAATCAATCAAGTGCAAAGAAAAAAATGTTGGATAAATCATCCACACGTGTGTACAGTATACATTATACTCCCTCCGTCCCGCACTACTTGCACTTATTTCCTTTCTGGGCGTCCCAAGTTATTTGCACTCTTTCCATTTTTAGTAACAATTTATACCTACAGCCGTAATTGTTGACTTTGTCTATCACTCATTCCTTAATCTCCGTGCCCAAAAGGAAAGGTGCGAGTAGTGCGGGACGGAGGGAGTATATGAATGCTAATCATAAAAAAGAGAAGTGATTGATAGCCATGGGAATTTTCTATTTCGATATGTTACTCCACCCTCCCCATCTTCAAAGCTAATCATTCTAAACTCATAAAATAGAAAAGGTAATTTTATGCAATATTGTCATGTGTTTAGTTAGCAAAATAGAATAACATAAGAATGACAAAATAGAAAAGGCAGTGTTTTTTTATTTTTAGAAATATATCAGTTTGATTAAGATATTTTGGAAAAGAAAACCGTGTCACCTTTGAGAAATACTGGAGTATACCGGTGTAGTTTCATGAAAATTGCAAAAAATTATAAGTACTATGAGGCATCCCCGTCCGTGCTCTTGTCAAAGTGCAGGGATGTGGGCCCAGACTCATTTTTATTACTTTTTTACTTCCTGCTCTTAGGCAAGAGCACAACATCTACATCAATGCTCTTCTGCAAGAACATGCTCAAGAGTCCCACTATTCTATTATTCAATTTAAATAAAAACTTTTCCATAATATTAAAATGCATTAAAAATATCCGGAATACTATTACAAATTACAAAAAAATTAAAAATTACATAATTAAGAGAAGATGAGAGAATTTAGATGAGAATTGTATAGTGTGGTGTGAAATTTTTGGTGTGGAAGTGGGAGTATTTATAGATGAAAATGTGAATTTTGGAGAAAAAAATTGAAAAATAAATTAAAAGTGGGGAGAAAACGGATATAATTTATTGGGAAGTGGGAAAATATTTTTTTTATTTAATTCGAATTTTTTAAATTAAATCCATTTTTTTTAAAAAAAAAGAAAAAACGAAATTGCCAACGGTATTGCCGTTGGCCAATCAGGCGCCGCCACGTCAGCTGCTCAGCGGCACGGACGTGCTCGATGCATCGAGTAGCGCCGTGCCAGCGGCAAGAGCACAGCTGCGAGCAGGGGTCAGCTGCGCCAGCGGCACGGACGCCGTCCTTGCCAGCGAGCACCGCTACGGATGCTCTAAGTTTGATAAATTTCTAATCAATCCTGCATCTTTCTAAATATTCTTATTATATAACCTTGACATTTTTCTTCAATATCACATGGAGAAAATTCTAGCAGTGCTACATGCTTTAACTTAATTAACATCATACGTATTTGTCAAATAATTAAAAACGTAATTGGTTAGGTGTAATGAACGATGTGTTGCCGAACATTTTACGTTTGTCATATATAATTTTTCCTCCATCATGATATTATGATAAAAAAAAGTATTAAAATTATAATATAATATGCCATTTTCGAAAGTTATAAATTTGTTAGAATTTGATCAAACGCCATATTTTTAGACAATTTATCTCTAATTTATTGTGAAAATAATGGATGAGTCATTACAGCCGCCGAGAATCAGTCAAACCCACACGTTTTGACAAAAAAAAAAGAAGTGAAAATTCCACGGTCAAACATATCGCAACCTTCTCCGAAGCAACTTCACTTCTTCATTTCTATATTATATTATGCATATATATATATTATCACGACACAGTCCAACACTTTCTACTTGTTCACATTTCCATTTTTTCATTCATCTCCCAAAACAAAACAAAACAAAACAAAACAAAAAAATGGCTTCTTCAAGCGGAAGCCTAAACACTTCAGCAAACAATTCCAATCACCACATCTTCTCTCCATCACAATTCATGTCCACTTCCTTCACCGATCTTCTCTCTCCCAACAAACAACAAGAGGAGGAAGAAGAAGAAGAAGACGCCATGAGCCGACCAAAATCTCGTTTCAGTTGGGGCATGAATTCCGACATACTTAACAAAAACATCGAAATCCCAAAATACAAGTCTTTCCCACCTTCCTCTCTCCCTCTCTCTCCTCCACCTGTCTCTCCTTCCTCCTACCTCTCCATTCCTCCTAGCTTGAGCCCTTCCATCCTCCTAGATTCTCCTGTCCTTTTCTCGTCCTCCAACGTAAGTAAACTAAACCGTAATAAATTCATGTTCGTCTGCAATAGCAGCCTCACAACCAAGATTCTTTTGCAGGTTCTTCCGTCTCCGACCACCGGGAGCTTTGCCGCCAAGGAGGAGGAGAGGAATTATTCGGATTTCTCTTTTCAATCTCACACCAGGAATTCCAATCCTTCTACCATGTTTTCATCCAATCCTATGGTATGTTATTTCTTATGTTTCAATATTTTTTTCTTTTATTTCTATTGTATTTTATCAATTTCGTAGTATTAAAATGCAAAGCCTTCATTACTATGATTATTGGTAGGAGGCGAATGCAGTATTGTAGTACTCCGTATGTCATCTTGAACCAATTTTAAATAATTACTGTAAATTTCAATTGTTTTTCCTTCTATTCTACTTTATCAATTTTAAATTAAAATATTTACTACTAAGATTATTGATATGAGACTGATGTAGTATTTAACTATATGAGAACTTAATCAAGATACTTTTTGAATTATTATTGATATTATTTTGCATTGTGTGTTTGGCTTCCTACTAAGTTGACTTGCGTGGTTTGCTCTTATCTTGTTTAGACTTATGTGGTGTTTTAAATATCTAGAATGATTGCGTAACATTGTTGTGTGTCCAAATTTGATTTCGCTCTCTTTCAATATTATAGTATTATTGTGTCTGCATTATTAGGCGTATGGAGCTTAAATTATCTATTCTGACCTCTAAAGTCTCCTCTAAAATAGATCCCATCTCTTTTACAACAGCTGGCTTCGCGCATGCTTGTCAAACTCTCTCATCTCTACGTCAACTGTTACATTATTTTCATTATATAGTAAATAAAATACAATACTACCTGATTTCAGTAGTCCTGATAGTAAATAACACAACTGATGTAAAATTAGTAAAATTGGAAATTCTGATAGTAGATTATGCAAATTGTAATACAAAATTAATAGTAAAATTGAAAAGAGTATTGAGATTTAATATTGATTGATGCTGAAGTATGCATGAGTTATAGTAACTTGTAAAACATTTTTACTCTAATCAATAGATATCGAATTTAGCCATTGGTTAGGACTTGAGTTAGTTTTATCAGACAAAATAAACTGAATCATCTGTTGGTGAACACAGCAGGATTCATACAGAAGGGAACAAGAACAAAACCTCAACACATTCCTCAATAAACAAGCTGAGGTTCCAACAACACAACCTTTGTCCAAATCCGAACAACATAGTTTCTCACAAGACTTCCCCATCCATGGCGATCAACCCTCACAACAACCAGCCCAAATTCCATTTCCACAACAGCCACAGTATGCTAGAGAGCAGAGGAAATCCGACGACGGCTACAACTGGAGGAAATACGGCCAGAAACAAGTGAAGGGGAGCGAGAATCCTCGTAGTTACTACAAGTGCACGTTCCCCAACTGTCCGACCAAGAAGAAGGTCGAACGCAATCTCGAAGGACACATAACGGAGATCGTTTACAAGGGAAGCCACAACCATCCCAAGCCGCAGTCCACGCGACGATCATCCTCCAACGCCCTGCACAATCCCGTCTACACAGGAATGCCAAGCCAGCCCTTGGTCGAGAACGACCAGGTGGATCCCGTCACAACTCCTGAGAACTCGTCCACATCCTTTGGAGAGGAGGAGTTCGAGCAGGGCTCATCGATGCACGACGATGAAAACGAGCCCGAAGCTAAGAGATGGTGAGTGAGTGTGTGTGTGGTGGTGTGGCTTAAGAGTAATTAATGTCTGAGACCAAGATTCTGTTAGTTAGTTATTTACCTTTCTCTGTTTTTTGTAGGAAAGGGGAGAATGATAGTGAGGGCGTTTCGGCCGCTGGGAGCCGGACGGTTCGTGAGCCGAGGATCGTGGTGCAGACGACGAGCGACATCGATATTCTCGACGACGGCTACAGGTGGAGGAAGTACGGCCAGAAAGTGGTGAAGGGAAACCCCAATCCTAGGTAAGACATCATTATGCATATGTAAGACTAAAACAGAGTGAAGAACTATATGCTTATAACCATTTTCTTGCAGGAGCTACTACAAGTGCACATTCAACGGGTGCCCGGTGAGGAAGCACGTGGAGAGGGCGTCCCACGACCTGAGGGCGGTGATCACCACGTACGAAGGGAAGCACAACCACGACGTTCCAGCAGCACGGGGCAGTGGGACCTACAACATGAACAGGCCTCAGGCAGTATCAGGCAACGGTAGCGCGCCCACAGCTATAAGGCCGGCTGCCATGGCTGGACATACCAACGAGGTGCATTACCCCAACCCCGCCAGGCTGCAGGCGAACCACAACCAAACCCCTTACACGCTGCAGATGCTGCACAACAACGATAATAGCTATGGATTCTCGGGTTTTGGGAACTCTGCAGGGCCTTACACTAATCAGATGCAGCAGCATACGGATAATTCCATGTCCATAGCCAAGCAAGAACCTAAAGAAGACTCGTTTTTCGATTCTTTCCTCAGCTGAAGGGCGACGGCGCAGTTAGTTCTCAGCTATGGTTAGTGATGTACAACAACATTACTCACACTTTGTGCTGTGTATGTAATATCTTGTAATAGGATTTAGATAAAATTTCTTTATTTTTTTAAGCCATTGAAACTTGAAACAGTGGCCTCATATAAGGTTTAGTGCAAGAAAAGAAAACTAGAATAAGGAACATACATTATAGTGATCAATTTTCTTCATTTATTTCTATTTTCATATCATTTTTTCAATAAAATATCCACTTCCTGTTGTAGCAATATCTAAACAAAATATAGTTAGGTTGAAAAGAAATCGAGAGAAAGCACAAATATAGTGGAGTATAATTCATTTCATTAATTCACAAAAAATGAACCTTTACATTTCAAACTATGTAATGTACCCAAGTGAAAGGAAATCAACTCCTTTTCTTCATAAACATGAATTTACAAGTAAAATATAGTACTCCATATGAGTAAATGATCAACAATACAATCAAATAAGAGAAATACAAAGAAATTGTATCAATATTTTAGGCTGATCAGATGTAAGTTTGATTAGAGAGCTTGTATCCGGAGATGAGAGCCGACAAACCTAGTGAAAAGAATGCGAAGAATTCCATACTGATCGACGCTGCTGAGGAATCTGTGAATATGTTATCTCCTCCTCGACGCATGCTGTTTGTCAAAGGTACTGCTGCTGAAGCTGCAGACAGCAACAAGTATGCCACAATCTACAAATTCGACAATTTTTCACAATCAAATCGATATGTTTAGCTACAACAAGATCCTCACCTAATAAGCCTATACTCATACAAATATGACAAGTGTCTTGAAGAAACATTCTAGAAAGATCAAGAAGCTTGAATGATTGTCTCATCCTTCACGAACGTTCATCTGATGTTATTACTACCATTATTCGACACTAGAACATTCACAGCATTCCTAGTTTACTACACCCCCCTCTCCTATTCGTTGCATATTATGTATCTGGAGACCATTCCCTAATCGCTACACCGGCATTTTCAACTAATCATCTAGGTTTTAGTGCTCTACTACATAGAAAGGACTATACTACTAAATTCAAACACCAATTTCATTGACACATATGAATTGTCATTCCAAAATGAAATCCAACAAATCATCATAATGAAGTCTAGCATCCCAATAAAAAAAGTACCTGATCGCCAATAAAATCAAAGATTGAAGCATTCTTCCGTGAAATGGTCTCTTTGTTTGTGTGAATTTCATGAATATGCCTCCCTGTTTGAAATCCGGTGTATAAAGCAGACAGAATTGCAATCGCCAACACATACCTACCAAAAAAACCCACAGAAATTCAAACAAACAAGACAGAGAGAAGATGAAATTGAAATTGAAATTGAAATTGAAATTGAAATTTTGTATAACTAACCTGTATTCTTCATATTTGTAAAATTCTCTGCCGTCGCCGTGTTGATTGGTGGCCATGATAATGAAAGCGAGCAAGGAGAAGAGTAAACCGAAGGCTCGAAAAGCCACACAGCCCCTCTCCACAACACCTTCACGCCGCCACCGCTGGACGATGTTGGAGAATCCGCCGCCAGCAGCCGCGGGCGCACTCTGGCTCTCCACATCGGCGGCGGGCGGCGGCGTCTCTTCGGCATCAGCAGGCTTCGTCATGAGTTGTTTCTAGATGGAAACAACTAAATTGTGATTGAGAGAGAGATTTCGGGAGAAATGAAGAAGAATTGAAATGCAAGAAAAGGAAGGGAAGTTACGACAACTGTGTTTGTTCTGTTATCGGTTTGGTCGTCTTGACAACTAAGCTAGCTTTTTGTTCTTCGTTACAGCGTGACTTATCAATTATCAATTAAAATAGAGGCAACATGATACGGCACCAACACGAGACCTCTTCCTAAAAGACTAGCCTGTTAGGAGAAAGAGCTCATTTAATCTATATACCCCACATCGGTTATAACCCCAATCACTTGTTCTCACAACGATGTGAGAATTGAGTCCGTAACATTCGACCCTCCTTTAAGGGCCAACGTCCTCGTTGGTCACGGATGGTTCTTTTGACAGGCCGCTTTTTGTTCTTCGTTACAACATGTCTTATCAATTACTCCCTCCGTCCCCGAATAAGAGTCGTTAATTTCCTTTTTGGGCCGTCCCCATTAAGAGTCACTCTTCATTTTTACCATAAATGGTAGTAGGTCTCACATTCCACTAACTCACTCCACTCACATTTTATTATAAAATCAATATATAAAAGTGGGTCCCACATTCCACTAACTTTTTCAACCAACTTTTCTTTACATTTCTTAAAACTCGTGCCCGGTCAAACAACGACTCCTATTAGGGGACGGAGGGAGTATCAATTAAAACAGAGGCAACATGATACAAACTAAACATGAGAACTTATCAACGTCCTCGTTAGTCACGACCACATTGGTCATCACTGGTTCTTTTGCCAGGCCGCTTTTTGTTCTTCGTTACAGCGTGTCTTATCAATTATCAATTAAAATAGAGGCAGTATGATACAGACCAAACATGAGAACTCATCCCAAAATACTAGACTGTTAGGAGAGAGCCCATTTAGTCTATATACCTCACATCGGTTGTGACCCCACATCAGTTGTTCTCACAACCGATGTGGGAATTGAGTCCGTAACATTCGACTCTCCTTTAAGGGCCAACATCCTCGTTGGTCACGGCTGGTTCTTTTGCCAGGCCACCACTCCGAGTTCTCGTTGGTCACGGCCACGTTGGTCACTGCAGATTCTTTGCCCGGCCACCACTCCGTGGGTCACCACTCCGAGAGGTCTCAAACGCACTCGTTGGTCACGGTGAGTTCGTTGCCCGGCCACCACTCCGAGCCATTTGGGCTCTCAATGAAAGCACCAATTGATACAGACCAAACAGGAGAACTCATCCCAAAAGACTAGCTTATTAGGAGAGAGAGCTCATTTAGTCTATATACCCCACATCAGTTGTTCTCATAACCAATGTGGGAATTGAGTCCGTAACACAACAACACATATCTCTCTTCTTCTTCTTCTTACTCCCGCTGCCCTCTTCAAAGCTCCGATTTGTTGAATTTTTTTCTTCATGTCTTAGTTGTTAGCGAACTATTCGGTGGAAGAAAGAGGGAATGGTTGTAGGTGGCTCAAATTAAAATACGAAAAATGTATATGTCGCCAAAGAGCTATTTTGTGCGAATTGGCACGGTGGATGGGGATTTGGTGAGGAGAGGGATGTTGAGGATTACGCAGACCAAATGCTGCAGTTTTGCCTTTAATTGCTGCCCTTTCACACACTTCACTGTCCACACACACCTTTCTCTCTCTATATATCTGTCTCTATATCCACGAAACCACAACTTTCTAATTTCTATGTGTATCTCTCTCTTCTTGTTCTTCTCGAAAGAAAACCCCTTTTTGAGTGCTCCGACTTTTGCTCCGACTTACCATCTCTCTCTCGCTCGCATTGCTATTGCCAGGGACGGAACTACCGTGGGCCAAGTCGCGGCTCCAGCGGAGGCTTGGCCAGCGCCGGTCCCGGTAACCTCACTGACACTGTGTCCGCCCCTGATATGTCTCTTTTATGTTGTTTAGGCCATCAACGACTCTGTCACTATATCGTCCCTTAAAACACTATTCGCGGGTCCCACTGTACTTTTTTACTCCATCTTTAACTAAGGGACGGAACCTGCAACCCTCCATCTCTTATACGTCCCTTAACCGTCCCTTAAATTACTATTCATTCAATTTCATTTTTTTTCCAATAAATTCAATTAATAGAAAACACACTTCATTAAAAATAAAATAACATTACAACATAAAATAAAAATAAACATAAAATTCAAAAAAATAAAAAAACACACATAATGAAAATCCTAAAAAAATAAAAATGAAATAATTTAAAATACAATTTTATAGAAAATAAAAAAAACGACTCCGTCGGCGAATCATCCCCCTGGAGGAGGCGGTGGAGGTGCACTGAAGCCGTGAGGAGGCGGAATGTCAAGTTGTGCTGCCATAAACGCAACTCCGTTAAGCCAGGCTTGGTATTGGGCGGGCGTAAAGCGGGAAGTGTCCATCATTGTGGCGGTCATGTACATGGCCATAAGGGAGTTGGGGGGTCCCCCCGAGCCCGAGCCCGCCTGGCTTGATTCGGCTCGGCCCCTCCTCCCTCTAGCCGCCTTCGCCGCATTTCTCCCTTGTGGCCGACGGCGCCCACGGGAGGACCCCCCGACATCGTCTGCCGGGATCTCCTCTTCCTGCAAGGCAAACTCTTGTGACCCGCTGCTCGAACCGCCCTCACCAGACGAGTATTGGCCACTCGCCGCGTGCTTCGTGCGTTTCGAGGTTGAGCCCGAGCTGGACCGCACACCGCCGGCCCACCTTTCCTCGTCCCTGACGAGCTCCCAAACATCGGCATATTTGAATTGTTTGCCGGTGTCTTCGAAGTAGACCCGCAAAGCCGACCTCAGAATGTCGGCTCCCGTGGCTCCGCTTTGGTACTGCGCCACTTCATTCTTGTAAATGGCGCAGAATCGTTTGACCTCTCTGTCGACTCGGTCAAAGTGAGCGCGGAACATCTTATATGTGCGGCGGCGGGTCTTTTTCGACTTAATCTCGTGGTACTCCTAGGTGATCTTTTCCCAGAAGCACTTCTGGGGCTGTTGATTCCCGACGATGAGATCGTACGAGACACTGATCCAGGCGTTGTACACCGCCAGCGTTTCTTTGGGGCCGTACGGATGCCGGCCTAGATCTTCCTCCTCCTCCTCCTCCGCCATGGAGCCTCCCTCGCCTCGGCCTTCTTCCGAAGTGGGTTGAACCGGATAATCCTCCCGAATCTAGGATAATCCCTGCGAATACCGCGGGGCGGAGGGACGGGCGTATGCATCAACATCAAAATTGGGTGGTTGGTACCCCCCGGCGTCGAGCCCGGCGCCGACGAACCGGACCACCCAATGTGTTGTACATGCTCCCCCAGTCGCCGAACGCGTTGAGATCCCAGGCGCCGGAGTTTCCGTCGCCGGACATTTTGTGATGAGATATTAGATGAAAATTGGAGAGGAAATGAAGATGAATTGAGAAGAATAGATGTGTAGTTGTGTGTGAAATGATGATGAAATAGGAGTATTTATAGAGTAAAAAAAATAAAAAAAGGAAACACGACTCTATTAACAGTAATATTATCGTTAAACATTTTTTTATTTTATTTATTTTACTTAATCCGAATTTTCTTAAAAAAAATGAATTATTGCGTCAGCGTGACGATGCCCACTTGCGGGACGGCGAGTGGGCGTCACGCATGGCCTGGGAGCGCGCCACGTCGCCTCGGCGCGTGGCGAGCCGTCCCGTGTTTCTTCGCCGCGGGACGGGTTGCGTGACGGGCTGGTGATGGGGCGAGAAGCTGCAACGCGTCCCGCCCCGATTCCGTCGCTGCGGAACGAAGCACAGGCCACCCGCGTGACGCGGCGGGTGGCCTTACAGAGGACTAAGGGAAGACTGAAAGGAGAAGGAGACAATAGGATTAGACAATAATTATCATTAAATTTACAGCGGTGTGGGGTCCACTTTTAATTAGAGAGTAATTAATTTACTGTGTGTTTCAAGAGATTTGGAAATACAGTATATAGCAGTATAATCGAATTTGCACTATTTTGATTTGTGGAAAAATACCTAATGCTAATTTTCTTGCCTTGATTAATGGTTTAATACTTGAGTTTGTTTAACAAAATATTTTGCATATCTTCATAATAGCACAATTTATGTATCTCTATTTGTATCTCTATTTGTATCTCTATTTCATTATATTAAAATATTAGTAGTCATTTGAATATATAAAATTGTCAAATTCTAATTTATGGTAAAAATGACGGTCAAGATTAAAAATCATACATATTAGACTATGTTTTCACGACATTCCGGACTCAACATGTGAAAAAACTCACATGTTGATGGAAGAATGAATGAAACGAAGAAGAGTCCATGCATGCTTTATTTTTTCACTTCTCTGCATTCACCCATTAATAATAGTTTTGGTTGTAATGGGAAGTTGTTGTGCAAATCAACACCATTGGATTAAAAGATCTAACGACCTCCGTTTGGCATTTGTTCTACGTGTAAGAATGGTTCTACGTTTAAGAATGGTTCTATCTTGATCAGAATCCTATATATATATATATATATATATATATATATATATAATGTATGTGTACCTTCTCTCTCTGTTAGCAAATATATACATTATATTTATACACCTCATCCACACTCTCTCTTTCTCAAAATCATTAATTAGATATATAACTGTACTTGCAAATCACGGTGAATGGTGATGCGGACAAAAAGTTGAAATGGTGTATTGACTAAAATGCCGAAACCCTCAAAAGGGTATTTTCGTCTCAAAAAATGGTAAACGGATCATTTTTGAAATAAACCCTTAGTCCACGGTTGTCTGGGGATATTTTTAAAGTCCAGGGTTTATTGTCGAGATAAACTCATAATCCAGAGACTGTTTTTGAAGTTCACACTCTTGATACAATATAATGCATTTACAATATCAATAAATGCATCAAACAATCTCAATATAATGCATGTATAATATCAATAGCAGATTTTATATCAATATATTAAGTGCATCAAACAATCTCAATATAATGCATGTACAATACCAATAAAAGTGTGTTGATATTTTCTGATACTTGTGTTGAGATTTTCATGTCCATATGTTGATATTATTTGTAACACACTATGTCGATAAAAAAATCTATGAAAATTATTATGTTCTAACAAATTGACTATTTTACCATTTTATCAATATTTAATCTACTATTTATTGAAATACGTGAGCTTTAATCTCATTCACTCATTTTAAGATCTAATGATATATGATTGATGATAGTTGTGGATTGAATACTATATGCATTATAAGAAATCCTTTAAGTATATATTCTCAACATGGCCTTAAAAAAACAAAAGTATTTTTCTTCTATATACGTATATAACTTTGTAATTTGCTGTGTTACATATACTATTTCTATCTCAGTGTCATGTGCACACATTTTTTATACAATATAACTTGCTGCATCACATTTAAATATAATACACACCAAGTATAATACTATGATAAGTGGCATAATATGTAATCCTACACCCAAAAATAGGGCTTATAACATACTATTACTGGATTATGGATTTAGAAAATTTGGTTTGGTTAATTAGGACCATCTAAAATTGGTGAAATTGAGACCTCTCAAAGCAACGATTTTCCTGGTAAATCTGAATGATTGTTATCCTTTGAATATAAACAAATCACATTCTTCCCTTTCACACCATTCTTGTGATCAATTTAAACTTTATATCATAATTAGTTTTGGCATCAAGAGTCTGAATTTTCAGGCTCTAGGCTCTCCTTGCATCCATCTTTTGGTCCCTCGGCCCTCTTCGCATAAGAATCCAAGGGACAAAAAGATGGGTGCATGCTGCTCGTGTCACCGAGTCGGCAGATTTGAAGGCTGCCCAATCGAGGAGGAAGCCAAACCTAGAGAGGTCGATGAGGACAATATCATCTTAACCGGCGAGGGA
Source organism: Salvia splendens (assembly GCF_004379255.2). Classification (NCBI taxonomy): domain Eukaryota; kingdom Viridiplantae; phylum Streptophyta; class Magnoliopsida; order Lamiales; family Lamiaceae; genus Salvia; species Salvia splendens. The sequence continues at coordinate 5,752,667 of NC_056033.1, read as the reverse complement.
GGGGCCCGCGTCCGCCTCCAAGGATCCTCTAAATATGTCGCCATGCACACCCAACAAGGAAAAAAAGGCTACAATCAAGATGCCATGACCGTTTGGGAGGTACTCTACCTAAATAGTATTTGAAAAATCAACTATTATTTATTTGTAGTACTAATTTTGATTTGATTTCGTTGGTAAGAACTTTGCCGGCGATAAAGAGGCGGTCTTGTGCTCGATATTCGATGGACACGGGCCCAACGGGCACATGGTTTCGCGCTACGTTCGTGATTATCTGCCGGCTAAGATCACAAAATGTTACCAACAGTCGAGATCTTACAAGATGGACCCTGAAAGTGATCAAGTTTGTGATGAAAATCACCCACATTACCTATATTGGAAAGATAGGCTGGTGAAATGTTTCCATGAAATGGATGAGGAGCTGGAATCAGATGCTCCGGTTGATAGCTATTCCAGCGGCACCACTTCCGTAACTGTACTTAAAAAGGTATGATTCCGTCTCATTTCGAATTGTGGATCGGAAGATCTCATCTCGTGTCGTTTGGTTGTAGGGTCGGAACTTGGTCGTTGCGAACTTGGGCGACTCTCGTGCCATCATATGCACAAGGGACTCCAACAATGAACTTGTTGCTCAACAACTCACAGTTGATCTCAAACCTAATCTTCCAGGTCTAATATTATACCGTATGAAATTATACAAAACTAATTATTATAAGTTACAATTATATTGAAACGCATGGTTGTTTTGATTGGTCAGCCGAAAAGGCGCGAATCACAAGCCATAGAGGCAGAGTTTTGCCAATGAAGGAAGAGCCAAATATCCACAGAATATGGATGCCTGATCAAGATTGCCCTGGACTCGCCATGGCCCGAGCCTTCGGAGACTTCTGCCTAAAAGACTATGGTCTCATCTCCACCCCTGATGTAACCTATCGACGCCTCTCCGATCGTGACGAGTTCGTCGTCCTGGCCACCGACGGGGTAATAACTTTCATAACAAATTGCATTGATTTAAATCCAATTAATAATAAACTTGTATAGTAGTAGTGCTTTTAGTTTTTCTAATATTAAGAAATATCAGTCTCGTGTTTCGTTTCATCAGATATGGGATGTCCTATCAAACTCGGACGTGATCAAGATCGTGGCGTCAGCGAGGAAGCGGTCGATGGCAGCGAAACTGCTGATCGACGAGGCGCAGAGGGCGTGGAGGCACAAATTCCCGTGCGCCAAGACGGACGACTGCGCGGCGATCTGCCTGTTCTTCAAGAGGCCGCGGCCGCTGCTGACGAAGTCGGTATCGGAAGTGACTCACCTGAGCTTGAACTACAAGGACCACGTCGTCCACAAAAGCGGCCAAGACCACGAGCTCGAGACGGTGCTGAACTGCGATATGGAAGAGGGCGGCGAAGATTCGCACAAGCCGGCAGGCAAGAATCCGCAGAGGAGGAGGAGAAAGACATCTCGGAAAATCGAATTCGCTGGCCAGTGACATACTTACCTTCCGACAGTCTTGGTTTTTTTTGTTTTTTGTTTTTGCGTTGGTAGCATTAGTCAAACACTAATTAAAAGGTGTGGATCAATAATAATATTTTGTTTTTGGCTAATTCCACATTAATAACAATGGTCAATTTTGAACTCTACTGGAACTGTGGGGGATAATAGAAGTGGTCGGATAAATTGAGGCTCTCGGCAGTTCCGGCCACGTTAGTACACTGTGTGTGTGTGTGTGTGTGTGTGTGAGGATATTGTACTACCATGTAATGTTTTTTCTTTCAAATCCTAATGTGTTTATATTTACATTTTTGTTTTCGGCTTATTTTACATTTTTAGAAATACTTCATTATTATAATAATAAAAATATTCGATTTTGTTACTACGTTTTATATCATTTTAATGTAAATCTATCGAATATCAACCTAACCGGCAGAAATATACCTCCAATGAGGGGCTTAGTTAAACTTTTTGATATTGTATGCAAGTTATAGTGCAAAAACCTCTATCACTACAATGACACACAGCAAATTATTGCCTCAAAATTACGAACACAAAATTTGAAACATAAACTAGCATCTATCAAAATAATTTTTCACATCCACCCCTGCTCTTCTTAAGAGTAATTGCAAAGTCTTCAAAGTCTCCTTCAAAATTAAAGGGGCAATTTGGGCTAGATTTTTTTTCAATATATTTTAAGTAAAAGTGAAATCAATAGACTAAAGTCCAATTTTGGTCTCTTACATTTGGCCTAAAATTTTTTTTGATCATTTACATTAAGTTTGTGATCTTTTTGGTCCCAAACATATTATTTTGGTCCAAAATAACCATTTTCTGTTAAAATTAACCGGCAAAATGTTTGATCAATTTAATAACTTAATTATAATCTAGAACTAAAGTCCAATTTTGGTCCCGTACATTTTCCATAAAATTCTTTTCGAGTCCCATATATTAAGTTTGTGACCTTATTTGAGACCAAAATGTATCAACACAATATGTTAGGGACTAAAAGGCTACAAAGTTAACGTAAAGGACCAAAAATAATTTTAGACTAAATGCAAGGAACAAAAATTGGACTTTAATCTTTTTACAATTACGTTGTGGCAGATTCATTTCCCCATTGCTAGGGCCGGTCCATAACTTTGAGCCCGTACTCCAAAACTAAATCAACTTTGGGCTTTCGAATTCCTCTTTTTTAGGGTGTCAATTTGTAAATATTTGTTTGTATGAAAAGTGCACTGCTACTATGTTTTTAGTTATTTTCGAATATTTCAAGTGTACAAATGTTTTTAATCCTAATTTTTATGAGAATTAGAGATGTCATTATACTAGTGAAGATGTCTTCGCCTAATTAAATGTAAATAAAAAAAATGTAATTAGTTTTCGATCAAAAATAAAAGCTAAGTTACTAGGTAATTACCAAAACAAAGCGAACAGAGTCAAATTCAGAGAAAAGTGAGAATACAGTTTAACTATTTTAAGTACTCCACTACTTTTCTTTTTACCCTTTTCCTAGTTTTATGTAGCTATTTTGTTTTAGATGACAATATTCCATGGAATTAGACGTAAAGATAAAAAAAAGGGGAGTTGTGTAGCCAAGATATGAATTACAAATAATAAAAATAATTACTCTAATTAGGCAAAGGACAAACAAAAAGTTGATTTGGCAGGGCAGAAAGAATCATCGTTTTTTACCGTGCACTCCGATTTAGTGAAAAACCAAAAATAATAGGAGTAGACTGCACAAGCAACGCAAAGAAAAAGGCTAGCCGTGTCCACAAATATGAGTATGCAAAATTCAGTACTGACTCTGCCTCCGCTGACAAAGGTAAAGGATACACAGAGACAGAGTAATATCTTGGGTTCACAAGCAATGAAAATTCATTGATACGTTTCGAATGGCCGTATAAGGTCATCCACATCCATGTCTCAATACTGTCTCTTAACCGTCTCATCTCTTAACTATTCATGAGTCTAACTTCATTTTTTACCATATCTTTTAACTAAGAGACAACACTTATTTCTCTACATCTCTTAACCATCTCATTTATCAACTATTCATTTAATTTAATTTTTTATTTTTATTTCCAACAAATTCAATTAATAGTTCATTGACATATTAACTTAATACTAATAATTCATAAAATCAATAAAAAGCACAAAAATTACAATATCCGAAAATACGAAAAATACATAATTGAAATCCTAATATCTATAGAAGTGATTGGAGGCTTAAAAAATTCAAAATATTGGAAAAACCGGCTAGTATTTTTGGGGAAAAAAATTAATTTTTTTTAAAATTTTCGAATTTTTTGTAATTTTTTTAACGGATATAAAACAACGCCCACTCGCGGGCTGGCGGGCCGCGGGCGTCACGGCCGCACGGGAGCTCGCCACGTGGCCAACGCGCGTGGCGAGACAGCTCGCCAACCACCTCTTGGCGGAGGGACACGGGACGAGACGGAGCACCCGCATTGCCATCTCGTCTCGCCAAGATGAGACCGAGCCTGCATCGAGACGGCGATGCGGATGCTCTAACAATGTTTTGCTTTTCTATATTTGCGATGTCTATATTCATATTTAATAATGGAAAACTTTCTTTTTAAATACTAACAAAAAGGAAAATTTGATAAAACGATGACAGCATATTTGTAGTTTATCATGATTGCAAAGAATGTATTTCCTCATGGAAATAGGTTATATTTACTTTTCCATTAATTTCATAATTTAGTCTATATTCATTTATTACAATATTTTTCTCATTCTCTTTTACTTTATCAATTATGATACTAACTACTAACTATCCACTACACAATTTCAGCTACTTTCTTTCACTCTCTCTTGTTTTACCACTTATACATTAAAACTCGTGTCAACCATAAATGGCATAATTCTATGGGACGGAGGGAGTAATATATAGCATCGGAGATAATTTGGTTGTAAATTTAAACTATCATTTATTAACTAAACTATTTATTTACTCTCATTTTATAAGTAATCAAAATTTCGGTGTAAAATAAAATTTCAACGGATATAACTTGATGATTTACTTATGTCAAAGTTTGACAAAGATATTAACCCTTTAAGGTGGCAACCTAAACACAGACTGTTTAGCAAATCCAACCCAAACCCGACCTACTACTTTTACAGTGTAGATGACCTCCACATGACATAAACACAATGGCGGATCCAGAAACAAAATATCATGGGGTCGAATAAAATGGAGTAATAAATATTTAAATTAAATATTTAAATAAACATGTATTTTAATTTAAATAATTCATCCTAGTCTCGATATTCTAAAAAATGCATAGTACTCTATCCGTCGGCGAATAGGAGTCTCATTTCCTTCCGGTATAAGTTTTAAGAAATGCTAAAAAAATGAGTTAGAAGAAAGTTATTGTAATGTGAACCTCACTTATATATATTAGTTTTAAATGATATGTGAATGAAATGTGGGTTTTTATACCATTTATAGTAATTATGAACTGGGACTCCTATTCGAGGACTGATCGAAATAAAAAATCGAGGCTCTTATTCACGGATGGAGGGAGTATATCTTTTTTTAACATTCCAAGTTTTAGAAATGCAGAAATAATTTGAATTTGAATATTAAGGTTAGAAAATTTAAATTATAAACTAAAATTATAAGAAATCAAGTACTAATATTTACTTTATATTTTTTAAAGTGTGTTATATTTTAAATAAAGTGATTTATTGATTTAGCTTCGTCGAAATTATCAGATGGGGGAATATTTTTAATATACTTGAGAGAAGTAATACAAATAAAAAATTCAAAGCCCATTTACCATTTAATACACATAGTTCAAGATATTTAATGAATAGCTTCCTAGGTAAAGTAAATATAGGGTAAAGAAAACAATAACGACGATAGAAGACCCTTTGGTTTCAACATCTCTACTATCTTCTCTTTATGGAAAAAAATACTGAAAAATCTCTTCTAAAATCTCTCCATCGACAACCGCCTCCCTCCTGCGATGAGACTCCTTTCTCTCTACTCAGTCTCCTCATTTCTCACACTGCGTTGGGGAGGAGACGTGAACATTGTGGGGTCGGCGGCTGATGAAAGAAGCTTCCCGCCCGAACTCAACGGCCGGTGGTGGAGTCGGCCGACCCCACTCGACCTCACCTGCATCCGCCGCTGTATGAACATATTAGCAACATTGCAGCAAGATCTACCCAACGTTGTCAACTGCGCTACGCCCCTGTGGGCAAACATATTAGCAACATAAACTTAATCTTGCTGACAAAACAAACTCAAACTCGAAACGATTTATATGTGTTGTATAAGAGATATAATTTGACAACGTGGTGGTGATGGTGGTGGTGAAAGCGGGGAATGGAAATGATCAATTATATGAATCCAACCAAATTGTAACCTGAAATCAGATTATAAACTATGCATGGTAACAATAAACTAAAAAATGGTAATACGTAGTAATAATTAAAACGAGTTATACGAGTTCGATTTGAACCCAATCCGAACCCAACAAAGGAAATGTACACAATAAGGCTTAGCAATACAAGTTCATGTAGTAGTACTTACTATTTTGCGTGTCGCTATTGGAAGTCAACTATAGTAATGTCATATTTTAGACAACAAAATAATGTTATTATAGTCTACTAAATTAGATAATTTTGTTGGATTATGGTTCATAGTACTATTAAAGATGGAATGAAGAAACCGAGAAATAAGAAACGAGAAGAAAGGGAGTAAACCAAAGAAGCTACTCCCTCTTTCCGTGAAGAGAAGTCCTATTTTTCCATTTTGATATGTCCCCGAATAGAAGTCCCGGTTTGTAATATATATAAATGGTGAAAAGGCCTTACATTCCACCAACGCATTCCACTTAAATATCATTTAAAACTAATATATACAATTGAGACTCATATTCCATTAACTTTTTTCCCTCACTTTTCTTAACATTTCTTAAAATCAGTACCGGAAAAAATGAGACTCCTATTCGCGGACCCATGGATATTTCATTGTCTACAATATCACAATATTCTAGTTAACTCCCGATGATGTCGTGTGTAAATTATTAAATCACATCAATGCCAAAATTTTACTACTAAATTAGTTGCAATAGGAGAACAATTGTGACTATTCAACTTTTGACCTGCAAATCAAGCAAACTAATTGAGATTGATTTAATAAAATAAAGGAACATATAAAGATAAATTTATAATAATAGGTGATAAATATTCAAGAATAACTTGTTTGAAACTTATTTTTACAGCATTTTCAAGTATCTATGATTTGCTATATGACAGTAGTAGTTTGAATCACAACTTTCACACCACCCACGCGGCCACGACAAATGAAGTTAGTAAATTTTCTCATTATTTTTCCATGATAAAAACAAAATACTTTCGGAAATCAATAAGGCCATCCACAACGCTGTCTCTATACCGTCTCTTAAACCGTCTCTTAACTACTATTTGAGCACTATTTGAGGGCCCCACTGTCCTTTTTTCCTCCATCTCTTAACTAAGAGACGGAACCTGCAACGCTCCGTCTCTTAACCGTCTCTATACCGTCTCTTAATTACTATTCATTCAATTGAATTTATAATTTTTTTTTAGAACCCAATTCAATTTAAACAAACACACTTTATTAAAATTAAAACAAAAAAAAACACACAAAATAAAAAAAAAAAACACACAAAAAAAACACAAAATAAAAAAAAAAACACAAAATAAAAAAACACACAAAATAAAAAAAAAAACTAATCGGAAGGGCTAATCATCCTCCGGAGGCGGTCGAGGTTGAGGGGGAGTCGGAAGGCCAAGTTGTGCTGCCATATGCACAATTCCGTTCCACCAGGCCACGAATTGGGAGTGCGAGAAGCGGGAAGTGTCCACCATTGTGGCGGTCATGTACGCCACCATAAGTGTGTCCGAGCCTCCTCGCGAGCCCGATCCTGAGGCCGACTGGCTTGATTCGCCTCCGCCCTTCCTTGCTCTAGCCGCTTTCGCCACCTTCGTCCCTTGCGGCCGACGGCGCCCACTCGCGGATCCTCCTGCATCGCCGACTGTACCCGCAAGCTCCTGGGATTCAACATCATGTTGGCTGATGCCTTCAGCAGTGTCACCACCAGACGCACCAGCACTAGACGAGTATTGGCCACTCGTCGTATGCTTCGTGCGCTTCGAGGTTGAGCCCGAGCTGGAGCGGAAACCGCCGGCCCATCGTTCCTCGTCCTTGACGGCGCGCCAAACATCAACAAATCTGAATTGATGTCCCTCGTCCTGGTAGTAGACGCGCAAAGCGGACGTCAAAATGTCGGTGGCCGTGGCGCCGCTTTGGTAGCGCGCCTCTTCCGCCGAGTAGATGCCGCAGAATTTTTTGACCTGTCGGTCGACTCGGTCAAAGTGACAGCGGATCATTTTAACTGTGCGCTTGCGGGAGCGGTTCGGCTTTATTTGGTGGTAGACCTCGACAACCTTTTCCCAGAAACACTTCCGGGTTTGTTGATTCCCGACAATGGGATCGTACGAGACCGTGATCCAGGCGTTGTACACCGCCATCGTTTCGAGGTTGTTGTACGGATGTCGGCCAAGATCCTCTTCCTCTTCTTCCTCCGCGTCCTCGCCCGTCTGGGTTTGTACACTGCCTCGGCCACCTCCACCGCCTCGCCCACTTCCACCTCCTCGGCCTACTCCCGGCGTGGGATCAACTGGAAAATCCTCCCGGATCTGGGATAATCCCTGCGAAAACCGCGGGACGTTGGGACGAACATATGCATCAAGGTCAAAATTGGGTGGTTGGTACCCCCCCGGCGTCGCCGAACCCTGGGTCCCCGGCGTTGACGAACCTCCACCGCCCAATGTGTTGATCATGTTCTCCCAATCGCCGAATGAGTTGAGATCCCACCCGCCGGAGCCGGAGCCGTCATAGTTGCCCTCGCCGTCGCCGGACATCTTGAGTTGGGTTATGAAAATTTCAGTGAAAATTTGAGAGAAAATTTAGATGATAGAGTATAGATGATAGATGTGTAGTTGTGTGTAAATGAGGATGGGTTTAGGAGTATTTATAGAGTAAAAAATTTAATAAAAAACAAAAAAAATATAAAAAAAAACAAAAAAACGGTAATAATACCGTTACAAAAAAATTTTTTTTATTTAAATTCGAATTTTTTTTAAAAAAAATTATTTATTGCGTCAGCACGTGACGACGCCCACTCGCGGGCCGGCGAGTGGGCGTCACGCACGACGCCGGGCTGCGCCACGTCGCCTAGGCGCGTGGCGAGACAGCTCGTCTCGTGGCTCTCCGAGACGAGCCGCGCGACGAGACGCGCGACGAGACGGGACGAGTCGGAGGCTGCAACGCGTCTCGCCGGGGTCTCGTCTCGCCGAGACGAGACGCGAGACGCCGGCGAGACCCGTTGTGGATGGTCTAAGTAGTACTAGTAGAACTTCTAAATCTATTTTCTCACTAGTTTGAATGTCTCGACTGAAATATAAAATAGAAATTGAGCTGCTTTAATTTGATTTTAGATTTCAAGCGAACCTACCAAACCAAATAGATTTATTGAACCACATAGATTTATTGAACCAAATAATACATATGTTTATATTATGATAATACTAGTACTCCCTCCGTCCCGCACTACTCGCACTTATTTCCTTTTTGGGCGTCTCAAGTTATTTGCACTCTTTCCATTTTTAGTAAAAAATTTCACCTACAGCCTTCATTTTTGACTTTCCTATACACTCATTCCTTAATCTCCGAGCCGAAAAGGAAATGAGCGAGTAGCCCGGGACGGAGAGAGTATTATAGTATGTACTTTTTTTTACTTGATTAATTAGATTTTATGTGTATTTGGACCTTTTAATTCTCTCTTCTTTCTCTTGTAGGAAGAAGAAATGTGAATTTTGCGCCAAACGATTTGAAATTATTGGTGAATTTTTAAAAAGAAAACTTGGACTGATGTATGTAACAAATGTCAATGATGTGTCCCACGCTGAAATGTGGACGCAACATATACAGATAAACATTTTACACCAAAATCTGATAAAATAATTTTGACAAGACGAGTCTATCAAACTACAACCAAACACACTATACTCTTTTGTCAGAAAATAAATTATTAAAATTAGATCAACAAAATCCAAGTCCCAACCCTCACAGTGCAGTCAATATCTTCTTGCCTTCCTTACCCACTTACACTTTTTCTCTTTCACATTTCTCAAGAAAATTATAAGTTTTTACTACTCAAAAATCAAATTAAAATGCCATCAATTTCATTATTGGAGGCCAAAAAGTGGTATTTATACCATAGTATTGTAGTAGTATTAATAAAATTTGTAGTATTCCTTTTTCACCCACATCACACCAGACATCTTGTTATATCGCCTCATTAGGCCATCCACAACGCTGTTTCTATAATGTTCCTAAACCGTTCCTTAAACCACTATTTGAGGGTCTCACTGTACTTATTTACTCCATTCCTTAACTAAGGAACGGAACCTGCAACCCTCCGTTTCTTATCCGTTCCTTAACCGTTCCTTAAATTACTATTCATTCAATTTTATTTTTTATTTTTATTTCCAACCCAATTCAATTTAAATAAACACACTTTAATAAAAAACAAACACATTTTATTAAAAAACACACAACATTAAAAAAAATTAAAACTTAAACTTAAAAAAAATAAAAAAAACACACACTTCAACGTGGGAAAATAAAAAAAACTATTCCGTCGGCGAATCATCCTCCGGAGGCGGTCGAGGTTTAGGGGGAGTCCGAAGGCCCGGAACCACCAAGTGTGTTGTACATGGTCTGCCAATCGCCGAACGCGTTGAGATCCCACCCACCGGAGCCGTCACCGCCGTAGTTGCCGTCGTCGGACATTTTGTGTAGAGATTGAATATGAAAATTGGAGAGGAAATGATGTTGGTTGTGTGTGAAATGAGAATAAAGTAGGAGTATTTATAGAATAAGAAAATAAAAATAAAAATAAAAAAAATAAAAAAAGTTAAAAAAACGGTAATATTACCGTTATAAAAAAATTTAAAAAATCAATTTTTTTTTAAAAATAATTATTGCGTCACGTGTCCCACTCGCGGGCCGGCGAGTGGGACTCACGCACGCCGCGGGGAGCGCCACGTCGCCGAAGCGCGTGGCGGCACAGACCGTGCCGCATTTCGTTCCGTCGGCACCCGGCACGGAATGGGAACGGAACCGAGACGAAACCATGCCCCGCAACGCGTTCCGCGGAGAAACCGTTCCGGCGGAACGGCACGCGGAACGCCGGCGGCCCTTGTTGCGGGTACTCTTAACCCCGTCTCAGATTCAGGCCCCAAGTCCCCTCCACATCATCATTCTCCTAAATTTGAATCACAGACCACAACTGCTCTAACTATGCAGGCCTCATCCCAAGCCACAACTATTAAATTGCACTATTCACAACTCCAGCCTATATTACTTGTAAAAATTGAAAACGTTGAGCAATTATAACGCGAGAAATTCATTTTTAATACAAAAATAATAAATTATAAACTAAAAAATATAAAAAAATATATAGAATATTAAAAAAAGTGCAAAAATAAAATTAAAAAAATTAAAAAGTGCAAAAAAATCTTCTCCCTCTCCCTCTCCCTCTCCCTCTTCTTCCTCTTCCAAATGCATAAAAATTCAGAACTAAGGGCACAGGAGCGGCCCGAACCCTCTCCAACCGGAAGCTCTATCGCCTGCCAGGCCGGACCTCGGGAGCGTTCCCAGGCCGCAACTGCGGCACCGGGACCGGCCTCGGCCGGAACTTTGTCGCCTCCAATGCTGAGCTCCGACCGGGACTCGCTTTTTGCTGCCCGGCCTGTACTGTTAATGATGCTCTCAAAAAGTCTTACTTCCCTCATCACATGTACAACAAAAACCTGCCCATCTTCTTCCTTAATTATTCAAATTTTTGTACATGTTGCCCACGCTTAATTATTGCACTCACGTTTTTATAATATTTAATATACACACTTCTCAGATACTAATGATTAGCCGATCTCTTTGGCCTTATTATGTCCCATTATAAAACAATTAACCCTTCCATTTAATCTAGACGTTTTATTTTTTAAATGAACTAAGTGGAAAAATAAAGTATATATATATATAAATATTTTTTTTATAACGATTGATTTTTTGTTACAAATCAATTAAGTAATCTGAAACGGACACAGTATTATTTTAAACATATTTTTTCTCTGCATACAACATTTAATTACGATTGTACTATATTCGTAGTATCGTAGTTAGAACATATTGTGACCAAGTAATTTCACTGAGGACTAATATTTGTCTCTATTTATACGGTATCTTGTATAGAAACTAATGTAAGAGCATCCGCAATGGCGGATTTCTCGATGGACGTCCGATCGGAGTGTCGGGTGTCCGCGCCGCACGTCCCTTGCGGACACTGCATATCTGCGGTCTTCCGGCGACGTCCGCGCAAAACGTCCGCCATTGCGGTGCCACGACGAACATCCCGATTTTTTAATTTTTTTTAAAACAAAACTCTATATATACGGCTCGTTGAACTTCATTTCATTCGCACCACTTGTTTTAATGAGTTTCTCTCACTCTATGTTTCTATCAGTATATCCAAAATGGCTAGTGGTGGTGGTAGTGGTAGTGGTAGTGGTGCGGGTGGTAGTGGTGGGAGTGCTGATGACATACATCGGCGAATTAACGAACAGGTGCGGGCCTATACCTCCCGGGAGATAAATCGCCTGATACAAGCGGCCTTGCAGCAGCAGTCGGCGGTACCTCGCCCCATCCGCACTAGAACTATAGTACCCCGAGACCACGTCACTGCACACCATCGGTTGTATGAGGACTACTTCACTCCGCAGACGCGGTTTGGGGATAACTTATTCCGGCGACGTTTTAGGATGCATCGTCCGCTATTTATCCGTATCGTCAGGGAGGATGCGGTAGATAAATCCGGTCACACGCCCCTACAGAAGTGCACTGCCGCAATCAGACAGCTGGCGTACGGAGTCTCAACCGACATGTTCGACGAGTACCTCCACATCGGTGAGTCAACTGCCCGCGAATGTCTGAAGTATTTTTGTGAGGGCGTTAGGGAGATATTCGGGAATATGTATCTTTGGAAGCCTACCCCCGAAGACTGTCAGGCTCTGATGGATATGCACGGGAGTCTGCACGGGTTTCCGGGAATGTTGGGCAGCATAGATTGTATGCATTGAGAGTGGAAGAACTGCCCCGCCGCCTGGAAAGGGGTGTACACAACTGGCTTCAAAGGCAAGCATCCCACGATTGTCCTTGAAGCGGTAGCTGACTACCGGATGTGGATTTGGCATGTGTATTTTGGAGTAGCCGGGTCGAACAACGACATCAACGTCCTCCAGTCGTCGCCCCTTTTCAATGAGCAGTGAATGGGCGTTGGTCCGGCCGTCAGTTTCGTCGCCAACGGCAACCAGCACAATATGGACTACTATTTAGCGGATGAGATATACCTTATGTGGCCATTCTTTGTAAAGACGATCAGATGCCCAACGGACGAAAAGAATATCTATTTTGCAGGACGTCAGGAGGCAGCGCACAAGGATGTGGAGCGGGCATTTGGTGTGCTCCATGCTTGATGGGCGGCAGTGAAGGGTCCATCACTGCTGTGGTATATTGACAGCATCACTAATGTCATGTACGCATGCATTATCATGCACAACATGATTGTCGAAGATGAAGTTCCAGCACTGACAGATTGGGCCAATGATGATGTTAATGCTACCGGTCCAAGCCACGGCGTGGCCACCGCCAATATGCGTATGGGATACCTCATGGAGCTGCCGATCGGGTCCGTGCATTTGCCGACATGCGCCAACAACAAACCCATATTCGACTCTAAAACGATATAATTGAAGACCTATGGACGCGGAGGGGTGCACGTTGATATTTTATACTCCCTCCGTTTCACCATAGTTGAGGCGAAACTTTTCAGCACGGAGTTTAAGAAATGGATGTTGAGTGTGTTGAATAAATAGATAAAATAAGTAAGAGAGAGAAAAAGGTAGAGAGAATAAAGTAGAAAGTTAATAAAGTAGAGAGAAAAAAGTAAGAGAGAGTAAAGTAAGAAAGAGAAAATAATTACTATATATGAAAATGACTCAACTATGAAGAAACTTCCCGAAATGGAAAAATGACTCAACTATGAAGAAACGGAGGGAGTAATATAATTTGTTTAATTTTTTTTTTGTTGAAATGTACTTTTTTTAATGATATTATCATTGCACTTTATCTGTCTGTATTCGTGTCGAAATTTTAATTCTGTAAATTGTTTAATTTTGTGAATTTGTGAATTTTTATTATTATGGACGTCCTTGGAGATGTCCGCCATTGTGCAGTGGGATATCTTTATGACGTGGCAGAAGGTATTTTTGAGAAATCCGTCGGGTGTCCGCGCATAACATCCGCACCATTGCGGATGCTCAAAGAGAAGTGTTAATATTTTAGTATAGAAACTAAAGAAAATCGTTTGTTTGGTGTGAGTTTCAAATCGAAGGGTAATATCCACAGTCCACACGATGAAAATAATCACTTCAAAAATTACATAGATCTCCTTTGCGTTGAGGAAATAACGTAATGATGATAGAATAACGACCAAATTTTTGTTTATAAAAATTCGAAAATTTTGAAATAGATACTAACATTAGAAAAAATGACAATTAGGCCATCCGCATCCATATCTCTTATCCGTCTCTTAACCATCTCATCTCTTCACTATTCATGGGCCCCAGTGTACTTTTCACCTCATCTCTTAAATAAGAGACATCACCTGCATTCCTTCATCTCTTAACCGTCTCTTAACCATCTCATCCCTTAACTATTCATTCAATTTCATTTTTTATTTTTATTTCTAACAAATTCAATTAATAAAAACACACTTCATTAAATAAAATAAACTTACAACTTAAAATTCTAAAAAAAATAAAAAAATACATAATTAAAATCTAAAAAAAAATTAAAAAAACATAATTTAAAATCTTCCGCTCACTCTCTCTAAATTCAAAATCTCAAAACTCAAAGAAACAGAAGAAAGAGTTGTCTAATGACGATCATGTGCGTCTACTGGTTGCCAAATTTTGTCCAAATGTGCTCCATTAGATCCTCCTGGAGTTGGGCGTGGGCGGTAGAATCACGTGTCCTTGCCCGAACAGATAGCCGCTCTTGCAAAGACGGGTGCACTCCACTGTGAGGCGGACTACTTGCGGTAGAGCTTCCCGGGGTTTCAGGGTCGACCAATTTCCCGCCTCAGGTCCTTCGTTAGCGACAATCATGTTGTGCAAGATTATGCACGTATACATGATGTTGACCATATTCTCCATAAACCACGTACGAGTTGAGGCTTTGATAATGTTGAATTGAGCTTGGAGAACCCCGAATGCTCTCTCCACATCCTTGCGAGCATCCTCTTGCTTCTGCGCAAAAAGAGCATGTTTTTCGTTCATCGGCCTGCTGAACGTCTTCACGAAGGTTGGCCACTTCGGATAGATGCCGTCGGCATGATAGTACCCTATTTTATACTGGCGGTTGTTAGTGACGAAGTTGATGGTCGACGCTTTACCATTCAAAACTTCGCTGAAGAGGTAGTAAGATTGGTTGAGCACGTTGACGTCGTTGTTCGATCCAGGGACCCCGAAATACGCATGTCAAATTCATAGCCGGTAGTCGGCAACGGCCTCGAGTATAATGGTAGGGTGGGTGCCTTTGTGGCTACTCGTGTATGACCCCCTCCATGCCACAGGGCAATTCTTCCATTGTCAATGCATGCAATCAACGCTATCAAGCATCCCGGGGAATCCGTGCACTTGTTCGTGAAGTCGGAGCAGAAACTGACAATCTGCGGTGATTGTCTTCCGGAGAAATTCGTCGGTGAAGGCTGCCCGGACGCCTTTGCAGAAGTTCACCAAACACAGTCTCCCAGTGCTTTCCCCAATGTGTAGGTATTCGTCGAACAAATCCGTCGTTTGTCCAGTAGCAAGTTGACGAATTGTTGCAGTACATTTCTGGAGCGTCGTGTGACTGGGACGGCCAACAACGTCGAACCCTTCTTGGAAATACTCTTCTCGGGCTGCCAATGTATTTGCGATATGCATAAATAGCGATTTTCGCATGCGGAAACGGCGACAGAAGTAGGTCCCTCCCCATACCGGGTTCTCACAGAAGTAATCGCGTACCAACCTTGCGGCGGCTTCCTCCCGGTTACGATGGATGTAAATCCGGGATCGCCTTTAAGGCGCCGAGGCTTCCTCCTCCTCCCTACGTCGATCTTCTTCTAGCGATTCTTCCATTATTCGACGCATTTGCTCAAATGGATCCATGAATTGATTAAATTTGGGAGAAGAATAATGTTTTGAGACGAAGAAGAGTGTTTGAGTGAGAATAGAGAGTTTTTTTATAGTGGATTAATTTGTGGGAATGATTTGATATTTATACATGTGATTGGGGGCTCAAAACAAAATACAAAAAATAAAAAATTTATAAAAAACGGCTAGTATATTTTTGGGATTTTTTTATTTTCAAATTTTTCCTGAATTAAAAAAAAAACATTTTCAACGGAAATTAAAGACGCTCAATCGCGGGCCGGCAAGTGGGAGTCACAAACGAACCAACGCTCGCCACGTGGCCAACACACGTGGCGAGCTGTCTCGCGCGCTGCCTCTTTGCGGCGAGACAAGGGATGGGCTGGGGACGAGACGGAGCCCTTATCGCTGTCTCGATGCAATCTCGTCTCTCCGAGATGAGATAGAGCCCGCATCGAGACACGATGCAGGTGCTCTTATGAATTTAGTAGATACATAGTACGCAAACTCCCACGGAAATAACCAGACAAACAAATTAGGAATTATTTTTACTATTAGTCTACTAGTACTAGAGTCAACATTCAATATGCTTTCTAAATTCCCTAAACTAAAAGCATTATAAAATTTACATAAAACAAGATCCAATACAGAAACTCCATAACAATTTAGCATAGCCATAATGTGTTTTGAAAAATAAACATAACCGCAAATCAAACAGCAGCACAAAATTAATTAAAATTAGGGTGATTTGCGAACTACATATCGGTAGGCAGCAACCTTCCGGCAACGAGACGCCGTGTTATCAACCGATAGCACCATTTTTCCAGCATTCCTCGCCGCGAACGAGTTATGCACCGCCTCCTCCTCCGCTGCCACCCGCCTCCGCTTCTCCACCGCGATGGTGTAGCCTTCCTCCGCATTAGGTACGAACTCCGCGCTGTATTCTAAATCCCATCCTCCCACAACTATATCCCATGTTATTGTCGCACCAGCCTTTGTCAAAAAATACAAACATTTATAAATTTAATAATCTAGTAAAACGTTCAATTTGGGAGAGCAATTTTATCCGAATGGAAAATTTCAATCCTAAACCCAAAAGTTTCTGAGAATCAATAGGCTAATTGGGTTACTTGCAATAAAATTAATTTGCTATTTATCCAAAAAAAAAATTAGTAATGAAAATCATAAACATTTAATTACGAAAATTTTGGAATATAAACTTAAAAACTCTACTCACTAATGTAAGAAAACGACATGCTAATAAGAATGACATCGGATAGATCTTATGTTGTTGAGAATACGTAAGAAAGTAGAAGTACTAAAATCTACCTAGACATTGAAATCTAATTTCAAATTTGTAAAATTAAAATACTTCATAAATGTTAAAGTAAATTTTAGAATAAATTTGAATTTAACAATTCCTATTTCATCTATCTATCAATAATAAAAGAGTGAATATATTAATATATATATACCTCAATGCCTTCGATTTGAATGTTGACTTTTTCACCGCCTTTGACGTCGAACTCGGAAGCGGGTTTGGGCGGACCGGAGAGCGAGTCGTTGGGTCGACTTAGGCCGCCGTACTGAACCGGGACGTACTCGGGCCGGATGAATCTAGAGAGAGAAATAAACAAATTTAACAATAGGTCTCTGTCTCAAATCTCAATCATGTAATCCTCATCCATAAATAGACGCCATTGATAATACGCAAAAGATTTCATTGATGATCTTCTGCACAGAGCTAAATTTATGACGGAAATGCCCGAGAGAGATTTATTATATTGTTTCCAATTAAAAACTCTTACTTGTAAAGTGTTTCAGCAGCATTTCCTTCCTTGGATATCACGAACTTGCTCTTGGTTCGTTGCGTCAGAAACGGACTGATCACTGAATACAGCAAACTGAAGTACCACGGCACGTTTATAAAGATCTGCACCACCAAATTCGAACTCCAATTACAAAAGATGAAAAAAAAGGGGGGGAAATGTTGTGTATGGTGCGGGCATTTTATGTTTGAAGAATCAGAATGAATGAATCATCATATCACCTTTCTAGCAACCATTTCGGGGTAATTATCCTGAAATAGAGAAAGAATGTGATTTGAAGTAGCTCTGAGCTCTCTCTTGGGCATATCTTTAAGATCTGTGATTTGAATAATGGAATTCACGCCGCCTGGTTTGAAATGGAGAAGCTTAATCCCTCGCTCGAGAATCTGGACTCTCCACCTCAAAAACTTCTTCAATTTCTCCTCATCTCCAAAAACCTTCTCATACATCTCCTTATCTTTGAAAACCCCATAGGCATTATAACAAACAGGATGCCCGCACCGGTCGAAACCGTGCATATAGGCGACGGAGCCTTCGAGCTCCTTGAGCCCCAAATCCTCCTCCAAAACGGCGTCGGCGCCGAACTCCTTCCGCCAGTCGAGGCACTTCACCAGCATGTTGAGGGCGTCCTGTACCCTGAAATCCCTAGCGCGGAGGAATTTGAGGAGGACGACGTCGGCGCGGTCGTCGGCATTGCCTAGGAGGGGAATGCCCCACATGGAATCGGCGCCGTGGGAGGCCGTGAGCTTGTCCTTGAGCTCTTTGAGGGCTTTGCGCTCGGAGTTTTTGAGGTGGGAGATGAAGTAGGTGTCTTCTTTGAAGGAGGGGGAGCGGAGAGAGGCGACGAAGCTCTTCTTGGCGGGTTTTGGGGAGGAAATGGGAGTGTGGGTTTGTTTGAGGGAGGTAGGAGATGCGGCGGTTTCCATTTTTTTCTTTTTTCTTGTGGGAGGAGAAATGGAGAGGGATTTTTGGGAGTGTGTGTGCTTTGGTGATGATGAAATGGTGGGAGGGAGAGAGGATGCGTGGATTAAAATGGGGCTTATTTTTCGGAGGTGAAGTGTGAAAAATGAAAAAGCGGCTTTAGCTGAGCAGAAGCAACAGAGGTGATGGGGCCATTCAAATTTCTGACTATTCAGCGCCATTTTCAAACTTTGTTAGAATAATTGAAACTCCGGGTATCCGCAGCGGACGTTTGTATCCGCGTCACCGCTGCACAATGGCGAACGTCCCGCGTGAAACTCCGGCACCCCGGTCGGACGTCCGCCGGGACGGGCACCATTGTGAATGCTCTAACGTAACAAACTTGTATTAGGGCCTCCACAATATTAATTATAGTTAGTGTACGCGTTAAAAAGACTAGATTAGCCTTCACCCTCTTTTTTCAATTTTTTATTTTTATATTTGAATTGTCTCTATATTGTTTTTCAAATTTGAATTAAAGTATGCATTACATTTTATGGTTTAAAAAATAAAAAATTTACATACAAATTATTAATATACGACCACAATATTATGCACGTTCCATGTACTATATATGCGTCAATATATTTTAACTGAATGCATAAATAAACCGATTTTTTCTCAAATAAACCTATTTTTTGTTGTAAAAAATTTGATCACATAGATTTACTATTTTTTAACATCTTTTTGGATAAAAACGTCCCTAAATCCATTATGAACATTTTTGTATATTTACTCTTTAATAACCTGAAATGATATTTATTTTGATAGGACCTCAAATAAAATTTGTTATGTATATTTAATAGGAGTAGTAGTTAATACTCTACGACTAATCAAAATTAATTTTATTTTCCTATTATAATTAGGGTATAAATTTATACGTTTTAATTTCTGATAAATTTCTCTTCGGTACAAGGTTTTCAATGATACACTTTAATTGGTATATAAATTTATATACTTTGACTAGTTTACCTTCTCATATTCTATACAATCATCTATTTATATATGCATGTATATAACTTTAGATATTTAAATATGTACATGTACACTTGTGGATTGTATGACTAGAATAGCTATTTTGAAAATTATATAGGTTCTTGAGAATGTGGATGTATTTAGTACAGTAGTACGTAAAATTTCTATTTGTCTATAGTAAAATTAATTCTATGTATATGGAGTAATTTCCATTCTTTATCAAATTCTAATTTAATATGGATGTATATAACGTTAGAATTAAATAGTACTATATGTCATACTATGTATGTACACTTATATAAGATTAGAATTTAGCTATTTTGAAAACTATATACTTTAAAAAATAAATTTTAATTCGCTAACTCATAAACCCAATCAAACTATAAATTAATGAATTGGATTGGCTCAACTATCGATTCATGAATTCCACACAATAACCGTTCCCAACAATAATTCATCACTAATTCAAGAGTGAACTACATTAATAGTCCATGATCTTGTCGAAAAATACACCAATAGTCTCTAAAAAGTTTTTATAGCCTTTTTGTCCTTTGAAATTACATTTTTAGTACATGTTAGTCTTTTATATCCCTCTACATTTGAAAAATCTCTTAAATATCATGGAGGGCATTTTCGGTATTTGGACATTAGAGTTTTTGTACCTTTTCAATTTGCATTCAATTTTTCTGGACATACACAAAAGCACCTTTGAATTAATTCACTTAAATTTTTTAAATAATTATTTGAATAACGTATAGATTAAACTTTATAATGAATAAATTACTGTATTTTACTTTAATATTTTTAGTAAAAAATGTTATTTTCAAGAGTTCTCTTTAATTTATGTTAGATATAGTTAACTTAAATTTTAATTATTTTATTTAATAATATTTTTACTATACTATATTTTAATTAACGTAATTAAAATATGTATTTTTCACTAAAGTATGTAATATTTAAATATTTAAGTAACATTTTTAAATAAAAAATTATTATAGTTTACTATAATATATTTTCTTCTCAGCTTTAAAAAATTTAAGTTGAATTTTCTATAGTTCACTTTATTTTTTTAAAAAAAGGTTACTATTAGATTTAATTTTTTCTTCACAAATATACAAATTGATTGAGATGTATAATAAATAACATTTAATTATAAAATAAATAAAGCATAATTTAAACATTTGGTTTCTTATTTAAATTTTTTCAATCATAAAGCATCATATATTATTTAAATGAGGGTTTAATTGAGTTTTTAAAAGAAAATGATTGTGAAAGAAAAAATTAAAGGCAGAGTAGAAAGGTCCAAAATACCCCCAAACATTAAATATTCACACTAGTGGTGCCTAGGGTTACTTTAGTCTTATCGTACTAAAAATGATATAAAAAAATTTTATGGACCATTGGTGCATTTTTTGACAAGTTCAGGGACTATTAGTGTAGTTCACTCTTCAGAGCATTAACAATGGGGCGCCCTAAGGCGCGCCCTATGGCGCGCCACGTCAACAGTTTTATGCTCCTACCTCCCCACCTGCAGTGGGGCGCCCTAAGGTGTTGCGCCCTATGGCGCGCCACATCATCATTTTATTGTTTTGTTTAATTAATTTAACTGTTTTCAAATAACAAGTAACGAGTAAATAAAAAACGGCCTAAATAACAAACGGCGAAGTTTTAATAAAAAAAGTTACATCATTGAACTAATAAAAAAAAACTAAGTCGGACCAATTCCCAACTTCCGACGCAGCTCATCGAGTAACGCCCGGAGATATTCGGCTTCGTCGGGGTCGGTATACTTCTTGAGGGCCCTGTGCGTCTACAACATCGTCCTTGCCATCGACGCTGTTGCTAACGACTCAAACGCGGTGGCCGTCTAGGTCGGGAGCTCTACCGGGACCGAAGCTTGGGTTGCAGCGGTCGACGATGAGGTCGCGGTCGCCTTCCGTACTGAAATCGGGATCGTAATGGGTGTTGGTGTCGAACGAACGATAATCGTCGGGTTCTGTACCCGGCCAATGCGCCCCTGCGCTAAACGTAGGACTATTGGGGTTTGAATCCATTTCGTAGTAATTATGTAAATGTAAGTTTCAAAAATGAAATCGCGTGAAATGAAATGTTACAAATGAACGGTATTTATAAAAAAACGAAACCGCGTGTCATCGTCCGCGACAGCCGCAATGGGGCTGACGATGACGCGGACGATGGCCATCGTCCGCGCTATCCTCCGCGACCGAAGTATAGGGCGCGACTATCGTCCGCGCCCTATGGCGCGCACCCGCAATGGGTGCGGACGATGGATGGCGCAGACGATGCGCGCCATCGGGCGTGCCATCGTCCGCCCATTGCGGATGCTCTCAAATAAATCGCAAATCATTACTTCCCAAAAAACATAAACAATTTCACTTTAGGTTCTGGCAAAACTAATTTCACTTATGATCATTGGAAAGTGGAGTACATGTACAAAAATACCCCTAATAGATTAAGAGTATTTTTGTCTGAAAAAGTGTTGAAAATGTGCAAGGGCACCCGAAACAAGCAAAATGGATAGTATAAGGACTGCAAAAGTGCATTTTAAAGTATGGGGAACCTCAAATGTGCATCGCGAATAGTATTTGACATAAATATATAGTTCACTCTAAAAAATAAAAATATGTTCATTCTTTTTTTCTCCACAATATATCACCACAAATCATTAGTACATTAATATTATTTGCTATTACTCCCTCCATCCCATTTTTAGTCCACTTTTGTCATTTTTATTGTCTCCATTTATTATTCATTTTCACTTTTTAGCATAAATATTAAATAGACCTCACATTCTACTATCTTATTTCATTATAAAATCAAATATAAAAGTGAGATTCACATTCCACTAACTTGTTCATTTCATTTTTCTTTACATTCCTTAAAAACACGTGTTCAATACAAAGTGGACTAAAAATGGGGGACGGATGGAGTACAATTTATTTACAATAACTCTGTGGAGTATTCCTAAAAGGAGACAATTACTCTACTCACAACAGAAACAAGCGATGGGAAGGACTCGTTCCTCCATCACTTGGTGTCACGACCGCCCATACCAGGGGTATCACAAACACGGCGATCGTGACCGACATGCATGGACAACAGTTTAAAAGAACAACTTAAGACTTAAAGAAGAAAAACAACTTAGTTTAAAGAAGTTTAAGGTCATTTTTTTTAAAAGACGTAAAGAAATATACTTTTATAAAGGGCACCAGAAAATTTTGACTTAAGAAATACAACTATATATATAAAAAAACTAAGGTAAAACGAACATTTAACTTAAATCTCGGAAAACACTATTTTCAGAAAGACAACGTAAACACTCGTTTAAACCTAACACCGCCATACATGTTCAAACACAACACGAAAAGATTAAGGTCTTAAGACATAATTTAAAACATAGCAGCGGATAAATAAGGTTCAGGGAGAGTCAAGGATCACGCCTATGTATGACGACACAACGTATCCTAGGGTCTTTAGCCAGCTCAACATCCACCGCAACATCCCGCTCAACCTGCACATAAGAAAAAGAATATGCAGGGCTGAGTACTTGTTGTACTCAATGGGCTCATGCCGAAAACATTTTAATAAGTTATGTCATCCATACCAGTGATCTCGAGTTTTATATAGTAAGAAATATCACGAGAACACAAAAATCCAAGTCTGGCAAGACAATTTATCTCCTCATTTTCTACATCAATCAATCAATCACATCCTCTTACCATAGTGCGACGAAAGTGTGGCCACACTATTCGCCCACGAGACCGGCCGACTAGCAAGGACGGCTCACGATCCCCTCTGTGTACACAGCCTGATAGGGTTTGCGGCCCTACTCAGACCCGAATTCGTTTATCATAGCCCTATAGCCTAATGGAGCGAACTCACAAACTAGGCATCAAGCACAATCTCAACATAGCCCTATAGCCCAACGGAGCAAGCTCAAACGAACTAGGCATCAGACAAAAATCTCAACATCAAAACAATCACGGCATGACATAACACTTTAAACCACCCTTATAACACCACATCATATTTTTGGAAAAATAAAGAGGTTTGAAAAGAAAGCCCACCTCGTCCGCTTAACAATTCACAATCCAACTTATGGCAACTCTCGTTCCTCGAGTTCACGAATACAAAATCACCCTTGTCAACGACAACACAAGTCAGCCTTCCACAAAAACATATTACCATGCATGTCCTATCGTTTCTTTCACCGTTCTCTCAAAATTACCCAACCCAACGTTCGTCACAAAGATGGAAAAACACACCATAATATATTTCAACGTATCTCACATGATCACATCATTAAACACGTTCCTTGGATATACATGCATCATATAATACTTTTAAACTTGAAAATAAGTGTCATTTTATTAAGGCATAAAACTGGCAGAACTGCGCGACCGTGCTGTAAAAATCACTAAAAATTCACCCGACCTCATATGAAGC
Source organism: Salvia splendens (assembly GCF_004379255.2). Lineage (NCBI taxonomy): Eukaryota > Viridiplantae > Streptophyta > Magnoliopsida > Lamiales > Lamiaceae > Salvia > Salvia splendens. The sequence goes on along the minus strand of NC_056033.1, from coordinate 5,728,611 downwards.
TAAATTTTAGTCACAATACAGAGGGCACATTCAAGTTCATCCATGAAGATTTTCACACCGAAATCACGTCATTTAATCAGTCATATCACATATTAAACTCTCTGGTCGGAACATACAATTTCTGACAGCACTGTGCAGTTCATTTGAAAAATTTACCATAAATTCATCCAATGCCCAAAAAGGATGAAAATTTACCACGACTCAGAAGACACTTCAAATTTTCATCTAGTTCAAGAATCACATCAATCGGAGGTCATTTGGTTAGTCAAACAGAAAACGAAACATTCTTGGCGAGAACACGAGTTTCTGGCAGATTTGCGCAGTCAACTTCAAAAATTTATTAAAAATTCATTTTTCGATAAAAAGGGCTGAAATTCACACGAGACACAGGTAACACCTTGAAGTTTACTCAGTAAAATTTTCATATCAAAATTCTGCTGTTTGATAGGTCAATTACTCATCAGAAGCTACTGGTCGAACATCACAGATAACAGATACACAATTTCTAAATTAGGGTTTCCTTCTCTATCATCCAAACACCAATTCTCATGCTTATAACACACAATCATGCTTGAGACTCTCTTAATCATGTTTGCACATAAACTTACATCATTCACCAAAGATTCCAATCAAACTTCACACAATTCAATTGAAACGCATATTTATCAAGGTTTTCAAGCAAACTCACTTTCCCTCCCCGATTAAACTTGCGATCTACGATTCCTACACCTACTACATGCATGTAGGATTCAAGAACATGGTTCAAATGAAAAGAATGAGGGAAAGTGAAGCCAATATACCTTCTTTGACAAAACGAATCGGTAGAACCAAGAAACGAGGTGATTCGTCGGAGATTCTTGAAAATAAACTTCAATGGATGCAAGAAACAATGGTGGAAGAAGTTTTTTTGGAGAGAATGTGGAGAGGGAGGAGGGAGGCACGAAAATTGAGGGAGAATGGGGGCTAGGGTTTAGTTTAGGTGTTTTTATAGGATTAGGGTTAGGTTTAAAATCAATTAATTAATTAATTGTGGGGAAAAATACAATTAAATAAATCCCACAATTAAAAGAATAAAATAAGCATGTGGGAAGGGGAGGAAATTTTCGAAAATTCCATGTAGGAATAGCAAGGAATTTATTTGGTATTTACTTGGAGAGAATATATTCACAACTTAGGAAATAAAAGTGAATATTTCATAAACAATGGAACAAAATAAATTAAATCTCCAAGTATGAAAATAATGGTGGGGGCCAAAAATTTCCATAAGGAATTTGCACAAGGAAATTATTTAAATCCCCAATTAAAAGAATAGGATTTAAATTAGGCAATTTATTTATAGGAAAAAGACTCCCATAAAATAGGCAACAATTAATTAAATTCCCACAAGGAAAATATTGCATAGGGGGCGTGTGATATGGGAGAAAAGTAGGAGAAAAAAGTATTCACATCCCCAATTAATTAGACATAGGAATTTATTTGAATAAAAAGGGATTCCACAAATTAGGAAACAAATAAAATATCCTCCAAAATTTAGTGGAGGGGCCGAAAATTGCTAACCAAGGAATGTCCCAACTCTCTATTTATTTTAGGTGAAGAAATAAATTATAACATGATTTAATTGGATTAAATTCAAAGGAAGAGAGTCAATAAAGCACCAATTAAATCACATGAAAATAATTCTTTCTCCTATAGGAGATTTTCGAAAACTCCCAAGGAAAATAAAAATGGAGTTCGAATTCCATGTAGTACCATTTAGGGTCATTTGGTTTGGATTTAATTTGGATAAGTATCCCAAGACAATTAATTAAATCCAAGAAATGAAATACTATTTCAATAATTAGGAAGGGTCGAAAATTCCAATGAATTGGCTCGAAAAAAATAAATGCATGATCCTATTAATTATTTCCCCACATTGGAAAATATAAAACATCAAGCTCATCATTCCACATTAACCACGAAAATTTATTTCACGCAAAACACTTAATCACATAGAAACGAAAGTTTCATAATTCCAAGAATCCAAAATTCGAATACACATATAAGAAGAGTCACAAAAATTTGGGAGGTTACACTTGGCAGAGGGACAGATAGATGGGGATGGGTTGCTTGCAATGTTTCCCTATAGAGTGTCTCGTATCTTGGAATGGAATGTCGTGCCCTCAAAATTTTTAACTATTCTCAATTTTGATATTTTACTAGCTTCTCATTAAATAGCCAGTCCATTTTTGTACACTATATTTCACCCTCACAATTACATATTGGAGATTAGATTACACACATTCACCTACCATTTTAAACGGACAAAGGCAGTGTAGACCTTGATTTTTGAAAAGGACAATTTTAATAGTAGTAATTTTTAAACTGAAAATGTAAATTAAATATAATCATTGCAAAATTAAACTAAATCGTACTAATTATTTAAATAGAAAGAAATAAAATTGCAAAAATTGGTAGCAAGATAGAGGGCGGACGCCAATAATAGGATCACAGCTCTATTTCCAACTATTATTATCATTATCATTTGGGGAGGGATATATGCTTTACTTGATTGTTAAGAACATGCTTTGTTTTTTTTGACTATTTGTTTGTATTTGAGTGTAGTTACAAGTACCAATTTCTTCTTCTTTTATTACTTCATTGTCCTATTTTTTGATAGCATGGTGGCCCCTTAAATATATCTACCAAATCATTCCACATATCAAAAAGCAAAACAAAGTCATTAAAGAGTCTACCCCCATCAACGCATACGTAAGTAACTTTAAATTTTTATTTCTAATTAAAAATAATAATAGAATATTATAATAAGATTATCTCAATTTATTGTTATCTAATATTCTTCCCTCCCTAAAAATAGAATTTTTTTTATCCGTTCCCTAAAAAATATAAACTTTATAAATTCTTTTCCTCAAATAAGGTGAGACTCAATTTCTACTAACACACTTTTCTTTCTATATCTCTCTTATTTTTTTCTAATCTTGTACAAAAACCTGTATCGTTTTCAAAGTTCATATTTTTAGAGGATGGAGGGAGTATTATATACATCACAACTCGACGATGAAACGACCCGACTCCAAAATTGGCGACTATCCTCACAAATTTACAAACCCAATTAGTCTTTTAAGCATGCTTTATTCTCAAACACGCGCCTCGTAAGAAGCTTCTGAATTGGTCCCTTGTCTTAGAATTTCCTAGATTACACTAATCTTGAAGTTCTTATGAGATAAACATCATAAAAGAAATGTACCTTGTTGGTATGAATAGCACTTATCAAATAAGTTAAGTACTCCACAATATGCAGTCTTATATCTTTATATTCTTAAAATTTATTTTTTCTCGTGCGTTTTGGTTCATTCATACCCCATTTATTTCAGAACTAGGACCCGATCGGTGTTCAGTCTCTAATTTTGTCTCAGCCATTACAGATACTAATATATTTCCATCATAACTTTGTTTGTGTAAAATCATTTATCATGCACACTGAGCGTAGTCATATGTGCTTAATATTAATAGATATCTTGAAGTCGTCGACTTAGTATCTTGATTTGATTAAATCTTCTAATTTAGTAGATACAATTATAGTAATTGCTTTATACTAGTACTAAACAAATTATCGCACACACGAAAAAATATGAATGAGAACTTCTAGGGATTGATCACCGAAAGCAAAGGTAGCTATAATCAACAATTGCATGGCTAAGATAAGTTTTTGCTTTAGTATGTGGTTATACTTTTTGCTTTATTCAAATTTACAAAGTAATCATGTCTCTCCGGTACTTAATTAAAAAAAGATTTGTTTTTTATTGAACTAAGTGATGCCATACTGTCGCATAATAATGCATTCTATTTTCAAATTAATTTCTACGTAGTTTATTTCCATATTTTGATACTGGCACAAAAAGCCTATTATTTATTACTCCATTAAACGGTGTGAATGTGATCGCGTAATTTTCGAGTTTTAAAGCACTGGAAATCATGAAATTATTGCCGCTTTTCTTAAACGCTTTTTGACTTACAGCATTTGTTTTTGACTAAAAGGAAAGTTTAGGAAACTCATGATATTGGGCGATGCCTTTTTCTCGGTGACTGGTCACGAGAGTTTTACTCCCTTCATCCCATGTTTACACATTTTTCGTTTTAAGTCATAAATTTGAGATTGATTTGTTAATGTAATTAAATTAGAATTTAAAGTGTAACGAAACATCACTTAATAAAAGACCTTTTAACTTAATCTAACATATTAATAAAATACATTAATTCTAACTTCGACTAGAAATAGTGTAAGTAGTTTGTGAGAAGCTGAAATTGAACAGTGCAAGTAACATGAGACAGACAGAGTATTAACTTTAGAATATGCATTTTATATTTAATACAAATAAAGCAATAACAATAATCAACTTATACAGATAGTAGCATATAAAATATGTTATACCAATACAATTATACTATAAGTTAATAATTTCACCAAACAACTTACAAATAAAAATACATAATTAAAAAACTAATTATAAAAAATACATAAACCGATTCAAATTAATATTTACAAATAAATCAAAATTCATGTTAATAAAAAGTTAAAAAAATATACTATTATAATTTAAATGAAAACAATTGGTGGAGACAATTTAGAGTGAGAAAATTAAAGTGAGAATTTTAGGACTCGAAAAGTGTAAGAATGTATATATATATACAGACAAAAGGAAAATAATTCTACTAGTAAATAAAAAACCAAAAAGATTCAAATGGGTGGCCACATGCGAAAGCTTAAATTTAACTTGTTTGCATGAGCTACCCCAATTTGATAGAGGCCCACGGATCGGCCTATTTTGTGCATATCTGATTAAGAAGTGGGCTAAAGCCCATTTAAGTTTATGGATGCAATTGATATTATGTAACAATATAGTAGTACTAGCTAGTATCAAGAAGATAACTCATGCATGTTAATTAGCACAAGATTATCTTCTCGAAAGCGCTTAAATATTTCATAAAAAGTACTACTGTTTCTCCAATATTTTATGCATCAAACAAATGATATACTTGTGATAAAGTTTGTATCAGTCCATTCTAAATTTAACCATTTTCCAGCCAGCACAATAATTAAGAAAGTACTCCATTTATGAAAGTTGTGAGTAGTACTTTTTTGGATTCACTCTAGTATAAATTGGACGATTGAATGAGCTAGTCAGCTATAGGTAATATAGACTATTGGCCTTTAGAATATACCCATAGCTTCTTGTTTACTTACCAAATTATTTCCACAATTATTCTAAATCAACCTCTTTTCAAAATGCTCAATTTCAGCAATTTTATAGGCGTACTATAATTTAAATTAGGTATGATAATATGATACTTTTTGACATAATACGAAAACACGATATAAACACAAAATGTTAATAAGTTATGATCAAATCTTATTGCATTTATGTCCTTATATGATAATTTTAGATTGAGTTCGAACTAGATTCTTGTAATCATTACTCACTCCGTCTCAGTTTAAGAGTAAGATTTAGTTATGACACATGTTTTAAGAAATTGGTGGAGTGTGTAATAAATGAAGTGAGGTAGTGGTTGTTGGAGTGTCTAAGACCATCCACAACGCGTCTCGCGCCGGGCTCGCGTCTCGTCTCGGAGAGACGAGACCCCCGCGAGACGCATTGCAGCGGCCATCTCGTCTCCAGCTCGCGACCGGCTAGTCGCGTAGCTCGTCTCGGAGAGACACGAGACGAGCTGTCTCGCCACGCGCCCGAGACACGTGGCATGTCCCCATGCGTGCGTGACGCCCACTCGCTGGCCCGCGAGTGGGCGTCGTCACTGATGACGCAATAATTCATTTTTTTAAAAAAAAAATCGATTTTTAATAAAAAATTTTTTTTTTTTTCAAACGGTAATATTACCGTTAAATATTTATTTTCATTTTTTAAATTTTTAATTTTTTTACTCTATAAATAATTCTATTCCATACTCATTTCAAACACAAACACACATCTATTCCTCTCAAATCCTCTCTATCACTCCAATTTTCATCTTCAATCAACTCAAACAAATGGATCCTTTTGAGCAAATGCGCCAATTAATGGAACAATCACTCGAAGAAGATCGACGACGAGAGGCGGAGGAAGCCGCACCACCCCCACGACGCTCCCGGAAGTACATCAATCGGAACCGGGAGGAAGCCGCCGCACGGTTAGTACGCGACTACTTCTGCGATAACCCGATTTGGGGAGATACCTATTTCCGTCGCCGTTTCCGCATGCGGAAACCGCTATTTCTCCACATAGCGAATACTTTGGCGGCCAGGGAGGAGTTCTTCCGAGAAGGGTTCGACGCGGTCGGTCGTCCCAGCCACACGACGCTGCAGAAATGTACTGCAGCCATCCGGCAGCTTGCGACTGGACAAACGGCCGACATATTCGACGAATACCTGCACATCGGAGACAGTACTGGGCGCTTGTGCTTGCTCAACTTCTGCAGAGGCGTCCGGGCAGCCTTCAGTGACGAATTTCTCCGGAGGCCAACCACGGAGGATTGTCAGTTCCTCCTCAACCTGCACGAACAAGTGCACGGATTCCCCGGGATGCTTGGCAGTGTCGATTGCATGCACTGGCAATGGAAGAATTGCCCGGTGGCTTGGAGGGGTTCCTACACGAGCGGCCACAAAGGCACCCACCCAACCGTTGTACTCGAGGCCGTTGCCGACTACCGACTTTGGATCTGGCACGCGTACTTCGGGGTCCCTGGCTCGAACAACGACGTAAACGTGCTCCAACAGTCCGACCTCTTTACCGAAGTTTTGGATGGTAAAGCGCCGGCCATCAACTTCGTCGCCAACAACCGACGGTATAAAATGGGGTACTATCTCGCCGACGGCATCTACCCGAAGTGGCCGACCTTCGTGAAGACGTGCGGCAGGCCAGCGAACCCAAATCAGGCTCTTTTTGCGCAGAAACAGGAGGCTGCGCGCAAGGATGTGGAGAGGGCGTTCGGGGTTCTCCAAGCGCGCTTCAACATCATCAAAGCCCCGGCTCGTTCGTGGTTCATGGAGAGCATGGTCGACATCATGTATACGTGCATAATCTTGCACAACATGATTGTCCGAGACGAAGGACCCGATGCCGGAAATTGGTTCGACCCCGAATCCCCCGGAAGCTCAACTGCAAGTAGTCCGCCGCGAAGTGGAGCGCATCCATCTATACAAGAACGGTTGGCTATTCGGGCAAGGACACGCGACTCTAGCGCCCACACCCAACTCCAAGAGGATCTAATTGAGCACATTTGGGAAAACTTTGGCGGAGAATATTAAATTATGTCATTTTTATTTTTTTAGAATTTTAATTATGTCTTCGCTTTTTTAATGTTAAGTTGTAATATTGTTTTAATTTTAATAAAGTGTGTTTGTTTAAATTGAATTGGGTTTTAAAAAAAATTATAAATTAAATTGAATGAATAGTAATTAAGAGACGGTATAGAGACGGTTAAGAGACGGAGCGTTGCAGCCTCCGTCTCTTAGTTAAGAGATGGAGGAAAAAAGGACAGTGGGGCCCTCAAATAGTGCTCAAATAGTAGTTAAGAGACGGTTTAAGAGACGGTATAGAGACAGCGTTGTGGATGGCCTAATAATTGAAGTGAGGTAGTGGAAAATGAGATCATTTTGACTTTTTGTATGCTTAGAATTTTGTTTTGTTTTATTTTTATGAAAGTAATGGCAATGACATTTGAGTGTAAATTTGATGAATAATGAGGTTAAATTTTATGTCCAAATATGGTAGATTCTAAATGTGATTCTTAAACTGAGATGGACTTAAATAGCAAAATGTGACTCTTAAACTAGGACGGCGGGAGTATTATTTTATTTACTCCTATTTTGTTTTTTTATTTTATGACTTTTACTAGTAGAACTATAAGTAGGTCATCATTTGTTGAGTCTATGTTGCTATCGTGCAATGTTGGTCTATGTCACTATCGTGCCATGTAGGTTCGTGTCGTTGTCGAGTCATTATTCTCTATGTTGCTATCATGCCATGTTGGATTCATGTCGTTGTTAGGTCATTAATCTATAGTTATTGTGTCATGTCAACACGACTGGGATTATGTCGCAACGAGTTTGTGTCGTGTTCATTTTTTAATATAGCAAACCGGGTTAATGCCAGTCTTACAATTTCGATAATATATTGTATTCAAATTTGATCTTAACAAATTGAATTGTTATTGGATCGACTCGATAACAACCCAATCCGCACCGTTATAATTTAATTCTACAATTTTTCAGTATATAATGTCATAAAGAGGAAATCGGGTTTATAGGCTACTTTGCCTTTAAAATAACGTAAATGTACCAATTTTGTTATCTATTCCATAAATGGGAAAAACGCCACTCTCGTTGGCGTGTTTTAAGTGAAAACGCCACCCGTATTGGCGTTTTACAACGTATGTGTCGTCGTATTGCATGTACGTTGAAAGACGCCGACGTGGTTGGCGTTTGAACGAAAAACGCCAATCCCACTGGCGTGTTTTAAAAAACGCCAATTCAGTGGCGTTTTTCATGCCTTCCGCCGTGAAAAAAAGGCCAAAAATTATCCCAAGTTATACACGCCAATGGGATTGGCGTGTTTCAACCTTTCAAGGCAAACTTTCGTTCAGGCATTTCATCAAACACTTGGAGAGCAGGTATGTGTAAATTAGGTAGTGATCATCTTTCTCTGTGTTTGGTGGCAGTTTTTGCTTTTTGAAAGTGATCTCTGTACTAGATATAGTGTAGAGCAGGTATGCATAGTGATGATGCTCATGGTTTCTAAACTGTCCGGTTCTGGTTCATAACCGCTGGTCCGGTTAAAACCGAGCACCACTAGGTATGCATAGGGATTGTTTGGCGTTTTCACTACTCTGCTCAGATCTTTCTGTGTTGAATTCTTTCATGGAAGCTAGGAGGCTTGAAAAGATTGCCTCTGCATTGTAGTCCTGTGATACTGTGACCTAAGCACGGATGTCAAAATGCTGCACCATAAGTGGATCATCGTAAGCACACTTTGCAAGAGTAGTTTTACCAATGCCCCCCATTCCAACGATTGAAATAACTTGTAAATTGGATGATTATCCACAGAGTCGTGACTTTATTTCCACCAAACCTTCATGTAAACCAACCATATATTCAATCTTCGTAACTGGAGCAAGTCTAGAAGGCGAACCTGCTACGGAAGAATCACCATGTTGCGCTGCATCTGAGCTATTATTTTGAACCAACTGTTTGATGAAATGCCTGAACGAAAGTTTGCCCTCCAAGTGTTTGATGAAATGCCTGAACGAAAGTTTGCCTTGAAAGGTTGAAACACGCCAATCCCATTGGCGTGTATAACTTGGGATAATTTTTTGCCTTTTTTTCACGGCGGAAGGCATGAAAAACGCCACCGAATTGGCGTTTTTTAAAACACGCCAGTGGGATTGGCGTTTTTCGTTCAAACGCCAACCACGACGTACATGCAATACGACGACACATACGTTGTAAAACGCCAATACGGGTGGCGTTTTCACTTAAAACACGCCAACGAGAGTGGCGTTTTTCCCATTTATGGAATAGATAACAAAATGAGTACATTTACGTTATTTTAAAGGCAAAGTAGCCTATAAACCCGATTTCCTCATGTCATAAACCTATTGAGTTGTTATTGAATTACCGTATAATAAGTAATAACCGAATCCGTAACATCCTAATTTTTTTCTACAACTTTATACTAAAATATAATATCAGAAACATGTTTTCGAATTTTTCATAATCTTTGATTTTGACACGATTTCATAAGCGTAACATTTGAATCACAGCCATTGATATTTGATGGATGAATCGTCTCTGTAAAACCTTTTTATTTATAGGGAAAAACCCAAGCCCGAATTAAATGCAACACAAACACACGCCACTCCATTTCGCGCTACTCTCTCTCCCTCTCTCACAATTGCACAGTAGCTTCATTTGAAGGTATGCCCTCATCTCATCGTTTTGCCTTTTCTGCATGCCACAACTCTCTCTCGCGCGCACACACACAAGCACAAAACTGTACAATTAAAACAATGTATGTATTCGGATCAGTTTATCGTGGATTATCGATTTTTAGTTTTCTTGTATTTGAATTTTTTTGGGTGTTTTCCTATTCTTTTGTTTCGAATCTTTATTTTTGTGTTGGAATGGGGTTGCCTGATCCTATTTTGCCAATTCGTCATCTTTTGTGAAAGAAATGGGGTTTGGAACTCGGGATGAGTAAGTTTCCTTTCTCGAATCACAATAATGTACATGTATTGCTAGATTGTAGCAGATTGTAGGACTTGTTAATGAGTTAATTGGTTCCACAGAATGTCATTTTCCCTGTGTGAGGCAAAATTTGCCCATTTTGTGTTGTTATTGAAGGGGACGCATTGTTTCTTTCTTTTTTAGGATTGTGATTATAACATATCATGGTGTACATAATTCTTTATGATTAGAAACTGTAATTACAGTTTCTGGTGAAGTTTTTACTAGTTTTTTTCAGCCTGTATTGGAGAGGCCTTTCCTTTAGAATTCTTGCCTATGGCTGCATTGGTCTATTCTTTCCACTTAAGTTTTATAGCATCCAATAAGCATTTTCGTATATGTACTGAGTTCAGGATACTTACCACCAATATTCATGCTGTATGTATAAGTATTGAGTTCAGGATACTTAGTACTTACCACCAATCTCCACTGTTAATGTATATTGATTTAGAACTTTTCCAATTTTCAGCTGGCGTTTTGATATTCATCATATTTCTTTCAGAAGATTGCCATAGCAGAATGGTAGTTGGAAGGACCGCACAGACATATTTTCCTAAAGAAAGTTTTCCGATGGCATTGAATGGGAAATGGGCAAGAAACTTGAGTAAGAACCAGCTTGGAAGCGTCATATTTGGCTGCACAAAACAAACCATGGATGAGTGTCTCACCAAACAACTCTTCGGTTAGTCTTTTCGATATCTCTTTCTCTTCAGGCTTGCCTTGCACAGACACCATTATCATCATACAGTCTTTAATTTGCCAAATACAAAAATACTCGGATATTAATCATACTATAACTTGATGATAGAGTTGGTACGTACTTGCACTCAATTTGTTTCCGTGGTTGGTAGGTCTGCCAGCACCACACTTTTCATACGTAAAGAACATCGAGCCAGGTTTACCACTTTTTCTGTTCAACTACAGCGAGAGAAAACTTCATGGTATCTATGAAGCTGTTGGCTCAGGTAAAATGAATATTGATCCATATGCTTGGACAATAGATGGTTCAGAAAGAACAAGGTATCAAGCTCAGGTATTACTTGGGAATCTGGTCAAATCTAATTGCTCTACGTTATTTTCAACATGTTCTTGATTTCCTTTCTGAGTAAGGCAAAGTACTTACTCTTTTCTGTTATTGGATTCAGGTTCAAGTACGCCTGCGCTTGCAGTGCCAAGCCCTTACTGAAATTCAGTTCAAGCTATCCATTTTTGACAACTATTACGGTCAGAGTCATTTCCGGTTTGAGTTGGATCATGCCCAAACAAGCAGATTGATCTCCCAGTTCTCCTCTCAAGCAGTTGCTCCTAGGATCAGTATAAAACCAAATCCCCCAATTTGGACTGCAAAGCAGATGTTCCCCTCTACCAACAAGATAAAAAAAAGTGGAGCTTCTGAGCCACCGACTTTGGCTGATAATTTTTCCAACTACGACGATTCTCTTTCTACATCCACGACTTCAGATAACTCAATCTCTCTGAATGGAAACAAACAACTGATGGGGGGAGCCATCCAAGGGGAACAATTTGATGAAAAAGATCTTATCCTCATGAAAATAAAGGAACTAGCTCTCAGCAGTAAATTTACAGATGCTAATTTGATATCTGGTTCGGTAGGAGAGACATCCACAAGTGATGATGGTTTGCAGTGTGAAACTCGTGATGACCACCAGGTGACTCTGGGAAAGAGGAATAGTGGATGTTCTTCCGATCAATTTGATTCCCTTGCACTTGTTGAGAAGGTACTTTCACTGCATGCACACAAAGATCTGGTCAGTTAATTAGTTTAACCAACCAGTATACTACATATCTGACACTCACATTTATGTCCATTGCAGTTGTACATGGAAATTGAAGAGCTAAAGACTTTTAAGCTAGAACAAATTACGAAGACAGAGAGTTTGGCAAATAAGCTGGTAATGTTTTTCCTTTCTGTAACATTTTCTTTTGAAATGTTTGGTATGTTTTTATAAGTTTGCGCCTTTCATACTTGGTTTGGTCTCAGTACAATGTTAAAATAAAAATGTTTCATGTTTGGTGTTACTGCCCTTGTGAATCTGATTCCTGGCAATGCTGAGCCGTCGCAAGGTATTCCATTGTTTGCAGGGGACCTATGTGATTCTGTTGAGTGAGTAAATTCAAGTTCATATAATCTTCATAGTTTGCGTATTAATTGAATCTTAATGCTTAAACGAATGACATCTAGTCACATAACAATGACATGTGTTTGATTTAGATTTGATTTGGTCAATGATTCAGACCACTGTTTGCTCTGCATACTTTAGTGAAGTCTGGGTAGTAAAGTGTGCTATACTCTTACTTTGTTTACCTGGAATGTAAATACTTCCATTTTTTCCCTGAACAGAGGATAATAATGTTGCATTGCAAACCCGTCCCATCTCAAATATGTAACTAGGTTTATATTTGTTAACACAGTTGAGCTAAAAAGTACGTATGTGCTTAAAACTTTAGAAGGAAAAGGACAAAAGGACAGGAGAAAGAGCGATGAAGTCTGTTAAATAAAGATAAATAGATTCCACATACACGTCGTACAGAGCTTCAAGTCCTTGTTTTGTACTCCCTTCGTCTCATAATAGATGGCACACTTGAGGATTGGCATGAGATTTTAGGTGATGTTGTTTTATGTGTTAGGTGGAGAGAGAAAATAGTATATTTATATTAACGTGAGAGGGAGCTTTTTCCAAAAAAGGAATTGTGACATCTTTTGTGGGACAAACTAAAATGGAAAGTGTGACATCTATTATGGGACGGAGGGAGTACTAGATGCTATTACTGATGAAATGCAACTATAATTTCAGTTTTCATTTTGATGCTAATGGGACTTCCTCAACATGAAAATTGAATATTACTATTTAAAGAGTTCTACAAGTTGGAAGAGTGTGACAATTCTCAAATTCTGGGCAGCTGAATCTTCAAGAATTTAATACTAGTATAAATTTATTTTTAACTTTGGACACCTCTGAACCTTTTGTTTTATTGCATGGCAAACAACGTATTGTGTTTTTCTTCACAGCAATGAAAATGCAAGTCTTTGGTGCTTTTTGTTTAAGATTAGGCTTTGTGCTTCTATTAGCTAATTTATTTTGTTGGGCTTTATTGGTAATATTTCCTAAACTTTATTTCCTCATACTTTACAGGTTGAGGCAGAGCAAGAAATTCTTCGATTGCAAAATAGATGCTCGGTGCTGGAGTACATGTCTGATGTTTCTGAGCAACCTGTGTATGCCCAAGAGCTTGTGGAGTTACCTGATGAATATCACTTAAATATAGACGAGTCAATATTGATAGTGGGTGGATATGATGGTGTATCTTGGTCATCAGCATTGCAGTCCTTCCTGCCTTCAAAAGACATCTTAAGATCTCTTAAGCCTATGTCTTCTGCTCGATGGAATGCCCCAGTCGTGGGATTTAATGGAGAACTCTATGTTTTTGGTGGTGGAAGTGGTTCTAAGTGGTATGATACAGGTACTGCTCATGCCTGCTCATCCTCCTCCTCCTCCTCTCTCTCTGTAATGACAATTGTACTCTCTTTATCTGCAGTTGAGTCCTATAACATTGTAAACAACGAGTGGACTCTGCGTCCTTCCCTGAACAAAGAAAGAGGCAGCTTAGCTGGTGCGGCTTTAAATAATAAAATATTTGCAATGGGTGGAGGAAATGCAATGGAGTTCTTCTCAGATGTAGAAATGTATGATCCGTTTGTCGGAAGGTGGATTCCTTCACGCTCGATGCTCCAAAAGGTTTTAGTCTATTCTCTTACTCCGGAAAGTATTTGTTGAGTTACTTGAGTAAGGAAGATAGAGTATACACAAAGCTTCTACAATTGATAAAAGCATCTATATTCTTCAGTTGCACTAATTCTTGTGACATCCGGTCAACAAAAATAATGATTAATCTAAACATGCTATGATGACATCATTTGCAACATGGTGGTTCCTTGATAGTTTGATGATCTTTGTTTATTATGCTCAATTTCAACGTCATGTAGTAAATGTGGTTGATTCTATGATACTATTAAACTCAGAAAACTTGATTAGGGGGTCTTAAAAACCTTATATAAACATGTATTCTTTCTCAATTCTCTGCCTCTTATTTTCAACAGCGGTATGCTCATGCTGCCGTGGAGCTGAATGGTGCACTCTATGCTGTTGGGGGATACGACGGACAAGAATATTTGAAGTAAGTCACGAACCTCTTTGTAACTGATCTTTCTTTTCACAGTTCATCTTCTTAAGAAAATTTATTTGAACGTGTGGTGTCTAGTTCTGCTGAAAGGTTTGACCCCAGAGAAAATTCATGGACCAGAATTGCGAGTATGGAAGCAAAAAGAGGCCTCCACTCACTTGTTGTAATGAATGAAAAGATGTATGTTCTCCACATGTGCTCCTTATGCTTGTTTCTAGTTTGGAGCTCGAGTTTTCTTATTCAAAATTCAGTGGCCTATAGTCTTGAGCTAAGATGATGTTATACTATGTTGGCAGATATGCGCTTGGTGGTTATGATGGAACAGCAATGACACCTAGTTTTGAGATATATGATCCTCGGCGTGGATCATGGATGACGGGAGAACCCATGAAGCAAGGCAGAGGCTACTTTGCTGCTGGTGTTCTTCACGAATCTATTTACGTTATTGGAGGGGTTGAGACTGATGAGCAAATCATCGAAACGGTATGCATTTAATCTGCTTATCTAACAGTGCTCTCTCTCTATCTCTCAACATGCCTTTTCTGATGCAATGACAGGTTGAGTGTTACAAGGAAGGTGCAGGTTGGGAATCTACAAACCTGAGGGCTGTAGGAAAGAGATGCTTTGCCTCAGCCATTGTTTTAGAAGGGAAATGAATCGATGTATTGAATGCTATGGAGTAATTTTTGAAATCCAATTCTATAGGAATTAGTTGATTTTACATATAAAATCTATGAATGAAATTTAGTTGCTTGGTCCCAGGAATATTGTGCTTTTCATAATTCGTGAACATGGCATAATCTTGAAAAGAGACGCATTATTCACTCACTTTTATCAAAACCCTGATAACAATTTTTAGCAGCAACTATGATTCAAGCATCTCTACTATGAAAAAAATGTCAATTGGGGGAAAAATTAAGTGTACCTTTGACTTTGATTTAAGATTGCCATTGATTTTAAGATAATGCGAATGAATATATGAAAAATTAGTTTGATTTAAGATTGCCATTGATTTTAAGAAAATGCGAATGAATATATGAAAAATTAGTTTTACTTTCTATTATTAATATATACTATGAGAACATTAACTTTCCAAAAAACTACTTAACGAGAATTTCTTAGTAGTGGTGCTAATTTTGTCCATAATTAGTGTTTTTTTGGGCCATCTAATTATTGACATTTCTAAGTTTCTCTCTCACATTAAATTAGGCCTATTCTACCATGATAGTTACAGTGTAATCTAATGATTTTAAAGACGAACTATGATCTAACATACCAAATATTTGAGAAAAATAAAAACTGAATAAGAGATAAGAATGAACACGGTCTCAATAATGGAAATTGATTGAGCAGCCCAAATATAATTAAGATTATATTTTCGCACTAATTTCTAATCAATAGTAGTATGCTTTTTAGCTGTTGGTAATATTATATATAAGAGAATAATTTAATATAGGAGTATTTGATTTTTGACAGTTTGCCAAATCCAAAATACTATTACTAGTAAATAGTAGTAAGGATAAAAGAGAGTAAAGGGTGTTTGAATCGAGTAGAGTGGATAACAAATTAGGGTTACAGAACGAGAGAAAGGAGAAACGAAGAAGAAACGATGCCGTGCTTGAACATTTCCACTAACGTGAGCCTCGAGGCCACCGATACTTCTGCCATACTCTCCGAAATCTCCTCCACCGTTGCCAAGCTCATCGGCAAACCCGAGGCTGTCTGTGTTTCTCTCTCTCGGTTTCCCCCCCTGCTAATTTCTGTTTTTATGTTGACGCTGAGCCTATTTTTTGTGTGGTTTCCGTTATGCTCCTAATTTGAATTTGCTTACATCCGCCATTTGATACTTAATTTTGTGTAGTTTTAAAGTTTCCTGCCAGATTAATGGTTATAGTGGAGTTTATTTGAATTTACTTTGTTGATTCTTGTGAAATGTGTGCTTAATTGTTTAGATGTTACAGTTTTAGCTAATTGAAGTGATGTGATAAATGATTATCTTAAGGATAAGAATCAGAGGTTATGCTGCTCATCACTAGATGAAATCCACCAAATATATACATGAAGTTAATTTACTGAAATGCTCAAAAAGAAGAGTTCAAAGAGATAGAAAACGTATCTTCAATTTTATTGGTGTAGTCTGATTGATTTTTCGTTTGTAGCCCTACTTTACAATTGGAACAGCCTTCCAAGCTTAGGAAATAAAAACAGAAGTCTGATTGTCATTAAAGATTAATTTATCCAAATTTTAACACTTTTAAAGCCTTGATCCAAATTTTAACAGAAGGATAAGATTTTATGGGTTCTAATCTGTACAATATAGGTTGTGTTGGGCACTTGGGCCATTGATCCACAGCAAGGTGATACTTTCCTATATTGGACTTAACTTCAACTTGACAATTAGCTTAACTAGGCTTAATAACAAAGTCGGATTTTGCTATAATTTGGAAGTCATCATGAGATATGCTTCTTCAAGTGCCACCAGCCGTCTGCAATACGGAGATTGGGTGTGAATCAGATAATCTGTATTGTTTGCTGTTTACCCAATTTTGTCATGTATGTTGACCGAACTCCAGAAGAATTATGGGCTTCGTATTCCAAAATGGGTTTTGATTACAGACTTTGAAAATATTGTTTAGCTGTTGTTGCGCTTGCTATTAGCTCAAATTGTGATTAGAAATAATTTTGAAAGAACTGATTATATTTGCCTTCCTGTGTAATTGCAGTATGTGATGGTTGTGTTAAAGGGATCTGTCCCCATATCATTTGGAGGGACAGAGCAGCCTGCTGCTTATGGGGAGCTTGTTTCAATTGGAGGCCTTAGTCCCGATGTCAACAAGAAAATCAGTGGTGCTATTGCCAACATACTCGAGACAAAGCTATCTGTGCCAAAAGCACGATACTTCCTCAAATTCTATGACACCAAGGCAAGAAAGCCCAACTTTGAACTTGTTAGAAATGGTGTTTCTGTGCTCTAGTATCTTATCATTGCAATCCTCCTGTGTGTTTAGGCCACTCAGAGCCAAGAATATGCACAATGTCTGCATGCTTTACACCAGTACTAGCTCATGTAAATGCACTTCCACTATTTAGACCCATATTCCATGAGCTGCCCTGCGCGTACTTATTAACTAACATAATATCGTTTGATCTTCATTTTTGCCGTAGTCCCTTGATGGCATAAACCTTTTTTTTTCAGGGTTCCAACTTTGGCTGGAATGGATCGACATTCTAGGTTCTTGCCTCTTTGAACTCCCTATATATGTGCATGGAAGCAGCTTCGGTGATTGCATCTTATCTTATGTATTTCGATTATGATTGACTCACTCGAGCATCAAATGATTGCTGCTATTCCTCTATTATCTTGTGGTGATTCAGCTTGTTAATGACCGAGTATTTTCAAGTATCTTATGTAAGAGTTCTAGTTATCGGAGGAGCTCTGTTCTTGAATTTGCTTCTACAGATATAGAAGGCAAATTTTAACTCAAGAAGCTAACTTGATATCATACCTAATGGAATTCAAATAATCCAGAACGCATCCTGTTAATAACAGTTCTAGGCATTAAAATTATCAAATAAAAAGAGCGGCTTTTACACTCATAAATCCTAGAAAAGAGAGAGTTGCAATAAACGTTGGTCATTGAGCCATTTATATTACTTGTGGAAAACTGTACATAGATACGAAGGGGAGCACAATGTCCATCCACGTTTAGCGTCATAACACACTTCCAACCACGTGCCATGTGACATATATGATGCAAATAACAATGCTATAATGCAAATAAACATTAATGAATACTATAATGGATTTATGAAGGTTGCACTATTAACTGTTTATTTTGCATTATAGACATTGACTTCAATAATGCAACAAAAACTATCTATTTTGCAATCTATCTATATATATTTTGCATTATAA
This sequence comes from Salvia splendens, assembly GCF_004379255.2. Lineage (NCBI taxonomy): Eukaryota > Viridiplantae > Streptophyta > Magnoliopsida > Lamiales > Lamiaceae > Salvia > Salvia splendens. The sequence continues at coordinate 5,710,219 of NC_056033.1, read as the reverse complement.
TGCTATTGTTTTGCATTATTATATGCCATGTGGCAGTACCAAGTGTCAGGTTAGATGTTATTAACATTAAATTGAGTTATTTTTTAAATGCTATGTTATAACATAAATCAAAATAAAATCTAAGAAATTCAATAGATTTTGGATTAAAGAGATCTTGACGCAATCTACAATTTCTATTATTGCATAATCAAGATCAAATCTCAGCAATTCAATATGCATTTTTTATGAATGAGATCATGATGCATGACAATGCAGATTTAATTACTTTGATAATAAAGCGATATCCGGTAATTTGTCATTTAACACGTGACAGCTGGCATAGGGGCGTGTACTCTAAAATATTCCAAAACTTTTAATTTCATTTAACTCACTAAATTTAAACTAATTTTTCATATACTAGTATCAAATTATAGTTCACCACAACTATACATGATTCATTAATGCCATTAAGTAAGATTTATTTGATGTGCTTGCGAATGATTCATTATTTTGGTGACGTATAATCTATTGTTATGCCGTTCATTTATTGTTGTGCTAAAGGAGATGATCAAAATAAAAATGTATTTAAATCCAGGAATGTAGACCAAATCTTGGCCCTAGGATTAGATGATCTAAGGGTCAATAATTAACCAAAAACAAGGACGGTCATAATTAAACAATTTTAGGTCATATTATAATATTTGAGTTTAATGTCATGCTAAGATCATTTTAGGTCATTGTTCCATATTTTTTAATGCAGACCACAGCTCTCCCGCTCCCGCACCGGAAGCGTACGCTGGAGACATCAAGCCAGAGTCAATGCGGCTGATTTGGATAGCAAGGAAGACTCAACAGGCGGAATGAGCGTAGGACAGAAAGCCGGCGTGGCAGTCGGAGTGATCACCGGAGCTTTCGTAGTCGGCGGCGACGTAGTGGTGTATAAGAAGCGGCAACAGAATATCCAGCTGTTGCAGTACGGGTACGCCGCCAGGAGAGAGATTATGTAGAATCACAATTTCAGATTTGTATCTTGATCACAATCAGAGCCGTTCGTCTATATATATATATATACATATACCAATTCAACTGCTTGTTTTTGTTACTCAATAAATTTGTTACTGTACTTCATTTCATTGGTTCAATAATTTGTTAATTTATTACTGCTTATTTACAAGGATTTGTTGCTAAGTTTTTGTAGTAATGTGTTAATCTCATAGTACAATTCTTGCATTTTATTTCATTTATTGATCTATTTTGTTCATATCAGTGAAGTAAAAACATGCTTAGAGTGATGCTTTCCACGGTTAGAGTGATGTTTCCGTGATATTTTCTTATAGTGATCTATTTTGTTCACATCAGTGAAGTAAAATCATGCTTAGAGTGATGTGTCCCACGGTTAAGTGATGTTTCTGTGATATATGCGTATAGTGATATATTTTGTTCACATCAGTGAAGTAAAAATATGCTTAGAGTGATGTGTTCAACGGCTAAGTGATGTTTTTGTGATATTTTCTTATAGTGATCTATTTTGTTCACATCAATGAAGTAAAAACATGCTTAGAGTGATGTGTTCCACTGTTAAGTGATGTTTATGTGATATATGCGTATAATGATCTATTTTCTTCATATCATTGAAGTAAAAATATGCTTAGAGTGATGTGTTCCACGGTTAATTGATGTTTCTGTCATATTTTCTTATAGTGATCTATTTTGTTCACATCAGTAAAGTAAAAACATTCTTAGAGTGATGTGTTCCACGGTTAAGTGATGTTTCTGTCATATTTTCTTATAGTGATCTATTTTGTTCACATCAGTAAAGTAAAAACATGCTTAGAGTGATGTGTTCCAATGTTAGAGTGATGTTTCTGTGATATTTTGTTATAGTGATCTATTTTGTTAACATCAGTGAGTAAAAACATGGTTAGAGTGATGTGTTCCACGGTTAGAGTGATGTTTCTTTGATATTTTGTTATAGTGATCTATTTTGTTAACATCAGTGAAGTAAAAACATGCTTAGAGTGATGTGTTCCAATGTTAGAGTGATGTTTCTTTGATATTTTGTTATAATGATCTATTTTTCTCATATCCATGAAGCACATCAAAAGTTGGATTATCTTACAAATGGTGATGTAATTAATAACTAATGACTATGAAGTATATATGACAACAACTAATTACATTTGATTACTGCTCAAAACATTATCCCCATTATCTCTAATCCCCCACTGGCATTTCAACAAACAGAATTTCGATCTGTGGCGCCAGCCAGAACACGCTCATCGATAGTGAATTTCCGGCGGGGCTGCTGCTCACGATGCCGATCCGCCTCCTCTCAACAAAGGTGGCGACGATCATCGTCGCTATGGAGAAGATCATGCCGATGCCGATCCTCTATAGGATGTCGATGCCCCTTTCGTTACTGGAGAAGCGGTGCAGGAAGGGGACAAGGAGCCTGTCGTAGATCGAAATGAAGATGACAAGGCTGATGGCAGCGGAGCCGTAGAAAGAGACTGGCGGGATCATGAAATCAGCGACGATGGTGCGGTTGAGGATGGTGCTCTACTTGACGAAGAATGTGGAGGATTGGGCTACGCAGATGCCGAAGGGGAGAGTCGTCATCCATATTGGGATCATGTTGATGATCAACTTCAACTCTTCCACTTTAGTTACGGCTGATAGACGCCATGGATTTGCCTTCGAAACATCATCATTTTCGATGATCGGGCTTTATCCAGAAACCTACATACCAAAATTCGATCTACGTGATGATTTATTTCGATCTAATTCTGCAAAATATGATCGGAACGCCGACCACAGCTCCGCCGCTGCCTTCGGCGCCGATCATGACGACCGCGATCGGCATCCCAGGGATTGCTCATTCTGCTCATAGGTTTCCATTGAGAGAGGAGAGTAGAGAAGAAGAAGCGCAGTGTGTTATGGAGAAACGATTCATTTTTCAAAATGAGTGTAATTGATTTTAACCCTAACTTTTGTAAATGACTATTTTACCCCACCTTATTATAGTGAACCAATTTAGCCCTTAATTTTCTTGATCATATGTTGAATGTCAGCCCTTAATTTTCTTGATCTTGTGGCTGAGATTTATTCTCTAGTTATATATTTAAGGGATGCTTGCCCTATATATATATAGAGTCGTGATCATATGATAACCCCTAAATATCGTAATAACCCTATAATCAAATCTGGACCACACATATTTCTAATCATGCGGTTGAGATTCAAACTTAGATTTACTTCATAAAAAAAACGCGGGGGTAAAACTGTCATTTCCCTCACTTAATTTCTGAATTTCGCCAAATATCACGTAAAATGATAAAATGATAGGTTTATTGCATAGAATGATAGTTTTGAGATTCAAACTTAGATTTACTTCATAAAAAAAGTGCGGGAGTAAAACTGTCATTTCCCTCATTTAATTTCTGAATTTCGCCAAATATCACGTAAAATGATAAAATGATAAAATGATATGTTTATTGCATAGAATGATAGTTTTGCCGGATAGAATGATACTCTGAGTTGATAAAATGATACTTTTGACTGACTGATAAAATGATAGGTTTATTGCATAGAATGATAGTTTTGCCGGATAGAATGATACTCATAAGTGAGTGACTGTTTAGGGTTTATTGCATAGAATGATAGTTTTGCCGGATAGAATGATACTCATAAGTGACTGACTAAAGTGAGTGACTGTTCATCGGAACTGTTATAGTCCGAATACTCATAAGTCCAATACCATTGACGTCCAATAGCTTTGATAGTAATGGCTGGATCTACTACTACCTCGTCCATTGAATATAAAAGAGCAAATGATGGTATAGCAATGAACATTAGGATGATACTAAGAAATAGGGTCCACAGAATCTCGATAGTAGTTCCATGAACAATCCTTTGAGGGATTGGATTTTTTGGATAGTGGAAGTGCCATAAAGCGCGAGCCAAGATCCACGATACGAAAACAAAAATCAGAATCAAAAAGAAAAAGATATCGTGATGTAAGTCTATAATTCCTTGCATCGTAGGTGTTGCTGCATCTTGAGATCCTAATTGCCATGGGGACTCTGAGTTGATAAAATGATACTTTTGACTGACTGATAAAATGATAGGTTTATTGCATAGAATGATAGTTTGGCTGGATAGAATGATACTCTGAGTTGATAAAATGATACTTTTGACTGACTGATAAAATGATAAAATGATATATGTTAGGTTTATTGCATAGAATGATAGTTTTTCCGGATAGAATGATACTCTGAGTTGATAAAATGATACTTTTAGCTTATAAATGTTAGGTTTACTGCATAAAATGATAGTTTTGCCGGATAGAATGATACTTTCAGCCGATGGAATGATAGTTTTACCGGGTAGAATGATAGGTATTTTTGGTGTATAAAATGACATTTTTGTTTAATAAAATGATACTTTTACCTGATAAAATGATAATCTAAGCGGATAAAATGACAGTAACCGTATAAAAATGATACTCTGAGTTGATAAAATGATACGTTTACTGCTTTGTAGGTTTGTATATTATGTATTGTGCCGATTATATTAGGTTTATTGCATAGAATGATAGTTTTGCCGGATAGAATGATGCTCTGAGTTGATAAAATGATACTTTTGACCGACTGATAAAATGATATATGTTAGGTTTATTGCATAGAATGATAGTTTTACCGGATAGAATGATACTCTGAGTTGATAAAATGATACTTTTGACTGGCTGCTAAAATGATAAAATGATAAAATGATATATGTTATGTTTATTGCATAGAATGATAGTTTTGTCGGATAGAATGATACTCTGAGTTGATAAAATGATACTTTTGACTGACTGATAAAATGATATATGTTAGGTTTATTGCAGAGAATGATAGTTTTGCCGGATAGAATGATACTCTGAGTTGATAAAATGATACTTTTGGCTGACTAATAAAATGAGCGAAATTCAGAAATTAAATGAGCGAAATTTGGATACACAAATTTTATCATGAGCGAAATGACATATTTACCCTCGCGCTTTTTTTATGAAGTAAATCTAAGTTTGAATCTAAACCATGTGATTTTAAAAATGTGTGGTCCAGATTTAGTTATAGGGTTATTACGGAAATTGGGGTTATCATTATAATGCACCTATATATATATATATATATAGGGTTTTGATCCATGCAAAACCATTCTTAATACAAAAATGCAGAACCAAGCATACAAAAGTCATTTTTAGGTCATTGTAAGCTTATTTTTACGTCATTTTAGTAAGGATGACATGAAATGATCTTAACATGACCTCAAACCCAAAGTTTATAATATGACCTAAAACTGCTTTACAATGACCCTCCGTGTTTTTGTTTAATTATTGACCATTGGATTGTCAAATCTCATGGTCAGGATTTGGTCTGGATTTTGTATTAAGATCAAGTTTTGTATTGATCATTTTCCTATATATATATATATATATATATATATATAAAATTCCGAAACTGATTAGTTTATTATGAATCTATTCACCCGGCCTAATTAAATAAAGACTAAAGTCCCAAAATGGTCCTTAACATATATATTAAATTCCGAAACTGATTAGTTTATTATGAATCTATTCACCTGGCCTAATTAAATGAAGACTAAAGTCCCAAAATGGTCCTTAACATATTGCGATTTTTTGATTTTGGTCAAAAACATTATCTTTTGAATTATTCGGTCCCTCACATTTGAAAACGAGTCACATTTGGTCATTTTTGGACGGTTCCGTCAAATTTTTGACGGTTTTAATTACCGGGTCACAAATCCGTCACTAACACAAACCAAGCTCAACACCGGCCCTTTATACCCTTTCAAGCAGCAAGCAACGAAGAAATCCATCTCTTCATCGTCGCCGGCCTCGTCTCTCCTCTCCCAAACCAGAATCACTCTACCGCCGCCGCCGGAGGCCAACCTCGCCCCATCCGGCGTCAGCGCGAGAGCATTCACGCTCGAATTGTGCTTCGATAGCTTCGTCTTCAAACTCCGTTAATTTCTTGATTTTGTTATGCTTTGGCCGTCGGCGGCGAAGCGAATGGCGGCGGAGACAGTGACGAAGAGTGGCGCGATCGTGGAGAAAGGCTACGTGTACGAAGAAGAGACGCATCTCACCGTGCTGAAAACTTCTCTCTTTTTCGCCGGCGATGACTTCACTGCTTATGATTGCAAAGGCGCTCTCTTCTTCCGAGTCGAATCGTACGGCCCCGACGGCGGCGATACTGGCGAAGTCGTTCTCATGGATGGCTCCGGCAGATGCATCCTCACCGTCCGCCGCAAGGTATGTATTCATCTCAGATCGTCGAGTTCCTCATAATTCGGCGATTGAGTATACAGTGTAGTGTTGTAGCTTGTGATTTTTTCACCAAACTCATATGATTTCCGTGTTAATTAATCAATCATTACGCGAATTCGCGCCGCAATCGTGTGATTTAGCATCTGAATCAACTCACCGATCTGTTTTCCCCAATTTTTATCGAGCAGAGGCCGAGTCTGCACCAGCGGTGGGAGGGCTTCGTCGGCAAGGGATCAGAGGGGAAGAAGGCGCTGTTCAGCTTGCGGAGATCGTCGATAATCGGACGGTCGAGCATGACGGTACAGGTGTACACCAACCCCAGCGAGGAGTACCAGATCGAAGTCTCCTTCGCGTGCCGAAACTGCAACATTCTGGCCTCGGATAAGGAGATCGTGGCTGAGATCCGGCGCAAGGTGGACGGTGTTGAGCTTGGTTTGTGTTAGTGCATAAAGGGCATAAAAGGGCGGTGTTGAGCTTGGTTTGTGTTAGTGACGGATTAGTGACAGATTTGTGACCCGATAATTAAAATCGTCAAAAATTTGACGGAACCGTCCAAAAAGGACCAAATGTGACCCGTTTTCAAATGTGAGGGGCCGAATAATTCAAAAGATAATGTTTTGGACCAAAATAAAAAAATCGCAATATGTTAATGATATTTTGGGACTTTAGTGTTAAATGAAATAGTTATTTTGCTCTTTTGCTACACTCATATACACTTTTTACTATACTTCTTAAGTCTTAGTCGAGTGGATATTTTTTAAGTTTATTATCCTTTGACGAAAATTTTGCCTTTGTTTCCTTTTGAATCATCAATAAAAAACTGTATATTATTACAATTTGTGTTGTCTATACGCCATAGACCCAACGATATAAACTAATTGGAGTAAAATAATAGAGTAAAAAATATAAAGGGGAAAAAAGTCGTAATAAATCGTAAAAATCGGAGTATCAAACCTTCCTCCCTAAGCCTAAACAAATTTAAACCACCTTTTTGAAACGCTCCCTATAAATACTCTTCCTCTTCGCTCCTTCAAATTTGCCGAAAAATAATCCCCAAATTTCCCCCAAAATCACCATGGCTGCTGCAGGCGCGAATTACCACCCCGCCATCCTCCCAATCTCCTCCGCCGCCGCGCAGCCGCATAACGCCGCCGGAAATCATCAATTTTCCTCCGCCAATTCCCCCGTCCGCGTCTTCCTCACCGTCGTCTCCGACAACATCCGATTCGGCCTCGCCAATCGCCGCCCCTGGTCGGAGGTCGTCGATCGCGCCGCCTTCTCCAAGCCGGAGTCGATCTCTGAGGCCACGCTCCGATTGAGGAAGAATTACAACTATTTCCGCACCAATTACCTCACCATTGTCACCGCCGTCCTCGCGATCTCGCTCCTCACCCATCCGTTCTCGCTCTTCCTCCTCTCCGGCCTCCTCGCCGCCTGGCTGTTCCTCTACGTCTTCCGCCAGGCTTCCGATCCGCCGATCGTCTGCTTCGGCCGCCAGTACTCCGATCGGGAGACGCTGCTCTTCCTGATCGTCTCCACCGTCGGCGTGATCTTCCTCACCAGCGTCGGATCCGTGCTCATCTCGGCTCTAATGATGGGCGTCGGTGTTGTTAGCCTGCACGGCGCCTTTAGGGCGCCGGAAGATCTGTTTATCGATGAGCAGCAGCCGCAGGGAGGCGTTCCTGGATTCCTCACATTGTTGAACGGCGGCGCCGCTGCTGCTTCTAAGCAACCCAATATGCCTGCTAGGGTTTGAGGATTCGTCGTCCGTCGACGGTAGGGGCAAATAAACTATACTCCATTTTTTTCATTTCTAGATTTATTGAAATAATCTGTGGTATGACACATGATGAATTAACACAGTACTGTAATTTGCTATACAAGTAGCTAGATTTATATATGCACACACGTGAATTTTGTTCAGGAGATGTGTCTTTGTGAGATCCGCTGTTTTCTTTGGATGTGAATATTATTATTGCGTTTGCTTTGTGAATAGATTAATTTTGCAATTTAAATGGAAAACTATTTGTACTCTAGATTAATTAAGAAAATTCTCCTTCTATCAAGAAAACAAGATTAAACAGGGATTTCAAAGCTCAAATGTAATGATTTTTCTGAATTGTTGGGTTCCCTTCAAATGAATGAACAAGTATGTATGTTTGCTTTGTTATTTTGGATCTACTTTATGTTGAAAATCATTTTATTTTAACTTAGGCTTGTAGGAAGATTAGGAGACAAGTCGATTTACCATGTTAATTGTATCTAAACAAATATACAATATCATTATTTACAACTATGCATAATGATAAATTAATATGACAATAAAATAGGATCGTGCATCACTGTCATGAAATAAAAGTGATCTTGAGTTCATAAGTCATAATCTAATATGTTTCGAGATCATTTCATCAAAGCAAGTGTTGCATAATCTTAATTATTTTAATCTATATATGATTACCCACTCAGATAAAGTGTTTGACTAACTTATTTTAAGGACATATATCTCTATATGACCCCTCAGACGAATACTAGCACCTTAAATAATTTAAACGACACATTTTTAATATAAAAACGTCAATATCTATTTTGTCATCCTCTTATTTCTCTTCATATAGCACAAATACTCTTGTTGTCTACAATTAAGTGACGTACCTCGACTCTGGCTCAAATTTCATGAAATACTCCGTGCAATAAAAGTAGATAAAAAAAATTAGTGAATTATGAATTTTACTTTTATATACTAGTTTTATACTCCCTTCGTCCCCAAAGAATATGCACTTTGGGGACGACACGAGTTTTAATGTAAAATTGGTACAAGAGAGAGAGAGAGAAAGTAATTAAAGTATTATTAGTGGAGAATGAGTCCCACTTCATTAGAGATAAAAAACTTTTCAAAATTAGAAAGTGTATATTCTTGTGAGACGGACTAAAAAGAAAAGAGTGCATATTTTTGTGGAACAGATGGAGTAATAAAAGATAAGTGGATAGAGACTTAAAGTTAGTGGAATGTAGAGTATATTACCAAATCTATTAGAGTAAAAAAAATACAATAAATGAGATATTTAATTGAGGACGACAAAAAATAAAATAAATTTAAGATACTTAATCGTTAATGTAGTAGGAGTATAGCGCTATACTTTGACACCTCAATCTTGACTGTAGCATTATATAGTACTCCATCGTCTCATAATGTGAGTCCGCTTTTTTATATTAATTTTATAATATAACGTGAGTGAATTGAGTTAGTGAAATGCGGACCTATTTATCATTTATTATAAAAGTGAAATGCGACTTATATTGTGGGATCAATAAAAATGACAAAATGTGATAGGACGCACAGAGTAATAATAATTCAAATAAAAATTGAGGGAGTAAGGTATGGTCATCGAATATCGGGTCGGATCATGTGCGGGATTCACTAAAAAAAATTTAGGTATTGATGCAAGTACCCGATTTTTCGATTGCGGCCAGCCAATAAAATCATGAAATTGAGGTAGTAAGAGCATCCACATCCATGCTCTTTGGCAAGAGCATAGATGTGGGTCCGAACCCACTTTTATTAATTTTTTACTCTCTGTTTTTCCTCAAGAGCACAACAACCACACTCAGAGCATCCGCAGCGGTGGCGAAAGACGCCACCGCCGTCCGCGCCGTTGGCAAGGCGCAGGACCGCCGCCGCTGCAGCCGCGCCGCTGGCACGGCGCTGCTCGATGTATCGAGCACGTCCGTGCCAGCGGACGCACACGTGGCGCGCTCCCATTCGTCAACGGCATAGCCGTTGTGTTTAAACTTTTTTTTATTTTTATTTTTTAAAAATCGGTATTTAATTATAAATAATGCTAAAAAATAAAAAAAAAATATTTTCCAAATCCCAAAAATATGGCCGTTTTTTTCCCGTTTTTTCTGATTTTTTTTGATTTTTTTTTATTTTTTTCCCCAAAATCATCTATAAATACACACATTCATCATCCATTTATCACATCAAATCATCTCTCATTCATCTCTCATTCATAATTCTCATACAAACTATCAACACATTCATCACCCACTCAAAATCTCAAATGGATTTCACCCATATTATGGCGGAAGCGGAACGCGAAGAACAAGAATACTACGAACAACATCGTGCCGCTTACGAAGCATACGTCGCGGCGAATACCCCTGCTCCTCCTCCTCAACGAACCAGATCAAATCGACGGTACATCCATCGTGACCGGGAGGGAGCCCACGAAAGGCTCGTTGCCGACTACTTTGCCGACCAGCCGCGGTTTCCGGCAGATTACTTCAGGCGCCGTTTTCGCATGTCAAAGCGCTTGTTCATGCGAATTGTCAACACATTGTCCGCACGTGTTGAATACTTTCAAACAGGTGTAGATGCAGCCGGCCGGCAAAGTATCACGGCGTTGCAGAAGTGTACGTGTGCCATCCGACAACTCGCTACTGGGCAAACGGCCGACATGTTCGACGAGTATTTGCATATCGGTGAGTCCACTGGAATCCTATGTTTAAAGAATTTTTGCGAGGGCGTTCGTTCTGCTTTTGAGGATGAATTCCTTCGAGCACCCACCACTAATGATTGCCAACGGTTGCTTCGTCTTCATGAATCAGTCCATGGCTTTCCCGGAATGCTTGGCAGCATTGACTGCATGCATTGGAGGTGGAAGAATTGTCCGACTGCTTGGAGGGGGCAACACTTGAGCGGTCACAAAGGCGGCGGCCCAACGCTTATCCTTGAGGCGGTCGCCGACTACCGCCTATGGATTTGGCATGCATATTTCGGCGTTGCTGGATCCAACAACGACTTGAATGTGCTATATTCGTCACCACTCTTCAATGATGTGATGAATGGTGTAGCACCGGCGATCGACTTCACCATCAACGGAAATATATACCGCATGGGTTACTATCTCGCCGATGGTATCTACCCAAGGTGGTCGACGTTCGTGAAGACGCTCCACAACCCGCACGACCCGAGACGGGTTCTTTTTGCGCAGCGTCAAGAGTCAGCGCGGAAAGATGTCGAAAGAGCCTTCGGGGTCCTTCAAGCTCGATTCAACATTGTGAAGGCCCCGGCTCGGCTGTGGTACGTGAATAATATCACCGACATCATGTTCACGTGTATTATATTACACAACATGATTATAGCCGACGAAGGGCCGAGGGCGGCTAGCTTCTACGACGAGGACGAAGCCGGAAGCTCAACAGCGAGGTCTCCCCTACGCCGAGGCGAGCATACGACGGTTGGCCAGAGGATCGAGACAAGACACACAATGCGCGATACTCGAATCCACAATCAACTACAAGAAGACCTAATCAACCACATGTGGGCGAAATTCGGCAACGAGTAGTGTCATTTTTAATTTTTAGGATTTTAATTATGTAATTTTTAATTTTTAGGATTTTAATTATGTAATTTTTAATTTTTAGGATTTTAATTATGCAATGTTTAATTTTATTTGTCATTTGTAATATTTATTGTGGGTTTTAAATGAATTTTAATATTATGGAAATGTTTTTGTGTAATTGAATTTTATATTAATTGTGCTCGTCCTTGCGGAAGAGCACAGTTGTGGGTGTTGTGCTCTTGCCAGAGAGCAGGCATGAATAGTACCGCCCGGGCCCACAACCGTGCCGCTGGCAAGAGCACGGTTGTGGATGCTCTCATGCTCTTCCGCAAGGACATGCTAAGGGTCCCACCATTCCATTATTTAAATTAAATGCTTCAATTACTAAAAATACATTAAAATATAAAAATTATATAATTAAATCCTAAAAATAAAAATTACAAACTTAAAATCCTAAAAAATAAAAATTACATAATTAAAATCCTAAAAAATAAAAATACATAATTAAAATCCTGCAAATTAAAAATTACATAATTAAAGGCTAAAAAATACCCCCATGGAAGATTAGTCCTCTGGCCCTATCCCTAATGTTTTTCGGAGACCCCGTATCATTGTCAAATGTGAATCAAGTTGCTCGGGAGTCATCCGAGACCTATCAGCCAAATTGAGTTGAGCCAAAAGGGTCCACAACGAGTTGGTGGGGGGTTGAGGTGGCACAAAGGGAGCGGGAGCGGGAGCGGGGGCAGATGGAGTTGCGGCCCGACGGCGGTTGGCCGTCGCCTTCTTCCTTCCTTGCGGCCGGCGTTGGGAACTGGTCGGGCCGGCGTCGTGGCTACCCAAGTTAGCTCCGGCAAGCTGGCTAGCAACCTCATCCTCGCCGGGGTCGGATAGGGATACGGACCTCGACCGTTTGCTGGAGAAGCTGGAGGAGGATGATACGCCTCCCTTATACTTCGGATGATGGCGCACCTCCTGCCAAGCGCTGAGGTACTTGAACGGTTTGTAATGTTGGGATTGGTAGGTCACCAACGCGGCACTGATGATGTCAAGCTCGCTCCTGCCGACCGTTCTTCCTGGAGGTAATACCCCTGGAACTTTTGGATTTCTTCGTTTGCTCTGAAGATGGCATTGCACACCATACTCTCATTGCGCTCGATGGTTCCATCAGAGCGGTTTTCATTGTACCAGCAAGAGACGCAGCACCAAAACCTATCACCGCTTTGGTTCGTGGCAACCTCCGGATCTTCGGAGATAATCAAATAGGCTTTGAATAACTGATCCATCTCCGCCGGATTGTACGGGATGCGGACACCACGAGGAGTAGGAGTAGGAGTAGGAGTAGGAGTAGGAGTAGGAGGAGTTTGAGAGCCGCCGCTCCCTCCCAATCCGGGTTCGGGTGCCCACCCGTATCGCCCATCGGGGGCATCTTGGTCGTCCACCGGGTAAGGCCGGTAGCCACCTGGAACTTGAGAACCTTGGGTTTGAAGAGGGGCAGAGAATTGCATTTCCGGACTAGGGAATGGTTGTGAGCCGAACCATTCGTGGTTCCAACCGCGGGAGTCTGAGGGGTGATCGCCGGAGCCGGACATTTTTTTTGTAAAAGTGAAAGATTGAGAATTGATAATAGAATTTAGATGAGAATTGTGTAGTGTGGTGTGAAATTTTTTGTGTGGAAGTGAAGGTATTTATAGATGAAAATGTGAATTTTGGAAAAAAAAATTAAAAGTGGGGAGAAAACAAATATAATTTATTGGGAAGTGGAATTTTTTTATTTAAAAAAGATTTTTTATATTAAATTCGAATTTTTTAAAAAAATTGAAAATGCCAAAAATAATTGGAAATCTGAGAGCTGACTAAAAGTATGATGTCGTGTATATATATAATGACATCAGCAAGTATGGAGCTGACTAAAAAACAAAATAAAATGATGGTAAAAAAACGATAGGAAATCTGAGACAAGAATCTGCAAATAAAATGTGAGCAATATTAGGTGAGGGAAATAATAAAGTTTTGGAGGTGGAATAAGTCAAGATTATTTAACGGTCGCACGTGAGCCCGAATATAGCCGTTATAGGTGGCCCGCGCCAAACACGTTCACCCGTTCAGGTTTCTTATCTCACAACAGTTCAGCCAGAATATAAACTTTTTACTTTTTTTTATAGACTACTTATTTCATTTTCTATAAAAATTAATCTAATAGTATTATATTTGAATACACTGTGACTGTGAGCTCTATTTCTTGTTAATAAATTTTGCTTCTATATTTATTTTATTTTATCAATTTTATATTATGAGAATTATTTTTCGTGAACAAATTAAGTATTAGTTTTATAATAGTAGAAATAAAATTCGAGTGGTTAATATTCCAATTTGAATATGAGATTGATTTATAAATAAAAAAAGTAAAATAAGATATTTAATATTAATAAAAAGTAATACTGTATGAGATAGTATTTAATTGGTATAGAAAAGAGTAACATTTGTTAACTCAGAAAATACAATTTTGTGTCCATATTGTGCAGACTAAGCATCTAGCCGTTGAGATTAAACTTCAAACTCACTGACACTATCCTCTCTCCCATAAATCATCTCAACTGAGCTGCAGTCAAACCAAAATAGCTGAGCCCCTGTGGCTTCAAACATCTCTCTTAGACTTGCCTAAGCTCTCAATCATTCATATTGAATATTGATTGCTTCGCTTCTCCCTCTTTGTTCATGGCCGATCACTTCAAAAATCTATTGGCGGGAAATTCCAAATGGATCTCCTTTTCTAACAACACCACACTGAACTTGCTCTTCTTCCTCAGCCTCCTCCTCGCCCTCTCTTTTTCCGCTTCAGGCGCGAAATGGGACGGCGTGAAGGTCACTCGAGCCGACTCCCAAGCCCTCCACGCCATCAAAAACGAATTGGTGGATTTTAAAGGGGTGCTCCGGAGCTGGAACGACACCGGCGCCGGCGCCTGCGCTGGCTGGACCGGAATCAAATGCGCCGGCGGCGAAGTCATTTCCATCCAGCTCCCTTTCAAGGGACTGGGCGGCCGTATTTCCCACAGAATCGGCCAGCTCCAGTCCCTCCGGCGGATCAGCCTCCACGACAACGCCATCGTCGGCGCGATTCCCGCGACGATTGGATTTCTACCGAATCTCAGAGGCTTATATCTCTTCAACAACCGCCTCTCCGGCTCTCTGCCGGCCTCGATTTCAAACTGCCCGCTGCTTCAGACCGTTGATGTCAGCGGTAATCAGCTCGCCGGAATCATCCCTCCAAATCTTGCTAACTCCACGCGCCTGTATCGATTGAATCTGAGCTTTAATTCCTTCTCTGGGTCGATCCCAGTAAGCCTTTCTCGCTCATCCTCTCTCATCTTTCTCGCTCTTCAACATAATAATCTCACTTCCTCCCTCCCTGAGTCTTGGAGCTCTGTTTCAAGTCTCAAATATTTAACTCTTGATCACAATTCTTTATCTGGAAAAATCCCAACCTCTTTAACGAGATTGGTTTCTCTCGAGGAGTTGGATTTGAGTCACAACAAGCTTGAAGGAAGCATTGATGAAATAGGCAGTTTGTTGGCTCTAAAGAAGATGAATCTTGAGAAGAACAATCTCGATGGCTCGATTCCGAATTCAATTCAAAAACTTCTAAATCTCTCTGTTTTAAACCTGAGCAATAACAGATTCCGCGGTGGAATCCCACTGACCATCGGCAACATCACCTCGTTAAACTCCCTTGATCTCTCCGAGAACAACCTCACCGGAGAAATCCCACTATCTCTCTCCAATCTGCCAAACCTCACTTCTCTCGACCTCTCCTACAACAACCTCTCCGGCGCCGTTCCTTCTCTTCTATCCAAGAAATTCAACTCCACCTCCTTCGCCGGCAACATCAACCTTTGCGGCTACGGCCCCTCAGCGCCGCCGTGCCCGTCGCCGCAGCCGAAGCCCCACCGCCGCCGCAAGCTCAGCACCAAGGATATCGTTCTCATCGCATCCGGAGCCCTTCTCTTCGTTCTACTGATCCTCTGTTTCGTGCTGCTATGCTGCTTGTTATGCAAAAAGACGAAATCCAGCAAAGGCGGAAGAGCTCCTCCGCCTTCAACCAGCAAGGCGGCAGCGGCTCTGGCAGCGGAAGGGGAGACCGGCGGCGATGGAGGAGGGAAATTAGTCCATTTTGATGGGCCTTTTGTTTTCACAGCTAACGATTTGTTGTGTGCCACTGCAGAGATTATGGGAAAGAGCAGTTACGGAACGGCCTACAAAGCGACGCTCGAAGATGAGAATCAAGTCGCGGTGAAGAGATTGCGAGAGAAAGTCACCAAACCTCAAAAGGAATTCGAAGTCGAAGCTTCCAATCTTGGAAAGATTAGACACCGAAATATCTTGGCGTTGAGAGCTTACTATCTCGGCCCTAAAGGCGAGAAGCTTCTTGTCTACGATTACATGCCTAATGGAAGCCTCGCATCCTTCTTACACGGTTCGATTTTTATTCTCTCTCCGCTTAACACAAAATATTAGTATTACAGAGTCATATTAAGGAGTACATTTTTATGTTATGTTTGATTATAATATTGTTTAGCATAATGTGGTGACATTCAATACACGTGGCATGCAGCTAGGGGGCCGGAGACGACCGTGCCATGGCCCACAAGGATGAACATAGCAATTGGAATAACAAGAGGGCTGTGCTACCTACATAGTGAAGTAAAGCATGTTCATGGAAATCTGACGGCAAGCAACGTTCTTCTGGACGAAAAGACGGATCCGAAGATCGCGGACGTGGGGCTGTCGAGGCTGATGACGAGCGCGGACGTGGTGGGGACGGCGGGGTCGATGGGGTACAGGGCGCCGGAGCTGTCGAAGCTGAAGAACGCGAGCGAGAAGACGGACGTGTTCAGCCTCGGGGTGATGGTGCTGGAGCTGCTGACGGGGAAGTCTCCGAGCGAGGCGAAAGACGGGCTGGATCTGCCGCAGTGGGTAGCGTCGATTGTGAAGGAGGAGTGGACTAATGAGGTGTTTGACGTGGAGCTCATGAGGGATGCTTCTTCTTCGACTGTTGCCGATGAGCTGCTCAATACGCTCAAGCTGGCGCTTCATTGTGTTGATCCGTCGCCCGCGGCGCGGCCTGAGGCGCTGGAGGTGCTGCAGAAGCTTGAGGAGATTAAGGCGGAGGCCGACGTTGCGACGGCGGATGTTGGCAAGACTGAGTGAAGAGAGCAACAAAAATACATTTTTTTTAGTATTAAAGTATTCTTTATTGATTTATTCGTTTGGAATCGAGGTTTTGCTGTTTGTTAGATTATTATTAAGTGTGTATATAATAATAGAGGTTGAGAAATGTTTTTTTGTTGTAATTATTAATTTATTATCTCTAAATAAATGGATTTTCTTTCTTTCTTTAGTGCGTTTAATGTGACCCAATTTGTGAATATGGGCGCTTTTGTTGTTTTGTTGCGTTTAGGTTTTTACTAATTACTATAAAAGAATACTAAGTCGAACTTGAACTCCAAGAGGTGTTTGGATTCTAAATTTTTGAGTATAGAAGATTAAATAGAATAACTCGTGTTAAATATAGTGCTGAAGAAAACAAATGAATTCAACTTAGATATGCCCATTTAGAGAAGGTGTGCGAGAAAGAGATGCTTACTGGATCCAAACTGGGCTTCGATATTTAAATATTGGGCCACTTTCTCCAAAGTACGATTATAAGTTTGTATTCTTTTATTTTCACTTTTTTCCATACTTCATCCGTTGTATAAAAATAATGACATTTGAGATGACACAGTAATTAATGCACAATTAATAAAGTAAAAGAGAAAAAGAAGAAAAGTAATTAGATTAGTGTTAATGGATAGTAAGACTCACATCTTATGGTATAAAATGTAAATGAATTGGTGTATATGGATAATGAGTTGGAGAAAAATTTTTCATTAATGGAATGGACTAACTATATGGGACGGGCGGAAAAGTAAAATGTCCATATTTTTATAGGACAAATGGAATATGTCTCAAATGAATTCATAATAGACTTTATATTAAGGTGACTTAGTTGGTGAGACATGAATAGTGGGAGGTATAATATATGTCGACCTCAAGTATAACTCTATAGACCTTAAAATTGAAGTTATCAAATTAGTTTGGATAAAATTAAAAGAGTAAGTTATCAATTAGTTTGGATAAAATAAAAAGAGTAAGTTTTTTTAATGGATGATCTTGTACTCTAATCAATTCAGTGATTGAATCAACCTACAATCTCGCAATATATGTACCAGTCATATCTAATTTCATTATATCTCAATCATGTCACTTAGACTGATTAACTTTGACGATTAAGCCAGTGATACGATAGATTGCGACCACCTCACAATTAGTTAATTTCCAATCATCATAATATCCATTGGAATCTTTTCCAAACAAAAAAATCGTTGATATAAAAGAGCCAAGTTAAGAACCTGGCCCATTTTACAATTATTATCACATGCCCACTCTTCCAAATTGAGAAATGCTGTAATAATAAATTCCATTTATTATACTCCCTCCCTCTGTCTCTAAAATTTTATCACATTTTTCAATTTTCGTCCGTCCACAAAATTTATTACATTTCAATTTTTACCATTTTTTATAATGAATCACACATTCCACTAACTTATTCTCACTAACATTTTATTATAAAACTGTACTTTAAAAGTAGGATTCACATCCTACCAATTTTTTCATCTTACTTTCCATTACATTTATTAAAATCCGTGTCCGATCAAACTATGACAAAATATGGGGGAGAGGGAGTATTATAATATGGACAATTTTTAATATGTCTTGATCTATTAATGTACTGTCCTTCTAAGTATTCTAATCTAAACTAAAAAATGGTTCACAATTTATTTAGTAGTAGTAAAATTGGTAACCACTCTTTTTCATCACATACAAATTAATTAAGCAATGGAAAGATTAGTATGTAAACTTCTTTGCCATTACTTTTAAAGGATCGTTTATCACATACAAATTAATTAAGCAATGGAAAGATTAGTATGTAAACTTCTTTGCCATTACTTTTAAAGGATCGTTTATGAAAGTACAGAGCTTGTTACATGATTTTGATTCAGTGGTACTCCATCGTGTGGACAAAAAGAAGAATTTTAGTGCGAACTTTCTATCACATTATGCATATAGTTTTCACAAAAAAATTCATGTAATGCAATATATTATGTGTCTGTTATATTCGTTAATTTGTTTTTGCAATCGGGCTCTGCCTGCCTCATTTCACCCCCAAAAAGAGAATGTTTGTATTGACCATATACTAATCACAATTAAGTCAGTTAAGTGTAATCTCTTACTATAAATTGATTTAAAATATTTAAATACAATATAAAAATGAAATAATATAATTGGTCGAATATGCTAGAAAAGATTAGTGATTAACCACATTGGCTTTTAGTACACTTTTTGAGCGGCCCCCTCAGTACTAGTATTAGTTAGATGCCTAGTACTTTCCCTAAAGAGTCAAAATCAATTTAATAATGGAACAATCAATCTCAATTTTATTATGCGTGTACAAAGTTCGATGTTACTGTATTACATTTATAATATTATAGGTATGAATATGTCCCTAAGCAAAAAAAATTGAACGTATAAGTTATTAAGAGTAACTGCAGGGATAGTAAATATAATTAATTAAGAAGCTAAATAAATTTACCAAATGCATATAGCAGTAGGATATTTTATATATACCATTTTGATCACAATTTTATTATCAGTTCATCTAAAATTTTTTATCACGCCCATTTATATTAATTTAACGTTATTTGTTTCATCATCAACTAATATGTCACTGTTGGCCTACCAGTCTACCACAAACTCAGCACATTCTACTACTTCAATGAAATTACTATTCTACCCATGATTCAACAACAAACTTAACCAAATTAATAAGCCTTGTGTTAGTAAAAGGTGTGAAATAACTTCAAACTTTGCACTTTTACAACGCCAAAACATAATATATTGTGTTATTTTAGATAATATATTTGTATAAGCATATGTAATAAATCTATAGGCACATAACAAAATACTACTCCTAAATACACCAAACCATCGATTGTGAAAAGAAACATTACAAAAAGAAGCAAATAAATGATGTTGGCCTCATCATGGATCAATTTAATAGAGATGTCCCAACTGACAAACACCACATGAAACGATTTAATATTTTCACAAACTCTAAAATAAATTAATTGAAAATTAGTGAAAAAACGTAAACTAAATTCTATTTGTCCGGCACTTCAAGTGCAACTAGGTAGATTTGGATGGTTCGAATGAGTGTGTTACTACAATCATATCTATCAAAATGAGTATGTAATAGAAATTCATGAAACTCAAAATGGATAGTGATATGGAGGTCATTCGTCAAATAACCAAACAATTAGGCCGTCGGAATAAATCCATTTAAAGATATTCGACGGTGCAATTCCTTTCCATACTTCTCTAACAAAAACAACCTTAATTACTACACTGTTTTTTTTATAGAAATAAAAGATATTGGCCTCTTAATTCAAGTGCATGGGCTCTCAATCACGATCAATTTTATAGAGCTGAAAAACAACACATTAAACTATAAACTACTACTAGCAGTAATATTCTCACAAACTCAAAAAAAGATAGAAAATGAAAATAATTCATGTGTATAGCAATAATAGTGTACTGTGATAGTAGTACAAGACATTGAAAATCATAGAAAAAAAAATTAAATTTCTAATATGTCTTGCAACTTAAAAAATATATTTAGATGACTAGATTAAGTGTTTGCTACTATAGCCTCTCAAAACGAATAAACAAAGGTGAGTATGAAACAAAAATCCATGAAACTCAGGATGGATAGCGCTAAAGAGACCGTAAGACAAACACCCAAACATAGTGGCCAGGATAATCCAATCAAAGATCTTCCGTGGCGCTATCCCTCCTGAGCTTTACGGGTTTTCCATACTTCTCTCTACTCTAAAGAAAACAAGCTCACCCCACCATAATATAGAGAGAGGAGAGGAGAGGAGAGGAGAGAGTGGTGATGGTGACGATGATGAAGAGTGGTGGATGGGGATATGATGAATTGGCAAGTGGGATAATATAGTAACGTGGGGAATGGCAGTAAAATGTCATCGAATTTCTCACGTACAGAGAGAGGCCCCCTTTAGTATCTTTGACTATATTTTTATGCATGTGTTCGAGGACGACTGCGCCTTTCTTTTTACTCTACCTTTTTTTTCTCTTCTCAATTTCACCGCCATCACACATTCACATCAAATATCGAAATCATACTTTTTTAAATGAGTGATCCTAAATGGCCATAATGTGGTCGGCCATAAAGAGTTAATTTAGTCCATTTACATGTATAAAAAAATTAGAATTACCGATATAAACTTATATGTGTGTGAATGGACTTGTGAGTTGATACTTATCTTTGAATTCCATTACGTAAAACACGTTAACATCACGAATTACTGTATACGTTGAGCAACAATCAAGAAATGACAGTAGTAATAAGTTGAGCAAAAACTACGAAAGAGCAACACTAACATGTTGAACAACATATAATGAAGATGATATAAAAGTAAAATCAAGTAGTATTAAACCAAAAATTTGAAAAAAAAATCAATTTTTTTGTTAATTAATTAATTTATGGCTGGCCATAATGTGACCACATAGCATTATTCTTTTTAAATATATCCATGTAATGTCTACTTAAATCATACTCCCTCCGTCCCGCACTACTCGCACCTTTCCTTTTGGGCACGTAGATTAAGGAATGAGTGATAGACAAAGTCAACAATTACGGCTGTAGGTATAAATTGTTACTAAAAATGGAAAGAATGCAAATAACTTGGGACGTCCAGAAAGGAAATACGTGCAAGTAGTGCGGGATGGAGGGAGTATCTTTTTTAATCCATGTAATATCGAAATCATACTTTTTTTAATATCGAAATCATACTTTTTTTAATATATCCATGTAATTTTTATGGTCAGCCATAATATGGCCACGTAGCATTTCCCTAAAATAAAGTGGAGAAAGTGTATATAAAATTAACATGAGAAACTACGCGGTAAAAAGGTAATTTTGTATTGCTTTTTGTTGGATTATTTAATGTTTGAAGATAATATTTGATTCTATACGTGTTTAGTTTATCTTGGTGGATATATAAATTTACTGTAAGAAATTAATGAAACTAAGGCAAACAAGATTAAGAAGCCTTTAATTGTAGTTTGTTACAGAATTTGCAGACCTATGTTCTATCATAGTTTGAACTCATTGTTGTCAATACCCGATTTTTCTAGATTTGAGACTAAATAACAGAGCATGAATCAAACTTGTTGTATTCCAAAATAATAGTATTACTATTACATGCGGAAACAATTTCAATTATTTTGTGGAATGAACGCATCTGTACTCATATTTCATTCATTATCCCGTTTGCCTAATTCACTACCAATGGCTAAAATTTGCTTAAAAATATATCCACAACTTCACCAATGTAATAAACTACAAGTTTATAGTTAATTTTAAAAAAAAATCAAAATTGGGACTGAATACCCGATTTTTCGGGACTGGATACCCGAGTCGGGTATCTGGGTACCCGAAATCAGTTTCGGATCGGGTATCATGTATCAATTTTTTGGAAATTCATGATCGGGTACCCGAAATTTTCGGATTGGGTATCTGCGGGTACCTGATTTGACAGGCCTAACTGAAATAACTGAGGCAACGTGCACCTAAAAATGTTTAACGACGTAAATAGATAGGCGCACTACAAAAAAAACACATCTAAGGACGCTTTTTTAGTTAATTTGGGACGCTACTTTTTGTTTCAAAATATTTCACCAACGCTTCAAAAACGTCCTTAATGGTGGTGTGCCAAATAAAAATAAGGACGCAATTAGCAAGTGTCGGTGAATTAATTTGGATACGCTTTTAAATTGCGTCTCCAACATATTTTCCAACGCAATTCATAAAAGCGTCCTAGTTTTCACCTCCTTCCTAACGTTAAGACACTATTAAAAAGTGTCCCGAAATGTACTTAAAAGTGTCTCCAATTATACAATCAAAGATATTGTCAATACATATATACTATATATTATATACCGTATACAATTGAGAATCTAGAAAATCCACATTGGAATTCAAACAAATAATCCTGTTAAAAAAACGAAAAATCTCATATATATTCTCAAGAAATTGGGTAGATACAGGGTGAGTCCTCTAGTAATAACAACAGGACAATTATCAAAGTACTGAAAAAATAAATGTGAATCAACTATGTCTATTGCTAACCTACAAGACACACCAATCTCGTATATGTACCCCTAGTGTTTTGAACACCTGCATATTTCAAATCAGAAGGGTGAGGAGCAGCTACCTCCTCGGCTGCCCAAATATATCAGGGATCCCGTCCCACTCGTGTTTCTCCCTAGCTTCCCAGTCTCGGTAACAACCATCTTCATCCTTCCCGAACCATCTTGGTTGCCACCCTCTATCCTGCAACTTCCTTGTCTGCACCGAAAACTCTCGCATCAGATCTACAAAAGCTTAATGTATGTATGACTTCACACCACAAAAGTAGATTACTATGACTAAAGGCAAGCTCCCCAGCTCTTTACATGGATCTCACATAGGAAAAAGAGACAAATAAAAGCAAGGCAGAAAATACTGTAAAAGAGTCATTTTTCCAACATTTATGGACTGAATAAGAACCACAACTACCTTTAAGATCTTAAGAGCTATCTATTCAGTTCAGCTAAACCAAGCACCAGAAGCCTACAATTTGATATGATTCATTATTCAAAAATAGCGATTGATGATTTGTGACATTCTAATTTCGAGCAAATATACCTGAGGATCAGCTTCTCCCGGACTTGAAGCATATCACAGATAGCTTTTGTTGCACAAAACTATCCCGGCCACCGATGCAAAACTCACTGTGAGTATTGCTTGGTTCTTACTTTTGGATCCTACATCATTTGAATTCCAAACAAAAAATATAATTACTAACCATGATAGACCGAGCATGAAATTCATAAGCTATGACATGAATTGTTTCCCTGCAAAAAGAAAACAATATAAGAAAGACAAAAGGAAGATGAGTATTTGAAACATAAATGCCAAGTTTATTTTGCATTTCATGGAAAGAACATAACGATCCATTAACATAAGCAATTTAGGTCAACCATTTAGACAAACAATAGATGTGCAATCAGTTTAAGAGAAAATCGGATCTATGGGAGTCTACTACTACACTAACAAAAATGTACTCACTTTGTTAATTGTTCCATATATGGGGTGTTATTAAGTGAAAACGCCAACCGTGATGGCGTTTTACATTTAATTTGTGAATTTTAAAAAATACGGTACTTATTTAAACTCACCAACTCGATTGGCGTGTTTGTTTAAAAACGCCGTCAACGATGGCGTTTTCTTCTTGTTTAAAACGCCATCCACGTGGGCTTGTTTAGTTTAAAAACGCCATCAACGTAGGCGTTTTTATGTTAAAAACGCCATCCAGGTGGGCGTGTTAGCGTTGAACCAGATATCAACAAGATTTCTCCCAAAAACGCGAACCCTAATCACTTTCCCTCCCCAATTGCGAAAACTCTCCCCAAATGCGAAAAACCTTAAGGAAACCCTTGCTGGGGTCGACACAATCGGCGATTTGAGGGTTAAGATTTCGATTTTGCCTCATTCTTCCAAACATTAGTCTTCCTATTCGGTTAGTATATCTAAATTTTGAACAATATTTGATGGATTTTTATGATAGTATATATTGT
Source organism: Salvia splendens (assembly GCF_004379255.2). NCBI lineage: Eukaryota > Viridiplantae > Streptophyta > Magnoliopsida > Lamiales > Lamiaceae > Salvia > Salvia splendens. The sequence goes on along the minus strand of NC_056033.1, from coordinate 5,685,766 downwards.
AGTGTAATTAATAGAAATATTTGATAGATTGTTATTATATTATATATTCTAGTATATCTAATTTTGATCAATATTTGATGGATTGTTATGGATTCATTATGTTGGATGAAAGTGTTTCATATGATAAGCTTGTGGAAACAATTTGTGAAAGGATGAGGATAAGCATATTTGAAAACAAAGTTCAAATAATATGGAAACGTACTATATGCGTTGGATCCGGAGTCACATTTATAGGTACTCTACTAGTAGAAGTTTGTATGCCACTAATGTTCAGTGAGAGTATGGCTACCGGAGGTCAAATTGAATTATTTGTTGAGTATTCGGTAATTACTCAACAAATAAGTCATCATGTCATAAGTTATGATGTTGGTACGTCTACGAGAGCCCAAGAACCAAGTTTCGCTGCAACACAAGATTTTGATGTTGGAGGCGTGCGTTTAGGGGACAGTAACAATTGTCACGTGGTTGATGACATTATAGGTCCTAATAAAGCTGACTTTCTTGATCCACAATCACCTTATGATTCTGAAGATGTAAACAGTGTTAGTACAGACTCAGATGGTGATCCGTCTGATGATGAACAATTAATTGATTCAAGACCATCCATTCCAGTTGGAGAAAATAGCAGTTGAAGAAACAGTGGTTGGAGAAACAGCAGTTGGAGAAGAGCAGTTGGAGGAAGAGTTAGGGCGGAGACGTGGGGGTTGGATAGAGGATGGGAGAGATCCGACGGGTGTGTATTCTCAAGGCTTTATGATTTCGGAAATAAAGGCGCGGTAATTAGAGAGGGTTAATTAGATCAACAAAGTACTTGAATTAAAGACGCTTGAATTTGCGTCTCAAAATCTGATATTTTTTAAAAATTTTGTAACGCAACTAATTGCGTCTCCAAATTTGTGTCCTTAACGATTGGATTTGTTGCAGTGGTGACACAAGAATAGTGACAAAAATAAGAATAATATCGATATAACACTCTCTCCGTTCTACAAGAGTGTGCACTCTTAATTGAACACAAATTTTAATGCACAATTGGTAAAGTAAAAGAGAGATAAGAAGAAAATATATTAGAAGTATTGTTAGAAATTAAAAGAATGAGCCTACCTCATTACAGGGAATAGACTTTCGAACATTAAAATGTGCATATTCTTATGGGATAGATTAAAGATTACATACTCTTATGGGACGGAAGGAGTATTGAATTAAGTATATTTTATTTATACTATACATGAGATATGTGCGAAGTAATATTTGAATTGACAAGGCCTAGAACTTTAGATCCAATTTACAGGACGCACGAAAAGGCCATGTTCCGCCATTAAAATTAAAACAATTAAGCCCAAAGTTCAAGATCCATAAATAAAAAGGCCCAAAGGTTGAGTATCATCCCTGGGCTTACGATCAACTTTATAATTCAATATGAAACTATGAATTCGTCTCTCAGTCTAATAACATTACTTGTTGAGATATTAATATGGTTAAATATAGCACTCTCTCCATTTACTATTAATTATTTTATTAAGATTGACGCAAATTTCAAGAAATATAAGGGGAAAACTAGTGGAATTGGATCACATTTTTATATACGGAGCATTAATTTTTATAATAAAATGACGGTAAAATAAATTAGTGGATAGTAATACCTACTTCAGACGACAATATGAGGTATTTTAATGACAAATAAATGAAATAATAATATATGATATTCCTTTTAAAATTAAATGCTCTCTCAGTTTATAAAAAGTGTTGTGAGTGACAAGACATGAGTCTTACAAAAGATATTACTATTAGATATTTTAGAAGTAGAGAGAGGGTGGCACCGACTCCGGTATAAGCTACTTTTGTATGGATAAATAAATAAAATAATTGCGTTATATTGAATTCGAACTTTGAGATTTTTGATCTCAAACATTATTATTCCGTCATTAAACTAACACACACTAGCTTCTTGATTTTTAGTTGGTGGCTTTTGGTCCATTAAAATGAAAAAGTAAGTGGTTGTTTTTAAAAAATATATTAAATGTGAATGAAATTAATAATATAAAGAGTTAATCTATGTCTTAAAATGGAAACACTGAATTCTTGGTGTATGGATGAAAATCAAGACAATATTTTCGTTGACCGGATTTATTTTTCAAACATAATTTTTCGTAAAATGGAAAATGTAGCATGAAAATTAAATCCGACACGGCGTAGCTCAAGATGAGCTACTGGAATTAACTGGACAAATTTACAATTAATTTTAGAGATGATTTATTGAGATTAACTAATTAATACTATTAATTATATTAGACATTGAATGAGTAAACTCTGAGAAGTAAGACCATTCAAGATTATTGATCAAGAAATCACTCGAATAGTAGTAACAAAATTTCGTAGACCATGAATTTGAAATTTATCAGAGAAAACCTACACACACTCTATAAGAAAAGAAGATGACATGACTTCCAAAGTTCCAGAATTATTCAAAGTGAAGTAAATGACTTAAGAAAAAAATAATAATAAAAGACGTAGACTATAAGCCACGAGAAAATTAATTTAAGGCCGCTTGTTCTTGCCCACTTGCAAATTGCAATCCAACTTGCGCCCTAGACCGTCCTATTATATTCTACTAGTATGAACATTCTTTTAATATTTTCACACTTCCATTTATTACTTCCTATATTCCTAAATAATAATCTTATTTTGACATTATAGTATATTCATAAAAGTTAACATATTTTTATTTACACACATTGCCTTACAATATATCCCTAATCCCTCTTAATATGTCTAACTTATTTAATTTTGTTTGTCAAATGATCCTACACTTTCTCTACTTATAATACATTTATTAATTATTACTAATACGTACGTCACGTAAAATGAGGCAATTTCCCTATACTCAATATACACTCAATTATTTTTAATGAAATTAAAACCCATATTAATTACATCCAAGTAGATCTATTATTTGGGACCAAGAGTGTATTCTTTTTCTCGAGCACAAAAAACAAATCCATAGAAAAAAGGGATATAAAAGGGAAAAGGCCAAGTTGCATGCATAAAATACCACCCCTTTTTAGACCAAAAGATGGAATATAATTTTTCTCTCTTGCAACTTGTGTGACGTACTATCGGTATTATTTTCTTTTATTAATTTAAAACCTCATCAAATTGGCCAACTTGCTGAGATATCTAGCTGTTTGATTCCATTCACCTAAATTCATTACTATTCAATTTTATTTTGTTTTGAATTTAAGACTATAAGGTACATCCCCCCAGACTCATTCAAATTTTGAAATTTCTATGAGCAACTAGTATTAACCCTATACATTTGTCATATTAAATATCAACTATTACTACATAAATGAGTTTTTATATGTATATAGGGAGAGGATTAAATAAAAGATTTTCAATAGTGGTAAATGGTAATTAAGAATCAATCTTCACGATTAACATTGTATGATCAACGACAGCTTTAAAGAAAAAAGTAATGACTTACAGATGTATATATCTATTACAACTATATATTAAGAAGAATTATGTACTTTGTATAGATAAAATATAATTTATTATATTTGGCATTAAATATAATTGAATTCCATCCGAGGACATCCATGTACTTCCATAAAAGCATACTAAGTTATATGGTCTGAATTTATTGTACGTACTTGATGTAGTATAATTACAGTACTACTTCCATTATCTTTATTCGCGCAAGAGCTATTTCTTGAGTTTAAGATGTTAAATAAGCTTAAACAAATTAAAATGGCATGCTTAAATAATTTGAAATATATTTTTTATAACTTGTTTCAGCCCTTTTAGATACATACATAATACATTGTACGGAAATCATATGCCTTTACTAACCTTATTTTTTTATAGTCATCAAATTTATTCAGATTTGACATAAACTGTTATTTTTATGTAAAATTGATCTGAAAATACCTATAGCTAAATTACCAAAAAATGAATTTTCAAATAAAATTCAAAAATAGCTCTCGATGTTTTTTTCATATACTAGTATATAGACATTGTTGATAAAGAAGATTGTTATATTAACAAGGGCCATTTATCGTACTCATCTCAACCTCTTCGTCTTCAAAAGGCCATTCTTGTGTAATTTTAATTTATACTTCAAAAAAATCAATTCACAATAAAACAACATTTTCCTTAAAACAAACATCTATTTTACACGATCGATCGAACTCATGTCCCAAACTTTACAACAATCAAGATTTTTTTTCCCAAATTAAAAAAAAATTGAATTCAAGAAGATGAATTTCGTCTGCATAAATTCTCAGCAATCTGAGCTAACGACTGCAAATTGCACCTAACAATAGTGTCGACGAAGACGCACGTCTCCTCCTCCGTGTTCCCCGGAGGCACGTCGACGACGTACGACTCCACCACCGCGGTGCCGGCGCCGCCCGCCGCCGCGTGCAGGGTGGTGACGGAGCGGTAATTGGCGAGGCGGTGGTCCCCACCGACGATCCTGAAGCTGATAACGTGGCGCTCGTCGTCGAGTATCTCGAGGCGCTCCGTGCTGCTGACCGCCGGCATTCCGGTGATGACGCGGACCTCCCGCAGCGTCCCGACGTCGCCGTCGCCGAGGACCACGTGGCAGCTCTTCACGAAGTGCTTGTAGGCCTGCGGGTTGTCGAAGCGCCGCACCACCGACCACACGGCTGCCACGGGGGCCGAGATCAGCTGCGTCGTGGCCGAGCACGTCTGCTCCGGCCCCACCGCGTGGGTGTGGTACCGCGCCACGTGCTCCGGGACCTGGGCCGCCGTCGCGTGCCGGTACGGCTGTTTGTAGGCCGCGGCCGGGGCTTCGGGGATTCTTTGGAGGAGAAGGGATGATTTTTGAAGATCGGTAGCCATTTTTTTTGTTTAGGTTTTGGGAGAGAAGATGCGTGCGAAAATGAAATGTGTTTTGTGTTGTGTTACTTGTGTGGTGGAGTTCCACTTATATTTTTTTTTGAGAGAAGAGGCAAAGGGAGAGAAGGGTTTACTATATTATAGAGAGAGAGAAGGGGTTTTTTGAATTGTTTATGAAGAGTTTGTTGTGGAGAATGGAGAGGTAGTTGGATTTTCTAAAGAAGGATATGAGATTCATGTGAGGGATATAAAATACTATGACCAAGTTGCTACATGTTAAATTACTAAATTAGCCATATATATGCCGCTGGCAAGACTTAATAGACTCAAATTTGTTTGAAGAGGTTGATGATGTGAAAGTCACCAAGATATTGGGCGATCTGAGATTTAGGAAGACTGGGAAGCAAAATTTGTTTCCGAGCAAGTTGCGGACGGTAGTGGGCCTCAGTGCCCACTCCGTCGGCACAATGTGTAACCACTCGCCTCCAGTACTCTTACCGCGGGTGTGATACTCAACAATGCGGCTGGATGATTGGGTGGTTCATCTGAATTTGCATTTTCATAATTTTATTTTTATAAGAGTACCTTTTCTTTTGTTGTTTGGGCATCTTACCCTTTTCCTTCTTTTTATTTATTTTTTTTAAGTTTTCCATCTGTTTTTATGTTCATGTTTATGTTTTCTGAATTTTTCATCGATTTCCTATTTGTTTGTGTATATATTTATTGTTTGTGTGTAGTAGCAATATTTTATTATTTATTATTTTTTGAATTGGGTAGTTTTTATTTTTAGCATAATTAGTAGTATTATTTTTATAATAATGTATTCATATAATCAATTTAATTTTATTTAAATTAAATACAAATATACTATATTGAATATGCATAAATTATGTTTGCATTGTATATATAAATAGCTATGTTGAAAACTGAAATCACCACCGAACGGGGAAATGATAATACATAAATATATTCATAAATATATTTATGAATGGATAATACATAATATATGTTCTACAAAATTGGAGCAATTTTGTTATCTTTCACTATCAAAAATTAAAGAACTTATCTATTTTAACTGCTTTTTCATTTTACATTATAACGTCTTATATATCAAACAACAACAACAACACCAACACTTTTAACTTAATTTCAAAAGGACAGTGCTTAATATTTTTGCCAAAGTTTGTTTAATTTTCACAAATTAAAACAAGGCGAAGGAGATCAGTTGCCACTGTGTCCACGGGGCGGAGATCATCTTAATTTCTCCATTTTTTTTGTTTTGTTCTTTTTATTTCGCTCAATTTAATTTCATATTTTCTGTCAAAATTAGAAAAAAAATACGATATTTATTTGTTTTCCTAGTTTTGACAGAAAATATGAAATTAAATAAATAGAATTTATAAAAAAACATGAGTAAACTATAAATTTAGGGCATATATTTTCATTGATGCACATTAGCGGTGCTTATACTGCAAATGAATATTAATCAATTCTCATCTTCTACAAAATGTTACTCACCATATCTCTAACTCATCTCCAACAACTAATAAACCACTTATTGAACCAAAAATGTGAAACATATATATTGAGCGTTACCAACCCACATACAATAACATAAACTATATATATATATATAGATATATTGAGTACTCCATAACCTATCTAAATATACTCTTATAACAATGTTTAAAAATTCAGCAAAATCTGAGTTAAGAAGAAACAAACATACCCAAGACAACTTTACAGTTTAGCCCAACAAACCATTGGCCAATTTTTCCCCCTTTTTTCAGTTAGCATTAAAATGTTAACATTTTAAATTATGTACTTACTGGAATGTACCATTTAGCACATTTAAAGCTAATGAAATTTATTTAGTACGGAGTATTATTTTATTCTTACACGGATAAATTAATAATTTGATTTTAACAAATTAAATTAACATTCACCAAAATAATTTATCAATACCCTGCGGAATTAATACTATCCCCTTTAATGAAAAGTAGTCATATTTTTCTAATATGAATAATATATAAAAATTATTTTGTAGTCTCAAATTATATTATCTCTAGTAAATTTTTTCCGCTTATGAGGTAGGTCAATTTTTTTATTAATAATACTTTAACTATTTTTTTCTCTTTATATTATTTTTATTTTATTATTTTTGCATTAAAACTTGACCAAAATTATAATTACTTTTTTGGACATAAGTAGCAATTAACTTTTTTTATCACTATCCAAATTGAATATGAAACAAAAAGGGAAATGACCAATCTGTCCTCAAATTCGACGTGCTTTAAAATCAGTCGACTATCAACTTGATCTGCACCCTGGAATGGGTTAAGAAGTTGGCAAGTTGCACATCTTCTGATACTTTCATTTATTTCACGTGTTTTTTGATAAATTTCACCCTACAATAAAAACAACTACTCTATGTTCCTTAACCAATAAGGCAATAAGTATATATAGTATATATATTTTTATTTTAATCCAGTCACAAAAATTAACTGTATAGTATTAAAGCTTGCAGTGTTAAACAACGAGATTATGTTGTCGTGGACTATAATTACTGAGATTTGAATTCAACTATCCAAATCCCACCACTATTTAAATCAAAACAAAATATTGTTTCAGCTAGATCCGAAGAAAAAACATTTCCTACAAAGATTCTAGAAAAGCACAAAATCATGTGTATAGGTCACCGGTATGTTGCAAGTTGCTCTTAGGATTCATGATTTATTACTCTGATCAGTTGAATAATAAATGGTTTTACATTTGTTGCGAAATTCACCCCTCATTTCCTCTTTAATTGCCTGATTTTGACATTTCAAAGGGCACGACTGGAATAGATATTTGAAACTATATTTACAGTTGAAAACTGTTATCCGTGATTTTGAATCACTTTCACATTTATAATCTGAAATAAATTTTAAACAATACATCTCACTACACCTCTAAAAAAGTGACTATTATATTATAATAGTAGTACATAACAAATTTATTTGGGCCCTAAAATTTAAACTATTCTTACTCCATAGTAATGGAATCATTTGGCCATTTTAGTATGTTCCATAATAATAGAGTCATTTCCCTTTTTAGTAAAGGTCAACACATTTCTCCACGCATATTTTACTCTCTCTTATTTTATTCTCTCTTCATCTCTCTACCTTTTTCATTTTCCACTTTATTCCCCATTTACTTAACTCACCTAACACAATTTTCTTAATCTCCGTGCCGATAAGAAACGCCTCCATTACTATGTAACGGAGGGATATTTCTAGAGATTAATATTACTAGTACAGTACTGTATATCAATTATTTAAATATATATTTCAATTGAATAAATTATTCTATAATTTTGAATCGGTGTACCGCTTGTCGACAGAAATTATAGAAGACATAGGGATACCGATTTTAAACTAGAATTTGCTATTCTTCAATCCTTTGCTAAAAATATCTTCGGAATTTTTTGTGATTTGATTGCTCCAGCCCAAGACTTTTTTTTTGTCAATTTTTTACATCAATTGATTTGAAATTTATTTAAAAAAGAAGATATCGTTGGTTTGAAACTTCGATAGTACAACCATATCGAATTATACCCCTTAATTTATTTTTCTACATAATTACAAATCCAATTGGATAAAACATGTACAGTACTATCTTTTTCCTTACCACAATACATAGTCATATTTTCATTTGAACTAATTTTTTATGTGCATAAACGAAAGTCTTTATGTATGTAGGCATATTGAGTTCCACGCAATTTTACCGGTACTTTTTAGGTGATAATAGCAACGGATTATAATCATTATGACAAAAAAGAGACCTTCATACGAGAGAGAGAAATGAACTTTTTTGCTGAAAAGTGAAAAAAATTGTAGTTTTTGTATGTAGGAATGGATCAAGTTTTCAGCAAAGCCGGTTCGTTTTGGCTTAAACAAAAAGCCAGCAATGAGTTTGGCTCTGTCGGAAAGGATGCCAATGTAACATCCCCGATTCCTTCTTCACATCTATTTTGTAGTAATTTTTATTTTAATACAAAAAAATATCACGATCTTATGCAAACCATTAATGTTGTGTGATTGCATTTTCTGAGATTCATTTCGAAATTCGAAGAACAACGAACATGAATAAAGAAATTGATTACATATTGCCCCCATTGGAATTATTGGATTGTGGCTTAATTTCAGGAATTTCTATAACAATCTCTTTGTTATCTTTTGTGTCGTTAGTCATTGTCATCGAGCATTGAAGGAGGCACCAAGTGGTTGGTTAACACGATCAAAGGTTAGACATCTTTTTCCTTGTGATTGCCATCTTTTTCCTTATGATTGCCACCATATTGTGTTCCTATAAACGTTTTCCGTATGATATGTTTCTCAATTGTTGATCCATGCATCGACAATTCGTCTCTGCTCAATATTACCGACAGACTTTTTATAGTACGTATAGACATGCTTTTTCCCAACACCGTTGTCTGTTAATCTGTCGTTAATCAAGATTGCCTACGGATTTTCCAATGTTTAACGATATAAAAAAAATATGACAGTAAATCCTTTTTTTTTTGTATTGAAAAGACCTCCACAATTCTTTTTTAGTCACGCGGTTGTTGGAATTTCTTACATTAGTAACATCCCTTTTCAGGAAAGGTCCAAAAACCATTACCGGAGCTCCTAAAAGAGTACGATCTCGCAATCGGAATATTCCCCCGTGATGCAACGAGCTACGATTTTGACGAGGAGACAAAGAAGCTAAAGGTTTACATTCCGAAAGTGTGTGAAGTTGGGTACAAGGATCAATCCGTGCTGCGTTTCGCAACGGAAGTGAGCGGTTGTTTGGAGAAAGGGAAGTTGTCCGAAATAGTTGGGATTAAGACAAAGGTGATTGTTTGGATGAAGGTGAGTTGTATCACCTCCGACAAAACCAATCTCCATTTCCAAGCCACTGTCACAAGATCTAGGAGTAGAGCTGCTTATGAAGTTGAAAAAGATGGCACTGTTTGTGGAAAGTTCTAGCTGTTCCTAAGAATTCCCCCCTCTCAATAAAAGCCCTTTAAACTAGAAAATTCTTGGGAGTGAATGATGTTGGTTTGGTCTTAATGTAAATAGTCTATACAATTTGAACTGGCATACATGTGTATTACTTGTATTTCATTGGGTATAATATTGAGCATTGCCAGACACATTATAGTGGGGAAGAAGGGGGGCTCCATGTTTTCATTTTGGTGTTGTGTGTGTATCATTATGCAAAATCCCATGTCATCACAAAAAAAAAGTGTAAATTATTAAAATTGATACGCTTGTGGTGACATAGTAATGCGCGATTAATGCCCGATCGAGAACAAAGATATTGGATTAAAAGTTCTACAGTGGTAGTACTATTTATTTATTCATAAAAAACATATTGAAATGGTTATCTTAGAATTTCAAACTTAAAATTCAGAATGTACTATAATTCCTACCAAAATGTATAGTAAATTTATACGTTTACCTCTGCATAGTAGCATTAATATGGACATGTTCTGTTTCTTCATTTACCCTTTTTCTCCAGCTGAATAATATCTGTACAACATAATTACATAACAATAGGCAGGAGCAAAGCAAAGCAAAGCAAAGCAAAGGGTTATGAGTCATTACATTATAGTACTAAACTTATAGGAACACAATAACTTGTCTCCAACCAAATTCATCAGAAGCACCAATATATCTGTCTCCATCAATGGAAAAAACTCTTGACTGATTCATAAGTAGACCAGCAGATAGCAGCTGCAGGTGCATGAAACAACATCCTAGGAATCCAACCTCTCATCAGCCCTCCATACCCATCTTTCTTCTTGATGATCCCAATCACATCCATAATCGAGCTACTCGAAAGCCGATCACACCCACACACACCCTACCAACACCCAAAAAAAAAACAGTTAGGATCATCGACTGCACGTTAGTAAACATATTAGTTTGAGATTGTCCACTTTGCTAAAAACACAATCCACAAACAAACAAACAAAGAAACCTGACACTGCAGCTGAGTCTTGACAACATCTAGAGGAGTGGTGACAACGGCAGCCAACGCCCCTGCAGCCCCACCAGCAGCCGCGTGCACCACCAGACTCTCGTCCTCTCCATCCACCATTAGGCCTCTCTTCGCAGCCTCGTACGTAGCAAAGTGGACGGCCGTAAAAGGCGCGTTCATCACCACAGTCGTCCGATAACTCGCGTAAAACGCCCCGAATCCCTCCTCCACCATAACCCTCTTCACACAGTCACACACTCCCTTGTAAGGGCTTCCCTTAAGCTGGAGGCGCTGCTTCACCACGTCCATCGGCGTCAGCACCGCGTCGCTCGCCACGGTGGCGCAGACACCGGAGGCGGCGTGAGCGACGGGGCTGTTGGGATTCCCTAAGCTCTTGCAAGATTCGTAGACGGAGAAGTAGACGGCGTGAGCAGGGCCGGCACCGAGGCCCATTGCAGCGATGCCGCGGTACAGGCCGGCGGGGCCCTCGAGTTTTAAGATGGAGCCGAGCGAGTGGCGGAGGGTGAGGGAGGAGGCTTTGGCGGTGGAGGTGATGGCCTGCATCCTGGTTTTCAGAGTGTCGACGGGGAACATGGCCATGTGCTCCACGGACCCGGCGATGGAGCCAGCGATCATGAACTGCCAGAACTCGAGGCCGTCGTGGATTGGTGGCGGCGCCGCCATGGTGGAGGAAGATGGAGAAGCTGTGGAAATTGATCACGGTTTTTAAAGGGTGAGAAGTAAGAATTATTCATTGGAGATATATCGATCGCTTTCGAATTCTTGGGAGGAGAGAATCACGATTCAAGATATGTTTGCTTTATATTTCTTCATTTTAACAAGAATAAGTGCAAGTAATTTAACATGAAACCAAATTCCAAAGTAGTCCTGCGTGCGTCCGTGCGCAAATACATGTCCCATTTTACCATTTTAGTCCGTCTATAATTACATCTCTCATTTTCTAAGCGTTTAGAGCTCTTATATGACATTAACGTGCGTTTAGTATACATATCAATCTTAGTGAAAGGCATGTGTTATGTTTATGGTTCGATGAAGCCGCCTTGAATCCTGTGTGTTTCAGCCTAGGAGCTTAATTCATCGTTTTGGTGGCCAGGGTCGGATCTAAATAGTGCTATTTCTGCGAGTATATAAAAGTGGAATCCATAAACATTTCCAAATCCACATTTCTAAAAACTGTAAGCCACCAAAAAGTAAGACTATATTGGTGAAAGAAGAGGGTTTTAATTTTGAATGTGATAGCACCGGAATCCGTTGATAAAGACAAGAAAATGGTTGATGCAACTAGAGACAAATAGAGATAGGGCATGTTCTATCCACACGCCTTTTCAATTAGTGGTAATCTCACTACCAACAGCTCTCGATCGCCACCTTTATATTCCCAATAACTTGAAAAGAAAAATGGAATAAGTTTGTTCCACATCGACGAGTGCCAAGGCATCTATGAATTAATTTCATTTTCAAGATCAGATATATCCCCTTCCATTTTCTCGGAAACGCGACAAAAATGGAGTCGAATTCATCGCTAGCTGCAGAGTCATCTGATTCTTCACGTCATTCTTGGGAAAAACTGCAGATCGATTGGATTTGTGGATCACTGGTATATTCATCTTTTTGAAAGAGCTGATTGAAAAGTGAAATAGAGAAGAAGAAAAAATATCAACATAGATTCGTGATAAACTTGAAATTCTTCCAAGGAATACCTGATGTTTAGTTGGTGGTTATGTTATATTTTGAATTGCTTTTGTACTAATGTTTTGTTGTTTGACATTTTTTGGACCGAGCATTTTGCAACATAGTATCATAAAAACTAAGATGCCTTCGCTCAAGATTTTCCTAATCATTGGGCTTGATTATGTATTCATAAATCACTCAAACTCACTTAAAATCAATGTCACGCGTATTAAATGACATTATTATAAACTAAAAGTTGAGAGGGGAGCAGACCTATTGGAAATAATGTGGAGGGTCAAGTGAGAGATTTTCTTGTGATCCAGAATCATACTTAGGCCATCCACTACGCTGTCTCTATACCGTCTCTTAAACCGTCTCTTAACTACTATTTGAGCACTATTTGAGGGCCCCACTGTCCTTTTTTCCTCCATCCCTTAACTAAGGGACGAAACCTGCAACGCTCCGTCTCTTAACCGTCTCTATACCGTCCCTTAATTACTATTCATTCAATTTCATTTAGAATTTTTTTTCTACCCAATTCAATTTAAACAAACACACTTTATTAAAAACCACACTTTATTAAAAAACACACAAACTAAATAAACACACAAAATAAAAAAACACACAAAATAAAAAAAAACTACTCCGCCGGCAAATCATCCTCTGGAGGCGGTCGAGGTTTAGGGGGTGTCGGAAGGTCAAGTTGTGCTGCCATAGCAACAATTCCGTTCCACCAGGCCGTGAATTGGGCGTACGAGAAGTGGGAAGTGTCCGCCATTGTGGCGGTCATGTACGCCACCTAGTGTGTCCGAGCCTCCCCGCGAGCCTGAGGTCGGCTGGTTTGATTCGCCTCGGCCCTTCCTTGCTCAAGCCGCTTTCGCCGCCTTCGTCCCTTGCGGCCGACGGCGCCCACGCGCGGATCTTCCAGCATCGCCGACCGTACCCGCAAACTCCCGGGATTCAGCCTCAGGTTGGCTGATGCCATCGGTGTCACCACCAGACGAGTATTGGCCACTCGCCGTATGCTTCGTGCGCTTCAAGGTTGAGCCCGAGCTGGAGCGGAAACCTCCGGCCCACCGTTCCTCGTCCTTGACGGCCTGCCAAACATCAACAAATCTGAATTGATGACCCTCGTCCTGGTAGTAGGCGCGCAAAGCGGACGTCAAAATGTCGGTGGCCGTGGCGCCGCTTTGGTAGCGCGCCTCTTCAGTCGAGTAGATGCCGTAGAATTTTTTGATCTGTCGGTCGACTCGGTCAAAGTGAGAGCGGAGCATTTTAACTTTGCGCTTGCGGGAGCCTTTCGGCTTTATCTGGTGGTAGACCTCGCAGACCTTTTCCCAGAAACACTTCCGGGTTTGTTGATTCCCGACGATGGGATCGTACGAGACCGTGATCCAGGCGTTGTACACCGCCATCGTTTCGAAGTTGCTGTACGGATGCCGGCCAAGATCCTCTTCTTCTTCTTCCTCCTCGTCCTCGCCCGCCTGGGGTTGTACACCGCCAGTGCCATCTCTACCGCCTCGGCCACCTCCACCGCCAGTGCCACCTCCACCACCTCGGCCACCTCCACCTCCACCTCCAGTGCCACCGGGAAAATCCTCCCGGATCTGGGATAATCCCTGCGAATACCGCGTGGCGGAGGGACGTACATATGCATCAAGGTCAAAATTGGGTGGTTGGTACCCCCCCGGCGTCGCCGAACCCTGAGTCCCAGGGGTTGACGAACCGCCCAATGTGTTGATCATGATCTCCCAATCGCCGAACGCGTTGAGATCCCACCCGCCGGAGCCGGAACCGCCGTATTTGCCGTCGCCGTCGCCGGACATCTTGAGTTGGTTTATGAAAATTTGAGAGAAAATTTGAGAGAAAATTTATATGATAGGAAGAATAGATGTGTAGTTGTGTGTGAAATGAGGATGAGTTTAGGAGTATTTATAGAGTAAAAAAATTAATAAAAAATCAAAAAAATTATAAAAAAAAAATAAAAAAACGGTATTATTACCGCTACAAATTTTTTTTAATTTAAATTCGATTTTTTTTTAAAAATAATTATTGCGTCAGCACGTGACGACGCCGGGTTGCTCCACGTCGCCTCGGCGCGTGGCGAGACAGCCCGTCTCGTGGCTCGCCGGGACGAGACGCGGGACGAGACGGGACGAGATGGAGTCTGCAACGCGTCGCGCCGGCGTCCCGTCTCGCCGGGACGAGACGCGAGACGCCGGCGAGACCCGTAGTGGATGGTCTTATGATTCTAGTTTTTCGGGCCATATTAGCAAATTGGTTCAAAAAATCCTTTGGGCCTCTTGGGCTCTATCTACGATAGTAAGCTCATTTCCTTGAAGCCCACCACCCAAAATATTACTCGTATTATTAAATGTACTGTACTACGACGTTTCACATATTTTTCTCCAATATTTTTTTTCAATTGGTAAAACGCTTATAGTACTAATTTTTCTCTATTTTATTCAGCTCCTCATAAATCATAAGGTAGCTGTAGATTCACTACAAAATTATGTTACTACTATTAACAATGTAACGAGGAATAGCTACATACAAAAATGCTAATACGTGCTGTTACTAAACAGAGAGTATTGAGAGAGTTGAGAGTGAACGATTGAACTCTTCCAATGGAATCTTGAGAAGAAAAGTTTGTGAGAGAATATTGAAATCTTATTCAAGCTTATGAGAGTTACAACTTGAAGCCTACACTATATATCTTCCACAAACTGCTGCTACTCAGCTTAACCGAAAATAAAGAAGAAGGAAAAGCAAGAAAGCAAAAACAGTTACAACAGCTAACTATTCCAACAGCTAGTTCAAGATATTTGAACTGGGCCATCTTATTATTTCTATACATTGGGCTTACGAATTGGGCCTGACTACTATATGCATAAATCCTCACAATTCTCCACCTTGCATTTAGTAGTTCAGTCAAGAACACTGACATTGATTAACTCCTTACAATGCTCCAACTTCTCCTTTGGTATAGCTTTTGTAAGCATGTCAGCCGGGTTGTGTAGTGTGCTTATCTTCACAACCTTTGCATTACCTTTCTCCACCTCGTCTCTGATAAAGTGTAACCGAACGTCTACATGTTTGCTGCGTTCGTGGAACACTTGATGACGAGCTAAACACAATGCACTACTGCTGTCACAGTGCATTGTTATTGCTTTTTGATAAACCTCAAACTCAGCAGCCATCCCTCTGATCCAGAAACTTTCCTTAATGGCTGATGTCAATGCTATATATTCAGCCTCCGTAGTTGAGAGAGCCACCACACTTTGTAGAGAAGACTTCCAACTAACTGCTGAACCAAACAATGTAAAGACATACCCGGTTTGAGATTTTCTGTTGTCTAGATTGGTTGCATAATCAGCATCACAAAAACCTTGCAATGCTTCCCCCTCTGCCTGATCCCACCTTCTAAACACAATTCCAACTTCCCTGCTCCTTTCAGGTACCTAAGTGTCCATTTCAGAGCATTCCAATGCTCTTTTCCAAATGCAGACATGTACCTACTTGTGACACTCACAGCATGTGAGATGTCTGGTCTTGTACATAGCATTGCGTACATCAAGCTTCCAATGATGCTTGCATAAGGGATGCTTTCCAATTCTTTAGCTTCTTGTTGATTGCTAGATGCCTGAGCTTTACACAGCTTAAAATGTTGAGCCATAGGTGTTGAAGTAGGCTTCACATTGCTCAGATTGAATCTCTTCAACACTTTGCTAATATATTCTTCTTGAGATAACCACAAAGTCCTTTCCTTTCTGTTTCTGCATATGTCCATGCCTAATATCCTCTTTGTATCTCCAAGATCTTTCATTTCAAAGCTGCTGTTCAGGCCATCTTTCACCAACTGCACTTCTTCTTTGGAGGGTCCTGCTATCAGAATATCATCTACATAAATCAGTAGATACACCACAGGAACTCCCCTCTTGTTCTTAATATACACACAATCATCATATCTTGATTTAGTGAACCCACTGGCAGACATGTGTGCATCAAATTTCTTATTCCACTGTCTTGGGCTTTGCTTGAGTCCATAGAGGCCCTTCTTCAACAAGCAGACCTTGTTCTCATCTCCTTTCTTCACATACCCTTCTGGCTTGTACATATATATAGACTCCTCAAGATCTCCATGCAGAAATGCAGTCTTCACATCAAGTTGCTGCATTTCCCAATCCCTCTGATTCACCACTGACAGTAGGATTCTTATAGATGTGTGTTTGACTACTGGAGCAAATACTTCATTGCAGTCTACTCCTTCCTCCTGAGTAAATCCCCTAGCTACAAGTCGAGCCTTAAATCTGATGCTCTCGGTGCCCACTGACTCCACCTTCTTCTTGTAAAGCCATCTGCAGCTTACTAGCTTCATGAACTCAGTTCTTTCTACCAAAATCCAGGTCTTATTTCTGATTAGAGAATCCATTTCATCATTCATAGCTTTGATCCATTTCTCTCTATCACTGCTAGCCATAGCTTGAGTATAAGAAGCAGGTTCAGAATACTCCAGCTTCTCAGCTGTACACAAGGCATATGAAATTATATCAGCCTCTGCATATCTGGATGGTGGCTTTGGTACTCTTCTGACTCGATCTCTTGTTAGCTGGTAATTACTCAGATCATGTCCTTGATCTGCAACTTCCTCTGCATCAGAACCACCCTCCACTGTCATTGGCTCAGATTGGTTATTAGAGTTATCAACAGGTTCCAAAAACTCATCAGTGTACTCCACCTCCACCTGAGCTGACTCCTTTCTGTTTCCCCCATCTAATTTTTCAAGATAGGGCATGACATGCTCAACAAATGTCACATCTCTGCTGACAATAACCTTCTGCTTTCCCTCTTCAATATGCCACAATCTATACCCCTTGACTCCTCTCTGATAGCCAAGCATGACACACTTCAAGGCTCTAGCATCTAGTTTGCCTTGCTTGATATGAGCAAAGCACTTGCAGCCAAATATTCTGATATTTGAATAATCTGGATGCACTCCATACCACCTAAAATCTGGTGTATCTCCACCCAAGCTAGTAGAGGGACATTTATTGATCAAGTAGGCAGCAGTAGCAACAGCTTCCCCCCAGAATTTCTTGTTCATACCAGAGCCAAATAACATGCATCTCACCCTCTCCAAGAGTGTCCTATTCATGCGTTCTGCAACTCCATTTTGTTGTGGAGTGCCTGGAACTGTTCTATGCCGTTTGATCCCATTTTCCTTGCAATATTCATCAAATTCTCTTGATAGATACTCCAGTCCGTTGTCAGTCCTCAAGCACCTCAGTTTACTACCCTTCCCAGCTTCAACTTCCTTACACCAATGCTTGAACTTCTGGAATGCTTCAGATTTTTCTTTCAAGATGTAAATCCACACCTTCCTGCTATAATCATCTATCAAGGTCATATAGTACCTCCCACCACCAAGAGTGTTCACTGGAGCTGGGCCCCATAAATCTGAGTGAGCATACTCAAGAGGAGAAGTAGAATAATGAGCACCAGTGGGAAAGGGAGTCCTCTTAGCCTTACCAAGCACACACTGCTCACATGGATCAAGTTTGGAGCTGACATCTCCAGAAATTAGGCCTGACTTCACCAGCTCCTTGATGCTTCCTTCAGCTGGATGTCCTAGCCTCTCATGCCACAGCCTTAGGTCATCAACCATTACTGAATTTGAGTCTCCTGTCACAGTCTCTGCCATCAAGTAGTAGAGACTATTCTTTCTTTCAGCCACCATAACAACTTGACTCCCCTTTCTAACCTCCATTCTCCCATCAGCTGAACAAAATGAGAACCCCTTCTTCTCCAACAATCCCAGAGACACCAGATTTCTCTTCACCTCAGGTATGTACCTCACATCACTTAACATTTTCACAGAGCCATCACGCATTTTCAGTTTTATCATTCCAATACCCTTCACACCACAGACATAATTGTTGCCTAACAAGACTGAACCACCAGCATTCTTCAACTCATGAAACCATGACTTATTTGGGCACATATGAAAACTACAGCCAGAATCCATTATCCAAACCCCACTCAAACCACTCTCCATCACATTAAGAATTTCTGGAGTATCACAATCTTCAATACAATCAGAGGTTGTGTGAGATTTACCTGATTCAGATTGCTTCTTTTTCCAAGCATGGCAGTCTTTCTTGATATGCCCAGGCTTCTTGCACCAGTAACAAGCTCTGGTTGCTTTCTGACCTAGTGCAGGAGCCTTTCCATCATCTGGTTTCTTGGTGAACTTTGGTTTTTTGAACTTCTTCACAAGAAGACTCTCAGATACGGCCTCTGAGGACTTAGTTGAGCCAGCTTGGAGTTCTCTAGACCGCAAAGCAGATTGCACCTCAGAGAGGGTTATAGTTTTTTCTCTCCCATACACCATTGCATCTCTGAGGTGATCATAACTCCTCGGCAAGGCATTCAGAAGCATGATCGCTTTATCTTCATCATTGATTTGAACATCAATGTTCTCCAAATCATCCACCGCCTTGTTGAACTCTTCCAATTGCTCACAGATGCCTCTGTCTTCCAAGAACCTGTATGAGTACAACCTCTGCTTCATACACAAGCGATTGTCAAGAGACTTGGTCATATACAAGCTCTCCAACTTCTCCAAGATTCCAGCTGATGTGGTCTCCTTAGAGACTTCCCTCAATACCTTATCTCCAAGGCAGAGTATAAACACGCTATGTGCCTTAGCGTTAATTTCAGCGAGCTTAGCCTTCGCCTTTTCATCCAGCACTTCTCCAGCCCCCACATCTGCAGCCTTCTCCTCCAATGCCGCAGAAAGACCTTGCCGAATCAGTAGCGCCTTTATCTTCAAACGCCACAACCCGAAGTCGTTCTTGCCGGTGAATTTTTCAGCCTCCAATCGTGCAGCCATCTCGCAACTGATCTATCTCAAATCGGCTTCCCACAGATGACGCCAATTGTTACTAAACAGAGAGTATTGAGAGAGTTGAGAGTGAACGATTGAACTCTTCCAATGGAATCTTGAGAAGAAAAGTTTGTGAGAGAATATTGAAATCTTATTCAAGCTTATGAGAGTTACAACTTGAAGCCTACACTATATATCTTCCACAAACTGCTGCTACTCAGCTTAACCGAAAGTAAAGAAGAAGGAAAAGCAAGAAAGCAAAAACAGTTACAACAGCTAACTATTCCAACGGCTAGTTCAAGATATTTGAACTGGGCCATCTTATTATTTCTATACATTGGGCTTACGAATTGGGCCCGACTACTATATGCATAAATCCTCACTCGTGCTATAAATCCTATGGCATGAAGAAATATCATCCATTAATTGAAGAAATTGATTACGATTCCATTGAATTACAATCCCAAACTCTGGTATAAAAAACATAAGGCAGAGTTTAATGTACGAAATGAAAAACAGTCTAAAAATAGAAAAAAAAGTAATCATGAACAATGGCATGAACCAAAATAGAAGCCTCCTCCGTAGCAGGAGCTGCATCATCTGCACGTGAGGTCCCAGAAAAAAACAGAGTGTCAAGGTCTAGTGTGTGTGTGAAAAAATGAAATGGGAAAGGAAATAGGAGTAATTGAAGATAAGTAGTAGTATTACCAGAAAGCGGCGCAGGCAATTGAGACACGATGTTATCCATCAAACTACCGCCACTTTCTCTCTCATTCTCATCTGATTCTTCACTCGGATGCAAAATACCTGCAATCAAACCACTCAACACCTTTATTTTTACTTATGTTAACGCCCATGGTTAAAGTTGAATGGTTTTTGTTTTTAACTCGTAATTATAAATACTAGTATGATTTACTTAAATTCATGAGTTGCTCGTAATAATCTCATACCCCAAATTTTTATATATTATTAAAAATTAGATAATCCATAATTTATGAAAAATAAATTGATACCCCATAAATATTAGTACTAAATAATTTAGATTTTAATGCTAAAATCCATCCTGTGTGACCAAATTTATTCAATAAGATCTTACTGAAAGCAATCATAAACTTGTTATTTTTTCAAAATCAGAATCGTCATTTTTTTCCATATGATACATCAAAATGTAGAATGGGAATTTTCTATAGAAATGTAAATATAAATATCTAACAAAATTAAACTATGTATGCATCTATAGATACTACTATAATTTTTGGAAAAAAAAATATAAAATCGCACCCAACCACCACCCAAACCGTCTACCAGTTACAATCAAGTATTACATGTCTTGAAAATTAGATTATTATGCCATAACATATAGTACTACTACAAAAGATGGAATTAAAGACGATATTGCAATCTTTTAACATAAACAAGTATGCTGAAGAGCACAAAAGATGTGAGATACGTATTCAACAAATTCAAGACAAGTCAGTGCTATCTTTGCAAGTTCAAAACTTGTGCTCTATCATCAAGAATTTACAGTATTTCCTCAAGCTAAAATCTCTTCCACTTAGTTACTACATGATCAATGCAGACCCACAATATCTCTGACTCGCCGTTGCTAAGGAAGAAACAAAAGTAAGCACAGAGAATCAACGATGGTGGGAACTTAACTGAGACCAAGAAAGCAATGGTAGTACATAGCTAGCTTTGTTATCGACTCTCCAGTTTTCTCCGCTCCTCCTTTTCTTTCTTTTCGGCAGCCCTCTTAGCTTTTCTTCTTTCAGCTTTCTGAGCAGCATCGGCTTGGACTTTTTCCATGATCTGGTCGAAACCTGGGATTGTCTTCTCCAGTTTTTGGTACGTTTGGACACTCAGATTGTGGAAAATTTCAAAAAGTCTCTGCATTGGTTTAGGGTTTAGGATTCAAGGTTTAGGTGCAAAATAAACGGGATGCTAGATAGACCGGTGGAACTTACCATGACGTCTTTGTTCCATTCAGCAATGTATGGTGGTCCAGTTGTGTACGATCCGAGAGGCACACGGTGCCATTTACCACCAAAAACAATATGTTCCATGGCCTGTTCAATGCTGAGAACCTCCCACGGCCTCAACCCGGGGATAACTTTAGCCAATTCTCGTCTGCCCAAAAAAGGAAATCAACTTATTAATGCTATACTGCTATTGCAAGAAATAAAATCCGCAATAAAATGCAAAAAAAGGATACCTAAGATCTTTCGGAATATATTTATTAGGCATATGGTCTTCTTCAAGAAGAGTTGTCATCTCAGAGCCACTTGCCCATAAAAACAGAGCATGGCTTGGGGTTCTGACACCAGGCCAAACACCATTATTAGCCTCTAAAACAGCCAAATCACGCCTTTTGCTCTCGTATGCTTCGTCTTGCAGCTGCTTGTAAGTTTTTTTTTCATGCCCCTTGAGAGGAACCCATGGAGGAATTCCTTTCTGTAACTTATGAATAGCAGCTGTAGCAGCAGCACCTAATCTAACTGGAAATCAAGCCTCACATAGCCAATTAGAGAGTAAGTTTCTATAAAAGAACCTTCATGACATTTTTATTCACATTGCAGCTGACAGCAGAGGCCCCAACAACGATAGATGAGTCAAGAACTCTACTGAAATGACTCGTCTTTCAATTGGTAACTTACTAGCTTTGGTAAAAAGTTTGAGACATATATGTTTTAACATATCACATGTCATTTTAGCCCCTTAATACATTACTCCCTCCGTTCCATAGTAATAGAGTCATTTTGTCATTTTGGTACGTTCCATAGTAATAGAGTCATTTCCCTTTTTAGTAAAAGTCAACACATTTCTCCATACCTACTTTACTCTCTCTTACTTTATTCTCTCTTCAGCTCTCTACCTTTTTCATTTTCCACTTTATTCTCCCTTTACTTAACTCACCTAACACTATTTTCTTAATCTCTGTGCCGAAAAGAAACGCCTCCATTACTATGGAACGGAGGGAGTACTATATAACTATTAAACATGGCTCTATGGTGAAATAACTAACCCAGCATTTTTATTTAAGGAATTTGAATAGCACTATGCACTAAAGGTAAATGATAGTGATATAGTACAACATAAAGATTAGCAGTGCTCATCCAGAATTCAGCCAATATTTATTAAACTCAACAGTTGGAAACTAGACACAATGTTGCAGGTAGGAATCACGAACCTTCCCATGTAGCAATTGCATGCTCCAGACCATAGACCATGCTAATAGGTGCCCATTCATCCAGATCATCACCCCAGATAAAAGTATCCTTGTCAATTATCCCCGCACCCCAAGCAGTTTTTAGCTGTATCAGTTCCATTGGTCCCCTTGAACGACCCAATCGGTCCTTATAGTACCACCCACCAGTTTTCATGATAACTAAGATTAGAAAAATATAAACCCATTAATTCAGTGAACGATAGACTTGTAGCATGTAGCCTGATACCAATTTATCAAACAATCCTTTCAAATGAAAGAAAATAATGCAAAAAATAAAATAAAATAAAATAAGAGAGAATACGGTTGTCAGAAGAAAACAAACAAATGATGAAAATTACATCCAATGTAACAAAAACACTGACCATGCTCATTTAACTTGATGAAAGATGATTTCCAAGTTCCAACATAGATTTATACAGATTTATATCAATTTTTTCAAACACTGAAAGATGATTTCCAAGTTCCAAAAACACTGACTTGCATTACCACTCAATTTTTTCTATTCAGCTTTACAGATTTATACTATGATACATCAACAATTGGCTAAAGACATCATCTAATATTTAACCATTCCCAAAAAGTGCTAAAGAAATTACCTAAAATCCAACTAATTCTCAAACAGACCATACACACAGCTTACTGTCTCTTTTAGAAAATGGCATACCTAATATCCACGAATTTCCACAATTGAGATACAAAAACAGCCAAAGTGAGTGCAATATAGATAATTTTCTACTTACAGTCATAGTAGCGCCTCTCCAGTGCTTTATAACCTATTGCCTGAGCTACATCAATTGGCCTACCCGGTGGGTATGGCCGTTGCCTGAACCCCCAAAGTCCAAAGAAGAACTGCCTAGCAAAATCCCAGAATTTATCATCCGACTCCTGCCTAGTTTTTATAGCTTTCCTTGGCATTGGCCTCCCGTCCAGCCCAATCACATTGGGTACTGCCTTTACAATCACAACGAATTACAAATTACGACTGATACTATGTAAAACTCCAACAAGAAGCAGCATCGTTTACCTCAATACCTTTCAATTAAAATCCCCCTCCAACTCCAATGGAAACCACAACTCGACCAATAAACACACTAATTTTGATGACAGAGTAATACATGTACAACCAATAGCATGTAAAGTGAAAAAATTCTCCATAATCTATGCTACACCTTCTATCATTACACCAAATATAGCAACTAAACCACCATTAAAAACAATCCACATAGAAAAATAACCAGCTTTTAGCAAAAGACAATTCTTCAAAATCTATCACTTTAACAATAACAAATCACAAATTCGAGAATGCACAATCAATGCTAGGTCTTACTATTAATTGAGTCCTATTTCATTTTTCTATTCTTACACAGCCTCACACACCATTACTAAACCAATCCCTAATAAGAACTACAGCAACTACGAAGCCTACATACACAATTAAAAAAAATCGCTAATAAAAAAAATACCTGCCAATATTTCTTATCTTCTTTCTTGTAGGGAACTGAATTCTCCTGCAGCTCAAGCTCATTAATTTTATCAGCTATCTCCTCAGCTCGGGTCAAGAACTGCACAACCGGGCTGCTCTTGAACTCAGCCCACCAGCGCTCATTCTCCTCAATCTCTTCCTGGGTCGGGTTCTCCTTCTTCTCAACAATCGGGTCTTCCTGCAAAATCTTCTCCACCTCAGGCCTATGTCGATAATCAGGTAAATTCTCGCATTCCCAGTAGAACTGCTCCAGCATTTGCGTGTACTTCCCGGGCTTGTCATCGGCCTCGGGCTGCGCTTTTTTCTTCGGAAAAGGGTTCGAAATAGCGGCGAAGTTTGGGGTTCTCCCCTGCGGTTTGAAGAGCGAGGAAACGAGGTTGATTGATGGAATTGGGAACTTAGGTGGGGATTTGAACCAGTTGTCACCGAACGGATTGAAATTTATCGACCCCATTAACGCAGTATTTCGAATGAAGTAAAAAAGAGGAAATGCAGAGGGAGTTTCGCCGAGCTGCGAAATTGGATGAGGCGATTGAGGAAGAAGGCTATCTCTCCAATTAGTTTTCTACGGATATCTTCATTTTCACTTAGTAAAACTAAAACCCTCTCAAAAAAGGGTTTTGTTGTACACGATTTTAGACCGGCGGAATTTCCAAATAGTGCACTCCTAGTGCTCTGTAAAATAAATGGGCCCCGATCAATTACACTTACCATTTTGGCCCAATTATTTCAAATGGCCCAATGAGCGGCCCAATCTAAACCATTTACCTTTCACCGAATAGAAGTTTTGGTTCATTTTACTATAAATGCTAATAAGATTTCACATTCCACTAACTCATTTCACTCATATTTCATTTAAAACTAATATATACAATTGTACCGATATTCCAATAACTTTTTTCAATCACTTTTCTTAATATTTTTTAAAACTCATCGTCGAATGGAAGGAGTGTGTCTCATTTGGATGAAAATTATTTTGGGAAAATGATACTTTCGGAATTTCTACGAAAACTAGGATTTACAGTACAATTGTATACTAATGACCTACAATAATTTTTTAAGACTTTGTAAATAATTATGAAACAAAATGAACTATATAAATTAGTTAGGGTCCAAAATAAATACTCAAATTTATACATTTAAACGAACTTGGTTCAATGGGTCGAGATAATCACAATTATCAGCAAAGAATTCCTGCCATCCTGATAAGTTCGATTTTGAGACACAGCCATTAATTGCCCATTATATACTCACCCACTCAACAGGCCCTCGTAATAACTAAAAAGTAATCAAGAGAGAGAGAGAGGATCTGGAAAAGAAAAAAGTGACAAAAGTAGAGTTCATTGGAACAAGCAATACTTGTTTGATGCATTCTTGGTGATGAAGGAAGAATCATAACTGCATGATAACCCGCTTCTCAGCAGCTCATAGTTTCAGTTACTGAGAAGAAGACAAAATGGGTTTTGAAAAACTTTTAGTTCTCACATTTTTGGTAGCAGCAGCTCATGCATCAGCAGACAGCATGCAAATACAACCAGTAATGGCTTCTTCATCAGACGACAAAGTGAACTTGTCTGTATACTACGAATCTCTGTGCCCCTACTGTGCCAATTTCATGGTCAATCATCTCCTCAAGATTTTTCAGACAGATCTCATCAACATAGTCAATCTCAGACTCATCCCTTGGGGCAACACTCAGATTCAATCCAATGATACTTGGATTTGCCAGGTCTCTCTCTCTCTCTCTCTCTCTCTCTCTCTCTCTCTCTCTCTCTCTCTCTCTCTCTCTCTCTCTCTCTCTCTCTCTCTCTCTTGCTATGGAGAACTGGTTTTCTAACCTTGGTGTTATTGCTCTGCAGCATGGTGTAGACGAATGTCGGCTGGATGTGATAGAGGCTTGCGCCATCAATTCCTGGCCTAAAGTGGTACAAGATTGACGTTGTTTCTTTGTTATGTACTATAATATTTATGTTAATTGTTGCTACAACGATTAATCTATCGCAGGAGAAACATTTCAAGTTTATATACTGCGTAGAGCGACTGCATTTGATGGACAAGCACACGCAGTGGCAATCATGCTATGGTGCAAATAATTTGGATCAAACGCCCGTGAACAATTGCTATAATAATGGCCTTGGTTTTCAGGTTAGTTTACATGCTTCGCTATTGTGGGAAACTAAGTTATCTTTTTATCCCAACAACACTAGCATAATGCTTCATGTTTTCTACACTATCCAGCTTGAGATGGCATATGCTGATGAAACGACTAAGCTCAATCCTCGTCACAGATTCGTGCCATGGGTTGTTGTCAACAATATTCCTCTTCAAGAAGTAAGCCTCTCTCACTCTCTCTATACTTAGATATTAGAACAAGAATGAGCCATACCTTTGCTTTCTTGGATGCAGGATTTTGAGAACTTCATAGGATATGTTTGCAGAGCTTACAGAGGAAACAAGGTGCCCAAAGCTTGTGCTCGTTAAGAGAAGGTTTAGAAGAATCTGCAGTATTCTGAGGATTCAAGAAACTTTAAAATAACTTCAGTTTTCCAATATGTAATAGTTTCTGTTCCTCGACAGCTTTCACTGTAGAAACATGTTGTAACAATTGGTACTCCCTGTTTTGAACCACAAATGTACAAGTAAATTTTGTGCTTAATTTTCAATAAGCAATCTCCAAGTCATCCTCAGTTGAGTACAAACAAGTTATAATCATAAATCGTTGCGATTCCTGCTTAGCAAAAGACTAAATAATTGCATATATGCACTACAAGCAAATACATTGCATAATCAGTATCATGCTAGGTTTATCATCTTCCAGATACTATTGCAAGTATCAAAGGTTGTGGCCGTTGATGGATCAAACTCAAACTTCTCAACCACTTTTCTGTCTCTCTCCACGATATCTACAACATTGGAGGTGAAGGAAAAATCCATGGAATGATAAGGGATGTTGAGCACATAAACAAATGTGTAAAATAAATCAAAATGCTTAAGAACAATCAATAGTAATGGTTATTCTAGAAATTGCACTACTCAAAGTAAGAAGGATACGGCCTGATATTCTGGAGGGATTGTCCAGGTATGGTATCGTATTAGTGACAGAAGCATACATTGAAAGCTTCATCCTGCATGATCAAAGGAAATTGTATAACTTGTTGTCATATCAGAGCATCCATGATTAGCACTTCCTCCAATATAAAACCAAGAAAGATTTGAAACCAACAGTGCAAAACAAATAAATAGAAGAAATGCATTCACAAAAACTTGTAATGTGGAGCATATGTAGTTGCTCAATTCATCAAGTTGCAGTAAAGTTCTTTATGAAATTTTCAGAATATGAGCAATGGAAACAAGGTGCCCAAAGCTTGTTCAGGAGATGCGTCTGTGTTTTTGGATCTATGAGATCCGCTGTTTTCTTTGGATGCGAATATTATCGTGTTTCTTCAGCGAATATAACAATTTTGTAAGTTCAGAATATGAGCAATGAATACAAATGTCGATCGAAACGGCCTTCTGACCTCCAGCCCCCAACCCAAGGTTAAGTTAAACACACGTCATTCTTAATAGCATGAGATAGGCACCAATTATGGCACATATGCAAAATGCTCAGGGGTTCGTGACTTACTGATCTCTCACTTGATCTTGATCAAGCTTCTTTATGGTTTGTCTTTGTTCTTCCACACTCTCCCTCTTATGCTCTAAATCATCAATTTCATTAACTATTTCTGTGTATATTGAATAGAAATTGTTAGGCAATGCAATATGAGATAAGTATAAAATCGAATGTATAAATTTATAAAATACATATCTAAGCTCCTCTCTGAGCTGGCGTTCTAGATTTTGTTCCTCTTCCAACTCTTTCTGGAGTGAGTCAAGTTCCGCATCAGCAATGCTCTCAGATTCTGCAGCTGCTGCTTTCTGCTTGCAAGTATGAATCTTATGTTCATAATCTATAGAACAAGTACCAAGTATCAGAGGCAGGCTTGACGAATTCCAAAATAATTTTGACGGGAACACAATGCATTTGAAGCAAGGTCACATAATTTTGCATCTAAGGATCACATTGAGAGGCAAGCATAATGAAATTTAAAAGAGATTAGTGTACAAAATAACAGAGGCAACCGATATCAATCCAGAATAACAACCTTTAAAGTCATAATACACCAATGTTTCTAATTGTTCAAAAATTAAAACATCAATGAATTTTTTTCACTTATGAGGAGCTAAATAACGGATAATACAGCAAACATCCAGATGGAAGAGCAACAGGCTGAACAGAGTTCGCAATTATTAAATGAGACATTGCATATCCCAATAAAACCACATCTTACACCAATTAAATTAAAATCGATTGTACCAAGCAAAAATTATGTATATTATCGTGAGCGACAGAATTTAAACCTTCGATGGATTTCTGAACTTCATTGAAGTCTTTGTTACACTGGGATTGAAGGGCACTGGCTTGACGGAGAAATTGCCTGAGATTTGCAACATCCTTCTCTTCTTTCAGTACTTCTGTCAAGTTGTTGCTGTAGTTCATCAAGTCTTCCATTTTCATTGTTGTTGATACCTCCCCCATTGCTGCTTGCTGGTCAGAGAACTAGGGTTCTAGGTTCTCAATTGTAGGTGATACCAGAACGTCTGATGAAAATTAACCGAATTTACTGAGATCCGGGCAAGTTATCGATGTTATTTTGTAAATTGTGAAGTGAATCGAGATCTGGTTGGGAAGAATTTGAGAAGTACTAGTAGATTAACAGAGGAGGAGCGGGAAAATTCTTCAAGGATTTCGAAATTAGGGCCAAATAAAAGAATTTCTAGATCTGTGATTTGAATTGAAGGGCTTCTTCATAAGATTTTGTATTTATAAATTTATATTGCTTTCACAAGCAGTAAGTCAATATGTCCGAGTGGTTAAGGAGACAGACTCGAAATCTGTTGGGCTTTGCCTGCGCAGGTTCGAATCCTGCTGTTGACGATTAATATTTTTAAAGATTACCCACTCTATGAAACATAAAATAAATATACACAGGAAATGATACAATATATCATCTATAACAATTTTCCATCACCTTTAGACGATATTTTAGAGATTTTTTTTTAAACATGATAAATATCAAATTTATGCATTAGAATATCTCATTTTACTACAAACTAATGTTCTCAACTCTGAAAGGAAATTTAACAATATGGAGTATCTAATTTTGCTCTACGCAAACACAATTTGCTCCACGCAAGCACAAATGAGCAGATCACTTTTATCAGGACTGAATTTAATGCATTTTTCTCCTTATTTCGCATATCCTGTGACCTGTTTGAACACAATGGTCATTGCAATTTGGATATTTTGGACATAGACCTTGAAAAATCCATGCGTCACTGTCATGTTCTACCTTTGAAAATAAATAAAAAAACATATTTTAAAATAAAGAAATAAAGTTGCATAAATAGTTTAGACATGTATATGTCTTAAAGATGGTACTCGAGAGTTAGACGATTCATAGGGCAGTTCTAAGTATGAAGAGAGCTTTTAGGAGAAGATGATTGTATTCCTTTTTTTGTGATGTATATTGCTCTAGGCCATTCCCTTAATATATAGGGAAGATGTACAATGTAAATTTGGTAATAGACCAATCTATTTTTCTAGACTATGTATTACACATTTATTCCATATCAATTTGATATCTTTCTCCTCTAATCATGTTTCTTCCTTTGGTAATTCCTTGATTTGTTCCTTTTGACACTCCCCCTCAAGTTGAGCAAGGGTATCTCCAATGCTTAACTTGGCCAATACTTCTTTGAACACACTTGGATGAATCGTTTTGGTTAGTATGTCTGCCAGTTGTTCCTCTGACCGAACAAATGGAAATTTAATGATGCCTCCGTCTAGTTTCTCTTTGATGAAATGTCGATCAACTTTCACATGTTTTGTTCTATCGTGTTGAACTGGATTTTCTGAGATACTGATTGCAGCCTTGTTGTCACAGTACAACTTACTCTTTCGAGTTGGTGGAAAGCCAATTTCTGCGAGTAGTCTTCTTAGCCATAGAATTTCCATGAGTCCACTTTTCATCCATCGGAACTCAGCCTCGGCGCTAGATAGAGCCACCACTTTTTGTTTCTTACTTCTCCACGTAACCAAGTTTCCTCTTATGAACGTAAAGTAGCGCCCTGTAGATTTCCTATCCACCGGATTGCTTGCCCAGTCGACATCGGTGTATCCATCAATCTCCAAATCTTCCCTCTTGGCTAGGAATACTCCATATCCTATAATGCCTTTCAAATACCGCACGATTCTCAAGGCGGCCTCCATGTGATCAGTTTGAGGTTGGTGCATGAACTGACTTACAATGCCAACGGCGTATGCAATGTCGGGTCTCGTATGAGAGAGATATATGAGTTTTTCGACAAGTCGTTGGTACCTGTCTCTGTCTACGAGTTCTGCTCCTTCCTCTAGTTTTAAATCATGGTTGGGAATCATTGGAGTTTCTGCTGGTTTACATTCAAGGAGACCAGTTTCAGCCAACAGGTCGAGGACGTATTTTTTCTGTCTTAGGAATATTCCATGTTTGGATCTCAACACTTCTATCCCCAAGAAGTACTTCAGTGTTCCTAGATCTTTCATCTCGAATTCCTTAAACAAATTCTCCTTCAACCTTTAGATCTCTTCTACATCATCTCCGGTGATAATCATGTCGTCAACATATATAATTAGACATGTTATCTGACAAACTCGTATTTATAGTGTTGTGATTGGTATGTTGATGTGCATAATTATTGAGTTTCGGTGCTCAAAATGGTTATTTCCAGCCAATTACTCTATATTTTGGGGTTCACATGTTTGTTGAGTGTTTTAGGCAAAAAGTAGGCGAAAATGCAGCAAAAAGGGAACTACCCGGCCGGGTGAATATCATGTGGTTAAATTCCACCCGGCCGGGTGTCAACGTGAAGTCTGCCGAAGGCCAGAAGCTGCCGAGCAAGGGCGACCCGGCCGGGTGAATTTCCAATTCATTAATTCCACCCGGCCGGGTGACTCATTTAACACGCGAGGAGTCCAGTGGCATCCCACCCGGTCGGGTGAATTTCCTAGGCAATAAATACACCCGGCCGGGTCCGTCAGTTTGACGATTTTTTGATTTCCAGACGCGATTTTTGGAGGAAAAATAAGAGGCAAGAGCTAGGGCTATTCGATTCCATTCTCTCCAAGCCGCAAAAACACACACTCTCTCTCTAGGAAGCACTCTTGGAAGAAGATTGGAGATTCAAGCTTCAATTCCTCCGCCAATTGTAATCCGTATCATGGTTTTCCTTGTTTTTCTTAGTTTCTTTTTGTTATCTACCTTGAACATGAGTAACTAAACCTTTTATGTAGAATTCTTGGTGAAGATGCATTGATTCATAGTTTTAATCCAATTAATTTCGTTTTTATCTTGCTCTTGTAATTGTTTGAATTATTCTTGTGCTTTTTCCTATCAATTGCTTGATCACCAATTGGGAGTGTTAGGATTTCTTAGAGTAATCGGGAGATGAAATATTTAATCTTGAAAGAAGAATAATTCACACCTTAATTCAATAAAACTCGGGAGAGTTGAGATTATGAGTGAGATCTTTAATTTAATCAAACCTTTGGGAGTTAGGTCTAAGATTTAGAAGGGGACTTCACTTATTACACCTAATCTACAGATTTCTCACCTCGGGAGGGGGTTTAATCTACAATTGTGATTGATTCAACAATTCTAGAGACTTTAAATGGTAAATTGGTTTTAATTGGGTTAAGCTATGAGTTGTGCATCGGATCCTTGAATTCTGCATATTTCTCCATCATCTACACAACTTGCTTTATCACTCTCTTGTTTATTTGTTCTATTTTATTCTCTGAATTTACATGCTTTTAGTAGTTGTTAGTTTCAAAACCAAATTTCTTGATTGTCTGGATAGTAGTTGAAATTTGTTTGTGGTACTTAGGTTTACACTTAATTGTCTCTGTGGGATACGATATACTCTTGCTTGCTATTTGCTACGATAACCCTGTACACTTGCGGGTATTATTTGGGTAAAATAAAGTTGAGTCAAGTTTTTGGCGCCGTTGTCGGGGACAATTTTGTGTTATATAACTTGATATCGTGATAATAATCAAGATTACTACTTCAGATTTTATTGCTTTTTGTTTCTTTTTACTTCATTTTTAATTTTTTTTTTTGAGTTCTCACATTTGTGTTTCTTGTTCAGGTGTATGCACACACGTTCTAAAGGCTTGCCTCTAGAACCTTTTGATCCGGAGATCGAAGCAACAAACCGGAAGAGGAACGCCTATAGGAGACTCACGCAGAAAATTCAAGCTTCTTCGCCTAACCGCATATGAGCATCTTCAGTTCAAAGCGACCTTTCACCCATCCGATCACCAGTTCAGGACCATATTTTGTTTGATCCCGTTTCTCCTAGTCTGATGGAGTACGAAGAGGGCAACAACGGTCCACCACCCCCTCCTCCCAATTATGCTGAGCTTCTACGACAGCTGGAGGAGCTGCGTCAACAAGTCAATCATAGACAAGCTGTGGTGCCTGTTCAGAATCAGTATGCATACCAAGGCCAGGCAAATCCAACTGTCCATAGCAACATCGCTGCCAACACCTTTGAGCTGAAAAGAGGACTTATTCAGATGGCAGAGAATATTGCTTTCAGGGGAAAATCCACAGATGATCCGAACAAACACATCACCAAGTTCATTCAGATCTGCAACACTACGAAGTTGAATGGAGTGACAGATGATCAGATTCGACTTAAGCTGTTTCCCTTTTCCTTAGAGGATTCAGCAAAGGATTGGTTGGAGAGCTTGGAGTCGGGCTCAATCAGAACATGGGATGCTATGGTAGAGAAGTTTTTAGAAAAGTTTTATCCCCCCAGTGAGGCGATTAAGAGGCAACATGAGATCATTGCCTTTCAGATGAACCCTGCGGAGAATATCAGAGAAGCATGGGCGAGATTCAAAGCCTTGATGAAGCGATGTCCTAACCATGGGCTAACCCCAACTGTTCAAGTCATAACATTCTTCAAGGGGTGTGTGCCTGAAGCACAACGGGAGTTGAACTTGAGCTCAGGTGGTAATTTTCTGAAGAAAGGAGTGGATGAGGCCATGGAAGTAATGGAAGAGCTTGCATCTAATGATGACAGATGGAGCAACAACAGGAGTAAAGTACATAGGGTGGCGTCTACCACAGATCATGATCCTATGAGCGCCATATCTGACAAGCTGGATGCGCTGACTATGAAGTTTGACTGCATGGCAATGGGGCAACCGACTCAAGAGCCCCAAGGAAATATGGAGGATGTTAGCTATGTGAACCAAGGGGGCAACAACCGGTACTACAATAACCAACGTCCCAACTTCCAGGGTGGAGGATATAATCAGTTTGGGAACAGGGGGCATCCCAATCTCTCTTATGGGAACCCCAATAATGCTCTGCAACCTCCCCCGGGGTTCACGGTTACCAATGGAGTGGTCGATGATCCGAAGAAGATGACCACAGAAGACATACTTAAGTCTTTCATGCTACAGTCCAACAAGCTCATGGAACAGAACAACCAAAGAATGGAGAAGGTTGAGACAGATGTGCAAAGCATGGCCACTCATATGAAGAACATCGACACACAGATCAGCCAGATTTCCCAGACTGTGAATACTATGACTCAACCGGGAAAATTCCCTTCGAACACCATCATAAATCCCAAAGATTGCAAAGCTGTGCAGCTGAGGAGTGGAAAAAGTTATGAGGGACCTGCAATGCCATCAGAGGACAGAGTAACGGAAAAGGCACCTGAAGAGGAGGAGTTAGTCGAGGAAGTTGAGACCGAGGCAGTACAAATTACTCCCCCACCTAAGGAGAACGTGGTTCCAACTCCACCTGCACCACCTGCAGCTCGCACTTCCACTGACGTGAGGATTCCCTACCCTCAACGTGTGCAAAAGAAGAAGACAGATGCACAGTTCTCGAGGTTCTTGGATATATTTAGGAAGGTGCAGATAAACATCCCATTGGTGGAGGCATTATAGCAGATGCCCAGCTATGCCAAGTTTCTGAAGGATGTGGTTTCTAACAAGAGGAAATGGATGGAGTATGAGACGGTGAATTTGACTGAAAGCTGTAGCGCCATTATTCAAAAGAAGCTACCAGCTAAACTGAAGGATCCAGGAAGTTTTACCATTTCTTGCATAGTGGGAGATTGTCAAGAAGGGAGAGCGTTATGTGATCTGGGGGCGAGTATCAATCTAATGCCCTATTCGTTCTTCCAGAAAATGAAGATTGGAGTGCTCAGACCCACTACTATATCATTGCAGATGGCTGACAGAACAGTGTCATATCCGAAGGGGATCGTTGAAGACATACTTGTCAAGGTCGGGGAATTTATTTTTCCAGCCGACTTTGTAGTACTTGATATGGAGAAAGATAGGCACGTCCCACTTCTCTTAGGCATGCCCTTTTTAGCCACAGGGAGAGCACTGATTGATGTGCACAAAGGAGAACTTACTCTCCGACTGAATGATGAGAGTATCACATTTTCCATCTATGATGCGATGCAGAAATATGATGACGAGGATGCTTGGAGGTTCAAACAGTGTAACATGATCGAGGTGATTGATGATTGTGTGAGAGAGGTAGCCCATGCTATTTCTTATCAAGACAGGCTCGAGCGATGCCTATCGCAGTCTTTACTGGCTTCAGACAGTCTGCAAGTGTCTGAATTTGCTGAAGAACTACTTCATTTTGTGGGAGCTCTTAATTCTGGTGGGGAGATTCCAAGAAGGAACAACAAATTTTTATCTCTCAAAGATCCGGCAGACGAGGAAGAGAAAGAAGAGAAGAAAGAGGAACTTAAGCCGTTGCCTTCACACCTCAAATATGCTTTCCTTGGAGAGAATGAGACGTATCCGGTAATTGTCTCTTCATCACTTACTTCCACTGAACTCGATAAATTGTTGCGAGTGCTCAGAAAGCATAAGGGAGCCATAGGGTGGTCTATCTCGGACCTCAAGGGAATCAGCCCTACTGTCTGCATGCACAGGATTCTATTAGAAGAAGGATCCAAACCTAAAGCTCAGAATCAAAGGAGGCTCAACCCGATAATGCAAGATGTGGTGAAAAAGGAGGTATTGAAGTGGTTGAAAGTCGGGATTATATATGCTATTTCGGACAGTGATTGGGTGAGTCCCACCCAAGTCGTAGCCAAGAAGGGAGGAATGACTGTGATTCAAGGTGGCAATGATGAGATGATAGCCACCAGATTGGTGACATGATGGCGAGTTTACATCGACTACCGAGTTCTCAATGCAGCCACGAGGAAGGACCATTTCCCTCTTTCATTTATTGATCAGATGCTTGACAGACTAGGGGGATATGAGTACTACTGCTTCCTCGACGGCTATTCCGGATACAATCAAATCCTGATCGCCCAGAGGACCAATATAAATCGGCCTTTATTTGCCCGTATGGTGTCTATGCCTTCCGGAGGATGTCTTTTGGACTATGCAACGCCCCTGCCACGTTTCAGAGATGTATGATGTCCATCTTCCACGACATGGTGGAAGACATCATGGAAGTCTTCATGGATGACTTCTCGGTTTTTGGGTCTTCTTATGATCATTGTTTGGATAATCTGACGAGAGTATTACAGAGATGCGAGGAGACCAACTTGGTGCTGAACTGGGAGAAGTGCCACTTCATGGTACGGGATGGTATTGTGCTTGGGCACAAAATATCTGCTGCAGGACTAGAAGTTGATAGAGCTAAGATCGTGGCGATTGAGCAGATGCCGCCACCGTCTAGTGAGAAAGCTGTGAGGAGTTTCTTGGGGCACGCGGGGTTTTATCGTTGATTCATTAAGGATTTATCTCAGATAGCCCGCCCCCTTTCCAATTTGCTAGCCAAGGATGTCAAGTTCAACTTCTCTGCAGAATGTCTGCAAGCCTTTGAAATTTTGAAGAAAGCGTTGGTGAGTGCTCCTGTACTTATAGCTCCAGATTGGTCACAGCCTTTCGAGATTATGTGCGATGCCAGTGACGTGGCTGTAGGTTCAGCATTGGGGCAGAAGAGGGATAAAGTGTTCAGAGTGATCTACTATGCGAGCCGGACTCTAGATCCGGCTCAGGCAAATTACACCACCACGGAGAAGGAGATGTTGGCTGTGGTATATTCCTTTGACAAGTTTCGCCCGTACCTCATTGGAGCAAAGACAATTGTTTTTACAGATCATGCCGACATTCGCTATTTGTTTGCTAAGGTGGATGCCAAGCCTCGATTAATTCGTTGGGTTCTTTTGCTACAAGAATTTGACTTGGAGATTCGGGACAGAAAGGGGTGTGAGAATGTGGTAGCCGATCACTTATCTAGATTGGAGCACTGTTTTGAAGGGGAGAACTTGAAGAAGCCTATCAATGAGGAGTTCCCTGATGAGCATCTCTTCTATGCTCAGAGCTCCGTACCATGGTTTGCAGATATTGTGAACTTTCTAGTAGCCAAGGTGGTTCCAGAGGGCCTCAACAAGCATCAAATGAGGAAGTTCTTTCATGATGTCAAGTTCTATTTTTGGGATGAGTCGTTCCTATTTAGAAGATGTGCGGATATGGTGATTAGGAGATGCACTCCCAATGAGCAATGGGAAGCGGTGATCAGAAACTGTCACTCAGGTCCTAGTGGAGGACATTTTGGAGCTAATCGGACGACGATGAAAGTACTTCAATGCGGATTTCTCCCATGTACCATTTTTCACCAATGCATCGATCTCCTTCTTCATGGCTTCTCGCCAGTGTTTATGTTTGCTTGCCTCCTCAAATGATTGTGGAATGTCTTCTTCCTCATACAGAGCAGTTTCAAAGGCCCGGGCCATTTCTGATAAGTGACTCTGTGTAAGGTTGGATATAGCGTATTTAGCCTTTCTTCCTCTCCATTCTGGTGAGTACCGTCGAGGAGGCACCCCTCTTGTTCTCCTCGGGGGCAATGGGCTACTTTGTCCACTAGTTCCACATTCTTTATCATTTCCCCTATCCATGTTAGTGCGGTCCAAAGGGATATTATCAAAATCTGAACTATATACCTCAGGAATCGAAGGCGGGGATGATGGTAGGTTGTTGTCAGGTTGCTCGTCGTTCTGTATTATCGGATTTGACGGCCCGACGGTGTTGCTAGCTCTCAGGTGGACCAACTTCTGTGATAGGACTTGGCTCAGACTCTCCCCCTGCCTGTGGTTCCCCTGGTGACTCTTCCCCTAAGTGGTGGTGGTTTTGAATATCAGGTAGTCAATCTAGGAGGTCACTGTTTTGACTATTGTCTAAAGTTTGTGTCTCCACCTGACCGCTAGATTGGTAGTAGTACTCCCATTCCACAAAATCACAGTTCATGGTTGTGTGTATTTGACGGGTTTTTGGGTCATAACAACGGTATCCCTTTTGATTTTTTCCATAGCCAATGAAGACACACTTGTGGGCACATGGATCAAATTTCGAGCGTTCGTGTTTAGGAATGTGTACAAAAACCGAGCATCCAAAAACTCTGGGTTCAAGGGACAAGGAGGATGGTATATCAAAGTGTTAGGAAAAAATATCTAAGGGAGTCTTAAAGTTAAGGATGCCTGTGGGTAGTCGATTCATGAGATAAACAGAGGTGGCTATAGCTTCCGGCAAAAAAGATTTTGGTACTTTGGATTCAAGTAGGAGAGCTCGGGTGATTTCTAGGATGTATCGGTTTTTTCGCTCAGCTACCCCGTTTTGTTCTGGGTTGTATGCACACGAGGTTTGGTGGACTAGGCCTTTGACTCTAAAAAACTCTTGCATTTTTTGATTGACAAATTCCCTCTCATTATCCGATCTTAGTGTCTGGATGGTATGTTTATACTGGGTTTGAATAAGGTTATAGAAGTCTACGAACTTATCAAACACATCATTTTTATTTTTCAGAAAATAGATCCAAGTCATACGGGAATAGTCATCAATAAATAGCACAAAATATCGAAAGCCATGGCCCCTAGTGATGGGAGCGGGACCCCAAACATCAGAGTGTATTAAAGCAAAAGGTGATTTGACTCTTGTATTGTTTAACTTAAAAGAATGCCTATGGTTTTTGGCCAACACAACTATCACAATGAAAATAGTTTAGAGTTCTAGCTAGTTTAGGAAAAAGAAGACTAAAATATCCTAAGGATGGGTGCCCTAACCGACGATGCCAAAGCCAAGCCTGCCTGTCAGTCAGTCCGGGAGTCAGCATCATTACAGCACTCTGTTGGGCTATCTCGTCCACATAGTACAGGCCGCTTCGCTCAGTGCCACGCCCAACTATCGTCCCCGTCTTGATATCCTGTAACATGCAAAATCGGGGCTGCATTAGCAATTTGCAGTTCAGTTCCTTAGTCACATGACTAATTGATAATAATTTATGAGATAAAGACGGAACAAAAGGCAATTAGATAGGCGTAGAGTTAGCGATATATTTATGGTGCCGGCCCCCATAACTTGTGCTAGGTTCCCACTGGCAGTTTGGACATACGATTTTGTGGAAGTGGTAAGTGAAACAAAGTCTGAGGCTTCAAACGAGATTGTGTCGGTTTCCCCACAGTAAAAAATCCAGTGAGTGTCCTTTGGGCCTGAAATTGAGGTAGAGGAATAAACCAATGCTTTGAATGAGTTATGGCATGCTATGGCCGGCTGATATGCAGGGTTTTCGGACTTTGGGGGTGCAATATGCAAGGTTTTAGCAACTGGGGGTTGATTTTGCACAATTTGTGAAGTTTGGGGTGAGTTGTGGGAATATGTGTGTTTGTGGGGGTAGGTTTGGGATATTTGACAACTGTCGGGGTCAATCTGGAGAGTTCTTTTGGGTCGGGGGTCAATGTGAGATTTTGCATTTGTTTGGGGTGAAAAAGTGGGATTTTTGAGAGGAGGGGGTCGAAAGCGCGTATTTAGTTTTGTGGGGGGTGGGTTTGGGACATTTGAAAAATAGGTTGGTATAGAAGGGTTTGAGGAAACCCTAGCCGCCATCCCCTTGTTGCCTGTCGAAACCCTAGCGGCTCCTCCTTCCCTCCGATCACTGCTTCCGCCGATGATTTCATCGGCGAGACCACCAATCGTTGATTTATTACCTTCAGTCCAGGTCCGAGCCATGGAAACGGATGCGATTGGGGCCTTCTCTTCGGTTCGGAGGCGCGGTCGCGGTCGTGAGCTATGGCGGCTGAGGCTCTTCCGCCTCCCCTGCCTTCGCCAATTCGGCCTGTATTCCGGGCTTGCCTCGCCTTCTTCATCTCTTCCCACCACTCCGGGAACCCGTGGATGTGGAAACACGTCTCTCTGGTATGCTTCTTTCCTCCACAATGGCTGCAGACCAATTTGCTTTTGTCTTTGTCCCTTGAGTAGTTAGGGTTCCTGGATTGGTGATGGAAGTGTTGTGGTGTTCGATTGCGGTCATGTACCGCGAGCCCTAATCCGATTCCAGATTCTTTTCCCTCTGGATTGGGAAGCTTCTCGTTGACTGATTCTCTCCGGACTAACCCATATGCTTTTCTTGCCGTCGGTATGGGATCCATATTTAGGATCTCTCTCTTTATCTTGTTGTATCTTTGATCGTCCAGTGCCCATACGAACTAGTATAATCGATGCCTCTGTATGATTTGATTTTCTTTTTCAATGCTTGATGCGGTTTCCATGGGGTTTGGATCCCTGGTATCGATTGATATCCAGAGATCCTGTAGTTTCTGCCAGAGACTCTCCAGCGATGATTCTTCTTGTTTGATGCTATATGCCTGTCTGTGCAGGTTCGAGATCTGGAATTGATTGGCGCCCCTCCCGTACGTCGTGGCTAGACTATCCCATAAGTCATAGGTCGTTTCGTATTGGGACACCTCATTTACGAGGCTGGCGTCGATGTTGTTGATGATCCAATTGAAGCAGCAATCATCTCGCTGCTGCCACCGGTTGTAACTTGGGTCCGTCTGAGGAGGGGGATCTGGAACTCCATTTATGTGAGAGAGGCCAGCCCCTCCCCTCGGATTGCTTGACTCATGAGCTTTGCCCATAACGGGTAGTTATCACCATTGAGTTTCTCTGCCAAGCGCAACTCGCCTAGTGATTCAATTGATGAAGGCTGTTGGGGTTGATGTTTCTGAGACATGTTTAGTCTCATTAGTTCAGCAAATTGATCGGCTGAGAGGGTAACGGCTGTATTGGTTTTTGGGGGTCAGAATCTGACATTTTTGGTTGTGTTTTTGCAGGTCCAAAGGGTCGGGAAGGTATTCGAGACTATGAAGAAGTTTTTCTGAGTCTCACGCCCGAACAAACCTGCTCTGATACCACTTAAAGATGGTACTCGAGAGTTAGGCGATTCATAGGGCAGTTCTAAGTATGAAGAGAGCTTTTAGGAGAAGATGATTGTATTCCTTTTTTTTTGTGATGTATATTGCTCTCGGCCATTCCCTTAATATATAGGGAAGATGTACAATGTAAATTTGGTAATAGATCAATCTATTTCTAAACTATGTATTACACATTTATTCCATATCAATTTGATATCTTTCTCCTCTAATCATGCTTCTTCCTTTGGTAATTCCTTGATTTGTTCCTTTTGACAATATGTATAATAATTAATTAAATTTTATTTAATTTAATAAAAGATGGATATATAAGTATATTTACCTGCAATTTTTAAGAGCGAAGTCATGCAAAACAATCAATATGATGCTAGCTACCCTTTTCGACTCCATTTTCTAGATTTTTTATTTTAAAACTGACTGATAAAATTTGTCATTGGGTTTGCCTTTTTATAGCACATTTTTGGTATAATTTTAATTGTTGGAAATGATTATTGACATAAACGCAATTTGTTGTTATATTCATTTGGTATTTTGATATTATTTGCTGGTTAGTTTTGATGGGTTCATGTTACATGTTTGATCTATTCGATTGATTAACACACTTCATTTTAGAGACCAAACTTACCAAAGATTACATTTTATGTCGCATTGCTTTTAATATTGAGATATAAAGAAAATAATTATAAATAATAGGCAAAAACTTCCATAGACGCACGCTGCCATTAATTAGTAGTAGGATTAAACATTAATTACATCAATTAGTAAATTAATTATAATGATTAAACTAAGGTAAGTAAGTGTTAATTAGAGTGATGAAATTTTTTCGCATGCACTAACTTGAAGCTCATAATGTTATTTGTAAATAAATTAACATAAATTGGATTCCAATAGCATTGCATTGCATTGCATCTCTGTCTGATTTTTAATAAATTCTGATTTGGCACAGTACAAATCTCTTTTACATTGCATTGGTCTCTGTCTGATTTTGAGTGTATTTTATTTTTCAACAGTTAGCAGTTGTATAATTGTATTGGGTGGGCAGTGGAGAGACAAAAACATAAAATTCCATCTAAATAATCTTTGATATCAAACGAATCAAACTTACTCCCATCTTATAATCCTTACCAAATTAGACTACTACATATTTCTCCGATCGCTTGCAATTAAATAAATATTTACCGCATCTCAATAACACAAATATAACCAAATTAGCGTACAATAGTCCTCTCCTCTTTTATGTCCAACATCTACACACTTGACATGATGAACCAACACAATTCTTCACCTCCTACTACAAAACGTCGATACTCTCACAAGCACAGTCTCCTTCCATCTCAACACCATCTCATTCCCCCTCAAACCCTCAATCCTCACACTATACCAACTCTCTCTCTCCCCCACCATCACCCGAGCTTCGCCCAAGCTCTCCCCGCTCGCCTTCCGCCCCTCCAAACCACACTCGAACTCGAGACCTTTGGCCTTCTCCTTCCACTCATCAAACCACGCAAACGGGCACATAAAAGGCGCCAAAAACAGACACTCCACCGCCGCTCTCCCCTCTCCCAAATAACGCAATTTACACTCCAACGCCTCGAATAGAGCCTCATAGTGCTCAACAAGTTTCCCATAATAACACTCAAAACTTAC
Source organism: Salvia splendens (assembly GCF_004379255.2). Taxonomy (NCBI): domain Eukaryota; kingdom Viridiplantae; phylum Streptophyta; class Magnoliopsida; order Lamiales; family Lamiaceae; genus Salvia; species Salvia splendens. Next base: position 5,643,613 of record NC_056033.1, on the reverse strand, counting down.
TTGATTTCCCAATTTTACCCCTGCCTCCCCATCTCCAACGGTCACAATTCCATCAAATTTCGCCAACTCCTCCTCCGCCGCCTTCAAGAACTCCACCACGCCGCTCCTCCGCAACATATGCGGCAACGCCGCCATGCAATTGAACACTAGCCAATCTCTACCGCCGCCGTCCTTCCTTCCCTTCATCTCATCCCTGAAATCTCGAATGCATTTTTCCTCAATCTGCAGCTCTATGCCAACATACCTCGCCTGATCAATCAACCGTTTCTTAGTCTCTTCAAAATCCCAGCATGAAGGCGATGACGTCTCGTCTTCGCCTTCATGCTTTATGGCCGTGAGCCTCACCGGCTTCCGGCAACGGCTCAGGGCCTCGATCAATGCAGGCCACTGGATCCCTTCCCCAATGTCAAAATCAACGATGTGTAGCGTCTCCGCGCCAACGGGTATAGATTCGAGAATAACCGCGTTGGCCGCGTTGTGAGCGAACCTCGCGCTGATAAGGGTTTGGTACAACACATTGAACGCCGTTGCAAAGTTTTTGATTGATTCTTGTCTTAAATATTCGTCGTATTTGGATTCGAACATGTTGTACGCCATCCGTTCGACAAAAGTCCCCTGAGGGCTGCTCTTCTCATTTATGGACTCAATTATCACTTGAGCTAGTGATCCATTGTTTCCATCATGCATGGCTTCTCCAAAAGCTTTGATGAGATGAGTTAGCCTCAATTCGTTTTCTAGCTTTGTATCCTCCATTGGCATGTTTAGAGGCACCCCCGGGACCGGGAGGATATGTTCGTTCTGGCATGACTCTAAGGAAGGGGCAGGACTCCATACGTCCGCGGCAAAGGCTGCAGACGGAGAAGTCATGTCTTCACTGGAATGAATCCAGTCACAGATGTCATCAATGTCGCTTCTTAAGATCTTCACAAGACTTTCCTCATGACCGAAAAGGTCGTTGGGAAAAGTATCTAGGAAGAATGAGTCAGAAGAAACCATAGGGGAATCTTCGGATGAGGCGAATGATGGAGAGAAGAACACTCCATCTATGATCATATCTTGATCATCATGAGAGGTGGGGAAGGTGGGAAGAAATAGCTCTGATTGCATCATTTTGTGGGGGGGTGATTTGTAAAGAAGAGGGGAGTTTTGAACTTGGGAGATGGGTGCAATTTATACGCACAAAATATGCTGTGGATGTTGAAAGAAAATAAATTTAGAATGCTAGAGAAAGACCACACCATTGTCCATATACAAATAATTTTTTATGTTGAAATGTTCCCTGAAAATTCATCTCTCCTTCACTTGTATTTACTGAAGAAAAATTCTTGATCCAGCTAGCATATCATCAAAAGAGTATTAAATAAATATAGGTGGGTATTATCTGTCCAAATGTCTTCTTCATATTGAATGAAAATCATGGAATTTATATCATACGCTTATTTCTTCTTTGTGAAAGGTTATTTAAGAAGACAAACACATCAATTTAACTTTCAATTGTTTGTTTTTCATGTAGGTCCCTTGGAATGTGACACCATGAATAGGTACAATTTTGTTAGCAACTTTTGCAAGTTTTTGTGCCTTTATGAATTTTATTGTACTTTAGGAATTGGAATCTTTAGTGTAAAAATTTTCTTTGGTTTAATTAAGTTATTGATACTATATCTATGTCTAATAATACTTGAGTCGTATTTCATTTTGGATTGTTCCATATTAATTTAGTAATTTTTGTTTTGGGGATATGCAATTCAGACAATATGAAGAGGTGTCGAACCGTTTCAGAGGGGTACGAGGTCTTGCGTGATGCGTTGTAGGGATCCGGTGTTGCACATGGAATGGTTTGGTGCTACTAGAGGAGTGGGAGCCCCGACTTGGATCACGGTCTGGCACTAGGCGCGGTCCATGTTGCGGGGCTTTAGGTCAGACCGCAAGACATTTTTTTAAATTCAAAGATATATTTTGAAATATTTATTATTAAATTTTTTTAATAAAAATTCAAATTATGTAATTTTTAGGAAATTGAATCATGCAATTTTTATATTTTAATTATTGTGATTTTAGGTATTTTAATAACGTAATTTTTAGTTATTTAATTTTAACAATAAAAAATACGGAGTACTGATTTTAATAAATGAAATATATTATGTTGTGGTAAGAGTAGAGCCTTAGAGGAATGAGTAAAGCATGAGATGACACATAAATTGAGTGGAATAATGATGAACCTCCCTCTGCACTGCCACGTTATAAGGACATCCCACTGCACAATGACGGACATACCCAAGGAGGACATCCACAATAATAAAAATTCATAAATTCACCAAATTAAACAATTTACAGAATTAAATAATTTACGGAATTAAAATTTCGACACGAATATGGAGAAAATGCAATGATAATTTCATTAAATAAAAAAAATAAAAAAAAGTACATTTCAACAAAAAAAAATACACAACAAATTACATTGTAAATATCAACGAAGACCCCTCCACGTCCATAGCTCTTCAATTATATCGTTCTGGAGTCGAATATAGGCTTGTCGTTGGCGCATGTCGGTATATGCACGAACTCGATCGGCCTGTTCATGGGGTATCCACATACGTACATTGGCGGTGGCCATGCCGTGGCTAGGGCCAGAAGCATCAACATCATCATTGGCCCAATCAGTCAGTGTTGGACATTCATCTTCGACAATCATGTTGTGCATGATAATACATGCGTACATGATATCAACGATGCTGTCAATATACCACAGCCGTGATGGACCCTTCACTGCTGCCCATCGAGCCAGGAGCATACCAAATGCTTGCTCCACATCCTTGCTCACTGTCTCCTGATGACCCGAAAATTTATCTTTTTTTCGTCTGTTGCGCATCTGATCGTCTTCACAAAGACGGGCCACATAAGGTATATCTCATCCGCCAAATAATAGTCCATATTGTGCTGGTTGCCGTTGGCGACGAAACTGACGGCCGGACCAACGCCCATGCACTGCTCGTTGAAAAGGGGCGACGACTGAAGGACGTTGATGTCGTTGTTCAACCCGGCTACTTCAAAATACGCATGCCAAATCCACAGCCGGTAGTCAGGTACTGCTTCAAGGATCATCGTGGGATTCTTACCCTTGAAACCGGTAGTGTACACCCCTTTCCAGGCGACGGGGCAGTTCTTTCACTCCTAATGCATACAATCTATGCTGCCCAACATTCCCAGAAACCCGTGCTGACTCCCGTGCATATCCACCAGAGCTTGGTAATCTTCGGGGGTAGGCTTCCGAAGATACATATCCCCGAATATCTCCCTAACGCCCTCACAAAAATACTGCAGACATTCACGGGCAGTCGTCTCGCCGATGTGGAGGTACTCATCGAACATGTCGGCCGCACCTCCGTATGCCTGCTGCCTGATTGCAGTAGTGCACTTCTGTATGGGCGTATGGCCGGGTTTACCAATCGTATCCTTCCTCATCCTGAAATACGAATATCGACGCTCTAAAGCGTCCACGATATGCAGAAATAGTGGACGATGCATCCTAAAACGTCGCTTGAACATGTTCTCCCCAAACCGCGGCTCCGGAGCGAAGTAGTCCTCATACAACCGACGGTGTGCAGTGATGTGGTCCAGGGGTACTATAGCTCGACTTGGATGGGCCGAGGTACCGCCGGCTACTGCTGCTGCTGCAAGGCCGCTTGTATCAAGCGATTTATCTCCCTAGACGTAATGGCTCGCCACTCTTCTTTAATTCGCCGGCGTACGTCATCAGCACCCCCACCACTACCACCCGCACCACTACCTCTACCACTAGCCATTTTGGATATACTAAAAGAAACATAGAGAGAGAGAAACTCGTTAAAACAAGTGGTGCGAATGAAATGAAGTTCAACGAGCTGTATATATAGAGTTTTTTAAAATAAATTTTTTTAAAAATCGTGACGTCCGCCGGGAACCCGCAATGGCGAACGTCCCGACGGACGTCGTCGGAAATCCGCGGAACTCCGGTGTCCGCAAGCGACGTCCGCGTCCGCCGCTGCGGATGCTCTTATGACAAAAAGCAAACATTTAATTTCTCCTACTTATTTTTCTTACATTCAACTTTATACGAAACTTTGAAATTGTGTGCCAAAAAAAACGATTCAAAGTGTAATAGTGTATATATGATATAGAGGGAGTATACTTTCAACGATAAAATTGCGTTATATCAAACACATTTCCGAAGTATATGTACGTATGAGAAGAGACAAAGGAATTAAATTAAGTGAAAAAGTACTCCATTAGAGTCCAAACATTGATGCAACAAATGAAGGAAATCATAGTTTTGTTCCATCTCATCCACATCTGAAATGTATCTTGGCTATTAAAATCAAAAGAAACGACAGTTTATGCTCTCTAATTATTTTTTTTAAATGGTTAATATTGTCTCTTCCCCATCGATTCCTTTCTTAAACGCCAGCACACAGCATCTCCCTTGATTTAGGTAAAATTATTCAGCAATCAACTAATATAATTACTGCGATAACAGTCTCCCTATCTTTCTGAGCCACTAGAGAAAACTTCAATATGCTAAAAATTGACCGATTTACGACTCAGTATCCTAATATATTCGACATAATTATGTACGTGGATGAGATTAATTTGGCTCTTAACCTAAAGTCAATTTCTCGATTAATTTGCTAAAGAAATATTATGCTTTTGAACACCTTTTGAATATTATAATTTAACAATTAAAAATTCTATGTATGGAACAGCATCCCCTGCTGTGCTAACAGCCACAGCAGGGGATCCAAACCCACACCTTTTACGTCAATCTTGTCCTAAATGCACGTGGTTTCAGTACAATTTATGGCGTGTACTCGTTGTAAATTTATCATAAGAAAATGAGAGATAAAAAGCTAGAAATAATTTATCATATTAGTATTTTTTTATCATGTGCTCTCTAGAATTGAGAATATAGGACAATATCATAAGAAAATGAGAGATAAAAGGATGGAAAAAATTCATCAATATCACATGATGATAGTATAATACTAAATCGGAGTGACAAAGAGACAAACAATGTTGCCCGAAATCTATGTCGCATAGTGCAAATTATGAACCTCCCAGTACACGCGAAAAAAGAGAAAAATATATATACATTTCAATATTTTCCAACAAAGGGAGCGAAATTTTAATATTTTCCAATTAGTATAGGGAGAGTCAATTTGAATATATCTATTTTGCTCTGTTTTTTAATATTTATAGGATCAAGCTTTCCAGGCACAAAATTTTCAGCCCAGCCCATATCTAATCTTGCGTCACAAAAAGCCCATATTTTGGGGGTTGACTTAAAAGTCCTACTAAGAACAAGAATTGTTATTTAAATCCTAATCAGTTAATCATTTCCTAGCTTTACGCTAATATTTTATTTTTTGAAACATCGCGTCGAAATAGCAATGATTGATATTTTGATGCATTCGGAGACTTCATTTCTCTAGCTATATAGGAGTAGTGTTTTTTTTCTGAAGTTAGAATAGATTGTGGTTGTAATTGAGTAGGTCAAATGGGACCACTTATAGAAATTAAACTAGTTCATAAAACTTGTTCAACACAAAAACTGATATTCAACATATATCTCCATTAATTTAGGGTTTATCACGAACTTAAATGTCATTTGACTAATTATTCAATACTATTATATTTTCTTAAACAAAAAAATTGCACGGGTGAAATCGATCACACTAACAAGAATGTAGAAACTTGGATACACGACCAACTAATTACCACATGAGTGATATTGGCTCATAAAATTCAACATTTTCACTCAATTCATAAATTTCACACGTCAACTTGTACATTCACATGATGCTTGTGAATGGATGGCAAGTGTGGGTACACGAAAATTGTGGGCAATTTATGATGGCTATGGCTTTAAATTGATATTTGTCGAGAAATATGCTAATTTAGTTGTTGTATGTCGAAAATTGTGGGCAATTTACCTACTTTTCTTATATGCCAAAATAAAAAAAAATCAGTATTGATATATAATTATCGTAATACAAAATACCACGTTGCAGTTAATTATAATATCTTTTTCTCTAGAATCCCAAACTATTCAAACTTGGGGAATGAAATTGCAGCTCACAAGTATTTTCTCGTTAGAAATTTGTGCACTAACGACTGTGACACATGCAATTTCCCACTACTTATGACAATATTTGTATGCTTAAAATCACGAAAACTCCTCATCCATCAATCCCACTTCTCATTTTTTTTCTCCAAAATGGCTAGTGCCAGTGCCACCCTCTTCTTCATCCAAACAATCATCCTCCTTGTCTCCACTTTTTTCTTCACACCAGAATCCTTCTCTTTCACCTTCCATGGCTTCACCCAAACAGACCTCAACATCGACGAATCAACCGTGATAAACGGCGGAACAGCAATGCTAACCGACAGTACACCCAATGCCACAGGCCACGCATTCTTTCCCGCTCCAATCCCCATGCTCAACGCCACCAACTCTTTCAATTTCAGCACACAGTTCGTCTTCCAAATCAACCCCTCACACTCCAACGGAGGCGGCTACGGCCTCGCCTTCACCCTCTCCGCCTCCCGGGGCTTCCCGGGCGGCGGCACCGGCCACCTCATGGGAGTCTTCAAGGACCTCAACACGAGCACCTCCTCCTCAAACCGCATCATCATGATCGAATTCGACACCGTCAAAGGCATCGACGAGGACATCGATTCCGACGGAAATCACGTCGGAATCAACCTTAACGGAATGGATTCCACTTCTTACAAAGCAACCGAGATTCATTTGCAGAAGGGCAGTCCTATTAGAGCGTGGATCGACTACGACGCAACCAGCAAACAAATTAACGTCACCATTGTTCGTGTCAATGAACCGAAACCAGAACCCTTGATGTTTGATATTGATCTGTCAGATGTCTTGTCGGAGAATATGTATGCTGGATTCTCCGCTGCAACGGGTGGAGACAAATGGAGCTCCCATTACATCCTAGGATGGAGCTTCCGCCTCAACGGCGCTGCCGATCATCTCGATGCGTCTCTGCTCCCCACCGTCGTTGCAAACTCCGGAAGCAATAGTGAACTGAGAAACGCGCTCCTGGCTGCAATTTCTGCTGTGTTAATCATCTCAGTAGCGTCGTTGATCGGCATAGTAATGTACCGGAGATCGAGCCGATTCGAGGATTTGGAGAAATGGGAGCTGGATTTCCCCCATAGATTCCGGTACCGGGAGCTCCACGCGGCGACGAAAGGGTTTAGAGAGAGTGAGATGATCGGAAGGGGAGGGTTTGGAGCTGTTTACAAAGGGGTTTTGGCGAGCAGCGGCGTTGAGGTTGCGGTGAAGAGGATCACATCCAATAATCCGTTGCAAGGGATGAGGGGATTTGCGGCGGAGATTGAGAGTTTGGGGAAGTTGAGGCACAAGAACTTAGTCCATCTCCAAGGTTGGTGTAAGCGCAAAAATGATCTACTTTTAGTGTACGACTATCTACCCAATGGAAGCCTCGATTCTCTGCTCTACAACCCTCACCCCAGTTTTCCCGTCGTGTTGAGCTGGGAGCAGAGGTTCGGCATTGTCAAAGGCGTCGCTTCCGGCCTGCTTTACCTACACGAGGACTGGGATCAGGTATCTTACTAATTCACGTCTCATCTAAATATCTAATCATACGCATCTCAAATACTCCCCCCTTCGCTCAAAATTAGTTACTTATTTCCATTTTTATACGTCTCCAAAAATTTGTCACATTTCACTTTTACTAATTTTGGTAGTCTACGTTACATTCCATTAACCTATTCTCACTCATATTTTATTATAAAATTAATATATTATAAGAGAAGGATCTACATTCTAATACTTTTTTCAACCCACTTTATGTTATACATTTCTTAAAAAAACGTGTTGAATCAAATGCTGACAAATTATTAGGGACGGAGAGAGTAATATGCATGTACATATCTAGATTCATGAACATGTCGTGTTGTTACTTTCCTTGATTTGATTGATACATGCATGTCCACTAATTCTTGTATCCACGTGCCAAATCCAGATACAGTTCAACAGTTACGTGCATCCTTCATCCCCAAAAAATATTCTCTCAATTCCATAGTAATAGAGGCGTTTCTCTGCGGCACGTGATTTAAGAAAATTGTATTCAGTGAGTTAAGTAATGAATAATATAGTAAGAAATGAAAAAGATAGAAAGATAGAAGAGAGAATAAAGTAAGAGCGAGTAAAGTAAGAAAGAATAAATGTGTTGACTTTTGCTAGAAATGAAATGACTCAAATACTATGAAATGGAGGGAATATTAAGTAGTAGCATTATTTAGTTATTTTGGTATGTCCATCAAACTTAGTTCAATTCTATTTTTGGAAACATTTTCACTACACATTACACTACTAATGATGTATCTTATTATCCACTGTCACTACTTAAAATTTTTATTTTCTCTTTTTTCTTCCATATTTTACCAATTTTGTATCAAAACTTATATTATCTCCAAGCCTCTATTTTTATAAGAGGAATGTAATATTATTTGTCTGACAAAAGAATGGTTATAAACCTACGATTCCAAATTCTAAACTTCAACCTTTAATTTTTCTATAATATACTCCCTCAGTCCGTGATTAAATGTTTCATATTTGACCGGTGCGGGTTTTAAGAAATTATTTGACTTTATGAAGTAAAGTGGGTAGAAAAGTTAGTGGAATGCGAGACGTACTTTTATATATTGGTTTTATAATAAAATGTGAGTGGAATGTAGGGTCTACTTACCAAATATAGTAAAAGTGAATGAGACATTTATTGGCGGACGGGCGGAAAAGGAAAAATGAGACATTTAATGACGGACAGAAAGAGTAGATTTTAAGTATTGAACCTCTACTCTTTATTTCTCTACAATAGAGAAAATATATACTAGTATTAACGACATATAGTTTGTAACCTTTTGTCTGCATTAATTAATTAAAGCTCAATATCCTAATCAAGTCCATATATCTTTCAAGGTCGTCATCCACCGCGACGTGAAGTCGAGCAACGTGTTGCTCGACGCCGACATGAGCCCGAGGCTCGGCGACTTCGGGCTCGCGAGGCTATACGACCACGGGAAGAAGTCGCACACGACGCACGTGGTGGGCACGATAGGCTACATCGCGCCCGAGCTGACCCACACGGGGAAGGCCTCGACGAGCACGGACGTCTTCGCGTACGGGATCCTCCTCCTCGAGATCGCCTGCGGCCGGGCCGCGGTGTCCTACGAGGCCCACCGCAACGCGATCTTGGTGGACTGGGTGGTCGAGTGCATGCAGACGGGGAACGTGTTCGACGCCGTCGACGCGAGGATGGAGTATGTGGTGGAGGAGATGGAGATGGTGTTGGGATTAGGGCTCCTGTGCTCGCACCCGAGGAAGGAGATGAGGCCGACGATGAGGCAGGTGGTTAGGTATTTGAATGGGGATGAGGTTATGCCGTTGCTTGAGAGCTTGAGTTTGGAAGGTTCGAGAAGAGTCGATGAGATTACGGCGAGGCTGCTCCAGCTGGGATTGGTGGATAGGGTTTTGAGGTATAGCTCGGATTCGGTGAATTGGGGGGTTTCTGTAGGGGTTATGTCTTCTACTACTTCTTTTGATGGAGGGAGATGATATTTAGTTTTTATTTTTATTTTTTATTTTATTATAGATTCTTTAAGATTCACACAATGTAATTATAATGCTCAGTTGGAGGAATAGAGTGCAAATATAGTAGAAAATCGAATACTAGAATGTTATTCTTGTCATAGTATGTATACTTCAATTAGAGTTGATGATTATCATCACTCATGATTCAAGATCATACAAATTAATTATATTAATTAAGTTTTACATAAATGAATCTACATAATTAGGGCATATTCATAATTGGAGTATGTATAGTCTCTTCTTATGCTAATAGAATTTTCATTTTGTCATTTAGTTAGTTATGTCCGCCCAATCGAAATCTTATTTTACTACTATAAATGATAAATACTCCAGGAGTCCAGGTCACATGTTCCACTTATACATTTCAATTATATTCTATTATAAAATTATATAATATAAAAGTTTAAAGAAACGCATATTTTACGGAGTAATTTTTTTTAACTCATGGTATTATTTCATACTACTATTTCTTTACAATTTTATTGCTGAATGGAGAAAATATACATGGAATATAATGTTCAACAACTCGTCGTAAGATGTGATTGTTTTGGTCGACATCAGTACTCACTACTCGCACGTAAAGCTCAGTCTTTAAGTTTGGATTTTTCAATATTGAATAACCTTTTTAATGATTATTCTTCCCTTTCTCGAAGGCAAAAATTAATAGGGTTTGACATACAATGAATATGGGACTATCTTTATACGAGGGGAGTGATCAATTGCTAACTTTCTAGTTGTTAACTATAACTAATTTAAGACCATAGGATTTTAGAAATTTAGTGGTCTAAAATTTGCCACGTGTAATTTTCATTTTTATTAATTAAATTGAAAAAGATAAAAAAAATTATCAAATTAGGGTTTTTGATTAAAATGTCAATATAGTGTTTTGAAAATATCAACACAATGCTTTGAGAATGTCAACACATTGCTTTAAGAATGACATACTACATGTATTATATTGACATATTTTACATACTATGTTGACATTTGTTGCTGAACGAAAAAATTGATTTTTTTTAAAAAAATTTCAAATATTGACATCGGAACATATGCAAGTGGGATCTCGTTAGAATCCTTATGAAATTATCTTTAATTTGATATATGTTGTGCGAAAAAATAATTTAAATCAAGAAAGTTATATGCGTTTTAAAGTTATGTGATATTTTTTAAAAGTTAGTTATAACTAATTTATTATAAATTGACGTTAATACCCTTATTAACGTTTCTTTTTTATCGTATTGACATTTCAGGCTCATGATTTAGGCATTTGATTTGAATATCTAAGGATTATTATTTAATTGTAGTTAGTAATTAAGTATTGAGTCTCCCCTATTATATATGTAATGTTTGTATAACTAATTTTTCTCCTATATTATAATATAATTAAATGTATATTTGGACTTTTGTAAAGTAATTTCGAAAGGGATATCTGCATGCAAATTCCTAAGCTTTCATAAAATTCAAATTTTGAATATTAATTTTGAAATTCGCTTATAAATTATTGAACTATTGATTTGGTCTGATTTTTCAACTAATCAAGATTTAGCCCGTTTAGTATAAATCATAATTCAATAAATAAAATTACTTAATTTATTACACGGTTGTTGGCCTGCCTAAAACGTGATGTTATTTTAATTGACATCTGATAGTGTCATATAAGTCATCAAACTATATTAGCATTGAAACATTGATTGGTTGTAAAATCAAAACTAATCAACAATTTAAATTAATTTATAGATGGATTTTAAAATTGGTATGTACAACCATAATTTGGCTAAAATTTAGAAGCTTGCAGGTAAATTATCCATTATAAAAAAATGCATGTTAGTATAACGAATTGAATCGTTATAGTATTTCATAAATAAAAGTGCAAATATGCAACTAAAATAATCTAAATATGTTTTATCTATCCAAGTTCAAAGCATAATATATATGAATCAGAATTTTGCTTTCAAATTATCTTTATTAATTGTATATAATTAATTAGGTGATCCATAGTTTAATTATATATCTATAAAATCATGTGTGCACGTTAAAATTATTTATTTAGTTTTTCAAATTTAGCAAAGTATCGAGAATTTAACTGGTGGAGTTTTTGGGTTGACTAGAACGCGTGGACGCTCAATTTCGACTTTTCGACGCTTCAAATTATAAACACATATATAAGTCATAATCACATAAAAAGAAATTTAAGTTACATACATCAATTTACGCCACTAAATAATCTTATGTGGTCCATAACGTGACCGACCCAATCTTCTATTCGTTTGGAGAAAAAAATTGCAGACTTGCATTCATATTATTAATTTTGTATACTGAGATGAGAACTAATAATTTGTACTCCATGTGAAGCAAGACACATAATTACTTTTATTAGTATAAAATAATCGTGTTGTAGCAAGTCAACGTTAATTTGACTAAGCTTGATCATAACAGAAGTAATAAATGTTGGAAAAAATGTGTAAAACATGGAGGATTTTGGAGGCTTCTTACATGGCCTAGACCTATGGCCTTTCAACTTGTGTAACCTCTAATTTCTTTATGTTGTATCTTGAATGTCAAGCTTTTCAAGTTCCATCATCTATCCTATAAATAGGTGGATTTGAGGGATATGAAATACACCAACAACAAACATTCTCTCTTCTCTCAATGTCTCTACATCATAGTGTGCATCTTAGGAGCATTGTCTAGCTCGATTCTCGGAACTCCATCAAGTTCGCCGGTGCCTAGCGGGTTTGAGGTGCTTCTACACGCTAGGAGGAAGTCATTTTATCTTTGGGGGCAATACGCCATTCCGTGAGCACTAGCCGGGGCGTAATTTGTCTTGCGGAAAGAGGGCTTTCCTCAACTAGACTTATAAATTGGTTTGCTTTATTTCCGTTGTAATTTTCATTCCTCTTTTGTTGCAAGTTTCCTTTCGATTGTAATAATTAGAGTACCGCCTGTACACGGCTTGGGAATTTCTTCCCACTATTTCTACCAATCGCATGACAAATTAGTGTACTCTTCTAAGACAGGATTATACCAATCGAAGTTGAAGGAAACATGAGCTCCAAAGCTGGAATGAAGAAACGAACAGTCGCAATGTTCATTGGCTACGAAATGATTAATTCCCTGAGATCAATCCTTTTGAGAATTGTGTTTATCGTTTGTCAGTTGACAAACAAGACCAATTTAGACTTGGTAGTGGTAATTAGGATGCATGGGTTTTTTTTAATATACCAATGCACATATGTTTCAATATAATTGTGTACTTATTGTTGGAGACAATATTATGCAAATTATTTGAACGTGTTGTTATAAACAACAAAGAACACGAGGTGGTCGCAATGGTCTCCGACGTGGACCATGGTAATAATCCAAATGAATGGTTTGTTGATACTGGTGCCACATGTCATGTGTGCTCCGAGAGAAGCGTTTTTTCTACTTACAAATCTGTTGGGAGTAGAAAAGTACGCATGGGAAACCAAGTCTCTTCTGAGGTGTGGTTGGTGTGGGTAATGTGTTCCTAAAATTAGGATCTGGAAAAGTTCTTACCCTTAAGGATGTACTGCATGTCCCAGACATCCGAAATAATTTGGTGTCGGGCTCACTTCTAGTAAATCATGGATTTTCACTAGAATTTGAGTGTGAAAAGGTTTTATTGACCAAGTATGGAAAGTTCTTAGGTGAAGGCTGCCTAGTGAATGGACTTTTTGAGCTGAATGTTACGATCATTCACCATGGAAAATGAATAAGCAATAAGGAAGATGGCGCGTCCTCTTATTTGCTTGAGAGCTCTGATTTATGGCATAATAGATTGGGACATGTAAATCTAAATGCTATAAAAAGATTAGTGAATCTTGATTTACTAAAAATTCACGAGTTTAACTCACAAAAGAAATGTGAAGTCTGTGTTGAAGCAAAAATGACCAAGCTACCGTTTCGCTCGGTAGAACGGAGCACAAAACCTCTAGAGTTAATCCATACAGACGTATGTGATTTAAAATTGTGCAAACTAGAGGTGGTAAAAAGTACTTCATTACATTTATAGATGATTGCACAAGGTATTGTTACCTTTACTTATTAAGAAGTAAAGATGAGGCAATTGAAGCGTTTAAAGACTTCAAAAATAAAGCCGAAAATCAACTTAATTGTCGAATTAAGTGTGTTCGAAGTAATAGAGGTGGTGAGTATGTAGCCTCGTTTGCAGAATTATGTCATGCAAGTGGTATAATTCACCAAACAACGACGCCATATTCTCCCCAGTCAAATGGAGTAGCTGAACGAAAAAATCGAACACTTAAAGAGATGATGAACGCTCTGTTGATTAATTTTGGTTTGTCCCAGAACATGTGGGGGTAGGCTGTGTTAACAGCGAATCATATCCTGAACAAAATTCCACAAAAAATAGGGATGTGACTCCTTATGAGTTGTGGAAAGGCAAGAAACCTTCGTATTCATACCTCAAAGTGTGGGGGTGCTTAGCGAAGGTAGAAGTGCCTCCTCCGAAACAAGTTGCAATAGGCCATAAAACAGTCGATTGCATCTTTATTGGCCATGCACTTACTAGTAGTGCATATCGTTTCCTAATCTATAGATCAGCTGTGTCTGGCGTGGCTGAGGAACAACAATTGAGTCAAGAAATGCTATATTCTTTGAGAATGTGTATCCTTGCAAGAAGCAGGAGGATCGTTCTAGTGAAAGAATGATGGATGAATCCACTAGTTCTAATCCTCCAAAAAGGACAAGTTCAAGTCCTGAGGATATAGAACCAAGACGTGGTAAAAGAGTTAAAATTGCTAAGACTTTTGGTCCAGGCTTCATAACTTTCATGTTGGATGGTGAACCAAAGTCATTGGTGGAAGCTTTGTCTGGCCCAGACGCAGCGTGGTGGCAAGAAGGTATCAATAGTGAAATTGAATCCATCATGAGAAATAACACTTGGGTGTTAGTAGACTTGCCTGGAGGCTGTAAGGCTTTAGGGTCCAAGTGGATTCTGAAAAGGAAATATAAGCCCGATGGTACTATGAAAAGTACAAAGCTCGCCTAGTTGTCCAAGGCTTTAAGCAGAAAGAAGGGTATGACTTTTTTGATACCTATTCACCTGTTACGAGAATCACTTCCATTCGGGGGCTTCTTGCGATTGCTGCTTTGCACAATCTTGAGATTCACCAAATGGATGTGAAAACTGCGTTTTTGAATGGTGATCTGGAAGAAGAAATATATATGGAACAACCCGAAGGGTTTGTTGTGCCTGGGCAAGAGCGTAAAGTATGCAAACTGGTAAAATCATTATATGGGTTGAAGCAAGCGCCGTTACAATGGCACTTGAAGTTTGACAATGTGATGTTGTCAAACGAGTTCACTATCAATGAGTGTGATAAGTGTGTTTACATTAAGAACACAGATAACGGTTTTGTTATTGGTTGTAGCACCCCGGAAAATTGTGACTTTTTATTTTTTTATTTTTATTTGATGGTTTTTTTTTATTAATGTGGATGTTGAATAAGAATTTCTTTTGTGGAAATTGAGTCTCTATGTGTTTGAGTTAATTATGTAAAATTAGTTGTTGTGGGTTATGTGAGTTAATATGATTAAGCTTCCAATGTGTGAATTAAATTAAGTGGGATCATGCATATATTTCTAGCCATATTATTTGGAATTTTCGGCCCTCCTATCCATTGGAAATAATACTTTCTTTCTTGGATTTAATTAATTGCTTTGGGATATTTATCTAAATTAAATCCAAACCAAATTATCCCTATGCTATTCTACATAATTGTTGCCCATATGCCTTTCAATTACTTGTGGGATTAATTTATTTGTTACCTATTTTGTGGGAGTCTTTTCCTACAAGAAATTACCAATTTAAATCATATTCCTATTTAATTGAGGATTTAAATATATATTTTTTAAAATACTCCCCTAGTACACGTCCCTTTTCCATATTTTCACTCCACAATTTGTTTTATTTTTTATTTTTGTTTATTTAAGTGGAGAATTAATCCTAGAATATAAAAAGGGAGAAACCCAAACCCTAGCCCCATTATTTCAACGCCTTTTTCTCTCCCTCTCCTCTCTCTCACACGTTTTTTCCTCTCTTCCTCTCCTTCTCCACCAATTCTTCACCAATCCTTTGTTCTTGCATCAATTTGGAATTGGAAATTCAAGATTCATCGAAGAATCGCATCAATTATCTTTCCTACCGATTGTTTTTGAACAAGAAAGGTATATTTGAATTCTCTTTCTCATCGTTTCCATTGAATCCTTGTTCTTGATTCCCTCATGCATATAGTGAGTGTAGGAATCATAGATCGCATAATTAATCGGTGAGAATTTGTGTTTTGTATGAGGAGATTTGTGAATATGCGATTTTGAATGAATATGTGTGAAGTTTGAATGATTCATTGGTGAATGATGTGTGATTATATGAGAACATGATTATGAGAACCTTTTTAAGCATGATTGTGTGTTATAAGCATGAAAAATTGTATTTGGATGATTGAGGAAGAAACCCTAATTTCGAATTTGTGAAGCATGAAAACTGTGGTGTTCAAACAGTAGATTCCGACGTGTGTTTGACCGACCAAACAATCTTATTTTGGCACGAATTTTAAATGAGTAAAATTTGAGATGTTTTCTGTGTTATGTATAAATTTTAGCCTCTTTTGACGAAAGATGAATTTTTAATGAATTTTTGAAGTTAACTGCGCAGTTCTGTCAGAATTTGTATTCTCGTCAAGTGAGTTTCGTTTTTGATTTTACCGACCTAAACATGTGATTTTGATGTGAAATTGTAACTGAATGATCTTTGATGTGTCTACCGTGTTGTGGTAAAATTTCAGCCCCATCGGAGGTCGGATGGATTTTTAATGATTTTTACAAAACGACTGCGCAGTTCTGCCAGATTTCTGTCATGTTAAAATAATACCTGTTGTCAAGTTTGAATGAATTACATGATGCATGCGTGATTAAGGAACGTATCTTATGGAGTGGTTATGTGTTATACGTTGAGGTATACTATGGGGTGTTTTCTTATGTTGGTGAACGTTTGGGATGTGCAATTTAAGAAAACGGTGAAAGGAACGATAGGACATGCATGATAAATTGTATTGATGGAAGGCTGATTGTGTTGTATTACGTGGTTATGATGTTGATAAGGGTTGTTGTGCGTACGTGGGTACGAAGAGCAAGGATTTCAATAAAGTTGTTAATCGGGTTTGTAAGCAATCGAGGTGGGCTTTCTTTAACTAAACTCTTTTATTTTTCCAAAGTATGATTGTGGAGCTATAAGGGTGGTTTAAAGTGTTATGTCATGCCGTGATTGTTTTGATGTTGAGATTGTTGTCTGATGCCTAGTTCGTTTGAGCTTGCTCCGTTAGGCTATAGGGCTATGTTGAGATTGTGCTTGATGCCTAGTTTGTGAGTTCGCTCCATTAGGCTATAGGGCTATGATAAACGAATTCGGGTCTGAGTAGGGCCGCAAACCCTATCAGGCTGTGTACACAGGTGGGATCGGGAGCCGTCCTTGCAAGTCGGCCGGTCTCGTGGGCGAATAGTGTGGCCACACTTTCGTCGCACTATGGTAAGAGGATGTGATTGTTTGATTGATTGATGAGAAAGTGAGGAGATTGTTTTGTCTGGCCAGACTATGAAAATGTTTTTGTGTTCTCGATGATATTTCTTAACTACATGTAAAATCGAGTTCAATGGTTTGGATGACATAACTGTTATAAAATATTTTCGGCATGAACCCATTGAGTACAACAAATACTCAGCCCTGCATATGTTTTCCCTATGTGCAGGTTGAGCGGGATGTTGCAGCGGATGTTGAGTGAGCTTTAGGAATTTCCGGATGCGTCGTGTCTTCATACATGGGCGTCACCCTATGACTCTCATCTGGTACTTATTTTTCCGCTGCCGTGTTTCGAATCGTTCTTGTTAAAGTCTTTCATTTCCTCCCCCCCCACGACGTTATGACATTATTTACCTTGAGACATTAATCTGTTGTTTAACTATTCGATAGACCAAAATATTTCTTTTTGAAGTTAATTGGGTTTTCATATTAAATGTCGTCCTTTATTGTTGTCTTTCATTGCTTTCCCCTTCTTCTTCCCTGCTCCTTAGTCCCTCCCCTCGTCACGTTTTCCCCGTCTTCACTATCCTTAGTAAGGGCGGTCGTGACATTTATGTAGATGATATGTTGATTATGGGCAGCAATAGTGCCATTATCAACGAAACCAAAAATATGTTGAAGAGAAATTTTGACATGAAAGATATGGGTTTAGCTGATGTGATTCTCGGAATCAAAATTAAAAGGAATCATGAGGGAATTGCTCTGACACAATCTCATTATATTGAGAAAGTGCTAAAGAAATTTCACTCGTTCGATTGTGAGCCAGCTAAGACTCCATTGGAACCAAACGTGCATTTGAGTAAGCACACGGGTGAGCCTGTAGCTCAAGAAGAATATGCAAGGATCATAGGGAGTTTGATGTTTATCACAAACTGCACCCGACCAGATCTTGCGTGTAAGCTGAGCCGATTTACGAACAACTCAAGCAAGGAACATTGGAAAGCTCTGCGTAGGGTTTTGAGATACTTGAAGTATACTCTTAACTTTGAGCTGCAGTACACAAGATATCCCCAAGTACTTGAAGGGTACTGTGATGCAAATTGGATCTCTGATTCAAAAGACTCATTTTCGACAAGTGGGTATGTGTTCACTGTGGGGGGTGGTGTTGTCTCGTGGAAATCAACGAAACAGACATGTATTGTTCGTTCCACCATGGAATCCGAGTTTATCGCATTGGATAAAGCAGGGGAAGAAGCCGAGTGGCTCAGAAATTTCCTAGAATGTATTCCATGTTAGAAGAAGCCAGTGCCGACAGTAGTGATATACTGTGATAGCCAAGCAGCTATAGGGAGAGCACATAGTGGCTTATACAACGGTAAGTCTCGACATATTCGTCGGCGACATAATACCGTCAGACAATTGATCACAAGTGGTGTTATCACAGTTGACTATGTAAGGTCAGTTGATAACTTAGCGGATCCGTTAACAAAAGGTTTAAACCGTGACCAAATGCATAAATTGCTAAAAGGAATGGGACTGAAAACCACATCTTAAAAAGATGATTATAGTGGTAACCCAACCATACGATTGGAGATCCCATGGGCTTGGTTCAATGGGAAAACGAAGCTATATGAATCTAGTTGTAACACTCGGAAGAATTTTAATCTTCGTCCATTCTTTAGAAAGCATTGAGTGTTGTAACCTGCATGTGGTAGGAGGCTAAGTTTTGACTTTTAATGATTCTTGGAAACCTTGAGGGGGTGGATATTGCAGGATACCTGGAAAAGAATCACCTATGTAAGTGAAGAAGTGTGGGCTGCTTCAACATGTGAATCACTTATGAGTCCAAAGTGGTGTTCCATGGCCAGTAAAGGACGCAAACGTGAGAACTGATGAGTTTGTAAATAATATTGTGTCAATATTATTGTCTCGGTATACACTAAGGAGGAATGGTTCAAGGCATCACGTCCACCAGGCTGCCGGTATGCCCGATAGTGTTGACTATGGAAAGTTCAAAGCCCCGAGTTACTATTCCAAATGCAATATTGTTTCTCGAGAATTGAGCAAAGAGTCTGCATGCATACATGTCTTATGTTGGTTTGAGCTGGCAGCGCTCTAACCAATGTGGGGGATTGTTGGAAAAAACGTGTAAAACATGGAGGATTTTGGAGGCTTCTCACATGGCCTTTCAACTTGTGTAACCTCTAATTTCTTTATGTTGTATCTTGATTGCCAAGCTTTTCAAGTTCCATCCTCTATCCTATAAATAGGTGGATTTGAGGGATATGAAATACACCAACAACAAACATTCTCTCTTCTCTCAAGGTCTCTACATCATAGTGTACATCTTAGGAGCATTGTCTAGCTCGATTCTCGGAACTCCATCAAGTTCGCCGGTGCCTAGCGGGTTTGAGGTGCTTCTACACGCTAGGAGGAAGTCGTTTTATCTTTGGGGGCAATACGCCGTTCCGTGAGCACTAGCCGGGGCGTAATTTGTCTTGCGGAAATAGGGCTTTCCTCGACTCGACTTATAAATTTGGTTTGCTTTATTTCCGTTGTAATTTTCATTCCTCTTTTGTTGCAAGTTTCCTTTCAATTGTAATAATTAGAGTACCGCCTATACACGGCTTGAGAATTTCTTCCCACTATTTCTAACAAGTCATAAATCAATTTGGATGCATATAGTAAGTACTACGTCAATGAAGTAAGATTGCAAAAGCTCAATTGGGTGGCTAGTTTACTTGATTTAGATTCATCCTTAGACTGAGTTATTAATAACTTACTATATTCACAATTTTGTGTGATTATTAATGCAGTTTATAGCATCATGTTCCAATTGAGCCAAAAATATGGACCATATAGTCATTTAATTTAATATAATTATAACATATAACAAAGTTTAAGAATGGAATTGAGTCAATTATTACAACATATTGTGAAGTTAACGTATGTACTAAATTATCAAGTGAAAATACAAAATCCAACATCATGGAAATGTATACATGCTTTTTGTGAGCTTCATTTGTAGCATGCACTATTCATGTTAAGTCCACATTAGCATTTTTTATTTTATAATGCTTTGATCCTATTACTTTCAGAAGTGATTATTAATGTTATAAAGTTTATCAATTTCATAAAATCAAAGTTCAGTTTTCTCTTTAGTTATTTCATTTATGTGATGATAGTAAAAATAAACCAATCGAGCTACAACTTATTGTAATTTGTAAAATTAGTAATGCCAATATTAAATTTTAAGGTATAAAATCTCTTCTTATATAAAGATGTACTCTAGTACATATTTACACTCGTATATGCACCAACTGCACATTTGCACTTTGATAATGTTAAGTTGTATTGATGTTGTACTCCGTAGTACTAAAAATCGAAACTCATTTATCTCTATTTTATTTACTTTCTCTTACTTTATTCTCTCCATCTAACATACTATTACTATAAAAAATCGCTATTTAGTGGCGGATAAATAGCGATTTTTCCGCCACTAAAGGAGCTAGTGGCGGAACGAAGCCACGGCAATATAATCGCCGCTAAAATATTAGTGGCGGACTAGCCACGGAAAATAGTCTGCCAAAGGAATTCCGCCACTAAAAATTTAAAATAGTGGCAGAATTTTAGTGGCGGAACTTGTTCAGCCACTGAAATTCCGCCACTACATATAATGCTATTTAGTGGCAGAATCCATCCGCCACTAAACTTTTGTACAGCTTTTGATTATATTTATTTTATTATTTATCCACTCTATTAAGATAATTTTTCAACAAATCAATGCATTTATAGTAAAAATAACAATAGATACACCAAAACACTCATATATTACTCAAAACATCAGCGTTTAATAATATTGATATTAGTGCAAATTCTAAAACTTACTTACTAACAAAATAGCCGAGCATGTAGCTTCTCAGTCTGCAAAATAGTGGTGGGATCGTTTTTGGTAAATTTATCATCTACAATCTTGTTCCTTCCTAGTCTCATGAACGTTGTCTCTTTCCTTTCCAAATCTTGGATCAAAATTATCTATTCATCTTTGAGCCACCTCCTGAAGCCCCACACATATACATTAGCATTAAAACTAGTGTTTGCCAACAGGTGAAGTACTTGAATGGAGATGAGATTTTGTTTGAGAGATTGAGCTCAGCTGGTTCAAGAAGAGCTGATGAAGTTACAGCAAGTTTGTTGGAATTAGGGTAGAGTGATAGGATTGGTTTTACTGGAACAACATCTTATTACTCCCTATTATTCAAGTTCCATAGGGGCTATGTCTACCACTTCTTTTGGCTCTGGTAGATGAAAACACAATTCCTAGTATAGGTTGTCATATCTGATCATATTGGTATATTTATTCCAAAGTGTAATTTATATTCTTGACCATTATAGAATGATGCATTGATTTGATTCGCTACTTTGTACTTCTTGCTTACTTCAATGAGAAAGAAATTAATAATGGCAGAACTTGAATCCCACTTCACCAATGAAGTCAACCACTCAACCCCAGAAAATATGTGCCAATTTTAGTTTTACTTGGGTTAATTTTAAAAAGCAAAACAAAAACAAATGCCCCACACACAAGATCTCAAAGACGTGGGGATATTAAGTTTGCTTTTACCCAAATATGAGGAATTTTTAAGACAAATTACCAAGAAAATACAGCTCTTGTCTTCTTATAAGCACATTATCAATATCAATATCTCCAATCTCACAGCATGTGAATGAATAATTTTATACACATTATATAAAGTCATATTAGCAAAACTAGAAAATGAAATCTTTTCGCTCTTGGAAAATGTTGCAGTATGATTTCAAGCCAAATGCAGAGAGAGAGAGAGACAGAGTTGTGATTAATAAGGCACTAATCAAAGTCAAGACAAGAACATGTATGGATGCACAACACATTTCCTTGAAAGTTTTTAAGGAAAAGTTAAAATTATAATCCACGCCACAGGAAAGCAAAATACGAACTCTTAAATGACTTTCACCTTTCCATAAAAATAGTAGTAACTGGAATAACAGGTCACCGCAATGTTGTGTACATAATGCATACCAGACTCAAAAATTTGGCATATAACCAGCCGATGAATGAAAGAATTTCAACGTTTTAGTCCCTTCATCCACCATAGACAAGACTCGATTAAACATGACTCAATCTTATGAGGACACTGAAAATATGGCCTTGCCAAAACAAACAAAAAAGAGCGCACATTTGCATGAGAAACAGTAGCAGTGGAGGAAAATGCTTAGCTACTATCCGAAAATGCTCGCCTTATCATCTCCTGGGCCCATATAGCTGTTGATTTCAGTTGTTCGTCATCTGTCTCGAGGCACTCGGATAACAGATTTGAGCAATACTTGGTATCTTTGAACAGCATTTTTATGTTCGAACCAAGTGCATCTGCTAGATCACCCTGAACTGCCACTGCTGCCTTAGTCACATTTGTATCCCTGAGCAGCAGAGTCACAGAAGAACACATCATAAGAATATACAGGATGGGAGAACAAGCAGACAATTAACAAAGAGTATGTAAACTGATCAAATACCTCTGTTCATCTTGTGCAACCAATTCAATGAACTGCAGGAGATGAGGGGCATGAGGGAGCATGAGTTCAGCTTTGGCATTTTTGAAACCTTGAAGAATTCCAGAATAAGCCTCAAAAATACTGCGCCTAAGCTGGTTGCCATAGTCTATCATCTCCTCATCGTCATAGTCCATCTGTGCACATATTTCTGATGCACTTTGCATCATAGGCAAAGCAAAATTGATATACTTCTCAAAGTGTTCACCAATTGCAAGAGCAATGTCACCAAAGCAGGAGAATATGGGAGGTTTAACCGATCGGTTGAGTTCAGCGCTAGACAAATCCTTGAGGAGGTGTGTCATGATCCCATCACAATATGGTAAGATCTTGTCATCCAAAGCACGACAAATGTCACCAACCACCCCAACTGAAATAGCACAAACCTGATGCTCCTCAAAATTTTGTAAACCCATCTCTAGGTACTTGTAGAATTCTTTCATATACACTTCAAAACGTGGTCCAGTGGCATAGGCAAGAGCACCAATAGCCAACATTGCTTCTTCATGCACAGTAGTACTACGACAAGCAAAAACACTTAGGAAAAGTACCATGATCTGGTCAGCTGCCTGCATAATTATAGGCTTAGTTTCCTCAGCACTGCTTAGTGTTTGAATAATAACCTGAAGAACGCCACAAAGAGAGGCTTGTAAATCTCCTTGCTGTTCTCTGTCATCAGATGACACAATCTGAAGACGTAAAGTTTGTTCCAACTTCGTCATGATAGCAGGGAGAAGTTTGACGATTATCTCAGATGTTTCTGAAAGGTTTGAACACCGAACAACCTCATTCAAGGTTTCATAAGCAGAAGATCTGAGTTTAGAGTCACTGCCGTCTGTTCGCTCAGCAGTGGCAATTAAACTGCTCAAGATATCTGGAAGGAAAGGTGTGAGCATTGAAGAGCTTGGCCCTGCATCCTCGTATCCCTGAGCAAGGAAATAGATAGCTCCACAAACCTTTTCTGAGACATGAGGAGCATCTTTTAAACTAGCCAATAAGACTGCCAAAATCTTCTGGAGGTTTGCTGGAGTAATGACAGAGAAACCAGTAGCTGGTGAATGTAGCAATTCAAAGATACGACCAAGGGTCCATGCCGTGGTATCTTTTACATGGCTATTCTCATCATTCATTGAATTGAGCAGAAAATCTAAACCAGCATTAACCATTGGAGATAGCTTCTCAATGCTTGGCCCTTCAAGGATTGAACCAAACGCATACGTAGCTGCCTCACGGGACCGCCAATCAGGCTTGGATATGTTGGCCTCTACGAAAGGCATCACCAGAGTAACAACAGCATCCCCAACAGTCTTAGCAACAAGACCAAGACATGTGCCACCAGCCATAGCTAGATTCCAAGTTCCATCTTCCTGATCTTGGTCCTCATCCTGCTTAAGAAGGGTCTCAAGCAGAAGAGGAACTAAAGTCTGAAGAGCCTTTTCAATAAAGCGTGAGTGCTCCACACTTGAATCCCCAATTTCAGGGACCTCATAGTCTTGAAGCTCCATTTCTTCATCACAAATAGAGCTCCAAAACTCTACTGCTTGAAGGGCAATGGCCTCCTCATCTCCTTTGACTGCATTAGATGTAAGCTCAAAGATCCTTTGCATGTAAGGTTCAAGCACCTCATAGTATGTAGACGCAATGGAAACAAGACACTCAAAAGCAGCCTGTCTGATCTCTGCCTCTTTAGCCAAGGCAGCATCACAGATAACCTTCATTATATAGTTCCTCTCCATTTCATTGTTAAAATTTGTGCGAGCAAATTCAAGGGCATTATACAAAGCTTTAGTGGCAGCCAGTCGAACTTCAGGGTTCGGCTCAGTTGTATTCATTCCTTGAACAACAGCTGTCAGAATAGCATTCACTTCATTTTGCACAAGATTTTCATCAGAAATAACCTCACATACATAACCAAGTGTTTCAAGAGTAGCTTGTCTCAAGGATGGGGATCCATCTTGTCTAGTCATGTTGGCAAGTAGTGAACCAACAAGTTCGGGCCACTCCTTTCGGGGTATTTCAATTGAAGCCACCTCAGCAACAACCTGCGCAGCAGTATGACTGGCCTCACGAAAAGTGGACCCGAGGGTGCTCAAGAGAGAGTTCTTTATTTGGGCTCTAAAAGAAATATCAATCTGAACCCATAGTTGCACAGGCTGTTCCTTTGTTGAAGAATCTTTAGCACCCAAGTCGTTCTTAAGGACAATACCAGCAAGTCTACGAGACTCGATAGGCTTTCCATCATTAGAGAGCTCAACGGACAATGACAAAAGATATTGTGGCAAGTTTTCCTCCCGAAACTTACAGAGTATAGCCTCTGCATCCTTCCGCACTTTGGCATCTGGTGATTGTGCAGCCAAGAGATACTGGGTAATATCAAATGACATTTTTCCTATAAAAGAAAAGTAATATGCTGGGTAAACATTCAATAATTTTTTGAATAAATGTGGGAATCAAAACCCTACAGTGTAGAACAAGAATTAGACATAAGTATGAACATTTTAAATGAACAGGTCATAAAAAACAAAGTTAAAAATCATTAAGATGATATAGGGGTAAAAAATGGCCATCACTACACAATAAGCATGTAATATTTCCAGACTCAACAGACCACCCCAGCAGCTCTATTTACCCAAAATCAAATTAATCAACGATTTTAACTATTTAACCACTAACATCATACACCAAAAATCAACAAACAACGATGTCTCATTAAATAATCAGAAAATACACTGTAGCTTTCTTAATTTTTGCTAACAATTCATATGTTCGACCACAGCTTAAAACCTTTCACTTTCACTTTCACTTCAAACAAACAGATCCTAAGCCTAGATTCCACTGGAAAACTTCTAAAGCATAAAACCACAATTTAAATCGAAAAAAATAACAAAATGCCAGAGGAACAAACTAAGAAGATACATTCGTCAGATCCTACAGCCTATTACCTAAGCGAAAAATAAACTCAACGGGAAACATAAATTAAAATAAAAGGAAACAAAGGAGAAGATAAATTACCTTAATTATAACTAGGAGATGAAGTGGCAGCAGCTAGGTTTTTCCCTTCTGAACTGAAATCCGCGGAGTTCAACTCTAAACTTCTTCCCTTATGCTTCCACAGTTGTATTGATGGAAACAATTATACAGATTAGAGTGAGTGAAACACCAAAAGTATGTAATTGAGTATGAGAGAGAAAGAAGAAGCTGATTTCGAATGGAATATATAAGCGGGAGCAAGGGTTAGGGGAATAGGAGTTGAATATAAGTGAGTTAACTGGCAGCAACTCGGAGCTGCCCGTGTTGCCCGCACGGCTCACATCCAAAACCCTAAAATCTTTTTTTTCCTTTCTATTTTTTTGGGACTCGGAGCTGCCCGTGTTGCTCGCAGAGTCGCACATATTTATTATTGTGTTAATAATTGAATCTATTTTTTAATATTTTTCTCCTAATTTATTATATATATGTAACAAAATTTACTGGTTGGGCCAATCTTTAATTATTAATTAATTGAATAAAGGCGGGCGTATATATTTGTTTACTGGCCCATTGGGCCCATTGAGTTTTATAGTTGAATTATGTGATCATCCATTTATTAGATAGAGTTGAGAAGATATTATTACAATTTTCTCGGTATAATAGTCATTAAATTATGAATTTGGTTTAAATTCGAGTCAGTTTCATTTGAAAATAAAATATTAAATTCTAAATTTTAATTTTTGTACATTGTCTCGTTCAGGTATAAAATGATATATTTGGTGATGCTCGTCAAAATGCGTTGTTTTGTACTATTATGATTGGACAATTGAAAAAATCAAATTTGTGATTTTATATTTTGTTTCCAAATTTTATGAGATTTGACTAAATTTTGATTAAACTTCATAATTTAATGAACTATTATCCATATTTTCTATGTGTATTTTATCAAGGTTATTGACTATCATCCTTGTTTTCTAGTATGTGTATTTTCTCTAATCTAATATCTCACATAACGAATTCACTGTGTATTGTTCATTTTTGTGTCATGGTGAGGCCTAGCTCGTAAATATGAGTAGAAGGCAAAGTTACAGTTAAAAAATAGATAAAATATTAGGAAACAAATGATCTCTTATGTCAATTTACAAAACATCTTAGTACCTCAGTGTATTGTACACACGAATTTATATACAACGAACATCTTTTATACAAAAACTGTTATCATAGCTAAAATAAACAAACAGAAGACAAAGGGGCAATCTGATTTGATCACGACCGTTTATGCTTCAAATTAGGACCAATTATAGTGTCACAAACCGGAGTTTTGATTTTGCAAGATTTTGGTTGCATTTTCCAGGGCAAGAAACTAGCTAAGCCACACCCCTTCAATCTCCCTATGCTAACGGCTCGAGAATCCGAGTACGGAAGTTTCTTGTCCATAACGGATTCCTCAGCTAGGGCTTGCGCGTCCGGCAAGAATCTCTCTATGATGAAATTCGGCGAACACCAATCGTCTCCTTCGGCCAACAGAATAGACGAGCTTCTCTCCTCTGTCGCTTTGCAGTACCCTTCCACGTCATCCACCGACTCCGCTAATGAAAATATGTCGATACCATCGTTGTTTTCTTCACTCCCGTCAAGATTGAGATCGAGATCATCAACCCTAACCGAGGGCCGCCACCGGGCGGGCGGTGGTTTCGGGGGCGGCGGCACGTCATCGCCGCTCGAGTTCCCCCGGTCCTTGGGCTCGCCCGGGATCCTTTCCCACGAGAAGGGCACCATGTTGGCCGGGTCAAGCCTCGAACCAGAGATAGCGGTGGAACCGGAGACGCGCCTGGTCAGTAGAGGCGGCACGTTCAAGTTCAGCTTCCCGTGCACGATCTCATTCTTGGCTTCCTTCATGAATGCACCAGAAACCAATTTGTGCACCAAATGCTTTAAAATGATGCTGTAAAAGCCATAAATACTTGGGCAGTTGGGGCTGCGGGTGTCTCGTGTGCTGCTAATTAAAGTTTTCACTTTAGATAGAAACAAGGGGAGAAACCACAGCCATCGACGCCGTTTTGTTGGTGCTGTTAGAATCCCACAATTCGTAAATGTACACAAATTTGACACAAGGCATGTAATATTATAAAATTCTATAAAGTAAACACTTTTTTTTTCTTTTTCTTTCAGCCAATTTCATTAACACAGAAACTTGGTAAGTAATAAAGTAGGAACAGTTCTGCTGAATCCTACAAAAAATGGATGAAAAGAAAACAGAAGAGGAAAAAGATGAAAACAACTTCTTTTTCTATTTCCTTCTCTTCTGTGTTTTTTTCTGCTTTTCAATATACAATTTGCTCCTATTTTTGGCAAGATTAAGTCATGACGATACAAGCATAATCACCCTACCGAAAAAAGGCTCAAAGGAGAGAGATCAAACAGATTCCCCAAGAGTTTAGAGTTGTGATATGGAAACTATATTGGCATAGTTACTGTCTTTCCATCGTACTCTTATTGCTCCTCAGCCCGTTTTTGTGCTTTCCGATACAGCTCAAGCGTGTCTGAATGGTTGGGGTCGAGACAGAGGGCTGCCTCACAGTCTCGGATAGTGGAGACATAATCGCCAATTGAGTCGAGGAATGCTGAACGGAGATGAAGCAGCTGAAGGTCGGGCTTAAAAGCTAGGGCTCTCGTGAGCTCATTTATGGCCTCAGCTTCCTTGTGGTCATCCATCAAAACTGGAGGCATATAATTAAAAGATCAATAATATAAGTCCCTATGAAATCATTATAGTCAAAAGTTCAGCACAGAGAATTTCTATACTATTTGGAGAGCCTCAATCAAGAAACTACATTCCAGTTTCAATCAAAAAAAGTTTTGCTTAATCATAATCCTCATATGAGTCCTACAAATATAGGATCCGGCATCAAGTAGTGAAAACGATGTAACGTTCAAATTAAACCACAGTACCACAGCTTCGGAAATTGTTTGAAAGAAGTGGCAAAACAAACACATTCTATTTAGAACAGTCAATTCTGTCAATCCAATCTATCTAATCATGGTTGTTCAAATTTTCATGATCATAATAACAACAACATAATATAAACAGGACTATAGCTTCCAATCAAAAACAGTTACTGCAGGAATAATAAGAGTTGATGGGAAGCTAAAACTCACCAGCAGCCCGATATCGATATGGATATGTCCTCAGAGGGTCCAGTCGGGTTGCCATGCTCAGGTCACTTTTGGCCATTTCACGGTCACAATATTCTGAGCGCTTCTCGTAAGCTGATGCATTATCTCTAGCCTTTTCAATCAACTTCGTCATCTCTTCATATGCAGTTTTCCGAAGACTTTTTAGATGATATACACGGGCCAGGCCCTGATGTGCTCTTGTATGCTTAATGGTCAGGGCATTCGTGTAGTTGTCAACTGCATGGTCTAGTTTATTCACGTCTACGTAGATACTTGCTAGATTGCTCAAGGCCTGCATAACAACATAGGTCAGAACTATTTGGGATGCAAATGGGAAATAACATCTAGTAGAAGAATTGACTCACCTGTCCTTTCCTAAGGCCATCAGAAGGGCACCTGAGAGCTTCCTCAAGAAGCTTGATAACATAGAACGAAGATGCATGATCTGTTGTTGTTTCAGAAAGAACATAGGCTTTCAGAAAAAAGGCTTCGAATGATCTCTGAAGTGAAATGGATTTTTCAGCTTTGGCTATAGCAGCTTCACGATAACCAGTATCATATAAAATCCAGCCCTCGTAGATAAGTCTTTCATGATCAGAGGCAGCATGGTTTCGAGCCATTCTCAGGCTTCTCATCGCAGCCTTGTGGCAATTTAATCTGCGGTAATGAAAATAGCTGAGACTCCTGGAAAAGCATTAAATCCCAAATACAGAACACTAAGAGAAGATAATATAATACAAACAGCAAATTTCACATTCCCCTGGACGGAAAATATATAAAAAACATAAGAACATAGTAGTATGATCATATACATTCTGCAAAATACGTGTCTATAGCTGGGGACATAGGTATTTGCCTACTTACCGAAGTAGGAGGAGAGACTGCCTAAACCGTAACAGGCTTTTCCCGGGATCAATAGCCAGCATATGGTGTACAACAGCTAGAGAGCCAATATCATCTACTGAGGACCACCTATCATAGAGTTGCATCCAGCAATCCGCTTGATCACGCTGTTCGACAAGATTACATAGAAGCTCTACCAACTGCTCCCCGGGCATCTGGCCATGAAACATCATATACTGAGGGTCTAAAGTTAGGAGTGCACGGACATCTGTTAGGGCTCCTTCATAGTCCCCCAGGGAAATCAAGAACCAAGCACGGAGCTCAAGGCAGTCGGGGGAAACCTTGAAACCAATTATCTTGTTGATTTCAGATATGGCAACACCAATTTTGTCCTCCTCCATCATGGAGACAGCTCTGTACTTGTACGGATAGGAAAGAGTTGGGTCCATTTCAGTAGCTGTATTCAAATCCATCATTTTTTCTCTACCACTGCTATATAGAGATCGTTCTTGATACATCCAGCCACAGGGATTGCAGTCAGAAAAGAGGGAGTTCGTCAACTTGAATGCCTTATACTTTTGCCCACGCTTGTCTTTTCCTCTTGCAACACCAATTAAGGAATACACATGACCAGCTTGAAAAGCTGCCTCGAACCATTTCTGAGCATCCTTATATTCTCTTCTTTCGAGCATCACACAACCCAACTGGTGGAATGCTAGCTGCTTCTGCCAGCTCTTGGTAGCACAATCTCCCATTCTCTCCAAAAGCATTACTGTTGCATTTGATTTCATGTTTTCTTCCATGGCTATTAGGCTCAAAAAATTGTAAAGCAAAAAGGACGCATGCCCAACTGCTGCTAGCCGTTGCAAAGCTTCTGGAGTACAGAAGTGTCTCAACACGTTTGGCTGCACTGAACATGAGGGCTCCCTCAGAATCACCTGCAAGCAAGCCGCCACCAGCAGGTGTGCAGTCTCCTCTAACCCATAATCAATGAGTTGAAGAGCCATTTCAATATCACCAACAAGAGATGCTAGAAATACATCACAAGCAGATTTTAGTTCATCACAGCAGAACCTATTCGCAAATGATAGGAGTTCAAGAACAACATGCGGATCAAAAGAATCCACACTCCTTATCCTACTGAAAACCTCAACAGCTCTGATTGCCTTGGCAGAGATCCCATTCTGAGCGAAATATATTCTCTCCTTCTTCGCCTCAACAAAGTTACCATACAACATTGATTTAAAAGGTCTAGAGAGCGAAGCAATCTTAAACCTATTGCATCTGACCTCATCCTCCCCAACGCAAAACCACATATCATAATCATCATCATCAACAACATCATCAACCTCACCACCATAGCTAAGTGAGGTGGAGCACTCCTCATCAGATTCCAGACCTCCCTCCTCTTCCCCGCTACGAAAACACAAACAATTATCATTTACAGACTCAGGGTTGTACCCTGATACCAAAGAACCCTTTGGGCACTCCATACTCCGACCACTACAATCCATTGCAGAAACCCCCAACAGCTCATCCTCCCGCCTCTCGTATCTCAACCAAGCCGAGAGTACAACCTTCGAATGCACATCCACAGCATGCTGCCTAGCAGAACGAAGACATCTCCTGAACAATTTCGGATCGGGCATACCCCTGAAGATCGCACATTGCTCCATATACATCTCTGATTTCTCTAACTCGGGGCAATTCTCAAGTCTCCTATACACATCAGCTAAAACCCCCACAAAATCAACAAATTTGAGAAACGGATCGATTCGGGGCTCGATCAGATCCGCCTTCGGAAGCCCATAGGCTGCAAGAGCCTCCGCTACAGTAGTAGAATTCCCATTGCTAGTCTGAGAAACATTCTGACAGCGCTGATGAGATCTCGACCTCACTGAATTAACCCTCAAGTGTTCTTGCAATTGCTGCAGGAAACCCTCTTTTCCGCCGCCGCCAGCCGCTCCACCGCCGGCCATCTGATTAAGGGAATAAACCTGGGCACTTTTGCACCCATCAATCATATTCAAACCACGCATTGCGTTGAATATGTGTTGCTGCATCTTCCCTCAATCAAATTACCATCCTATAAATTATTGAAAAATAAAAATGCAACGGGCTTCACCTATATTTTTTTTTTGCAAGAAAGGGAGATCAAATCATTACCTGCAAACACCACCGTTGACCGAGAAAGCCGAAAACTTTCCGAATCAAGCAACGTTGCCGCCAGGAATTCCTCTCTTTCCCGGCGAATAATTTAAGAATTAAAGCAATCAATAAGCCCCTTCCACAATCTTGGCTTCGGAAAATCTTAAAATTTGGTTGGGGTAGGAAGTGAGAGGTGGTGGCCGTTAATCCGCATGGCCACTCTCTCTCTCTCTCTCTATCTCTATCTCTCTCTCTGTTTCTCTCTAAATATAGATTATATAACTACAATCTTCCATACGCAGATCAACCGATTCATTTCTGTAATTGCCTTTAATTTTTTTATTTGGTATTTTCTGACATACAAAATGTGCCCAGATTTTTTTTAATCAAAAATGGGGGAAAAGGGAAAAAACTGCAATACCCGTTAGAAATGGATAGCCGCAGAAATTAATAAAAATAAAAGAAAATTATGGAAGTCGAGCTCTAGTTTTCAGCAATTCCACGGGGAAGAGACTGAATCCACGCGCTACAATATGCGCGTGCGCGTGCGCGTAGTCCGCTTCATGGATAATGTTGATTGGTTGTTGTGTGGGGTTTTGCATAGGGCTGAGAAAAAATACCGAAATGTCGAAATACCGACCTTATCGTATCGAAAAATATTAAAAATATCGAATTTTTGGTATACCGTGATTTTCGGTACAGTATGATACCTTGCTGAAATATTTCGGTAAGGTAAAGGTATGAATTTTTATATACAACGGCATACCGAAATTCGGTATATACCGTAATTTAAGGTATATACCGTAAAATATGAATATAATAATATATAAAGTATTTTATATATTTTTAAATTATAAAATTTATTGTGAAATATAATATAATATGAATAAAATATACTAGTATTTAATACCCCGTATATTATTTAAATTACTATAAAATATAAATAGTATTCTAAAAACTCAAATATTCAATTTTCATTGATATTGAAAGTAAGGTATACCGCAAAAGAATGGTATACCAAACTTTGGTACGGCATACCAAAAATGAGGTACGATATCGGTATGAAAATTCTTCTTACCGAAAATAAGGTATACCGAAAATTTTGATAAGATAAAAGTATGATTTTTTCGTATACCGAATTTACAGTAAGGTATACGGTATGGTGATTTCTGTAACGTATACCGTAGCTACACATCCCTAGTTTTGTACAAAAAAAAAAGCAACCTCAAATGATGAAATGGATAACTAAGTCGTCAATGGACTTCTTTTATTATTAGCATTATTAATTATATATCGACCTTTTGTAGTTGGGCCTAAGCCCACTGTGGTAAACTCCCAGTTCAGCAAAAGTAATCAAAACCAACAAAGAAATCGAAAATTTTAAAACAAATGTCAATTGGAATGATCATTCAAAGAACTTCAAAATTAATAGAATGAGTACTGATTCAATTAATTTCAAACTTCGTGTAAAATTGACATAAAAAATGAGATAATTACCATTTAAATTATAATTTTTCATTGATTTATGATCAATCCTATAATGTTTAAAATTGGAATGCACACCTTTTCAGTTTTTTAAGTTGTCCCAAAATAATTAAAATTAGAATTTGTATATAAATTGTAAAAAAAAATAGAATTTGTATTACAAAACGACAGACATACTTATTCTAAAATGATGCTATAGAATCTAGATCCGGATTAATAGGCAGACAGTGCACGTATTACTATGGACCCTTGATTGGATCACAGCTGACTAATTAATTCAGACAATGGTTGTTTATTTAAGTCATCCAACACAAATATTATAACGGTGCATGGATTCACTTTTCTTATTCATCAATCATCATTCACTCATTGTCGATTAACTTTTTGACGAAAAAAACTAAAATACTGTACAAAATCTACATACATATACTCTTATTAAATTTTTAATCCGACTGAACAGGTTTTATTTATTTAAACCAATTTTATTTATTAAGTTACCCCTATTATATTTTAAATTCTAAAAGAAAATTTAATCTTGATATATAAATATCTCATTAATCAAATATACATATCTAGTACTATAAATTACAACTTCTGTAGTATATATATATATATATATATATAAAGGGGTGCATTATAATGATAAGCTCAATTTCCGTAATAACTAATAACCCTATAACCAAATCTGGGCCACACATTTTTAAAATCACGCGGTTGATATTCAAACTTAGATTTACTTCATAAAAAAAAGCGCGGGGGTAAATATGTCATTTCGCTCATAATAAAATTTACGTATCCAAATTTTGCTCATTTAATTTCAGAATTTCACTCATTTTATCATTTTATCAGTCAGTCAAAAGTATCATTTTATCAACTCAGAGTATCATTCTATCCGGGAAAACTATCATTCTATGCAATAAACCTAACATATATCATTTTATCATTTTATCAGTCAGTCAAAAGTATCATTTTATCAACTCAGAGTATCATTCTATCCGGCAAAACTATCATTTTATCAGTTTTATATCACTTTGTCACGTTAAAGTATCATTTTATCAGCTTATATACAATTTCTTCAGCTAAACTATCATTTTTATAAAGTTACTGTCATTTTATCCGCTTAGATTATCATTTTATCAGGTAAAAGTATCATTTTATTAAACAAAAACGTCATTTTATACACCAAAAATACCTATCATTCTATCGGCTGAAAGTATCATTCTATCCGGAAAACTATCATTTTATCAGTTTTATGTCATTTTGTCACATTAAAGTATCATTTTATCAGCTTATATGCAATTTCTTCAGCTAAACTATCATTTTTATAAGGTTACTGTCATTTTATCCGCTTAGATTATCATTTTATCAGGTAAAAGTATCATTTTATTAAACAAAAATGTCATTTTATACACCAAAAATACCTATCATTCTATCGGCTGAAAGTATCATTCTATCCGGCAAAACTATCATTTTATGCAGTAAACCTAACATTTATAAGCTAAAAGTATCATTTTATCAACTCAGAGTATCATTCTATCCGGAAAAACTATCATTTTTATAAGGTTTCTGTAATTTTATCCGCTTAGATTATCATTTTATCAGGTAAAAGTATCATTTTATTAAACAAAAATGTCATTTTATACACCAAAAATACCTATCATTCTATCGGCTGAAAGTATCATTCTACCCGGCAAAACTATCATTCTATCGGCTGAAAGTATCAGTCTATCCGGCAAAACTATCATTTTATGCAGTAAACCTAACATTTATAAGCTAAAAGTATCATTTTATCAACTCAGAGTATCATTCTATCCGGCAAAACTATCATTCTATGCAATAAACCTATCATTTTATCATTTTATCAGTTAGTCTAAAGTATCATTTTATCAACTCAGAGTATCATTCTATCCGGTAAAACTATCATTCTATGCAATAAACCTATCATTTTATCATTTTATCATTTTAATATTTTATTAGTCAGTTAAAAGTATCATTTTATCAACTCAGAGTATCATTATATCCTGCAAAACTATCATTCTATGCAATAAACCTATCATTTTATCATTTTATCGTTTTACGTGATATTTGGCGAAATTCAGAAATTAAATGAGGGAAATGACAGTTTTACCCCCGCGCTTTTTTATGAAGTAAATCTAAGTTTGAATCTCAAAACTATCATTCTATGCAATAAACCTATCATTTTATCATTTTATCATTTTATGTGATATTTGGCAAAATTCAGAAATTAAATGAGCGAAATGACAGTTTTACCCCCCCGCGCGCTTTTTTTTTATGAAGTAAATCTAAGTTTGAATCTCAACCGCATGATTAGAAATATTTGTGGTCCAGATTTGGTTATAGGGTTATTACGATATTTAGGGGTTATCATATGATCACGACTCTATATATATATATATATATATATATATATATATATATATTTATATATATTGCATGATACTCTGAGTTGATAAAATGATACTTTTAGCTTATAAAAGTTAGGTTTACTGCATAAAATGATAGTTTTGTCGGATTGAATGATACTTTCAGCCGATAGAATGATAGTTTTGTCGGGTAGAATGACACTTTCACCCGATAGAATGATAGGTATTTTTGGTGTATAAAATGACATTTTTGTTTAATAAAATGATACTTTTACCTGATAAAATGATAATCTAAGCGGATAAAATGACAGTAACCTAATAAAAATGATAGTTTAGCTGAAGAAATTGCATATAAGATGATAAAATGATACTTTAACGTGACAAAATGACATAAAACTGATAAAATGATAGTTTTGCCAGATAGAATGATACTTTCAGCCGATAGAATGATAGTTTTGCCGGGTAGAATGATACTTTCAGCCGATAGAATGATATGTATTTTTGGTGTATAAAATGACATTTTTGTTTAATAAAATGATACTTTTACCTGATAAAATGATAATCTAAGCGGATAAAATGACAGTAACCTTATAAAAATGATACTCTGAGTTGATAAAACGATACGTTTACTGCTTTGTAGGTTTGTATATTATGTATTGTGCCGATTATATTAGGTTTATTGCATAGAATAATAGTTTTGCCGGATAGAATGATACTCCGAGTTGATAAAATGATACTTTTGACTGACTAATAAAATGATAAAATGATAGGCTTATTGCATAGAATGATAGTTTTGCCGGATAGAATGATACTCTGAGTTGATAAAATGATACTTTTGACTGACTGATAAAATTATAAAATGATAAAATGATAGGTTTATTGCATAGAATGATAGTTTTGCCGGATAGAATGATACTCTGAGTTGATAAAATGATACTTTTGACTGACTGATAAAATGAGCGAAATTCAGAAATTAAATGAGCGAAATTTGGATACGTAAATTTTATCATGAGCGAAATGACATATTTACCCCCGCGCTTTTTTTTATGAAGTAAATCTAAGTTTGAATCTAGACCACGTGATTTTAAAAATGTGTGGTCCAGATTTTTTATAGGGTTATTACGGAAATTGGGGTTATCATTATAATGCATCCATATATATATATATATATATATATATATATATATATATATATATATATATATGGGAGCGTTATTCTCCTTTTCACATCTTAGATCTTTTTTCCTTCTTAATATTACGCGTTAGATCTAAGGCATCAACGGATCAGATTGATTCTATAAAACTGGTTACGTGTTGCATTATAGAAGGTGGTTGTATGCATTACAGGGTTATTATTGACATTTGGCGGAAAAGTAACTGACACATTTTGGTATCTGCGAATAATGCACCACATGGTCACGAGTAATGCATATAATTGACTATATAATGCACAATATGTGAACTGCAATGCATACGAATAAGATGTACCATGTTATGATGTTTGGACACACGTTTCTTGTTTCCCCTAAGGGTTTATTAAGCTTAGGGGCTAGGGTATAGTACGTAGACACGTATGTAATCTTCACATGGTAACGAGTAATGGATATAATTGACTATATAATGCACAATTTGTGAACTGCAATGCATACGAACAAGATGTGCTGTGTTATGATGTTTGACACACGTTTCTTGTTTCCCCTAAGGGTTTAATAAGCTTAGGGGCTAGGGTATAGTACGTACGCATTAATAACAAATTATAAAACGATACGAATAATTCACCAAATTGTCACGAGTAATGGATGTTATTAACTATATAATGCACAATATGTGAACTGCAATGCATACGAATAAGATGTACCATGTTATGATGTTTGACACACGTTTCTTGTTTCCCCTAAGGGTTTAATAAGCTTAGGGGCTAGGGTATAGTACGTAGACAAGAAACAAGAAACGTGTGTACTATACCCTAGCCCCTAAGCTTATTAACCCTTAGGGGAAACAAGAAACGTGTGTCAAACATCATAACATGGTACATCTTATTCGTATGCATTGCAGTTCACATATTGTGCATTATATAGTTAATAACACCCATTACTCGTGACAATTTGGTGAATTATTCATATCGTTTTATAATTTGTTATTAATGCGTACGTACTATACCCTAGCCCCTAAGCTTATTAAACCCTTAGGGGAAACAAGAAACGTGTGTCAAACATCATAACACAGCACATCTTGTTCGTATGCATTGCAGTTCACATATTGTGCATTATATAGGCAATTATATGCATTACTCGTGACCATGTGGTGCATTATTCGTAGCGGTTTCCAGCCATTATTAGATTACTATTGTACCCTCATAATGCACAAAATAGGACAAATAATGCAACACGGGATTAATTACCCAATGTTGATCTTGACCGTCCATTTCTCTAATCTAATGGCTGATATTAAGAAGGAAAAAGGAGGAAATATAGGAAAAGGAAATGAATACATCCTATATATATATATATATATGAATCAAATCACAGATGTACTAAATTGTGAAATCTATATAATTATTGTGATTTAACAAATCAATAATTATAATCTTCTAACAAAATCTTGAAGCAATGGAATTACAAGGACATATCCTCTAATTAATAAAATATAAAAATCTTTAGTTATATAGTGTATCATGTATGTGCATTAAAATCTTCAATGGAATCAAACTAAATTTGCAGTCTAAATTAAGTTAAAGACAGTAGGAATTTGAGCAATGTCCACGACTAACATTATTTTAGTTTGTGGTTTAAGTTCCTAGATTAAGTTGAATTTATGGTTTAAGTTAATTTCTAGATTTTTATTTAGTTTCGCAAGAAAACATAATTTTCAGTTGAATATGTTAATGTAATTTCTTTATTTTATTATTATTTCAGTTTTCTATTATTAAGTTATAAGCAATACTATCTACGTCAATGAGAAATAGTCATGTTTTTCAATTTTGAGTTATCCACAAAAATTAATCTCTATCTATTTATAGTAGTACATTTTTCTCTCTAATGAGGTTAGATCAATTTTTTTTATCACTATTATTTTTACTAACAATATTTTAACCACTTTTTAATTTTATCTCTTTTATATTATTAATTTTATATTAAAATATTTGACTTCCACAACTAAAGACTATTTTTAATGGATAAAACATTTGACATCCACAACTAAAGACTATTTTTAGTGGAATGCTGTACTAGTAGTAGTACTACTACAATTTACTACTAGCATTAATTCACATTTGTACCATTTGTCCATCCGCATCCTAGATCCAACGCTCCAAATCTACTTGATGTTATATATATATAGAGAGAGACGGTTCAATAATGTCTTTTGATTATATTATTATATACTAGCACTTATGGCAAGCATAAATTTTTTAACCAAATTTGTTGTTAAAATACAGTATAAAAATTATTACAAATCTATAAGTGGAATCATTATCGAAACATCTTAAAATTTTCAGTTGGAATTTCAAACAAGTGTCCAACATAATTTCAATAGGGATCCAGTTTTTTTTAACTGATTTTCTTTCATTAACGGAGTGTATGTTGTAGGGATCAGACTCGTCTGGATTCACTAATTACCGAGACCTCTTAGTTCTTCTTACAAGAGAGTTCAGCCAAACTCTCAACCACGCGACTGATTTTAATCAAGATTTACAAGTTGGTTTACAAGTAATATATCCTAGCTATTACAACCCTTGGTTGAAGCCCTAGCTAGCTCCTTGATCAAGTTCAGCCTGCACACTTAATACACACGTCAGTAATAACAAGTAAGATCCTACTGGATCTAAGATATTACGCACAAGAAGAACAAGAAAACACGAGGAAACAGAATAGTATTAGAAACATGTGGAAAATATGGGAAACCT
The DNA here is from genome assembly GCF_004379255.2 of Salvia splendens. Taxonomy (NCBI): domain Eukaryota; kingdom Viridiplantae; phylum Streptophyta; class Magnoliopsida; order Lamiales; family Lamiaceae; genus Salvia; species Salvia splendens. The sequence goes on along the minus strand of NC_056033.1, from coordinate 5,603,885 downwards.
TTGATGTGGCCAAGACCTATGGCTTTTCATCTTAGGTAACCCCCAAATGCATAATGAGGTGCCTTAATGCCGAGACCTCTCGTGTGGTCACTCCTATCCTATAAATAGGTGTGAGTTTGAGAGATGAAGGACACACCACAACAAGCATTATCTCTTCTCTAGCTCTCTACATCCTAGTTTACATATAGGAGCATTGTCTAGCTCGATTCTCGGAACTCAATCAAGTTCGCCGGTGCCTAGCGGGTTTGAGGTGCTTCTACACGCTAGGAGGAAGTCGTTTTATCTTTGGGGGCAATACGTCATTCCGTGAGCACTAGCCGGGGCGTAATTTGTCTTGCGGAAAGAGGGTTTTCCTCGACTCGACTTATAAATTTGGTTTGCTTTATTTTCGTTGTAATTTTCATTCCTTTTTTTGTTGCAAGCTTTCTTTCGATTGTATTAGTTAGAGTACCGCCTGTACACGGCTTGGGAATTTCTTCCCTTTATTTCTAACAATCGCAAGACAAATTAGTGTACTCTTCTAAGACAGGGTTATATCAATCGAAGTTAGAGAAAACATGAACTTCAAAGCTGGAATGAAGAAACGAGCCGTTGCAATGTTCATGGGCTACGAAGTGGTTAATTCCTTGAGATCCATTCTCTCGAGAATTGTGTTTATCGTTTGTCATTTGATATGCAAGACCAATTTAGACTTGGTAGTTGTAATTGGGATGCATGGGTTTTTTAATATACCAATGCACATATGTTTCAATATAATTGTGTACTTATTGTTGGAGACAATATTGTGCAAATTATTTGAACGTGTTGTTATAAACAACAAAGATCACGAGGTGGTCGCAATGGTCTCCGACGTGGACCATGGTAATAATCCAAATGAATGGTTTGTTGATACTGGTGCCACATGTCATGTGTGCTCCAAGAGAAGTGTTTTTTCTACTTACAAATCTATTGAAGGTAGAAAAGTACGCATGGGAAACCAAGCCTCTTCTAAGGTGGTTGGTGTGGGTAATGTGTTCCTAAAATTAGGATCTGGAAAGGTTCTTACCCTCAAGGATGTGCTGCATGTCCCAGACATCCGAAATAATTTGGTGTCAGGCTCACTTCTAGTAAATCATGGATTTTCACTAGAATTTGAATTCGAAAAGGTTATATTGACCAAGAATGGAAAATTCATAGGTGAAGGTCACCTAGTGAATGGGCTTTTTGAGCTGAATGTTACGGTCATTCACCGTGGAAAAGGAATAAGCAATAAGGAAGATGACACATCCTCTTATTTGCTTGAAGGCTCTGACTTATGTCATAATAGATTGGGACATGTAAATCTAAATGCTATAAAAAGATTAGTAAATCTTAATTTACTTAAAGTAGATAAGTTTAACTCACAAGAAAGATGTGAAGTGTGTGTTGAAGCCAAAATGGCTAAACTGCCGTTCCATTCGGTAGAGCGAAGCACAAAACCTCTTGAATTGATCCATACAGACGTATGTGATTTGAAATTTGTGCAAACAAGAGGTGGTAAAAAGTACTTCATCACATTTATAGATGATTGCACAAGGTATTGTTACATTTACTTATTAAGAAGTAAAGATGAGGCAATTGAAGCGTTTAAAGACTTCAAAAATGAAGCTGAAAATCAACTTAATTGTCGAATTAAGTGTGTTCGAAGTGATAGAGGTGGTGAGTATGTAGCTCCGTTTGCAGAATTATGTCATGCAAGTGGTATAATTCACCAAACCACAGCTCCATATTCTCCTCAATCAAATGGTGTTGCTGAACGCAAAAATCAAACACTAAAAGAGATGATGAATGCCTTGTTGATTAATTCAGGATTACCCCAAAATATGTGGGGGGGCTGTGTTGACAGCGAATCATATCCTGAGCAAAATTCCACTAAAAAATAGGGATGTGACTCCTTATGAGTTGTGGAAAGGGAAGAAACATTCGTATTCATACCTCAAAGTGTGGGGTGTTTAGCGAAGGTAGAAGTGCCTCCTCCGAAACAAGTTGCAATAGGCCCTAAAACAGTCGATTGCATCTTTATTGGCCATGCACTTAATAGTAGTGCCTATCGTTTCCTAGTCCATAGATCAGTTGTGCCTGGCGTGGCTGAAGGAACAACGATTGAGTCAAGGAATGCTATATTCTTTGAGAATGTTTACCCTTGCAAGAGGCAAGAGGATAGTTCTAGTGAAAGAATGATGGATGAATCCACTAGTTCTAATCCTCCAAAAAGGACGAGGTCAAGTCCTGATGATGTTGAACCAAGACGTGGTAAAAAAATTAAAGTTGCTAAAACATTTGGTCCCGACTTCATAACTTTTATGTTGGATAACGAACCAAAGTCATTGGTGGAAGCTCTTTCTGGCTCAGATGCAGCGTGGTGGCAAGAAACTATCAACAGTGAAATTGAATCCATCATGAGAAATAATACTTGGGTGTTAGTAGACTTGCCTGAAGGATGTAAGGCTTTAGGGTGCAAGTGGATTCTGAAAAGGAAATATAAGCCCGATGGTACTATAGATAAGTACAAAGCTCGCCTAGTTGTCCAAGGCTTTAAGCAGAAAGAAGGGTATGACTTTTTTGATACCTATTCACCTGTTACGAGAATCACTTCCATTCGGGTGCTTCTTGCGATTGCTGCTTTGCACAATCTCGATATTCACCAAATGGATGTGAAAACTGCATTTCTGAATGGTGATCTGGAAGAAGAAATATATATGGAACAACCCGAAGGGTTTGTTGTGCCTGGGCAAGAGCGTAAAGTATGCAAACTGGTAAAGTCATTATATGGGTTGAAGCAAGCACCATTACAATGGCATTTAAAATTTGACAACGTGATGTTGGCAAATGGATTCACTATCAATGAGTGCGATAAGTGTGTTTACATTAAGAACACAAATAACGGTTTTGTTATTGTGTGTCTTTATGTAGATGATATGTTGATTACGGGCAGCAATAGTGCCATTATCAACGAAACTAAAAATATGTTGAAGAGAAATTTCGACATGAAAGATATGGGTTTAGCTGATGTGATTCTCGGAATCAAAATTAAAAGGAATCATGAGGGAATTGCTCTGACACAATCTCATTATATTGAGAAAGTGCTAAAGAAATTTCACTCATTCGATTGTGAGCCAGCTAAGACTCCATTGGAACCCAACGTGCATTTGAGTAAGCACACGGGTGAGCATATAGCTCAAGAAGAATATGCAAAGATCATAGGGAGTTTGATGTTTATCACAAACTGCACCCGACCAGATCTTGCGTGTACTGTGAATAAGCTGAGCCGATTTACGAGCAACCCAAGCAAGGAACATTGGAAAGCTCTGCGTAGGGTTTTGAGATACTTGAAGTATACTCTTAACTTTGAGCTGCAGTACACAAGATATCCCCAAGTACTTGAAGGGTACTGTGATGCAAATTGGATCTCTGATTCAAAAGACTCGTTCTCGACGAGTGGTTATGTGTTCGTTGTGGGGGGTGGTGCTGTTTCGTGGAAGTCGACGAAACAAACGTGTATAGCTCGATCCACCATGGAATCTGAGTTTATCGCATTGGATAAAGCAGGGGAAGAAGCCGAGTGGCTCAGAAATTTCCTAGAATGTATTCCATGTTGGAAGAAGCCAGTGCCGACAGTAGTGATATACTGTGATAGCCAAGCAGCTATAGGGAGAGCACATAGTGGCTTATACAACGGTAAGTCTCGACATATTCGTCGAAGACATAATACCGTCAGACAATTGATCACAAGTGGTGTTATCACAGTTGACTATGTAAGGTCAGTTGATAACTTAGCGGATCCGTTAACGAAAGGTTTAAACCGTGATCAATTGCATAAATTGCTAAAAGGAATGGGACTGAAAACCACATCTTAAAAGATGATTATAGTGGTAACCCAACCATACGATTGGAGATCCCATGGGCTTGGTTCAATGGGAAAACGAAGCTATATGAATTTAGTTGTAACACTCGGAAGATTTTTTATCTTCGCCCATTCTTTAGAAATCATTGAGTATTGTAACCTGCTTGTGGTAAGAGGCTAAGTTTTGACTTTTAATGATTCCTAGAAACCTCGAGGAGGTGGGTATTGCATGATACCTGGAAAAGAATCACCTATGTAAGTGAAGAAGTGTGGGCCGCTTCAACATGTGAATCACTTATGAATCCAAAGTGGTGTTCTATGGCCAGTAAAGGACACAAACGTGAGAACTGATGAGTTTGTAAATAATATTGTGTCAATATTATTGTCTCGGTATACACCAAGGAGGAATGGTTCAAGGCATCACGTCCACCAGGCCGTCGGTATGCCCGATAGTGTTGACTATGGAAAGTTCAAAGCCCCAAGCTACTATTCCAAATGCAATATTGTTTCTCGAGAATTGAGCATAGAGTCTGCATGCATGCATTTGTGTCTGGTGTTGGTTTGATCTTGCAGCGCTCTAACCAATGTGGGGGATTATTAGAAACATGTGGAAAATGTGGGAAACCTTTGATGTGACCAAGACCTATGGCCTTTCATCTTAGGTAACCCCCAAATGCATAATGAGGTACCTTAATGTCGAGACCTCTCGTGTGGTCACTCATATCCTATAAATAGGTGTGAGTTTGAGAGATGAAGGACACACCACAACAAGCATTCTCTCTTCTCTAGCTCTCTACATCCTAGTTCACATATATGAGCATTGTCTAGCTCGATTCTCGGAACTCAATCAAGTTCGCCGGTGCTTAGCGGGTTTGAGGTGCTTCTACACGCTAGGAGGAAGTCGTTTTATCTTTGGGGGCAATACGCCATTCCGTGAGCACTAGCCGGGGCGTAATTTGTCTTGCGGAAAGAGGGTTTTCCTCGACTAGACTTATAAATTTGGTTTGCTTTATTTCCGTTGTAATTTTCATTCCTCTTTTTTGTTGCAAGTTTTCTTTCGATTGTATTAGTTAGAGTACCGTCTGTACACGGCTTGGGAATTTCTTCCCTTTATTTCTAACAAATAGATCACAGAATATGGCTCAGCCACCCGCCGACAGTTCAGATCTATTCAACCAGAAACTAGATCCAAGGGAGCACCGTCGAATCCGACCAGAGATTCACCTATCATTGTCGATATCAACACCACACAACTCTTTCGCACCAGATCTAGAACCATATAACACAATCTCACACCTGGTCTCTCAAGCACTAAACCCTAGGTTTCACAAACACACCAGCAACCGAAGTAGTTACCTTCGCCAGCTACACCACCGGTCAATCACATAGAGAAACAGTGATAGACTCAAGAGAAACCACTGGAGAAGTTATAGGAGAAGAAGAGAGAAATGAGAGAGAAGAGAGAAGTCACTGAATCTAGTGAGTAAAGAGAGAGAAGTGTATAGAATGAATATACAAACCGTCATACTCCTCACACATAACAAACACAGCTGCCAATCCAACGGTGCAGGTTCAAGATCCAAGTGAAGGCACGACGTGGCAGCCATCAGACGGTGGAGAGCAAAGGTCGTCGGGCTAACAGGCTCAGCAACTTGGGCTTAGCCCAATAATTCGGCATTAGGCCATAATTAATTCATAGCCCAGATAAATGTCCACCAATAATATTCAACATAAGCAATCCGGAAAAAGGACTAAAAATAAACTAAAATAAAAACACGCACTTAAATCTTGATTATAGTTTTTGAAGTAAAAGAATCTCTCTTGGTATTGAAGGGATTCCATTTCATAAACTGTGCAACATTTGGATGGTCCAAAAAAACTGGGCTAGTTCGAGTAACAAAGAGACAAGAACATATAGATTTCAAAAGTTTAACTTTAAATGCATTTGGACTTCGATTTCTGAGCTTAATTTGCCCTTATCTAAATCAAAACAAAACATTTCTGAATAAATTTTGGAGTCTGTGAAAACTGCGAATTTGAAGGTATAATTTCCACATATATATTATTAAGAACAACCATGAGCCAGTGTCTTGTTAGGGGCACATGCTGCATGAGAGGGTTCGATTTTTGTTTTAGTATAAATTGAAAATATTTGATTTTATATGTCGCATGCACAATATACCTATAAAGTATAAACAATGAATTTTTATCCACCTAAATATTTTATGATATATCTCCACAAAAGTTTACGGTGTAACAGTCAAGAACGACTATTATAAACATGTAAATGGAAGAATTTTTTTTGACCTTTTTGGCAAGTGGGACATTGTGATCTGGATTCACATGAGTGCTAGTCACAATTATAAATTTATAATTGTCAAAACTTGATTAATATATGCAATATATGCATATATAATATTACTAAGCCAAATGATTTCCATTAAATTATGAGAGAGAGAATACTTCATCTCCCTCTTAGGGTTTCCTTCTATGTAGAAACATACACAAAAAAATTTCAACTCTAAGAGACCTACAACTTTTCACTCTTGAGGTTCTAGGGTTTGTTTAATGATCATCCCATTTTCCTTTGCAATTTCACTATGGAAGGAAGTGGTGTAACAGAATGTTCTAGAACAAGCCCTTCTTCTGAGGAACACGCCGACGAAGAGGAGGTGGAGACTCATGGAGAGACGGAGAAGAAGCCGCCGATGATTAGGCCTTACAACCGATCAAAGACTCCACGGCTGCGCTGGACTCCCGATCTTCATCGCCACTTTGTTCAAGCTGTTGAAAGACTTGGAGAACTAGAGAGTGAGATTCAGATTTTTTTTTCTTGCAAGAATTATAATTTTTTGAATATTTTTGTCTTTTTGGAAGAAATTAAAGCTTTTGATAAGGGGATTTGAGTTTTTTCAGACTTTATTTCTGCCTTATAAAATAATTAAATTAAAAAGGTTGTATTTGCAGGAGCCACACCAAAATTAGTACTTCAATTGATGAATATGAGAGGGCTAAATATTGCTCATGTCAAGAGCCATTTACAGGTTAGACAAAGATCAATATCAATCATATAATTATTTACTCTTTTATAAATTGGAGTTTTGTTTTCTGGTGGTTTCACAGATGTACAGAAGCAAGCAGATTGATGAGCACGATTATCAAGGTCGAGATATTAATAATTCCAACAATAAAAGAAATTAACTATAAATTTATAGGGTTTCAAATATGGTGATCAATTTTTATTTTTTTAAAGTATTATTTTCTCCATTACAGGGATGTCTGATAATGGCTTCTTTATAAGAGCAATGGAACACCAGAATATGTTCAATCTAAGACAGCTCCCACTTCTTCCTACCTTTCACCAAAGACATTCCCACTTTAGGTACTATTAATTGCTATATTGTTTCAAATCCAAATCTTTATAACTTGGATTGTTCATTTTGAACATCCTATGTATAAATCTATCTACTTTTTTGGGATGCAGCCAAAACCACAGGTCACCAATTAATCAAGATTTTCGCCCTAGGCGAAAAGAAGCCGATATGATGAAAAATGAATTTGGGTTATTGCATAAGCAAAACTATAGCAATTATGATGATCATGTTTATTTAATGGCATCTTCAAAAGGAGAGAGTGGTGGGATCAAAAGGAAGGCCTCAATGGTGGAGCTAGATTTGAGTCTATCCCTTGGCCAAGAATCAAGAATTGATGTGAAGAAAAATAGTGTTTCATCTGTGTTGATTTATAAGAAGATGAATGCAAGAGGAGAGAGTACTCTTGATCTGACTCTATGAATTGGATTTTGGCAATTCTAAGTGAGATTTTGAGGTACTTATTTCTATGTATTCACAATGTAATTTGTCATTGTCATGTATCACACTAAGATAAGGCAAATAAGAGTTTTTTGTGGCTTCATTAATTTGGATGGCCTTTGTTGTACTCTTCATTTTATGGGATGCTGAAAAGATATAGATATGTCGTTAGCTTAATCGTGTTATGATTCATTTCAATAGTATGTATGTCACATTTATTTACTGCGACACCGACAAAATGCGCTTGGTTAGCTAAATGTATATTTCTATATTTTGGAAAACATGCATACCCTACGTTCCTGCCCCTTGCTCTGCACCTTTTGTGTTTATATATTTTAGTATCATTCATTTCTTATACTTGGAGGATCTTTGGACATTCACTACCATTACGAAAAATGAGATTTACTGACAGATTTTTCGTTGGTAAACCCCAAAAAGCAGTCAGTAATTATGATAACAAACGGATCAACAGCGTTGGTAACATGTCGGTAAAATTTATAGACAGAAAATGTCCGTCGATAAATTTGACCGACAATGGCGTTCTCCAGAAACTCTATGTCCGGTGCATGGAAATTAATGACAGAATTTTCCGTCTTGGTAAACTTCATTTTTTTTTTGTAATTACCAAGGTTATCCACCGGCGGGCCCAGTGACTATTTCTGCGTTGATTTGTAGGCAACTCAATGGACGAGACAACTGACCTAAGGATTTAAAGTTGCTCCATACCCAAAGACAATGATCGATCATCTAACCATTTGGTTAAGGATGGACGACGTGTAACACCCCGACTTTTTCTACCCTTTTTATTTGTTCTCGTAGTGACATCGTTTGTGCATCTGAAAATTTTTCGCCTTTATTTATTTGTCGAGAGAAGTATTTCACTTTTTGGGCCATACAATTATTCTTTTACTATCAATTAGGAATTTAGGAACCCGCATGTTATGAGTCCAATTTTTTTTTTAATTCTTTCTTTTTTGAGGTCAAAATTATCACTCTTCAATTTCAAATCTACAGTAGTTATCTCAAATCTCTCCAACAAATCAAATCCAATCTTTATAGATACACACACCCATAGTGATATATATTCCACCGATTCTGTAAATTAAATCATTCTCTCAAAATCTCAAAGAAAATACTAATTTTCTCTAATTCTGAAATCTCCCACGTTTCGTTTCAAGGCATAGCTTCATGTTTCACATAACACATAACACAGTATGTTCAAATTCCAATCTTTAATGATGTAGAAGTTTTGTAACCCACGAAATCCTCGAGAAACTCTGAAATCAAATGGTTTAGTTGAAAAAATGTTTGAATTAAAGATTAGAGAGGGGTAGGGGAACGTTCCTGTTGTGTTGGAGTGCGACGGCTGGATAGACGGAGAGAATTAACGGTGGTGGTGCTGAGTTTTTGCCGGCAGTGAGCAAGAAGAGAGAGAGAGAAATTGGTGTTGCCGATTTGAGTTAGGGGAGTGAGGCGTGAGGAGAAGAGAGAGAGAATATGTTTTGGTCGAAATACAGAGAGAGATGGAATGATTCATTTTTTCTTGTAGTGCATCATGTAGCAAGTTAAATCCAATTGCATAAATTGATACTCACAGTTGCAAAAGATCCAATTCGTCCCTTTATTCCATATTTTTTTTCCCTTCTTCTACTTGGACGATATATAATGACCAAATTTGGTTCCATAATTTATAGAATGCTATCAGAAATCAGATAACATGAAGAAATATGATAACTTGATAAGCTAATTAGAAACAGAAGAAAAAAGAAAGAAAGAAAAAAGAAAGAAAGAAAAAAAAAGAGAGAAGGAAAAAAGAGTTAAACAGTAGTGGTATGTAACTTAACCTGCATAAGTTACTGACTTTTTAAGATGCGAGATGGATTTAATTGGTTAAAACAATAATAACTGAAATGTGAGTAGTATTTGCAGGGAGTCTGTTAGCTCTAAAATTTGAAGTTACATTAATTACTATGGCGTGCCATGTTAATGTTATAGTGATTTTCCGAAAAACCATAATAATTTTCGAAAATAATAGTAGTAATATTTACTTTTCTGTATTATTGAAAACTTCATTTTTCGTTAGGTAGATCCAATACATCCTTGTCGTTGTTTCTGTTTTTTTGTATAATATATTCCCATATACTAGTACAAATATAATACAAATGAGCAGACAGAGAGAGAAAGAGAGTATTGAAAGATGTTGACATCTATCTTGGTAAAATATCTACTTAGCATAAGGTAATTAATTCTAAATAAACCTGAATTTAATAACCACAATAGTCAATAAATCAAATAATCAATATAGAAATGATGCAATATCTTCTCTAGATTATCTTAATCTTACCCAAAATACAGCAATAAACGGGCACATGTGCAGTTATTTTTCCATTTCCTTTTCTTCTACTTCCAGCGTTAGTTAATTTGGATACTACTTCTCGAAACAGCAAAAACCACTCTAAATCAAAAATCAAAAATAAAAAATTCAAATAATCCCGGATACTATATAGGCTGTATGTAATTGTGGCTAATGCAGATTCTTTCAGTGGTAAAAACAACAGTTCTGAATACTGTACAAATTGTGAAATACTAAGGAATATTTAGCGACAAATTAACTAAATAAACATACGCTTCTCCGGCGGCGGCGCTTCTTGCTTGGGCGAGCAGAAACGACGGCGTATGCACTGAAAGAAGAGGGCGACGACGAGAAAGGCGGCCAAAAGCGTGATTAGCACAAGCATCGTAACTTTACCACCCGCAGCAAAGTCGCTCCTTTCCTTTGCCGACAACAACGGTATTTCCGGCGACAGCAACGGCGAAAAATTCATGCTACTAAATCAACGGCGCTTTGAGCAAGAGACCTCTCCCTCACTCTCCGTCGTATTTATTGGACATTTTTAACTATGCATATCAAGTTGCACCGCATCGGTACAATGCTGTTTGTCTGTATATATGTGTGTATAATTACATTAGACCATCTACAATAGCGCCCAGCCGACCGCCCAGCCGAGCGCCGGCGCTGGGCAGTTCGCTGGGCGGTCTATTGCAGTCGCCCAGCGGACGAATGGAGAGAGAAACACCGCAGTACTGGGCGGTTTCGTGACGCTGGGCGATCCGCTCGGCGCTATTGCAGCGCCCGAATCGCCCAACGCACAGCCTAGCGCGAAATTTAAATTTTTTTTTCCGAAACACTATATATACGCGCTTTGCTCGTCATTTTCATTCGCACCACTTGTTTTAACGAGTACTCTCTCTATCTTAATTTCTGTACAAGGAGTGAATTGACACTCCTTTTTATTATTGTATTTTTTTTAAATTAATGTATTTTTTAAATTATTGTACTTTTTTAAATTTTAATAGTATTATTAAATTTTTCCCGTATATGTGTCGTAAATTAAATTTCGTATATTGTGTGATTGTTAATTATTTCATTTTGTATATATTTGTTAATAGTGATGTGGATATTATGTGGCTAGGCTATGGCTGGGATAGCTGGGCTATTTGCTTGTTTTGATGATGTGGCATGAGGATTTTTAATGCTGATGATGTGGCAGTGGCTAGGCTATGACTGGGCTATTCCTATTGTGGATGGTCTTATTGGATTTAAAGGTCCACGAAACCTATTCATACACGTGACAATATGTTAGTATAATTAAATTTAATAGAAAATGATAAATATGTCATTTCTGTAATTTTCAGGAAAAATCTAAAAATTACATTATTCAAATTCTTTCATTATAAAATTTTCTTAATTATATTCGGTTATCTTAGTTTCGCTCATTTTATTGTTAGTATTACTACTATTTTCACTTTCGAATTCTCTCATTACATAATTATAGTTTTCTCATTATATTATTCAAATTTTCTTATCATAGAATCATAATTTTCTCATCACATTATTTGAATTCAATCGTTATAGAATCAAAATAGTTTTCTCATTATATTATTTGAAGATTTACGGCCAAAATTTTCAAACATACCATGCCCCCTAAATTTGCAGACTTTCCATTAAAATGCGTGTCCTCGTTTTATCACTTACCCTAATAATGAGAATTTTATGCATTTATAATAAATATGGAATGAAGATAGAAATAGAACCGTGTTTAGTCTAGAGTCTAGAGAGGGGTTGAGTCCCTTCCAAAGCTAAAAAAGTTATTAAAATTTGTGTAACATGTTTAAATTTTTATGTAAGTTGTAGTGCAAAAGCCCCTATAATTACAATAGAATATAAAAAAATATCGTGTATTGAGTGATAAATTAGGTGAAGATAAAAAGGAATATTGGCCCATAAATATTTTGTTTGTATTTGTGTTTCGCGTTATCAGAATTAGGGACGTAAAATATTGATATCTAGCGTGTTTGTCACACCAAAAATATTCTACATTAGTGAATATATACTTAGGAAAAATGGTTTAAATTTTAATACTATACTACTAATTTTTTATAGCATGTAACTGAAACATAATTATGTGGAGTACTTAATTCTAAGTTTATTTATTTATATTACAAACTTTTTCTAGATTCAGATTTAAATATTTTAGCTGAGCTAGGCGATTTATGGGCCAGCCTATTTATATTGGGCTAGATTACAGTGTTTGCGGTAAACTAATATATGAAGTCCATTTTCATTGTAATATCTAGCAATGATTTAAAATTGATTTCTTCATCTTCAAAATTTCCTTTCAATGTTTTTGATTCTTTATAAAATTGAGACGAATTGGTTTTAAATACAATAACTTGTTTCCAAATTTAATTTATATTTCATCCCGATTCCCGACTTGATATTTTGATTAAAAGTTATTAAACTCACACATTAATACTACTATACTATTATAAATAAATAGTTCAATCAAAGTGGCTTGTTTGACTGAAATAGATGGAATTAGAGAATTACTATTAACGACAAAAGAAGCTTCATAGTTGTGTTGATGGACTTAATTTAGACAAAGAAAGAATTATGGGTGACTATTTTGATAGTATAACAATAATATAATGGTGATTTATGTTTAGAGATAGGACTATACAATCCAATGTATAGAAACCGTCATAACTCATAGTACACTGGATTGTATAGAAAACGTCATAACTCATAGTACAATAGTAATTTTCGATTTCCTATATAAAATAATACCAAGATATAATCTAGGATTGTGTTGTGATATTAATTTAGTTATATGAGGTTAATTATGACTAATTATCCCATGATTATTCATTTATGATTGAATTATCTCATAAACTAAATACACTATATATTTAATCTCGGGATACAATCTTGCAAACCAAACACTCTCTATATTGTAGTGAAAATTTAGTAGAAGTGAAAATATTGTACACTATCTTACCAATATTTTCTTTATGATTAATTTTAATACTAATACTCTGCCGCAAATCACATCATCATATCAAAAATTCAATTTTTTTTCCGGTCCATATTTATATTACAGTACCTTCTAAAAAATATCATGTACTAATTTATAACTTCTGATTTGATACGACAAGCGATAGAGGTCGTATACTTCTAGATGACATGTAACATTTGAATGAAAAAAAATGAAAAGGTTATTACAACTAATATAAGCATTTACCTTTCTTCCTCGAACATTCCATATATTTTCGTCCGACATTCTTGCCCTTTTTATTTAATATCTAGTACACATTCTTGCCCTTATCACATTAGAGCATCCACAGGCTCCCTAAGGCACGTCCTATGTCGCGCCACATGAGCAGTTTTATCCCCATATCCTCCCACCTGCAATGGGCTATGATGCATCCTACACATTTTATTTTATTTTGAATATTTAAATAACAAAAAATTAGGAAAAAACTTCATTTCATATATAAAAATAAATACATTACAATACGAATTTAAAAAATACGCAAACTCAACGACGGCGATTACGGGCCCACACTTCTTCAATCATGTCGTTCATGAGTTGCGCATGGTCTTGTTGGTTGCGCATTGAGGCCCGTCTAGCTAGAACCTCGTCGAAGCCCGACGGCAATCCTCTAGCGGGGGGCTCAGTCGCCGTGCTGGACGAGCTAGATGCACCGTCATCATCGTTCCACTCGGTGATGCTCCCACCTTCTTGCTCGACTATCATGTTGTGCATGATAATGTACACATACATGACGTCGGCGATGATTTCCTTGAACTAGAGACGAGCCGGCCCTTTCACAATTGCCCACCGTGCTTGGAGCACACCAAATGCCCGCTCGACATCCTTCCGTCTGCTGACCCTTTCACAATTGCCTCCTGCTTTTGCGCAAATAAAACCCTCTGCTCACCCATTGGGTAGCTGACCGTCTTCAGAAAAACAGGGCACCGTGGGTATATGTCATCGGCCAAGTAGTACCCCATGTGGTATCGGCGCCTGTTGACAGTGAACTCGATGGCCGGGCCGTTGCCGTTGCATTGCTCGGCGAAGAGGGTGGAGGAGTTGAGGACGTTGATGTCGTTGTTCGACCTGGCTACGCCGAAGTACGCATGCCAGATCCAGAGCCGATGGTCAGCGACGGCTTCGAGGATCAAAGTCGGGTGGCTGCCCTTGTATCCACTAGTGAATTGGTCTCTCCACGCCTTCGGACAATTCTTCCACTCCCAGTGCATACAGTCGATGCTCCCTAGCATCCCAGGAAAGTTGTGCGCAGTCTCGTGCATCTTCATCAGGCCCAGGCAATCAGCGGTAGTCGGCTTGCGCAAATATGTGTCGCCGTAGGCCTCCACAACTCCCCTACAAAATCTCTTCAAGCACTCCCGGCCTGTTGTCTCCCCGACATGGAGGTACTCGTCGAAAATATCCGCCGTGGTGCCGTAGGTCAACTGACGGAGTGCAGCCGTGCACTTTTGCAACTGTTTAAGGCTGGATCTGCCGATGCCGTCTTCCCGATACGTGAAGTATTCATCACGTGACGACAACGTCCGGACAATGCTGAGAAATAGGTAACGCAGCATTCTAACCGCCGGCGGAAAACAATCGGTCCCCACCGTGGTTGATCGGCAAAATAGTCTTCAACCAGACGTTGGTGAGCTGCCGCGTGGTCGCGTCGGACAGACGTCCGACGTCGAATAGGCCTGCGGATCTGCTCCGCCTCCGCCTCCTCGCGCTGCAGTTCGAGTAAGCATTCCGCCATGGTCTCTTCAACGGCTGCATCTAAGGCTGCTGCCAAGGTCTCCGAGTGCGAACTACCCGACTCCGAGGAGCTAGAACTAGTAGTGTCATCGTCGTGGTTCATTTTGGTATGTGAGATAGGTAGAAATATGAGAGAGGAGCGAAACGAGAGAGGCGAGATGTTCGTATGAACAAGTGAATGAGAAACGAGGTTTAAATAGAAAAAAATAAAAAACGCGTGGCATCGTCCGCGACCATCGTCCGCCGATCCCACAATGGAGCGCCCGATGACGCGGACGATGGCCTATCGTCCTCGTCCATCGTCCGCCGAGCCCACAATGGGGACGATGGTGCGGACGATAGGCCATCGTCCGCGCTTCAACCGCGGACGATGCGTCGGGCGTGGGCGTAGGGCGCGGACGATAGCGGGCACCCACAATGGAGCGGATGATGGCTCTCGCGGACGATGACACGCATCGGGCGTGCCATTGTGGATCCTCTTATAGTACGAACAAAATTCTAAGAATAATTTTTCTAAGAGTACGAACAAAATTCTAAGAATATTTTTTTAAGTTCTAATTAATGGAGAGTAGTTGTTTTCATTTACGTACATAGCGCATTATCCATTGTTTTTTACATATATACTAGTAATATTTTTTTTGTCTTTGTCGATTACTAATAATATTAATTGGTCAAGACAATAAATCATGACTAGCAGCCTCAAATCATAAGATTCCACGCGAAGCTTTTTCCAGTATTTACCACATTACAAAAAGACTTTGACTCTTACTTCCATACCAAACTTTCTGTAGAGTTGGAATAATTTTCTTAATTACGACGGATTAAGAACTTCGTGGTGTTTTTTTTCGGTTTAGGATTCTCTTTCCCAAAATAAATTGGCCTTAAAAACAGAAAGTATCATCATAGAGTTTAACTGCAATTAATTACTACTCCTACTATCTAATTTCAGATTAAGAATTGATCAATTATAACAATAAAATATCAACTGATTAACAAAGGACCCCAAATGATTTTGAAGAGTTGATGACCACCACAGTAAACTAAGTCATAAATGATTTTAATATGTATTTTAAATTAAAAACAGTAACTATCACTATAAAAATCAACAATCAATTATTAGACGCTAATCAAGATTTGTCACCTCATATTCTAATGTTGAACTTGTAATATTTTTCAAACTCCACCATTTTTCGAACTTGTTAAAATTACGACCTTCTTTTCTTCTCTCCACACATTTCCCCCTCAATAAATAATCAAAAGCAATAGAGAGATCCGATCACACAAAAAAAAACAATCCGACACGACAATAACCATGAACGAAGCCTACCAGACGCACAACGCGGCCGTGCCGGGATGGCTGAACAAAGGCGACAACGCGTGGCAGATGACGGCCGCGACGCTGGTGGGCCTCCAGTCGATGCCGGGCCTCGTGGTCCTCTACGCCAGCATCGTGAAGAAGAAGTGGGCCGTCAACTCCGCCTTCATGGCCCTCTACGCCTTCGCCGCCGTCCTAATCTGCTGGGTCGTCGTCGCCTTCCGCCTCGCCTTCGGCAAAGAGCTCCTCCCCTTCTGGGGCAGAGGCGGCCCTGCCCTCGACCAACAGTAATTAATCCTCCCACATATCTCTTAGCTCACCACTAAAAAAACGCGCATTTTTTTCCCAATTCACACGCGCCTCAATTATTTCTCACATGTCAGGTTCCTAACCGGACGCGCCGCCGTGCGTGAGAGCGAGCACAACTACGCGGACGGAAGAGTGGAGACGCCGATGAACCAGCCCCTTTTCCCGATGGCGGCGCTGGTGTACTTCCAGTTCACGTTCGCGGCAATCACGACGATCTTGCTGGCCGGATCGGTGCTGGGGCGGATGAACATCAAGGCGTGGATGGCGTTTGTGCCACTCTGGCTCGTCTTCTGCTACACCGTCGGCGCCTACAGCCTATGGGGCGGCGGATTCCTCTTCCACTGGGGCGTCATCGACTACTCCGGCGGCTACGTCATCCACCTCGCCTCCGGCATCTCCGGCTTCACCGCTGCTTATTGGGTACTCCACAAATATCTTGATATACAAATTTATTTTATCTTAAAATTAGTTGATGATAAAAGGAGTGGACCCATGAGAATGAGACTTGTAGAAATTCAGTTTTTTTACATATATATTTAGTACTCCTATTTTGTTTTATTTTTCAATATAAAGGTAGGGCCGCGACTGAAGGCGGACCGGGAGAGGTACGTGCCGAATAACATACTGCTGATGATCGCCGGAGCAGGGCTGGTGTGGATGGGTTGGTCGGGGTTCAACGGCGGCGCTCCATACGCGGCTAATATAGTGTCGTCGGTGGCGATTTTGAATACGAATATATCGGCGGCAACGAGCCTCCTAGTTTGGACATCCCTTGATGTTTTCTATTTCGGGAAACCTTCTGTCATCGGAGCTGTGCAGGGAATGATCACCGGCCTCGCCTGCATTACACCTGGTGCAGGTAATTTTTCCCACCACTCATTTGCATTTTTACATTAATATCTTAACAATGTGTGGGGTTGGGATAATTAGACTTCAATTACATTGATATTAGGGGTTAATTGTTTGAAAAATCACGGAGATTGATTAAACTCGGCACTCTTTAAATTTCGAATAATAAATCACGAAATTTTGTATGCTAAGTTAGCACACATTAAATTTAAGCCTAAGAAAATAAAAATTAAAACAGAATAAATTAGGTCAAAATCACAATAAATCCTTTTTATGTAATTCGCGTAACATGAGATAGTTAAAATTATGATAATTGGTGTGTAACGTTGAAAAGTAAGAGGAATTTTGTAATGAACAGGAGTTGTGCAATCGTGGGCGGCTATTGTTTATGGAATGCTTTCTGGTAGCATACCATGGTTTTCGATGATGATACTCCACAAAAAGTCCACTTTGCTACAAAAGGTTCGATTTTTAAATGTTTATGTCACTCAACTTTCAAAGCTACTTGGCCTCTGAGAATATTACTTTAATTAAATACCATGTGATAATACAGGTGGATGACACACTAGCTGTGTTCTACACCCATGCGGTGGCCGGAATCCTCGGCGGCCTCCTGACGGGGCTGTTTGCGCACCCAACCCTCTGCGGCATGATTTTGCCGGTGAAGGGCACCAAGGGCGCCTTCTACGGCGGCGGAGCCTTATTCGGGAAGCAATTGGTGGCGGCACTGTTTATCATCGGGTGGAACTTCGTGGCGACTACAATGATTCTTCTATTGATCCGACTAGTGATTCCACTGCGGATGCCGGAGGAACATCTCATGATCGGAGATGATGCCGTGCATGGTGAGGAAGCCTATGCCCTGTGGGGCGATGGGGAGAAATATGACTCGGCAAAACACGGCTGGCACCACCAGGGTCATCCGGAGGAGATGGCCCAAGCCGGGCACTTTAGTGGAGCCAGGGGAGTTACTATAGAGTTATGAGTGATTTTCATTCATTTTTTCTCAGCCTCCTTGTAGATATGATTTGTTTTGTACACATTAGATTTGTGTGGTACATACATATCTTGATTGTATCTATACCCTCCAACTGCATACAAGTCATATTCATAGAAAGCAATTTTTATTGTTCTAAAGAGCATCGAGGAGCTAGATCAAGAATTTTGGTACAAGGATAAAACTGTGGGGTTAATTCAAGAATGTAGCTCAAATATCACTACACCAAATGATGAATGCACATGATGTAATTAAAATACAACCATGGTTAGCCGAAGTGTTCCCAGTTCTCTGTTACCCTGGTAGAAGATGGCATGGAGAAAGGATTAGAAGGTGGCGCATTGGGCTGGGCATGATAGGGAGCAGGGGCAGCCGCAGACGGGGCAGAAGAAGGGGGTAAATATGTCATTTGAGAAGGGTCATAATATTGGGAAGGATCATAATATTGGGAAGGGCCATAATGTTGTGAAGGGTCATAATGTTGGTAAGGGTGAGGGTGAGGGTGAGGGTGAGGGTAAGGGTAATGATAAGGTGTAGCATATGGCATGGTGGAAGGGGCTGAATATTGCATTGGAGAAGGGGCGGCGTAAGGATTGCCCGAAAAGTTGTGGGATGGAAAAGTAGAAGGGGTCAAATGTGGGCCGGTGGCAAAGTTAGGAGACGCCATGTTGGAAGGCGGAGGATATGGCTCTGGGTACATTGAAGGACTTGGCATAGGGGAAGGGGGAAATGGTTGCATGACGGGAAGGGCAGAAGATGGGGTTGGGGTAGGAGAAGTTGATGGCACAACGGATGGGGCCAGAGATGCTGAAGGGGTGGGGGAAGAGGAAGTTTCCACAACAGGTGGAGCTGAAGATGATGAAGAATCAAAGGCTGTCCACTCAGTGGACGCAGTCACATTTTCTTGAGTATGGTTAGAGGAATTCAAGTTTCTTGACTTCAAGGCATCTAGAGACTCTACAATTTTCTGGACCCGACGTACCTGAAGATTAACACGTTCAAGTCAACAAAAACCTAGGGCCAAGAAATGAAAAGTATAAATTTAGTGAAAGCTACACTCTTTCTTAGGACTGTAGGAGTAAATAGGGAAGAACAACAAGAAGCAATCATTGAGCTCATAAGGTTCCCTAATTTTTCAGCAGAGAGTGATGCTAGTTATAGTCATAATTAAATCGTCGAGAGAAGAGATATGCATGTGCAGAATAACACGAGCAGGAGGTTTGTGCATTTTCATCATTTAAAATGGCCAAGATTGAAGGTTGGGAGCAATTATAACCTAACTTACTTTTTCGAAGTAAAATCTAACAAAGAAAACTGACCTCGGCCTTCCTCTGAACTCTTCCTTCTCCTTCAGCATCGATACCATCCAGTTTAAGCAACTGCCTCATGAGCATCTCAGTCAAATACGTAATCTCCTTATCATCAACCTCCTTCCCCCTGTCGATAACAGCTTGCAACGCAGAAACCTAGATTCAGACGATGAAAAGCCACTTCATACGACGGACAGACCAGAGATAGCCAAGGATTAATAAAAAGAATAAAGCAGACGAGTGAAATAGTACAGAAGTAGATCAAATCAACCTGCTGCTCAAGATTGTTGATCTCTTTCCTGGCTTCGGCAACAGCTTCCTCCCCTTTTGAAGCTACCGGGGTCTCTTGAACTTCTTCGGAGACTGGCTGCCCAGATACAGATTCCACAAGCAACACTTCAGAGTTGTCCTTCAAACCAGCTTGTTGAAGACTCTCTCCATCTTGTTTTTCTATACCTCCAAAATATAATTTGCATGTCTCGGGATTCAAATCGAGGCTTTTAGAAATGACACTTTTGAGATAACCTGAATACGGCAAAAAAAAAAATCAACCAAAACAACCTACAGTATGTACATTTAATTTTTAGAAAAACTGTATAGTCATCTCCACAAAATCAGATGATTCAACATCCCACGCCATTTCTATTTCACGACATGCAGATACTAGCAAACATCGCAATATTTCTTCCTGTAAACATGACAAAACCAAGATCAGGGGAGGTTTCATCAAGTTCAATTTTTAGAACACATCACAATCAAATTCAACTCTTCAAAACACTTAAGATCCTCAACGACAAATGGTAAGCGCACAATCACATCCAATAGTGAGAAATGCACAGACAAGATATACTAAGACAGTAAGGCTCGTTTTTACTTTCATAGCATTGGTAAGCCTGGGCATACTTCCCACTTGATCCAACGTATATTTGTAAAATGAGACTATCCTCAAAATTATTAATCCAAAGTAATAAAATCTTTTAATCCTGGTATTAAAAAACGAAACGAACAGTATATGTGACATATAGTACATGATTTCACCAAACCTAAAAATATAGCAAAAAAACAGACTTTATTCAATCAAATAAATGAGTCACGCAATGCTGCAGCTTAGAACCATTTCCACCCAAATTTCCAATAGCTGAAAAATACACTGAACTCAACAAATTCAATAATTAAAATCAAGTAAATGAATATCCGCCACATATCTGAACGATCCAAACAAAACTTCTAAATAACACAACAAAGAAAATACTAACAGCTACACCTATAAAGCAATCAAAAACGGATTCACAAACAAAATTGAAACTAAATTGTTAGGCACAGCGTAAGAACTAAACAAATCCAATCGATCACAGAGTGTAAAATAAAAATTCAGTACCAAAATTGGAGTTTGACGGCACGGCAACTTCATATTGGTTGTGCCCATGAGAGACCTTTAAGCTGGTAACAGCGGACCCATGCCCTGGGATCAAACCGAGCCCGATTACTCCACTCCTCCTGGAGTTTTCCGGGCTTGGATTCAAACTCTTCATCGGCGAAATCAGCAGAGAATTTCGCGACAAAATAGTTCCCGACTTTCTCCACCGGTTGCAAAATCTTCTATTGTAGTCGTAGACAATAAGATCCCGACCAGCGCTCTCTCCCGTTACAATCACGCAATTTCCTACGGTTCTTGCGTAAAATCGCGGTGTCCCTCTTCGATTTTCATGAAATCGACATTCCTCCCGCTTTTCAACCCAAATTAAAAGGATATTTGGGCCTAATGCTGGGCCGGAGCCCAATGATAATTTGAAGTTTAAAATTTTTAATTGCTTGGGCTGGATGAAGTGGACTTACTAGATTTTCTACACTGAAAATTATAATCATAATTCGTGTATCATCAATACTTTATAATCATAATCTAAAGCCATAATATTTTTTAAGTACTCCATCATTTTTATTTTACCCCATATTAACCTTTATTTTTTCAGAACAAACCATTGTCACATTATATATACACTGTTTTTTTCAAAAAGTTGAGTAATGGCCTATCTCGATTTTCTCACTCTCACTTTAGCAAGCTCATCTCATACCATATCTCCCTGCAATGAGAGTTCATTCCTGAGTCTATCTCAGAGCTCATCTCCTTTTTCATATCAGCACTATTTTATGATCAATGTCTAAATAATTAAATTAAGTTAAAATACTAATTCTTCGATGTATTACAGTATTGGAAACATGAATATAATGAGAAGCAAATTTTAATAAAATTACAATAAAACATCATTGCAGGCGTCGGAATTAGAAGAGGAATTGAAAGACTTTTCTAGTGAGAGAAAAATGTGAGTAGAGAATGATGAGGGTGTGTCAAGTGAATAAGATTGTGAGGTATTTATAATAAAGGAAAAATTTAGTTAAAAAAAATTAAAAAATGAAATCGCCGCGGCGCCTTGCAATGGAAGCCGATGGGGTCAATGCAGAGCCGATCGCACATCGGGTGAGGCAATGGGTAGTGTCCATTGGCTCCCTCTCCACAATGGGAGCCGATGGGGTGCCGATTGCTCCATTGCTAATGCTCTAAGTATTTAAATATATCATTTAAATCAAAAAACAAAAAGCTAAATATTCATGCGGGATTTATGAGAAACTGAATAATCATAATCAAAATCAGGTCCATCAATGCCAACCAACTTCTCTCACCGTCAGGCAAAATGAAATGATTTATTTGAACGCAGATATCAAGAACTCTGTGAAACCACTGTTTGTTTGTCATAGTTTTATCTTCTTTTGATATGTGTTTAATTAAACTGTCTAATCATACAAATTCATTCAGATCATCATAATCGATCATCATCATGTTTTTCCAACTATCCGTCCAATCGCATGTTATAAATTTCGGATGTTAATAAGATAAAATTCAAAAAAAAGTTTTTGATATTAATTTTGCTGCCATATGGGAAATATACCATTTATTATAAAATAAATCGATTAATTTAGCTCCTTTGATATTTTTCATGCATATAAAGAATAAAGAAAGACCTAGTGTGTGAATTGATTTGATGGTAATTTTCGGAGTTAGGATTGGTGATTAGACAGTTAAATTAAAGCAGGTAAAGAAATTGCATAGAACAAGTTATACAATAATTAGGGTTTCACCAACTCACTCAACTACTCATTATGCTGCTTTTTCACTCCCACATCTTTTTCCCATTTTTAATTCTCAAATTATGTTGAATTCTTTTGTTTTCTTATCGTATATACTAGTATGACGTGACGTACTGTGTATATATATATTTACTGGAAAAATAGAATCACAAACACATAAAATAGAACAATCGCTCAAAATCAATAAACTGGAAATAAACTAATTATAGTAATGTGAGTAGCTATTATTTTTCGCATTCGATGAGATTCGAGTTAAGAGATGCATCCATTTTTTTTCATTGTATTGTTGTTATAGAGATTGATACACTCCAAAAATTGCTTTTCTGAAAGTAGGTTAGAAATTTATAATTCATGATGTATATACGATTTGACAGCCTAAGATGTCGAACTTTAAAAGGGATATATTAAAATAAGTAATGACTAAAATATTTCTACATTATTTGACAGCCTCCACTGTTTCTGATGTTGTTTGATGCTGCGAATTTATAAATTAATTAATTTCATTTGTGTAAGAGATCATATAACAAGTCGAGATTTTTTGCTATAAAGCTACTACAATATATAGGCATTCATTGACGTGGGGTCGAGATACTTTTATATATATAAAGCACGTATATATTCATATAAATCTGAGTTAATTTTAATTATTTAATTTTAGTCGAGTATGATATAAAAATCACATTCGAGTTTTCACATGTACATAGTTAGTAAATAAATTAAGAGCAAAGATAAATTTACAAAAATTGTATACACAAAATGCCCTTTAAATTTAAAAATGGATAATACTAATTTATTTTGATTAGATAGCATCATTAATTACATACTTTTGTGACTAATTTGACCTTATTTATAATTTTTTTCATTACTCGTTTATATTGCTGCACAAATACTATGTAATTGAATTTATACTCACCCTTATTAAAACATAAAATTTTAGATAGAATAATCATCCATAGTATTTTAATGGAACAACTTTATATTCCTTTTTTTAAACTATCACAATAATATGAACATAAAAAAATTGTTCTTTTTTTACAAAGTATAAATTAGGAAAACACTCTTTTGGTTAGAAATTCTCATGTATTATTTTTTAAATCATTGATATTTTATTGTTAATTTCTAATGATTAATAATTTGTTACTATATTTTTATAGTGCATCAAATAATACATAAAAGGTAGTTCGATGATGGAAGGTCGTCACACTCACGTCCACCTAGGCATGTGAAACATTCTTCAAGTGTAGTACTACTAGTTATATATTCAAAATATATAATTATGTCTTCATTCACGTACTTTCGATAATGATATTAAATGGCCATGTATTGACCATTCTTTGCATATTTCTCCATGTGCTATAATATACTGAAAATATATAAAATTACAAGCTTCAAATTATATTCCAAATCACAAAAATTAAAGTAGTTGAAAGAAATGAATTAAAATCCAATGTACGTGAGAGATCCAAATGAAAAATGATATAAATCTATTAGTTTTTAGAATAAAAGGATAAGTTGAATAAATTTCTGAAAAATAAGTTTATACTAAATTGTTTTATAGATAAAAAACGGTAATTCAGGTATAATGTACTAGCAAAATTAATCTACAAATAATTTATATTATAATTTATCACTATTATATTTTGTTTAATTTGATTTAATAAATTTAATTTAATTATTAGTATTTTCGCTCTTTTTATTTTGTTCTTTGTACTTCTTTCAACTTGTTTCAGATTTTTTTGTTAATACTAGAAAAAACATGATGTAAAATTTTTGTCTAAATATAATAAAAAAAATTTGTTAAAATTATATAAGCATTTTCTTTTTGAATTCTAATTGAAAGTATTATTTTTCATTCTTTAATCAACATAAGGGGTTATAATGTAAAATTAATGCTATGACTAAAATTGGTAAATTCCTTAATTGTTGCATATGATAGAAAATGACAAAAATACCCTAATTTTGTATATACAATTTTGTTAATTTATCACTACTCATAAATTAATTTAGAATCTAAGTGACTAATAGAGTTAATTTCTTCCATGACTATGCACAAATAATACTTAAATGGATTTATTTACATAAAATTATAGTATTTCGTTGAAGTGGGGACATTTCTACATTAATTACAATAGAGAGCAATCTGCGTCTGCAGATGCCGGGAGCTATAAATGCACACCATCCACAACGGGACTCGCCGGCGTCTCGCGTCTCGTCTCAGCGAGACGAGACCCCGGCGAGACGCGTTGCAGCCTCCATCTCGTCCCGTCTCGTCGCGCGTCTCGTCGCGCGACTCGTCTCGCCGAGCCAGGAGACGAGCTGGCTCGCCACGCGCCTCGGCGACGTGGCGCAGCCCGGCGTCGTGCGTGACGCCCACTCGCCGGCCCGCGAGTGGGCGTCGTCACGTGCTGACGCAATAAATATTTTTTTTAAAAAAAAAATCGAATTTAAATAAAAAAAAAATTTTTTGTAACGGTATTATTACCGTTTTTTTGTTTTTTTTTTATATTTTTTTTGTTTTTTATTAAATTTTTTACTCTATAAATACTCCTAAACCCATCCTCATTTACACACAACTACACATCTATTCTTCATATCATCTAAATTTTCTCTCAAATTTTCGCTGAAATTTTCATAACCCAACTCAAGATGTCCGGCGACGGCGAGGGCAACTATGGCGGCTCCGGCTCCGGCGGGTGGGATCTCAACTCATTCGGCGATTGGGAGAACATGATCAACACATTGGGCGGTGGAGGTTCGTCAACGCCGGGGACCCAGGGTTCGGCGACGCCGGGGGGGTACCAACCACCCAATTTTGACCTTGATGCATATGTTCGTCCCAACGTCCCGCGGTTTTCGCAGGGATTATCCCAGATCCGGGAGGATTTTCCAGTTGATCCCACGCCGGGAGTAGGCCGAGGCGGTGGAGGTGGCCGAGGCGGTGGAGGTGGCCGAGGCAGTGTACAACCCCAGACGGGCGAGGACGAGGAGGAAGAAGAGGAAGAGGATCTTGGCCGACATCCGTACAACAACCTCGAAACGATGGCGGTGTACAACGCCTGGATCACGGTCTCGTACGATCCCATCGTCGGGAATCAACAAACCCGGAAGTGTTTCTGGGAAAAGGTTGTCGAGGTCTACCACCAAATAAAGCCGAACCGCTCCCGCAAGCGCACAGTTAAAATGATCCGCTGTCACTTTGACCGAGTCGACCGACAGGTCAAAAAATTCTGCGGCATCTACTCGGCGGAAGAGGCGCGCTACCAAAGCGGCGCCACGGCCACCGACATTTTGACGTCCGCTTTGCGCGCCTACTACCAGGACGAGGGACATCAATTCAGATTTGTTGATGTTTGGCGCGCCGTCAAGGACGAGGAACGATGGGCCGGCGGTTTCCGCTCCAGCTCGGGCTCAAACTCGAAGCGCACGAAGCATACGGCGAGTGGCCAATACTCGTCTAGTGCTGGTGCGTCTGGTGGTGACACTGCTGAAGGCATCAGCCAACATGATGCTGAATCCCAGGAGTTTGCGGGTACGGTCGGCGATGCAGGAGGATCCGCGAGTACGCGCCGTCGGCCGCAAGGGACGAAGGCGGCGAAAGCGGCTAGAGCAAGGAAGGGCCGAGGCGAATCAAGCCAGCCGGCCTCAGGATCGGGCTCGCGAGGAGGCTCGGACACACTTATGGTGGCGTACATGACCGCCACAATGGCGGACACTTCCCGCTTCTCGCACTCCCAATACGCGGCCTGGTGGAACGGAATTGTGCATATGGCAGCACAACTTGGCCTTCCGACTCCCCCTCAACCTCGACCGCCTCCGGAGGATGATTAGCCCTTCCGATTAATTTTTTTTTATTTTGTGTGTTTTTTTATTTTGTGTGTTTTTTTATTTTGTGTGTTTTTTAATTTTGTTTTAATTTTAATAAAGTGTGTTTGTTTAAATTGAATTGGGTTTTAAAAAAATTATAAATTAAATTGAATGAATAGTAATTAAGAGACGGTATAGAGACGGTTAAGAGACGGAGCGTTGCAGCCTCCGTCTCTTAGTTAAGAGATGGAGGAAAAAAGGACAGTGGGGCCCTCAAATAGTGCTCAAATAGTAGTTAAGAGACGGTTTAAGAGACGGTATAGAGACAGCGTTGTGGATGGCCTAAAAAATCTAGATGAAACGACCAGAATTGTTTTTTGAAAAATGAAAAAGAAAATATTTGGTCAAACAATAATCAAGATGGAAAAATGTAAAAAATTAATAAGATTGTAATAAATCTTATTTTTTTTAAATTCTATTGATTCAGTAATTTAAAACTTGATGATTAAGTTGTAAATTCTATTGATTCAGTATTTTAAAACTTGATGATTAAGTTGATATGAGCGATTCATATGCACAATATTGTTATTTTTTTTGTATGAATCGAATTGGATCTTAGTTATTCGACTTTTATATAAGGAAAACAAATGTGTAATTAATGAAGACTACTATAATTAATGCTAGTCCATAAATGAGCACATTTGTTTTACGAGAGAGTCGTCGACTATGATGTAACGGTAACATGCATTGGACCCAAATTTCAACCTTATAAGTACAAAACACATGGGAGTGTTGGAAAATATAAAACTATATCTGTGTGTGTGTACATAAGATGCTAGTTTGTTTGTTAATTAGGTGATTCGTTATAGATTACATTTTCATAAATATTTTATGGTCCACTAAAAATTTGTGAATAACCAATTTGTGAGTTTATCAGATTGTGGTTAGGAGTGTGTCTTATACTTTAGCATTATATAGTGTGACAAGAACCGTGTTAAAAACAGAAAATACAGCGTTATAAATTTATATTTTCATTAACATTTAAGAGAAATATTTTCACATTGGCCTATTTATCTTTTACACTGTAATAACGAGTATTCTCTTTGTCTCAATCGAACACAAAATACAGCGTTATAAATTTATATTTTCATTAACATTTAAGAGAAATATTTTCACATTGGCCTATTTATCTTTTACACTGTAATAACGAGTATTCTCTTTGTCTCAATCGAAATGTTTCACTCCTTTTTGAGTGGTTTTATTTGAAGAGATCCATTTCATTTTAGAAAATAATAAGAACTTCTAGTCATGTCGTAGTTAGTTTTGTAGTAGTTCTCTTTATATTACTTCTTTTAAAAATATACACACACGAATGATGAGTCCATACTCTTTAGAGCATTCACAACCGTGCTCTTGCCAGCGAGCACGGTTGTGGGCCCGGAACCACTATTCCTACCTGCTCTCTGGCAAGAGCACAACACCCACAGTTGTGCTCTTCCGCAAGGACGAGCACAATTCAATTTAAAATTCAATTAAACAAAAACATTTCCATAATATTAATATTCATTAAAAAACCACAATAAATATTAAAAATTACTAATAAAATAAAAAAGACATAATTAAAATCATAAAAATTAAAAATTATATAATTAAACTCCTAAAAATTAAAAATTACATAATTAAAAGATAAAAATACCCCCGTGGACGACTACTCTCGTTGTGCTCGACTGTTCCCGGCGGCCGGTTTTCATTGTACCGGCGAGCGATGCGCCACCAAAAGTGATCACCGGATTGGTTCGTGCCAACCACCGGATCTTCGGAGATTTCCAAGTACGCCTTGAACAATTTATCCATCTCCGCCGGAGTGTACGGTGTGCGGACACCGCGAGTAGGAGGAGTCAGAGTTTGGGAGGGGGCGGTCGGCCTAGGCTCCGGTGTCCACCCGTATCGCCCTTCGGGGGCACCTTGGCCGTCGATTGGGTATGGCCGGTAGTCACCCGGAATGGCCGAACTTTGGGTTTGAGGAGGGGCCGAGTATTCCGTTTCCGGACTAGGAAACGGTGGTGAACCAAACCATTCGGGGTTCCAACCGGAGCCCGGGGGGTTATCTCCGTGGCCGGACATTGTTATGGTGTACTGGTGTAGGAGTGGAAGAAAGATTGATAATGGATATGAGAGAATGAAGATGAGAATGGATATGGGAGAATGAAGATGAGAATTGTGTAGTTTGGTGTGAATTTTTGGGTGTGAAAGTTGGGGTATTTATAGATGAAAATGTGTATTTTTGGGGGAAAAAATAAGAAAAAATAAGAAAAAAATAAAAAGTGGTAAAAATCGGTAATAAACGGATATATTTTTTTTTGGGAAGTGAAATTTTTTTTATCGTTTTTTTAATTACAAACTGATTTTTAATAAAAAAAAATCAAAGCCAACGGCTATGCCGTTGCCCAATCGCGTGCCGCCACGTCGCCTGCTCACTGGCACGGACGTGCTCTTCGCAGCGAGCAGCGCCGTGCCAGCGTCGCGAGCTCAGCGGCAGTGGAGCTTGTCCGTGCCAGCGGCATGGACGGACGAACGCCGTCCGTCCACCGCTGCGTATGCTCTTATGCTCTGATCGCATTTTCCTTATAGTGTGTATCCAAAAGGAGAGATATTTCGAATGAAACGAAGAGTGTTTTAGTATAATTTATTTATGTATAGTTAAATATTTGTCCATGTTAGGTTTAGTACACTGAAAAGCATGTTTCGAGTGAGTTCGCACGAATAGAATCGAGTTCGCACGAATAGAATCTTGCTTCTATACATAAAAACTCTACAATCCACTTTTAACCCGATTCAGTATCATTCGAGCAGTTTGCACGAATAGAATCAATATATTATTACATTGTGCTGCGCATGCTCTTATGCTCTGATCGCATTTTCCTTATAGTGTGTATCCAAAATGAGAGATATTTCGAATGAAACGAAGAGTGTTTTAGTATAATTTATTTATGTATAGTTAAATACTTGTCCATGTTAGGTTTAGTACACTGAAAAGCATGTTTCGAGTGAGTTCGCACGAATAGAATAGAGTTCGCACGAATAGAATCTTGCTTCTGTACATAAAAACTCTACAATCCACTTTTAACCCGATTCAGTATCATTCGAGCAGTTTGCACGAATAGAATCAATATATTATTACATTGTGTTTGCTTGTGCGTTTATAAGATGTTTATAAATATTTAAATGCATAAGAAGTAAACAAAGCCTAAGTCTTTTGCATAGTAGACTGGCCGTGGGCTGCGCCCAGTTTAAGGTACTACAGTCGGTTCTAAGCAATGCTTTGCAAAAGAAAAGAAGAATTTCACAACCTAGATAGGCTTTGGCTACCTATCGTGAAAGGTTGCAATGTTAGTCCGATTATTTCTAAGCCTTATTGAAATAAGATGACGTTAGTGTGGTATAACACTGAATGGATCTAACAGCAAGACGAGTCTTTATGCTATCTACTGAAAGACGAGGTCTTGATAGTTAATTTCTTAATCTACATACGTTAGCATTGAGCATACGACATTGAGTATCTACTACTTTGACTTACCAAAGGTGCGGGTTTTTCGTCACCCAACGATCCAAGTATATTGGGTGGTGGTGATCATTATCTAGCGGTGCTAGGATTGCTATTATGTTGAATCGTGCACGAGGTGAGTCTCGTTTGATAATGTCCTCAAGAGGAGCTTGAACAAGGTTTTATTATTCGGAAACTGGCTAGTTGTGGTTTTATTACTCTATGAATAATAAATAAGTGTTTCTTGCTAAATCTACTCTTGGAATTAATAAGATGTTAATTAATTAAGTCCATAGTAGACTTTAATTAATTAATGGGCATTTATATCTTAAGCGCGGGAAATAAATAATAAACAAAATGGAAATCCGAAATACTTATAATTTCGGATTTGGATGAGGAGTTCAATATTACTTCTGTAGTGGCTGCTCGTAATATTCCAATATAAGCTTGTATTAAATTGTGGGTTCAATTTATTAGTAAAAAGCTAATTGGGGGAGCTCATATCCAAAACCTTCCATAGATCCCTGACTGGGCCCAATATGAACTATTATAAATAGGAGAATAAAAGAGACAGAAAATAGAATTTTTTGATGAAGAAAATTTCGTCCCTCTCTCTACAGTGTAGGGGACAAAAATTTCTCTCAGCTCCTCCTCCGTGAGACAGTTCTGTCTTCTTTATTCGAGTCCTAGTGTTTCGATAAGATCAGCCCACCCTGATGTCGGAATACAGTTCGGGACACCAGTCAGAAGATCTGTGGTCTAATATTGAAGATCATCGTGGAGAAGGCGCGAGCAATCGACGATTCTTTGGAGAATCAAATCGGTAACTCTAAACCGTAGAATTCATGATTTAGGATTTATATTCTTTAACCATGAATTATTTGCGTTCTAGCATGCAATTCTGTGTTAACATGTGAATTGATTAATCTCATAATCTGTCAAATAGATCTTACGTCTGATTTATTTGTTTTGTACAAGTCTTCCGATGTGCAAGAGGCACCAAAACCCCAACAGTCCAAAGCCTACAAGTACTTGTTTTTGTTGGCAAAACCGAAACCAAGCTATTAAACTAATCCTTTGCTCAACTCTCTTTCCCATTATCCTTTGCTCAACTCTCTATATAAGTGGCGAAGCATCTTTGTTTCTACCTTTTACACACAAATACAGTACAAAAATTACTAAAAGGATATAACCACGATGCTTATAAGAAACCTAATATATAGTATGTTTAAATTAACAAATAAAACAACTTCTATTAAAATTAATTAAAGGCGGAAAATCACTTAAGTTGATAAACAGTTCCAATATATCGAAGGCTCCCAAAAGTTTGAAAAGGAAAGGCAAAAAAATCAATTTCAAAGCTCTTTAAAAGAAGCGATATTAGGGTTTCACTTTACTCTTTAGTCTTTAGCGAGAATGCAATTAATTATTTATTAAGTGAGAATGTAGAGCAAAGGCTCTTAATCACTCCAATGTTACTATTGGACTATTTCCTTAGAAAAGCAATTGAAATTTTATAATTAGAAGACTCAAAACGATCAAATCTATCATTTAAATCGAAATATTTTGTTGTTTTCGCAAATTATAATTAATTTGATATTTAACATTACCATGAAACCATAACTATAGTATATAGTTCATGCCCCCCGCCCTCTTTCGTCGTTACCATTTAATTTTGCTCAAAATTACATTCAAATTACGACAAATCAATCAAAAATTTATCTCTCAAAATGTACACACTAAAATTCAAAAAGAGGAGAGAGAGGGACAGCATGGATCATAGGGATCTAAAGACAAAGACGAAACAATATGTCGATCGTCAAATGTCCTACATTGAAAGCACACAAGGCCCCCCCTCTCTTTTCTCTTTGTGATCATTATAATTTCATTGGGATTTGATCCTTTCTTTTCTAATCACACACTGAAATAGTACACCAGCAATCCTCCTAATCTTTCCCTTTTGCTCAGCTACAATCTACTTGCAAATCAAAGAGTAGGCAAAGAGTGTACTTATAAATATAACTATAATCCAAATTGAAAAATAACATCATACATTTAATTTGACCATTCACTTGCATCAAGTACGTTTATGTCAAATAGCCACTCCCACACACACAACTTGACTTCAACAATGATTGCTAAAAAAACCACTTGAACTCGAGTACCACTCACTACTAAAAAGGTGTTCTTGTTTAAATTGTGGAGTATTCTAGTAGTATAACTCATAAGAAGTGAATTCTATAAATATCGAACCAATCTTCCAAAGCTAGTTAATCAATAAAATTGTCAGCCGCATCCCTTTTTTTAGCAC
Organism: Salvia splendens; assembly: GCF_004379255.2. Classification (NCBI taxonomy): domain Eukaryota; kingdom Viridiplantae; phylum Streptophyta; class Magnoliopsida; order Lamiales; family Lamiaceae; genus Salvia; species Salvia splendens. The sequence goes on along the minus strand of NC_056033.1, from coordinate 5,571,501 downwards.
AACAAGCTATATTAGAAATACTAGTAACTTTTTGTTTCCCTTTTAATTTTGTTTAGAATATTATTTGATGGTACTCCCATTTAGAACAAAATGTGGAGCACTCTTGGTATAAAAATATGCATATATAGAGCTTTGACTACTTTTACTGTCTTAGGCCCTAGATATAGGTGATCACACAAATCCGAGCCAGAGATCGGTTGCGTTTCAATGAAATGTGTCACTGTGCACATATATGAATACACAGTGCCACTTATTAATTGTAACAAAAAATACTACTACCATGTTTATTTTTTCCTTTAAGAAAACAAGATCAATTTTTATATAACGTTAAAAATATTATAATTACTAAAAATTATGCTTTGTTCTTTTGTTATTTGATCATCATCATTTTTAGTTAATTTAATCCTTTATGCATCCTAAACAAACGTTAATATATATCTATGTATTTATTCTGTTTGAAAATAAAAACTTTCTTATGGAGTAATAAATATTGCACTATTTCCGAATAAGTGAGGTATAAAAAGATATTGTTGTGTTATTACATCAACAACTAATGCAAACACTCCACATAAATTAATGAACTGTAAAGATATCAGAAAGCTCTGGTTTCATGAAATTGAAATATATTAACAATATTAAAAAATGACTTCAGAACAATGAAACACTTTTTATAAGTAGTTTGGAAACTCTATCTAGTTACTGAAAATATAATAAAACCCTAAACACAATAAACCGATGCTTTCCAACAACATTAACATTTTAGTGCATCAACAATAGTCGAGCACGTGAGGGTCATTCGGTAGATATATATACCCTAAAGTCTAAACCCTACTCTACGATATACTATATATATATATATATATATATGATGGCAATCACATTTTAAAATATTCACAACACCATATACAAATCTCTACTTTCCATGACCATCCATCAAACACTCTAGCAACACACATGGATCACTCCTCCTTTTCAAACCCTAGTTCGTGCAGCTCCTCTTCAGCGGCGAAGAATAAGAAGAGGAGGGCCGCCCCCGCCGTGAAGCTCTCAACCGACCCCCAGAGCGTGGCGGCGAGGCAGCGGCGGCACCGCATCAGCGACAGGTTCAAGATTCTGCAGAGCCTGGTCCCGGGCGGGTCGAGGATGGACACGGTGTCGATGCTTGAGCAAGCGATTCAGTATGTCAAGTTTCTCAAGAATCAGATTTGGCTGCACCAGGCCATGATCGATTTGGTTGATAACGCAGCTTCTGATCCCGTTGTTTCGACGCTTCAACCGAATCATTCCACGCTTAATTATGATGATCGGGCGTGCGAAGATTGCTACGCCGTGGATCGGATGCTGGCGGAGGGCGGGGAGTTGCCGGAATCTTGGTTTTCCGGTGAATATATTTGGGGTTCTGATGCCTCTATGCAGAACTGATTTCCTCTACGTCTCTCTAGATAGGTTAATTGGAAACAAAGAATTGCTGAATATGTGCTTTTTAGTTACTATATGCTAGCTATATGGATATGTGCTTAATTTTTGTAGTGTTTCCGATGTTTGTAAAAATTATGATGTGAAGGGAAATCAAATGATTATTATGATTATGATTACAGTTCATTTATTAGAAAGTATAGTTTTTACGGTTTGTAGAAACAATATATACTACTCCACTATATATACTAGCTTAAATATAGTCAGAATAAAAAGTAAAGAATATTGTTGAGCTTAATATAGTCAAAATCAGGTACTGCCATTGATCAAATTCCTTGAAGTAAATTTAATTTGAATGACCAATTATCTACAAAAAAAACAGTAGTTGAAAGCTATAATTAAGTTCTCGAATCATGATTTCCAGACACACACAGAATTTGAGATAATCAATAATCATATAAAGAAATTAGGACAAACTAGACCATGCATATTATATATTCACAACTCATGTATATAAGTAGATGGATCGAACCATGACCAGCTTTTCTTTAATCATTAAGCAGTGTCTCTTTTTCCACTTCAATTACGCTAGGCATCACATCGACAAAATGAATAAATTAAGTCTCTGTGAAGTGATTAGTGGGGTACATAACATCAGCAGGTGTGGAAATTAGTACAATTATTTCAAAAGTACATCAATTTTTTTTTGTAATGTAAGCTCTTATTATCTCCTTAATTAATTAATTAATGCTACTTTCAGCACTCTCGTCGGACCCCCCAAGAGCTTGTCAATCCCAATCCTGCACTAGGAAAATATGACTAACTAATTAAACAAATATGAACACACCAACATATAGTACGTATTAAAGTAAAAATATAGGACTTCTTGCTGAAAGGGGAGGATTAATTAAAATCGAATACACTAAATTATTAAACCTTTTAACATGCAATTAATGAGATGCAACCGTGCGAGAACTTAATTATCAAATCAAGTCAATTTTCTTTTCAATTGTTGAGCTGTATTATAATCCTGTTGATGTATTCTCCATAATGAACACGAATTTGACCAATGATTTATGTAAGGAATTGTTGATATCTAACTATTGTTTAAATTAAGTATATAGATATAACTTTATCATCATCGGGCCCTAGCTCAGTTGGTTAAAGCGTTGCTCTTATATGCCGAAGGTCGCCGGTTCGAGCTCCGCTGGGACCAATTTAAAATGTCTTCATATATAAATCTGTATTTTTTTCCTTAATTTAATTCATTGTATTATTATTATTGTTTGAATTTTAAACACAAATTCATACTCCTATATAAGAAGAAGGGTTAATCCTCGTATGAAAACAGTTCCATTAAATAATTGGCTTTGTTGTTATTTTAATTTGACCTATTACATTTGATATTTCAAATGATCATAATCCCACCACTTCATCTGATTAAGTGTTAATTATTATTTACATATAATAAAATATACTATTAGTAAGTAATTCAATTATTATCTCAAACTCAAAGGCTAAATTTACTTTTGAACATTAAATATCATCTGGTCCTAAGTTTTAAATATGACATATGAATGTCATCTTTTATGTTTTTGGATGCGTGGAAAAGAGAGAATATTTATTTGTGGGTAATGAGACTGTAACTTTACACGATGATGACTTTATTTGATGTATTATACTTACTAAACTATAAAACCTCTCCTTAAACTTGACATATATCAACAAAAAACTACATAAAATGCAAAAGTAGTATGCCAAGTAGTAAAGTAGGATATCTAACACCCAAATTTACACTCATCTTTACATAGATTTCCACCTCCACTTTACACACAACACACACTACTACACTAGTTGATCTTGATGCATGGCTTCCCAAAATTTCGAACCGATCCATTTCGATTTCAAAGACAACAAGATCAACGCCAAAAACCCACTCCTCGGCTCCCTCCTCCTCTTCTTCGTCTTCTTCATCACCTTCCTCTTCCTCTACTTCATCTACGCCTGCGCCCGCCGCCGCCACGACGCCGTCTCAACCGCGCTGCCGGAGGCGGGTCTCGACCCCGCCGCCATCAGCTCCCTCCCCGTCTCCTCCTTCGCCAAGAAGCCGAGCCACGGCGGCGCCGAGTGCGCCATTTGCCTGAGCATTTTCCAGGAGGGGGAGAGGGTGAAGGTCCTGCCGCTCTGCCGCCACGGCTTCCACTCGGACTGCGTCGACGAGTGGCTCAGGACTCGCTCGAGTTGCCCCCTCTGCAGAGGCTGCGTGCACCGGGTTGACTCGCTGAGTCGGGAGCTCGAGGCGGGGATGTGGGTGATGCCTTTGTCTTGAATTGATGTGGCTGTTTGCGCCAGCGCAGAATAGCACTATTCTTCTTTTCATTGTTAAAAGATGCATGTTCGTAGCAAATATAGCAATCAGGCTTTGATGAATTTTAATTTTGGTGAATTTTAAAATTTTGGGGTTGTATTAGTTTAGTCGCACGTAATTATCAATTATTGGAACTTTTGCATCAGAGTGGATTTTTAAGTGTGTGGTGTAAATCGATGTCGAACACGTATTCATATAAATTAATTGGTTTTGATATTTATCTAATCGATCGAATCATTCACTTCTAAAGTGTCTTCATTGATTTGAGAATTTAAAATTTTTAAAGATCTAATCAGGGGATTGTAATATGTTTTGTAATAAGTGGCGGGTGATTCGACTCAATATTACTTGTAAGCGCTACAAATGAGATATAAAACAGACATATGGCATTCAAAATTTTAAAACATTTTAAAATCTAATAAGGGTTTTGCAATAGGTTTAGTAACCACACATATAACAAAGCTGACACGAATCAAGTAACATTCAAGTTTATTATCGATCTATAAAAATTACTACTCCATTTTACTAGATTGGCTAAACTAGATATTACTAAAGTCAGAAGGTTGAAATTGAATACTTTTACTTTTAGTTTAATTACGTTGACAACTTGACAGTGATATTAATTAATCATCTTTTAGAAAACATTACTAATTTTAGTAGTATTTCTTTTTAGGCGACTCAAATTCTCGACTTCAAAATACTAGAAAACATTACTAAAATCATAAACTACTACATTCGTCTTTAAAAAATCGTTGCTATCTTGATTCTGTATAGATTTTAAAAAATGTAATAATAAGTAAGTTGAAAAAATTAATAAAATGTGGATTCTATTTTTATAGTAATTTTATAAATAATAAAATATAAGTGATAATGAGTTAGTAGAATATGAGTTTATTATCGAAAGGGATAAAAGTGAAAGGCGATAATTTTTTGAGACATATGAAAATGAAAACATGTGATAAATTTTTAATAAGATAAGGGAGTATACTTTTTTTGGTAATAATTTATATAATAGTAGTATATTTATTGAAATAATGTAATCTTTCACATTTGCGAATACGGAGTTGGAGTAGTTTCTTTTTTTGTTATGATGGGATGGTGGGTTGGCAAATGGACGTTAACAAGCCCAATTAAAAGAGCAATTTTAAGACCATCCACAACGCTGCTGTTATACCGTTCCTAAACTACTATTTGCGGACCTCACTGTACTTTTTTACTCCATTCCTTAACTAAGGAACGAAACCTGCAACCCTCCGTTCCTTAACCGTTCCTTAATTTACTATTCATTCAATTTCATTTTTTATTTTTATTTCCAACCCAATTCAATTAAAACAAACACACTTCATTAAAATTAAAATAACATTACAACTTAATATTCAAAAAAATAGAAAAAGACATAATTAAAATTCTAAAAAAATAAAAATGACATAATTTAAAAAAATAGAAAAAGACATAATTAAAATCTCACATCGAAAGTGGAACATAAAACATTCAAGGATGTCTCTATAAAAGAGAAACAACCAAGAATGAGTTTGTCCCACATCGAAAGTGGAACATAAAACATTCAAGGATGTCTCTATAAAATTGAAACAACCAAGAGTGAGTTTGTCCCACATCGAAAGTGGAATATAAAACATTCAAGGATGTCTCTATAAAAGAGAAACAACCAAGAATGAGTTTGTCCCACATTGAAAGTGGAATATAAAACATTTAAGGATGTCTTTATAAAAGAGAAACAACCAAGAATGAGTTTGTCTCACATCGAAAGTGGAACATAAAACATTCAAGGATGTCTCGATAAAAGAGAAACAACCAAGAACGAGTTTCATAAATTCGCAAGCCCATCAAATATATATGGGCTATTACGAATTTCTTGTATTCATTTATTTGTAAAAAATGTTTTTAAATATAAAATTCAATTTTTATAAATAAAAAATATTTTTTTTAAATTTTTTTTTAAAAATGAATTACTGCGTCAGCGGTGACGACGCCCACCCGCGGGCGCGAGTGGGCGTCATGCATGGCGCAGGGGTGCGCCATGGCGCGTGGCGAGACAGCCCGTCCCTTGTCTCGCAGGGACGGAGGACGAGATGGAAACGGTTCCGGGGCAGGAGGGTGTGCCGCAACGCGTCTCGCGGGCGTTCCGTGCCTCTGGCACGGAAAGCGGGACGGTTCCGCGACGCGAGGCACGGAACGCAGGACTGTTCCGCGCCGCGTCGCCGATGCTCTTATATGCCCAAAATTATATGTGGAATATAGTTTGGTAAAATGGTTCAAGCCCAAAAATAAATTGTGTTATCCATCTGTGGATCATCCCCTCCTTTATTTGGAGAGTAAAACGAAGTAGGAGTAGCAATTTTTAAAAGATGCATTAGAATATTCATTAATCACCCTACTACTAATTTAGATCAACACACGTATATTTTGACAAGTGCAAATGTGCAAGCCAAAGTACATGGAAAATATTTAGGGATAATTAAATTTTATAATATCGCTTTTAGCAAATCTTTATTGATAGCTTAGTTATAAATTTTTATATAATCTGAATTTTGAGAAATTGTGTAATCATAATAATCACATGCTTGCGATCATGCCAAATAGTTTATGGGATTGTTATTCTACAAAATTAAACATTAAATTATGATAAATAGCAATGAAATCAAATAGGTATTCAATACTTAAAAGGTTTCTAACTACATTTGCTAGCTTAGAGCATTTACAATTAAAATAATGATATACAAAGTTGCCCTTCCTCAATTTCCTCGACATGTTAGCATTTTATCTTTCATCCCCAATATCTGCAATAACACCTTAAATTTTGTCATATAAAGTCGCCCATCCACATTTTCCACGTTAACACTGCTTTCTTTTAATTTTTGTTTATCAAATAAAATAAAACGTCAAAATAAATAAATGAAAGACAAAACCAAAACATATTTAATTTCACAAAAAAAATCTACAACACAAAAAAATAGTAAAATAAAATGAAAAATAGTGTATTTATAGAATAAACTAGTAGAAAAATGGGATTATAGTACCCTATAGAATTGAAAAAGTGAATTTCTTTTAAAAAAAAGTCGGAAGGGATCGACAGAATTATAGCTTATGGGCATGCAATAGCGCCAATCGGTGCACCCTATCACTGGGGGTGTTGATGAAGGGCGATGAGATTGGTGGTTGGCTTGCAATAGTGGATGATAGAACCACCGATCAATCTGCGGTTTCATCGTCCAATATTTAGAGTGCTTTTATCATCATTGGATGTATAGGTTTAATCAGAATTGCACATGAACTTCTAGTGGTATTCCGAGTATTCAACAACATCGATTTGATGGCGACGAACCACCTACTATTGAAAATTCTCTTTAGTACTCTAGTTTCGTGGTGATTAGTCATCATTTCATATCTAATTTTCGCAAAGAACCATGGGTGTTGCATCATGAATTTGATTATAACATTAATTAAATAATTTCTTGAAGTTAAGGTTATAAAAAAAGTTTAAAATTATAGCTCTAAACTGATATTTTCTGAAATTTCAAATACAAATAATTTCAAAAATCAAGATACTAGGAAATTTGTTGCTCATATAATGTCCGAAAACAAAACTCGACCTCGTACGCTATCCAATCAGTTGTGCCTGCTGGATAATGCTCCAACGAGGTTCACTTCTCGACTTTGTTCAAATTTATGCTTATGTTGTGTTCTTGTTTATATGCTTTAAAATCTCCATATTTTCGTTTGTAAATTGGGCGACACTTACCTATTTGGAGTTGAGCACATAATATATTCGACGAAATTACTCTGTGATATCAAATAAAATGACAGAAGGTTTCTTTTCTTCAGAATGACAAAGTGAGTAACAATTGCTTCATAAACAAATTCTCCAAAAAATGCTGTATCATGAATCCATTTGCAGGAAAATGCACCTAACCGATCTATGTATGATGTATCTATACAGAATGAAGAACCAAGCCAAAAAAAAAGGAAAAAGAGAAGATTCAAAAGCTTGAGCGATATATGACTAGTATGCTAGATGATGATGATGATGATGTGGGCGTGGAAGAGATTCTGGGAGGCGACAAATGACATGTACAGTTGGGATTATGCATGACTATTTTGATCTGAGTGTCAAGTTTCGTGCAAAAAATGCAGAACCTTCCGCTTTGTATTATGCTTCCTGCGTCTTCATCATCTTCATCATCATCGTCTTCATCATCATCTGTTATCTCATGATCTTCATACTTTTTTATCACCTCAACCTTGTCATCATATCTGACGTAACTGAATCCATATCTCGGATAGAGCAGCTTCAAAAATTGATTCATTTGCTCTTCACATTTTTCCCTCCACTCCTTGGAGAATGCAAGAGGTGCAAGAATCAATGATACTCCGGCTCCATATCCCAAGCCGATAAATATGAATTGCCAGTTGAAATCTATGTTTTTCCATCTCGGTGTTGGCAATGCTTTAATAGATGAACAACTTTTGTTCGAAGGAAATCCGCACAGCCCAAAATTTCCTTCGAAGCTTTCCGCTGAAAAGGTTTGAAGTTGGCTACCTGTTGGGATCATTCCATACAAGTTATTGTAAGATAAGTTCAAGACCGAGAGAAAGTTCAGTCTCGAAAGCTCTTGTGGTATTTTCCCTGTCAGCTGATTGTCTGAAAGGTCCAGTGATCCAAGCTGTTTCAGATTTCCAATGGAGCTTGGAATTGCACCTGAGAATGAATTGTGTGATAAGTTGAGAACATAAAGTGAGCTGAGATCTCCAACTGTATGGGGTATGTCCCCGCTGAAATTATTGCAAGAGACATCGATAGAAGTGAAGACTGTCAAAATCTTGACAAGCTCCAGCTCTAGGCCTTTGACAGTAACTGTTACTGCATCCTGGTAGTAATAGTTACTCAGAAAATCAAAGCGTATGTGGTCTCCCCTCAACTCTGTGCCATTCTCTAGCATCATTCCTTTCCAACTTGCAATACACCCCGGAATTATTGCACCACTGAAGTTATTGTAAGCTATATCAATGATTTGAAGATTTGGCCAGCTCCCCTTGACCTCAAAACAACTGATGTTGCCATAAAATTTGTTGCTACGCAGAACAAGAACGTGCAAGCTGGAAGAATGTTTCAGATTGCATGGGAATGTATCGTCAATCTTGTTGCTTCCAACATTCAAGACTTCTAAAGATGCACAGTTAGCCATGGAGCGTGGGAGTTTTCCTCCAAGATTGTTTTGACTGAGGTCTAACGTTTTTAAAGCACAGCGGGAAGAAAACAAATCTGGTATCTCACCACTGATTTGATTTCCCCTCAGATTCAGCACTCCGAGAGTATAAATCTTTACTAGGCAATTTGGTATACTACCATTCAAGTTGTTATCAGACAAATCAAGAACTTGAAGGTAAGTTGCATTGCAAAGATATTCAGGAATTGTTCCACTAAGGATATTTTTTGCTAGAGAAAAGAAAAGTGTGAATGAAACAAAGTCACCTATGCTAACTGGATTGGCCTGCTGAAAGTTATTGCTCGAGTAGTCTACATAGATAGCTGATGCTGGCGGCACTGGGAATTCACCTCTGAGGCTGTTTGAGTGCAAGTCTATTACTCCAAGAAAAGGAGGGATTTTGACAGGCTTTTGGAGATCTATCAGGAAATTACTTGAAAGATTCAAATGAGCGAGAGATCCATTTCCAAGGGTCCAAATCCAACTAGGTACTTCTCCCTTGATACTATTCTTTGAGAGGTCCAGAAATATCAGCTTAGATTGATTTCTGAGATCAGGGAAGTTGTACAAGTTGCAAGAAGCTAGATTTAACCGGCTTAGCTGGGGATACTGGGATGAACTTGAATTGCTGCTGCTTGTATCAACAGACAAGTTGTTGTATCCAAGCTCCAGTCTTGTGAGGTTTGGAAACCTTTGAATCTTTTCCAGATTAAAGGTGCCATTGAAGAGGTTTGAAGAAAGTGATAGTACACTCAACCCCTCAAGTTTGAAGAAAGACTCTGGAATGGAACCTTTGAGCCGGTTCCAACTTAAATCTACTGTATCCAGATTAGAGGGATTCGGAATGGGAAATTCCTCAATCTTGCCATTAAATGTGTTGTTGGAAAGAATAAGTCCCTGAAGTGAAGGGAGACTAAACAAGGAAGGAGGGATGCTCCCATTCAATGAATTAGAACCTAAGTTGATGTATACAAGACTTGAGAGGCCTTCAAAATGGTTGGGAGAAAGTGAACCGGTTAGAGAATTGCGACTAAGGTCCAGGTAAGTCAATTTACTGGACATCCTAAAAGGTGGTATTGAACCAAGGAAAGTGTTGAAAGAGAAATCCATGTACACTAGCTCTGTTAGATTAGAGATGGTGGTCGGAATCAATCCGGTAAAGTTGCAACTAAAAAGGTCTATCCTTGACAACATTCTTAGATTGCCAATGGAGTCTGACAACTCACCTGACATATTAGTGTGGCTAAGCACCACAGTCCTTAAAGAACTGTTCAGTGGAAGCTTTGGAATGGTTCCACTGAGATTCTTATTGTTGGACAAATCAAGAATCCGTAGAGTGGGTACCTGAAAGACGGCGTCTGGAAAGATACCTTGCAGAAAGCAATTTCCCAGATTCAAGGCTGTCAAACTTGAAAATTTTGCCATGAACTCCGGCACCGTTGTCTGCAGATTGTTACCATCAAGACGTAGAACCGACAGAGAATGAAGCCCTGCGAGAGAAGCATCAAGAGTGCCTGATAGACCACAGCTGCGCAAGCTCAGCGTCGTTAAGTTGGGTAGAGAAGAAGACAATGCTTGGCACCAGTCACTTTTCTGAGCAGAAATGTTGACATTGTCAAGATAAAGTTCTCTCAGGCTAGGAAGATTCTGAACAAGCCTCCGCAGATTTGGATTCTCAAGTATTAGAGCTCCTCCAAACAAGGTGGACAGATCAAGAGTAAGCAGGCTTCTCAACTCTGCAAGTTCAATCGGAACCTGTCCTCCAAAACCAGCATTTGACAAATTAAGGTATGACAAATTGGTCAGATTTTGAAGCCCCTTTGGAATCTGCGCACGCTTGAACAAGTTGAAAGCCAGATTTAGGCTTTCAAGAGATTGAAGACTGAAAAGAGCAGTTGAGTTGTCGATCCCTCCAGAAATGGCCTCGTTCTCCAAGTTCAAGCTGGTCACATGTCCCGCGCCATCACAGCCTACTCCTTCCCATCTGCAGCAGTCATCACTTTGGTTCCATTTCACCAACTTGGTGGAATAAGTGGAATTATACTCAAGGGTGCTCCTCAGCAGCAGCAACGTCGATCTTTGATCGCCGTTGCATTGGCCGGAAACAAGAAGTGGAATCAAGATTTGGAACAGGGATAAGAAAAGAAGGCATGGAAGAAAGTGTGGAGTTCTAATCATTGGTTTGAGTTGCAAGAAGATCCCATAAACATGCCTAGTGATGGAGTTGTATGGATATAGTCCATCGGTTACACCTTTCGACGAAATCAAAGCAAATAACTTTCGGTTTTGGCGTGGCGACGACTTGTTTGAGAGAGAAGCAAAGGAGAAAAGGGTTGGCAGAAATGCATGAGGAAGGAATAGATTGAATGGTCAGAGATGGAGTTTCCTTTTTTTCAAGGTAAAAAATGGTTAACTACGTGTTTTGTGTTTGATGGTACATCTATTATTCAACGCATTTAATGTCGGCCCATCCATTTAGGTTATTGGTTTGGTCTGACTTTGGATCCTTCTTATTAAGTGAGGTTTTACCAAAACGAAGACTTAGCCATAGTCACTAGTGGAATACTTATTATTTACGAGGAATGCTATTTTATACCTTTGGGACTAGTTGTGTTCCTATTATTTGCTCATGACTAGACGCAATGTTTATTTTTATATTTTGTTCGATTGCACTTTCTATAAAAAAAACTTAGCCCTTGATAATTATGTCGCCCCCAATCCTAGACAAAGTTTATTTTAGGTTCTTTCATAGGGTTAATAGCAAAAAATTTCATCTAACTTTTGCCCAATTCAGATTTTTATCACGAACTTTAAATGTGATAGAAAATATACACATGTGAATTAAAGTTTGTGTTTTTATAAGTTCTTCCTACAAACTACGTCTTTTACGGAAACCGGCGGCCAGATGATGTGAACATTCCGGTGCGCCACATAGGATTAAATTTGGGCGAAAATGAATTTTATGGGAAATTTAATATGCAAGTTAAAAGTAAACGTAATTTTCTACTATACTTAAAGTTTCTGGTAAAAATTTAAATTGACCAAAGGTATATTTTTTGGAGCATATCTTATCGTGTAACGTATCTAAAGCCGTCTTGAGAGAACAAGTTTTTTTTTTGTTCGATAGTGCTAAGTGGGTTTGGCCCATTTTCTCTACTCTTCAATCCCATCGACCAAACTGTCCTTGGTTTTGTTAAAAAGATTAAAAGGAGACGAAAGTTCAACGTTTCCAATTGTGTTTTTTGAATTCATTTATTTGTCTTGTTGATTGATATGATATGTTTTTAGTTTAAAAAAAAGGTGAGGTTTGTAGTTGTCAAGCTTTTCATGGAGATACTAATTAAATCAAGAGAACACTTGTAGTGATTAATTAACTGATTAAAATGAATATGACAGCTTCGCGTTGTATTGGGTGGCTAATAACTTAATATGATTATAAAAATTTGATAAAATTACCTAACATAGAGGTTGACTTCATGTATAAGTATAATTTAATCATAGCTCGGTGCAATTATATGTGCAGTACTCACGTTTGGAAGCATAAGGAAACTTCATTTACTTTTAATTGAGACAAATTATTGTCTCCAATTATAACAAATTTAATTCACGATTCATGTGTAATATATGCATTTTTTATTGTATTTAATATCTCTTTGTTTTATTAGCTTCAGACTAAATATACATAGGCTGAAAGTTGAAACAACTTTAGGTTCATAGTATAATACATAAACATTAAAAATAGTTTGTGCTATGCAATTCTTGCACAATAAATTCTATGTCAATAGTCATTTGTGGTGGTGGGATTTGAATTTTTTAAATTTTTTAGTGGCAAATAAAATAGTGAATACAAATAGGAAATAATTTTATTTGAGTAGAAAGAAAGCGACGAGAGTGAATGATAACGAGTTGGTAGCACAACATTTTAGACTTTTAAGATTCTTTTTCTAGTAACAGTGAATTTATGCCCACCAATCTTTCCTACTTATCCTTTGCAAATTTCCCATAGTTTTGTGAATAATGAAGGTGCAAAAGTAGGAGTTGTTTGGTTGCTATAATTACTCGTGATTGTGATTGTGTCTAATTTTATTTATTGTTCGGATGCTTTTTTATGATGTATCTTAACCCATCTATAAATATTAAGATTATATTGTTTCTAACGATTATCCATTCAGCAAAAAAAAAGGCGATTCCGTCGCCTTGGCGGCCCCCACACTCCGGCTCGACATCATGTGAGGGGGTTCAATCAGGGTATGCAATAGCCCGTTAAGGGGGAGGCCCTAACCCACTGGCTGCCAGAAGCCCATCTCCCAAGGTCTCACACTTGTGCCTGAGAGATGGAAGCAACTACACGACAGCAGTGGGATTCGAACCCAGGCTCATTGCAGCAAGATCTGCCCCTCCGTTGCCAACTGCTCTACGCCCCTGCATGCCCATTCTACATTCATTCTTCTGATTAATTTAAGTAAGACATTGTCTTACCTTGGATTATCCTATATTGTAGGAGTATCTCACTATATACTATCCTGTCAACGAAATAGTATTAATGTTACTCTCTCCATTCTGCGGTAGTGGAGGCGTTTCTTTTCGACACGCGAAATGAAAAATGTAGAGAGACGAAGAGAGTAAAGTAAGTGATAAGAAATATGTTGATTTTTTTACGACTTTTAGTAAAGAAGGAAAATGACTCTACTACTATGAAACGTACCAAAATGGCAAGATGACTCTACTATTATTGAACGGAAGGGAGTACGACATTAAGAAATTTTAATAATGATAAAGAACCTTATTAGTTAAATAGTCAAATCACGGGGTATATAACGATTTCTCCTCTGTATCATATTCTCAGTTTTATTTTAGTACTATAGTTTCACACTAACATAGTACTACTACACGAGCAACAAATCCAAAAAAGTACTACATGGGCAATTTAACTATTTCCATTTGTACATAACAATTGTGGAATTAGATGAGAAGAAATGCCAGGGTAATTAAGTTAAACATAATAGTCTACTTGAGCATCCACAACGGTGCTCTTGGCAAGAGCACCGTCCGTGCCATCGGCAAGAGCACGTCTGTGTCCGCCGCTGTGCTCTTGCTTACGGCACGGCCCTGCTCTATGCATAGAGCACGTCCGTGCCAACGGCAAGAGCACGAGCAGCCGACGTGTCATGCTCTGGTTGGCCGTTGGTTTATCATTTTTATTATTTTTTAAAAAAAACCAAAAAAATCGGAAAAATTCAGATTTAATAAAAAAAATATTTTCCCACTTCCTAATAAAATATATCCATTTTTTCCACACTTTTAATTTATTTTTCATTATTTTTACCCTAAAATTCATACTTTCATCGATAAATACTTTAATTTCAAACTCAAAAAATGGCCCTATACCAAACAACTCTCTCAATCTCAATTTTTAGGATTTTAATTATGTTATTTTTAATTTTTAGGATTTTAATTATGTAATTTTTAATTTTTTAGTAATTTGTAATGGTATCGGATATTTTTAATGCATTTTAATATTGTGGAAATATTTTTAGTAATTGAAGTATTTAAATTGAATAATGGAATAGTGAGATCCTTGAGCATGCTCTTGCGAAAGGGTATGAATATTGGTGTTGTGCTCTTGGGGAAGAACGTAAAAAATTAATAAAAGTGGGTCTGGGCCCACATCCTGCTCTTGCCAATAATAAGAACATGGAGGTGGATGCTCTATAATTAACCAAAAGTAACAATAACAGAAATCAAAAGCGACTGCCAACGTAAATTCGGATTAGTGACAGACTGTTCTGTCACCAATTAGTGACTGGCGTCACTAATTCATGAAATTTCCACTCCCGTCACTAATTCCGTCATTAATTTGCATTTTTTTGTACTGAAAATTATGAATTTTATGAATAATTATTAAATTGAGTGAAAATGGTGTATTTATAGATCAATAATCCTATAAAAACATAGAATTCTGAAAAAAAAATTCATCACTTTTCTCTTTTACTCTCATATTTTAATTACCTATTTTCTATATATTTTTTATATTTTATCAGTTACATAGTATTAAAATCCGTGTTCCACAAACAAGACTATATTTTCGTGAACATGGTATATAAGTAATTATTGTGAATTTAATTTGAGTTGTATATGGATTTTTATTAAAATTTTAATAATATTTTTAAGTTGAAGAGCTATAGTGAAAAGCTACAAATAAAACAAACTTATAGTAAGCAAAACTATAGGATGCATATAGTACTATGAAATTGGGGTTCGGAATAAAAATTAGAGTATTCAATCTCAAATTCACCGCTCGGTATCACAAAACTGTTTTGATCCTTTCAATTTTATAATTTGAATTTATAGGTAAAAAAAATATTAAAATTCTAAAATGTTATAAAATTCAATACTTCACAAACACACATTGCACACACAATATACATAGAAAACATTGCACACAAAACAAATGGCACACAACATTATACATGCAATGCATACTACACAAGTCGCAACAAACATATACTCACAATCCACAATATACATACACAGCCTGCACACAAAATAAACACCACTTTCTTGTCTTCTTCCTGCTTGACAAAATGCCCAGCTGAAGTAATAAAACATTCTCACCATTATTTTTTATTTTTAATATCCGGAACCCAAATTTAACCGCTAAATTACTAGTATGAATACTGAATAAAATGCTCCTCACCATGTTTCAGTGAATCCATATCTAGGAAAGAAGCAGGATGAATCATTCCTTGTAAATCATCTCATTTTAATGTGAATGAATCCTCTCCGGTGATTATCTTCATATCTCTAAGTCATCAGTGTGTGTTCTTCATGCAGATTTCAATCTCTATCACTCACGTCTGCTTTCTTGAAAAAAACTTCCCCCTCTTATCTCTTGTTAGTGTTCGATTTGATTGTGTATCGCGATATCGATGGTTTGATTTCCGTACAGATCACTGCTACGGTGTGTTGGAGATCTTTCAAACATATTATTTTGTTTATGAGCACCGCAGGTTATTCTTCTTAACAACCAATAACATGTTAATTCATACTCACTAATCACAAATCCATTGCTATTACAAAACAAATGGTAAACATAGAGCATTCCTTTTAAAATGAACTATTTCATTGACTGCAATTTCTTATTTCGTCCCATCTATATAAGCAGCTGCAGCAACCTGAAACTGACACACCAGAGGTACTTAAATTGGCTATGGCGACAATCCCGCGACTATACCTGGCACAAGTTTGGATCCCTTGTAACAACCAATGTCTTAACATCTCCTCCAGCATATGCTGCATGAAGATGGTATCTTTCATACATTCAATTCGTGGGATGACATTTATGATGATATGCATGACTATCTTCAAGCTTGTGAGTTTCACAAGCTTCAAGTGGAGTTTCCATTCAGCTTTATGTGCTCTCACTATTTCTAAGAATCCATTGGCTCACTATGCCCAGATGTCCCATTGCATTACAGTTTCTCATCAAAGCAAAAGCAACCACTTGTACGTCATCCAATGTTTTCTTCGACCAAAGCATATACAAAATGATCATTCTCTACACTTGCTGTTAAGAATTCTGGAAATCAATCTCAAGAGTGTAAGTGCAATGTTTGTATATGGGAAACAGCTTCTAGAGGAATGTGCAAGGCGTGATGCAATAGAATGCGAGTCAATTGATAGTTTAAGCTTGATGATGTCTTACAAGCAAAACTTTTTAGAGTTAGACTCGACAACATACTTGAAGACAGTCGCCTCATGTTGCCTAAAACCTCCCTCTCCATGCAGGCAGCAAAACTGTGCTCGATTCACATGGACTTCCACCTAAGATTCTTAGCAAATGAACATGTCAATGTATGCTTTACTACAATTATAGATTCGTAATTCTGTCACAAATCATTCGAATTGTGCTATTTGGATCAGATTGTCAATTGCAGGGAAAAGGCTTAGACAGAAATCCGCAATTTCCTTTTCATAATCAAAGTCATTCCCAACTTCCATATGGAAAATGTTTGGGTCCCCGTTGGTGAATGTGTTGGTACATATAATACTAATAGGAGGTGCATGGAGCGGACATTCTCTACTGGTCGTTACTGGAATCTAAGGCTACAGATCCAGTTCAGCGGATTCATGTTGAAGCCAGAAAAGGGATGTTTGGGATGGTATTGGCATCTGTTCTAAGGTGGCCAAACAGCAAAAAACACAAGAAAAATCCATCCATTTTTGAAGAAGAAAGGGCGGCAGATTCAGTGTAAGACATGTTGTCATCAACCGACAACGTTCTTTCAATGGAGAATGTAAACACAAGAAGTGTAGAAAAGGTGATTGTAAAAGTGAAGTATGATGAGGATAGTATAAGATTTGAGTTGTCTCTGTCATTAGTAGGATTGGCAAAGATTACTGAAGAAGTGGCTTCGAGTCTAAATCTAGAGATGAAGATGGTGAGGAGATGTTATTAACCAGAGATGTTGATTTGCAACTTTGTCCAAAGACTCCAACGGCAACAGGCCAGCCACTCATCCGACTGTTGGTTCGATGACAAGATTATAAGCTCCACTTTTCACCTTCATTTCATTTCTAAACAAACGCCTTTGCAATTTCTTAAGTTTATGAACTGAATTGGGAGGCTCTGTATGGTTTGTATCTTTCTTTTTGTCTTGGATTTTGGTGTGAAAGGTTCTTTATTGTACTGCATAAGAGTTTGCAAAATTCAAATCGATTTAATTCCTGGAATTGTTATTACAATTACTTTGTGTGGACTCTTTTATTTTTTGTTTGAAATCACTTAAAGAAAAATAGTTAATGAGCAAATAGCAAAAAATGGTTTTCGCTACCAACTTCAAATATGGTGAATTATACGTGAACTTTCGGTATGTAACTAATTTATCACGATTAAGTATTATGACAAAATTAAATCATATGTGATGTGCATAATGACGATTATGAATGATGTGAGTGGGACTCATTTATCACTAACAATATTTTAATAACTTTTTCTCTCTACCTCTCTCTTACTTTATTAATTTTTCATTAAAACTCGTGTCGAACCCAAAATGCATATTCTTTGGGAACAGAGGGAGTAGTATTAAAATGGCAAGTCAAGACATCAAAATGACCTCGTTCAGACATTTCGACATGCCACTTATCCCCTAGTTAAGACATTTCAAGAAACAACGTCATTTTGGTCTAGTTAGACATTTCAACATGCCACATTATACAAAGACGACATCATTTTAGACCGTCGGCATCCCACCCTAGATTTAATTTGGTTGAAATTCGAACATATATAGTCGCAGCTTCCAACAATATCGTTCACTTTTTCAGATGATCTTATAACGCATCAGCCAGTGGATACACTACTTTAACAGACGAACGTTGTTTATTCGTTTTGGTGAACGTAATGGTCCGCCCAGCTTTCATTAAAATCATTTGACTGAAAGACCATCGCAGAGTTACTTATAATTCTTCAAAATAATTCAATTGTATTTGTAGATTAAAATCATTTTCTTCTATCCAAGCCTTCTGCACATAAAACTTTCCTAATCAAGCAGCCAATTTGCCTAACAAGTTCCATTATTATCCGATGGGCTTAACTAATTTCAGCACACTTCCTGTTACTTGAACATATCAGAAAAACTTTGAAACTCAGCACGTAACATATCAAATGCAAATTACTTGAACATACCAAATGAGACAAATAAAATATACAAGTGCTTAATAGTAGTATCTAAGAAATTGTGAATGGGGTCACAAACGGTCAATCTTTTGAAGCACAAAACCGACCATGGTGAACAAATTCAGCAATTGTTTGATATAATTCCTAGCACACACTGCTCATAGGCAACTAAAATTTGATCGAGATCATATGATGATTTCATCACCAACACCATTCGCACAAACTAAATTAGCTGCCAATGCAAAGCCTATGACCATGTAAATATAACCCGATTAAAAATAAATCAAAGCAAACTCTGATTTTAACGAAAATCGCAATTGATTAAATAGTAGATCCAAAAACATGGAGTACCTCAGAAGCATCATAACCCTAATACATAACAAAATTCGAGAAGCAAATGACATAAACGAAATTGAAACCCTAGAAACGACGCGCTGCGAATTCGGTAGGCTACTTAGATCTCTGCCTCATCTTTCGGCGCTTCCTCTTCAACCTCCTCATGCGCTTCTTCTTCCACTGTTAAACATAATTAAATCAGAGTCAAATTCTGTAACAAGAATATTATTGATAATGAATGGACAATCTGAAGCAAAATATTTACTTTAGCTCTCATGGTTGAAGGAGAAACTCTAGTTGAGGAATCGCCTCTTCGAACGCAAGGTTGAAATTGGATGTGGCAATAGAAATAAACCCTAGGGTTTGAGTTGAATATATAGCAGCCATGTCTGGTTTTAAATGGGCCTTACACTGGGTTTGGGCTTTATGGTTTTGTAAATGGCTACCCATGATATAATTCTTTTTAAACAATAATTATGCTGTAGGGATTTATCGAATTTTGAAATGAATATTATTCTTTCTAGTGTTTTTATTAAGCTATTATTTGTTCATTCAATCTAAGTGAAATTGTTTTATTCTAAAAAATCAAGGAAAAAAAAAGAAACAAACACGTATTTGTTCATTCAATCAATGGTACGGATTTTGTTCAAGGATATGATGTGCTCGATGAAGTGTTTTGCTTTCGGGAACGATGCATTATACGAGCTCAAAATAGCTCGGTAGAGTTGTTTAGCTCACTATGATGCATTATTACCGAGTACTGAGGTGCTCGTCGTTGTACCGAGCACTCTTGTACTTGGTAATCTCTCGAACCGCCAAAACAATCCGACTCAATATTACTTGGTGATTACTCAAAAGCTACTCGCTAATCGGAGAGAACTTGTGTTGCTCGACAAATTGTAGTACTCAGATATTATTTCATCATTATTTTTGTTGTGAATTATGTTTATACATATTTTGTACACACAAGAAAAAATTATAGTACTACAATAAAAAAACATTAATAACAGTTAGATATAAAGCTTTGTTTTTCTATTCTGCTGATTATGAAATGTTAGGGGTGGAATCTTCTGGTGCCTATAATTCCTTGCTTAACAATTAATTTGAACGTTTCTGAAGGAGTAGGAAAATCTCACGTTAACTAATAAATATCACATGTTGATTGAAAATTCAAATAGAGGAAGTTGTAGGTTTATTTCTTCATTACTACGCTCGTAAAGAGTAGGACAAGGTCAGGCCACCTTAAGAAAGGACTTCAAAATAGGGAAAGGCCTAAGAAACCTTCCCAATACCGGAGCGGATTACATACCCCACTTAATAAGTCTTCCACTTATTGATATTTCCAAGTCAATACAAATCATCCAAGTCTTTCTATTCAAAAATGTATATTGTGAACAACACTAATGCGGGTTATATACCCAAGCTGAGAGTAATATTTGGTTCGGCGATCAAAGCTCGACGTTGCTGCAGCTGAGGAGCACCCTTGAGTATAATTCCACTTATTCCACCAAGTTGATGAAATGGAACCTGATGGTTGGGCGAATTTTTGATGGTAGTAAATGCAGGTAATGAATATAGATCACGACACAAGGAATTACGTGGTTCGATTTACTGAGGTAAATCTACGTCCACGGGAAGAAAGGAGGGCAAGATTGTATTGCTTGATCTGGTTTACCAGCTTACAAATACAGACTTGCTATATGATATTTTTTGTCTAGCTTTTCTATCTGATCTAAGTTCTATTTATACATTGAACTAAGATCGTGGCTTGCATCACCACTAACTAGGTCGTGGCTTGCATCACCACTAACTAGGTAGTGGATGTCGTGGAGGTCATGAGATCCTGCATGGGTCCACTATCTCTTTGTTTGGTCCGCTATCCTGTATGAGATCCTGCATGAGTTGACACCACTAAATAGATCGTGTAGTGGAGGTCGTGGAGGTTCTGCATGAGTCCACTATCTCCCAGTTCGGTCGAATACTGAGACCGAACTTCTGAACTATGACCGAGCAGCTTTTGCCGATCTGAGAGTAGAGCTTGATTGGTCGGCTTTTACCGAGCTGTAGGCTGGGGCCGAACTCTTTGGTAATGCCGAACTGATTGGTCGGCTTTTACCGAGCTGTAGGCTGGGGCCGAACTCTTTGGTAATGCCGAACTGATACTCTTCCTTGGGCTTTGGGCTGATGGGTCGTCACTGCTATTGGGCTTGTTTAGTACGTACTCCATCACTACCCCCCCCGAAAAGCGAAGTGAATCACTTCGGCGAAGCGAGTCACTTCGGCATTCTGGATAAAGGTACGGGGGAGGCTGACGTCAGGGGACGTGCCTTGCGCGTGACTGCATTAAATGCGACAGTAAAATCCGGCCGTTGAATCCTGAAAAGGTGGGATTCGAAACGGTGCGATGATTTTGAAATCTTCTCCGAATCTGATAAATACGTCCTTTCTTCATCATTTGAACACTTTTGCTATTGCTTCTTCTGCCTTCTCTCTCTTTTGCGCAAAAATTTCCTTCCACTTTCAAGAATTTCTTCAGAATTTCTTCAGACTTTCAAAGAGTAAGAACCATGTCTTCTTCTTCTTCTTCTTCTGAGTCAGGTAGCGGTAGGAAAGGGGGTAAGGGGTCTTCTAGCCGGAAAGAATCCGGGGAGAAGACCGTAGAGTATTTTCACAGCATCTTGAGTAAGGATACTGTGATATCCTTACACGAAAAATATTTTTTTCCTGGGGGGAAGGTTGCGATTCCCGACGACCTTCATAGGGCTGACTCGCCGCCGGAGGGTTACGCCACCGTTTATGAAGCCGGCTTGGAATGCGGGCTTCGTTTCCCTCTTCCCCCTGCCTTTGTAGAGCTGCTAGATTTTTTTCAACTCCCTTTAGGTCAGGTGACTCCGAATTCTTGGAGGCACTTATCGGCCTTTGCTGCCGAACTGCGTAGGCTAGATAAGGATCTGTCTCTGAGGGCAATCCTTAATTTTTTCCAGTTTAAGAGGAAGGGATCTTGGTTTTACTTGATCCCTTTACAGCCTTTTAGGGCCTTCTGCAAAACCAAGTGGCCAAAGTGGCAGCATCGCTTCTTTTTTTATAATAGGACAGCGGCTCCGGGCTTTCCCTGGAGAGGGCCGAAGTCCGTGATTCCTCATCCTCGGTTAGAACCGTTGGACGAGCTCGAGGGCGAGCTCAATAAGATTCCTATGATTAGGAAGCAGTACCTGGAGTCTGAGCTCGTCAAGGGCGACTTCGTGTTCGACTCCTCGTCTTCGGACGAAGAGACTGAGGGTGAGGAATTCTTTTTTATGCATTACTGCCTTGACGACGAAAACTAACCTTGTTTTCTTGCTTTTTGGCAGTGAACTTGCTGAACAAGATTAGCCGCAAATCCTCCGAATCTAAGGAACCGGAGAGGCCGAAAACCACCAGCTCGGCGTCTGATGCCGAGAAGAATCCGAAGAGGCAAAAGACCTCTTCGGATCCAAAAAAGCCGGAGTCCACTTCGGCAAAGGGGAAGGGGAAGACCCAGAAGCCCCCAAGAGCGCCAGAGAAAGACGTGGTCTTGGCGCCTCCTTCGGAACATATCTGTGAGCCCTTTTTATGGCCCACGGACTTCGCCGAGGTGAATTCTCTTCTTGATTTTCTGGCCTTGCTTTTTTCCTGTATTTTTTGTGGCCCCTCGGTTGACTTTTTCCTTTTTCCATTTTCAGAGGAACGATATGCTCTCCAAGCTCGTCGCCGTTGAACTCTCCAAAGCGTCCAACGATTATGCTGAGATGCAGAGGAAGTTGGCGGCAGCTCGTCACCAGGCCGAACAGGCTAAGGCCGACTTTGAGAAGGCCAGAGCTGCTAGGATCTCGGCCCAGGATGAAGCCCAGTTTGCCAAAAACCAGCTCGTCATCCAGCGAGAGCAGACGAAACGGAGGGATGCTGCCGCCGTGGTTGCCCAAGGGGAGGTTCTCCGTGCTTTCGCGGAGAAACTCTTTCTGAGCAATCAATTTTCGGCCTTTGTCGGTGATCTGCTGAAACTGATGACCGATAATGCCGAGCAGGGGCCCGAAGTCGTTCTGCCGCTGTACGGCCGAGAGATAGCAGCTCGTCTCCAGAGTCTGCCGCTCCTTGAGGAACTTACTTCGTCCTCGGTCCTGCTTTCTGCTGACCGAGTTCGTAGTTGCCGAGCTGACCGGGACGAGAATATGGAGGCTATCTTTGCCTCCTTAGGGCCAGTTTCACCCGCTCCAATTTTCCACGGAGAGGGTGAGACCGAGCAGCCTGATCAGCAGACCGGAGACAGGCAGGCCGAGCAAGAGGTGCTGCTGATCGGTGATGGGGGCACCGAGCAGGCTGGGAGGAGCAGGGAGGCCGAGGCTGAAGCTGAGGCAGACAAGGAGAAGGAAGCTGAACCTCACCGAGGAGCCGGAGACGAAGCTGGCGGAGTATGATTTCGTCTCCCTTCTCTTAGTTTAGTTTCTTCCTTGTTGTAAAATGGCTTTGAAGCCCTCCTTGTGTAAAAATTTTTTTCTTATGAATGAAAAAATTCTTCTTTCTGCACTTGTGTCTTCGTATAGCTTTCGTACTCTCTTTTACTCCTGTTGTGGTTTACTACCTGCTCAGTAAACTGAAATGCCGAACTGACATAGCTGCTTTGTATTCTTAACTCTTAAGGAGCTGGAGGTACTTCACTGGAAGCGGCTGTACTCTTCCGCTTTAGACGAAGCTGAGAAAAAAGCCATAGCTGACCAGATGAAGAATGACGAACTCTTGGCTTGTTTAATGAAGCTGGAGGCCGACAATAAGGACTTAGAGTCCGTAAAGAAAGATCTGGAGGCCGAGCTGAACACTGCCGTCACTGAGAGGACTGCGTATGAGGATTTCATCTGCAGGCGCGGGGGAATGACCATCTCTGAAGTTCAGGAACGAGTTGACGAACTGTGGGAGGAATATCATGTACTCCGGAGGAACAATGCGCTGGAGAGCTCGGCTTGCCAACAAGTCGTGAAATCATTGCGGCGCTGGGCTTCTCGGTACGACATCATTCTTTCCCGGCGTCCCTCAATCGAGAGATTCCTTAGGCATTTCCCGCCAACAGATGGTCACACTCCAGCTCAAACCCCTGATTCACTTGCTCAAAATCCTACTCCAAGTCAGCAACGAACTCAGGAACAGCCGGAAACGTCAAGACGAGAACGGACTCAGGAGCAACCGGAAACGTCAAGACAAGGACGGACTGAAGTTCGTAGAGGAGCTGTGATTATGAGTGAGCAAGATCAACAAATGCTTCGTGAAGAGACTCTTCGCCGCCGAGGTGCTAGAGCTTCCCGGGCTCAGGGAAGAGGCGGTAGGTCGATTAGAGCATCTCGTCGACCTGCTTATTCTTCAGCTGCCGAGAACGCCCGAACTCGGCTTCACGAGGATTTTGTGAATAGATGGCTCAACTTTAGCAACCAGGGACAGTAGAATAGTCCTTTGTAATGGCGTAACGCCTTCTCGTAGGGCAGCAGAATTGTATGCCGAACAAGTTTTAATAAATGAAATCTTCATTTCGCTTCTATCACTGCGTATTTACAGCTCAGCGAAAAAAATTTCATCGTGCTCGTCCTCGGTCTTATGAAGTAAACTTCTTTGACCGGACTCGTCCTCGGTCTTATGAAGTAAGCTTCTTTGACCGGACTCGTCTTTGGTCTTATGAAGTAAACTTCTTTGACCGGACTTAGTCCTCGGTCTTATGAAATAAACTTCTTTGACCGGACTCGTCTTTGGTCTTATGAAGTAAACTTCTTTGACCGGACTCGTCTTTGGTCTTATAAAGTAAATTTCTTTGACCGGACTAAGCTTGTGTCCTAATTTGGCGAGTTTTATCGCTCGGATCGGACTTTCCCTTGTCCTAATTTGGGGATCGGACTTTCCCTTGTCCTAATTCGGCGAGTTTTATCGCGTGGATCGGACTTTCCCTTTGTTGCAGTTCGTTTCAGACGGACTGCTTGTTTCTTAAGCTGAATTGTGGTCTTGTATCCTCCTTAGAAGCTTGGACTCACAATCGTTGGCTTATATATGTTCTAAAAAAGGGGATCAGCCTTCGAAGAACAAGATACCTCAGTAACATTTGTAAGAGACGACACGCACATAGACGAACAAAACGCACATAGACAAACATGAAAAACAAGTAAAAAACAAAGAAAGCACATACCCCTAGGACCGAACTAGACACAAGACTGACGGACCGGACTGTCTCTTACAAATGGAACTTCTTGAGGTTGGAAATATACCATGTTCGGGGTGCTTGTTCTCCTGACATGTGAGTCAATTTATAAGACCCTTTGCCGAGGACTTCTGGCACCCGATATGGACCTTCCCATGTGGGTTCGAGTTTGCCCAGCTTTTCTGCTCGGCTTACTTCGTTGTTTCTCAAGACGAGATCTCCCACTTGAAATTGCAGCTTTTTCACCCTTTGGTTATAATACCGGGCTACTTGCTCCTTGTACTTGGCTGCTTTTATGCAGGCCAATTCTCTTCTTTCTTCGGCCAGATCTAGTTCGGCTCTCAGTCCGTCATCATTCATTTCTGAGGAGAAATTAAGAGTTCGGGGACTGGGTACGCCGATCTCAACCGGAATCACGGCGGGCGGGCGGCTTCTCAGGATTGAGACGTGGCCCCAATCGGTCTTGCACCGGAGTCCTTTGAATCCTTTCAAAAGGAGTTCGGCGAGGATGTCCCTGATCGCCAAAAGGAGTTCGGCGAGGATGTCCCTGATCGCTATGATCGGGCTTCCTCCCATCTCCTCGGGATGAGCTGTCTAAAGACCGTTTGCGACGGTCTGCCTCATCGGCACGGGAGAACTGGTCCGCAATGTCCCACATCTCTTGAGCTGTTTGCGGACTGCATTCCACGAGCTTTCTGTAGAGAGCTCCGGGCAGGATTCCATTTTGGAATGCCGAAATGACAAGTAGATCATTGACTTGTAGGCATTCCTTGTGGAACCTCGTCATAAAGTCGCTGATCTTTTCATCGCGACCTTGACGTGTAGAAAGCAGCTGAGCCGAAGTGATTCGGGCTTCCGCTTTCTGAAAGAACCTCCTGTGGAAAGCATCCATTAGATCTCGGTAAGATCTAATGCTGCCTTGGGGGAGGCTATCGAACCACCTTCTTGCGTTCCCGATAAGCAGCTCGGGAAACAGCTTGCACATATGGACCTCATTGAGACCCTGGTTCACCATGTTATACTGATAGCGTCCCAGGAAGTCATGAGGATTCACTAACCCGTTATAAGTCATCGACGGAGTTCGGTAGTTCTGTGGCAAGGGGGTTCGGGTGATATCGTCCGAGAACGGAGTCTTCAATGCTCCGTACATGGCGAACCCGACATCTCTTCGGTATGGAGGAGATGGAGTTCTCCTGTGATTCCGGTACCGAGGAGGAACAGGAACATGTCGGGGTTGAGGATTCTTCTTCCTGGAAGACACGGCACTACTGCGGTAGTGACTTTCATGTCTGGATAAGGAGGGAGAATCCACCGTTTTCGTCTCCGGCTTTTGGCCCTTTTGCAGGAAAATTAAGAACTCTTCCTGCTTCTCGGCCAAAAACAACTTGACAGCCTCGTTCAAATTGGGCTGCTGGGAAGACTCGATGCGATGAGTCTTTGAGCGGCTTGTTCCTTCTCCGTGAGAACTGGAAGTAGATTTCTCCCGAGGCTGTTTTCCAGACCTGCGGGCTGGACTAGCTTCCTCATGGTTATCACGAACGGTATTATGGGTGTTACGTGATCTGGTATGCATTTTTTTGGTGGAAGAGGATCAAAAACTCGCTTTATCACAAATTTGGTTCTCTGTTTCCCACAGACGGCGCCAGTGATGGTTGGGCGAATTTTTGATGGTAGTAAATGCAGGTAATGAATATAGATCACGACACAAGGAATTACGTGGTTCGATTTACTGAGGTAAATCTACGTCCACGGGAAGAAAGGAGGGCAAGATTGTATTGCTTGATCTGGTTTACCAGCTTACAAATACAGACTTGCTATATGATATTTTTTGTCTAGCTTTTCTATCTGATCTAAGTTCTATTTATACATTGAACTAAGATCGTGGCTTGCATCACCACTAACTAGGTCGTGGCTTGCATCACCACTAACTAGGTAGTGGATGTCGTGGAGGTCATGAGATCCTGCATGGGTCCACTATCTCTTTGTTTGGTCCGCTATCCTGTATGAGATCCTGCATGAGTTGACACCACTAAATAGATCGTGTAGTGGAGGTCGTGGAGGTTCTGCATGAGTCCACTATCTCCCAGTTCGGTCGAATACTGAGACCGAACTTCTGAACTATGACCGAGCAGCTTTTGCCGATCTGAGAGTAGAGCTTGATTGGTCGGCTTTTACCGAGCTGTAGGCTGGGGCCGAACTCTTTGGTAATGCCGAACTGATTGGTCGGCTTTTACCGAGCTGTAGGCTGGGGCCGAACTCTTTGGTAATGCCGAACTGATACTCTTCCTTGGGCTTTGGGCTGATGGGCCGTCACTGCTATTGGGCTTGTTTAGTACGTACTCCATCAGAACCAAAGTGATGACTGCTGCAGATGGGAAGGAGTAGGCTGTGATGGCGCGGGACATGTGACCAGCTTGAACTTGGAGAACGAGGCCATTTCTGGAGGGATCGACAACTCAACTGCTCTTTTCAGTCTTCAATCTCTTGAAAGCCTAAATCTGGCTTTCAACTTGTTCAAGCGTGCGCAGATTCCAAAGGGGCTTCAAAATCTGACCAATTTGTCATACCTTAATTTGTCAAATGCTGGTTTTGGCGGACAGGTTCTGATTGAATTTGCAGAGTTGAGAAGCCTGCTTGCTCTTGATCTGTCCAGTGTCCACCTTGTTTGGAGGAGCTCTAATACTTGAGAATCCAAATCTGCGGAGGCTTGTTCAGAATCTTCCAAGCCTGAGAGAACTTTATCTTGACAATGTCAACATTTCTGCTCAGAAAAGTGACTGGTGCCAAGCATTGTCTTCTTCTCTACCCAACTTAACGACGCTGAGCTTGCGCTGCTGTGGTCTATCAGGCCCTCTTGATGCTTCTCTCGCAGGGCTTCATTCTCTGTCGGTTCTACGTCTTGATGGTAACAATCTGCAGACAACGGTGCCGGAGTTCATGGCAAAATTTTCAAGTTTGACAGCCTTGAATCTGGGAAATTGCTTTCTGCAAGGTATCTTTCCAGACGCCGTCTTTCAGGTACCCACTCTACGGATTCTTGATTTGTCCAACAATAAGAATCTCAGTGGAACCATTCCAAAGCTTCCACTGAACAGTTCTTTAAGGACTGTGGTGCTTAGCCACACTAATATGTCAGGTGAGTTGTCAGACTCCATTGGCAATCTAAGAATGTTGTCAAGGATAGACCTTTTTAGTTGCAACTTTACCGGATTGATTCCGACCACCATCTCTAATCTAACAGAGCTAGTATACATGGATTTCTCTTTCAACACTTTCCTTGGTACAACACCTCCTTTTAGGATGTCCAGTAAATTGACTTACCTGGACCTTAGTCGCAATTCTCTAACCGGTTCACTTTCTCCCAACCATTTTGAAGGCCTCTCAAGTCTTGTATACATCAACTTAGGTTCTAATTCATTGAATGGGAGCATCCCTCCTTCCTTGTTTAGTCTCCCTTCACTTCAGGGACTTATTCTCTCCAACAACACATTTAATGGCAAGATTGAGGAATTTCCCATTCCGAATCCCTCTAATCTGGATACAGTAGATTTAAGTTGGAACCGGCTTAAAGGTTCTATTCCAGAGTCTTTCTTCAAACTTGAGGGGTTGAGTGTACTATCACTTTCTTCAAACCTCTTCAATGGCACCTTTAATCTGGAAAAGATTCAAAGGTTTCCAAACCTCACAAGACTGGAGCTTGGATACAACAACTTGTCTGTTGATACAAGCAGCAGCAATTCAAGTTCATCCCAGTATCCCCAGCTAAGCCGGTTAAATCTAGCTTCTTGCAACTTGTACAACTTCCCTGATTTCAGAAATCAATCTAAGCTGATATTTCTGGACCTCTCAACGAATAGTATCAAGGGAGAAGTACCTAGTTGGATTTGGACCCTTGGAAATGGATCTCTCGCTCATTTGAATCTTTCAAGTAATTTCCTGATAGATCTCCAAAAGCCTGTCAAAATCCCTCCTTTTCTTAGAGTAATAGACTTGCACTCAAACAGCCTCAGAGGTGAATTCCCAGTGCCGCCAGCATCAGCTATCTATGTAGACTACTCGAGCAATAACTTTCAGCAGGCCAATCCAGTTAGCATAGGTGACTTTGTTTCATTCACACTTTTCTTTTCTCTAGCAAAAAATATCCTTAGTGGAACAATTCCTGAATATCTTTGCAATGCAACTTACCTTCAAGTTCTTGATTTGTCTGATAACAACTTGAATGGTAGTATACCAAATTGCCTAGTAAAGATTTATACTCTCGGAGTGCTGAATCTGAGGGGAAATCAAATCAGTGGTGAGATACCAGATTTGTTTTCTTCCGTCTGTGCTTTAAAAACGTTAGACCTCAGTCAAAACAATCTTGGAGGAAAACTCCCACTCTCCATGGCTAACTGTGCATCTTTAGAAGTCTTGAATGTTGGAAGCAACAAGATTGACGATACATTCCCATGCAATCTGAAACATTCTTCCAGCTTGCACGTTCTTGTTCTGCGTAGCAACAAATTTTATGGCAACATCAGTTGTTTTGAGGTCAAGGGGAGCTGGCCAAATCTTCAAATCATTGATATAGCTTACAATAACTTCAGTGGTGCAATAAATCCGGGGTGTATTGCAAGTTGGAAAGGAATGATGCTAGAGAATGGCACAGAGTTGAGGGGAGATCACATACGCTTTGATTTTCTGAGTAACTATTACTACCAGGATGCAGTAACAGTTACTGTCAAAGGCCTAGAGCTGGAGCTTGTCAAGATTTTGACAATCTTTACATCTATTGACTTTTCCAGCAATAATTTCATTGGAGACATTCCCCATACAGTTGGAGATCTCAGCTCACTTCATCTGCTCAACTTATCACACAATTCATTCTCAAGTGAAATTCCAAGCTCCATTGGAAATCTGAAACAGCTTGAATCACTGGACCTTTCTGCCAACCAGCTCTCAGGAAGAATACCACAAGACCTTTCAAGTCTGAACTTCCTCTCTTTCTTGAATCTGTCCTACAACAACTTGTGCGGAATGATCCCAACAGGTAGACAATTTCAAACTTTTGAGGCGGAAATCTACGATGGGAATTCAGGACTCTGCGGATTTCCTTTGAATACGATCTGCGTCCCAGAGTCACCGGAGGCAACTTCACCTGCAAGCTTCAAAGAGAGAGAATACGATTGGCAATTGATAATGACCGGTTTGGGTTATGGAGTTGGATTGATATTAGTATTTGTTCCAGTTGCACTGTGCAAGAAATGGAGGGAATACTACAGCAAGCAACTCGATGTATTCCTATCACTCATATTTCCCACACTCGGATTCACTAAGTCAAGGTATTGTGCAACTTTTTCGTGATAAAATTGTTACAACTTCTCAGTTTACATTCCGTTTCCGATTTTACGTTGCAGTGCTGGAACACGAGGACAGAGACAGGACGTTGAATTATAAGATGCTAAGAAAGAGGCAGAGATCTAAATAGTCTCTCATGTACTCAGTGTGCATTTATAGCTTTAACATTTTCTTCTTCTTTGCTCTTACCATTGCCATGCATTATCTTTATTATTTGGGTCAATCTTATTTTCGTTTGTGGGTGGGTGCACACGGATCTTTCCGACCCGTATTTGACAGGTGTTCGGCCCATTTGACTGGTGTGTATCAGTCAGTGTATACTCCCTCCGTCCCTAAAGAGTATGCACTATTTCCTTTTTCGTCCGTTCCCAAAGAGTAAGAACATTCCTTAAAAAACTTTCTCTATCTCTCTCTTACTTTACCAATAATGCATTAAAACTCGTGCCGAACCCAAAGTTCATACTTAAGAAAGATACTAGAATAGTGAAGAAAGATACAAACAATGTCTTGACAGAGCAGAATATGTAAGCCAACTCAGTCAAGAAACTTAAGATATCACAAAGGCGTTTGATTAAAAATGAAATGGACGAGAAGAGTGGAGCTAGTTTTCTCATCGAACCAACAGTTGGATGAGTGCCTCACCTGTAGTTGTTCGAGTCTTTGGACAAAGCTGCAAATCAGCATCTCTGGTTAATAAGATCTCATCACCATCTTCATCCATGTATTTCAACTTGAAATTACCCATCTCCAGATTTAGACTCGTCGTCACTTCTTCAATAAGCTTTGCCAATCCTACTAATGATAGAGACAACTCAAATTCTGTGAAATCCTCGTTATACTTCACCTTTACAATCACCTTGTCTGCGCGCTACTTTTGTTTATTTGTGTCACGTTCTCCAATGGATGAACGTTGCCGGTTGATGGCAACATGTCTTGCTCTGAATCTACAGCACTTTCTTCTTCAAAAGGGATACATTTTTTTGTGTTCATTCCTGTTTGGCCACCTTCGAATGCCATGTTCCCTGCATGCACGCTTTAGTGTTGATCTTCCAACTGTAAGAACAAATAAATACTCATTCATGTCAGTAGATAACAAACATTTAGCTTTTGAGAAGATTGAACCATGGTTTATACTAACTACCAAGCTCTTTTGCAACATCTTTTAGCTTCTTCCCAAAATCTGAGGCAGCAGCTGTGCATTCTTCTCTGTATTGTTCTGATGAGCATTCTTCTGTGTGTTGTTCTTCTTCGGTGTGATAATACTCCTTTTGATTGTACTGCACACTTTTAAGTATGATTGGATACAAATAAGCAGGCTCTAATTCACAGGAATCAAGTTTGTATGCATCAGAAAACTCAATTAACTTCAACCACCAATTCCTCTCCTAGTTGCTTCCCACATGCCATCTTAAATGATTTTAATTCATGCTCTATTATTGGCAATAGAAGGCTCAAGAAGGACCCAACATATTTATATGTTGCGGGACCTTGGTAGAGAAAGAACTCCACAACATAAACAAGGTTACCAGTGTGTGAACTTTGCAAACAAAGAGCAAAACAAGCATCAAGTCGATCACTCATGTCTTAGTGTGACAAGGGTTGGTCAACTATGCTAAATTCACTTAAATTTTGACAAAAAAATGATTTGTTTTCGGATGCCAATACCATCCCAACAATCCCTTTTCTTTCTTGGACATGAATGCAGTGAACTGAATGTGTAGGCATAAAGTCCAAGTAATACTTTGTAGACAATGCCAGCTCCATGCAGCTTCTATTAATATTAGTACTATTAGGTGGTGTTCGGTTTGCAAGATAAAATAATACCAAGATACAATCTAGGATAGAGTTGTGAGAGTATTTTAGTCATATGGGGTTAGCTATGACTAATTATCTCATGATTATCCATCTAGGATTGAGTTGTGGGATTGAATCTCATGAACCAAACACACTACAAATTTAATCCCGGATACAATCTCGCAAACCGAACACCCCCTTAACACATTCTCCATTGGGAACCCAGAGATTCATCGTATGGACTTGGGGAAGGTTCTTATTGATTATGCTAAGGACATTGCGGATTTCTCTCAAAGTGCTTTCCCTGCAACTTACAATCTGATTCAAATAGCACAAATTAATTCGAATAAAGACATACACACATGTTGATGACAGAATTGGCAATCTAAAATTGTGTTAAAGCATACATTGGCAGGTTTAGTTGCTAAGAATCTCGGGTGGAAGTCTATGTGACTCGAGCACAGTTTTGTTGCCTGCATGAAAGTGGACATTGTTTTCACAACAATTGTATATAATAAAAAGTCAAAAATTGCAAGAGATAGTACCTCCATTAGATTTCTGATGATTGGAAGGTCAGAATAATAAAATCCTAGGAACTCCAGCACACCCACTAGCTTGTGATCTCCTAAGCCTTCATCATCAAATACGGGCAAAGCCATGTATCCACGATTACAACAAAGCATTGCAAAGTTTCTTATTGAAAATTCTTCTCTAGTGTAGTAGATGAGGTCAGGGCTGAATTCAGGGTGGTGTTCAAATCTGAATACACGTCCGGGGGGGGGGGGGGGTCCATGTTCGTCTTGTTTGGCTTGGTTGTCGACAAAATAGTAATGTACTAATGTGACGTACATTGTTTTCAAAATGAAGCTATACTTTTTGCAAGATAACCAACAGCATAAGGTTGATCAGAACTTTCTAGATAGCACCTACTCTTCATCATTTTGGGCGACCAAAATTGAACAATCCATTTATTGCATTTCCAGGATATGAATGTTATTTCCTTCATGAAACCTTCTATCTTCTCCTTGATCAACACCGAGTTACTTTTAACATGGTTTGCACATATGCTTTGTTTAGCTGGCAAGCTGAAAACCCATCCTTTGTCCATTCTAGCACAGGAAGGTTTTAGGCAACACGAGTCAACCGTCCTCAAGTATGTTGTCATGTTCAACTCCAATAAGTTTTGCTTGTAAGACTTCAGCTAACTGAGACTATCAATTGACTCACATTCTATTGCATCACGCCTTAGATATTCCTCTACAAGTTGTATCCCAGATACAAACATTACACTCTTGAGGTTGATCTCCAGTATCCTTGAGAGCAAGTGTACTGAATAATAATCTTTTATATAATTCGGTCGAAGAAAAAATTGGATGATGTACAAGTGGTTGCTTTTGCTTTGATGAGACACTGCAATGCAATGGGTCATCCTAGCTCTCTGGGCATAGTGGGCTAGTGGACTCTCATATATAGTGAGATCACATAAATTTGAATTGCAACTGTGAAGATCTATTTGAAGCTTGTGAAATTCACAAGCTTGAAGATAGTCATGCAAATTATTATCAATATAACCCCACGAGTTGAATATCTTACTTTGTAAATCTATGAAAGATACCATCTCCATACAAGATGAGTTGGTGGTGATGTGAAAACAATTCTTGTTACAAGGGATCCAAACCTGTGCCAAATATAGTCGCGGGATTGTCGCCACGGCCAATTCAAGTACCTCTGTTATTTCACTTTCAAGTTGTTGCTGTTTATATTGAGGGGAAGAAATAAGAAACTGTAGTCACAAATAATTCATACTAGAAAGGAATGCTATGTTTACCATTTCTTTTGTCAGGTCGGTAATAGCAATGGAATCGTGACTGGACCTCAACCCTGCCATCTGAATATAACGATATTAGAAGCAATATTGTAATAATGAATAATTTAATTTATCAAACAGGGGTATTTGATTTACAGATTGAGTCTGTTGATTAATAAATCAGGTAGAAGAATAACCTGTAGTGCTCCATCCAGCAGAGATAGTAAACGATACCAGACATGATAAAAAGAATATCCTTGAAAGAGCTCTAACACACCATAGTATTGATAGGTATGCGAATCAAATACAGGCAGTGCCATGTAAGCTTTGAAACCGCAGCGAGCAGCTTCATCCCGCATTGGAAACTCATTGGTGGAGTAGAGTCTCAGATCAGGTGTGGATTCGGGTAGCTTGTTCTGGTACACCCGTCCCACTCCTCCAAGCTGCAGCTCGTCATCAACAACATACTCATGATTGATAGAAATCCATGGGTTCCATGAACCTTGGAGGGTTTGAGGGAGGGTGTTGGCAATTGAAACTAAAAATATAACATATAACTGTCCCACATCGGTGTCAAGAGAAAACTGAAACTAGTATATAAGTCTCATGGGCCCCTCCTCCTATCACCCATTATTGGCATTTCGTACAGAGAGAGCAGCGGAAATATGCATTAATGGTGAAAACTTATTATGCGTGGGAATATGCATGCTAGAGGAGTAAAAATCAGATTTTTTAAGACTTCTGGGGGTTATTCTGCAATTCTCTAAATCTGGGGGTTCGCATTTGGGATTATGAATATGGGTAGGACTTAATTGCATGTTATCTATTTCTGGGGAACTCAATTGCAATAAATCAGAAAATCTAGGGTTTGGTCTAAGACCAAACCCGATACCTCCTGAAGCGGCGCCCCCATTCCATTTTTGTGCTCCCGTCCTCTCTACAAAGTTTCCGACCCGAACCCCGCCGTTTCCGCCGCCACCGCCATTGTCGCCGGCGTATTCTCGCTGGGTTCCTTGATTTGGGCCTTCTGTCGGTCCTTCTCTGGGCTGATTTTGCGGGTTCCCCTGTCTCAGCCTCATCTCACTAACTCCGAAGGCGGCGAGCTTCATCTGGGCTCGGGCTTTCTGCTTTCTCGTCCCACCACTCCGGGAATCCCACCCTGAGAAAGCACATATCCCTTGTGTGCTTGTTCTTCCCGCAATGAGAACACCAAAGTTTGGATTTGTCGATCCTTCCTCCGGCTTGGTGACTGGAACCGGTAGGTGGCGGTCTCGGTGGGCCTCGGTTGGTTGGACGGTCTTTCTGTGCTCCGAACCCACACCCGATTTCTCCCGATGATGCATCGGCGCTACCAACGCCGTGGTCTTCGGAGGCTTTGGAGGACGCCGGTGGCATGATTTTCAATCGAGCTGCCTCCTTCTGGACTCTCCCGTAGGCCTCTTCGACTGAGGGATAGGGCTCCTCTTTTAGGATGTCCTTGCGAATCGTGTCATATTCCGGATTGAGCCCGGTGAGGAATTTGAATAATCGGGTGGTGTTCGAGAATTCTCGGAATTGCTTGACCCCCTTGTCGCAGCAATCGACCGGCTGTTTTCGACATCGATCCACATTGATCCACAATCCGTGGATTCGTCGGTAGTAGGTCTCGAGATCTAGATTTCCTTGGCGGAGCGCAATAGCTTTGTCCTCCAGATCGTATATGAGATACGAGTCCTTCTTGCCTTCGAACGTCACGGCGAGATTGTCCCATATCGCCTTCGCTGTTTGGTGGTGAGCGAAGTCGGCTATTATGTCGGTTTCGACGTTGTCGATGATCCACGAGAACACGACAAGATCCGTTTCCTCCCACTCGGCATACCCGGGATCCTCCGGTCCTGGGGGCAGATCTCTGATATGAGAATATCCTCCTCGGCTTCCTATCGCGACTTTCATTAGTCGAGCCCACAAAGGATAGTTCTTTCCATTCAATTTGAATGCAACAGTAACATGTTTGCTTGTTTTCATCCGTGACGTCTTGACTTTGGGTTTGTTGTCTCCCTCTGAGTCTGAATCTGACATTTTTGTGTGTAGGGAATTGCTATGGATTGGTATTCCTTTTGGTTGGCTATGGATCGAATTCAGCCTTTCTGGCCGAGATTGGTATGTTTTTGGCTATGATGAAGCTTTTCTGAGCCAGATTTTACTCTGCTCTGATGCCATGAAGAAATAATAGGGAGAAGATTTTTGGTTTATTTACTGAATGATAATTACAACGTTTGATACAATATTTGTAGGCATAGAATATATTCCTATATGGTAATCCTTGATTATAGGGATCCCATCTACCTTAAGTAACAAATTACAATCAAATCATAGCAAATTATTCTCCCAATCTTCTGCCCAAATCTTCGGTATCTTCTAACAATGATTGCTACATAACTTCCTGTACGAACATGACCCCTTGCTGAGACTGTTAAAAAAAAAAGAGTGGTGTGAGGAAGAGAGGTAGTGATGGCTCCCCTCCACTTTCACCACTCCCCAACATTGTATCAGAGTGTGGAAGTGCATCCAACTTTGCGATGCAAAGTGTTTTAGCAGAGCTATGATTTTGTGTTGGTCTAATATTTCCTCATACAAAACCCATCCGCTTTCCAATTTCTCATGTGCCAAAGCTTCTTCGTCCAAATTCTGCTTGAAATCTGTTATTGAAGAATACGAATCCAAAGATTCCTCTCCTCCTCTTATGATTGACAACACACCTTCATGATCCATCACACACTGTATGATTGAGGAAAAGTGTTTTGCTGCAATTAACTTCTAGCCAAGGAAGGTGACTGGGGATTGCTAGTCTTTGCAACATCAATAAATAATGCAGACTATAAAGTGGAGTAATAAAATAACGGTATTGGTTTATTAAGATTCGAGCAATACTCATACATTATTTTCAACTTCGTGTCTCATTTGTATGTCTTATACTATTAAAGCGTCACATGTCAGTATTGACTACACCCCAATACAATTTGAATTTAGTGGAAGTTTTGGAATTTAATACTAAAGTTTCTATTATCAATTCTCCTCATTTATAAACTATTTTGTTTTCCACTATGATTTCGTGTGATAATGAAAGTTACATTTTAGTAATAAATTCTTTTTAATAATATATGTGTGCAAAAGTGAAGTCTACAAAGAATTGTTATTATAAGTAGTAAGTATGGAGTACAATATTTGAATCGTGATGAGCACTGATTATGGTTAAATGTCATACTTCTCTATCTTTAATAGGATGTATAATTATTGTTCACTAGTTACTTTCAGCTTTCACTATAAAGACAAGCAATTTACAACACTGAAAAATAAAATATCCATACTAGCTATGTCAATCCATCATAGATGAGCATAACCATCGATATCACGACACATGGTCGAATCAAACAACCAATTCAACACTACTAAGGGTGGAATTATTTTTCAAAAAGCACAAATCTCACCTGAAGTTCAATGTACCTATCAGTCTCAGCAGCATGTCTCTGCAACTCGCGGTAAAGAGCATCTTCGACCAGCCCCAGCAAAGCTGATTTCTCCTGATGATGTCCATCGGGGATTTCCAACGACAGCAGACTTGAGTGATAGAGATTGAAATCTGTATGAAGAACACACTGATGATTTAGAGATGTACACAAATACTACATAAGATAAAACCAAGCTCTCACTGAAGACATTAAAATCAGATGATTTGCAAGGAATGGTTACAAGCTCTTTTACTTCCTACTTCTTTCCTTTATTGAAACATGATGATGAGCATTTATTCATAATATTTAGCGGTTGCATTTTGGTACTGGATAGTATTAAAATTAATCATGAGAATGTTTCATTACTTCAGCTGGGCATTTTGTCGAGCAGGAAGAGGACAAGAGAGTTGTGTTCACGTCAAATACTGCATCATGACGCTAACATTTTAAATTGGTAGCTATTTTTTTCCCACCGATTGCAAACATTTGACTCGCGCATAATAAACTCTAAATTGGTTATTTTGCTGAAAATTCATTTGAATACAGCTACACTCAAAATACTGAATAATTAAACGGTCGACATCGTCATATTTTTGTTTCAAAATGTAGTTATTACAAGTAAAATGGTGTAGTTTTGAAATTAAAATCATGTTTTTCGTTTTGTTAATTGGGCTTGAACATAAAGCCCAAACCCATAAATATATATACTAGGCCATTATTTTGCTATAAATATAGCAAGTTAATATTCTTTCGCTATAAAAGTACTTACCATATTTAATGAAATTGAAATTTTGCTGTAATCGCATTTTATGAAATTAATTTAAAAATTATTGTAATTTAATATAACTTCTATGATAAAATTAAGTAACTAAAAGAAATTGTATTTCCTCTATCACATTAGAGTTGAGACAATTTTTTGGGCGCATAGATTAAGAAATAATAGTAATGAGTTAAGTGAGGTGAAAATAAAATAGAAAAAATAATAATAGAGGGATGAGAATAAATGAAAGAGCAAAACAAGGTAAAAACAAAGTAAAAAGAGATTAAGTGTTGGATTTTGAAAAAAAAAATGATTCACATGTAATGAGACGATTCAAAAAGTAATACTATGACTCAATATTAATGGGATGAAGAAAATATTTTGATTTAATTCAATATTTTTTAAAATATGAGTGCATTATATTGCTAACTATTTAAGTTGTTAACTCTGTTAACTCATCAATGCAATGTATTAAAAATGTCAACACATAATATCAATCCAGTATATTAAAGTTCAACAAAATTATGTGTTGACATTTTAATGTCACCGTGTTAACATTTTTAATACACTGCATTGATGAGTTAGCAGAGTTAGCAATTGATTAAATCCCTTTTAAAATATGTATATGCATACTACACTATTATGATTTAATTTTTTTTGAAAATATTTATATGCATACTACACTAATATTTATATGCATACTACACTATTATGATTTAATATTTATATGTATACTACAATATATGATTTTATATTATTTTTGTACATTGAGTTGTGTGTGCAAGTGTATGTATTGTATGTATGCAGTATTTGTTGTGTGAATGGTGTGTAGATGTGTAAGTTATAGTATTAAAATTATAGTCGGAATACAGCTATAATTGAGCTAAAGCAATACATTTCGATAGGGATGAATTAATCAAAGCTTAAATAGAATACAAAAATAAATGAACACTAAAGAATGTAAAGTTCGCGTACAAGATAATTCCTATTAAGTTTTACCACTTTCAGGGATTAAATTATAAATACCTACTTTTTTAATTAATTCAATTGATACAGTATTGTAATTTATTAATTTATTAATCATACTCTTTAACATTGTTGAACTGTAGCTGTACCTTGTTGAACACTTAACAAATACTAGTAATTCTTGTTCAGTCGATTACAAATCCTACAGAAGCATAATAGTAATCATTCATCTACATGCTAAACATCAACAATTATATGATCTTCTCATGGAATAGAATTGTTGAAAGTTCAAACTGTCGGACATTTCATTTCTCATTATGAAGTATTTTGCTCAAGTAAAATTGATTCCAATCACAAAATAAAAGTGACCATACAAAGTATTATTAGCAATTCTAGGGTCGAAATTTGCAGTAAGCCAATTTTCAGTCCAGAATTTCAAGCAATTGCAAAGGCGTTTGTCTAGAAATCAATTGAACGAAAAAAGTGGAGCTAATCTTGTCATCGAACCAACAGTCGGATGAGTCGCTCGCCTGTTGCTGTTCGAGTCTTTGGACAAAGTTGCAGATCAGCTTCTCTGGTTAATAAGATCTCATCACCATCTTCATCCATGTATTTCAACTTGATTTAGACTCGTCGCCAATCCTAGTAATGGTAGAGACAACTCAAATTTTATGAAATCTTCGTTATACTTCACCTTTACAATCACCTTGTCTGCACTTCCTGTGTTTATTTGTGTCACAATATCCAATGGATGAAGGTTGTCGGTTGATTGCAACATATCATGCTCTGAATTTGCAGCACTTTCTTCTTCAAAAATGGATGGATTATTCTTGTGTTCTTTTCTGTTTGGCCACCTTCGAATGCCATGTTCCCTGCATGTACGCTTTATTGTTGACCTTCCAACTACAAGAAAAAGTTAATTCTCATTCATGTCAGTACATAATATACATTTCATTTAAGACATAATTGAACCATAGTGTACACTCACCACAGAGCTCTTTTGCAACATCCTTTAGCTTCTTCCCAAAATGTGATTCGAGAACCTCAGCAGTAAGATTAAGGGAGTTTTTTCTCCTCTCTCTTTCTCATGTATTGGAATGTATAGCAGCAACAGTGCATTCTTCTGCGTGTTGTTCTCCTTTGGAATGATGGTACACCATTTGTTGTTCTTCTTCATTGCATTCATCTGCGTGTTGTTCTTCTTCTTTATGATGATACTCATTTTGCTGTTGTACTTCAATGTGATGGGACTCCTTTTGATTGTACTGCACACTTTTAAATATGACTGGATACCCAGATGGAGGCTCTGAATCAAGTTTGTTTGCATCAGAAAATTCAATAACTTCGACCACCAATTCCTCTCCTATTTGCTTCCCGCATGCCATCTTAAATGACCTTAATTGATGCTCTAGTATTGCCAATAGAAGAAGGCTCAAGAAGGATCCAACATACTTATATATTGTAGGACCTTGGTAGAGAAAGAGCTCCACAACATAAACAAGGTTACCAGTATGTGAACTTTGCAAACAAATTGCAAAACAAGAATCATGTCGATCGCTCATGTCATAGTGTGACAGAGGTTGGTCGACTATGCTAAATTCACTTAAATTTGAACAAAAACATGATTTGTCTTCCGATGCCAATACCATCCCAATAATCCCTTTTCGGGCTTGAACATGAATCCAGTAATACTTTGTAGACAATGCCAGCTCCATGCAACACCTGTTAGCATTAGTAGTACTAACACATTCTCCGGTAGGGATCCAAAATGGGGAATTTTTTAAATTAATTTAAGGGCATTGCGGATTTCTTTCAAAGCTTTTTTCCTGCAATTGACAATCTGTGGAAAATAGAACATAGTAATTTATTGATACAATTATGAATCTAAAATTGTGTCAAAAGCATACATTGACAGGTTCATTTGCTAAGAATCTTGGGTGGAAGTCTACGTGAGGTGAGCCCAGTGTTGCTGCCTGCAATGAAGTTGACACTGTTTTTTTACAACAATGTTTTATAGAGTGACAAGTCAAAAGTGGCAAGAGGTAGTACGTACCTTCAGTTGTTTTCCAAAGCTTCGAAGGCCAGGATAAGAAAATCCTAGGAAATCTAGAACACTCACTAGCTTCTGACTTCCTGTGTCTTCTTCATCATCAAATACAGGTAAAACCAAGTATCCACGATTACAACAAAGCATTGCAAAGTTTTTTTACTGAAAATTCTTCTATGGCATAGTACAAGAGGTCAGGGCTGATTTCAGGGTGTTCGAATATAAAGACACGTCCGGGGGGTCCGAGCTCATCTTGTTTGGCTTGGTCGTCCACAAAATAGTAATGTGTTGAACATTGTTTTCTAAAAGCAGTTATACCCTTTGCAAGACAACCAATAGCATAAGGTTGATATGAAGTTTCTAAATAGCACCTATTTTGCCCCAAAATTGGACTATCCATTTATTGTGTTTCCAATTTTTTGTTGCTATTTTCTTCATGAAACTTTCCATCTTCTCCTTGATCAATGATGAGTTACTTTTCACGTGTTTTTCACATACACTTTGTCTAGCTGGGAAGCGAAAAACCCATCCTTTGTCCGCACCCATGGAATAAGGTTTTAGGCAACACGAGTCAACCGTCTTCAAATATGTTGTCATGTCCAACTCCAAAACGTTTTGCTTGGAAGACATCATCATCAAGCTTAAACTATCAATTGAATCGCATTCTATTGCATCACGCCTTGCATATTCCTCTACAAGTTGTTTCCCAGATACAAACATCACACTTACACTCTTGAGATTTATCTCCAATATCCTCAAGAGCAAGTGTAGAGAATCATCATCTCGTGTATACTTTGGTCGAAGAAAAAATTGAATGACATAGCACAAGTTATTGCTATTGCTTTGATGAGCAAGTGCAATGCAATGGGACAACATAGCCCTCCGGACATAGTGTGCTAACGAATTTTCAGATATAGTTAGACCACATAAAGTTGAATGCCAACTAATAAGATCTATTTGAGGCTTGTGAAATTCACAAAATTGAAGATAGTGATGCGTACCATCATCAAAATCACGCCATGAATTGATGGCCCCCTCCACTTTCACTACTCCCCAAAACTGTATCTAATGATAACCAACTCGACGGCGATACGAAGTGTTTGAGAAGAGTTGTGATTTTGTGTTGGCCTAATGATTCCTCATACAAAACCCATCCCTTTTCTAATTCCACATATGCCAAAGCTGCTTCACCCAAATCCTGTTATTGAAGAATACGAGTCCAACCCATTTCCACCTCTTTGGACTGACGGCATACCTTCACGTTCTTCGTACTCTTCATCCATCAAACACTGAATAATAGAGAGTAGTAAGTGCTGCAATTAACTTCTATTGCTAAGGAAGCTGACTTTGGGGATTGTTAGTCTTTGCAACATCAATAATGCAGACTATAAAATTACAGAATACTTTGTCAACATAGTAGGACTAATATATATATATATATATGGGTACGTGCATCTTTTAAAGTAACATCATACCACCATTCCTAGCCAATTATTTATACAT
Organism: Salvia splendens; assembly: GCF_004379255.2. Taxonomy (NCBI): domain Eukaryota; kingdom Viridiplantae; phylum Streptophyta; class Magnoliopsida; order Lamiales; family Lamiaceae; genus Salvia; species Salvia splendens. Next base: position 5,528,588 of record NC_056033.1, on the reverse strand, counting down.
GTGAACGAATAATCAGTTGCCATGTGGCAATAAAAAAAAATATTCGAGGGTAAATTTCTCGGCCAGCAATATCCAAAACGCTAGCCAGCAATTTTTTCTCGACCAACAATATCGTTTATACTATTGCAGTGTATCGTTTATAATATTGCAGGATACGTGGTGTCACAGTGTCATTTAAGAGGTGTTGTCATTTTAACACAAACATATATATATTTTTTTATTTTCATTATTGTTTGCTCTATTTATTTCAACTTGCTGTTGTGTCTTCATGGGATAAATTAAAAAAATTGAAACTTCATGACTATTTACTCTAATAATTACTCCTACTATATAACAATACATAGCTACTCTCATTCCTATTAAACTCACAAGCTAAATTGCCAGCCTATCCCCCTGTACTTACAATAGTTGAGTACTCCTAATTAAATAAGCGCAAGCCAATTAAAGAGACTTAAAAAGGTCTAACAGCTACTTACTGCTATTTATACAAGTCTTTTTTGTGGAATACATTATGAATTCTCCTCATTTATATCCGTTTTATGTTTTCCCCCACATAATTATAATTTCAATAAGAAAATTAAAGTTAATTTTGGTAAGAATTCTTTTTATTCATGTCTCAGAAATGTAGAAAGACTTGTAGTATTATTATGGAGTAAATAGGATGGAGCAAGACATTTCAATCGTGATGAGCAATAATAGTTGTTCCTCTTTTTCAACCTTGCTAATTAATGGTACTCCATAATTATTTTCACTAAACAAAAATATTATCAGAGTTGGTCGAAGATTAAGATGGACTGAAACTTTGGTTTTCCAAAACGTTTGACAATGTCTATAATTTGAGCTATAACATGCTCGACTTATATCCCATTAAAAATGATATTTGTCATAAAAGTGAAAATGGAATAAAATTAAGAAGAAAAAAAATAGATGATACCAAGGAATGAGACATAAATGACAATTCTTAATTCAAACAAATTTCACAAATGAACATGTATAAAAATAGTTATAAGCGAAAATACAAAAAACATAAGAACGAATTGTGACTACCTCCTTCCACAATTAAATAGCAAAAGTTGGCTCAAGTTTTTAAGAATTACTGAATTTGGAAAAATGCAAGACACGGTTACTTTCAATCTCAGCGACGGCAATAAAAAAGAAGCACAATGTCAGAAATTTATTTGACAATATAATGCTTTGAGTTACTAGGTACTTACACAACGTAAAAATTTACTGTAGTATATTTCAACAATCTGTCAAATTTTTGGAAACATGTCAAATAAGAGAAGAAATGGAAGGAAAGCAGCCGTTTACCATCTACTTTATCCAGAACAATAGTTGGTATATATATAACCACAAAATCAAGAAGACTCAACCAATATTAACTAAAAGGCAGATAAAAATAAAACAAAATTGACACGAAGGGCATATTGCAAGATTACACTGTTCAAGTAAGCATGATGATTTCACTGATATCTTTTTTTATTTATTCAGACAAACTAATCAGCCACTTTAATTAAGGAAGCTAACGGAATCGAAATAGTGATTAAATCAAAGAGAAAAAAGGATTACCAAATAAAACAAAAACAACACTAATTAAAAAACGAAACCCTCAACTGATTAAAAAGTAGATCCAAAAAAACATGTAGTTTAGAAGAGTCATACTCCACTACATAACAAAATTCGAAAAAACAGATGGCGATGAAACCCTAGAAACGACGCGTCGGATGCCTCTACTTGGATCTCTGCCTCATCTTTCGGCGCTTCCTCTTCAATCTCCTCATACGCTTCTTCTTCCACTGTTAAACATAATTAAATCAGAGATAGATTTCCACATTCAATCTTATAGATAATGAATGAAATATCTGAAACACAAAACTTACCTTAGCTCTCATGGTTGAAGGAGAAACTCAAGTTGTAGAATCGCCTCTTTGAACGCGAGGAGGAAATTGGGTAGTGCAGTGGAAATAAACTCTAGGGTTTGTGTGTATATATAGCAGCCTGTCTGGATTTAAATGGGCCTTCCACTGTTTTTGGGTTGAGTCTACTAATTTAAAATTTTAAATCCCATTAACTTCGAAGATTTGCACCATAACTAATTTACAAAAAGACTAGTAAATGAAATTGGACAAATGGTCGGAAATATTATTAAGTTTGATTCAAATTTGGTATGTCCTACAAGTTTAAAAATTAGCAATAAAAGTTACTTTCTTTTTCTTAAAATAGAAATTTTGTCTTATTTTGGTTTATTTCTTAAAACTAGATTTTATTTTTTTTAGAAAACTTTTTCCTTTATGTGAGGTGGGATCTATTTTTCACTAATACAAAGATACACTTTTTCTTTCTATCTCTCTTACGTTATCTGTTTTTTACTATAAAAACTCATGTCATTTTAAAAATTCCTATTTTTAGAAACGAATGGAATATATTTTTAAAGACAATCTTAACATATTATCTGATAGAAATTCATGGGTTCCATCCTAAAACCAATTGGTTTTAGGATGGAACCCATGGATTTCTATCATGGTATCAGAGCGGGTCGCCGACTGTGGGTCAAATTTAACTGACCCAGCAGTATATCTGGGCCGAAACCGAAAAAATGACTGACCCAGCAGTATATCTGGACTTAAAAATTTGGGCCAAGTGGTCCAACTGATCGAAAAAAAATTGGGCCTGAAACTAAAAATATAACATATTTCTCTCAACCGAAAAAATGATAAAACAGGTTTCTGGGAAAGGTTTATTTCTCTCATTCACTTAATTAATCGATACACAATTTACATGCCCCTTTATAGGCTTGGAGATACATTCTTATGGTAAGTCTATTCCTCTAAACCTAATCTTCTATACAAGGTAAGAATCAAATTAAATCAATCACTAATTCCCCTACTTATTGTGATCGCAGGAAATCGGCAATTGATTCCTCGAGATCTTTTCTTCCAACACTCCCCCTCAAGTTAAGTAATGGGATCACCAATGCTTAACTTGTCCAATACACTTCGAAACGAGTGCGAACTCACAGCTTTTGTTAAGATATCCGCCAGTTGATCATCTGACTTGACATAGGGTAATTCTACCACCTTTGCATTGATTGTGTCTTTTATGAAGTGTCGATCCACCTCCACGTGCTTGGTTCGGTCATGTTGAACCGGATTCTCTGAGATACTAATAGCAGCTTTGTTATCACACAGCAATCGGCATGGTTGGGTAGACTTGAGATCCAGTTCAGTCATGAGTTTCCTAAGCCACAGTACTTCAGTTAATCCACTCTTTATGCCTCAAAATTCAGCCTCAGCACTCGATAAGGTTACCACCTTTTGCTTCTTACTCCTCCACGTCACCAAGTTACCTCCCACAAAGGTGAAGTATCCCGCGGTTGATTTCCTGTTGTTTGGATTTCCTGCCCAATCTGCATCTGTGTAACCATGTATCTCTAGATGTACGTGATTCTTGAACAGTACTTCATGTCCTGGTGTGCCCTTCAAGTATCGTACTATCCTCAATACTGTCTCCCAGTGTTCTTCTTGTGGTGCATGCATAAACTGACTCACAACTCCGACGGCATAGGCCAAGTCTGGCCTGGTGTGGGACAAATAGATGAGTTTCCCAACCAATCGTTGATACTTTCCTCGGTCAGCGAGTTTGGCTCCCTCCCGAATCTGTAGTCCATGATTTTGAATCATTGGAGTGTCAGCTGGTTTACAATCTATCATCCCAGTTTCAGCTAGGATATCTAGCACATATTTTCTCTGGTTGATAAAGATCCTCTGTTTTGATCTGAACACCTCTATTCCTAAGAAGTATTTCAAGCTGCCAAGATCCTTCATCTCAAACTCCTTGGATAGGTTCTTCTTCAGCTGGCTTATCTCTTTCTCATCATTACCCGTGATAATCATATCATCAACATAAATAATAAGGCATGTAATCTTACCTTCCCGCTTCTTTAGGAACAAGATGTGATCTAAGTTGCTTTGATGGTAATCATACTTCTTCATCACGTCAGTAAACCTTCCGAACCACGCCCTAGGAGACTGTTTGAGGCCGTATAACGTCTTTTTGAGCTTGCAGACGTCTCCATCCTAGAAGTCTCCGGAAAAACCTGGTGGGGGAACCATATAGACAGGTTTGGATAGTTCTCCATGTAAGAACGCATTAGTCACGTCAAACTGGTGTAGAGGCCATTCACGAGTAGCTGCTATCGAGAATAACACCCTTACGGTGTTGATCTTGGCAACTGGTGAAAAAGTTTATGCATAGTCGACACCGTAAGTCTGGGTATACCCTTTAGCCACCAGTCTTGCCTTATACCGGTCAATAGATCCATCTGGTCTTCTTTTGATCGTAAACACCCACCTGCACCCTACAGTAGACGCTCCTTTTGGCAGTTCACTGACTTCCCAAGTCTTGTTCTTTAGTAGTGCATTCATTTCCACCATCATCGCGTCTCTCCAATGTTTTACCTGCATTGCCTCCTCGGCTGTATAGGGAATCTCCTCTTCCTCCTAGAGAGCGGCTTCAAATGCTCTAGCCATCTTGGTCAGATTTCCTTTCACAAAGTTTGCCACCGCATACTAGCTTTTCTTTCCAATCTTTTCTGGTGAGTACCGTTTTGGTGGTATTCCACGAGTACTTCGTGGTGGGAGTATGTATCGGCCTGTGCTTTCATCCAGGGCTGAATCTTCTATTTATGCATCAGTAGGATCAGCGGTAGGAATATTTTCTTGAGGTGAGTCGGGAATTACCTCATTTGCCTCAGATATCGGTTGAAGAGAGACACTTAGAGGTGGTTGAGAGGACTCTGGTGTGGTTGAGATATGCTCGACGACAGTGCTAACCTCCTCTGTTGGGTCCTCATTAGAAAGATTTGACCCGGGCACACACCAGCTTAGGTAGTCTATCTTATTGTATGACTCACTCTCCCCCTGACTACTAAGATGGGTGTGGTAATAAAACTCTGTTTCCAAAAAATTACAATTCATTGTGGTAACTACCCGTTTTGTAGTTGGGTCAAAGCATCTATATCCCTTTTGGTTAATCCTGTACCCCACAAAGACGCATTTAGTAGCACAAGGTGATAGCTTGGTTCTTTCATGTTTTGGGACATGGACATAAACGGTACATCCAAATACTTTGGGTTGGAGGTTAAGGTGTTCGGGTATCTTGGCTAGTTTGGAGAGGGTATCGAGAGGGGTTTTTTTGTTCAGAATTTTTGTGGGAAGTCGGTTTATTAGGTAAATAGAGGTAGCTACAGCTTCGGGCCAGAAGTGGTTAGGAACTTTAGATTCAAGCATAAAGGCTCGAGTTATTTCGAGAATGGTTCGGTTTTTTCGTTCTGCTACCCCATTTTGTTCTGGGGTGTAAGGGCATGAGGTCTGATGGATTAGGCCTTTCTGGGTAAATAAGTCTGTCATTTTTTGGTTCACAAATTCTCTCCCATTGTCGGATCGAAGGGTTTTGATTGTGGTCTGGAATTGGGTTTGGATAAGGTTAAAGAAGAGAATGAATTTGTCAACTACTTCGGATTTGTGTTTCAGAAAGTATATCCATGTCATCCTAGTACAATCATCTACAAATATCACAAAATATCTAAAAACGTTCCCCCCAATAATCGGTGCAGGCCCCCAAACATCAGCATGGACAAAGGAAAAAATAGAATTCATACGAGTATTTGTAGATTTAAATGATTGTCTGTGGCTCTTGGCCAAAACACAAGTTTCACATGAAAAGTCTTTTGGAATAGAGAGTTTAGGAAAAACCAATCTAAAATAACCAGGGGAGGGGTGTCCCAGCCGTTGGTGCCAAAGCCAAATTTCTCGTTTTGTGGACCCGTAACGTACTGCCTTGTTGAGCTATCTCGTCCACATAGTATAGTCCTTGGCTCTCAGTGCCACGCCCAAGTATCTTCCTCGTCCGAATATCCTGCAAAATATAGAAGTCGGGGTGCATTAGCAAAGTGCAATTCAATTTCTTCTTTACATGGCTTATAGACATCAATCTCTGGGATAGAGTAGGAACATAAAGGCAATTTGACAATCTCAAGGTTGGGGATATTTCAATAGTGCCCGCCCCAGCCACAGTAATTAATTCCCCACTCGCAGTCTGTATATAGGTCTTAGTAATATTACTAAAACTAACAAAATCATCTTTATTGGGAGTCATGGTGTCGGTGGCTCCACAATCAAATATCCAACCCTTTCTGTCACCCTCATTCCCCCTTTTTACAGTAAATGCAGCGGAAATATGGTCCAAAGGCTCAAACTGATTTCTAAGTGTAATAGGACTAAACTGCTCAATTTTCAGACAATCTGGGGGTTTTTCACAATAATTCATAATCTGGGGATCATACTGTAATTTATCACAAGTGTAAAGGCCATCATGCAATTTTCGGGGGTTATGCGGGAATTTCGGAGGAACTGGGGGTTTATTTTGCAAATAAGAAAAGGAATTGGGTATGTTAGGAAAATTAGGGTTAGGGCATGCATTCCCTAACCCTTTACCTCCTTGTCTCGCGCCGTCTCCCCCATTCCGATTCCATGTTTTTCCGGCGAAATTGCCGGCGCCAATCACCCCGTTCCCGCCTCCGCTGGGGACCTCCGTCTCTTCCTTCTGTTTTCCTCGACCGATTATCGTGTCCTGATTTCCGGTCGTTGTTCTGGTCGCCTCGTTTCCGACTGATATGCCGGCTGCCATTTTGGCTTTCGCTACTTGCCGTTCCTCCCACCATTTGGGATATCCGTGCAATTGGAAGCACGTTTCTTGAGTATATTTTTGCATCCCACAGTGGGAGCACCAAAGCTTCGACTTATCCATCGGTTTGTTCCCCGGGCGGTGAGCGGTGGTGGTATGGCGCGGTGTTCCGCTCCGGTAGCCTTGTCGCTGCCCTTGCGCCGCTAATCCGTGTCCGATTCCCTGTGGGTCTCCTCCGCCTTGAGTGTTGGTTTTTGGGGATTCTGGTGGCCCCAATCGCCGTCGGGCCGCCTCCCTTTTAACCCACCCGTAGGCAGTTTCCAGTGGGGGAGGGGATACCTCCTTGAGGATGTCTCGCCGGACTCCCTCGTGTTCCTCATTAAGTCCCGCTAGAAATCGGAGCAAGCGCCTGGTATTGGAGTAGACTCGGAACTGATTGACTCCCTTCTCGCAACAATCGATCGGTTGTTTCTGACACCGGTCGATATTGGTCCACATCCCGTGGATCTTGCGGTAGTAAGTCTCCAGATCCATAGTACCTTGTTTAATTGTGTTTGCTTGATCTTCCAGGTCGTATATGAGGTAGAGATCGGCCTCGCTCTCGTATGTGGTGGCTAGGCTATCCCATATAGCCTTGGCCGATTGGTGGTGGGCGAAGTCTGCAATAATATCGTTTTCGATATTATCTACTATCCATGAGAAGACGATCAGATTCGTCTCCTCCCAATCGTCTTACTCTTTGCTTCCCGGAATTGGTGGAGCCGGTTTGCCGGTTATGTGGGAGTAGCCTCCTCTGCTCCCTATTGCAACCTTCATTAGCCTCAACCAAAGTGAGTAATTCCCTCCATTGAGTTTGAACGCAACAGTTGCGTTCTTACTCGCTCGTATTTTGCTACTTGCTGATTCTAGTTCTGTCGGTTTAATTGGTTTCTCTCCGTCTGACATATTAGGTATTGATTCGAATTTGGTTTGCTCACTGGTTTTTTTTGTTGATTGGCCGAGATTGGTATCAATGGACAGTGATGAATGAACAATCTGAGCCCTAATATAAATCTTGCTCTGAAGCCATGATAAAACAGGTTTCTGGGAAAGGTTTATTTCTCTCATTCACTGAATTAATCGATACACAATTTACATGCCCCTTTATAGGCTTGAGGATACATTCTTATGGTAAGTCTATTCCTCTAAACCTAATCTTCTATACAAGGTAAGAATCAAATTAAATCAATCACTAATTCCCCTACTTATTGTGATCGCAGGAAATCGGTAATTGATTCCTCGAGATCTTTTCTTCCAACATTATCGATTAGGCATACACGTGTTTAAAATTGATAGCATTGTTGAATTATTTGTCGAAGTGTGTTGAGAAAACTCTACAAGTGATCTTGGTCTTGTGTAATTTTTGGATGGCACCATGGATACAATTTCATCCAAATTAAACTTCATGAAAAATGAAACAAATATTTATCTAAAATATTTAAGATCAATTTTATACATACCCCACATTAAATTCAACACTCACCACTGATAGTTTAAAAATAGTTACTAACCTAACTTTTATATATACCTTACTGGGATGTTCGGTTTGCAAGATTGTATCTCGCGATTAAATATGTATTGTGTTTGGTTCATGAGAATCAATCTTATAATTCAATCCTAGATGGATAATCATGAGATAATTAGTCATAGCTAACTCCCATATAACTAAAATAATCTCATAACTTTATCTTAAATTATATTTTGGTATTATTTTATCTAGTAAACCAAATGCAACCTACGTACGTGATACGTGAACACTACCTGAGAGTATATTCTCGTTTAGTTAACATTCTCATTGTTTTTATTATAAATATAATTTGATTGACAATACAAATTATTATTGGCAACATTATTTGGGAATCATTTGGAGCTTAGGGTATGTTTGGTGGGCGACTATTAGCTGCTGAACAAATGGTACCCATTTGCAGAAGTTCTCTGCTGGTATCATCCTTGTGAACCATCACCTCAATGAAACACAAGCAATCTTTATTAGCTCCCATGGCACCGTCAATGACTTCAATCAGTTCTTCCTCGCATCCAACTTTAGTAGTCCAGCATTTGCCTCGGCCGTTGCATATTGCATCAACCAAACCTGTATAGTTCCAGTTCTTGATCACATTATACGGCCCTTCGTGAATTACTGCTTCAATGGTGTAGCCGCCGTTGTTTATCAAGAAGATTATGAGCATCGTTGACACCTCCTGCGCCGTCATCTATACATATAGCATCTCAATTTATTCCGTCTTCAAATCTCGTTAAGTTGAGGCTAATAGATAGTACTAGTATTTATTTAAATCGCAAACAAACAAATCCAATCTAAATTTCATGCCCTACTCACCTACATCCAGGTGGCAATTTCAGTTTCTGACAATTAAACCAAGAATCCCCTGTTTCAGCAACGACAGCCATCTCTCCACACAACATCTTCTGAATATGCTGAAACAGAACATTCACCCTCAACGCCTCATTCGCCTCGCTTCTCCGCGGATATCCATCCCCAACGTACATCCTAGAGTGATTCTCAAAGCCAGTTTCGTTACGCCTCACCACTCCCGCAAGAGCAGACAAGAAGTCCTTCATCTGGACACAGTCATATGTCGAGCCATCATCGCCTATGACCACGCGATCGGGCTCCACTAGTATTGTATTGACCTTCTTGAGATGCAGAGAGTGGGATAATGTGTTTGTGTCGTCGAAGATGGGTCCGACAAAGAGGTATGCGTCGGCACAGAACGGCGTGCTCGCTGCGCCCCAGTAGGTGCCTATGAAATGAGGGTGGTGCTCGGGGATTAGAGCATAAATAACCCCGTCCCCATTTCCGGCCCCAAGTCCCCTCCACGTCATCATTCATCTACAGTTGTGGCTCAGGCCCCAACTGCTGTAACCCTGCAGGCCGCAACTAGGGCCGCAACTAATAAATGACACTATTCACAACTCCAGTCTATTTAACTCGAAAACGCAATTCGTTGAACAATTGAAACCGGGAAAATGCATTGTTCATTCGAAATTAACATTACATTACTAGACGAAGCAAATTTAAAATACAAGAAACCCGGGCCACGACTACTACTTCTTCATTTGGGCGCGAAGGTAGGCGATCATCTCACGGTGCAACTCGAGCTCCTCGTCCGACATCTTCGATGTATCCCTCGCTGTCAACTCCGTCAGCTGGCTCATCCGCCATGTAATATTCATCTCCGACAAAGTGTCGGACATCTTATCCAGAGACGGATTGGTCGGTGTTGAACCAATCCATTTACACCGACACAAAGGGTATAATTGTTCGAGTTAATAGAGGATTGAAATGTAACGTAGGATTGAAATTGAATGCACATAAGATTTATGCACAACAAAGGCTCGTATTTATAGACATCGAATTAAAAAAAATTGATTTGCGGCCCTGCCCGTCACCGTGCAACGCTGGGCCGGGACTCGCGCCTTGCGGCCCGTCACCGTGCAACGCCGTCCCGGGCCGGGACGCGGGACGCTAGCCAGGCCGGGAACGCGGCCCCGGGAGCTGCCTGGGCCGTGACTCTCCTCCGTGCAACGCTCGGGACGGGCCGGGACTCGCGAGATGCTGCCCGGCCCCTTGCGTTACGCATGCTCTTAGGCCTTTGGCAGAAGGCACCACGGAGATGGGATAGCCGCAAGCGTCTGCCAGTTTTAGGAAGGCGTTGCTTGAGTTTGCGGCTCGCATTTTCGGACCTCCCACCATTACTGGTTTAGCTGCCTTGTTCAAGAATGAGACTGCGGCGTCGACTGCTGCTTCTAGACTCGTTTTGTTGCTCTCTCTTTTGTTGTAAAGTTATCGTATCAAAACAGGGGATGACAAATTTTTATGACATTTAAATATGTTTTTCATTTTGTTTAGAGATAAAATGTAAATTGTAAAATACACATTGTAAGATAAGGTATGATTTTTTTCTAAATAAAGCGTTGCTGAGACAATTACAAAAATGTCAAAGTCGTGATAACAGAAGTTAGTTTTGAATTTTTTTTTTAGATTTTTCAAAAATGAAATTAATGACATTAGTACACATTTGCACTACAGTTTCAAACTTACAAATACTAGAATTTGATTGGACCTTATTTTTTTCACAAAATATTTGCTTTTTTTATTTTATTGTTCTTTTTATATAAAAATGAGTATGTGTTTTTATATTGGCGAGTATAATTTATTATTATATTAAAGTCTGAAGTCCAAATTTGGTCCTTTTTTCGTTAAATTTAACTGTGAATTGTTTTTAGTGACTTAATTATGAATCTAATTAGTCAAATTAACCTAATTAATTTAATAGTATTAAAATTTATAAAATATTTTTACCTATAATAAAAATTAAATTAAATTAAATTAAACTAAAATTGATGAAATATTTTACAGATATTTTTTACCTATAATAAAATTTAGATTTGTGAAGGTTTTATAAATTTCAATTCAATTTTATTTTTATTACAAGTAAAAAATACATTTTATAAATTTAAATATTGAATTAGTTAGGTTCATCTAGTTAATTTGAGTAATTAGATTTGTAATTAAGACACTAAATACGCTTTGACAGTTAAATTTAACGATAAATATTAATTATGGACCAAAACATATTGTTTGGAACTAAAGGTGACGTATAATTAAATTAGAAATTTACTGCTGACCTCTCTTTAATCTCATGTTCTACAAAATAGATTAAAAAATGGGAAAGAAATACTTTGTGATCGATAATATTATAGTGAATTTAATTACTCCAATCAAATTAGTGGTTACATTTCTTTTGAATACATAAGGGGGTAGACAATGGCAGAGGATCAAGAGTGAATGACGGGTGTGAAATGTCGGACAAGTTGCAGCTGACACTTATATACACCGGTTTACTCTACTTGAGCGCGCTTGATATCGCCGTGTCTATCAACTCATGCGCATCCTCCAAACTATTCACCACAGCCTATTCAATCACTACCCAATTAGTAGTAGCAATTACTAGCAACCCTTCTCTCTCATGACTCAATATACACACAACATAAGACCCTATGCAATACCTGATAGCAGGTAACTGTTTGGAAGCAACGCAGCTCCTGGCTGAAATCCGGCAACCCGATCGTGTGATGCACAATCCGATTCGATCCGTAATCGTTCGAGCTCGGATCTCCCACGATGCATGATGGAGTACGTACTAAACAAGCCCAACAGCAGTAAAGCCCATCAGCCTAAAGCCCAAGAAAGAGTATCAGTTCGGCATGACTAAAGAGTATCAGTCCGGCATGACTAAAGAGTTCAGTTCGGCATAACCAAAGAGTTCGGCCCCAGCCTACAGCTCGGTAAAAGCCAACCAATCAAACTCTGCTCTCAGATCGGCATCAAGCTCTACTCTCAGATCGGCAAAAGCTGCTCGGCAATAATTCAGCAGTTCGGTCTCAGTATTCGACCGAACTAGGAGATAGTGGACTCATGCAGGATTTCCACCTCCACTACACCCACGATCTATTTAGTGGTGTCAAGCAGTCTTTAACTCATGCAGGATAGTGGACCCATGCAAGATCGCCACGATCTCCACGACATCCACTGCCTAGTAAATAGTGCTGCATGCCACGATCTTGGTTCATTGTATAAATAGAACCTAGATCAGATAGATAGGGTTAATTTCGGTTAAGTTCAAAAAGCTCTCGAGAGATAAAAGAAAATAGCTAGTCTGTATTGTAAGCTGTAGAAAACAGATCAAGCAATACAACTCTGCCCTCTTTTCTTCCCGTGGACGTAGATTTACCTCAGTAAATCGAACCACGTAAATTCTCTGTGTCGTGATCTGCATTTTCCTGCATTAATCAAACACCGTCAAAAATTCGCGGATTCATCACTGGCGCCGTCTGTGGGAAACAGAGAACCAAATTTGTGATAAAGCGAATTTTTGACCCTTTTTCCACCCCAAAAAAATGCATACCAGATCACATAACACCCATAATACCGTTCGTGATAACCGTGAGGAAGCTAGTCCAGCTCGCAGGTCTGAAAAACGGCCTCGGGAGACATCTACCTCCGGTTCTCACGAAGAAGGAACAAGCCACTCCAGGAGTCATCGCACCGAGTCTTCCCAGCAGCCCGATTTAAATGAAGCTGTCAAGCTGTTCTTGGCCGAGAAGCAGGAGGAGTTCTTAACCTTCCTGCAGAAGAGCCAACAGCCGGAGAAGACAACGACGGATTCTCCCTCCTCATCTAGACATGAAAGTCACTACCGCAGTAGTGACGTGTCTTCCAGGAGAAAGAATCCTCAACCCCGACATGTTCCTGTTCCTCCTCGGTACCGGAACCACAGGAGAACTCCATCTCCTCCGTACCGAAGAGATGTCGGGTTCGCCATGTACGGAGCATTAAGGACTCCGTTCTCGGACGATATCACCCGAACTCCTTTGCCGCGGAACTACCGGACACCGTCAATGACTTATGACGGGCTAGTGGATCCTCATGACTTCCTGGGACGCTATCAGTATAACATGGCGAACCAGGGTCTCAATGAGGTCCATATGTGCAAGCTGTTCCCCGAGCTGCTCATCGGGAACGCCAGAAGGTGGTTCGACAGCCTTCCTCAAGGCAGCATTAGATCTTACCGAGATCTAATGGATGCTTTCCACAGGAGGTTCTTTCAGAAAGCGGAAGCCCGGATCACTTCGGCTCAGCTGCTTTCCATTCGTCAAGGTCGCGACGAAAAAATCAGCGACTTTATGACAAGATTCCACAAGGAATGCCTGCAAGTAGACGATCTCAACGATCTGCTTGTCATCTCGGCATTCCAAAATGGAATCCTGCCCGGAGCTCTCTACAGGAAGCTCGTTGAGTGCGGTCCGCAGACAGCTCAGGAAATGTGGGACATTGTGGACCAGTACTCCCGGGCCGATGAGGCAGACCGTCGCAAACGGTCGTTAGACAGCTCATCGTCCCGAGGAGACAGAAGGAAGCCCGATCATAGCGATCAGGGGCATCCTCGCCGGACTCCATTTGAAAGAATTCAAAGGGCTCCGGTGCAAGACAGATTGGGACCCCGTCTCAATCCCGAGAAGCCGCCCGCTCAGTTCGTACCGCTGAACAAGTCAAGAGCGGAAATTTTCGAACTACATTCCGATATGTTCGAAAGACCAAAGCGGATGACGAAATCAGCCGCGCGGCGACCTCAGGATCAATATTGCTCCTTCCATCAAACCCACGGTCACGATACCGAGGAGTGCCGAAATTTGGCTGCAGGTATTGATGTTCTTGTGAAAACAGGAACGTTAAAAAAATACCAAAGCAAGCAGCCGAAAAAGAACAAAAGGCAGAGAGGTGCGAACTGCAATCCTCAGGATCCGAAAAGGCATGAGGATCCCGAAGACGACGACGAGCCGTAATATGATGGAGTAATCCAGACTATTGATGCTCTCCCTGCCGGGAAGACTAAGTCGTCCCTAAAAGCAGAACGCAGAGGTTCCAATCAAGAGGAGCCAACACATAAAAGGCTGAAGAAAGACGAAGTGATTACATTTTCAGATGCCGATCCCGTCCCAGCCATCTCTCCTCACCAAGACGCTATTGTCATTCAAGCCGGAGTGGCAAACAAACTGATCCACAGAGTATTTGTGGATACAGGAGCGTCAGTCAGCATTCTTTTTAAAGAATGTTTCGATAAAATGGAAGTGGATCCAGCTCGGCTCAGTCCGGCTCCACTTCCTCTGAAAAGTTTCGCCCAGGAGGACACCCGCCCAGAAGGTATTATCAGCCTTCCGATCACGGTGGGAAAAGCGCCTACAAGCTCCAATACGATGATCGAGTTCTTTGTGGTGAAAGCTCGGTCCCCGTACAACATCATCCTGGGGAGAGACTGGCTCAACACAGTTCGGGCCGTTTGCTCTACTTATCACCTCACCATCAAGATCCCCACTAAAGGTGGGATAGCGGTCATCCGAGGTGATCAAAAGAGAGCAAAGGAATGTCTGCAGATTGCGCTTAAAAGTGCCGAGCAATCAGTTCGGCACCATCAAGCATAGCAATCACAGCAACCGAAGTCAGAGGCAAGCGAGATGACCGAAGTCACTTCAGAGCCGAACTCAATGACCATTCAGTTATACGAAGATGATCCATCCAGAACGGTCAAGATCGGCTTCGCAGGAACGCCTCTACTCCGGGAAAAGACCATTCAGCTCCTCAAGGAGTACAAAGATGTCTTTGCATGGTCTCCGTTGGACATGACCGGAGTGCCCCCCGAGGTAATCACTCATCGGTTAAATATTGATCCTTCAATCCGGCCAGTAAAACAGAAGCAAAGACTCTTTGCGGCAGAAAGAAGCCAAGTCATCCATGACGAAGTCCGCCAATTACTAAAAGCGGATGTACTATTCGAGGTGAAATATCCTTCTTGGGTGGCCAATCCTGTGATGATCAAGAAAAAAGAAGGAGGATGGCGGATGTGCATAGATTTTACCGATCTAAACAAGCACTGTCCTAAAGATTGCTATCCCCTTCCGAATATAGATAAAAAAGTAGAAGCTTTGATCGGCTTCGAAATTTTCTGTTTTCTTGATTTATACAAAGGATATCACCAAGTATTGATGGATGAGAGTGACGCTCCGAAAACAGCTTTCATTACCGATTTCGGCATTTTCGCTTATAAAAAGATGCCATTCGGTTTAAAGAATGCCGGAGCCACTTATCAAAGGATGGTAGACAAGCTTTTTCGGCACCTGATTGGAAAGGAGGTCGAAGTGTATGTTGACGATATAGTCATCAAAAGCAAAAGCACTTCGGAGTACGAGCACAACCTCAAGTCCACTCTCAACATGCTCAAGAAAGCCAACCTCAAACTTAATCCCCAAAAGTGTACCTTTTTGGTAGATTCGGGAAAGTTTCTGGGTTGTTGGGTTTCAAAGGACGGACTCAAGGCAAACCCCTCAAAAGTTCAAGTCGTTCAGAACATGGCAATGCCGAAGTCCATACATGACGTGCAAAGGCTAACCGGATGTCTAGCCGCACTGAATCGATTCCTTTCCCAAGCAGCTGAAAAGCAACTGCCGTTCTTCAAAGTGTTGAAAAAGGCACCAAAGTTCGAGTGGGGAGCCGAGCAAAAAAAGGCCTTTGACGAGCTCAAAAGTTATCTAGCCGAGCTTCCTATTCTCTCTGCTCCAACCGAAGCCGAAGTAATTTTCTTATACTTAGCGGCATCCGATCAAACCATTAGCGCGGTGCTTGTACGAGAAGAAGGCCTAAAGCAGTTTCCCATCTACTTTACAAGCCGAGCATTAAGAGGTCCAGAAACAAGGTATCAACCTCTGGAGAAAATTGCTCTGGCGTTAGTAAATGCAGCAAGGAGACTGCGGCCATACTTCTATGCTCACAAGGTATGCGTCTTAACCGATCTGCCTCTTCGGCAAGTTTTGACCAAGCCAGAAGCATCAGGCAGAATCGCCAAATGGGCCATAGAGCTGGGAGAACACTCAATCGAGTACCTACCTCGAAAAGCCATCAAGGGACAAGCCTTGGCAGATTTTCTTGCAGAGGCTAAGTTCGATCAAGCAATCCCTGTCATTGCCGAACAGAAAAATTCTGCCAATGCCGAACTAGCACAGCCCTTGGAATCCGAAGAAGAGCCGCCGGACTGCTGGAACGGATTCGTAGATGGAGCTTCAAACAAGATGGGAAGTGGAGCTGGTATTTTACTTGTCGCTCCCGACGGACACGAGGTAACCTACTCACTTCGGTTCCTATTCCCCACTACTAATAATGAAGCCGAGTACGAAGCCCTCCTGGCCGGACTCCAGTTAGCGCAAAGTCTGCTCGTCAAATCTCTCAAAGTCCATTGTGATTCACAAGTCATAGTAAATCACATGTTGGGTACAAGTGAAGCTCGTGACGAGAGAATGAAGAAGTATTTGGACAAAGCGCAAAGCATCAGCCGAAGTTTCTCCTATTTTCGGATAATCCGCGTTCCCAGAGCGGAAAATAGCCGAGCAGATACCTTAAGTAAGTTGGCCTCAGATCCGAGCTCAAAGGCGGAAGAATTAATGCATCGAAGCATTGATGAAGCCGAGGTACATTCAGTATCCAGCTCGCCGAACTGGATGACGCCGATCTTGCAGTATCTGGATCAAGGACAATTGCCCGAGGATAAGAGAGAAGCTCGGAAGATCACGTGCCGAGCACTTCGGTACGAACTTCATGAAGGAGTCCTCTTTAGAAAGTCTTACCTCCAGCCGTTATTGCGGTGCGTAGGACCAGAAGAAACGGACTACATCCTCAGTGAAGTTCATGAAGGATCGTGCGGCAGCCACATCGGAGCTAGAGCTTTAGCTAAAAAAGTTCTAAGATGGGGATATTATTGGCCAACCTTGGTACGAGAAGCAGTGCAGCTCGTCAAGACATGCCCGAAGTGCCAAATCCATGCAAATATCCCAAGGATGCCGCAGACCGATCTATCCACTATGCAAAGCCCTTGGCCTTTTATGCAATGGGGTATAGACATAGTAGGACCACTACCACAAGCTCCTCGGCAAATGAAATTCCTTATCGTTGCCGTGGACTACTTCACGAAGTGGGTGGAAGCTGAACCATTAGCTACGATAACGAGCTCGAAGGCATTGGATTTCGTCTGGAAGAACATAGTGTGCCGATTTGGCATACCCCACATCCTCATCTCGGATAACGGGACTCAGTTCACCGACAAGACGTTCAAGAATTGGTGCCAAGAGCTGAATATTCAACAGCGGTTCACTTCGGTCTCTCATCCACAAGCAAACGGACAAACGGAGGTAACAAATCGTATCCTGGTGAAAGGGTTAAAAGCTCGGTTAGAACAAGCCAAAGGACAATGGGTAGAAAATCTCCCTCAAGTCCTATGGTCCTACCGAACTACACCCACAACCTCCAACGGTGAAACTCCGTACAGTCTTGTGTACGGCACTGAAGCCGTGATTCCGGTGGAGATCGGCATACCCAGTCCCCGAACTCTAAATTTCTCAGCAGAAATGAATGATGACGGACTGAGAGCCGAGCTAGATCTTGCTGAAGAAAGAAGAGAATTGGCATGCATAAAAGCAGCCAAGTACAAAGAGCAAGTAGCCCGGTATTACAACCAAAGGGTGAAGAAGCTGCAATTTCAAGTGGGAGATCTCGTTTTGAGAAACAACGAAGTAAGCCGAGCAGAAAAGCTGGGCAAGCTCGAACCCACATGGGAAGGTCCGTATCGGGTGTCAGAAGTCCTCGGCAAAGGGTCTTACAAATTGGCTCACATGTCAGGAGGACAGGTACCCCGAACATGGCACATTTCCAACCTCAAAAAGTTCCATTTGTAAGAGAGTCCGGTCAGTCAGTCTTGAGTCCTGTTCGGTCAATGTGCTTTATTTGGTTTGCTTGGTCTTTGTTTGTCTCTATGTGCTTTTTATTTGTCTATATGCGTTTTGTCTGTCTATGTGCGTGTCGTCTCTTACAAATGTTACTGAGGTATCTTGTTCTTCGAAGGCTGATCCCCTTCTTAGAACATATACAAGCCAACGATTGTGAAGTCAAAGCTTCTACAGAAGATACAAGACCACAATTCAGCTTAAACAAGCAGTTCGTCTGAAACGAGCTGCAACAAGCCAACGATTGTGAGTCAAAGCTTCTACAGAAGATACAAGACCACAATTCAGCTTAAACAAGCAGTTCGTCTGAAACGAGCTGCAACAAGCCAACGATTGTGAGTCAAAGCTTCTACAGAAGATACAAGACCACAATTCAGCTTAAACAAGCAGTTCGTCTGAAACGAGCTGCAACAAGCCAACGATTGTGAGTCAAAGCTTCTACAGAAGATACAAGACCACAATTCAGCTTAAACAAGCAGTTCGTCTGAAACGAGCTGCAACAAGCCAACGATTGTGAGTCAAAGCTTCTACAGAAGATACAAGACCACAATTCAGCATAAACAAGCAGTTCGTCTGAAACGAGCTGCAATAAGCCAACGATGGTGAAGTCCAAGCTTCTAAAGAGGATACAAGACCACAATTCGGCTTAAAAATCAAGCACTTCGTCTGAAACGAACTGCAACAAAAGTCCGATTCACGCGATAAAACTTGCCTGAATTAGGACAAGGGAAAGTCCGATCCACGCGATAAAACTCGCCGAATTAGGACAAGGGAAAGTCCGATCCCCAAATTAGGACAACGGAAAGTCCGATCCGAGCGATAAAACTCGCCAAATTAGGACACAAGCTTAGTCCGGTCAAAGATGTTTATTTCATCAGACCAAAGACGAGTCCGGTCAAAGATGTTTATTTCATCAGACCAAAGACGAGTCCGGTCAAAGATGTTTATTTCATCAGACCAAAGACGAGTCCGGTCAAAGAAGAGTTCACTTCATAAGACCAAGGACAAACATCGACTTACCCCGTACCTTTATCCAGAATGCCGAAGTAATTCACTTCGCTTTCCGGGGGGGGTAGTGATGGAGTACGTACTAAACAAGCCCAACAGCAGTAAAGCCCATCAGCCTAAAGCCCAAGAAAGAGTATCAGTTCGGCATGACTAAAGAGTATCAGTCCGGCATGACTAAAGAGTTCAGTTCGGCATAACCAAAGAGTTCGGCCCCAGCCTACAGCTCGGTAAAAGCCAACCAATCAAACTCTGCTCTCAGATCGGCATCAAGCTCTACTCTCAGATCGGCAAAAGCTGCTCGGCAATAATTCAGCAGTTCGGTCTCAGTATTCGACCGAACTAGGAGATAGTGGACTCATGCAGGATTTCCACCTCCACTACACCCACGATCTATTTAGTGGTGTCAAGCAGTCTTTAACTCATGCAGGATAGTGGACCCATGCAAGATCGCCACGATCTCCACGACATCCACTGCCTAGTAAATAGTGCTGCATGCCACGATCTTGGTTCATTGTATAAATAGAACCTAGATCAGATAGATAGGGTTAATTTCGGTTAAGTTCAAAAAGCTCTCGAGAGATAAAAGAAAATAGCTAGTCTGTATTGTAAGCTGTAGAAAACAGATCAAGCAATACAACTCTGCCCTCTTTTCTTCCCGTGGACGTAGATTTACCTCAGTAAATCGAACCACGTAAATTCTCTGTGTCGTGATCTGCATTTTCCTGCATTAATCAAACACCGTCAAAAATTCGCGGATTCATCAATGCATATCACCGGGAGATACCCGCTGTACGCGCCCGCGATCGCGTTCTGAATACTCAACCCTCCGACTGTGAACGTGACCGCGCACGCCGCGGGCCCGGGCGTATCCGTCGGCGGCGTAGCCCGCATTGAGCTCGTTGCAGCAGCCGATCAAGTTGAGCCCCGGCTCGGCTACGAGGTAATCGAGCAGCGCCATATTGTAATCTCCGGGGACTGAAAACACGTCGCTCACGCCGATCTGCACGAGCCGCCGCGCTAGGTGGTGGCCGAGAGTACTCGTCTCGGCTGGAAGGACGCCGTTGCATGAATTTGATGGGACCGTTTTTGTTTCCATTTCCGTATGTTTGGTATTTGCGCTTGATTGAGTATTTTATTTGAGAGCCAAAATTGGCAGAGTATATATTAGACACTACAGAAAATTACTATTCCATAATTTTGCCTAGTTATTAAGAGTGTCCACTATGGGACCGCCGCGCCTATAGCCCCGGCGGGGGCGGTCCCGTGGCGGTCTATAGTGCAGGTGACGTCCGCCCCCGGGGCGGTAGGCGGCGGACGGGCATTTGGCGAAACGAGGGAGAGGACGCGCCGGGCGTCCTTTCGCTGCGGCTATAGGCGCGCCGGCGGTCCTCGGTGGATTTTTTAATTTTTTAATTACCTCTATAAATACCACTCTTCACCACCCATTTTTCCATCATTTCACACAATTCCTTCATTCACTATCTACACTTTCACTCTCTAAAAATGCACGGTGGAGACGACGAATCACCCGGCTCGCAGGAATCGGGCTATGGCGGCAATCCTTCACAGCCGTCGGCCGGCTATCCTTCACAGCCATCAGGATATGGCGGCAATCCTTCTCAGCCGTCGGGATATGGCGGCTATTCTTTTCAGCCGTCGGGATATGGCGGCTATTCTTTTCAGCCGTCGGGATATGGCTGGGCTCCGTCCCAGCCGTGGAGTTGGAGTCAATCGCCCCCGCCGTGGGCATCGAGTCCAAACCTTCCTCCATCTTAGTCGTGGAGGTCTTCTCCAATGCCCCCATCTTATCAGCGGAATCTGAGTCGCTCCGCATTTGGAGATTACAGACCCAACCTCGACGCGCTTAACAAGTCGCGTCCGGAGTCCCCTTTCCAATCCAGCCAATCTCATTTCACCGAAGCAGGTCAAGACGCACGGAGCAATCTCTACACCAAAGCGGAGTCCATTGCCGTGGCGAGGGCGTGGGATGCCATCACATCGGGCCCCGTAGTGGGCACCGATCAGACCGAGGGGAGCTTTTGGAGGCGCGTCATGATGGCGTACGACGAGTTCAAACCCGACGGCGCCGAAAAGCGCGACCCAGAACAGATCCGCAAAAAGTGGGGTAGGATTCTGCTGGGTACCAAGCGGTTCGCGTGCATAAACCAAAACAACCTTCTCCACGCTGAGAGTGGCCGAAGCGAAACAGACGTGAGGGCCCTGTCGCTGGGCCAATACAACACGGAGGGCTGGCCGAAGTTCACAATGTGGGAGGAGTATTGAGTCCTCACGGATTGTCCGAAATTCAAGGCCATCTGCGCGCAAGAGGTCAATATAGCTCCTTGGCCGAAGCGTACAAGGCACAACCTTTTCGGGGGACTACTGCAGCGGAAGCGGCTCGCACGAGTTCGAGCAGTCCGATGAGCAAGTCGAAGAGCCATCCGCTACACACACTAGGCGAGGACGGCCCCCGGGACAACAGGCCTCTATCCGCAGCGCCAGAGGGGCTAGAAGGGCCTCCCGCCTATCGTCGGCCGCGTCTGGATCTCGCATCCCCCAGCCAGCCCCAATCCCACAGCACATGGTGCAAGGTCCCCACGAGGTCTTGAGGGATAACATAGATGTGCAGTTGATGCAACAACTGCAGGACGTATGCAGCAAATACGTAGCCACCGATGACCCGTACGTCAGGAACATCTACAAGAAGCTCATCACTCGGATTGAGCGTCGGCTAGGGTTGGCTGATGATGCTCCTGGGGAAACCGCGGCCGGCAGCAGCCAGGGAGAAGAAGAAGAAGAAGAAGAAGAAGAAGAAGAAGAAGAAGAAGAAGAAGAAGAAGAAGAAGAAGAAGAAGAAGAAGAAGAAGAAGCCGACTCCGACACCGAGTAGACGGTGGCCGAGTTTTTAGTTGTATTTTATTTTAAATATTCGTTGTATAATTTTACCCTTTTGCAATACAACGAATATTCGGCCCCAATTACCTCGTTTTCTAATTATTTACATTGCGATGATTTTAATTATACTTGATTGACGCTAAAAACATTTTAAAATGAAATTTGATTATAAAATTTGGGGGCTATTGGAAGTGTCCACCATAGTGGCGGAAACAAAATTTTGGGGCTATGGACAAAAAAACTGGGGCGAGGCTAGTGGACACTCTAAGGTCCACTAGGTGTGGCAAATAGTGTTCATGTACCTTGAAATAGCATCGACACTCGTACTCCCTCCGTCCCTGAAAGTTTTTTCTATTTTTCCATTTTCGTCCGTCCCACAAAATTTGTCCCATTTAACTTTTTACTATTTTTAGTAGTAAACCTCATATTCCACTAACTCATTCATATTCACATTTTACTAGTATAAAATTAATATATAAAAGTTGCAGCTGACGCTTATATACACCGGCTTACTCTCCTTGAGCGCGCTGTGTCTATCAACTCATGCGCATCCTCCAAATTATTCACCACAGCCTATTCAATCACTACCCAATTAGTAGTAGCAATTACTAGCAACCCTTCTCTCTCATGACTCAATATACACACAGCATAAGACCCTATGCAATACCTGATAGCAGGTAACTGTTTGGAAGCAACGCAGCTCCTGCCTGAAATCCGGCAACCCGATCGTGCGATGCACAATCCGATTCGATCCGTAATCGTTCGAGCTCTGACCTCCCACGATGCATATCACCGGGAGATACCCGCTGTACGCGCCCGCGATCGCGTTCTGAATACTCAACCCTCCGACTGTGAACGTGACCGCGCACGCCGCGGGCCCGGGCGTATCCGTCGGCGTCGTAGCCCGCATTGAGCTCGCTGCAGCAGCCGATCAAGTTGAGCCCCGGCTCGGCTACGAGGAAATCGAGCAGCGCCATATTGTAATCTACGGGGACTGAAAACACGTCGCTCACGCCGATCTGCACGAGCCGCCGCGCTAGGTGGTGGCCGAGAGTACTCGCCTCGGCTGGAACGACGCCGTTGCATGAATTTGATGGAACCGTTTTTGTTTCCATTTCCGTATGTTTGGTATTTGCGCTTGATTGAGTATTTTATTTGAGAGCCAATATTGGCAGAGTATATATTAGACACTACAGAAATTACTATTCCATAATTTTGCCTAGTTATTAAGGTCCACTAGGTGTGGCAAATAGAGTTCCTGTACCTTGAAATAGTATAGACACGTGACTCATACTCTCCCCGTCCCTCTGAAAGTTTGTTCTATTTTTCCATTTTCGTCCGTCCCACAAAATTTATCCCATTTAACTTTTTATCATTTTTAGTAGTGAACCTCATATTCCACTAACTCATTCATATTCACATTTTACTAGCAGGGCCGGCTCTGGGGGCAGGCAACCCAGGCCACGGCCAGGGGCCCAGGATGGACAGGGGCCCAAAATTTTTTTGCGCTATATAACACACACAATCACTCTGGACCTCATGACCGTCGCGGGAGAGGCCCTCCAGACCAACATCACCACCCTCGGGCCTCTCGTCCTCCCCATGTCCGAGCAGCTCCTCTTCCTGGCAACACTCATCGCGAAAAAGCTCCAAAAGATGAAGGTCAAGCCCTACGTGCCCGACTTCAAGCTCGCGTTCGAGCACTTTTGCATCCACACGGGCAGGCGGGGCGTGCTTGATGAGCTCGAGAAGAATCTGAATTTAAGCAAGTGGGACATGGAGCCTTCTAGAATGACGTTGTATAGGTTCGGGAACACGTCGAGCAGCTCGCTGTGGTACGTGTTGGGCCAGTATGGGGCCTTGACATCCAGCTTGGCCAAGGGCCCTTCAAAACACAGAGCCGGCGCTGTTTACTAGTATAAAACTAATATATAAAACTATAAAAGTAGAACTCACATTCTACTAACTTTATCAACTCAATTTTCATTATATTTCTTAAAACCCGTGTCGGATAAAAATGGGACAATATTTGGGGGACGGAGGGAGTATATAGTTTTAACTCGGGTCTCGTTCTTCACTAACAATGCTTCAAATATTTTTCAAAATTGGTATATTTTTAAAAGATGAGGGAAGTATTTGTTTCATAAAACACTAATTCTCTAAAAATATCGACACAGCGGAACATCGCCCCATCTTCCCAATGGAAGACTATAGTTCATTTCTTAATGGTGCACTTTTTTTCTTTTTAATATAGATGGGCTTCATGAATTGGCTTCTCACTAACTATAAGAAAAGTTATTTAAATTCATCCAAGTTATCTAAATTACTTTTAAAACAATAATTTTTTTAACTTACTGTTTCTCTTATCATTAATTTTGTTCCTTAATATTAATCTTTGTTTGTGTTTTGTAAGGTGATTTTTTTGCTTTTTTTCTCAACTAATTATATTTTTATTTTATTAGATTTTGAAGCTCTAAGTCGTTATAATTATTTGGCTTATCTCTGAACAAAATTTCTAGATACACTAACGAACCAGGCTATGATTTATTACTCATTTTTGTTTTTGAGATGTTAATATTGATTTCTCACTCGCATTGTTGCATTTTAAAATGATACGTATTGAAGTTGGTAGAAAAATATGTCTTCTAATTCGTTAAACAGAATAAAGGTGGGTACATCACCCAAAATATCATAATTTATACTCTCTCATCATCCCTTAGAAATATAAATTCTTTTCCTTTTATTTGTCTCCTAAAAAAAATTTTAAAAAATTATTTTTCTCTAATGAGATGTGACTAATTTTCCACTTACACAATTTTCTTTCTATCCATCTCTTATTTTATCAATTTTGAATTAAAAATCTGTGACGTTCAAAAATTCATATTTCTATAGACGAATGGAGTAGGAATATTACCTATTTCCGTAAAATTAGGTACTGGGTCGGATACGAGTAAACTCAATATCCAATATCCAATATCCATATTCTTATATTCACATCTGTATTTAAGGTTTAAGTAGTTTCTTAGAGACTTAAGTGGCCTAGCTAGGATATCTCGAAGTCAATAACCTAGATTTTAGAGTATGTGTCTAGGGAAACCACTATTTAAATTTATAACTAGAAAACACGAATTTAGTTCACTAAAAGAGATTTAGTTCACTACACGAATGAGTGAACCAAAACACCATTACAGTGAACTAAATCCTTCACGGAGTAATTACTTCACTATAATGGTGTTTGGGTTCACTCCTTGTTTTCAAATTCATATTGTGAACTATTTAAATGTATAACTAGAAAACACTAATTTAGTTCACTATAAGAGTGATTTAGTTCCTTACACGAATGAGTGAACCAAAACACCATTACAGTGAACTAAATCCTTCACGGAGTAAATACTTCACTATAATGGTGTTTGGGTTCACTCCTTGTTTTCAAATTCATACTGTGAACTAAAACGCTCATATACTTACAGGTAAAATTATCATTTTAGGCTGGGACGTTCCAAGCTAATTCTGTATTTTCTTTCTAAATTATTCTCTTTTTTTATTTTATTTTCTATTTTCCTCTCGTATGTTATTTATTATTCTATGTGAGTATAATTTAAGTATTTAACTTACTAAACATCACTTATTAAATTCTTGTGCCAAACTAAAAACTATTACTCTATCCATCCCACAATAATACTTTTGATTATTTTGGTCCACCCTATAATAAAAGTCCACTTGTTCTTTTATTATAAATTGAAGTAGACCTCACATTATTTTATTAACTTATGCAACTCACATTTTTTTATTATAAAACTAATACTCCAGTCTCCATGTATGAGATTCATATTTCACTAATTATTTCCATCATTTATTTTTTCCATTTCTTAAAATCCATTAGAGTCAAATGTGGACTTTGTTGTAGTAAGGAAGGAATACCTTTGTATCGATTATGCCATAGATTCATAACTATACGCAAAATCATAGAATTCATCCTTAGATGAGTTAGCTACCCTACCAAACATACGACAACTTTCATAAACATTTTAGATTTCAATCAATGCATCAATAATACTCAGCAATATTTGCCAGCAGCAAGAGAATTGATCCACTAAAGCACTAAAATATGAAAGCAAATAACCAAACTAAACATAAACATGTTTAAAGCTGAACAATGAAAAAAGAAAATAATTTGAAATGATATGCAGCATCCAACGAGTCTACTGAGGGTTTGGTGAGCGGCCATTAGCAGTAGAGACCCTCGATCCCCATTCTAGAAGTTCTTTGCTCGTATCATCCTTGTGAACAATCACCTCAATGAAACACAAGCAGTCTTGTTTCTCCCCTGTCGCCGCGTCAATCGCTTCGATAAGTTCATCCTCACATCGAACCTAGATAGATAGATATATAGATAGAATGTCAAAGAGCTAATTTGATCCACAAGAGCTCAATAGTACAGCATAACTTCAACCACAAACTCACCTTAGTAGTCCAGCACTTCCCTTCGTCGTTGCATATGGCATCAACCAAACCGGTGTAGTTCCAGTTCTTGATCACGTTGTAAGGCCCGTCGTGGATCTCCACTTCAATGGTGTACCCGCCGTTGTTTATCAAGAAGATTATGCTATTCTGCCCACACCGAAGCATCGTTGACACATCCTGCGCCGTCACCTGCAAATATTTTCACAAAAAATGGCCGGACATGTTAAAATGGGTTTTAATCTTAATAGTAGACGACGAAATATTGTTAGAGGAAAACGGGACTCAGCTATAATAGTCCTAATCTTGAAAATGGCAAATCAATATAAATCATTCAAATCTTGAAAAATACCTGAAAGCTACCATCGCCGATGCAGGCAATCACACGCTTCTCCGGCACAGCTTGAGCATAGCCAAGAGTTGCACCAACTGACCAACCAATTGATCCATATTGCATCTGGAACTCATATCTGAAAAACGAAATTCTCCATGTAAAACAACAGTATCTAATAACAACTTTTGCTAGTAGAAAAGAGAGAGGGGGGGAGAAGTACTCACCCACATCCTGCTGGTAGTTTGAGCTTCTGGCAGTTAAACCAAGAATCCCCTGTTTCAGCAATGACAGCCGTCTTCCCAGACAGTATCTTCTGAATATGCTGAAACAGAACATTAACCCTCAACGCCTCTTTAGGCTCACATTTCAGAGGATGTCCTTCACCAACATAAATCCTATAGTAGTTCTCATAAGCAGTTTTATTATGTGTGACACGTTTGGCAAGGGCCGTCAAGAAATCCTTCATCAGAATACACCCAAACGTAGGCCCATTACCGATGACCACGCGATCAGGCTGCACTATGATCGCCTTCTCCTTCTTGAGAAGCAGAGAGTAGCCTACTGAACTGTAATCGTTGAAGATGGGTCCAACAAAGATGTAAGCATCAGCTGATTCAACAATCTCCGCACAGAACGCTGTGCTCACTGCGCCCCAGTATGTACCGATGAAATGAGGGTGGTTCTCCGGCACTAGCCCTTTCGCTGATGGCATTGCTGCAACAGGATAGCCACAAGCATCCGCCAATTCCACAAAAGCATCGCAAGATTTCGCGAAACGCATTTTTGGACCTCCCACCAACACCGGTTTCACCGCCTTGTTTACGAACTCCACTGCCGCTTCTACAGCTGCTTCCAGACCCATTTTATTGCTCAACCATCAAAAACAGAGCAAAATTCACTCGATCATCATTCAAGTTCCAGCAACATTCGCAATTCCGCATTACAAATCATAATGTGCTAAATGATAACTGATAAGCCACAGATAAATCTAGCAAAATTAAACCAAATAAGAAGAAAGTATTCGAGCTTACTTAGGGGTATGTGAAAATGGTACTGGTTCACGGCTAAACGTTGGATGCGGAATCGCCGATAAATTGCAGCTGATGCTTATATACACCGGCTTACTCTCCTTGAGCGCGGTTGATATCGCCGTGTCTATCAACTCATGCGCATCCTCCAAATTATTCACCACAGCCTAAAATCAACACCAAATTGAGTAACTAAATTGACGAAATTGCAACTATAATGTCAAATTACTGCAGTATTTTGCATTCAGAGGATCAAATCAAGCGTAGATTTAATGCAATTTGGAAATAAATGAACCTGATAGCAGGTTACGGTTTGGAAGCAACGCATCTCCTGGCTAAAATCCGGCAACCCGATCGTGTGATGCAGGATCCGGTTCGTGCCGTAATCGTTCGAGTTCGGACCTCCGACCATGCAAATCACCGGGAGATTCTCGCTGTACGCGCCAGCGATCGCGTTGAGAATACTCAGCCCTCCGACGGTGAACGTCACCGCGCACGCGCCGACGCCGCGAGCCCGGGCGTATCCGTCGGCGGCGTACCCTGCATTGAGCTCGTTGCAGCAGCCGACCACGTTGAGCCCCGGCTCAGCAATGAGGTCGTCCAGAAGCGTCAGGTTGAAGTCTCCGGGGACGGAAAACACGTCGCTGACGCCGATCTGCACCAGCCGCCGCGCAATGTGGCGGCCGAGCGTCGCCTCCGCCGAGTTGAAAGCGACGGAGGAAGGCTTGATAGACGAGACGACGCCGTTGGAAGGGAGGCAGCCGACGTCGTTGGAGCTTGCCGAGTTGCATGAATTCAATGAAGCGATTTTCGTCTCCATTTGGATTTTTGCTGATTGATTGTTGAGACTTGAGAGTGAAAACGAAGTAAAAGAGGGGAACTGAGAGTTTGTTTGGAGAGAGAAAACGCAGATGTTTTTGAGTTGTGATTTGGTGTGAGAGAGGGAAAACTGAGTGGCCTATTTATAGGTGGCGAATTGGGAGCAAAATTGGAAGATGCTTAAACGGGGGGCGGTGTTAACAGTAAGAGAGAAGGTAAGGTGGTAAGCAAAAATAATTATTTTCATTTCAAAGAATAGAGAAAGTAATTTGTTTTCTCAATTTATCATTTAGTATCATTTCTTGTCCACAAAGTAATTACAAAATAAATTGCTTTACAATATATGACATCATAATTAATATTTATTTGAAAAAAATATCTTATCAACTTCAATAATCAATTTTTAACTAATAAAAATGAAAATAAAGTTTTAAAAAATACAGTATTTATGTATTCTCATTTGGATGCAAGAAACTCTCTATATTTTGTAGAGAAGTGTAATTAAAAAATGAAACGTTGAGAGGAAAAATGGTTTATTGAATCTCATTGTGGTATGCTCCAAAAAATATCTTAAATTCTTAATTACTTTGCTTGCTAGACAATTAAGCTCAATGCTATGTTCGTATATGGTCATGAAGAGTATTATGTTTATGTTAATTTTGTAATGAAAAATAATAAATGAGATCGGGTTTTAATGTAATGGAAGATATTGTATCATAATTATTATAGAATTTAATTAATTACTTTAGTGTGAAATTTAATAAGAAACTTGCAGCAAGGGTAAACCTCATGATTTGAATCGTAATGTAAAAGTTCAGACAAAATTAGACATACATATACGATAGATGTATGGAAATGGCAGTTTGTGCATTATAAATACTCAATCGTCACATGAATGGACATAACAAAAATCAGTAATATGTTTAATTAAATGAAATTAAACATAATACTAGTATTACTAATTAGTTTCACGTGGACTCTGATAATTGTGGAGTAATACAATATTTATATTTTTAAAAATATATTTAGTCGGTGATTAAACTATTACGTTGTTATCAACAAATCAACAATGATTAGGATATTATGTATTTTAATTGTACTGATTTAAAATATAACATGCTTTTGATTAAGAGGTTATGATATTTCCTTTATTTATATAGGTGTATATATTTATTGGTAGGTGATGCAAATATTTGAAAGTCGCTTAAGTAATTTAAATCAGCTATGATTGGGATTTGTTATTATACGGTTTGTCAGAAAAAAATAAATTTGATTAAAGATGTTTATATCAGCAATAAATGGGAGTATATTTGTATGACGTTCTTGTTCTAAAGATCTCTGTATGTAACTTATTACTGCTGAGAGCTTGTTTATAAGTTAAACTCATTGTTCAGTAGAGCTTCTTTATACTTCTCATGTGTCCAAATACATTTGCAAGGCAGACATTTTCTGAGGAGGAAAGGACATCGGTAATGATAAGAAGTTATGGACTAATAGCTGCAAAATGCATTAGTACAGTTTAGTAGATGAAATATGGATTATACCCTTTTTAGCTCTCTTCTTTGACTATTATTCTAGAACTCTAAATCATGTTGTCCCTGGCTTTATAAGGAAATGAATTGGTTTAGAAAAAGAATTTCCTGTATTTGAGGGGAAAAAACATACAATGAAGATCTTCAACAGTATCACTCCTATAAAAGCAAAGACAAGTTCACAGAAGAAAAACATTTGCTTCTCCCGAATTCATTTGAAAAGACAAATTCGTAGTATTCACAAAGATATCACGCAGAAATATGAGTTTAACAGACCACCATCCCCTGTAAACTAAATAAACTTGATAGCAGAGTTGGTCTTTTCTAGTTTCATGCTTTGATTTGATAAATAAACTCTTTTGTACTATTGATTATTTGTTGCTACTAATCATTAACTTTAATTATGTTGGCAGAATTGTGGAGTTTATCTATTGTGATTCTCATTTTGTTGGTCATTTTTTATTGGTTATTGATTTAATTATATAGCTAAAAACATGATTTTGTGTACAGGCATGATGAAAAGTGAAATGGTGTTGTATAATATTTATGTATTATTACCAACGGTCAACTGCCGTTGGTAATTCTCTGAACCATAATCATCAATTACCAACGGACAAGTGCAATTGGAAATTCCCTAAACCCTAACCAAGATTTACCCAGGGATTTGCAGTTGGGAATTTTTCTAACGACAAGTATCCCTTGGTAAAAAAAATTTTGCGACGTGCCTTTTACCATGGTGGTGTCCCTTGGTAATCCCTTAATATCACAGTTTTCCAACGGATAATTTGATTTTACCTACGGATTTTGCCGTTGGTAATTAGCGTGTTTTTTGTAGTTTACGTTTTTACCTAAATAAAAAGAGTCACCACGTAATTTTGTTAATGCATAATGCGGCTTTACTTTAATTGATACCATGAGACTGAGACTACGTTAAGAAATGGAGTATAAAATCAAACTGGCTCAAAATAAAATAATTCATTGATTAGAACTTTCCACCCTTATTTTTGCAGTATATCTAAATTATCATCCAAAAAAATTATATATTCCCACCATGTAAAATAAATAGTATAAAAAGGTTGTTACATTAGGATGAGATTTCTACTACACATTATGAGGTGTTGAACAAAGATAAAATCCACACTACAAATATAGCTTGCTTACTCAAAATCCCAAGTCAATTAGTTGTATGTTAACACACATATACAATGAAATAGTAATTTTGTATTTTTTTGGTTAATTTATCAACGTAGTCATTTTCATATCCTAAAAAAAACAAATAACCACAAAATTAACAATAGCTATTTTTTGGTATACAGTATATTTGCCTTAAATTCACAAATCTAAGACTAAATTCACGATCAAACAAATTATTGCCTAAAGAGAAATTTACAACTAAAAATATATTAATTTGGTTGTGAATTGAATCAATTGACAATTTAAAGCGCAATTCACAATTAACCTTATGTTTCGTTACGATTAAAATCTATTCTTGGTGGCGAATTAAGGGACGAATAATATTATTACTATTTCCATATTAGAGTTAATCTTAATCTTTACTTTGTAGAAATGATTTTTAGTCCAGTCTTTATATATTCACAAAATAAAATGGAGTTATTTCACCTAGAAAATCTGTGTTTTTCATTCCTCATTGTTTTATTTATAATATATTTTTCTTATGAAGCTAGAGTTAAATAAAATACATCATTCGTCCAACAAGAATATGCACTTTTTAAATTTAAAAATTCTTTTTTTTCTCTAATAAGGTGGGATCAATTCTCCACTAAAAAATAGTACTTTAATTACCCTTTCTTTCTACTTCTCTCTTACTTTATTAATTATGCATTAAAATTTGTGCTTAACCAAAAGTGCATATTTTATAGGACGGAGGAGGAGACAATCGTGTAATGAAATATAATTTCTAGCTTATATACTGCATTGAAATTGTTGGAAATGTAATCAAGTCATAAGAAGATTGGCATAATTATATATGGGATCCACCCAGGATTGGAATCCAATGCCTCTCCTCCCTTAATAATATTTTATCACAACATTTTTTCTATCGACTGACTATAAACTAGGAGTAGAGACCACTTCCGCATGTTACCCGATTCATATAATTAATCATCAAAATAAATTAATGACTCTGTAAAATGAGTAATTTAGTAATCTCAATTAATATGGTTGTAGAATAATTTTAGCATGCATGAATGTATAAAATGGAAATGAATTAGGATGGGTTATTATTGTTGGCGTAGGCAAAAAGAAAACGGTGAGCTGCTCACTTGGTTTGTAGGCTGCAGGCGTTGGGTGACACGTGTGTGAGATGGTTGCATTGCATGGTCTCACTATTCACCAATTGATATAAACTTGGGACATGGACCCTAATTCATACCTTCTGTCTACTCCAACTGAATCTCTTGACTATCATGCTCTAGTCCATTCTTACAAACCTCCAAACTCCAAATATAATCAGCATATTTTTCCATTTTATTTTACCCCCAATTCCCATAAAAATAGGGACTTTAAATGCGGCACAAGTTTTAATACGAAATTTGATAAAGTATGAGAGATATAGAAAGAATAATTAATTGAAGGTTTGTTAGTAGAGGATAAGACTCATCTTATCCGAGATTAAAGAAAAATAACTTTTCAAAAATAGAAAGAAGCTAATTTTGTGGATGAACCAAAGTGAAAGAAGACGATTTTTATGGGATGCGGGGAGTAATGAACTAACTCCAAGTGAATCTTATGACCATCTAGTCTTGCCATGGCCACCCCTTGCTACCGGATGGCATTCGTGACTGCGTTTGTGAGTAGAAGAAACATGGAGATAAATGGAGCTGTGGGGAAAATCAGCCCATCTCGCGTGTTATTCAATTATTAGGGTTTAGTATTATATCTATAGCACCGTGTGAATTTCAAGTAATCATGCGAATTTGAAATCATTCTGACACAAAACGTTTTCTGTCCAATTCAGCGTCTAATGTAGGAACTGCATTACATAATTCAAAACCTAATTATATCAGTATAAATTAATAGTACATAGTACATCTACACACTAAAATCTACTAAGATCTACGAAATAAAACAATTATTGTCTTTTTCAACTATTTTTATTGACATCATATTTATCATTGCGTTATTTTGAGAATGCAATTATGCAAATATTATAAAGATATTATAATTAAGATTAAAATTTTAATAATATAATTATTAATTTATTTTTTAAAGATCGGCTTACTTTAGTTTCTAGTTTCGTCCCTAAATATTTGTGTAATCTTTAACTGCGCACATCATAAATGTTTATTTATCTTCATTCCAAAAGAATATGCACTTTGAGTTCACCACGGATTTTAATATAAAATTGATAAAGTAATAGAGAGGTAGAGAGAAAATGTAATTAAAGTATTGTTAGTGTATAGTGAGTCTCACTTCACATAGAAAAGAGTTTTCAAAATGCGAATAGAAAAAATTATTTAATTGTGGCATTTTGTATTTTGCGTGAAGAAAATTCAGTGGGTCGTCGGATTGATATTAGAAATTGGTAAAGAACAATATCTAATAGAGCCAACGACTCCGTGCATTATTAGAAGAGGATTTCTTTTCTAAATAAATAACACACGTGATACAAAACAAATTTTAATGATGAATTATTGCCACAAAAGTAAACTAAACCACGGGAATCGTAGTCCATTTAATTTTGAAGATATTCATAACCACCACATTACCTAATTTACATATGACCTGAACATGTTCCACAGCAACCACAACATATGGATTTGCAATCATGCCTCATGCCAAATGTGGGATACTTAAATTTATGTGTTTTCATGTGCCTCTCACATGTTATTCCATAGTAGTGCTAGAAATTTTATATATGAAGCACGCCAAATACGAGCCTAATTATTTAATAAGTATTTTGTTTTTATATTAATAGGTCAACTTAAATCAGTTAACTACTAGTAAAGTAGTAATAAACAAAATTTCATGTGGAGAAAAATAAGTGATTATCAAATTATATAAGATCATTACAATCAAAATGATTTTGACGTATTGGAAATTGAATTTTTATAGTCAAACATCTCAAATACATATAGCCGAAAGAAGAGAACAATCAAGTACGTCGTACTTTATAAGACATTTTTTCCAAGTAATAACGCCAAACTTTCAATGTAGGAGGAGTAATGAACTGATCATTTTTACATAAGAAAATAGCATACAAAAACTCATTGATTTGTAATTTTAATCTTCATAGTTAATAGTAAGACACTTTTTCCATCTAATAAGCCGAGAGTTTCAATGTCAAAAGGAATAATGTGAAACTATTATTGATAATTTTAAGAAACAAACAAGCGTAAAAAATCATTGATATGTAATTCTAATCTTCATTTGAGACCTATGAATAATGTTTTTTATACCAAAAACAAGAAAATGAATACAGTAAAAAAGGTCGAGAAGCTGTGTGCAAATAAAGTCACATTTCAAAGCATCTCAAGTAGATTTTTCACATTCATGACTAAAAGAGGCCAAAATTTCGTTCCATGGCTA
Organism: Salvia splendens; assembly: GCF_004379255.2. Taxonomy (NCBI): domain Eukaryota; kingdom Viridiplantae; phylum Streptophyta; class Magnoliopsida; order Lamiales; family Lamiaceae; genus Salvia; species Salvia splendens. The sequence continues at coordinate 5,493,891 of NC_056033.1, read as the reverse complement.
AGATAGATAAATGAAAACAAGACCTTTCTCCTCTTTCTTCTCATGGAGCTGAGTGTCATTGTTACTGCATCCAATGGCTCAGCAACAACTCTATCTTGGGATGTATCATATGTCTTGAAAGCTTAGGCAGCTGCACCATTGGTTGTCTCATCCATAGGCACAGCAGCATCAGTTGTTTCTTCAGTTTTATCTCCTTTCTTGCCTGCAAAATATAACACTTTAACAAATTAACATACATAAAATAAATAATGGAGAAGATTCAGTCAAGATTTTGAAATCAATCTTAACCTTTCTTCTTCTTGCCACCACCCTTCTTCTTTGTCTTGGTCCCCAATGCAAGCCAGGCTTTGATATCAGGATCATCCACTGTTTTAGTGGGCTGCAGCTCCTGCAGTGGATGAGACGTGACCCGATCGGACCCATTTGGCATTAGCAAAACCGTGAACTTGATGTGAGCAACCAGATCACCTGTAAAAAGTAGAAGAAAATAAGCTTTGATAGAAGCTAGTACACCACATATGGCATTATAAAAGGATCCAATCAATCCATACCAGGCTTCTCATGAAGTACGGGATATGGCTGTAAGAGGTCATGATTCGTACATTCTACTAGACCCAAACGAGCACGCTTCTCATCCAAAGCCCTGTCACAGAATCATCCTACACTTTAGAACTGAAAGTAGCATGCAAGTACAACATAAGCTAAAGATCACATACCTAGCAGAAAATGGCATGATGGGGAACTTCTGACTAATCTCACCAAAGATGAACCGAGAAGCTTTCATTTTTAGGTGATAATTTTTGTCAACTGCTCTCTTATATATCGTTGTCTCCCTCTCGTCCAACAATCTTGGCTGCAAAATTAATACAATATCCCACGTCTCATCTCAAGGTGATGAATAGAATGATTTGAGGACAAGGTGAAGAATAGAATGATTTGAGGACAAGGTGAAGAAAATGGAAAGCATCCAAGGAAAAATAATTACCTTGCCTTCACCAGTACTTGTTACAATGTCAATGGCATACACCTCATTCTCCTCGAATTCTGCATCATCAACTCTTGTATCAAGGCCTGGGACATTTAAAACTACCTTGTTCGCATCAATAACATATTGCTTCATTTGATGACTCAAAACTCCTTCAACAATCTTGCAGTCATAAGCAGCAGCAACTTTCTGAATGGCATCCGATACATCTTTGTTCTACCAGCAATGAGAAAACGTAAATTCGTTAGAAACCATATAATGTAGGCAAATAAAAAAAAGTCAAATAGTCAAACCACATTGTCAACAACAAATTGAATTAGAAGCCATATAATTTAAGAAAATACATACTGAACTATCAAAACTTTAGACAAAAGCACTCAGTCACAAAATGTATCTATAATTGTTAATTATTTTGGCTACATAACATTACAAGACTGCATAAATATCAATCTCAACAAATTATATGTAGCGTACATAAATATTGGCAACAGGGAAAAGAGGAAATCAATATAAAATTGATCACATGGCAAAGTTGCCATTACCATACCCAACTAAATAATTATCTGAAGTCATTTAGAACCATTTCCAACTAAGACTAAGAAGCAGAAATTAAACAGTAATAAATAATTTTTTTAATTATTATAAGTATGATATTATAGGCATTCACAACTTGATTTTTGAAATTTGGCTGAACAAGATTTCAAGACTAACAAGAAGCATGTCAATCTCAATTAATGATATGCAGCCTAACACAATATTGGAAACAGGGAAAAGAGTAAATCAATATCAAAACTGATCACCTGGCAAAGTTGCCCTTTCGATCCATTTTAGTATTGGAAAAGAAACATAGGTAAAAGTAGCAGTTATACTATGACTACAGAGAACATCATAGCAAAGGCCCTTCCCCAATGCTCAGGTGAAGCTGGAACCTTCAAGATATGAAAAGGCTTTTAAAAGAAAGCACGACATCCTATCAGTGTAACTATGACTACAGAGAACTTCATTGGACGAAAAATCCATCACTCAAGAATATTATCATCATGTAGTAAGTCATGCTTTCGATCTAGAATACTAATTCAAAATTATTGAATTTAATCCAACTCAATAGATTGGCATTATATTTAATACCACAAGATTATGTAGTTAAAACCCAGTAATTAAAAGTCCATTGGCTCAACATAGAGGGTTAGCACCTTATACACAGTACCATCAATAATAATGATGTTAAGCCTATATCACTATAGGCAACAGGGAAAAAGAGGAGATTCACAAGATCTCAATCACCTCGGCAAAGTTGCCCCATTCATAAAAATATTAATGCTTAATTACACCTTTAACAGAAGTCCAATATTGGCTCACCATAGAGGGTTAGCACCTTATACACAATATCATCCAATATATTGATGTTAAGCCTGTATCACTATAGGCAACAGGGAAAAAGAGGAGATTCACAAGATCTCAATCACCTCGGCAAAGTTGCCCCATTCATAAAAATATTAATGCTTAATTACACCTTTAACAGAAGTCCAATATTGGCTCACCATAGAGGGTTAGCACCTTATACACAGTACCATCCAATATATTGATGTTAAGCCTGTATCACTATAGGCAACAGGGAAAAAGAGGAGATTCACAAGGTCTCAATCACCTCGGCAAAGTTGCGCCACTCATAATAATATTAATACTTAATTACACCTTTAACAGAAGTCCAATATTGGCTCACCATAGAGGGTTAGCACATTATACACAGTACCATCCATAATATTGATGTTAAGCCAATATCACTATAGGCAACAGGGAAAAAGAGGAGATTCACAAGGTCTCAATCACCTCGGCAAAGTTGCCCCACTCATAAAGTAATACTTATTTTCACCTTTAACAGAAGTGTAAGGTTAAGTTCTGAACTCTACAAAAAACTTGTACAAATTATACACAGTATATAAGAATGAAATCAAAAAATGACACCTATCAGAGTAACTATGACAATATAGCATCATATGGATATAAACCCATAGCTCATTCAGAGTATTCATCATGTAGGCAGGCACATCAATATACATATAAGGTGAAGATCTGAAACAAATATAATCTCAAAAATACATATACATATTATACATATACTGTATCTGTATGAAAATAAAAATTGACACCTATCAGAGTAACTATGACAATATAGCCTCATCTGGATATAAATCCATGGCTCATTCAGAGTGTTCATCATATAGGCGCACAAACAAACATATAGCTCACTCAGAGTATACATCATTTAGACACATCAATAAACGTATAAGGTGAGGATCTGAAACAGGTATAGTCTTAAAAATACATATACAAATTATATGTGTAATGTATCTGGATGAAAATAAACAATGGCACCTATCAGAGTAACTATGACAATATAGCATCATCTGGATATAAAACCATAGCTCATTCAGAGTGTTCATCATATAGGCGCACCAATAAACATACAAGTTAAAGATCAAAATACACTAGTGTCGAGAGTAAATATTCAAATTATACTAGTGTCGAGATGCCTCTCTTGAGGAATGAGGATATAGCGTAATGAACCAAATTACAGAACGATTAGTCAATGATCAAATCTCTAATAGAGTTCATAACATCTCAAATGTTGATATAGCATAGAATAGCAAAGATCAAACACAAAAGTGCATGCATTTACGGGCAAAGAAAAACACTATGAGGGACTGGATAAACAAAATGGGTGTTCAATAAAGCAAAAATAAAAGCTAAAAGTACCTTTTTCCCTGGCCTCATAAGCCTCAGCGCAACTTCTGCAGCAGTATTAGCAGCAGCAATTACATCAGCTGCCCTGCCGGTAACAGGTCCCTCCTGAAGTACATGGGTGTGCGCAACTACAGCGATAAAGCCATCAATGTGACATCCCATATCGCTGCAAATAAACAATCATATCAATACACAATCAGCATTTGTAGTCTCCAAATATACCAACAAGCTAAATAAATATGCATACAGATACTTACATTTTTAAGATATCTCCTCCTTCCAAAACAGACTCATTGCTGGCCAACGGCGAGAAATGGCAAACTGTATTGTTCACTGATATGCAGGTTGGGAACCCGATGCCCTTTTCAATCTTCCTTTTCACATTTTTGTAGATGTTGGCAGTTTGTCTATCATAATAAACAAGAGTGAAAACTCAGGTCGTTTAACCACACATATCATCAAACTATCAATTTCAATATCTGAAATTTTCTCAAATATACAACATAAGGCAAACGAGACTACTCACTCTCTGATGAAAGTATCTCCTTTCTCACAAAGGTCAACAATCTTAGCCTTCGGTTTGCATTCAGACAACACTAATTGCAGGGCCTCTGCATATAACAACAAACTTTTCAGTGACGCAAATTATCAACAAATTCTAAATAAAAATCATCAGCACCTAACTTTACACACATGATGACACAAATACACAACAAAACATACTGAACCACGTAAGTGCATAAATATACAAGCAAACATAATGAACCGTGTATGTGCAATACGAAATGAAGATGAAAACCTACTGTTAACAATTTCAGCGGCGGATTTGTATTTGGTGACGACTTCAGGAGAGGTGAGATCCAGCTCCTTCTCCTCCCGCTCCTCATCAGACATCGTTTAAACCTAGAGAAATACACAATAGAAATAAATACATAAATCAATAAACTATTCTTAAGCTGAGAAGACGGTTAACAAGTTGCGAAAAAAGAAAGTAATCGAATTACGCGCAAAACATACGAATGAAGATTGATGTGCAGAAGTTGGGGGAGAAATGAATATAACTAGGGTTTATGGGTGAGGGAAGGATGGTTGAAGGAAAGAGCTCTTGAGGTCGGCTGTGTTGCAAATTTGTAATAGTAGTGTGCTTTATATAATGTGGTTTCTGTCTGCGAATTGATTAGGGTAGGGTTTTGGAGTGTTGCCCCGGCCCCACCACCCCCAAAATAAGAAACTGTACTGTCTGTATTCCTAAATTTTCTTAATTCACAAAAATGTCACCACAAATATGCATATGTTTTAGCAGTATTAATTCATACGTGAAAATTGAAATGATGAAAATATGGTCTACTTTTGTATCTTGAATTTTTATTGCTCCGTATTATAGTGGAGTTCGTATTTATAATCACGATAATTTATAGCTATTATTTATACTCCCTGTTAGAAATTTGGGTAGTTTGTGTATGTGAGCTGAAGTAAAAAACGAGAGAGACAAGAATTGCGAAGAAAGAATCTTTATTGCATCGAAGAAAGAATTGAAACTGAGCTACAGCGAAAGGAATGAAAAACTAACTCTTTAACTAACTCAACTACTATTTAAGCTAAAGATCTAACGGCTAGTTAAATCGGACGGTTGGGACTTAATCTCCAAATTAACTCTGCATCGGACGGCTGCTGAACACTTGAAGCTTGAGATTAGCTTCAACGATCTCATTCTTCCTTTCTCAAGTTTGATCTTCATGCTAGAGTGTTAGTGTAGCTGAGTTATCATCTCCACAAATCTCCACCTTGATCACTCAACTCACTAATGCTCCATTCTGCACAAATGAACAAGCTTCATGCATAACTCTAACTTGCTCTTAAGCAGTGGCTTAGTTAGCATATCAGCCGGATTCTCAGCCGTGTCCACCTTGAACACCTTCACTTCACCCTCTTCAATCTTCTCTCGGATGAAGTGTAAACGCACATCAATGTGCTTACTCCTTTCATGGTACACTTGATGTTTAGCCAATTGGATTGCACTTGTGTTGTCACAACCAATAGCTACTGCTTCTTGAGTTACTCTAAAATCATTCAGTACCCCCCCCCCAAAGCCAAAAGCTCTCCTTTACTGCAGCAGCTAGAGCCATAAATTGGGCATCAGTTGTTGACAATGCAACAACTGCTTGGAGACTGCTCTTCCAACTTATTGCAGAACCATAAAGAGTGAAGATGTAGCCTGATTGAGATCTTCGAGTATCTAGGTTACCTGCATAGTCTGAATCTGACCAGCCCACCAAAGCCTCTTCTGTTGACTCTTTTTCACCATCAAACAGAATCCCAATATTGCTAGCCCCTTTCAAGTACCTCATTAACCACCTCAAAGCTGACCAATGCTCCTTCCCATGATTTGACATGTATCTGGAAGTTGCAGATACAGCTTGAGCTATGTCAGGCCGGGTGCTAATCATAGCATACATTGCACTCCCAATCATACTCGCATATGGGATCCTCTGCATCTCAGCCACTTTTTCATTAGACTTTGGCTTCTGCTCCATTGAGAGCTTGTAATGTTGGCCCATAGGAACTGACACTTCTTTCACATTATCTAGTCCAAACTTTCTGAGTACTCTCAAGACATAATCAGACTGAGTTAACCATATCTTCTTCCCCTTTATATCTCTGATAATGGTCATCCCCAGAATTCTTTTAGCTGATCCCAAGTCCTTCATTTCAAAGGCTGACTTCAGATCATCCTTGACTTTCTGAATCTCTTGTTTACATGCCCCAGCTAACAGCATGTCATTAACATAAAGTAGTAGGTAAGCCACCACAACTCCACCTTCATGTTTAATGTAAACACATTTATCAAATTTGGAGCTCACAAAACCAGTTCTGAGCATGTGTTCATCAAACTTCCTATGCCATTGTCTGGAGGCCTGTTTTAAACCATATATGCTCTTTTTCAATAGGCAAACCTTTCCTTTATTCTCTGGTCTGATAAAGCCCTCAGGTTGCTGCATATAAATTATCTCTCTGAGATCTCCATGCAAGAAGGCCGTTTTCACATCGAGCTGTTCTAATTCCCAGTCCCTTCTTGCCACAACAGCCAGCAATATCCTTATTGAAGCATATTTCACCACAAGACTGAAGACCTCATCAAAATCAATACACTGCTCTTGTGTGAACCCCCTAGCCACCAGCCTAGCTTTAAACCTTATCCCGTCCTCTGGAGCAGCTTCAATTTTCTTTTTAAAGATCCATTTACATCTAACAATCCTCCTTCCATCCGGTATTTCCACCAACACCCAAGTGCCATTTTTTAACAAGGATTCTATTTCATCAATCATTGCTTGCATCCACCTCTCCCATTCTTTGCTCTGCATAGCTTCATAATAAGTACATGGTTCTGAGTATTCAACTTATTCTGCTGCCAATAGAGCATAGAAAAGACACTCTGAATCTTAATATTTAGCTGGCAACTTGGTGGATCTCCTTGATCTATCTCTGGCAAGTTTCCAATCCATCAGATTCTCTGGTTCAGGTTGATGTTGGTGAGACATCTGATCATTTAGATTTTGATCACTAGCTTCATCAGGCTGGAATTCAGGCTCCACCTCAGTTACAGAAGTGGGCTTCACCTCAATTGCAGAAGCGGACTTTAGGCCATGGGGATGAACTGCGGCATTATCTGCAGGCTTCTTAAATAGTAGTTCTTCTTCCCATAAAACCACATCCTTACTCACAACAATCTTTGCACTACCAAGATCCACACACCAAAGCCTGTAACCTTTAACCCCTGGCTGATATCCCAACATGACACATCTAAGAGCTCTAGGCTCCAATTTTCTTTGCTTCACATGAGCAAAGGCCTTACATCCAAAAGTTCTTAGCTCAGAATAACTACCATAGTTAAACCACCTTAAATCTGGTGTATCACCATTAATGGAAGATGATGGGCATTTGTTCATGAGTTTAACTATTGTGGATGCTGCTTCTGCCCAGAATCTCTTTTCCATCCCCGCAGCCAGAAGCATGCATCTCACTCTCTCCAATATGGTTTTGTTGGCTCTCTCTGCCACCCCATATTGTTGGGGATTCATTGGCACGGTTCTGTGTCTTTTGATGCCTTTCAACCTGCAATACTCATCAAATTCCTTGGACAAGTATTCCAGCCCATTATCAGTTCTAAAACACTTCAAACACACTCCCTTTTCTGCCTTAACCTCAGCACACCAATCTTTAAATCTCATGAAAGCCTCATACTTCTCCTTTAATATGTACAACCATATCTTTCTAGAATAGTCATCAATTATGCTCATATAGTATTTGCCTCCCCCAATGGATTTTTCTTGTGCAGACCCCCACAAGTCACTGTGTGCATAGTCTAAAGGCTTAGAAGAAGTGTGATTACCTTTTGGATAATGTAGCTTCTTGGCCTTGCCCAGGATACATTCCTCACATGGAGTTGATGCTTCATCATTGTCACTGCAGTGTGAGATTCATTTCTTAATTAGCTCCCTCACACTGCCGGTTGATGGATGTCCAAGTCTGGTGTGCCACTAGCTGAGAGTGCTAGATATAATGAGATGAAGTTCTGCACATCCCTTGCTGCAAATAAGTGCATTCAGGTAGTACAGACTCCCCTTTTCTCTCTGCCTTCATAATCAGTTTCCCAACCTTGCGCACTTCCATTTTTCCATCTTCACAAGAAAAAGAGCACCCCCTTCTCTCCAGAAATCCTAATGAGATCAGATTCCTTTTTACATCTGGAATGTATCTGACTCCACTTAGGACTATTACTGCTCCTTTTTCCCCCATCAACTTGACTGATTCAACACCCTTCACAGCACACACTTGATTGTTACCAAGAATAACTGATCCAGTGGCGCCCTCAATGTCATCAAACCATTCAAGATTGGGGCATATGTGGAAGCTACAGCCAGAGTCCATGATCCAGGTCCCAGAGACATCACCATCTAGAACATTCAGCACCTCATTAACTTCTTCATTCCCCACTTCCTCTGTCGAGTTGACACATTTCCCCTCGCTTTCTAACTTCCTTTTCCAGGCAAAACAATCCTTCTTCAAATGGCCAGGTTTCTTGCACCAATGACAAGATCGTGTCTCATTCTGCCTAGATGAAACATTCTTGAAGGGTTCCTGAGGCTTCTTGAACAATTTCTTGCCTTTAAATTTCTTGACGTTGAGGCTTTCTGCACTTGAATCAGCAGCCTTCATCTCACCCTTCTGAAGTTCTTTGGCCCTTAATGCAGTTTGAACCTCCAAAAGGGTGATGGTCCTATCACCACCATATAGAAAAACATCACGAAACTGATCAAATGTTGGCGGCATGGCATTTAGCAGTAGAATGGCCTTGTCTTCATCTCCAATTGAGACATCAATATTCTCAAGATCATCCACCGCCTTATTGAAATCTTCCAACTGCTCCAAGACTCCTCTTCCTTCCAAGAATTTATAAGAGTAGAGATGCCTCTTCATGAATAGCCTGTTTGCGAGGGACTTCGTCAAGTAGAGATCCTCAAGCTTTATCAAGATGTCAGCTGCAGTCTTCTCCTTCGCAACCTCGCGAAGCACCTTATCACCGAGGCTAAGCACAATCGCACTATGCGCCTTAGCCTCTATCTCAGCTTTCTTGGCGGTTGCCTTCTCATCCAAGACCTCCTTACCCTTTCCATCCTTCTCCTCGACCACAAGCGCCGATGCCAACCCTTGCTGGATCAGCATCGCCTTCATTTTCATTCTCCAGAGGGAAAAATCATTCTTGCCCGTGAATTTCTCCGCCTCAAACCTTGAAGCCATGACTCCTCGCAGATTCGCTTCCCTTCTTGAATTCAAAACCAACTCAAGAACTTCCACTACGTCTCCTTCCCACAGACGACGCCAATTGTTAGAAATTTGGGTAGTTTGTGTATGTGAGCTGAAGTAAAAAAAAGAGAGAGAGAAGAATTGCGAAGAAAGAAACTTTATTGCGTCGAACAAAGAATTGAAACTGAGCTACAACGAAAGGAATGAAAAACTAACTCTTTACCTAACTCAACTACTATTTAAGCTAAAGATCTAACGACTAGTTAAATCGAACGGTTGGGACTTAATCTCCAAATTAACTCTGCATCGGACGGCTGCTGAACACTTGAAGCTTGAGATTAGCTTCAACGATCTCATTCTTCCTTTCTCAAGTTTGATCATCATGCTGGAGTGTTAGTGTAGCTAAGTTATCATCTCCACTCTCCGTATTTGAAGTTTTGAATATCATGCTCTATATTAATGAAGAAATAAATAGAATTTTTTTCAAAACCTTTTTTTCTAAAGAATTAATCACTTTATCACTATCTCAGCTGCATATGCACGCATAAATGTACTCTTGTGTGTGCTAGTCATAATATTCATCTATTAAAAAGAGTTAAACTTTTATAATTTGGACATCTCACAGCATTTATTTATAATTACGATGATGTAACTTTTTAAATTAAATATCTGAAGCTCGATCACAAATGTGTACTCTTGTAGTCTTGTGTGCACTCATGCACACTACGTTACCTAATTTTTACTTTTTATAATAATAATACTCTTTGTGTTATTTAAAATTATAGTGCATTTTATTTTATATTTGAAATGTACCATACATTTCTAAAGATGGGAGCATTAATTTCTTTATTTTATTTTTTCTAATACATAGAAATATATTGCACGAAATTGAGTAGCGTTTTTTTTAAAGAATCAATAATGGTTCTTATTCACTCTGTAGGACTCAAACTCTTTAATTTATTGGCTAGAGAGAAAATGTTATAAGCTGTAATTCATCATCATAAAATTGGGTGGTGTTTGATGTGAAATGCATTGCTCCAATTCCAAACTAATTCAGCCCAACTTAAATTAACCCAATCCAACCGGGTTAAATGGGCTTTGGGCCTATAGTTAAAATTGGGGATTAAGGTGCTCGATTTGGATATAAGGAGTATAAATTAGACCCAAAACTTTTTTCTGAGTATATAAAAAGCCTAATAAAAAATAAATTATTTACATCGACTTGGAAGAAAATATTAAAAATATAATATAAGCAAGCATGTAGTAGTAACTAGTGTGCGAGTGCAACCCATACAAATTCAACGGGTAATCGCTTTGTTTTGTGATTATATTATTTTAATAAATTTAATTTAATTGATAGTGTATTTTTAACTATATGAATCTCATAGACGTTCACCAATTAAATGTTTATTTTTTTGTTGGGAAAATTGACATACGTTTTTAAAGGAAGTTGATGTTGATGAGAGTTTCAAACGTCAATATCTAGTTGGAATAATATTTCAATGAACTAATGCAACTAAATGTATCATCTACTTACATTGCAAACCAACCAATAAGAAAGCAAAATATAGTCAGCAGCGCCGCGAAGCCGGACTGCCAGAGCAAATGCGGAAACATAACAGTCCCATATCCCTTCGGCATCGGCTTGAAGTCCGGCTGCTCAATAAGCCCCTGGTTCGCCCTCAACTGCAACTCCTCCTTCGACCCCCCAAAGCCATTCATCTCCGACAGCAACATCGAGATCGTCGACATGTCCAACAACGACCTCCGCGTCAAGAACTGGCTGGCCTCCGCCTGCTTCGACCGCTTTGGATCAGCCTCAGAGCGGCGTCCCCCTACACCTTCTCCGACAAGAACAGGTGATACTAACAAATGCAGAAAATAAAAGATAGGACTACAAAAAAACTTTACACTGCATTCTACTACTATTGACTTGAATTTCAACTTCATTACTACATTCTAAGTCTTTATACAGAGTTATATTATATTCCACGTTACCAAGGAAAGTAAATACTTGCACGGGTAGCTCAGCAAGCCTTCAAAGAGGTAATTGAATAGTAAGGTCTTAGGTTCGAATCTCGTGTTCTTGAGGAACAAACTGAAATTTACCGTGCTTGATGATCCCTCATTACTGTGAGGGGGTTTGAGAATATGGAATTAAATAGGTGACATTTCAGTTTTTTTGGGACTAAATTGGATGGTCTTTCAGAATATGGAACCGGGGCAGTGGCATGCAAATTTTTATTTTAGGGGAATATTGCATTTTTCTCTTATTTCCTCTCTTTTTTCTTATTATTATTCCCACAAAATACAAGAATTAATTGATCAAACTATATATCGAACAAAAGACTAATACGAGAGTTCGGAGGAGTCCGTAACATTATCGATTTGTTACTTCAGTATTCCTACTTTCTTTTGAAAATTTGCTTTAGTGTGTAGAGTAATTTAAACAGATCTTGTTACTTGTTATCTATATATAGTGAACAATTTGTTTCCAGATTATGATTCAATATTTATTTATTTGTGCTCAATATGTTAGTCTCTTGGCAAATTTCCTTCTTTTTGTTTTTTTGCTAAATCATGTAATTCTTATTCCGATTTAAAGTTTTAGTTTCTGACTTTCTGATGCCTGATAATATAAGTCACTGGGCACTAGTTTTCCTAGCAAATTCATATTATGGATCTATCAACATCGTTGACATTAAACATTATATAAAAAGGAAACCGTTGATATAATATTGGAATATCAAACAATATCTACTTGACTAATTTAATAAATTACAGTCAATTTTGGTATAAAGAAAACATAAATACTTAATTAACGTGATACACTTGTAGAGAATAGTCCATATTCATATCAGATAAATTTTGGTTAATATACTAGTCAAATTGGCCTCATTGGCCTCATTTGCTTTAAGAAAATTTCATCTGACTTTTTAAAAAACAAATTATTAATATAGTTAATTTATATTTTCAGTCTATACCAAATTTAAGTGAAAATTGAAAATTAACAGGTGATTATTAACCATGCAAAAAGGAAAAAAAAGTAATCATGCATCTGTGGCACCAAAGTCAGGCATGAGAGGCCGAGTAAGCAACTGCGTGTCGGCAAGGGCCACCCTCTCTCACATGCTTCCGCCACGTCTGCACCTGATGTCCACGTGGCCGCTTCTCCTAAACTTCCATCTTCATTTCGCAGGGTCGGCACTATATATGATTCTCAATCGCCGCCGCCTTTGCTTGCTTATTACTACAAATTAATAACATCTGTTTGAGAGAGAGAGATGGCTTCGGAGCAAGAGCGACAGGAACTCGACGCCAGGGCCAGACAAGGCGAGACGGTGATCCCCGGCGGCACCGGCGGCAAGAGCCTCGAGGCCCAGGAGCACCTCGCCCAAGGTTCATGAAATTCTGTGTATAATATTTCTATTTTGAATCTTATTGACTGTCCATAATTTAATTAAATGTCGTAATTTAAATATTTTTATGTTTATAAAAGTGGAGTACTCTTATTAAGCAAGGATAGTAGTATCTATCTACGATTGAATTAATTGAACAAAGAATGTTACTTATAGAGTAAATGCAAAAAAATGATTGTTGTTGAACATTTACGAAAGGGAGAAGCCGGGGTGGGCAGACTCGTCGCGAGCAGCTAGGGACGGAAGGGTACCAGGAAATGGGGAGCCGAGGTGGGCAGACGCGGAAGGAGCAGCTGGGCAGAGAAGGCTATCAGGAGATGGGGAGGAAGGGCGGCCTCACCACCGTTGACAAATCCGGCGGTGAGCGTGCTGCCGAGGAAGGAATCGGCATTGATGAGTCCAAGTTCAGGACTTCATCCGCATAAATATGTTGTCAATGCTATTACATAACATACTCCTATGATGCATGCATATATGTTGCTGTGTATTTGATTTTATAGTTTAGACTTTGTTTGTTGCGTTTCTACAAGCAGCTGTACTGCTTTGTCTATAGATTACTACATTATATTATATTATATGGTGATCTCTATATATGTGAATAAAAGGTTTTTCCTTTAGCTTATTTCTTCCAAGTTCCTTGCTTCTCGATTGTTTATCAAAATATCATCATATTTGAGGTTGGAGTAATTTATGACAAACAATTAATTTCTTAGATTAAATTAGTATTTGTTTGACGAAGTAGCTAAAGTGCTACTATTAGTTTTAAATCTAAAATTAATAGAAGAGAAGAGTCATGTTATTCGCATGTGAATAATTAACACCCAAATAAAAAGCAGTGGCGCTGAATTTTCAAAAATACCTCCTGCCACGTCATACGGACTTCCCACTGCACTGCCACGTCATACGGACTTCCCACTGCACAGTGGCGGATATCCCCAAGGACAAAACACCTCCTGCCACGTCATAAGGACTTCCCACTGCACTGCCACGTCATAAGGACTTCCCACTGCACAATGGCGGATATCTCCAAGGACAAAACACCTCCTGCCATGTCATACGGACTTCTTACTGCACTGCCACGTCATAAGGACTTCCCACTGCACAGTGGCGGATATCCCCAAAGACTTTTCGAAGGACTCCCTACAATTAAATGCAATAAATGAGAATTCCGTGCGGACGTCCGTGAGAGTCAACGCAGTGGCGGGCGCACGTCCGTCGCGGCACCCGTTGCCGCGGGACTTCCTACAATTAAATGCAATAAATGAGAATTCCGTGCGGACGTCCGTGAGAGTCAACGCAGTGGCGGACGTCTGTGAGAGTCAACGCAGTGGCGGGCGCACGACGGACGTCCGCACGCCCGTCGCGACGGACGTCCTCGTAACGCCGCGAAACTACGGTGTCCTCGGCAGAATTCCGTATTCGTGCATGCCATGCACAATGGGGAATTCCGCGCGGCGGACGTTCGCTGGGACGGGTGCCATTTCTGATGCTCTTAGTTAAAGTTGGAACAGTTTTTGTGGAAGAACCAAAAAGAAGAATGGAAATGAGCACAAAAGGTAAGAAAAACATAGATTATTAGTTGTTATACACACAGATTATTAGTTGTTATACTAACTTTATCAATCAAAACAGAAAATAGAGAAATATATAGTTATTTGCTGACGGATGGAAGTATACACTTCCAAATGAATCACAAGAATAAAAAAGAATAGATTTCTATTTGTGAACTGATTTTATTCCCAAACAAAAACATGTGTGCAGAGTATAGGCCCAGACTGGCGGCCCAAGGGAATAAACGGGTGGGCTGATTTTTGTGATAAACCACTATAAACCAGTTTAGTTCCAAATAATTAGAAAAAAAACTCATAATTTCAATAAATAACACAATAAATTAGTAAAATAAACCAAAAATATTAGACAGAAAATAAAACACAACCATAATATTAACTGATTTCATGTTCGATTTCAGCATTGCCATGCTTTCAAATGATTTGATTTATAGAATATTTAATGATCTTATAATTTACACTTCTAGCAACTGAGCAAGTAAGAGCGATTCTTTCGAATGGAATTGGATACTAGTTCCCAAAATATCTTATAAAAACAATAGATTCCTAAAACCTACAAATAGTATGCGAATATTGCCCATTAAAAGTTTGGCAAGCACGACTAATTAAATCATATTCAAAAGTATACTTTTTTCTTAGTGGATTCAAAGGCACAACTTAAATCTTTGTCTTATACTCCATATGTAATTAATCCAAGTTTGTGAACAATTTATGTGAATACTACGTACATTCGTATCGTGGTGATGGTGGTGCTGTGAAGGCAAAGGAATGGAGCCTAACATATAAAAATGAGAAAATAAAATACTCCATAAGCTCTAATAATGTTGTGACATAATAGAGCAATTGTGTAATCGAGACAAACAGAAACGTAAAGAGACACAAAATTTATGTGGTTCATCAATGTTGTGTTGGCTACATCCACGGGCAAGAAATGGAGAACAGATTAGTTTCATATTACATAGTTAATTATATGCCCTACTTCTATATAAAAAGGCACACAGATGACGAGCTAGCGGCAAACTATATAAAGCATACTAACAAATAATGTGATATAAACATAAGGAATGAAAATAATTATATAAAGGTATGAACACAATAAGAATTGATACCAAAATATATAAATCTGTGCATGTTCGTATGTTGATAAAAATTATCATCCCTAATTATGGTTAGACTAAATATAAACTAGCAACTCAAACCTAAAAATGCGATATTATTATGCAAGCCTCACATCAAAGCATAACACATGTCACATTTTGTTTTTGTTTGGGTATGAGTCATGTATTATATATATGTCACTTGTTTCCTTTGGAATCTTTTAAATTCGACAACTCTTTATGCAATGTCATCTTTGATTTTAGAAAAAAAAATCAGAATATTCAACGGATATATTAAATGTTTTTTCTAATATGTACACATATTACTATCGTTAAACGTTAAATAGTAACTACTCATCTCTCCTTTTTACTTTTTTTCTCATTAGAGCACAAGGACGGACGCAGAAATAAACATTAGTAAGGGCTATATTTTCAAAATATAGTTTAAAAATGTTTTTCTAAGTAATTTATGTGATTAATGAGGGCTTTAATATAAATATAGGTATAAAATAGGAATAAATTATAAAAATTTATTAAAAAAATGTCAAAAAAAAATAATTCATTAAGGGCTAAAGCCCCACCCTTTGTCTATGTGGGTCCGCCCATGTTAGAGCATATCCAAGAGAAAAGATAAATGGAGAAGTAAAAGATATTCACCTTTTTTTCATAAAATTTTATGTTTCAGTGAAAAGGATATTTAAAATTTATTATATCTTTTTTTCTTTTTAAAAAGGTATTTTTATCTCTTCTTGATACAAAATTTTTATTTATCTTTTTAATTTACCTTATTTCCTTGTAGTCCATTACTTTATAAAAAGATATAATTATGTTTTGAAGATGTATCTTTAATTTTTGAAATGATAAATAAAAATATACTTTCTCAACTTACCTCAACCCTTGAAGATACTTGTAATATTTTCTCATCACTAATAAAGATAATTTAAGCAATTAATTATTTTATTATATAAAGCTGGGAGAGATACTTGTAATATTTTCTCATCACTAATTAAGATAATTTAAGCAATTAATTATCTTATTATATAAAGCAACGCATACAAGTGGTATATATTGCTATTTTATAATGATTCACTTTAATAGAACACCAATGAAAGAACCTACGCAGTCGAAATTCACGTGAAAAAACAGTAAAGGCACATTTGTCTTGACCTACTTTAACCATAATCCATCACCCTGGAAGCATGAAAGAATAATTTACTATAGAAAATAATTGATGTGAAAAGATAAGTGGATAAATTGGGACCATAATTTTTGTTGTCTTCTTTGCCTTTTTTCAAACTCAATCCTTTATCGGAATATATAAATGCAATTATAAAGATAATCAGAATAACAGCTATGTTTATAGTTTTCAATCATAATCAAATAATTAAGTGGGAAACACCTCACGCTTTCACTATTTTTATATACCGAGTGAAAGTGATAGAGGGATTTATTAAAATACACGAAAGATACAAACATCATAGTAAAAATTCGTATTAATAATCAATACGTCTTAAACATGAAAATTATCAATATTTGTGAAATTATTATATCTAAAAGTTACATAAAATCTCCTGTCACTTTACGCTCAAATAAAACGTCGATTCTTATTTAAAGTAACAAGTACTCCATTATAGATAAAAAAAAAATATTTAAATAAGGTTGCATATTGAGGGAGAGCACACATTAGTGCCACACAAACTGTTAAATTTAAAAAAGTTCAAACACCAAAACGTAAAAATCATAACTTTAACTAAAACCTAATCAATTTATCAATGTTTGTAATGTAAACTACAAGAAACTCCACAAAATATTTTAATCAACAATTTTGGTCTAAAAAGTGGAACACTTGTGTTTGCATAGCATGCCATAAATGCGGCATTTATTTATTTTTTGTGGTTCCAAATAATTGAAGAATGGGATAAAACAATTCAACTTTGCCCCCACGATTAGATAGGGACTGAAATGGGGCATCCCATGATTAGACTCCTTATCATCAATATACCACACTATAACTATGTAACACGTGTCATTTTCATATCTAAATTTTATTTTAATGGTTTTATGATTATCCCATGGATCATCTTATAATAATTTAATTTGGGGGTATACAATTAACTTGGACATTGACTACAAAATTACTAATTACTAGTATGATTTTTTATTGTTGAAAGTCCCCTAGTCATCGAGTCAAAATCAGCATAGTAGTATTTCATTTTATGTATATTGACTCCTATCACGATTAAACAGTCGCATACATATATTTTGTGTACGTAATTTATTCTTTATATACGCATTGTTCTTATTGTTTTCCCCACTAGACATTTTCCTATAGAAATGGTATGAATAATTACTCAATAAAAAAGAAAGGCTAAAAATTCCAATTATAGCAAGATGTACCCAGATAATTGAAGTGAAGCACCACCAGCCAAAGCAGGTTTGGGCGTTTGGCACTATTGGTGAAATTTGCCTCTATATTATAGTACTCACAGCTGTATAGCTTTTGTCTTCTTGGGTAGTTATGATATTTTTGGATTAAGATATTTTTTGCAATTTTTTGCAATTAAATTATTGAGTATCTGAGATGATGGGAATGGGATTTGGATCCCCTACGGTGCACAGCACTGTGCACCTCACACCCCAATAAAAAAAATAATTTTTTTTTATTATTAAAAAATTCTTTTGTGAGGTGCACAGCAGTGCTGTGCACCGTAGGGGATCCAAATCCATGGGAATGAGAAGTCTTGACGGCATCCGTCCGAACAAATACCAAGATACCAAAATATGTTTTTTCTCAATTTTTCAGTTGGATTTGAACTTACAACACAAAAGTTTTTCAACATCGAAAAATACTATTACTCTCTCCGTCCCTGAAATTTTATCATATTTTTCCATTTCCGTTAGTCTTACAAAATTTGTCACATTTCATTTTTTTTTATACTATTTTTAGCAATTGACCACACATTCCACTAACTTATTCTTACTCACATTTTATTATAAAACTAATACTTTAAAAGTAGAACCCATATCCTACTAACTTTTTCAATCCACTTTCCGTTACATTTTTTAAAACTCGTGCCCGATCAAACTGTGATAAAATTTGAGAGACGGAGGGAGTACAAATTCATCATCACGAATCAATAAAAAATTAAATCACATGACTAACAATTAAGCAAAGGGGTCTTATTTTAAAAGGTCGTAAATAGCCACAACACACAAAAATGATATTGTTGTTGTTTTGCTAATCTTCAATATCTGCAAGTTAAAAAACACTAAAGTATTGATCATAAACTATTCCTTTTAACTAACCACGAAAATTAGTAAAAGATAATCCAGAAAGCCTTTTTATGTACTCTAAATATTAACAAAGTTATCAAAGGCAAATTACTGATGGTGTAAAAATGAATCCACCTTAATTCTACTTTTCATAAATCAGGGGATAATTAAATCGCTAAAATAACATATTACACTTTGTTCATTAATTTAAATCGAGGACGAGTTAAAATCGTTAAAATTGAAATTCCCCCAATACATAATATTCCAACCTATGTTGGGTATCACACTTTAGGTAAATGACATTGCATAACTTATTAAATTATCAAATACAGTAAACGGAACTCTCATCCAAATTAATTATATAACAAATTAATACAAAACAACAAGGCAACAATTACCCAAAGTCCCAAACACTACAAATACAAAAGTAAATCGCTGAAAATGTCAATCTGTTCCATAACTTAAAATAGAGTATATAAAAACAGTAGTACTATAAAATTTAGATTCATTCATAATTAGTTAACAGACACAAAAATTTAGTCATATAAATGTCATTTTCTCTTACCTATGTAAAATTATGTAAAAAACCTTTTGCAATGAAAAGATATAGATTAAATATTGATGACTCGATGTCATTTGTTCATGAATAAATAATTACATAGTTCAACTTATCGATGGAATGCTCCCATGTAAATTTTCAACTAACATACTACTCCAATTTTATAAATATATATGTATAATATAACAATTTACGCAATTAAGTTCAATATATTGTACGCCAGATTGTAATACATCAACATTATATTACATACAGGCAATAAATTTCCTTTTAAATTAGGCAGAAATTTAGCCAATATAAAATTAATATATTTGAGCTTATTCACAAATATTTTATAATATATCTGTTGGCGTACACTATCTATTGAACTTAATAGCGTAGATTGTTATATTATACATATAACTTCATAATAAAATTTTATGGTAGGTAGGAGTACTAATTATAAAATAATTGGGAATAATTTCAACTTTTCAGCCCAATTGAAAAAGGAAATTTGATCAACTCGTAATAAAAGGTGACAAATGTAAAATACCTCTCTCTCTCTCTCTCTCTCTCTCCCTCCTTGCCTATAAATACTGCCACCTCTACCCTATACGCACTTCTCTCCTAACGAAAATAATTCCCCAACTATTTTCAGTTCGTAGGGTTTCTTCGATTCTCTCTCTGTTACACACACTGATTCTGTGTACACACAGTCAAATCCCTACGCTATACAGAGTCGTATTCTCCTTACCGAAACGGAGGAATGGACTCTTATTCGCTGCATCTCGCAATGGCGGCACTCTTCGGCGCCTCCTTCGTCGCCGTATCCGCCTACTATATGCACAGGAAAACCCTAAACCAACTGCTGGAGTTCGCCAAGTCGATAGAGAGGGAGAGAGACAACTTCGCGGCGGAGGACGGTGCCGCCGACGACGCCGCGGACCAGCTCAAGCACTACCCCTCGCGGAGGCGCAGGAAGGCCAACGGCGGCTACAACCGCCGCTCCTCTACGTCGTTGCCGGACGTGACGACGTTTTCCGGCGGCGCTGGTGAGGGGGATGAGAAGAGGAACGGTCCCGTGTGTGTGGACTCGATTCCGGCGGGGTTGCCGAGACTTCACACGCTTCCTGAAGGTATGCCAATGTAGGACTTGTTTGTGTTTAATTTGATCATCCTTCGAGAATGTAATCTGGACTCTGCGATATGCAAAAGGAGGTGGTGAAAGTTAATGAGACTGAATTGATTTAATCAATTTATAGCTAGTGGATTGATGTGTGAAAGAGTACTGGCGTGCAGTTGTGTCAGTGTCGTTGGTTAATTGATGGCATCGTTGCCTGTACGGTTGCAATTCAATTGTTGTCTTCTGGTTTAGAGGATGAGTTTCCCCTCCCTGCATCCATTTCATGTCAACTGCATCTGACACTCAATAGTGTTATTATCTATAGATTGAGTTTGATAATACTTCTTATTCCTTCACTTTGTAACAGGTAAAAGAGGAAACATAATATTATCTGAGTTTTGATAGGCTGTTGTGTTGTGTGTATCACTCACGATTCTGATGCTTCCTAGATAATACTTAGTAACTGAGAAAAGTTACCAAATTCAAATTTGTGGACATCGGACAAACAATAACCATGTTTTTTAGAAGCATCGGTGTTTTGTTTTCTTGTTACTAAGCTTTTTCAGCTATATTAAGCAAAGTGGACAGCTTTCTAAATTTTTTTATTTAATGAAATAGGCACAGGATATACTTGCCCTATTCACTATCCATGTCAAGTAATATGGATATGAATTACAACGCTAACATCTTTTATCTACTGAATGTTATCCTCCCAAAGATTATTTATTTGATCCTCACGTGTTTTTGTGAATACCTATTTCTTTTCTTTAAGGAAACCTGCTAATTTCAGTGTAACTTTTTGAGCAGGTCATCTTATTCGGCCTACTACTCCTAAATCACCCGTAGCTAGCGCAAGTGCATTTGAAAGTGTAGAAGGCTCAGATGATGAAGATTTAACTGATGCTTCTAAGCTAGATGCTACATATATTCTTACTAATGGAGATGCGGTGAGTAGAATGACATATAAAATACTTACTTAGGTTCATTTCCTATCTATCCCTCATTCTCTTACTTGCATAATATACACAAACATGTACATATGTCATCAGTGTTCAAAACGACGTTGCAGTTTTTCCTTCTCTTGAGGAAAACATTCTAAATTTAGTCGCTTGTGCGGTTTATAGATTATACCTAATTGTGATTTTTTTTTTCAGAATCTACCTAGTGTTAATGGGGAACAAATGCCTGTGGCACCAAGTATGATTCGCTCACACAGTGTATCTGGTGACTTACATGGCGTCCAACCTGATCCTGTAGCTGCTGATATCCTAAGGAAAGAGCCAGAACATGCGACTTTTGTGCGATTGAGAATCTCCCCCACTGGTATTATTCTCATTACCTATGTCTGATGCAGGACATATCTGAATTTGGTTCAGTCTTGAAACCGTTCTGTGCGAGTTGGTTTGTCCTCCTTTGTTCTGATATCCTTTTACCTATGTTCCCATTATTGCTGTCAGAAATACCATCTGTTGACGAAATGGAGGTTTACCGAGCAATACAAGATTGCCTTGAATTGCGGAAAAGTTATATTTTTAGAGAAGTTGTTGCTCCATGGGAAAAAGAAGTTATATCTGATCCTAGTACTCCAAAACCAATAAAGAATCCATTTAATTATACTCTACAAGGGAAATCTGATGTAAGTCTCATCAGTAATTGTTATCTTCAACTTCTGTACATGGCCTTTCTATCCAAAATTGTTATCTCATTTTTATTATGAAACATTAGAATGTGCTGTTTGCTATCAGTTTTTTAATAATTTTATTTCGAAACCCTTGCAGCACTATTTTCAGATGGAAGATGGAGTAGTTCATGTCTATGCCAATAAAGATTGTAAGATATTTCCCCTTAAATTGGGTACTTCTTGATTTGCACTGTTTTCTTTCTAACTGTACTTCATTTTCTTTTTTCCCAGCAAAAGAGAAACTTTTTCCAGTAGCTGATGCTACAACTTTTTTCACTGACCTGCACCACATCCTTAAGGTCATCGCAGCTGGGAATATTCGAACTCTATGCCACCACCGGCTAGTTCTTCTAGAACAGGTTGGTACCCCCTCTATTCTAAGTACTGCATTTGCGCATTTGTTTATTTTCAAATAATTAGTGACTGGGTACGTGCTGGTGTTTGTTTGGCTCCAGAAATTCAACCTTCATCTGATGCTTAATGCGGACAGGGAGTTTTTAGCTCAAAAAAGTGCGCCACATCGAGATTTTTATAACGTTAGGAAAGTTGACACCCACGTTCATCACTCAGCTTGCATGAATCAGAAACATCTTTTAAGGTTCATAAAATCAAAGTTGAGAAAGGAACCAGATGAGGTATAGCTTTCTTTTATTTGTTTGATGTTTACACTTGACATTTCTGTTCTTGCACAATTAACAAGAATGCTTCCTTCGAATTTATTCAGATGGGGGACTACAAATCGTTGATCCACACATAAATTCTGATGTAATTGACTTTTTTTTTCTGCTGATTGTCAGGTTGTTATTTTTCGAGATGGAACATATCTGACCTTGAAAGAGGTGTTTGAGAGTTTGGATTTGACTGGGTAAAGTTAATAGCTTATGAGGGCTGTTGTACTTCTGTAAAAAACAATGAAATATTGGGAATACTGTCCTTTTGCACTGCCTGATTATTTAGATTGTATACTTGCAATTCCACCATACTTCCCATAATAAGTCCAGTGCTTAAAATATTATGCTCATTCTGTGATATTTGGTTAAAAAATAACAGGTATGATCTGAATGTTGACCTGCTGGATGTTCATGCTGACAAAAGCACTTTCCACCGTTTTGACAAATTTAATTTGAAGTATAATCCCTGTGGTCAGAGTAGATTGAGAGAGATCTTTTTGAAGCAGGACAATCTTATTCAGGGTATGCTCTATATATCATCATTTATGTGACAGATTTTAGCAGTATTTTAATACAAAGATTTATTAGATCGCCCCTTGGTTATCTCTATTCTAATGTTTGCTTATTTACTTAATCTGATGGCATTTTCTCTGTTGATTGATGCTTAGTTTAACTTCGTCATGTTTCCAACAGGCCGTTTCCTTGCTGAATTGACTATGCAAGTTTTTTCAGACCTGTCTGCAAGTAAATATCAGGTGAGTACCTACTTGCTAGCATTTCAGATACAATTTGTATTCTAATATCTTCAGATTTGGTTTATTGAGTTGTTCTCTTGTTTTTGTGCAGATGGCTGAATACCGAATATCAATTTATGGCAGAAAGATGAGTGAGTGGGACCAGCTTGCAAGTTGGATAGTTAATAACGACTTGTACAGTGAGAATGTTGTGTGGCTGATTCAGGTAAAAGAAAATGATATTTCATCCACTATGATATAAATATGTAAATATGATCTGGTTTTTAGAGGCAACATGCCTATGTGATAATTGTACTTTCTTGAATGAGTGGGCACTTCATTTTCCCTTTTTCTTTCTGTTTTTTTCCACATGTAATGGTGTAACATTGAGCACACTCCTTTGGCTTGAATTTTAATATTATTATTATAATAGAACAGTAATGAATTTTCTCTTGCTACTTTAATACAAACAACTCCACCTAATATCCCTTGCCATTCCAAGAAAGTGGCCATCTTGGGATGCTAGGAATATTTCTGGAGAGTAATGGCTTGTAGGTTTAGAAGCCCGTCTCTCTTGCTTAAGAAATACTCACTTTTTGCGCTGTAAACACTATTTGGTATATGTAGTGCTGATTTTTCAAGTATGTTGAATGCAACATAACATTAACATCCTGTGAACCTTGTATCTTAGCTGTTTTATTTAATTAGATTGGTATATTTTTGCTAGAACATGCACGTGCTACATTTTTCCCTATTGAACTCCAAACTTGTTTTATGTTAATAAAATGTGGTTTATTTGTATATCTGAAATCTAAATGATCTTAATATGTAATTCTTTCATCTAGCTTCCAAGGCTCTACAATGTGTACAAGGAGATGGGGATTGTAACCTCATTCCAGAACATCCTTGATAACATCTTCCTGCCTTTATTTGAGGTCACTGTCGATCCAGACTCACACCCGCAGTTGCATGTTTTCTTAAAGCAGGTTTGTCTCCGTAATATATGCTCATTCAATCTTTTGATCGGCATAGGAGTCCAAATTTTGTTAATTTTGGAGGCATATCATAGTTTAAACTCAACCTCCAATCACAAATATCTAATGTTCAAATTTAGTGAATCCTTTTGTTTCTGAATATCTCTCTTTGGTCTTGATAGGTTGTTGGGCTGGATCTTGTGGATGATGAGAGCAAGCCTGAAAGGCGGCCTACTAAACACATGCCCACACCATCTCAGTGGACCAATATCTTTAATCCTGCATTTTCCTACTATGCATACTATTGTTATGCTAACCTGTACACTCTGAACAAGGTATGCATCCTCTTGTTTCATTCATAAAAAAGATGAAATCTCTCTTTGTGAATTGAGGTCAAATGTTATCTAATTGACATCTAGATGTCATAGTTGTTTCTTTTCTTTGTCGGTTTGTCCTTTTGGGAACTGCATCAAATTGGGAATAGAGATATTGGTCATTAGTTAACTTCCATATAACCATGAATGTGTTAAACTTGATAGTACTAGATTAATTTCAGTTATACTTCAATTAACTATCTAGTGTTCACTTAAAGTGGAATAAACTGCAGTTTGGTTTTTGCTATAAGTATAAACCCGGAACATCAATACTTTATGATCCTTTTTCATGAGTAGACCTGAGCGGAACTGTGAATATGAACTGAACAAGTTTGCAAGTGTATCCTGTATATCTCACAAACATTATTCATCTTCTAATTTTCAGCTTCGTGAATCGAAAGGCATGACGACCATCAAGTTCCGACCCCACTCTGGAGAGGTCAGCACTTATCTGGACACAAAATTCTATTCACTGGCCTCAGTAATGTTTACATTTCTGATTTTTCTTTTTTCTGGACATGATTAGGCTGGTGACATAGACCATCTTGCAGCAACATTTCTCACAGCTCATAATATTGCACACGGAATCAATCTTAGAAAGTCACCTGTTCTTCAGTATTTATATTATCTATCCCAGGCAAGTCTCTAAAAAATGAAATTAGATTTTGTCTGGTGAATACTTCAGTCTCCAATAAATGAAATGGGTTTTGAATTCAGATTGGTCTAGCTATGTCTCCATTGAGCAACAACTCTTTATTCTTGGATTACCACCGCAATCCTTTTCCTATGTTTTTCTTGAGAGGCCTCAATGTATCTCTCTCGACTGATGATCCGTTACAAATTCACTTGACAAAAGAGCCGCTGGTGGAAGAATACAGTATAGCTGCTTCAGTGAGTTTGCATGATTTGTTTGTTCACCAATTGAAACTCATAGAGTTTCCTTACTCATTGTTTGACCATTGTTACAGGTGTGGAAATTAAGTTCATGTGATTTATGTGAGATTGCTCGTAATTCAGTGTATCAATCTGGTTTCTCTCATGCCTTAAAGGTACTCACCATTTCTATCACCCTGTTATGAATGTTATCCATCTGCATGTTCAAACCACCAATGCTTCTGCATCCATGAAAGTTCATTGCATAATTGTACAAGTCAGTTGATCGTTTGAATGTAGGGTAGTTCTGATTTAGGCATATTCATCATCATGAAGTTCATCTTGGGGAACTAATTTTGTTCTTGTATTCTGTGCTTTTGTATAAAGACACATAAACTATCTTCTCTCCATTTCACTCTTCACTGCTTTCTAACAAGTTTCACTGCATCTTCTACGCTCGGATAATTCTTCTGTAGTCTCACTGGATTGGCAAGGAATACTTCAAGCGAGGACCAGATGGCAACGACATTCACAGGACTAATGTACCTCATATAAGGCTCGAGTTTCGTGAAATGGTATGTGCCCAAGTTAGATCCATTGAATTCACCACTTTCTAGTCAAGCATTTCAAATCATGAATTTTCACGAGCTGATTTTTATGTTGATGTAGATATGGAAAGAGGAAATGCAACAGGTTTATCTTGGGAAGGCAAACTTCCCCAAATATGTCTATCCGTGACATGCTTGGCTTGAGCAACGAACGCTCCGAGCATCGACAATTACTTGACCCTTAGGTAATTATATACATATTTACAACTTCACTTAGCAAAGAACGCCAACAGCATACAATGTTGACTTATTTAACTAGTAGAGACAGCCTATAACCTCTTTACAGAAAAAAAACATTTATTTCTTGTTGATTGCATATATTACTAGCCTACGTCTCAAGTCTGATAGGGGGTCGTGATTTTGCAAGATCGTGGGCAAGATGTCGATATCTGAGAAGTGGATACCATGGCATTGAAGAATAGAGCACCTGAAATCCAATCACACGATTCAGATGAGAATCACAGCTGAAGATAACCTTCGTTTCAGTGGCATGCATACTTGGTGTAATATATAGAGTTTTATGGTGTGTATTACTAATCAGCTGGAGATTCTTACAAAGAAGCTAATGCTTATGTAAGACTGTTATTACATGTGATACCTTATAACTTGCCTAATAAAATGAGGGGAAGAACGTTGGGTTACTATTTATTAGCTATATTTATCAAAGTAACGCACTTCGATGTTCCTTTTTTGTGTCGACTAGTTTGAGTTTTTGGAAGAGTGTTGAGAATGTTATTAAAATAACTTTAACATCATGTTAAATGAGCCATTCAAAACAGGGTGAGTTAGTCTATAGTCAAAAACAGGGTGAGTTAGTATATAGTTTATTTTAGCTGATTCTTGATGGAATGAGAAGCTGACTTATGGAAAAAGATTCGAGTACAATGAGAGGCTTACCGAAACAAATTTTACATTTATCAATATCCAATTGAAGTAACAACTCATTCTTCAGATAGACGTTGCCATCCATTATAATACTACTATCCAATTTATTCCTCAAAAATTGTCAGACTATCTATCACAGGATGTCTCTAGGTACTACTTTTGTGGCTGAGAGTTGCGACCATGCTTCTATGCTTTAACTTTCTTGTGTTGCTTTATCTCCTGAATAACTCCATCAGCAAGTGAAGCGTCGTCAAAGTTCTTCCCAAAAAACTTCACAAATTCCATATTTGGATCCATCAGATACCTGTAATAAAATAGTTAGTTATTAGGGAAATGAATACATCAATCTTGGCCTCACTAAAAGTAGGGAGTGTACTTACATGACTATAGAGTGGTCAACTAGATAGTCTGATCCTTCTTCTTCAGTCTTCATATAGTACACTCGATAAGCACGTGCAGTCTTCTTGACCTCTTCCGGTGAACCGGTGAGGCCAATCAACTTTGGGTGGAATTCTGCACAGTGAAATCCGGTTGCAGTTGCAGTTGCAGTTTTTGTTCAGGAAGAAACTAAAGTATCAACTTATGTTAAAATTTACCTTTGACATACTCCCGTACTTGTTCAACAGTATCTCTTTCCGGATCAACTGATATAAACACTGGCACTACTTCCAATCCAGATTTTGCCTCTGCGAATATTTCAAGTGTTAACATAATGCCGCTCTCATCTTGATTTTGGATCCCACCAGAAAAATATTGATTTGCTTACTCATTTTATCAATTGCTGAAGCCAACTTTATTAGCTCATCTGGGCATATATCAGGACAATGAGTGAATCCAAAATAAAACAAGTTCCACTTTCCCAAAAAATCCTTCTCAGTGACTGCTTTGCCGTTATGGTCAATGAGGTTAAATGGGCCTCCGATAGCTGCTTTCCCTACTGAAGGTCCCTGTTTTACTGCAGTCGAAGCCTTATTTAAGCCTGCAAACCATCACAAATCAGACATCACAAATAAATAGAAGAAAACCATATCTCAAATCAAACTCCACAAATAAGAAAATAAAATTGAAAAAGAGAATAGAGGAAAACAAATAGCGCACAGATACGTGATAATACGTATCTGTTGCTAATTAGCAGTAGATGATTGATGTCCGCTGCCAATATTCAATCTACATGTGAGATAGTAAAGAGTTTTGTAACAGTAAACGATATCAAATGAATGATCACCCCTAATTTATATCCATATATTATTACCACAAGGGCCTAACTATGCAGATATAACCTAACATCTCTGAGCCTACAAAAACTAAGTCTTGATAGTAATATATTCACTCGGAAATCACTCCGCAACTCACCATAGATATCTAACCTTCAATATGTCGCTTCTTTTCCCTGTCGTAGTAGTACACCAATCCCACTCCAGTACAGAAAAGCAAAAAGAAACTCATCCATGAAACAGGCTGCCCAAAAAAATTCACATCCTTTTTATCAATACCACACTCGTACCAATTAAGCGAAAGAAAGACGACATGCAACAAGTTGGGAAAACAAAACAAAAGAGCCTTCAGAAATTATACTCCAAAACTAATAATACATGCAAAATTTGCAATTTAGCTCGAATAATCCAGAGAATGAATCCAGACAGGAAATAACAAACAAAAGAAATAAAATAAACGAACGATATGACTGAGGCATACCCCTCCTCGGATAGACTTCCCTTGCTGCTGAGTGTTTTCCGATCCACCTGAACTCTGCCCTCCATCATTCTTATTTTCGGAACCGCCCTGAGCCGAGGCACCAGGCTGCACCGCAGCATTGACATTCGATCCCGGCGATTGAGAAACTCCTGGATTGGGCGTGTTCGTGCACAAAAATCGACTGTTCGCGGAAAAAGCACGCAGTAGTTCGTACGGACTGGTGGAAGGAGGCGTATTCTGCAGAGATTTTTCAGGAAGAGAGTGAAATCTGGAGGAGAGAGATCGAGAATTGAAGGAGTAGCAGATTTGACGGAGGCTCGAATTTCGCAGAAATGCTGAAGCCATTGCAAACTGTGATGGGATTTGGGGATCAATAAAAACCCTATGGCCGGGGTTTAGAGCATCTCCAGTGGGCGGACATCCCACTCGGACATCCACTAGGACATCCCAAAAACACCTCCTGCCACGTCACTAGGACATCCCACCCCACTGCCACATCACTAGGACATCCCATGCATATCCGCCCTTCCCATCGCCCTTCCCACTAGGACATCCCGCAATAAAAAAAATCATAAATTCACAAATAAAACAATTTACGTTTACGGAAATAAAATTTGACCGAGAATACGAACGGGAAAAATTAACAACTTTATCGGAAAAAACATACATGATTCGAAAAAAAAATTACACACTAATAAAAAAAAATTAATACATTATCACGTCAACCCCTCCGAGAGAAACTTGTTATTAACGCAAGTGGTGCGAATGAAATAAAATTCAACGAGCCGTATATATAGAGTTTCAAAACAAAAAAAATAATAATAAAAACGGGACGTCCGACCGGACGTCCGAGTTGAAGCCACAGTGGCGGACGTCCGCCCGCCCGTCGCCGGGACGTCCGAGGACACCCGACGTCCTCACGGGACGTCCGTATCCGACCTCCGACCTCCCAACGGCGGACGTCCCGTCGCCCTTCCCGGTGTCCGACCGGACGTCCTACCGGAGGGGCGCCATAGGAGATGCTCTTATGTATGGTTATATGAACACTGTTTAATTATTATAACAGGGATTATTAGTATTAAAGGAAAATGATTTTTTTTACATTATAGCATTGCCGTAAGGGGTCTAATAAGTAATTTACCTTTTATTTAAAATTAAATTTATATTTTATATATGTACCTTATTACCCTTTTATATAATCATGATTTGAAGAATTGCAGTATATAGGGAGTATTAATTACTCAACGTCTTAACTCTTAAACAAGGATGACTTTTATTATGGAAAATTATATGGGAAAGATATGGAAGGTTAGAGAGGCGTCCCACATTTGACCCACACATTTATGATTTATCACTATATTTCCGTAATCCACATAAATTTTTTTTTGTTATGTGCTTCAAAAATAGTAAAAGAATGAAAAGTAAAAGAAAAGGTTTAATATTAATTTATTTTTAAAATGAAAAAAGAATAAAACCATACAATTTAAAACACTAAAAGTTCTAATGCTTTAATAAATTTATAGAAATATACTTTATTTGTCCCTAAAAAATAGACAACATTTGAAACGACACGGATTTGTTCGACAAGATTGTACCTCATGAGATATAAAAATTTCAAACATAATAATCCAATATTTGTTCTTTTAGTTCATAAATAAATAAACAAACCACCAAATAATGATAAATGCTAGTACTCCATATTGGATTGCAGAGGTAAAGGTTACATACTCATCGCCAACACAAATAGGCTACACCGTCAAAAGTGCCAATCGATTATTATCCACTACTATTAAATATTCAACAACAAGATTCATCATCAACCTTCATCTTCTTATTTAGATGAAGAAATGAACAATCACCACTCACCTACAATTTCCTCACCAAGACCTAAAGCACTATACAACAACTCCCACACCGTTTCAGCAGATCGATCTTCAACCATCACTGGTCCTTGGGCTGCAAGCAAGTAAAGTTTCGTTGTTTAAACAAATCATACATAAATGAGTTGCAAAATTCAATATCAATCGTTTTTTATGACCCACCCCAAAGTTCTTAGATGCATCCTTCACTTGCTCAGCCAACTCTTTCTTCTTCTGAGCAGCTGCATGGAGCACAAACGGTTTAATATGGAGCGATTATGATAACCAAAAAGCAACACAGAACGTAAAACAAAAGAATACCAATCTCAGATATTTCATTCATCTTCCTTGATGTTCTCACTGCAAATCTCTGGAAACTCAGGCTGGACAACATGATATATACATACATTAAAAGACAATGCACTCGTGACAATACATCTTCTACATTATAATTATGTTATACATAGCACAACTCCTATTGAAAGAACAATGCAATTATAAAAGTGGCATGCACATGGAGAGAATAGAGATAAACAACCATCAAATGGAAACAGTAAATTGCCATTCCCATCCAAATGTTTCTCAAAATCTCATAAACCGAGCTAGCTAGCCTCAGAAGATCCTCTTGTTATAGAAACTGCTACAGTTGTTACTAGCCAACAGAAGTCATCAGGATCTCATATTTTCATCTTTTTTAAAATTACAAAATATGCACATTGCTTCTATAAAAGTGGTCAAGTATTTGGATGCCAACAAACAGATAGTCCTCAAACAGGAAACATCACAATTGCCCTTTTGGTTTTATAGATTTGGAAAGAGAGAAAAGATAAAGAAAATTAAAGAAAGAAAGAAAGAAAGAAAGAAAGAAAAAACTAAAAAACACAGCAGTAACTACTGCTATCATGTCAGAAATCATCAGGAGCCTAAGAAAGTCATACTAAGCTTCTATTGTTATCTTAGTGAAAAAACGATACTAGCCCACTACAACAAGACCAACAAGAATCATGGTGATTATGTTCTGAGTTGATCACACAATCTACCAAATGGGGGTAGTTACAAATAACCTAAATAAAATCAATTGTTCCGGTTAAAAGTATAGCATAAAAAAAGGTTAGATAGCCAGATATAAGACTTCACGGCTCATGTGCTGATTCTGCTGAAAAGTGAAAAGTAGCAAAATTAACAGAATCTAACAACGTTCAGTCTTCAATAGACGTTCAGACAGATCAAATTTGCTACTAAAATATAGTCACAAGCCTATGGAAGTCATCAGAGGCTCCTATTTTCATTTTTAAAAACATAAAACAATCTCACTTCAACCAAACCATCAACAATCAAGCCTTATTACTTCTTTCTTCACCATATCTTCGTCACCAGCAATAAAAATAACAATAAATATGCAATAAGCTGAAAGAATCAACCAGGAAAATATTTTATGCAAACCTTGATCAATGACATTGACAACATTTTAACATCTCAGTCGTAACAAAATGAATAGAACCTAACAAAAGAATCTGACAATTTTCAATCGACAGAATTAGCCTCAGACCGATAAATTTTGATTAAAAAAATCGCGATCATATTTGCAATCGTAACAAACCTATCGCAATCGCAAAATTCGTTTACCTAATTCGATAACAGCGTGATACTCATCATCTTTCGACAACAAATCTAATATATCTAACGGAGATATTGAATCAAATTCATAATGAAAAGAAAATTACTTGTTGGCAAGTCCATTTACAATGAGCTCGTTAGCGACATAAGAAAGCACTCTGTGAATGAAATTTCCGCCCCCAGCCATTCTTCAAATCACAGAAAAAAAAAAGGTTCCGATTAATTGTAGTGAAATATGGAAATATTGATTTTGTGGTCGGAACCAGATATCAACTACCTGAAAGAGATCCAAGAATCGAAACCCTAATTATAGATGTATAAGAATTAAGAATAAGCTAATTTGTTTCGTGTTTCCTCTATAATATGCTAGGCTTGTCGTGTTCATATCTAACCCTCTCACTATAATAGTAAATAATTTGTTTGATGGGCCGGGCTTCCTTGAAATTATTTGCTGGGCCCGTTTTTTTTGGGTCGATAAATTGAAATTACAAAATTACTTTTCCTTAATAATTTAGTCTAAAATAACTAAAATCAGAACAAAATAGACATTTTAACTTTTTATTTAGTACTAATATAGACATTAATCCTTTTTCACCAATGCCCAAACCAGATTTTTCTCATTATTACTCTATAAAACCTTTCCATTAATAAAACTTCAGGAAGTAGGACTGTATTTTTTTAATAATCTAAAATATTGCATCTATGATTTATCCCAAAATAAATTATTTTTAAAACATACCAAACAAATTAATCAGTTAATTTTTTTAAGAAAATAAACCTTTTTAATTTGTCCTCTTCCAACTTATTCTGTTTTTAACTTGGAAGATGTTACTACTACTCCATTTGTTTTGAGATTAATATAAAAGAGACTTTAAAAAATAAAAGAATTTTAGTGTAAAAGAAAATGTGTTGATGAGATGAATTTGTGTATTACACATACTACTTGTCACAACACTAAGTAAATCATGTATATCATTCAACCTGATGCCTGAATAACTCATTGGAAATTTTACAATTAAATTTGCGACGAAACACTCGTCTCTCTACACGTAGAGCAAATGCGCGTAGAGAATCCGATTCCAGGTGTCGGGGACTCCCGGTAAACACCAATGTATGCAATCCGCGTGGTGCAATGGATCCTTCTTCTCTTCATCGGTCAACAATCTTCCCCCCGATTCAGTGTAGATTGAGGAGTGAGCATCGATTCTGTACTCCGACAGCTGAGTGACGTTCAGCATCGTGACCGGAGTCTTCATCTTTCCGACGACGTCGACGACGGCGCTCATGATCCGCCGATCGGAGCCGGTTCCCCAGTGCCATTTGTTTCTTATCGGCTTCGTCTCGTTGAAGCATTTGATGCCTTTCTCGTTGCCCCAGTCTACGCTCCTGATGTTCGATGAAATGCGGAGGTGAGGTAACAAATATCCTCTTTCATAATGGAGTAATAGTTAAATTAATTGAAAAATATGTAGAACTAATATATTTGGTGGAATAAAACCTAGTTGATGATTATAAAATAAAATAAAATTAAATAATCGTGCAAAATTAAATTATGGAGTACAGAATAAAAAAATACTGAAAGTGTGACAGCAAACCTATTATACTGGATTAAAGTGGCTAAAATTTGATATCTACACTTTTAGCTGTGTTAAATGATGTTATTGCGTTAATCTTTAGGTTTCTGAGGCTTTTTTATTACCCTTACTTTGATTTTGATGTGTGTAAAAATGGGATCTTTTTTGCTTCACTGAAACACAAGATCAAATCCTGACGTGAATAAGATAGTTTTGGTGAATAAACATAAAATTGGGGTGTTTTTTGGTCAAAAAAGACTCTAGAGCCTAAATATGCTTCTGCCAAAAAAGGAAAGAGGGATGACGCTTTCTAGATTTTAAGGTTAAAGTCTTCCGTTCGGTGTGATCTTGGTGAAGATGTGTTAACAGATGAAGTTGTAATTGTGGAATAATGATGAGATTGATTGTAAGCCATTAACCTTCATCTATTTGTACTTTTTTTCCCCTTTTTTCCATAAATGTTAGTGTTTTCTATATAAGTTGGTAAACGTCATGTTTATGCATTTGAGTCGATCATTTCATAATTATCTACTCCATTCTCCATATAAGTATTTACAATAATAACCCAGTTGAGAAGAAATGGTTTTAATTGGCATCTTTTATTTGCTTTTTTTTTTCTTTTTCTATCATAATTCGCCAGTATGAATAAATGGAAAGACTGACCTTTGATGGGTAGGAGACATTGTGGTGAAAAACACCTTTGTTTTATTGGGATTAATATTTGAATCCACCCAATT
Source organism: Salvia splendens (assembly GCF_004379255.2). Taxonomy (NCBI): domain Eukaryota; kingdom Viridiplantae; phylum Streptophyta; class Magnoliopsida; order Lamiales; family Lamiaceae; genus Salvia; species Salvia splendens. Next base: position 5,459,056 of record NC_056033.1, on the reverse strand, counting down.
TGCCCATGTCTTGAGTCCTAATGTGTAGGAAACAGAGGCATCAAGTTCCTGAAATCCTTCTTCACCATTTGCAAATGAACCCCACCTGCATTAAGCTGCAGATGTAAGAATACCAGCTGTTTCAACGCACATAACTTAGTAATAAAGTTGAGAGGTTTTTACAGTGACTTAATCTTCAGACCACTCATCCACCAAACATATGTGTTGAATACCAGGATATCTACATTTGTCCAGTGCTCTGCATGCTTTGCTACTGAATCGACTCTCAGAATCCTCTTCTTTGGGTCTGCTATTATGTGAAGATCCGAGTTTGATTCCACGAGAAACGGAGCCCAGTAGAACTCGATGCTTGTGTTGTATTGCTACACAATCAAGAAACATGAAACTGTGATTTCTTGATAGTTCACACAATCTCAATTTGTGACCAAAGTTTGTTGCTGTTTATATGCACCTTGGCTTTGAACACATTATGCATACGCCCTCGTTTCATTGATTTCTCCCCTTGTGGTATCACAGATTCAACTAGGCAGACGAGGGACTGCCACTGCCCTCTCTGTAGTGAGTCCCCAACGAACATGATCCTCTTCCCTTGCAGCTTCAGCAGTGCAGTTTTCGGATCAAACCTGCACGAGCAAACGAGGTTAGTCAAGAAACACAAACACTAGCACAACCCTACTCATTTGAAGCCTCTTTAGGCGCGATTTTCTGATCAAAGCTCAGTTTCACGGCTTGTGTAATCTGGCATTCCTGACCTAGGCAATATGCAGTCATCAGGCCTCCATTCCCATTTCTGGTAATCAAGATCGCGCTTCCCATTCTTGACACAGGAGACCTGCCTGTCCAGATACGGGCATGATGTGTCCGTATACAGAGGCTTATTAGTACGGTTGAACACCCATTTCCCTTGATTGAGAGAGCATTCTTTCGGATCAAACTCAAACCGGTCATCTGTTGCACGTCTCAATGCTGCATCAACTTTTCTTTTCTCTATCATAGATGAAAAAAGAAAGGATCAAGATCATCATAAACTCCATGACTGAGACGACGTGAGACTAATTACCTGTGGCAGCTTTGTTGGCAGCATACCTCTTGGCACAGGGCTTGAGCTTAAACATGGAGGTGGGAGAGAAGAAGGTGATGCTCTCCGTGTAGAGCAGCACGAGGAAGGCCGACACGCAGATTGTGATGGCAAGAATCGACAGAGGCAGCTTTCCTCTTGGGGGCTTTGGCATCCCCATTGGAGGAAAGCCAGATAAGGGAAACTGGAGGTTGATGAGAAAAATGGAGGAGGTAAGTACTAATGAATGCAGAATTATTATTACAAACCTTGAGCAAAACAATGTCTGGTGGAGTTTATATCATGGGGTTTTGAGTAGGAGTGAAGCCAAAGTAATGTTTGATTTTGCCATGCTTTCTCTTCTTTATTGCAACTTAATTGGCATAACGAGCTCCCCTCATCCTCCCCTTTCCCATCTCTAATGAGTTGTGTGGTGCGGAGATGACCGATCATTGACTTTGGGTACGTAGCAACTTTAAATTGTCCTACCATTGCATACAAATCAGTAAGGGGACTAGTTACTGGATCTTCAGTAGATGCTTTGGTGTTAGACACACAAAAAAAAAATTGCTCGAAAGAGTATATCGGAATAATTGTATCATATTGATATGGTCATTAAGTTGAACCTCATGTGAATAGGGTTGCCCATCTTTGAATCACATGAATATTCTACTATCGAAATGTCACTCTATCCCATTTTCTGTGAGAGGAATCATTAGGTATGAAAGGTTAATTTATTAAAATAAAGTCAACGTCGCTCCTCTTTTGCTCTTACATTTTTTTTATATGATTACTCGAAATAGATTGATCATTCTAGTTAAATCAAGCAGTCCCAAGATTAGCAAAAAATAGTTGCTTCATTTAGTCGTAGCCATATTATATTACCTATATACTAGTAGGAGTATTTAACAAGCTTATACTCATAAATTATGTGGAGTTTAATATATGTGATACACCTAAAATTTATACGGTAAAGCACGTCCTTTTTATCATAATTTTGAATAATTTTCATAAACAAACGATCCATACCATAAGAAATAAAATCCAATCATTTTATTAAAAATTGATAAACTATCCTTATAAATTAAAATAAGAAAGGGTGATAATAATATAGATATATATCAAGGGGTTATATGAATATACACTTTTTCCAAGATTGATACTAGAAAAGATCAATGAATTATATAGAGCTTCATACGTATATAAATATTCAAGGTACTTCGGAAATTTATATTTCTAACAATTTGTCTGAGCTAATAAATTAACAATATCTACTCGTAAATTTAACTCTATGTCATTTTATAAAATATTTCAAACTTATGGTACCTAAAAATGTAACTATTCATTAACCTATGAATGATTTAGTTTGCAATAATCAAAGATGTAATTATGTATCATGAATGGACATCCCAACTTCTACAGTGAATTTTTGCTGTTGGATTTGATTAGTGGAAATAAGCTCAAAAGTCACTTGTCATCATGTGGAATAAGACTGCAGTGTGTTTGAAGCTTAATTAACTTAGGCATTATGGGGCACAAGTTTGTTACCAAAATTATTAATAAATTTAATATTGTTGGTGCTTTTTCAAAAAAAATCGACTTCTAAACGAAATATAATTTCCTATAACAGAAGCAACATCGAAAATGGTCCACAGATTTAGGGCATTAACCACGTTTGGAAATATGAAAACTCTCATATTTCAAAATTTTAAAAACATAATCTTCTTCACATTTTATTTTTATTTGAAACTTTTCTGAAACTTCTTATTGAAAATGAACTACGAAGTCGTAGGTATATACTTACATTACAAATTGAGAATACAATGCTGCATTATTAGATTGAAAGTATAAATTTTCAAGTAAATTCAGTGCTTGAGCTTATTATTTGAAAAGATAATTCAAAATCCATTCAACAAATTTATAGTAAGATATACACACCAACTTTAATTATTTTGTGTTGGGCTGTGAACAAATATGGCCCATTTGAATGCAACCCATGTAAAGCAAAGTGGTGCCAATACCCGAAGCCCGATACCCATACCACCCAGAATCCTGATCCCTTTGTTCCAACCCGCACCCTTTGATTTATCGCATGAGTGATAGCTCATTTAGTTATTTCATTTACTTTCTTCTTTTATACACTCTTTTTGGTGGAACAATTACTCTTTGTGCCTTCTTCATCATTGGTCTATTTTATCACTATCAGACTACATGTGAAGCTTTTTATGGTGAAATCGATTTGAATTTAACTTGGACCTCGGCCTTTGTTTGAGAAGATTTGAAGGGTTTGAGAGTCTCGAGTGCGATAAACGAGGTTTTAAGTAGCGTGGCGCTTGTTTTGTGTGAACTTGATTGGTTGTTGGTCACAGTGGCAGACGCAGCAATGAACATAATTAGCGACTAAATATTTAAAGTTATACTACTTAAAAATAAATTTTTAGGTACTTTAGATTATTAAAAGGAGCTTTTATATAATTATATGTATAAAAATGAATAAATTTTAAAAGTTTATAATAGGAAGAAGTTTAAAAAATCAATTTATTAAGGGCTAAAGCCCTCCCCGATACATGTAGATCCGCCAATGGTTGGTCATGTGATGAGATTAGAGTTTCTGATGTGTTCACGAGAAGACTTTGGTTTATTATGTTTTTATATTAAGATCCTTAATAAAAGTTGGTGGTTTTAATAGAGGAGTATATGATTATATTGTGTTAAGAGTCTTAAAATATGTACTCGTTTTGTGTAGTAACTTTTAAATCTATTGTATCTTTTGTACTTTTGAAATCTTACATTTATTGTGTGTAATTGATCACCTAAGCAGGGGCGTAGCTAGCCTATGTCTAGATGGGGCAATTGCCCCTCCTCACCCCACTCATCCTTCTATATTTTAGTACAAATTTTCAAATATATATCAACTTCTTCACTAAATGCCCCTTTATTAAAATTCATAAAATTACACTGGATATAATTTTGCCCCATATAGCATGATTTTCTGGCTACGCCCCTGCACCTAAGGCTAACATATAAAAAAGGCCTTAGACATAATCCTACTTATCATACTTGACTCTCTTTTTTTATCTCCAATGAATTGATCTATCTGGTTTCAAAATTTACTCATATTTCTTTAAGAAAGTACTAGTATTATATGCGTAATATTGAAATGGAGTATCATGGAGTACTACTACTAAGTGCTAGATCATTAAACAAAATTATAAATTTGAGTAGAGTTGTCAACTGGGCCGGGCTGGCCCAGCCCAGCTCGGCCCAGGCCAGGCTCGTCAGAGAAATGGAACGGGCTTGGGCTGGGCTTGTTGAGTGTAACGAGCTCCATTTACGCCTATTTGTAAACCCAGGACCGACTCTGCACCAGGCTCGCTAGCAGCCCAGCCCCAGCCCCAGCCCAAGCCCGGCTCAGGCCCAGCTCAGCCCAGCTTCAACCCACTCACTTAATTAAATATGGTTAGGTTTAGGATTTAATTAAAACTAATATATTAAATGGCAATGCACCATTAATAAATTGCTAGTTTCTAAGTAATAAAAGTGGCGTGCCAGCCGCTTAATTAAAAAGAGATTGGTGATTGGTAAATAAAATAGGCGTTCCAAATCCAACCTCCATTCTCAATTTTCATTCCATGGGTCTTCTTCTCTCTCTTTTCTTTAATATTATACCTCTCTCTACACCAGTAACAATTCAGGAATAATTATATCTCAATCGATCCTTCTTCCCAAAATTCTCATTTAATCAGTTATGGAGGGGAGAGGAGTTAACTTTCACTATTTTCGATTCTCCAAGTCCAAGTTTTCAACGGTATAATCTTAATTGTTCTTCTCTAATTCTCCTATAAATACATGTAATTGTATTCTCCATTCCATCTTCATCCCTACTCCAATTCTCTTACTCTTATTCTCTGCATCCTCAATCATTGTTGTCGAGAATCATCCATCTTCATCCAACTGTTCATCTGGTGGATTTGGTGTTGTCGAGAATCATCCAATCAAAGTATCATTTGTCTGATTTAGTATTGCTAAACTGCCAATAATCACATGGTTTGTTTTAATTTTTGATTTATATAATTGTTCTAGTTTAATATTTGTTACTGTTGATTTTTTATATAGCTAATTTTGCTCCAGTTGTGATTTATTTGTTTAATTTTGTTATAGCTTCATTGCCTGTTTATTTCTTGGCTATTTTATATCTTAAAAATGAAAAGATTTATGGGAATGTATCCTAGTTCATCTTCTAGAACACCACAAAATGAGTATGTTCCTCTTTTTTCAGAATCTGCATCACAGCCACAACATGTAAACTTATAGGAGGACCAAACCACTTTTGTTGAAACCCAAACTTCTATTGGAGTTAAAAAAACCACCAGTTAGATCTAAGACTAGTAAAGTGTGGAATTATTTTACCTTGAATGATGAAAAAGCAGCTTGTAAGCTCTGTAAGGTCAAATTTGCTTTTAAAGTTAATTATGGCATTGGTACTTTAACTAGACATTTGAATAATCATCACAATAATTGTGAAGATAATGACTTGTTAGATGATAGTAGACAACAAAATTTAGATATTTCATCTAGTGGTACTGTTATAAATTGTGCATATAAACAAGATGAAGTGAGAATTGAACTTGCTAAACTTGTTATAGGAGCTGAACTTCCTTTTAATTTAGTGGAAACTCAATATTTTGCAAATTTTATGAAAAAAATGCAACCTCGTTTTAAAAGTGTTTCACGAAACACTTTTTTACAAAGATGGTTACAAAATATATGAATTTGAAATTATTGCTTTGAAAACATTGTTTTCTAAAATTTCTTTAACTACCGACTTATGGCTTGGTAGAAAAGGTTTGCATTATTTATGTGTTACAACCCATTGGATAAATGAAAATTTCATGTTGGAAAAAAGAATAATTGATTTTTTATTGCTTGAGCATCCACATGATGGTATATCTATATATCAAGCTGTTATGTCTTGTTTGAATTATTGGGAAATAAGTGATAAAATTATGTCTATTACATTAGACAATGCAACAAATAATGGCAAAGCTATAGAGTATTTTATTGAATTTTTGAAGCCAAATTTTGATGCAAATTTTTTTCACATTCGTTGTGTTTGTCATGTCCTATGTGTATGTGATGGACTGCAAAGTATTAGACCTCATATTGATCTTATACGAGATTTTTTACTATTCATTACATCATCTTCGGTTAGGTTGCAAAAGTATAGGAGGATGGTTAAAAGTGTGAAAATGAAATTTAAAATTCCGTATATTGATGTAAAAACGAGGTGGTCTTCAACTTATAGAATGTTAATGGAAGCTAAACCCTATTCTTCAATAATAATAATACGCTATATGAAAGAAAAAAATTCTAGCATTAGTGCTATTAGTGAGAAGAATTGGGAGATTGTTAACATATTAATACCTCTTTTACAAACGTTTAGTGATATGACTAATGTTATGTCCGATAGTTGTTATCCTACTTCCAATATTATGTTGCGTGAATTGGTTAACATTGTTAAAATTTTTGATGAGCATAGATATATGGAAAATGTGAAAGACATTATTGGAAAGATGGAGATTAAATGGAAAAAGTATTATCAAAATGTTCCTTTTTGTGCTATTTTTTCTTATATTTTTTATCCAAGATGCAAAAAAGGATGGTTGTGAGGTTTATCTTGAAGAATATTACTCGTGTTTTTGTATTGAAAATCCTATAACAAATGATCAATTGGGGGATTGTTTGAATTTGTTAGTTGGTTCATATACCTCTTGTTTTAAAAATACATTGACAACTGCTATTCCATCTTCTTCCAACAAAAACAGCAGTGATTGTTCATCTAGTTGTGCACTTCTAGGTAAAATAAAAAAGAGGAAAAGTGATTCTGGTACTAGATCAACAAATGAGCTTAAACATTATTTAAGCTTAGATTTAGTGGAAAATTCTGAGGATTTTGATATTCTACATTGGTGGAAAATGGAACAAAAAAATTATCCTATTTTATCTATGATTGCACGTGATCTACTAACATGTCAATGTCTAGTGTAGCATCCGAAAGTGCTTTTAGTGCAGGTGCAAGAACAGTGACAGATAGAATAACTCGATTGATGCCAAAATCTATCAAATTTTGAATGCTTTTGAAGAATTGGATGGATGAAGAATTTCGATTGAACAAGTTGAAGAGGCTCGAAAGATATAGAATGTCAGAAATGAAAGAAGAAGGTCAAGAAGATGAAGATGGCGAACCAGATTCGGTAATTAATGCACCAGAAGATCAAGAGCCGGATATCGAGAGATTTTATTTTCCAATAACGGATTATTACTATTCAAGTACTAATGATCCAACTTTACTTTTGATTGGAAAAATTATCCGGATTAACTCTTCGAACCTGTAATATTTTTTGTAATTTTCAATTGAAGTATTTACATTTAAGAAATTTTTTGTTTATGTTGAGTATTATTACATTGTCAAAGCCCGACCCAGTTCAGCCCCGCCCAGCTCGGCCCACTGACCAAGTGGGTCTGGGCTGGGTTGAGATATATGAAAATAAGCCCGGCCCGGCACAGCTCGTTTCAAACCCTGGTCCTGGGCCGAGCTGGGCCAGTTGACAACTCTAAATTTGAGCTCATAAAAACACATTTCTCCCACAATCCGCTACGCACATCTAACGGTGAAATCTCCTACGCAGGACCCATAATCAACGGTCGACGAACTCTTATCATTAAACGCGGACCCTCATCTCTAGCCGTCCAAAAACAATCTAATCCAACGGTACATAATTCCCCAACAACCAAATATATTCAATCCCCACTCCTCCCTCTAAAAATCATTCCACATTTCAAAACAAATTCATCCCCAATTTTCACAGCCGGAGCTCCAGCCAAAGATGTCGGGAAGAGGAAAAGGCGGAAAAGGATTGGGGAAGGGCGGCGCTAAGCGCCACCGCAAGGTGCTGAGGGACAACATCCAGGGTATCACCAAGCCGGCGATCCGCCGTCTGGCGCGTCGTGGCGGCGTCAAGCGTATCAGCGGCCTCATCTACGAGGAGACCCGCGGCGTGCTCAAGATCTTCCTCGAGAACGTCATCCGTGACGCTGTGACCTACACCGAGCACGCTCGCCGGAAAACCGTGACGGCGATGGACGTCGTATACGCCCTCAAGAGGCAGGGCCGCACTCTCTACGGATTTGGCGGCTGAGCTGCTAGGGTTGGCAATTGCGTCAGATGTTAATTAGGGTTTATTTTACTGAGTTTAAATCCAGTGTTGCTAGACTATTCTCTAGATTGTTGTATGCTCTTTTGCTTGGATTTTAGTGGAAACTTGGAATATATATTTCGTTTGTGTGGCCATTTCGATTACAATTCAACTTTTAATTGCCAAATTGCTACTACTTTGCAAATTCTCAGTTTTGCAAACACTTTCTTGTCACAAATAATCTCGTAATGTTCACAAAGCGAAATTACGCACAAAAATTGCTTCGACCTTTTATTTCCATCAAGTTATTGGAAATTTTTGTAATGCCCACCACTGAAATTTCGCCCAAAATAATTTTTTTTAAGTTTTACCGTTAATGTAGCAAATTCTTAAGTTTTAATTATTTTACCACTATGAAGAGAATTATTTGCAGTGGAGTGAAAAAAATACAATTTGTGCTGCCGCATACTTTGCCATTGTTGGATTTTAAATTGAATTTGGTTTTGGATTTTTTTATTTAGTGCTGCTGATTTCATGAGTCTAGTTTGTTTGGTTGAGTAGCAAAATTAGTTATATTGAGTAGTTGTAACTAATAATAAAATACTATCAGAATTTTTTTCGTCCTCGTGTACTGTTGGATTCAAATTTGAACAAGTACTAGAAAAATTTATCGCAACCTCTATCATAAATTCGTAGTATTATAAGTTGATACGGTTTTTTATGGATGCAAAATATAAGATAATTGTGTTTAGTGAATTAAATGAAAATATAGTAAAATAGATTAATGAAGAGAATAAAGTATTGCTTTTAAATTTTTAATCCATAAGCCCAGCTTAGGCCCATTGGCTTAATTCATACTTTTGGGCCGATGGGATTTGTTATAGTTTTGGAAGTAGAAAATGTTATTTTGAATTATTGAGTGGTTAAACTGTAAATATATAAAGTTTCACTTGAAAAGGGAAATTAGAAATCGAACGCAGTAACCTCATTTTTGGGATTTCAATTCGCACTCTTCGCCGCCGCAGGTTCATCTCTGCTCTCCTTCTATCTCCTTTTTTGGATTTCATTTCGCACTCTTTTGCCGCCGCAGGTTCATCCCTTCTCTCTCTATTTATGTTCGATCTGCTGCCAGACACAATTGAACAATCTTTCAGCAGGGGATACCCCGCCCTAGTTCATTTATTCAGTGTGTTAATCTCTTTGCAAAAATGAGGTTTTAGCTTTTAGTATTCTTTCTTGGTTCTATGATTTTGATGTTCATATGTTTTTATTTTGATTGTGATGAATTGAGCTGTCAAGGCTAGCTTTGCATGATTTCCAGTTATCAATAGTCCATAGAGACTGAAAGTAGAGTGATGATAGTCATGGAATCTAAATAGAAAAAAGTTAGAATGTTTACCACTGATTATGCAAGTGATTGATTTTCCATTAGTTGTTATTTTGGAGCTTTCCGTTCCAGTTATGAGCTTCTATTAGTTTGTCTAATTTGGTTAACATTTTATGCAAAAATGAGGCGAACACTAATTTATTTTCCTTTTAGCATTTAGTTTTCGTTTTTGATTTTGCGAGTATGATGTTTATAAGTATTTATTTTGATTCTGATAAATTTGGTTGCCAAGGCTAGCTTTGCATGATTTCCAGTTATCAATAGTCAATAGACACTGAAAGTAGATATCTGATATTCGTGGAAGCTAAACGGGAATAAGGGGAAGTAATATCATTGACGATGTAAATCATGGATTTTCCTTCAGTTGTTATGTGGGAGCTCTCTCTGTTCCCAGTTTCGAGCTGCTAATTTGGTCAGTTTATAGTTTTGTCCTCTTAGATAGTCTCTGTAAATGGTTATTGAGGTAAATAAAGTTGATGCTGATGTTTTATGAAAGCCTGTTTCAGATATGGTATTTGGGATTTTGATTTCTGGATGGCTGAATTTCAATTCACCAAGTGTATCTGTCAATTGTGATTAGGGTTTTATGCTTAACGAAGGAAATTAATTTGTTTGCTGTTTTATATGAAATGATACATAGTTATAAGTCTGTTAATATGTGCAGAGGATAGTGATCAAAGGGTTGAAGAAGTATGGCTAAACATCATCCTGACTTGATCATGTGTCGTAAGCAACCGGGCATTGCCATTGGAAGGCTGTGTGAGAAAGATGATGGCAAGTGTGTGATATGCGACTCCTATGTTCGCCCTTGCACCCTTGTGAGGATATGTGATGAGTGCAACTATGGGTCTTTCCAAGGCCGGTGCGTTATCTGTGGTGGGGTGGGGATCTCTGATGCCTACTACTGCAAGGAATGCACTCAGCTGGAGAAGGACAGGGATGGGTGCCCCAAGATAGTGAATCTGGGTAGTGCTAAAACGGATCTATTCTATGAGCGCAAGAAGTATGGCTTCAAAAAGAGGTGATGATGATGATCATCATCATGACTGATGACTGCTGATAGTAGTTTCTGAGTTCCTTAGTTATTGTGAACTCATTTATGTCTGAATCATTCTAAATGTCAGTGAATTTCTGCTGGGGGATGGCATTTTGATAATGCTAACTTGCACCCATGCAATTACTACTGATAATCTATCTACTTGCTTTTGTGGTTGAAAAATGTACTGTATGAAATTTGAAGTGATAAACTAGTATTTCACGATTTCCTCTTCATTACTCCCTCTCGTTCTTTGGATCCTCAGTTTACTCTTGTTAAGATACTCTTTCCGTGGGCAGATGCATGAGTTTGTCTTGTTGCTTAGGCAATGAGCTGAGCTGCTTTGCTTGGGACCTCTCGATTGAGTCTCAAATCTCAGACGAACCTTGTAAGCTTGGCATACCCATCATCTAACTAAGAAAACAGGTAAATTCTTGTTTTAGTTTTTCTATTTAGATTGATTTTTGTGGTGCAAATGACATTTTTTGAAATTTGTATTTTACGTTGTTGAATGAAGTGGCCTCCTCATATATCCTTGTTTTTAACATAGCTATCTTATTCTCCAACTCATCAGATTTCTTACTAGTACATTGTTGGTGTTTTATTTAAGCACACAATTTTCTTATTATGTATAAAAGGTGTTAAATATGAACTTTTGGAATTCAAACCAAAACACACTCCATGAGCATCTACAAAAATCTAGAAGCAAAAAAAGTAATGAAATTTGAAAATTAGAGGACAAAAATATGGATTGATCGGCTCAAGCTCAACCTGATCTCAATTGGACTCGTGCTATATTTGTGACACAGACTCTATAAAGTTGGGTTATTTGAATTGAAATTTTAGTGCTAGAGATATTCCATCACATTTTTTTTGGTGTATTAATGCCAGTCCTTGAATAATATCCCTAAAACTGATATCAATACATACTCCATCTGCGACCTGTCTAAAATTATTGGATCATATTTCGTTTCGGGATATTTTAAACAAAATGAGTCATTTTCATCTCTTTTATTTTATTTTTCTTAATTTCTTTTTCTTTTCAATTACTACTACTATTTATTTTGTATTTTCTTTTCTTTTCTTTTCACTTATCTATTTTATTCCCTTCTTCACTTAATTCAGTAAATACTACTGGTACTTTTTCAAATTGTTTTGTAAAAAAGAAACCAATCGATTAAATTAAAAGATTATTCCCTTTCTCACCTCACTTTTTAGAATATTACACTTTTAGTAAGATAATGTTTCTCATAATAATATACTAGAGTATCACTTTGAGTATTTTTTAGTATTTTATAGTATATCACTCTTCACAAATGAAGAAAGCTGAGTTTATTTGAAAAAAGTTTATTTACAAAAATATTGAGAATAATTTGTCTCTCACTATTACAAAAGCATCAGAGCCGTTTCCGTACACCGCAAATTACAGAGTGAAAAAAACCCCTTTCCCTTTTCACACACACAAATCTTGCCATTTCTGTGTGAAAAGTACACGCATTATCGCTGCGAAGCTCTACTTCACTCCCAGTGACGCTAGGGTTTCACTCCCCAGCCATGTGAGAGCCTTGCTACGGTGGCTTTGAGTTAGGGTTTTCGCTTAATTTTAAGGTTGCCGCTCTCCAATCCCGATTTAGATGGGGAATTGCTGCAGATCTCCGGCAGCCGTCGCCAGAGAAGACGTCAAATCTTCCAACTTCTCCGGCCACGATCACGGCCGGAAGGATAAATCGTCGGGAAATGTGAAAAAAGCAATCACAGTTCTGACAGATGTGAAGAAGGATAACATTGACGATAAGTATCTAATCGACAGGGAGCTCGGCCGCGGCGAGTTCGGAGTCACTTATCTCTGCATTGATCGGGAGACGAGGGAGCTGCTGGCCTGCAAGTCGATATCGAAGCGGAAGCTACGGACGGCGGTGGATATCGAGGATGTGCGGCGGGAGGTGGCGATAATGAAGCATCTCCCGAGGAACTCGAGCATTGTCAGCTTCAAGGAGGCCTGCGAGGACGAGAATGCGGTGCATTTGGTGATGGAGCTCTGCGAGGGCGGGGAGCTGTTCGACAGGATCGTGGCGCGTGGACATTACACGGAGCGGGCCGCGGCTGCGGTGATGCGGACGATTGTAGAGGTCGTGCAGCTCTGCCACAAGCACGGCGTGATCCATCGGGATTTGAAGCCCGAGAATTTCCTGTTCGCGAATAAGAAGGAAAATTCGCCGCTTAAAGCTATCGATTTTGGCTTGTCGATCTTCTTCAAGCCTGGTAACTAGACATTTTATTTGTGTGATTCGCTCACTTGTTTGATTAATTGCAATCTATTTGCATCAATTTTGGTGTTTGACTACATTAATTCTATGGACAAAATATAAAATAATGCCCCAAAAATTGAGCCCCGTTGGAGAGGTTGACTTGATATATGATGTTATACAAATCCGCATTTATAATAAATTAAATAGCTTCAGTTCCTTTGAGGTTAAACAACTGTTTGATCAAAGGCGTTAATATTGGTTATATAGTTTTCATCCTAGCGTCAAATACATTTTCATGTTCACCAAAACACATTGCTGACACCACATAAATTCATTTTGTCATAATGAGCAACAATGAAGATTACTCTGTAATAACACCTCCTGAAATCTCTCTTTTTTGCTATTGGTAGTTGTTTTATTGTCTGTAGCAGGGAGGCAATTGTGAGGCTTTTTTCTTGCGCTCTTTAATTCATGATGCCTGAACCTGGATGCTCTGAATTACACTCATTATAGATATATTTAATGGTTATCATGCAGAGGTTTTGATTCTTTTTATTTATGGTCTCTAGGTGAAAGGTTTTCTGAAATTGTGGGGAGCCCTTACTATATGGCTCCAGAGGTTCTAAAGCGAAGCTACGGCCCAGAGATAGATATATGGAGTGCTGGCGTGATTCTCTATATATTGTTGTGTGGAGTTCCTCCTTTCTGGGCTGGTAATCTGGCTTTTTAAGATATTGTTGGTTTGGTTTAATGAAGTACATCAAGAGTATGAAATACTTATGAGTAACTTATGCAACTTTTTTTGCACAGAATCTGAACAAGGCGTTGCCCAGGCCATCATACGTGGGAAAATAGACTTTGAGCGCGAACCATGGCCAAGTATTTCAGATAGCGCCAAGAGCCTTGTAAGACTGATGCTAGAACCTGATCCGAAGATTCGGCTGACTGCAAAGCAAGTTCTTGGTAAGTTACATAGATCCTTGAAAAATGACTTGTTGAATGCACTCAATAACAATTTTTTTAAATCCTCAAATCACTTTTCTATATACTTCTATGTTTATATTTTACTATTATTTTTGGTGATCATGTCATTGACTAATAAATTCCATATATGCATATTAATTTGGCATCCCTGTCACATCTTTTGGGTGGAAATGATTTTGGTGTGCAAGTTGGAAGTTGTACATAAGTACATGTTAAATGGCTGAAACTTGCACTAACTGAATAGTTCTTAATTTGTTTAATTTTCTCATAAAACATGAGTATAATAAAATTATGCGTGGAACTTATGCACGTTTTTTAGGCAACGGCATATATGCTGTTATTCTGCAGTGTATGTGAAAAACTTTCTCTGTGTAACATATGCAAAACGTCGTTTGTTCCCCTTCTCTTAATATTTGGAATTTGCAGAACACACTTGGCTTCAGAATGCAAAGAAGGCTCCAAATGTTCCCCTTGGGGATGTAGTCAAGTCACGACTGAAGCAATTTTCATTGATGAATAGATTCAAGAGGAAGGCTCTTAGGGTTTGTTGATGCTTATGTGTTTAGTCACTGTATATTCACTACTTATAGCTTGCTGAGTATATGCCCTTGTCTTTGCTCAGGTGATTGCTGATTTCTTGTCTAATGAAGAAGTAGAAGGTATCAGAGAGATATTTGCTAAGATAGATACAGATAATGATGGTAAAGTTTCAATTGAAGAACTGAAGGCTGGGTTATTGAAATTCAATGGGCAAATGGATGCATCTGAAGTGCAGATGCTCATTGAAGCTGTAAGTTAACTACATACAATAAGCCCATAGAAAAAGCTTAGGCAATTTTTCACAGCAATTAGTTTGACCCGTTTGCTCTATTAGCCAAACTTGGTATAGTAATAATGCAGTCTATCTATGAGCTTCTTTTGTTTTGGTTTTCGTTTGGTAACTTTAATATTGGTGGGAGGTTGAAAGCCTTTCATGCTTGGGATTGCAATCTTGTTGTTTAGCATTCCTAAATAAACTGTTCTAAATATGCCTGCTGTGGCATATGCTGATTTCTTTATTGCCAATAGGTGGATACAAATGGTAAAGGAACCTTGGACTATGGTGAATTCCTTGCAATTTCACTCCATCTGCAGAAAATGGCCAATGATGAACATCTCCACAAGGCTTTCTCATACTTTGACAAAGATGGGAATGGTTACATTGAGCATGATGAGCTTCGAGATGCCTTGATGGAAGACGGTGTTGATGACTGTACAGATGTGGCAAATGATATTTTCCAGGAGGTTGACACAGACAAGGTGAAATTGGAATACAAGTTCTCTGGTATTGGTATGATGCGCTATCTAGTCTTTTGCTCATTGTATTTCGTCTTAAATGCAGGATGGGCGTATCAGCTATGATGAATTCGTTGCCATGATGAAAACTGGGACAGACTGGAGAAAGGCTTCTCGACATTACTCAAGAGGAAGATTCAATAGTTTGAGCATAAAGTTGATGAAGGATGGTTCTATAAACTTGGGTGAGTAAATATGCATTGGTTGTCAGTTTCTTTTCCACAAGTCCATCGATCTTGTCTTCGTTATCATTACTTTTGAGGCCTGCTTTGTATTAATTGGGGTTTTTATTGGTTGCTGGGCATCATGGTTGAGGCAAATTCATCTTATTAAGCCCTCCTTGGCTTGACCAAAACCAGCCCAGCTCCGCCAAAGCCCCATCCGACCATTTGTGTGTTCATTTTCTCTCCTCTATCAGCGCTCAGGTATTCTTGTGGACAATGTAGTAAATATTTGGTTGGAGAGTTGTCTTTTAATGCATATCAAGTTTGTGCATATGAATTTTCTTACTGTGTTTCTTCTACATTGGAACATGTATGTTTTCATGATTGGTATTCAATGTGAAAACAACCTTGGTTTGCTCTCCAATTTTTTAACTTTTGATCCCTATTTGATGTGTGTGTGTGTGTGTGTGTGTGTGTGTGTGTGTGAGAGAGAGAGAGAGAGAGAGAGAGAGGATATCTACCATCAAGTACATCTCTCAAACGATGGCAATTCTAGCCATTATTCATTACATCATTATACGCTGACCATCAATTTCAGTCCCCACCAACACATAAACCTTATTTTACTGCACAAACAAGACACCCTTCTATTATTTCTCACCGATTCAGATGGCTGTACATGCCTGGCGACGGCGAGAAGGTGTCGCTGCCCCATGGCATGAAGCCCATCTCTTGCTCTGCATACAGATTCTTGCTGATCCCATCAAGAGGGAACATATTCAAGTTTTGTGAATCAAGATTGAACGATATTGGCATTTGTGGAACAACATTTTCCTGAACAATCTTGATCCTCTTTGGAGGCCGGAGCTCTTCTTTATATGATATCTCACTAATGCCTTCCAAGTCCGAGTCGAATTCCTTGTCATTCGACTGCTCCGATTCATCACTGAGAGACGGCAGTGAGAGAATCGGAGAGTATGACTTGGTGGTTCCCGGCTGCCGGTTCTTGTACTCCTCCATGATTTTGTCTAGAAATCTTCCCTGTGCTTCGATTTTCATCTTCAAGCTTTTCTGGACCTGCAAGCACGCATGCGTTTGTTTTAACCAAACCTTCTCTCTCGATAGTGAATTGCAGCATAGTTGGTAAGACGTTTTCCCTTTAATCAATAGGTCGGAGGTTCAATTCATCATATTAATTCTCAAAAAGGAAAAAAACTACACTCTTTATCTCTCACCTCAAGCTGATCGCTCAGTCTTCTCTGGGCATCCATTTGAATCTGCAATGCCTCGTTTAGTTGTGCACCCCTGCATTATTTAGTGATGGTCTGAAAAAGAAATCATGGGAAACTCTATATATTGGGATAACATATGTCAAATTAAATTTGTATTGCTATTTTTAGGTGACTCGTTTACGTGATGAACTCAAATTTAAGTTATGGGTATTAATATTATTATGACTTTAAAGTTTGTTGAGTGACCAAGTTGAAAATATAGTAACCTATTATAAGTATCGTTTTGTTTCCAAGCAAAGTTACAACTCTCTAAGTTGCGGAAGGAAACTGATTGTTTTGAAGGCCAAACCAACTTTCACACAAAGTTAATTGGAGATTTAGATACGTTTTCGCATTTAAAATTATCATGTTGTATAGCTCGGATTATCATAGTAGAGAGGAGCTTACTGTTATAATTAGGAAAATTGAGCATTACTAGATTTAGCATGAAAACAAACCGGATAGACTCACGAGATAGCACTGAAGTTGGGCAGCATCTCCGATACGCTTCGTCTATCAAGCTTCCCTTCTGCATGTTACAAGAGATCATGTTCGGGCATACACAAAAATAAATCATCGATGGAAGGTCGAGTTATAATTTCCGAGTTTGATATTTTGATTAGCTACTATCCGCTATTCAATTTGATAACATGGTGTAGTTTATTTACTCGTGTAGTCTTCTTCTCGAGTAAATACTGACATCCTGTATTTCTGAAAAGACAAACAAAACCAATTTTAGAAAGTGACTAATTCATCCACCCTAATTAAATATCTGAATTGTGATTAATAAATCCTACTCCACTATTTAGGGATTAATGAAGCGCAATTAGAGTGGATGCACCATACATCCGGATGCACACGAGTAGAGAGAGAGAGAGAGAGAGAGAGAGAGAAACCTGTAAGTGACTCTTGACATGAAAGATAGTCAGCCCAGGAATATCCATAGCCTTGAGAATACCTTTAGGAGTTGCCCCTAACAAAACGAAGCAACCCCAGAAAATAATTAACCAAACACACATACATAGCTTTGAATGATTATTAAAGTAATGAATTAATGATCAACCAACCAACCCTCACTTACTGTCTGGACCTCCAATCTGATTGACTGCCTTCTCGAACAAGTCGTGCAGATCTTTCGTCCACTTGAGCCTCTCCTTGGACAAGTTGTTCGACCGGTGGGAGCCCATGTTGCTGCTGTGGCCGGGCGACCTTGCAACACTGCTAGGCAATGGTGTTTGAGCAAGTAATAGTCAGTTAAAAAGGGGTGCTAAAATAGAAAAACATTGCTACAGGCGATCTCAACTAAGACAAACATGATGTGGATGCGTAATAAGATGCCTAAAAATGGCTGCAATCCAATTAAAAGATAAAAAAGAGTTGCAAACTCAACATCACAAGCTCCCTTGTTTGTGTCACCTTGGTGAAGAAACCTAAAAATAGTACAACAACCAGCTAATGAAAGACAACTAGAAAACAAAGATTTACTGTTACAAAATAATTTACTATACATACCAAAACAAGGAGTTTGGATTTAGTAGCTAAACATCTAAGAATTTCAGTGTTATATATTGGTTTTTAGAGTAAGATATTCATGAGCTGCCCAGTGACAGAAAGAAAGACCATATAAAAGTTCAGATATGAAATCATGAAAATATTTTTAATTAATAATACATCAGAAACATCAAAACATATGATATTGTAGCATTAAAATAAAAGACATCAACTCCTACATAAAACATGACATTGCGATGGACGACCACCTAGTAGACAACGAGATGGACTTTACCCCATTCAGAATAAAATGTCGAAACACATATTGCTAAACTACTTTGTCAGGGACTGAGTGAAAACTATGAATCTTCAGTTTGATCCTGACAGCTACTGCCTAGTGCGCTTCATGCAGGACGGGCATTTGTATTGCTTGATGTTCTCCGCTTTAGCAGGCGTTATCTTCACGCATTTCCCATGGTACCATCGCTCACAGATGTCACAACCAATCCAGAACTCATCTGCACTGTAGTTTCCGCCACAGCTTCCACACAATGTTTCAGTATGTTCATCTTCCTCTTCTTCGAAACTTTCATCAGCCAGCTTAGGGTTGCTTTTGACTTGGCCATCACTGGATCTCTGCATAATTGACAAGATATCTAAGCCACAGTTTCTCTTTATACCAAAATTTTGAGCACTGTACTAATCCAACATCTGTTTGTGGAGACAGTGAAGAAAATTGAAAGGAAAAGTGCATTCGTACCATGTAAAAAAAATTGAAACTGAAATTCATGGATAACTAACAATCATTTTAAATTCAAGGTTCTCATACCTTTGTGCCAACACGAGGTTTGCTTCCACTATCTGAATTGGGTTTATCTTTTACAGGCTTTCTTTCTGTCACCACTTCAAAAGCTGTCGGTAATTCATTGATCAAGCTGAAGAGGCGCTTCCTGCAAGTTGAGATACCATATGATGTTCAATCAGAAAAGTCCCCCTCATTAAATATTGTTTATGAGCTCTGTAAATTATACGAAGCTAATCTATGCAACCCAAATGTGGGTTTGAAGAATAATGGTGTGATTCATACCTCTCATTACGATTAAGCCTAGCTCCAAGGTAAAAAGCGACAGAGAGCAACCAACAATCACTGTGCACAGCAATTAAAGAAAGCCAATCTCTTCGGTTCATCCCATCCCTAGCAAAGTTGATACCAAGGGCAGGTTCAGGGAGCTCCGGTGGAACCTCCTCAGCTGGGAGAGTTACTTCCCAAGTTTCATCCGAGTGTCCATATAGACACAAATTTTCCTTCTCTAATAAGTAAAATTGAGAAACCAAACATGATCAACGAGAGAAACAAAAAAAATATTCAAGAAGTTGATTAGCATAAGGCGGACAAAGAACTGGCATGGCAATTTCACACCACAAGTAAGTTGCTTTCTTCAATGGTTCTTTGTCACCAAGAAGGCGATACATTGTCACAATTATTTTGTATAAGTAGCATATGGCAGCAACAAGAAGCTAATTAATCAACAAGAAACTGATTTCTCTTCGACTAAAAGGCTACAAAATCACAATTAGCCGAAACAAAAAACTCTAAATCACGCTGAAATCCTGCAACAACAGTCAAAACATAGCAACAGCGGCAACAAAATACCTAATTAACTGCCTTTTTGAAAGGAAAAAACATAATCAAAGCAGAGAAATCAACTAGTTGCTATCGACGTCAGCCCTAATTACACAGTATAAGAGCAAGTTAGACCTTCAATCAAGCAAAAACCTATATTGATAAAAAAAAACAGCAATATAATAAAATTCCTCAAAATGCCTACATTGCATCAATCAATTTACAACACCAGAACCAAGTCAAAACACCCAGCTTCAATTCAACCAAAACTCAAACTTAAAAATGAAGTAAGAACAGATTACCTGGATCGCACAGCCCGTAAAATTCATCCACATCTGAAAAGGTAAAAAGAGCCCAAAAGGTATCACACACGTTCGTTTACAGTAGAATGGAAAGAATTGTTCGAAAAAAGGTCTTTTGTGCAAAACCTAATTGCAAAGTAGAGTAGTACCGCTAGTTAAAGCACGAACGATTCCGGCGCGACGAGCACTGTAATCTTTGAAGATCTCCTCTACAGTTCGAGGACTTGAGGAAACTGATGCCATTTGTGCGCCCAAAAAACTACGAGATCTGAACTCTAATGAGCAAAACAATCACAATTTAAAATTTACATGAAGAAATTGAAAGAATTGGAAGAAATTGAGGAGAGGGAGAGAAGAGCTTTGAGTATGCATGAAATTCTTCAATTAGTATAGAGATGTAGACGAAATTCTAAAAGGGCTAGACTTTAACACGACGTCGTTGCTGGCTGCTATTGATGGATACTTATTCCCTCTTTATTCAATCTCTTTTATTTCCACATATTTTTGGACTACTGCTTATTCAGTCTCTTTTATTCCAAAAGCCAGGTTTTCTTTTTTTTTTTTAACTTAATTGAATCTCTTTTACTCCAAAATCCCTATTTTTTGGACTACGAAATTCTTTATAATTGATGTGATTTTCGTGACATGAATACTTTAACGACACTAAAAAGTCGACTTCTCGTAATATAAAAAAAAAGTCAGTTAAGATTTAGGGATTCTTCCATGTGTAGCAACTTTTGTTATTTCACATAGTCATTTACCTAAATTATCAAATTGAATTGGATCTCCTTGTTTATGACAAAATTTCACATGTAATGTTAGTTTGTGAATGAGATATTCTTGATTGAAATAGTATTCCACTAGTAAACACTGAAATTGATCAAGATTCATATTATATGTCATATTTATGGTCTATTTACAATTACAAATACCGATATAATGATGCCATGAAACTTCGATCAGAACTTTGTATAGTCTTATAGTGAGATAACAGAGTACAAATTTATACTATGAAATTATAAAATCATATCTACATTTTGTTGTACCTAGGTGATTTAACTCTTAGTAAAGAATGATATGAGGAAGAGTGATACATTTGTGGACTCATCGGACATGTAAATTACAATAAGATTTCATCAAAATTACAAATTAAGTTAAAATTGAAACATAGTAATTTATTAGTTCTATTTCTATCTTTGGTTAATGAGAGATAGAGATCTATACTTAGGAACTATTGATTAATTGACTTTTACGTGTCAAGTAAGTCTTTGTGTGGCATAAGCAAATTAACTAACTATTGCCAGAGTTCAATTCATCGCTACCAATAGGAGTTGGGAAATGCATAAATTGCATTACACGCAACATGCACTTATATATGAAATAAATATGATCATTCCCATAGTTTTATCCATAGCCAATAGTTCTATTTTTTTATTTATTTTTTTTTTCCATTTTGTGGGCGTCTATCAAAACTACTATAACCACATTTTATCCATCACCTACTCTATTAATTTTGCGTTAAAATAGTTCAAGCATTCTAATTTGTAACAATTGACATGAAATAAACTATGATTGGTCGGATCTAAGTACCAATAGTCTATTCATCATTCATGAAACAAATATTGTTAAAGACAAAGAAATTGTTTTTCATCAACTACAACCAAACTTAATTACTTTTCAACTACTGCCAATATTATAAACATAAATGCTTGGTACTAGAAAAAATGTTAAAAACACAATCACAATTTTAGTTGAATCCATATAAAAGTTTAGATATGAAATCATGAAAATATTTTTAATTAATGATACATCAGAAACATCAAAACCATATGATATTGTAGCATTAAAATAAAAGACATCAAATCCTATTTAAAACATATGACAATGCGATAGACGACCACCTAGTAGACAACGAGATGGACTTAATCCCGTCAGAATAAAATGTCGAAACACATATTGCTAAACTACTTTGTCAGGGACTGAGTGAAAACTATGAATCTTCAGTTTGATCCTGACAGCTACTGCCTAGTGCGCTTCATGCAGGACGGGCATTTGTATTGCTTGATGTTCTCCGCTTTAGCAGGCGTTATCTTCACGCATTTCCCATGGTACCATCGCTCACAGATGTCACAACCAATCCAGAACTCATCTGCACTGTAGTTTCCGCCACAGCTTCCACACAATGTTTCAGTATGTTCGTCTTCCTCTTCTTCGAAACTTTCATCAGCCAGCTTAGGGTTGCTTTTGACTTGGCCATCACTGGATCTCTGCATAATTGACAAGATATCTAAAGCCACAGTTGCTCTTTATGCTCAAATTTTGAGTATTGTACTAATCCAACATTCGTGTGTGGAGACAGAAGAAATTTGAAAGGAAAAGTGCATTAGTACATGTAAGGAAACTTGAAACAAAAATTCATGGACATACTAACAATCATTTCAAATTCAAGGATCTCGTACCTTTGTGCCAACACGAGGTTTGCTTCCACTATCTGAATTGGGTTTATCTTTTACAGGCTTTCTTTCTGTTACCACTTCAAAAGATGTCGGCAATTCATTGATCAAGCTGAAGAGGCGCTTCCTGCAAGTTGAGATACCATATGATGTTCAATCAGAAAAGTTTCCACATAAAATATTGTTTATCAGCTCTGTAAATTATACGAAGCTAATCTATGCAACCCAAATGTGGTTTTGAAGAATAATGGCGTGATTCATACCTCTCATTACGATTAAGCCTAGCACCAAGGTAAAAAGCGACAGAGAGCAACCAACAATCACTGTGCACAGCAATTAAAGAAAGCCAATCTCTTCGGTTCATCCCATCCCTAGCAAAGTTGATACCAAGGGCAGGTTCAGGGAGCTCCGGTGGAACCTCCTCAGCTGGGAGAGTTACTTCCCAAGTTTCATCCGAGTGTCCATATAGACACAAATTTTCCTTCTCTAATAAGTAAAATTGAGAAACCAAACATGATCAACGAGAGAAACAAAAAAAATATTCAAGAAGTTGATTAGCATAAGGCGGACAAAGAACTGGCATGGCAATTTCACACCGCAGGTAAATTGCTTTCTTCAAAGGTTCTTTGTCAACAAGAAGGTGATACATTGTCACAGTTGTTTTGTACAAGTAGCATATGACAGCAACAAGAAGCTAATTAATCAACCAGGTCTCCAAATAAGACATCAAGAAACTGATTACTCTTCGACTAAAAGGCTACAAAATCACAATCAGCCGAAACAAAAAAATCTCTGAATCAAGCTGAAATCCTGCAACAACCGTCAAAGCATAGCAACAGCAACAACAAAATACCTAATTAACTGCCTTTTTGAAAGGAAAAAACATAATCAAAGCAGAGAAATCAACTAGTTGCTATCGACGTCAGCCCTAATTACACAATATAGGAGCAAATTAGACCTTCAATCAAGCAAAAACCTATATTGATAAAAAAAACAACAATATAATAAAATTCCTCAAAATGCCTTTATTTCATCAATCAAATTACAACACCAGAACCAAGTCAAAACACCCAGCTTCAATTCAACCAAAACTCAAACTTATAAATGAAGTCAGAACAGATTACCTGGATCGCACAGCCCGTAAAATTCATCCACATCTGAAAAGGTAAGAAGAGCCCAAAAGGTATCACACTCGTTCGTTTACAGTAGAATGCAAAGAATTGTTCGAAAAAATCGGTCTTTTGTGCAAAACCTAATTGCAAAGTAGAGTAGTACCGCTAGTTAAAGCACGAACGATTCCGGCGCGACGAGCACTGTAATCTTTGAAGATCTCCTCAACAGTTCGAGGACTCGAGGAAACTGATGCCATTTATGCGCCCAAAAAACTATGAGATCTAAACTTTATTGAGCAAAACAATCACAATTTACAATTTACATGAAGAAATTGAAGCAATTGGAAGAAATTGAGGAGTGGGAGAGAAGAGCTTTGAGTATGCATGTTCTTCAATCAGAAAACAGATGGAGACGAAATTCTAAAAGGGCTAGACTTTAACACGACGTCGTTGCTGCTGATGTAGGTGAATCCTTTAATCCCTCTTTCCATTTCTTTTTGTTTTTTTCTTTATTCAATCTCTTTATCCAAAATCCTATTTTTATGGACTATTGAGTTTTTTTTTCTCTTTTTTCCTTATTCAGTCTCTATTATTCCAAAATTCCTATTTTCTAGTATTATTTTCATCCAAAAAAAATAGTTTAATTTATGGACGACATGAGTTTGAATAAGAAATTAGTAAACTAAGAGAGAAAAGGAGAAAAAAGTAGGTAAAGTAAGAGCGAGAAATTGTGGCAAAATGAGATTATTTTTTGTGGACAGAGGGGGTATTTTTTTTTAACTTTATTGAATCTCTTTTATTCCAAAATTCCAATTTTTGTGGACTACTTCTCATAATAAAAAAAACAAATCAATTAGTAATATTTAGGGATTCTTCTATGCGTTGGTACTTGTGTTGTTTAACATGGTCATTTATCTAGACTTACTAAACAGAATTAGATCTATTTGCTTATGATAAAATTTCACATGTAACTTTAGCTTGTGAATGAGATAATCTTGATTGAAATAGTATTCAATTGTTGGTCTAGTGAGACCGTTTAATTTTTAACATTGAAATTGATCAAGATTTGAATTATTATTCATATTTAATAGTCTATTTATAATTACAAATATAAGTATAATGATGACTATGAAATTTGGATCCGAATTTTGAATGATCTTAATTATAGTGAGATAACATCGTACATTATACAATCTTAACCACATTTTGTTGTACATAGGTGATTTAACTCATACTACTCCCTCCGTTTTCTCATAGCTATAGCTTTTTTTAAACATTCGTTTAAGGAAAATCTTAATAAATAGGTAAAGTGTTGAAACTTAAAAATAGGTAAATGTGTAGCCAGTGACAGAACCAGAAAATTCGGGGCTAACTTTTTAAAAAAAATTATAATAGTAAATATTTAATTTTACACGTAATGTATGTACAATTTTTATTATACACCATACGATAGCTAGTTTCGACGAATCGCCATGTCTATCACTGAAGAATATTCTCATTCAAATTATTTTTGAATCATTCATTAGTGTTTTGAGAAAATATCGATGCATAACTGTAACTAAAAACAATGAGATTCCTTAAATAGTATATATTCCTATACTAATAAATTTATTAACTGCACAATACAAATAATTTTGTAAGTAGTACAGGTATAATGTATGGTCTCAAATTGCTAGTTTGCTAAGAAAGTAGTACTAAAATAATTTTATAATTAATTTCATTATTATGTTTTCTTAATGTAATACGAGAAAAGACTTACTCCAGTGGTCCAATTTAAATGTATTCTAATTCTATCAACTATCCAGTGGTCCAATTTAAATGAAAAGGCATTGAGGGAACAAAAAAAAAGCATTTGTGCTAATTGCTTCAAGGACTTCACTAATTTATTATATCAAACAATCTAAAAGTAAAAGAGAGCCCAAAAATCAAATAAGGGGAACCTAAACAAGTGTTTCCAAAAGAACTCATCCTTCAAATTTTCAAGGCATGATAAGACAGCACGAAAAGAAGAAAGGCAAGCTTAAAAGAGTATGATGGACAGCTCCACCTGGCAGCATTCATGAGGATGTCAATAGCCGCTTGATGCCTGTTTTCTGCTCAGGAGTAAGCCGGCTTGGGAATTTGATGTTGAATTTGATCCGTAAGTTTCCCTTTCTGCCAGGCTCTTTTGGGATCGGCATCCCTTCTCCTTTCACAACCTCCTCATAGGTTGGACTAACGATGCTGTTGATAGGTATGGTTAGATTCCTGCCATCGAGGGTAGTCACTTGGGCGGTATGGCCGGTCAAAGCTTCAACTAGGGAGATCTTCTGGGTAACTACAAGATCATTCCCATCCCTTTTGAACACACTATGGGGCTTTTCATCGATAATGAATACCAAGTCGGATGGTATGACACCTCGTTGTTCATTTCCTTTTTCTGGAAATGTTATTTTAGTTCCCTTCTTCCACCCGGGCTTGATTTCGATTGCAAGAATTTCCTCCATAGCAGAGGGTTTCCTGCCAAAAGGGAGTAGAAAACATGGAGTCATAAGTAGTGTTTCAAGTTGGGTAATCAAGAAAGCATAAATTATAAGACACACATTAACTAATCATCGAATGAAAGAGATGGATAGCTCAATCTTAGAATCGAGGGTATTTACTACAAGGGATCCCAAATTTGAGAGGTAGATACTTGAAAAAGGACACTCTATTATAACAAAGTCGGCAATGATAAACCATAATGCTCATGTCCCTTTTATACATATTAATCATGTTCAAGCTGTTCTCGTGCAATGATGCATCAATATTTATGTTGATGTTCATAGTAGTTACTTTAGATGCACTAATTGTAAGAAGAGTCTAAATTAAGTAGTTTTCAGCTACATCGAGAATTTCCATCCTACTGACAAAGAGAAGAAAAAAGGGGATAATGCTCATAAGTTCAAAACTGAACATGCAGACAGTTGCCTTTACTTAATCACAACGAAAATAGAGGCAAGCAATATTATGCAGACCATATTCAGTAACTAACCAGATTTCCCCTTAGTCTTTCTCTAGGCCAGACACACACATAGAGTTCCAAAAAGGATCTAGTAACTAACCAGATTTTGCAAAGTTATTATGTACTTAATAAGAGTATAAATGCACTCTTGCTGTTAAAATAACATATAGTGGACTTATCTTTCAATTTATAATATAGGCACATAGATTCCAATTCAAGAATTGATGTTGTTGTCACAAGGCACATGAAGACAGATGATGAACCATAAAAGCTTTGGATGCCACCGGCTAATATAAAGCTGGAACTTCTGAGTGTTGAATAACAAGCAAAAAGGGCGTAACTTAGGTGGGAAGTGTTTTAATTATAGGTTCAGTAAATGCTATTATGCTAGTGTATCCTTTGATATATGCATGGATTCATGATCACGTACGTCACCCTGGTCATTTAGTTATATATTGGTGCAGATCCTCCACCTAAGAGGAATAAGGCTAAAAGAAGTCATAAATTAGGCGATGATGGACTAACATGCTAGGGCATTGCCGCACAAGCTTGACACTTGTAAAAGTGTGAAAAGTAGCATCTTGAACTTAAGTGAGACTGACCACTTACAGGGTACAATTCACCAATCAAGTCCATTGTATCTCAAAAACCAAAATATTAAAATTTGTTGCTGATGTCAATTTTCAGTGAACAATTCATTATGAAGTTAATAAAGTATGAAGGTTTCATTGCCATTCGGTATTATCGGAATTGGGGTGATCCATCTAAAGAAACAGAAAAGTTACTCAAACATAGAGATTTCAATTCACACGAGCATTGCATGAAAAGATAGGTCACCGGTAGACTAAGATCGACACGTGCCAGGAGATGTTACCAACATCATGCACCTAAAATCACACGCGTATCAATGATTCCCGGTAACAGATAATCTATCTAAAGAAACAGAAAAGTTACCCATCAGAGAGATTCTATTCTGATGACAAACATACGACAAGCTAGGTCATCACGAACAAATCCACACGTGTTGAGAATTGAGATACGCCAAATTAGCATCTTACACCAAAACCGCACCTGTTGATAGGCTTCAACAGTAGTATTATCTTGCACAAAGTCAAGATCAATAACTAACAAGACACAACTCAACCAATCAAAAAACACTCAAACACATTTCCAAATTAGCAACTAATACAATTATGTACTTAATTCCAATAAAAAACAACCTAATAAATGAAACCAAAGATGGAATCTTTACCCACTGGAGTCAATCACATCCCGTGAAATCTTCATCTTTTTAGTAGTCCCCTTGTACAGATCCTCCAAACCACAGGGCAGCATCCGCTCAATTGCGGGCGCCTTCCTGGGCATTCCATGTCCACCAGAGCCGCCTTCCCCACCAGAAGACGCATTCCTAAGCGACGTATATACATCATCCCCAAACATCGACCTTGAAAACGCAGAGCCACCTGCCCTAGAACCCCCTCCTATATCCCCCATTCCCCCAAAGGGGCTGGTGAAGCCGAAAAACTCAGAGAATATATCATCAGCATTACGCGGATTGAACCGGAACGAGGCCCCACTGCCACCGCCGTCCCTCATGCCAGAAAATCCGCCGGCATCAGGCGGAGGCATCTGCCCCTTCAAACCCTCCTCGCCGTACTGATCATATACCGCTCTCTTCTGCGGATCACTCAACACCTGCATTAATTAAACAGTTACAGAACAGAACAGACAATCAGAATCTCCACAATCAATTCATCATCCTATTTCGCTGACCTAAAATAAAAAGGAGAGGAGCAATTACGTCGTAGGCCTCTGAGATTGTCTTGAATTTGGCTTCGGCGTCTTTCTTATTGTTAGGGTTTTTGTCGGGATGCCATTTCATGGCGAGCTTGCGGTAGGCTTTTTTGAGGTCGTCTTCTTTGGCGGAGCGGTCCACCTGAAGTATCTTGTAGTAGTCCACCCCCATGCTTTCTCTCTTCCGCCTCCACTTTCACTATATCTCTCTCCTTCCTCAATTCCCTTCTCTGTTTCAGTGATCTAGATTTTAGGTTACTTGTTAGTTACTACTACTCTCAAATCAATAAAACAACCTCTCTTTTAATAAATTAAGTTTCCATTAATTTATTTTTGTGGGCCTTCATTTTTATTTTTTTGTGTAAGTTTTGGGCATAACTTGTGTAGTTCTTTTTAATATTGATAGAAAATTTCTTTTTATTGTTATATTAGTACTTATTGTGTGCCAAGTTAATCCATACGACAAGTTAAATTGGAAAATAATAAAATTACTAGTAAATAAATAAACTGGGTAAAAGTATAAAGTTGATATCCGAATAAAGAAGGGGAGAGATTAACATAACAAAATTTAAAATGATTATTTTTAGCAAAAAAAAAAGAAAAAGACTTATTTAATTTTGATGTCTTAAAAAGAATATAACTTGAAACATAGACAGTGGAGTATATTATAATTATAAAATGTATTTGGCTGATGGAAATTCCATAACTCAAAATGAGTAAGAAGTAGATTGATAATAAGCTCACACTCTGTGAGCTATCAAAGCTTATACTTATTGAACACACTTTAATACTCCTTGTCTCCATAGCAATCATGTGTGGAACATAAATTCTGAAACACATCAATAACCTTACAAACTTATACTACTACTTGTCTCCATTACTTACAATCAATCATGTGTGGAAGCACAGCTCTGAATCACTGCCTCAAAATCCATTTCCATGAACAATGAACACCAAAAATCACTTTAATTTAAACGAACTCGAACTTCATAAGTAACCTCACGGACTTATACTGGTCTCCTTTGCGATCGTGTAGGGGCACGGCTCGAATCCCGGTCTTCAGCTCCCAAACGGGAAGGCATGTTTGGCCTGCAAAATCATCTTTATCAGGTATGTCAAATTCATGCACCTCAATTCTCAACAACGCCAACTCCGGAACCGTCAACGGGAACCCGAAATCTTCGTTCCAAACTGGCGTCCAATTATCTTCAATTATCCTTGTCTTTTTCATACTTGAATCACATGGGACTCCAGCAATTCCAATCTGCATTTCAAAATATAGCGCTATTATCTTTCACATGATCAATATTTTCTTGATACGATACGACCCAACCCGAGTTACCTTGACATAGAAGTCAGGAGGCGAAAAGAAATCAAAATGCGTGCGATGAAAATCGATGTTCCATCCTTCTCCCAGGTACACTTTCACCTGTTACAAAGTTCAAAATTAGTGAACTGTTAAATTTTTTCCCACTTTGACATGAACGAAGGCCATTTACTTACCTTGAGCGTTTTCTTCACAGGGAGACGCTTATTCGGGTCGAACACTTCCCCACTAGGTCCGTTGTTGAGAAGGAAATCGGGCTTTGTGACGTAGCCACACCCTCCATTTGCTCTAAACATCCCTTGCATCAACCAAAGCGACCTCCCGTGACCCTTAGAAACGCGACAAAGGAAAATAGTTAGTTAGGAATCTGAACTAACGGACTCGGGTTTCGCTTTCTTTAAGTTTCTAACCTGCATATTGAATGCAACCATCTGGACTCCATGCATCCATCCTATCAAGGGATTGTAGTTTGATGAGTCCAGCCTCATTGCCTTTGGATACACTCTCATCAAATTCCTCTGATTGAATCTTTAACAACAAATCAAACAGCACAATTCACAACCACAGTTGCATCAGATAATTAACTAATTAATGACAAAACCACTCTGTTTAACTAGTGCTACAACATTGAGATTACAAGACACACACAAAAAGAAGCATGTTTCACTAGCAACATTAGAAAAGGCAAAACACACACACACACACACAAAAGAAAAGAGTTGCATAAGCCTTAGAACTCACCTAACTATCTCAGTTCCATGAGTTAGGACAGCGTTCTCGAGCTTCTCTTCGTTCAAGCTAACGCGATGAGCCTTCTGAGAGCCGACTCTGAGCCAAGCCTTGATGCCTCCCTTCATCTTCTCTGCCCTGATTGCAATCAAGCTCTTATACTCAGGAGGCGCGCTCTGCTGCACAGCCTGCCCCGGATCCTCCTTCTCGTCCTCGCACTCGCCATCATCCTCTCTCTTTAGCTTCACTGCCAAGTCCGAGATCTCTTTCCCCCACCCCACCTCCTCGGACGACTTATACACCCTCACACTGCCATCCTCCCCTTCCTTCGCCTCTAGATACTCCTTTGGTGGCTTGGTCGATATCACAACACGCCCCTTCAACGACTGAGGCGAGGGGAAGTCTTGAAAAGTATCTGATGAGGAACACACTAGCACATCTTGGAATGTCTCATGCACCATCTGAAACACAACATGTTGTTAATTATGAGGCCTTTTTTAGATCAAAAGAGGTGCAACTGCAAACCACACGGGAGAGGCGAAAGAGATGTACTTTTGCTACTACGGCCTGAAGTTCTTGATTGAGGTGGTCTTCTAGTGTGATGATCACAGGGTAGTCTGAGGCAGCAAAGGCGTGCTCCCGGATTGCCTTCAAGCATTTGATGAGCTTCACCGGGCTTGTGAGGGTCCCTCCGTGCATTATATGGATGTCGTCTTTGGTGGAATTTGGCCACATGTCCAGCTCAATCACGCGAACGCCTCGTTTGAGGGCTTCAATGATTGGCTCTTCGCTCGAATCGCTGCTGATTTGATTCCCAGTTAAGTAGGAGTTGTGGCCAGTGTAGATGAAGTAATGTGATAAAGGGCAGTTCATATCTTGATGTACCTAACAAAATCACCATATTTAGGCATAGGATTTTGATGAAATTTTTGACAGAAACTTAGGCAAAAACAAAAGCCATGATCTTGCAAGAGCTAAAACATATACTACATCTTAATTTTTCAGAAACAACTTAAAAAATCTTGCAGAAACATAGTACAAAACAAGATAAGATCTTGCAAAAAATGGGGAAACATCAGCCAACAGCAACTTAAAAATCTGTTTGACTAAACTTTCAATCTCATCTAACTTTGGCTAAATAGTTGGCCTACATTCGGTCGAATTCAAGTCTCTTAGCAAAATCAGATCAAATCAACATTTTAAAAGTTCCGCCTTAAAAGTAAGCTAAATAAAATATGATCTTGCATAAATGAGCTAAAAAGCTCAAGAATCTTGCCGAAACATGTTGTGTGTGTGTGTGTGTGTGTGTTTTGTCCTTAACAGATGAAACAGACTACCTTAGGAGGAAGAGGGAGAGGAGCATTGATCCCACTAAGCAGAAACCGAAAGAACTCTTTGAGGTTAAGACTTCTACGCTGGGAAACGCTGTGGTGTTTGTTTTCACTAAGGAAAGACACCATTAAAGCTTGAGCTTCTTCCTTAGTGAGCTTCTCTCCTTGAACTTCCAGCAAGAATCTGTGGAGATGGTCCACACTCATCGATCCATTATCTGAATAGCTCGTGAAAAGCTGTGTTACATCGCTGGGAACTTCGGCCTCTTTGATCCGAAATCGCCTCTTGAAACATAAACACACTCTGTATGTTTGCTTAGACATATCTTTTTCTCTCTTTTCTTGCAACTTTTGCTCATAAAAGAGATGCTTTATGGGAGTAGTTTATATAGCTTAGATAAGGCTTGTTACTTATTATTACAGCTTGTTTACACTACCGACGTGTTGTGATCCTATGAATCTATGATTATTTTAAACATTAATTTTGATCAAGTCAAAATTTATGATTATGATTAAATGATCTCAGTAGCATAAATAAAAGGGCAGTTTACTACTTGATTCAACCAATGGAAAAACACAATCTTTATCAAAGTTGACTTTTGCAAACGGAATATTGGGATAATTTGTGGAGCTCCCAGGTGTTCGATTTGAAGATCATGGTACGTAACTAATAGAATATGTGTTTGTGAACTGTGATTATTATTGGAAAATTTTAATAATGTTTTTTAATGAATATTGAAGTCAAATGCATGGCAAGAACTAAGATGCTACATCTCCTTGTAGTTGTATGTCTTTGCTTTTGATAGGAAATAAAATCAGACTATTTATATGGCTAAATGCCACATTAATTATAATTTACAATCAATTTAACCAATTTAATTAATTGTCGATATTTTTCGTTTCTTTGATTGATTTTCCATGATTTCTCTCTATAGTCTTTGCATTTATTATTGGAAGATTTCAATAATTTTTATACGGATAGTGAAGTCAAATGGCAAATGCTGCGTCTCCTTGTATATCTCGGGTTGATTTCTTCTTAATTTATTTCTTCATATCAACATTTTCATTCAAATTGAGTGTCAGACATTTTGTTACTTAATTTCCAACAATTTTATATTTGAGTAAGAATCTTTGATCCAACATTTTTACTTACGGTACACAATGAAATAATACTCCCCCTGTCACATGAGAAAATATTCAGTGGTCTAGACACACCATGTGGCATGATGACGTGGTATGCCCCACTAATTATAAGTTGACAAGTGGAAATAATTGAAGTATAGAAATTAGAATAAGGTATCTAGTTCTTATAAATAGAATAACATTTGAAATTTAAAAACTTTACAAATTACAACAATATAAACTATTAAGACATATATAAAGTACATATATTTTTTTTATAATGGTAAAACAAAATTATATAAATATTTTCAATTTCATGTCTATAGTACTAATACGATTAACTATGATTTACTTAGTTTATTATTGTATTTTTATTTGTAATATTTTCATAAATAAATATAAAATGAAAAAATACTACTAAATTTCGGTTAATCTATTGGGATTATTTGAGATACATACAATATTTATAAATTTTTTTATTTAGTGTAATAGTAAAATAAATTATATAAACAGTTTTAATTTCGTGCTTAGAGCATCTCCAGTGGGCGGATGTCCCACTCGGACATCCACTAGGACATCCCAAAAACACCTCCTGCCACGTCACTAGGACATCCCACCCCATTGCCACATCACTAGGACATCCCCTGCATAATCCGCCCTTCCCATCGCCCTTCCCACTAGGACATCCCGCAATAAAAAAAATCACAATAATTTAATTTTAATATAAACAAAAAGTACGGGAAAGCAAAATACGGGAAAAATTACGGGAAACCAAAAAACGGGCAAAAGTACATAGTCATAAAACATAAAAAAAAGAGAATTTAGAAAAAAAGTAAAATACATAGTCATGAAAAAAAGAAAAATACATAGTCCAACATCCCCGGCTCACTCCGCGCTGTCCTCGTCGCTCGTGCCGCCTCCGCTACCATTCCACCCATCCTCCCACACATTCCACCCATCCCCGACATTCCCGGAACCGTTGACGCACTTCCTCTAGCGTTTCCCTCCAAATCGATGGGAAACGCCGGAGTCTGCGACTCACTCGTGGCCGGGGAGTTCCTATCGTTCTCCATTAGGTAGAAATGAAATTTGTAGTAAAAGAAGAGAGAAACTTGTTAACACAAGTGGTGCAAATGAAATGAAGTTCAACGAGCAGTATATATAGAATTTAAAAAAAATAAATAAATAATTATCGGACGTCCGACCGGGACGTCCGACCCTCGCCACAGTGGCGGACGTTCGCCCGCCCGTCGCCGGGACGTCCGAGGACACCCGACGTCCTCACTGGACGTCCGTATCCGACCTTCGACTCCCCAACGGCGGACGTCCCGGTAGCCCTTCCGCG
Organism: Salvia splendens; assembly: GCF_004379255.2. Taxonomy (NCBI): domain Eukaryota; kingdom Viridiplantae; phylum Streptophyta; class Magnoliopsida; order Lamiales; family Lamiaceae; genus Salvia; species Salvia splendens. The sequence continues at coordinate 5,424,764 of NC_056033.1, read as the reverse complement.
TGTCCGACCGGACGTCCTACCGGAAGGCCGTCACTAGAGATGCTCTTATAGTACTAACATGATTAATTATAATTTACTTTATCATTATATTTTAAATTTTTTTCATGTATAAATACCAAATGAAAAATAGTTAATTTATGTTAACGTATTGTGATTTTGAGATACATATTATACATATAATATATAATACGTTCATATATATATATATATACTCCATAATTTTTTTTTAAAAAAGAGAGAGAATAGTTTAATCAAATTTTAAATAAATTACCTAGAATGATGTGAATAGATAATGAAAAAAGATGAAATATAATATTATATATGTGTATTAATAGTTTACATTGTAATTTGTAAAGTTTTTAAATTTCAAATGTTATTCAATTTATAAAAACTAGATACATAGTGTAATTCCTATACTTCAATTACTTCCATTTGTCAACTTCTAATTAGTGGGGCATACCACGTCATCATGCCACGTGGTGTGTCTAGACCACTAAACATTTTCTCTCGTCCCATAAAAAGAGTCACATTTTACCATTTCGGTTCGTATCATAATAAAAGTCACATTTCACTTTTATCATAAATGGTAAGTAGGTTCGCATTCGGTTAACTCATTTCATAACATGTTATTATAAAACCAATATAAAAAAGTGAGTTACATATATTCCACTAATTTTTTCAACTTACTATTCATTATAGAGTACTTCTTAAAACCCGTGCCACACACCAAATGGAACTAGTGGATAAACACTTCATTTTTTTCAAAAAAATTGCATATTAGTACTTTTTAATATTCCCCATGCTAATTATGAATAAAATAAGTAACTTTGTATGCACTTTTTTAATCAGCCAAGTACACTTATCTGAGATCTGATTAGAGTAATACATATGAAGGCCAACTATTTGGAATTATGTTTGTTGTAAGAGCATCTCCAATGCCGGCGTCAAAATTGCGACGCCGATTTTTCGCCGACGCCGGTTCTGACGCCGAACCATTGGAACCGGCGTCGGCGAAATCGGCGTCAAAATCGGCGTCGCCATGCCGATTCGCTCGATGACGCCGGTTCCGACGCCGATCCTCACGACGCCATTGTGGGTCCCGGATCGGCGTCAAACCGGCGTCAGATTTTATTTTTTATTTTTTTTTTCTTTTGAAAACACTATATATACGCGCTTTGAACGTCATTTTCATTCGCACCACTTGTTTTAACGAGTACTCTCTCTCTACCTTACTTTCTGTACAAGATCAATTTAAGAAATGAGTAATGCCGGTGGTAGTGGTGGGGATGCGGATGAGTACGAGCATATGCTGAACGAAGAGCTAGATTTAGTTGAAGAGTTGTGGGCGCTGAGGATTGCAAGACGTTAGTTTTTATGTAAATTTATGTAATTTTTTTAAATGTAATTTTTTTAAATGTATTTTTTTAAATTATTGTACTTTTTGAAATTTTAATAGTATTATTCAATTTAAATGAATTTGTCTCGTAAATTAAATTCCGTATGTTGATACGATTGTAAATTAAATTATATAATTGTTATTAGTGATGTGGATATGTAGTGTGAAGGCTATGTGAGGGCTATTTGATGTCCAGTTGATGTGGATATGTAGTGTGAAGGCTATGTGAGGGCAGTGTGAAGGCTATGTGAGGGCTATGTGAAGTCCAGGCTTACTAGAGATGCTCTAGTTAGTGGGTTTTAGTAACTCATGAGTCACGTTGCATTAATTAGTCAAAAGTAACAAATCATTTATTTCTAGTGGTTTCGTTGCTTTATTTCATAAAGATGACAAGGTGCATGTCTAATCACAAGATATACTATATAGTCATACTATACCCCATCCAAGAAAATCGAAATTTATTTTTGTCTATTTTAATATAGACTAAAAATTAATTACATTGTTCGAGAACATTTTATAAAACAAGGCACTACTTGGAAAAATGAAAATCGTAGAAGTAATAATTGTGAAAATGAAAACAACCTTTCAATCAGATTAAGAGAAAAGAAGCCATTGTTGGACCTTCAAAACTTGTTTAGTCAAAATTTTCTCTTGCACTCACATTTAACGGTTAGATTTTTCTTCATCATAAAAAACAAATATAGAAAATAAAGGCGTTATTTGGTGGTAATATTATTATATGATTAATTTCATGGGCCATGACCAACATGAACGATTTTGTTTTATTTCGCGTGACAGAAAATAAATAGGCCAAATAAAATTAAATGCGAATAGATTGAATAAAATTGGTTAAGAGTCCCCTACCAATTAAAAGGAGTTGTTGCAATTCATTAGCTGTCATGTCAGCTTATGTACAAATGAATGTTATGTCACATTTTCTTTGTGTAGTATTCATGGGGTATAATTTGTGACAAAATTAAATTAATTAGACTCGTGGAGAACAATTAAATTCGGAAGTAATTAGGGTTTATTGTTAAGATTTTTACTAAACTCGTGTTAAGAGTTTAGTCATTGAATAGGTAGCTGGGTTTCAATTTTGATTTTATATCATAAACTGAATTTTTTATTTATTTAATGTGATCTAATATTGGTGATGTTATAAACGATTCGAGTGAAAAGTAAACATATTACACCCACTTTATTCTAAAGGAGCACAAACTTTCTTCGAACTAGTCCCTTTTCTAAGTGGCATTTGCTTTCTAGTATTCCTCCAAAACTTGAAAATGATATATACCACATACAATTATTCAACAACAAAAAATCATTTTATTAAAATGTATATAAATGCACTATATACACTAGTATATCATTGGCGATATATGTATAAAGTTTGATTTGATAGGAGTATATGGAATAACAGAAAGTAAAAAGATTAATGTTTTTAGTTTGGATTATTGGGCATCTCCAGTGGCTTTAGCCCAACAATAGTCCAACCACAAACTCCTCCTGCCACATCATCAGCACTAAAAATCCTCCTGCCACATCATCAGGACAAGCAAATAGCCCAGCAATAGTCTAGCCACATCACCCCTAATTATATAAAACAAATAATTGACAATCACACAAAATACGGAATTAAATGTACGACACAGATACGAGAAAATTCAATAATATTATTTAAATTTAAAAAAAGTACAATAAAAAATACATTAATTTTTTAAAAAATTACATTAAAAAAATACATTAATTTAAAAAGAAATTTAAATTTGTAGAAATCATGGTATTAAATATGCCCGGTCAGTGGATTTTGACCAAATAATAAATGTGACGAGACATTTAATTTTGTGAAATTAAATGACATAGCGTCGATCTACATTTTACGTAGATAAATGTAGTATATTCACTTTCTCAAATCCGATTTCCGGTGAGTGAGAAATAGTGGATTAAAGTTTGGAGTTGGAGCTTAGGGAATAATTAACTAGTGTTAATTATCCCACATTGGAGGATTAACACATCTTTTAATGTGTATAAATTAAGTGACTTTATGTTACTTAATAATTATAGTGGACCAAGATGGGTAAAAGAGCCCACACGCGCGCGCACGCGCGCGCCGCCGCCGCCGCCCGCCCGAGCCCGTGCTCGCGGTTGCGGGCCGCGGGCCCTATCCCGATCCCGATCCCGATCTCGATCTTGGACTTGGATCTTGGCAATTGGCAATTGGTCTTTGGGTGGTCTTTGGGCTTGAGGCTTGGCCCAAACTATTCTTTTTGGACCACCGCCGAGTCAGCAATCCAAGTGGCTTGACACGTCGTCAAGCGAGGCACAGTCACGGCTGCCACGTGAGAAATCCACACGCTCCACACACGGATGGCACACTCCTGCCACACGCTCGTAACCGTCGGCGGTTACAAATCTGCCATGATGAGCCTTCATGGCTGTTGACCCAAAGCAGTGGACTGAGTCTATAAATAGGCTAGCCACTCCATGCATTAAAAAAAAAAAGATCATTCACAAGCATTACAGCATAAGCTCTCTCCCTCTCTGCATTGTCTTTCTGTCGAAGCTCTGCCCTCTCCTACATCCAGTTCGCCGGAGCTCTACTGATTGCGGTGCTGCATCAATAGAGACGTAGCCGTTTTACCTTTGGGGACGACACGCCAAACCGAAGAGCACTACCGGGGCGTATCTCGTCTTGCGGGAAGAGGCCTCCTCGACTCGGCTCAAACATTATTCACGGTTACTGTTTCGTTTTTACATTTGTAATCTCATTCTAGTTCAGTTTCCTCTTTTGTATTCCTTCTTTTGGGTTGTATTACGCCCGGCTTTTATCTCTTGTAATCCCCAGAAACCAACAAAATTCGCTCGCCGAACGCTTGTCGGTCCTGAGCCTGCAATGGCGGCGAGCGCTAGCCGATTTTTTGCCGAAATGGCGCTCGCCGGTTCCAATGGTTCGGCGAGCGGATCGGCGAGCGCCGGAAATCGGCTAGCCGGCCCGCTCGCCGCCATTGGAGATGCTCAACCACAAGTTTTGAGAGTAACACTCTTTAATGCGAACGAGATCAAATGGTCACATTTTCAGAATTTATTATTATAAAAATTGATTATTATAGTTGATAAATTAAAATTTCATTTTTTCAAATATCTATTCAGTATGATATTTATATTAGTTTTTTTATTCATAAGAATAATTATTATAATAGTTAATTTTAAGTGGAACACAATAAATAAATTGTTGGATTTCATCAAACTTTAATGAGACATTGCTTTTAGCTAAAATTATAACTTCATGGTGTAACACTGTACTATTAATTTATATTCATTCAACTCAAAGCAATATGGTGTCCCTTCGGGGACATCCGATAAAATTGGAACGATACAGAGAAGATTAGCATGGCCCCTGCGCAAGGATGACACGCATAAATCGAGAAATGGTCCAAATTTTATATATAAAAAAAAAACTCAAAGCAATATGGTATTTTCTAGAAAATCGATGTCGTTTAAATTGGAAGGACGACCTTGCCACGATGTCGTTTAAATTGGTCGGATGACCTTGCCACGATGTCGTTTTAATTGGTCGAACGATTTAAATTCAATTAAATTTAAAAATTAAGGATATTACTCCCTCCGTCCCTGAAAATTTGTCCCAAATTACCATTTCAGTCCGTCCCTGAAAATTTGTCCCAAATTACCATTTCAGTCCGTCCCTGAAAATATGTCCCACTTCAAACTTACTAAAAATGGACATATCTATTTACTCCTTCACATTATTGTTATTTGCATTTTGGCCCTCCCTCCCTCACAATCGGGTGAATGCATTTTGCATTCCACCCTTTCCTCTCCCTCATTACTCTACCCCTCCCTTCTCTGTACACAATCACCCCCACTGCCTCCTTCATCAATGTACAACCACCCCCACCTCCTCCTTCATCAATTCACAACCACCCCACCGCCTCCTTCTTCAATGCTTCACAACCACCCTCCATCGCCTCCATCATTTAAATCTTCGACATCCCCTAATCGAAAACCCTAATTTTCGATTCAACTTCCCCTCCGTCCAAATGTCTCACGAAAACCCTAATTATGGTGATGGGGCTGGAGATCCCGACTCCTGGGCTGGTTTGTCGGCCGACGAGCTGGACGACCTCGTCGTCCCAGACACGCCAGAGCATCTGTGGCCTTCATACCCCCCCATTGTCGCCCCCTATCGCTCCTACTCCTATACCGACACCGTTGTTCCCGAAACGGAATCGGAGAACCTCCCCCCACCCAACCCCTGCTACGGTCGACCCCCCCAAGCCTCCCCCTACCCCGGTCCACCTCCCCCAGCCACCCCATACTACGGTCCACCCCCCCAGCCACCCCCTACTACGGTCCACCCCCTACTACGGTCCATCACCCCCATCCAACTCTGACAAATTACCTCAAGTTTCCCCCATCGTGTATTCGGCCGTTGAGAGAGAAATGTTTGCGATCTTGCTTCCTAGGTTTTTGGATCTAATCTAAGTATGTTGTCCCTCAAATTCCTATATTTCGGCCCATGATTTGTGTTTGGATGATGTGGGTATGGCCGATGGGTTGGAGACTGGGGTTGGGATGGATTTAGGGTTTGGAGGCTGGGTGTTTAGAGGGGTTTGGATACTGGGTTACACATGGGTTTGGAGGCTGGATGTTGGGGGTGTTGATGGGTTCGGAGGCTGGGGTTCAGATGGGTTTGGAGGCTGGATGTTGGGGGTGTTGATGGGTTTGGAGGATGTGGGTATGGAGGCTGGGCATTGTCTTTATATTGGAGGCTGTGGGGTTGGATGCTATGGTTAATGTTTGCACTAGAGGCTGTGGGGTTGGATGCTGCTGTAGTGATTGTGATGAATGGTTTTGCTGCTTGTATTGGGCATACTGAAACTTTGGGCATGGTTTTGCTGCTTGTGTGGCTGTTTTTTGTGTCTGATGTGTTATGATGATGTATGATTTGCTGATGCTTAAAATGTCCCTGTGATGATTTTTTTGTGTTACTTATCTGAGTTGTTCTTATTAATAAGCCACCCCAGTACTATGGTTAGGAGGCTTATTTGTCCATGATTTACACATGTTATCTGAGGGATTAAGCTTAAAAAACCATACAAATTCATGATAACCACACCTGCACATTACAAGCCACCCATGTACATGGTTAGGAGGCTGATGAGTGTTATAGGGACCCTTTGAAGCCACCCCTATACAGGTTAGGAGGCTGCCCTATGATGAAAGATTTCTGAGGGATTAGGATTTTAGAAGCCACCCCTAAATTGGTTTGGAGGCTTTACAAAATGCCAAAAACAGTTGAATAGCATAAGCCACACCTAAATCTGAGGCTTACTCAACCAACTGACAAAAAGTGTGATACCTACATGATTAACTAGAAGCCCACAACTTCTGTCACACCTGAGATGTCATAATTTGTACTCACATCATGCTCCGGCTGTTGTAGATATGCCAAAGCAGCCTTAACAACTCCTTCTTCAACTTCTAATGCTTGTGGCAGTGACCCCATCCTTGTTAACCTCTCTTTATTCATGTGTGGAGTCTTGTATCCATTGCATCCTTGCACCTTAAGAATCTCAGTTAGACATGCTTGAAGAGTGAGGAAAACATTATTGAGTGTGTATGGGCTAAGTTCATCAAAGGAACTATGCACATTCCTCAACAACTCATCAACTCCCTTAGCCACCTTATCATCCTGTAGAGACTGGATTGCTCTAAAATATCCCAAATCCAACACATTGCAATCTGGGGATTGTGGTGGTTGGCACCTGATGTGAAAGTTGAACCCATCTGTGGAGGCAACAGCCTGAAACTCAGCATCATTGTGGTTTATATGAGGCTTGGCATTGTCTTGTTGAATGAAAATCTCCTTGCTCATATTGTCTGGCCATTTTGCCTTGATTGCTGGTATGATCTACACATGTGATGATCTGTTAATATGTGATTGTATATTTAAGCAAGTTCAGAAAGTGTACCTTATGAAGTAGGCATGCTCTCATCACTTCCTTGTTAACTGAGTGAATTGGTTTTGTCTCCATAGTGCCTGGTGGTCTGTTCTTGGACTTCCTCTTTGCTGGCTCCATAGTTGTGAATGGAAATATTCCTATTTTTCCATCAAAAATAACTTCTCCATTTTCTGCAAACTGTGGCCTACACACAGCACACATGAACATAACCTTTGTGATGAACCTCTTTGACTTACATGCTCTGTATGGCTCTGTTTCACCTGGCAGCAGGTAGTACCTTTCTGAAGTCTTAGTCATGTAAAACCATTTTTCATCTATGTGCACCACATTGTGCATTGGGTGATATTTTAGCATTCCATTGGCTATGAGTGGTTGAATATGGCTTAGACTCCATCTCATTCTGGCAACTTTGTTTGAAGCAGTAAGTATAGGCTTTATGGCATTTGTGTGAGGCCTTAGTTGGTGTTCTTTCACAAACCTAGCAACTGTGCTCTTGCTTACTTCAAGTTTATAAGCAATCTTACGGATATTAGATCTCTCAAGTACTGACAGTTCTCTTACCTTTGCAACATCAAGCTGGAATTTGTCTTTGTGCTCATATCCCTTAATTCTGCCTCTTATGTTGACAGGTGCTCCACACTGAATTTGGAGTTTTGCTTCTGCCCAAATTCTCTGGGTTGTCTTCCTGCTAACACCAAACTGTGTTGCTGCCTTTTGAATAGCTCCATGTGGTACTTCTCCTGCCTTACTCCATTGCAGCAGTGTCTGTGCTAGCAGATTTTTTTTGCTGGTTGGTATTATGCGTGAGGCTATTCTAGCAGGCACCTCCTCCATAGCCCAGTGATGAAATTTTTCTGAGGGCACTAGTTCTAAAAATCTGAAGTTGTAGTTGTAGTAGTCTTCTTATAGCTATGTTTAGCTTGAATTTCCCTCCATTTTTGTGTGTTGTTAATTGTGTTCCCTCCATTAGTTTGAATGTTTTCCCTCTTTGGAGTAGGTAGTTGAGGTATATATGGCCTCTCAACATGTATGGAATAGGGTGCTAGCCCTATCATTTTGTAATGCAGAGACATGGTTGTATGTATGTGATCCATATTTGTGTGTTTTTGATGAATTGTCACTGCAATGGACACATTTGCAAAGTGATATCCCCAATAATTTTTCATGCGTTGTTAATCAATCATAGATTTGTTAACCACATTAAGTACATTCATTAATTAATCACAACAGTAATTACTCACACTAATTAGTTAACCACGTTAATTACTCCATTTAATCGCTACATTAATTACTCACAAATGTAAGTAATCACAACTGTAATTAATCACATTACTTCAGTCACCACATTATTTTCGAAATACACCTTTTACTTACAGAATTTTTTAATCACTTTACATGTGTAATGTGATTGTTAATTAATCAGATTAATTATTTTACCAAATTCATGTTGAATTAATTATTTAAACACCTAAATTATTTAATCACTTTATTTATTTAATCACACCTCATTTCAACAACAATATAAAAAAGCATCCATGGGACCCACACTCCACTACACTCCTTCATTTAATACAAAGTCAACACAACTCCTTAAAACCCGTGCCCGATCAACTTGGGACCAATTTTCGTGGACGGAGGGAGTATGTACTAGCTATATACAATTTGTGTACATTTATCATTATTCTTCTAGAAAATCGATGTCACAAAAACTATATACTACAACTTATGTACATTTATCTTTATTCTTCTAGAAAATCGATGTCACAAAAACTATATACTACAACTTATGTACATTTATCTTTATTCTTCTAGAAAATCGATGTCACAAAAACTAACATAAAAACCCTACAAATACAGAGAAGCTGCAAAATCTCCAAACGACATAGGAACATCTACGTGCTTTGTCTGAAAATTTCAATGGTTGGTTGGGGAGTTAGTGTCATGCCTATTTAGACAACTTTAATATCATTGGCCCATTTCCAGACATTTCACCGAGCAATAGATAAGATTTTTGAGCAACAATTAGTCATCGATGGGAAATCTATTAGGCATTATTTAAACGTTTGTAAGCCGAGCCTCGAAATGCTTTTTCTACCATTCCGGCGACAATACACGGCTGAGAGCGAGGGACGAGAAGCATGCTGTCGAAACCGGGTGTGCGCTGCTACAAAAAGTCTTTTCACCCACTAAGCTACTATTAATTCAAAACATATACTTTTTTATATAAAGCTAAAAAAATCGAAAAAACACCTCATGGTATTTTCCTTTCATGACGAACTGCTCTTTGTTTGGGCGAGCTCCCCCTCCCTCGCCCAAACTATCTAGTTCACAACAGGATGGATCCTTTTTATTTGAAGGCGTTGCTCATACTTAAAAAAAAGCAAACTTTTATCCATGTTATCTTTTCAGTTAAATTAAACTATTTTATCTAATTGACATGTTCATAACAAATTCTTCGTACCTATCGTATCGTATCGTATCGTATCGTATCGTATCGTATCGTATCGTATCGTATCGTATCGTATGATATCATATCATATCATATCATATCATATCATATCATATCATAAAATTCATGTATAAGTAACAATAAAAATAATTTGTAATACATGCCAGTTACATTGCACCCTTCAGCACCTACATTACATCACTTCTTTTGACATTGTATTAATTAAATATACAATATAAAATATTTATTAACATGTAGAGCTTGGTTAGCCCAAAAATATCCTGCTATTTTCGGTCGAAATTATGGGCTAGTTTTTCTAACCTCTATTTATTGAGCCCAACAAAAAGCCCATATCCATTACAGTCTTTGAGACCTCTAATTTTACCAGCCCATGGGTTTTAATTGGACCGATTTTTGCAGGCTTTATTTAACATATATCCCCATTTTTTAAATCAGAAAAGGAAAAACAGCCGATTTACAGCACAGATGATATATTATGGAATTTAAAAACTGCGGAGGGACAATTCGGTAAATTAAGTAGCACGCGTGAACCTCCTCCTGCCCCAACCCATCTCTCTCTCTCTCATCGAACCGCACCGGAACTCACCTTCTCTCTCTAACACTCTCTCCACCAGATCTGCAACAACGTCCGATTAATCAGTCTCAAATCCGAGAGCGCTGTTCACATTGGTAGGAATCGCAAGCGCCGCCGCCGTCTGCAGCCCCTCCGGGAAGAATGGGGGATTTCAATTTAGCCTTAGTGATCGTGGCGATAGTCGTCTGCGTGATCGTTTTCCTGGTCAATGTCTACCTACTCGTTAATTACCAGCATCCCGATGATAAGAACCAGGCCTACTTCCCGAAATTCGTCGTCGTCTTCGGGCTTACCATCGCGGCAATCTCGATTCTGATGCTACCGGCCGACGTGGCTAACCGGCAGGCGTGCCGGCACGCGATTTACAACGGCGCTTGTAATTTGACGCTGCCGATGAAGGATTTGTGGCTCGCTATCTACATCGTGGATGCAGTTCTGGTCTTCTTTGTTATCCCGTTCGCCATGTTTTACTACGAGGGAGACCAGGATAAGTGAGGCTTATTTCATTTTGTTTTAACCTTTTTTTTTTGAACGGTGCTTGACTTGATTGTTGTTTTTTTGGTTTCAGGACTGTGTGGAAGAGGATGAGAAGTGCACTGATATGGGTCGTTGTGACTGCTATTGTTTGTGCGCTGGTTCTTGCAATTATGTATGGTGAGTGCTCATTTGAACACCTTTTGCTTTTTTTTTTTCTTTTTTTTTCTGTTGATATGCTATGATTTTCTGGGTTTGATGTAGTGTGGAATTTGCTAACCCGTGCTGGGTAAAATATGAAAAAGTGGGCGTTTGAATTGCCTAATTCACTTACTCCTAGATGAGAAGTCTAAATTATTTATTAGATGTGGTGATGTCAAGCATCTTATGTGGCAAGAGTCATTGATTGTAGTTTCCTTCTGCTACTGGAAAAAGTATATGAATCTATGTACACGATGGGCTGTATAGTGCATATTTATATATGGGAATGGGATCAGGGAATTCAAACTCTTTTACCAAAAAAGCTTCTTTCTTCTCATTTCTAACTGGGGGAAACCCAAAAACCCCCCTTTACATTATTTTTGTATCTTTGCTTCAGGACTTGTGGGTAAGGTGGACTTCACTGTTAGACACCTCTCCTCAACTACTACGTCCTTCCCATCGACATGGGATTTCTCCAACAATCAACAATGTGTTGGCACTGGAGCAAGACAGGTCAAGAAGCAATAATGTGTTCAAATTTCTCATTGGTTTATCTTTTTTAGCCATATTAAGTCCACTTACATTGTTGTTTCATTTTTCAGTGCTCTGCATATTCTGCCAGTGCTTCGTCTGAGACAACTTGGACCATGCGGACTACCTTTCCAGAATATGTTGTTGCACTTACTACAATTGTTGGATCAGTGCTTTTCACTGTACGTGCTTCTCTAATCGATACCTCCACGAGAAAACAAATGTTTCATTATTTCTTACCTATCCTTTTCTGCTATGTAGTGTAATATGAGATCTTATTGCTCGTATCTGCTTCGCATTTCATTTTTTAAGAACTTCGGCACTCTTATTTGAGTAGTTATTGTGATTGAGTTGAACTGGTTAATCCAGATAAGGATTGTTACATTGTTAGATATGTTTCAATTGGGTTTGTATATTGGAAAAAATAGTGCTGTCTTATTATGTCAATACCTTGTGCTCAAGATTTGTTCTGTGCTATTTTCATCAGATTTTTGGTGGTGTTGGCATTGCTTGCCTGCCACTGGGGCTCATATTTTCATTTGTCAGGCGACCAAAGGCTGTTATCACGCGCTCACAGTATATCAAGGTTTTTCTTCTTTAATTGTATTGTCACTTTTCTCCCTTTTTGGCGTTATGGGATGACATTTACGTCTCAGATAATTGGATTCCATTAAGTACGGTTTACAGGAGCTTGATTTGACATGTTACAGGAAGCAACTGAACTGGCAAAAAAAGCTAGAGAACTTAAAAAAACAGCTGATGCTCTTCACCAGGAAGAAAGGAGTGGAGGCAAGGGAAGAAAGTGGCGCAAAAATGTGAAAGCTGTTGAAAAGGTAATCTTCATATGATCCTATTGAATTTGTTTTTAGAAATTAGCATTAGTCATTAGTGCATCATTTGGTGGGCCTGTTTGTTATAAAAAATCATTGCAAATTATTATTGTACTTTCAGGAGCTACTTCTTTTGGAAGAAGATGTGAAGGCGTTGGAAGAGATGTATCCTCAAGGCGAAAAGGTAATGCATACTGAAAATTTTGTTACAAATCCGTGTCTGATATTCCAGTGCTAGCTTCTAATCCTTCTATTTGTTTCATGACTAGGCTTAAGAATAAAAATATTGAAATGATAATGGTGAATACTGATAATTCTGTTGCTAAATTTATGCAGGCTGAAGCTATGTGGGCAATGACTGTTCTCGGCTACCTTGCCAAACTGGTGCTTGGAGTTCTAGGGTATGTTTAAATCACAATGCACAATTAGAATTCCTAATATAGTTTTTTTACTACCGGTAGATGGTAATCTCCAGAAGTGTGTATCTGTGAGAAATAAAGATGTTAATGAGACAGTCCAAAGAGTTGCTGTTCGTGTTCCATCTTTTGTTTCTGCATGCTATATTAAGCAAGCACAGTGTTCGGGTTCCTTTTGTCCTCCCAAGTGCTTTTTTCTCCGCTGTGTGACCATTAAACATGGTCCTATGTTTTGAACAGGTTAGTTGTTTCAGTGGCTTGGATTGTTCATATTGTAATATACTTGCTGATTAATCCTCCAGTATCAGCATTTCTTAATGAGATATTCATCAAGCTGGATAGTGTTTGGGGTAAGTTTCATACTTTTAAATTGGTTTTGACCTTGTTCAGATAAGGCGTGTATTTGATATGGTTGTCTTGTACTTGAAGGACTTCTGGGCACCGTCGCTTTTGCATTTTTCTGCTTCTACCTTCTGCTTGCCGTGATAGCTGGTGCAATGATGCTTGGTCTGAAATTAGTTTTTATTACAATCCACCCAATGAAGTAAGTTTATCTGTTTGTTTCATTTCTTTTCTCCCTTACTTCTATTCAAGATTTGTCTTGATTCCTATTTTTTTTCTTATTCTTGTTCTTGGCATTGCATGATGTTGCCTGACACTAGACTGTCTTTGCAGATGGGGAGCTACTCTTATGAACTCATTCCTTTTTAATGTGGCCCTCATTCTTCTTTCTTCAATCAGGTAATCAGCGTGGTGGTGCTCCTATTTTATATGTTAAACTTGAAACACACATTGTTGAATTATAGTCTCTCCTTTTTATTTAGAGGCATCTTAATGATGTACTATATGTAATGAGAATTCTTGCATACACGACTTTCTTAGTTTGCCTATTGGGTAGCTGATGTTACTTAATATACTAGTATATCATGTTTAGAGAATCGTTGCTGGACTGTGAGAAGTTTATCTATGCGACTCATTGCCATTAGTGGATCTCCAATATAAAATTCCTTTTGAACTGAGATTATTTTTGTTAATATTATGCAGTGTGATTCAGTTCTGTGCTACTGCTTTTGGGTATTATGCTCAAGCTACTGCAGCTCAAGAAATATTTGGTCACACATTGCAATCACTTCGTGGAATCAAATACTTGTACAAGTGAGCAACATTTCACTCTTATTTAAAAATCATTGTGCATGAGTAGCAGGGTTCCTAAAATTATTTTTGATGTTACAGGTACAACGTGTTTCAAATCGCTTTCATCGTCTTAGCAGGGCTGACATTTGTATATTATGCTGCATTTGTACGTTCTCTGCCTTATTTATTTCCTCATTTGAAAACACTCATAACTTAAATCTGCCGAACCGCTATGGTTTTCCAGGGATGGAGAAGAAAAAGGACCACTGGCCGGCTCCAACTCTCCTCGTAAACATGTTGCTTTGACTTCAGCTGAACTGAAGCTGCTCGATTTCGTGGTCCATGTACAAAAGTGATGTCAATTCTTGATGCACGTGGTCTTATGGAGAAGGGCAACATCACATCACTGCCAATTTCGTCCAGACTGCTGGTTTCTGCTTTGACTTGTTTTCTGCCTAGTGTTGTACATGTTCTATTTCTTTCATTTCTTTTTGCTTATATTTATCACATATCCGAGAGAACTTGACCTTGTTGTAATTCGTAGTCTTTGCTGAGCACAAGAAACAGCTGTTTGTAGCACTTGCTTGCTGTGCCTTGTTATATCACCATCCCTTGTTTTCATCTCCATTTGTTTATTAAATTTCATCTACTTCTGTTTGCTGCAATTTGATGACAGACATGCTGTATGCCATCCCATCATACTACATTCCTAAACCATAAAATTACTCTCTTTTTTGCTCGGACGTTACCATTAGCACTTTCGCCTACGAATTCTATAAATTATTTTTATTTTTTATTTTATTTGATGTAACATGATCTTGATCATAATATTTAAGATGACATTTCTATTTTGTATTGAAAACGGTTCGGTGAACTTAAATGAAAATATAATTTGAAATGTAGGACTCATTTTTTTTGTTATGTGCATTAGATTACATCGATAATATATCTTCAGCATAATACTCATTAACTCGACTGAAAAAACATTTCGGGCCAAGATAATAGCCCATGTCATTTCTATCGGGCCAGTGAATTTTAAATGTAAATATTCAAAATTCATACCATGTATTTTTGAGCCCAATCGGAGAATTACAACGTAGCCGAATCGATGGACATCGCCCTCTTCTCGCCTTCTTCCCTTTTCGCCGGCTCCGACGACAGTTCCTCCGGTAACATTTATTATTTCCTCAAGTACCCTTATACTTTTAACTAATCATATTTGAATCCCAGCTCAAAAATTTCTTCTTTAATTCTTTTTTCTTGCAGAAGAGGAAAGAAGTGAAAGCCATGAGAATTTCGTAGAGCGTAAACACCAATTTCCTGGAATGGTCTCTTTCAATGTTTCTCTATTTCTCTTTTCTACACGACCCATTTCAAAAAATTGAATCTTTTTTTAAACTAACTCTCGTTTTATGTTTAGGATTTAATGTGAAATTAGCTAATAAGAGATTTTCTTTATTTAATTTTACTGGTGTGATATTCAGAATTTTGAGTGAGAAAATAGTAGCGTGAAATTACGAAGAAGAAATATTCAGGGAGCTTGAGATATTCTTGTGGAAGAGCCAAGAATAATTAGTGTTTGCACGTTCACTTGAATTGCAATGATCTCAGCATAATCTTTTGCTGGATTATGTAACATTTTTAATTTTGGAGGACAGATTTGTTTGATTATAATTACTTATTAGCTGTATGGTAGGAATGATCCTAGAACTTATTTTAGTTGCATCGGTTTGTGTGCAGGAATTGCTTGTTCGGGAGTTTTCGTTCCATCAATTGAATGCTAATCTACTGTGGCCTGGCACATTTGCATTTGCTGAATGGTTGGTCGAGCACAAGCAGTGGTTAGAGGGTAGGAGAGTGCTTGAGCTGGGGAGGTAATGTGCAAATGTTGTACGATGATATGTATTGCTTTTGTTTGGGGTTTGAAGTTGCATTGTTCCCGTTGTTGTTGTTTGGAGAGTATGGATTGATATTTGAAGATGGCATATATATTCTTGTTTTATTTTCTATAATACGCTTTCTTGTTGAAGTTAAACTCGAGTTTGGATCATATCCTTCGTACTTAGCTTGTGGTAGGATGGATTTCTTTAACCTGTCACACATGAGCTTGAACCAGTGAGTAATGAGCTCTGTGTGTGTTATTTTCTGAGATTGGATGTTTAGTTTGTTGTTATTTGAGATTAGATTGATCGTGTAAAGATTATCTTTTCCATCACTATAATATCTTTCTTCTTGTTGTTTGGTCACATCTTTTGCTTAGCATGTGCTTGAATAGTTTCTTTAGACTTTTTATTTGAATGCCTGAATAAGCATATAGATTATTGGAGGAAGATGTTTGCACACATGTTTTTTTCTAAGTCGTGTTTTGTTGTGTTGGAGAACGTTTTTCATGTTTCTGGTTCATTTGCAGTGGAACCGGAGCTTTGGCCATTTTCTTGAGAAAATCTTTTAAACTCGACATCACAACATCCGACTATGATGATGTTGAGATTGAGGAGAATATAGCTTATAATTGCCGGGTGAATGGAGTTACTCCAGTTGTTCCACACATAAGACGTAAGTTCTTTTGCCATTGGTGAAAGTTAAAACTATAAAATTGTAGTCTTTATTATATGTTGGCTAATTATAGCTGACAAGAGTTATATTTTTGCCAGATTCATGGGGAGATGTCTTTCCGAATCCGAATCCAGATTGGGACCTAATTATTGCAAGTGATATTTTATTGTGTAAGTTCTACACTTCCTTCCGGTCTTTTCAGATCAGAATTATACATCTTAACGAAGAATAGTGAGTCGTGACTTTGAAGTAAAGAGAAGAATGTCGAATTTAAGTACGTCCCCCACCCCCACACTAAATAGGAATTAGGAAAGAAGTATAACAAATAAACCTTATGTCTAAAATTATTAAGCAAACACTCACGTTGTGTTTGAAATGGTTTGTTCATGAGACTAAAATCGAATACCAATTCTCTTGTTGGTATACAGAATACATTGAGTGCTAAACCAAAATCTTGATTCGTATTTTCAATGTTATAAACTGTGAGAAGCTTATATGTTGAAATTGTAAGTTTTCCACATTTATGCTCACTCAAAGGTGGAGTGTTCGTTCACTTCTTCCCGAGAGTTGCCAATGTGTTCCTTAACATTCCCTGCTTGCTCTCGTCTTTTGCAGATGTTAAGCAATACCCTAACCTTATAAAGTCCTTGTCGTTTCTCCTCAACTCTTACAAATCAAAATCTAGCGAGGCTGTTTCTTGGAGGAATGGTCCGAATGGTATTGATTCTCTTTCTCTAGTCTACTTTTGTCTGTCGTAACAGACAATGAAATCATGCTGTCTTTCCCCTCTGCCACATGCTTCAGATTCGTGCCCTCTTACCCGGCCAGCGTTCTTGATGAGTTGGAGGCGCAGGATTGGGAAAGAGGAAGAGTCACTCTTCTTTACTGGCTGCAAAGAAGCTGGACTAGAAGTCGAGCATCTTGGCTGTCGTGTTTACTGCATCAAGCTAAGCAGTAACACTTCTCAATCCAGCTGAATATCTTGGCACCATAGCCAAATCCTGGGATCGAACAGACTGATCTCGACTGGCTAGTTTGCTCGATGCAAACGAGGCGTGAAACGAACCTATGCTGTCGTGGAGACTACAAGCACACTTCTCCATGTTACAGATGGCATTTGCTTTTGCTAACTTAAGTTCCTTTGTAGGAGTATTTTTTTGTTGAGATTTAATTGAGAGTAGAAACTTGTGTTTGATGTGACGAAATTATAACAATCGTTAAACATATCACACTTTACTCCTCTTTGTGTTAACTAATTGTTATGTTTACAATGTTTTACTACTATCATTTTGTTTTCTTGAATTTAATTTACATTCCCATTTTATTTTAACCACAATAATCTATACTATGTCGACAGCCGAAAAAAGTCACTATCAAATCTCGAATAGGTGTAATTATGGGGTACGAAACCGTACTATAATTAATAACCATCCAACATTATGTAAGTCAAAATACCTTATCGCTATGAAAGCATTTCTTATTACAATTGTTTTATACAATTATTAAATATTTTAATTTTATTTTTCATCCTTAGTTGTCATTATATAAATCTGTGATGTTTTTCTTTTTTTGTTGTCTATTTGAAATAAATTAAAGAATTCTAATATCAACGATGGCATTGACTCATAAGTGTTAGAAGATCACACGAAGATCACACGAGATCACAGTAAAATCAAGGGAATTATATGGGAGAATATTGTGCCATAAATATAGCATATTAATTATTATAATTTAGGTTTACCTTATTTATGGAATATCTTAGCTTATATAATATTGTAGTCTCTATGTTCATAATGTAATGAATAAGAATATTTTTCCCTATCAAGCTTTAACAATTAGTATTATGATAGAATTATAGTTTTTTTCTAAAGTTACTTTATTCGCTTTTTTTTACTTTGAATTAGTATGAATTTTAAGAAATACTCCATCTATCCCCAAAAAAGCAGAGTAGTACATTTTCATAGTCTACTTTACAATATTTTTTTTGAAATTAAAACAAAAATTTAAATCAACTTACATAAATTTAACATATACTTCTATTTATAAATTATACTCCTTCTATCCCACAAAAATATGCACCATTTCTTTTTTAGTCCGTCCCACAAGAATATGTACTTTTTAATTTTGAAAACTATTTTCTCTCTAATGAGGTGAGACCCGTTCTCCACTAACAATACTTTAATAACTTTTTCTCTCTACCTCTCTCTCTTACTTTACCAATTTTGCTTAAAATCCGTGATAAATCCAAAGTGCATATTCTTTTGAGACTGGGGGAGTATTTATATTCGAATTCTTTATGTTATTTTTTTAATAAAAAGAAAATTAGACATAGAAATGAATTAGCCGTTTGATTAAAACACCAACATGGAAAATATTTATACCACTAATTCTCAAATTTAGCTAATTAAATAATAATACGATTTAGAAAATTACTCCCTCCGTCTACCAATAAGAGTCATAGTACTATTTCTTTTGAATACAAAATTTAAGAAATGTTAAAAAAAGTGGGTAGAAAAATGTTAATGAAATATGAGTCTATTAATTTTAAATGATATTTGAGTGGAATGTGATGCCTCTTACCACTCATAATAGTAATGAATCGGAACTCTTAATTGTGGATGGACCAAAATGAAAAAAATTAGACTCACATTTACGGACAAAAGGAGTATAATAATAACTTGATTTGTTAATAAAATGTCACTAAAATCAAAATTGTTGATGGCCCCAAGATCATCCACCACTCACCACATATCTTCCCTTGCCCGCACCCCTCCCTCAAATAGTAACAAAATGATATACTATAAATTGTTGATAATATTTTGTATTGGCCAAGTTTTAATTCGTTTCAAAACTTTGAAAGAATAATCGGAAAAACTATGAAGGTTAATATTTGTGTGTCCGTACAGTTCGATGCTTATGTTTTGGAGTTATCTTATAGCAAGTTGAATTTTCACCAAAATATTTGTGTGCGCCACTCTATCAGTTCACTTGTGGTAGATAGTGAACTAGTGGATGGGGATATTTCATATTTATATAAATCAACTTTTTATGTGGCATTTCACTTCTTTACAGTAAATTAGGAGCCTCTCATTAGTATTTTTTTGTTTGGAATTTAGGAGCCTCTCATTATTATTATATTTTTATTATTACTATAATTATTTTGTTAGGTTTTTTCAGGTACAAAATCTTTTTTAATGAATTATGTATTTTTTTCATATCATCCTCACACACGGCATATGAGTAATCAAATGGAGTGTATCTATAAAATAGGAAATCATAGCTTCATTAGAAACACATAAGTACACATCACCAACCCAATAAACCAAAAATTATTTAGTTAAGAAAAGAACAAATATTCTATTATAAAAATTAGAATATCATGCTACATACATTCATTATAATACATAAATTACTAATTGTAGTTCGAATTAATAATTGAAATATACCATGGCAAAAATGCATTATAGTATGATTGCCCCCCTCCGAAATTTCGAGGAAATCACAACGTTTTTGTTCATATATAGTCTCTATCATGTTGATTCGAATTTCTAGATTTTAACTGCAAGTATCAAATCTCGGACAAAGGTATAAGGTCCAGACAATCTAAATATAGATGTATTTTGCAAATAATGAAGAGATCATTGTTGAATTGAATAGAAAGTAGGAAGCTTCGCAGAAATAACGTTATTTTGGCTCACACTGATGATTTTGATTTATACCTAGATAAGCCCATGTTCTTACGGCTTGATATGTACAAATCGATGATATAGCTTCACAAGTTGATATGATGGAACAAGTTTTGATTCTATGTAATATATGGTGATGTTTGATTAATTGGATTCATAGGAGTTTACAAGTTGTACAAAGCTAGAATTTTGACAATATGGAGTTCAAGAACAAATTTTTGGCTCCTCTACCATGTTATCAATTGTGGGGCATTAGCATCGACGTTATTGGAAGCACTTAAGGCATCAACAGTTGGGGATTGCAAGAGAGAAATAGAGTGAAGCGAGAATGACAATTGCAAAGACGTTAAGGGTATTAATTATAAGATGAAGAGAGAAATAGAAACTTAGAGGTTCGAACCAGTTCTAATACACGAGTAGCAAATCATTGTAAATTAAAGAATCACGACAGATGCAAATAAATTACTAGGAGTACTGAATTTATTAATGATAGTAAAATTATCAAAATACTCCTATAATTTTTGAAACTTGGTAAAGATATTGACTCTTAATTTGAAAAAATAACGGCTCTATTCTAATAGATGCTAGAGTTATCCCAAGTCAATATAGATTTATTTGATCCATATTATTAGCCTACACGTGCAAAGCCTTTTAAGGGGGTAGAATAACTTAATTCTAATACGATTCTAAGTTAATGGGAAGTAGATAACTTATTGAATCGTAACCCTCAAATTTAGATGCATGCTTCCTCCGCCCTACATTATTTGAGTCATTTTTTGGACACAAGATTTAAACAAGTGATAGTACTTAATATATAGTTAAGTGGGGAATGAATAAAACAGTAGAGAAAAGAGAGAGTAAAATATAAGAAAGAAGATAATAAGACAAGTTAAATGTATTTTTTTCATACATAAGGTGAGACCGTCTAAAATGAAATAGTACAACTCAAGTAACTTGAGATGGAGGTAAAAAATAAGTAGTAGTTGATGTTTTTGATAGACGGTAGGTGATTAGGTCGATGGCAACTTGGCTTTTTGTCATAATTGATTATTATTCTGTGATGATCAAGATTTGACTAGCTAACATCAATCAATGGTATCCATTAGTATTTTTGTTATTGTTAAGGGCATCCGTCCGATGCATCGGGCGGACTATCGTCCGCCACTGTAGCCATGCGGACGATGGCACATCCATCATCCGCGCCCTATGCTTCGTCCGCGGACGATAGGGCTTCGACCACGCATCGTCTGCGGTATCGTCCGCCCTACTGCGGGTCACGCGGACGATACCGTGGATGATGCAACGCGTTTTTTTTTAATTCTTCAAAATTTATTATATATATACACCCCAACTTCACTCTTCCATTCACTCCACTCTTCCATACACTAAAAATGAATCCCGATGATTACCCAAGTCCGAATAGTCCGATGTTCAGTGGTGGTGCACGGTGGCCGGGTACAGACCCTGATGAATACCGATCCTTTGACTCCAACACCCAGTACAATCCCGATTTCAGTACGGATTCATACGGACTGTCAGACATGGAGCCGTCTCCCACCCGCGCCCACGCCCCACCCCGTCACGCCGCCGCCGCCGCCTCGGGCTCCGCCACCAAGAAGAAGAGGAACAGGCAAAGGGCCCAGAAGTTGCCGCCTCCGGAGAATAATGAAGAGTTCGCCCCAGGGAGGACGAACTACAACCCGGATGAAACCATCGTCTTTGTTAGGTGTTGGATTGATATTTCGGAGGACCTGGTGTTTGCCAACAGCCAAAAGCAAATCGCGTACTGGGAGCGCATCGCTGATCGCTACAACGAGGCCTAGCCGGCGGCCGCCTACAAGCGCCATAGGGAGCAGCTCCGCAAGCACTGGGATCAAGTGAAGAAGCAGGTCAATTTGTTCTCGGCGGAGTACAAGAAGTGCTTGAGGGAGCAGGGCATCGGCGAGAGTTTGACTGATGTGCGCGATAAAGCCCTTGCGTCGTACATTTCATTGTACGGCGATTTCAAGCATTACAACTCCTGGCTCCTCTTGAAGGATAAGCAGAAGTTCCAAGGAGGGATTATGCCCCTATCGGCTGCGGTGAAGAGGACGAAGAACACCGCCGCCGGTGATTATACGAGCAACGACAGCGGCGCACCTCCGATGGACCTCAACCAGCCGATGTACGAGAATGAGAGTTCCGGCACACCAATGTCCTCCCGGCGTCCCATTGGCGTCAAGGCTGCCAAGAACAAGGGTAAGGCGAAGACGACATCCTTACAGGCCGCGACCCCTGACCCGACCCCGACTTCGGCTGCGGGACATGCCTATGCGGAGTTGGTGGCGGCCGCTAACCGGAGGACGTTGTTGGACACGCACCACGCCCTCATGCAGTGCGAGGACCCAGGCAAAGCCGAATACCTCAAGTGGATGATCGATGATCTGCGCCGCAAGCTGGGAATAAATGATTAGTAATGTAGGATTTAGTGAACTTGTTTTTTATTTCTAACTCTTGTAATTTTTTTTTGTAATTAGTAATATAGGATTTGCCTTTAATCGTAGTGTTTTTTTTTATAATTTTGCATGCCATATTTGAAAATATAAAAAATTAATTAATAAAATATTAGTGAAAACTATATGGCGGACTTTAGAACGTCCCAATGCAGGTGGAAGGGTAGGAGGATAGAATGCTGATGTGGCGGGGCATAGGGCGTCCTATTGTGGATGCTCTAACCAGATATATACATGTAACAAATTCACATGTTTAAAGAGCTCACATTCATAGCTGAAAATAGGACAGTTTGGTTGTAATATCATATGGCCATGTTTGTATTTGTTGTACAATATTCTTCAAAACATCCCACGAGAGAAGAAACTTCCACGAATTTTCCGATCGACAATTTAGATGCGTGCGTGTGTGTATTTATAATTTATATATATGAAATGGTTCACGTGAAAATACGTACATTATAGATTAATGCAGTGAATCTTAGGGTTACCACATTTAGAATCAAGGTTTTTGAACAAGATGAAGTAAAAACCTTCTCTTCCGTGGATTAAAAAGTTTTGGTGCAATTCACGTCGACGATTCCTAGAAAACGGATGTGTGCTTAGGGTGCGTCTGTTTTTTCTTTATCTAATTTTTAAGGTGCTTTTCAGGTTATTTAAAAACAACGAGTATTACTTAATTTTATAGACCATTCATATTAGACAATTTCCAATTAAATTAGTATTACTTATAATTTTATAGGTAAGCTACATAGATAACAATTATATGCAAATCTACTCCTTATTGCATAGCCGCAAAACTAGACCAAATTAGAGTTTTTAGATCTAGTTTTTCATGGATGAGCGCGCAAATGTATAAATTATTTCCGCCTTCATCACGAGCCTATTTTACTTCAGTCCAGGACATAACATATTAGGAGGATTTAATTTCATTCCAAAATATATATTACTTCATTCCAATAAGCTTTTACTTCATTCCAGTATGCGGTTTCGCCGTCCCGTACCGTTCTTTATCTATGCAATGTATGCTCCGCCCCGACGACGCTGACAATAAAATGGAATGATGGCCTAATTGAATGGTGTAATAAGCACAAGGAATGATGTAATAAACCATTTTAACAAAGTATATGTAGAAGCATTTGAAGTCCTACTGGAATGAAGTAAAAACTTTTTTCAATGAAGTAATAATGTTTTTGAAGAAAGTAATAAACCTATTGGAATGAATTGTATTTTTAAAAGTGAATAAAGTAAAAAAACCAGTTCAATGAATTCGAATGAAGCACGTGTTGAATCATTTCAAAACCTTCTGGAAGTAAGTAAAAACATATTGTAGTTTCAAGGTATTACATACCAGAATGAAGTAATAAACCTATTATAATGAAGTAAAATAAGCTTGTAATAAAAACCAAAATAATTTTCACATCAGCGCATCTCACCAAAAAACTAGATCTAATGACCCTAATTTGGTTTGTAGTTCGGTGTTTAAAATTAGTTCGACATTGGTCGCATACAAACATACATGGGCTTAAGCCCTCAATGAATTCTTTTTTAACACTATTTTCTTTTATAAATTTTTGAAATATATCTAAATTTAGTGTACATTATCGTGTGAAAGCCCTTACAAATAATTTAAAACACCCAAAAATATACTTTGAATCAGAATTTATACATTTTAGCCTCTATCGAAAAAATTTTCTGCGTCCGCCCCTCAAACATATTACTACTTGATAACAAATCACACCTTAATATTGTTGATTCAAACATAATCTTACTATTGTTTATTTATCCTACTAACTCACGGAAATATCAAATTAACGTATTAATACGCACCCAATCTACAATTCGTATCCTAAAATGGCTGTAAATCTTTCGCTAATATGCATTATGCAATATAAAAAATTTATCTATTGTTGTGTTACTTTCCTAAATGGTTATAAATCCATAGATGATGACGATATTCAAACACATCATCTTGAACGCCGCTCCACGGCATTAAAAAAAACCACAAGAACATTACTAAAATTTTATTCACATGCAAAAAATAAGTCTAGCTGTCACTCCTTATAGCTTTCCTGAAGTTTATTTATGTCAAAAAATACCAAGCACTTGCCTATTTGGTTAGTGCTCACTTGCTTCACTAAGTACTCTCCATATTCGGCGATTTTTGTAATGATAGGTATACTTTATAATTAGGATTGACAAATGATGCGGTCACGCCAACATAATAACGACCCAACCCGCAAAGATCAAACCAAAATAAGAATCCGACCTGCTATATAAACTCGAACACGACTTGCACATGGCATGATGCTATTTATTCTAACACGACCTGTTAACGACACAAACTCGATAACACATGATAGCAATACGAAATGAACGACTCAAATGTGTTGTAGAGAAGATATGACTCGATGTTATTGTCCGGCCATAAAGACCAGGAATGGAGGCACCGCACCATATGAAAGTTAGATAAGTTAAAGTATTGTACTAATTAAGTATTATTATGTCGGATTATCTAACCTGATCTGAATCCAAGTGTTATTGCATTTATGTCTTTATTGGATCGACTCAATAAGAATATGAACATGATACAATTAGACACTAATTCATTAATTTTGTGCATGTTTATGTCGTGTCAAGACAGACTAGCATATACCTAATAGATACCAAAGATAACGACTATGGGCTCCTCCTGTGAGCTAAAAAACATTTTTCCATCGATGTATGTCTTTATATATACCCACACAAATTAAGCGCAAAACACACCAACTGAAATTCAAAAAGAACAAGACCCCTCCCACTTCTTCCTTTCCAAACCCTCAAATTTAGACACACAACACATACACAGTGTGAGTGAGTGATGGCTTCATCAAAACAAGATTTAGGCAAAATGGCGGCACCGGACCAATGGCTGCTCGAACATGGTAACATCAAGCTTCTGAGCAGAGAGAGGCGCGGTCGAAGCGCCCACAATATGTCTTCTTCCTCCCTTCGGAAGAAATCGAACCGCACCCTCGTTTCCAAGATTCGGGTCGGGTGCCTTCGCAAGTTCTTGGCTAATCTTCAAGAAGTCTTGCTCGGAACCAAGCTCGCCATTTTGTTCCTCGCCATTCCTTTTGCCATCGTTGCTGAGTATCGCAATTTCGGGAGGGTCAGTACTTTTATCTTTCTTTTTTTGTTCGTCCCACTTCAGTTAAGTTTTAAGAAAAAAAAATCAACATATTTAATCTCTTTTACTCCACTTTATATCACGAAAAATTGGGAGTATTAATAATTTTGTATGTTTTTTGAATTATTAATCAGCCATGGATATTTGCTTTGAGCTTGCTGGGACTCACTCCACTAGCAGAAAGGATCAGTTTTCTCACTGAGTAAGAACAAATTATCTGTCTCTCTCTCTCTCTCTATATTATATATGTTATAAAATTATAAATTAATGGTCACGAGATGGAACTTAATTTTCTCCATTTTGTAATATATGCAGGCAGATCGCTTTCTTCACGGGACCAACTGGTAATTAATTTTCCTCTATTATTTCATGTACTATATTATTGTATGTATTTTAGGTATAATACAATACTACTGCTAATATCGAGACTTCTGCCTAACTGATTCTAGAGCCACGTTACAATGTACCCTCTGAATTAGGAAATATATTCCTTTACTTATTTTTAAATTATTTAAGCAATACTTTAAATATTATGAAATCTCTGATTTTTTTTTAATTTGTTTTAGTGTACGTGTCACCTAGTTGGTTTACTCATGCAGGTCTCTACAAAGAGCCAAGATTTACATGATAATATTAATTAAAAATGAGCACAGCAAAATTGCAATTATTAACATATATTCCTTCACAATGTCATAATGCGAACCGGATATACTGAATTACTTATGTTTTTTAGTGAATTGTTTTGAATATAAAAACATATCCTTCTTAATCATTTTATTTCACCATAAATATTGTTGTAAATGTCATTCTCTCCTTTTGTAAACAATGTAATGTTAATTTCTTTATTAATATTAATTTTTAATGGATATTTCTCAGTTGGAGGGCTGCTAAACGCAACATGTGGAAATGCAACAGAATTGATCATAGCAATTCTTGCACTTGCCCAAAACAAAGTTGATGTTGTCAAATACTCTTTATTGGGCTCCATTCTCTCCAACCTTCTTCTAGTTCTTGGCACCTCTCTTCTTTGTGGAGGCATCGTTAACATCAACAAAGAGCAAAAATTCGACAGAGTAAGTTCACTTAACATAACCAAAAATTAAAAATCAGAAAAAAAGTGAATTCTATTTATTTATTTATTTCCCAATTTGGGATAATACTCATATTTACACATAATATTATTGCAGAAACAAGCGGATGTGAACTCGTTGCTTTTGTTGTTGGGATTGTTGTGCCATCTTCTGCCTTTGATGTTCACCTATGTCGGAAAAACACCTGAGATTACAGCAGTTGGAACGCTTCAACTGTCACGAGCTAGCTGCTTCATCATGCTCGTTGCATACATCGTTTACCTCGTCTTTCAGTTGTGGACTCACCGAGAATTATTCGAGGCAGATGAGGTTCGTTTTCACTTGAATGGAGAATCATCACTGACTAATTTTTGAAAAAAATGAATAGTCACTTATACGTATAGTGATATAGGCATATTTAATTAATTAGTAGTACTAGTATTTTAGAACAATTAATTAGGGTTACTCTTAGATGTCTATTACGGTCTTTGTAATGTCGTGTATTAAAATTTTTACTTTTACAATGTTAGGAGGGTGAAGACGGTGACGTGGTAGGAGATGATGAGACTCCGGCCATCGGATTCTGGAGCGCGTTCATTTGGCTGGTTCTGATGACCGGAGTTGTGGCTCTACTTTCAGAATATGTTGTTGCTACAATTGAAGTAAGTTAAATTATATTAAAGAAATTGTAAATTAAGTTTTTAATTAATTGTTAGTAAAATTAATTGTTAAACATATTTGTTGGATTATTTTCAGGGTGCATCAGAGTCTTGGGGTTTGTCAGTGAGCTTTATTAGTGTGATTCTACTACCAATAGTTGGAAATGCAGCAGAACATGCTGGAGCAATTATCTTTGCATTCAAGAACAAATTGGTAAATTAGTAATTAATTAACCATATTTGTTTATTTAGTTTGAATTATGCATTACATGAGTAGTCTGATCATGTATTTTTATTCAATTCAGGACATAACTCTAGGTGTTGCTCTAGGATCAGCCACACAGATTGCCATGTTTGTGGTAAGATCACAGAATAATTTCAAATTAATTTATAGTGATGATTTTTCACTTGATTATTCCATAACTATTTTTTTTTTAAATATATAGGTTCCATTAAGTGTGATTGTGTCATGGATCATTGGCATCAACATGGATCTTAATTTTAACCTCCTTGAGACAGGCTCCCTAGCACTCTCAATTATATTAACGGCTATAACTTTGCAGGTAAATTAATTATATTAATTTAAATTTACATTTTAGTAGTATATGTTTAGTTTACTCATAATTACTCTAAAATTATTGAAATTTGCAGGATGGATCATCTCATTACATGAAGGGGCTAGTTCTTCTTCTAAGCTACTTCATCATTTCAGCATGCTTCTTCGTATACAAATCTCCACTTAGTAAGAACAAAATTCTAATCATTAGTTTTTAAATTTTCATTAAATTTACAATAAATTAATTGTTTATAAATTTTTCTTTTTTGGTAGATGGGGCTGGCTCTAATAACCTCGTCACCTCTCCGGAACAAGGAATAACGAGACTTTGAATTTGAGGTATATATATAAATATATTTATATGAATTAAACAAATGCAATATTAATTAATCATATGTTTTGTATTAATTGTGTACGCACATATGTATATAAATAGGTCTGCAGCTGCACTGATTGAATTCATATACTCATTCCATTGAAATTGGCTTCAAGTTTCATTCAAAAAACAAAAAAAAGGTGCGCTCAAAATCGAGTCGAGTGGAGTCAAGTCGAGTCGAATATTCACAGACCGATGATTCATGCTCAGAGATGTACGATCTGCAATGCTATATCTAATGGCGGAGCATTCAGTCCAGTTCTTTGTTTTCCTTTTTGATAATTGTTTTATGATTGTGTTATTTACCATCTCGAGTTGTTTGTTTCACATTTTAAATGATAATTGGACTTCCAATTACCAGCTGTGATATATTGCAATAATAAATCCATGTTTGTTTACGGTCGGGTCATGTATTTTTTACTTTTTATGTATAGAAATGAAATGATGAATGTTATCGTGTTACAGTTTTGTTTATACCACTTTTATTCTTTTTATAAAATATAGCGTTTTATATAAGTATAATTGTTCACGTTCCACCTATTACACCCTTTACATTTTATTTCACTATATATCAAAATCCTATCCATCTACTAAGGTCAGAACTCAGAAATTATTAAAAATGAATTTATACTATTGTATACACCATAATGTAAATTATAAATTGGATTTTTTTAACATATATAATGTCACAAACGAAAACGACCTTTTATTTATTTTAGATACGTTTTGAATCATATGATCATTTTCCAAACTTTAATTTCATCTATTTCTTTGAATACCGACTTTTCATGAGTTAGTTAGTTAGTGATGAACAAAAAATAAATTGAATCGGAGAATTTTAATTTCACAAATGTTCATAAATTGTAGAAACTGAGTTTTCATAACAAATACTAGCAGTAACAAATGTTATTAATATACTCATGAGTAACAGATAATTAGTTAATTACCATAATAAATTACTTTAATTTGGAAATTAATTAGCTTGAAAATATTTTATTTATAAAATTAAAGCTAATGGAATATAGGAGTATTATTTTGTCTCTCCTCTCTAAACACGTACAAACAGAAAACACAAGACACGAACCGTTCCCAATTTGGTGTGAGAGTATTCGCGCTTTTTCTGTTGCTTTATTTTTCCCTCAAATTCTCGTTAATTTCTACCGCAGAGGTGAGAATTGAGATCCTCATCGATTTTTTTCTCTTCATCTACGCTCATTCATTTAACTTACGTAAATTTTTTTATTGTTTTTGTTATATTTGATGTTTTCTGTTATTGTGAAGTTTCGGGTGACAGAGGAATTAGGGCGTCTTTGGATATTGATTGGTGATTTGGTAAATGGGGAGGGTGTTCGCGATTGATTTGGATGGAAGCATGTATATTTGCAAGCACTGCAAAACGCATCTCGCGTTGCTTGAAGATATTGTATCTAAGGTTTGTTATTTTATTTATTTCATGTTCAGATTCTCACTCTGTTTGAGCTTATTAGTGTGTGTGAATTTCAGCAAATTCATTGTGGATAGTGAATATTTTCATTTTGTTTTGGCGTAAGTTAGTAGATCGAGAATTTTTTTCCTGATTGTTTGAATTATAGAACCAGTTTTGTATGGTGTTGCACTGCTTGATGGTAATAGAGTTGTAAGCTTAATCTATAAAATTGTTCATAACTTTTGACAATTTTTAAAAAAAAAATTTTGTTGAGTTGTGCTTGTGATGGAGAAAGAGGGCTCTCTCAAGTTTGAATTGCATTTGTTGTTTTGAGTAGGTTGAGTTTGTCATATATAGTCAAGTGTTCATCACATTGGAACATATCATACGTTAAGTTTTGGTATAGAGAGATGGGAGAAATTTTGTAGTAAGTAGATTTTGTCTGTAATGTTTGCTATATTCATGCGCGAGATGATGCTTTTGTTGCGTGATTGAAATCGTTGGTGCACATCTCTTTTCTGAATGTGGAAGTTTTTTCCTTTTGTGCTGCTGCGCGAGATGATGCTTGTGTTGATTTTTCATTAATTTGCATCCAAGTCAAGTGTTCATTATTGTTGTCCAACTTTTCATCACCAAAAGGCAAGAACTCAAATATTCTCCAGCTTGAAGCATTTCTGGAAATTGTTATCACTCACAAGCATAATTCTTATCACTCACAAACATAATGTGAAGCTCCCTTCCACCGATATTTTACATGTCAAGAGATTTCGCTTTGATTTGTAAGGCCTTGAACTTCCCATTTCCTTTTTTTCCTTCTATATATGGCACATATTGGACTACATTTAAGTGATTGTTGATGGCTTGCTTGTTTGTTTACATGTTTTTGTTGGTGAAAGCATGGATTGCTTGCATGATGCTGACCAATTGCTAAACTTGTTTTCAGTCTTTCCACTGCAGGCATGGGAAGGCTTATCTCTTTAATAAAGTGTAAGCGCTCATATTTTTAAGTGAATGATTTGTTATTCGTGTGCTAAACTTGTTATTGCTCCTTTCTTATGTCAAGCACTGAGAAAATATAACAGTAGTTATAATATTCACTTGTGCAGCCTTTCTTGGTAGTGCATTTTTGACATAAGTCTAATGAAATGGTACTTGATGTAGTGTGAATGTTAGTGTCGGGGAGCAAGAAGACCGGATGATGATGACTGGAATGCACACTGTTGTCGACATATTCTGTGTGGGTTGTGGATCAATTGTGGGATGGAAATATGTGAGAATCTTGGCTACTTGATCTCTCTCCCTCTCTCTCATTGTATTTCATCTCCAAAAACTGAAACTGTGCTTGCCTACTTTCTGTGTTTGTACCAGGAAGCTGCTCATGAGGAGAGCCAAGAATACAAAGTTGGGAAATACATTCTGGAGAGGTATACACATTTTGTCAAATCAATCTCTTAGATTTGCTATAAATTGAAAGGTGGTTCTTACTCTGAACTGCAAACTGGTTGAAGATGGTGCATTATTTGGCAATCAACTCTGTTTTCTCATATCTGAGATTGGCCAGGTTTAAGGTTAAGGGTCCAAATGGAAGCAACTATTCAATCACTCAAGACTCACCGTCGATGGTTGGGAGCGACTCACAGACGGTTGGAAGCGACACCGATGACATGTGATTAGTATGTGGAGTTGTCTGATCCTAGAACTATTTATCAACTGTACATCCTCAACCATAAATTTCCTTGTTTCTGCCAATTTTTATCTACATGTTATGTTCCACAGGTGAACATAGTTCATTTGGGAGAATGGGTAGTTACTCTGAATATCATTGTTGAATTCTAACATATTCTACATGAATTGATAGGTCATTTGGGGAAATGATACCCATGCCCTACTATTTTTTTTCATCTTTAATTATTATATTTGGAATTTCGTTTTTTCTTTACCAGTTGTGTGATACCTCTGACAATAATTCAAATAAAAGTCGACAATAATCGAAGGTGTATCATGTCAATTTAGTGACGTGGAGAAATATACCTACGCTATTTGTGCTTACAGTTAATCTTCATATAATAGTATACATCATGAATATTAAAATTTTAACAGATGAGTGTAATTATTTGTTAGAAAGAAATAATACTAATCTAAAGAAGCTCTAGATTCAGTGTTCATCAATTGACGTTTTTTTTTCAAATATTCAAAAGAATTATTAAATTTTGGTTTATCCCACAATTTTAAATAATGACGGAAAATTCATGAAATTTGGTTTGCTCGCAGTCGCGCAATCATTTTGGTAAAAATGTATTTGATTTGATTGCTAGAAAAATCAGTATATTGATGTTAATGCTGACATGTTGAATATCTCATATATTCATAAATAAAACTGTGTTTAAAAAAATAATAATATATTATATGTAGACTATCAATTTTTTCATAGTATGAAAATTGTATTAAATAAAACTTAATGAGGAGTATGAGACAGATGGAAATTTAATTAAAATTCACCATTTTTCTGCCCAATCTCGAAACAGTATAAAAATTAAGTCACATCATATCTCAAAACGATAGTTGACTAGTAAAGTGCAAATGTTTGAATTGTATTGGAAATGTAAATGGGCCCACTTATTTTAAACCACTCGAATCTCGATCCCCACAAATATGGGCCCAAACAAATAATTCAATTAGGTGGGCCTAAGCAATACTTCACAATTTTCATGGTTCTATAGAATTCGAACAACCCAAAATGAACTTTTAAACTAATTTTAAATTCATTACATTTTCTATAGTATTATATCTTTTAAAATTAATTCTTTTCTCTTTATCTAAGCTATCCTAGTCAAAGATACAGCATGTGCTTAGAATTAGGAGGTATGCCTCCTTTTTAGGATAATTGAAGAAAGGGGATAGTTTCAGTTTAGTCCCAATTAAATAATGAAATTTGGGATTGCCCCTTCCACTAATTAATAGAAGTGGGGTTTTCACTTTTTATTGATCAATAAGTATAATTTTAAAAACCGTATTATAGTGTATTCGAATTCAAGATATTTAGCTTCAAATATTAATCACTCTAGGTTTCTGTCATTAGGCCAAATGAATTTTTTCTTTATTTTCATAATTATGGAGTGAGTATTCAGAATTTTTATCGAAATTTTATATACAAAATGTTTCGAAATTAGAATTTTGGGAAAATACAAACAAAATCGATCTAAAATATCCAAAATTTGACAAAGCTTTTCATAATTAAATCCAGACTGAAATTGGAAATATCCAAAAAATGAAGAAAATGAAATATAAAAAAACTATTGTTTAGTTAGGTTATAAATATTTAAATGAATATAATTTAAATAAAAATTTTAATTTAAATAAAATTATGCAGTTTTAAATTCCTAACCAATCTGTAATGAACTAAAAATCTAAACTCTGACGAAAAATTATAATCTGATTCATCATAAAATTCAATCAAAATCTAAGGAGTAGTACTTACTAAGTATTCAGTTTGATTACTTCCCAAATTTTATATAAAAGAAGAAGAAGAAGAAGAAACACAAAATTGGGTATGCTTCAAATATTAAAAAGTAGGTCAGCTTCAAATCTATATAACATTTCGATGTATGCAGTCGACATTAAAATAAATGTGAAATAGACGTATTTCTCTTTCTATCCATGACTTAATGTTTGAAGTTGCAAAAATATGGAAGTGAATTCTATAATTATAATATTAGTATGATTTATGAAAACGAGATCATTCTTTTCTTGTAAATTGAGTTACACTTGGATTCGGATATCTACCAATTCTTTCACTAAATTGCATTAAAGCTTAAATTTACAGTCAGCTAAAGTCTTTCTTTTCTTTTTCATCTCTTAAAGAGATAGGTTAGGCAAAAATAAATTTTACTTTCAAACCATTTATAATTTACATAGTACAAATTAATACTCCATCCGTCCATCAAGAATATGCAATATTTCCTTTTTAGTTTATCCCACAAGAATATGCACTTTCTAATTTTGGAAAAAAATTTCTCTCTAATGAGGTGAGACTCATTCTCCACTAACAATACTTTATTTACTTTTTCTCTCTACCTCTTTCTTACTTCACCAATTTTACATTAAAACTCGTACCTACCCCAAACTGCATATTCTTTGGGGACGAAGGGAGTAACATTCAAGACAATTTAACAAATTATAGGACATCGTATCTATAAGATTCAAGAGAATTTAACCATTTATTAGTCAGAAGTATGAAGAAAAAAAATTCAAATTCAAGTGTATATATTTCTAATTTTAGAAATATAAAATGATCGATTTTAGCGGTCATTTATTATCATTCATTGTTCTTTCAAGACATGACTAATATACTTCAATTAGCTTTTCAGGAAAGAAACCAAATTTTAAAATTGATTAAATTTGTTAAATAATTGACTACTAAATCAATAACTTTGTATGCACCGACTCATATAGCAAATACAAAATATATTTTAGATTTTATTTTACTGTAAACATTATATTTGTGGATAGAAGATATGCAAGTGTTTATTTTTAAAAATTGAGTGTTTGGAGAATTCATTGTTAGCTCTGCAGATATTAAATGCTGGAAACTGAAATAAAGAATGAGTAAATGCATCATGCTTCTGCATTCACAACTTTGCAGGTACAAAACTATTAATAATTTAATGCAATTCATTCTCGAATAAGATTTGAGCCTTGCAATAATAACTGCTGTTACTGTAATAAAAATTCATATTACCATCAAAGATTTATTATATTAATATCTGATGTTAAAAGAATAACTTTTAGAAGTAAGCTATTTCTATTTCAAATTGAATTAATATATCCATTTAACAAAATTCAACATATTTAATCTCTTTTATTTTATTTTAATAAACCTATTTTTTGGGCAATCATTTTATGAACAATCAAAAACTGAGAAAGTAAAAAGTCGTCCACTGCTAAAATTCGGTGGTTTTGTGTTTCTCGTTTCCCAAAATGGCCTCTTTGCAACACAGTTCAAATTCTAACTGATCCGTTTCAAGTTTGAACTGTGTTTTCTTTCAAGAAATAGAAAAAAGAAAGAAATAAAAAACAGAGCGTCCCTCGTTGAGGGAATCAAACAAAAGATCACTGCAAAATTTGATGAGCTTGCTTCCCCACATTTCTCGACCCCCACCTTATATGTCACAAACAATATAAATCAAAGAAGCAGAATCAAGATTCTTGTGTTAAAATACTATCTTCTTTTCCTTCACTCACACTCTTTCTATTTCTCTCTCTCTCTCTCTGCAAACTTGCCATTCAGTTTTGTAGCTCTGTTTTGACTAACAATGGCAGTAAGTGTTCCTCTTCTTTGATCCAGTCTTGCCTTTTTCTTCTTCAATAAATACAA
Source organism: Salvia splendens (assembly GCF_004379255.2). NCBI lineage: Eukaryota > Viridiplantae > Streptophyta > Magnoliopsida > Lamiales > Lamiaceae > Salvia > Salvia splendens. The sequence continues at coordinate 5,389,393 of NC_056033.1, read as the reverse complement.
AACCTCTCTCTTTTCTAGTTTTGAGTTTCGGCGTTTGGTTATTTGAAAGTGGGAAGTCACTTTTTTTAGTGGCGAATGCGATAAAGACGGAATCTGCTGTGATTTTTTGTGGCTTCTAATCGGTTACTACATTTTTTTTCTGTCTTTAACTAATTTTTGGTCCCTTGTACAACACTCCCTGTTTCTTGCAAGAAATAGCTGAAATTCTTTTGTTTGGTTTTCAGCTTGAATGTGCCTTTTTATTTTATTCTTTTACCTGCTTTTTGTTTGTGTTTGGTTTGGATTTTGTGTTGCAAGATTCTTCATTCTTTTGTTTATGCATAGTGGTTTTCTGGATTTTGCTTCATTTAAGCTTTGTTTGGTTGTACCTTTTGGCCTGCTCATTACAGTGTTGTCTAGTGCACAGTTTTTGCCTCTTGGTTGTTTCCATCTGTATGTGACTCTGAATCCCTGTTGGCAAAATTTTAGCTTCAACAATAATGAAATTTTAATGAAAATTTGTCATGTAGGAGTACTATGGAATTTTGATGATGCAATTTCTATGTAAAAAAACAGGCATCCGTACAATTTAGGCCTCAGAACAGGGATCTTGGGATGGTAATGAGGGAAGTTGATGAAGATCTTGCTATATTTCTCGGGATCCAAAGTGTCGAAATGGAGAAGAAAAATGACCATCTTCTAGTTGAGGAATCCCTTCAGTTTGATGATGACTTCAAGTGTATGTTTTTTGTTGATTTTTCTATGTTTCAATGCTGATTTGTATAGCAACTTTGGGTTTGTTTTTGTTTACGAATTCGACTAATTTGCAGGTGCAGAGACTTGTTTGGTTGGGGCTGGTGATGATTTCCTCAGTTTGGAGATGGAAATGAGGGATCATGATTGGTAATTTTGTAGTTTTATAATGCAAAATGGTTCATCTTTTTTCTTGAAATTCTTGATTTGAAAGGAGATGTAGTTTCTTTTTCTAGTATGCTGTTGGTGAATTGATTCAACAATAATTTCTAGTGATCTTTTCTTGTTCTTCAATCTTGTTAAGAGTAAATTGTTTCAAAAATTAATCTTGAACAATTTATGCTAATCATGTAACAGTACTAGTTTTGCTCATGTGTGATGATAGCCAGCCTTCATTGTCTTAGCTGCTAACACGAGCCTTTCGCCTAATCAGGCTTCTCAAGCAACCAGACACGTCGTTAAATCCTTCACAGGATGCAGACGCGCAGATTTGTGTAGCGAGCCAGACTAAAGGCTTGAATGGTGAAGTCGAAATTCCTTTGAAATCTGAGGTAACTAAAAACACTACAGCATTGTGTTGCATTGTCTGATGATTATGATTTTTAGGAGATATTAGTTTTAAGGCTCTGAATTTCGTGTAATCCTATGTGTCCTGCAGCTGGATGTGACAATAACTGCCTCTGCAAGTGAGAGTTCATCAACATTATCTAGTGTAGAGTGTTGCACTGTTGTGAGCAGGACTTTGTCTTCGTCATCAGTTCGCAGGGCTGCAACGCCTACTGGTCGAGCTTCTGAAAAATCGAAGCCCTCTCGCTCTTCCACATCAAGAGCTGCACTGCTGCCTTCTTCCAAACCTAATGCTGCTCAAGCAAGATCCTCAACTCCAGTTCGACCAACTCCACGTTCGTCTACACCTGCCTCCAGACCTTCCCTACCCGTTGTTTCAAAGTCTTCAACGAGGTCTACCACACCTACACGCAAACCAGCCACTCCAACAACCGTATCTGCCTCAGATAAATCTTCATCAGGGAAGAAAATTAGCTCCACAGTACTGAAAAGTTCGTTGCCTGCTCGTGGAGTTTCTCCTGTGGGGAGATCTAGGCCGTCAAGACCTTCTGATCTTCTCTCTTCATCTCATGACGCTGATGAGAAACCGAAGGTGTCATCAATGCCTAAAAGGCCTGCTTCTGCTGCTAGAGGACGGCTGAGCTCCAACACATCTTCTTCCTCAAACGAGAAGCCAAGGCAGAAGTCATGTTCTCCTGCCAGAGCTCGCGCTCCTGCCAGCTCTGCTCCTAGAACCGGGAGCAGCAGGGTGATGTCAAGAAGCCGAGGATACAGCAATGGCGGGGATGATGTTAACCCTGTAGTGATGGGGGCGAAGATGGTGGACAGAGTCGTGAACATGAGGAAACTGGCTCCACCTAAGCAAGACGAGTATGTCTCTCAAGAGAATCCAAGGAAACCATCACAGGAAAACTCGGGTTTTGGCAGATCACTCTCAAAGAAGTCGCTGGAGATGGCCATGAGGCACATGGTATGCATATTTTACGCGTTTTTTCACTTATACCAACGCGCATCTGTGCCAAAAATGTTCTGCAACACTTACACATGAAAATTCAGCATGATAACGCTATGGTATGCATATTTTACGTGGTTCTTTCACTTGCACCAACGCAATTCTTAGAATATAACCACTAGATCCATATTTTATGCATTTCTTTCACTTACACCAACGCGATTCTTCTTGGCTAGAGAAATGTGTTACAGCAATTTTACACGAAAATCTAGCATGTTTAGGCATATGGTATGCATATTTTACGTGTTTCGTTGACTTGCACCAACACAATTCATAGCATTATATGATGAGATAAAGCACATTGTATGCATATTTTACGCGTTTCATTTACTTACACCAATGCGTATTTTAGCTAGAGAAATGTGAAATTGCATTTTAACATGAGATAAAAGCACAATGTGTGTTTCTTTCTCTTGCACCAGCCTGTATCTTGGATAAAGGAATGTGATATAGCACTTGTAGATGAAAATTTGAGCATGATTAGGCATTTGGTATTGCATATTTTTCGTGTTTCTTTCACTTGCACCATTGCACATCTTGGCATGTAACTTGTGCATACTTTTTCGCGTTTCATTCACTCCTACTAGCTCGTAATTATCGTTGTAACAAACTTGGTGTGTACAGGACATCAGGCGAAGCGTCCCAAACAATTCACAAGCATAGGCAGCTGGTTCTGCCTGAGCTGGCTGTGCTAAGATCAGCACACTGCTGCTCCACAATAATCTCCTCAGATGCCGTGTCGGACTCGAACAGTTGGTAGTCGAGCAGCTGCAGAAGCTCTTATTTTCTCAATGGGAGGAGATGGATGAGTGATTTTTTTGAAGCAATTGGGAGGGAAGGGAAGGAAAATAGGGTACTGAAAATATTGCATTTGGACATGCTATTTTTTATGATGATCCATTTGCAATACCTAGTGATGTGTTTTTTTATAGTACACGTATTTTTATGATTATACTGTGTGTTAGAAGAATTTGAAGGATTCTTGATCATCTTGCTCAATAGTATAAATACAACTAGTTTCTGATAGCAAATTAATGTAGTTAAGAAAAAATGGAGCTATAGCTCCTTCAATATATCAATATTTCTCTCCTCAATTAGAGAACACAAATATTAAATACGATTTCAATTTATGGATTGGATCGAATTTCTCTTCTTTAATATTCGGATTTTCAGTTCCGACTGAATTGGTTTTTTACTTTTTTAGATATGCAGGCACGTCCCTTATGTGAACACCATCTGTGAGTCCCATAGAGTTTAATACACATTTAGCATTATTTGTTTTGTTTTATATGTTTAGTTTAAGAGAATTCTAATATATTATAAATTGTTATTTAATTTTACAATTTCCATAAAAATCAAAGTTCATTATTTTAGTTAAATTTTTTTATAAAATAAACAAATCAAATAATTTTATAAAAAATACTTCTTCCGTCCCGCAAGAGTATGCACTATTTCTTGTTTATTCCATTCTACAAGAGTATATATTTTCTAACTTTGGAAACTCTTTTCTAGTATGATCTATTATTCACTAACAATACATTAGTTACTTTTTTTTTATCTTAACCCTTTTCTTACTTTCCTATATGTGGATTACAACACGTGTATAATCAACTGTGCATACTCTTATGGGACGAGGGATTATAAAATAAAAAATTGTGAATAACAAATCAAACTTTAATTTTTAAAATTATAAGAGATTACAAACAAATCAAACTTTAATTTTTTATGTATAGAATGATGGTCATATATCATTTCTCATTATATATAATATTATTTAAATTATACAAACAAATCAAACTTTAATATTATTTATACATGCATATTTAAAAAATCTCGAATATTTTAATTTTTGGGATTTTTTGTTTCAGATTTAATAGTATGGATTTGGATATTTGATATATACTCTCTAGAAATTTTGAATTTTGAAATCGTTTTGGATTAATTCAAAATTTCGATATGAAATCCGTCTACACACCCTCCTTCATTACTTCATAAGAATAACCAAGTGTCAAATTTAATGCGTATTGAAAATTTATAGAGATGATATTATAGATTATTTGGATCCACAAATAGCGCAAGTCTCGATAATTTGACTCATATAAATCCATACCAAGTAATCTCTACATTGGTATTCACCTTTTTTTTTTAATTCGATACAAAAATATACTGTAATAAATTGGAAATGAAAGGAATCTAAACGACGGTTGCCGCACGCTGCGCTTCTTGATTTGCTAATAATCATTAATTTTCATTAAACATATTCATTCTCCCAATCAACTTCTAATTTCTAATGTTTATTTTGTAATAATCACGAAATCATAGTGTTTCTTTGCTCTTAGTATATATTTTTCCCTTTTTCTTTTCCACCGTTCCGATTTCTTGCATTTAAATTCAATTACTATATGTATTTTTTGATCAACTAATAATTGGAGTATAATATAAGTTTTTAGAAATTGATGTTAATTAGAATCATTAAACATGGCCTACTAAAAGAAAAGGAGAAAAGGTAGACAGCAGTTTGATAAATAACATATCACATATCCAAACCCCATAAAACAAAGACAGAAGTGGTAACTCTTTTTTTGAAGTTTATTCATAATACAATACAATACAACACAAGTGAGCTAGCTACACAGCCTTAACTATGCTGCGTGAATCCAAGATTAGCAAGAAATTTATGAAGAGCTCTTCTTCCCCATTGCACATCGTTGTCCAATATCTCCTTTTCTCTGTTGAGGCGCGTATCTGTGTAGAAAATAATGAGACGACGCCACAAAGTTCTAAGTGCTCATTTCTGCAGATTTAGTATTGTCTAGTTATTACCTCTGGCTGCAGAAGCAGAAGCCTCAGTGTCCTCAACAACGCTGTCTTTTCCCGGGTTTAGCTCAGCTAAATCCTCAATTCCATCAGATTCAGTAGCAGCATCTTCAAAAGTTTTGCTTTTTTTTTTTGTTAGAATCAGTTGAATCCTCAATTTCATCAGACAGATTTGTTGTGCTTCTATCAGTGCTGCTCGCCTCCATCTCTGCCTCTGCCTCTGCCTCTGCCTCTGCCTCTTGTGCTTCTGGCAATGTAGCTAAGCCCGGTATTAGGACAGGAACCTCGTCATCTATGACTACCCTCGTCTCATTTTTCAAACTGGACGAATCACTTCCACTCATCGCCACATTACCATGATCCCCCAACGCCGTTGTCTCCTCCTCTTCCTTACCAGCTACACTCATTAGGCCATCACTCGCACTTGAATTTTTTCCCTCGGTGATATTTTCAGCAACCAAGAGCATGACAGGCTCATCCGAATGATCACTCATATGCTCATCGCCATCAAGTTCTTCCCTCATCACATCATCCCCTTCTTCTCCCACAACTCCTTGGCTGAAATCGTCAGAAATAAACAAACTCGGAACATAACCATTGACTCCCTCCTCCTCTGCTTTCTCATCAATCAAGGAAGACTGATTTAAATCATCCACAACCACAGGTTCCTCTTCAACCACAATCTGGGAATCGGGGCTGTCCCAATCCTCAGACACAGATATCGTCTTGCCAGTATCCCATGTTTCAAGAAGTCTATCCGGACCAGGCTGCCACATCACAGCTCCAGCCATATCCTCAAGCACAAACTTATAACTGATCACTTTTCCACAAGGTACATCCTGCTTGTCAGCAAAGAATCAGTATCACATTTTCATCACACGAAACGACTATTGCAAATAGCCTTACCACTTGTGTAGTCCACACATGCCCTTCAGACCAGTTCAAGGGCACCCCTTCAGAAGGGTCCCATAGTCCGAGATTCGGATCATCCCCAACTATGAGAAATTGCTGCCCGAACGCACATTGCTTGTGCAGTTTGAACCTCACACGAACCGTCTTAGGCTGGTCTGAGACATTTAGGCATTGATTAGGTGGCAAATTAATGTACTAAAAGCTACAATCTGGTGAAATTTTTTACCAGAGCTTACTGTCTGGATGGCTTCACTTGAATCACTTCCCATATTTATCTGCAGGGATTGAGATCAGAAAGTCAGTATTATACCCTTCTTGCTATTTTCATTAGTTTTTAAGACAATTAATTAGTTGAACTTCACCAGTTTTTGTCTCAACTAGTTATACTAGCTAGTTAACACCTAAATGAACTGATCTCAAATCCCAAAACTCAGAAAACAGGAAAACAGCATAACACTCTACAAAATCAAGAATCCTAGTTAACTTCAAACCAAAACATGAATCAGTTCAGACAAACTGGGGGGAAAGGAGGGTTTATTTTTATTACAATAAAAAAATATTTAGGATCACCTGAGAAGAAGAGGCTGAAGAGATGGAGGCATCACAGTTTGCCCTGAACAAGATAACCCCATCAACGACACGCTTTTGATGTACATGAAAACCAAATTCATGTTTGCTTAGTGCCACTCTCTGCTTGTTCACGGAGAGCTTGAAATACGAGCCTCCCAAGGCCTTCATCTCTCTCTCTCGCTCTCTCTCTCTCTCTCTCTCTCTCTCTCTCTCTCTCACTCTCAATAAACAGTGAGTGAGGAGTTAATCGAGTGATCTGCAATCCTTGATTCTCTTTGCTGTGCTGACTGAATCTAAATGAGAAATGAATCTAACGGTTAGAATCTTCTTCTCAAATCTCAACCACTTCGAAGATAGAGTGGGGCAGCTGGCTTTAAATGAACAGTTTCTTTTCTTAGGATAATTGTAAATTAGATTTCAATATTCGGACATTATCCATATTATACTCAATGTAATCTTTTTATTTCATATTTATAATAATTGAAATCAAATTAAATTTCACCAATTCACCACCCCAACTCTGTGCTAAGACCAAGTAATCTCAATTTTGAGATAAAATGTTTACCTATAATTTTATGAGTAGGCATTTATGTTTCAGGTTGGTGGATAAACGGAATAGAAATTGTGGTATTAGACAAAATGAAGAAGCTCTTTTCTATTTATAGTTGCGGTGGGCTTTTGATCCAAAGTTTATACCAACCGGGGCTGGTGAGGCCTGTGATCACACTGAAGGACCTCCGAAAAATGAAGAAAGTACTACCTCCGTCCTTCAAATATTGTCTCACTTTGACCCGACATGGGTTTTAAGAAATGTAATGGAAAGTGAGTTGAAAAAGTTAGTGGAATATTGGTCATACTTTTATATATTAATTTTATAATAAAATGTGAGTAGGAATGAGTTAGTGGGATATGAGGTCCATTACCAAAAATGGTAAAAAATGAAATGGGACAAACTTTGGGGGGACGGACGAAAATAGAAAAATGGGACAAACTTTCAGGGACGGAGGTAGTAATATCTAAAATGGCATCGCATATGTTCTGGTTCTGTCGTTCCCTCAATCTTAGAATCGTAGGTATTCAAGAGATTATTTGAATAGTAGTTAGTATGTGATAGATTTGTAATTAAAAAATAAACATGTAAACAAACGCAAATTGATACTACTATAATGTGGAATAATAAAGCATACACATGAAATTTTTAGTACCCACATTGCATATTTCAAGTCTTTTTTCTTAAAGACACCTATATAATATACTGAAAATAAAATACTAGTAGTAAAAAAGGCCCATCAAAACGAAGAAACCAGACTTTTTGGCAAATTTATAAATCGATTATTTTAGAGGGACCATCTACGATTTAGTCAACTTCTTCATCGTGATACACGACTAACTTTATGTAAACTATAATATTCAAGATATTTATTCCATTGTGGAGCTACATTCAACTCGATCGATTTTTGTGATATCCTCGTTCATTATGTGGCTAACTCAGTTCTCATGAATTCAATGGAAATAACACATACGATACGAGACATATATCTGTAATTTTCCCCTGTAAAGTTGTAATATCACAATCTCTTTTGTAATTACAGTCTCCTCAAATTTAATTATCACCAAAAAAAATTTACTGCCTAAATTTGAGAATGTTAAAAACGACAAAATATTCTGATTAGTTTTCAGAACTAAACTACTTAACACATTAATGAATTTTAACTAAACGACTTAACTTAACACATTAATTAATTGTTAGTAGTATTTAATTTCATCACATAGATATCTCCATTTTGTTTGTTACTGTATAAATGAGTACTATATATAATATAATCCTCATCTGCCGCCTACAAATACTAACTACAACAAAAAAAATTACAAAACTCTTCTTCTAAAATATATCAAATTAAAACCTTTTTTACTCAATTTCTTCAAAAACAATTTTTTTCAGCCATTTACCCCATTTCTCCGCAGCCACATTTCTACTGATCATCACCGTCTTCATCTCTCCGACACAATTGTATCAAACTTTTCATTAAATTCAGATGTTTTCAAGCACAAAAATACACAAAAATTTTTTTATGATGATCATGCTGACGTGGACGAAATCACTGATTTCTTCACCAAAAATAGTTTTAGGGTTCATCTCTTCATGACATGGATCTCTCCTGCCGATTTTTTTGGAGAGAGAGTTGTTTGGATTGGAGAGTTAGTTCAAATCAAACACTAGAACCTGCTTGGTCATTCTGTCCAACTCCTTGGCCTCATTGAAGCTCTTAAGCCGTTCATCGAATTAGGGTTTCGTGTTCTAGCAATCTCTCCCGACTTTCCTCCCTATTTTAGCAGCACTTCAGCTGAAATCTGGTTCAACCAGACCAAGAATGGAAGCAAGAATGCAGGAGAAATCCCTCTACCTCAAAACCTATCCAATTTGATTAGGCTTGCTGCTTTACTTCTACAAATATGGAGGTGTCTATTTGGACATCATCTTGAAGGATTTGTCGAGATTGGGGAAATCGGTTTGAGCTCAAAGCGTTGATGCGAATGGGAAATGGACGAGGTTGAATAATGCAGTGCTTGTTTTTTATAAGAATCATGAGCTTGTTTATAAGTTTATGGAGGAATTTGCTTCTACTTTTGATGGGAATGTGTGGGGACATAATGGTCCATATTTAGTTACTAGGGTGGTGAGTAGGGTTGTAGGATTTGGGTGTTTCAATTTTATGATTTTGCCCCCAGTCGCGTTTTACCCGGTGGATTGGACCCGATTCCGTAAATATTTTGCTCGGCCAGATCGTGATGATCTAGCCATGCAAAAAATGTAAGCTTCTCGTCTTGGTTGGGCCTCTTATGGGTGCATTTGTGGAATAGAGAGTGTTAGGCTTAAGATCGAGGAAGGAAGCATTATGAGTAGGTTGGTTTCTAATTATTGTGTGTTGTGTAATAGTCCTATTTCGAGATTGTAACACAATGATTCTTATAGGTTTTGTTGTAGATGAAGACGGGCGTAAAAATTTATTTTGGTAAAGGCTATATATTTTCAATTTCGAGGTTTATTGCGTGCTTATCGAAAATAGCACAATGTTGACTTGAATCTTGTAATGCTTACTCTTTAAGTCAAAAATTTCCAACTGTTTGTAATAAAATTTCTGTCAATTAACGCCACCAAATAAGTTCAAAATTAAGAGTCTTGTTTTTGGCTTCTTGTTGTGTGTATTATCAATGTGAATTGAGGCAAAGATTCTTTAGCCTGTCACTATTCTTCTCTTCTCAAATGATAATCAAAACACTTAAAATTCTCACAACTCATAAAGTATTACATTTGCACTACCAAAAAAATTTTCTCCTAATCAAAACCCTCAACTTCACTATCAACCTCAACTTAAATCCAAACCTCCCACATCTCCAAAGACCAATTCTTGGCTATCTCTTATAAGACTTAGCTCTATAAAGTTTTCTTCTCCCCAACTTCTTCATTTTCTTTCCATGTTGAACATCTCCATTGCTAAAGCTTCCTTGCAAAGGAAGGTTCCATTCATCATCTCCAAATCTCGATCTAAAATCAGCCCACGGATCGTCATGAGCTTCATCATCATCGTCATCACCCCACAGAAGAATAGGCCTAACGAGAGGCGAACCACTATTAATCATTGAAGTATTTCTCCAAACTAGTGTGCTCCATGTCGAACAATCTTTTCAATGGCGTGCTTCCTTCTTTCATTAGGTCTAACAAGCGATTTCCTTTAGATGAAGAAGTCGAAAATGAAGAGGAAGAAGAGGATGATGACGACGAGGAAGAGAAGTAGATCGATTTTTGGTAGTCAATGATCTGCCTTATTCTGATTTTTTCAGCTTCCTTTTGTTGAATTGAAGGTGGATCTTGATCTATGTCTTCTGTTATTTCAGATGCCATTTTTTGGAATTGAGATTTGAAGAATGTGAAGGAATTTTGGAATGCCGACGCCACAAGAAATTAATATTGGAAAAGCCGGCAATGGAAGTAGTTGTTTTAGATGATGACAATTGACAACTTCTTAATTTGATTATGATAATATTGTAGTATATATAATTTTGATGGTATTAAGATATTAACGTCGATAATGATTTCTTAAAAAATTTAAATTTCTCATCACGCGTGGAAAATTTCATGATTAAAAGTCTTACCGTTTTAAAATGTTTCAATAATCATCCAATGTTTTGATTTGCAAGGGTTTATGGCGCGACTTAAATGAATTTTTTATATCTTAATGAATTACTTATATCCATCATCGAACTAAATAAAAATTTTCCGCTAAATTTGATTCGTTCATAAACATGTGGAAAAACAAGAACTATATATGATGTGGAATGGTGTAAAAAGCCAACAAATATCCTCGGGGAAGTCATGTCCAAAATTTATATTCATGGTATAAATTGAAAAGAGGTATAATAATCTTTTAAATAAGACGATAGACGAATTAGGTATGTCTGCAACTTCATTTCCAATGATTAACAATTAAGTTAAGAAAACACTAGTATTTTTTCCTGAAAATTAGAATCAGATTTTGATTATATACAAATCTACATTAGATAAACAATAAATGGGATGGAAAAAGGGAAGCTGATATTCCATAAAAAGCACGTTTACACACTACTACAAAAAGCTGTGAGCCTCAGACCCTTCAATCTTCATCATCACCTACATTCGCCTCTCCATCGCTCATCTGCATATCAGCTGTCTGATCAGGCTCTGGCTCTGGCTCTGGCTCGGGCTCTTGCCGCCTCTGCAATGGCTCATCGTCTTCATCTGATTCTGATAACGCCCTTCTTCGTCGATTTATGCTTGAAGGTGCAGCCTGGAGCTCTCACGTGTCAGAAAAAAACACAGGGAAAAGAAAACCTAGGACGAGAGAGAGAAAAGAGAGTTACTTCTTCATCGTCTACATCAGAATCTTCTAGCCCAGCTGCTGCAAGAAGATCTTGGGGAGCATCTTCTCTGTCATCGGCATCATTTGTCTGATTATATTGCTCTCTGTAGCTGCCATTGTTGTCATCATAATCCATCTCTTCCTGATCATATGTCTCAGCCTCTGCTTCCTCAGATTCATAGCGTGATTTCTTATCCTTCCTCCTCCGCTTTCCACCTTTCCTCCTCCTTTGCCCTCCCTCCTCATCTTCAGTCGGTTTCTCTTTCCGTTTTGAGGAAGAACTCTTCCATTGTTCCTTTAGGAAAGAAAAATATAAAACCTTTTAGCCAACAGAAATTTTTTTAAGACGGATATTTCTTAGATGAGAAAAATGACTATTGGAGGTGTCAAGAAGTCCCTAAATATGATTTTTAAAAGAAATGCTTACAGAAATCTCGGTGCACGTGATTTATTGGTAATAATATGTGATAAAATAGAATAAAGAATTGGAGCAAAAATCGGTTACCTTGATCCGCTGCAAGTGCTTCTCTTGTTGCATGACTTGCTTAAACTCATCCTCTTGCTTTCTTTTCTCCAACTGCGATTACAAGTTCGCAAAATTTGAGTAAAATTAACAGAAAAGCAAAACTTCTTAAAAACATTAATATCTGAGACGATCACCTGAACTTTTCTCTGTTCTTCTGCCTTTCTGCGGGATTCGTCAGCCAACTCCATCTGACGCATGACCTCCAATCTCTGCATGGTCTGCATTTCTTCACGCTCAGCAAGCTCACAATGGACGTTTGCAGCTTCAAGCAAATGTTTGCAGTATGCAACATGAGTCTCAATCTTCTTCTCGTCAAAACCATGGGAGTGGAGGTTTGAAGCTGCAGACAGCAAGCTGAATACGCGAACAGCGTTCTTGAGCTCTGCTACAGTAGCCCGAATCTAGTGCAATGGAGGAACAGATCCATGTGTGTGACAGAATAAAAACTGAATTACAAACCAGAAGAGTTGAAAAATCTATGTTATGATATTCTATTTAAATGTAAGGTGGGGCATCAGACACATCCATGGCATGTTATAAACTTCTTGGTTTTGGGTAAAACAAGCAGTTACATGTGAAAAAAAAAAGATCAGGTAGAAGATTAACCTCATCCACGGTCCTTTTTGTCTTTTGAAGTGTGGACGTTGAGAACTTCTGTAGAGTAACTCCAACATCAAACCTCAATGTATAATTTGAAGGAGCCATGTGGATTGCTCTTAGTAATGTCTTTTTACACTCTTGCCATTGTTCTGCTTCATAATGTGTGCGTGCTAAGTAGAGAAGCACTTGACTGTCAGTGTTATAGAAGAACTTGCGGAGACAGTTTTGATACTGCACGGATGAGCATATAAGCATGATTCATTAGAGGGTAAACATTATCTCATGAAATATTAAGTGGAAATTTTCATGAGTTCTACCATTTTCACAGCCAATGCAAAGTTGCCTTGCGCAAAGTGAACATGAGCCACATTGATCCACACATCTGGCATCTGAACATTAAAAACTCCACTTGCAGCTTCTTGAACCTGCCAAAAAGAGAAAATGAAAGGAGACACTTGGGCATATCAGTCATAAATATTTAAAGAAAATGCTGCTGACCTGTGTGAAAAGATCCTTAGCAATATCAAATTGCCCTTTTTCAGCAAAAACCATACCAGCACCATTTGCTGCGTACAGGTTAGCAGATTGCAGCAGAAGAACCTGCAAGGATTGTGAATGTAAATGAACTGGACAACAATACATGGCTTCAGTTCATTGAAAAAAGGCTAGAGTCTACCATGAGCATGTGGGATTTCAAACAGAAATTTCAAGACCAAACTCTCGAAAATGGAAAGAAGAAGAAAATAAATAAAGTTGCTTCCAAACAAAGCCTTTAGCCAACTTACCTTTGTGTATAGTTCCTTCGCCTTCTCATAATGTGTAGCTTCCAACTTGGGAGCTCTTTTCTCATTTCGATTTGCTGCGAAGTAATTCCAATTTCCCTGTAATATACAGAGGCAAGAGTGCAAGTTGCTTTTCCGCTAGTTAATACTGAGACATAAAAGTAAATATTACAGGGAAAGAGATAGCACAAAAGACAAGGCTATCTTAGTGTGTTATGTACCAGACAAACTGCAGCATAAGAATCTTTCGCATCAGTTGAGTCCTTTGCAGTCCGGAATGTTTCTTTTGCCTTTACCCAATCATCATTCTTTAGTTCCAAATCTCCAAGCATTAGTAAAGCATCTGGGCACTTCTCATCCACCTTTAGTGCATCCCCAATCTATGAAAAAGAGCCTTGTTGAGTGAATGAAAAAAATAGCCAATAAATGCAAGCATATATAAGAATACTAAGAATGGTTTCCAGAGAATAACAACCAGTTCGAGGCTGACTTGAACACTGTTTCGAGCTTTTGCAATGGCAGCAAGCCTCAAATAAGCATCTGTGTACTCTGGATACTGAAATAATTGAAATACTTAAGACAAAGATTACCAAAGATAACTTGCACACAAAAAATTAGGACATAGTACAAAATGAGGAGTGTGATTAGTCCAAAAGAGAATCACCCATATTCAAAATTCCTTGGACTATTTATCAAATATCTTCAGCTTCTAAGCAAATTATTATCAGTTAAAGTCCACAAGGAAGAACTAGTGTCTGCTTCGTATATGATATACCGTTAGTGCATCAAAATTATAGACATTAATGTGTTCTGATATCCAATTATCCATCATCAGTGCAGTGACCAGAAATTGTTGATTGATACCTTATACATTATCATACGGTAAAAAGTGCTGGCTGATTCAGTGTTATGCAGCTGCTCCAGCACCCGAGCCAGATTAAATAATACTGAAACTTTATCCCATGGAAGTTCAACAGATAAGCCTTGTTCCTCAAGCCGTTGAAATAATGTCAAGTCTTTGTATTGACGGATAACTGAGCTGGCATCAACAGGATACCGTACGCTGTTAATTAAATTAGCTTGGGCTCTACGATTAGGGCTCAGTTGCTCATTATGACTTCGGGCTTCACCATTTGTCTGTGCCTTGTTCAAAATAGATTCTCCTTCAGCATCAAAAAAGTTGCACCATATGCCCTCTCCAAGTGCTTCCTTAAATGCCTCAGCTGCAAGCTGGAAAAGAAAATGGATTTTATTCCAACATAAACGGCTGGATACATCCCAGTGATTCCCATCACTGCCCAAGTGTATCGAACTGGAGTATCGAAGAAGAGGGTACTAACCTCAAATTCTCCCCTTTCGAAATGGAGTACGCCAATATTGTTAAGCAGCTCTAAAGGTACTTCCTCATTCCCTCGTTTCAGCAGATTACGAGCCTGTAAAAAGTTGCAGACTTCAGTAACCTAAGTTCTAAGGTTCAATCTAGTAAGCTAAGTTCTAAGGTTCAATCTAGTAATAGCATCACTGGTCAATGATTTAGGTTTACTGATATCCGTTACCTAGTAGTATAAATCTTTTCAAAACATTATGTAGCACAGTTAGATAAATATCAAATAAATCTAAAGCAATAAAGAAGATATCACTATGTGCACAAAAAGGGAACACTATTGAGCCATTCACATAAGACAACAGTGAATGTACAGTAAGCCAACAGCGGTGCACTGGGAAGGCACTTACGGTTTTAAAGGTGTCTAAGGCAGCATTGGCATCTGTTGAAATTAATAGGTCACCAAGATCCAGAAATGCCTGAAATCATGTAACAATATATGGTTAAGAAGATATTCTCACACAATTTTTTGTAATCAGTTCGAAACTCCAGAACACTCATACTTCGTACTAGTGTTGATTAACATCATTACATTACTCAAATTCCACTCTGATAATTAAACACTTTCAAGTCCCAACTGAAGTCTTGCTGACCGAGCTCTGGGCAAGATTAGTACAGCATCAATGAAAAGTACTTAATTTAAGGGAATTAAAGAGGCAGTTGCATCACTTCAAAAACATATTTATGTAGGAAAATGACAATATTCTCCATGCGGTATAGAAACAGCGGATAGAAAGGAAAAAAACATAGATAGGCATGATCACCTGAGGATCACGTGGATCAATTTTTGTGGCTTTCCTGTATAGTTCTTGGGCTTTCTCAGGCTGCTCAAGCTGAACATAAATGTGTCCAAGAGCCTACCCCAATAGAAAAAAATTAGTAGTTCTTTTTTAACAAATGCTGAAGTCATTATAAAATCCAAATACTTACTTTTAATGTATCACAATTCTCTGGTAGAACCTCCAAGACCTTTTCAAAATTTGTCAAAGAACTTCTTAGATCTCCTAACTTGAGTTGCACTTGCCCCAAACCTATTTCAAGAGAGCACAAAGATCAACTACAGTTGTGGAAAAATAAGTAAAAACCTAAAAAGATAATTGTATCTCAGAAAGCCAAGCAGCTATAAAACAGGGATGTTTCAGGTTAATGTGGGTCTTGCAGTCTAATTAATGCTTGGATGTAGCTTACCTAAAATGTCATACGAGAGTGTACCTAAAAGGATACGGCTACAATAAGAAAATAAACCTCCCCCATTATGCGAAAACTTGTGAAGCTGTCTTACTGATATACTCCCTATGTCCACCAATACAAGGGGAGTTTTGACCCGGCACGGGTTTTAAGAAATGTAGTAGAAAGTTGGTTGAAAAGGTTAGTGGAAGGTGGTACCTATCCTACTTTTATATATTAGTTTTATAATAAAATGTGAGAGAGATGAAGTTATGGAATGTGGGGTCCATTACCATAAATAGTAAAAAGCAAATGAGAAGTTTATTAGTGGACAGAGGAAGTAATAACTACATCATTCCAGCATAAAATTACACATGTATGCTTTCAAATATTTTGTCTACAATTTAGGTAAAAGATTTATGCCCTCTTAACGAACAGAATGAAATCACTAAGTATCTTGTTTACAATCTCTTTTTCTTAACAACAGTAATCAGGGGGAATTAATAAATTCCTATAACAAAAAACAGGTTAATCGGCATTTAATGACAGATTTTCCACTGACATACGGCAAAGTAACCAACATACCATAGTAAGGTAATACAAAATCATGGGCACTATTGCTCTCCTTAACAGAGGCCATATAATACATTCCTGCCTTTTCATAATCACCCTGAAAACAAACAAATGTAAATAAATATGATCAGAACAAAATGAGGATAAAAAAGGAACATTGATAACCAGATATACTTAAACAGGTTGATGTGGTTCACCAATTGCAGTACGAGAAATCAAAAGTTTAGAGAGATGATACTTTGTCGGTACTAGACCAAAACTAAGTGTTCAATGAAGCACGGATGACACAGAGAAAAGCATGAATTAAGGAGCCAACCTTGCTGTGGTAAGAGCGAGCCAGATTGTAGTAAGAATGTGCCTTTGTTGGGCCGTGCATAGTTACAGCAAGCGCAGTTTCAGTCAACTGCTCAACAAGGAAATGTTGACCAGTGAAAAAGAAATGATTAGCAAGATAATTTAGTGACATGGCACAGTAGGGATAGATCTCAAAGGCTTGCTGCATCTTTTCCATCCCATGCCTTATATCAAAAGCTGCAGACATCCAAGAAGAGAGGCGAAGTAAGGTCTCCAAAGTACACCAAAAAAACAAAACTCAGGAGATCATTAAGTGTCAGATGGAGGACCATCAGATATTCAGGATATACACAAGCAGTCCATATTTCAGGAAATAGAAATGACAGTTTCCACTATTTAAGAAATACATAGGATAGTTTCAATTAGACCTATCGCATTAATTGTGAGGAGATGTTTACGCTATGACCAAAATTAGATTTTGTACTTGTCACTAGTGGCTAATCATGACACCTATCAGAAAAATGCATGTCGCAATAGAAACTTGCAGGATGAAAGTGCATATGGATGCAAATCCAGGATACTGAAGAAGGCTTTGTCAGGATTGCTACATCACCTGAGCCTGTTTCTACATGGTAAGTAATTACAATTTGAGTGTTTATCATTCCTTGGAAATCGAAAGAAGCCCCAATGTTTCTACTCTATACAGCTAGTCTACCATGAATATCAAGATTTTACAACAGTAATGATCTGGTAAATATCAAAATTATCAAAATATATGAAAATTCTGGACATCCTAGACTGGACACAACTTGCAGATCCAGAAGACTAACCTTCATTAGTTTGCAAATCTGAAATTCCAAGTGCAACAAGTGCTTCAACATTATCCGGGTCTAACTGCAATTTGAGAGATTGCAACCATAGTCAACACTATGTCAAAAAAAAATATGCTGTTCTAGGTATGAACAGTTTAGTTGATTCTCTCATGATTGATGACCACTTGCCTGTAAAACACGATGAAATACTTGCTTTGCCTTCTCAAAACGACCCAATTTATAATGGCAAAGAGCTATCCCGACTCTTACAGAGGGGGCCCATGGATAGACTTGTAATGCTCTCTAACAAATAAACATGTAAATTAGGTGTCAGAAATTAGATATCATATTGCTAGAAGTAGAGAGGAAAAAACTGAACCTTGTATAACTCAAGTGCTTCAGAATATCGACCTCGGTTAAAGTGAACACAAGCCTGAAAAATGTAGAAATTATTGTGTTATGAAAATGTGACTGCCATAAAAATCCAATGAGCATCGTAACATAGCATATGCATGCACATCAATACTGAGTGTGAAGATGATGAATATGACTGCCATAGATCAAAATGAATAACTAATCCTAAGATTACATTTAAGACATGGTTGCATGAATTCAAAAGAAGGTAGGATTGGGGGGAGACCACCTCATTAGTTTTGATTTTTGACTTTAGGGTAAGGAAAAGGCACCCACGTTCAGAAGGCGACAGAGGAGACGTCAGGGGATTATTTTATGCAATCAGGCATATCAAAACATAGGATCAACTAATAGAGTGTGTATGAATTATGGTGATAAAATATAATCCCCCAAAGCCAGTAATGACGTGCAATCTACAGAACAATCGATCATGAGATAGACCTAAAAAATGTACCAAGTACCTGTCCAAGAAGAGCTGGAACATTATCACGATCCCCGTCTAATACAATTTTGAATGCATTGAATGCCTGTTCACCATCTCCCTTGGCCAGTAAAAGCTGACCTACAAAGAGTTTAAACACCCAGGTATAAAGACAAATCCAATAACCACTTGGACAAAAGGAGGGTGCATTGGCAGCATTGCCAAAGAAAACAGCACTGTATTTAATATTTATCACTAAAAAAACTAACAAACTACTTCATCTGCATATTTGTAATTGTCTTCAACATACGGACATAATTCCCACGAAGGTCAAAAAAATATTTTCCTACCCTAAATAGGTATCTTGAACAATCATTCTTGATATACCTTCCCGTTATTTAATACATTAAGCGGTGATGAATTTTGATTTTTGTTAGGTAGTAAGTATTAAAGTGGATATGTAGACACAAAAAAGCTCCATGCAAGAGAAAACAAACAAACGCCAACAGAAAAAAAACAGTTAATTCATATTACACTTGTCGAGTCAGGAAAAGCTCGAAGTAGCACCAAATAACCTGTATAAACATAAAGGTTTACCTTTGCCAATCCAGGTTGAAGGTTCATGCATGTCAATCCTTGACGCCTTGTTATAATACTTTGTGGCCTGAATAAAATAATCTTCCTTTTCCCTATATTTTGTCTCGATTTTCCCAAGGTAGCTGTAATAAGCCCCCAAGGCATTCAGAATTGCAATTCTCTCATACCTTACATCTGCGTAATATTCATCGATTTCTGCCAACCATTGAGATTTGGCCATTAGTGGAATTACTCCAGGACAAATAATGTTGATCAAAATACAATATAGTAGTTGTTTGTTCATAAAAAATGAATATCAAAGTTTGAGTATAAATAGAATTACCAGGACTGGATCCTTCCTCCAATATTTGTTTAAATTGATCCACCTTTCCTTGTTTGAAGTACTCCCTCTGCACCCAGACGATCCAATGCATGATATTAGAATTCTAAACCATCTCATGATCAACAATAACAACAAAATAAGCATTTATCTGAATAATTCGGTACATGGATCATATCTCTAAGAATTTTAAGAATGCCATTTTTTATAGTTTGCTCTTCTAAAGTGTTTCAGTTTCAGGCTATCATCCTCTTCATGTTCTAATTGCTATTCTAGACACTAGCTCATCAGAAGGTTTCTTATGCACATTCCGGACAAACTGATAAGTGAGAATTCCTGAGTTTCTCATCTACATGGGCAGCCATTCTGTCTATTACAGTGCGTCTCTACATCACTAAATCCTCCTATCCTAATTTATAACTATAGCTTATCTGAAAAAAAAAATCCTTTAGATTTCAGGGGGGCTTTACAAGCACGAGTTGCATGGATAGCACATTCAATATAATCAGTTTGAGTCCTAGTTGATTCCTCCAGCATTTAATTTAGGCCCATCAATTTCACATTTATCCCAGTGCTACTTCTTCTAGGTTACTAAAATGACACTAAAAAATTTCAGGACTCTAGTTGAGGCAGAACCTCTTCAGTTCCTCTCTCCAAGCTACAAACATGACATATGGCAGCTCAGCTACTAAAACAATATTATCGACATTGAGCATGTATTCAGACATGGCTTTTTGTATGTGTATATTGATTTCGTCGATTATTATAGCAAGGAGGCATATTCTACAAGTTGGCCCCTGATTAACATTGGCAAAGTCAATTCATACCAAATTTCTTTGGCAACTTCTATAGCTCGAAACTGCAAATTTCAGAT
The DNA here is from genome assembly GCF_004379255.2 of Salvia splendens. Classification (NCBI taxonomy): domain Eukaryota; kingdom Viridiplantae; phylum Streptophyta; class Magnoliopsida; order Lamiales; family Lamiaceae; genus Salvia; species Salvia splendens. The sequence goes on along the minus strand of NC_056033.1, from coordinate 5,369,122 downwards.
ATATGATCCTCACTTATGCAATAATCCAGCTCTATATACCCAAACTTCAATTACATACTCAAGACACATCAGGAGAGAGCCAACAGCTAGCATCACGAGTTCACACTAAATTCAAAAAATACCGCGATTATGAGCCACAGATCGAGCGGCGCTTGCTCGGCCTTCAGAATGTCGAGGATGTCGGTGGCGTCGCGTGGCAGCTGATCAAGAGCCACCCTCACCTCTTCCTCCGAATTCTGCACTGGTATATAAACGCAAGCCATAACTTCTGGAATCAAATTTCTCAAGCTTCTCTCACAGCTGGTCCGGAAACGGCTAATTCCCCAAAGAGAACGTCTCTATTGGCCGGAATTGGGACCAGAAGACGGTGGCGCGGCTAGCCCTAGTTGAATTTTGGGGGCGTTGTAGTTGTAAATCCGACGACGGATTTCCGGTGACTGTCAATTTATACGAAAGGCCGCAAAAGCGGATTCGGATCCAATTATATACCCGGTTTCCTTATGTAACCAGTTTGCTTATATAACCCGTCTCGTGTCAGTGAATTCGGCCCATTTATATAGTGCTTCAACAAGGCCCATTAATAACCTCCCATTTTGTATATGCAAATAGCAAATTGTATGTCAAAAATTTAACCAAAATATGTCATTAATGTTTAATTAATTTTTTTAGTTTTTTATATATTAGTATAGGATATGATCGGTTGATAATTTTTTCAAATTGATAACTGACAATTATGTCAGCAACCTACATTATAGATGTCAATACAAAGATATTTTTATATATCAACTAAATGTAATCGGCATGCTTATATTTTTTGTTGACATCTATATATATTAATATTTAATATATTTTGAGCTATTGTATGAGTGTATGTGTGGTGTGCAATATTAAATGTCCAATCTGTGTAGTCACTAGGTGGATGTGTGCAAGGTGTATTTTGGCTATAAAATTCAATTTAACACAATGAATTTCATGGTTATAAATGGAACATAACTGTTGAACCTCACAAGTCACAACCATTTTGAGCTTTATTTTATCACTATTATTTTGATATAAATAAAATATGCATTATACTATTGTATTATACTCTATTTATATATTTTTTTTATCTCATTCGGATTTGACATTTTTGGTATATTTAGATGCACGGTGGATCCAACTGAATTAACTCTTATTCGATTTAATTAAAATAGATGCACCACACATTTATATGGGTTTTTTCAATCTCTATCTAATCTTTTCTGCACTTGGAGAGTCATGCATCGGACTAACATATATATATCGAATTGAAATTTTAGAAAATATATTAATTCCATGTAACTCTATAGTGTATTATTGATATTTTTATCTAAAATTATACTACTATATAGATTCGGACAGTCATTTTCAATGCATTTCTAGCAATAGATGTCGGCGACGCCTAAAACGTACCAAAAAGTTATGTGTCGCAATGACTTGAAATCGCACGGTGCTTGCAAAACAAGGTCAGAAATTATAATCATTGCAACATCGTCACGATGATGGACAATGAATTTTGGCCATCTGACATCGTTTAATAGAAAAACGACAATTTAGGAGTAGTATTTTTAAAAGTTTATTTTTAGTTACCTAGTTTTCATTTTATTTCTTTTGAGTTTATAGAATAGAATTCTATAAACATTTACAAATAACAGATGTTTTTAGATGTTTCTGTTTTGACTGCAATTTTTTTTTTACAATAATTTAGTTTGGCTTCAAAGAATAAAGTTTATTTGATAACCACGATCCTAGTATAGTTCATTTATTCTTATATGGAGTATGTTCCTTTTTTTTTCGTCGATGGGCATTTTTGCATCAATTTCGTTATTTGAAAATAGTGACTTTTCTGGTTTAATCATTTGATTCATTTTAAACTCATAACTTCAGTATTGAGCAATATGAGCATATTATTCGCTCATTAATTGCTAGAATTAAATTTGAGGATATTCTCTCTCTCCTCTCCTCTCCTCTCCTCTCCTCTCCTCTCCTCTCCTCAGTTATCTAGTACACAAGGAATGAAATAGGTTCATGCATGTGTGTCTCTCTCTCTCTCTCTCACTCTCTCACACACACACACACACACACACACACACATACACACACACACACACTTACTTTAATTCAGTGTATACATACACCCAAAGACGCATTATAGAGATAGAGAGAGATCGCACGTGACAAGTTAAGACACAAACGTGCAGGCACGTGAGTATGTTGGGCCACGGCCCACCTCCCTTATCCAAGAAAATCTTAACACAGAAACTACTCCATTGGGGTAAAAAATCTAAAAATTTAATTTCGAGATCAAGCCCACATATATTAAATCCCAGGAAAAGTGGCGACATATAAGGGAAATAAAATTTTATATAGACTTTACTTAATTTAATGTAATCAGCCTATGCTTTCACAAGCAACCATCACCATTCAAACACTACAAACTCAACTAGAATTTTTATGAAAATATAAAAAAATTAACCAAAAGAAAAGAACACACAATCACTAGTAGTCTATAGAAGCGATAAGGCATATTGCAATCACCCCTTTGTATGTTACAAAATATCGGGGAGAGGGTCCATTTGTTTCAGTCAATGGTGGATCTGCGGCGGCGCTTGGTGGCCGTGTGGCAGCACTGGCGGCTTGCACTGATAGCACTTGGCGAAGAGGCCAAATGTGTCCACTTGTCTGACAAAATTGGTCACACTTGCCCATCCACCAAACCCGAAACCAACAACCAGTATCCACAATACTATGAAGGTATTGATAGCGTACATGGCCGCCCAGCTTGGCATGAAGGGCGGTGGCTTCTCGGCCGCATTCTGCATCGTCAAATGTACATATTTCAAGAATCTTTTGATCAAGCGTAAAAGATTTGAAATTTTTTGACATAACGTCTCTAATTAGATCAGATCTTGTCAATCAGTGTGGCTTACATTTTGCCATAAATGGGTCTTGCATACTAATCAAACATATAGTGAGCCAAAAAATTGAAATATGAATTTGACTAATCTGAAATTTACAGACGAGAAATACAGTAAATATGGATTTTAGGTGTGACAAAAATTGGGCCAATTTTGATTTAAAAGCGAGGCCAGACATAACACATCTAGACTGTAGCATATAACTAAATAGAAAATGACTTGCCACCTATATATCCTATGGTATTAGCAAATTTCCGAATCTTTGCAATTAATGCCACTGCTTATATTTATTGTCTCTCTAGTTAGGCCTCTTAGCCACTACTCTTCCCTTTATACGAGGTCTCGATATTTTGTATATTTAATTATTTTTTATGCCTATTAAATTTGTAACTATAATATTGTAAATATAGCACTTAATGATCTCGATGACACAAGATATCAGGTGAATCGTAAGTATGTACCTGACGAGCCGAGGCTTTTCGATAAGTGAGCATATGAGCAACGGAAGGTATGATGTAGACGGTGAAGCTCACGAGAAGGGCTCCCACGGCAGAGTTGATCGGACCAAAGAATGGGAAGATGATGGCCAAGAACCAAATTGGGATCACGACCGGCAGTCTAGCAAGTGCCCTAAGGCATATGCTCTTAGTGTCGTGCATTCCGATCACCTTCTCCCACACAAAGTAGAGTGGTGTGCACGCAAATCCAAATGTGATGAACTGAGAATTTGAGAAAATAGTTAGCACTCGATCAACGAGATATAAGCGATCATAAAACCATTAAAATAGACAAGATCTGCACCTGGTGGATGAGCATAAGGATGACAGCGGCATCACGCCACCCATTTTTCGGAAGAAGGGAGAAAGCGTTGGAGTGATTCAAAAGCTCGTCGCCAAACGCCCAATACACGGCGGAGGACGATGGCAGGGTCAGGGTGAAAACATATAATGTGGCGTACAAGTAGATGTATTTAAACTTTTGAGGTTTCCACATTGCGTGCATAATTTCACTGTCATTCGAAAACGATAATTATACTTCCAAATTATAGACAAAATACACTAAATCTTATATTTCACTAAACCGAATATCACACTATAAAGATGCAAGAATCCAATTACTATAGAATAATTTTGGCGCAATACTAATTTTGTAATGCAAAAGTGTTATAAATAAAAGGAAGGGCAAATTTGACATTCTAAATCCACCACTAAAATCCCTAAAATGCCCTTACTTCTTTCACATGTAATAAAACTACCATACATTCACACAAAAATTTTCATTAAGAACGAAACCAATAGGAAAATTAAATACTTTTATAATTGACCCTCATTCTACATTCACAATATTTTAATTACTTTTTTTTATCAATCTTTTACTTTATCAATCATTCAGTTGTGTATTAAAACTTGGGTTGTTTTCAAATTTTTAACCCATGCCATTTTCAAGTTTTTATTTCTAAATCCACCACTTAAAAAGCCCTCATTTCCTCCACATGTAGTAAAACTACCAAACATTCACACAAATGTCTGAAAAATGAGATAAAAAATCAAATTCAGTTACTGACCACAATGCTAATGTGTTTCTCTCTTTTCTTTTATAAAAAAAAAGTAGTAAATGAATAATTATGTCAGTTTTTTAAGAATCCACAGGCAGCCGGCAAAAGCTGCTTAATAGAAGCCAGAAGAAGAGAAGCCAACAAACACACACTCAAACAAGCAATAAGTATATACACATTTATAGAGAGGATAGAGAAAAAAAAGCTTACACAGTCACAGCATGGCCACCAAATGTATACAGTATATTAGTGGCACCGGTGAAGTAAAGCACAAGTTTCTTAGCACCAGAGTGGTGCACATCCTCAGCCTATTCAAAAATCCAGCATTACTACAATTTACAATAACAAAAATAGAAATTTCATGCACACATGGTGTTTCTACCACTAAAACGAGACGGGGTTTAGAGCCCCATTTCGTTTTTTTTTTCGTTTTACCTGGCCATGAACCAAGGCTGCAATAGTCATGTACCAAGCAGTGTAAGTAGTCATCCCAAGTCCTAGAAACGACCAAATTCGGTAGTTGTGGAAAGATGGGATGAAAACTGTAGTAGCACAGCATGCTCCAAATATGTATGTCCAAGTCCTCTTGTCCAAATGATCATTAACATAGTATATGTTGCTGTGTCAAAAAAATTCAACAACAAATGTGTCAAGATTCCATCTTTTTGTCAAAAAAATCAAATGGGGTCTCTCTAAATCCGATTAATTTTGAATTTAGAATTGTTAGTTGTTACAACACCTAATAAATGTGTGATACTTATTCATTACCAAGATTACATCTGTATTTCAAGAAAATTAAAAGAGTATCTTTTATTACACGGGATACAGCTTATTTTGGAGTAGAGGATAAATTACAAAATCTAACAAAATGTATGTATTTTTTTCACAATCAAGATTCAATATCTAATTCAAGAAAATAAAAGGGGTTTGTCTAAATATATATACAGCTCAATTTCGGAATAGAGGATAGATCTGGCGTCGTGTACTAATAAGTTACAGCTGTAAATAACTAACAAAATCTGTGCAATTTATTTTAATAATCAAGATTGGATTTTTATTTCAAGAAAATAAAAGGGGGCGTATCAAAATCCATCCATTTAATTGAAATGGGAGATGAGTCGAATTTGTGGGAGAGAGAATCACCTGGCGCAGCCGATGAGTTGGATGACAGAGCCAAAGAGGAGGAAAGTGCAGTTAAAGGCTAATCCCACGGCTTTCCAGTATGGACCGAGTAATCCATCCAGCACTTCAAACCACTGTTCGAAAAAGTTAAAATTTTAAAAAAATAATAATACTAGAAAGAATGGATAGTTTAAAATTGTACTATTTTAGTGAATATAATTAGAGACCTGTATGACATGATTCTTGAAGCTTACACCTTCTTTCTCCTTTCTGCTGCGATACTCAATGTACAAAACACTGATTAAATAAGCAGTCCAGCTCCCAACCAACCCATAAAATATTTGAAATATTATTCCAGACAGCATCCCAAGTTGGGAGAAGGAATAGGGAAGCGTCAGCAACACTTGAGCAACCTTTGCAGTCAAAATTAAACAATTCAATACTAAGTATTTTTATAAAATACTCCATGTGTAAAAAGAAGAAAAACTTACTTGGTTGGAGGAGCAGCTGAACCAGGCGTCCCAGGCGGAGCCGCCGTGCCAGAGGGCGTTTTTCACGCTGAAAATGGCCTGATCCTCCGCCGCCTCCTTGCCGTCATTCTCAGCATCGTTGAAGGTCGACACAATGGCTTCCTCTCCTTGCTTCTCCGACAACATTGTGTTTTTTCCCCTTTTCAGACAGATCTGATGAATGAACAAAACAGACAAGGAATAATCAGAAAACGAAAGCCCAGAAAGAAACTCACAGATCCAAAACAGAAATAATAAAGAGGAGGAGAAGGACAAGACCTTATTTGATTTATGTATTTGAAATTTCCTCAATCTCAAAAAATGGATGATGATGATGATGATGGCTTGTTTTTATGCAGCAGCGAAGGTTGAGGGGTTGTTCATATCAAGAATTTGAGGTGTTTATTAAATGAGAAAAATTATTGCGCTGAGGCTAAGCTATGATTTTTCTGCAGAAGCCACAAATATCAAAGTGCGCTTCTTCAAGAATTTCTGGTGAAGGCGGCGAGAATTACCTCAAAAGGAGTGAAAGAAATCTAGCTAGCAGAAGCGAGAGAAAAAGAGTGAGAGAGAGAGAGAGAGAGAGAGAGAGAGAGCGAGCAGAGTGAGGAGCAAAAAAGAGGGCTTTCTGCTACTATTAAAAGAGCACATATTTATAAGTAATAAAACAACTAGGCTTGGACTCTGTGTCACTCGCTCTCAATTAACAACGAATTCCTTTTCACTCTCCGTTCCGTTGCTATTGAACATCACACTTTAATCCAATACGGATTTTAAAAAAAATACTCCTTTTACTTTTTTTTGACGTGAGATTTTAATTGTATTATTTTTTAAGTTAAATAAAAATAATAAAATAAAAGAAAAAGGAAAAATTAGAGAAAATAATATTTTTATTTTAAGAAAAATGTTTTATTTAGAGTTTGACATCCCAAAAGAAAAATGTACCACTTAGAATAAGATGAAGAGAGTATGAACGTGGATCCACTTTTACTACTTTATATACTAGTGATAAAATGTGAGAAAAATTAGTTAGTAAAATATGAGATCTATTACTAAGAATAGTATTATGACAGACAAGTATTGACTAATAAGACCAAAAATGAAATTAATGACAAGTAATTGCTGACATAGAGAATATTTAGTAAGCTCATCTATATGGATAAACTATGAAAATTTGAATTTAATGTATAATTAATAAATTATGTATAAAAAATAATTAAAGTATTTATTAGCAAGGATGAGGCTCAATTCATCGAGGAGAATATTTTTTGAAGAACTGCACTACTGGAAACGCAGTCCCATTTGCGATTGCTCTTGTACTAAAAGGAACATATAAATAAAAATTTAAAAATATTATTTTATTTCTTTAAATCATAATTTTATAAAATAAATTTTTGTAACTTTTGATTTCAAAACTTGATAAATGATAGTACTACATTATTAAATAAAAATGTGAATAAAATAAATAGTCCCCTTTATGTCCATTTATCAAAAATGAAAAAATATAAATTTATATTTTTCATTGTTACACACTATTTTGCTGGTAGTTTTGGCCTTTAAATTATAGTGGTAGAAAGAATAAAGACAAAATAAATAAATGACATAATTATTGGGTATTGATAGAAAGAATGAGAGGAAAAAAATAAATAAATAGTCAATCTTTACTTGAATATTTATTATTTGAGTTATTAATTTATTATTTTTTTCGCGTCTCACTGTAGATGATACGGAGTTACTATGGCCATGTTTGGTTGATGGAAAAGTAAAGTTGGCAAGGAAAATGATTCATGAGAAAATGAATCCCGGGAATATGATTCCTAATAACTTTATTTTCCTATGTTTGGAAAATATCAAGATTTTAAATTTTATACATTTAAACACAAAACTAAATATATTCTCCTACTTATATAAAAAACAATAATATAAATTTTTTAATAAATTATTAATTACAAATGATAATAATTATATTATTATTATATTTATTATTTATTTAAATATAGATTATCCATCATAATATATAATAATATAATTATAATTATAGTTACATGGAGTATTATAATCATAAGTGAGTATAATCATAAATATGATAATTATAATTATGATTATATTATTTACAGATATTATAATTAAATAAAATTTATAATTTGAAACTTCACTACGACTTCATTCATTGATTATTAATTTATAAATAATAATTATTATTTACTATTATATACATTATATTATATAATTATATTTTAATTATTTATTAAATTATTAATTATTGTTACGATAATAAAAAATATAAATATTATACTAATATAGTAATAATTATGATAATTTTAATTATAATTATTTATTATACCGAAATTAAGTATGATCTATAATTTTAAATTACTTTTAGTAGATTGTAATTAATAATAATAATAATAATAAACTAGTACTCCCTCCATTCCATAGTAATAGAAACATTTCATTTTGAGCATTCGTTTTGGAAAAATGATAATAAATGGTTAAAGTAGAAAATAGTAAAGTAAGATAGAGAATAAGGTAGATAATACTCTTCTCTACACAATTCTCTATCTTATTTTACTCTTTCTCTACTTTAACCATTTATTATCATTTTTTCAAAACGAGTGCTCAAAATGGAATGCCTCTATTACTGTGGAACGGATGGAGTATAATATATTGCATTAAATATGTAAGAATCCTAAAACTTGGAAAAAGAATACCCAATAAAGGTTAGGATTCAGAATCCTGGAAAGTTTTACTAATTTTTCTTATTCTCGGGATTCTGATTACTTTCCCAATTTGATTAAAAACCAAAACAAACACATGAATTTAAAATTTAATAAATTAGATTACTTTTCCAGACAAAATCCTGACAACCAAACATGGTCTATATTTTCCCGAAGTCAACTTTATTTTGTTTAAAGTAAATGTATAGATAATCTTTACTTCAATATTCTATTATTTGAGTTATTGATTTATTGTTTTTGTGTCTCACTGTAATTGATACGGAGTACATTTTTTTCGAAGTCAAATTTGTTTAATTTTGTTTGTAAGTTAAATGAATATATGGAGAAAAAATAGGTGTAATAGTGTTTCTTACTGAGAGATAAATTCCCAAAAAAAAATCTGAGACAAAAATGGATATTGTTTTACAAATGTTTTTATACTAAACTTTTATGTGACGCTCGTTTGGTGAGTATTAATAAGGTTGGTGGATACGAAGCTATTCGGCTATAATTTGGTAGAAAATGTCGAAATACTATGTCACGATTCACCAACTTTATACTAGTACTAAGAGATATAGAGCTATGATTGAATCTATTTGACGTTGTCAACATTTTTATAATTATAGCCTAATTTACAATTATGAAAATATAACTTTGAATCAAGTTTCATGTACATAAAATTGGATGGGTGAAATATTGTTAGATATCATAAAAATTCTCAGTAAAAAAGATCACATAAATTTATGAATATTGTCCACATAAATGCATCAAGAAAAATATTATACTCTATCTTAAAAGATCAAACATGAAATGTAAATGCGACGGATTCGACTTTAAAAAATAATGTAAGGCTTCGTATTTTGAGGAAGGGTGATTGGAATTCTGCTTGGAATTCTTCTTCTTCACTGTATTAATGATTCGATTCTCTGTCTTCATTTTTTATTGAGATTGAGTAATAGAATCAAGAGATTTTGGGTTATTTCACTTAATCAATGGGGCTCACCTATTTCAAATAGGTCAATCACAAATTTAATCTACTACTCCGTATTTTTCATTTGTATCATAATCTTAGGTTTAGAGAACTTATATGTAATGGGACGGACTAAAATTATTACTTGGATAAAACAATCACTCAAACGACATTGTATTGTTTACTTTTATTGCGGTACACAATAATATACTCCCTATGTCCCATTAAAATTAAAAAGTTTCATTTTTGGATTGTCCCATAAAAAATAAACATTTCTTAAAATAGAAACAACTCTATCTCTACTTTCTTATCTCTCTTACTTTACTCTCTGTCCATTAACTCACAAAACAACACTATATAAAATCACATGTCAATTTCCAAATATTTTATTTAATGGAACGAAGGGATTACTTGTTTAGCGCACTATATACTTATAAATCTATGAAACTAGTTCTGAAAACTTTTTACTATATATATTATCTAAATTCATTTTAAAATCATCTAGTCATACGTTTGAAAGGTAGTCATTGGGTGGTGTTTGATGTTGACTCTTATTAAATTATTATTTAATGCACCATAAAATATAAATATTAATTTTATTAAATAATTTATACTCTTCGAAAACTAGAAACTAAAATATTACTAGTATTTATATATTTCTATAATTAATATTCCTATGATTTTCTAATTTTTACACTGCTCAGACACTCGAGGGATTATTGGTATTATGTATTAATTGTTTTGTAATAGTATAATATCATAATATACGATAAAAAAAAATTTATACTCCGTATGCTCTTAAAGATATTGACCGCCAATGTATTTTGAGTGATGCTAAATGGCCATAATGTAGCTGGCCATAAAAATAAAAAAAATAGTAAAAAATTATACATTGAATGCTAGTTTACTTGAAATCAGTTCATCTTAAAAGTATCAATTTGTCTGAGACTAATATACCTTTGTGCACAAATAACAAACTAACTCATTAAATAGTATTTTGAAAAAATTGAACTTTGAATACTCCATGTAAATCCTTTTCGTTTCTTTGATCTTCTTCTATTTTCTTTTTTCTTTTTTACTTTTATTTATTATTTTATATGTTATTATTTTAATTGCTTAGTATGTATAATTACTTTACAAATCAGAATATAATACGTTTCAAGTATTAAAAACACCACAATGTAAAATCAAAGAAAAACATAAAAATAAAAATAAATGGCACTAAAGAGAAAAAAAATACATGTAAAAGATGAAAAACATAATGTTTAATTGATTTTCCAAAACTTATGAGAAAAAGGGTAATTAAGTAAAATTATCTTAGCACTAACTATTAATATTAATTTATTGCATTGACTTTTATAATTATTTACAAAAATGTCATTGTGTGGCTGGCCACATTATGGCGGCATAGCATTACTCTTTTTAAAAATAAATGTACTAGATTCAATTAATTGACATTTACATTAACCAAAACATAAGGTATGTAATACTTTGTCATTGTGCATGACAGCCAACACACTCAACATAATCAAATGAGAAGTGCACAAAATCTATTATAGTGTCACACTTATTGTATCCATTAAACCACAAGCACCATCATTCAAATTAAAATGTCAAACCTACATTTTTTTTGCTCCCCAAAAAATATTTATCCCCCCAAAAGTTACACATTCAAAAGTGAAGATGAGATATATGTAAAAAACAATGAATGGTCAAAGTTTTAATAGTTTCACCTCATGAAGGAACAAACATGCCTTCACAATCATTTAATTTGTCAAATGATTATGTGACTTACTTGAGTTTGTCTCAAATGTCGGGAGGCAATTCTATCAATTGGGAAAATAAAGAAAAGCATTTTGTGTCGATTATTGCAATCCTCGTCATTTTTGCTACTCAATTTTTCTTGCAGTTGGAAAAAGACTCATCTCTTCTTTTTCATTTTTGCCAGCTAGAAAGAATCTTGTTGATGTTGCACCAATTCGAGCTATAGATGAGGTTTTGTGTTTCGATTTCGTGTTATATGTTCGTAAGAGCATGTGTTTAGTGAATTATATGTTTTTTATTCGATATATCTTATTATATTTATATACACCTAACAAAAAAAATCGTAGTATAACTTACATTTGCATGTGAATAACCTAAAAAAATTAATTTTATATTGATTTAGGCTGTAATATCCTAAAATAGGTTTAGACAGAATTCACTATTTTAATAACAAAGTAGTCCATGTAAATTTGTTTGTAACCACTCCGGGATTATGATAAAAACTGAATTACATCTTATTATAGAATGCAAAAACTGTCATTTTTAGGTAACACGGAGATCATTTTAGTTCGGTTTTGGTTCATTTTATAAAATCGAATTAGGAAAATACGAAGTTCATTTGTAGATATTTATTGGCCATCCTTCTAAAATGAACTAAAAAGATCAAAAAGTTAGCTTCATATAGTGTATTTTAGTTATATGTTCTACCACACTAAGATTTAAGATTGAGTACTACATATATTACAACCCAATAACCTCAATTTACTACTCCAACCCAATAACCTCAATTTACTACTCCAATAATAGCTTGTCGACAGTCGATTCAACATCCAAGAGATAAAAATGAATTCGAATAAATATTACTGCTATGTACCTAATATTCAAATTAATCATTGTCATTATTCTTAGAAATAGGTCGCCCACTTCCTCAAAAGACCTTAAAGACCTTAAAGTAAAACATGATTTTCACTAAGTCGATATGTAATATGATTTAAAGATATTTTTTAACACGCTCTCGCACATATAGGCCAAATGCACATTGGACTTCCCTACATAAGATAGACTAGACAAGAGACAAGAGATAATAGATAAGCAATATTTACCAACACCTAGCTTGTTTTGATACCATATATATATATATATATATATATATATATATATATATATATAGGAATGTATTCATTTCCTTTTTGTATCTTTTGTTCTTTGTTCTTTTTAATCTCATGCCCACGATTTTGTCATCCGACAGTTAGATTTGTGCCACGTGTCATTTAATAATGCAGATTTTCAGTTAAATAATGCACACCGACTAATAATGTACCATTATAGTGTAATAATGCAGATTTTCAGTTGAATAATGCACACCGACTAATAATGCACCATTATACTGTAATAATGCAGATCATCTGGACCGTTGATGAATGAGATCTAACGGCTCATATTAACAAGAATAAAGGATCTAAGGGATGAATAAGAGAATAACGCTCCCCTACATATATATATATATATAGGGTTTTGATCATGCAAAACCATTTAATACAAAAATGCAGAACCAAGCATACAAAAGTCATTTTTAGGTCATTGTAAGCTTATTTTTACGTCATTATAGTAAGGATGACATGAAATGATCTTAACATGACCTCAAACCCAAAGTTTATAATATGACCTAAAACTGCTTTACAATGACCCTCCGTATTTTTGTTTAATTATTGACCATTGGATTGCCAAATCTCATGGTCAGGATTTGGTCTGGATTTTGTATTGAGATCAAGTTTTGTATTGATCATTTTCCTATATATATATATATATATATATGTGTGTGTGAAATATGTTATTTACCTTCTTAAAAGGCCCAATCAGGAAGGATTAGTTTTATCAACACATAAATAAATGAATGAGACATGATCATTATCGAATCGATGTGAGACAAGATTTAAAGAGTTTTTTTTAACAATTATCAGTTATACTCCATCTGTCCCGTAAAAATATGGGTAATGGATATGACACGGGAATTAAGACAAAATTGGTAAAGTAAGAGATAGGAGAAGAGAATGGTATGGTAAAGTAAGAGATAAGAAGAGAATGATAGTTAAAGTAGTGTTAGTGGATAGTGTGACATAAATTATTAAATTGATATAACATTCCAAAAATGGAATGCACATATTTTTATGGGACGGAGGGAGTATATAATATTGACTTAATCGTCGATAATTCCTAAATTGACTATTTTATTATCTGACTAGTAGTAAAATTTTGTCTCTGTATTTGGGTGTTGATTTTCACAAGATAAAGTATAGGTATAATTACGAAAAATGTAAAACTAATATTCCAGAATTAATAACGTTATGTACAATTGAAAATCGCAGATTCGCGAGAAAAGAATTGAAACAATTTCGAAAATGTCACTTTAGTTGGTTTTACCAAACAATGTGTTTCCCACTCTACACACGCAAATCTGTTTTAGTTTGTTAGAACATGCAAATATTGGTGTGTAAAGGTGTTTTACATTGATACGTTGTTACTTTTATCAAATGACATTTAGTAAGGATAATTATTATAGTGACTAAATTTTATTGGATGCTTTATATGGTGCCATGTAAAATGTGGATAAAGGATTTTGGGATAAGGGTGAAAAACTAAGTATTTTGTTCAGACATCACTTAACAATAAAATTTAACAAACGTGACATGTATTCTGATACGAGTATTATCATTATTAATTAGTTTAGATATATTAGGGATTTACATATCTTTTCGTATATTTGTTTCTTGTTCCCTAAGCTAGTATTCTAGTATTATAAATAGGGATAGGATGTTATCATTTTAATCAATAAATCAATGAATATATTATTTTCCACAAACTTGTCTTGAGTAACAAGAATATCATATTTCGTTTCCAAATTGTTGTTCATCGGAGAACGTCCGAAAATCAGCAATTCGTGAGCTTTCCTTCGAGCACGTCGAATGTTCGATCACCTTATCTCTCCGAGAAGTTAGCCATCCGGCCTCGTTACGGAGGACGTCCGTAACAACTGGTGCTTTCATCCCGTACTCATCCTCCATATCAAAAAAAAAAAACAGCCGCAGCACCACCATCACAGCCACGCCTAATCCTCCACCTTCTTCATCCATAACCCATATTTCACCAACCAAAAAAAAAAAAAAACCACCGAACCCTCCATTTTTTTCCCTTATTAGTTATGGCTACTTACCACCAATATCAGCCCCCTCCTTCTAGCGCCAGCGGCGACGATCAGCCGCGATATCCGCGACGCAATTTCCAGGCGGCCGCCGAGGCGCCGCACGATGTGGCAGGAACAACCGCGATTTTCTCCACCGGGTTGGAGAAGATCTTGGCGCGATTTGACAGAATGGAACTCAGGCTGGAGAAGTTGGAAGCGCCGCGCGTTCCCGAACCTGATCCCCCCTATTTCTCGGACGAACTTGATGACGAAGGGTATCACTCCCCGCGCGACGCTTGGGCGGTAGACGACGATGTCCACCGGCCTTTCATCCACGGACGACGAGACCGTGGTGGGGATATCCGTCGTCGACGAGGCGCTGCCCGCGCATTACATTGGCGCGACGACCGTCTTACGCAGCAGAACGTTCATCGGGCGCCGTACCGCGATCGCCCCGAGCCTCGCCACCGCACGTGCTGGGACAGGCCGCGGGATCGATACCTGGGGATGGAAGAGTCCGAACAACAACACTATGTAGACTTCTATTCTGGATCGAGGTGTCGCCGGACTTGCTGGGATCTGCCCTCCCGTACATCCAGTTGTCGTGTGGGAGAGATTCGCGCTCCTCCGCTGCCGGAACCACCGCCACAGCCGGTACCAGAACCAGAATTGTTTTATGGCCCGACGCATCGTGGAACATCGGACACTCCCGAGTCAAAACACACGACGCGCCCCTCTTTCGGCCCCCGAGGCTTTCTTCACGCTGATTCAGACGTGTCGTCACGATTTCCACCTAGCGCGTATACTGGCCAGCAGCGAGAGCATCCCCAAACCTGGAACCGGCACCTGCACCCCACATTCCCAAGCCCCCGTACCCCCGCACATCCACAGCTCGTTCTCGACTTGAAGCCACCGCTGCAGCACGTGCTCGACCAACAACCGCAGCCAAGTCACCGCCGCGCAGCAGCGCCACCGGCCCCTGCGGCTGCACCGTCCCCGCCGCTGCACATGGATCAGCAACTATCGCCATCCTGCGGCCATCCTACGACTCACCTCGGTCAAGCTGAGGCCTGCCTCGAATTGTCCACTACTGTGAAGCAGCCCCTGCTCCAACGCCCGCCCTCCTGCCTGCGTTCCCCGAGCCTCCACTCCGCTACGAAGCTTGAATACTTGGGAATTGAGGGTGATGCAAAAGTGTTGAATCAAGTTGACTTGCGGCTCAATGAGAAGAAATTAGTAGATGATGAAGTACGAGCTATAGAGGTGGATAAAATTGATGACGATGATGGTCTTCATGATTCAAGTAAAAGGAATGAGGAAGAGGCATCGTTAGACGTTGTAGAGGAGGACGATTCCGTAGAGGAAGTGCCGAAGGTCATCGCCTCATTCCCTGTTGTTCAAGTGCAATCCAAATCTATTGTTGAGAATTGTTGGGGCAAGAAAGGAGATAGTGCTTACACCGGTTTGTGCATAATTGTTGGTGTCTATGTGGATTTGAGTATCAGTGATGTTACAAGTATGAATTATCGATCAACATCGCTCGATACCGATGCAAGGTTGATCCCTCCGCGCAATGACATGTTGGATTCGAACATTCTTGGAGGCGTGGACAAGCTTGTCGTTGTGGCGTGGAATTTTGCCGACCACATTGGGTCTCCTTTGTTGACTTTTGACAAAGGTGATGAATGGAGACATTCAGCTGCTCGATATGTGTTTGATCCAGGGGGAGACGTCTAGCTAAAGCTTTTGCTTTCAACTCTCGTCCTTGGTTCGTGGTTCTCACCTTGAGGACAAGGTGGATTTCAACCGTGGGGGAGTTGATACGAGTATTATCATTATTAATTAGTTTAGATATATTAGGGATTTACATATCTTTTCGTATATTTGTTTCTTGTTCCCTAAGCTAGTATTCTAGTATTATAAATAGGGATAGGATGTTATCATTTTAATCAATAAATCAATGAATATATTATTTTCCACAAACTTGTCTTGAGTAACAAGAATATCATATTTCGTTTCCCAATTGTTGCTCGTCGGAGAACGTCCGAAAATCAGCAATCCGTGGTCTATCTTTCGAGAACGTCGAAGGTTCGATCACCTTATCTCTCCGAGAAGTTAGCCATCCGGCCTCGTTACGGAGGACGTCCGTAACAACTGGTGCTTTCATCCAGAGCTCATCCTCCGTCTTCGTTCATCCGTATCCCCCAAATTATTTCCCAGCCCCCGTCGAAAAAAAAAAGAAAAAAAAAAGAAAGAAAAACAATCAGCCGCAGCTCCACCACCACGGCCACACCTAATCCTCCATATTCTTTCATCCCGAAACTCATCATTATCTGTGACAACGAAATCTAATGGAGTCCGAAGTGCCGGTGACTGAAACACTGCAATTGGGGCCGACGCGTCAGCGGAATATCGGCGAGATTGGAGGTAGGCCTCAATCGACGGACCCGATCACGCTAGGGTTTGAGCAATTGAACGCGCGCTTCGATAAGATGGATCGCCGGGTCGCAAACTTGGAACGACGCGCTGATTGGGACAAGCGGCATCGGCGTTACACCCAGCCTACGTACCGGCGGCCACAACACCACCAGTCGGACAGGTACACACCGTCGCCTCCATATCAGCCGGATAGACGCCGCCCGTACCACCTCCACCAAACTCGTTATCAACTGCCCGAGCACTATCATCCCTTTGACTATGGACCGCCACCAACGTACAGGGGGTTCCCGCTTCGTCAATTTCTGCAGCTGCAGAACGAGCCTTCTCGCCAACCATCCTGTTGGGACCCGCCGGGCGCTGGGGTGTCGATGGGTAACCTGGATTATGAAGAGATCGCATCCATATATTACCCTGATTATGATTGTGACTCTGTTGGATATGGTGAGGACGCTGATGTCCACCACGACCGATCTAGCAACTCACAACTAACTGTCATTGTTGTCCCGCCACCACCACCACAACGCTCGTCATCTTGCTTGAGCATGACAAGCCACTGCCGTGCAGCAGCGTCACTGCCCGATGTAGCTGCTGTCCCATCTTCGAATCTGCCCCCAACAGTTCCGTCTTGCAGCCCCGACGACGACAGCGGAGGGGAAGGCGGATTGTTAGATGAACTGCCTCCACCAGCTATGATCTCTCCGCCGTGCAGCCCCTATATCAGTGGAGAGGAAGAAACATTGTTAGATGGCGACGAGGAGGTTGATTCCATGGAGGAAGTGAAGAAGGTCGTCGCATCTCTCGACGCTGCTCGAATGACATCTCCCGATGTTGTTGAGAATTGTTTTAGTGAAAATGGTGGTGCTTATCTATGTGCATTAGTTGGAAATAAAGTTGCACCGTCCTTTCCAATACATTTGAAGGAGATTGCCTTTATCTATGGGGATTTGCATGTTATGGATGCTACATGTCTGAATCCTCGATCAACATCGCTCGACACCGATGCGAGGTTGATCCCTCCGCGCAATGACACGTCATGTTTGGGCATTCTTGGAAGCATGGACAAGCTTTTCGTTTTGGCATGGAATTTTGCCGACAACATTGGGTCTCCTTTGTTGATTTTTGACAAAGGTGATGAAGAGAGACGTTCAGCTGTTCGGTGGGCGTTTGATCCAGGAGGAGATACCTCGCCAAAGCTTCTGCGTTCGACTCTCGCCCTTGCTTCGTGGTTCCCACCTTGAGGACAAGGTGGATTTTAACCGCGGGGGAGTTGATACGAGCCTCTTTTTCATATTTTGTTTAGATCCTTTTTCTATTATTATTATTATTATTATTATTATTATTATTATTATTTTGTTTAGATATATTAGGGATTTGCATATCTATTTCTATATCTTTATTTTCTTGTTCATTAAGTTAGTAGCATTATAAATAGGAGTTATTGTTATTACTTTATTCATTCAATGAATATATTATTTTCCACAAACTTGTCTTGAGTAACAAGAATATCATATTTCGTTTCCCAATTGTTGCTCGTCGGAGAACGTCCGAAAATCAGCAATCCGTGGTCTATCTTTCGAGAACGTCGAAGGTTCGATCACCTTATCTCTCCGAGAAGTTAGCCATCCGGCCTCGTTACGGAGGACGTCCGTAACATATTCATGCCATTATTTTCATTCTTAACTATTCCTCTAGTAATTTATAGTAACATAAATAAGAAATATTCAAAAGTTTAGATGCTAAGATCTTTCTCTATGGCTTTATTGCCAATCAAAGAGACGAGAGATAGAGAAAAATTCAAAATAATTATGGAAACCAAGCATCAAAATAGGAACCATGACTAATTTTGCAACATAAAATTTGTAACCTTTTGCTTTTAAATTAATAATAGTATTTATTGTTATGTGTTAAATATCTATTAGATCTACAAATTCAATAATTAAAAAATTACTCCGTATAATAAGTTTAGTTTATGATTTAATTATTAATTTTGTATGACAAGTTCTTTTAAATCTGAAAATTTTCAAAATTGTGTGTAAGGGCATCCATAACCTCATTCCAGGGTCAGGCTCCAAGGCCCTATTCACGTCATCACCCCCTTTTTCTGCGTCGGGTCACAACTCTCACAACCCTACGAGCCGTATGCAGGCCACAAATATTAAATTGCATTATTCAAACTACTTACTATTTTAGTCGTAAAATTAAAAATCGGGAACAATTTCAACATGAAAATTTAATTGTTCATTCAGAAATTAAAAATTACAAACCCTAGAAATTAAAATTTACAAGTCCTAAAAAATCCAAAAATTACAATTCCTAAAAAGTTAAAGAAACGAAAAAAATACTTGTTCTTCCTCATACTTTAGGGAATGTAGTCAATCATCTCGTTGTGCAACTTGAGATGAATTGTGAAGGATAGGAATGATGTAGAATAGAAATGAAAATGTTATGGAATAATATGATACTTTATAGCCAAAAATTCAAATTTTATATAAAAAGGGACTTGGGGTCTGGTCTGTGCGCCCGCAACGCCGAGACGGAACGCAAACGGGCGTGTCCCCAGCCCCCTCCACCGTCCCTAGTTGTGGCCTACCCCGCCCATGCCACCTCTAATGCCGTGAGCCTCGGGCCGAACCCCAAGTGCAGTTGGGCCCATCCTCCCAATTGTGGATGGCATGACCAAAACGTGGAACCAAATATTTTAGCATAGCATGTTAGCATTTTTTCCATCTTGTTTATCTCCTATATATCATAAACCACCATGTAACAATCAGTTTACAAATACTTCAAAGGGAAAGTAGAAAGTAGTACTAACTTGTATATAGGGTAGTGATAAAATGTAAACTCATATATTGTACAAACTCCAAAATTTTTAACACAATGTCAAAACAATGTAAAATTTCAAGATTTTTATGTCAACACAATTTCAACATAACATCAACCATTGACATTGTGTTGATATTTTTTATTGCTATCATTTTATCATCTGTTGATATTTTCTAACGGTCCATATCATAGTTTGGAGTTTATACAATATTTAGAGTTAGCATTTGATCACATCCCTAATTTGATATGTATAAAAAATTAAAATAAAAAGTGTTTAACTGTCTAATTTGATATGTATAAAAAATTAAAATAAAAAGTGTTTGCATCTAGGGGTGAGCAAAAAAAACCGGAAACCGAATATCTGAACCGAATCAAACTGAAATTTTGAAATTCGGTTCGGTTATTTCGATTTTTCGGTTCGGTTCGGTTCGGGCGAAGAAAAAAAACGAATAACCGAATTTATTTAATATAAATATAATAAAATATATATATATAACTCTAACCATAAAAAATTTCTGCATCCATTCCCAATCTACCTCTTCGCCTCCATTCTCAATTTCTCCACCTCCATTCTCAATTCTCAATCTCTCTTCCTCCACTCTCAACTCCGGTTTCCACTCTAAGTCTCTAACCCTAAAGGCTAAATCTCACGAGCTCTAAGCCTCTAACCCGTCGCCTATCTCTGTTCCAACCCATCGTCTCCAACCATCCACGCTGTCTCCGCCTTCCAATAGTGCAGCTGTGCTTCAGCCATCCGCGCCGCCTTTGGCCGTGCTCCAGCCATCCACGTTGTCTTTAGAAGAAGGAAAAATCTCAAACTTATCTATTTCTTCACGGCTCTCAAATTAGTGTTCAAAATTAAAATACTTCTAATGTTATTGTGTTTAGGCATTAATGTGTTCTTCACACGATAAGTATTTAGATCTGTTCTTTTAGGAACCATAAAAGAAGATAAGACAGATAAACTTTGATATTTAAAAATGAATATTGCAAGTATTGAAGCTGAATTCATATGCTTAAATTAAGTGTTATGATATTTAAAAATTGGATGCTCCCTTAATCATCCAGATCTGCTGCCCCAGATTCAATTTTTTTTTATTCTTATTTTCTCAACCTATCTACTGTTAGTAGCATTTCCAGTTTCCTTATACATTCATATATTCTATGCTTCATTGTACATAACTTATGGCATTATTTTATATTTCAGATTTTACAAAGTTGATTCAAAGCTTATGATAAAAATTATGGCCAAAAGATATGGCCAAAGCTCATCCCGTGGAACGAAGAAGATTGAAGACTTGGGAATGGATTTACATTGTTAATTTGTTATAATATGTTGTAAATTAATTAGATATCATGAAACTTTATTTTTTATTATGTTTTGGTGGATGTTATTTATGTTACTATGATTTTTTGTGTTATTTTCGATTTTAAGTTTTTAGGCTTTTTAAAATTGCACAAAATTTCGGTTTTTCAGTTTATTTCGGTTTTTTAAGTTCGGTTTTCGGTTTTTCGGTTTTCGGTTTCGGTTCGGTTTTGATTTTAGCCTAAATTCGGTTTTTCGATTTTGGCTCGGTTTGGATGAAAAACCGAACCGAAACCCGAATGCACGTCAATTAAACATATATTGTGTACTATATGAATTTTGATAGATGACATAGTAATAATATTAGTACGTGTGTAAACACTACATAAAATAAATACTTTTGATAAATAAATAATTAAACGGGATTATTTTATTGTGAAATGTGAATAAGTGTACTTGGCGGTGAATATTGACTTTGACTATATTAATTACATAGTTGTACTACTATAATTTATAAATATATACTCCATAATATATGTATAGTAAATAGGGAGCGAGAGCGTGTGATTTTTGGACACCGTCGCGAGGGGCCACCCTTAATGATGGAGGAGATAGTGGCGGCGCCGCCACTATAGAGAGGCAGAATAGCATGAACGTATGTATCTCGGGAGTTAAAAAGGTCGTAGTTTTTTATATAGAAAATATGGAAAATATAACTTTTTGAAATTATCAACCACGACGGCGTCGCCGGATAAACGGGATATGTCGGCCGAAAATGGTCACTCACACCGCTCCCCACCTTTTAAAAATTCTTGATATTTTTTAGTAAATGAATATTACTTCATTCCAATATAATTGAGGCATTTTTTTAGATACAAGATATAAAAAATTGATATGGTAAAGTTTAAAATGAAGATAGTAAATTAAGAAATAATCAAGTAAAAAAGATAAAGAGATAGAAAAGTATGAAAGAGAAAAAAGTTTTTCCAAAAAAAGAAAAACTCAACTACCTTGGGACAATCTAAAAAGAAATACTGACTCAATTACCTTGGAACATATGGAGTATAATATATTGTGTCAACTAGATATAAGAGCACCCACAATGGGGTGCCCGATGGCGTCTATCGTCCTCGGCGCGGACGATGGCACCATTGTGGGTGCCTGGCATCGGGCGCGCCCGATGCTCACGGCCGATACATCGTCCGCGGCGTATAGCGCAGACGATAACCTATCGTTCGCGCCATCGTCCGCCGCATTGTGGGCTCCGCGGACGATGACACGCGGTTTTATTTTTTTTTTAATAAATACCCTTCATTTTTAACATTTCATTTTGCGATTCCACTCTCGAAACTCACATTTTTTATTACTACGAAATGGATTCATCAAGTCCCAACAGTCCGTTGTTCAGTGGTGAGGCGCGTTGGCCGGGTACAGAACCCGGCGAATATCGATTATTCGCCGCCAACTGGGAGGATCCGATATTCGCAAACAACCAAAGGCAGATCGCGTATTGAGAGCGCATAGCCGAGCGCTACAATGAGGCGAAGCCGCCGAGAGCGTACAAGCGCCAACAGGAGCAGCTCCGCAAGCACTGGGACCAGGTGAAGAAGCAAATCAACCTGTTCTCGTCGGAGTACGAGAAGTGCGCGCGGGGGCAGGGGAGCGGCGAGAGCTTGAGCGACGTGCGCTCCAAAGCGCTGTTGTCGTACCAGTCCCTGTACGACGAGTTCAAGCACGAGGCCATCTGGGCGCTCTTGAAGGACAAGCAGAAGTTCCAAGGCGGGATTGTGCACACGGGGGGGGAAAGAGGTCAAAGGCCACCGAAGCTGGTGGCGGCACGAGCAGCGACTGCGGGAATCGTCCGGTATACCTCAACCGGACGTACATGGATGACGATAGTACCGGCACACCGATGTCCTCCCTGCGTCCCATAGGCGTCAAGGCTGCGAAGGCCTAGGGGAAGGCTACAGCGACATCATCCTCGACCGCCGCAACCCCATCGTCGTTCCCGTCCCCGGCCCCGACCCCGAAAGCCGCCGCCTTTGAGTCGTTGGCAACAGCCTCGATGGCGAGGACGTTGTTGCAGACGCACAAGGCCCTCAAGAAGTGTACGGACCCCGACGAAGCCGAATATCTCCGGGCGTTGATCGATGAGCTGCGCCGGAAGTTAGGAATTGCGTAATCAATATTCGCCGGTTTTTCTGTAATCAATATTCGCCGGTTTTTAATTACTCGTTCTTTTTTTGTTAATTTTCGTTTGCATACTATATTTGAAAACATTTAAATTAATTAAACAAAGCAATAGTACAACTGATGACGCGGCGCGCCTTAGGGCGCCCCACTGCAGGTGAAGGGTAGGAGGATAAAACTGATGACGTGGCGCGCCTTAGGGCGCCCCACTGCTAATGGTCTAATACTTAGTTTTTACAGTTACGCACATGCATTGCATATGACTTGAAACCCCGATGCATTGATTGAAATCAGAGACTATCTTAGGTGAGGTTGGATGGGATGGACTGACACTACTATTGGTCGTTAATTCAATAGACAATAGTATATAATAAAACTTCATTAATCGATCTCCGACCTCACAACATCTCTGCCTCCGCCTTAAATCTAAAATCTTAAAATAAGATACGCTTGGAAGTTTTAAAAATTAATGATCGGACCAATTTAAAACATTCATGGTCTGCCGTGTATAATTAGTCAAAATTCAATGTTAAAAAAATTCAAACTTTTTTTCTCTTGTTCTAAAAGTGAATTCATATCCATGCGACGATCAGGTGTATCCACAACACGGAAGAGAAACAACGATTGGCTTTTGAACCATCAACCGAAGGTTCCGATTTTGATCCAAAATTATTGGTTTTGACTGAAATCTAACAGCTTTTGCAAGCAACCCCTATTAACCCCTACATCGAACCACCAAAGTGGTAGTTAATCATCAGAATCGCCAGTTCAATATTATCGGGTTCGGTTTGACACCACATTGAACTATAATTGGTCCAGATAAATCGAGATCATAATTATGGTTGAACGTGAGAGCCCGATTCCGGTTCCGGTTCTGATCTAAAACCGAAGATTAATAGTTGGTCCGGTTATAATCATGCACGTCTAGCTACGGGCAAGGATAAGATATATAGATGTTGAGAATCATAGAAAACATATCTACTCAAAAATGTAGAGACATAACTCGTAATCTTAATTAAACATCCACCAAATATGATTTGGGCATGCAAACCACACATAAAAGAGACAAAATATACATAATAGGTAAGGCCACTAGAAAATGTTTAAATGGTATTGAATGGGATTAGTGGGAGTTGTAATGATTTAAGGAAATGAATTTTAGGGCACGAGGGAGGGTGGATCAAACTTCGGAATTGTGTTTCCTTAGTTGCTACTCTAATGGCCCCCCACTCCCAATATCATATTTACTTTCACTTCATTTCATCTACCAAGATAATGGCTTTCCTTTTCCCATGCATCCCATTTTCTCGTGATTATTGTTTTTCAAGAAATTAATTAATTGTTGCATATTTGGCTAATCATCATTACTAGTGTGTTTCGAGTTTCGTGGAAGGATTTGTTATTGGGCGTTTTGATGTGATTCGAATAATTTCACTCCTTGTTTTCATTATTTTTTGCATTTTCTTGATAGTTTAAGAATGACTCGTACATAATGTTGCCAAAATATAATCATAAGATTAAGATATTAAATTTTTAGAACAAAGAATTAAGATATAATTATATTTGAAGAATTCTTTTTTGTTGATTAATAGCTATTTGAATCATGAAATTTGGTAAAATTATAGTTAGTCTCATGAAGTTTGAAATCGAAATATTAAATCACAAACTTTCATTTTTTCTCAATTGTTCGGTTATATACAAAATGCCAATGATGCTCAGAACGACATGTTTCACTAAAATCAATATTCTCTCTGTCTCTGAATAGTATGCACTATTTCATTTTTCGTCCGTTCCCAAAGAGTATGAACTTTCAATTTTGGAAACTCTCTTCTCTCGTATCTAATGAGGTGAGACTCATTCTCCACTAACAATACTTAAAAAACTTTCTCTATCTATCTCTCTCTTATTTTACCAATAATGTATTAAAACTCATGCCGAACCCAAAGTTCATACTCTTTGGGGACGGAGGGAGTATTTTTTTCTTTTTTTTATTGAAACAATATTGTTTTGAACATAATTGAAAAATGACATTTTGTATATAAATGAGATAAAATTAAAAGTTTGTAATTTGATATTTTGATCCTAATTAAACTTCATGGGAATGGCTGAAATTTTATCAAACTTAGTCATTTTAATGACTATTAATCCTTAACTTTTTTTTCTTACTACTTATTATATGAAAGAACTTGTATGTAGGATGTCACAACTTAATTAAACTCACTTTTAGAAAATCTCCCCCAAAAATAAAATCATCACCAGAAAACGGAACTCGTGAGATCAATATTTTCTTCTAACCTTATACAACCAAGATGATATGCTATATGCAATGTATAGTATAACTTTACCACCTCTCCCTCATATCACACAATTTATCAACAAAAACCTATGAATCTTGCAGTTCATTTCATTCCAACACTAACCAACAACCTCCAATACGTAAATACATTCTATCCAATTCAAAAGGTTTATCTCCCAAAAATGCATCGTCTTTACACAAAACAAAGTTGAGAAAAATAATTTAAAATTCTGAAAAATGGAAAACATCTACTATATTTTTTTTTGCAACAATAATCCGCATAAGAAACTTTTTATAATTATAATCAGTTAAATGAAATAAAAGGTTTGCAATAAAACGAAAAAATCAAGGGGACAAATTTGAATCCCGATTCAATAGACAATTATGTGTCGATCTAATTAGAAATTTATAATTTTAAATATCTGTAAAATATTTGCATCATATATGTCCCTTAATGAAATATAGAAATCTATATCAACAGGTAAATAGGCTCGAATTTGTTATCGAAACGTCTTTCCCAATTCAAAAATAAATATTTAATGCAAACATGAAGGATTGAAGCGATGTCAAAACTATCACAAATTCGAAAATGGAACTGATATAGATCGTGATGTCAATTATTAGTGAATTTTACGATGACACGCATTGTTGTATTTGACTCATGGACAACCCCACTACTCATCACTTAAATAAATACTATAGCTCGTATGGCCGGGGAAAAATATCGAAAAAATGATATATCGCTCGTATCGTATTGAAAAATATCGAAAAATTATCGAATTTTTGATATATAGTAATTTTCGATACGATACGATACCGTATCGTAAGTTTTCGATACAATAACGATATGAATTTCCTTATATCGCGATATATCGTTTTATATCGAATATATGATATATATCGTATATATCGAAACATATTGAAATTCAATACATATTAAAATTTAAAATTATAAATATATATAAATCCATTCAATTGTACTTGGTTGTGTTGTATTTTGATTATGGAGATAAGAACACTATTAATTTTATTGTGTTGAAGTTTTATTAATTTTTGTGTGAATTTTAAGTTTTGAAATTATAATTTTCGATATACAGGTATTTGATACGATATCGACATTTCAATATATCGTACCGAAATTCGATATATCGATATATCGAAATATCGATACGATAACGATATTGATATTATCCATATAGAAGGTTCTATATATCAAAATTCGATATATCGAAACTATTCCTTATAAAAAAAAATGACAACTATTCCTTATAAAAAAAATTCGTATGATTAAAATGAGTGAAAGTACTACTTATAAGTGTATCATATTATATATTGCAAGACAACTGAATATATTTATCATTTTCTCCCAATAATTGCAAGAATTAGAATTTTTTCTTTAAGACCAAGAATAAATTGAAAGTATCCTTGGACAACAACTTAACATGGTACACGTCTCTTAAATGGAACAATATATGGTTCTAAATTATGAGCCAAACCAAAGTAAGAAGAGCATTAGATTTGGGCAATATATGTGCTTATGATTTTAAAGTGCATATACAAAATTGACAAATGCCACATTTTAAAAAAAAATAGTCAAAAGCATTTGATTCTTATTCCACCTCATCTGCATCATTTTCTCTTTAAGCTAGACATTATTAACTCACCTACTGTTGAGATAGAGGACCTAACTTTCATAGGTGATGACATTTTATTAGTGTTACTTTGAACTACTCGAGTGAATAAAATCATAGTAGTAGTATTTTACACTATGAAATTGAAGAAATATATGTTTAACATTGCCGGTGTTTGGTCTTCATCAGCATTTTTTTTATTGTGACCCACGAATTGAACATCGCCTATCGAAACATGATAGATCATACTGTAAGTGTAGGAATCGCCTTCCCAAACATATGAAGAAAATTAAAGAGGACAGATAAAAATTAAACTACAAGTCTAAATTGCATCAATCGATAATTTTCTAGAATTGAAATGTGCCTCTTATGTTGTATTAGTAAACAACTCGTTTAAAAGCAAGCATGATATAGCCGATTTAGTAAAGTGATATTTAAGATTGTAAGATCATCACATATCTCAGGTGTGTGTAATCCAGATATAGGTCTACAACCAAATTTCCAAGTATAACTAGATTGAAAAATGTATGTTGTTAGATCCTCCATACATATATGTCCGTATATATACTTCCATTGAAAAAACTTCATAAATACTACTATGTCTTTATCCAATTTAAAAGTACATTTTTTTTAACAATATGGAACCTATTTGGCTGCTTTATACCTCTGAAGGTCAAGAACATGATTAGCAGTATCTAAACAAGCTCAAACAATCATCAAAATCAATGATTAACCATCACAAAAGAAACTAATTCTATTCAAATTCCTTTTTTTATGGGGATTGCTTTTTTTTCTCTTCTCCCTTTATTGATATATGCAACAACTTGCACATGTTTTAGCCAAAGAATATTCATCGTTCAATCATAAATAAAGTATGGAGTACAACTCAAAACAAATAAAATAGGATTACATAACTTTCTATTCATAATATTTTAGCCAATTTAACAGATAAAAACACTTCGCTTCAATCCATAAATCATGAATTAGAGTTACTATAACAATAGGGTTAATGGAGAACCAAATAAAAACCCAAAAAATCATATAATCATACAAACAATTCATATTCAATACTCGATTAAACAATGTAATTAAAATTTTATAATATAAATATAACAGATGTGAAGGTTCAAACAAGCCTCTTAATTTTTTTAAGGATAAATGATTTAAATTTAAGGGTCATGTCACGGAGTATTCGAACCTGAAACCTTTGACATTAAGCATTAAGCTTTCTACCCCTTTTTTAATTCACACACAATTACAAGCCTTTTAATCTTAGGGACAAAAGGTGATTCGCTCACCCCAGGCGCCCCCATAACCCGGCCCGACATCGCTATGGAGGGGTTCAAACACGGTACCTCAGCGGCCCATTAGGTGGGAGGAGGTGATTCGCTCACCCCAGGCGCCCCCATAACCCGGCCCGACATCGCTATGGAGGGGTTCAAACACGGTACCTCAGCGGCCCATTAGGTGGGAGGAACTTACACTGGTAACCAGCACACAAGGAGCCACCACAGTGGTGAAACTCCCACACTGCGGCTGCCAGCATTCGATCCTGTCTGCTTAGGGACAATCTACCACCCAGGAACCAACTGAGTTAAGCCCGTGCGGGCATTTAACACTAGAATAATGTAAAAGAAAAGTAAATAAAAGTTTTAATAAAAGTTGTGAAGGTTTGTTCAACAAGTCGTTTAACCTTTAATACGACGTCACGTTAATATTTCACATGCCATTTAATTAACACTATAATAACGTAAAAAAATTAGAAAAGCAAGGTTGTTTTGTTTTTATTAGTGTGTCACAATCTCAAGATTGCCCTGCCCCCTTCAAATGTTACTGTTCTACTCCCTATAATTATGGTCCTCGTCCTAAAAATTACTTACTTTGTCCCATCCATGTTATTCGCATGTTTTAATTTCGACTCGTTACAAACTACTCACACTCTATCTATTTTAAGTAAAAATTAGAATATTTAATTAATATATTAGAGTTAATTAAGTGCTTTCTTATTAAGTGATCTCCCATTACACTTAAAATACTAGTAATTTAATTATATTAAAAAATTAATCCCAAATTTACGAACTAAAAAGAAAAATGCGAGTAACATGAGACGGATGGAGTACCACTGCATATTTATTCCCTCTCTTTCGAATTTCATTAATTGCTCCCTAATCATTGATTAACTAATAAAATTTTTATTTTAGCTTGAGTATTTTAATAGAATAACTTTTTTTTCATTTTATATAATACTCCATATTTAAAATTGGGGAAAAAGATTACTCCTATTAGAGGTACTATTATTGTGACAAATGACAAGTCGGATGATGAGATTTGGGATAAGTGGTGGATTTGGACCGCCCATATATGAAATGGACCTTGCATGCGGATCCGAATATTTACCAAACTGTCGAATTCGGACCCTACTATATAGGATCCGTATCAATCAAGCCCTATATTGCAACATAACCCAATATATTTGATGCCACTAATCTTCTTTCATAAAATTCTCTCCATTTTATTCCCCTCTTTAATATTATTCTTCAATATTGTTGATGGAATCGAATTTCAGTTCCGATGCCCAATTTGGATAGAGTCATAGATTCATTTTAATAGTTGGTTGTGTTTTGATTCATCTCATTTAGATAGACTTGTCTTCTCATTGATGTGTTAAACAGACTTAAATTATTGAGCACTTTAGTTTCTAGGCACCCTAGGAAGACATATATTCAAAGATTATGTAATTTATTGTGCGAGTTAATTACAACATATTGTATTGAGATTTGAAATGATTGAGAATAATTTGTAATGATATCCAATGACGAAAATATATTGTTGTTGCTTGACTGTTGTATGATTGTTATTTCGAATTTGGTGATTGAGTTAGACATTTTAGCTAGTTAATTCTTGATTTTAGAGACTGTTTTTTGCATCGAAGAAGAAAGATATGACTAAATTTAATGACGATTGCATCATTTTAACTTTTAACCTATATGTAATCAATTCCACCAAAAACATGAGCGTCCGCCTGTTGTCCGCCACTGTAGCCATGCGGACGATGCCTGATGCATCGTCCGTGGACGATAGGTGTTGGAGCACGCATCGTCCGCGGTATCGTCCGCCCCACCGCGGGCGACGCGGACGATACCGCGGATGATGCAACGCGCTTTACATTTTTTTTAATTCTTCAAAATTTATATATATAAACTCTTCCATTTTTCTTCCTTTTATAATGGCCTATTCTCTCCTTTCTTTGTTATACTAACGATGTGGGATAATGGTAAACATAAACTAAAATGGCTTATTCTCTCCTTTCTTTGTTATACTAACGATGTGGGACAATGGTAAACATAAACTAGCTTAATTATTTTTTATATATAGTTATTTAATAGCTACTCTATATAGGAACTTCTAAAAATACTATTTAATAGTTGTAATCTATTAATCTCGGATAAATTTGTAGTTGACAAAGAACTCTATTAAGATTTATTTAATCTCAACTTTATATCTACTGTACTAATATTTATAGAATCTAGGATTTTATGGAAATATTATTCTAAGAAAATAAAAAACGAAATTTAAACATGAAAAAGAAATTAACAAGCTAGGCTCAAACTATTTGCCAACATCTCATAAAATAAAATAAAAATTAATTTTATAAACTATGTAAAACAATCATATTAATCTATTTGTATTGTTTAAATTTAAATTTAAATTATGTCTCACCTTCAAGTTCACCTTCATTATTATTGATTTAAAATAGAGTTTTAAATCAATAATAACGCAAGTTGGGAATGATGTAGAGTATGCCTTTTTTATCTGTAGTGAACTTGTTTTTTATTTCTAAGTCTTGTAACTTTTTTTAATTAAGTAATATAGGACTTGCCTTTAAATCGTGGTGCTTTTTTTTATTATTATTTTGCATGACATATTTGAAAACATAAAATTAATTAACAAAACAATAGTGAAAACTATATGGCGAACTTTAGGGCGTCCCACTGCAGATGGAAGGGTAGAAGGATAGAATGATGATGTGACGGAGCATAGGGCGGACTATAGGGCGCCCCATTGGGATGACCTTATGTCGTCCGGGATGAAATTTCACTGTTCGTCTCCTACCGGTATCTACTTTGTGGAGCCACCGTTTTTATTCGAATTCTCTAATATTTGTTGGCCGGTTCCGGCCTCTTCCTCTTTAGAGCTACAAAAGGAGACCAAAAATAATTGGTTCACAATTTTGGACAGTAAACAAAAACCAGCCTGGGGCAACTGGCTATGAAAATTCATGATAGATGGAGAAACTAACCAAAAAGAATCATCAAAATTATTAAAAAAATCCATAAGATCAAATTCTTTCTACAAATTCAAAATTGAAATTGACATTGACATTGATTTTGTTATTATTTTAAAATATCAATAAGTTTAGATATAAATCATTCATATGGATGGTACGTATCAAAAGCAATCAATTCAAAATTGAACACGATACAAATAATTATTTGACTAAAAGATTGGACCGGAGATTTAAAATACGAGGATTTCATACAGGTTGGTCGATTTTTTAGATACAATCACTTTCCATGAATTAAATTCATTCTCATAAATAATAGCATTACCTTCGTATAGTCATATTTTTTCCATTTTCATTATTCATCAAATTACTAATATCTATCTACTTTTAGCATTTTTATTGTTTAATGAGATATGTCTTATTTTTTATTAATAATATTTTAATTATTTTTTCTTTATATTTCTTTCATTTTACTAATTTTACATTAAAATTCATATAGTATTACAAATATATCACGTTGGCTTTATTATATTTAAAAATGTTAGGCATATCACATATACATTCATGATCAACAATTACAAAATCATGTATTTCCATAATTATTTGAGAATATTAATAACAATGGCGTTTAAAACACAATGAAAGCAATCTTAAATTTGTAGAGTAATATTATCATCGTATTATTAAAATTAATACATTAAACTAACTCCCAGTCATTCAACATAATTGTTCCAAACAAATACCAATTCAACTAGGCGATTGGAAAGCTGCTCGTCAATGAGAAATAGTAGAATAAATAAATCTAAAGAATGGAAACAGGTAGAATTAATAATTTAAAATAATACACTTAGGGGATGTAATCAATTGCAAACTCTAAATAGTATCCAAACTTGAAACTATGATTTGGACCGTTAGAAAATGTCAATAGATGACAAAATACCAGCAATAAAAAATGTCAACACAGTATCAACGGGTGATATTGTTTTGAAATTGTGTTGACACAGTATTGGTATTTTTTATTGTTATAATTTTGTCATTTATTGGCATTTCAAACGGTCCAGATCATAATTTTGAGTTTGTACAATATTTAGAATTGACATTTTAACAATATCTTATTTTAGAAATTTAAAGCTGCTCTCAACTCAAAGATGAGATCATGAGATGCCTCTTCTTATTTTATTAGTGATTATGAATAGTATTATCTAAAAAAATCAGTTTGCTTTAATAGATCAAGATAGTTGGTCATCGTGTTCGGATAAATCAAGAAGAATCTATATGTGCTGCTATTTCATTCAATCATCATTTAATAATTGATCTCTTTGTCAAGATCATGGAGAATAAAATGTCAATCAACATAAAAAATTCTCACACAAAATTTATTGTCATAAAATAATATATAAGCTATGATCTTAACATAACATCATATTAATGTGATTCACATTATGTCGACAATATAAATATATTGTATAAAGATTAACGATTAGAATTACTTCTACAAATTCAATCTACATCGACTATAGAATATCGAACCACATGCCATGCATATTCTTCATTTTTTTTTCAGCTAGATTTCTCGAACTGAACGAATCAATAAATGCAAATTTTCTTTTGCACCTAGTGCCCAATATGAACAGACTACTTAATAACTTTTAATTTATTTAACGTGGAAGGGAAAATATGCGAGTTAATATCACCATATAATATAAGCTAGAATTAATAAGATTTAAATAATTGATTTTGCGTAATTATCTTTATTTTTTGATGGTTTAATAAACATAAACATAAATTTAAAAACCGTGACACGGAGGACTCGAACCCAAGACCTTTGACCTTAGTCATTAGTAACTTTTTTACCGCTTTGTCAACTCACACACACAAACAATTATTAATCTCTTTAGTCGCTTGGTCAACTCAACACAAAAACAATTCGTATTCTATAAGAGCATCTCCAATGGAGGCTAGCGGACCGACTAGCTGATTCCCGGCGCTGGCAGGTCTGCTAGTCGAACCATTGTAGGCGGCAAGCGGAAAAACGACGAGAATTTCAGCGAGCGCACGCCGATTTTTGAGCCCTGGTCAATGCGCTCGCCGATCGGCTGGTCGCCATTGTAGGCAGGCGATCGGCGAGCGATCGGCCAACACTTTTTTTCGAAACACTATATATATGCGATTTGCACGTCATTTTCATTCACACCGCTTGTTTTAACGAGTTATCTCTCTCACTTAATTTCTGTACAAGAGCAATAAAGCAAAATGTAGAACAACAACGAGTCTACTCCACTGACGAGCGGGTCTCAAACTCCCACGGTACCCGTGGGAGGTGGATGGGGTCCGATGGCCGGGTACTATAACATGTACCCTTGGCAGCAGATGATGCCCGGGATGGCAGCTGGGGGTAGTATGTCGGGATGGCAGGGCGGGCAGGGGGTACCGGGGATGCAACCCGGGATGCAGATGATGTCGGGGTGGCAGCCGGGGATGCAGCCCGGGATGTAGGGGACGCCGGGGGGAGGACAATGTCTATCGCCCCAGTCTTGATTTTTTGACTGCTTCTTCGCACACATCGACCCAATCGGAGACGCAGTTCACTGGGTGTGATACTTTCTCCTTAGAGGAGTTGGGGATAGATCTCGAGGATGCGGACACTCCCGTTCAAACGGGGGGAGTAGGGCGGGGTCGGGGCGCACCAAAGAAGAAGAAGGGCAAGGGGAAGGGCAAAAGGGTGGTCGGCGAGTCGTCGCATCCGGCTGATGACGACAGCCCGGCACGGAGGAAGTGGACGGATGCAGAGAACGTCGCGCTGTCCAAGGCTTGGGTGAGTGTTTGCGATGATCCCCTCCATTCGAACAATCAGAGGATCGTCAACTTGTGGGCTAAAATATCAGCAGCCTACAAGGCATTTTGCCCAGAGGGGAGGCCACATAGCGGGGAGGAGTGCCGGAAGGGGTGGGACCGAATCAGGGCTGCGGTCTCCCAATTTTCGGGCTTGTATACCAACGCCCTCCGCATGCAGACCAGTGGCCAAACTGACGAGGACTGCAGGAGGATAGCAGAGAAAGCCTTCCCCGTGCCCGGCCTTTATAAGGAGTTCATCTACTGGAACTGCTATGAGGTGCTGATGGACTCCGAGAAGTTTCGGGCAGGTGTCGATGCTGGCTGGCCGAAGAAGCAGCGACTGAACTATACCGGTGATTACAGCGGCAGCAGCGGTGGTTCCCACGACCTCCCCGAGGATGTTCAGGAGTTCCTGTCCCCTCCATCGTTTACTCGCCGCACTCGCCCGGTTGGTCAAAGGCGGGCGCAACGGGTAGCGAGGGGGGTCGCCCAGGGGTCCCAGGAGGTCCAGTCGGCATCCCCCCTGTTGGCAAGTCGCCAACCGAGCTCGCCTTCTTCGCGCGTCAACAAACGCAAGCTCAGATGCACAAGATCTTAGCTGAATGGAGGGCGACAACTGACCCCGTGGAGAAGAGGTTTCTTCACTCAATGCTTGAGAGTATGCGGGTCGATTTGGATGCCGCATCGGCACAGTTGGGGGGCTCAGAAGCGGGCTCAGATGCCGCAGATTTGGAGGTCCCGGATAGCGGCGACAACGGCGGTGACGACGGCGACGGCCATGAGGAGTGAGGCGGAGGCGGGGGCTCGTGTGTGGAAGAGGGTTGTTTTTTAAAAATTAATGTAAATTTTTTAATTAATGTACTTTTTTAAATTTTACTATTATTATTGAATTTTCACGTATCTGTGTCGTAAATTTAATTCTATATTTTGTGTGATTGTTAATTATTTGTTTTTTATAATTTTGTTTATTGTGGCTAGCCTATTGCTTGTCCAGTTGCTTGTGCTGATGATGTGACAAGAGGAGTTTTTAGTGTTGATGATTTGACATGAGAAGTTTATGGCTAGTCTATAGCTGGCCTATTATCATTGGAGATGCTCTAATTGGTAGTAGTAATATTTTTAACATTAAGTGTTGAGATCCGATATTACTAAAATTGTCCGACATTAGATTTTGTTGACGTTACAAATTATCAAGTCATGGGAAGCAAAAAATACATGCTTAAGGAGTAATATTTGGTAATTAATTAACAGTTGGGAACAGTGCCACCAACCGCGGCGGCGCCACCGATGTTTTCGGCGTTAACCACCAAGTTTATCAAGAATCTCAAAAATACCAATTTTCGTATTTTCCCAATTGGAAGAAATCCATATTCTAATCCAAATC
This sequence comes from Salvia splendens, assembly GCF_004379255.2. Lineage (NCBI taxonomy): Eukaryota > Viridiplantae > Streptophyta > Magnoliopsida > Lamiales > Lamiaceae > Salvia > Salvia splendens. The sequence goes on along the minus strand of NC_056033.1, from coordinate 5,333,179 downwards.
TAGCCTCTCAACACTAAGCTCTCTAGAAATTTAAAATATACTCCTACGTACTCCGTAGTATTCTTTTATTGAAGATATTTCGCATATTACTATGACAAATTGCTAAAAAAATTATTGATTTGATCAAACTTTGTAGTAATTTTTATGGATGATTTTAAAAGTTGCATAACATACTATAATTTCACCAAACTTTATTGTATTTCTAGCAATTTATGTATCACAAATAAAAGTGATATTTTTAGTTTGAGGGCGTCTTAATATTTACAAGTAATAAAATCATATAGATGTAACTACATTTTATTACATAAAAAATTATCAATTTCGCATCACGTCTTCGTGTCGCTAAATTGATGCATCTCTAGTAGACTATTTTATTCTAGAATAAAGATAACTTGTAATCAAGGCGACCTTCCAGTTTAATGTTATGATTATTTTGGACCAAGAATATTATTGCAAGCCACTATGACATTTTTGCATGCTCGAATAATAATCTTGAGTGTCCTAGATTTAATTTTTATTTTTCATATTAAAATCAACAATTAGTTACTCCGATCGAGATCATATATAAGAAATTAAGTAGTGTCCCCCTAGCAACATCCTTGTCTGTGTAAAATATAGTACTACTACATTATAGTATTTCTTGTAATTATACCATATGATTTCTAACACCTATGTTTTAAATGTGTCAATTGTAACTATTTGACACTGTATTAAATGGTTTGATCGAATAGCATCTACAAAGTGTAATATTATTTTTTTAATAGTAATTCGATTACAAAAAATAATAAGGATACATTATATGGCGATTCATTATAATTGAATAATATTTTCCTTTTCTTTCTGTATAAGATAAAACAAAACAATACTAATATATAATCATTACATAACCATCAAATTCGAGTTAGATAAAAAAGTAAAAAACATACATTGAATTTAGTAGAGAATCTACATCAATCAATTGTTGCTTTGTCTTTATGATGGTAATTACTTGTTGTCTTCTCTCTCTTGTTAAAACTTTCTACATGGAGTATTAGTTAAATAAAGTTGCATCTAAATAAGGAATGGTACTACTAACTTTAAAATAATGAAATATCTACGGGTGATTTTTGTAGGTTTAAAAAAACTGGAGCTAAATATGCCTAAACATATGAAGAATCTTTGTTGAATAAGCATTAGATAAATATGCCCTAACTAGCTTTAAGTCTGCCTCGATACAATGTATTCATCTGTAAATTGAACAATATAAAAAAAATTGCGTAATTGTTTTTGGATTTTGAGAAATTTCCTAACTCATTATTTTCTTATTATGTACTCCACTATGTCCATATTAAGGAGTATCATATTAGGAGATGACAGCAATTTTATTTTCAAATGAATATATTTTCGTTTCAAGAAGTTTATGATGAAATTTGGAGGCTTGTCTATCTATTGTTTACACACTTTTAAGAAGATTTGACAAGAAAATTTGGAGCTCTCTTCTCTATGTAATCTCTTGGTCCATCTAGTTGTTCATAAAACCAACATGGGATGTCGAGAAAAACTCATTCCTTTAAAGCTTAGTTCATGAATTAAAGGGTGGTGTCCAGATTTTCCTTATTCACCTGAATAATTGTGCGAGAATTTACCTAAAGTTAGAAGATGGTCCTATTAAAGAGACAATTCCATGCTTATTGTTTAACGTAAGAATAGTTTATGCTGGATGTGTTTGCTTTTGTGTTCTAGTAGTAATTTTTTTTTGTTTTGGTGATTTTATTTTGTTTGTTTTAAATTGTGTAATCCTTTGCTTCCCATCTTTTGAGAGGTTTGAGTCTTTCTTTTATTGAAAAATCAAGTTATGCTATAATAATTTCTAGATTCACATTTTACTCGTCATTAACACAGTATATTTTTTTATCAAAAAAATTAACACATATACTTATTCATTTCAATTTTTTATGCAATAATTAGGCCTAAAATTGGGAAATTTGCACACTTGTCGAACTCTCCTGCTCGTCACTCTTTTTTGGCTTTGATCATTTTCTTTTACGTCTAAAAAAGTAAAATCATAAATGTGATAATGTTACTGTGTATGTCGAAATCTCCTACTCATCACTACAATTTGAATTTGAGCATTTATTTATAATCGAAAAGTTAATCGTACATGTAATATGATGGTTATCTGAATCCTGAAGCCACGCCGAAAAATATGCTTCCAATAGGCCAAACAACACCAAATTTGATATTCAAAAAAATGTCATTAATTCAATTTCCAATGGTCTTATATATTGACGTGGAAACGTAGATTTTGAGTGATCAGATTTTGTCTTCCGATTTTTGTTTATTTTTTTGTAAGTTACAACTTGCTTATTTTCCCCTTTATTTTGTCTAATAATACTTGTAAGTTATACTTAGTTATTTAGTAGTACTATATTTCATTAGATCCCTTGCCAAATCCATAGGTATACCAAAAATGCACGTAAACATAAGTAATGAATAATCAAATGAAATACCATCTCGTACGAGCTTATACTAACTGGAAAAAAAAAGTTTTCACCATTTATACAAGCCTCATCGAACCTAAAGATATAAGAGTGCTTTGTTCGATTTCTCAGTCCGTTTCCCAATTCAGATATGAATATCAAGTCATCCCGAGACTTTGACATCTCCAGCTTCATCGATTATAACTGGACCAAGATTGAATAAGGGAATTCATATCATCGAAAAAAGATAGATGGTTAGATATTTTGTTGTCTAGGATGTTTGATAAGTCTTATCTACGTTATTCTCTCTCGTATTTTACTATTTCTCAACTTTAATTATTTATTATCATTTTTATCAAACGAGTGCTTGAAAGTGACTAGGACTGCTAAAGCTGGACGGAGGGAGTATCTTTTTAGAGCATCCAAATGGATGCCCGATCTCACGCCCGATCGCTCGAGATCGGGCTCGGGCGCCGTCGGACATCCATTGCAGACATCGGTCGTCGTAAGGCCGAATGCCGAAGATTGCCAGTTCCTGATGGGGATGCATGATAGGGTGCACGGCTTTCCTGGAATGTTAGGGAGCGTTGATTGTATGCACTGAGAGTGGAAGAATTGTCCGGCAGCGTGGAGAGGCCAATTCACCAGTGGGTATAAGGGTATCCACCCGACGATGATCGTTGAAGCCATCGTTGACCACCGTCTTTGGATTTGGCATGCTCACTTTGGCGTGGCGGGGTCAAACAACGACATCAACGTGTTGAACACATTGAGTATCTTCACCGAGCAATGCAATGGCAACGGTCCGGTTATCCAGTTCACTGCCAACGGACGGGAGCATCATATGGGGTACTACTTAGCCGATGGCATATACCCGAGATGGCTAGTTTTCTTGAAGACGGTCTCCTGCCCAACGGATGCGAGGAGAGAGCTTTTTGCAGCGCGACAAGAGTCTGCGCGGAAGGACGTGGAGCGAGGATTTGGTGTGCTTCAAGCACGTTGGGCAATAATGAAAGGCACGGCTCATTCCTGGTACATGCATCATATCGCCAATGTCATGTACGTGTGCATCATCTTGCACAACATGATTATTCACGATAAAGGTCGAAGAGCTAGCGATTGGTCCGACGATGAAGTCGGTCCTAGCGCAGATCATGCAACTTCGCCGGTCGCTCGAGGCCTACCCTATGGAGTCAGCGAGAGATTACAAGCTCAGGAGAGCATGCACAACCAACAAGCTCATCTTCAACTCATGAACGACATGATTGAAGAAGTTTGGACACGTAATTGTTGTTGAAATTGTACCTCTTTTAAGTATTTTCGTTGTATTTTTTTTAAATTAAGTAATGTATGTCTTTTGCTAGTTCTTTAATTTAGAGTCTAATTTTGCTATTTATAATGGGTAACCATAAAAAATAAATATTAAAATTGAAATGAAAAATGGATAATCGATATAACAGCCACTAGAGCCAAACCATTGCAGAAAGAAGGGGCATGATGATGTGGCAACCACTAGGGCTCCCACTGAGGCATCTATTGTGGATGCTCCTACTCCATTTAGCTCGTTTTGTATTAAAAAATTATAGTATTGGAGTTTTCAAACAAAGAATCAGAGACACACATGCAGAGACTATGGGCTTAAACAATTTGTGGGCCCATTTAGATTTTGGAGTAAGTGTTCCCCAACCCTACTACTTAACTACCCATGTCTTTTTGTATTATTTTAATTTTGCTTACCTGTAAGGGCCCAAGCCCAGGCCCAATATCACTTCAGTGGGTCCCATTTTAATTATGTTCACAAGAAATTTGTAAGTTCGATATAAATATAGTGTGGGTTCAAAGTACTAGTTTTAAGGAGTGTAGTCCACATGGTGGAGAATGTACTTAGCCGAATCGAGTCGTATGGAATTGAACAACTCGAATTGAGTATAAGGGTATGTTTGGTACAATGAATTTGTAATTGTGTTATAATTACAATTTTTTTAATTTAATTTGAAATTATAATACTCTAATTCCATTTTAAATCTTTTGTTCCACAGAATTAAATAATTGATATAAATTTGTAGTTGTAAATTTGAAAAGGGAAAAGTAAATCTAAATTTATAATGCACGGAGTACCATTGAAAATAAAAATGAAAAGCCAAAAAACGAGAGGCAAAAATTCAAATCCGGGGAAGAGGCCTATGTGAGTTTTACTTTTATTATGTGAGTGTGCTACATGTTTTATGTGTGTAATTTGTGTGCTCGAGCCCAATATTCAACTTCCGACCTAAGCTCGAGCTCCTACATATAGTTTTGCAAAGCGAGCTCTCTAGCTCGTGGGAACTAGGCTCAACACATGTATAGTTGTGCTCGTAGCGCTATAAATTTTAACTTGTGCCATATTTAGAATACATTTCAATTTTATTAAAAGAGGGGTAATTTTTCAAAACATTTTTAAAGTTGAACCACAATAAGGGTCCGTTAATACTTAACAGACAAACTAGATCAAAATATAATTTAGGGGCCCAAAAATATTTAATAAAAACTTGACGTTAAACTACATACTAGTGTTAATATCTCAAACATTAAATAAGCTATTCCAAATTTGCAAAAGAAGCCCAAATTGAACTTAATAAAGTTGGAAAAAGTTTGGTACAGTTCAAATTATTCACGTTATAGGAAAAAGTTTGGCCCAATTCAAATAATTCACCATAATATAAAAGTCCAAGCACTCTAATAGAATTAGGACGTACCATGGTATTATCATGGAAATAAATTTATTGCACCTCTAACAAGGACAATAAATTATAAATTTTGAGGGAAAAGGAAATAAATAACGAGCTATCAATCTTATGTTGAGTTTGAAATAGCTAATTAAAATGTATGCACTAAATACAAACATAAAAGAAGTGAGAACATTTAATTATTGAAAAATAAATATGCACAGGACATCTATCTGTACCCAACATATACTACTAATATACTCCATACATTAATATAGTGAAATTACCTTAGATGACATACTATGCAACAAAACTCCCAGACTCACAGACATATAAATTTTAACTTATGTGAATTGTAAAATTACTGTGACTTGTCAGACTTTTCATTCTTTTTTTTGGTGAAGCTTTTAATTGGTAGCAAGAAAAATAGGAGACAACATGAGCTGTGCCAACGAATTTATTTTGAGCAACATAACATTATTAATCGATGCCAATAAATTTACCCCTTTTTAGGCATTTAACATGTTTACTGTTTTTCTCGAAATTTTGAATTATGACCTTAAATATTTAATTACAATATAATTATGGCTTTGTAGACTTTATTTTCTAGAGTCAGAGTCATGTTTCTCGATCATCAACAATATTTAGCATACTGCGAATCAAATATTGACTCATTATTTTTTTTCAGAATCACTGAAAAAAAACATGCTTTATCACCAACAACTTAATATTATTGTTAATTACCGACAAAATCATGATATTTTTCCAACAGCATATCATCAGTGATATTGTAAAGCCCGATATTGACGATGATTTGCCGACGGCATTTTCTGTCGATGATTTTCTAACGCCGATATCTGTTGGTAATATTTTTCATTGGAAGATGAAATACATCGGTAATCCGTCGGTAACATGATCCATCGACGAATTTGTCTCTTGGTAAGTAGTAGTTTTTAAACAGTGAACCATGGTAAATCATGTGTTTAAACATTGGTAAATCACCCCAAAGGATTCAAAATAGGAAAAAATTTACATATTCATAATATGCATAAAAATAGAAAAAAAACACACTTTATTTTAGATTCTCTCTCTCAACCACATGCCAAACCCTAGTCTTAATGCCACCAACTACTTTAGTGAGCCCATGTTGGCCAACTCTATTTAAATCCCTTCTTAGCTACACAACAACCTCACACATATTGATCCAAACAATCAAACTCCTCAACCACACTCTCCCCACCAAAAAATAAAATAAAAAATGCATGCTCGTCGGCATTTCGACCCAACGTCGAAATACACGACGAAGGGTCGACCAAACGACACCGTGGTGGCAACCCTAGACGGCACCCTCCTGCGGTCTAGGGATGCCTTCCCCTACTTCATGCTCATGGCCCTCGAGGCCGGAAGTGTCCTCCGCGCCCTAATCCTACTCGCATCCGTCCCAGTTGTGTACCTCGTCAATCTCTTCATCTCCGAATCGGTTGCCATCCGCATCTTCATCTTCATCTCGTTCGCGGGGCTGAGGATCCGAGACGTTGAGCTCGTTTCCAAGTCCGTCCCCCCCAAATTCTACGCGGGGGACGTGAATTCGGAGACGTGGGAGGTGTTCAATTCGTTTGGAAAGAGGTACATCCTTACATCCACTCCAAGAATCATGGTTGAACACTTTTGCAAGAACTATTTTGGGGCAGATAAGATTGTTGGAACAGAGTTGGATATCACAAAATGGGGCCGTGCCTCGGGACTTGTTAAGAAACCGGGAGTTATTGTAGGAAAATTTAAGGAAATGGCTCTTGTCCAAGAATTTGGTTCAAATTTGCCTGATTTGGGACTTGGAGACAGGGAGAGTGATCGCCATTTCATGTCCAAATGCAAGGTAGCAATAATCACTTCATTTTATATATTACACAATTGTTATTTGCACGTGTAGATTGGTTTTCCGATCTTTCGTGTATTTTCGTTGTTTTTGTGTGATTTACCTTTGCGTGTATGACTGGTGAATGCTTGGTCGTGTATTTTGTAATTGTAAATTTATCGGCTTAAAACTATTTCTATTTTCAACCTGATATTTTGCTACTCAATAGGAGTATTTATTTGGGTTAAGCATTTTGTAACACGTAAAAAATGTGTTCGATGTATATTTATATGTGATATAAAATAATGTTTATTTGAATTTGATAAATTGGCTATTCTAACTAGCTATATGAATTGTGAAGTTAGGCTAGTGGTTGAAAAGCATTTGATTTTAATTCCATTTAAATCTTCCTTGCTGTCAATACCTAGTGGTAAATTATTATAATTGTATTTATATCTTTTGGCTAAAAAGGGATGGTATGTAATTAATATACACCAATCATATTTACTTCAACTTTTTATCCAAAAGTAATATCTTTCCTATAACCCACATAATTCGGACCCATGTTCATTAATTGTACACCAAAGTAGTGATAGAGATTCAATTCATTTTCGTATCATTAAAAGATTTAAGCGAACCCCATGTCCATGTGTATATTTTTCAATGTGCATAGGCAATTTGTTATAGAAATGTAACAAAATATCTTGTAATAGAATTTCAATTTTGATTTAATAATTTTGTGTGAATTATGCAGGAGGCATACATGGTGCCAAGGACTAGAACCGAACCCCTACCAAGAGAGAAGCTTCTATCTCCGGTCATTTTTCACGAGGGCCGCCTAGTCCAGCGGCCGACGCCACTCGTCGCACTTGTCACATTTCTTTGGTTGCCGATTAGCTTCGTCTTGTCTCTTATGAGAGTTTATCTCACTATCCCTCTTCCCGAAAAAATTGTGTGGTACATCTACAAGCTTCTAGGTATCAAGCTCATTGTGAAGGGAAACCCACCCCCGCCACCCACACCAGGTAACGGTGGTGGGGTCCTTTTTGTCTGCAATCACCGGACCATCCTTGATCCGGTGGTCGTTGCAGTGGCACTTGGCCGTAAGATTAGTTGTGTAACTTATAGCATAAGTAAGTTCTCTGAGTTCATTTCACCCATCAAAGCAGTCGCATTGTCGCGAGAGCGCCAAAAGGACGCCGATAACATAAAGCGTTTGTTGGAGGAGGGAGATTTAGTGATTTGCCCCGAGGGAACCACTTGTAGAGAGTCTTTCCTCTTGCGGTTCAGCGCACTATTTGCCGAATTGAGTGACAGAATCGTGCCCGTTGCAATTAACGTGAAGCAAAGCGTGTTTTATGGGACAACGACACGGGGATTCAAGTTACTTGACCCGTATTTCGTTTACATGAACCCTAGACCTAGTTTTGAGATCACGTTTTTGAACCAATTGCCTCCGGAGCTCACAATTAGAGGCGGGAGGTCGGCAATTGAGGTTGCGAATTATATTCAAAGGGTTTTGGGTGGTGCGCTCGGGTTCGAGTGCACCAGTTTGACCCGAAAGGATAAGTATTTGATGATGGCCGGAACAGATGGGAGGGTCCGTTCCGACAAGGAAAAAGATTCGAAAGAAAATAAGTGAATGATATGTATTTGAATTGTTTAGTTGTGGAGTTTCTTAGTTTATTATTTAAAGAACCATGTACTCGAACACAAATTACGATAGATTGACAAATATGCAAATGGATGTTCGAGCTCTAGGTTCTTAGCAAAGTTTGTTGTAATTTGTTTAATTTACTTTATACTATATTTCAATAATATTCGTGTATATGCTCCTCCATGTATGTATGGTATACGTTCTAATTGTAAATTACAGTTTTATACAAAGAATTGTAAATAGCACATAGAGTTATAATCGTAATAATAGGTGGAGTATTATACATTAGCAATATAGAAAAAATTATTTGTTAAAAAAATTAGATTGATTTATTAAATGAATAGCAACATAGTGTATTCAACTTCCTCAACAACTCTCTCAGCTACATTATTGTGCGTTTGCAACACTTTACTAACTTATATTTAAAAGAGAAATGTCATTTCGGTGCATGATTTTTTCAAAAAATTATTTAATTGTCCTATTATTTACTATCATTTGTATCTCTATTCACTGCATCTATGTCACGTGAAAATATAAGTACTTAACACTATTTATATTCATTAGCTTTATTGGAAAATAGTTGTGCTACTTTTGAAAATATATTGAATGGGAAGATAGACCAAATGATATAGATTGCGTGGATCAACTTCAAGACTTTGAATATGATTTTTGAATTATTTTTTATATTCTTTGGGATCCATTGAAAGATAAAATTGAAAGAATAGAAAGAGTAAAGAAAGATTAAGAATAAAATGTAGAAGTGCGGTTGAAAGTGTGTGAAGTAGGTATATTTATGCGTAAGAAATGAATTTAATAATAAAAATCCAACTAGCCGTTTAAGGCCGTCGTGCATAAGTACGCCACTGCCCGTCGACTGACCATGCGTTGATGCTAAGTACGCAGAATCGTGCTTTGGTAGACGCTAAGTACAACCTTATTCTTATAATAGATGAACTTCGAATATTATGTCTTAAATTATTTTTTACTTTTCCAATAGTAGGGGTTGTTAGACTTGGTATAAATGCTAATATAATTTAATTGTATCGACTAAAGAATTGAGGCTGTCACGCGTTGTAGGCGTTAGTGCAATTAATTACGTAATAGTGATCTCTCGCAATTTATTTATCCACATTAATTAGTTACGCAATGTACAATTAGTGTACCAATTTAAAAGGAAAAATTCCATAATTGCACTTTGTATAGTGTTAAACTTAAACCTACTTAATTATTGTTTGTTAATTGATATCACTGTTACCCGATCAAGGTAGATTAATGTTCTTAATGTTTCCTATCTTCATGACACACACGTATATGTTTTTAGTTTGATATTTTGGTTTTGATCTATGTCCACTACTCACATATTATATGGATGATGTATATAGTGATGCATAGAATATTAGTATTTTAAATTTCAATTTTTTTTTGAATTAAAAGGTTTTGATTTATAAAGTTATATTAAATTATAATTATTGCACTTTAACCAAAAAAGTTAGAACTATAGAAAATACTATCGGTTAAATTATACGGACTAGAATATATTTAGCTAAAGTGTTTTTTTTTGTGATGTTTTTGATGAATTGTCTGTCCATGACTTTAATTGACATTTTTTTTATAATTCATGAGAATTTCTGTAGTGAATATATTTATTTTCTTGAAACATATATAGGCATTAACTTTTCTAAAATTATTCGTTACACTTACAATATATGCTCTCACTAATAAATCAGAATGAATAGTTAGTTGCAACAAATTCCAGGGTGTGTGCATTAATGTCTCTATAAATTAAATATAACATTTATTTGTCACATGTATGGTCAATTAATCTATTTTGAGAAAATCTTTATTAATTCGGTTCAATGGTTGAATGTGAAATGCTATCAATTTTGGAGACTAATAATTGAAATAATGTCCTTTAATCATACTGGGGAGAATAATTCATGTGTTGAAAACATCATGAATTAACTAAAAATAGTTAGAATTTTTTTTACGAGTCTTTATTTATAATTTTAATAACTACAATTTAATTTGTTAAAATCAACAATTCAAAATCCAACATGAAAACCGTTTCCAAACCCATACCAAAAAATTCGTGCAACATAATACTTGCTAGTATTTTTTTTATTAACTGATCTAAGTCGATAATTCAAAAATATAGGCATAGTTCTTGATGACTATCCATTCTTAAAAAAACAAACACTCCAATAATAAAATAAGAAAAAACTAAGATTTTTGAATATACGTTGGTAAATACTTTAAGCATATTAATGTATCGCTCAACCAATCCAAAAAAAAATCTCACAAAAATGAATTATTTACATAGGTTATTAATGAATCCCACGTGGTTCGCCAACTATTCGATGAATTGATTACCTAATTTCAGCCATACATTTTCTTCTTTGTTTTCCAGCCTCAAAGCTTAAACACCATGAATTCATGACTTGTATCAATCATACATCAAACGGGTCAGGGTCTTCCAATCGGGTCAAGCATTCGGATTCAAGTTCATAGCCATATCCGATGACAAATTGGGAATTCGTGAATCTCACTCTCATTGGATCCGAATATTTAACCTTTGTATATTTTGTAATTAAACTTTATTTTTGGATCTGAGTTATGGTTTGAAGTAATTTAGGATTACGGCATCACGTGTTGAAATTTTATGCTTGTAAGATCACATTTTAAATGGAACCAAATATTTTTTTTAAGAAAAATGAAAATGTATATTAAGTACACCATATTAACTACTCCACAATATTTATTATCTTTCGATTATGCCACGAAAATCCTAGTCCAAGCCTTCCGGCTTAGGCATGTGCATTGTGCAACTAATAAATGTAACTAATAAATGTGAAGAAACACAAGAGATGTAATTGATGACATTGACTTCTCCATAATTAATCATATTTTATAGGTTCAATCAATTTGAATCAGTAAATCACCGAAAAGATGAGTTATTGGACTGCTAATAGCATACTTCCGATTCTTTATTAAAAAAAAAACAGAATAAACGTGAAGAAAAAAAAAATGAAGAGTGCTAAATCTTATTTTGTTTGCATTTTAGAAAAAATAAAATAATGAGGCTTGGTCCCTAAACATATTCTTCTAATTTTTTCAATTTATCTCATTCTCACATGCTTCACCATTTTCGCATTAAAACAAAACACATATCGTCCACCAATAAAATTATTTTTGGTATGTGGTGGATGAATGAAGTACTTGTTCACAAATATTATGCCCAAAATCGATAATTACACAATTCAAACAAAATATTTCACAGTTGTTTCATATTGGTACTACATAAGTATAAGTATGCATAACTTATACAAAAAGTTTCATCCACAGTTTCAATTTAATACATTCCGTCAATATTTGTTTGAGCGTCAAGCGTTTACCTATATGATGTAGTATAAAATATGAAACAATGATGAAAATTTTTGTACCAAAATAAGATCTATTGTACTCCACGTAGACAAAGAATTAACGAGGTTTAAATATATATAAAAAAATATATTGAAATAAAATAATTATGAAACATTTTTTGTATTAATTATGTAATTTTCCCCAAAATGTTAATATCCTAAAATTTATCACAAATTTAGTGGCCTAAAAATAAGGCCCATTTTCATTTCATACCGGGCTTAAAAATTTCGGCCCAAGAAAAGTATTACATTATACTAGTACTGTCTTTAAGGCTGTTTCTGTCTCGCCTCCATCCCGTCTCCGTCGCTCGGAATTTCTCGCCGCCATCGTCGTCCACGTCCAAAACTTCTAGGTTATCTGCGACTTGACAATTGAGAGCTTCTCGTTAGAAGTTTTTTTTTCCGAATTTGGATGCTTGTATATTATACATGTAAATGGCAATTTTATGATACTACAAAGCAATTGAGTTTTACTTGCAATGAGATTTAGGTTTGTTGGGTATATTTGTGGTTGATCTGGAAGGCATACGTGGCTTCTGAGCTAAAGGAAACATAACTGAATGAATTTGTTCTGTATGCGCATAAACTGTTTGAAAAAATTACTGACTTAAAAAAAGCTTCAATTTTGATTTGTTTTTGTTTTCCTGCTTTTATTCAGGAAATCCTAGTTTCAGGAGTGAAGTTCTCAGCTTTTATTCAGGAAGTTTTGCTGCCAGGAAATAGCTCAATTGAAAGCAATGGGGAAAGCGTCGAGAGATAAAAGGGTAAATTCAGTTCCTATCCATTTTCTTGCTAACGTTTCTCTTTTTTTTTTTTCTTTTTTTTCTTTTTTAATACTACTATATAATATAAGTGATGCGTTGCCTATCTTGGATTTTGTTTGATTGGGTTGATTGGATTTTTTTCAGGATATTTACTATAGGAAAGCCAAAGAGGAAGGATGGCGTGCTCGGAGCGCCTTCAAACTGCTACAGATTGATGAGGAATTTAACATATTCGAAGGTTTGTAGGCACTGGATTGATCTTTCAATACATTCGGCATGTTCACTTATCTTTGTTTGATTAACTGGTGCAGTTTCATAAATACTTCGTCCGTCCACGAATAGGAGTCCCATTTAGTTTTTTGCACTTGTTTTATAAAAATGATAATAAATAGTTAAAGTGTAGAAATGGAAAAGTAAGAGAGAGAATAATGTAGACAAGAGTCTCGTGGACGGAGGGAGTATGTTATATCCAAGTAAATGATAATGTGATGTTAATATACAGGGGTGAAGCGAGTAGTAGATTTGTGCGCAGCACCAGGGAGCTGGAGTCAGGTATCTGTAACTCGCTGATGAGTTTATTAAAAGTTAGATGCTGATGGGATATATGAATTTCTTAGTGCTGGTAGCACTCATATATGTTGAGAGAAAATATAAAGACGTTTGTGCTTGCCATATTTGTGATGCTGTTACGTCTATTCAAAAGTTGTTCAAATGGTGATTTATCAGAGGCTTAAAGTTCAAACTATTTGTTCTGGAACTACATAACTCCCAAGGGTATGGATGAGTTTACTCTGAGTGGGACTGGGAATGCTTTGACAGAGAATTTGTGTTCGTGTGCATTTGTTGTTCATTTCTTTGATATGATATGTAAGTTGTTTGAAATTTTTCTCTTTCGTTAATATGATTTGTGTTCTGAAGTTATGCTGATGCGATATCTTTTATTTTGCTTACTTATTTAATACGACTTCAAAAGCTTCCTTCTTCCCCAACTTCTCAAGGCTATTGAATTCTATCAAAACTATACAATCCTAAGCATTATCTATCAACGATTTACACTTTATTGAATGTGTATTGTAGTTTATTTTCAGTAGATCTTATAATTGCTTTACTTTCCTTTTGTTTTTTTTTCTGGGCGATTCTTGCATTTTTATTCCCTTTCACTGAACCTTGCATGCCTTGTCTTCTGTCCAGGTTTTGAGTCGAAATCTTTATCTTCCAGCAAAGCTCTCACCTAATTCCAAGTATGCCTGAACAGTGTATTTTCTTACTATTGCGCTCATTTTTGTGTTGGGATGATTTAATCAATATTTTACACATATTAGTTCTGTATAGACACTGTGCTCATAAAACTCACCCTCCGTGTTTGTAGTCCCACTGATCCTTGATTCAACTCTCAATATGTAATTCGAATATCTAATCAACTGCTTTAACTGGTGTCTAACGATGAGTATTTTGTCGTCTTAATAACTTTGCAGTGATAGTGATCTACCACTTATTGTCGCAATCGATCTCCAGCCTATGGCTCCAATAGAAGGTGTTATTCAAGTTCAAGGGGATATTACCAATGCTCGCACTGCTGAAACGGTGTGCATTTTCTTCCTGATCTATCGGACTATATGTTGTTGAGCTTGTGCATGAGATTAATCTTTACTTCTTTTGTGATTGCTATTTCTCGAGGCCATCCATAGATTATTCCTTACTTTGAATCATGAATAGTTATGGGATTCAACTTTTAAATTTCGCTTTCCTAACTAATGATAAAATGCAAATTGGAATTCGGGGAATAACAAATATTTGCAAGGTCTGATTAAGCAAGAAGTAGGAACTACCAGTCAAAGTAGCCTTGTGCAATGGCCTCACCCACATAACTTATAAATCTTACTTTTTTCAATTTTTTTTATCATCCATGTAGATGTTATCTCAAATATTCCTGCTTATAGTCCTTGAGAAGCATAGAAACTTAATGCACTTATTCATTGTTTTTCTTGTTCATTTCTGCTATCACATGAACAATATGAATTTACTTGGTCTATTTGTATGGGTCCTAAACCCCAAAATCTAAAGTTCTATATTAATAGTATTTTTGTCATATTAATATGCCCATTATAGCATTAAGATTCTTCATTTTTCAATCACATCACATGCATGTAGGACCTCATTCCAACATTCCATTGTTTCTCAATCTTAGGTCATCAGACATTTTGATGGAGGCAAGGCCGATCTTGTCGTGTGTGATGGAGCACCTGATGGTTGGTCGAACGATCAACTTAGACTTCCTTCTACACATATTCCGCTATTATGATTATCATCCATCAATAAACCTGTTTCCTCTCCATATTTCAGTAACTGGCCTACATGACATGGATGAATTTGTTCAGTCCCAACTCATATTGGCGGTTAGTATTATTATCTTTTGTTTGCTATACTGGAGATTTTGGCATGCATTTCTTTCTGAAACAGCAGTATTTGTGTTTATTTGCAAATTGAAATCCTATGAATTTTATTGTTAGTAAATATGAACAATATTTGTGATGGGAAGCTTAATTTGAATAGTAATCATGAAAAATGGAACAAATGCGTTTAGTCAGTTTTCCTTTTCACTTGCAATGTATTCTACATGTTTACTATAATATGGTGTATGCAAGTTCCTTAATGTCTCTTTGCTCGTAAACTCTTCTATACATAAGATTTTTATTTTCAAGCCATACTCTGATGTGAGGATTCCCAAACATACTCGCAGGCGTTGACAATAGTTACACACATACTTAAGAGAGGTGGAAAGTTTATCGCAAAAGTATTTCGAGGGAAAGATACTAGTCTCCTTTACTGTCAGGTGGGTTATACTTGTATAGCTCACAAATCTATTGTGTTAGTTTATTAGTAATCTGTTCTCCTGATTCCTTTACTGACGTCCGATCCTTTAATTTTCTTTTTCATATTTTTCAGCTCTACTCTGACCTTCCTATCAATTGTCATTATGGAATCTGGAATTGTTAACATTTCAGAGAATAATGATGTCCAGCATGTTAACTATTATCTATGATACAATTTTTGTTTCATTTTTTTTAAATGAATAGCTTTTTATGTAAACGGTAAACCATGTGGCATGCTAAATAATTCTCCTCTGTTTTGCCCCTTCCTGACAGTTGAAATTATTTTTCACGGAAGTAACATTTGCAAAGCCAAAAAGCAGTCGCAATTCAAGCATAGGTAATTGAAATAGACTCCATATGTATAAGCATAATTCGTGCATCTTCGTGCTATTTGAATGCCTTACTCGTTTCCTTGTACAGAGGCTTTTGTGGTATGTGAGAATTACTCGCCTCCTGATGGATTCAACCACAAAGATTTGCATCTTCTCCTGGAGAAAATTGGTAGTCCTTCTGGTGCTGACGATCTAGGTAATTCTGATGCCATTTTTTTGGGTTGATCATAGTTTGTGTCCCAACTTTCAGTGTTTTCCAAAAGTGTAAAAGTTCAATTTATACCATATATTACAGAATCCGGAAACAGAACGATGAATACCTCACCGGATTCTTAGGTGTTTCATACGCGGATTTTTGTTGCTGCTATTTAAGAATCCTCCTAAGAATCTAGTGAAGTGGTTCATCATTTCATCACTGGATTGTATCATGCCTGAACTTTTTCAACATTGGGGGTTTTTTAATTGAAAAGGTTTGATAACTTTTTTTGAGAAACGCTGGTTGAGGATACAACTATGATCAACCCTTTCTAAATTGAAAACGAAGATGCTAATAAGTGACAAAGGTAGGATGATTATAGTACTTTAGAATGGAACTCTACAGTCTACACACACGCATATACTTGCGATTCTTGGAGAGGAATAAACTGCCGTAATTTCCATGTTGTGAAAAGCCAGCACCTCAAAGAGTAGCTTCGTGGAGTATTTTATTTGTCCTGTAACGTATTCTCTGACCATAAATTTTGCAAACAGATTGCAGCAGCGGGTGGCTTGAAGGGCCTAACAAGGTGTATATCCCATTTTTGGCGTGTGGTGACCTCAATGGGTTCGATTCAGATCGTTCATATCCACTTCCCAAGCGTGCAGATGGGTCGTACCAGAGCTTAGATCCTGTACAACCTCCTATTGCGCCCCCGTACAAGCGAGCTCTGGAGATGAAGAAGGCTTCCTGCCATGGAGTTCAAGGTCTTGAAAAACTTTCCCTTGATCCATGAGAAACCATCTTTGTTAGATGAAAATATACATGCAATTATGCAAATACAAGTGGTTTCTGTATGATGGGTTCAAATTAGGAAGTGATTCTTGATATTATCTGGAAATTTTGTACTATCACATGTAACTTATTAGTATTGTCAACCTTTTGAAGATTTTAGCCCCTTGGGGATGGCCTCTTGATGGTGGATAAACAGCCTTACGATAGAGAAGTATTAACTTAATACGAGTCATGCTAATGTTATATGTATCATTTTTCGTTTTATGTATGACATATGTGCGCAAGAGTCGAGAGCTATGCTAGTTCTCTTTGTATCGTTCCAGTTTTATTAGATGTCTCTAAAGGGGATCGGAGCGCAGTAAAAGTAGTGCCTGTGGACTCCCATCAACTAAAAAGATAAAGATATTCCAACTTTATTTGAAGTCTGAGAAATAATTGTGATTTTTCAATGATTAATTAGTGGAGCACATAGCAAATTGTGGACGGCCGTGCTCAAATTATGGATTAGTAAATCGAATTACAACTTTTTTTTGTGGAATTACTACTTCCAACTAAGAAATAAATTTAAAATAACAATAACTATTAGTTAATTAATTATAACAATACATGATGTGTTGATATCCCAACACAAGCTTTTTCTATTTAAATAATTAATAGCTCCCGGTCCGGACCAACAAAGACCATCAATTCAAAAAATAGTTTTACAATCAACATCACTCCATTATATAGTACCCAGAAGAAATATGACTCAGCTATATATATATTGGGATTGGGATTGGGATGGAGGGACAACTGTTTATTATGATTGGTCATAGTCAAATAGTTTTCTTAATTTCAACTTAATTCGTTCATTTTATATTTGAAAAATCATGAAACAAATAATATTTCATCGAGGCTATCAAAGTAGAAAACTAGAAGTTATCCTGTCCATGCGTAATCAAAGCACAAATACACATCTTGAGAATATTCTAAAGAAAAACAAAACATTATTTTTCGTCTCTATTTGATTTTCTTACATAAGTAGTAGTAGTATGATCTCTACTCTCTAGCAAGAGCTGGAAAGTGAATTAGATCTTTGCAAAGAAGAAGAAGAAGAGTTGAAGAACTCGATGCAGTCTTCAATGGCTTCAGCCCTCCTGGAATCATCAAGCGTTTCCGCATATGATCGAGACCTCCCCAAACTCGCCGACGAAGACACTTTGCACGAGCACCTCCGCCTCCCCGCCGCCGCCGGCAGAGCTCTCGATACCTTTTCTCCGATGAACTTGAACAACCCTTTAAACGCCCATGTCTTCATCATCACCTTCTTCTTTTCTTCGCCTACTTTGCCACCCTGGTTCACACACACTCTTCTACTCATCATCATCTTAACTGTCTTTGTGTAAAGAGAGAGAGAGAGAGATATGAAAAAGAGGAGACAATGGTGAAATAGGGAGTGGTATTTATTGGAGAAAATATGTGAGGAAAAAGAATTACTAAATGAAAAAGGTAAATTAGAAATAAAGACAAAGGGTGGATTAAGGTTGTTGACTAGAAAAGTACTCCTTGAACTTCTAAAATCACCATACCTTACCTTATCTATATATCTAAGTTATACATAAATTTCACTTTTTACTTACATTCAATATACCTACTATCTTAGTTTAATTTCATATTGTTACTTACATTTCAATATACTATCTTAGTTTGATATACCTTCATTTTGATACTATGTACATCGTAATTTTACAATAGACCAAAAATATCGATGTGCAATGATACTCAATATTATTAAATTTGCATATAGAAAACTTTGACTTAATAGTTTTTAACGTATGCATGATAACATTCTAGACTACATAAACAAATATAAGGACTTTTCTACTTTTTTTTTCTTCTTAGAAAGACTTTTTAACAACTAAACACCATCACAAAGTATGGGATCCCTAGCTAGTTTATTTTGAATGTGTGTTATTGAGTTTAAAATTAGTTACTTGCTTCACAAATTAACGTGGGATATGAAAGAGATACTTTCACTTCAGTCCCTAGCATACGATTAGTTTTAGAGTAGAAGTAACTCCACGGTAAGATTGTTTGAATTTTACCTTAGACGTTGGTGCTACGTTTTCATACATGCATTGTTTTCTTACCTACAAATATAAATATACTAGTACAAATTTTACTCACAAGAGATTAGGAAATCTTTGGTAATATGCGAGTTTTTGCGGTCAAAAGAAAAGAGAATATGGAGGGGCCCTTGAGAGCAACAATACATTTAGTATGTCACCTTTATTTCACTATATTACCATCACAATAGGGCAAAAAAAAGTGATGAATGGGATTTGGGTGAAAGCCAAGAGATACCCTTCTTTCTGTCTCATGTATCATAATTAATCTTATTTTATTGCTATTTTAAATTAGGGAATATGTTAGAGAAATATATTGGTGAGTTTGGATTTGTTCTCAATTACTGTAGATAGATTATTTTTGTAAAATTGTAGGAAGTGATATGGAAGCCAAAAATCATGTTTAGACGTCATCGCCATCATGTTAAACTGTGTCGTCGTATTCATAAATAAAATGATGGTGTTTTGTTGATAAATATCAAACTTCATGATTTTTCGACAATTTATCATTCTAATTATTACTCCTAAGAGGTAAGTTTGTAGCTATTCAAAGTGTGCGTTGAATAATCTCATTCATATGATCATATCATAATAAAACTTGCAAATGACACAAGAGAAATATATTACTACTTGAAAAATCAGGTGCAAGAGAATCAATTTATTTGCTTTTGTTATTAATTACTAGTATCAAAATATAAGCCATAAAAATATTGTCTTTTGTTGATAGTATTTATTTTGAAATTTTGGGACCATGATTCAGCAACTTTATGTGTGCCCATATTTCATCTTTTGTTACCTTTATCTACCTTGAATCACAAACATTAATGTCCTCCTCTGCATTGGAATTAATGTTTATGTTTGAATGGGAAATTTCCTTTTGACTGGAATTTTCTGCCTCATTTAACATTTGGTTGAACAGGATGATAACTGTAACTTCATTATGGTTGTGCAGTTTTAGACAGTGAAAATTAAAGGAAATAAATTCTTTTTAAATTTATTTTCTGAATGGTGTAGGTCATAACACTAAAGGGACATTATCATGACATAGGTAGACATTATCATGAATTTATTTATTTTTGCTATTATTGTATATCGATAGTGCGAATTATATGTCAGCATATGATCTTAATCTTGTATAATAATAGTATAATATTTTTATCAGTAATTTGAAGGTCATTGAAAACAGTGGCGGATCCGGGGGGCAGGTGGGGGCGGTCGCCCCTACCCGACCGTCCGGAGAGCCTAAATTTTTCATTGAATCAAGCCGAAAATAGCATATCCGCCCCCTCCGTAGAGTGTAGAAATATTTTTATTTTCAATAAATGTCATATAAAATGTAGTAGTTCAATGGTTTGTTTGTTGGATTTTTAACTAAGATGTCTAGGGTTCAATCCTCAACAAAAATATATTTTTTTTCATTTTTCATTTTTTATTTTATCCATTCATATTTCTTCTTATTATCAAAATAATACCTTTAAATACTTTATGTAATCTAAACTTTTACTAAGTTGCATATATTATGTTGTTATATTTATTCTTTAGTTAAAATCATTTTTAATCTTGTGTTAAAGTCTTTTTTATCCTATAGTACTTATAATTTGATCCATGCATCTTAATTATTCTCTATGTAACAAAATAAACATTTTAAATATTTTTGAAATATAAATATTTAGTGCTCTAC
Source organism: Salvia splendens (assembly GCF_004379255.2). Lineage (NCBI taxonomy): Eukaryota > Viridiplantae > Streptophyta > Magnoliopsida > Lamiales > Lamiaceae > Salvia > Salvia splendens. Next base: position 5,312,338 of record NC_056033.1, on the reverse strand, counting down.
TTATATCACTTTTGTATATAATATTTACAGTGATTTAAAATGTACACATATTTACAATAATTTTATATTTTAAAATGAATAATACATATTTGCAAGCTAAAGCATGTTTATATTTATATATTTTTTTATTTTAAAATGAATAATACATATTTGCAAGCTGAAGCATGTTTATATTTTATTAATGAAGTTAGTGCTACTTAAATATTAATATAATATTTATTTATTTTATTATTAAAAATAATATTAAATTAAATATTTAATATTTAAATATAAGTTCCGCCCCCGCCATTTTCGGGTCCTGGATCCGCCACTGATTGAAAAGAACATTCAATAGCTGAATTTGATTCAGCCAAATGCAGATTTTATACTTTGTATTTCAATAACCTAATAAAAAAACCAACCACTGTAACACAAGGTCCAATTGTCACATAATTTTTGAAAAATTAGAAATGCATAGTGACACATTATAAATGGTTAGCTATTATTTGTGTCACAAAATATGTCATAAAATTTAATCATATTTAAAGTCTAGCTAATGTTTTGTAATGTAAAGTGAAGTTAAATGTACGTCTTTGTTCGTGAATTATAAGCTGGTGCCTCAATTTCCCATTCTAAACTCACCACTTCATTTGCACAAGATTTTAGTAATATCAGAGTCTGATTTGAAGGCTATGAACATGTTCTTTGCTGCTCTCTCTCTCTCTCTTTGTGTGGTGTTATCTGTTTTGGTATTCAGATTGAATTTATGTAAACCTTTGCTGCCTTGGAGTTATTGCACTTTCTTTTAGAAATAGCCTTGATGAGATAAATGATATTTCGTCTGTCCACCATTAACGAATTATTTACCATTTTGAGTTATCCACCGTTTAAAGAACTATTTACTTTTTTCCATTTTTGATGTACGGACCCTACATTTCAGTAGTCTTTTACGCTCATAATCTATTATAAAATTAATGCTAAAAATGAGTTCCACATTCAACTTACTTTCTCCATTTATTTTTTTATCACAAAGTCAATTAATTCTTAAAATCCATACCGAGTCAAAATGGTTCTTCAAAATGGTGAACATAGAGATATTTTTGTTCATTGGCTTAGAGGTTGTTAGTTTATGCTGGGTTTGTTTTCAGGATTTCGAGCTTTATATTGGAACATGACCAATAGACAATATTGGATTAAGATTATGAGCTATTGATTTTGTAAATATAAAATATATTCTGAGTAAATTATGTAAGAAAAAGTACGTACATTCTTTATGGACAAAACAAATACAGGCCGATTTAGTTTTGAGTGCCAGAGGCCCATATTATCACGTTGAAAATATGTGTCCAATAAAACAGACAGATTCTAGATTTGAAAATGAAATCAGTGCAAACAAACCCTAGATATTAAATTAAACTAAGAAAATCAAATTTTAACTGTGAATTGTATATGAAAAAAAAATGGATTGAAAACTAAAACAAGTTTGAATATTTTCCATTAAAAAAAATAAAAATCTTGAAAATCATAAAAGCAATAATATCATATAGACCCCAATATTTTGAATATTCTCCAAAACATCCCGAAAAACCGTTGAATAGAAAAACAGTTATCTTCCGGATATACTCAGCACCTCAGAGCAAAGAATATGCCTTGAGATGTCTCACATTCCTCTCTCTCTCACTCTCAAACACGCACCGAAAATATCCAAGCTCCACTCTCACTGATTGACTACAAAGAGCACATCAACAAAGAACCCCAGAATAATTTTAATCTCACCATGCCCAATTCTTCTCTCTCCCTCCCCACTTCCTCTTCTTACTCACTCCTACCCCCACTCTTCAATTCCGGAGTTTCTCGGTCTTGTGCATCCAGAAAAAGAAAGCCCATCACTCTAAATTGTGTAAATGCTCGATCTTTGCAGCATACAAGGCTTAGGAGTAGTGCTGAATTGAGAATTATGAGAGTGAGATCATCTAATAATGAAGGTAGCAGCAGCAATGTAACAATTAGGGAGCATAATGAAGGAGAGGAAGAGGATATTTCTCCTACTCCTCCTGAGAAAGAGGCCAATTCGAGGCCTAGGCGCATCGCCCTCTTTGTTGAGCCATCTCCATTTTCGTGGGTGATTAAGTTCTTGGTTCTTGATTGTGCCCATCTATGATGCATTCAATCTGTTCGATGAAATGTCTGTCTGGCTGATGAAATTGGGAAATTTCCATGCATTGTGATGAATTACCTTTTCAAGTTGCTGTTTCATATCCTGAAAATAAGAAAACAGTGCTAAATTAATAGCTTGATTTTTTGAACTCTTTTTGGCAGTTTGCTTTCTGTTTAGATGTTATGAGTTTAAGATGCTTGTTATTTACTAGCTGAATGCATTCGTCGTTTTGGTTGTACCTTGATGCTGAAGAGGTAATCTCATTTGGATTCTTATGTCTAAAGTTCATGCTGCAAGAGATTCTATTAGTCTGATTACCTTGGGATGTTTAGCATTTTCTGATATGCGATTTGATAAGATACTAGTCTTCTAAATTCACAAACTTATATGTTCTGTCTTTGCATATGTTGGATTGATTACTTCCAAATAAAGCTAAGAATGTTATGCTGTCATTGTAATGGTTTTGGCTTTAACCTCTGTTCCGAAAACCAAATGTTAGCTTGATTAAAGTCCAATTATTTTGGAAATGTTGCTCAATTGTTATACTACTTCGATGACCAGTAACTTACTCATATTTTGGGATTATATGCAGTTATGTCTCTGGATATAAAAATAGGTTCCAGAATTTCATTAAATACTTGCGCGAAATGGGTGATGAGGTATGTTGTTATTCATTTTGATCAATTTCAGAACCTGAGTTGGGAGGAAAAATTTGTGCCAAATAAGCTCTGCAAAGTTTGGCAAATTCTATATCGATATATTTTAGGAGCTAATACCCTACATAATCAGGCCGATAAACTGAGTGGACTTTGAAATTCAAAAAAAGATTTAGATGGCCGTGTATGTGGTTACAAAATGATTGCTTCTAAAATTTCCACTATTTTGGTGTTCGACAAACAGGTCATGGTTGTAACGACCCATGAAGGACTGCCTGAAGAGTTTTATGGAGCTAAATTGATTGGATCTAGAAGGTGAGCATTTGGTTCTTTCTTTTTCAGTAATAATACGACATTAATAATTGTCATACATAAATTAGTCTCAAGTCTCAACTCGTCTCATTTTGACAAAAAAAAAGAAAAAAAAATATTCTGGTTTTGAGTGCCTTGATCTGATTGAACGATGTCCTGGCAGCTTTCCTCTTCCCTGGTACCGGAATGTGCCTTTGTCACTAGCACTTAGCCCAAGAATAATCTCAGCGGTTGCAACATTCAAGCCTGATATCATACACGCATCATCCCCTGGAATTATGGTATATTCAATAACCTTGTTGTTTTACCCCTCTAACCCTCTTTGATACTCAAGGTTTACACTTTTGCTGTTGAGACAAGTTAAGATACATAAACTGCATTGAATTGTTTCCACTGCAGGTGTTCGGTGCTCTCCTCATTGCGAAATTACTATCCGTACCAATAGTGATGTCATATCACACCCATATTCCTGTGTATGATTTATGTCTCAGATCTCTTTGACATCTTCTCTTCTCATCTTTATGTTTGATGTTGGTAGATTTTGGCTGTTTGGCTTTGTGGAGATCTATGTCAAAACTCCAACCATATTTTTAGTAAATCAAAGCTATATTTACAATATAACCCCATTCACCAATAGGTAGGCAACAGTCCTGTTATATACGGCTTATTTCAAATAGTAACCACAGCCATTGGTCAAATAAACATATTATAGAGAAAAATATAGTTTATTGATGTGAATATCTGAACAATTTTAAATTACATTGTAATATAGCTGAATGTTGGTATTTTTTTTAATATGCAGTACATTAAATATTTATGTACTACACTTTTTTGAACTGTTTGGTGATATGTGTTAATCAGTGTAGTACTGCAAAAATAGCCACTTGGTGTACTATATATTTCATAAATGGATGTTATAATGTGTAGATAAAAATATAATCGAGATATCATTTGGTTTCATCTTTTTGTAATGTCTGTTCACATTCATGAAATGTGGATGCTGTGCTAATTTGTAAGTTTGTATAGTGCAGATATATCCCAAGATACACTTTCAGTTGGTTGGTAACACCAATGTGGTTGGTTCTAAGTATGTTAATTTAATCTACGTTATTACCTCCCTCAATTTTGTCACGTTGTTCGTGGATCATAATAACGATTGGATTATATGTTGCAAGAATTTCTGCATAGGGCTGCTGATCTTACACTGGTGCCTTCGGTTGCTATTGCAAATGATCTAGAAGCAGCGAGAGTGACAGCAGGTGCGGTTTATCATCTTTCTTCAGTCGGACTGATAAATCTCCTATTTGAGATTAGGATCTTTTGTCACTCATCTCTGTTTTTGAAGTAAAACTTTGTTTCTTGAATTTGAAAACTATCAGCTAACAGAATACGGCTCTGGAACAAGGGTGTTGATTCCGAGAGCTTCAACCCCCGCTTTCGCTCCCATGAAATGAGACTAAGATTGAGGTATGTACGCTGTCTATGACTATGATCTTAATTAATTTTTGTCAGTTTGAGTCGTGATGATTGGTTGTTTATTCTTTATAAACAAGCAATGGAGAACCAGACCGACCGTTGATAGTTCACGTAGGGCGTCTTGGAGTCGAGAAGAATTTGGATTTCTTGAAAAGGTAGTTTCTTGTTATCTGCCAGAATTGTTTTGGAAGGTGCCATGCATTGACATCGGAGATCTCGTTCCTGAAACAGTGTCATGGACCGGCTGCCAGAAGCTCGAATAGCCTTCATCGGAGACGGGCCATACAGGTGAGTTTTAGACACAAGTACACGATGAATACAATTTGCCGTCCAATTTTGATGATTAATTTGGCCTGTCTAGGGCGGAGCTGGAGCAGATTTTCCACAGCATGCCTGCAATATTCACTGGGATGCTACAAGGAGAAGAGCTCTCACAAGCATATGCTAGTGGAGATATCTTCGTCATGCCCTCAGAGTCGGAGACTCTGGGGTTCGTCGTCTTGGAGGCCATGTCGTCTGGGCTTCCCGTCGTGGCTGCTCGTGCCGGAGGAATCCCGGACATCATCTCCCAAGAGCAGCAGGGAAGCACGGGCTACCTGTACAACCCCGGAGACATTGACGACTGCTTGAGCAAACTCAAACCTCTTCTGCACGACCAACAACTCCGGGAAACCATCGGCAAGGCAGCACGTGCGGAGATGGAGAAGTACGACTGGAGGGCTGCGACTCGGAAGGTCAGAAACGAGCAATACAACGCTGCGATCTGGATCTGGAGGAAGAAGAGGGCGCAGTTCTTGCGACCTTTCCAGTGGCTGCTCCGACGGCCGCTTCGCTCTCCCGCCGTCCAAACGTAAGCCTACATTTTTGAAACCTAATCCTACAATGCCTGTCTGATTTTGATGGTGATGATATGAAGATTGCAGAAAGGTTGTGTTGTGTAGAAAAAGGTAGCTTAACTGTATAGCAAATGTTGTGTAAGATAATGGATTAGTTAATAGAATCGTCTTTGGTCTATTATTCTTTGTTAAAGTTTGATAACCAATTTGTTACAAGTATCATAGTAGTTCAGTAAAATTGTAAGTATAATAAGTGAATATATAAGAGAAGATAAAAAAAGGGTTGTATATTAAAAAATTGGAATGAAAAGAATATGAGAATAGGAAGTGAAAGTATAGATAATTATTGAGGGTACAATTAAGTGGAGCAAATTATTTTCACTCAACAAACAAACAAACAAACAAAATTTTCAGCAGTTGGGCAAATCTTTAGGCGGCGGCAAAACTGACTGATTTTTGCCCTTTCCATCGTCCACTTGGAACGCCATTTTCAGGCCCCAAGTGGTGTGCACTTCCAAGTGGCAATGCATGAACCACACACCTGTCCAATTTCAATCGTTAACTATACTATTCATATCATAATATAATCATCACAAAATATATTTACCGGGATTGTCGGCGGTGAACCGGATTGCCACCCACCCACCGGACGGCACTCCCACCGTGTTCCTCTCGACCGGATCGACGAGGTTGAACCTTTTCGGATCCGTTTTGGGGTTGAAATTACCGGATCCTTTTCCGACGACGAAGAAATTGAATCCATGGAGATGGACCGGGTGGTTCTCCGGCGCGATTATCCCGGTGTCCTGCAAAACCACCTGGACGGTGGCGTTGAACGGCAGGCGGTACACCTTCGTGGCAGATACGGTGGCCATGTTTTGCGGCGGAGCGCCGGTGTAGTTGAAAGGCGTGGGCGGATTCCCAGGGAAGTCGGTTGTGTAGACTCCTTTAATGTTGAACAAGTGCGCTTGTAGCAAGGCGGTTGTTGGCATGACGAATGTGATGTTGTTGACGCTCGCCACTACCCGGCTCCCGTTCGCTGCTCTGCACGTGGGGCACGGGTTGATCCCGAGCCCCACCGCGAACAGCAGCGACCGGTCAACCGTTTTTGGGACTTTTGCTGGGAAGGCCTTGGAGTTGAGGCTGCGGAGGGAGTTGGAGAACGTGTCGGCCACCGGGGTCGCGTTGCGCGCGGGGACGGCGGCGACGGCTGTGGGTGTGGCCGACAACGTGCCGGAGTAGTGCAGCGTCGCGGTGGCGGTGAGGTTGTCGATCGCCACCACGGGAGTGTCCATGAAGGTGGAGGCCGCGATGGCGAACTTCCCGGCGCGCTTGCTAGCCGTTAGGACGACGTTGGTGGTTTGGCCCGGGGCGATCACCACCGTGTCGGTCGTGAAGGGCTTTACGTAGGTGGCGTCGACCTCGACCACCGTGAATTTGTGACCGGCGATCTTGAAGAAGAGCTCTTCATTCAGGGCAGCGTTGATTAGGCGGAGTAGGTATGACTTTCCCGGTGTCACGTCCAGTTGGTAGCCATCTATTTGTACCAAAGCATTATTATGTTAAATCCAATCTCCATCTTCATGTTGTTATAATAAGTCATATCATATCTAAGTTGTTGTTACCTGTGGAGGAACAATTAGGGCTGCCTCCCGGGTACCCGTTGATAGTGTGGGCATCTGAGACATTCGGGGCGAGCCCGGACTTCATCGCCTCGTTGATCACATCTTCCGTGTCGGATTTCCACCATTCAGCTAATGAAGCGACACGACTTTTAATTTTAAAAAGTGGATAAAATATTTCAAATAGAATAGACCAAAATAGAAAATCAGAACTATTAAATAATGTACTACTCCATATAAGTTTCGAGCTAACCTAGAACGATGACTCGTTCGTGGTCGGGTTTGGGGAAAGGGTAAGGGACGCCGAGCTTAGGCAAGATGACGATGGCACCGTGCACGGTGGCCCTCAGCCACAGAATGTGAGCATGCCACAAGAGTGTGCCTCTCTGGCCAGTGATGGTGAAGTTGTAGACATAACTCTGCCCCGGCTGGATCGGACACTGGGTGATATATGCTGGACCATCAGCCCACCCGGTGCGAAGCTGCCGGATTCCGTGCCTAATTCATCATCGCCAACAATAATTGTTCATACTATTGGAGTAGTAAACAAAAATTTAGTTTGTGTCAAGTTATTTAAATGGCTTACCAGTGGATGGAGACATTGTACTTGACATGGTTGACAACCTTGACCAAAACGGTGTCGTCTTCTCTAGCATATAGAGTTGGTCCTGGAAAGTTTCCATTTACTGTAACAATTGGTTTCGTTGAGCACAAGCGACTTGTATTTTTCATCACCACCTGTCACATAAACGACAGATTAACATCTCAACTTTATTACTCCATATTTTGTTAATCAAAATATGGAGTATTCGTTAATTGATAGATTACGTTACAAATATGGTTGAACCTCCCATTGGTTTGTAATTTGACTAGTTACCAAAATTAGTTTGAAATGTAGGCCAACAACTGGAATTAATTTGAGAGCGATTAGGAATGTAATCATTGTCCAGATTTAGAGACTACATGCTGCCGATTTCGTCATATGATCCGAACATGTTAGAAAAGTGATCAAATTACTAAGAGACCGATGAGCTTTTTTTGACACGTGAATAATACATTTAGAAACACAAATTAACTGTCGTCCGTAGCTGTTTTACTGTTTCTTACAATACAATATGAAATAGTAACTTTGTAGTAACATTTTTGAAAAAAATAGTTTCATAGGATGATAAAGATATGGTTGAAAGTGGAAGACTTACATTGAACTTGTAATGACGAACTCTGGATTCAACCATCATAGGAGAGAAGCAAGATAGGAGGATGAAAACCCTAATCATCCAAGAATGAGAATCCATTTTTTATGTTCACACACTGAGTGTGTGTGAAAGTGAAGTGAAGATTTGTTGAAAGTGGGAAAGAAGATGGTAGTGGGATAGGAATGAGAAAAGAGAAGGAGGAAATATATAGGTGATGAGAAAGCTCAGTTGCAGCCATGACGTCCTTGTTACTTCGTTAGGTGAAACCATAAATCCTTCACTCATAAGCCTCTCTTTCCCAATTCTAAGCTATTCTATCCCTCTCTCACACACACTATACACACATTCTATACCAGAAATGTGAAAACAAAAGGAAAAGGGAAACCAAGAAGAAGGAAGAAGAAAAGTTAAGAAAAAAACATGTCCAAAGATAAAAATATATAAACATAAATAGGTAATTTATTAAAATTGAAATAATTAGTAATTGTTTATTTCAAACTTACTTTCTTCGTATACCCCTCTATCTACGAAGTAAGAGTGTAGTCTAGAAAAAAAAAGTGTAGTGCAGAATTTAAGTTGTATACTGTGCAACTTTTAAATTTATGTTTATTTGTCAAGTAAAGTAAAAAAAAAGAGTGTAATGTAGAAGGTAGGATAGATTTTTAAGAAAATTTTTAGGAGATTCATTTTAAGTGGAGATGGATACTGGTGTTGGATAACAGGATAAGTGATGAAAAAATTAAAAATCGAGTGTGAATGAGGTAAACACAAAATGTAAGAGGTACTGCATATGGTTATTTTAATGCATATTTAAAAAGTAAGAGAAAAATTAAAAAAAATAATTACAATATTTTAATGGAGAATTGGTCATGCTTTATTTATTAAATTAAAATGAAAAGACTTTCTAAAATTAGAAAATGTATATTTTTATGGAATAAATTAAAAAAAAAAGGATAGAGTGCAATTTTTTTGGGACAAAAAGATCAATGGGAACAACATTAACAACCAATTTAGTCAGTTTTGATTTGATGGGTAGTCAGCGGATCGTACAACAAATTTAAATTTATCATTACTACTCCCTCCGTCCCGGGCTACTCGCTCATTTCCTTTTCGGCTCGGAGATTAAGGAATTAGTGTATAGGAAAGTCAAAAATGACGGCTGTAGGTGAAATTTTTTTACTAAAAATGGAAAGAGTGCAAGTAACTTGGGACGCCCAAAAAGGAAATAAGTGCGAGTAGTGCGGGACGGAGGGAGTATAATTTTATTTATAGTAGTACTATGTTTTATGCATACTATGATTGTTTTAATTACGGTTTACTAATCATCAGAGTTTATAATTTTGATCGGTTCAGCAATTTTCAATTAATAATTGACAGTTAGGTTAATTAATCTTTTTTTAATTTTCAATTTAAAGAAAAAAATATATATGGATCCCATTTCTTCTTGAATACGTATAGATCAAATATACACACATATCCAAGTGTAAATTTGTCACAGAGGAAGACCTCAAAAATTAAAATTATCATGCATAACACACTATCTCGAAATTAAGTTGCAGGCCGAACACACTCAACCAAATACTTGTAGAAAATACAGAAATATTACTTGTAGAAAATAGAACAAACATTTTTGTAATCGTTAATTGGGAAAATGGTATCGTTTAAAATGTACTACAAAACATGCAAAGTTGTAATTAAATTAATTGGGAATCTGGTAATTGGAAATATATACATAAAATTAATATTGCAAATGCAACTTTTTGTTATTAAAATTGGAAACTAAGCTTTGTTGCCAACAATTTAACCCAAGAAACAAATTGCAGGTGTGATATTTAATGGAGTATTTGATATATATATAAAATCTCATGATCTATGCAATATGCTACTACTATTTTCTAGTCTTTACTTAATATAGTTATATTAGACAACTGGAAAATGGTTTAGCAAATTAATAATGACTAAGGTTTTGAAATTTAGTGATTATCATTAATTGTGGATTATCAATTCAACTGATATGACAGCTGCACATGCTGAATAAGAGTAATGTTAAAAAGCTAGCTAGTATTCCTTCCTTCCGAAAAAGCAAAACATCTCTGTATTGAAAACAAATTTAATTATCAACCAATTTCTAATATCACACAAAATACATTAATGTAATGAAAACTTCTAGTATTATTTATTTTGCAGACTAATTAATCAATTAACCAAATTAAATTTAGAATGAGGTACTACACATCATAGTTCATATAGGCTTCATTCAAAATGGAATGTGATTATGATCTAATGTAAGATGCATAGAATATTGATGAAAGTAACAATACATTCTGTTTTTTCATTTTGAATCATCCATAAAGTTATCCGTTTTTTTTTTCATTTGGTAGGTTTCTTTCTCTAATAAGATGATCTTGTATTTACTCTATTTTTCTATTTTTTGTATTTTACTAATTTTACATAAAACTCGTGTCATCCACTATAAAAACTAATGGTAATTTACAAAGCAATAGGAGTATATAATAAATGGAGAGTGCTACTATCAAAGTTTGCTTAGAAGAAAGCGTAGTTGGAAGATTCCTTTAGCGTATATTTGAATAGCTGAAAATGAGTAAAGCGCTATCGTGCCAAATTGTGGTTCCATTTGGTAACGAACAACTTAGTCTTAATTACAAGTCTTGCTACATTGTTTTCAGCTAATTTGGAAAACACTACTTCTTACCATCAAAAAGCATACATTTGTCCTAATTCTTGGTCCAACCGTGACAAACATTCTAGAATTCAATGGCACTCTAACTAATATTTTATGCATGTGTGTATAACATAATATGCCACCCTATATATAATTAATAGTTTTATGAGTATATACTCACTTAACCAGCCCTAGTATATAAAACAGTATTGATAGAGAAAATTGTGAAATAAATCATAAAAAATAGTCAAACTTTTGGATTGTCCCATGCTTTTCAAAAACGGAATCATAAATTATGAAATTTGCAATTATTCCATTGGTCACTTTTTCAGTCAAATGTAATACTACTTCAAATTTGAGGAAGATAATTAACATTTCTAACATAGCATAGCCATAACATTTTCATGTATTTAGGCCGGATTGTCACATCATCATATATTTTACCAGAAAAATGATAGGTGGAGTAATTGCAAAAATTACAAACTTCTATAATCTAATTGAATGTCACATCATCATATATTTCACCGGGAAAGTGGTAGATGGAATAACTGCAAAAAAATTACATACTTCGTGATTTATAATTCAACTGGTTGTCACATCATCATATATTTCACCGGAAAAGTGATAAATGAAATAATTGCAAAAATTACTAACGTCGTGATTTATAATTCAATTATTGAAGGTGTGGAATGAACCAAAATTTTACAATCATTGGTAATTTATTTAAAAATTTGTCCTAATTAATTAATATGGTCTATATATATTAATTAAATTCCATGATTTATGCATACATATACACGTATATAATGCTGCATCTCTTTATTTAATACCACTATGTGTGTACTATATAATATGTTAAAACAATTATGCAAATTCCAACTTATAATTAATACAATCTCATGAATATAAGAGTTTACAAAATATGTAGGCCAAGTTTACTGAGTTTTGCAAGAATTTACATTATGCAGTAGTATGATTAGCATCAAAACTATAATATGATAAATTGTCGGTTACTAACTATAATTGTAAATAACTATATATGCATTAGTGAAATGGTATATGTTTTAAAATAGAAAAATGAATGTAAATTAAATAATCCAAAGCGATGCGTTACTTTATTTCATGATGGTTACAACCAATTAGCTTCGCTGTTGAAAATTTGGGTGCACCTTCCCACTTTCTAGTTTCGATGGAACTTAATTTTTGGTAGCTTTCAAAGAAATATTATAATGTGTAAGCAAAAAAAATTAGGTGTCTGGGTGTTTGTTTAGGTTATCCATCTCATTCTTTCCCATATTTCTTTAATTTTACTAGTGCATGTTATGTACATTGAACGTTATTAAAAAATTTCAAACCTTTCAGTTATGCCTATTGATTTTGTCAAGGATCCCAATATTATTTTAAACTGGGTTATAGGCGTTTTTCTAATTTAATATACACATATTTGATGTAGTGTAATTTTGCACATGAAATTTGAAAGTTTTGAATAAATACATACTATTATTATAATTTTTCACAAGTTAAATGTTGGCGAAAATTAGAAGCATGCATTGTAGTCGACATCATTTTACTAATGCAATATTTTTTTTTTAAATCTTGAATTACTGTCGTAGAAATTCTAATAAAATTATGTAGTTACATTGATACCATCCCATGTTTGGGCATAGGAGTATATTTAAATTGGATTCAGCAATTCTCCAACAGTGTGGACCTTAAGCTACGTGCAAACTTATAGACACCAACTTTGGAAATCAAGAAAAATGGACTAGTCCCCTCCATCCGTGAGAATATAAATTATTTTCTTTTTGATCCGTCCTCTAAAAATAAAAACTTTATTTTTAGAAAATCTCTTTCTATATAATGAGGTGTTATCCATTTACCACTAACACATTATTTTTAATCTCTCTCATACTTTATCAATTTTGTATTAAAATTTGTGCATTTCAAATGTATCTATTTTTAGCGGATGAAGGGAGTATAATTTTTGCAGAATTTTCTTTTCAAGAACTACATGTTTTACCTTATGTATAGGTTTCACAATTACATTTAAATACTGTAACTAAATACTTGTATATATTACAATCTATGAGCAGAGCACTATGAATCTATGATACACTTCACTTCTACTATTCATTTTTCCCATTTCATATTTTTCAAAACAAATATAAACTAAAAGAAATTAAAGTTATTTACGAATTCAACAGTGCATACATTAATTGATTTTAATGATTTCGTTTCGAAACTGGTTGAATTAGTCGGAAATTATGAAGATTGTAATGTAGAGGTACAATGAATTAAACGAAGGAAATGAATTATTTGTAGATGAAAGATATTAAAGGAAAAAAATAAAATTGGAGAAGAGTGTTGATCCCTTCTAGGGATGTCAATCGGGCCAGCCCACCGGGTTTCGGGCCAACCCTATTCGGGTTGCGGGTCAATCGGGTGCGGGCTAATCGGGTTGTGATTTTTTCGGGTTATAAAAGTTCAACCCTAACCCTAAAGGCTCGGGTTTCGGGTTAGCCCATCGGGTTAATCGGGTTGCTACCAATAAAATTAACATGCGATCAATCCAATAAATAATGGTGAAAATTAGTTATATTTATAAAATGTAAAATATTTAATTATGATAAATTTGAGATATATGCTTAAACTCAAACATAAATATGATCAAATACTAATATTTGAGATTTTTTCAAAATAAAACATAAACATCAAGAAATTTTAAAGCATGTTTAGAAATTTAAATATATATTTTTAGTGAATTTGAAGTTTCTAATTCATTTATTTATTATTATATTAATAAAAACTTAATATATAATTTATATATTTAATATATAAAATGGAAAATTATTTTTTCAGTAATCTATATTATAAAATAATCAATGAAGTGTCGAATTAGAGTCAAACAAATAGAACAATAGAAATTTTATCGGGTTTTCGGGTCTGGCCCTAACGGGTTGCGGGTTAGTCGGGTGCGGGCTAATCGGGCTGTAATTTTATCGGGCTGAAAATTTTCAGCCCTAACCCTATAAATTTGGCGGGCTATTCGGGCCAGCCCATGGGTTGCGGGCTAAATTGACATCCCTAATCCCTTCAACAGCTAGGAAAAAATAAATAAATGAATAAATCGGCCTTATTTTGACTTATCGTTGACATTCCTTATTTGTAGCCTGCTTATCGTTTCGATACAGTTAACCGTATCCAAAATTATTCAGAACTTAATCATACTATTCTGATTTAATCTATGGAGTAGGACCAAACAAATTATTGTGAAATTAGTAATAATGATAATCTGATGGGCTTGGGCCATGAAATTTTATATAAATATATATTGTTGTTCCTAAATAGGTAGATTCTATCGAATCACAATCTAGGTTGCGCTGACAACTGAGATATTCTGTTTCAGTCCAAATCAAAATCACCCTTTTTTAAGGTTTGTTTTTCCTTACATTTTTGTTTTTGCTTCGATAATTACTTGTGATTACAATTCGCTATCATCAGTCAATCAGGTTTGTCATCATCATTCTTTTGATTGATTTTACAATGAAGAGTGCTCCTGGAGAGTCATTGCATTTTAAGACTTTGGTTATTTTGCCATTGGTTCTTGCTTTTTATGATTATTAGATTAGATTAGATTAGATTAGATTAGATTAGATTCCTCTTCCATTGTTGAGTTGAAGGAAATTGTGTTGTTTACTGATCAACATCTCTACTAAACGAGATAAGTGAGTTCCTTTTTGTTTTTGTTTTTTTGTATTGCTCTTTCGATGCTAACTTTGATATTTAAACGAAATTGAATTTATTAATTTCTCGAATTTCACCCTTTTTCAGTAAGAGATGGATGAAGATAACACATACACGAGCGATGGAACAAGGGATATCTACAAAAGGCCTGCTAACAAAGAGAAAACTGGAAATTGGAAGGCTTGCCGCTTTATTCTTGGTGATTTATATTTATTTTCCTATATCAAATTGAACCATTTTGTCTAAGTAAAATTGTTTCATTCAATTTAATTATATGAAATTTTGCAGTAACTGAGTGTTGTGAGCGATTGGCCTACTATGGCATGAGCACCAATTTGGTGAACTATCTGAAAATTCGTCTTAACCAAGACAACGTTACCGCGTCGAACGTCACAACTTGGTCGGGAACTTGCTACATTACGCCGCTAATCGGCGCCTTCTTAGCTGATTCTTACCTCGGCAGATTTTACACCATTGCCACCTTTAGCTCCATCTATGTCCTTGCAAGTTCTTACAACTTTTCTTCCCTTTATTTTACTACATTCATTAGTATAAAATATCATGGTTTTTCATTTATGTAGGGAATGGCACTCTTGACTTTATCCGCCTCGGTCGGTGGTTTAAAGCCCGAGTGCGAAGCATCGGGTGTCTGCCACCCGACGCAGGCGCAATCAGCCACTTTCTTTGTGGCGTTGTACTTGATTGCATTGGGTACCGGTGGGATCAAGCCGTGTGTCTCCTCGTTCGGGGCCGACCAATTCGACGAAAACGATGAGAACGAGAAGAAGAGGAAGAGCTCCTTCTTCAATTGGTTCTATCTCTCGATAAACGTTGGCGCCTTTATTGCTTCATCGGTCCTTGTTTGGATACAAATGAATGTGGGGTGGGGTTGGGGTTTCGGGATACCCGCCGCCGCTATGGCCCTCGCCGTTGCCGCATTCTTTGTCGGGAGCCGCCTTTACCGCGTCCAGAGGGCCGGGGGAAGCCCCCTCGTCCGTATCGCGCAGGTTTTGGTTGCATCCGTCAGAAAATTGCGCGTCAATGTCCCGTCCGATGTTTCACTCCTCCACGAGACTTCTGACGTGGAAGAGTCAAACATCAAGGGGAGTAGGAAACTCCAACATACCGACAAATTCAAGTAAATATTCATTTTTATTTCATTTTCATTTTCATTTTCATTTGCATTTTACGCAATTACACGATTACCGATTATATATACTAGTAGCACATTACATGAACCTTTGACAGGTTCTTAGACAAGGCGGCTGTGAAGACGATAGAAGATGTTGACCTAAAAGAGGGCTCGGCCGTATGGCATCTGTGCACGATCACGCAGGTCGAGGAGCTCAAGTCACTAGTCCGACTACTACCCGTGTGGGCCACGGGCATTGTTTTTTCAGCGGTTTACAGCCAAATGAGCACAATGTTTGTGTTACAAGGGAGCACAATGGATCAACACATGGGGCCTAATTTCAAGATCCCTTCAGCCTCACTTTCTCTATTTGACACAATCAGTGTGATAGTCTGCACCCTCGCCTACGATCTCGTCCTCCTACGTGCTGTCAGGCGCTACACAAAGCACGAGAGGGGGTTCACGCAGCTCCAGAGGATGGGAATCGGGCTTGTGATCTCAATCCTCGCGATGGTTGTGGCCGGTGGGCTCGAGGTCTACAGGTTACGCTACGTGAGGATCCACCACCTTTACGACCAAGAGACCATTCCTATCTCGATCTTTTGGCAGGTTCCTCAGTATTTCCTTGTTGGATGTGCCGAAGTCTTCACATTCGTAGGGCAAATCGAATTCTACTATGACCAAGCCCCCGATGCGATGAGAAGCTTGTGCTCCGCTCTGTGCCTCACCACCATAGCCCTCGGGAACTATCTGTGCACGTTTTTAGTCACGGTGGTGACTGAGGTGACCACCCGAGATGGTCGACTGGGATGGATCCCGGATAATCTGAACCGGGGCCATCTCGATTACTTCTTCTGGCTGCTAGCACTCCTTAGCTTTGTGAATTTCTTGGCCTACCTGGTGGTTGCGAGGTGGTACACTTACAAGAAGGTGGCCGGATCGCCGTCGCCGGCTCTGCAGCAGTGAGCCCTCTTCTCTCTTGTTCTTTGCCTATTGTAGTAATGGATTTCTTGATAGTAGACTGTTTGAACATCATGTGACCTTATTTATCTACAAAATTTGTGCCTAACATTCTTGCAAATAGGGAGGGTATGTGACAAATTTTGACCAATCGAATTATTGAAAACACGAAAAGAAATTTCTCATTATTGAAATTCCAATAACAGTATACCCCAATGAAAAGATACAAATGCATTGCAATACAAGAACTAAACCAAGCAGTTGCAGATGTGATCAAGCAACAAATGCATCAAAGTTAAGACCTCAATACAACCTCAGCACGCTCCGTGCAACAGAGCTCGAGCCGTTGGCCTTGATTTTACCAAGGCCACCCGCACCTCCGCCCCCTCGCCTCCTCATAGGGGTTAAGTAGAAACGCAAGAGGCCATTATCCACATGGCTAGGAGGCGAACTCCTAACACTCCGGTTCCTCTCAAACGAAAACCCGTCCCTGCCACTCCTCCCCGAAGGCTTCCTCATACTCGCACCAAGCGATCCACCATGCCTCATACTCACACTGCTATTGCTCCTAAACATGTTTATATTCAACCGGCCCCCGACATCCCTGTTCTCCACGCCCCTCAAGTCCTGCCACGACACAGACAACGACCTCTCCACCCCGTTCACCCTGCTATACTTGTCCTCCTCGTCCCCATCCTTGCTCGCGCCACCACCACGCCTATGTATGAATCCCCAAATCCTCCAACTCCACCTCCTAGACGACGACTTCTTCGCCTCCTTCCTCTCACCCCCTATCAAAGAATTGCTACAATCCCTATAACCACTACCCAATTCACTACTCTCTACACCATCAAAATGCTGCAAACTCGAGTCTTTTAGCAAGTCTCTCTCTCTCTCCCTCTCCACCACAACTTTGGCAGGATTAGAGTAATCTGCAGTTGTGGGCGAGACCTTGGCATGGGACATCATCTTAAGCTCATCAATCTCAGCCACAACAGAGGCTGCAGCCTTCCTAATCGAACTCGACCTATCAAGACTCTTCCTCCTCCGAGAGGACGAATCCGAGTAATATTCCCTAGTCTGCAGTGTCCCACCAGGAACAACCTCAACACCACCCTCATTCACACAATGCACCACCGGTGGCTCCTCCACCGGAATCTGCATATCCGGCCGTGAAACGGGCACGGCCGGAGCATCCTCCATCACAGAGACCATTGGTGCCATTCTTGGAAAGCTTCTGCCAATCAAGTAACCATCCCATGAAGCTCGGGGCTCATCAAAGGAATATCTTGCATCGTCGAAGCTCATCCTCCCGGCATCGAGGGAGAATCGAGGATCGGTATCGCAGGATCTCCGGCCGAAGCCGTAGTCAGCAATCTCAGACTGTGTCTCTCTATACTGCCGAGAAATGGGCTTCTCCACAGGCAATGTGGGATTGTTTTCCTTCTTCATCTTCTGCTTTCGCCGCCATTTGTGCCATTTCTTGCTGAAAACAGAGGCCGCCGCCCAAAACCCGCCTCCGCCGGAGCTCTTCTTCTCTGGGCTGTGGAGATCAATGTGCTCCTTTATCTTCTTCACATTACTCTCTTCTTCAACTATTTCGCCTTCATTTACCTCGAATTCAACTTCGTTTCTTGAATTCTCCAAATGGGATTCTTCAATTTCATCAATTTCTGCATTTTCTGGGTCACGGAAATCGTCGTCGTTCTCGGTCTCCTCGAAAACGGGCCTCTCCGCCGCTAAAGATCCGATTTTTTTGCCGTTTGGGGGATTTTGGCTGGAGGAGGCGCCGCCGTCGTCGAGGGAGAAGAGAGACCAGAGAGTGTTTCTCCCTCTAACATCGCAAGATTTCCTCTGGGGCTCGAAGAATTGGCTCAAAGCTTCGTTCTTGGACGCCGAGAATGACTTTGTGCGGCGGAGCTCGGGGAAAAAGGAAGTCTTCGAGGGCTTCTGAGGCGGGAATAAGCTGCTGCTGCTGCTGGTGGCGGCGGGTTTCGCAGCGGCGGCGGAGGAGGAGGAGAAGAGGGCTTTGATGGCGGCGGAGGCGGAGGAGGGGCGGCGGGAGGAGGAGGGGGTGTTGGCGGAGGAGTTGCCGTCGAGAGTGGTGAGGCGCTCGCAGAGGCAGATGGGGCAGAAGCCGGTGAAGTTCTCGGCGGGGTGGCGGTCGCAGCTGAAGGAGGATCGCGGTGGCTGCGACGGCGGCTGCGGCGGCGGCGCTGTTGGGTCTACGGAACTGGGCTGATTCATAACCGTTGGAAGCATGTATCCCCGCCAATTAACAACATTGCGCTCCGCAATGTGAAGCTTTCTTCATCGGTGACTCTGTGTGTGTGAGAGAGAGAGAGAGAGAGAGAGAGAGAGAGAGAGAGATAGAGAGAGAGAGAGAGAGAAATTGAGGAGACAGGAATTAAAGAAGACGAAGGGAAGGAGAAATGTTTTTTACTTCTCTTTCTTTTTTAAATTCCCACTTTTCCACTTTTTTCCGTTGGCACACTGGAAAGTACCATTTTGCCCTTCCATCATTGAATTTTCCGATGCATGTGTTGTTGGATTAATTAATTCCACTCATTTAAATTAGTAATTCTTGCATTTGATTCATTCATTGACTGCATATTTATTACAAAGAAAAATAGTTTTGTGTAGCTTTGTCCATAAAATAATAAGTACAAAATTTAATAAAAGTAAAATAAAAAGATAATTAATTAATAAAGAATAATAATCTGAAAAGTCTTGGGTTATATTATAAAAAAGAAAAAAAAAACTAGTACTAGTAACTATATTAGTTGTTGACGGATCTCTCATCTACGTTACCATCTAAAAAATCCTTAAATTTGCAAAAATATTGATACTTCGCCCATGGTAAATATTAATGTTTTTTTTTTATTTCTTCACCTTCTAATTTCAGTTTCTCGGGTGCATTTCAATTTTTACTAATATCTCAATTATAATATTTTATATTTTTCTTATTCTATCAATTTTATATTGAAAATCGTTTTGTCTATTATACCAACAATCTTACTAGTGGCCAATGTAGTATTTCAGCCTTATTTGTCTTATTTTGGTGACCGAAATTATGAATGTATCATGTTTAATTAATATTTTTTTGTTAAGTATATCTTGTATCGTATAAACATAAATCAAATTTTTTATAAAATAGAGATTTTATGAAGAGAAAGGAAAATTTAAGACATAATTATTCCTGACAAAACACTGAATTGAATTTATGCGTTTTAAAATTTTAATCTTTAATCGTATACGTATAGTATTTAGTTATTTATCACTTTTATTGCGTAACGGACGAGTCGGATGACGATGTTATTAGCCTTCAAAAAATTGAATATGACATAAATATTTAATTAGCATCTATCATTAATTTGTCCATAATCGTGTGTGCATACTAAGATTTGTCGAAATTTATTATTAGGCGCCGACCATTCTATAAATCAAGCATGCGACAACGTGACATGAATTGACCAATAATATTCCGATATCAATATATAATACTTCATCTGTCTCACTTTAGCAGTCTCAGTTACTTTTGAGAACTCATTTTATAAAAATAATAATAAATAATTAAAGTAGAGAAATGGTAAAGTAAGATAGAGAATAATATAGATAAGAGTATTCTCTACACTCTTACTTTACCATTTATCCACTTTAACTATTTATTACCATTTTTCAAAATGAGTGTTCAAAAGTAACTGAGACTGCTAAAACGGGACGGAGGGAGTAACTCAATTGAGCTTCTAGTAATTAAGTAGTAGTAATACTATGTGATATTAAATTACATTGAACAATTTGTATAACACTTCGATTTAAAAGTGTGCTTTG
Source organism: Salvia splendens (assembly GCF_004379255.2). Taxonomy (NCBI): domain Eukaryota; kingdom Viridiplantae; phylum Streptophyta; class Magnoliopsida; order Lamiales; family Lamiaceae; genus Salvia; species Salvia splendens. Next base: position 5,291,753 of record NC_056033.1, on the reverse strand, counting down.
TTGTGCTCGATAATTACAAAAACTAAAGAAGTACTCTATTCGTCCATAAAAAATAATACTACTAGTTTTCATTGATAGACGTATAATTTTATGCAAAATTAATAATATATTATAGAAAAGTAGATAAAGTAAGTAAAGTAAGATGGATAAATAGATAAAGTTTATAAAATATAGGAGAAAAAAAAGGTACTATTGAGAGTGACTTTTCATTTTTAGTGTAAGACTAATTTTAATGGACCGGCCAAAGAAAATGAAAAGATAGAAACTATTTTTATGGACAAACATAATACTAGTAGTAATCGAAGTAAATTGCTTTGAACAATTTGTGTAACGCGTTTGTTATAATGAAGGTGTGGGCTTCGTTGTTTGTCACTGAATTCTTGAAAATTATAATTATGGTTTGAATGTAACCTTAACTTATATGAATACTCCATATTTATAAGAATTGAGAACGGTTTATACTTTATATATAGGACATTAAATTTTGCGTAAATGAAATTCACGGATAAACATTTGGTTCGAATCATATCAGTGTAAATGGAGAATGATGCATACATAAGACATTCAATATTGTGCAAATGAAATTTACAAATAAACATCAATTCTCACATGAAATGTAATTCTATATGTATCTCGTCTCTCTATATAAAGAGAGGGATATAATCGAATAATAATAAAAATTTATTACATCACGAATAACTATTATCGTTCTATCGGGTTGGAATATTTAAAAGAAATGTGACAGTAAATATTCTTTTAAATTTAAAGTGTAAGGGTAAATATATTATGTGAACAACTTTTGGATACAGTATTACCATTTTGATTCGATTAACATAATTAACATCATTTAATGTTTATCTTTCATAATTCACAGTGTTTTCATATTTATTTACTTATCATGATCAAAAATATTTTTTATCACAATGTTTACAAATCTTCATTAAATAGTATATTTTATCACATCCTAGATTATAGATAGTGAGTATATTTGATCACAAACTTTGTTTACCTAATCTTACATATGTTTTAGAATTAATATTTTATTTTATCATAAATTCAGATATGTCCGTAACTTTCAAAATCCTCCTGGAAATCTATAAAATTTGGTTTTATTCTTAATCATCACATTGTGAAATTTCCTGATGAATTTGTATCTAATATGATAATAAAAAATCAAATGTTGGTGTCGATATTGATGAATTTAAATAATGTTGTGTATTCATACGTATGCGAGAATATTTGACTAGCATGTAAAAAAGACTGGAATATTTCACCATGGATAGTTGACATAAATCCAATCTTCATAGTTTTTTTCTGTCTATTTTTTTTAAATGTGAAATAAAACAAGAATTTAGCCGAACTGTATAACTTTTTTTTAGCAATTTACCCAAAATTATATATAAATGTTTAATATGTGTGAAAACATTACTGCCGTCAGACCATGTTTAATTGTTTATTAATTTTTTGTACTGTACGCAGTGTCTAATGTCCATCAATTGCTTTAAAGTGACTTAAAAACTCCTCTTTATTTTCATCTTCATTACTTCCAAAAAAAATGGCAAATATAATACTCCAATTTTTGTAGGAGTATTTAAAAATGATAATTAAATTTATTTCGAAATTTGGATTATGAAGGAACTTTGGAATTAAAAAGATTCCTGTCGGAGAGAAAAAGAAAAGGCCACCACGCTCTCTTTCTCTCTCTGAATTTGTTGCATTCTCAAATCCCTTTCTCTGCTATCTCTCTCTACTTTTCCTTTTCTCGTTTTGTGGTTTCTTTTTGTTTTTGGAGTTTCTTTTTCCGTCGCTTTTGCAATTTGGTTTTCCATATTTTTATTTCTTTCTTTTTTTGCCTTTGGATTTTTATGCTCACACTGTTCCTACTATGGAAACATATCTATATTTGGGGCTCAATCACCTATTGAGACTTCTAAGGCCATCCACAACGCTGTCTCTATACCGTCTCTTAACTACTATTTGAGCACTATTTGAGGGCCCCACTGTCCTTTTTTCCTCCATCTCTTAACTAAGAGACGGAACCTGCAACGCTCCGTCTCTTAACCGTCTCTATACCGTCTCTTAATTACTATTCATTCAATTTAATTTATAATTTTTTTTAAAACCCAATTCAATTTAAACAAACACACTTTATTAAAATTAAAACAATATTACAACTTAACATTAAAAAAAAACGAAGACATAATTAAAATTCTAAAAAAATAAAAATGACATAATTTAATCTTCTCCGCAAATCGGGTTATCGCAGAAGTAGTCGCGTACTAACCGTGCGGCGGCTTCCTCCCGGTTCCGATTGATGTACTTCCGGGAGCGTCTTGGGGGTGGTGCGGCTTCCTCCGCCTCTCGTCGTCGATCTTCTTCGAGTGATTGTTCCATTAATTGGCGCATTTGCTCAAAAGGATCCATTTGTTTGAGTATGGAATAGAATTATTTATAGAGTAAAAAAATTAAAAATTTAAAAAATGAAAATAAATATTTAACGGTAATATTACCGTTTGAAAAAAAAAAATTTATTAAAAATCGATTTTTAAAAAAAAAAATGAATTATTGCGTCATCAGTGACGACGCCCACTCGCGGGCCAGCGAGTGGGCGTCACGCACGCATGGGGACGTGCCACGTGTCCCTGGCGCGTGGCGAGACAGCTCGTCTCGTGTCTCTCCGAGACGAGCTACGCGACGAGACGGTCGCGAGCTGGAGACGAGATGGGCGCTGCAATGCGTCTCGCGGGGGTCTCGTCTCTCCGAGACGAGACGCGAGCCCGGCGCGAGACGCGTTGTGGATGGTCTAACATTTTCAAATCTTAAATTTCTTAAAATAAATAAAGACAATTAAATACTCCAAATTCTTTTTTCTTTTGCATGACATGAGAGTATATATTAAGAATAAATAGAGTTTTTGTAAATTAATACTTCTACTTTATAAGATCAAGATGATTTATACAAGCTGGAGTTTGTAAAATTTTGGGTATAAGAATTTAAAGTCATATTTAAATTAGAATTCCAATTAAAAGTAAAGAATATTTGCTAGTATTATTTTCCAACTACCAACTAACTTTCAATATAATGAAGCTACTAAATGCACTCACACAGAGGATTTTATGGCATTTATGTATATTAATGGAGTAAGCCATTGATACGAACCTATATTATTATTATTTAGTTTAGTTATTATTATTATTATTATTTAGTTTAGATATTATAGGGATTTAGCATATCTCTTTCTATATCTTTGTTTTCTTGTTCATTAGGTCAGTAGCATTATAAATAGGATAGACTGTTATCTTTTTTAATCATTCAATGAAATACAATATTATTTTGGCCAAGTCCACGTGTGATTCTTTGAATCCCTAATTCCTTACGCTACCTGCTGCCCGACGGAAGGTCTCCGCGCACAGCCGGAACGTATATCTGATCTGTAGTCGTTGCCCGACGGGTTGGAACCCGCGCACAGCCGCCCAGATCTTTATCTCCGCCGACCCTCACGGGCGCCGGATTATCTTTATCTCGTTATTGCCCGTTTTATCGGATCGTTAGGGATTTAGGTCCTTAACAACTGGTGCTTTCATTGAGAGCTCAGCATCCTCCGTCTGCGTTCATCCATATCCCTAAATAAATCACCACCATTTCTACCGCAACCACGATTCAGTTCGTCAACATGTCATATGACTACTCCGGCTATCGTCGTCGTCAATACGACTTCCCTCAGGCCACACAGCTATTCCGTCCCTACCAGCCGGCCCAACCTCGCCGTGTAACCAGTTGGGACCCTCCGAGCAGCCCCGTGGAAGTACTCCGTCCGCCGTCGTGGCCTGATCCAGAATCGCCCTACGTCTCACACCACTTGGATCCACCTGATCGTCGCCCACGGCCGAGATACCAGCCCATCGGGTACCACGATCGCGTGCAAGACGCCTGGCCCCGACACCGCGGTGGCTACGTCGAGAGGGGTGGCCACCTATCTGATCGCGGAGATCATCAGACCCAATTAGGGTTTGATCGCTACCCGACAACCGCAACACAGCGGCACCGCCCAACGTGCTGGGACCCACCAGCGCAACAGCAGGACCGCGGCTACCCGACCGTTGACTGGGCCAGGCGCTCGGAGACGTGCTGGGATCGACCTCGCCCTCGGGAGGAGGTAAGAGCGCGAGTCCAGCCCGCCTCCCACCAGCCCCGCTACTCCACCGAAAAGCCAATGCGGGACCTGTACAGTCTGCCCGCACGTGTGACCAGTCAAACTCCGGAGCAACCACGCCTGCCGCTAATACGGGTCTCCCAGGCGGAGAAGTCAGAACGGTCCAGGTTGGGTCTCTGCTGGCACTGTCCCGAGAAATGGGTGATGGGACATGTGTGTAAACAACGCATTCTCTGTTATGCGGATGATGGGGAGGAGTTTGAGGAGAACATTCAAGATGAGAATTTAGCCGAAGAGAAAACTGATAATACTCCCACGATAGTATTCGGTGATGATGTTCCCAATGACATTACCGATGTTCACAATGATGGCGCTCACAATGATGGCGCTCCTCTTGATGTTCCAAACAACGAGTCCCCTGGAGAGTTCGTCAAGAACAAAGGGATTGTCATGAACGACAATAAGTCACCGCAAGTGCTCGTTGGGGTATATGATGAGAAGATTGGTGAAAAGGAGGAGACATTGCTAGAAGATAAAGAGGAGGATGGTTCTATTGGTGAAGTGGAGAAGATAATCGCCTCACTCAATATTGTTCAAGTGTCATCCAAAAATGTTGTTGGAAATTGTTGGGGCAAGAAAGGAGATGGTGCTTACACCGATTTGCCCGTAATTGCTTGTGTCTATGTGGATTAGAATGTCGGTGATGTTCCAAGTATGAATCATCGATCAACATCGCTCGACAAAGATGCAAGGTTTATCCCTCCGAGTAATGACATGCCATGCTTGGGCATTCTGGGAGGCGTGGACAAGCTTTTCGATTTGGCAAGAAATTTTTCCGACAAAGTTGGGTCTCCTTTGTTGATTTTTTATGGAAGTGAAGAAGGGAGACGTTCATCTGTTCGGTGTGTGTTTGATCCAGGAGGAGTTGCCTCGCCGAAGCTTCTGCTTTCAACTCTCCTTTTTGCTTCGTGGTTCCCACCTTGAGGACAAGGTGAATTTTAACCGTGGGGGAGTTGATACGAACCTATATTATTATTATTTAGTTTAGTTATTATTATTATTATTATTTAGTTTAGATATTATAGGGATTTAGCATATCTCTTTCTATATCTTTGTTTTCTTGTTCATTAAGTCAGTAGCATTATAAATAGGATAGACTATTATCTTTTTTAATCATTCAATGAAATACAATATTATTTTGGCCAAGTCCACGTGTGATTCTTTGAATCCCTAATTCCTTACGCTACCTGCTGCCCGACGGAAGGTCTCCGCGCACAGCCGGAACGTATATCTGATCTGTAGTCGTTGCCCGACGGGTTGGAACCCGCGCACAGCCGCCCAGATATTTATCTCCGCCGACCCTCACGGGCGCCGGATTATCTTTATCTCGTTATTGCCCGTTTTATCGGATCGTTAGGGATTTAGGTCCTTAACAGCCATATGCACACATGAACTCAGAAAAAAAAAAATCGTGTGCATTTCTCCATCTCATTTGCTGCAATTCATTATTTTTGCATAATCAATTAATATATAGTCGTCATTACTGTTAGTTTACATCTAAATATATAATCATATTTATTCGATTAATAATTTTTTTGGTATAAATAAATACGCACAAGCTTCGCGTAGTAGTGCATAATAATGGCTGCAGTAATTAAAACAAAATTATTATTTTGTTAGTACATATGATCACCACATGTGTGACCATATGAGTCCACATCATACTTTCATATTAGTAACGAAATTAAAATGACCCAGAAAATAGCTCTTAAATTAACTACATTCCCAAAAAGATTAATGCTTTTAGTTTTGGCATAGACTACTTATTTATATACAGTATATATGTAGTTACAATGATGGTACTGATTACCATCATGATAAGAAGATTATCAAATGATACATGAAATTAAACCAACATTAACAAAGGTAAATACAACCAACTTTTGAGTTGGGAATAATTGCATGCTTTTATGGAAAGAGGTGAACATAATTTTCAACTTCATAAATTGTGCGGTGCAAAGGTTCTATTACAAAAAAATAAAAAGGGGTCAATTACAAATATTTTCTTATAGTTTCTAGAGTGAGATTCAGTGACCCACGTAAATAAATACATAAATAATAAAAATCTATATTAAATAAAAAATTTCTATTTTATAGGAGTAACTAATTAAGGTTGAGTTTGGGTACTACATAGGTGTGTCAAAAGAGTAGCAATATAGGATAACTCCTAACCCGTCGGGCATGGGATACCTGCTACCCGCAAAGCAAAACGTATAATATGAATAGTATGTACAAATAAGCAATGTGGATTTTTCAAGTCTTTATAAAACTAAATCTTCAAGAAAAAAGCGAGTTTTATAGGTAAGCATCTAAATTTTGACCTAAATCGAAAACTCATTCATAGTTTAATACCGATCAGGTTGGTACAACAATATGGAAATATCAATTAATTTATATTGTGCATTGACATTAATAATGCAACCCCAATACATGCATAGCCATTCAATTATGCATTAATCAGTCGCAGCCTCTACAAAAGCTACAACTATAATTCGATTATTATAAGAAAACATAATAATATTGATTATTGAGTACTTTATTTAGAAAAAGTGTAATACATGAATATATGTTTCATTTTTCCCGTTAGATAATGATTCTTCATACACATTGTTTTTTTATTCGTTTAATTGGTAAGGAAATATGTACAATAATGGAGTATAATTTTTGTCAAATAAAATACTCCTATTTTATTAACTTTTTATAATAAGAGTGCATGTGTGTATTTAACCAATCACGTAAATGCGTGCATGTTAACTGTCAGTGTGTGTTAGTGTGCATACGATGAGTCACACGTACTTTATTATTACAATATGCTATAAGTCTATGGCTGCCAATTTTCTGACGTGATCTCTATATGACTATATCTATATATGTATATATCCATATGATTTCTTTTAATAGTACTACTAGTTTGTAATATGATAGTTTAAATTACAATCAAATTGTAACATTTGATTCACGGGTCACCGCAATATACAACCAACACGGAGAGTTTGCCATTATAGTTTAGGTTAAATTCCGAAAAAATACTCATAAACTTTCATCAAATTATAATATATTCCATAAATTCAAAAATTAATAAAAAAAACCATAAAACACATATCAAACAAATCTAGAGGTGGGCATTCGATTTTTGCCCAAATTAAACTGAACCCAAAAAATCAAAAATTCGAACTAAAATAAAATCGATCCAAACCGAAAAATTAATTAACATTAAAATATCCTGGAAAAAAATTAAAATATAGAGACAAAATTAATTAATACGGGGTACTAGTAAATTATATCTAAGTTCAAGAATACATTAAATATATATAAAAAAATATATTTTATTCAAAATAGAAAAATAGTTTTACTACAATAATTAATCTCTTTCTAAAACTATATTTTAATAAATAATTATTACGTTTTAGAAAAATAAAATATCACTTCTAATTTATTACTTATCTATATCTATTTTTAGTAAACATGCTTATATTTTTAATACTCAAATTTCAAATGTATCTACTTAATTTTTTACTATGATCTGTTTTAGGTATAAAGCGAATTAAATTTTAGATTTTGATTTCGTGCAAATTGAATAGTTAGTTTTCGGGTATAGTACTATTATTTATATTTTTTAAACCAATCAATTTATTTTCTTCTAGAAAAAATCACATCATCTAATTTACATGCGGAGATGTTCACATATGATATTTGGCGATCATGCCAGTTCAATTTCACAAAAAAAATTTGACATGGCATAATTGCTAACAAATTTACGAGTCATATTTTTTTCCCGTTGACTTTAAAAATTACAAGACAATTTATTAGAGGCATTATTTATTGTTTTGTTTATCGGCTTTATTTTTAGCTACAAAATAACTAAATTCCAAGAATATTAATTACATTATTTTATTACCGTGCAGGAAAAAAAGAATTTGTCACACGGGCCGTGAGTCAGCACTATGACTCACGAGACGATTTTGTACTCGGGCCGTAGGGCCCACTCTTCCAGTTGTGCATTCACGAGGGCCCATTCACTCTCATTTATTCCCCTTACATGTTTTTAATCTATTTAAATTCCAAAAAAATACAAATTACCCAAAGAAAAGAAAAGAAATAGGAAAAGACACTGCCCACTGTGGATTGTTTGGGTGATGTATAATATTTTGTGATTGAATGGAATTAGACGTAAAGTGGGTCTCTGTCTTTAGCTTTTACTTTTGCCAATTTTCTCATTTTTAATTAAGTAAAAATAATAAACGTATAAAATATTTGTCTTTCTATCTCTAGGGCTTGTCATTTCATGTTTTTTGTTTGCTTTTTTCATGTAGGATTTAGACAAAAATTCTCTTCCCTGTTTTTGGGGCCCAGTCTAGCCCCCGTAGCCTCATTTTGTTTCCACTTGAAATAATAATTACCCAAAATAAATAAAGGAAAGCAAAATTAATGAATAAGGAAGATTATTATCCAATATACAATCGTGTGTTCTTATTAGTTAGTACTCCTATCCACAAACCCAAGCCTAATCGAACTAACTTTAAATTGTAATTTTTTATTAAGTCCAATCTCCAGCGACAAAGCTCTCACTTTTAAGTAGTTTGAGATCAAACTTAATCACGTATTTTCTTATTTTTTGTAAAAAATACTACTTAGAATTCACAATTGTGTGCCCTTATTAGGCAGTAGGTACTAGTATTAAAGTCAGCAAATCCCAAGCCTAATCAAACTAACTTTGAATTGTCATTTTTAAGTAATTCCAAGACTCCAAAAGACAAAGCTTTCTCTTTAAAGTAGTGAAATTTAGAGATCAAACTTAATCACTTAATTTCTTTTTTCTTTTTTTTTTAAATGCTACTTTGAATTCACTATAGCCAAAATTGGGTTCATTAATATTTTTCAAGCTAACCTAAAATTAAATTCGGAGTACTAATATTTAGAAAACTAAAATTGGGTTAATTAATATTTAATGGTATCTCGTAGTCTATTTAAAAAATTCTATATTCGAGCACTTGAATACATCATTTAACTAGTTTTTTTTCGTATGATAGTGCGCAAACTATAGAAGAAAAATAGTACTCATATCAATACACTCAATTTAAATTCTAAAGAAATGATGAGATACAAGTTCTTGTTTTATTTTATATTTATCTCAAATTCAATGTCCACATCTATATACTATTAATATTGTGGCGACTAGATCTTGTAGGGACATAAAATATAAAAAAAAAGTTAAAAGAATAAATAAATTCACTCATATTGCAATACATGAATGAAATAATTAATAAATCAAAGGCACACACATGCACGCGTGCGCGGCCTTCCACCAATTTCGGGAAAGTCATCATCCCAAAAATAATGGTGTTTTATATGAGGGGATATGTAATTATTGACCATAATCATAAACATGATAATATTCAAAATTATTACTGTATAATATTATCCTTCTTAATGTTATTAATTGGAGCAATTATTGTCATTAGTCCTCGGGATTACGGAGCACAATCGAGTCAAATTAATCAAGCAAACCATGACTAAAATTTTAACATATTTCAGCCAATATAGGGGCAAATTATCAGGAAAACCTTACATTATGGTCAAATTTTGGTATGTTTCATATGTTTAAAATCAGTGTGAAAAAATTACACAATTTTTGGTCAAATTTTGGTATGTTTCATAAGTTCTCAATCATTCCATGGTTAAAAAGGTGATGTCAACGTATATTTTCATGACTTCCAGATTAGATACATTTCACAATATTTTTTTATCAGGGATAGTTGCGCACAAATCCAATTTTAACTAAAGTTATGGCAAATTAGATTTGACTACACTTCATGATTTTTCCTGCAATTTTTCCTAAAAGATATGCCACATCTTATTTGAATGCAACTAATATCTAAAATCTTCTTGAAAGAAATATAGAATTTGTGATGCAAACCGGGTAAAGAGGTAAAATAGACCAAATTTAAAGTTACTTACGAGTGATTAATTTGATTTCACTTACAGGCTTAACTATTGCTACTAGAGCTTCCATGATTGCAATGAAATATTGGACCATTGATTTGGTCCCCCTTAGCCCCACAAAAAATGCATTTTGTCTCATAAAGAATAATGTGGTGAGTGATATCCCACCATCTACAAAAAGAAGCCCTCATTTTGGACCAAAATTTTGCCTATTCAAAAACCAAATATTTCATGCTAACCTAAAAAGAGAAATTGTATCTTAGTGTTGCATTATTTTTGGACTAACATTAATTTATTCCTAAGACATATGGGAACTAAAGCAACATAATATACTATTGCATTATTGTAACAAAAATTCTTAAGTGGACATATCATTGATAGTGATAGATAAGATGAATTCGAATACCACATGTATCCTCAAAAAACTTGACCTAATAAGATTTAAAAAAACCTTGATTATGAAGTTGAAGCCCTCAAACCTCCAACAATATGCATAGATATTCGGGTAAAGATCCAATTTTTCACATGCAATGATTCTATAAACCCAAAAAAGTATTGATTTTTGGTTTGAGTTTTCTTCCTTTGTGCATGCAGAAACCCTAATAATCTTGATTTGATGATCCAGCAAAGGCATGATTCACAGCTTTTGTTAATCTCCAAAACATGCATGATTATTATCCAAGATTGAGTGAAGGAATCCCAAGAAAGAATGTGGATTTTGGCATGTTATCAAAGCCAGACAAAACCTATGCAGCAGTCAGAATTTTTAGGTATAATACTAATTCTTGGGGATTGACAAATATTCCCACAAACCCTATATATTCTGATCATGGTGTGAATGATTTTAGATCTTCTACAAGTGTGTGTTTGTGTGTTTGGAGAGAGAGATTTGATTTTCAAAGGTAGTAGAAAAAGCAATGGCCATCTTCTGCTTTTCTCCATTACTTTTTCTTTGAATAATGCATTGAAGAGATAAGCCATGTGTGGGAAAAAAAAAAGAAAAAAAAGAGCCTATACCTGTAGAAAAAAAGACTAAATTTTTTTATTTCTCCTTTAGTCCATGCCTCTTTAAATAATCATACTAGTATTGCATATCCATTTTTGATGAATTATTGAAAGTTTATCTGAAATATTAAAAAAAATGAAACATCAGTAATATGCTCGAACTCATGTCTATATCTCAATCATTTTATATTATTTTATTTTTGTGGTGCATTGAATAATTAATGGACCCAAGAATAGCTTTACAGGCTGGGAATACCAATATGCATGTTGAAATAGACCAACTTTTAAGCCCAATTTCTTGAAATATGCACACAAAATCTTTCAAAACATATTAAATTCAGTGCCAAAATGTGCTAAAGTGTACTCTAAAAGATAATGATTCCTAGGCTTGTATCACCTACCAGAAATCTCAGTTACTCAGTTTTGGCATGCAAATTAAATCCATCAAGTAAAAAAAAGTTGGAGAAAATTCATGAAAGCTAATAATAAATTTGGAGTTGAAGTCGTATAGCAGAAAATAAATTAATTTGTGATAAAGTATACTCTGAAAAGTAACTTTTCTTAGTTAGGTGTCCTGGGGCTACTACTACAGTATATATTGATGATATATTGAATGTCACAAGAATTAAACAATCACCAAGACCCAAAATAAATATAATTGGGCTCTACCTAAACCCAATATAGATCTCGTTAATGAAAAGCAAACTGTATCTTTGGCCCAGCATAATTGGTCTGTCTTTCATTCGTTGGTAAAAGGGATTTTTTTTAAATCAACGTTTTTCTAATTTTTGGCAAATTGGTAAACATTTCAATAATGTTAGGATTCCAAAGTCCTTATCTTTTCTCTTAAAAAATAGAGTACTAACATTTACATTTATTTTAAGGTGATTTGAACTCCAGTTTATTGATCGGAAGAAATTCGTCTCGTACCAATTAAGCTCAATTAATCATCAATGAGACCTATTGTATATAGTACTACTATATATTGAAAAGTCCACGTGCTTGGCATTCATTCCAGGCTACATTCCATAAAAGATGTCACATTTATGGAATGGTACAAGATTTATGAGGTTATGTTTTATATGTTAAGTGAACAAAGAAAATATAATTTTTATATTGATATAGCAATGGCGGATCCAAGAATTAAAAATCGTGGGATCGAACGAGAAAATAAATATAATACTCCATCCATCCCTGAAAATTTATCACATTTCATTTTCTACACTAGTTTTGGAAAAATAATAATAAATAGTTAAAGTGAAGGGAGGGTAAAGTAAGAGAAAGAATAATATAAAGAAGACTCTTATCTACGTTATTCTCTCTAGTGCTTTACTCTCTCTCCACTCTAACTATTTATTACTATAATTTTTGTAAAACGAGTGCAGAAAATGAAATGTGACAAATTTTCAGGGATGAATATATTTTTAATAAAAATACGTTACAAATGAATATATCTATCTTATAATTGGCTCTTACGTGTACGATACAAATTATTCACATCAAAACTATTAATATATTTTCATAATCCGATATCAACTTTAATTTTTTTTTTCATCGATTTCAATCTTGTCTAAATTACCATCAACTATCCCACGTTTTTTTAGTCGTTATCCTTCTTGTTTAACATTGGCTAGAACAACTAACAGAAACTCAATGTCTTTTCAAGAAAATTTAATCCATCCATTAATATAAAATGGAAGGTAATTAAATTTAATAATAAAAAATATATTGATCATATTTATTAAAATTAGGGCAAAAATCCAAAAATATGTTATCATGATATATGGCCAAATTATTATAATTTACAAATGATGTTACATAAAATATAGCCAGAGTATAATTTTTTTTTAATGTTGTTAACATTAAATAATATATATAAAATTGGTAGCCTTTTTAGTGTTTCGCGTAGTATTACATTCTAAGATATTCAGTAAAAATTAATTTATTTGATCTGTTTTTGTAAATAATGATAATTAGATTAAATTAGTATTAGGCATATTCTAATTATTCAATACTTCAGGAATTAATTGTACAAGGCTCAAGCCCAACTGAAGTCTTTCTTCCCCAATTAGCCATCTCTCATTTTCACAGATTCACCGCAGACACGAAATCTGTGAGGCGACACCATGAGCCATGGCGCCGTGACTGGCTCCGGCACCGAGTCAAGAGCAGAATTCCAAAGGCCGTGGGGTCGGGACGGGGTGGGGTGGGAGGAATTTTCCGGCTGTTCTCTGACCCCACCTCCCTCCGCCGCTTGATATGAAAGGGAACTTTTTTTAAAAATTGAAAATATGATATTTTTTTTGGACAAACTAAAAAAGAAAAAAATGTGACATATTTTTTTGGGCAGAGTGACTACTATTTTAGCCCTGAATATTAGGGAGGAACGAAATAGTACGTTATCAATTAAGTTGTACATTTTGTAGTTTAGTAAACTTGTGATAATTTAGTAAAACCATTTATTTGTTTCGTTGTAGTAATTACATTTCAACCATCCCATAAAAGAAGTGCACAAGCACAATCAAATAAAAAAGTTTTAGGGGGCAATGCATTTTTAAAAAAAGAACATCTTTTCTAGTACATCAATTATCCCAAATGAGCAAATTTGATCCGTAATATTTCATAATATCATTTAAGGTCCATCAACTATAAGTTAATATCAATTCAACTACTTTTTGGTTATTTCCAATGTTTTCATGACCAAAGTACCCTTAAGCCAATGAGGGCAATTCAATTTATTTACCCTCTCATTTTCATTAAAGTATGTAATTTGGGATAGTTGATGTACCAAAAAAATATTCTCTCTAATTTTATCTTCAAAATAAAAATACCTTAATGATATTAATATTCTATTACTATTAATTATTTACGTTTAGTTTTACTTATTTGTAATATTTTAAATCATTGTGATATATTTAATATTAATAGTGCCATAACTTAGATATAAATATATGTAAACATTATACTTATACAGTATTTGTATATAAAAGTAGTTCAATTTATTAGATGAAAGATTAATTTTTCAATCGTAAAGCTATACATAGAGTATGTTATTTTTAAGTGCAATACAAAATTGATGATTAAAAATAAATTAAAATTTATTAACATACATAGAATCTTAAATAATTCAAAGAGCTAAGTTTTATTTTATCTACTCTTATGTAGTAATTGTAGTCTAAAAAAATTAGTTGAAATTATCAATAATCAATTTAATAAAAAAAACAATGACATTCTTAGTTTAATATATGATTAATTTAAATCTATGATTGTTTAACTAAATAAAAAATCAATAGTTGCTATCAATTGTTTAATATCACAATGTCGCATCTTAATATTTTCATTAGGCCATTTACAACATCATGACAACTATTCGTAGTTCTCGTATCTATTTCTTTGACTATTCGTGAATTATATTTTTTCTACTTTAATAAATTTTTATTTCAATGTATTACTATATAGTATTATATATTATGATTAACATAAATTTTCAGTTTAATAAAATTACGAGATATATTAAAATAAAATATTTATCTTAGTTTTATCTAAATAATTGAGAATGTAACCATATAAAAGTATTAACTAGGACTAGAAAGTAATATCATAATATTCAAATAAGGTATAGTATATATTAATAATAATAGTATAAGATCTATTAAATTTAATCCTAAATAAATTAGGGAAAGAAAAAAGTGGATGAATAAATAGATTGAATTGCCTTTCATGGTCTTAAGGGTACTTTGGTGATGAAAATATTGGAAATAGTTAAAAAGTAATTGAATTGATATTAACTTATAGTTAATGGACCTCAAAAAAATATTATGAAATGTTACGGACCAAATTTGCTCATTTAGGATAATTGATGTACTAAAAAAGACAGGAGTCTCTTTTCAAAATTAAATGACTCATACATTGTTTCTATACAATTTGACATTAAAAAGGGAAATTTCATTTAAATAAATTTTCTTTTTTTTTCTTCTGACAAGAATAACTAACAGAACGATATTAACTGGAGTACCTAATATCCAAAAATATAAATATAGATTTTTTTTCTTTTTTTTTTCCTTTTTTTCCTGAGCAGCGACCTCCATTTTCCTCTCTCTCTTAGGCTTCACTCAGCTTGATGGCATGCGTTACGACCTACGCCATCGCAATTACAGCTAAATTCAATAAATTGCAAAAACAGCTAATGCTATTAGTCAACTTCCCATTTGGGAGAAATCAACAAAGCACGAAATCTCATTACTCCTCCAAAAAAAAGACTAGTTTTCCTTTCATTTCCCCTATTTGTTGCAGACAATGGCAGGAGGAAGGGAATAGAGCGCGATCGCCATGGCGGCCGAGAGGTTCAAGGTGGTGGCGCTGGTGGCGGTTGTCATGTGCTTGTGCAGCGCTGATAGAGTCGTCATGTCGGTCGTCGTCGTCCCCCTTGCCTCCAAAAATGGCTGGACCACTTCCTTCTTGGGCATTGTCCAGGTACTTATATTGTTTGTTTGGATTTCAATTTTAGTGAAATAGCTTTGAATTGATTCATTGCTTGGTTGTGAATTTGTTGCGAAATTGGATTATTTCATTTCATTGCTTCTAGGTCATACACAATTGCCCCCCAAATCCAAATCAGAGTTATGATATACATTGGCTATTTCTGAAAGTTCTGTGGTTGACCATTGTAAATTTGAAATGCAATATGAGATTGCTTTGTGAAATGCCGAAAACATTAGTCAAATGATCTGGCATTCAAGGTCTATTTTTAGGAAAATTGAATCTAAAAATAGATGTTTTATCCCAAAGATTGCATATGTGTCACTCTTGACTGTGTTGCTGTTGAAACTTGGTTGAAGATGATCTTACATTTTTATGAACAAAATGTTTATTTAGTACATTGCTAATCACATGTTGTTTCTTTATAGTCATCCTTTCTATGGGGATATATGTGTTCCTCAGTTATAGGAGGAGCTTTGGTAGATAAACATGGAGGACGAAAAGTTCTAGCAATCGGTGCAGCTTTGTGGTCTCTCGCCACTCTCTTCACTCCATGGGCGGCAATTCACTCCACAAATGGTCTCTTGGCTGTTCGTGTCTTCTTTGGACTCGCTGAAGGTGTAGCTCTACCCTCGATGAATAATATTCTCTCGAGGTAATAGCTTCCCATGTTGGCTGAAAAGTAATCAGATATCAGTGAATGATTTCTTCTTGATTTTATGCTTCTCAGATGGTTCCCGACTAATGAAAGAGCCACTGCAGTTGGAATATCAATGGGAGGTTTCCAGCTAGGGAACGTCCTTGGATTGGTTGTAACACCTCTGGCCATATCGTCTGTAGGGATCTCCGGTCCTTTCATTCTCTTCACATTTCTCGGATTTCTCTGGTTGGTTACATGGGCATATAGGGTCCCGAACGATCCACAAGAGAGCACTTGTATCAGTAAATCGGAGTTGAAGTTGATCCAAGCCGGGAAATCGGATCCTTGCCAGAGCAAGGGCAAGCTTCCACCTCTATCCCTTCTTTTCTCAAAAATGCCAACCTGGGCAATAATTTTTGCTAATATCACCAATAATTGGGTTTGATTTCTCTTCTTATTCAGTTGTTTTTCACATTCTTGCTTTGATATCAAAGTTGAAATCCATGGTATATTATTCACTTTAAGCTCTTCGATGCAGGGCTACTTCGTTCTTTTGTCGTGGATGCCAGTTTATTTCAATACTGTGAGTGGCATTATGTTACATATATACTTCTCTTTTCTGATATGGCCAATTCATCAATAGAAGTTTACTGGTGATGTGTTAGGTTTTTGGTGTAAAATTGAAGGAGGCGGCTTGGTTTAGCGCAGTTCCATGGGGAACAATGGCCGTCTCGGGCTACATTGCTGGCGCGATGTCTGATTATTTAATCAAATCCGGTTACTCAATAACATCCATCAGGAAAATCACTCAGGTAAATCTCCGATCTTGAATGATTCCAATACAACTTTTTCATTATTTATGTACAAAATCAATAAACTGAGGTTGTGCTGTTAGTGACATTTATGTTGTGACATGAACAAGAAAAGAATTATAGTAGGAACTAAAAACATGACATAGAATATTGAGAGTATTTTCATCAGTTTCTTTGCTAAAGATGCTTGTCCATACCAGTCAATCGGTTTCATTGGGCCCGGAACAGCATTGCTTGGCTTGAACTACGCCATGAGCCCTGCAGTCGCAGCCGTATTCATGACAATGGGTCTCAGCCTGAGCTCCTTCAGTCAAGCTGGGTTCTTATTGAATATGCATGTGAGTTCACAACCTTAAAACAAAACATAGTACTTACTTGAATTCAATCCTTATGTAATAGTAATAATGTAATTGGATTGATTGTTTGGTCAGGATATAGCACCACAATATGCTGGATTTCTACAAGGGATATCAAATTCAGCAGGAACAGTAGCAGCAATAGTGAGTACAATAGCAACAGGAATGTTTGTGCAGTGGCTGGGATCTTTCCAAGCATTCTTGACTCTAACGGCTTCTCTCTATTTTGCTGCAACTATCTTTTGGAATCTCTATGCTACTGGAGAAAGAGTCTTTTAGCATTCTTGTTTCTACAAACCTCATTATATACCGATGAAACATTATTCTATTTGGTGATAAAAAAAATAAGTCAATACAATTTTCATGAGTTGTGTATCAACGGGGTAATTATATCATCATACATGCAAAATAGTATTTCAACAATATTTCAAATCAGTATTAAATTTTTTTTAGCTTATAAAAAGTTTATTGAAGTTTAAAGTTAATATAAAATGGCCACGTGAAGATAATTAAATACTACATCCGTCAGTGAAATGTTGTCCAGTCCGTCTATGAAAAGTTGTCCACTTTGCTTTTTTTTTGTAAATGGACCCTAATTTTCACAAACTCTTTACCCTAACATTCTATTATAAAATTAAACTAATATATAAATGTGAGACTTTCATTCCAATAACTTTTTGAACTCATTTTTTTCTTCACATTTCTTAAAACTCGTACCGAGTCAAACTTGGACAATATTTCATGGACGGAAGGAGTTCTACTTAATTTGTAAAAAAATATTGATGAAATGGTAAGTATGATGTAATTATCTGGATTTAACATTTGTATTACAAGAGAGAGTACTTCTTTTATCCCACGATAAGAGTCTTATTTTGCATTTCCATCCGTCCCACGATAAAAGTCTTATTTCACTTTTATTATAAATGGTAAGTAAATTCTATATTCCATCAATTTATTTTACTCATATTTTATTAATATAAAACTAATATACATAAATGAGACTAGGGGTGTCGAAACGGGTAGCGGGTATTGGGTACCCGCACACCCGACCCGTTACCCGTCGGGTTTCGGGTACCCGCTACCCGACATAAGCGGGAACGGGTTCGGGTACGGGTATTGAGTTTCAGGTTTTTGCGATACCCGCTTATATACCCGTTTAAATATAAATATTGTATTAATTTTTTTAATTAATATCCGTTTAAGTCTTTTGTCCATTACCGTAATTTTAATTAATACACGTTTTAGGATTAACTCTGAAGCCTTTTGTCCATTACCCTAAATTGTCTGCTCTTCACACCCGCGCCGCCACCCGCCGCCCGCCACCACCCACATCAGCCGCCAACCCCTGCCGCGAAGAAGGTAAGGGCTCAAGTCAATAACTTCCAGATTGCTGCCCCAATTCCTAAGAAACTGCGTTGGAAATTATTAAAATTGAAACAAGATTTTGTTCTGTGTTTACAAAATATTGCATACTCTTTCATGCAACCTCTTTATGCATTAAAATATAAATTTAGGTGGCAAGTATTTGGGGATGAGTTTTAGAATTATAACACGTAACCTATGTGCTCGATGAGTATTGGGTAAATTAATTTTTTATCAAGCTGATGCATGGTGAGTTGGTTGTCAGCAATTGATACTATTCTATTAATATAAGAATATATCATGGAAATTATAATATGTGTTATGAAACTATAATATTATTAGTGAGAAGTTGTTGGTGCTAACTTTGAATTTCAGTTTTGAATGAGGTAGGGTAAGTGTTTGGGCAAATTCGAATCTGAATGATTTTTATTAGTATGTAATTGAAAATACCCTAAGAATCTTGTTTGGATTTTCCTATGTGCAGTGGTATTTTCGGTAGTTGATTTATGTCCAAATCTATACAGTAACATATGCCTATTATTCAGATTGTGTGACCATATTCAGATATAAAGCCAACGTGATGAATATATTTTAAACGGGTCGGGTAACGGGACAAAGATTTTGGCTACAAACGGGTACGGGTACCTGGTTCTCCGGGTACGGGTACCCGTGGGTACCCGTTTCGACACCCCTAAATGAGACTCATATTCCACTACCTTATTCAAATTCAATTTTCTTAATACTCCCTCCGTCCCCAAAGAGTATGCACTTTGGGTTCGACACGAGTTTTAATGCATTATTGATAAAGTAAGATAGAGATAGATATCGAAAGTTTTTTAAGTATTGTTTGTGGAGAATGAGTCCTACCTCATTAGAGAGAAAAGAGTTTTCAAAATTGAAAGTGCATACTCTTTGGGACGGATGAAAAAGAAAATAGTGCATACTCTTTGGGGACGGAGAGAGTATTTTTTAGAGTGAACTGCATGAAATATCTCTAACTTTTGCACTTGTTACACCCATGACCCCTAACAAAAAAAAATAGCACCAAAAGGGTCCAACATAATATACAATCACAAATCAGGTGTTTTTAGCCATTTTTTGGACGAAAATGCCTAAATGGCTTGGAGGGCAATTTTGTCTGATGACAGCCAAACCTGCACAGCTCTGCACACCTACTCTGCACAACTACACATACTTGCAGAGATTTGTCAAATCATGCAGGATATTAATTACATAGCAATGATTCTATTAATTTATTCATTTTCCCCTTTATTAATTACACTCTACTTAAAATCAATACTAGCACACTCAACTTATACTAGCACACTCAACTTTAAGTCAAGAAATGTAAAGAAATGTAAAATCTATACATTTAGTAAATAAATGTAAAAAGGTAGAAAATGATGGCTCACTCAGTCAAATCATATGTTGTTGTGTCAGGTTTCATGCAGGGCAGCGTCATTATTGTGGATAATTTAACAAAAATGCCCTTTTAGGGCCTGAGGGTGTTATCATCCGAAAAAACCTCATTCGTAATTATATATTTTGTTAGACTCCTCTAATACTATTTTTTATTATTATAAGTCACTGGTTCAACAAGCACAAAAATTAGGGATATTTCATGCAGTTCAATCTATTTTTTAAAATACATACTCAATTCAAATAAAACCCTTACGGAAACAGTGCGAGTAATATTCAAGAAACTAGGAGTACATTTTTTTTGCTTATCTCTGATCATTGACCAAGACAGGGCACGTGGACTTATAACAGTACTTTATTTTATGTTTTGAGCTAAAGAAAGAGTGGTGAGTGGCCAATCTCTGACTCACATGCCAAAATTCTATCCCCAAAATATAATTTCAAGCATTTAATTCATCATTTATTATCTTTTATTCCTTCATAATTGAGCCTCCATCTGATCCTTTTTCTTCTTGAAAATTCCAAGTCTAATCATAGAGATTCTTCTTGATGGCATTAGTTTCTTGATAGTTCTATTTGGGCTCTAATGCTTTCTTGCAGAAACAGAGATCTTGATTCTGTGAGCTATCCTATGCAAATCTGAGTTCTCAGAACTCGAGAATTCGATTTCGTGTTTTCTGGTATTGGATTGTTCTTGAAAACTGTGGCCTTTTTCAATCAAGAACCGATTTTTACTGAGATTTTGTTTCTTGAAATACCTGTGGTGAAATTTGCTTTCTCTTCCATTAAGTAATCCAAATTTTATTGAAGAATCTGATCTGGGCTTCAGCTTATATCTGCTTTAAATATTTCAACGAAAGTCAAATCATCTCATCTTCCTTCAAGAACCCAAATTTCACTGAAAAATCTGATCTTGGCAATCCTTGCCCCCATCAAAAACCTCTATATTTCCCATTTTTTGCTGGAAATCTGATCTGGGATCTGTTTATCTATCTCCAAAATCATGAACATCAGCTCAAACTAACCTCTCTCTCTCCCAATCCCAACTGGGCCAACCTCAAATATCTCAAAAGACATGAATTTCAGGAGCATGGAGGAATTCTGGCCCTTCTACATGAACCAGCACTCAAAACCAGCAACTAGGCGCTGGCATTTTGCAGGCACAGTATGCAGCTTTGTGTGCTTGATATACTCATTGCTCTTCAATCTGTGGTTCTTGATTTTTGTGCCCTTGTTGAGGAATGGGTTGAGTTGCTACAGCCATTTCTTTGTTGAAGGGAATCTTCCCACATCATTTAGGCACCCAATTTGGTCTCTGTTTTGTGATTTGAAGATGTTTGGGCTGATGCTTACTGGCCAGATGGATAGAGAGATGAAGAGGCTTGGTAAAAGGCCTGTCTTGCAAGCATATTGATACATAGATTCTTGATTTGTTTCTTTACATGCATTCATTTTGTGTATGGATTGTATATTGGGTTATATCTTGGTGCCATCTCCCAATTTCTATTGTCTAGATAATGTTATCACTTTGGAATTTTAGACCAAGAGTAGGTAAATAAGATGTTTGAATATGATTGGTATAGAACCACACTTGTATACTTATGTTGCGCCTTATTAGTATGAGTAACATTTCTTGAGATGATCATTAGAAAAGAAAATAGTTACAGATACATACATCTTGAGGAGTATATATCAAATCTATTAAGTTTTGCTCGAATATGCAATATCATGCTTGCTTATTCATGGAATCCTCCTCATTTGGTGTTTTACGATTCATTTATGTCTCTCCCTCCTTCATGTAGATAAATTGAATGCTACAAGCACTTTGCTAGATGTGAAAAGGAAGAAATTGGATTGGTTGTTGAGTTTGAATATAATGTCTTTTCTCAATGTTAATCAGACTCGTGAGTTTGATGACAATAAGGACATAGTCCAAACAATTGACACAAATTTACTATAAATTGAAAATAACAAATGAGAAATTATTGAAACGCTGTAAAAGTTGGACACTTTTACAATAAAGATGGAATTTAAATTGCAGTAACCTATATGAAAATTATATATTACTCCTCCGTTAATAAACAATAGTTAGAGTCAATAATAACTATGCTGCAATAGTTATTATTGACTCTAATAAATAGTACACTTCTTTGAGCACAAGTAAAGGAATTCTCTTACTCTCTCACGCAAACAATCTGACCAATGATGACCCAAGTTCCACTAAAGTGGATATTCACAATAACAGATTGATTTAAAATTAAAAAATTTAACCTAAAATCTACACTTCTTTTGAACAAATTTACCAACTACTACTATTCAAGGCAACTGCAGGTGAAAACAATAATATACAAAACGACCATCTTCCTATAACTAATCCTATCACCTAAAAAATCTGTCAAGAGAATAAAAGAAAACAGGAGATGATTTTCGACGTAACCATGACATGGCGCACCCACAGACCGGTTTATATCCAACAATCCTAGCTTGCAGAATCTTCCCGAGGTTCCATTTCGTATTAGGTGCTGCTGAAAAGTAGTTTTTCTCCAGAAGTTGCACTTCTTTAATCAAACAACTTCTTGTTCACCTACGGCGTGATGCATTGTGCCCTTGGCTTTCACTCTGTATCCTATCAGAGTACATCGGAAGGCGGATGATCTCTTTGATCTCGTTCAACAATACATCTTCAGTGATGTTGTCCGTGATACTTTTCATGACCTGTTTTTAGTTTTAGAAAAGCATGATTTGGCCTGGGGACAGTTTTAATAAAAAAATGTGGCAAATTAAAATGAGATGCGGCATGTACCTTAGTGTATGTTCTGAAATCATTCGGGGTCCCTTTGTCCACCCTGACCCTCATACAAACCCACACTTTTTCCTCAGAGTTCCACTTACACTCAATAATTTTACCATTATATATTGATACATCAGGATCATCTGCGGAATGGGAAGTAAGAAAAAATCAACCAATGTAAGCCTTCATTAGGATTAAGAACGGAAAATGTACACGAGTAGAAGCAAGATCTTCTGCTCCACCAATGTTTAGCAAAAGCAGAATCAAATAGACATGCTACAGATTAAGTTAGTAGCTGCAAAGGATCATGCTATTTTCACGATTGGAGTATTTTGGTAGCTTCCATTTGATGAATGGCAAGTATGATAGTGATATTTTTTAGCTGAGGGACACATTGGAGGCAATTTTTTCTGTATTTACTCGATTCCTTGGGAGAAAGAAGTGATTTGCATAATGGGAACGAAAAAGGTTTGACCAGAAAAATAAGGCAAATAATAAACATCAGATATTGCATCAGGTAGATTGCCCCACATGCTCTACAAATTTAAATAAGCCAATCCCTGTTAAATGAAATGATTCTCGAGTCAAACATCAGTTTCATTTGAAATTACTGGAAGTGATTCCAAACTCAGAGCCACTAAGACAATGATATATGAACACTCAGTACTCTAACAAAGGAACAAGAACAAAAATACAAACTTCTATTGTTCCACAGAACGTCTCATTCATTCAATTTTTTTGAGTAATAAAAATCAGATTGACATACATTTCTTTTGAGATCAAACTAGTTGTTTTTGTCCAACTAAGAAAAAAAAGAAAAATGCATCCAAATTCTGGTTTTATGAAAATAAACTCCCTTTTGAGAAAATATAGTTTTCATAAATAATTGATTAATCAAAATTGCCTTTATTGAACTACTGACCAGGAAAGACAACCCTATTGTCCATCAATTTCTTCTTCCCGTGCTCATGGAGATAGAGTAGCTGGCGACTTTCAACAATCTATAAGCGTTGAAGAAGATAACAGAACAATATTAGACATGATCGTAAAAATAGAAACTAGGTGCTTATTAATTCTTCATGGAAAAATTATAGAAGAAATACCTCAAAGAGAAAGTCCACTGAATTCATTTCGGGATACTTCCACTTTAAGAGACCATTGTGCGTCAGTGTAACATAAGGATCATCCCAGCCCTGCCATGAAAATGGAAACAATGAACAATTATTATGAATATGATAAGCATATTCAAAGTCACAACTTAAAAGAACATTGCATAATACTTTAGGTGCAAAGCACCAACATGAATTAATAATAGACTAGTCAACAAAGTGTTGATGGTAATGTATACCAAGACTTAACTCCTAGGACACGCATCACAATTCACAAATATTCACTAACAATGTGATACTCACTCGGTCATCCTTCACATGAGAAATTTTCAATTCTTCTAAGTAACAAATTTAATAGGTGAGCATCATTAATCAATATAAATATCAAAATAAGTTCAAGTCCAAGAATTTTAGCGAAGTGAACATTTAAGCAAGACTATCACTGCAAATAAAAAGGCCATCAAAAGTTAGGGTTCTTCTAAGCACCTGGAAAATAAGACCATCTGCTTCGTGGGAAAGATTCGGAATAAACCCCTTCAACAGCTTTGTCACAGTAGAAAGAAGCCAAAAATCTTTCCTCCTTACCTGTCACACATAAACAAGTACACGGAAAAATAAATATAGGAATTCATTTGCATCAAAGTGCATACAGAGCTAGTGCGGAGTAGGGAGGTAGAATAACATATAAAAGTAAGATGATTACATACCCTAAAAGGCTCCAATTCATATCTATAGTAGGGGTTTTGGCTTTTATATATGTGTTGTCTCTCAAAATTCCGAGGCTCAATGATTTCCTTCTCAACCATTTTCCAGCGTTCATAAAATGGCAGCTGCAAGTAAGCAGATCTATTTAGAGAGTAGTACACTCATCTAAAACAAGCGTAATGAAAAAAGTAAATAAAGAAAAGCTATCAGCAGTATAAAAGAATATTCCAGAGACTAGCTTCCAATAACAGAACATGAATGGATATACAGCTAAATGCCAAACAAAAAGCTTGGATCACTAAAACAAGTAAAACATTTTTCTCAGCAGTGACATATACTTAAACTAATAGATTTGAACTGCAAAACAGAAAAACAAAGTCACTTGCCAATAGTGATATACAGTTAAATGACTGAACCAAAAGGCTTGGACCAGCAATAAGGGTAGAGAGCAGTCCTTTGCCAATAGTTCAAGATATATTAATCGATAGGAAGTGTCAAGAGAACAAACCTGTTAATCCTTGAGATGCATTTTTCATTATATGAGAAACAAAATGCCATGCCACAAAAGTTAACAAATTATAATTAATGGTTCATGCACCACAATTTCAATATATCTCCTTTCTCCAAGAAAAAACCAAGATAAAGTTTCCAATAAAGAAACAAATAGTGCAAGCTGATACCCTTCAAACTGTTCCACTTTCACGTATTTTGATTGCAAAAGATCAATATGAAAAAAGTACTATCAAATTCCATATTCACTAGTAGTACTTAATTGTCAAACTAAATCCAGGTATTTATAAAAGTGGCCATTTTGATTTTTAAAAAATGTCTCTTCCAATGCTGGAAGCAAAGGGAAATAAAAAGTAGACAGTGGTAGCAAGTTCTCGTAGCCACAAATACAGAAAAGGAGAAACCTAAGTAAATATAAAGCACATGTGTCAGACACAAATCTGTGCAGCAGTGAGTCCATACCTCATCTTGATCAGAACTAAGCCATCAACATATATTCTTGGTCATACTCTCATTTAAAACAGAGACATAATTCAAGTGAATAGCCGAAGATACAGTTTTCATCAATTGAACAAAAACTTATTTTGATGATTTTGTTGACGGAGGAAATATCCACATATTCAAGGTTTGTTTTAGGGGGATCCCCATATCAGATGTTATTGCTTCACACATCATGTCATTGCTGTTACAATTATAGATTAAATGCTGGCCAGTAAAAACAGAAGATACAGATGTCAACTGCCCCACTGTCAATATTGTATTAAAGACATAAATCAATAAATGTAGTACATAAGTAGGCTTTCCATAGATTACCTCTACAATGCATTCCTGATTACAAACCATCATATCATAGACAAGGTATCTTCTTTCTTGCTTATGTGTATCAGGCATCGTATCAATTACCATCTCCCCATCAAGTAAAGTAAAATGATGATACATTTTCTCAGACCCTCCCTTCTGAAGAAATAAAATTGCACAAGTGAAAAACAATATTACACCTGCATAAACAAAAGCCAGAGAGATATTCAAAGTACACGGAGTAGATTCACGTACTTCATTAGTGTGCCTGCAAGGGAATCGCATTTGGACTCTGCGAAAGCTAAAATTCCTATCTATCAAATAACAGCCATCCATAGTGATAAGCATCATGTATCTAGTACCATCAGCTTTCCATGTTGCGTAATAGTAACGTTGCCTTAACCGTTGTAAGTTCTCCCTGGTTAGATAGACAAACAATTAGGTCAGCACCTCATGGATAATGAGTCAATGACAACACCAATTTACCACAAAAGACAGGTGATAATGTTCAAGATAGGTAGAAAACAGAATCAAGGTTAATTCAAGTAAATGTCTACTTCAATCAAGTGCGATAAGATTTTAAAGTTTCATGGATGTTGAAACTATTGTGTACCTATGTTAGCAAAGCATAAAAATAGGTTCTGCTCAGTCATTTCCTCTAACTATGTAGGCCAAAGCACATTTGCAATTATCACTAGTAAATTGTTTCAGCAGTTAAATCCAAGTGAAACCTCCCATTTCTTATTACAAGAAGTGTTAACAAAATAAATATCGAAATTGCAGGGCAAAGGGTTTGGCTCTTATTCACTTTGCAAAGCTCCTAAGAGTTTTCGAATAAATGGCTAGAACTGTAGTAATAGTTGAATGTAAGATGTCACCGTAGCATCAATCTTAAAGAGGTAATCAAGATCGGGAATGGGAATATATTGGAGGACTTATTTCCCTACTAAAGAACAGATTGATAAATAATGGCAAAAAAGTGACTGGTGTAATATTTGCCTCCAAAACCAAACAGTTTAATATAGAACCCTACAGAACACAGACTACCACAGTTAGATTATCTAGAAAACGTCTAAGACCTGTCGAGAGAA
This sequence comes from Salvia splendens, assembly GCF_004379255.2. Classification (NCBI taxonomy): domain Eukaryota; kingdom Viridiplantae; phylum Streptophyta; class Magnoliopsida; order Lamiales; family Lamiaceae; genus Salvia; species Salvia splendens. The sequence continues at coordinate 5,264,520 of NC_056033.1, read as the reverse complement.
ACTGGATGTGAACCAGGAAATCGTGAAGATCCTCTAACCTGTAGATGAACAAAAACACTTTCTATCAGCAACACTGTAGCATATACAACAAATAAAAACGTGATACTCCAGGAGAACATACCCATCCAGGCATCTTCAGGGACTGGTAGACGAATTGCCGCATCACTACTTCTTGGTCAATAGGAATTTTATCTCCCAGAACGTCATCATTTGTCAGTGTTGTCCGTGTCTCATTAGTCTCCTATATGTTTACATGCTCAAGGTTAGATGGGCAAGACTATTGATGAATAAGACAAGGAAACTAGAGGCACTAAACCTGAGCTTTTCAAAGTGACAGATGTATCTTTGATGATTTCGTACAAGATGTAAATTTTGATTTTTAAACGAATATATATACACACACACATATACCATATATAAATATACGTGAACACATGCACATACATCTGGAAGAACTGTAGGGCCTTCAACACCATCATCATCATCATCTGGCATTGCGTCACCATTCAGATCCAGTTCAGAAGATCTTTTCCACTCTGGGGTTGGAGGGCAAACAACCATCTCTGGTTTCTTCTCATGATAAAAATTATACAAGGCATCAATGTAATCTGGTTTGTAAATTCCTGGTGGACGTGCTTCGGAAAATGTCTTGATTGCCTGCCAAAAATTCAACAAAGTTGAGACAATAGTCAAACGCATATCCAGCTTCAAGATTCTGAACAAATCAACAACTATCTGACCTGAGTAACGGATATAGGCATTGTACGCATGAGATAGTGGGCGATCATATATCCTGTACGATTATGCCCATGTGTGCAGTGAACAAGAATATGCTTTTTCGGTTGCCTTTGCCGAGCCAGGAATTGTTGGACCTAATAAAAGCATGCAAGTAATTTAAAATGTCGATATCTTTAAAATACAAAGATAAAAAAATTCTACATAAAAAAAGAAATTGATATATAAAAAACTACCGATACTTCAAGGTGGCGACTCTAAACTATTTTATGGTTGAACCAATTAGTACATACGAATATCTCACATGTAAGAACATGTTCAGATTACTAGACTAGTAAAAACATGTTCCGTGATCCTGGTGAACTACTTCAACTTAGCACTTCCAATTTGTAATGGGGCTGTAAGTAAACAAAGAAGATTAATAGTACTAGTTTCCAGAGCATGTAAAAAGCCCAAGGCTAGGAACTAGAGAAATTACTAATTACAAGGCTCTATTATTTAAAAGGTCACAAACTTATTCTGTGGTAAAAGATCTCGCAGTTCACCAGGATCATACAATCTGTCCTATAACCTAAACTGAAGACTTTCCGCAGCGCTGCATGAATGGACAATGCAGACACACAAGATCCATTTTTTTATTCTTTACTGCTTTTACTACTATCTAAAACAGATAAGCTACAATGGGGAAAATAGGGTTTCACATAGCATAAAAGGTAGAAGGTCAACTTCTTGATGCCAAATAGCCACAATATCTAGTTAGACCAGTTTGATTCTCTAAAGTTGAAGAACAGTAAACTTAAGACTATCACCTGTAACTTGTTGCAAAGAAATGAGACTGAGACATAAAACATTTAAGCAGATTCTACATCATTATGGGTCCTAAAAGATATTGGTACCTCATAAACAAACTGATTTACGTCCTCATTCTCAGGCACGGAATCACGCCCCTTGCATCGAATCTAGAGAGGAGACAATGAATTAAGAGTTGAAAGACTAACAATTTAAGGAGTAATTCAAACAGAAAATAAACATCCAAGGACGCTGATAGAGGAAATTACACACCTTGACATGCTTGATACCTTCATCAGTCCAGTTCTTGCGATCATAGTATCTATCTGAATTGGTCAAATCAATCACCAAACCTATCTGGAAATAGAGAGTAGAAACTTATATTCTGCTTTTTCCTCCTTGGATTAAACTAGCAGAGATTATAACATCTTACTGCTACTAGGGCATTTGTCTATAGAATTCAATTTCCCCACCTCCACCAGCCAAATATATACAAGAAAGAGTAGACTAATTCTATTCTTAAAAATTAGATGATACAATAAGAATATCAATAAGAAGGAATACAGTCGCACACCTTTCGATTTAAAACTCTTTGTTGATGGACCACCTGCTTAAATGAGTATCTTTTACCAGGTGGAATTTCTTCATTGAATGCTTCACCTAGAGGAACTTTTGACGGGATCAGAAACCCTAATATCTCATGTCCATATGCAGGGCAGTCTAACCAACCTGCAGGGGGCTTATATTTGCTGAATAAACATAGCACTACCAAGAAGGAAGAGAACTACTATTTTTAAATATATTGTAGCAATGCTTCTAATTGGAGTATTGTACAAGAAAATTCCGCGGACACAAAAAACAGTGTAATATCAATCTTTTCAGGTTCCCTTTTCTCTTATCCTAAGAAGTAAATATTGATTACCGGTTTACAATTTAACAGTTTCCACTGAACATAAAAGATCTTTCAATCCAAGCACAGCAAGAAAAACATTAGTTCTTTCCACATGCGCAGGATAGTATATAGAGAATGTGGCCCAAGAAATAAAGAATAGTAAGTAAAAAAATAGAAGAGTCGTCCTTTAATATCATTTCTATTTGCACTCATCGTATTGCTAACCCGCCCCAAGATGAGCTAGTGAAAAAATAATCGGCATATAGTTCACCTGGAGGAAGTCTACTATTAGGTTTCTGCCTTTTAGCTTGATATCCATCAGCATGCTGACTTGACTGATATCCATTAGATGGTCTGTCATTGGGATGCTGTCTGCGCATCCTTAGGGTCCTTTCCTCACGTTCCTGATGCAAAAGAATATGGGGAGAGAGAATTTTCTTAGTTTTTACGTTTAACTCTAAAAAACATCTATATATAGAAAAGACATTCAGAAATAAGAAGCAAGCGTTTTAAGAGATCTCCTCTGTGTTTCTTCACATCTTTATCTGCAGCAAGCCAGCAACATAAAGGTGGACCGGGTAATCGGCAAGCATGCAAAACACATTAAGGTGAATCCATAGGATAATCACAATTACCAGATTCTAAGTATGTTAAAGCTTCCAGTGAATTATACAATATTACAGTTACTTCTGCTATTGTGTAAGCAACCACACTTAAGAAAATGAGTAGAAGTAACATAGGGTCAGACCACGATCTGCCCCATTCTGGAGATTCAACGATACAAGAGCTAGTACTGAAATAATCAAAACATTATCTTGCTGGCTCAAAATAAGACAGAATGATACCCGGCGTGCAACTGAAGCACCACTCTGCTCCTGGTCAAAATGTTCATTGTATTCAATATGTTCTTCCTGCGCACTATCTTCTTCCGACTGTGGTGCAGGAAAAACCTCATCTTCTTCTGGTTCAGGGGAGGCATTTAAGTCCATGCTGGCAATCATTCAAGTTCCAATCAGAAGCATTTCTGAATGCAGCAATGGAGATTGTATTTTTGTATTCCTGCCAAATAAATCATTTCAGAACTTATTGCCATACCTAAACATTGAGATACTATCCAACCATAAATGTTATCTGAATTAAAGTTCTTTCAGCCACTTCATTTCTCTCATGTTAGATAATCATAAGCAATTTGTCTTATTTAGCATTTTGTGAGACAAAGTACCTTGGGAAATGACTAAAGTAAAACCAAATGGAGGAAAATAATATCAAAATAAAAAAGAAGGAAAAGATTAACCAATGAGTTCCATTCCCTCCATAAGTACCTACTGTTAAAGATGTAGATTATATTTTTAGCAAAAATATATCCTATTTCCCGGTATAAACTAGAGCTATCTATGATTTAACATGTGAGACCAAACTACAGTTCCAGTGGAAAAGGTAAGCAATCAGATGCATTAAGAAATCAGCCCCAGCAACATATATCGAGAGCAAAGTTCAATTGCAGCAAAATAATGCAATAGATGATGTAATATAACCCTTCATGTTCCAACCAAAGTAAGTGTGACTTCTTCACAACATTGTGAACAATAATGTGCAACTGACAAAAAACGCAAACCAAATCGCACCCAGCATCATGGAAGCAAAATATTAACTTATTAAGGGCACCTCCGAGTATGAGTTTGGCAATATCAATAAATTTAAATCAATAAACATTCAATGAGAAGGTGCCACATCTTCAACAACAACAGTAAGTGCACTAATTGGAATCCACATTTAGTAGCTTTGTCCAGATGTATGTTTACACAAAGTGGTCGAGCATGCAGTGGAAGTGTGAAACGTACAAAATTGTTCACTGTACTAAGCAGATACAACAAAAGACCTAAAGCAAATGTTTTCCACCCTTGTAATCATAAAAGGATTTGATTTCCTCTTCCCAACATTGTAAGATCCCAATCAGAATCTGAAGAAGATTGGCCATAAGGAACCATATTAATTATAAATTGCACCTCAAAAGACATCTAATCATCCAAATCCAATAGCACATTCAAATCCCATTACCAAATATCGCCAGTCTCAGAGTTCACCCTATAACTTATGGAGTCTAATCACTTCCCCAAGGCTGCAAATTACCACCAGTATCACCTCATTATCAATTCACTCCGTAATATCCAAGAACAGATCCCAGGAAAATCATCCAAAAGTTTCTATCTAGTCCCATGCTCTCTCTCTCACACACATACACACACATAGTGCTGAACAAACAATGTGAATGTTGCTGCATACAACTTCAAATACGGTCCAATGCAGCACTTCTGCTCTTAATTTCATCGCAAATAGCAACTAACAAATCCCACAAACTAGATTCTTTTCCCATAAAGCAGAATAATCAACAAAACACCCGCCAAAAAACAAATAAAACAAAAGTCAGGAATCAAAATCATTCATAAGAACAAAACGAGCTCCAACCTCGACAATAAAGGCACACCAAAATCGAAACGAGCAGGCACCGAACCACCCGTTGCGACGGCGACTAAAACCCTACAAATCACCGAAAAAAATCGAATCGCACTACAACTCCTCCAAAAACCCTAGAGAGAGAAACAAGCGCCCGTGGTTTTAGAGCGAGAATGATCGCAGACAAGGGTACAATTCAATCCATGAGGAAACAGCTACGAGCACGAGAAAAAGGTTGTTATTACGCGAGAATTTCGCTGGGAGAAATTGATACCGATATGTATATTGCATAGCTCTAATATATATAGAGGTAAAATCTGTGCGATTAGTTCTAATTGAAAGTGTAAATTGTGAGAAGTTGAGGGGTCGAAATCAAATTAATAGTCGTAACAAAAGGAAACATGTGGCGTATGCTGTAAATTCAAGGTTATCTTAGGTAGTAATTATTTTGTGTGCGTTAATTTTAGCCCAATATTATAGCTCTAGCCACTAGAGCTCGTGTTAATTTCTCCAAATTGGATTATAGATAGATTACTTCTCATTTACGTGTGCATTAAGGAAATTTAATACAGAATTTTCAACTTTACGAATTAATTAACTAATTTTATAATAATTGAATTAATTATTAATGTAATAACTAAACTAAGATTTTTTAATCACATTTTTTATTCAAAAAATAATATTAATATTATTATTAAAATATAATTAATAATTGTGAATTATATCAACATTTGTTTAGTAAACGAGTACATAATAATCGTTATATAATATTATTATTATTGTGATTCATAGCATTTAATTCGATTATCTACCAAAACCGATATACGAATGCATTTTTCTCATTCGAGCCTCGAATAATAGTGCATAGTTCTATTTATTTAGGTGTCATACGATTGGAATAACTAATTATCGTATAATAATTCATATAGAATTTAGTCTATATTAAGTTGTGATGTCATTTAAGTTGGATGAGGTGGATATGACTAGTTATCACGTGATTATCCATTTGAGATTAAGCTATGTGATTGTTTTAATTGGATGGAGTGAATTTGATTGATTATTACTCATACAAGATAATCCATCTAAGATTAAGTTGTGAGATTATTTTAGTTGTATAGGATGTATATGACTAATTATCATATAAGTATCTATTTAAGATTAAATTATGAGATTCGATCTAATGAACCAAACATAATATATATTTAATTATTAGATATATTCTTGCAAATTGAATAACGTTGAACAGTTCTCATAAATATAAATTTTTCCATAGAAGCAAGCATATATCACGTGTAATATATGCGCCAACACAATGCAGTATATGTAGTTATTAGAGCATCATTAACGCGCGGGGCCGGCCGCAATGAGTGAGTCCCGTCCCGTGCATGGCGTTGGAGGCGAGAGAGTTCCGGCCCAGGCGTTGGAGAGCTCCCGGGGTCCGGCCTGGCCGGCGTTACGTGTGCCCGGGCCGCAACGAACGCGTCCCGGCCCAGCGTTAGATGCTCTCCGGGCGCAAGTCCCCAAATATTTTTTTTTTCGAATTTTTGTCTATAAATACTGAACATTTGTGCACCATTCTTCTGCACTTTACCCATTTCAATCCTCTTGTATTCTCATGTTTTCGGCTTCTATGAAGTGGTTTAACAGCGATGAACGTCAGATGAACGAGTTCGTCAACGCCAACAATTGGTACGTGCCGCCATCACCCCCATCGCATACAACGCCTAGTCCGGGGATGGCTAGCAACATCGACATAACATCGTCAGTTAGCACTGATGAGTACGAGATCAGTGATATGGAGCCCGCTGAAGGGAGGACAAGGGCAAGGTTGCGGATGATGAGGGCCCGAAGAAGTATAGTCCGCAAGAGACATTGTGGCTGGCCAAGAACTTCGTTGACGTCTCCGAGGATCCTATCATCGGCAGCCAGCAGAGCGGCAAGGTGTTCTGGCAGCGGACTGCGGAGAAGTACAACGCTGGTCGTCCTAGAGGGTCGTTTGAGCGTAGCTACGTGAAGCTGCGCAAGCATTAGAGTCGGGTCCAGAAGGAGATGAACAAGTGGAATGGCAAGTGGACCAACGTAATCCGGATGTGGCCGAGCGGCACAACGAGATGGACCTCGTGGAGAAGGCCAAGGCGGAGTTCTTCGCTGAAGGGAAGAAGCACTTCAAGTACTTCGACGTTTGGAGGATTGTCGAGAAGAGCCCGAAGTACACCGGTGGTGCCGAACCGACGGCAAGTGGGGCGCCGAAGAGAACCAAAGTTTCCGCTGTCGGAAACTACTCTTCGAGCGAAGGAGGTCAGACGATCGACCTCAACGTGACGGACGACGACGTCTTCTTCTCATCCCCTAGCACTCAAAGCAAAGGGGAAGGCAACTGCGAGCTACTCCGCTATGCCGCCACCGCCGCCCAATCAGTCTTTGGATAAGATCTCCGACTCTATGTCGGAGATGAGTATTACCTGGCGGATGAGCCAGCTGACGGAGTTGACATCGAGGGATACCTCGACAATGTCGGAGTTCGATATCGAGTTGCACCATGAGATGATCGCCTACCTTCGCGCACAAATGAAGAAGTAGTAGTTTTATCCTTTTTTTAAAAAAAATGTATGACTTGTATTTTTATTTTCAAGGATTTTTAATTTGTTTTGTCTAGGATTTGTAATTTTAATTTCTACTGAACAATGTATTTTCCCGGTTTGAATTGTTCAACGTATTGTATTTACGAGTAAAATAGGTTGAAGTTGTGAATAGTGCAATTTATTAGTTGTGGCCTGCAGGGTTAGAGCAGTTGTGGCCTGAGACTCAAATTTATGAGAATGATAATATGGGAGGACTTGGGGCCTGAATTCGGGCCAGGGTCAAGGATGCTCTTAGGTACACCACCTTCATTTTTTAAAGGTGTGCCTAATTCGACACTTACTGTTTGAATTAAAAGTGTTTGTTTGATAAAATAATTCTAGATAATATATGGCGCCACCTACTATACTATTACTAGGTATGGTTGGTGTATCTCAATTCGGATTCCATAAATTTATAATTGTTGTTTAGTTGTCAGAATACATCAGTATATATTTTTTGATAATAATGTAGACAACGTTTCACATCTCATTAATAAGAATCAAGGTGCGTTCCATGCTACACGAAAATAGATTATTTCGAAACTAAAATGAGCGAATTAACTAATAAATTATTCCAAAAAGAAAGAAAAACGATCCATTTTAAAATGTAATCTATAGCGAATTAACTGTGGACCTAATAAAATTTATTAAGGTTTCGAAGACAACATAATTAGTCTATTACAGACCTCATTAAATATGCTTGATTTCCCCAGCAACTCAAAGTAAAGATAATCTATTCCTTAAAAATGGGGAACAAGCAATAAGATTGAACTAAAAATGACCATAATCCGGGGGTGATAAAAACGACGAATCCAAGAAAGTACAATGGCAGAGCGGAAAAACCGATACATATGACCTTCGCCAACGGCATTGAGTGCTCGAAGAAAGTGGCTTCCTGATTCTTGATGCAGCTTCATCGATGCCTGAATTAGTCGACAAAGATTTTCACGAACATTGTATTGCTAGCTAGCTAGGGATGAAACAATGGTGGTGAATATAAAGATATGCAGACTTACATCAGACGAAGGTACGGTGATTGGTGTCCTGGTTTACTTTTATTTGAGAATCTTCTTCCTCCTCTTGATTAAGACTCCCATTTGAAGATTCTAATATCTCAGCTGTGAGTCTTTCGTGCTTTTCTTTCAATTCTGGAAAAGTTATGGCGTCCTCGATAGTTTGCTTCATTTCTGCAACCAAAGATAGAATCTTAGCTTTGGAGTCTTCGTCTGGTGAGTTCCCAAGTATCTCCATCTCTGCCTTCAGCAGCTCGATCCTTTCTTTCAAATCTGATGAATTGACAACATCATCGATAATCATGTGGACTTCTTCATTGAAGGCATTTATCTTTTCCAAGGCGGCGTCTTGGTTTCTAGGAACCACCTGCAGCCCCAGGGATTTAAGAACAGTCTTAAATTCTGACTCCAACTCTCCATTCAATTGCATGACCTTCTCCTTTATCTCCAGATTGGAATCGAGATCTGACGCTCCTAATCCTAAATTTGCAATTTCAGCCTTGAGCGTCTCAACCTTGAGTTTCACATCAGGCCGATTCATGAACTCACCAAATCTCTTATTAATTTCGATTTTCAGTTCATCTTTGTTGGTGCCCGACTTGGATAACTCTTTCAGCATTTCAATCTTCGATATCAGGCTGTTGTAATTGGGAGCAAAAGGGAGATTTTTGGCAAGTTCACCCTTTAGCTGTTCAATCTTTTCATCCAAAGCAGGTAGATTTCTCCCCTTTGCAGCTTCTTCTCTCAGGGTCAAAAACTTGTCCTCCATACCCAGAGCTTTTACAGCTTCATCGTATTCATAGTCGATCTCTATCTCCAACTTTTCCATCATCTCTTTCAAACCCCTCTGTGGGCGTGCTGCTGTTCCGGATGACTTACTAGCTTCCAATACCTGATGTTTCAGCTTTTCAACCTCGTCCCTCAACTCCGATTCAGAAGTCATGCTGATTGGGACTATAGGATCTTCCTTCTTTTTCATGTTGACTTTTCTAATTGGATCAACCGGGATTCCTTCTTGGAATCCACCAACCTCAAGTGTACCCATTTTACGGAACTTCTGAGCCCGATGCTTTAATAAAGTTTCGGTATCCATTTTCACGAGTTCCTGCAGGCACCAAACATCCGAGGTTTATTATGAGTATAGCATACCTACTAGAATGGATAAGAATGAATGTACTACTTACATCCATTGATTCAATAATTGCAGTTTTAATTTGTTGAGAAGTCCAATGCGGATCCGTATGTCCACCGCCGAGAGGTTCCTACAAGGAATGGGCCAAAGATCTTAGCAGTGCATTACAAAGATGTGCAGAAATCAGTATATGATTTTAAATTTAAAACCAAACTGCAAATGATGCAAATTCCCAGTATGTGTAGTATATATGACCTTTCTATATCTTCCAAAATTAGTTATTTCCGAGAAGATAATAACAGGCTTATAGATGGCTTGGCAGTTCACCAAATGTTTTGTAGTTATTAGCATGAAATGAAATAATAATTGAAGGACTAGAACTACAAAAGAAAACAAATGAAGAGGAAATATTACAGGGATGGCACCATCACAAATTTGTAGCTTAATGAGCTCTGTAGCTGTAATTTTTAGCTTCTCAGCAGCCTGTTAAGAAACAGAAGCAGATCATGTTATAATCATGGAATCTACTCCTTATTTGAACACCGGGTCTAACATTCTTGAACCAACCTTTGGAGAAGCTTTTGCTGTCTTCCATAAGATGGCAGCACATGCTTCAGGACTGTCGCATGGAAATGGAAAGGACAGATCAGAATTAGATTAATTAAGCAAGGATTAAATGAATATGCAAATTACTGTCATGATGAAAATAACTGAAGAAGCCATAAAAGCATGTAATGATATAACAAAAGCATTAACTGTTGCAGTCAAAGCACCTGGCGACATAGAAAACTGCATTTTCAAGCATTAAAAGCTTGTTAGCACAACCAATGGCCAGAGCTCCACCCGAGCCTCCTTCACCGATGACAATTGACACAATTGGTACTTTCAAACCAAACATGGTCCTCAAATTAAATGCAATGGCTTCTCCCTATTGATGAACAGTGAGAAATTAGCAAATCAATATCTCATTTCACAATAAGATAAATTTTCACTACAGAGATGTGGTCCAATACTTGGCCCAATTCCTCAGACTTGAGATCAGCATAAGCCCCGGGAGTGTCAATGAAAGTGACAATAGGAAATCCATGATGATCTGCATAGTACATCATCCGCAGTGCCTTTCTATAGCTGTTGAAAAAATATCCCACCATTAGAAATTAATACAAAAATAATTGTCTCATTTTAAATCTTACTGAAATGTTGGGAAACAGAAACTCAATTGTTTGACACAGCATTACACAAGCTTCCAAAGCAAAAAACTCATGATATACTATAGTAAAATAATCTCTTCCCAAATCCAATATGCATACCCATGAGGAGTGGGCATCCCAAAGTTCCTCTGGATATTCTCTTTCGTGTTCCTGCCCTTCTGATGACCCATGAACATGTAGCTTCTGCCGTTAATTGTACCAAGTCCGGTGACGATGGCAGGATCATCATATCCAGCTCGATCACCATGGAGCTCCACAAACTATGCATATGGGAATGACAAGATTAAGCATTCCATAACACCCTTCATTATTTATTTTGTGAACTACCCACTTTTATATTTAAGATAATTTTATGCAGAATTGCATATAAAGACTAGAGGCTTGGAGCAGAATAGCTGTCATACCGTCTCTGTGATGTTGAAGATATGATCAAGGAATGTTGGTCTGTTCGGATGCCTTGCAATGTTCACACGTTGTATAGGAGTCAAATGAGTGTATAGGTCTTTCAGAGCCTGCAATCAATGTGGGAAATAAGATGAATTACCAATGACATTGATTGGAAATAACAAGAGCCCGCCGAATTGCAGTCTAAATCTCAAATTGGCCCCAAACGGTTTATCATAACAAGTTGATAGGCATGCAATTGTGGCTTAAGATGGAACATTAAGTGAAAACATTATTGAACAGAAAATGGCAATGACAGTAAGAACCAGATGCTACAGGCTAAACCTGATGGTATTTGTTCTCCAGTGAGATAATCTGATCACTGAAATCCAGACCAGTTTCATTTGCCATCTTTTGCACCTACACCAAGAAAACCAATAAAGATCAAATCAAGACATCAAAATTTCAATGTCTAGGCTTCAAGCGAAGAAAATACTAATGCTCCCTTCATCGTGATTATTTGGTCTATGTTGGACTCACACATAGATGATTACAGGCAAATCAGCTATCATAATCTTCAATGAAGCATTTCCCAAAAATTCAAGTACTCGAATATTTTAATTTCCAAGACCACATTACAGTGCGTTTATAAATTACTACTGAATATAGAATGATCAAACAATCAGGGTAGATGGAGTACTATAGAGGATTAAAAGAGCCATACATCAACTATTTTCTTTTGCAAATCCATGAGAGGTTTCTCAAAATCCAAAGTCACTGGTTTTGGTTTCTCTTTCAAAGGCTTGAAAGGTGAGAGGTGGCTAAGCACTCCACCCTTCACATTGAGATCGGGATCTTCTGGCCATGGATATTCGTGCTTCTTCCCTTTCTTAACCTTTGCCACTATGGAAAAGTCTCTTCTTTTCGCTCCAAGACGGGATCTTCCAAGGGCCTTGAGGGGTACATCACAAATGCCATTACACAAACTCCCAAGAAGATCTGAAGCAGTAGGTTTCGAGGCCAAGTTCCCAGCTAACAACGCTGGAGATTGTGCCATGCTAGCCATGTTTCTGATGCAACAAAAATAATTAGGTGTGAGTCGATAAAAAACTCACAAAGATACTAAAAGTATTAAGAAAAGAACTCATGGAGCCAAATACCAACCAACCAAAATTCAAAAAATGAACACTTTAAATACTTCAAACAAATCTGATTGATGAATCACATAGAACCCATAGGTTTGAAGGCTTAAAGATTTAGATCATAGTATAAGGTATTAGCTGCAGCAATGGAACCAAACACAACCGTACCAGATAGTTTTCAGTTTACAACAAATAAGCTTAAATTGCAGTCCCAAGCTTACACGGTGACCTATAGGAGTACTTCAGTAATAATCTCGAAATCAAATTAATACACGGATAGGCAAATGCAGCTTAATCAAACAAAATCAAAAAAATTATGCACAAATAATAAACCAACAACGCTAAAAGCAGACGGATCTCCAGCTCCAGGAATCCAGGATCAGAAAGTTTCACCTCAACAACCTTATTTTTTCAACAACAAACACAAGATATTGTGTCGTAGATTGGTACCTCTCGCACTCAGCTCTATATTTAAAACAGGAAAACACTCCGAGAATCAATCGCAAAACACCAAATTACGCGCTCATCCAGGCATTTCAGGAAATGACCGCAAACGAAAAAAAAAAGCAGGCGAGAAACGAACCTAGATCGAATGCAGCAGCAATCGGAGAGATCCGATTAAGAGATTCGAGTATCGGATGTGAGCTCTCCTGCGCTTTAGATAGAGGGAGGGAGAGAGAGAAGGAGCAAATGGTATTAGAACAGCTGAAGCATAGGGCAAATCGTCAGCGAGAGCTTTGGCTTTGTGCTAATTCACACACAGGTACACACTGAAAATAACGATGCAGTTTTTCACACATATACAAATTCATGTCCTTTTTTTCGATGGTTTCTATGCTTCGAAATCTAGCTGGGTTTTCCTTTTTTTTTTTTCTCATTTTATAGCAACGGACATTTCGAGAAATAACCTAATTTCATTCAAAGTGAAATTAATTATCTAATCTTTACCTCAAACTATATATATAGTAAATAAATAAATAAAAAATTAATGTATGGTCAATTTCTCATAAAATAAATTTTGTCTACATTGAATCTAAAATGGCATATTGAAATGACCAAATTTGTATTGATTTAAGATGACATGTCGAACTATATAACTAGATCAAACAATATCGTACATTACAAAAATCAAATTGAGTTTACTCAATTGAATTAAAGCTTATAAGTGTATATGATTGCTCTTGCATTTATTTGAGTTCTAAAGTTGAGTTAAATAATTTGTTTGCTCCATAACTCTATAAACTTAAAGTTTAATAGTAGAATTCATATTTGGTTCAAGTTTGACCTAGTTTTATGTATTTATTGGGGATGGGCCAAGGAAAAATAAATGAATAATGATAAGTTTACGAGTAATGATATTTTTAGTTTTTATTTTTGATAAAAGTTAGATTCCACTTACCCCATTTAAAATAATATTGTCGCATTTCATAAAATAAATTAATAGTCACAATGTTACTAAATACTATTAACTAGATCAAAATTGTATTATTGCCCGTTTGTATCATTCTTTCCAATATTTTGGTTATAAGTCTAGTGCACTAGTGTGTCTTCAATTTTATTAACCAGGATTATTAATATTATTATTGTTGTTGTTATTGTTATTATTATTTTGGAATTTTTTATCAACACGCATGTGAGTCAGTAGTCATACAAGTTATGAGTTAGGTGATATTTAGGTAGGATTTATTCTTTGATTAATTTCTTTTTGCCGAGCAGTTGACAACTATATTAACAACAAATTGATTGAGCTCATTTAAATTAAATAGTCGCATTTCTGATAAATTATTGCTAGGTAACTATTGAGTTAAGTGATAAATTATAGGTGCGTCTTATTACTTTTTAGTAAACTTTGTTGAATTATACATAATATAAGTAATATAAATAAACCACAAACTATTTTAAATTTATTGCCGTAAATTAGTTGTTTTTTGATATAAAGTTTTTAAACCTACTGATGTGTATTTTTCGAGCTTTTATATCAATGAACTACCAACACACAAGTAAATCAAATAGCTCTAAAATTACAACATTTCTGCAAGAGTACAGATGTAGTTGTAGTAAAAGAGTGTCGAACCACATGGAGGCGTATGATTATTTAACAAGGTTTGACAAGATTCAAAAACAATTTAAAAACTAAAGTACGAAAATAGAGAAACTCAAGAGATAAAGAATGTTGCTCCTAACAACATTCGGATGAATCACTATTGTATTGATTCTATATTCAAATTCATAAGCTATTGACAACGATGATCAATTTTACACTCTAAAAGTACTGAACATACTTAAAGAATTATAGTACTGGTACTACCTGAACACATAGCCAAAAGTACCTACTCATTAGACTATCATTCCCGCGGAAGCGCAGTAAATACTAGACTAACTTTTCAAAGCCAACAGATATTATGGTTAGCTGAACACTTAACACATAACTTCTTCTCATCAAACTAAACTCCCACGGAAGCGTAGTAAGTATTAATTCAACTTTGAAGACTTTTTTACACCAATATTCACTTATGCATTTTCCTCTGAACAAGGTAAAATTCATAAGTTTTTCATCTACGTTATCATCCAATTTCTAAGTTAAAGAGACATTAGAAAGAGGCGAAAAATATACTACATTAGATGCATCAAAATATAGCATATATAAAATCTGAACCATAGACAAAAATCAAAGCGAATGACTAAATATAAAATCTCTACAATCAATTCATCCTACTAGTGTTAGAAGCAATGAAGACAAACTAGCCACACATGCTAAAGAAGAAAAACCATAGACTAATGGTGTTCCCCGATAGCCGGCGGTAGTCCGTCTCCGAGATGATGAAGATTGGATGCCGGACCCTCCTCCCTTCTTCCTTTTCTTCTCCCTTCTTTTCTCTCCAATTTCCCCCGTGCAAAAACGTCCCCAAAAACTCCCTTTTCTACCTTTTTCCAAAACCGCCCAAAACGAGAAACTGCCAATTTGCAGTTAAAGATGAACCACCCGGTCGGGTGGATTTTGAAACTGAACAAATCACCCGGCCGGGTGATAGGAATTTCATCTTCTCTGGACTCTTTATGCTTTACGAATCTCACCCGACCGGGTGATTTGTTGGTGTAAAATTCACCCGGGCGGGTGGTTTCCACTGGAGTCTCCACGCCAAGAAGAAGCGGCCCGGGCGGGTGGTGCGTTGGCTGCCCGATCGGGTGGTTGTTGCTGCTGTGTTTGGAACTATTAATCAGTGCACACCAATTGTTCGATGAAATGCTTCAAAGATGATTCTGCACTTGTATTTTGCATAGCTCACCAAGTGTTTGATAGAATGTTTGAATGAGCTCCAGCCAGCTTTTCACATCCTAAACTTCGATGAAAACACGATTTGATGAGTTATAATTTACATACAAATGTGTAGTCTAAGGGGAAAAATATAGAAAATATGCTTCGCATCAAATACCCCCATACTTGAGCTCTTACTCGCCCTCGAGCAAGATTGATTTTAAGCACAATAACTCAACAAAGTCTAACCCAAAAAAGTTTTCATCACAAAGAATCAAGTAGGGACGTGAATGACAAAATCTAAACCTCAAACATTTCTAATCAAAATTTCCCACTCTCAAGAACAATCACTCATCCACCTAGAATTTCAAGTCAAGGTGCACGTCAAAGTAAGTCCAAGCATAAGATCATACAACTCAAACCGTCGTCATTGACTCGTCAAACATTACTAATCACATAGACTCGCGGATTTCAAATCAAACTTCTTTAACTCTACCAAGCTATTTACAAAACATCCACAATGTATCAACAATAAGGTTCAAGGTCTTAATTAAATGTTGTAATGGGGCTAGGGATGAGGTAGGATAAATATGGATAGTGAGCTCAAAAGCTACACATTTGAGTGCCAAATTCTTTCCTCCTACAACTTCCTTCCAAGGAATCAAACAATAACACTTTACAACCAAACTTTCACTCCCCCAAACTTGAGATCCATTCTAGACAAGATTACATCTTAAAAATAGAAGCTCTATCTTTATTTCATCAAACTTTATTTTTTTTCCTGTTTTTCTGTTTTTCTTTCTTCTTATTTTTTTTGAATTAAACCTCGACTTTTGCAAATTTGGAGGTCATCTTTTTTTTTAAGAACTTCATTCTCAACACCTATAGATTAAATCAAGTCTCAAAATGTCTACACTTTTTTACAAGACACCACCCAACACTCAAAACTCAAACAACAAAGCTCAAACTTGTATTTAGCACCCAAATAGTAGCAAGGTTTATTGATGAGGCTAAAATGGGGCTTATTTAAGTAGCTAAGTGATTGGCTGAGTGTTTACACAAACAAAGGGGATTTAAGCTCAAAGTGGCTTCTAGGGGATCATTTGTTGGACTAGGCATGTGATCATTTGGTCATGGAGTTCATCCTAGTGCCTTATCTTCCCATATCATTAACACAAATGAATGCAATCACACAACACGATAAAGCAAATCGATCCAAGATAATTTCCACAAGACATGTGACTTTCATACTCTCATCAACTCAAGAAATCGGTTGTAATCACAAAATACTCTTTCAAATAAATTCATGCACAAATTTCATCCATCCTAAGCTTCAAAGATCAAGAAAAATCAAGCAAGATTTCCCAACCAGAAAGCCGAAGATAAAGCATGTACCCGTCAATTACATTGATTCAAAACACCTTTAGCATACAATACACCCAAGAAACATGCATCATGCATAAAAATCATTCAAACTCAACGACCCCCCCCAAACTTGAATGTTTCATTGTCCTCAATGCATGCAAAGAAGAACATAAAAAGTAAAGGGATAGAAAACTCCCACAAACTTGGCATGATGTCCATAGTGCATTCGGGTGGGAGGGTGGATGTACATTCCTTTGCAGGTGTGCTACCCTATAGGCTCCAATGTGAGTCATATCTCCATGTTGCTCATACACGAAAAGAAAATTAAAACAACATAAAAAATACTCAATTCATTAAAATACATCGAAGGAAAGAATTGAGTAAACAAAACCCTCGATTTATTAAGAGAAAAAAAAACTAAGAACTCATTGGGTTGCCTCCCAACTAGCGCATTTGTTTAAAGTCGTTGGCTAGACTTAGTCTTTTAGCTACAACTCTGAAACAAAAAATAAAATGTTAAAAACTATACAAAAATAAAAACAAAAAGAATCCTAAATTAAATATCCAGTTGCCTCCCCGGCAACGGCGCCAAAACTTGATGTGTATTTTTCGAGCTTTTATATCAATGAACTAACAACACACAAGTAAATCAAATAGCTCTAAAATTACAACCTTTCTGCAAGAGTACAGATGTAGTTGTAGTAAAAGAGTGTCGAACCACATGGAGGCGTATGATTATTTAACAAGGTTTGACAAGATTCAAAAACAATTTAAAAACTAAAGTACGAAAATAGAGAAACTCAAGAGATAAAGAATGTTGCTCCTAACAACATTCGGATGAATCACTATTGTATTGATTCTATATTCAAATTCATAAGCTATTGACAACGATGATCAATTTTACACTCTAAAAGTACTGAACATACTTAAAGAATTATAGTACTGGTACTACCTGAACACATAGCCAAAAGTACCTACTCATTAGACTATCATTCCCGCGGAAGCGCAGTAAATACTAGACTAACTTTTCAAAGCCAACAGATATTATGGTTAGCTGAACACTTAACACATAACTTCTTCTCATCAAACTAAACTCCCACGGAAGCGTAGTAAGTATTAATTCAACTTTGAAGACTTTTTTACACCAATATTCACTTATGCATTTTCCTCTGAACAAGGTAAAATTCATAAGTTTTTCATCTATGTTATCATCCATATTCCAAGTTAAAGAGACATTAGAAAGAGGCGAAATATACTACATTAGATGCATCAAAATATAGCATATATAAAATCTGAACCATAGACAAAAATCAAAGCGAATGATTAAATATAAAATCTCTACAATCAATTCATCCTACTAGTGTTAGAAGCAATGAAGACAAACTAGCCACACATGCTAAAGAAGAAAAACCGTAGACTAATGGTGTTCCCCGATAGCCGGCGGTAGTCCGTCTCCGAGATGATGAAGATTGGATGCCGGATCCTCGTCCCTTCTTCCTCTTCTTCTCCCTTCTTTTCTCTCCAATTTCCCCCCGTGCAAAAACGTCCCCAAAAACTCCCTTTTCTACCTTTTTCTAAAACCGCCCAAAAACTGACGAGAAACTGCCAGTTTGCAGTTAAAGATGAACCACCCGGTCGGGTGGATTTTGAAACTGAACAAATCACCCGGCCGGGTGATAGGAATTTCATCTTCTCTGGACTCTTTATGCTTTACGAATCTCACCCGATCGGGTGATTTGTTGGTGTAAAATTCACCCGGGCGGGTGGTTTCCACTGGAGTCTCCACGCCAAGAAGAAGCGGCCCGGGCGGGTGGTGCATTGGCTGTCCGATCGGGTGGTTGCTGCTGCTGCTGTGTTTGGAACTATTAATCAGTGCACGCCAATTGTTCGATGAAATGCTTCAAAGATCATTTTGTACTTGTATTTTGCATAGCACACCAAGTGTTTGATAGAATGTTTGAATGAGCTCCAGCCAGCTTTTCACATCCTAAACTTCGATGAAAACACGATTTGATGAGTTATAATTTACATAAAAATGTGTAGTCTAAGGGTAAAAATATAGAAAATATGCTTTGCATCACCCACTTCCTGGATTTTATTCCTCAATTAAGTATCTATGAGTATTTATTTTTTAGAGCACCCACATCGGTTTGGACTAGCAACAGCCCAACCTAAAACTCCCTCTGCCACATCATCATGGACTAGCAAAAGCCTAATCAATGCTCTAGCCAAGCAAAAGCCCAGCCAATGCTCTAGCCTAACAAATATAAAAACGACAAATACGAAATAAAACATCCGAAAAAAACATAGTTTATAGAGTTGGAATAATAAATAAAATAATTATAAAAATTATTAAATCGGCTAACCGATTTCTTCCATGCCCTAGCTCTAGGGCTTTTTTTGTCCTACCTGTTAGCAGCACGCAATGGTGGACAGCCGAACGCCATGCCACTCTCCGATGGCTAGGGCGCCGGCTAAGCTACTCCACCATTGTGAATGCTTTTAACTAATATGTCCTGTGTCATTCACAACCATATCTCTTATTCATCCCTTATCCATCTCATTTTTTCGTTATTAATGGGCTCTACAACACTTTTTACTTCATTCTTAATTAAGAAACAACACATACAACCCTCCATCTTTTATCCATCTCTTCCCTTCACTATTTATTTTCTTCAATTTAAAATGCAACTAATAAAAATAAATATTTAATTAAAAACACTTCATTTAAAAACTGAAAAAATACAAATTAAAATCTTAAAAATTAAAAAGTGCATAAGTTAAAACAACCATAATTAAAATTATAGAAAATAAAAAATTATATAATTAATATACTAGAAAATATATTAAAAAAATTACATAATTAAAATCATAGAAAATTACTCCATCAGCGACTGCATATCATCTGGAGGCGGTGGCGGTATTGTCTGACCAGGGGAGACCCAATTGAGCCATCAGAAGCTTAATCCCGTCAAGGTGTAATTGTAATTGGAATTGCGTCATACGGGGAGAAAGTGTTGGTGTGTGAAAATTGAAGTGATGAAATGAGGTTATTTACATGTTATAATTTTTTTTTAAAAAATAGTTTTATAAATATTTAAGTTCTAAAAAAATCTCAAATTTCTGATTTGTTTTTAAATAACACTTTCGTGTCCCCTAAAAATAGAAATTTTAGAAATGACACGGATTTTAATGCAAAATTGGCAAAGTAAGAGATAGATCAAAAGAAAAGTGTGTTGGTGGAAAACGAGTCCCACCTCACTAGAGAGAAAGTAATTTCCCGAAAATGAAAGTTTTTATTTTTAGGGGATCGACAAAAAATGAAAGAATTTATATTTTTAAGGAAAGAATGGAGTAGCAATACTAAATTGCGAAAAAATGATGCCCACTCACGGGTCGGCGATTGGGCGTCACGCCCAAATGCCAGTGCGTCATGTGGGGAGGGGCGCGTGGCGCGCTGGCTGGTTGTCTTTCCCTCACGCAACGACCAACAGAACGAGTCACCGCAACACGAGCTCGTCATCATCTCGTCTAGTTTTACTAGTTTTTATAAATAATTTTCAATTTTTTTTGTGATATTCATCACTATATGCCTTATTTATTTTTACTAGTTCTTATAAATCATTTTCAAATTTATAAACTCACTTCACTCCCTTCGTCCCACTACAAGTGAGGCGTTCCAAATCGGACGTTGTTTTGCAAAAATGATAATAAATAGTTAGAGTAGAGATAAAGTTAAGTAAGTAAGATAATAATGTATATACGACTCTCTTTTATATTATTCTCTCTTTTACTTTAATTTATCTCTACTTTAACTATTTATTGTCATCTTCGCAAAATAACGGCATAAAAGAAACGCCTCATTTGTAGTGGGACAAGAATGACTCATATTGTATTAATCTTTTGTATTTATTTTTACTTTTATTTCTTAAAACTCGTGGTGAATCAAAACGAGGCAATCAAATCTCGGACATAAGGAATAGTGGTGATTATAATTTTTTGGAACAACATATGTTAAAAAAATGAGGCTGAGTTTGTAAATCAACCAAAGTTGGAGGACTTCAGTTAAAACAAAGGTTAAATAGAAAGAGGACAAAGGTAATTAGCGTGTAAATACATTAATTCGCATTCTGGATCTAAATAATTAATTCTAAGCTTTTTTTATTGTTTCACTAACGAACAATTTTTATCAAATTGAAACTGATGTGATGAACTACACATGATATATAACCATATACATGGCGAAAAATACAATCTTTCAGAGTATTGCATGTAAATACATATCCCCTATTAAGTTTATTTTCTGAATCTCAATGCATAAGCTTTGAGATTTTCTAATATATCCTAGTCGGATAGCTTCAATCAAATTACGTGTCTCTCATTAGTTATCCACTTTTGTCATTTTTGTTATCCCTCATTAATTGTTCGGTATCAATTTTTACTATAAATGGTAAGTAGGCGGTGGATTCCACTTACATTTTAGTATAAAACTAATACTACTGACGCATATTCTACTAACTTTTTCAACTCACTTTCATTTACATTTCTTATAACTCATGTCGAACCAAAATGAACAATTATTAGGAGACAGATGGAGTAATATTTTGTGAGTCATTGTAATTTAGATCTTGTCTGAATTCTGAAATGTGTTGGTTTAACTTTTCTAAAGATATTAACTCTTTTATGATGTGCATGTGGCACCATTCATTAATTGGGAAAACTTTGCATGTGAACTCCACAAGCGGTTTAAATGAGCTTCGCTTTGAACGAATATGAAGCATTATGTGCCACTACGAAGCTTATGGAGACAATAACTTGTTTCTTTGGGGAACTAAAACCTTGTTTATAGTTACAAATAAAAGATCCAAATACCGTAAGATACTAGCCATGTCCGTACTAAACCAAGCTAATATTATATATTCCGCCTCCTCCATTTCTGGATCCTGGATCCGCCACTGGTTGTAGATCACAAATAAATGGAGTAGACTTAGGGTGTGTCACCTTCCTTATTTGCCACGATTAAAAATAAATGGAAACTGAACTCCATCGCCGCAATTTCTTTATCGGTTCGAAACAGAAATTGGAGTTTTAGAGAGAGAGAAGATGAGCAGTAACGCAGAAGTCGGAGGGGGAGGGGCCAGCAATGGGGGATTGTTGTACCACGAGGTACAAGAGTCGAAGCTGTGCGCGGTGCATTGCGTCAACACGGTGCTGCAGGGCCCTTTCTTCTCGGAGTTCGATTTGGCGGCGTTGGCATCCGATCTGGATCGCACGGAGCGCCAGATGATGCTCGGCTCCGTCACCGGAGATTTTCTCCCTGAGCTCTCTCACAACGTCTCTCTTGATGGTGACTTCAGCATCCAGGTCTGATTTCTCCAAAGTTCGAATCTGCATATTTCTGTTTTCAATTGGGCGAAACATACGTTATTCTCTTTGCGGGAGAAGAAATTGAATTTACTTTGATCGGTTTTAGGTTAAAGAATTCATTTTTTTTAGCTTCTGATTCGTAATTTTATATTGGGTGATATACGAAGGTTTTAGCTGAAAATGTTTATTGAACCGAACAAGTAGCAAGATGTGAAATGCTTTCCTTGTTTGCTTGTATAGATTGTTTATCTAATTTTGAGTTATAGTGTTTATATCTTGTGAGATTATATTTCTACTTAATTTGCACCATCCTACTGTTTTTTAGGTATTGCTAATCTTTTAGAAACTACTGTTTTTTAGGTATTGCTGATCTTTTAGAAACTACAGTACATTTATTCATTCTTTTTGAAATGGGGTTATGAGAATTATTGGAAAAAGCCATTTTCATTAATGAAGCCGTGGAATTGCAGCTTCCCGTTCTGACCACGTATGCTCTGTTTTTCAGATTCATACACGTGTCGCTTGTTTCATATGAGTAATTATGACAAGCTCGGGTGATATTTGGAGGTCTAATTGTTAAGGTTGCTAATTTGGAAAACCCCATTTGTAGTGCAATGTGGCATTTTCTATGTCACTTCTTGTTTGTTTGTTTCTTTCTTTCTTTAATCTCCGAGAGTGATGAAGAGATAGAATTGAGTGGTACACTCTTGTGATGATGAATAAGCTTTAAGTTATATAATGGGACAGTAGTATTTGGAACTCTAATCGGCATATGAGTGATTATGACAAGCTGGGGTGGTATTTGACACTTTAGCTGTTATAGTTTCCATTTCTAATTTGGAAAACCACTTTTCTAGTGCAATGTGGCGTTTTTTATGTCACTTTCTATGCACATTTTGTTTGTTTGTATCTTTAATCTCCGAGAGTGATGAAGATACAGAATTGAGTGGTACGCCCTTGTAGCTGATCTTATGTAAATGATTCGCTGACTAGTAAATATAACTTCCTGGATTTGGTATATGTGCTACCCACGTTCTTAGCCAGCTGCCTAATTCGTTTTCTTCTTTGCACTTAGTTATGAATTTACACTGTCCATTGTTTCAAACAATCAGTTACAGAAGTGTTGCCAGCAATGAACCATAGGTGAATGTTTCTTCCGTGCTAAACCAGAATATCTGACCTTAGACCCCAAGAAGATAGATAAGGAGCCAACCAAATAACTTTAGGCTTTAGACTTGTATGAATATTTTCTTGTTCATAGATGCTAGAATTGCTTATTTGTCCTAGCCAATTTTCAAAAGCAAGATAGTAGTAGTATATAAGTTATGTACAAGAATTGCAAATAAAATGATTACTTTCTTTGTGTATATGGTCTACTCTGCTTGTAGGTTCTACAAAAAGCTTTGGAAGTGTGGGATTTGCAAGTCATCCCTCTCGATAGCCCTGCTGCCGAGCCAGCTCAGATTGACCCAGAGAAGGAAAATGCCTTTATCTGTCACTTGCAGGACCATTGGTTCTGTATCAGGAAAGTTAACAGCGAGTGGTACAATTTCGACAGCCTCTATCCAGCACCAGAGCACCTCTCGAAGTTCTACCTTTCAGCCTACCTTGACTCACTGAAGGACTCCGGGTGGAGCATTTTTCTAGTGAGAGGAAATTTCCCTAAGGAGTGGTCCGTTGCATCCTCTGAGGCCTCCAACGGGTTCGGGCAGTGGCTTTTACCCGAAGACGCAGAGAGGATTACCAAATCGTGCAGCATTGCATCAAGAACGCAGAAGGGAATTGGTCAGCAGCAGCAGCTGTCTGAACCCTTCATGCAGTATGATGATACACAAATGTTATTTGATGATGAAGATGAGGATTTGAAAGCTGCAATAGCTGCCAGCCTGATGGAATCCTCTCAGCCAGCGGCAACGACTGCTGCTAGTGAAACGCAACCAGGCTCGTCAGAGAATGAGAACAAGATCAGTGAGGAAATGAAGGAATGAGAGAGGCCATGGTCATGGAGGTGAGATCCTCATCATTGTTGAATGTCTTGCGTGCATTCTATGGTTGTTTTAAAGGGAACTGTAGAAAACTTTATCCATCAAAATTATATGTTTGATTATATTCTTTATGGCTGGAGTCTAACATGCCATAAACATATTCAAAAATAATTCATTAGCTTTTTTTTGATAAAATTTCGAATGATTGCTTATGACGTAATCGTTTTTAAGTCTATAATGGTTACTGTTTTTATCATTGCTTAACATTTTCAAAAAATAATTCATGGTTTCCTAGCAATCACTATCTGTTTTTAAGTCGATTGAACAATTGTTTTTTTTTTGTTTCTGACATCATATTAGTGAGTGAAATTTGATTTTTAAACAGATACTCGTATATTAGACAATAAATTTATCATAATATCTAGTTCTTATAATCCATTAATAAATGTTCACAAGCTTGTGATATAATCTTGTACAGACTTTTAGATAAACAATGAATGTGTCAACACATTTATTCAATGCACGTAATTGATAAACTAAACTATAGAGAATGGAATAATAATTTTTTAAGAATTAAAGTAGAGAGAGAGAGAGTTCTCAAGAAGTTTCATCCAACTACATTTTTATGAGAGTCAGATATGAATGAGACAAGAGTTGTGCATTCCAACTCTTTCCCAGTGAGTTCAGATTCATTTATTGAAAAGAATGGCGCTTGAAGCATATTTGATGGCTCTCTCACCTCTCTTGTTTGTCTGGCTTTTAAGACGACTCCAAACTTCTGACGAACTTTTTAGCCTGAAATCAAACAATTAGCAGGGAGTTAGTGTAATGTATGCATTATATGTTGCAGATGCTCACAAGTTCATATTGATGCAGAAGAATTTACCTGCTCCAATGTCAAAAACATCAATACATTCCATGATCCGAGCCGTCCAAAGTTGGGGATGAAGCCTTTGTAGAACGCCAAAGGTCCCTGTGGATCATATCATTGATTACAATGGATCGATTTATCAAACAGCTAGTAGCATGCAAGCAAATACTATTACATTTCGTGTATCAGTTCACACTGCAGATATCTCTTCTTCGAGAGCATAGAAAGTAAAACCATGGGAAATATGTGGAGATTTGACAAGGAGAGGTAAGGTCATAAATAAACTGACTAAGTCAATTTAGGCTGTGAACATTTAAAAGGCAGTGGACAATGACAAATCTAAGACAACTATATGAATGGCAGGAAAATGGCTGAATCATTCTTGAACTAACCAAATAATACTCAATCCATTGACTATTAGCAAAACTTTTGGTGGATTAGAAAATGAACTTACATCATTCTTCAGAGTCTTGACAAAGCAGTCCAATGTGCTTTTGTATGCAGAATCCCCCATCATTCTAGACTTCACCTATCAGAGAAAGCCAGTTGAGTCAATTAGCAGGCCTCCCAAGATGCAAAAAAGCTCTTTACCAAAGATAGCTCTCCTTCCAGGAGAGACGCAATCAAATAATCTCAGTGATTATACAAAATGTTAAATTAAACAGGTGTCTTAAGTTACCACGTCAACTGGAGAGCCGATGCAAACTGCAAAAAATCCAGCTCCTAAACCAGAAAGAATATGGGTGACAACATTGTCTGTGAAACCTGGGATTTTCAGAATTGTCTGTAAAAAATACAAAATTAGACAACAAGTCAACAACACAAGACATCAACCAGTTTGTAGCTAAAGATGATAAAATGTTAAACAGGAAGATGATTAAGTATGAAAATACCTCCTTCACTTGATCATAACTGGCTAATTCAGCAGCATTTATGATAGCATTGCGTGCAACATTGGGTCCAAGTCCAGTCCACAAAGCTTTAACTCCTTCCTATATTTTCAACAAAAGTATAACCATGAGGCACCAAGTTGGATATGGATTTTGCAGGGAGCTGGTACAAAGACATGGATTTAGTGATTGTAACCTGTCTCACGATCGTAGAATATGCACTGACAGCTCCAGAGTAACGCCTAGGGACACCAGGAGGCAGTTTTCCCTCAGACTGAAGTCGTACTTTAACAAGATCAGTAGGATTGGCAATCATTATACCTAAGGCGCCTGATAATGTTTGAAACTTTCAGTCAATATTTCAAAAGCAAATATTAATCCAAGACCATGAGCATCGACAATAAAGCATTAAACAGGATAAAAAAAATCCCCACTTTATATGTTGAAACTATAAATGAAATGAATAACAAAAATGGAAAATCATCTGCATTATGTTCTCACCTGTTGTAATACCAGCAAGTATTTTCTTTGATAATGGCACATCCCCAACATGATCTTTCCCCACATAGAAATTCCTAACCTGTCAAACAGAGGCACAAAAGTAAAAAAAAAACATTGAAGCAGATAAAGCAAAATTAATACTCCACAAAACTCAAGGAAAAACGTACAGGTTCATACAAGCCAATCCTTAGACCTCCAAACAAGAACTGACGATGTAGCCCCGGCACAATTCCCTTCCACAGGGAAGCTAACCCCTCTTCTCTTGCAATAGTTCCTACAGTTCCTAGCATTCCCTTATATTTCGGCAAAGCCTCCCCCGCCACAGCTTTCTTTTGCAATTGAAGCCGGACCTTGGCAGTGTCCAACGGAATAGTACAAATCTATTCACAGACAGATAAATTAGCTCAAACACAAATATCAGTGCCAAATTTATTGCCTTTCTAAGATAAATTAGCTCAAACACAAATGAGCACAGCACTCAAGTCAACAAATTTGAATATAAAATCAACCAGGCATAAGAACATCAATTTTTAATCAAAATCTCAAATAAAAAAATAGTCCATCCAAAAAAATTCAAAAAATCAACAAAATCTTCGAGCATTATACAATTCTCCAATACTAAAATTACGGATCAAACAAGTCAACAGATAATCACATCGACCTCAGCAATTTCAACATTCAAACTCAATTCAATCCACTACAAACAGAAGATCGCAAACACATTGAAGCCTAAATAAGCGATTTCCTAAATCAACAACTCAGGAAGACAATCAGATCAAACGACCAACAACACCGCACCGAATCACACCAGGAAAAAAAGGAATAAAAAAAGGTATACCTCAGCGAAGCAAGCCGCAAAAGCGCTACTGGCAAACGTTCCAGCGAACGAGATGTCCGATTTGGCTGTGCCTTGCCCCACCATCTCCGGACCGCGATAAACCTCAAACGGAACAGAAACTCTTATCAAACGGCCGAAGATGATGAAAAGTGATAGCTGGCGGCGGAGATAGAGAGATTAAAGCTAAAATGCGGCCGATGCGGAACAGCCAAAGAAGAATCTCTTGAAAAGCGAAGGAGAGTCAGCGAATCGCGAGTTAGAGCCTCCACAACCATGCTCTTGCCAATAGCATGGTTGTGGGCCCGACCCACTTTTTCGGTCTGATCTTAGGCAAGAGTACAAGGGTCCCACCGTTCTATTATTCAAATTAAATAAAAATATTTCTATAATATTAAAATTCATTAAAAAATAAAATAATATTACAAATTACAAATAAAATAAAAATTGCATAATTAAAATCTTAAAAATTTAAAATTACATAATTAAACTCATACAAATTTAAAATTACATAATTAAACTCCTAAAAATTAAAAATTACATAATTAAAGGCTAAAAATAGACTATTCATCTGGTGGCATTACCCCCAATTATTTTTGGAGACCCAATATCATGGCCTCATGCGATCGAAATTGTGCGGGGATCATAGTTGACCTATCGGCCATATTGAGTTGGGCCAAAATCGCCCACAACGAGTTGGTGGTGGTGGAGGTGGCACATAGGGAACGAGAATGGGAGCGAGTTCGGGAGCAACGCCGGATGGAGTCGCTGCGCGACGGCGGTTGGCCGCCGCCTTCTTCCTTCCTTGCGGTCGGCGTTGGGAACCACTCGGGCGGCGTCGGGGCTACCCAAGTTAGCTCTGGCAAATTGGCTAGCCACGTCTTCGGAGCCGGCGTCGGATAGGGATACCGACCTTGACCGTTTGAAGGAGCAGCTAGAGGAGGATGTTATGCCTCCCCTATACTTCGGATGCGACCGCGTCTCCTGCCAAATGTTGAGGTACTTGAACGGCTTGTAGTTCATGGATTGGTAGGTCGACAAGGCGGAACTGATGATGTCGACCTCGCTCCGGCCGCTCCCCGCCGACCGCTCTTCCTGGAGGTAATACCCCTGAAACTTTTGGATTTTTTCGTTGGCTCTGTATATGGCGTTGCGCACCATACTCTCGTTGCGCTAGATTGTTCCCGCCGGCCGGTTTTCATTGTACCGGCGACAGATGCGTCACCAATAATTATCGTCGGATTGGTTCGTGCCAACCTCCGGATCTTCGGAGATTGACAAGAACGCCTTGAACAATTGCTCCATCTCCTTCGGAGTGTACGGTGTGCGGACACCGCGAGTAGGAGGAGACGGAGTTTTGGAGCGGCCGCTCGACCTCGCTCTAGGCTCGGGTGTCCACCCGTATAGCCCTTCGGGGGTATCTTGGTCGTCGATCGGGTAAGGCCGGTAGCCACTCGGAACTCCCGAACTTTGGGTTTGAGGAGGAGCCGAATATTCCGTTTCCGGACTAGGAAACGGTTGTGAACCGAACCAATCAGGGTTCCAACCGTGGGAGCCCGGGGGTGATCGCCGTGGCCGAACATTATTATGTTGTAGGAGTGGAAGAAAGATTGAGAATGGAAATGAGAGAATGTAGATGAGAGAATGTAGATGAGAATTGTGTAATGTGGTGTGAATTTTTGGGTGTGAAAGTGGGGGTATTTATAGATGAAAATGTGTATTTTTGGGGGAAAAATGATAAAAAAAAATTAAAAGTGGGTAGAAAACGGATATAATTTTTTTGGGAAGTGGGAAAATATTTTTTATTTTTAATCGGTTTTTTAATTAAAAACCGATTTAAAAAAAATCAAATTGTCAACGGCTATGCCGTTGGCCAATCAGCGTCTACCACGTCACCTGCTCGCTGGCACGGACGTGCTCGATGCATCGAGCAGCGCCGTGCCAGTGGCGCGAGCGCAGCGGCGGACGAGGTCTCCGTGCCGCTAGCACGGACGGACAGACACTGTCATGCTCGCCGTTGTGGATGCTGTCAGGGAACGCAAATTGGTGAGCCTCTGCTTTCATTGTCAGTCGTCACCTCCATATTTATTTCGGAATTTATTGCCTTTTCCAGTCCTATCACACTCACTTTTTAATATTCCACCATTCTTATTTTTGGTGATTCAATTTTTCACCCAGAATATTTCAAATCTTACGTCATATTGATAAAAATATAGCCTTTTCCAGTGCAATCACATTCGCTAATTAATATTCCACCATTCTTATTTGTGGTAATTACACTTTTAAAACAAAATAAATATTTCAAATCTTATTTTATAATGATATAGGAGCATAAATTTTAAAATTTATAAATAATAGTGAAAAAATGTATATTTCATATTTTATTTTAATACAATATGCCATCTTTTTTATACTCTTTCACAATATAAAGCAAAATAATGATGAAACTTTTTATACTAATGTGAATACTAATGTGAATGAAGCAATGATAAAACACGGATCGAAACTTTTTATAACAACATGAAACAATAGTGAAATATTTTATATGAATAAAGTAATTATCACTTCTTATTTTTTTAATCCATTTTTCTATAATCATTAAGTGTTTAATCAAATTCCACCTCAATTTACTACAGTAAGTACTTTGTATTTTATAGCTATGCTTCCCACTTTTGAGTTACTACTACTTTTATTTTCATTTATATGCATAGAGCACATTTATTTCATTTATAGGCATAGACTATAGAGCATTTTTTAGGCATCCACGGTGGGTGCCCTATAGTCCTCCCTATAGGGCGTCCTATGCCCCGCCACATCAGCATTTCATCCTCCTACCCTTCCACCTGCAGTGGGATGTCCTATATACCACTCTATAGTCCGCTCTAAGCATTTTATTTATTTGAATATTTAAAACACTACAAAAGTTGGAAAAAAACTTCATTTCATTAAAATTCAAACATTACACTACGAAATAAAAAAAAACTACAAATTCTCAACGGCGGTTACGGTCCCAAACTTCTTCAATCATGTCGTTCATGAGCTGATCATGGTCTTGTTGGTTGCGCATCGAGGTCTGTCTAGATAGAACCTCATTGAAGCCCATCGATAATCCTCGAATGTGGGGCGGGGCCGTCGTGCTGGAGCTAGATCCACCTTCATCATCGCCCCAATCGGTGACTCTTCCACCTTCGTGTTTGACTATCATGTTATGCAAGATGATGCACGCATACATGACATCGGCGATGACGTCCTTGTACCAGAACCGCGCCGGACACTTCACTATTGCCCACCGCGCTTGGAGCACACCTAATGTCCGCTCCACATCCTTCCGCAAAGCCTCTTGCTTTTGCGCGAATAAAACTTTCTTCTCACCCATTGGACAGCTGATCGTCTTCAAAAAAATAGGCCACCTCAGGTATATGCCATCGGCCAAGTAGTACCCTATATGATATTGGCGTCCGTTGGCAGTGAAGTCGATGGCCGGGCCGTTGCCATTGCATTGCTCGGTGAAGAGGTTGGATGAGTTGAGAACGTTGATATCGTTGTTCGACCCCGCTACACCGAAGTAAGCATGCCAGATCCAGAGCCGATGGTCAGCGACGGCTTCGAGGATCATTGTCGGGTAGCTGCCCTTGTATCCACTAGTAAATTGGCCTCTCCACGCCGTCGGGCAATTCTTCCACTCCCAATGCATACAATTGATGCTCCCTAGCATTCTAAGAAAGCCGTGCGCCGTCTCGTGCATGTTCATCAGGGCCTGGCAATCCTCAGCAGTCAGCTTTCGCAAATAGGTGTTGATATAAGCCTCCACAACTCCCCTACAAAAATTCTTCAGGCACTCGCGGCCAGTTGTCTCCCCGACGTGAAGGTACTCGTCGAACATGTCCGCTGTGGTGCCGTAGGTCAACTGTCGGGGTGCAACCGTGCACTTCTGCAACAACGTAAGTTCGGGTCTGCCGATGCCATCTTCCTGATACTGGAAGTATTCATCACGTGCCTCCAACGTTTGGACAATGCTGAGAAAAAGATCTCGCCGCATTATAAAACAGCGGTGAAAAACCGTCGGCCCCCACCGTGGTTGCTCGTCAAAATAGTTTGCGAACAGACGTTGGTGAGCTACGTCATGCTCGCGGCGGACAAACGTCCGACGTCGAATCGGAAGTGGGATCCGCACCGCTTGGGCCTACTCCGCCGCTTCGCGCCCCATGAACGCAATCGAATAAGGCCCGAGTAATGCCCTTCAAGGTACTCCAGTCGTAGCCGGGTCTCATTTTTTTCGGTTAGAAAGATTGGAAGTGAAATATTGGTGTGTGGGGAAACTGAGAGATGAGAGAGAATTATTGGTGTGGGAAATGGAAGAGAAATAGGGTTTAAATGGATAAAAATTATGAAAAAAGGAAAACGCGTTGCATCGTCTGCAGTATCGTCCACGTGACCCGCAGTGGGGCGGACGATGCGTGTTCCGACGCCATCGTTCGCGGACGATGCATCGGGCATCGTTCACATGGCTACAGTGGCGGACGATAGCCCGCACGATGTATCGGGCGGAATATCGTCCACCCCTGTGGATGCTCTTACAATGTACCAACCACAATAGGAAATTATCGGTCCAGACAAGAGCCAAAGTACATTGCACTGTAAATTATGGCACATTTTCTATCTTAAGTTGTCCCATTTTTAATAGGACAATCCCAAAAAGAAATCAATTAAAGCCCTATTTTCCCTTTTATTGTATTTAAACACTGCAATGAGAAGAGTATTCAGTAATTAAAAATAAAATTTATATGAAATACCTCGAGACTAAACTTTGGAACAAATAAAAAAAAAAAAAACTTTGGAACAAATCCACCAAACGAAAAACATTTTTATTCCTTAATCGTGTAAAATTTACAAAAGCGGACTTATTAGAAGTAATTGCTTCATCTCTTATGTTTTTTTCTGGATTAATCTCATGACTAATGAAGCATTACATATTTAATGCAAGCAAAATAGTGTCAAACTTAATTGGAAAATTGAGACAAGCATTTATACGGAAGCATAAGGACAAAATATATCGGCGGGTGCATTAAGTGATTATTTGTAGACTTATCAATAAGGCTATGAGATTAGTTATTTGAATTTTTTTCATTGAACTCATGTAAGCAATAAATTTGCAAACAAACGAGAGGATAGAAGAAATCAGAAAATAGCAGATGTGAATGTAGACACAAACAGATGTCTTTTCAGCTCAAAAAGATTGATTCATGAATTCATGGTGCAAAAAAACAGAAAATAGGAAGATACGGAATATAAGCCTAGATAAAAACTATAAATAAAATCCTTAAGAGTAGTACTGGGCTGTAGTCACCTAATGCTCCAAAAAGTGATCTACAAGTCGCCAACCACTGCAGAAATAACGAATGAATTCAGAAAAGATCCAAAAAAACTATGCAAGCAAAGTGATGCAGTTGTAAGAGAACTCAAAAGGGGAAATATGGACAAGATGATATCAACACCAACACTATTTAGTTAAGGGTAAACAAATTGAAATGCAAAAACATTAATTA
Organism: Salvia splendens; assembly: GCF_004379255.2. Taxonomy (NCBI): domain Eukaryota; kingdom Viridiplantae; phylum Streptophyta; class Magnoliopsida; order Lamiales; family Lamiaceae; genus Salvia; species Salvia splendens. The sequence goes on along the minus strand of NC_056033.1, from coordinate 5,231,531 downwards.
ATGGACTAAAACAAATTGATATGCCAAGCATAAACAAAGGAGGACAGAATATGTGAAACTCAATCCTAAAACCAGAAAAAGATACGCAGTCCTGTCTGAATTTAAAGAAATGCAATGCAAGACTGATATTTTCAGCTCTGTATGATGTAGTGTGATTTTCTAAAAAAATATCGGCTTTCAACAAACCTTAGATGATTTACATCAATATATTGCAGAAAGCAACATGACTTGAATTTGGAATTTTACCTCAAATGTTGCTCGGGTACATCATCACCCTTACCCTAGCTCCCTGTTTCACAAAGTATATAATGTATAAGCTATTAGTAAATCCAATACAATAAACCTTGAATATTCCATGAAAGCTTAAATGAAATGCAGATAAGGTGCACAAAACATAAAACCATTCAGAATCAACATAATGGAGTATACTAAAAATATGATTACTTCATACACAACTATCACAAGTTCTGGATTTCCAACTCAAGACATACCAAGTTTATAACACAAGAAAAGTATTGTTAACAAAAAGTCTTCCCCAGGTATAACCACAAGAAATGTGGATTTTTCAATTGATAAAAAACCAGAACTAACAAGAATTGGAGCGTACATAACATAAGCAGTAAAAAAAGATTGGTTCACTAGTGCATTAGCTCAGTTCATCCCTAGTGAGTATTATAAGTCTCCAAAATGATTGGATTTCTGTTTATCTTTATCCCAAACCTAATACGCACTGCATTAAGAGAACTATGCAGCCATTCAGTTCTAAGTCATTTATAGATCTTATAGTAAAGGACAATCAGATGAACTACAAACAATTTCCACTGATTCATATGTTTGTCAAAACCAAAATATAGACATAAACCGAGGCTCATATGGAACATACCATGGATTTGGGGGGAAGGTTCGACTTGAACTTGGCGCGAACGACGCCGCTGTTGCCATGGGGGCGCGTGACCTTGCCCCAAATGCATCGGTAATGGGAGCCGTTCTTCTTCACCTTGGCCTTGTAAATGTACGCCATCTTCTTCCCGCGGTACCACGCTACTTCCTCCTGTGTGTTCACTCCCTCAATCTGTATCAGCGAAGTGTTTGGGTACTGATTCGACTTCGACCTATCACCAATAATCGATAAGTAAATCCGGAAAATCATCACATTTTCCTCAGATAAAACGCATACTCGCACAGTTAACCAAAAGACAGAACAAGCGCGATCTGTTTTCATACCTTTTGTAGCCGAGGATTGTTCCACGAACATACAATCTGAACAAAAAAATAAAATTAAAATCAGAAATTACAGTAGGATAGAGCAACTGTACATATAAAGAAGATAGAAGCGCGAAATCTAACCTCACTCTCTCACCCTGTCTTCCTTTCACCATTTTCGCCGGCTGCAGAGGTCTCGATCGATTTGAGCTGAAGACGAAGACGACTGACGGAAACCCTAATTCTTGCCTTTATATGGGTTTTTAGGTGTAGTTTTCTGGAGATGAAATGGTCTAAGATATGGGCCTATGTAAAAACCTTCATTGTAGTGGGCCGTTGCTCATGCCCCATTGAATTAGACTTTCTTCTTAGTTCATTAGTGTGATTCTATATCCTCAATTTATTCAGAAACTTATCCCGTAAAAATTGAAACTTTGAAACAATAAAAGTTCGTAATACAAAATTGGTAACGTAATAAAGATAAAAAAGAAAAGGGTGTTATTGTTGGTGAAAAAGGAATCCTACCTTATTAGAGAGAAGTAAATTTCATTAAATAGAAAGTTTCTTTTTTTGGGAGATGGAGTGAGCAATAATGTAGTATGAATTTTATATTTTACCCTTAATAACCCATATATTAATTTATCATTTAAATTTTGCTTTTCCTTTGGAACTATACCCGGTGTTATTCAATTTCTTAAAGATTTCTTGAAATTATATTTAAAATTTCTTGAAGATTTCAGCTTTACTTACTTTGTTACTTCGGATCTATACTGATAGATGGAGTGTAATGGGTTCGTAAAAGAGATAGTACTTTAATTATCCGAATAAAAAAGATGATTACATAAAATCAATATTAATTAATTAATCAAAGTGAAAAATGAATTTTCTTTAATTACTTTCGCTAAAGAGTGAACTACATAAAATGACCCTGACGTTTCCATTTGTTTCACTCCAGACCTCTGACTTTTAAAAATATTGTCACAAGTCTCTGGCCTTTAACATAATCACGTATCAGGTTTTTTCGGACAAAAAGACCCTTCAGCCCTAAAAGGGCATTATGGTCATACCACATGGATTCTGCAGTGGCGGCCCTGCATGCTGCCCGCAACCCTGGCGTGATTTGACGGCCGCACGTCAGCCGTCAGTTATAATGGGTGCGTCAGCGGCGGTTCAGTCGACATACCACACATACAAACCACGTATACCATACTCCATTTGTGATTTAACAAATACATTTCAAAAATTTCACTCTGCAAAGGGACAATCTAATCTAATATGTAAACGGCCAAGAATTAAGGTGACAGAGAAAAATATAATTCCAAACCTTATATTGTATTTTCAAAATTTTGAATTATAAATACAATAAGCTAAATATAAAAATGATTAAAGGTTATACCTCGGCTGCTTACTCAAACCAACAATATTACTACGCCTTTATTTAGTTTATTATTTAATTGATACTACGCCTTTATTATTTAATTGATGTAAACTGGCGTAGAATTATTGCTGCTGAGAGATGTAAACTGGCGTAGAATCATTTTATACTAAAGTAAAAATGTCGTTGTTCAACCATAACAAAAAGTCAAAAACCATTCATTTAGTGGTGATTTAGTAAATAAAAATTAATTTATTGATTACAATTTGTTTGAATAATATAAAATTCTTATGACTCTATTATTTATTAGAGTCAAATCATTATCTCTATCTAGAATGAGTAGCAATACATAATAATGTTAAATGTTTAAACATTAAATAAGATTATTAATTTATTAGTACTATATTGTTTTGTTATTTTTATATAAAAAAATAGTGTCACTCCTCATTTTATGGCCAGCCGGCTACATATACATATTTTAAAGAAATTCGATATTTCGTAAGAATGGCGTCCTCAATTATAATTCAATTATGTTCCTCTATTATATATAAAAAAAGGCGTCTTCTTTTCTTATTTTTTATAATTACATGTTAATTACGTTACGAAAAATATGATTTAGTAATGATTTGACAACATGGCCCATCTAATCATACAATTAAGTGAATTCACTATGCCCATATTTTAAAACATTTAAGAATGGTGCAAAACTAAAACGATTGATTAACCAATAAACATCAATTTTGATTTGACAAAAGTGCAGAGGTCATGTCTGCAACACAGAGTAGGCCTGCAAGAAAGAACAATTTGTCTGAAATGCCTTGCAAGGCATAAGGGCATTTTAGTCTGAAAAATGACTATAAATATATGATATGTGATTATGTTAAAGGCCAGAGCCTTGTGGCGAAATTTTTAAAAGTCAGGGGTCTAGAGTGAAACAAATGGAAACGTCATGGTCATTTTATGTAGTTCACTCTTCGCTAAAAATAAATGTTTTCTTTATTATACCCCATGGAGTTTTCGGATTTCCCTTGTAAATAAAAATAATCCTGGCGAATTATGATCCAATGTTAATTTTGGTGAATTGATTAACACTTTGAATTTGTTACATCGTCTTATCATCCAATTATTTGATCATATAACTTTGACAATATATTGCACTATTAGTTGAATAAGAGGAGGGAAGGGAAATAAAATCATTCAATAATTAATTATTTATTTTTTCAAGTAAGTGCTTTTATCAGTACTGGTGTTATCACCCGTGCTATGCACGAAATATAAGATTTTCAATTAATGAAGATAAATTACAAAAAATAAGTAAATTAAAAAAGTGAGGATAATAAGAATATAATGATGCAAATAGTTAAGAATATTTGTTAACTACAATAAGTGTTCACGACATTATAAACACCTAATAACATTATAAGCAATATTAACAAAAAGAGAAATGTACTCCTCCCAACCCATTACAAATGAAATATTTCACATTTGGCAAACGATTTTATAAGACTTTAATTTATGATATGAGTGAAATAAAATAAAACAAAACAAATGACAAAGGGGAGATGTGTGAATAAAGATCAAAGAGTATGGTTTAGTTAGAATTAAATATACTACTCTTTAAATATCAATTCCTTAAATCTCGTGCCCAAAAGAAACGTTTCGCTTATCCTGGGACGGAAGGAGTATAACAAATAAAGGAAAATGTGTGACTAACCATTTTTTTCTTTTTATTTTTTTTCCTGTTTTATTTTTTACACCAAAAAACCATTTCTTTCGTCCTTTAAATTTTGTCACATTTTTTTTATTTCCGTTCGTCCCACAAAATTCGTCACATTTCACTTTTTGCCATTTTTGGTAGTGAACCTCATATTCCACTAATTCGTTCCAACTCACATTTTATTATAAAACTAATAGTATATAAAAGTAGGACCCCCTCTCTACTAACTTTTAAACTCACTTTCCATTACATTTCTTAGAACCCGTGACCGATCAAAATGTGACAAAATTTAAGGGAAAGAGGGAGTATGTTTCACTTATTCGTCTCTAAAACATTCTCATTCTCCACAAAGTCTTCGATTTTAGGATTTAGGTTCTTGTCACTTGTAAATTGTAATTTTAGGATTTCAATTGTGGAATTTCAATTTTATGAAAATGTCATTTTAATAATTTAAATATAATTTCAATTTAAATTAAATTGGTTGAAAAAATAAATGAAAAAGAATAAAATAGTGAGATCCATAAATAATAACTAGAATGGATGTATTGTCTCTTAAAGTTGGGGTAAAAAATAGTGTGAGATCCATTAATAGACGGATAGTGGATGGAAGAGATAGTCATAGTTACAATTGACTGTTGTGAGATGATCTTATGCGTATAAAATAAGCATGTTTTGTTTCAATTTTCTTTGTCATTTTTATAAAATACGTCATTCTTAAAGATATAAATTGTCTAATTATTTAAATTATAAATACATTACTACTCCACAATGCAATTTTATATGCCACATAGTTTTAAATAAGGAATTTCATTGAATCACATTATTAGCCAATTATTTATATCGTAATGCAGTAAGATAGTATTTCTTCTAAATATATTGTATTTTACATGACGTATTTTTTCTAAATATATTATATTTATCTTTAATTGTTAGTGTTACACAACACTATATTATTGTTTGTTTATCTCAATATATTTATTTTTTAAAATCGTGAAATAATATCAAACTCAAGATAGTCATAATTTTCATATGTAACATAATAATAGTACTCCGCAATAAACTTAAGTTATCATAACTTTGTACGTCACATGTATTTATACATGTTATAAATCAAATTAAAAAACTTATCAGAATCAGTAATATAAAATACATATGATATATAGTATTTAACTAAAAATTGAATTGTTTTAAATCTTTCAACAATTAAAAGAAACACAATTTGGCTAAAATATTCATGCATAAAATTTTGAATTCTTGCTTTGATTTTAGCCAAGAGAAATATAAATCCCCAACCCAAAATATAAATACTCATCCTAGTTATCTTCATTTTTTAATCCCAAACCCTAGTGATCTTCCCTCTCTCTAAACCTCTCGTAGCGACCCTTCTCTCTCAATATCTTTTTTCTCTTAGAACATCAACAGTGACGCGGAATTTCCGACGGAATCCCCAAAAACACCTTCTGCCACGTTATACGGACTTCCCACTGCACTGCCACGTCATAAGAAATTCTCACTGCACAGTGGCGGACATCCCCAAGGACATCCCGAAGGACTTCCCACAATTAAAAAAATTTAATGCAATAAACGAGAATTCCGTGCAGACGTCCGTGGGAGTCAACGCAATGGCGGACGTCCGCACGCCCGTCGCGACGGAATTTCAGGTAACGCCGTGGAACTGCGGTGTCCTTGGCGGAATTCCGTATCCGTGCATACCATGCACAATGGCGGACGTCCGCCACGAAATTTCGGCACGCCGGTCGGAATTCCGCCGGGACGGGCGCCATTGCTGATGCTTTTAACCTCTCCAGTTATCTCTCTCTTCCGGATCTCTCTCTCGGCCATCCCAAGACAACGCCATTGCCTACATTCGCCGGTCGCCGTCAGCCACAGCACCACCTCAGCGCCGTCAGTCATCCCCGCCATTGCTGCGCGCGGCTTTCTTTCTGCCTTGCCTCGTCGCTTTGCCGCCCACCTGCCATCCTCTCTCTCCGCCTCTCCCCCCTCATTGCAGCGGGCCGCGTTTCGCGGCTGGGCTGCGGATTTTAATTTTTTTTTTAAATTTCGAAAATTCTTTATAAAATACTACACTTCCATTCCATTTTTTCAACTCCATTTTACTTCCATTTTCCTCCAATCTTTCCAATATTTCCTTCCAATTTCAATTCAACCTTGCAACTATGGATTCCGACGATGAACAATTCCAACAAGCGGTAGATCTGGAGTTCCAAAACCTTGTTGCAGCGGTGCAACGTGAAGTCGACGAGGCGGAAGATGCGGCGGCGGCGGTGGCAGTCCCTCGGCCATTCTATCATCGGCGGTATTTCGACCGTGATCATGCCGGAGCTGACCGCCGGTTGATGGAAGACTACTTCAACGAGAACGCCCGTTATCCGCCAGAGGTTTTCCGTAGGCGATTCAGAATGTCGCAAAATCTCTCGTCCATATAGCGACGTGTTTGGAGCAGCGGTTCAAGTGCTTCAACTTGCGATATGATGCCACCGGCCGACCCGGCTTGTCGACATACCAGAAGTGTACGATGGCAATTAGGCAGCTTGCCTATGCCGGGTCCGCTGACATGTTCGACGAATACCTACAGATGGGCGAAACGACTGCCCTACAGACGTTGAGGCAGTTTTGCAGGGGCATTAAGGATATCTTCAATGACGAGAGCCGGGGTGAGGGTCCGCAAGTTAGATTATGGCCAACGGCACTCAGTACAACATGAGGTACTATTTGGCCGATGGGATATACCCTCGCTGGCCCGTGTTTGTGAAGACGATCCGACAACTCGTTGGGCCGAAGCAAACCTACTTTGCGAAAAAACATGAGGGTGCTAGGAAGGATGTTGAGCGAGCTTTTGGTGTACTCCAAGCGCGATGGGCCATTATACGGTGCCCGGCTCGACAATGGCACGAAAATGATGTCGCAGACATCATGACTGCATGTATCATATTGCACAATATGATAATAGATGACGAAGGAGTTGCTGCAGAGCGATGGACACCGGAAGATGGTGCTAGTTCGAGCTCGGGTATTGCCATGGAGCCCCTGCAGATGGGTGTACCACGTAGTAATGAATACTTGATCCAGCGGTACACCGATATGCGGAGCCAAATATCGCATACATCACTGCAGGCTGATATGGTTGAAGAGGTTTGGAACCGTAGAAGGGGCGCCGCAGAGTAATATGGGTTTTCGGGTTGTTGTTTTTAAATTAGAAAACTTTCGTTGTATAATTTTCCTATTTTAATATAATACAACGAAGTTCTTGTTACATTTTGTTTTTAGGTTGTGAATTTTTTTATTTACAATCCAAATTATTTTATTTGAATTAAATTTATAAATATCATAAATTTAAAGTCTAACAAAATTTAATATAGTTAAATTAAAAATAACATTAAAAAAAGTGAACAAATTTTTTTTTAGAGGGCAACATTTGATGGCCCTTGTTATTTTTCTTAAATTTTGTTAATTACCATTGCAGAGGGCCACAAGAGAGCCACGAATGGTGGCCGGGCCACATTTGGTGGCCTTCAAGGGCCATCATTGTGGACACCCTAATAATTTTATCCAATTGTTACTTTTTATTAGTATAGATTTTATCATTTTTTTCGAAACCAAATCATTGTATCACTGCGACAATGTTTTAGAACATCAAGAATAATGGATTGCCAAATTGGAGAGAGAATATATACCTCAAAAGAAGAAGAAAATGAAAAGCAAAGAGAATAATAAAGTTGTGTTAGGTTACAATATGTTCATGTAACATCACTAAGTGATAGACCTCTAATTTTTTGACATCTTTTAAATGAATATAGAATAATAATAATATTGCAAAATAGTCGTGCACTGAGCTACACGAAACGTGCAGAAAGGGTAGAAACAAATCGACATTGTCCCATTACCAACCCCATAAAACTATGCCGACAATTCTAATTTTTTTCCTATCTCTCACAAAAAAAAATTTCAATTGAAAAGAGATAACTGCATTTTAGTCTATGTACATTGCACTAATATAATTTGTGATCCCTATTTTGTAAAAATATTTCAGATATCCTTGAACACAGATACAATATCGTTAGTAGAATTTTTACATTTTTTGTCATATACTTTTAGGACGTCTCTGGAGGAAATAAAATATAAATGAATGAAGTAAGTACAATTAAAGTGACAGTTCTCCCTCTCATTAATTAGTCATAAGTTAAAAAAGTTGTTATAGTTAAATGGTATTTTAGTCCAATTTTTTTTTAAAAATGCAAAATTTATTCCAAAAATATATATCGATGTTCATTAATGTCTGAAAATATTTTTAAAGTACGAGAAACAACTAACAAATGATATCAGTGAAATGACTAAAAATTTAGTAACCCCAACTAAAAAGTATGATGTGTTGGCGATATTTTTTGATCTATCATCTTTTAGTTGCTACACCACCAACTAAATCATTCCATTAAAACTTAGACCAATTCGATGACATGTCGTAGATGTCTCGAATCATATCACCCCTAATTGGAACGAAACCCAATTCCTAGAAAAGAAGTCGTGCAATTATTATAAAAAAAATGCTTATTTATTTTGAGAGTGTGTTGGACTTTCCATGAAATTTATTTATCATCATTCTATGATTTGCAAAGTTGACCCTGCATCCTCCGACAAAAAAGAAGTAAAAATAAAACTGGCTTACATTTTTAAAATAAACTATATAATAATATAGGATTAAGATAAATACGCACGTAATATGACATTAATGTTTATGCTAATATATGTTGATATTAGATAAATACTGTGCTATATATTTCACATTAGCATCATTATTTTTTAGCTTATAGAAAACGCAAATCGATAATTAATTATTATGTAATTTTTTAAAGGTAATTGTAATAATGGAGTGCTCATTTCAGTTGGAAGAAGCTCGGCTAGAAAGGAGTTCGGTAAGCTCGGCTTACCGAGCTGGAACTAGCCTGGAACTAGCCGAGAAGAAGAAGGCAGAAGTCGGTAAGCTCAGCGGTAAGGAAGCTCGGTAAGGAAGCTCGGCGTTGAGCTGGAATGAGCCGAGAAGGAAGAGTTCGGTCTTGAGCCGAGGAAGGAGTTCGGTCTTGAACCGAGGAAGGAGTTCGGTCTTGAACCGAGAAGGAAGAAGCAACCTAGCCGAACTAGCCGTTGGAGCAGCAGTTAGTTAGCTGAGATGTAGCGGTTATTCTTCTTGCTTTCTTGATTCTTCTTGTAGTTAGTTAGTAGCAGTTGCTACTTGATTGTAGAGCTTTAAATAGCTCACCGTGTATGTAGTTTAGAGTAGAGTTTAATCAATAAAGAGTTTTCCAGTTTTCTCTCCAAGATTATCATCTTCAATACTCAAAGTGTGAGTGTGTGTGTTTCTGCATTGTGTGATCTCATACAACAGTGAGTGTGTGTGTGATCTTATTGAGTGTGTGAAAGCCTTGTGTGTGAGTAAATCCCAACAAGTGGCGCCGTCTGTGGGAAAGGGATATTGAAGCTGATTTGCAGAGGATCAAACGGTTTCAGAGATGGCAGCAAGGCTTGATGCAGAAAAGTTCACAGGCAAGAATGATTATGGCCTGTGGAAGATGAAGATGAAGGCGGTTTTAATTCAACAAGGCTTGGCGGCAGTTCTTGCAAAACCAGAGGAGAAAGGAAAGGCTCCAGTGCTTGATGAAAAAGCTCAGGCAAAGATGGAGGAGATGCAGCTCAAGGCACATTCTGCAGTGATTCTGTGCCTTGGAGATAAGGTCTTGAGGGAAGTTCAAGAAGCCAAGACTGCGGTGGAGATCTTGGACAAGTTAGATGAAGTTTACTTGGCCAAATCCTTGGCTAACCGACTGTATCTCAAGAAGAGGCTGTATGCCTATAGTTTTTCTGGAGATAGGTCCATCATTGAGCATCTAGAGGAGTTCAACAAGATCATTGATGACCTGGGATCTGTTGATGTCAAGATTTCAGATGAGGATAAGGCCATTCTCACATTGAATGCCTTGCCTAGCTCGTATGACCAGCTAAGTGATGCAATTATCTATGGAAGAGATAAACCTATCACCTATGCAGAAGTCTATTCAGCCTTGATGGCCAAAGAACTCCAGAAGACAGCCAACAGAGGCTCTGCAAGCTCCAATGTTCAAGCTGCAGAGGCCTTGAATGTGAAGAAGTTCAAGAAGCAGAACTTCAAGAAGAAGTTTGAGGGCCCTAAACCCTCAAGTTCTGATGCTCAGAAGGAAACTAGAGCTTGCTATTGGTGCAAGAAACCTGGACATTTGAAGAAAGATTGTCATGCATGGAAGAGAAAGATGGCCTCTGAGGGACACAATCAATCTGATTGTGTGGAGAGTGCTGATCCCCCGGCTCAACTCATGAATATCAGTGATAGTGGGGTCAGTCATAGGTGGATAATGGACTCGGGGTGCAGCTTCCATATGTGCCCCAATAGAAGCTGGTTTCATGATCTTCAAGAAGCATCGGGTACGGTTGTTCTTGGTAATAATCACATTTGTCAGATCAAAGGAATAGGGAAGGTAAAGCTAAGCCTACAAGATGGCTCTATAAAGATCCTAACTGGGGTGAGGTATATTCCAGAAGTGAAGAGGAACCTCATCTCATTGGGAATGCTGGAGCAGAAAGGGTTCACCATATTGATGAGTCAAGGAAAATTGTTTGTGAAATCTGGAGATGCAGTGATGATGGAGGCTGACAGAGAGCATATTCTCTATTATCTGAAGGCTAAGGCTGTTGATGGAGAAAGCAATGCAGTGTCAGATGATTCCATAATGCTATGGCACAAGAGATTGGGCCACCCAGCTGAAGGAAGCTTGAAAGAACTCATCAAGAAGGGTCTGATCTCTGGAGATTTCAACAAGATGGACCCCTGTGAGCAGTGTATACTTGGAAAGGCTAAGAAGGCACCCTATCCTACAGGTATTCACTCTTCTACAGCCCCTTTAGACTACATACATAGTGATCTTTGGGGGCCTTCACCGGTGTGTTCAATTGGTGGAGGAAAGTATTATCTAGCTATCATTGATGACTATACAAGGAAGTTGTGGGTATATATTCTTAAAGAGAAATCTGAAACACTCACAAAGTTCAAGATATGGTGTAAGGAGGTTGAGCTAGAGAAGGGTAGAAGTGTTAAATGCTTAAGGACAGACAATGGCCTAGAGTTCTTGTCTGCTGAGTTTGATCTGTTTTGTAAAGAGAAGGGTATGAAGAGGCACCGGACTGTTCCTGGTAATCCTCAGCAAAATGGTGTTGTGGAGAGGATGAATAGGACAATCCTAGAGAGGGTGAGGTGCCTACTTCTTGGTTCTGGTTTGAGCAGCAGATTCTGGGGTGAGGCTGTGTATACAGTAGCCTATCTCATCAATAAATGCCCATCTACTGCCCTGAAATCTGAAACTCCTGATTACATGTGGTATGGAGCTCATAGTGACTACTCAAAATACAAGGTGTTTGGGTGTGTGGCCTATGCTCATGCTAGGCAAAGTAAGCTTGAAGCTAGGGCTCTGAAATGTATCTTGCTGGGATATCAGAGGGGTGTTAAGGGGTATAGGCTCTGGTGTATTGAGCCCGGTAAGCAGAAGGTCTTGGTGAGTAGGGATGTGGTGTTCTTGGAGGATCAGATGCCATTCCTGAAAGATAAGCTGGACTCCAATGAAGATGAGGGTGATTTCTTCAAGGTGGAGCCTGTGGGGGTTGGCCTAGGAGCAGGTGGAGTTATTGACTCAGGGAGTGAGTCTGATTCAGATAAAGAAGAGGCTCCAACTCAGGGCAACCAGGCTGGTGAGTCTATATCAGACTCTATCAGAGACTATCAGCTTGCAAGGGACAGAGTTAGAAGAGAAACAAGGCCACCAACAAGGTTATCTGATGTTGTGTATTATGCTCTGTGTGCAGCTGAAAGTATTGATGGTGCAGATCCACTCACATATAAAGAAGCTATGCAGAGCAAAGATAGAGAAAGATGGATTGAAGCCATGAATGAGGAAATAGAGTCTTTACTCAAGAACAAAACATGGATTTTGGTGGACAAATCCAAGCTGAATACAGATGAAAAGGGGAGAGTGAAGGTGATTAAGATTAACACCTTGCACAATCCGGCTGACATGCTAACAAAGTCTCTAGGTAGAGACAAGTTTGATCATTGCAAGAAATTGATCAATGTTTGTGCAAGAACTGAGATGAGCCCTCAGGTGGAGAATTGTAATAATGGAGTGCTCATTTCAGTTGGAAGAAGCTCGGCTAGAAAGGAGTTCGGTAAGCTCGGCTTACCGAGCTGGAACTAGCCTGGAACTAGCCGAGAAGAAGAAGGCAGAAGTCGGTAAGCTCAGCGGTAAGGAAGCTCGGTAAGGAAGCTCGGTAAGGAAGCTCGGCGTTGAGCTGGAATGAGCCGAGAAGGAAGAGTTCGGTCTTGAGCCGAGGAAGGAGTTCGGTCTTGAACCGAGGAAGGAGTTCGGTCTTGAACCGAGAAGGAAGAAGCAACCTAGCCGAACTAGCCGTTGGAGCAGCAGTTAGTTAGCTGAGATGTAGCGGTTATTCTTCTTGCTTTCTTGATTCTTCTTGTAGTTAGTTAGTAGCAGTTGCTACTTGATTGTAGAGCTTTAAATAGCTCACCGTGTATGTAGTTTAGAGTAGAGTTTAATCAATAAAGAGTTTTCCAGTTTTCTCTCCAAGATTATCATCTTCAATACTCAAAGTGTGAGTGTGTGTGTTTCTGCATTGTGTGATCTCATACAACAGTGAGTGTGTGTGTGATCTTATTGAGTGTGTGAAAGCCTTGTGTGTGAGTAAATCCCAACAGTAATGATATCTAAAATTATAATCAAAATAAATACATGGAGTATAAAATAAAACAAAATAAGACTAACGTACGTGGCCTAAGCGACTGTAGTATTCGTGGATGATGTTCAACATATGCAATAATATATATGCACTACAACAAACTCATCTAATTAATTGCATTGTTTTATTTTAATGGCCAAAATTTAGTGCGCAAAGAAAAATATCTTTTAGTCTTAGACACATTGACCAATACCTTAATATTTTGTTTTTTAGATGCTTTCATTTGTGTTTCTATATTTTTAAATGAGCCGACGAGATTGAAGACCTTTTAGAAATATAGTTAATATATTTAAAAACACAAATTAATGTATTTAATTGATTACTGTTTATTATTATTATTATTATTATTATTATTATTATTATTATTATTTTGTGGTGAAGTAGTATAACATAATACTCCATTTGTCATGAATTGTTAATTTCAAGAAGTCTATTTCAGTAATCAAGTACTATCAAGTAGGGGTGTCGAAACGGGTAGCGGGTAACGGGTAATTCCGAACCCGACGGAATCGGGAAACGGGGCGGGATTAGGTATAATAATTTTGGGTTTTGCGGGTATCGGGTAATCCCGATAGTCCCAAAAATACCCGATATTTATATTGATATTTTATAATTTTATAATTTTTTATTTTAATACTTGCTCTTCATGGTGTAATTTTTTTAAGATTTTAATATTTTAAAAATCATAATGTAATTTTTTATTAGTAATACTCTCTCCGTCCTGGGCTACTCGCTCATTTCCTTTTCGGCTCGGAGATTAAGGAATGAGTGTATAGGAAAGTCAAAAATGACGGCTGTAGGTGAAATTTTTTACTAAAAATGGAAAGAGTGCAAGAAACTTGGGACGCCCAAAAAGGAAATAAGTGCGAGTAGTGCGGGACGGAGGGAGTATATTATAAAATGTATTTTTTAAGTTTATAACTTTTAACTAGGGTTAGGGTTAAGGTTTTAATACTTGTCGTAGAATTGGATGCTACGTTTTCCTTCCTTTTACAAGGAAATGTATTTTCAAGAAATACCGCGTTTCTTGACTCAATTATTGTTCCCACGGTCACAGTCGGTATTTCAGACTTGTGGACAACAAATCGATATGCACTACTATTAAGTGCATATCTAATGAAGATGCAATCAACCGTTTTAGGTCTGATTGTAACTTCTTTGGGCGGAGGAACCATCATCTTTGCCAAACACCCCCACACTTTGAGGTATTTGTAGGATGACTTCCTTCCCTTCCACAACTCATAAGGAGTACCATCTTTTCCTTTTAGAGAGATTTTATTCAAGATATAGTTGGTTGTCAAAACAGCTCCCCCCACATGTTATGTGGTAATCCTGAAGTCGGAACCAGTGCATTCATCATCTCTTTTAGAGTTCGATTTTTGTGTTCTGCAACCCATTAGATTGGGGTGAATAGAGAGCAGTTGTTTGATGAATTATACCACTTGCGTTGCATAACTCCTCAAACGGGGCTACATATTCGCCTCCTCTATCGCTTCGAATTGTTTTGATTTTACAACCAAGTTGATTCTCAACTTCGTTCTTGTAATTTTTGAACGCTTCTATTGCTTCATCTTTACTTCTTAAAAGATAAATGTAGCTATACCTTGTGCAATCATCTATGAAAGTGATAAAGTACTTTTTACCACCTCTAGTTTGCACCATCTTTAAATCACATACGTCCGTGTGAATTAATTCAAGGGGTTTATTGTTTCTTTCAACTGAATGAAACGGTAACTTAGCCATTTTAGCTTCAAGACAAATCTCACATTTATCTTTACTATAAACTTAATTTGCCTTTAGTAAATCAAGATTTACTAATATTTTAATGGCGTTTATATTTATATGTCCCAATCTACAATGCCACAAGTTTGAATATTCAATCAAGTAAGAGGAAGTCGACGCATTGTTATTGATAGCCAACGGCTTGAGACCATGGCACGTAGCCACACTAAGCTTGAAGAGCCCATCGGTTACATAACTTTTTCCGAGGGATTTTCCAAATTTATACAAAACAAACCTATCGGATTCAAATACAAGTTTAAAACCCTTATTAACTAGTATAGATCCAAAGACTAGGTTCTTTCGGATGTCGGACACATGCAGCACATCCTTCAGCGTGACAGAGACGCCATATGTCATTTTGAGAATCACATCTCCAGTTCCTTTGACTTCGGATGATGCTTGATTCCTCATGTTGATCTTCCTCCCATCAACAGGACTGTAAGTTGAAAACTTACTCCTATCGGCACAAACATGAGCAGTTGCTCCAGTGTCGATGTACCAGCCTCCCTTGTTTTCAATCAAGTTGGCCTCTTCAGTGACCACAGCAATGAGGTCATTTTCATCCCAGTCTTTGAACTCCTTCTCAACGACGTGGGCTGCCGGCTTCTTCTTCTTGCTGCGGCAGTCTTTGGCAAAGTGGCCTGTTTTGCCACACTTGAAGCATTCACCTTCAAATTTCTTTGCATGCTGCTTTCCCTTCCCTTTATCCCTTTGACTTGGGCGAGGGCGTTTGTTGGAGGGACCGCCCCGCTCCAACAGATTGGCTTTGGCTTCAAGTGGGCTAAAGCTATTAGCCTTTTGGTCGCTTTTGCGCACATCAGCCTCAATGCGCAATTTCACGATCAAGTCTTCAAGGGTCATCTGTTTTCGCTTGTGCTTGAGATAGCTCTTGAAGTCCTTCCAACTGGGAGGAAGCTTGTCAATGATCGTGCACCTTAAGAATTTGTCGGGCAAGGTCATCCCTTCAGCCACTAGTGCGTGGATGATCATTTGGAGCTCTTGAACTTGCTCCATGATGGGTCGAGAGTCGACCATCTTGTAGTCCATAAATTTGGATGATACAACTTGTTCAGCACCTGCAGCATTATCTATGCTATACTTCCTTTCTAGGCTTTCCCACATCTCTTTTGATGTGGTTACAACGGAGTATACATTGTACAAACTATCATCTAAAGCACTAAGAATGAATTTTTTACTAAGATAATCTCCTTTTCTCCAAGCTTCATAGTCTGCCATGACTTCGAGCCTAGTCTCTTGATCGCTTGGTGCGGGCGGCTCGTTTTCCGTGAGGAAGTTGGCGATGCCCAATGTTGTCAAGTAGAACAACATCTTTTGGTACCACCTTTTGAAGTCAGATCCTCCAAACTTTGGTGGCTTCTCGGCATGTGGCATCATTCTTGGTGCCAAAGGTATCGTACTTGGTCCATGGAAGGAACCAATTTCGTTGCCCCCGAAGGAGCCAACAACGTGGTTGGGCATAGAGCCCCCACCATTCATGTTGGGCATAGAGCCCGCCATGGTCGTACCAGTCCCGAAGGAACTAGCACTCGCGTGAGACCCGATGGCCCCAGCATTCGTGTGAGACCCGAAGGCCCAGCACTCGATCCATTAAAGGATCCGAAGGAACCACTAAAAGTGGAACCAACCGATCCACTCGAGGTGGATCCACCAGTGGGCCCAAGGGGGTTAACAAACTCCTAAAGCGTTGTTGATGAAGATGGATAGCGCCCGGGAGTGGGCATCATCATTGGAATCGATGATGTGTTGACCGGTGTAGTGGTCGACATGGTGGGTAGCGACGATGTTGGATTCATTCGACATCTCCAGCAAAGGTATTAAGTTTCGAAAGTGATTAATTCAGTTTGGAGGTCCAGATTCCTTCAAATGCAAGTTATATCTCGTCTTGCGACTGTTGGGATCCTTCTTATTGGAATTACATGAGATAAACAAAACCGGGCGTAATACAACCCAAGAAGGAAGAACTGAAAAACTGAAAATTACACGAAAATCGAAACTGTCAAAGGAAATTAAACTTAGCTGAGTCGAGGAGGCCTCTTTCCGCAAGATGAGATATACCCCGGTAGTGCTCTCGGTTTGGCGTGTCGTCCCCAAAGATAAAACGGCTACGTCTCTGGTGAAGCAACACCACAATCAATAGAGCTCCGGCGAACTGGAAGAGGAGAGTGCAGAGCTTCAGGAAGAAAGACAATGCAGAAAGAGTATGATGCTTGTGAGTATGTTCATATGTTGTTCTGTATGCTAATGCAAGGAATGACTAGCCTATTTATAGGCTTGGTCCACTACGGGGTCAACTCAGCCTTGATGGCTGTCATCATGGCTCATCATGGCGGGCCTGTAACCACCGGCCGTTACGAGTTTGAAAGCTGGAGTGGTCGACGTTGAATCTAGACGTTGTACACGCCCTAGTTCAACCGTCACATGTGGACTTCGTGAAGCTACTTGATCAAGACACTGATCAAGCCATCGCTCAAGGCGCAGCAGGCCGAGTTGATCAGGCTGCTGATCAAGGCGCAGCATGTCAAGTTGATCAGGCTGCTGCCCAAAACTGAGGTGGTCCAAAACATTAAGTCTGGATCCAGGGACAAGCCCAAGAACCAAGCCCAAAGACCACCCAAAGACTAATTGCCAAGATCCAAGTCCAAGGGCACGGCTCGGCTCGGCTCGGTGCGCGTGTGCACGCGTGTGGGCTCTTTCACCCATCTTAGTCCACGATAATTACTAAGTGTAATAATTCACTTAATAAATACACATTTAATGATGTGCCTCATCTCCTATGTGGAATAATTAACACTAGTTAATTACTCCCTACACTTTCAACTCATAGCTTTATCAAAAGCTACAATGTGATCAACTTTTATCCACTATTTCTCACTCACCGGGAATCGGATTTGAGAAAGTGAATATACTACGGTCATCTATGCGGAACGTAGATCGACGCTATATCATTTAATTTCCAAAAATTAAATATCTCGTCACATTTATTATTGGTCAAACTTTGTTGACCAGACATCTTAAATTCAAGATTCCAACAAACAATTTAAACCTGTATTGTTTCTGCTTAACAAATTAATTCAGAGACTTTGAACTATTTAGCAATTGTAACCGATGTACTTGCAATTCTATTTTTACCTTGGAATGAGAATTGTTTGATTCTTCATCGTCTCCTGTTCGTGTTTGTGATCCGTCACCAGATTTGGGGCTGAGCAGATGGATTTTGAGGGTTTTGTTTGTTGATCAAGAAATGTTGTAGCAAGTTTCCACCTTTTGAACACCAATCCGTGACTTTAGTTGCCGAAGCACCAAACTTTTGTGGGCAATTGTGTTAGTCGACTCGAAGTCGACGGTTGAATATTTTTTGGTTAAATCTTCAATCGTCGATACTGTCGATGTAATTTTGTGTCGGTGGGTGTTTTTTGTAGAAATCGGACTTGAAAATGAGTAGTTCTTCGATTTTGATTTCTTGGTTGATTGGTGAGCTGGTGAGAGTGTGACCGATAAGGGTTTCAATGTTGGTGGAAAAGACGAAGTCTCTCTCTCTTTTTTAAAGAGTTAACTAATAAATGGTACATGATATTTCACTTTCGTACATAAATGATACCTAATCTTTGGTGGCATAATATTTGTCGTAAGGTTTTGATTCCGCGAATGTAATTGATACCGTCTGATCCAAGGCTACCATTCAGATTCTAACGACGCCAATTTCCATTGGTTGTGTTATATGCAATGACCATTAACAAAAGTCAAGGCCAATCTCTGTCCCATGTTGGATACATAATTAAAAAAACCGATCTTCAGTCATAGACAACTTTATGTTCCTATATCTAGAGTCACAAGTTGTGAAGGTTTGAAGATTTTAGTTTGTGGGGATGAATATGATAGTAGAAGTGATTCTACTCTTAATGTTGTGTACAAAGAAGTCTTTCAAAATGTATGAATTACTGGTATTAGAGGGATATTTGTAACTATTTTGTTGAGACGATGTTTGATTTCGATGTTTTGTTGATCGAATTTATAATGAAATATTTATTTTTTCAAATAATTTTATTTATTTACTTTGGTATTTAGTATTTCTTAATCTTTTGTTTGTATATCCTATTTCATTTATATATCTTTCCCTCATGTCCTTTCGTTACAGTAGATTGATAGACTGATGGATGTAGAAGTAGAAGTATGTTTTTTAAATCTTTATAATCTTATGAATACAAAATTTAAATAGTTTCTATTCATGATTTGCAGTAATTTTTACATTTTTTCTATATATTTTTTATTTGATTTAATTCGTTTTAAATATATTTTTTTATTTTTTGAAAATCATTTGGCCGGTACATAGCATGGGAGGTAACACTAGTTAATATATTTACCCACTCACTAGTTACTAGTACATGTGTATGAGCTACATAAACACATCGATCGTGTTAATTTCACATTGTTATATATTCATTTATAAATAGTTTTCAACGTCATATATCGTTGTCTAGATGTTAATATCGGTCTTTCAGAACGACAATATGTGAGATTTCATACTTTCGTTTTGGATAAATGATTGATTTTGTGATATTATTTAAATCGATTATACAAATATATTCCACCGTTTAGATAATTAACATTAGTACCTATTGATCAACTGCTTTGTTCCACCTTGCCCTATACTATCTATATATATAATGATGAAAGCATAGAAGATTTGCAAGAAATTAAACGTGCTTTCTCTCCCTCTCCTTTCTCTCACTAGTTTTGTTTGCCCCGAACCTTACGCTTACGGCAAGATACATAAAACGAGTAACCCAAAACCAATTTCCTGAGAAAAAAACCCCCAAAAAATTAAAACCCCACAATTTTATAAAAATCTATTTTAGCAAAATTAACAGAAAGAAACGGTTTTCCATCCATGCCTTGTTCCCTCTCTCTCCCACCATCCAACTTTCTCTCACTTCTTTGATTTCACCTCCGTCGTTCCATGTCAAACGGCGGTGCAACCGCCACCACCACCACCTATTATACTCATCACCGCCGCCGCGCCACCGACGCTGCGTCGGAAAACGAGAATCCATCGGGATCGGAAACGGAGGCAGCACCAGACGAATTGACGAACATGGAAGGCAGACAGAATCTCCCGCACCACCACCACCACTACGGCAGCAACCGCCCTCCGCCGCCGCCGCAGAAGTGGTTCTTGAAATCTCTGGCGCCGAGGAAGCGCGGCTGCCGAACGGTTTTCGTGATCCTCCTTTTGATGGTGGCGCTCTCCGCCTATCTCCGATTCTTCCTCTTGCTCCGCGGCGGCGGGGCGGTGGCGGATAGGGACACGATGATCGTGCGCTTCTTCAAGACCGATCTCTCCTCCTCCGCGCACAAGGCGCTTTTCGAGACAGAGCTCCGCTCGCATCCCGCCGCGGAGAGACGGCGCCGACGCCGGAAAAAGAAAATTCCGGTGAGTCCAAAGTTGCGTTCAATTTTGTTCAAAATTTACTTCCTTCAAGTTTAATATACTTAATTACTAGTAATCAATCATATTTAATTTTATTTTTTACTATACTATACTACGTTTAGTTTACTACTAGTGGGCCTTGGCATTAAATCAATTAACGGCGACTTGAATAATCAAACTTAACCTGAAATTAAATTCCGGTCACTATTACATTCATTTGGTCAAGAAATTTGGTATGAATTTGTGTATGATCATTTAATTTGTACGAACGATATTGTACTATTTTGGTATTTTTGCTTATTGAAAATAACGCTTTAGCATTAATCGGAGCTATGTTTGTAGTTGGTTAGTTTAAATTTGGGCGACGATGGTGTTTAGTGGGTGTGATCAAATAATGGTTGAAAATAATCACATTTATTTTTCTCACTCAAATCACTCTTAAACGTTGAATTCTAATGATTAACCGAACGTTGCGCACTTTCTTTATTTAAATTTTTAAACAAACAGAAATAAAACATAATTCATCTTTTAAAAAGTCTGTTTTTTAATATTCAAATTTCCCTCCAGATTTCAGAAATATGGAGAAAACCCTACAGTGGCGATTTATACCCTTGCACTGTACGGCCAAAGAATCGCATCAGTACGTAAAATTTCTCCCTCTCCCTTTCCCTCTCTCTCTCAATAATCAAAGACTGAATCTTTACATTTTGATTTCAGGGACATCAAATGCAACGAATGGGTATGTTTTGGTTCAAGCAAACGGGGGACTGAATCAGATGAGAACAGGAGTGAGTCTCCATCTATGCAAAATCAAGATTGAATCTTTTTTTTCGATATATATCTAAGAGTAAGTATGAAATTGCAATAGATATGCGACATGGTGGCGATAGTGAAGATCATGAATGCGACTCTTGTGCTTCCTTCGCTCGACCACTCAAGCTTTTGGACTGATCCTAGGTATGGTTTTCTCTCACTTTCACTTTCACTATATATATACTGATCGATCTTCACTTTGATGATCGATTCTGATATATCTATGGAGCAGTGACTTCAAGGATATCTTCGATTGGAAGCATTTTATTGAGGTTCTAACTCTCGACATTGAGATCGTCGATAAATTGCCGGAAAAGTATGCAACAGTGAAGGCTGTCAACAAAGCTCCCATCTCTTGGTCTAAGGTAATCAATGAGTTACATAATAATTCCCCATTTCTCCCCTTTGTCTAAGTTATACAAGCTACAATAGAGGCATAAAATATGTTAGATTTTACGGGGTAGGTAAAGTTTCATCCATTATAAGATAACTCGCGTGTGAATATCTCAATACGCTCTTCCCTATGCAAGTCTCTCGTATTTATTAATATTTGAACATGATCACAGTTATGGTGTTTGAGTTATTTATTGATTTTCCGTGGTAGATACAATTATCTCATTTATCGAACCAACTAAATACTACTCCCTCCGTTCCACAATAGGAGTCACATTTGGTGTCTCGTCTCGAACATGTAGACTACATGCTCTGATACCATGTTTAAACATTGACCAGAATCATGAATTAGGCCTAAAATCAAGATTGTTGAATTTGTTGCCTACAGGCAGGGTACTACAGAGACATGGGTACTCTGCTGAAAAAGAAAAGAGTGATGAGATTCACTCACACAGACTCACGCCTCGCCAACAACGGCCTAGCCCCATCCATCCAGAAGCTCCGGTGCCGCACAAACTACGAGGCCCTCCGCTTCGCCCCGCCCATCGAAGACCTCGGCCGCAAGCTCGTGGCTCGCCTCCGCGAACAAGAAGAAGACTACTCCCCCTACATCGCCCTCCACCTCCGCTACGAGAAGGACATGCTCGCCTTCACCGGCTGCAGCCACAACCTCACCGCCGGGGAATCCAACGAGCTCCGCCGCATGCGCTACGCCACCAAGCACTGGAAGGAGAAGGAGATCGACAGCCGAAACAAGCGCGCCCGCGGGGGCTGCCCCCTGGCCCCGAGGGAGGCCGCCGTCTTCCTCAAGGCCATGGGCTACCCCTCCGCCACCCGCCTCTACATCGTCGCCGGAGAGATCTACGGGGAAGGGAGCATGGACGCCCTCCGCCGCGAGTACCCCAACGTGTACTCGCACTCGACCCTGGCCACGCCCGAGGAGCTCAGGCCGTTCGTCGGTTACCAGAACCGGCTGGCCGCGCTCGACTACATTGTGGCGCAGGAGAGCGACGTGTTTGTGTACACATACGACGGGAACATGGCCAAGGCGGTGCAGGGGCACCGGAGGTTTGAGGGGTTCAAAAGGACTATTAACCCTGACAGGTGGGTAAACTAGTCTTTTGAGATATGAGTTATTTGTTTTTTTTTAATATAAGGATGAGTTCTACTGTTTAATCTGATTTGGTTCGTTACGTGCGCAGGACGAGTTTTGTGAAACTGATAGATAGAATGGACAGTGAGGAGATTTCGTGGGAGGAATTTGCGGGGAAGGTGAAGAAAATGCACGAGAGGAGAGTTGGGGCGCCGTACCAGAGAGAAGCAGGGCCGACGCCGAGATTAGAGGAGAATTTTTACGCTAATCCCTATCCCGGTTGCATATGCGATAGGTATCTCAACTGAAGCAGGGGAAATATGCCTTATTCTTTTTTTTGTTTTGTTTTGTTTTTCATTTAGATGAGTAGAGATTATTTGATTCTATTGTTACGCTTTGATTGATCAGAATGTGACTTTTGTCGAGAAACATTGCAGAGAAAAAAAAATGGTTAACACGTTCTAACAAGAAAACCTAGATACTTATGCGTAGATATTTTATGTTGGAGGGAGCAAAAAGATGTTTTGCAAATTTGTCGATACTGTTTCTGTTGAAATTTATAAAAAAATTCAAACCAAATTTAGCATAGATTTTTTTAAAATAATCTACTTTTATTACAAAATTTTGATGTTAATCTAGGAGGAAATAGAAATATATAAAAAAAATACAAAGGAATTAGCGATGAGTTTAGGGTTAGTTACAAGTTACAGCACTTACTCATTCATACAAGCATATTATACGTTGATTTAATTATCACACTTGATTGATGACGATGTTCATGAATATAACTTTTGTCAAGATGAACAAATGAGTAATACAAGTACGTTCTAACATGATAAGCTAGAGCTATTTGATGTGCATGTTTGAGCGCAATTCATCATTATTTTTGCAATTTTGGCGACGGAGTTTTTTCACTAAAATCAATATGCATATTAAATTCAAGTTTTCCATAAATTTAATCAATTATGAAAAGTCCTACTTTTATTGCATATTCATGATGTTAACCTTGGATCAAAGAGGATTGTATACAATAAAACAGAGGAACTAGCCATGGGTTCATGTTAGGTACAACACCTTTCATTTAGACAACTAAATATAAGTAATTGATTTTATCGCCACGTTTAATCGATGAGGATGTTCATGAATGTAACATGTTGTTATTCTCCATGCAATACATTGACAGGGCTAGATATTTCACGTTATGAGTAACATGTTGCTATTCTCCGTGCAATATATTGACAGAGCTAGACATTTCACGTTGGAAGTCCAATTTAAGATTCTACTATTTTGTGAGCTTTTTTGCTAAAATCGGTACACGTATTAAACTCAAACTTACCATAAATTTAGTAACCCTTGAAACGTCGTTTAATTACAAAATCTTGATGTTTATAACCTTTGGAGCAGAGAGATTTGTATACGAAAATACAGAGGAATTAACCATGGGTTTAGGTTAGTCGCAATCACAAAATTAGGTTTATGTTAGTCAAAACACATCCGGGCAAAATTTCACATCACAAAATTAGTTAATTCAATAATACTAAATTTATATACATTAACTCATGGGGGGGTTATTATGGTGTATTTCTTAAGACATTAATTAGCTATTAGCTTAAGGGGCACTTTGTCTACTCAGTTTATAGGGAATTGCTAATTAATCAAGGCATGGTCTAATATGTAAATTAATCCACTGATTTGCTGTTGAAACAACAGTTCTTAAGGAAATTAGGCTGGAAGCCATGTGGTGAAGAAGAACAATTAGTGTGAAAGGGTACAATTTAAGCATTTAAGATGTGAGCTTATCCCAGTAATTAAACATAGAGCGAGATGCTAATTTGATTGTTAAAAAACCTAAGTGGACAATAATTTACACAGAATGCTAATTCTAACAGCTGCTTAATACACAATGAGATATCATTTGCTCGAGCGTCCATGATGCGTAACAAGGATTGAGTATTCGAAGGATAAGATGGTCAAACATGCTTAAAATAAATCAATACATAAAAGTAAATGACACTGTATATTAATTTACCTCATTTCTACATATCATACGGAGTGTTACTCAAAATAAAGGCTCCCTAATTTTTTTTTATAACGGTAAGCACTTGCTTATTAAACTATTAATTACCATTATAACCCAAGTTGGCCCAACTACTGTTAGCCCAATACCATGTTTCATCACAACTAAACACATGGGCTTTACAAATTGAAAATTTGTTGTAGACTTGGGCTTTTCCTTTGTCAAGAAAAAAGGAAAATAAACAATACAACTCGAAAACATTATTCATGTCATGTGTGTTTGATAGAAATGTATGTTAATTTTTAGTTTATAATGTATTGGATTATTGGCCCAAATTTAATGTCTAAATATATTATTGGGGTAGCCATTTTTTAGTTTCAATACAGATATATTTTTGGTTTTGGCCAATAATCGGTGACCCACTCTAATACCGTGATAGAAATCTATGGACTCCATCTTAAAATCAATTGGTGATAGAAAGAGTGACTCATAAGATTTATATAGTAATTTTATGAGATATTCGTATGTTATTTTTCAGTTTCAATTGTCAATAATGTTATCATATTCTCTAGAAAGAAAAAAGGGATTATTGTCATCTCATCAAGTGGCATAAAACATAGAAGAAAAGGAAAGAGGGATTATTTTTTAATATATGATCGTCTTATTTCATTTTTATCTTTCTCCATACCTTAATAGCAACAAATGTACAAGAACTCAATCTATGATCATTAATCTCCATACCTTAATAGCAACAAATGTAGAAAGAACTCAATCTATGATCATTAATATTCCAAATATTTCATATTTATGAATTATGAATGAAGTTTCTATGAAATGCCGTCAATTGAAACAGACTAAACGACACAAAATTCCTACTATTGATTTAAGGACGGCACAATTTACAAACGACAACCCATACATTTAAATCAATGCACGTTGGAAAAGCAATTTTAACATAAGCCCATAATTTTGGGCTATGCAATCTTGTCCGTTCAAATATTTCTATGTATAGTGCAAGTTAATTGACTCATCAAGCTGCATTGAAATGTTAAATTTGGGAAATTCAGGCAATAATAATGCGATACAAAAATCCAACACACCATGAGTAATGCTTTAAAAATACAAAAATAAATATCTATTAAGTTTAAAATGAATCCTAGTTTGAAAACGAACCATATCTTTTATGGATAAATAATACTTCGAAATATTATTAACCATCAAATAATACTACTCAACAAAATTTCAAATCGCGTATTATAATGTTTCTTTTATAAAGAACATCAGAGTCCCATGAATTAATTGCACGTTCTTGTTTGGCAAGGGCCAGAAAACTCGAGTTTAGTAGTAGTATAATTTTCAACCTTTTGATTCGATTACCAAAACAAATCTCAAGGATTTGAAAAAAACGAGAAGTCACGTACCCAATTTGCCAAACCTATCATTGAGTTCCAAAATTACAAAAATATATCATTATTTTGTGATTATTTATAGTAAACCTTTATTAAATAATTTCTCTTTTAAGAATTTTGAGACATGTTTTAAGTACAATGTAAAATAAGCGAAAAAAGAGCATTACTCAAGTTTCGAAAGCAATTTATATGTTGAATTTGGAGGTCGAGAAACTTCTTTTCTGATTTTGAATTTGTACACGAAATTAAACAATTAAATACAAGACAAATGATAGGGTTAAAAAACAAATAATTAACTAAATACGACCTAATTAACGACAGCCAAGCACGAAAATTAAAGAAGCGGATCTAATTAATTTTATATTGTTTTTCCATTTATGTACATACATGATTTACGCGGAGACGTGGGAGGCATTTTATGGTTCTACTTCTATATACATCGCTAACTAATATATTTTATTATTTCATAATTATTTAATCTATATAGTAGACCGTTTATATTACAAGAATCTCAAGGATACGATTGATTGCCTTTTCTTTTTTCTATGTCTTATTTATAATAATGTTTTCAAATCGAGTCGGTATGTAAATTAAGAAAGTTACCATTTCTTGATTCTGCAAATCAAGTCGATCTATATATATATATATATATATAGGTTAGTGATCAAAATATAACTAATTTTAAGTGTATAACTAAAGAACAAATTTCAGCCACACAAATGAATGGAACAAATATTATTTATTTTAATAATGTAAAATAGGCCGAGGATATTTTTGGAAATTACATTATGAAATTCAAAACCAATAGCTCGAAACCACAACGCCACCTTTCTCGGCCTTCTCCTCTAGCGACTCGCTGTTCTTCACCGATGAAGGCGGCGACGATGTAGGTTTGCCTGATCGGTGTTCGGTTTTGACGTCAGAATGAGGCTGCTGCTGGGCTGATCGTCGAGCAGTTGCAACATGCTGCTAGCCAAGTGTGTTGCCGCAATATCCGGTGGATTTTAAAACTGACTACGTGGTGTTGAACAGTTATTGTGAACTAATCTATTTGTGTGATTTAATAATGATTAGTTTGTGGACTTAGTCAATGTATTTATTCAAAATCTGGTTTTGCATGTTTTGTGAAATGTGATTACAAGAATTGTGGATTTTTTTAAATAATGGAATTCCACATTTCATTTAATTATGGGTCAGGTTGTATTGTAACAAATTACTACAGTAATATTTTCTTTGCTTGTATATGTAATATGATCCCTGTTTTCACTCTTACAATGTATTTATAATCTTGAATCTTTGTAGGGCAATAAAGTTTTAGGAGTTTGCAAATTTACATTTCTGAAATGTTGGGTTGTATAGAATCCTAGTGCAGGCATATTCATGCTACAACTAAGGGAGTATACGAATTTCATATCAACTCTAGACATTCTATTATTACTTCACTGTTGTTAACAAAACGCATCACTATTAGCATGGTTTTACTTCACTGTTGTTAACAAAACACATCACTATTAGCATGATTTTACTTCACTGTTGTTTACAAAACACATCACTATTAGCATGATTTTACTTCACCGGTGTTAACAAAACACATCACTATTATCATTATTTTACTTCACTGTTGTTTACAAAACACATCACTATTATCATGATTTTACTTCACTGTTGTTAACAAAATACATCACTATTAGCATGATTTTACTTCACTGTTGTTAACAAAACACATCACTATTAACATGATTTTACTTCACTGTTGTTAACAAAACACATCACTATTAGCATGATTTTACTTCTTGTTAACAAAACATATCACTATTTGCATGATTTTACTAAAAATCAAAATCCAGAGCTCTTTCTCTCTCCAACTCTACTCTACGAAGCTTCGTGGAAGCTCGTTATAGCTACCTACACCCTTCGATGAAATGAGTGAGAGTGAGCTCTCTCCCTATTTCGTTATAAAACAATTTCAACTATGCATTTGGAAAGTGAATTGGCCAATGAATCATACTACTCCATTATAGATCTGAATAAACCCCTATCCAAATATTATACGTATTCAAATAAAATATAGGATGCTCAATATCATTGACGGAGAAGTGAGCCTCGAATCTGAAGGATTATTCAATATGGAGTTGAAATGCGTTGAAATTAAAGGAATAAACGGACTACTAAAGAAACAACAAATTTTCGAATCATTAAAACAAATATATTCATTACAAGAAAACATTTATTCTGCATTTGGCAGAGGTGCAAAACTATGGTTCAAGCATCGGAGTTTTCTGTGGAGTTTCCCTTCAGAAAGCTTTGCCATCACACCTCAAACTTCTGTCAATTCATCTCTATTATCGCATCGTCTCTACGCACTAGCGCTTTGGGACCATCACCAACACCGATTACTCCTCCATGAAGCTCGCCAAAATCCACAAGCTCTTCAAGACCAGGAAATCCCCTTCCGTCTCCGGATCCGACACCGATCCGCCTTCGTTCAGCTCTCAGGCGACGTCGTCTTCCTCCTCCGCGTCGGAGGACGTGTTTAAGAAGCCGATCGGCTCCACCACGCCCAACAGCGTGCTCCCCTCCACCTCCTCCGTCGAGTGGCCGGGGATCTCCTCCGACCGTCACCTGGAGCTGAAACAGGCCTTCGAGATGATCGATCGCCAACGTAACCTAATTTTGGCTATGCAATGACCATTATACCCCTCCTTGTTATTGTGGAGTAAATTTGTGATTGAGGGAACTAATTTCTCCTTAAATTCGAAAATTACATGTATTAATAATAGCCCTTGATTTTCTTGATCTTGTGGCTGTGATTTGTTCTCTAGTTATATAGTTAATGGGCACTTGCCATAGATTACTAATCTATATATATATATTGTATGTCCTAATTCTAAGTATAAAGTTGTTAGTGGTAAGAGTGTATAAAAATCAATTAACATGGCGACCTTATAATGCAAGAGAAAATCAAAATATCTAAAACAAGTATATATTCAGCATACCTAAATGGAAAACTTTCAACTAAATATGCTGAGATGACATCCTAACACGTCTATACAATACTATTATTTCAATTATTCAGTTAAAATAAAACTGCCTTCACAAACATATTACTGAGTGACAATTAAAAATATTTACGATAGTACTTTTACTAGTAATAGTATTCCAATTCTTTTGGTTAAATAATTGAAAGTCGTGTGTGGCTTTGATACACATGATTAACTCGTTCATGTGACCAAAAGAAGGTTAATAAACAAAAATAGCCGATTTAAGAGCATTTACGCCTCTAAAGTCGAAATTAATTATATACTACTACAACACAAAAATGATTAATAGAAATGATTTAAATCATAAAATTTGGACAAAGTCTAACAAATCCTAACAAGTTTCAGTTTTTCTTTAATTTTCTTATCTGTGTACATAAAGATGGCCTTAACTTTCCATTTCCTTTTCCTTTCCTGTTTTTTTATTTTATCAATTAATTATCAGTTTGAACATCAAAAAAAAGATATTTAATATATGGACGAGACAATTAAGAAAAATCATCCAAATTACAAAATTAATTAGTTAGAAATGCTATCACCCAAATTACCAAACTCCTAATTTAGTCGAGAATGCATGCAACCAAACCCTCATGGATGTATCTCTCTCAAGTCTCCACCTTATATAAAGAAGAATCTCCCATCACAATCTTCCATATCAAACCATAACTCACTTAATTCCTTCTCCAAGAGATCTCAAGAAGCCCAAGTTACAAAAATACCTTTCACCATCAAATGGCTTCTTCAATGAAATCGTGTTTGCTTCTTTCCCTCGCTTTCTCCATTTCCATTCACGCCACTTTTGGTAACAATTCTTCTTTTCTTTTTCACACGCTTTATAATGTTGCAAAATATCACATAAATCCACACACACTAAACGTGCATTGTTATAATTTTTTTTAAAAAAAAAACCACGCAGCTGAGGTGATCTGCGAGAATCTGCCGGAGAATCTCTGTGCCTTCGCCGTCGCGACGTCGGGGAAGAGATGCGCGCTCGAGAGCTACAAGGGCGAGGGAACCGGAAACGTCGTGGAGTACACGTGCACGACTTCCGAGGTGGTGGTGGCTGAGAGACTGGCCGGACGCATCGAGTCCGACCAGTGTGTGGCCGCCTGCGGCGTCGACCGCAGCAGCGTCGGGATTTCCTCCGACGCCTTCATGATGCCGGAGTTCATCTCCAGCCTCTGCTCGCCGTCCTGCTACCAAAACTGCCCCAACATCGTCGACCTCTATTTTAACCTTGCCGCAGGCGAAGGTATTTTCGTTAAATTAATACTCTCTCCGTCTCAACTTAATTACCGGTTCAATTTAACATCACATAACTTTAATACATTAATAAAATATTACTACTACATTAGTAGATTTTGCGATTTAATTATCAAATATATAAAAGTAAATAGATAAATTTTTAAATTGAGACGGACCAAAATGATAAATTTAATAGAGTAGGTAGAATAATATGCTCAATTTTTACTTTGCACTAAATAGTTATGTTATGTACTATATCTAATTTCTTGTTTTTAAATTTTGTAGGTGTGTTTTTGCCGGCACTATGTGAGAAGCAGAGATCGAACCCACACCGTGCGATGTTGGAGCTTCTTAGCAGCGGTGGCGCCGCCCCTGCTACGGTGGATGATTCCTTTGCTCCGGCTCCGGCTCCATCATCTTATTACTAATATATACAAATATATAATATTTATATAATTATATAAGTATAATTTTGAACTTTTAATTCATAATTAATGAGAAAATGATATGAGGAGCCAAGGCATGTAATTGGTGAAGGAGCTATTATATATTGAGGGCTGTGTTGGTTTTTTTTTCTTCATGTTTTTGTGTGGTTTTGTAATGTTACCAATTATTAATATTTATTAATATCATTAATATCTTTTTATTACTATAAGTCTAAGCTTTGTTTCCAAATATATAGTTATTTTCTGCCAATTTGTACTTCTATTTCTATCCAAAATGACGCCTCATTAACTATTTTATAAAATTTATTAGATAAAAGAGAATGTAGTCTAACTTTCACAGTTATGACTTTTCCAATATATCATTAGATAGTTGTGTAATTATACCAAACTTCATACCTTATTGTTTTGACAAATATTTAAGTACAAATTCACTCAAGACAACAAGTATTGAATTAAATAATATATATAAGACAAAATTTTCATTAAAACGATCTAAAAAGATTAAGATTAAGTGATTTATATATACGCCACACATTGCTAAATAATAGTATTCCATATTCCATTTTATAATCTATAAATCACGAAGCTTTAACAATAAAAATAGTTAAAAATTCCACTTTGCAATAGGTTGTTTTCCCAATTTATATAGTTTTGTTTGTTAGTATTTTTTATTTTTCTGAAAGTGACTACTTGTACTAAAATATAACTCAATAAAGGAATTATATGATGAATTATGTAAATTACATGTGACAAATCAAAAACTATTTATGATTGACAAAATATGAAAATGGAATAAGGATATATCTGGTAATAAAATTTGATGTATTGTTAGATAGCTAGCAAAATTTCAAAATATTGTAATTTTCATTCAATAAAATTAAAAAAACTGTCTGTCTAAACAACAGCTAAAGTTTTCCTTGCACACAAAAATGAAAGTAAGAAATCAATATCATATGATTGATCACTTGGTGTTCAAAGTGTTGCTAAATACATCAAATCATCAGCAAGTAGAGATGTCTATACAATTCTTTAATTTTTGTTTCTTTTCGATTCCAACTTTGTTGCCTCTTTGAGTGATTCTTGAGCATCATTCTCCATTCCAAGTGCAAATAGCGAAGCCGTTTGCAGGTACAACGCGGTCGGCCAATCCGGTGACACCACCAACGCCTGCATCGCGTCGGCAAGGGCTTCGTTGGCCATCTCGTTCATAAGGTACGATAAACACCGGCGAGCATAGGCCGTTGGTGACACCATTGTCCCTCCATCTATGAACTGCACACAACCACCATTCGAACTTGTTTGATCGATTTTTTTTTTAGTATGCTCAATCATTTATACTGTCAATGTACTCTAACGGCTTACTTGTGTGTAGCAATCGATGGCAGTAGTGATATCCTTAGCTCGGAAAGCAGCATCACCGTGCTTCTTCGAATTCAGAGTCTCCTGCATTTGATCCGTCCACATTTGGAACGAGAGCTGCGTGGAAACAACGACAATTATAGAGGCCTTTCCACAGATTGAAGAACACAGTGTTATATATAACACGAAAAAATAATACCAACCTCGTTAGCAATCCCTTCATCGTCTTTGTACCCTATTTTATCCAAGATTTCATGTATGGCAGTGAGATCCATTCTCAAGCATGCTTCACCCATGGGGCTCAACTGCAGTTGTGGAGTACTGTTTGAGTTCCCTTGTGGAACTCCGAGTAGAACGTACGAAGGAACCTGCATTTGTCAAATGAAAACCATACGTTTAAATTCACAAATCCATTATCTTTACCTTAGGATGCAGATTGACAAAATGTTATGAATAGCATAAACTCCATACCTCATCTTCTTTCTGAAGAGACACAAGAGAAGTGACGAGAGACTTGGCATTTGGCCTCTCTCGTGCTTCGTATTGCAAACAGCGGGTAGCTAATCTAACCAACTCAGTTCCATCATCGTTGGAGAAGTGGCCCTCCAAACAAGAATCCATCAGCATCAGAAAATTCTTTCCCCGGATGAGATCAAGAGCCTAAACAATGACAGGAGACGAGAATCAGAAACATACTTCACAGCCAAAAGTATAATTCAAGATTCATTCTCGGATTCCATTTATAGAAACGTGAAGACAGTGGAACGATCTTAATTGTCAAAAAGGCCAAACCTGATCATTTAGCAGACAAATAAGGCACATAGTTGAAAGAATCATGGTCATAATTGATCGAACTCCAAACTCTAAAAGTTTCAATATTGAATGCAATCTATCAAAATCTTCTACTCACTATGCATTGAGAGATTGAATTCAAGCAAAGGGTGAGGAGATAATGTAGATTTAGCTGGTTCTAAGTCGAGCATGGAGGCTTACATGGCTCGGAGGTATATGCTTGCCACTTAGAAGGTCTAGCAGCATGGTCCCAAAGCTGTAAACCACACTCTCCGGAGTCACTCTTCCTGCAGAGGAACGTATCAAAGTCAAACCCAAAGAAAATGAGAGACGGAGCAGAGGGCATCACTAACAAAGATTACTAGCTCATAAAGCATATTACCAGTTCTCAAGTACTCAGGAGGAGTGAAGGCTAAGTTCGTGCTGTAACTCTTGCCATCTCTACTATTTTTCATCAGCCCGAAGCAAGACAACCTCGGATTGCCATCCTGGGCACAAGCAACAAGACCTATAAGAACACATAGTTTGGCAATTCTCTTAAGTCTAGAGATTGCGTTTATCCTCACCTGATCAAACAAGACTCTGTAAGCATTGAGATCATGGTACAACGCTCGTCCCTTATTGGAGCAGTACTCCAAAGCTTGGGCCAAATACAAGGCCACTCTTAACCTCATCGCCCATTTCATAGGCTGGTCCTCCCCTGTTCCGATTCACCAAACAGGAGCAAAGTTGTGTTAAATTTCAAAGATCAAATCTACATTCCTAATTATCTACGGTATCTACCCATGTTCTCCGGTGGATCAACAATTATATGAAGGAATCTGCGCTTCTTAGACACGATTTCCTGAATGAACTAAATGAAGGGAACTCACAATGAAAAAGATGCTTAGCCAGCGTATCATTAGGCATAAACTCTGCCACCAGCAATCTCTCTTCCCCTTCGATGCAACATCCAACCAGATTCGCCAGCCGCTCACTTCTGAGGCTCCCCACTGCCTTTGCCTCATCCTTCAACACACACACAAACACAAGATCAAATAAAATCACAGAGCTTTATGGAAAATGAACAAACCTTCAACAAAAACCTAATCCTTTTCGTATTATTGAGAGACCGATCACGATCCTAAAAAAGCATATACAATACGATTGTGCAAAATCAGATAACTAAGGGAAATGGAATTTTAACAAGCCTTCTCCTAGTTTCCTTACTTGAGAAACTGATCTTAATCCACACACACACACACACAAGATCAAACAACATAAAAGAGCACTAGGTAAACTGGAAAGTGAACAAATCTTCACTTCTTCTAAAATTGTGAAACTAATCCTGATCAAGACTCTCTCTCACACACACTAAATGCAATCAGAAACAGCTAATCCGATCAAACAATAACACAAATCACAGCTCCACTCGAGCAAAAAAAAACAGGAAAAATTGCAGCAGATGAAATGAAGAAGCAAAACTAACCAAGAACTGACGAGAGTCAGGCCAAGCAGACCTATTGAAGCGCTTTACAGCAACCCACCCCTCATTCTCAAGAAAGCCTTTGTATACAACATTAGGAGCCTTCTCCCCATGCTCTGAAACAATATTGTCTGAACTGAACCCATCAGTCGCAGCCTTCAGCTCGTCCCATTTGAACTCCCTGAAGCTTGGCAGCGAATCCTTCTCCCCATTTTCTGCAAAAACCCACAAAAATTAAAAAAGAAGCCATTTTTAACACAACCCCATAAAAAATCAAAGTTCATAACCTAACCCGGATCAGATGATTGGAGAGCTGTGGGCTTGAGATGGGAAGGCCACCAACACTGTGATAACTTGGAGCAGCGCCCACCCATTTGAAGATCTTCTGCGCAAGAATGTGATTGTTGATATCTTCAAAAGATGAGATTTTTAGGGGTTTATGGATCCAAGAAACGTGATTACAACGCCGGTTTCGCCAATTCACATTGGAGAAGCATGCATTATAAGCGTTGGGGAGTCTGGATTAGAGACAAGCTATGGTTTTTTTGGGGTCGTTTTTTGTGAATGGTGTGTGTGTGTGTGTTTTCTCAAAAAGGTGTTTTCTTTTTTTAATATTTGGCACCAAGGTTTAGCTTTTCCTGCTTTATGCTGTCTTTCAATTACTTCATCATTCCTGTTTTCATCCTTGTTCTCTGCATTAGTTGGCGGATTTTTTTTGAATTTGTTTTAATGAAGATTTAATAATGGAGTATTGATTATGTGAATTTTGTGTTAAATTTTATTAATTCGGAAGTTGGAAAGGTTAGTGAATTTTATTTTTTGATATAGGTAAACTGTATTGAATTAATTTTCCTGTATGATTGAAAGTAAGAAAGAGTCTTTTAATTTACTTTTCATGGAATTTATATATTTTACTGAATTAGAGAAATTTATTTGATGGAATGGAATGAAATGTGTTTTTTATTTTCATTTTATTAATTGGAATGAAAATATAAAAGAAATATAAACACTGTTTCATATTCATTCTATTCACTTCTTCGATTCATTCCATCATACAAAACAAATTAATAAAATGAAAGTAACAAAGTGAATTCTTTCAGTTTGTAAGTTTAATAGTTATACGTTGCATTGTAAAAGAAAATCGAGATTAATTGGTACTAGGTAGTATGCCTTAATTTACGTGCGATGAACAATGAACATGCTTGGTTATTTGCTCCAAGTAATTAGGTACATAAACTATAAACATTTTTAATTATCCACTTTAAGTTTATATAATTTTATTCTTATGTAGTACTCTATGTTATCCAATTTTATGAATATTTTATCTAATTTAATTCTTATAATGCATACTAATATTCTACATACATACTATAATACATACAATATTATATTAATTACCTCCACCAGAAGTCATTAAATTGTGACTTTATGGATCTCACTTCCAATAAAGTATTGGGGATTATTATAAATCTAATAATGCAGTCACCAAAATTAGGCAATAACTGAATATTTTATGGATATGTTATCCAATTTTATTTTACATACAATATTTTAATGACATTTTACCTCCATAAAAAGTCAATAAATTATGATTTTATGAATATTATTTCCAATAAAGTATAGGGGATTCAAAATCTAATAATGCAGTCACAGAACTGTAAATATGAGATTTTTTCCATATGAAATTAAGAGCATTTTTTAATCTTTCTTGAATAAAAATATACAACCATATTTTTCCCCAAAAGCACACCATGTGATTGTTTTTTCCTACTATAAAACAAAAAATTAAATAGATCGATCCGCATTGAGGTTTTTTGGCATGTTTCGCCTGTAATAAGAGGAGACAATACCTTCAATCAAGGCTAGTTTGTTACAAATTATGGAGTACTATTTTTTAACGAATTATCCATAACCTACAAAAATATTTGGCAAATAACTGTAGTGCAAATAAAATGTTATTTTCTCTATTCATAATTTATAAAAAAATAAAAATAAAACACCACATTTTCTTAAATTCGTCTTATCCAATTATTCAATATAAACTACAACAAAAAATCGGATAATGACACTTTTTAATGTTGTTAAGGACACTAATTTGTGTGTCTAATTATATCACCAATGCTTCATAAGGTTTCCTTATTGTTAGTGTCCCAACGAAAATTAGGAGATGCAAATAGAAGTGTCCTAAAAAAATAAAAGATTAAAATGATTTGCCATCGACTTAGGTATGCTTTATTTTGCGTCATAAATTTTGATTATTTTTAAATTTTTCAAACGCTAGTATTTGCGTTTCAATATTTTTAGTGATATACTTTCTGAACTTTTTTTGTGTTGGTCAATCACTAAACGGAATCCTCTTTCGATCTTAGTTAAAGATTCACGAAACCTAGATTAATTAATTAGTCCTACATTAGTTTTCTTAATTCTATCTAAAACTTCTTAATGACCAAATAAAGTTAAGGTTTCAAGATTTTTTGTTGTCCTTTTTCTATATATATTCTATTGCAAGATTATTTGAGTACGCAGTTTTCTTCGTCGGACGTGGAAGACCAATTCCAAAGTTTTATTTATTTGTTTTTTTAATCCACCTCTATTTTATTATTCACAAACACAATCACAGACTCAACCATGAAAAAATAATATAGAATGTGCTTAGTGGAATTATCACCTACTAAATGTATCCGCGTTATAGAGTGTGATTTTTTATTACTACAAAATAATTTCATTTTCATTTGGGATTATTTCTATATATTTTAAATTGGTCTTATACTATTACTTAGTTGCGTTTTAATTTTGGCATTTAACACATCACGAATGTACTCAATCTTGATATGAATCTAATTACTTTATCAGTAAATATTATACGCACGTAATTAGAGACCGGAAATAAAATTAATTTTAAAAAAACGCGAATAGAGAGTGCCTAAATCACTAGTTCTTATAAAAGCATATGACCAACCTAATTAGTCAATTCCCACTATGTATTTTTAATGCCTTTTATGTTAATTTTTACATCGTAAGTAAAAAGTTGTTAGAATATCTCTCTCAAAAAAGGTTGATTGAATTTTGTGCTTTATGTAGGGTGTGGAGTACTAGTTTATACTACTAAATCTTTATTCGTGTACAAATTATATACTATACACTACTATATTGTATGGATTCGTGGTTATAGGTTCAATGTGATTATTCTATCTTAATGACTTCATTTGAACGTATGTATTAACCATTATGCATGGAAATAGTATTACCGAAAATATATATAAGACTCAATCCAGTAATATATGAATAATACTATTAGTTTCTAAAATAAACGAAAATTCAATATATTATCGTACAATGCATTAACGATATAAAAGACAATTAAATATATAGATAGGTCTTCTCGGAATTCCAAATTTTACAGGGCACACAAATTACGATTTTCATGAATTAGTGTCTATTTTATGTTTTAACATAAAAAACAAATTGATCAATTTAACATAAAAAATAAATTGATCAATTTATTTTGAACCCTACTCAAAATAAGAACTGTGTGTAATAGTAACACTCATGTTAAAAGAAAATGGTCCCTGTTTAATAATGAAAATTTTGGAGCCATGTCCCTTCAATTTCAATATACTCCATGTATTTTATATGGACAAACAAATTTGTTTTGAAAATTATTCAAGTGTTAGTCTTCTCGGTTAATGCGTGGATTCAAAGAGTTCGAAAAAACAAAATAACAAAAGTAAGTTTGGTACTACTTTCTAATTCAAAATAATTAGTCATAGGATCATATCTCGAAAATAGTGTGTGGCACAATTTTTCAGTCTCTTTGAAAAGATATTAATAATAATATTAATTATCATTATTATTCCTTTTTCCACTAGCTTAATAGTAAGTTTTACGAAAGACGTCATTCCTTACCTTGATAGCAATATTTAACTTTAATTAAATATAAATATCGTAACATGAGGCTCTTAATTCAAGTATATTACTCACCAAACTAGCAAAAATCATCTCCGATACAATGCAAAAAATATCATTTACCATAAAATAAAATTAATTGATTAAATATGATATCAAGAACAAGATATTTCTATTATAAGTTAAATATGAAAACAAAACACAAAAAATAGTTAACCCACCAATCACAGCCATATCCTTATTAACATATTATAATAACTGCCACTAAAATAATGGTAACAATATATGCATAAATATATACTCCTAGTAAGATTAGATGACCATTCAAATCACACACACACACACACACACAATATAGTACATAGAATACCTTTGTCATTAAAGTAAACTATACTCTTAATATTTTTTAAAATTTATATGTGGGGATAGTAATTATTTGCATCACCGCATTTAGTGACCAAGAAACGGGCCTTCTTTTTAACAAAGGGTAAAGCAAAGCATGCAAAAGGGAAAATGCTTTATCACTCACACCTACTGCAATAATAATCATTACTCTCTCTCTCTAAATTTTAAAATTTATAAATGTAGGTTTGAAATTGCTATTGTTGAGTATACTAACATGTAACAACTATAAATATTTCCCATAGATAAATTATAAGAGTATACTATTATTTATTAGGATGCTAAAATTATCAACGTAGGTAGTGATGGTGGAGGTTTTTGAAGTGGGACATGCAACAAAACTATTCTTAGATTATTTTGTTACACTAATAATTAAGGGACAAATATCCAAACAATAGTATCAAGAAAGATGCACATCCAAAAAGGATCATGTCACATGGCTAGCAAAACTAGCTGTGTACAGCCCATTTCCAAAAACATTCTGCAATTTCATAAACTATATAAAAGGAATATTAATAGTATGCCAATGTAGAAATTATACCCCACATTGTCTAAAAAAATTGATGACAAATCACATCTTAATTCGTTAAGTACTCATCCTTATAACTAATAGGTCGGGGTTGAGTCACTTAATGTGCACTTGAGTATGTTTTTCTGAAGAAGTAAAGAAGATAGAAACTTTGAGATAACGAAATGATGAATGATAAAAAAAAGTTTGGATCCAAATCAAAACTTTGAAATTGCTTGATGTGATATTGATAGCACTCTGAGTGACTATGTAAACTTTGTTAATCTAACCAAGAATACATGATCTAGGATTACAGGTGATGCTATCGGGCCTCGAGAAATAGCTATGGCAACTTTCCATGAGACGATCGGACCAATGGCGGATCTAAGGAAACGGACCGTTGCAACAATGTCTCGTTCGTTGACTATGCACTGCTTAGATCTGATTCATTGTGTCCTTCTTCCGTATTCCTTCCATTGATTTGTATCCGCGGTCTCTGAATACAAGAAAAGTATGGTGTTAGAGATATCAAGACGGGGGCGGGCAGGTTGTCTCGTATAAGACTGTCTGACGGGTCAAGATCTGCGAGACGTACTGCCATCCGGATCCAAACACAACAAATTACAAATATGACAAAAAGATATGGGTTTGGAATTGGGTATAAATATCGTGTCACAGATTTTAACCCGTGAGATGGTTTCATACAAGTTTTTCAATAACAAGAGACGGGGTGGGGGAGGGGTGTTTCTGTACCCAGTCGGAGGAATCCCCAGAGCTTCCACTCAAGGGTCTATGGTGCTCGTCTTTTATCCTCGTGTCTTTGCTCAGTGGAAGCAACTGCGACGTGGAGCCACTGGAGCGATCGGGTAGTTCTTCAGGGGAGAGGAACAAGGTCAGGATCAAGATATCAGCATCTATAAGCAGTAATAAATCATACCATGAAATTATAGGAATATGAAAAGGCCAAACCTGGCAACTTCTTGTCTACGAAGAACACCACCAAATTCACCGTGTACCTGCAGCAGAATCATGCGGGCCAAAATCCATGAGACGGGTATAGGAATTGACACATCATGTGTCAGAAACCTAGCAATAGTTGCATATATTACCATGCTACAACAACATCAACGGTGTAATGCTTACGCGAAGCAATAATCAATAAGCTCTGAGCCACCACAGTTAACCAAGAACAATTCTTTACAAATCTGCATAAAGATATATTGTAAGGAGCCATAGCTGTGTTAGGGCAGTTCGTGGAAACTACTCCTACAACAACTTGTAATTCACCTATGAGTGCCATATTTATGGAATGTGCGCACAAAGACGAGAGAGAATATCACGTGGGATGAAAATATTAGATCGCCACAGCCATAAAGCACTCCGCGAGGAACTGTATAACCCAAACAGTTTCTCAGCAAACAAACAAATATACGATGTTGATAATCATAGTGCCATACAGGAAACAGAAAGGAAATCGGCACCTACAATTAATTAATAGAACTTCTAAAATATTATCAGGGCGAGGCAGCCTAGCAAGCTTCGAGCCCTAAAACATTCAGCACAAACTTTACGTACAAATTCTAGGTATAGTCAAATGAGCGAGAAAATGAAGAAAATCTCACTTCCCGGCAGTGATAATTTGGACCGGGTAGCTGTGTCGAATAAAAAGTTATTATCCTCAGGGTTTGACAAGCCTGCAGCAAAGCATGGAAACTAAAAATTTTGAAAAATTTGTTGAGATTTGAGTATATGATTGAGCATTACAAACAATAAAGGAGGTGACGACTTACAACTAAGAACGCTAGTACCCTGCACCATATCAAAACAGTATAGATTTTCTTGCTCTTTGAGAAGAAAGGATGAAAAGTCCACTGTGTGCAGCATTGCAAATAACAGGATCAATATATTTGCACCGATAAATAAAGTTTTCCGTGAAGAATTTTAAGTAATTGCTGGAAAACTCACCAAGATGAAAGACAAAAAAATAATGCTAAATACAGTTTCACTCATGTAAGCTTTCTCCTGCCCAAGCTCCTACAGTCAGAGAAGTTTTGTAGCATAAGAGATGATTCCTAGAAATCAGCAGAATAACAAGAGATCGAAACAATCTACACTCACTGGAAGAAGAAAGAAGCCTAGATCTTGAAGCGTCGGACCAGGCCTATGTAAATAATGAACTCCTCGAGCTGCCAGTCCATGGATGTACTGGTATATGGAGTCACGAGAAATGATAGATTTCACGTATCACAGACTTGAATGAAAACAATTTTGGCCTAATATATTGAATTTCTTTCAAAAAATAAACTCTCAATTTAGCTATGAGTCCAGAAGTTTATGTAGTTTCATTAGCAAGATTCACATGATACAACGGAAAGCTGAATATACTTCATTTCACTTCACTTCAAAAGGCCCCTACGTCCAATGATGCCATAATAAGCCACAAATTGTTCATGGAAGTAAATAACAGCTTAACTACTCGTCAACTGACAGCTTAAAGATACTTAATGATGCCAGCTTGTTACCTAACATATCACTACCAATTCATTTATAGCACAAGATACAATGAATAGCCAAATCCAAACCATACAAAGTTAATAAATACTCCTTGTTTGCTGCACATTCACAGCAATTTCGACAAGAAACTCTAATTTCCCATATAACAATCCATATCTCTATAGCAGAACAAATAATCTATGCACGTTTTCTCCTATATAATCGAATACAACATGCACTACGATTCTTCCATAAACAGGGCTTAGAACAACTCTTGCATAAGATTACAAAAAACATCAGTTTTATGTCCTTCAAAACAACCATGTAAGAATTTTTTGTGCAAAAAAAAACAAACTACTATCATCAAATGGAACCATAGGAACATCATACTCTAAAAATCTTAGTAAATTCGAAATTTAAAAAATAAAGCCCTATCGATTTTTTTTTCAGCATCAGCCCCTGCATACAACTCACACATTAAGGTGGCAAATTTGAAAAAAAAAACGACTTATTAAGCTAATTGAAATTCATTAAAACCAGTTGACAGCTCAGGAAAAAACAACAAATTCATGGAAAAACAAGTAATTGATTCAATTAGTAAAACTACAAGGTAATTAACACATGATCAGGTCATAAAAACACAAACAATAGGTGAAGAACAGACCTGAAATATGAGGCCACCTAAAATATACTTCCAATTTTCACCGAGAAGAGCGATTTCTGTTGAGGCCTCTGTACAAATTCTCTTCCAAAACTACACGTCCAAAATCCCAAAATTAATAAAATAATAATACAATGAATTCTAATAAAAATGAAGAAACCCGAACCTTTGAAGCCTCGCGACCAATGTAAAGCGACATCTTCGGTATTAACGACGGCCAGCAGAAGCGCCATGTCACATCAAAAGCAAACCCTCTTTCCGATCAACATTCTTCATCACCAACAAATGCGATAGGAACCGCTCAAAGAAATCGACAGCCAGTACGCGAAGAGATAATGACGGATCTTGGTCAGTTGGCAATCGCTGAAGGGATTTGGATGATCGCGATTGAAATTTCCTCTCTCTACAAAACTGGTTCGTGGGGAATGTGTTTTCATCTCTCTCCTAAAATTCAGTTGAAGACGGAGAACAGTTGAGAATATGAGGGCAGAGTTGGAATTACATAAATTGGGTTAAAAATAAAATTCAAATTTAAAACCATATATCTATATATATATTCTCATGTAGGATTTGTACTTATTCTCTATAAATTAGCATATATATTTGGTGAAAATAGTAGTACTAATATTTCTAATAAATATCGAAAATTTCTACCAATAAATGAGATTTGCTTGCAATGAGATCAAGCTATATACCGATCTTGAAGTTTCGTCTCGAATTCTTCGCCTGAAATTATTTATTTCTCAAATTAATAAAGAAGCATCTTTCTCAGAATATTATCTGTTGAATATCTATTTCTAGAATATTTATATATGAGGAATTGTGAAGTTATACTAATCTGCTAAAGTATTAGCATTAATTTTTCCGTTTGCTTAGCGTGATCAACTATGAAATGTCAAAATAGGCATTATACATAAAGAACTAGAGTCTTCTTTAATTTATTTTCTTGGCATGATCAACTATGAAATGTCAATTTTGGTATTAATTAATGTCATCAGTGCCCATGAAAAGCTTTCATAATGTTTGTTTATTTTCTCT
Source organism: Salvia splendens (assembly GCF_004379255.2). Classification (NCBI taxonomy): domain Eukaryota; kingdom Viridiplantae; phylum Streptophyta; class Magnoliopsida; order Lamiales; family Lamiaceae; genus Salvia; species Salvia splendens. The sequence goes on along the minus strand of NC_056033.1, from coordinate 5,188,080 downwards.
AATTGCAGTCTATTAGAATAAGATGATAGTAAGTGTACAAAATAAGATAAATAGTAAGTGACATCAATATTTTAAAGAATATGAAATTGTTCAGTGTCGTTTCGCAATCAATTCATCGCCCTATTATTTTATACTAGTACTAGTAGTATTTTTTATTTTAGTATTATGGACATAATGTGGACATAGTTTGTTATAAATTGTTCTCTTCAAATTTATACGTAGTTGGAGTATATAAATCGAATGAGTGCATCCATTATTTTACTAATAGATAAAATACCAAATACCTATTAATATTATAATTAGTTTATTTAATTTTTACATAAGATCCTTTAATTTTTCTATGAAATTCAAGACTTATGAAAGATCTATCGTTTTAGTTCATAGATAGTAGTAGAGTAGTGATATTGGGCAGGTACCCCTTAAGTATGTATAACTAGAGAACAAATTTCAGCCACAAGATCAATAAATTAAAGGCTAAGATTACTTTTAGAATTCTAGCATTATATTCAGGTTTTGATTCACTATATGAATAATTTAGTTCACTCGGGGGTATATTGGTCATTTTGCTGAATTAAAATGATGTGGGTCTTCTCTTTCCCTAATTTGAACATTCCACTTCCGTCTGTCTCTTATCTAAACCTCATTCTCTCTCCGTCGAATACATAGGGTTCTGACACCGTGACCTCCATTCTTCGTCATGTTTCCTCCATTCCAACCGTCATTTCCTCCATTCCTCGTCGTCGCATAGTTAGGGCTCATCACCGTGCTTTCCTCCGTTAATTTCCGGCGTTGTGTCCTCCATTCTTCACTGCCTCACGATCGTTGCGATTGCGTTTTCTTCTAATCCAGCTTGTAAAATTAACCTCTTATAAGTTTCTGATTGTTTTTTTTCTTATTGAAATGTGAGGTTTGAAAATTCATTTGGTGTGATCTTGTGCAGTATATTTCTGTTGACAATGTTTCAAAGAGCTTGACGCGGAGAAAGATCACTATATGCTCAATATACTTCACTAGACGCAAAGCGTATACATCACTTTATGCTCAATATACTTCGCTGAAATTAAAAAAAGTACACTAAAAGAGGCATGCAGAATATACTTCACTTTATGAACAATATACATCACTATATGCTCAATGTACTTCACTGAAATAAAAAAACAGTACACTATAAGACATGCAGAATATACTTCACTATATACACAATATACATCACTATATGCTCAATATACTTCACTAAAATGGAAAAAACAGTACAGTATAAGGCATGCAGAACATACTGCACTATATGCACAATAGACTTCACTATATGCACAATATACATCACTATGTGCACAATATACTTCACTACATGCACAATATACATCACTCTATGCTCAATATACTTCACTGAAATGAAAAAACAGTACACTATAAGACATGGAGAATATACTTCACTGTATGCTCAATATAAATCATTATATGTTCAATATACTTCACCGAAATAATAAAAAAAACAGTACACTATAAGACATGCAAAATATAATTCACTATATGCACAATATACATCACTCTATGCTCAATATACTTCACTAAAATGAAAAAACAGTACACTATAAGGCATGCGGAACATACTTCACTTTATGAACAATATACATCACTATATGCTCAATATACTTCTGTAATGCCCCAAAACCCACCTTAGACGGAAAAGTGAATTTTCGGTGCTGTAAATCGTCGAAATTAGGGTTTTCGGCGAATAATTCAAAATAAATAACAAAATAAATTCTGATAATTCGATAAATCGTGGAATACTGAAATACAAGTCTTAAATAAGTGTTAGAAAAGATATGTGAGCAAAGAATTGAGTTTTAATGAATTGTCTACAACTAAAGACGGAATCGATGAAACTATGGAATAACACCAACATTACCAGATTTGGATTCAAAAAGTGAGAACCAATTATCGACAATTGAGATTCTCGTGAATAAGTTGGCGAAAATTAATGGTGGAATTCTCCAATATAAGCTGCAGATTTGGGTGAAAATGGGTTGAATATCATTGGAAAATCATCCATACATCACTATTAGCAGAGAGAGTAGATGAGAAAAGTGAAGTGAATTGGAGAGTGGTGCTGTGAAGAAGGTGATGTGTGTGGGATTACGCTTTACTAGATTTATAACGTAATTTGTGGTAATTTATTTTCATTTTTTTATTTTATATAATTACTTGGTGGATTTAGAAGTGAAAAGTCAAAATCACTTACTACTATCCTAGATTTACAACTTTCCCGGTCTGCTAACACTTGATAATTACGTTATTTGGATAAACTAATTTCAAAATTACTCCAACCAAAGCTTAGTGTTTTACTTCACTGTTGTTGTTGATAATTACAAAACACATCACTCTTAGCATGATTTTACTTCACTCTTGTTATGATTTTACTTCACTCTTGTTTACAAAACACATCACTCTTAGTATGATTTTACTTCACTCTTGTTTACAAAACACATCACTCTTAGCATGATTTTACTTCACTCTTGTTCACAAAACACATCACTCTTATTCAGATTTTACTTCACTCTTGTTCACAACACATCACTCTTATTCAGATTTTACTTCACTCTTGTTTACAAAACACATCACTCTTAGCATGATTTTACATCACTCTTGTTTACAAAACACATCACTCTTATTCAGATTTTACTTCACTCTTGTTTACAAAACACATCACTCTTATTATGATTTTACTTCACTCTTGTTTACAAAACACATCACTCTTGTTATGATTTTACTTCACTCTTGTTTACAAAACACATCACTCCTAGCATGATTTTACTTCACTCTTGTTCACAAAACACATCACTCTTGTTCACAACACATCACAACACACGTCGGAGGTGACGATTTATTTTTTCTTGTATGCTAATTTAGTACTCCCTCCGTTCCATAGTAGTGGAGTCATTTTGCCATTTTGGTACGTTCCATAGTAGTGGAGTCATTTCCCTTTTTAGTAAAAGTTAACACATTTCTTCTCACTTACTTTACTCTCTCTTACTTTATTCTCTCTTCATCTCTCTACTTTCTTAATCTCCGTGCTGAAAAGAAATGCCCCCACTACAATGGAACGGAGGGAGTACTACATTACATAACTCTTATAACAGGTTCTATATTAGATATATATGAAACATGTAAACAAATCGTATAAGCGAATCAAGATTTGAAACTTAAATATATATTTAGTATTTAGCACTCACAAAATTATTTGGAATATGAGAATAATGCAGACCCTTTACTTAAAAAGTGATGGTTAATTTACTTAATAGACTAATGCAATTTGTCTTGAGTATATCGAAGAATATGTGGGGTTCTTTGGCAATCTTTTGCTTTAGCCATTTAAAGAATGTATCTTGAAAATGATAAATTACTTTATTCATGAGAGGGAGTAATATAATATGATTAATTCTTAATTAGTGAAGTAAAATCATGCTAATAGTGATGTGTTTTATTAACAAGAATGAAGTAAAATCATGCTAAGAGTGATGTGTTTTGTAAACAAGAGTGAAGTAAAATCATGCTAAGAGTGATGTGTTTTGTAAACAAGAGTGAAGTAAAATCATGCTAAGAGTGGTGTTTTATAAACAAGAGTGAAGTAAAATCATAACAAGAGTGAAGTAAAATCATGCTAAGAGTGATGTGTTTTGTAATTATCAACAACAACAGTGAAGTAAAACACTAAGCTTTGGTTGGAGTAATTTTGAAATTAGTTTATCCAAATAACGTAATTATCAAGTGTTAGCAGACCGGGAAAGTTGTAAATCTAGGATAGTAGTAAGTGATTTTGACTTTTCACTTCCAAATCCACCAAGTAATTATATAAAATAAAAAAATGAAAATAAATTACCACAAATTACGTTATAAATCTAGTAAAGCGTAATCCCACACACATCACCTTCTTCACAGCACCACTCTCCAATTCACTTCACTTTTCTCATCTACTCTCTCTGCTAATAGTGATGTATGGATGATTTTCCAATGATATTCAACCCATTTTCACCCAAATCTGCAGCTTATATTGGAGAATTCCACCATTAATTTTCGCCAACTTATTCACGAGAATCTCAATTGTCGATAATTGGTTCTCACTTTTTGAATCCAAATCTGGTAATGTTGGTGTTATTCCATAGTTTCATCGATTCCGTCTTTAGTTGTAGACAATTTTGATCCCAATTGCATCAAATTTGTATTCAGTTTCAACAATTTTAGTTCCAAATTATTTAGTTCCATGATTTTCGTCCAATTTGTTTTCAATTTCAACATTCTGATCGAAGACGTTTCAGCTCCATGATCGGACGATTTCAAATTGCAGACGACGCATGTGATTCGATTATCAATTTTGAAGGAGAAAGAAAGGATCGCAGATTTGGAAGGAGATAATGAAAACTGCGTCATTTGATTGCAGATTTAAATTTTATAATGTAATTTCCAAAAATACCCTTGGGCTATTTTATATTATTAAAATAAATAATATTTATTCCATTAAGATGTGTGGCTGAGATTTGTTCTCTAGTTATACACTTAAGATTAGTTATACCTTGATCACTACCCTATATATATATATATGTGTGTGTGTGTAATGATATTATTGAATCATCTATTTAAAACATCTTCGTTCCCAATATTTATAGTCTACTTTCCCATTTTAGGTCGTAACGAGTATAATCTATTTTCTCATTTTAAGTCGGCATACTGCATACATAAATAAATTTTTTTTAACATATTTATTGGTCAGATATATTTAATACTACTACAATTTTACAACACTTTTCAACTCTCTTTAATACACGTGCCCACAAAATTTGAGTTGAGAATAACAAGATGGGGGAATGATATTTTATATTTTTATTAGTATTTTTAATATTTGTCTCTACGCATTGTTTAATTATTCTAATAAACAAGAGAAACAAAGACTTCTAGAAATACTAGTTAATGTAGTTAAGGTTAAAAATTGTAAGGAAGGTTAAAGTAGATTTTAATCCTTTTCCCATATACCTAATCATGGATTCTAATGAATTTATAATCCTACATACCTAAACAACCAATTGTAATTACACGTGAGTGACATTATCTTCACTATGATAGTATTATTTCAAATTCACCAATTTCATTAGAAAATTGGTTTTCAAGAATATGGAGTATAAATTTCTTCGTAAATTTTTGTTTGATGCAGACTCGAATCAATGCTTGACCCCAACAAGAACTATCAAAATAAGTGTCTCTATCTTATTTATTGCAAAGAGTAGTGAGCCAAGAAACTAGTCATCTAGAGCTTGGAAAATAAATCACTAAAAAAATAAAAATTAAGAGATGAAAAAGTAGAAGTGTTTTGAAAAGCATTATTTTCGAACTCTTAACAATATTTCAAAGTAAACAAATGATTGTGGATGAAAATTTTACAAAAGCCCATTTCAATCAAAGGGCCCGTTGGAAAGTCGAAACGAGCATAGGCCACTCAATAAAACCACTGCCCCCGTCCCGTCCTGCGCGGTTACCGCCCCGTGGTTTTGCTTTCCATCGCCGCAAATCCGCCTTGCCTAGTACTCCTTAAAATTGCATCCAACTTCTCCTTTTCCCTAAATTGCCTAGTGGCAGATTTAAAACATATTTTTAGAAGGACGCACACCCCATATATATATATAGGGGTGCTAACTAATTTACAGTAATAAAAAGTTAGTATTTAATCACTCACCTATTTGAAAACAACTTACATTATAAAAATACATAATTAAAAAAATACAATTAGAAAATAAATAATCATTTGACGGCGCGTGCTTAAGGCATCTGTTAAGCACACTATGCCATTATCTATTTATCTTCCACCTAGACATGCACCAATTGAGAATCATCAATCTACATCGACGCTTGTCCAAAATTGAGCATAAATTCCATGTAACTATCTTCATCCTAAATTCCCCATCTTCACTAAAGCCGATTCCCCTCTCTTTCTCCCTCTATAAAACTAATGCTATCTACCAACCCTTGTTAAACTAGCAAAACATCTTTCATTACACTACAAAGTAACAACAATGTCTAATTTGCCCATTTTCAAGAGCAACTCTAGAAGCCATCTCCACCATCCATCCCCCATGGATATGTGGGATTCCTTCAAAGATTTCCACCACCGCCACGAAGCCATCTTAGCACAACGCCCGCGACTTCATGGCAACAGTGGAGTGAGAGTGGAGTGGAGTGAGACCCCGGAAGCTCACGTGCTCAGGGCTGAGCTTCCTGGGCTCAAGAAAGAGGAAGTGAAGGTGAAGGTGAAAGAGGGCAAATTCTTGAAAATTAGTGGAAAGAAGAAAGTGGAGAGAGAAGATAGGCACGAGAATTGGCACCACGTTGAGCGTAGTAAAGGCAAATTCTCTAGGGTTTTCACCCTACCGGAGAATTCGAAAGGCGATAGCGTGAAATCGCTTTTTGATAATGCGATTCTCACCGTTACGGTTCCTAAGAGGGATGCTAAGAAATCTCTTGTTGTCAAGGAGTTTGAAATTAAAGGTTGAGATTGTTTAGGTCTGGTGTTATATGATTGTACCTTGCATAATGGAAATATATCATTATTAATTACTAATAGATCTATAATTTTTTAGATCATGAGCATAAGGGTCCTGTTAACCTAATTCACTATTATCAAGCCTAAGCAAAATCATTTTTATTAGTAGTGAATTAATTCTATTACACTTCACAATCATTAAACTTACTAATACTATTACTTTATTTGTACTATAAATTTACAATTTTCAACAACGAAAAAGCTTCCTGATCGATAATGAATAAAACGAATTAAGATTTAATGGTAAACCAACTATATTTGGTATCTTACTATTACAATCATAGTGCTTTACCTTTGCAATATAACTATTTTTATCTAATTTTTAATGGCATTTTTTTACCTCTACAATTACAAAACATAAAAGTTTTCATAATTGACCCAAAATGTCGAATGATCACAGAAACATGCTGCCGCCGGCCATCGCAACACCGGAAGCACGACGTACACGCACGACATGCACTGAGCTTCTTCTAGGGACAAGGACGTGGTGGTCCTTTTCGCCGGCTGGCTAGGCATGTACATATTAGCGCTCGGCGACGGAGGAGGAGGGTGAACACTAGACTTGGATGTACTTTCATTTGAAATATTTCTTTTTTAAGTTTAATTTTCTTGATTAGTTCGTAGTACTGCGTCAATTAGTGTTTCGTGGATTAATTTTGTTAATTAGAATTAAAAAGATTAAATTGCCAATCGAAACTTTGCGTCACAGTGAGATCATCATCAAAATAAAGCTCATTAATTTTGTATGTTTGATTGATTTGGAAACCCTTAATTTTATTATGAACGTCGTTTGCAAAAGATTTGAATTTTGATCATGTATTATACAATCTATTTCAATTTTGCAATTACAAAATATTGTACCCTTATAGGAGTACATTACTATGTATGAGTACAAACATTAAATTAATTAGAGATTTATTGGTGACTTAAATCACTAATGATAGTTGAATTCGGTTATCTCCAACGAACTTAAAAAATAAAGCATGAACTTCGACAGTATACACTACAAAAGAGTTGCTGTTTAGTGATGAATCCGCGAATTTCTGATGGTAGTAAATGCTGGTAGAGAATAAAGACTACGACACAGAGATTTACGTGGTTCGATTTACTGAGGTAAATCTACGTCCACGGGAAGAAAAGAGGGCAGAGTTGTATTGCTTGATCTGTTTTCTACAGCTTACAATACAGACTTGCTATTTGATCTTTTTATCTCTAGAGAGCTTAACAGAACCTTACTTTATCTATCTGATCTAGGTTCTATTTATACATTGAACCAAGATCGTGGCATGCAGCACCATTTACTAGGTAGTGGATGTCGTGGAGATCGTGGCGATCTTGCATGGGTTCACTATCCTGCATGAGTTAATGACTGCTTGACACCACTAAATAGATCGTGGGTGTAGTGGAGGTGGAAATCCTGCATGAGTCCACTATCTCCTAGTTCGGTCGAATACTGAGACCGAACTGCTGAATTATTGCCGAGCAGCTTTTGCCGATCTGAGAGTAGAGCTTGATGCCGACCTGAGAGCAGAGTTTGATTGGTTGGCTTTTACCAAGCTGTAGGCTGGGGCCGAACTCTTTGGTCGTGCCGGACTGATACTCTTTAGTCATGCCGAACTGATACTCTTTCTTGGGCTTTAGGCTGATGGGCTTGTTTAGTACGTACTCCATCACTACCCCCCCCCCGAAAAGTGAAGTGAATCACTTCGGCATTCTGGATAAAGGTACGGGGTAAGTTGATGTTTGTCCTCGGTCTTATGAAGTGAACTCTTCTTTGACCGGACTTGGTTTGTGTCCTAATTTGGCGAGTTTTATCGCTCGGATCGGACTTTCCGTTGTCCTAATTTGGGGATCGGACTTTCCCTTGTCCTAATTCAGCGAGTTTTATCGCGTGGATCGGACTTTCCCTTGTCCTAATTCAGGCAAGTTTTATCGCGTGAATCGGACTTTTGTTGCAGTTCGTTTCAGACGAAGTGCTTGATTCTTAAGCTGAATTGTGGTCTTGTATCCTCTTTAGAAGCTTGGACTTCACAATCGTTGGCTTATTGCAGTTCGTTTCAGACGAAGTGCTTGTTTAAGCTGAATTGTGGTCTTGTATCCTCTTTAGAAGCTTTGACTCACAATCGTTGGCTTGTATATGTTCTAAGAAGGGGATCAGCCTTCGAAGAACAAGATACCTCAGTAACATTTGTAAGAGACGACACGCACAGAGACAGACAAAACACACAGACAAAACGCACAGAGACAAACAAAGACCAAGCAAACCAAAGAAAGCACATTGACCGAACAGGACTCAAGACTGACTGACCGGACTGTCTCTTACAAATGGAACTTCTTGAGGTTGGAAATGTGCCATGTTCGGGGTACCTGTTCTCCTGACATGTGAGCCAATTTGTAAGACCCTTTGCCGAGGACTTCTGACACCCGATACGGACCTTCCCATGTGGGTTCGAGCTTGCCCAGCTTTTCTGCTCGGCTTACTTCGTTGTTTCTCAAGACGAGATCTCCCACTTGAAATTGCAGCTTCTTCACCCTTTGGTTATAATACCGGGCTACTTGCTCCTTGTACTTGGCTGCTTTTATGCATGCCAATTCTCTTCTTTCTTCGGCAAGATCTAGCTCGGCTCTCAGTCCGTCGTCATTCATTTCTGCTGAGAAATTTAGAGTTCGGGGACTGGGTATGCCGATCTCCACCGGAATCACGGCTTCAGTGCCGTATACAAGACTGTACGGAGTTTCACCGTTGGAGGTTGTGGGTGTAGTTCGGTAGGACCATAGGACTTGAGGGAGATTTTCTACCCATTGTCCTTTGGCTTGTTCTAACCGAGCTTTTAACCCTTTCACCAGGATACGATTTGTTACCTCCGTTTGTCCGTTTGCTTGTGGATGAGAGACCGAAGTGAACCGCTGTTGAATATTCAGCTCTTGGCACCAATTCTTGAACGTCTTGTCGGTGAACTGAGTCCCGTTATCCGAGATGAGGATGTGGGGGATGCCAAATCGGCACACTATGTTCTTCCAGACGAAATCCAATGCCTTCGAGCTCGTTATCGTAGCTAAAGGTTCAGCTTCCACCCACTTCGTAAAGTAGTCCACGGCAACGATTAGGAATTTTATTTGCCGAGGAGCTTGTGGTAGTGGTCCTACTATGTCTATACCCCATTGCATAAAAGGCCAAGGGCTTTGCATAGTGGATAGATCGGTCTGCGGCATCCTTGGGATATTTGCATGGATTTGGCACTTCGGGCATGTCTTGACGAGCTGCACTGCTTCTTGTATCAAGGTTGGCCAATAATATCCCCATCTTAGAACTTTTTTAGCTAAAGCTCTAGCTCCGATGTGGCTGCCGCACGATCCTTCATGAACTTCTCTGAGGATGTAGTCCGTCTCTTCTGGCCCTATACATCGTAATAACGGCTGAAGGTAGGACTTTCTGTATAAGACTCCTCCATGAAGTTCGTACCGAAGTGCTCGGCATGTGATTTTCCGAGCTTCTCTCTTATCCTCGGGCAGTTGTCCTTGATCTAGATACTGTAAGATCGGCGTCATCCAGTTAGGCGAGCTGGTTACTGAATGTACCTCAGCTTCATCAATGCTTCGATGCATCAATTCCTCCACCTTTGAGCTTGGACATGCTGCTAACTTACTTAAAGTATCTGCTCGGCTGTTTTCTGCTCTGGGAATGCGGATTATCCGAAAATAAGAGAAACTTCGGCTAATGCTTCGCGCTTTGTCTAAATATTTCCTCATCCTCTCATCACGGGCTTCACTTGTACCCAACATGTGATTCACTATGACTTGTGAATCACAATGGGTTTTGAGAGACTTGATACATAGACTTTGCGCTAGCTGGAGTCCGGCAAGGAGGGCTTCGTATTCGGCTTCGTTATTAGTGGTTGGGAATGAGAACCGAAGTGAATAGGTTACCTCGTGTCCATCGGGAGCGATAAGCAGAATACCAGCTCCACTTCCCGTTTTATTCGAGGCTCCATCTACGAATCCGCTCCAGCAGTCCGGCGGCTCTTCTTCGGATTCCAAGGGCTGTGCTAGTTCGGCATTGGCAGAATTTTTCTGTTCGGCAATGACAGGGATTGCTTGATCGAACTTGGCCTCTGCAAGAAAATCTGCCAAGGCTTGTCCCTTGATGGCTTTCCGAGGTAGGTACTCGATTGAGTGTTCTCCCAGCTCTATGGCCCATTTGGCGATTCTGCCTGATGCTTCTGGCTTGGTCAAAACTTGCCGAAGAGGCAGATCGGTTAAGACGCATACCTTGTGAGCATAGAAGTATGGCCGCAGTCTCCTTGCTGCATTTACTAACGCCAGAGCAATTTTTTCCAGAGGTTGATACCTTGTTTCTGGACCTCTTAATGCTCGGCTTGTAAAGTAGATGGGAAACTGCTTTAGGCCTTCTTCTCGTACAAGCACCGCGCTAATGGTTTGATCGGATGCCGCTAAGTATAAGAAAATCACTTCGGCATCTGTTGGAGCAGAGAGAATTGGAAGCTCGGCTAAATAACTTTTGAGCTCGTCAAAAGCCTTTTTCTGCTCGGCTCCCCACTCAAACTTTGGTGCCTTTTTTAACACTTTGAAGAACGGCAGTTGTTTTTCGGCTGCTTGGGAAAGGAATCTATTCAATGCGGCTAGACATCCAGTTAGTCTTTGCACATCGTGTATGGACTTCGGCATCGCCATGTTCTGAATAACTTGAACTTTTGAGGGATTTGCCTTGAGTCCGTCCTTTGAAACCCAACAACCTAGAAATTTTCCCGAATCTACCAAAAAGGTACATTTTTGGGGGTTGAGTTTGAGGTTGGCTTTTCGGAGCACGTCGAGAGTGGATTTGAGGTTGTCTTCGTACTCCGAAGTGCTTTTGCTTTTGACAACTATGTCGTCGACATACACTTCAACCTGTTTTCCGATTAGGTGCCGAAAAAGCTTGTCTACCATCCTTTGATAAGTGGCTCCGGCATTCTTTAAACCGAATGGCATCTTTTTATAAGCGAAAATGCCGAAATCGGTAATGAAAGCTGTTTTCGGAGCGTCACTCTCATCCATCAACACTTGGTGATATCCTTTGTATAAATCAAGAAAACAGAAAATTTCGAAGCCGATCAAAGCTTCTACTTTTTTATCTATATTCGGAAGGGGATAGCAATCTTTAGGACAGTGCTTGTTTAGATCGGTAAAATCTATGCACATCCGCCATCCTCCTTCTTTTTTCTTGATCATCACCGGATTGGCCACCCAAGAAGGATATTTCACCTCGAATAGTACATCCGCTTTTAGTAATTGGCGGACTTCGTCATGGATGACTTGGCTTCTTTCTGCCGCAAAGAGTCTTTGCTTCTGTTTTACTGGCCGGATTGAAGGATCAATATTTAACCGATGAGTGATTACCTCGGGGGGCACTCCGGTCATGTCCAACGGAGACCATGCAAAGACATCTTTGTACTCCTTGAGGAGCTGAATGGTCTTTTCTCGGAGTAGAGGCGTTCCTGCGAAGCCGATCTTGACCGTTCTGGATGGATCATCTTCGTATAACTGAACGGTCATTGAGTTCGGCTCTGAAGTGACTTCGGTCATCTCGCTTGCCTCTGACTCCGGTTGCTGTGATTGCTATGCTTGATGGTGCCGAACTGATTGCTCGGCACTTTTAAGCGCAATCTGCAGACATTCTTTTGCTCTCTTTTGATCACCTCGGATGACCGCTATCCCACCTTTAGTGGGGATCTTGATGGTGAGGTGATAAGTAGAGCAAACGGCCCGAACTGTGTTGAGCCAGTCTCTCCCCAGGATGATGTTGTACGGGGACCGAGCTTTCACCACAAAGAACTCGATCATCGTATTGGAGCTTGTAGGCGCTTTTCCCACCGTGATCGGAAGGCTGATAATACCTTCAGGGCGGGTGTCCTCCTGGGCGAAACTTTTCAGAGGAAGTGGAGCCGGACTGAGCCGAGCTGGATCCACTTCCATTTTATCGAAACATTCTTTAAAAAGAATGCTGACTGACGCTCCTGTATCCACAAATACTCTGTGGATCAGTTTGTTTGCCACTCCGGCTTGAATGACAATAGCGTCTTGGTGAGGAGAGATGGCTGGGACGGGATCGGCATATGAAAATGTAATCACTTCGTCTTTCTTCAGCCTTTTATGTGTTGGCTCCTCTTGATTGGAACCTCTGCGTTCTGCTTTTAGGGACGACTTAGTCTTTCCGGCAGGGAGAGCATCAATAGTCTGGATTACTCCATCATATTGCGGCTCGTCGTCATCTTCGGGATCCTCATGCCTTTTCGGATCCTGAGGATTGCAGTTCGCACCTCTCTGCCTTTTGTTCTTTTTCGGCTGCTTGCTTTGGTATTTTTTTAACGTTCTTGTTTTCACAAGAACATCAATACCTGCAGCCAAATTTCGGCACTCCTCGGTATCGTGACCGTGGGTTTGATGGAAGGAGCAATATTGATCCTGAGGTCGCCGCGCGGCTGATTTCGTCATCCGCTTTGGTTTTTCGAACATATCGGAATGTAGTTCGAAAATTTCCGCTCTTGACTTGTTTAATGGTACGAACTGAGCGGGCGGCTTCTCAGGATTGAGACGTGGCCCCAATCTGCCTTGTACCGGTGCCCTTTGAATTCTTTCAAAAGGAGTTCGGCGAGGAAGCACCTGGCCGCTTTGATCGGGCTTCTTTTTCTCTTCTCGGGATGAGCTGTCTAAAGACCGTTTTCGACGGTCTGCCTCATCCGCACGGGAAAACTGGTCCGCAATGTCCCACATTTCTTGAGCTGTTTGCGGACCGCACTCCACGAGCTTTCTGTAGAGAGCTCCGGGCAGGATTCCATTTTGGAATGCCGAAATGACAAGTAGATCATTGAGATTATCTACTTGTAGGCATTCCTTATGGAATCTCGTCAGGAAGTCGCTGATCTTTTCGTCGCGACCTTGACGTATAGAAAGCAGCTGAGCCGAAGTAATTCGGGCTTCCGCTTTCTGAAAGAACCTCCTGTGGAAAGCATCCATTAGATCTCGGTAGGATCTAATGCTGCCTTGAGGAAGGCTGTCGAACCACCTTCTGGCGTTCCCGATGAGCAGCTCGGGGAACAGCTTGCACATATGGACCTCATTGAGACCCTGGTTTGCCATATTATATTGATAGCATCCCAAGAAGTCATGAGGATCCACTAGCCCGTCATAAGTCATTGACGGTGTCCGGTAGTTCCGCGGCAAAGGAGTTCGGGTGATATCGTCCGAGAACGGAGTCTTTAATGCTCCGTACATGGCGAACCCGACATCTCTTCGGTACGGAGGAGATGGAGTTCTCCTGTGGTTCCGGTACCGAGGAGGAACAGGAACATGTCGGGGTTGAGGATTCTTTCTCCTGGAAGACACGTCACTACTGCGGTAGTGACTTTCATGTCTGGATGAGGAGGGAGAATCCGCCGTTGTCTTCTCCGGCTGTTGGCTCTTCTGCAGGAAGGTTAAGAACTCCTCCTGCTTCTCGGCCAAGAACAGCTTGACAGCTTCATTTAAATCGGGCTGCTGGGAAGACTCGGTGCGATCTCTCCTGGAGTGGCTTGTTCCTTCTTCGTGAGAACCGGAGGTAGATGTCTCCCGAGGCCGTTTTTCAGACCTGCGAGCTGTACTAGCTTCCTCACGGTTATCACGAACGGTATTATGGGTGTTATGTGATCTGGTATGCATTTTTTTTTTGGGGTGGAAAAAGGGTCAAAAATTCGCTTTATCACAAATTTGGTTCTCTGTTTCCCACAGACGGCGCCAGTGATGAATCCGCGAATTTCTGATGGTAGTAAATGCTGGTAGAGAATAAAGACTACGACACAGAGATTTACGTGGTTCGATTTACTGAGGTAAATCTACGTCCACGGGAAGAAAAGAGGGCAGAGTTGTATTGCTTGATCTGTTTTCTACAGCTTACAATACAGACTTGCTATTTGATCTTTTTATCTCTAGAGAGCTTAACAGAACCTTACTTTATCTATCTGATCTAGGTTCTATTTATACATTGAACCAAGATCGTGGCATGCAGCACCATTTACTAGGTAGTGGATGTCGTGGAGATCGTGGCGATCTTGCATGGGTTCACTATCCTTGATGCACTATTTATTAGCACTAAAAATACCTGCAAGTTTACAGGGTAGATCTAGTATAGCTAAAGGTTAGTACCGGGATATCGAACACAGGGAATAAGATTGCAACTGGCTATCATATACTAAGTGTCATATACTATTTAGAAACACAGAGTATTTTGTCTTTGATTTTATAAACTAGACATAAATATAAACAAAGATAAAAATAAAATAAAATAGACAAAGCAGGCTAAAGAATGTAGAGTTTTAGGATACGACTACTATGACCTAATGATGATTGATCTCACAAAACCTTTACCTATATGTGTCTCCAGGATTATTAGGAAAGTCGCGATTCTAAGATAAGCCCTCTCTCGAGTGCACTTATCCAGTAGATTAAACTCTAACTATCAAAGTCTCCTTCCAATAGATTAGATTCTAACTCCTTATGGTTCCTAAGACTCAAGCCCTCACAAAGGGTCCCCTCTCTCGAGTGCAGATAAACCTATGTGTTGTACTCGTTCCTTTTACCACGTAAAACTAGCTATCTCTCGATTAATCTAGTTAACGAACATAGTTCTAAAGTTGGCCAGACAAAAGAACCATAAAAGCATAGGAATAAGCAAAACAATCACAAGAGCTAGGAAAAGGTTCAATTCAATAAATCAAAACATGTTCATAATAATTTTCACCAAACAAATCTACAAATGATGTTTAACTACTCATAGACAAGTAGTAAAAACAAGAATAAAAGCACTAGATATGAAAGAAATCGATAGAACCCAAGGTTGAATCTTCGATCTTCAATCGTTTCTTGCCTGGATCTGCAGAGCTCCGCTCCAATGGAAGATGGATGAGTTATGTGTGAGAGATGGAGTGGAAGAATGTGTAGAGGGGGGAGGATTGGGGCTCTGAGATGTGGGAGACGAAAACCCTCGGTCTCTTTTATACCCGGGGCGGAAATACAGACGTAAAGCCTCGCAGAACACATCGCCCGGTCGGGCGATTTTAAGTCGCCAAAACGCCCGGTCGGGCGAACTTTCTGGAGTTCGCGACTAAAACGCCCGGTCGGGCGTTTTCCCCATAACAATCGCCCGGTCGGGCGTTTTCTCTGGAATCCTCCAAAAGCATTGTCTTCGTCTTCGAAAGGGCTTCGCGTGAGTATCTTGCACGCCCCCATCGGAGTCCGAATGAGAGAGTTATGGCTATTATACGAAAGTCGCGCATTGAAGCGCGGATGACTTGAATAATATAGTGGGCGATTCTTCCTTCAAGCTCGTTTTCAAGTCATTTTCACCTGTTTTAGCTCCAAACACTCGACAAACTCGTCAAAACACTAATTAGTGTATGTGTGGATAAAAACCTAAATTAAACACCTTAAATCATCAAAATCACCATCTCATTACCCACAACACCATCCTAAATTATGAGTTTGTCAACTCCCCCAAACTTGCATATTTGTTTGTCCTCAAACAAAACAAGAGAAAAACTAATAAAGAAACACGGATGCTAAGAACTAGACTTCATAGTTGCCTCAAAAAATTGTAACAAGAAATAAAGAGTTTGACAAGAATACAAATCAAATCAAGCAAAGCTTATTAGTGCATTTTCATTACTAGCTCGTTGATCACCTTGAAGTACATGCGCTCACAAGTGTTTAGAAGTGTGTTTATCACTCACTCACAAAGTGTATATTGGAAAAAGTATATGCTCTCAGATCATGCAACATGCAAAGTTTACCATAGGTTTGCTCGAAGTCTAATCTCTCCTCTACTTTATGTGATTAAAATCAAAAATCCGAAAGGTCTTTATTTAAGGTTATAATGTAGGCTTTTTGGTAAGGTGAGGAAATATGGCTAAAAAGTGACTAAACCCAAACATAGCAAAAGTGATCAATTTCTACTACATCAAACTTAGCACCCCACCAACAATTCATATCTCAGTAAATTCTAGACTTAGTCTAAATTTCTTCTCACTTCCCAAATTCCTTTGATTTTTTTTTATTTTCCCTTTTTTTTTCTTTTGCACATCCTCTCTTTTTTTTTCTTGTGCACGGCCAATTATCTTATTCAAACCACAGATGTCTATGCACTTTTCACAAGTAAGCACACTACTTTTCTTTCTACCTTATCTCTCCGACTCTTTTCACTAGATATGAACTAACTTTCTTCAAGAGTGTATGAATATTCCCCTTTATTTAGCTTTCAAAGAAAAAGGCTTTAAAGGCTCAAAATGGTTAGCTAGGAAAAATATTTTGAGTAAGGTCAATAATTTGGATATATAAAGTAGCTAAGAAGGATGGCCTAACGTCCTCTTTTATCATTTAAACACTTTGCAGACTTAAGCAGACTATGAGCAAATTCTAGAAACAAATACATGAATACAGATAAATCACACAAGAAAGAAATCTATGGCTCAAGTCTCACAAGGTGTATGCAAGATTCAAGACAAACAAGCAATTCATTATTTATGCACATTTTCACTAAACCTTCAAATCAATGCATCAAGTCAACTCAATCAACACAAACATTTAATCGTAGGCAACTCGGTCTGATGTTCCTAAACGTGAGTATTTCTAAATTTTCTTTGTTATGCTCATGACAAGATTCACCTCGGGATTATTAAAAAAAATTAACAAAAACAAGCAAAAACAACTAAACTCAAGGTCCACCACTTCATCCCCCCAAACTTATTCAAAATTAAATTAAGAATAAGTTTGTAAAGTGGGTATGGACATGAGTAAACTAAGAAAACACATTAAACTAAAACAAAAAAAGAGAAAAATGATACCGATGTTGGGTTGCCTCCCAACAAGCGCTTGGTTAACGTCTTTAGCTTGACGTTCTTTGAAGCTCAAAAGTTAACCCCCATTCTCGGGATTTCCTTTGGGATGCCTTTTGTGCAGGAGCGGAGGGTAATCCATTATTGTGCTCCGTGCTCTCCTCAAATAGCAACCCTTGTAAAAACAGATAAAGAGAAAAAATCACAATAAAACTATGCAAGATATTAAACTCTAAATTAGTATTATCAACCGTTCTACAATATCAGCTTAATGCAATAATATTCCCCGGCAACGGCGCCAAAAACTTGATGCACTATTTATTAGCACTAAAAATACCTGCAAGTTTACAGGGTAGATCTAGTATAGCTAAAGGTTAGTACCGGGATATCGAACACAGGGAATAAGATTGCAACTGGCTATCATATACTAAGTGTCATATACTATTTAGAAACACAGAGTATTTTGTCTTTGATTTTATAAACTAGACATAAATATAAACAAAGATAAAAATAAAATAAAATAGACAAAGCAGGCTAAAGAATGTAGAGTTTTAGGATACGACTACTATGACCTAATGATGATTGATCTCACAAAACCTTTACCTATATGTGTCTCCAGGATTATTAGGAAAGTCGCGATTCTAAGATAAGCCCTCTCTCGAGTGCACTTATCCAGTAGATTAAACTCTAACTATCAAAGTCTCCTTCCAATAGATTAGATTCTAACTCCTTATGGTTCCTAAGACTCAAGCCCTCACAAAGGGTCCCCTCTCTCGAGTGCAGATAAACCTATGTGTTGTACTCGTTCCTTTTACCACGTAAAACTAGCTATCTCTCGATTAATCTAGTTAACGAACATAGTTCTAAAGTTGGCCAAACAAAAGAACCATAAAAGCATAGGAATAAGCAAAACAATCACAAGAGCTAGGAAAAGGTTCAATTCAATAAATCAAAACATGTTCATAATAATTTTCACCAAACAAATCTACAAATGATGTTTAACTACTCATAGACAAGTAGTAAAAACAAGAATAAAAGCACTAGATATGAAAGAAATCGATAGAACCCAAGGTTGAATCTTCGATCTTCAATCGTTTCTTGCCTGGATCTGCAGAGCTCCGCTCCAATGGAAGATGGATGAGTTATGTGTGAGAGATGGAGTGGAAGAATGTGTAGAGGGGGGAGGATTGGGGCTCTGAGATGTGGGAGACGAAAACCCTCGGTCTCTTTTATACCCGGGGCGGAAATACAGACGTAAAGCCTCGCAGAACACATCGCCCGGTCGGGCGATTTTAAGTCGCCAAAACGCCCGGTCGGGCGAACTTTCTGGAGTTCGCGACTAAAACGCCCGGTCGGGCGTTTTCCCCATAACAATCGCCCGGTCGGGCGTTTTCTCTGGAATCCTCCAAAAGCATTGTCTTCGTCTTCGAAAGGGCTTCGCGTGAGTATCTTGCACGCCCCCATCGGAGTCCGGATGAGAGAGTTATGGCTATTATACGAAAGTCGCGCATTGAAGCGCGGATGACTTGAATACTATAGTGGGCGATTCTTCCTTCAAGCTCGTTTTCAAGTCATTTTCACCTGTTTTAGCTCCAAACACTCGACAAACTCGTCAAAACACTAATTAGTGTATGTGTGGATAAAAACCTAAATTAAACACCTTAAATCATCAAAATCACCATCTCATTACCCACAACACCATCCTAAATTATGAGTTTGTCAATCCTGCATGAGTTAATGACTGCTTGACACCACTAAATAGATCGTGGGTGTAGTGGAGGTGGAAATCCTGCATGAGTCCACTATCTCCTAGTTCGGTCGAATACTGAGACCGAACTGCTGAATTATTGCCGAGCAGCTTTTGCCGATCTGAGAGTAGAGCTTGATGCCGACCTGAGAGCAGAGTTTGATTGGTTGGCTTTTACCAAGCTGTAGGCTGGGGCCGAACTCTTTGGTCGTGCCGGACTGATACTCTTTAGTCATGCCGAACTGATACTCTTTCTTGGGCTTTAGGCTGATGGGCTTGTTTAGTACGTACTCCATCATTTAGATAGACAAATCCATCAAGAATTATAAAAAAAAACTGTCGGTAAACAAGATTACCAACAGATTACAGACGTTGGCAATTAAGTTGTCGCTAAATAATTTTATCGACAGTTTATGCCGTCAATTTTTTCGCCTCGTCAATTTTTAATTTTTATAGTACTCTTTTTTCTCACCCCGTGACTACGTTTCCATTGCGACATAACCAAAGTGCATGTGACAAAGAAAACAATTCTTACAGTTAAAAGAAAAGGAAGAAAGAAGCCAGAAAATTTGTAACACATACACGCTTTGGCCTTGGCCAATCCGAAGGGTCCTTGATTTTAACTCCTCAAAAAAATCTCTTTAAATAGAATCTTTAAAAATTCCAAAAATATTAGTACTATCATCTTCATTTTCCTACATATACTATTATTCTAAACGCCATATTTTCCAAAGTATCAAAACGAAATGGCAAATGATAGTGGAAACATGTCCATGCCGATGCCGCCGTCAGCGTACAACAACCAAAGCATTCTGTACATGCCCATGATGCAGATGAGCTTCTTCTGGGGCAAAGACGTGGTGGTCCTTTTCTCCGGCTGGCCGGGCTCCGGCCGCCTCGGAATGTACATACTAGCGCTGGCCGTGGTGTTCCTGTTCGCAGTCGCCGCCGAGGTTTTCTCCGTGCCCCCCAATTTTAAGCCACGGGGTGTCCGCCCGGCCGCCGCTGCGGCCGTATACGCCGCCTTGTACGGCGTTCGGATGACTCTAGCTTACTTTGTTATGCTCGCTGTCATGTCATTCAACGTCGGAGTGTTACTGGTGGCGGTGGCCGGCCACGTTGCCGGAAGCTTTGCTGTTAAATACCGGGCGCTAGCAGCGGTTGCGCGTGCGGTGGACGGCCCCTGATTTATTTGTGGAAAATGGCCAGGTTTCGGTTTGTATCATCTTCATTTACGTTTGATTTATTTTAAAGAAAAATGAGAGGGGATAGTATTAATTAATCATATGGTTCGTTTGATCTGCGTGTGAATATAGTGCGAAAAGTGAAATAGAAACATTATTTCAAGATAGATTATTGACGATCGTAATATATTGGGGAGTTTAACCTATAATATTTTGAGGAGAATATTTGTGTCGTTTTCATGAAGAAATAACTTTTATCTTGTTAGAATAAAATTTATCGGATGAGATTGGGAGTGGCGATTGAAAGTTGGATTTTCTAGTGTTGCTATTTGCCAGTGTTTTTATTATGCCATTTCGGTTTCCTTGTTTTAAAAACTTTAACCATAACGAATATTTGTGCATTGGAAAAATTATAACTTATTTTATTTATTTTTTTGAGTAACGACTCACATACGCCACACTCACATGTATTGCGTGGCAGTGTGGCTTGAAGGAAAAATAGTAGTATTTTCTTCTTTTCCATTGAGTTAATTCTTTTTTTACTCAAAAATTATTAATATATTAAATGGATAGTAAATAAAATAAGAGAGAAAGTGTTATTTTTTTTTCTAAAAATTAAAGTGACTCAATTATTATATAACTTTCTAAAATAGAAAAATGACTTAATTTATAAAAAACAGGAGTACTATATTAATAGAGACTTTGCAAAGTATTTATATCACATGCAAATATATATACTGAACGATGTACTATAAAAATTGCTATCTTCTTCTTATTCAAAATCTCTCTTCTGCTTCCTAAACTTTTTTCTTCATTCTTCTTTTTTGGCATTTGTTCTCTTTCCCTTTCTCACTATTATCCAACTTCAAACATTTTAGTCTTCGATTGATTAAATTGATAAGTCCTAAAGACATTTTCTGATAATTACCAATAATTTCAAAATAGAAATAAAAAAACAGATATGGGCTTAAAAGCCTCTCACTCTCTTTATAGAAATAAAAAAACAGATATTGGGTTAAAAAACAGATAAGAGCATCCACGATGAGACTGTACTTCACATAGCTCTCACATAGCCTTCACACTGCAACATCATCAGCACTAAAATTCTCCTGCCACATCAACTTGCCACATCAACTGGACATCAAATAGCCCTCACATAGTCTTCCCACTACCTATCCACATCACTAATAACAATTATATAATTTAATTTACAATCATATCAACATACGTAATTTAATTTACGAGACAAATACGACAAAATTCAAATAATATTATTAAAATTTAAAAAGTATATTAATTTTTAAAAAAAGTACAATAATTTAAAAAAAAGTACAAAAATTAAAAAGTACAATTAAAAAAGTAAAAAAAATACTCCTCGACGTCGTCCTCGTCTCCGTCGTCGCCCAGCCCTTCTTCACCGCCGCCGCCGCCGCCTCTGTCGCCACCTACGCCGCGGCTATTCCCGCCGGTCTCCCTCCTCATCGCCTCCAATTCTTCACGCTGGCTCTGGAGCAATACACGAAGATAATCCTTCACCTCGGGGTCCACCACCGATTGGAAGTCGGCTAAGGTCTTCACCATTTGAGCGCGCGTTTGTTGGCGCGCGAAGAATTTGAGCTCCTCGGTAGACCTGCCGAGGAGGGATGCCGAATGGACCCCCTGGGAACTCGGGGTACCCGCCCTCCCAACCTGTTGCGCCGGCCTTTGGCCAACCGGGTGAGGTTGGCGACCGAACGAACGAGGGGTCGGGACCTCCTGGGCCGTCTCGGGGAGGTGTCGAACCACCGCTGCTGCAGCTATAATCTCCGGTATAGTTCAGTTTCTGCTTCTTCGACCAGCCAGCGTCGACACCTGCCCGGAATTTCTCCAACTCGTTGAGCACAACGTAGCAGTTCCAGTAGGTGAACTCATAGTACTTCTTCTGCGGATCGGGGTAGGCTCTCTCCGCAATCCTCCTGCAGTCTTCCTCTGTTTGGCCACTGGTCTGCATGCGGAGGGCGTTGGCGTACAAACCCGAAAATCGAGAGACGCCAGACCTGATTCGGTCACAGCACTTCCGGCACTCCTCCCCAGTGCGAAATCTCCATTCAGGGCAAAATGCCATGTAGGCTGCGGCTATCTTGGCCCACAAGTTGACGATCCTCTGGTTGTTCGAAACGAGAGGATCGTTGCAGACACTCACCCACGCCTTGACAACCGCAACGTTCTCCGCGTCCGTCCACTTCCTCCGGACCCGGCTAATCTCCTCCGGCTGCGACGACTCGTCGAACTTCTTGGCCTTGCCCTTCTTCTTACCCCGCCCTACTCCCTGGCTTTGAATAAGAGTTTCCGGAACCTCGTTAATATCAAAACATAAGTCTGCTAAGGAGAAGGTCTCCGTATACTGTGCATCCGTTGGGGTCGATGTGTGCGAAGAACCGGTGGAAAAATCAAAAGTCGGCCGATAGGCGTTGTCCCCCCCCGAGCGTCCCCTGCGGCGGTGGAATCATCTGCTGCGGCGGTGGCTGCATCCCGGGTGCCCACCCCGGCATCATCTGCTGCCACGGGTACATGTTGTAGTACCCGGTCATCGGAGGCCAACCACCTCCCACAGGATCCGGGGAAGTCTAGGACCCTACCCCGGGAGTCGGGGGAGTCTGAGACCCTATCCCGGGAGTCGGGGGAGTCTGAGACCATCCCCCGGGAGTCACTGGAGTACCTTCATAGTTGTTCTCCATTGCTCGTTATTGATCATGTACAGAAAGAAAGATAGAGAGAGTACTCGTTAAAACAAGTGGTGCGAATGAAAATGACGTTCAAAGCGCGTATATATAGTGTTTTCGAAAAAAAATTATAAATTAAAATCTGACGCCGGTCTGACGCCGATCCGGGGCCTACAATGGCGCCGTGAGGATCGGCGTTAGAACCGGCGTCATCACACGAATCGGCATGGCCACGCCGAAGTTGACGCCGATTTCGCCGACGCCGGTCGCAATGGTTCGGGGTTAGAACCGGCATCGGCAAAAAATCGGCGTCGCGGTTTTGACGCCTCCATTGCTGATGCTCTAATTAGATGAACTATAGATGCAAGAAAATAGTTTCATACTACTATTATTTAAATATATTTATTAAAAAAGATACTATATTTGCTCTAATAGTTGATGAGTGATTTTGATTTCGTTTTCTCGTTAACAAAAATTGAGTGAGCATATAATTTACTTGTGTCCTGAGATGAAATTTAATATCTTAATTCAATAATCAAAACATTTTATGTGTTGTAGAGTCAACAATCAAAATCAAGCTAGGATATTACTACAATATTGCTACTTAACTTTTACACCTACTTCTTCCTACTGCAAATATGCCACACAGTCAATTAGTACTATACTATGTGAAACATCCAAGTATATTTGTCTTGGCTATCAGCTTATGATCCTGAAGATACCGAGAAATGCTAACACAACCAGAGAATAAAAAAGCACATGAAATCTTAACTTAAAATGAATTTCAGATGCAATATTGAGGAATGTAAATCAGAATATATTCTTATTTGATGAAGCATACTTTTTATGAATTTATTTGAAATTATAGAGAAAACAAGCAAATCGAGTTTTGATTTTTATGAATTTTATAAAATTAAAAATTGCAATAATATTTTTTAATATATTTGAATCAAATTAAATATATAAATCAAAACGAACAACGTTAAACGTGCTCTAAATGAGAGTTGTGCTTACATCAGGAGCTCACACATGGTATGTAGCATATCATTTCTCTTTATATCATATTATCATATATGCCTTTAGAGCATATCCAGTAAGACTAGACGTCAAATAGCCCTCACATAGACTTCACACTGCCACATCATCAGCACTACAATTCTCCTGCCACATCAGCTTGCCACATCAACTGGACATCAAATAGCCCTCACATAGCCTTCACACCACCTATCCACATCACTAATAACAATTATATAATTTAATTTACACTCGTATCAACATACGGAATTTAATTTACGAGACAAATACGGAAAATTCGAATAATAATATTAAAACTTAAAAAGTACATTAATTTTATAAAAAAAGTACAATAATTTTAAAAAAAGTACAAAAATTAAAAAGTACATTTATTTAAAAAAGTAAAACAAAATCACTCCTCGCCGCCGTCCTCGTCTCCGTCGTCGCCCAGCGCTTCTTCACCGTCGTCGCCGCCGCCTCCGTCGCCACCTACGCCGCGGCTATTCCCGACGGTGTCCCTCCTCATAGCCTCCAATTCTTCACGCTGGCTCTGGAGCAATACACGAAGAAAATCCTTCACCTCGGGGTCCACCGCCGCTTGGAAGTCGGCTAAGGTCTTCACCATTTGAGCGCGCGTTTGTTGGCGCGCGAAGAATTTGAGCTCCTCGGTAGACCTGCCGAGGGGGGATGCTGAATGGACGTCCTGGGAACTCGGGGTGCCCCCCCTCGCAACCTGCTGCGCCCGCCTTTGCCCAACCGGGCGAGGTCGGCGACCGAACGACCGAGGAGTCGGACCTCCTGGGCCGTCTCAGGGAGGTCTGACGAACCACCGCTGCTGCCGCTATAATCTCCGGTATAGTTCAGTTTCTGTCTCTTCGGCCAGCCAGCGTCGACGCCTGCCCGGAATTTCTCCGACTCGTTGAGCACAACGTAGCAGTTCCAGTAGGTGAACTCATAGTACTTCTTCTGCGGATCGGGGTAGGCTCTCTCCGCAATCCTCCTGCAGTCTTCCTCTGTTTGGCCACTGGTCTGCATGCGGAGGGCGTTGGCGTACAAACCCGAAAATCGAGAGACGCCAGACGTGATTCGGTCCTAGCACTTCCGGACCTCCTCCCCGGTGCACGGTCTCCCTTCAGGGCAAAATGCCCTGTAGGCTGCGGCTATCTTGGCCCACAAGTTGACGATCCGCTGGTTGTTCGAAACGAGAGGATCGTCGCAGACACTCACCCACGCCTTGGCAACCGCAACGTTCTCCGCGTCCGTCCACTTCCTCTGGCCTCGGATTTCGGCCTCCGGCTGCGACGACTCGCCGACCTTCTTGGCCTTGCCCTTCTTCTTACCCCGCCCTACTTCCTGGCTTTGAATGAGAGTTTCCGGAACCTCGTTCATATCAAAACCCAAGTCCGCTAAGGAGAAGGTCTCCGTATACTGTGCATCCGTTGGGGTCGATGTGTGTGAAGAACCGGTGGAAAAATCAAAAGTCGGCCGATAGGCGTTGTCCCCCCCGTGCGTCCCCTGCGCCGGGGGAATCATCTGCTGCGCCGGTGGAATCATCTGCTGCGCTGGTGGCTGCATCCCGGGTGCCCACCCCGGCATCATCTGCATAGGGGGCTGCATGCCGGGTGCCCACCCTGGCATCATCTGCTGTCACGGGTACATGTTGTAGTACCCGGTCATTGGAGGCCAACCATCTCCCCCAGGAGCCGGGGAAGTATGGGACCCTACCCCGGGAGTCGGGGGCGTCTGAGACCCTACACCGGGAGGCGGGGGAGTCTGAGACCATCCCCCGGGAGTCACTGGAGTACCTTCGTAGTTGTTCTCCATTGCTCGTTATTGATCTTGAACAGAAAGTAAGGTAGAGAGAGTACTCGTTAAAACAAGTGGTGCGAATGAAAATGACGTTCAAAGCGCGTATATATAGTGTTTTCAAAAGAAAAAAAATTAAAAATAAAATCTGACGCCGGTTTGACGCTGATCCGGGACCCACAATGGCGCCGTGAGGATCGGCGTCGGAACCGGCGTCATCGTGCGAATCGGCATGGCCACGCCGATTTTGACGCCGATTTCGCCGACGCCGGTTCCAATGGTTCGGCGTCGGAACCGGCGTTTGCGAAAAATCGGCGTCGCGATTTTGACTCCGGCATTGGAGATGCTTTTAAAGAATAATTAGTTCCAACACTACATACAATTGTTGTGACGTGTAATGAGGATTTTGGTAGAATTTTTGTTTTTGCATAAATGCATATAAACTTGCTCAACTGAACTTACTATAGTATGAACTTAATTCTAACAAAATACTCCGTATAACTTATCATATCTATGGCTTGTCATTATATTTACGTTTTTATTTCAATCCATTTTTGTATAGTAGTATTTATTAATTTCCCTTCTGAAACGACGGTTTTTATTTGTGGACAACGATTATGACAATCGAAACCCAAAGACCTAGACGGCTAGAAGTAACTGAATGGAAAATATAGAACACTTCCAGTTCCAATATTAAAAAATGATGGAATTTCCAACATTTGGAAGTATAACCTAAGTCTTCATGTTGCTTTCAAATATTTTGGAATTACTATTGTCCCTTAAAAACTTCAAATATTAGGCTTTCCGAGTTAAATTGTAAGTTATGCAACTTGCTTTCTATTATTCATTTTTTGTTTGCAATGTAATTAAAATTGTATTTAACCTTAGTTTGTTTCCTTTGTACTTCATTACATACCAAATTTGAACTTGACCTCAAAAGCCAATTTTTAACTCTTGTCGAAATCGAAACTGTTAAACCTATTAATAATAATATTCCTTCTGTGCTACAATAAGAATTTAGATTGCACTAATTTAACTTTTTTTATATATATTTTTAAAAATTCACGCCTAAATCAAATAGGACTTTTATAGTGGAAAAGAAAAAAAGAAGGGAGTAGTTATCTAAGAGCATCCACAATAGTGGACGAGTGACGGGCGAGCCACTCGTCCGTCGCGCTTGTCCACTATTGCGACCTGTGAGCGGTCGACGGACGAGCCAGACGGACGACCCCTCATCCGTCGGTAAGGCGCTCGTCCGTCGGCTCGTCCGCTATTGTGGGCACCCGACGAACGAGCGCACGGATGAGAGCATTTTTCATTAAAAAAACTCTATATATACAACTTGTTTAGGTTCATTTTCATTCGCACCACTTGTATTAACGAGTTTCTCTTCTTTCACTCTACATTTCTCGACATCATGAAATGACTAGTGGTAGTGGTGCGGATGGTAGTGGTAGTGGTAGTGGTAGTGGTGCGTGTGGCAGTGGCTGGGATAGTGGAGCATCGCGGCAAATCCGCGAACAGATACGGGCCTATACGTCCGCTGAGATTAATCGTCTGATGAGGGAGGCCTTGCAGCAGCAGCAACCGGTGGTACATCGCCCCATCCAGCATCGAGTTGTAGTACATCGCGACCACGTCGCTGAGCAGCCGCGGTTTGGGGACAACTTCTTCCGGCGGCATTTTAGGATGCACCGGGATCTATTTACATGCGTATCGTGAATGCTTAAGAGCGTCGGTATAAGTACTTCCGATTCAGGGAGGATGCGAGTGGCAGACCCGGTCACTCACCTATACAGAAGTGCATTCCTGCAATTAGGCAGTTGGCTTACATAGGCGCGGCCGACATGTTCGACGAGTACCTCCACATCGGCGAGACGACTGCCCGCGACTGTCTCAAGTATTTTTGTCAGAGAGTCATTCAAATATTTGGGGAGAGATACTTGCGAAAGCCTACCCCTAAGACTGCTAGGAACTTATGGATATGCACGGGTCGATGCACGGGTTTCCTGGGATGTTGGGCAGTATAGATTGCATGCATTGGGAGTGAAAGAACTACCCCACTGCCTGGAAGGGGCACTACGCGACAGGCTTCAAAGGCAAGAATCCCACGAAGATCCTCGATGTCGTAGCTGTCTACCGGCTGTGGATTTGGCATGCATATTTTGGGGTAGCCGAGTCGAACAACGACATCAACGTCCTCCAGTCGTCGCCCCTTTTCAACGAGCAGTGCCAGGGCGTTGATCCGACCATCAGTTTTGTCCAACGGCAACCAGCATCATATGAGCTACTATTTGGCTGATGAGATATACCCTAGGTGGCCCGTCTTTGTGAAGACGGTTAGATGTCCAATCGATGAGAAGGTCTACTTTGCGAGCCGACAGAAGTCAGCGCGCAAGGATGTGGAGCGGGCATTTGGTGTGCTCCAGGCTCGATGGGTGGCGGTGAAGGGTCCAACCAGTTTGTGGTATGACGACTGCATTGCTGATATCATGTACGCATGTATTATCATGCACAATATGATAGTCGAACAAGAAGGTCCAGAACTAAGTGATTGGACCAATGAAGATGTCGCCGGGCCAAGCCACGGCGTGGCCACCACCAGTGTACGAATGGGGATACCTCATAATGACGTCGGACGACTCCAAACACATGCCGACATGCGCCAACAAGAAGCCCATATTCGACTCCAGCATGATATGATTGAAGAGTTGTGGACGCATAGAGGTGCACGTTGATATTAATGTAATTTCTTGAAATTGTTTTTTCATATTTTTTTGTTTACTTGTACTTTTTTTAACGTTTTTAATTTAATGAAATTATGATTGCATTTTCTTTGTATTCGTGTCGAAATTTAAATTTCGTATTTAAAATCCGTGTTAGTCATAGTGCTAGTCCACTATTGTGCAGTGGGAAGTCATAGTAATGTGGCAGTGGGGTGGAAGTTCTAGTGACGTGGCAGAAGGTATTTTTTGGAAATCCTAGTGCTAGTCCGTGGAGAAGTCCTTCCTATTGTGAATGCTTTAAGCAATAATCAATCAAACTTTTATCTCTTTCCTTTTATCTCTAGAAAGGACACAAGTTTTTAATAGATAAATGAATTCAAATTTAAATTCTGTGCCACGGAGCCCGGAGGACTCAATAATAATAATTTAGACTTTACAAATACCTTCAAATTTAAAAGTCGCTTGGGGTAGGGTTTTTCTCTTTTGAAATAGAGATAACGTCGCAACTTACAAAAGAGTCAACTTTAACAATACCTTCAATGAGAAAAATAATTAGAAAATTTGTTACTGTATTATTTATTTTTTAGAAAGAAAAAAATATGCCAATAATACTAGAAATCATAATGTAGACTCAATAATAATAATCTTTCATATCATAATTCTCATATTTGAAGTTTCCAATTAGTAAAAGAAAAACACAGCTAGAGAGTGGAGTAACAACCAAAACCAGACTCCAGCTCACCGATAATACTCCACCGCCAAACTCGCCGGCGGCGGGCAACCACCACAAAATCAACCTAATAAAATCTCGCCTATTAATTCAGATTTTTACATTTTATTTCAACGACTTTATTTCCCTTTCATCATCATCTACTTCACTGCTGAATTTCACCTACTATTGCTGCTAACCCTAACCCCCAAATTCCGCCACGATAATTGAAGATTCAGTAAGTCCAATCCCGAGGCAGCCTGAGTTGTTGATTCATGGCAGACTGCGCCGCGAGACTTCTTCTTTGTTGAGCCATCATCAGATTTTTCCTGTGCTTCAATGCGGCGTCTGTCAAAATCGAATCGGAATGAAGAAATTAGATCTTGCGTAAACTGAGCTCTGGAGAGATTGTGATACATAAAAGGAAACGAAATAATTACCAAGATCGAAATTCGAAGATCCATAATCTCTTGCGTTGCGGTGGAGCTGGGCATCAATGGCGTCCACGTTGATGTTCAACGCGTGGAACACTTTTTCTGGTACCAAAACATTTGCAGGAACTGCTATCCAGAAATACAGCCGAAAAATCAGAAAATGTTCAAACAGGAACAAAAAATCGGGAGGTGAAAATTCTAAAATCCCCAAATCACCTGATTTCTTGCGATTTTCATCAGGGAGTGAACCGAATCTCTGAGGCAGGAAAACACCGGTTCCGGTTCGTTCCTTCTTTAGACCGGGTTCAGCGTGGTAAGCCGGCCGCATACCAGAACCGGTTTGCTGCAAACCCGGCCAAGCCGCCATGGGCGTAACTTTTGCCCTTCCATCTCCAACATTTCCCCTTCCGTTCCGAAGCTGAAACTCGGCGATTCCGTTCATGTATTCTCCATTCTTCATCATCTGCTTAAAACATCGATATTAGACACGAAAAAAGATGAATCTCTTGAAATAAACAGAGGCTCGAAAGTTGCCGTGCAGACCTTGGCCGCGTGCAGTAGCTGAGAAGAGAGATGAGGTTGCGATCCAGCTTTATTTGTGTAAAAGAAACCAGAGGCTGGATTGGGGAAAATCTGAGGGCCGGTGCGGGGTTTGACCTGCGCAGGAAAGTGCTTGGACGAGTAAAACGCCGCCGTTTCTTCAACCATCCGCATCCTCGCCACCTCCTCCGCAGCCGCGTGGAGTAAATCCTGGCGCATGTAGTCCTCCGCATCCGGAGGAGTGCAGAAGCCGTGCACCGAGTTCGGACTGACCGCCGGGCGGGGCTTGCACCCGCACAGAGTCGATTGCGGCGAACCAGACACCTTCCAGCCCTAAAAATTCAAGATTCAAAATCAGAAAAACTGTAAGGATAAAAAAATCAAAGCAAGTAAAAAATACTTTTGAAGCGTAGTCGCTGAGTAGCGCAGACTGAGAAAGCTTTCGAGTCAAGTCGGAGAGGAGTAGGTCGTCGTCCTCGCTCTCTGTCTCCGTGACCAACTCGGCGGGTGAACTCAGATGCGAGTTGAAACCGAGCGAGTTCCCAAATCCGTAGGAGAAATCGTCGAGCCTCGCCGTTTTCAAGCGGTCGGGTTTGAAGTCGGTGAGAAGGTCGTCGTCGGTGAGGATCTCCGACGGAAGCCAGAATCCCAATTCGTCCAATTCTCGCGCCATTTTTTCACAGAAAGAGAATAAAGAAACAAGCAAACTATCCTGTCTCTCTCTCTGTGCCTTCGTGTGTGAGTGTGTGTGTATGTATATATATACATACACGTAGGAGAATTATTACCGAAGGGCGGAAAATATCAAAGGCGGGGATTACAGAAGAGAGAGAGGGAGAGATACAGATTATGAATTCCTTTGCTGCCTCAAGAAGGTTTAATTTATAGCCACCACTAAAATGGTGGGAAATAGCCCTGTGGGCCCAACACACAATTTTACGGATAGAGTGAGAGAGAGTGATGCTAGTTTAAAGGAGAGAGAAATTTCAGATGGCTGGGAAATTGGAAGCGGGTGGAATAATAAATTGGTTTTTTTTCTTTTAGTGTTTATTTACATAAAATCGTGGAATAAATTATTTGATTAAACATTACTTTCTCCGTTTCAAAAAAAATTAGACAATATTTAAGATGACATTAATTTTAGTGCACAATTAGTCAATTAAAAGAGATATAAATAATAGATTAAAATATTGTTAGTATAGAATGGTTAGAGTGAAAAAAATGATCTATTTTTAAAGAATATTTTAAAATGACAAATTTGATCTATCTTTTAGGGAAAGGGAAACAATTAGCAGGATGACTCAAATTAGATTACTAATTTGGACTCGTGGTTCATTAATCTACTAGTCTAATCTTTCAAAAATAATTGAATTAGTTGAGTCACTTCCAAAAAAATTTAGTAGTACTACTTATTTCATGGTACTTTATTTTCTTTTTGCCTTTTTTACTTTATCTGTATTCTCTCTATTTTAATTTTTACCATATCAAATTTAAACTCCGTATTAAAAAGAAAAATCTCAAAACTGAAATAGCTAGTATTTGTGACGATGGAGTATTTGGCGAAGGTTTTTTTTATAGAAGTTTAAGAAGAACGGAATTATTTGATGGAAATTGAATATTGGGATGGAAATAAGTGGGAAAGAAGAGGGGCGTGGTGGGGTCGGTTCTGACACCACCTCACGCGGTTTGCATGTGAACCAGTTGTTGGCCTGCCTAATAATGACTATAATTGAGGGAGGGTAAATTAATTAATTAATTAACTAAGTTAATGATAGAGATTAAGGGAAATGTTTTCTGAGGAGCTGGCGACGACGTCCGCCTTTTTGTTGGCGAAGTGATGTAGTGCTCGAAGAAAACTAGTCGACATATTTTTATTTATAGGGTTGGGTATACTATTTTTACAGAATTATGTTGAGTTTTTTATTATCTCTTGGTGGACTTTTTGTGGATTGTGTGAGTTGTAAAGAGTCTGTATAATTCTGACCTATAAGATTTGTCGATATGGATTCAGGGATATTCGTGCCCTAAATTGAATTAATAAAGTAATTCATTTTCAATTAAATATCGGTATACGATAGTCGATCGAGTTCACCAGACACGATGGAATAATAAAATTGAACCTGAATCGATCATAAGTACTTCATATTCATTTTTTATAGGATATTCCAAGATAATTGTTATGCAAGTCATCTTAATAAAAATAACTTTCTTAACTCATAATAATCTTACTCCTATTCATCATAGGATAGGATAGATAATTGTACTTTTGGAACTTATGATATCACCTTTCGGCTCATATAGTATTTGATTATATACTGTCGAAAATTCGACATTTATTGTATATAATTCCATCACTTAACAACCAATACAAACTAAATAGCGTAAATACATTGGATATTAAACGATGAGTTTCTAAAATTTTGAAATAATTTTGCGTTCTAAGAATATTTTGCATTGATATAAATTGAATAGATCTAAGCTATTGTAAGTTTTAAAAATTTTAAAATATAATTTATTTATAAGGCCATTGATGGAGTACGTACTAAACAAGCCACAATCTCAGTAAAGCCCATCAGCCTAAAGCCCAAGAAAGAGTATCAGTCCGGCATGACTAAAGAGTTCAGTTCGGCACAACCAAAGAGTTCGGCCCCAGCCTACAGCTCGGTAAAAGCCAACCAATCAAACTCTGCTCTCAGGTCGGCATCAAGCTCTACACTCAGATCGGCAAAAGCTACTCGGCAATAATTCAGCAGTTCGGTCTCAGTATTCGACCGAACTGGGAGATAGCGGACTCATGCATGACCTCCACGACATCCACGACATAATTACTGATGATGTAAGCCACTGCCTAGTTAGTGGCCACGCAGGATCTCATGACCTCCACGACATCCACGACATAATTACTGATGATGTAAGCCACTGCCTAGTTAGTGGCCATGCAGGATCTCATGACCTCCATGACCTCCACGACTTAGGGTGGTGATGCAAGCCACAATCTCAGTTCAATATATAAATAGAACTTAGATCTGACAGAAGAGGACTCTCTCACTCTTTCGTTCTCTAGAGACAGAATAGATTATATAGCAAGTGTGTATTGTAAGCTGTAATCCCAGATCAAGCAATACAACTCTGCCCTCTTTTCTTCCCGTGGACGTAGATTTACTTTAGTAAATCGAACCACGTAAAATCATTGTGTCGTGATCTTTATTCTCTACCAGCATTTACAAACATCAGAAATTCGCGGCTTCATCAGCCATCGACATCCATGTTTCAATACCGTCTCAATATCGTCTCATTCTTTCACTATTCATGTGCCTCACTGCATTTTTTACCCCATCTTTTAACTAAGAGACAACACGTGCATTCATCCATCTCTTAATCATCTCATCCCTTAACTATTCATTCAATTTCATTTTTTATTTTTATTTCCAACAAATTCAATTAATAAAAACACACTTCATTAAATAAAAGAAAATTACAATTTAAAATCCTAAAAAAAACAAAAAAAACACATAATTAAAAAATAAATAAAAAAGATATAATTTAAAATACTAAAAATTAAAAATTGCACACTTAAATTATAAAAACTACTCCGCCGACGAATCATCGCCCGAAGGCGGTGGCGGTGTACCCAAGCTAGATGGAGGCGGAATACCAAGTTGACTTGCCAGATACTCAATGCCATCATGATGGACTTGATATTAGGCAGGCGTCATACGGGAAGTGTCAGCCATCGTGGCGGTGAAGTACATGGACATTATGGAGGACGACTGCCCTTGGGAGCCCACCTGGCTTGATTCGCCTCGGCCCCTCCCTGCGCGAGCTCTAGCCGCCTTCCCCGCCTTGTTCCCTTGCGGCCGACGTCGTGTACCGGAGGAGCCCCCTGCATCAGATGTCTGGAACTCAACCTCTTATGAGGCGTTGCCTTCCCTGCCCTCACTAGACGAGTATTGGCCACCCGCCGTGTGCTTCGTGCGCTTCGAGCTCAAGCCCGTGCTGGACTGGACACCGCCAGCCCACCTATCAAGCTCTTTGACCGGCTACCAAACATCGGCATATTTGAAATCTTTTTTGGTGTCGGCTTTAAAGACTCGCAAAGCCGCTCTCAGAATGTCGGCTCCACTGGCTCCGCTTTGGTAATTCTCCGCTTCATTCTTGTAGATCCTACAAAATTTTTTGATATCTCTATCGGCTCGCTCAAAATGACTGCGAAGCATCTTCAAGTTGCGGCGGCGTGCCCCATTCGGCTTTTCCTTGTTGTATACGTCGGTGACCTTATCCCAAAAACACTTGCGGGTTTGTTGATTCCCGACGATGGGATCGTACGTCGTGTTGATCCAAGCGTCGAACATAGCCATCGTCTCCTCAAAGCTGTATGGATGACGGCCTAGGTCGTCCTCCTCCTCCTCCTCCTCCTCGTCCTCCTCATCTTCCTCCTCTTCTAGCTCCGATCGGAAAGTTTTCTCGAGTGTGTTCGTCCAGAATATTCTCCCTAATTTGGGATAATCCCTGCGTTTGCCCATACCTCGAGGAGGAAGGACGATAATATGCATCAACTGGAAAAGATGGTGTTTGGTATGTAGACGTCGACGAGCCTTGGGTACCTAGCGACGAACCGGAACCGGAAGCACCCAAAACATTGTACATGCCCCCCAGTCGACAAACGTGTTCAAGTCGAAGCCGCCCTCGCCACCAGAGTTTCCGTCACCGGACATTTTGCAGAAATTGGAGAGGAAAGAGAGATGATATGATAGTGATGAGAAGAAAAAAATATGAGAGATGTGTGTTTGTGTGTAAAATGAAAGAAGTAATGAGAGTATTTATAGAATTAAAAAAGAAACAAAAATTTACCGTTACAAACGGTAATATTACGTTTAAAAATTTTAATTTATATATATATATATATATATATATATATATATATATATATATATATATATATATATATATATATATATATATATGGTTGTGATCAATGTCGAAACAATTTTAAAGACCGAACTAGAGACCAAATCTGGGCCATTAGATCTAGTTTTTTTGATGAGATGTGCTGCTGTGTAAATTTTTCGATCTTCATTACAAGCCCATTTTACTTCATTGTATAGATTTATTACTTCATTCCGTACGTAATACCTTGAAACTACAACATGTTTTTACTTTCTTCCAGTAGGTTTTGAAATGATTAACATATGTTTCATTTGAATTCATTGACCTGAGTTTTTACTTTATTTACATTAAAAAATGCAATTTATTCAAGTGCGTTTATTACTTCATTCAGAAACGTTATTACTTCATTGGATAATGTTTTTACTTCATTCCAGTAGGACTTCACATACTTCATTCCAGTAATTTATTGCATCATTCCATGTGTTTATTACATCATATCAGCGTTGTGGCGGTGGTGATAGATATTGTAGAGAGAAAGAACGACACGCGACGGCGAAACCGCATTTACGTACTGGAATGAAGTAATAATCCTACTGGAATGAAGTAAAAACCTACTGGAATGAAGTAAAAACCTACTGGAATGAATTTAAATCTTTGTAACATGTTTGTATGACTTATTTACCTTCGGATGAATTAAAATAGGCTCGTGATGAAGGTGAAAATAAATTATAAATTTGTGTCTCTCATCCATAAAAAAACTAGATCAAAAAACCCTAATTTGGTATGGTTCGGTGGTTCGGTCTTTAACAGTGGATTTGTGAATAATGAGACTATATATATATATATATATATATATATATATATATATATATATATATATATATATATATATATATATATATTTCAGAAAATCGATTTTTTTTAAAAAAATATTTATTGCGTCAATACGACGATGGTCACTCGCGGGCCGGCGAGTGGGCGTCACGCCTCGCGCCAGAGCTCGTCACGTGGCGCTGGCGCGTGGCGCCCTGGCTCGCCAGCTTCATCTCCGCGAAAGGCCACAGGACGCGACGGGACAGGATGAGAGTGTCGCCCTAACGAGAGATAGCTAGGGACTCCAAAATAGTGGGGCAGTGGGTGGACTGTTGGTAGTATATCCTTTTTACCTTTTATAGTTAGGTCATGAATGGTGCTGTTTTCGTCAGTTAAAGAGTGTAGTGCAACCAAATCCGACCGCACAATATATTTTGAGTTAATTTATTTTCTTCATAAAAACAGGTATGGTGATGCATCTCATTCTAGTTAATTACATTTATTTCGCAATATACAGATACATTTTTTAAAAGTATTGCAGTAATAGAATAATTATTTTTATACCGAGTTTGGATTAATTTATCCTTTTGGCTGAAAGTTCAATTTCCATTTCTGTCATAACACATGTCTAAAGTTTTCAACTTTAAGTCGGTGCATGTATTTATCTTAAATATGAAGAAACTTGGTTCGTCCCCACGTCCACCATTACCCCATATTCATTTAGAATGTTTATCACATTAGTTTTTTAATTTGTTTAATTGCTATAATCTTAAATTTTTGGTAGTGATAAAACCTCATCTCATCTGTAGATGGTTAGCAAATGCATTAGAGCATCCCCAACTCTTGGCGCCGGCTCGCAATAAGCGAGTCCCGGCCCAGGTCTAGCTTTAAACGTCGACGAGTTGCGCCTTGGGACCACCCCGAGGACGCAGTTGCGTCCCGGGGCCGCGCCCGCGGTCCGACCCGGCTCAGGGTTAACGACGCCCGTGCCGCAATGAGCGAGTCCCAGGTCGGCGTTAGATGTCTTCGGGCAGGGCAGCAAGTCCCCTCGATTTTATTTTTATTTTTTTTATTTTGTTTGCCATTTATACACTTGTTGACATCGGCGGATACCTCGACAATGTCGGAGTTCGAGCTCGAGTTGCACCATGAGATGATCGGATAACTTCGCGCACAAATCAAGAAGAAGTAGTTTTTTTAAAAAAAATTTAGGCTTTGTAATTTTATTTTTTCCGGCTGAACAATGAATTTTCCCGGTTTTAATTGTTCAACGTATTCTATTTTACGAGTAAAATAGGTTGGTGTTGTGAATAGCGCAATTTAATAATTGTGGCCCGCGTTGGTGCCTGCAGGGTTAGAGGAGTTGTGACCTGGGACTCAAATTTAGGGGAATGATGACGTGGAGGGGACTTGAGACCTTAATTTGGGATGGCGTTGGGGATGCTCTTAGAGCATCCACAGTGGATGCCCGATCGCCTGAGATCGGGCTCGGGCGTACTCGGGCATCCACTGCAGGCGCTCTAGCTCGAGCCGCTCGACCGAAAGATCAGTCGTCCTGATCTCGCGCCTAATCCATCGGGCGCCTGATCGGGCATCCATTGCAGCAGCGCGCCCGAGGACGCGGACGCCCGATCAACGCGTTTTCCTTTATTTATTTATTTTTTAATTTCCTATCTATAAATATACCTTATTTTCACTCATTTTTCACAAAACTCTCACACATTTCTCAACCCTCACACAACATCTCTCCGTTCCAATATCACTCTTTCACTCACTTTTCCAAAATGTTTCCCGGGGAAGATATGAGTCGAACTATGGAACGTGCAATGTTTGCTTGAAGGGTACCCACCAGACGATGATCCTTGAAGTCATCGTTGACAACCATCTTTGGACTTGGCATGCTCACTTTGGCGTGGTGGGGTCAAACAACGACATCAACGTGTTGAACACGTCGAGTCTCTTCATCGAGCAATGCATGGCAACGCTCCGGTTATCAAGTTCACTGCCAACAGACGGCAGCATCATATGGGGTACTACTTAGCCAATGACATATACCCGAGATGGCTAGTTTTTTTGAAGACGATCTCCTTCCCAACGAATGCGAAGAGAGAGCTTTTTGCAGCGCGGCAAAAGTATGCACGGAAAGACGTGGGGCGAGGATTCGGTGTGCTTCAAGCACGTTGGGCAATAGTGAAAGGCCCGGCTCGTTCCTGGTATAGGCATCATATCGCCAATGTCATGTACGCGTGCATCATCTTGCACAACATGATTATTCATGATGAAGGTGCAAGAGTTGGCGATTGGACCGACGATGAAGCTGAATCGAGACCATGTCATGCAACCCCGCCGGTCATTCGAGGTTTACCCTATGGAGTCAGTGAGAGATTACAAGCTCGAGAGAGCATGCACAACCAACAAGCTCATCTTCAACTCATGAACGACATGGTTGAAGAAGTTTGGACACGTAGTGGTCGTTGAAATTGTACCTCTTTTTAAATATTTTTATTGTAATTTTTTTTAAATTAAGTAATGTATGTTTTTTGCTAGTTCTTTAATTTAGAGTCTAATTTTGCTATTTATAATGTGTAAACATAAGAAAATAATATTAAAATTGAAATGATAAATAGATAATAGATAGAGCACCCACTAGGACCAAACCATTGCAGAAAGAAGGAACATCTAATGTGGCAACCGCTAGGGCTCCACTAGGGCTCCCACTGGGACATCCATTATAGATATTTTTAGAAGAAAAAAAATTTGTTGGAGAAACCTCGGATAGGGGATGTTACTATTAAGCAGTGGAGTATTACCCATTCGGCCATTCGTCATTTCAGAAAGAGTAAGGGCAAAATGTGGTCCTAAACATATCGTTATTTTATGATTTTAGTCCTAAACATTACGTTTCGAATTTTTCGTCCCATACATTTGAAAACGGGCCGGATTTAGTCCTCTTTGGACAGTGCCGTTTAAAATTAACAGTCAACTATTGTTTAGTCAATTTTGACCGCATTAGAGATTTAGATTAAAAGTTTTAATTAAAAAAAAATCTTTATTCTTCTCCTTCCTTTTTGGTTAATCTTATTTGAAGAACTCTAGTAGATCATTCTCCCAATTGAAGAGTTCTATTAGATCATTCTCCCAATTGGATCCCCAAATTGTGAGCCTTAGAGCATCTCCAGTGGGCGGATGTCCCACTCGGACATCCACTAGGACATCCCAAAAACACCTACTGCCACGTCACTAGGACTTCCCATCCCACTGCCACGTCACTAGGACATCCACTGCATAATCCGTCCTTCCCATCGCCCTTCCCACTAGAGTTTTAAAAAAAAAATTAATTACCGGACGTCCGACCCGGACGTCCGACCCACTCCACAATGGCGGACGTCCGCCCGCCCGTCACCCGCACGTCCAAGGACACCCGACGTCCTCACGGGAGGTCCGTATCCGACCTTCGACGCCACAATGGCGGACGTCCCGGTCGCCCGTCGCGGACGTCCGCCATTGGAGATGCTCTTAGCATTGCCCCCCCATCTTCACCAGCGACGGCGCCTCAGCCTGCCTTGGACGGTCACCGGCATGCGGCGCCACCCGCTTCATCCCCACGCTCTCTTTCTCGCTCTCATTCAGTTAATCCAATTCATCTTTCTCTCTTTTCTCCCATTCCAGAATCGGGATGCCAGAACGTCCATCGCTCTTCTCCTTTCTCCCTCCCGAGGTCGCCCTCTCCTCCACCTGCTCCTCTTCGGGTTGGAGCTGTCAGCAGCTCGTGCTTGCGTCGTTATCAGCTTCATCAGCCGGCGTCGAGGGGGATGAGGCCTCAAGCGCGGAGTCGGTATCGTCCTCAATCATCGGGGAGAGGGCGGGAGAGTCGGGGAAGTAGGCGTGGGGAGTAATGTGAGACTTGGCCTTCTTCATCGCGGGGAGAATTGGAGATGTGCGGCGGAATGAGGAGAGGAGGAGCGTTTGCTGGGGTTAGAGGTGGAGGTTGGGTGAGACATAAGAGAAAGAGTGATGAATCTTCTCAGGGAAAGCTTGAGCTCTTCCTCATTATAGCAGAGAGGAAGGTCTTTTTTGCGTTTTTGATTTTGCAGAGAATTGCAATCAATAATCTTTTTGTTTTGCATTTTGTGTATTTTAATTCATTTATCTAGTATTTTAAATTAATTAGTTGCTAATAAAAATTAAGGGCGTTAATAGTCAGAATTAAGAGTTTAATTGGGTCAAAATTTGATTAAAAGTCGTTGACCGTTAATTTTAGACAGAGCCATCCAAAATTGACTGATTTTGACCCAAGTTGAAATGTGTAGGATGCAATAATTCAAAACGTAATGTTTATGACCAAAATCGTAAAATGACCATATGTTCAGGACTAATTTTAGCCTTTACTCTTTCAGAAAAATATATCCACTTGTATTTAATTTAATTTAATGTGCAATTTTACTAGTTTGTGTATTTTGAAAACCCGTTAGTTGATAATAAAATTGCCAATTATTAGTGAATTTTTTAAGTTTTTTGTATAATTTTGTTATAAGTTGATACTTTATCCGTCCCACAAGAATATGCACTTTCTAATTTTTGAGTCTCTTTTCTATTTAAAGAGGTGAGACTCATTCTCCACTAACAATATTTTAATTACTTTTTCTTTATACCTCTCTTTTACTTTTCCAATTTTATACTCCCTCCGTCCCATGTTACTTACACTTATTTCCTTTCTGGGCGTCCCAAGTTATTTACACTCTTTCCATTTTTAGTAAAAATTATCACCTACAGCCGCAATTGTTGACATTGCTATACACTCAATCCTTAATCTCCGTGCCAAAAAGCAAACGTGCGAGTAGCACGGGACGGAGGGAGTATTAAGAGCACCCGCAACGCGGGCCGTGGGCATTCCGCGTTTCGTTCCTTCGGAACGAAACCGTAGCGGAACGCGTTGCGGCGCTGCGTTTCGTCGCGGTTCCGTTCCCATGCCGTCCCGGGTGCCGTCGGCACGAGACGCGGCACGGTCCGTGCCGCCACGCGCTTCGGCGACGTGGCTCGCCCTGCGTCGTGCGTGACGCCCACTCGCCGGCCCGCGAGTGGGCGTCGTCACGCTGACGCAATAAATTCATTTTTTTTAAAAAAATGAATTTTAAAAAAAATATTTTAATTTATAAAAATTATTTTTTATATTTAAAAACAATTTTTACAAATAAATGAATACTAGAAATTCGTATTAGCCCATATATATTTGATGGGCTTGCGAATTTATGAAACTCATTCTTGGTTATCTCTATTTTATAGAGACATCCTTGAATGTTTTATGTTCCACTTTCGATGTGGGACAAACTCATTCTTGGTTATCTCTATTTTATAGAGACATCCTTGAATGTTTTATGTTCCACTTTCGATGTGGGACAAACTCATTCTTGGTTATCTCTATTTTATAGAGACATCCTTGAATGTTTTATGTTCCACTTTCGATGTGGGACAAACTCATTCTTGGTTGTCTCTATTTTATAGAGACATCCTTGAATGTTTTATGTTCCACTTTCGATGTGGGACAAACTCATTCTTGGTTGTCTCTATTTTATAGAGACATCCTTGAATGTTTTATGTTCCACTTTCGATGTGGAACAAACTCATTCTTGATTGTCTCTATAAAATTGTATTTTAAATTATGTCATTTTTTATTTTTTTAGGATTTTAATTATGTCTTTTTCTATTTTTTTGAATTTTAAGTTGTAATGTTATTTTAATTTTAATGAAGTGTGTTGTTTTAATTGAATTGGGTTGGAAATAAAAATAAAATATGAAATTGAATGAATAGTAATTTAAGGAACGGTTAAGGAACGATTAAGGAACGGAGGGTTGCAGGTTCCGTTCCTTAGTTAAGGAATGGAGTAAAAAAGTACAGTGGGGCCCTCAAATAGTGGTTTAAGGAATGGTATAGGAACGGTATAGGAACAGCGTTGTGGATGGCCTAAAACATACGCCGATCCTCAAAAATTCGAAATTATGAATAAGTAAAAAAGTAAAATTGTCTGTAATTATTGATGACGCGGCAACAGTGGATCCGGCAGCTCAACTGTCTTACCTATATATGGCGAATCTGCTTTTCCGTCTGTTTTAACGGCCAGTCGTTTTCAATCGCCTTTGATGGTTTACGGCTCGTCGTTTATTGCCGGCGCCAGATTTCCCGCCTTTTTCATCGCGGACGCCAACAGCCGTTATTAAATGAATTGAATTCAGTTACTTCTGCCTTTTATTTAATGCTGTCGGGTATAAGTATATAACAACAACTAATTTTACTAATTAATCATTTCATTAACTTATGTTTAATCAAATTATGGCCAAAGAAAACACGGCGTAGGCTACACCGCGTGACAATATTAAAGTTGTGGGGAAGGGAAAATATTTCAGCATGAAAATGGAAAAGAAAAAGGAAAAGGAAAAGGAAAAGGAAAAGGAAAAGGAAAAGGAAATTGAAATAAAAAGTTATGGGAAACTTTCCACGTCCTCTCTATATAATTAAGATAAGAAGTCAATTTTAATTAAATGCATAAATAAGTTAGTTTTCTTTTGAATAAATCAGTTTTTATTATAAGTATAAAATTTGGTTATATAGATTTACTGAAAAATTAAATCACACTCAAATGATTAGAAACCAAATTCATGATATGGTAAACTCGAAAATAGCCCGAGAGCCCCAAGTGATTGACTCTAAAATAAATGAATTTTCAAACTTCATTAGTTAACAGTGTTCAAGTATTTATGTAGATGTATTATGATTCAAAATTGGAAAGTCATATTTGTCATTTTTAAAAAAAATTTACTCATTTAACATAAAATGTAAATATGTAAAATATATGAAACTTCAATTGTTTAGAAAAAAATATGTATTTTTTCCATTCATTCGAGTATATGTTAGTTTCGAGTTAAAATGACAAAATATTTTTTGTGTATTCATTCTGTATAAATATAAAATCATTGAGAATTGAGATGAATGCATTAGTTATAAAATAACGGAGTACTACACTTTAGTATAAATCTAAATTTAAACTTGGAACTCAAAAATTTAAGGGTTATGATTGAAACTTTTTTAGATAAGTTAACTTTAAAAAGTTATGATTCGAATGATCCGTAACTTAATAGCACAATAAGCCAATAACTAATTGACATATAACATGACCCAGCTTAGAAAATGAATGTGATTTAGGTGCTTGTTCGCCTAAACTCATTGATAATAGTACTTATCATATCTTATGTTTCGAAAACAATACACTCTTTGCCATTTTGAATCAACTACTACCAAATAAATGAACTTATTTATTTGTTTTTTACAAATGATTTTTACTTCCTCTGTTAAAAAAGAATATATGCTCTCGATTTGACATGAATTTTATTGCTAAATTAGTAAAGTGAAAGAAAGTAAAAAGAAAAAATAATTAATGTATTATTATTGAAGAATGAATCTCCACTTATTAAAATAATAAAAAAATATATATTCAAAAAATGTATATTCTTGTGAGGCAAAAGAAGTATAACCACTTATTTATATCTTAGTTATACTATATCATTACTCCACTCACAATAGTACTAGTATTTATTTAAAAATCATATAATAACCTAACCTTCACTACACAACTCGATGATAAGTGTTTGAATTAGGCAAAAATATCTTACCAACTCGATGATTTTGACAACTCTAAATATTCAATGAGTACTAGTAACATATTACATATTTGTATTTGAGGTAAAATGAGGTCATATATTACATGAAAATTATTAATTGTTGTTCGTTTATTGATCTCTGTAGACAGGGACGGATCCAGAAAATAATCATTGAAGGGACAAAAATACAAGTGAGGATATTTGAAGTATTTGAGGAGGGGCATTTAAAGAAGAAACTAATATTAATTTTTTTCTACAATAGATTTTATACATATGAAATTTTGAGGGAGGGCATTTGCCCCTCGTGCTCGCACATTAGATCCGTCCCTGTCTGCAGACACAGACTCACGTGCATGGTTAATTTCGCTGTTAAATTATATCGATCACTTTTGCTTGGAAATAAATTATCCATTCACCGATTAAGGCTACAAATTTCACCATAACGAATTCCCAAAATATCTTTGCTTAATTGTTAAGGCTAGAAATTTCACTAAAATATTTTTATTAAAGTCGGACTGAAAACTTACTACACAATTTTGGTTAAGAATGGACCGCCACAAAACTACCATATCCAAAGTGTGGGACCCACCAGCAGTTGACTCCGAAATACTACAAATTAATCATTAAAAAGAACAAAAACAATTATCAATCAGCAATTTACTTTACTAGAAATTTCGAATATAAAAAAGTACTCTTGTTAGGCGATGAAAAGTCAATATAATTGGGAACTA
Organism: Salvia splendens; assembly: GCF_004379255.2. Taxonomy (NCBI): domain Eukaryota; kingdom Viridiplantae; phylum Streptophyta; class Magnoliopsida; order Lamiales; family Lamiaceae; genus Salvia; species Salvia splendens. Next base: position 5,143,683 of record NC_056033.1, on the reverse strand, counting down.
ATCGATGACTTAAAGATTATTGCAAGTGTTACTAATGACAAAATTGTGTATTACTCCTTTGATTCTTAAATATTTAAACATTAAATAATCGCACATTTGATTAGGATATGAATTTTCAGCAGTTTAGCTTCGAATATAATTCGCAATTAATCATGGAGTGATTAAACCAATAAATTTTTATGCCAATCAATATGGGAGAATAATGATATAGAAACATTTTTTTTATTTCTATTTTTATATTTTTGTATCATAATTTACACACTCCACCCTCGCATCCAAAAACTCTACCTTTTATAAGTTGGAGGGGATGTATAATTTTATTGCTTAGTAATTTAGTATAACTTAACTGTATAGCCTTGATTCGATTTCCGAATATGATGGTTATAATTAAGCATTATTATTTATAAATCTCCTACTTATATCTTAACCCCAGCGAAAATCTTCGATCATAGTTATCCTGAATCAAAATGGTCAACCATTATCAATAAAATATTATAGTGCATGTAGTCATTATGTAAAATACTAAATACTAAATGTAATCATGCAACCCAGATTTTCTCATATTTATGTGTTAAATCAGGAGTACTACTATTTATTAAGAAATACGCACCAAGTAGTGAATGTTGATTCTCTATCAAAACATAATATAATAATGGAGTAATTAATAAGCAAATAAATTGAGTTTCTTGAGCGTGGACGACAAAAATATTTCGCAATGATTATAGATTCACATAAATCTATGCCAATCTTCAGTGATAAAAATGAATGCTAAACTTTTGACCAAATTGGAGACATTCCTTATTAATCTTAGTTTGGTATGTCGTTTTTCTTTTTCTTTTTTCTTGACAAATTACACGACATTAAGGAATTAATTAATATAAAGCGGGTCCATTTTTGTTTAAAACATTATTATACTGAGAGGATAAGTGCAAATTGCACTTATCACGGAAAGCAAAGGTAGAACAAAATCAAGATAAGGGTGTAGTGTAACTAATAATATTGGTGGTTAGGTCACTATTTTTGATTTGATTCCATATTTCTATCTTCATGGATTCACTATGATTTCAAGAATTGAATAATCTTCGTGGATTCAATATGATTTCAAAATTTGAAATAATTCAAACACAAATTTTTGCCCAACCAATTCAATAGAATTATCATTAGATTATCCGCCGTTGCATCATTTCGCACACCTTTTATTTTGTAAACGCTAATCCATTTCAATTGAAGGTTGGCATTTTTCTTTCACTATATAATATAATAATTGTTACAATGGGTTTGGAAATCATACCGGTGAATTATCAGAAAAATTATTAATTTTGTTCAAATTTTAGTTTATCATTGTACAGTTTAAAAATTAATTGTAAAAGGAGTGAATTTTAACCATTTTTTCTCATTTTTTCTAATAAGGTCTAATTTTAGTGAAATTGTATGTAACGTGACATCGAAAATATTGTTTGTAAATTTTATCATTTTTTTCAACATATTTTGCAAATAACTCAATCATATCATTAATTTGACACAGATGTACCAAATTAACAACATATTACAAATATAAGATTGAAATATTCAATCTAGCGAATTTGATAAAAATGATACTCCATCCGTCCGATAAAAATATATTGTTATGATGTTCAATAAAAATAGCAATTTTTAATTTTAGAAAACTTTTTTTCCTTTCTAATGATAGGAGTGATCATTCTCCACCAATAATATTGCATTCACTTTTTATTCTATATCTCTTAATTATTAACTGCACATTAAAACTTATGTCTTTTTAATACAGTCTATTTTTATGAAACGATAAGAATAATAGTATTTAATTTTTACAATCAACTAGAATTTCATTAAAATTTATATTTTTTTATAAAAAATATAACCTTACAAATAAGAACCTATCCACAAAAGCAAACATGTATAGCATGTAGATTGTATCTATATTTGTAGTCTACTAACTTTGTTTATATAGTAGGAGTAATATTTAGCACTAGACAACCAATAAGTAACTCTAATTTGTTTATATAATACTCCATTTAGCACCAGACAGCCAATAAGTAATTATAATTTGTTAGTACTAATTTTACATGTGAACTAGTAATGACGTGACAGATATTAACTTGAAATGGATAAAGATATTTGATGAGTCATGTCTTATGTTGTATAGTGGGGGTGCCAATGATATTTATGCCATGTCAAGAGCTAGCTAAGTTGTCCCACAAAATTAATCCCTATAATGATTTGAAGCACTAATTATGCCATGCTACACTATTTTTTAGATTTGTAATAAAAACTAGTTTATGTTATGATTCGAAATGTTCTATTCTGTCCATGATGTAATTACTCTTGTCACCCAAAATTATCATTTTGTAGAGACCGTTAATCACATGCATGGCTGCAAGATTAGTGCCACTAATTTATTTGTCAAATCAAATTTTGCCGCAAAAATATAATTTGGATTTTGTATAGCTCTTATTGTCGTGCTCAAAATTAGAAGTGACCTTCAATGCTCAAATAAAATTAACTTGTAAAATTGGTTTTTTTTAAAGAAAAAAGTTCACATCCAGTTTTCTTAATTATGGCATCTACAAACTTTTAATTTGAATCGAGCCATTATTTATTTTATGTGATGGGCATATAAAACTACATTTTTTTTTTCATATTTCTTTCGTTTACTATAGTCTTAATTAGTTATATTAAATTGTCCTTGATTATTAGTTTTTAAGATGTGAATAATCATGGCCCATATGTTAGACTAATTGACGTTGATGTATGAGACAATAATTTGTTGCACCGATATTAAAGATGTGATGGTACGAGAGTAATAAAACTTTTTTCTGGCAAAACTTGAATTGGAATATTTGAAAGCATTTAAAATTTATAATTAAAAGGTAATTTGACCATTCGACTGATTAATTGATTACTAGTATCACATTGGATCGTATTCTTGTCGAATCCTCCCAAATTTTAAATTTGTATAGAATGTAAATTCAAAATGATCGAAATATGTTACTAATATGATACATACTCACTCATTAGTACAGCATTGATTGGGGAGGGATACATATACCAATGTGTATTTATACACGCATGATACTTGGGAGGCACAATAGTTGGAAATGGAATTGCCAAAGCACTAATGTTTCATAAATGGAAACATTAATTCATGCATCATCTTCTTGGATAGTGAAAATGGAAGTGGTTGCATTGGTTTTATGAATGTTTACTCCATCCCACGTTGTATGCTTGTATTATAGTAGTATGAATGAAGGAATGAATGAATTCTTGTCAAACAAATCTACAAAAAGTGCCAAACATTTGTTGGATTAAATGGGAAATTGCACATGGAATTCCATCCATTCTGTTAGATCGATCTGAACCAACGAAATATTTCACAAGTATGCGGGAGTATATATCAAATTCATACACTATCAATAGTCTTAACAGTAGGTAGCCACACGTGCTTTACCAAAATTACTAAACTGTGAAAAGATAGATAAAAAATGTGTTGAAATATTATATCTTAAATCATTCTTTAATTGGGATATACGGATTATAAATATAATTCTATTAATTACGTATTGGGCTATCTATGCCTTCACAATCTTCATAGCATCCAGTTCAATTTTAAAAGGCCCATTCATATATAAAAATTTATTTGGCCCACAACATTCTCCACTAAATTAATTTTGAGTTAGTTGGTGTAGATCTTGCATTTAATTTCAATCATATAATCTCAAGTCTCAACATAATCAAAAAATAAATCAATCAATTATCCGTACGTTCTTGCAAAATTATTAGGAATAATTTCTTAGTTCACCCATCCTATTGCCTATTCTTATCTAATAGGGATATAATATGAAATTATAGTTAAATATTGTCATCATGATCCACCTAAATCTGTTGACAATATTGTTATTAATTCATTACAATAAAATATCTGAAACTTGATAAAATTCTTTGGCATGTGTAATTGTATTTATTAAGTTAGAAAATGGAATGGACAAAGGAAGTAGCAAGGAAGCTTCGCGTTTACTCTATCTTCGAATATGTGTCAATCAATTTGTATAGTGCTGTTCATATCTTTGAAAGGCTTCTCCCACTTCTGACCTCCAAATTTATTCACATCGTTAAAGTAAAATATGAAAAAATAGATTTCCATATTTAAGTAATCTATATAGTGCTCTATTAGATTTTTCTTATTGTAATTTTTTACGCACTTACAAGAGAAACGTAAAACTGTGCTAGACACTGCAGCTAAGGCAGGAAGGTGTTATCTCTCTCTCTCTCTCTCATTATTTTCAATCATGATCAGTTTGGTATTTTTGAGAGAGAGAATTTAATTTGTGAGGTTGCTGAATAGTAATTGAAGCTTGATCCATATGATTTATGGTGCCAGTGGACACAATGTCATTTTTTTCATACAATTATAATTAAAATTCGAACTAAAATGCTTCAAACCCATCCCAAAACAAAATCAAATCAGTATCCAAAATGGTTAATTGAGAAGTTTGGGTTACATTTGTGGTGGCGTTCGATGTGTTAGACAAGATAACACTGAGATATAGTATTACTCACTCTGTCCGTGAAATAGTCACTAATATATAAATGTGGGGCTTATACTCCACTAACTTTTTCCACTCACTTTTCTTCACATTTTTTAAAACTCGTGCTGAGTCAAACATGGACAACATTTTGCGGACGGATGGAGTATTAAATATCTTTTTAATTTATTTAGTTACAAAGATGGAGTTAAGATGAATAAACCTGAAACACAATATCATCTTAGCACTTTTTAAGATTAACTGAAATACATTGTCACATGAGAAATTTTTGACAGAAAGTGCAACCAAACAAAATATACATGATCTCGAGTCATAAGCAATAGTGAGATCAACCGTCCACTAGTAATAGTTTTGATAGTAAAAGATATGATCTTTAATGCAAAATACTATGAGAAAAATAAAGAAAAAAAGTGGTTCAGAGTATTGTGTTTACTAAGTACCAAAGTTTTCAATAAAACGGGATATGCCAGCACTTTTCGAGCACAAATTGTGCTCAACAAATGCTTCGTCGTAATGCTAGTCAGTAATGCTGGTGAGAAAATAGATTTATCGAGCACTTTCGGTGGATATATCATTTCAAATATAAAAAGTTATCGACAATAGAAGTCACTTTTATAATTTCAGTTTTTTTCGTCAAACATAAGTCTCATTTTATTTTTATTTTAAATAATTAGTAATATAATATATTTAATTATAAATATCTCAAAAAGAAAAATATGAATATTTAATAGAAGGTGTATTTTTCACAGTATTTTGGCTTATAAACACAATTTTCTTATGGAAGTTTCATTTGATATTAAAATTAAAAACAGTAAAATATTTATTTTATTAAATTTTCTTACTTTTTAATACCAGAACAAATAAGAAAACAAAAGAAAAATAAATCAATTAGTTGTGAGATTATCACTTATTCACCATGAGACAAATTCCAATTTGTCAAATTTCGGTAATTAAATAATTATATTTAAAAAAAATACTGTATATAATTATGCTATACAATTATTAAAATATACATAAAGAAATATTAAAAGTGGCCCCACACGCCTCCATTTAGAGAGATGCTTCCTTATCTGCATATAATATTAATGAAAATGACATTAATTAGTGAGTAATTACCATGAGTTGAGCACACGGTATTCCCTTCTGAAAGTCGAGTCCACACTTATAAATCTGCTTATTAAGCTTTTTGGTTTGCTCACGCAACGGTTGTGCTCTTCCCTTCCTCATTTCATACTACCAACCAAATCTAGAGAGAGAAAAATGGTGAAAGACAGGAAAATCGGAGTGGCGATGGATTTCTCCAAGAGCAGCAAGGCGGCGCTGCAGTGGTCGATCGACAATCTCGCCGACAAAGGCGACACATTCTACATCATCCACATCAAATCTCACTCCTCCGATGAATCGCGCAACAAACTCTGGACGGAATCCGGTTCTCGTAAGCTTCCTTCGATTCTCCGATCTTAGATCGTCGCGATGCTCGTATATATACTTCGATTTCGACTCTTTTCCTCATGAATTGTGTTTTTTTATCGGGGTGAAATTGTAGCTCTGATTCCGTTGTCGGAGTTTCGTTTGCCTGAGGTGATGAAGAAGTACGATGTGCCTACTGATATCGAACTTCTCGATATGCTGGACACTGCAACTAGGCAGAAAGAGGTTATCACTCTCTCTATCTGTCTAATTTTTTTTTGAAGTTGTCAGTAGTTGATTTTTGCTAATGATGCGTGTTTGATGAATTGATTAGATAACTGTGGTGACGAAGTTGTTTTGGGGAGACGCGAGGGAAAAGATCTGCGAAGCTGCTGAAGATATGAAGCTTGATTCATTGGTTATGGGCAGCAGGGGCCTCAGCACCATCAAGAGGTATTTTTCTTTTTATTTACTACTCCTATGATTTAGCTTGGGAAATTTTAATAAATTGTCCCGAGTTTCAAATTAAAATTAATCTACTGATGAAAATCGGTGGTTTCAGCTTTACGTTTCTCCTTTAGTAGGTGGAAGTAAAAATTTGGATATTTTAGGCTGATAATTACAAAATTAGGCCTAAAACAAGTGGAATTACACGATTCTTAGTCGTTACCAAATTGAAAACAATTTTCTTTTCAAATAAAATAAATGAATGCACGCATTTAATACCATAATACAGCTAAGCTAACACCTACACATTATTCTCATAGTATTCTTGAAGAATTGAATTGAACAGATTTCTTTTTCTTTAGATTTATTATTTAATTGTGGATGAATAGGATAATTCTGGGAAGCGTGACGAACTACGTGATTTCAACTGCAACCTGCCCAGTCACTATAGTGAAGGATCCCGACTTCCACAAGTGATTTTTTGTTTGAGATGTTTGTGATTGTAATAATTCAATAACTCCTCGTCGTCTTTCGACTTTTGCTAATAAGTTGTGGAGTATGACTTTATGGTAGATCTATGTCAACATCAAATCCAAGACTCATTCATGTTCGATTTTAATTGTTCACTCTTATTACTTTTGCACCATTATATAATTTGATTACTTATTAAAGCACTCTCCTTAATTTGTGGTTATACGTCTCATTAACATTTTTTCTCTTAATTAACTTAAATCCGTATATCTTAAAATAAAAAAAGTAATGTAATAGTAATAAATATTTCTATCTAAACATCAAATCTTAACTACGGTAATAAATATAGTATTCATCTTTTCTCTATTCTAATTCATGTTCAATTATTATTCCTCTTGCATCTCCTATTCCTTTTTTCTAACCACACTCAACTCTGAATAAAGCGCATGTACATATGCACTGAGATAAAGCAAATACTCCATTTTTATTGGCCTAAAAACATTTACCATTGAATATGACCGCAAAATAAAACAAAAACAGATGAAATGGAAAAGATGAACTCACAAAAATTAATATGGAAAAACAAGAAAAGAAATACTACCGATTAAGAAAAATAACCAGTAACGTTGTAGACAGAGACGAAGCAAATATTTTTATTAGGGATTTGAACGTACAGAAAAGAAGGTCCTCACATAGAGCTCAAACTTTTAAGCAAGTCTTTTTGTGACCAATAACAAGATACGATCTTGGATAAATCCGCGATGGGCAATTGATTGAACGTGCAACCTCCATAGTGGGACAAATGTTGCTGCTATATAGCAAGACGACATATGTTGCTGCCATAGACAGACGATGGCAATCAATACGACAGAAACAGGTATGTTTGCATAAGTACAGACATTTGCAGATAATCTCAAGTAGAAAAATATAACATAGGTTTGATTGATTACTCACCAGCTTCACCCCATTCCAACCATGAAAACCAATTCTGCCACATCTCACAGACAGTATATACCTTGATCTATATGTGGAGGGATCTGCTTTATCTCAGTCCCTAGTTCTTGCTCAATTCTATACCTGAAAAGTGATGGAATTATTTAGAGAAAGATCTCTCTAAAAATATGACCTGGTAAACTAGTTCAAGATAACTGAGAAATGATATCATACAGATTGAACCGATCCTCATATGTGATCAGATTCACAGCTAAACCAAGGTGCCCAAACCTTCCAGATCGACCAACCTGGCATATAGCAAGAATAGCAATAAGGTAAATCGATATAGAACATATTTGTGCGGACAAAAACTAAAAGAATCAACATACCCGATGTAAATACGTTTCTGAATTCTTAGGGAAGTCAAAATTGATGACGACATTAACTGCTTGAATATCTATACCTCTTGTAAATAAATCTACACACAAAGAGAAAAAGTATTAATATTCTAAGCACATCTGCAATATGTTCTTCCATAAAAAATTATTGCATCAGTAATAAGGTTACATAACAAGATAAAAAATACTACCTCCGTGCCCAAATATTGGCACACTTTGATCCGGCACGGGTTTTAAGAAATGTAATGGAAAGTGAGTTGAAAAAGTTAGTGGATTGTGGGTCCTACTTTTATATATTAGATTTATAATAAAATGTGAGTAGGAATAAGTTAGTGGAATATGGGGTCCACTACCAAAAATGGTAAAAGTGAAATGGGACAAACTTTGGGGACGGACGGAAATGGAAAAATGGGACAAACTTTCAGGGACGGAGGTAGTAGTATTTTGACATGATCATCAACAGAATAGATAAGGTAAACATGATTTCAGGTAAAATAAAACTGACTAGAAGAATCCAGAAAACTGAGGTCCAAAAACAAACCAGTGCAAACTAGATTTCTGCAGGCACCATTACGGAAGTCATGGAATACTCTGTTGCGATGATCTTGGAGCATTTTAGCATGAATATAGAAACATGAATACCCAAGTTCAGTGATTTTCTTGGCAAGAAGCTCAACTCTATTCACGGAATTGCAGAAAATGATTGACTGGTTAATTTGAAGCTGTTTGCAAAAATGATAAACTAGTCAAGTTCGAGAAACATGTAATTACAAACATGTCTTTATAACTATGTAATATATGTATATGTGCATACATAAATAAGATTAGAACCTTGGAAAAGAGTGTGTTGAGGCAGTGAACTTTCTGCCTTTCTTCCACAAAAGCATAAAATTGGGTTATACCCTTCAGGGTTAGCTCGTCCATGAGGTTGATGATATAGGGCCTACGTAGGTATCGATCTTTGAAGTTTTTTACAGTGACAGGGAATGTGGCGGAGAACATAAGGATCTGACGATTTGTAGGCAAGAAGCTAATTAACTCCTCGATAGAAGGCTGAAACTCTGGAGACAAAAGCTTATCTGCCTGAAAGATATTAGCACAAGGGTAAGAGTACACACTTTATACATGCCGATAATCATATCACTTGAAATGTTACAATGACAGAACAAAATACCTCCAATGATACTCCTAAACCCAAAATATAGTAAGAAAATAGCTCCAATGGTACCTCAAAACCCATCTCATTTTGGATTTTTGACAAATAAGTACCTATTTTTGGGTTTACACTACAACATACGCAAATCACTTTTTGAGATTTTGACTCTAAAAAAGTTAGTGGATAGAGAATATTATGTTTAAGTTTGAGTTTGGTGTAAATGGCTGGAGTAAAATCACTATTTGATGTGACATTGACGCTGAAATGGGTTTGAGATTGATATAAATGGTTGGAGATGCTCTTTGCAGTGAAAATGTAGCAACAAAACCCAAAACCAAGAAGATAATAATTATTCCAATTCAAAATGCATGGTCAAATAACAGTTAAAAATATTCCTAGAATACAGACCTCATCCATTATAAGCATATTGCACTCATCCAAGTGGCAAACCCCTTTTCTAGAAAGATCAAGGATTCTTCCAGGAGTCCCAACAAGTAAATGAACTGGCTGATACAGCCGCATTATGTCATCCTTTAGGCTAGTTCCACCGGTAGTAGCCATGACTTCAATTTGCACGTGCTTCCCAAGTTCTTTACATACTTGTGACGTTTGAAGAGCCAATTCTCTGGTTGGGACAAGAATAACAGCTGCAAACAAGAAAAAGCGTAAAAAACAGCTTAAAATCAAATATTGAGAAAATATAACTAAAGCTCACTGAAGATTGATTATGCATATGGAAACTGGCATGACTTAGTATATACATTGGAAGGTAGTATATGCAATTATGCATTAATAAAGGTAAATTTAAATGCCAAAATGGTCTTATGAAATAATTAGCTGCTAAAAGAGGGATCTAGTGTAGCCCATGATTCCATGAATGACATATGCAGTATTAAGAAAGACTTAAAAAGAAATTGCACATATTCACTATCCATCTTCATGCATCTTAACATTTTATTTGCAACAACTGATACACTACAGGAAAATACAAATTATAAATCCATACACCACATTTCTCTTGTGCTCAGTTAGAGAGCAGAAAGTTAAAATACCCTTGGTCCTAGAGACAAGGCCATATACATTTGCAGGAAACCAAACAGTGCGAGTCAAACCTTGAATACAGTTCTTATCTTGATCAATTTTCTCCAAAGCAGGAATACAAAAGGCAGCCGTTTTCCCAGTTCCATTTTTGGCTCTGGCCAATATATCACTTCCCGTGAGAACAATAGGAATACTCTCCTCTTGGATAGGAGATGGTCTTTCAAAACCCTTCTCATATATTCCCATTAGTAGCTCACGCTTCAAAAAGTAGTCTTCAAATTCATTTCCCTTGGTAGCTGTAACATCCTTAAAGACAAAAAAAACAGCAATAAGGATACTAGTGATGCAGCACTACAGTAACAACATGCTGAAATAAATGGCAAAATATACACGTATAAGCCATAACCTAGAACCTTAAACTTAACAACAATATCCATCTCAAACTTGCTCAGTTAAAGATATACAGTACAAATTTTTTTGTTCAGCCAACACACTTCTATTTTTTAATTACACTCAGCCAAGATAAAGTGGCAGCAAGTTATATCTCCAAACAGACAAGCTATATAATTTGAAAAGATGGCAACACCAGGTAGATTGTGTAAAAGAGTGAGGAAATCATTAAGGTAGTGTTATAGGTTTATGATCATGTCATGATCCAGCCCATAACTAGTCTTGGTGTAAGCCAACCTCTATGGTGTTATTACTCGAGAGGATTGAAATAAGCAGTGACATCATAAAAGTGCCAGTAGAAAACAACCAACTTTACACACAAACATATTGTCAAATGAGAGTAAGCACGCACACATGACTCTTGACTCTGTGAGAGCTTCATGTGGAAGAAACATTACCAATTCCAACAATACATTAACCATACAATGCAATATCACAAACCTTACCTCAGTCCTATATCGGGTGTCTGGTGGGGGTAACTTCAATCGTTCTTTCCAATCTTGCGAACTGATTCAGAAAAAAAGCCAACTTAAATAAAACGATGCATAAATTATAGAAGAATACCAACATATAGAAATGTGGGAAAAACCAAGGAAATGACCCGAGCTAAAAAAGATATGTGACCAAATACATGCTACAGAGCATATGAGCATCTCTAGCAAGTCGATCTTCCGAGATTATTCATTTAGTTATTTCCTACACATCATTAACAACAAACCTCGACACTGGCATATGTTTAGTATCAACTGATGATCATTCAAAATCTCAAGCGAAACTAATACAATTTTTTTGACCTCGAATCAATAGCCTCTGACTGTACAGTCTTCTCAACCTCATCAGCGGAGGAGTCCGCTGGCGGCGTTCTGCGCAGCCATTGCTGCGGCTGAGGGTTTTGCATCGATTGATTAGGGTTTTGCATCGATTGATTATTCTGAAAGTTCTGCGTTTGACTCCTCTGCACATACTGTTGATTGTAAAATCTAGGTTGAAAATTAGGGTTTGCACCGCCGTACTGGTTCATTCCACCTCCACCGTACTGGTTCATTCCACCTCCGCCGGAGCCTCCTCTGCCTCCGCCCATACCCGGCGGCGGGTATCTCGCACGTGAACTCATCGCACGGTCCTAGTGGTAGCTAATGGATAGAAATTTAACCACACGACAAAATAAATCGGCAAAATTAACGTACAAATCTACGAATTGCTAAGAAATTTGTACAGAACCTCAACCTACAGAACGATCTACGTTACAAAAGGTTCTAAAAACTACCAGAATGTAAATTGAGGTTAAATTGAGGAATTAATCTTGAGATTTTTGAAGCTAGGGCTTAGAAAACGAGCGTTGAAACAGAGTAATGAGAAGTCTACATAGATGTGACCACTCTAGGGCGAGATAGATATTTACTTATTTGCTGAAATGGGTCTATACTTTGAGGTTATTAAACACGATCCCCTACACTTTATAAATTAAGCTTTTTTTGGCAAAGGAATTAAGCCTTTAAGAGCATCCCCAACCATGCTCAAAGAGCATGGTTGTGGTTCCGGTCCCACATTTATTAATTTTTTACTCCATGCTCTTCCCCAAGAGCCCATAACACCCCATTCATGTTTTTTCGCAAAAACATGCTCAAGGTCCCACTATTCTATTATTCAATTTAAATAAAAATATTTCCACCATATTAAAATGCATTAAAAATATCCAAAATACTATTACTAATTACTAAAAATTAAAAATTACATAATTAAAAGCTTAAAAATAAAAAATTTCATAATAAAGTCTAAAAAAATAAAAATTACATAATTTAAATCCTAAAAATTAAAAATTACATAATTAAATTCATAAAAATTAAAAAAACCCACTACTCGTTGCCGAATTTCTCCCAAATATGTTTGCTTAAGTCATCTTGTAGCTCAGTGTGGGTTTTGGTATCACGTTCTGTGTGTCTTGTTTGTATCCTCTCGCGCACCGTCGTATGCATACCTCGGCGTGGGGGAGACCTTGCGGCTGAGCTTCCGGCTTCATCCTCGTCGTTAAAGTTAGTCGTCACCGGTCCTTTGTCAGCTATAATCATGTTGTGCAAGATAATACATGTGTACATGATATCGACAATATTCTTAACGTACTACAACCGAGACGGGGTCTTCACAATGTTGAATCGGCCTTGAAGGACCCCAAAAGCTCTTTCAACGTCTTTCCGAGCAGCCTCTTGACGCTGCGCATAAAGAACCCGTCTCGGGTCTTGCAGATTGTTAGCGTCTTTACGAAAGTCGACCACCTTGGGTAGATACCATCGACGAGATATTAACCCATGTAGTATGGATTTCCGTTGACGGTGAAGTTGATCACCGGTGCTACACCATTCAAAATATCATTGAAGAGTGGTGAAGAATAGAGCACGTTCAAGTCATTGTTTAGAGAGGGTATGAGTGAGAGAGGACGATGTAGATGAGTTGTATGAGAAAATATGAATGAGAGATAATTTGATGTGAAAAGTGGATGATGAATGTGTGTATTTATAGATGATTTTGGAATTAAAATTTTTTTAAACAAATTTAATTTTTTTATAAAAACGGTAATAAAACGACTATATTTTTGGAAATCCGAAAATATATATTTTTTAATTTTTAATACTATTTTTGATTTTAAAAAAAATAGAAATTGCAACGGCTAAGCCGTTGGCGAATGAGAACGCGCCATGTCGCCCTGCTCAGCGGCACGGACGTGCTCGATACATCGAGCAGCGCCGAGCCGTCAGCGAGAGTGCAGCGGCGGACAACAGCGTGCCGCGGCGTCGGCACAGACGGCGTCCTTCCCCATGAGCACCGTTGGGGATACTCTAAGTTGTTAAAATTTAAGTATTTTAAGTTTTAAATATGAAAACATCAAATTATTAAGCGTCAAAAGTGTTTTTATTTATATGACTCAATCTATTTATTATTAAGTGTAATCAAATTCGAATAAAATTTAATTGTTGGGAATTTTGGAAGAACATGTACCAAAAAGGCACAAAGATGCATTCAAGTATTCAACCATCATTTTAAATAAAAAAGGCCGAGGAAATATAAACATTCGAGTTCAATTAATTTCTCAGAATATAACTTTTTAAAACATAAAAACTCATGTTAATACAAAATTTCCAAGAAATGGCAACATCGCAAATCGCACACAACAACAACAATATACGTAATAAACTTAAACATCGATGCACGTATCATAACTAAGATCGTTCACTCCATCAACTAGACCCGAGCAGTCCCGTTGTTGAGGCCAACGTTCTCCTGCACGACACCCATGTCGGGTGACCCCCCTTGCAACCTCCTCAAACTCTCAAGCCTCTCCCTAAGAGGGCTTCCAACAAGTTCAGCTGCAATCTCTTCCCTTATCTCTGCTTCCATCTTCCTCACTTTCTCTGAATTAGGATCCTTCACAGCTTCTTCTCTCAGCTCATCAATCTTCAAACCGAGCCCCTTTTTATCAATCACATTCTTGATTTCCTCCTTGATCTCTCTGTCGAGCCTCGCCATCTCCTCTCTCACTTCATGAAGTGGATTCAAGGCCTCCCTTTTCGTCGTTCCAACAACCTCCAACTTGGCCGATCTTAAAACCTCCTCAAGCTCTTCCTTCGCCTCCTCAACCTGTGATGCAAGATCCTCGTCCAATGCATCACCGCGTGCTAGATTCTCCCTAGCCCTCTTTAAGGCCTCAAATTTTTGCTTGATCTCTGGTAAAAGCTTCTGGTTAAGCTCAATCTTCAACTTCTCACTGCTAGCCTTCGCCTCAAGGAGCTTGTTAGCAATTTCGATTGTTTGGAGCTTCCCCTTTAGGACAAGATATTCGCCAGGGCGCGCCAGATTCCTCTTGATCTCCTGCACTATCTCATCTGCCCTCTCCTTCAAATCTTCATTCAGGGCCTTATCAGGATTCGGGGACCTAGCTAACTCCAAGTTGAGGGACTCAATCTTATCAGCCAACCCCATTGAGATGAATGCTTTTGTCATCTCATTGTCAAGATCTTCTTCGAGCTTCTCCAGCTTCTGAACCGTGATTGGATCAGACGGCCCCTTTGCCTCGAGTATGGTCTTCTTGAGACCATCAATCTCGGATTCTATGTCTTTGAACCTCAGTGCACCCACCTCAGACGCCTTCATATTTCGCTTCCTCTCAGGCTCCAGATCAGGGTCTTCCTTGAACCCTCCTAGTCCAATGGCCCGGAACTTGAGCCTCCGGTGCTCAAGCAGCTCCTTGGTCGTCATCCTTGTCAGCTCCTGCATCCAACGAGCTCAAGAAGGGCGTTTGGAGCATTTAAACTGCCAAAACATAAGGGGTTATTTTTGTTACCTCCATTTCCTGGAGAATGGCATCCTTGATCCTCAGAGATGACCACAAAGGATCCGCATGTGCACCACCTAGAGGTTCCTGAAATTTTGGTTGCTTAATTTTAGTCACTTTTTCTATCTTCTCTTATTCATTTTTTTTCGAAGAATACGTAATAGGAACTATGTTGCTTACAGGAATGATCGCATCTGCTATCTTGAGCTTATAATGTTCTTGAGCAGTAATCCTCAGCTTCTCAGCTGCCTAATTAATTTTATTTTACTCAGATAATAATTGTGAAAAAGTTTAGCGCAAGAAAGGTATTTAGTCATTTACAACATCATATACCTTAGGAGCTGCCTTGGATGACTTCCATAATATAGCTGCACAAGCTTCCGGACTGGCAGAGATGAGAGAGAACGAGAAAGGGAGGACGTTTAGAGTGACAGAAGATGTCACTTATGAGTAGCAAAGGTCACAGTTATCACAATTAATATAATAGAAAGTAGCAGAAATTAGTGCAACAGAATTCATGATTAGACCTTGCAACGTAGAATGCTGAGTTTTCGAGCATTAGCAACTTGTTGGCACACGCAATTGCAAGGGCGCCACCCGAGCCACCCTCACCGGTCACTACTGTGATGATTGGAACTTTAAGGCCAAACATTGTCCTCAAATTGTAGGCTATTGCTTCACCCTGCACAAAGAATCTTATCAGTATCGGTAGCAGAAAAACGCATTCAGATAGATACATGTATACATGCCAAAGACCTGTCCTAGCTCCTCGGATTTCAGATCAGCAAAGGCCCCTGGGGTGTCAACAAATGTAATAATGGGAAATCCGTGATGATCAGCATATCTCATCATTCTCAAAGCCTTCCTGTAACTGCATTGTTGTGTGGTGTGTAAGTAGTCGAGTTTTAAGGAGAAACAAGGTGGTATCTGAACTCACCCATGGGGGGTTGGCATGGCAAAGTTGCGCATGATGTTCTCCTTGGTGTTCCGTCCCTTCTGGTGCCCAATGAACATGTAGCTCCGGCCCTCTATGCTACCTATACCAGCCACAATGGCTGGATCATCATAACCTGCGCGATCCCCATGGAGCTCCACCCACTTTTTCAACAACATATCCAGTTAAGTCTCCATCATTTTTTTACATCAGCGCAGTTTCATTGCAAGGAAATTAAAGATCAAGAAATGCACCTTCTCTGTGATGTTCAAGATGTGATCAAGCACGGTGGGCCTGTTGGGGTGTCGAGCAATGCTCAGGCGTTGGATTGGAGTCAAATGTGTGTATAAATCCTTCAAAGCCTGCAAAAAAAAAAGGCAGGAAACACAATACCAATGGAATCCAGACACTAAAGCACAGCATCCAAATCAGTCAGTTCAAATCCAAAACCTACCTGTTCATACTTCATTTCCAAAGATTTGATTTGGTCGGTGAAGTCTAATCCAGTATCACTAGCCATTCTTTGAACCTATGTACAAATCAAGAAACAAAATAATCACTATCATCATCACTCCCAAAACCAACCTTAAAAATATAGGACTAAAACCTGAATTCTAGCTAGGGTCACTAAAAGAATGCAACAACAACCACCTCAATGATCTTCTGCTCCAAATCTATCAATGGCTTCTCAAAGGCAAGAGTGACAGGTTTAGGCTTCTCCTCCAAAGGCTTGAAGTAGGAGAGATATGTCAGTGGCGCGTTGCTATTCGGATCAATGTTATCCGGCCATGGATAGTCGTGCTTCTTCCCCTTCCTAACACCAGCCACCACTCGAAAATTCCTCCCATGATTTCCTAACCTCGGAGCTTCAAAATTCCGCAGCCTCAGCCTTCCATGAACATCACCAGCCAAAAACTTATTCGAGAAATGCCAAATCAAGCCATTGCCATCTCCCCTCCCCCTCCCACAGTTGCCGGATATCAGAGATAGCGTAGCCATGTTATATGTTCACATCTGCTGATAAATGTGAAATACAATGCAGAAAATGAAAGAATTCAACCATAGACATAATCAGGTGAAAAAATTCAGAGTTTGCAAATGGGGGAAAATGAGACAGGGCAAAATTAAACTTCGAAATATATCTAAGAAATTATGCTACAATAAGCAAATAAAATCATGAACTGAACATGAGCTGAACATACCGGATGAGTAGTAATAATTTCAGTAACTTTTTGTTTCCTATTTCACAGGAACTAATAAGAACATAGAACAACAGAGAAGAACAGAGCAGAGACAGGGTAGTTTGAGAGCCCAGTAACCGATTCTGATATTTTGATATTTTAAACAGTCCTTCCAAAAAAAAAAACCAATAAACCAAAAAATAATGTGTGATTGCAGTATTTAAATTCCTTTTTTTTTTCTTTGGATAAAGTTCAGCTTTTTGTGGCCTTTCTACATAATTCGTCTGACTAATTAAGCAAAACCAATGCTTATTATGTCAAATTATATAATTTCTCCCACTAATTATTGAAAAGTCGTACACTGAAATACTGAAATCAAACTAGGATTAAATCCTAATATTTGTCATGTGATCAATATGGAAATGGAAATGGAAATGGAAATGGAAATGGAAACGGAATTGGAATGGATAAACCACAAACCACCGGCCAATCACGGCTTCTTCACGTTGATTGGTCCAGATAATTATTCTTTTTTATTTATTGTTTTCTGGAAAATGCTTGGGTCAATTTGAGCTAGCCCAAAATCGAGAGAGAGCCCGGATTTCTACCAAGGGCCCGAAATGGGATATTTGGGCCAGCTTTTGGGCTGGCGAGTTTATAATCTGCTGCGCCTCCAACGAGAGTAAAATATACGCTCCGTTGACATGGCAAGACCTAATTCGCTAGATGACATACTATACTACTTCCTCCCTCTCTCCCCCTCTCTCTCTCTCTCTCTCACACACACACACACACACACACACACAGCACACAAAACCCGTCTCCGGTGCTAAGCTTGGAAGCAAGCGTCAGATTTTCGTCGTAAGTGGAAGCTTCAGCTCGAATTTGGAGTGATTTCAATCTGAATATTGTTTGCGAACTTGTACTCTATTTTAACTATTCATAAATTTTATAATTTGGTAATCTTCTTCCCTCCCCCCCCAAATAGCTTTAAGATCTTTCCTCCTGTCAATATTTGATTTGAATATGTGAGATTTTCAGCCTGCGCTCTAATAAATTTGAATTAAATCCTTGGTGGTAAAGTGCATCTCGTGCTGATCAATTGTATTAGTAGTTTGTTTATTAGAATTTGATTGCGTATCTCATTCCCTTTTGAACAGTTGTGCTGCGTGATCTATATTATGCACAATTTCTGAGATTTACTTATAGGAATGTTCTAATTCTGTTTGCTCATCTTGCCATGATATATGTCAGTGTTCAATTACATTGTTTCCTGTATCAGCAAGCGTTGCTTTATAGTTTATGATTTCCATATATATGTACATGTAGAATTAAGGGGCACATTTAGGATTTCAATGACATCCAATTGTTAATTTCGAATTGATGCTTATTTTCAACAGATGAAACATTTGAGATATGCAGACTTGTTGTTTAGTGATTCTTTAAGAATTAGAAATCTAAATTATAGTACTATCATATTCATATTTGTTCTTATTTAGTTATTGATATGTGCCTTTTGAAATTTCTTTATGGCAGTGAGTGTCTTTTATACATCCTTCCTTAGATATACTGGGTGGCAGATAAATAACTCAGCAAGGATAGTTCAAACATGGTGAGTTTCTTATTTCTGGAAACGATATGATATTTGTGTACCACTCTTTGTTTGCATTCTCATAGCTACATAAATATTGGTTCTGATGTTATGAACTTATGCTTAATGAATTTTCAGTCAGCTCTCTTCAATTTCCATTCATTCCTGACAGTAGTATTGTTAGGCATCTGTGCCTGCACATATGTGAAGATGCAGTTTCCTGCACTTCTTGAACAGAGAACTGGGTATGTTTTTTTTTCACGTTCACTGCTAGTTTCAAATAAAATGGTCAGCCGTTTCCATTGGACTTGGTCCAGTTAGCTGCTCTTATTTATTTATCCACCTTCACACAATAGCAACTTGTCACATGTAATGATAGGCCAATTGCTGCAGCAGGGTTTAGCAACTTGAAATTTTGATTTTGTTGTTGCTATGTGACTGCTCCTTGGTGCTTATTGACATTTCTGTGCAAAAGTTATTTTGGCTTTGGTGTTCTAGACTAGACTCCAGATAAATGCTTGTTATCTCTACAATCAAATTGCGAGTGAGAAAATTGCGATTGTGTTGTTTTAAATCCGGTCCACCATCTTTTGGACCTTTATGCCATCATACTTTTTAATTGGCTATCTGGGCTGGTTATATGTCATGGTCTCTGAAAACATGATTCTACTTCCATTCTGATATTTTGTTGTTATTGGCAGGTTTCGAGGCGTTTTCTGGAAAGCTGCTAGAATAGGTATCCTCTAATAAATAATTTCCAATGCTGATTGAGTTGTAGAACACGTTTATTCAGAAAAGCGTGTTTTGGAAAAGCACTCGGATTTATAAAATCGATAATGCCACTGCAAGTTTTAAGCACAAAAGCCCAGCATTTGCTTTCTTATGACCCAAGACCATGGATCATTTGAGAATATTGGTTTCTGAAGGATGTAATCGTCTTTGTGAGGGTATATCTAGTGTGAAACTAATATAATAGGAGCAATAGATCGATTCTGAAAATCAAATTCTATTTTTTAATTATTACCGGTGAAAGTTATACATCTGCTGAACTTAGAGTTCTGCTAGCTGGTCTATTATTAGGTTAATACCTATGGTTCACATATTAACCTAATGTTCACAACTTGAGATTTTATTGATGCATGTCAAAGGCTCAAATGTACTCGGGCTCTGAACAAGTGATAATTAATCCTATTTACAGGTGAGAGACTCAGTCCTTGGGTAGCCGTGGGGAGCTTCGCAATGGGAGTTTCAATAATTTTCTTCTAAACAGACATCACTGTATGTTAAACATTATTACTGATTCTATCATGTAGCTGAATGGTTTGAGATTCACCTTGGAATTTTTGGTTCTGGATGGTGTATTTTCTACTACTTTGAGTTGGATCATGATACTTATTTGTATGATAACTGAATGGAAGATGTAGCATAGTACTTTTTTTGGTGTTTCTTCCAGAACTGTACTTTTCTAAGAGTAGATGCTTCTTCTTTTTGTGTGTGTGATTTGAGTTTATTGGGTACTTAAAAAAATATCAGCCAGCATGATGCGGGTTGTTTTGCGGGAACATCATGGTGCTAATTGCCTGTGGTTAGCCTATACCTTGGTTTGCAGAGGAAATTCGAAGTTCATTTAACCATCTTTACAGTATGAATAGTAATTGAGAGTTCCATTCCTTCCCATCCTCGCCATCCAGCTCCTTTAAAATTATTCTTACAATGTTTAACGATTGAAACTTTATATAAATACATGAGCTTGTTGTTTTTATATTCTTGTCTAAGTTGATTTGTTGGGCAGACCTGATTTTCATCCTCCTCTAATTCATAAGGTTGGCTGATTCTCATATAAGTAAGTAGACACAGTCCATCTATTATTATAGTTCCCTGTGTGATGAGAATACAGACAAGATACAACTTCTGGTTTAGAAGTGCTTTTTTTTTATAGAATGAGCTCCAGACAAGGGATGACTCCTTGCAAGTTGATATATTTGGACGTGTTCTATAAAGATTAGCACTCTATGTATGCAAGTACACAAGGCTCAAGATCATATGTAAAAATATCAGCTATTTCAGCAAAAGATTCATTTAAGTGATTCAGTACAGCAGGTACTTAGAATTGACAGGCACACAATTGACAACATAAATAGCGATCTTATGTTTGAACCTTCTGAATACTAGAATCCTCTCCTCTCCCCATCGGATCACTGCAAGGACTATCTTCTTAATCGGTTTTTTCGGGTTTGCTCCTTTTGTGACTTTTGCAGGTTCTTCTTTGCTGCGCTTAGTTGCTGCTGCTTCAACGCTTTCTTCTGCCTCAGATTCCGCTCCCCAGTGAAGTGGATAACTCCGCAGGAACACCCTTCTTGTGTTGTAGTCTTCGTCCCTGAAACTTTTTGCTCTCAACCCATCTCCCTCCATGCCTTTGATAACTGTTTTTTATCTACTGAGAACACTCTTTTATAGGTGTTTTGGTGCAATGAGTGTGTGTGTGTGTGTGCTGCATTTCTTCTGGGACAGGGGCAAAAGATTACACAAAATACTAAATTAACAATCCCTTTTGAGTTTCTAATTGTGTTAAACTATGTGGTTTTGTTTATTATACTGCGATTGTCGTTTCTTTTATGCGCAGCAGAATCGATTTCAGGGGTGAATACTTTAGCAATATTTGCTTTGTCGCAGCGCATGACAAGCAAAGATGGTGCATTCTATGCTGCTGGACTTCCTAGGTAATATTTTTTTTTACTAAGTGCCATGATTGTGCTATTTTGGAATCTTGGGGTCTGTCCAATTTATTGAACTTGTTTACTTAAAAGTATTTTCTATTACTTTCATGGATATACATCCTTTTCCATTTTCCTTTTTTCTTTAATGGTGTTTTGTTGTCTTATCTGAGGTATTTTATTAAACCTATGTGGTGTTTCTTTCTTGTTTTTTTCTCTTATGTTTGCCACTCGCAAGTAGTGATTGGGAACAATTAGAGAGTACAATTGTAACCTCATTTTATTAGTATCAATTAGTATTAAGTATTTATTTATATCTGGAGTATTATGTATTCCCAAAACTAATTAAAAGCCAAATTTTTTGCATAGGGGTTGGGTTCCATTTGATTGAAATTTTTTTATTTTGTCATTTGAGTTTTTCTTTTGCATCGTAAGTTAAACTCAATATATGAAAATTTGAAAAGAATATATAGTGAGACGTTAATTGAGATAGCATGAGAAAGAGAAAGAAAGGAGGAGGATGATGACGATGATAGTGTTTTTTCGATCTACTTTCATGATGACTTGAACATTCGATTTATTGGAGGAGAAACGTCTTATTAACTAGTAAGTTGTTATGTCACACCAACAAATCAAAAATTCTAGATGTGCCGCAGCTTGCAACTTTGGCTGCAACTTGCAAGGTGTTTGGGATATTTGGTACTATCATTTTGAATGACTACAAAAAAATTTTGTTTTGAATGACAGCGTGCAATAAAAAAGTTGCTGATTCATCTTTATCAACTAAGTTACTACACTCGAATTATGTTATGGCGAAAGCTCGATTCTTGAAAGTACTTTGATAAACGGGCTTAACTTAGTTTGTATGTATGGTGCAGGATTATATGGAAATACAAAAATGCCAAAAAAACTCCATCACTTTGACTACAAGGATAAACAGAAAACTGTCATTAATGATCCTCTTTCAAAAAATTTACTTTTTAATCATATTTTATTCCATAATTAAGAACACATACATACCTTCTTTACTTTATTGATTTCTGGGTAACTTTCTTAAAACACTAGTATAAATATGTGATTGCTTTATATCTTTGAATGACTGCTTTATGATATTGACCAACGAAATAATGATAAGAAGAATTCATTTTGCGATCATCAAGGTAAATAGGATTTATAATTTATACAGGCCTCGTAAACTGGCAAATTGTAATCCTAATTACAAAACGATACAATTTTGTATTTCATATAATTACATTAGTTAAACACTTAAACTACATGCGTCAGTTTCTTGGTTGTTATTCAGTGAGAGTGTCATGTATTTCCATTTCATAAATCATAGATTAATCAAAATTCTAGTACTATATCAGATTTACAAGTCACCTATTGCTCTTGGGCTTTCATTATAGGATTCCAACCTTCATCACAGAAGTAAGCCCAATAAGCCTTTTTCACTTCAATTTTATAGTTACTTCTTAGTTTTGGTTATTTCCCTCTCATGCTATATATGTACACATTCAAATAAGTATTGGACGAATAAAATACTCCACAATACACTTTAAAGATATATATACGATGTATTAATACATTATTTATATATTCTCTATTCAGGATTATAATTAAAACTTAGCATGTTAGTATAAAGTAATTAATACTACTAATATAGATAAAAGAACCCAATCTCAAAATTTCAAAGAACAACATAATGCAGTATAGTACTGTATTTATTTTTGTATGACAAGTAAAATTTCAAAATCATAGATCCTCAAAACTGGCACATCATCGTAGTTTCTTTCCATGTATTTATATGAGTGATTAAAAACGTTTTTCAATAATCGATTCATGAAAATTAATTTGATGAATACAGACCCAAATTCGAATCTAAACGGAAAATTTATTTTTCCAATGCATTTAATTTTCATTAAGAATGCATTTGTTTTATACGTTGAATGCAAGCGTTTTTTAGGGGTGGGTAGGTATGGTATACCTTACCGAAACCACCATACCATATATCTTACCGTAAATTCGGTATGCGAACAAATCATACCCTTACCTTACCAAAATTTTCGGTATACCGAACTTCGGTATACCTTATTTTCGGTATGACCAATTTCCATACCGATGTAGTACCTCATTTTTGGTATATTGTACCAAAGTTCGGTATACCGTACTTTTGCGGTATACCTTACTTTCAAAATCAATGAAAATAAATAATTTGAGTTTTTAGAATATTATTTATATTTCATTTTAAAAAAAATATATATTACATATATTTTATTCATAATTATATTTATATTTCACAATAAATTTTATAATTTTAAAAATATATAAAATATATTTTATACAATTAAATTTATATTTTACGGTATATACCTTAATTTACGGTACATACCGAACTTCGGTATGAAGCGGTATACCGCGGTATATGAAAATTCATACCGTTACCTTACCGAAAGATTTCGGTAAGGTATTATACCGTACCGAAAATCACGGTATACCAAAAGTTTGGTATTTTTAAAATTTTTTCGGTACGATAAGGCCAGTATTTCGGTATTTTTCCCCAGCCCTAGCATTTTTATTCTAACAATATTTTTATTCTATCGTCTCACCTCTATATATCTGTCAACCATTATTTATCTTGGAGCTATATTATAAACTAATCTAGCAAGTTTAATTCTGTGGAATTGAAGTCATGAAATAATATTTTTTAATGAGACATGTGTGTAGAGATTTAATTCGGTAAAACAAATAATTTCCTAACCCATTTTTCAAAGAATTATTAAGAGTATATTGCATAAAAAATAGGAGGAAAAATGGAAATCTACGCTAAGTCGCGAACTCTATACTCCCTCCGTTCACAAAAAATAGAGCACATTTGCCATTTTTGGTTGTCCACAAAAAATAGAGCACATTTAAAAAAAAAGTTTTCAACAACTTCTTTCTTTCTTACTTTTTCCATTCTCTCTTACTAATAATATGAACTCCATATTCCATTAACACTACTTCTCTTACTTTTTTTTTCTTCTCTCTTTATTTACTAATTTCACGTTAAAATTTGTTCCATTCACAATGTATCCTATTTTTCGTGGACAGAGGGAGCATGTAATTTTGTAACTAACATAACTCTATATGTAATTTTGTAAAATGAAAATAATTCCCTCCCGAAAACTGTGGCCCTCAATTGACATATGCTAGTACTACTATCTAATTATGGACACAAAGTCAAAAAACATTAACCCTATTTTCCCTCCAATTTAGTCGGATTATCCATCAATTTATTTTTGTATCATAATCCTCCATTGAATTCAAAAGACTGGATATCCAATCACGTGTCACTTCAATAATAGGATTAAATCTTTTCCATTTTACAGCATGAAATTAAAAAGTGAGAAATATTTCGGTTCGATAATTTGATCAATAATAAAGAGAGAGAATGGCATCATCATTCACAGGAACTCAGGACAAATGCAGTGCTTGCGACAAGACTGTTTATTTTGTGGATTTGTTGTCTGCTGATGGACACACTTTTCACAAATCATGTTTCAAATGCAGCCATTGCAAAGGCACTCTTGTGGTAATTAATTACAGAAAAAAAAAGAGACATTTGATTATGGGTTTATATAATGTGCATGGTGTTATAATTATTTTTGTTAATATATTTACACAAATAGTCTATCATGCATAATTTTGACTTTTTGATGGTAGATGAGCAACTACTCTTCCATGGATGGAGTTCTCTACTGCAAGACCCATTTTGAACAGCTTTTTAAGGAGTCTGGAAATTTTAGCAAGAATTTTCAACCCGGTGATAATTCAGTTTCTATATATTGCATTTTTCTATGGATTATATCCCTTTTTATTGATAGTTTTACTTTGCTGTCTCTTGTAATGAATGTGAAACAGGAAAACATGAGAAGGACCTGGTAAGTACCTCACATTTAATTTCTTAAAATATGTGCTAGAAATGTGATTCATAATCTAGAGTAATAAAAAGGCATACAGCCAATCCGGTTATCTTTATGAGACCCTTAAACTAAGGAAAGAAAACATAAACAGTAAAACACATAGTAGACTTGAGTCCCTGCGTCGTTTGTGAGTTGAAGTTAGTGTAGTAATTTGATGCGAAAATCATGAATTACATTCCTACTACATGTGACAATATGGTGCAGACAAGGGCACCAAGCAAAGTCTCTACTATGTTCTGTGGGACCCAAGATAAATGCCCTGCATGCAGCAAAACTGTGTATCCACTCGAAAAGGTACGAGTGATTCAGCAAACCCTAATTTTGTTTGTTGAAATTTAAAATTTGTGTGGAAACAAACAGGTGGCGTTGGAGGGAGAGTCGTTCCACAAGTCATGCTTCAAATGCGCCCACGGCGGCTGTGCGCTGACGCACTCGTCCTACGCCGCTCTCGACGGGATCCTCTACTGCAAGCACCACTTCCATCAGCTTTTCATGGAGAAAGGAAACTACCAGCACGTTATCGACGCTGGCAGGAAGAGCTCCGCTGAGAATGACGAAGACCACCGTGCAGCCGCCGCTGCAGCTGCTAACGCAGCAGCAGAGGAAGATGGTGGGGAGGCTAAGGCGGATCCGGATGAGCCCGAGCCCGAGCCCGAGACCGAGCCCGAGCCTGAGCCTGAGCCCGAGCCTGAGCATGAGCCTGAGCCTGAGCCTGAGCCTGAGCCTGAGCCTGAGCCCGAGCCTGAGCCCGAGGCGGAGGCGGAGGCGGAGGAGAAGGCGGAGGAGAAGGCGGAGGAGAAGGCTGAGGAGAAGGCGGAGGAGAAGGCGGAGGAGAAGGCTGAGGAGAAGGCTGAGGAGAAGGCGGAGGAGAAGGCTGAGGAGAAGGCTGAGGAGAAGGCGGAGGAGAAGGCTGAGGAGAAGGCGGATGACTAGGTCTCTCTCTTTTTGGTTAATTAATTAATTAACTATACAGCCAAGATTTTCCGACGTTTTGGTTTAGGTTTTCAAGTTATGTTGTTTGATTTCTTTAAGGAGTAAAGGCCAATTGTGGTCCAAAACATATGACTATTTTACAATTTTTGTCCTCTACATTATGTTTTGAATTTTCTCGTCCTACACATTTGAAAACGGACCAGATTTGGTTCTTTTTGGTCGGTGGCGTTTAAAATTAACCGTCAACTGTTGTTTAGTCAATTATGACCGGATTAGAAAATTTTATTTTTTTAAAAATAATAGTAAAAAAAATCTTTCTTATGCTTCTCCTTCTTCCTGGTTCAAAGGTTCATCTTCTTTGAAGAGCCCTAGTAGATCTTTCTCCCAATTGAAGAGCCCTATTAGATCTTTATTCCAATTGAATCCCCATATTGTGAGCCTTAGCATCTGCCTCCCTCTCCTCTTCACCAGCGACAGTGCCTCAGCCTGCCTCGGACGGTCACCGGCATACGGCGCCGCCCGCTTCATCTTTCTGATCTTTCTCTCTCTCATTCAGTTCATCCAATTCCTCTGTCTCTCTTTTCTTCCATCCCCGAATCGGGATGCCAGAACGTCCATCGCTCTTCTCCCTTTCGAGGTCGCCGACCGTCGGTTGTACCTCTCATCCACCTGCTCCTCTTCGGGTTGCCGCCGTCAGCAACTCGTGCTTGCCAGAGAGCGCATGCTCTCGTCCTCGTCGCTGAAGTTCGTGTTCGCCATCGCTGCCGAACAGTCGCAGTCGGGAGTCGTGCAGGGTCCTCATCAACCGGCGTCGAGGGGGACGTGGCCTCGAGCGACGTACGTATCGTCCTCAATCATCGGGGAGAGGGCGGGGGGTTGAAGGTTGGGTGAGGCATAAGAGAAAGAGTGATGAATCTGCTAAAGGGAAGCTTGAGCTCTTCCTCATTGTAGGAGAGAAGAAAAACCTTTTTTTTGCGTTTTTTATTTTGCAGACAATTGCAATCAATAATCTTTTTTATTTGCATTTTGTGTATTTTAATTCACTTGTTTAGTATTTTAGATTAATTAGTTATTAATAAAAGTTAAGGGCACTAATAGTCAAAATTAAGAGTTTAAAATTTGATTAAAAGCTGTTGACTGTTAATTTTAAACGAAGCCGTCCAAAATGGACTGATTTCGACCCACGTTAAAATGTGTGGGATGTAATAATTCAAAACGTAATGTTTAAGACTAAAATCGTAAAGTGATCATATGTTTAGGATCAATTTTGACCTTTATTTGTTTAATTACACACTTTGTGTGGGGGATTTTCCAGGAATATAATTGTGTATACCTTTTTTTTATAAAAAAACGCTCTTTGTGGGCGTGAGGTTTAGGCATACCTCTAACCCGTAAATAATATCAAAATAAAATGTTCTAACAACATGATCTTAGCCCAAAAGTGACTAGGATCTAAACAAGTACAAGAAGAAGCCAAATAGAGGTCCCACAGGTCAAGATCCTCCGTACTATCAAGTGGAAAAAAACTGACTATATATATACGAGGGAGAAACGAAAAATTATCAAAACCAACCACCAAAGAAGCTGGATCAACCCACATCTCTACGTCGGAAGCGGAAGTTAGGATATCCCAGCTGGTCCATCCTAACCAGCGCCTTCAGATATCGAAGCGCAGAGATTGGATCATAGTAAGTAAGGGCAGGGGTCTGAACCCCTTACCTACAAGAAAATCAGCAGCTCGGTTCCCTTCTCTGTAGATGTGTGAGAACCGAACATGCCGCTGAAAAGTCATACTCCGGATCAAAGCCATGTGATGTCTGAAATCCGCAGTGCATTATATATATATTAATTTTTACTCCATAATTTAGTGAGTGGTAAAAATATGGGAAATTGGTCCTTAAAACCATAAACTTTGACTAAAATTTGATATTTCTCATGAACTTTGAAATTGATATATAATATCACAAATTTTACATTTTGTTTGGTATTTCCTACGACATGTCTATTGGAGTACCATATTTGACTAACTTACGATGCTTTTTTTTTTATCATACTTGACACAATTAAATCAACGTGGTTTTCTTTGTGACTTTTTATCCTATATGTTGTAAACATAAAAAATGATTTAAAATATCATAAAATGTATCACTGTTGCCTACGTAAAATAAGATTTGGATGGATATATCTTATTTGAGTATGTTTGGGAAATACCAAACAAAATACAAAATTTGTGATATTATATACCAATTTTAAAGTTCATGGAAAATACCAAATTTTAGGCAAAGTTCATGGTTTTAGATACCAATATTCCTAAAAATATATACTGATTATGAAATGAACTTATAGTAGTTTGTATTACTCCATTATTCACTACGAAAACGAGGAATAACGATGTATGCCCCCGATATTAAGATATCTCTGTTAAAAAAAATATTGTGCTATACATCCAATTAATTTGCATGAAGAAACTATTAGTATTAGTAAGTACTATTTCATTTTCTAGAACGAATATATTTGTTGGCAATTGAAATATAAAAATATAATATATAACTGTCCCACATCGGTGTCAAGAGTCAAGAGAAAACTGAAACTAGTATATAAGTCTCATGGGCACTCCTCCTATCACCAATTGGTTTTAGGATGGAACCCATGGATTTCTATCATGGTATCAGAGCGGGTCGCCGACTGTGGGTCATATTTAACTGACCCAGCAGTATATCTGGGCTGAAACCGAAAAAAATGACTGACCCAGCAGTATAACTGGGCTGAAAATTTGGGCCAAGTGGTTCCAACCGATCGAAAAAAAATTGGACCGATTGTCCAATCGATTAGAAAAAAAGTCCAACTAGAAAAAAAGTCCAACCCCTCCAAGGTTCACCTTGGAGAGTTTGAGGGAGGGTGTTGGCAATTGAAATATAAAAATATAATATATAACTGTCCCACATCGGTGTCAAGAGTCAAGAGAAAACTGAAACTAGTATATAAGTCTCATGGGCACTCCTCCTATCACCAATTGGTTTTAGGATGGAACCCATGGATTTCTATCAATATTATTCCCAAGATTAAAATTTGGAGCTATGAATTAGCTAGCGCCATGAAACGGCGGCGTTTCCATCAAAATCTTTTCATTGACATTTGTCCACCGCCATTCAGAAACAGAGCACCTCAGAGCATCTCCAATGGCAGACGTCCGGTCGGACATCCGCGACGGGCGATCGGAATGTCCGCCATTGTGGCATTTCAACTCGGATACGGACGTCTCGTAAGGACGTCGGATGTCCTCGGACGTGTGGGTGACGGGCGGGCGGACGTCCGCCATTGTGGCGTGGGTCGGACGTCCGGTATTTAATTTTTTTTTAAACTCTATATATACAGCTCGTTGAAATTCATTTCATTCGCACCACTTGTGTTAACAAGTTTCTCTCTTCTTTTACTACAAATTTCATTTCTACTTAATGGAGAACGACAGGAACTCCCCCGCCACGAGCGAGCGTTTCCCGCCGAACTGGAGGGAAACTCTAGCGGAAATGCGACAACGGTTCCAGCAATGTCGGGATGGGTGGAATGGGTAGGATGGGTGGTATGAGTGGGTTGAGTGGTATGATGTCCCCTTATTGCAATGTGTACAATTGGATGGGTGAGATGGGTGGTATGGGTAGTATGATGCCCAGGGCAGCGGGGATGGGTGGCATGACCCCAAATATGACGGGGATGAGTGGGATGATGCCGGGGATGATGCAGACCAAGCCTGAGGGAGGGCAGGGGCCCTGAACCACTAGCGGACAATGTCTATCGGCCGGTTATCGATATGTTGTCTACTGATACCCCCTCCAGTTTTGTTCCGGAGAATCAGTTTACCGGCATGGATACTTTCTCTTTTGAGGAGTTGGGGCTATCTCCAGTCATGGAGACTCCCGATGATGTGGGGACAGCGGCAAGGGGCAGGGGCAAGGGCCGTGGCAGGGGCAAGGGCAAGGGGAAAGCCACGGGCTCTTCCTCGCGAACGGTGGCTGAGGAGGAGGATGATGAGGAGACGGGAAAGAGGACGGTCTGGAGCGTGTGGGAAAACGTCGCGCTTTCGAAGGCTTGGGTTTCAATAGTCGATGATCCCTATGTCGGTGCTAACCAGCATATTGACAGACTGTGGCATCGCGTCACTGAAGCCTACCTCACACACAAACCGGCTGGGGCGAAGTGTCGCGTGCCCGACCAATGCCGGAAACAGTGGGAGCGGTTGAGGCATAAGCTTAGTCGATTTGCCGGCCTCTACCGAAACAATCTCCGCCAGGCAACCAGGGGTATGTCCGAGGAGGATGTGAAGAACCGTGCCTTGGCGCAGTACCCCGACAGATCCTTGAAGTTCAAAGATTTCGACCAGTGGGAGGCCTATCTCGTGGTGAAGGATTCCCAAAAGTTTTGTGGGGGTGTCGAATCGGGCTGGCAGAAGCGGACGAAGATCAACGCTTCCGGTGAATACAACAGCAGTGCTGGTTCGCACGAGCTCCCGGAAGCCGAGGAAGTGTCCCCGCTACCTCAATCAGCCTCCCGCCGGCGTCGTCGCCCGATTGGGCAAAAGGCTGCGCAGCGGAAGGCTAGGGGAAGCAACAACGGTAGCAGGTCGTTCGAGGTCCAATCGGAGGCCCCTCCTCCCCCAGAAGAGTACGATCGTCTCGCCCGCGCGCAGATAACGACTAGTTTGGTCCGGACCATGCATAGGTGGCATAGCACGACAGATCATGTGTACAAAAGGATGTTGAAGGATGTCATCGATGGATGTCGGCGCGATTTGGGGATGCCACCCATTGGAGATGATGGCGCCGAGATTAGCGGCGGGGACGACGGGGGCGGCACGGGCGAGGGCGGCACGAGCGACGAGGACAACGTGGAGTGAGCCGAGTCTAAATTTCCCGTATTATGTTATTTTTATTATGTAATTTTTTTTCTTTTTTATTATGTAATTTTTTTCCTTTTTTTATGTAATTTTTTTTAATGAAGCATTCGCAATTTTCCCGTATTCCGTGTTAAAATTATAATTCCGTTACGTTTATAAATAATTGTGATTTTTTTATTGCAGGAAGTCCTAGTGGGAAGGGCGATGAGAATGGCGGATTGTGAAGGGGATGTCTTAGTGACGTGGCAGTGGGATGAATAGTCCTAGTGACGTGGCATGAGGTGTTTTTGAGAAGTCCTAGTGGATGTCCGAATGAGACATCCGTGCATTGGAGATGCTCTCAGCCCCCTCCTTTTGCCATTTCCCCCTTTAAATCACTTCTAGAACCCTAATTCACATTCATTTATTCATTCATTAATCAAAGCAAAAGCCGAAGAGCAAGCATAGGGCTTAGATTCCGGCTCCATTTCCTTCATCTCAAGATGGCATCCGCCTCCTCCTCCGCCGCTATGTTCGGAACCGCCGCCGCCTCAGATGGCTGCTCACGCCGAGTTTTCATTACGACCCCCGTCCAGGTGCGCGCCTCGCGGAGTTCTCCCGCCTTCCTCAGAACGAGCAGTAGAGCTATCAAAACTTACGCCTCCTGCAGCAATTCGTCCGTTGTAAATGGTGAGCGCATGCTTTTCTGCTCATATTTGCTCAATTTTTGTGCATTGGTTAGTTAGTGCTCAATTACATCTGCGCCTGAATTGGAGTGTGCATATGGATGATCTTTATGTGGTCGTGTGACAATTTAGGATCAGTTATCGAATTTCCTACTGAAACAATCGGCTCTAGATTTCCGGATTTCTTTGGGTAAGAGGAATGCTGGTGAATTATAAAAAATGGTTTATAGTAGTTTAATTTCTTCTTGGAGACTTGATGGTAAAGCCATAGCTTGTTTGTGTTCAGAACCCCGAGTTGGGTTTTGTTTTTCTTGTATTTAACTGTATTTGTACTTGTATCGCCTGCACTATTTTTCGAGTTACACTTTATAAACCAGATTAAGTAGTGATGATAGTGAATTTAGCTAGTGTGCAATTATGGCTTAATACACAAACAAGTGAAGGAATACCTTTTTTAATAACTCAACTATGATCAGTCTTTGCTTTACTTTATATATGTGGTAAGATTGAGCTTGGTAGGCTCATTTGCAAATGAACTGAGTACAGTATCAAGCTTCCCTTTTGTAGGATTTTTATGAGGCTTACTGATATCTTACTCTATTTAGGCTCTTGTTTAATATTAGTAACATGTTTAAGTAAAATGAGACATTTATTGTGGCAGTGGTTGGTGATGTATTATGGATATTCTGTATTCACTGCATTGCATATCTTCTTATAACTCTGGAACACATGCAGTAGTAGTTGTTATTTTGAACAAATTCATATTTCACATGGGTGGTTATACAGCTGCTTTGGTCACTGAGGCATTTGCTAAGGTTATTGATGGAAAAGCAACTGCCAAAACGATCAGAGAGGAAATAGCTGCTGAAATATCAAAAATGAAGGAATCTAGCGGTGTTGTTCCTGGACTGGCTGTTATTCTTGTTGGAGAGCGGAAGGATTCTGCCACTTATGTACGCAACAAGAAAAAAGCCTGTGAATCAGTTGGGATCAAGTCATACGAAGTACACTTAGCTGAAGACTGCTCAGAACAAGAAGTCCTTCAGCATATCTCAGCCTTCAACGATGATCCTGCAGTTAATGGTATCCTTGTTCAGTTACCTCTACCTTCCGTAAGTCTCCAAATTTGACTATTATGTTTCCTGTGGGTTTGTACTCTGATTTGCCTCATTAATTATGCAAATTGCTAACACAGAGTTAGAGAATATATATTTGATATAATAGCAACTAAGTACACGTTAAATTCTTCTAGTAGATTTGGCTCAGACAAATTTGTGATGTTCCTGACAGCACATGCAATTCAGTAAGCATATTTGACACCTTTGTCGTACAAGATATGTCTTGTATTATTGTAGTCGTGTAAATGAAGTATAACCTCAGCAACCATTTCCTCAGATTGCTCTATATGTAAAAAAGAGTTCATAATTTTTCTTCGTTAATGCCTCCTGATTATGAAATATCATTATATCTCTTGATCTCTTGTGTCTTCTGCCAGCATATGAATGAGCAAAATATCTTGAATGCTGTCTGCATTGACAAAGATGTTGATGGATTTAGCCCACTGAATATTGGCCGCCTGGCAATGAGAGATAGAGAACCACTATTTGTTCCGTGTACGCCCAAAGGATGCATAGAGTTGTTGCACAGATATGGTGTCCCAATCAAGGGAAAGAGGGCCGTTGTAATAGGCAGGAGTAATATTGTCGGAATGCCAGCCTCCCTTCTCTTGCAAGTAACATGATACTCTACTCAGAACCTTAAAAAATAACTTACCAACTCGATCAAACTTGACTTCAATCTAATGTTTCTTGCTCTGTAGAGGGAAGATGCCACTGTTACAGTCGTCCACTCAAGAACAAAGAATCCTGAGGCTATCACTAGAGAAGCAGACATTGTAATCACGGCAGTGGGGCAGCCAAACATGGTCAGAGGTAGCTGGATCAAGCCTGGTGCTGTTGTCATCGATGTTGGAATCAATCCAGTTGAGGTTTGCCTTTTATTGTTGGAATGCCCTTCCTCATTGTAGTTTTTTCTTTGCGTGCTAAATTCGTGTTTTTTTGCACAACAGGACACGAGCTGCAGTCGTGGATATCGGCTCGTTGGAGACGTATGTTATGAGGAGGCTAGCAAGATTGCTTCAGCCATCACCCCAGTTCCTGGGGGAGTTGGGCCTATGACCATAGCAATGCTTCTCTCCAACACTCTTTCCGCAGCTAAACGATCCTACAATCTGGAATGACATTGTCTCAGCTATGGCGAATAAGGAGCAAAATTTTGGGTTGAAATTTACGTCACCTTAGTATCTCCTTTTAAATTGAAAGATGTAACGCTGCTAATTTAGTAATGCGTTTTGTGTGTTCCGAATGATGCAATTCTTCTAACTTAATTTGGAAAGGCAAGAGAAGGTTATAAGGCTACTGAATCAGACCTCCGACAGAAGCGAAAGGGGCTGCCCGACAAGCGCCTTCTTATTCAACGGCGTGTGTGAAGACTCAGATTGCCTCCATTTGTATGATTCTAACATACAGACGAAGGGGGTAAAACTTTTTTTGTTTACAATGATTGTCGGAACATCTATATCATCGAATAGTAGTATAACACAATAAATTGGAAGCTCTCCTACACAAAATGAAAATATCAACTCAAATCCATTTATACATGTAGCTTCCCATAGATGGAAGAAATAGTGTAATAAGCGTTGAGCAATTATATGAAATCAACACTAAAGAAGTCACAAAGACAATGCTTCCCAGCGATGGAAGAAGCTGCCTGATGGCCCTCCATGGGGCAGCAACGCCATCCATCTTCACTGGAGCTTCAGCAGCTTCGACTCCACTCAGTGGGGCCGCGATTGAATGTAATATCCGTCCTAGCGAAGCCTACCCCGGCTGCTTTCGACACTTTGTAGGCTGCAAGGTGAGGAGGCCACTGCTTCTCTTCCACTCTTCCCTCTTTCAAATCGTTGATGAATTCTTGCACAACTTCATCTACGCTCTCTTCACTCAACTCCTCTTTGCTGCTCAACACCCCTTTTGCCCATTCGTTCGGAATGTAATACGAATACAATTATGTAATATCATATGCAATGTATCATCCCCAAAATCACGCCAATCTAATCACGTGTATTCCTTTTTACCGCATCACCAAAAATTATGCGACTAATGATAAGTCATATTTCTGGATTAAATTTCAGTTTTACTACTCTATTGTCACTCTATCCATATACTAATATACATGTAATGTTGTCATCAGTCAGAAACAGTTAGTTACGAAGTGAGAAGAAGATTATATTCTCACATATATGCACACAATTATAGCTTCTATTATATGTATATATCTCAAAAGACGCATATCATAATATCAATATGAATAGAAAAATAACAATTTATCAAATCAACTATATATATATAAGCATATGCATATACGTCTAAATCAACAAGTATGTTTGACTAATATTTATATATATTTATTTGGAAAAGGGTACTCACATACTCCAATTTACTAATTGCATGTGTAATTGGTAAAAAAACTAACATACATAGTAGGATCAAAATATAATTAGTAAAAACATTAATAAAAAAACGTGCATTAGTTCATGTATTTTCACTAATATCATCACTGATTCTAAATAAATCCACATGTATATGACTCAATAGTTTATTAAATAAGTATTCAAATCTTACCTTCACCAATCCTATTATCTCATGTGAATGAGACCTTTCTCTTTCTTTTTATTTATTTTTATTTTCGGATATGACATATATGTGTAGCAGAGTAAATGTGCGTATGCTAATAGAAAAATTAATCCATCTTTTTTTTTGGAAAAGCAACAACCGACTTAATATGATTACTCAGCATTCTTTAAAAATGCATTAGTCATACTAGGTGAAACATAAATATGACACGTCTCAAAACAAGGAAATCAAATTCTCCTCTCATATTTCTCAAAATATTTTATTAACTAGTACTTTAAAAATTGCATGCATTAAAATTTTCATTTACAGGTTACAATGTCAAATATCGTCTTTCATTTACAGGTTACAATGTCAAATATCGGCAGGGGAACAATAATCAGCAGTACATGCAGTGCAGCTTGCAGGCCGTCACTGTAGATTTCCATTTGATATGCCTATGATGCCCTTTTAGGGCTAAAGGGTATTTTAGTCAGAAAAAACATGATATGTGATTATGTTTAAGGCCAGAGTCTTGTGGCGATATTTTTTTTGTCAGGGGTCTGCAGTGTAACAAATGAAAACGTCAGAGACATTTTATATAGTTCACTCTATTTTATTTTAGAAAACAGTTTACCTTTCTATATACCTTTTCCCTTTGGAATCTGTTAATTTAAGAAAATGGTATATTTCACTTTTTGATAAGGTAAATAGAGAATATACCTCTTTCATTTACTTTTCCACTATCTTTTTCCATCTCTTACTTTTTTCTCATCTCTCTCTTTCTTTATTAATATGTGTCATTTACAAATTTATTTATTATTTGAGGACAGAGGAATAAGGTAAATAGAGAATATACCTCTTTCATTTACTTTTCCACTATATTTTTTTGTCTCTTACTTTTTTCTCGATCTCTCTCTTTCTTTATTAATTTGTGTCATTTACAAATTTATTTATTATTTGAGGATAGAGGAAGTAAATATATAATATTTAAACTAGAGTGTATCGAATGGACGGAGCTAGAGTGTATTAAACTTAACTACGTGTGGAATAGGAGTAGTAAATATATAATATTTGCAATACGTTCAAATAACACTATTGACAATGTAGTAAGGGGTGATGGGGACATATGCATATCTGTTTCACTACTCAAGAAGTTTTCCAGCCTATGTATGCATGGTCACGAATAAAAAAAGAGATAAACTTATGGAATTGAAAGTTTATAGAATTGAAATCTATGGAATACAACTTGAAATTGTAATAATTTAATTTTTTATATACTTTGTTTGATAAAATTAGAAAATTTAATGTAAAATTGCATTTCAATTCTAAATTTCCCTTAATTGGTCAAAAATTTACTAAAATTAGCATTAATTGTTAATCGAATATATTTTTAAAATATATACATTACATTTTTCTGTATATTTTTGAATAGTTTTTGCCAGTGTACGCGAGTGTGTGAATTGTATAAAAATATGTGTAGTGTATTGTGTATTTGTGTTGATGAAATGTGATATGCAGATTTTTGTGTGTTTGTTTGTTTGTTTGGGAAATGATCGTTGTAATAGTTATTTAAATTTTTAAATATTAATATTAATTGTAAAATTAAATAGTAGAATTAAGGAAACAATTGAAATATTTTTTATATTATTAAAACTTCAATTACAATTCATTTTATTGGTTCAATCAAGTTGTGCTACTTAGCTTCAAAAGCCTTATTTTTCTTCCTAAAAATAGGAAGTCACAATTTTCCAAAACAGTGCCATGCTTCTACGATTTTCCAAAACTCTGCCATGCTTCCATTATACAAACACTCACATTTAAGTCGCTAGATTTGTTACAACTGGTATTAAATTTTTAGGATAAATATTACTTTAAATATCAAATATTATCCGTTCAGTCAAATTGGAATGAAAATTGGAACTCTCATCTATACACAAGTACTTGTCTTTGCTAAATATGTTCAGATTCCAACATGGTGGTTGGCAAATGGTAATTACTAGTAATTGCTATGCTTCTCTCTAAGGACATCCACAACCACGATCATACTTTTAATCAAAGCAAGCAAACATGTACACATAATGAAGATGAATTAAGAAGTAAGTTCTGAGACTAGGAAT
This sequence comes from Salvia splendens, assembly GCF_004379255.2. NCBI lineage: Eukaryota > Viridiplantae > Streptophyta > Magnoliopsida > Lamiales > Lamiaceae > Salvia > Salvia splendens. The sequence goes on along the minus strand of NC_056033.1, from coordinate 5,105,826 downwards.
ATTTAAGGTATGATATGATTTATGTAAACTGATTGTTGTTGGTGTTTATTGTATTACGGTTTTGTGGGGTTTTGTTATGGATGCATAAGATACTACTACTAATTTGCAGTCAATTTTCTCACAAGTGCTGCACAAATAATCATCTAAAAACTAAAAGAGAAAAGGAACACATCACTTTTTGTGCACAAGAGGGCTATAGACAGGGAACCACATGTTGTCCTTCACATACGTGATTATCTGTTCCTGCATCCCACATTAATTATATCGACGTTAGATATTATTATCAACTTATTTTCTACATTTAGGTATGACCACTGAGATTATGACTAAATCATATCTTATCTTGTGCATCTCATCTAGAAGCTTAACATAGCTTGGGTAGGGATGCTGAGTTTTACTTTGGGTTAATCCAGTAAAGTGAGTTGAGGAAATAGATTAATAGAAATTTGAATCAAGAAAAATTATGTGAAATTTTGGCTCATCCTCACATACCTTTGACATGTATTTCAAATCTTTGGGGCCCACCACGCCGCGTCCATCTGCGACACGCTCAGCCACGGCTGCCCTCACAACTGCAGCTCCAACCTCAGCTGTGATATCCCTTATACTGAACACACAAAACTATAGATTCAGCAACAGTTGTGGAAAGAAACACCCCCATGGAATATAGCATATACAATGTGAACCAATGTAAAGATGATGATTCCTTGTTACACTTGCGCACCTATCAATGGATGGATACAGAATGCCCATTTGAATTTCTTCGTCTGTGATGTATGAAGCAAGGCTGCAGGAACAACCTCGAATAAGATATTTATATGAAAAAAGTATCCCATTTGTTCTGATTAAGCATTTGATTATGGAATCAATGGGCCACGTTAATGAATAAAGATATCATGTCTCGAAGCTTACCACTCAGCAGCGGCTTGCAGCATACCGTCGGTTATTATACGAGCACCACAGAGAAGACTTCCCAAGCCAATTCTAGATATGTAGTAGAACCACAATGTTAGGAATTAGAACTCATAAAACAGTAAAAGATGAGGCGCATATATTTCCCGACACAGTCATACCCGGGGAAGAGGTACATGTTATTTGCTTGATTCACATGCCCTGTCTTCCCATTCCCTGAAAAATCAAAACAAATTGGCATAAATCACAACACTACTACATACTCCCTCCGTCCGCGAATAAGAGTCCTGGTAATAGGGTCCCACATTCCACTAATTAATTCCTCTCACATTTCATTTAAAATTAATATATACAAATGAGACTCATATTCCACTAATTTTTTTCCATCCACTTTTCTTAACATTTCTTAAAATCCGTGCCGTCATGAAATAGGACTACTAATGGCAGACGGAGGGAGTAGTGATTATTAGTACTACCCAAACCCTGAGACACAATGGAAAGAAACTAATGCAACCAACTATCATAGGGGTTGAGGGAATAGCTCAAAGTTTTAAATACATTTCAAAAGTTAATACCTAAATCAACATTATCGAAAGGGCTTCCACTTGCGAAGACAATATTTTCGCCAGCATGTTTGAAAGCCTCCTCAGCCGTGCATTCAGCTGTGCCATAGAGCAAATACTACTATTCATCTCTTCATGCACATAGTATGAGTATAGGAAAGATCTAAAGTAGCAAAAGCAAACCATTTGATGTAGGATTAGACATTGCAAAAATAGCAGGTTTAATGGAGTCTGAACTTTTCATGGCCTGTAGAATCTGATTACAAGATCAACAAATGAAAAAAGAATCCAATTACTTTCGAAAAATATAAATGGCTGGCTTAATTAACTTTAATAAGGATAGAATCAACCCTTCCAGACAAAAACCACGAATCAATCCTTCCAGACAAAAACCATCAAAAAGGCAGGCAGAAACAAGGTTGGACGGATAAAGTGAGAAATATTAAAGCAGGAGATGAATCAGTATTGGGGGGGGGTGGATTATCACATAGGTCAAAAAAGCTAAATGGCTTCGAATGAAGAGTGGTCATATGCAGCCAAATGATACCATGAAGTAATAATATATGAGTGAAACAGAAGGGTTTATGACCTATAATGCTAATTTTCAGGTTTTCTTGGAACCAAACAGCATATGCATTATCGCTTTTCAGATCATTTTGTCAAATAAAGATCGACCAAGTGTTCCTGAGGAGAACACTGAAGTTGTATTTCAGAGACAGGTAGACAATCTAAGGTGCATGAAACACACTAGGCGCATAAACAATCCAAGGTGATGAAACACATAGGTAGTCAATTCTAGGAATTGAGAGTAAACCTCTTCACTGAAGACACCACCAACTCCAGATAAACCAAGAAGCACATGTGGCTTAACCTTTCTAATCTGCACCATCATCAGAATGCTTCAATTATAAATAGATGCAAAAAAATTGCAGGTGAAACATAAAAAAGAATAAAGAGTGTTATTCTACCTACTAGCTTTTAAGAGTCATCAATCCTCTCTAGAGGATATAAAGGTTAGAAATTTTCAGAGAAGACTTACTACTTCAAGCAAACTGGAACCCTCACAAAGTCCAAGCTCCTTAGTTTCGCCTTGAGATTTCGCAAATGGGGTAGCTGCAGGGTCAATGCATTTTCTTTCTTTTGTTATGAGACCCTGCAAATGTACATGGTTAAAAATTATAAAAGAAAAGAGAAAACATTTAGACAAGTTCACATAAAGATATTCAAACCCCCACCCCCCTTTTCTTTGTGTTCACTATTTCGCTGACCAGTAACCAACCACCACTTAAACAGCCAAATTTAAAATATACTCCTATCATTTTTTCAGTGGAGATAACAATAACTCATCATGTCTTAAAGATCTTAGTCAATACATCTTTGTCAAGAAGGAAAAATTGAGGATCAGCATCGGGTCCAGCCATACTAGATACAGCCTGTAATGCCATCTTAAGAACACCAAGTCCTGCACTGCAATTCCGAGTTTGGAATAAGAAATAAAGAAAAACCTGCCAATAGATCATAAAGTTTCTGGAACATTGTTGTAGACAGACAGATGATATTAAACCAAAGACCATAAGCTACCTTCCAGCCCCAACCACGACAATTTTTTGGTTTGCAAAATCTGTCAAAGGTCGTCCTTGTGCCCTAACCGAACCAAGTAGCCCAGCCAAAGCAACACCAGCTGTTCCCTGTAGTTTTTGAAGCCAGGCATGAGAACATCTATTCAAGCTTCACTTTAAGGAACATCTTCTTTAATATACTTTTCATGTGGTTATATAAAGTGGATTTGGTTGCAGTTTACCTGTACGTCATCATTGAACATGCAAAACCTCTTGCGGTAACGTTCTAGTGTCTCAAAAGCCCACTTCATTTGAAAATCCTCAAACTGTGAAGTTAGTTCCAATAATAAATTGTAAGTATGCATTTGACCAGATTATCTTTGAAACAAACGTTTTAAATACAAAGACCTGAACAATTGCCTTTGGCCAACGTGCATGAACAGCTTCCATGAACTCATCAACAATCGCCAAATATTCATCTCCTTCCAGTCTATGTTGTCTGAGTCCTAGATCTGTGAAATATCTTCAGGTAAACTAAAATGAAACTCTCGATATTACAAAACTTTTACTTGTCTTGATGCATCTTTTCTGAAAATGAGATAATCATTTGGAAGCATAGTAAGGAAATTACATTTAGATATTGAGAACATTGAAGATTAAAATTACTTCCAACCAAAAAAAAAGAGGAAATCATATAACTAATTAAGTAGTAAATGAAACAGAAGATATAAGTAAGCTTAAAATAAGAAAACTCACAGAGTCCATCAGCAAGTAGCTTTTCATTGTTAGTGCCCACATCAAGCATAACTGGCAATATCTGAAAACCAAATATAATAAGAAAAGTGTAAGATTACAAATAACAGAAGATACAGCAAGCAGACAGTTAAAAAAATAGTCAGCGAAGCCAAAAACCATCTAGCGTAATCTGTAATGCTAAATTGTGAATGTTATTATTATTGTTTATTAAGTATATGCTGACTTCTGTAACATGAACCAAATATTTATAGCTAAAAGTACATACAAATTGATAAACGCATATGCAGGTAACCACTAATAATCAAAATATACTACTATAAAAAAGGATCCTGCATAATAGTTTACTTGATAGTATAAACTTATAAACAAGATATGATAATTTTGCAGAACCACCGGGTATGCATGCTAACTCTAAGTCTTCAGTCATCCATTGACAAATGGAAACAGGAAGCATGCTGGACATACCTTTTGAGGGTTGATACCAGCAGCGGCAACATACATGTCAAGTTTCCCAATTGGAATACCGATTCCCTGAACTCCAAGATCACCAAGACCAAGAATACGACTACCATCTGTCAGCACAATCATATCAACCTGCATAAAAAAATCATGTTAATATTACTCTGTACTTACACAATAACACAAGCAAGATTGCATCTAAGTTTGACATGATACCTGCCGCGCAGGCCAATTATAGATCATTGACATCATCTCCCCCTTATCTTTGGCACTGAAATACATTCCACGTGGACGCCGAAACAACCCTGAATAGTTTTGACATACCAATCCTACTGTGGGAGTATATATAGTCGGAGCAAAGTTCTTGATGTTGTCAATCAGTACCTACATGGTAGAATGAAGACCATCCAGTTAATGCTTTACGATATGTTTATCATCCATATAAGCAGTGGGTCCGCAAACTTACTCGGTAGTATAATGTTTCATTTCTGTCATGAAGCCTGTTCAAAATTCTCCATTTTGCAAGGGAAACAAAATTATCTGGTTGACCTTGGGTATTTCTTTCCAGGGATCTATATGAGTCCACTAACAATACCAGAAAAGAAAGAAGAGAATAAAAATTTCAAGAGTCAAAACCTCAGTAATAGGACGCAAAACTAACTTAATGATTACATGGAAAATCAATCACCCCAAACTGCATACATTGAACAAATAACACCTATACAGATACAACTTATAAACCAGAAAACCATAATTCAATTCAGCAACTAGATTTACAAATTTCCCAATGTGATTATTTAACTCAAACAATAAGGTTGCTATGGAAAATGCATACGTAAATATCGCACGACTTCTAATCCTTTTCCTTCATGATAAATTTAGGGTTGACAAAATGTACTTATGACTAAAAAAAGTTCAGAAAACATTCATTAGAATCGTTACTACACTATGTCCTAATCTAAAAGAACAAAAAACAACATCAGATAACTTTTCATTTAGAAGCATTGGTGGAGGCAACTGCAGCAACAGAAAATGAAAATGAAGAACAAGCAGTCAAAATCTACCACTTTAATAGAGGCACAGAATTAGCGAACTTACTGAAACGCTCATATTGTTGCTTAAATGATATCACTCGTGGTGGAAGCAGACCACGTAGTCCAAGCCTATCTCTTTCCGTCAAAGGGAAACCTGTGTCCTGATTGTTTGAAATTTTAATTGTTATAGAGTAGTAATTAATTACTATGGAAAAGTTTCAATTCATATATGATTTCTTAATATTTAGTTCTTTGCCTCATCGTAGGATTGATAATGCTCCTAAACCAGGAAAATATCAAGTAACTTAGGCTTTTAGTATTTCACTGCATGATATTTGGAAATACCACATCTTATCTGCCAATAGGATCAAATGACGCCAGCAACCGAAGAGCTCAATAACAGAAAAAGAAGCTAGAAAACAAAATGAAACAGATAAAACGAACCTTGTTAAACAAAGGATCGTGTAGAATATCAGCGCCGCGCTTGTGCACAATACACGGTCCCGGTATCTCTGTCGACATCCGTCGCCGCGACTGGCGGAGGCTCGACGCAGCAGATCGCGCCACTCTCCACATTCTCACGTTCCTGAAATCCACAATCGGAGAAATCTAAAGTCTAAACGAACTGATTCTCCACACCTTCACAAATTGCCAACAATGTGTGCCCTGCAATCATATATAGTTATATACTATATATACACACACTCAAACGACTCAGTCAAGTCGTATCAGAATATTAATGTGCATAATACGTGTGCATATTTAGATTTGAGAATTTCGGAATTGAACTTTTTGCTGGAGATTGCGAAGGACAATTGAAAACTGTGTTTGTTGAGAGTGAAGAATGAGACGCGGAGCGAACTTCAGCATCTGCCCGAGGAAAACGGGCAGGAGTGAGGAGGAATGTGCTGTGCTCGGTGAGTTTACACTGAGTTGTTCAATTTACAAGTGTTGCCCTCCAATTGAATACGGGCTGCCGCGTCTGGGCCAATCATCCTCTTAAATAACGATTCTACCCTTCTATGAATGACGTAAGATTGTAGGGATCTTATTATCATAATTGAAAATCGGCAATTTTTTTGGTGCAAAAACCAAAAGATATGGAGTATTTTATCAAATTTGGGCTATTTAAGCTACAAGCTTCAATTAATCACCAATTTTATTTTAGATAAGCGTATTTTATTTTTTATATAGGATGACTAAGGGTTAATTGTCAAAGGTAACATAACCTCCCATCGATATATATGAACAAAATTTACAGTTACATTATATCCTTTTTTCTATAATCATGACATCCTCAGTCTAGTTTTAAGAAATGTGAAAATAGCAAACTGAGACTTTAAATTATGAATATTTCAAAATAATAGAATGAGATTTTATTTTATAGATCCAAAGCGTAGTACGTAACATAGTATATAATGATTTATGGTACTATTATAATATCTTGGCTGTGTACACGCGATCCCAACATTCTAATTGTCTTAACGTCGAATGGTATTACAATTTAAAAAATTGAAAAAATATTTTATTGCAGCTACAGTGTTTACAAGTCATACTATAATTGCAAATTCAGTTGAAAGATTTGTTATAATCGACAATTAGGCATTTTCAGTCACAAAACTAATAAGATATGTCTAGTTCACTCGTTGGATTTTTATTTGATAAATGGATTCAAATATTTCGAGCCCTCATATTTGTAGTACATTTTATTACATTCTATATATGTGTGCAACTGTTCGAAAAGGTGATCCGGTAAAATAAAGAGTAAAGGTCAATTATGATCTTAAATATATAAAATATCATTTTTACGATTTTGGTCATAAACATTACGTTTTGAATTATTCGGTCCTATACATTTGAAATCGGATAAAAATCAGTCCAAAATGGATGACACCGTTAATATTAAATGGTCAACGGCTGTTTAAGCCAATTTTGACCTATTTATGAATTTAAAACAAACCTTCTTCTCTTTCTTAGGCTATCCACAATGGCGCCTAGCGCACCGCCTAGCCGAGCGCCGGCGCTAGGCGGTCGCTAGGCGAACCATTGCAGCCTCCGAAAACCGCCGAGCGGTTTTTCGGAATTAAAAATCGCTTAGCGCTAGGCGGTCGACGGGCGCTGGGCGATCCGCTCGGCGCCATTGCAGCGTTGGGATCGTCCAGCGCATCGCCCAGCGGTTTTTTTTTTTTTAAATTTTCCCGACACTATATATATGCGATTTGCACTTCATTTTCATTCGCACCACTTGTATTAACGAGTACTCTCTCTATCTTAATTTCTATACAAGATCAACACCGAGAAATGAGTAACGCGGGTGATGGTAGTGGAGGTAGTGGGGGGACGCTGAGGAGTACGAACGTAGAATGGCCGAAGCGTTTGAGGCATATACCAACCGCGGGATAGACCAATGGATGCAAAGAGCCTTGCAGCCGGCGGTACCTCGACCTCGGCCAGTTGTCCATCGCCGACAAGCGATTGATCGTGATCACGTAGCTGCACATCAGCGCCTATACGAAGACTACTTCGCAGAGGAGCCGCGGTTCAACGCCAACATTTTCAGGCGACGTTTTAGGATGAGCAGAGCCATGTTTATGCGTATTGTTAACGCCTTGGAGCAGCGATATCTGTATTTCCGCTTCAGGCACGATGCTGCTGGCAAACCCGGCCACACACCAATTCAAAAGTGCACTGCGGCAATCCGGCAGTTGGCTTACGGCGGCGCGGCAGACATGTGGGACGAGTACCTCCACATCGGTGAGACGACTTCCCTGGAATGTTTGAAGTATTTCTGTCAAGCCGTGATTGAAGTATTCGGTGATCAGTATCTCCGCAAGCCTACCCGCGAAGTTTGCCGGGATCTGCTGAGGATGCATGGGGAGCAGCATGGGTTCCCGGGAATGTTAGGCAGCATAGATTGTATGCATTGGGAGTGGAGGAACTGTCCCGCTGCCTGGAAGGGGTTCTACACGACAGGCTACAAGGGAAAGAATCCCACGATGATCCTCGAGGCCGTAGCTGATTACCGGCTGTGGATTTGGCATGCGTATTTTGGGATAGCCGGTTCGAACAACAACCTAAACGTCCTCAACTCGTCGCTCCTATTCAACGAGCAGTGCCAGGGCGTCGGTCCGGCCATCAGTTTTGTCGCCAACGGCAACCGGCATGATATGGGCTACTACTTGGCGGATGGGATATACCCTAGGTGGCCCGTCTTTGTGAAGACGATCCGATGCCCAGGAGATGAGAAGAAGGCCTACTTTGCGGCACGGCAGGAGTCCGCGCGCAAGGACGTGGAGCGCGCATTTGGTGTGCTCCAGGCTCGATGGGCGGCGGTTAGGGGTCCAACGCGTTTGTGGCACGTCGACTGCATTGCTGATATAATGTACGCCTGTATTATCATGCACAACATGATTGTCGAAGATGAAGGTGTACAACTGACGGATTGGGCCAACGAAGATAATGAAGCCGGTCCAAGCCACGGCGTGGCCGTCCCCAACGCACGGAGTGGGGTACCTCACGATGAAGCCGGCCTCCTCCAAGCACATGCCGACATGCGTCAAACGGAAGCTCATATTCGACTCCAAAAGGATTTAATTGAAGAGTTATGGGCGCGGAGGACTACTCGGAGTTAGTTTTTTTTATTTATGTAATTTTGTAAAATGTACTGAACTCTAATGTAAATTTTATTATTAATGTACTTTTTAAAAATTTTAGTACTTTTCTAAATTTATTGTACTTTTTTAATATATTGTACTTTTTTTAAAATTAAAATAGTATTATTAATGTTTCCCGTATATGTCTCGTAAATTAAATTCCGTATATTGTGTTATTAGTGATGTGGCTATTGATGTGGCTGGGCTATTTATGATATGGCTAGGCTATGGCTGGGCTATTTCTGATGTGGCAGGAGGATTTTTAGTATTGATGACGTGGCAGGAGGAGTTTGTGGCTGGATTGTGGCTGGATTATGGCTGGGCTATTGCTGGGCTATTACCACCGTGGACACCCTTAATAAAACAAGCCTTGTTCTCTTTCTTATTGAATTTCATACTCGAAGGAAATGTGAGAAACCTATTCGTCGAAGCCTCATTTTCAACGAAGAAGACTCAATGAAGAACATGAAAGCTTTAAACTCCAGTTTTGCAGAATCAAACAAATATTGGCCTAATCAACTCTAAGCTGCAAGCGATAAATTAACCTAATACACTACCTTAATGACCCAATCGAAGCTTCGAGAATCCCAAAACCATCTTCCTCCTCCTCATCATCATCGGACCACCAAACCCTCTGCTTCACGGTGTTCCTGAACTCTAACACATCCTCCTCATCGACTCGTCCGCTAAATAAGCTTCGTTGAATCTCGACCGTCGCTGAACGACTTCTGCTTCTCTTCCGCTTCTCTTCCGATTCCGCCTGCTTATATTTCAGAGGCGGCGGCAGCGAGGGGGACGGCGGCGGCGGCACCGGAGCGATGCGCTTTTTGATTTGGATGGGTAGGATTTGCCGTCAAAGAAGAGCTCGTCGTCGGCGGAGGATTCGTGGTCAAAGCTCTCGTGGAAGACGCAGAAGTCGAAATCATGGAGGAGGAGGCGCTGGAGCGAATGTGCTGCTCGATCGGAACGACGTCGGAAGAGATCGTGGGACAGTGAGATGCTTGGGTTGATGCCGGTCACTTGGCTAAATTTAATTTAATTATTATTCTTTTAAAAAAATTAAATTTCATAATTTAAATTCATAAATGGGTCAAAATCGGCTAAATAGCCGTTGACCGTTTAGTTTTAACGGTGCCGTCTATTTTGGACTGATTTCAGCCCGATTTCAAATATATAAGACCAAACAATTCAAAACGTAATGTCTAAGACTAAAATCGTAAAAATATCATATGTTTAAGACCATATTTTACCTTGTACTCTAAGATAGAATTCAATACAAATAAAAGGGTTGAAGATTCAATAAAATCACACTTAATATTTCCAGAATTTTGATCTATAAAATAATATGTATGGTGGCCCACAAAATTAAATTGATGAGATTGAAATGTTGGACTTTTCACCTAGCGAATACGTGAAGACGTGTGAACGGTTCAAATTTATTTCAGCAATGCATATATGAATGGAAAATACTTTATAGTAGTAGTACTATTAATTAAGAAATTAAAATACTATACAGTAGACTAGTTGTAGTTAGGGATGTCAATTGGGTCGGCCCACCGGATTTCGGGCCAACTCTACTCGGGTTGCGGGTCAATCTAGTGCGGGCTAATCGGGTTGAGATTTTTTCGGGTTATAAAAGTTCAACCCTAACCCTAAACACTCAGGTTTTGGGCTGGCCCAGCGGGTTAATCGGGTTGCTATCGATAAAATTAACATGCGATCAATCCAATAAATAATGATGTAAATTAGTTATATTTATAAAATATAAATATTTAATTATGATAAATTTGAGATATATACTTAAACTCAAACACAAACATGATCAAATACTAAAATTTGAGATTTGTGTAAAATAAAACATATATTTAAATATCTTAAACCTTGTTTTAAAACATGTTTTACAAATTTAAATATTTGTTAATGAATTAGAAGTTTCTAATTTATTTATTTATTATTATATTAATAAAAATTTAATATATAAGTTATATATTTAATATAAAATTGAATGTTATTTTTTAGTTATCTATATTATAAAAATAATTAATGAAATTGTCCAATTAGAAGTCAAACAAATAGAATAATAGAAATTTTATCTGGTTTTCGAGTCTTGACCCTAACAGGTTGCGGGTTAATCGAGTGCGGGCTAATCGGGTTGTAGTTTTATCAGACTATAAATTTTCAACCCTAACCCTATAAATTTGACGGGTTATTCGGGTCAGCCCAAAGGATGCGGGCTGCATTGATATCCCTAGTGGTTAGAGCATCCACAATAGCGCCTAGCGCACCGCCTAGCCGAACGCCGGCGCTAGGCGAACTATTGCAGCCGCCTAGCCGATTTCGCGGCGCTAGGCGAACTATTGCAGCCGCCTAGCCGATTCCGCGGCGCTAGGCGGTGCGCTAGGCGATCCGCTAGGCGCTATTGCAGCGTCCGGATCGCCTAGCGCACCGCCTAGCGCGAATTTTTATTTTTTTTGTTTCCGAAACACTATATATACGCGACTTGCCGATATGCGCCAAACGGAGGCTCATATTCGACTCCAAAAGGATTTAATTGAAGAGTTATGGGCGCGGAGGACTGCACGACGTTAATTTTTTTTTAATTATGTAATTTTTTTAATTAATGTACTTTTTAAATTTTATTAATATTAGTGAATTTTCTCGTTTTTGTGGCGTAAATTTAATTCCGTATATTGTGTGATTGTTAATTATTTCATTTTGTATATATTTGTTAATAGTGATGTAGATAGTATTATTAATGTTTCCCGTATATGTCTCGTAAATTAAATTCCGTATATTGTGTGATTGTTAATTATGTCATTTTATATAATTGTTATTAGTGATGTGGCTATTGATGTGGCTGGGCTATTTATGATGTGGCTAGACTATGACTGAGCTATTTATAATGTGGCAGTAGGATTTTTAGTGCTGATGATGTGGCAGTGGCTAGGCTATGGCCGGACTATTGCTGGGCTATTCCTATTGTGGATGACCTTAATAATACGTCAGACCATTATCGAAATATTAATAATCACTCTCCGCCACATAAATAGTTCTCACACTCCTTTGACTTTTAACGATTGAAACATCTACTACAAGATATTCTTTGGTGACATTACAAGATATTTTTTCATCAGAATTAGAAATGATGATAAATAGTGAATGAAGTAAAAACAAATAGAGATAAATAAAAAGGATATGAGTAATTAAGAAAGCTTATTTTATTGGTAAAGTGGAAATGATTCATTTACATTGTGACATTCAAAAACAAATATGACCTAATTATTATGGGATAGAAGGAGTATAATTACTATCACAAGAAATAATTCAAGCATTTAGATATCAAAATTCCTATAAACTAACACTTTTTAGTTGATAGGAATTCATAAGGGAACTAGTTATCAAAGTATGAATTATACTATAAAAGTCTTTTGATGCACAACCATGAAGAAAAAATAAGAATTTAGCTATAATTGAGATTTCATAATATTTGTTCAAGTATTAGAACGTAGAAAGAACTCGAAGAAACAGCAAGAATATAATATGACAATCACAAACATAATTGATATTATATCAATTACTTTTAGAAATAGTCAATCAATGTGACTCAACTATAAAGATGCACAACTATTTTATGGACAATCAACTTAGAGGAAGCTAATTCGTGAACAACTAGGTTTAAGAGCTAGCATGAACCTACTTAGTTAGCCTCACGGATACTGAAGCATTAATTTAATACCCATTTGATTAGATTTATGGAAATCAAGTTTATTTTAGTGTCTTTTACTGCAGTGAAATTAATAAAATAATCCCTAAAACTTAAAAAATGTATCGTAATTAGAGAAAAAAAAATAATTACCTAGGAGTAGTATTTTCTTTTGTTTCATAAACTTAGTTAAGAAATAAAAATAGAGCTTTTCAAGGACATAAAATAAGGCTATTTTCCTCTCCCATGGAATATTCCTCTTTAACCAACCCAACTCACCGTAATTTCTTCTACTATTTCTATTCCATCGTTCGAATCTTCCCCTAATTTCCAGCTCAAATCCTTATATTGTTTACCTTACTGCTGGTTTCCTTGTTCAAGGAATTTCAAAAGCTAGCGGAATCGACGATTCCTCGTTTCCTGGCACGCGATTATTGAGGTAAGAAACAGAAATTTTTGCTTTTAAGAGAAGTTGAGCAATTTTTTCATATTGCTATTTTAATCGGTATTGGTCCGTATTTTCCGGAAGTTCAGGTTTCATGTTCAAATTTCTTTACATCTTTGCCTATGTGATACGGGTTTTGGATGTTGTAGAAGGAAATATGGTAAGTTTTGGGTGTTGCTGTTAACGAAAATTTTAACATTGTTGCTTATTGTTGTTGGATCATGATTGTCTTTCCATTTTTTTTAAAAATAATTAGATTTTTAATATTCTCTGTTGGAATCACATGTTGAGTTTCTGGTTTGCGTGGGGCTTCAATAAGTCGTGTAATTATGTAACGGCTTGCTGTATGATGGAAATTGAATTGGATGGCAATTTTTTGGACCCTTGTGCTGTCATAGATAGAACATGGTGATCGGCTCTTTAGAAAATTGATATCGTTTTATCTTATCGCAGATAGGGTGTCGCTGTTTGTCCTATTTAAGTTAGCTCTTCGAGTTTTTGTGGGATGTGACCTATCTTCCAAGAGTCTATTGGGGCTAAATCTGATAAATGCATGGATAAGAAGCAACATATCGCAATATTTACTACGGCAAGCCTTCCATGGCTAACCGGGACTGCTGTCAACCCTCTGTTTCGTGCAGCATATCTTGCAAAAGATGGTGGGTGGAAAGTTACTTTGGTTATCCCATGGTTGAAACTGGAGGACCAAAAGCATGTGTTTTCCAATAATATCACATTTGAATCAGCTTCAGAACAAGAAACTTATGTGCGCCAGTGGCTTGATGAAAGGACTGGATTCAGCTCAAGTTTTGCAATACGGTTTTACCCAGGAAGAGTAAGTCAAACTATAATGTGCGGATACGGTTGTACTGGTTCATCATGAAGAGTGTGGATTATAAAGTTCCACATTCTGCATAGTTTTGATGTCTGCACAGAAATTGAGAAGTCTTACAGTTGAACACCATGTTTTTTCACGGCATGATTTGCAACCTGGAAAACTTATATTCTTACACAAGTTAATCTCATGCTGCAGTTTTCCTTACATAAAAGGAGCATCATCGCTCTAGGAGACATTACTGAAGTAATTCCTGATGAAGAGGCAGATGTTGCTGTTCTTGAGGAGCCTGAGCACCTGACATGGTATCATCATGGGAAGAGATGGAAAATAAAATTTCGACTGGTTGTAGGAGTTGTTCACACAAATTATCTCGAATATGTGAAGAGAGAGAAGAATGGGCTGTTCCAAGCTTTTTTGCTGAAATATATGAACAGTTGGGTTGTCGACATATACTGCCACAGGGTAAGCCTCTCCATAACTGCTTTGTACCCAGTTGAATACCGATTAGCTAATCAAATAATTTTGCTATGAAAGCTATGTTTGTATATGACAGAAAACATCCGTCACAATTCTGATTATTGACAATTGTATAGCCCGACTGCTAGTTGCTTACATTACACGTCTGGTTCATAATGGTAGGTGATCCGACTGTCAGGTGCTACACAAGAGCTTCCAAGATCTGTTATTTGCAATGTCCACGGAGTGAATCCAAAGTTCCTTGAAACTGGCATGAAAAAGAGAGAGCAACAACAGAATGAGACCCAACCCTTCACCAAAGGTGCATATTACATTGGAAAGATGGTCTGGCACAAAGGCTACAAGGAGCTTCTCCAACTCCTATCTGATAACCAGAATGAATTAACGGGCATTGAAGTTGATTTGTATGGCAGTGGAGAGGACTCTGATCAAGTTGAAGAAACTGCAAAAAAACTGGAAATAACAGTCACGGTTAACCCTGGGCGTGATCATGCTGATCCCTTGTTTCACGAGTAAGTAATTTACTATTCAGATATAAATTTTCTTGACTTTTTTATTTTTATTTTTTGGAAAAGTGAAAAAAGTGCCTATCTTAGTGGTCAATTAGAATACAGTACTGGAACTAGGAGTACACTGACTATGGCCAGCTAAATCTGGGATTTGATGATGTTTATCCGTATCCAATTTTTCCTGGATATTGCTTTTGAGTGTGCTTAACCTTATATATGTATCCGAAGAAAACCATGCACTTTTACATACTTGATTCTGATGCCTTATTTCTGCCTAAATTGCTAGCCCATTTAGTCTTAAATCCTTCATGGTATTTTTATCCATCAAGTGAAATGTCATTGCATGTGTAGGTTGTCTGGTTCACTAGCTTTGTCTCTACTTCTAATATAGGGTACAATATTAGTTACTGATGTCCTGAAATTGTTCCGTATTCAGCTACAAGGTGTTCTTAAATCCTAGCACAACCGATGTAGTCTGCACAACAACAGCTGAAGCATTGGCCATGGGCAAAATAGTTGTGTGCGCAAATCACCCCTCAAATGATTTCTTCAAGCAATTTCCAAATTGCCGAATGTATGATGATAGTGAAGGCTTTGTGAAGGAAACACGCAAAGCATTGCAAGACCAGCCTGCTCCACTGACAGATGCTCAAAAACACGAGCTCTCTTGGGATGCAGCTACAGAAAGGTTCCTAGAATCTGCAGAGCTTGAAAAGACAGTAAAAAAATTGGAGAATAAACCCTCAAAGCTTTATATGTCAACATCCTTCAGTTTGAAGAATAATCTTGAAGATGCTTCTGCATTGCTTCATTATGTTGGTACTGCACTCGTGAGTAAGGAACCCGACGAAGAGCAAAGTAAACAGGTTGGCTTGTCGGTTCCTCCAAAGGAAAAGTCATATCCTTCAAGAAAATGGGCTTTCTGATGTCGGAGATTGCCCGTGGCTGTCGAAGTTCTTCTTGCTGCCTTGACAATCTGCTTAGTTTGCTCTGCTTAAGATTTGGCAAGATTTCAGCTTTAACTGTTAACAAAGATTGCATAATCTAGGGATAGTTGACAAAACTGATTTCTTTTATGAAGTTTCCTTTCCCTCTTTGTCTATTTTGTTGATGTTCCTTGGAAGGGATGATGGTTTTTCCATTTTTATTTATAATAACAAGTCAATGATAATGACCTGTACTAGTATTCTCTCCTCTTTAACTTTGGTAATTATCATCTTGCTGAATCATCATCTCGTTGTTTTTGTAATGAAATATGATTCATTTGTTTGGCCAGGTTGATGTCTCAGCAACATGAAAATCAATCTATCATGCAACAAATGCTCAGCAAAAAACCATACCATGCAAGAATATGTCAAACTATTAACATTAACCAAAGTGATCAAACAACTTCTAACACTTTATTGAAGACTCCAAATCTGCCACAAGCTAAGAGGCAATGAAATTGGTCTCCTCGAATCTGAGGTCTGATAAAAAAATCTAAAACAATGCAGTTGCTACAAAAAGAAAAAAGGATCTTGATCACGCTGTAGAAACAGAAACTTTGCATCGTCGAACCAATCAATCCATTGCTGATGATGACTTCCACCCTCCCAGATCCTCATTTGGAAACCCCCTGCTCCGTGTTGTCTGCAACAACAAAGAACATTATGCATCACACAAGAATGGTAAAATCATACTGTATCCTTTTCAAGAAAAATCAATTAAGACTACATGGTTATATATCCAACCTGTTGATTGAACTTGAGGCTGACATTTAGCCCTCCACATAATGTCCCATCCTTGACAACATTGTACATAGTTGTTGGAACTCTTTCCGATTCAAACACTGGCCCAAGAGGAATTCTGAGAATCCGAGAAAAGATTGAAAAACCACATCAGAGAACGAGAGTTTGTACATATATAGTAAATTAGGCGATTTACATACGTCACTTCACCAACAAAGTCATCAGCACTGAGATTGTCTTTATCCATTATCCTGATCTTCAGTTCTTTAACATCCCATGAGATGGAAAACATGAAGGTCTCGTTCCACGTGGGGGACGATCCTTCAACTGCAAGCCAAGTTTGGGGAGTATCAACAGTTTTCACACATCATCAGTTTAAAACATGCATGAATGAAAACTCACCTGATGCAACTTTGCTCGTTTTCTCTTGATCTTGGCATTTGATTATGGCATAAACATCAGTGCTCGCTGTCAGGCACCAAAATCAAACGAATAAATTCAGTGCATGAGATATTTTTGTCCCAACAATGTTGTTATTGTCGAAATTGTTGTAATAAACCATAACCGACGTATCGAAATCATGCTTACCATGCAAAAAACAAGAAAAGATGATCAAAGATAGATAGATCACCAGGATTTTAGATCTTACAAAACACCATCACAAAATGAACGTTAAAGAGATCTCACATACATAAAAAATCTGTTTTCTCCAAACCACTGGCGTCGATAAGAACAACTTCAAGCGTTCCCTGTGGCATTTTCGACTCTGAAGATATGATACACAGAGAGAGGAGAGAAAGAGAGATGCAAGATGAATTTGAAAATACGGTTGAGAGATTGTTGGATCCTTCTCAGTTTTATTATTTATTGAATATCTTAAAATTACTTTCTTCCGACTAAAATGGAAACTTTATTACTTTGATTTTCAAACAATAATATTTTTATCAATTACTCTCATTTTAGTCCCTTTTGGAAAATTTATATAATAATTTCTACTATTTGAGAGAGAGAGAGAGATGTTAGTTGTGATAAGTCTAAAAACATGAAAACTGGTAGTTAATGCAAAAACCACCATTTTCAGGAATCATCTTCATTAAACACACCAAAATTTATTGGTGTAAACATTAATATTCAGCTGTCAATCTCCTACATTATTGTAAGTTAGGTACTCCTTTTCTTGGAAGTTTCTGATAAACATAAACTGATAAACACAACCACCATAATCATAAGTTAAAAAATGCTTATATTAAAAATCACAATGCTGCAGCAAGCATCACATTGTTTTGCAGCATTAGCTAATATCAAGAGCCACACAAAGCAGGATTCTCATAAAACATGATCACATAAACCCTCTCAATCCCTCTTGATAAAAGATCATTTCAATCTCATGCATCACCAAATTCTGTTTCAAATCCCCACAGATTCAAAGGCTGCAAGCTTCTCAAGCTTTGTCAAAGAAAAGTGCAAGTATGAACATCATCTTCATCGTCTACTTCTGGGACTTGATTACCTCGAGTGCAGGAACGCATCCGTACAATAGCTGGATAGCGCGTTTTCTAATAATAGACGGCACATTATGGTAGCTCATAGCTGCACTCCTCAGTATGGCCCTAGCTCTGCTGTATGCATCAACTGGCAGTTCCTTTTCATCCCGTCTTGGTCTTGGCTGTTGGCGTATGTAGCTCTCAGTGCTTGGAAACCTACCAGTCGACAAGAAGATATCCAAATCCGCCCGCTGAATTGGCTCATAGCATAAGCCCGTGTATGACCCCTCCGATGAACTCGCAGGGTTATCACCACTGTCTCCTCTTGGCCTAATTCGATCACCATTATCACATACAAGAGAAGGCATGTGGCACGGATGGTCTTCACATAGTGAAGTAAAACCTGGTATTTCTGTCTTTCTAGTACCATGATTCAAGGCCTTTGACATGTCATCAATGATCACAGTCTTGCTGGAAGTTGATGGCTCTGCATTTCCTGAAGCAAATGATAAATTGCTATGATTTCCATGAAACAAATCCATGGAACTCAACTTTATGTTGCTCCCACTATCCAAATTGGTGTTGCTTGAAGTTTGGTTTGCTTCTGTGGAATCGCGAGCAACTCGTTTACTATTGGCTTGCAGAGGAGGTACATATAATCGAGGATGATTTGCAATGGAGCCAAAGGCCGGATTGCAACAGAGTCTCTTCTTCAGAGAGCAGTTCCAGTGGTTTTTAACTGAGTTCTCAGTCCTAGTAGATTCAGAGAACAAATCAATCAGATACATCTATAGTCCTAGATCGGATTCAAGATTCATCAAAACCATTACACAAAACGCGTTGCAAAACAATTTTCACAGAAGCAAACCAAAGCTCGAACTGACATAAGCTAGATTCATGAGATTCTTGAAAGAAAAAGTACCTGCCAGGTAAAAGCTTGGCTAATATGGACCATTTGTTCCCATATTCAGCATGAGCATTGATCAGAGTCCTTTCCTCCTCGTCTGTCCACGGTGCCTTAATTATCTCCGGCTTCAAATGGTTGCACCACCTAAATAAATCACATGAATGTTACATTTCTCATAAAACAAATGAGTATCTTAACACATCAAGGGCATGTGCAAAACTGCAACTAGATAACCTTTCCCGGCATTGCTTTCCCATCCGGCCTGGAAGCTGTTCCGCAATTTCAGACCATTTCTTCTCACCGGACCTCTCAACCAACTCAATGAGAATGGCATCTTCCTGCAGAAGTCAAACAACAAGATAATGTTATACTTTTGAAGAAATAAAGACAGAACTCCTTCCATTTTTTTGCATAGAATATAGGTATATGGTATGACCTCCTTACTCCATGGCCCTTTAACCAGGCCGGGATTTATAACTTTCTGCCAACGATGCAAGCACTGCACATCCGTTCGACCAGGGAGGCATCCAGCTACAAACCAAATTCTCTTTTCAAAATCAAACTCATTGAGCCAATAATTCCAACCAGGGAAGCAGCATCAGTTTCATTGTATTCAACTCAAAGATCAATTTAAATGGAAGCCATCAAAACTTGCCTATTTTCTTCCATGACTTCCCTTCAAATTTTTGAACTGCATCTTGCAAAATGTTATCCTATTTCACAACAACAAGACATTATAGTTGAGAATCAACAAGGTTTCAGACCAGCAAAATAAATGAATATGAAGATCAGAAATGAACATCGTAAGAACACATCAAACATAACTTCTACGACGAAGAAATAACAAACTACCTCTTCCTCTGTCCAGTTTGCCTTGGATGATCTCCTTGTTGGACCAGACAATTTTCTTGAGTGACTATCATAAACATGAAAATGAACATCATAAAAGGCTTATAAATCAATCAATCACAGACACAATATAGCCGCAGTTTATCACTGGAAAAATCACCAACAATATCAGCAACTATAACATATGAATTCCAAATTGTTAAAAAAAAATTAAAAAAAAAGGAAGAAAAACAGAAACCCATGAAAGGAAACATACTTATCATCATCATTTCTGGCACCCTCTTCTTCTGCCATTTCTAAGCACACAGTTAATCAAACTGATTAGCAGAAAAACAAAAACACACAATTTAAATAATCAGCCAGATCGAATTTTCATAAAAAGATTCGAAATTTTTAGTGCCCAACGGTAAAGAACGTATAAATAAGTAATATGCAGAACAAATTTTGGAATGGATAGTTAGAAAAATGAAGCATAATTAAGGTAAGATTAGCATATATAATATACATGTTGTGTAATTAAAGAAAGGGCTCAACGGCTAGAAAAAAAGGGGAGCGAGAAGAAGAGAGAGTCCATGGAAGGAAACAGGATATATGCACAAGATTACAACTTTAAGAGTTTGAAATCAATAGAGTTTTGTTGGATAATGGAAAGTACGGAGATTCTGGGAAGCGAGAGAGAGTGACTGTCACAGAAGAGGAGAGAGATAAAAAGGCGGTGAAAATTTCGCGGGAGTGAGAAGAGTTAATGGATCATGTCATGTGGAGCTACAAGACTGGCTTACCAAGATTCTAGCTAGCTCTTCAGTAAATTTCGGACTTACGAATCTTTTTCTCTTTTTCATAATATAAATAAATACAAATTATAAGAAGATAGATATTATTCAAATGAAGATAATTTTAGTAATTTTTAAAAGTAACGATAACTTCTATATATATGATCTTCTATTTATTGAAATTCTATGACGTTTTATTGTAAGGTGCAAATGTCTCTAAAGGTAATGTCACTTCTAATACTCCCACTGTCCATCAAATTTTGTCATAGTTTGATCGGGCACGAGTTTTAAGAAATATAATGGAAAGTGGATTGAAAAAGTTGGTAGGATGTAGGTCCTACTTTTAAAGTATTAGTTTTATAATAAAATGTAGGTAAGAATAAGTTAGTGGAATGTATGGTCCATTACCAAAAATGGTAAAAAGTGAAATGTGAAGAATTTTGTGGGACAAGCGAAAATAGAAAAATGTGACAAAATTTATGGGATGGAGGGAGTATTCTATTGATTTTGTCCAATATATACCAATATTAATATTGACTGATAGATTAAATCATTTAAAATTGACTATTTTGTCTTCTCCAATCTCATTATAATAACGGATACATATCCAGGAAATTTAGCTCAAATCATATTAGTAAACAAGACATAGTAAATATTTGGAAACAACTGTAATATTGTACTAGTAATTATTACTCCATCCGTCCCCGTTTAATTGTCACTCTATGACCGAGCACGGATTTTTAAGAAATGTAAAGAAAAGTTGGTTGAAAAAGTTAGTGGAATGTGAGACTCACTTTTTATATTAGTTTTATAATAAAATGCGAGTGAAGTGAGTTAGTGGAATGTGAGACCTACTTACCATTTATGGTAAAAATGAAGTGTGACAATTATTGAGGGACGGACCAAAATGAAAAAGAGTGACAATTAATCGGGGACGGAGGGAGTATTATACTGATCAATAAACCTTTATTTAATGTGTTTCTAATTGTTCTTATTATTAGCTTAATCATACATATGCTTTTAAAAGTTTAGAAATACTATATTCGAATTCAATCCATACATATGTGGGCGTATATAGTTGACGTTTAATTGTTTGTTATAAATATTATTTATTAATTATTGACGTGCAATACCCGGAGTCAAATAATCAGTATAAGCACAAATTTCAACAATTAATCATTTTTATAAAGTACTCCGTATAAGAAACACGCCCAAGATTAGTTAAGATTAAGACTGAATTTGCAATGTAATTTCTTATGGCTAAGCCTAACAATTTACATAATATTATCTTCAAATATATTAAGTGAATCAGCTTATTGATATGGACTTTTTCATAATAGTTTATACCCAGTTTAGATAAAGTATGAAGACTTTATAAAAAAAATGAAATTAAGCTTTAATTTGTAGGGTCTTCTTAAATCTTAACTTAACCACTTCATTTGTTTCCGATTTCTCTCTTGTTTCATCACTAATCCGGTGATCATACATTGTTGTATGTATAAAGACGAGGGTTGAGGCGAGCCAAGAGGCACTCATAATTTTAGAGCATCCACAACCGTGCTCTTGCCAGCGGCACAGTTGTGGGCCCGGGCGGTACTATTCATGCCTGCTCTCTGGCAAGAACACAACATCCACAACTGTGCTCTTCCGCAAGGACGAGCACAATTAATTTAATATTCAATTAAACATAAACATTTCCATAATACTAAAATTCATTAAAAAATCACAATAAATATTACAAAATACAAATAAAATAAAAAGACATAATTAAAATCCTAAAAAATAAAAATTACATAATTAAAATACTAAAAATTAAAAATTACATAATTATTGGCTAATATTACCCGAGGAAGACTACTCATCCGGCGGCAACAACCCCAATTGTTTTTGGAGACCCACTATCATGCCCTCGTGCGTTTGAAGTTGCGTGAGGGTCATAGTTGACCTATCGGCCATATTGAGTTGGGCCAAAAGGGCCCACAACGAGTTGTTCGGGGGTGGAGGTGGAACATAGGGTGCGGGTTCGGGGGCGGGGGCCGATGGAGTCGCGGAGCGCCGGCGCTCGGCCGCCGCCTTCTTCCTTCCTTGCGGTCGGCGTTGGGAACCGCTTGGTCCGGCGTCGGGGCTACCCAAGTTAGCTCCGGCGAGTTAGCTAGCCACTTCTTCGGAGGCGGAGTCGGATAGGGATACCGACCTTGACCGTTTGGAGGAGCCGCTAGAGGAGGATGTTACGCCTCCCAGATACCTCGGGTGGAACCGCGTTTCCTGCCAAACGTTGAGGTACTTGAACGACTTACCGTTCATGGATTGGTATGTGCTCAGCGCTGCAGTGATGATGTCGACCTCGCTCCGGCCGCTCCCGACATTCCCGACTCCTGGAGGAAATAGCCATTGAACTTGCCAATTTCGTCGTTGGCTCGGTCGATGCAGTTGCGCACCATACTCTCGTTGCGCTTGATCGTTCCCGGCGGTCGGTTTGCATTGTACCGGCGAGATACGCGCCACCAAAAGTGATCGCCCGATTGGTTCGTACCAACAGCCGCATCTTCGGAGATTTCGAAGTACGCCTTGAACAATTTATCCATCTCCGCCGGCGTGTACGGTGTGCGGACACCGCTGCCGTGAGTAGGAGCTTGCGGAGGTTGGGAGGGGGCGGTCGGCCTAGGCTCCGGTGTCCACCCGTATCGTCCTTCGGAGGCACCTTGGTCGTCGATTGGGTATGGACGGTAGCCACCCGGAACGGTCGAATCTTGGGTTTGAGGAGGGGCCGAATATTCCGTTTCCGGACTAGGAAACGGTTGTGAACCGAACCATTCGAGGTTCCAACCGTGGGAGCCCGTAGGGTTATCGCCTTGACCGGACATAGTGATGTTGTAGGGTATGAGAGAATGAAGATGAAAATGGATATGAGGGATTGAAGATGAGAATGGAGATGAGAGAATGATGATGAGAATTGTGTAGTTTGATGTGAATTTTTTGGAGTGAAATTGGGGGTATTTATAGATGAAAGTGTGTATTTTTGGGGTAAAAAAAATTAAAAAAATTAAAAAGTGGGAAAAAACGGTTATAAACGGATATAAATTTTTTTGGGAAGTGAATTTTTTTTTTATCGGTTTTTTTAATTAAAAACTGATTTTTTTAAAAATAAAAAAAAATTATTTAAACCCAACGGCTATGCCGTTGACGAATGAGGGCGCGCCACGTCAGCTGCTCGCTGGCACGGCGCTGCTCGATGCATCGAGCAGCGCCGTGCCAGCGGCGCGGACGGCGGTGGCGAGCAGCGCCACCGTTGCGGATGCTCTTACACATACTTTCACAGCTGTAAACATAAAATACATTATTTATTCCCTAAATATTTCTTTTCAAAATTTTCCTAAAATTTTCTTAATTACTCACTCTGTGGCTCCGTCCACCAATAAACTTTTTATTTTGCAATTTTTGTTCATCTACCAATAAACTTTTCAATTCATTTATTTTTTTACTACTTTTAGTTACGACCTCACATTCCACTAATTTTATCTCATTCACATTTTATTATAAAACTAATATATTTAAAAGCAGAATCCACGTTCGGTCAAATGTGCCATTGAGTGGACAGGGAGTATACTTTTTCCCTTTAAGACTACAAATCAACGAATTGAATAATTGAGATTTATGGCAGTATTTGCCGTCGTCATTGAGGTCGGTTGATCTTCCGATCTCTCAATGTATATATCCATATCTGCTATTATCTAAGGGTGTCTTAGAAAAGCATTAACCTTCTAACTCTTTTATGATTAAAATAAATATTTTTATATATTAAAAATAAATTAATGTAAATTATAGTAAATCCAATATCTAATTAATTAATAGGGAGTAGTAATAATAAATAGGGAGAGACGGGCTGGCCTAGGGTGATTGTAGTTTGACAGAAAAAGTCTAATCTATATGGTCGAAAAACTAAAAATAATTATTTATTTTATGAGAAAATAAAGTCTTATAGCCCACATTTAAAATGCGGATTACCATGATAACAGTAAAATGAAGAAGAAATAGACACTAAATAAATAAACGATGAATAAGACGAAAGAGTTTTTACGGCAGCGTGATTTGAAAATTGGAAATTTTGAATAAATAGTTAGACCAACATCTGCATAATGTATTCGAAGCAAGTTCACGTTTAATGTGCAGTGACTTCTACAAAATTGACTTCTCTTAGGTCAATATACTACTCCTTCTCCCTCCAAAAAAAAACGAGTATAATTAGCTGTCACACGAGTTTTAATGAAAAAAAAAATTCGAGTATTAATAATTCAAAATATATATTGTACGTAACTGATTAAGTAATAGACCATACTTGTAGAAACAACAAGGAAGTAGTTATTTGTAGTCTCATGTTGTCTCAAGCAGGTGCGAGTATTCGGTTTTCAGTTCATTTATTTTCGAGATCGAATTAAAAAGTTAAAATTTTGAGAAAATTCAAGTCGAATCGAACAAAAATATCCAAAAAAATCAAACTCGAAAAATTGAAATCCGAACAACGCAAAATCAATCTAATACAAAAAATCAAACTTGCACAAATTTATATATCTAAAAAACCTGAAAAATCATAATCTAAACAAGAAAATCTGAACTCGAAAAACTAAAATTGCACGAATATTTCCCAAAACTAATAATTTTCTATAATTAACATAATAATATGCTCCGTATATCATATCGACCGATTAACGAAATCAAACGGTTACAATCTTCGTAAAATCTAAATTTTATAACATTTACAAATATTAACCAACACAAATTGAGTTTGTTTTAGGTATATTAAAAATAAGTTCAAATTTTTAGTTTACATGCATCCAAAGAAACCGAATCAAAAATTAAAATTTGCCACAAAATCAAATCTAATGAACCGAAATCCAAAACAACCAAACTAGATTTAAATTTCGATTTCATTTGAATCAGATATTCGGTTTTTGGGTTATTTTTTGCTCATCTGTACGTTCAAGCAACAAGAATATACTTTTGAACATTACAACCAAATATAAATGACAATTGTGATTTTAGAAATTTAAAAAATATTTGAATGGTCATCTAATTAAACTTAAAGAGGGCAAATATTAAATAAGGCACATGCCAAATTAGAAAAATAGGTAACAATTTCTTACCATATCTAATTCGCCGAAATACCCTTCCCCTTTCTTCCACCCTTCCCTCAACCTTCCCTCCTCTTCCCTTCTCTCCCTCTCTCCAAATTCATATAAACTTCACTTAGCTTTTACACAAACAAACAAACACACACACAGTGTGAAATAAAAGATGGCAAAAAAGGCTTCGCCATACGAGATCGAGGTGACCGTCATTTCGGCGGAGGGTTTGCGGCTGAGCCGAAACCAGCCCGTGAAAAACAACTCGTACGTCGTCGTAAGATCCGACCCGTTCAGCACCCGGAAAACGGGTATGGATCGCGACGGCGGGAGCTACCCTGCATGGAACGAGAAGCTGCAGATGGAGCTGCCCGCCACTGCCCGTTTCCTCACGGTGGAGGCGCATTCGGGCAGCAGCCTCGTCGGGGCGGCCAACATACCCGTCTCCGACTTCGCCGCCGCCTTTTTGCCCCGTAACTACTTGAACTTCTTGAGTTATAGGCTCAGGGATGCCCGTGGCGGCAAGAATGGGATACTCAATTTGTCGGTCAGGGTCACCCGCCGCCCCGGCCCCACTGGCTCTGCAGAGCCGTGGCCCGGGGTTCCCGTCGCGGCGGATGGGAAAGCCGGGGTTGTGACGGGCATTCCGGTTGGAAAAAGTAATCATGTGTAAATCAAGATAGCTAGATAGATATATTTGGATATGTGCTCATGATGATATCCTGAAAATATTGGGATTATCTATAATTAATTCATTATGAATTAAATCGGATGTATATAAGTTGGACAATGGTGCGTTTGTTTTGTTTTTGTTTTTTTTATTATGATGATCGAGAACATGGTTGGGAACTTGGTTTAATTTTTATTTATGCGTATAACTTTAAAACTTAGTTATGAAAAGCATGAATTTTAATAATTTTTTCAATTTTGCAAGCAAGAGGCCTAATTTAGGTAAAATTATATCTAATGTGGCATACGAAATGTTCTATAAATTTATCATTTTTTCCATCACACTTAATTGTCATTTGATAAGAAAGTTGGATAAGACAAAATATGATAGAAACACATATTTGATAACTTCATTATATTTATCTATCTCAGTAAATAACTCACTCAACCATGTCATTAATTAAAACATGTGAACCAATTCGACACATATGACGAATAGGAAATCAGAATAGTTTATTAATTGAAAACATGTAGCACCAATTCACTAGCGTATTACAAATAGAAGATCAAAATATTATCATGATAAAAATAAGTAAAATATTAAAATTTATAGTTTTTAGTGCCATTTTTAAATTTGCAAGAGGGTTTACCAAAATTCATTGTTTTTTCAACAATGATTGGATGTTTCTAAGTAATTATCCACATTGACGATACTGCAACTGCAGTGAGTGCTGATGTATCTGGAATTTGGAAGATTCCTCGCAATGTTGTTTTAGGGTCAAATTGTCCAAAGTCTAGAATGTCATTTTCATAGTTTTATCTTATTATAAAATGATTGTCCCAAGTATTATGGAAAAAACATGTATATGCTCGATGACAGATAAAGATTTCTGTATTAAATTATTTAATATTCACCGCCGCATTTCCTCTATCATCAATCATGTTCTAGGAGTTTTGTAATTAATTAACTGCATGATCAAAATTATGATTTTCTATATCAAAATTCGAATTTATTCCTATAAATTACAGAATCATTTATTAATTTATTCTTATTATGCAATCAATAAATATTATCAAATTAGTAACATGACTTGGACAATACTTCATATTGAAAGGCTTTTGTATTTCATTCTGATTGTATAGTTCTAGGATTTACACTCCTTAATATAGGAGATAGATCATACATGATTAAGGTAAAGATTTACCCTAATTGCTAATTGTCTATTACACGGAAAGTATTAATCACAATATCAATCATATATCTTCTTGATTTGTTCCCTTGTAATTTGATCTCTTTCCATGTAATTTGATCTCTTTCCAACACTCCCCCTCAAGTTAAGCAAGGGGATCGTCCATGCTTAACTTGCCCAATGCTTCACGAAAGCTTCTTGAGTCCACTGCCTTGGTTAGAATGTCTGCCAGTTGATCTTCGGATCTGACGAATGGTAGTTCCACTATCTTTGCCTCTATGTTGTCTTTGATGAAGTGTCGGTCCACCTCAACATGTTTTGTCCGATCATGTTGTACTGGGTTCTCGGATATACTGATGGCTGCCTTATTATCACAGAACAGCTTGCAGGGTTCTAAGGGCATCAACTCCAATTCGGTCATTAACCGTCTCAGCCACAGAATCTCTGTCAGCCCACTCCTGATTCCCCGAAACTCGGCCTCCGCACTTGACAACGCTACAACCTTTTGTTTCTTGCTTCGCCAAGTAACCAGATTTCCTCCAACAAATGTAAAGTATCCTGCGGTTGACTTTCGATCATTTGGGTTTCCTGCCCAATCTGCATCTGTGTACCCACATATGTCCATATGTCCGTGTTTTTCGAACATTACTCCATGTCCTGGTGTTCCCTTCAAGTATCGGACGATTCGTATTGCCGCCTCCCAATGAGCCGCTTGAGGTTTATGCATGAATTGACTCACTACTCCAACTGCATATGCTATGTCGGGTCTAGTGTGGGATAGGTAGATCAGCTTTCCGACTAAGCGTTGGTACCTCGTACGATGAGTGGGTTCTGCCCCTTCTACTATCTGTAAACCATGGTTTTGGACCATAGGGGTGTCTGCAGGTTTGCAGTCCAACATCCCAGTCTCTGCCAATAAGTCGAGAACGTACTTCCTCTGATTTATGAAGATTCCTCGTCGCGACCTTAGTACTTCTATCCCCAGAAAATACTTTAGTAATCCGAGGTCCTTCATCTCGAATTCCGAGAAAAGATTATGTCTTAACTGTTTGATTTCTTCTTCATCATCACCTGTGAGGATCATGTCATCCACATAGATAATAAGACATGTGATCTTCCCGTCCCTCTTCTTCAGAAACAGAGTGTGATCTGAGTTACTCTGTTTGTACCCGTACTTCTTCATTACCTCGGTAAACCTCCCAAACCAGGCACGAGGAGACTGCTTCAACCCATATAACGTTTTCTTGAGCTTGCATATGTTCCCACATTCAAATTCCTTAGCGAAACCTGGTGGAGCCTCCATATAGATCGGCTTTGGGAGTTCACCATGTAGGAAAGCATTAGTGACATCGAACTGATGTAGAGGCCAGTCTTTATTTGCCGCAATGGAGAAGAGGACCCTGATTGTGTTCATCTTGGCGACAGGAGAGAATGTCTCGGCGTAATCGACTCCATAAGTTTGGGTATACCCTTTTGCTACTAATCTGGCCTTGTATCGTTCAATCGTCCCATCTGGTCTTCTCTTAATAGTGAAAACCCATCTGCACCCCACAGCTCGCACACCTTCTGGTCTGGCACACACCTCCCATGTTTTGCTCTTGACTAGTGCCTTCATTTCTACCATCATCGCCTTTCTCCAATGGGGTATTTGCATGGCTTCTTCAGCTGTTTGAGGGATCTCTTCTTCTTCATACAAGGCGGTTGTGAATGCTTTAGCCATCTCTGCAAGATTGGCTTTAGCTAGATTTGCCATCGAGTATCTGCTTTTGCTCCCGATCTTTTCTGGACTGTATCTTTTTGGTGGAACCCCTCGAGTGCTTCGTGGGGGGAGAATATATCGGCCAGTATCCCCATCAATAGCCGTGATCTCATTTGTCTCAGCAAGGTTAGAGGCAACGACTGTATTTTCAGAAGTAGTTTCGGAGTTTACCTCGGATATCACTGGAGGAGGATTGGTCTGAGACATGGCTGGTTGAGGGGGATCCACATTGGATGTGACTTGCTCGGCGGAGGCACTAGCTTCCTCTGTTAGTTCCACTTCGGAGTTACTTGATTGGGGCACCAACCAACTTGGAGGTCCACTCATATCCCTTAGGGCATTCTTACTCTCCCCCTGACCGCTAAGTTGGGTTTGGTAGAAGTATTCACACTCAAGGAAGTTGCAATTCATGGTAGTGATTATTTTCCTAGAGGATGGATCATAACATCTATAACCCTTTTGATTAATCCCGTATCCCAAAAAAACACACTTAACGGCGCATGCAGAGAATTTAGTACGTTCATGTTTTGGAATGTGCACATAGACAGAACATCCAAAAATCTTTAGTGGAAGGGTAAGTGGTTCCGGTACCTTTGTGATTTCTGAAAGAACTTGAAGAGGTGTGGTCATCTCAAGAATTTTTGTAGGAAGTCGATTAACTAGGTACACCGAGGTAGCTACTGCTTCAGGCCAAAGAAATTTAGGAACATTTGAGTCAAAAAACAACGCTCGAGTTATTTCAAGAAGGATCCTATTTTTTCTCTCGGCTACCCCATTTTGTTCGGGAGTATACGGGCAGGTGGTTTGGTGAATTAACCCATTCTTCTTAAAAAAATCTTCCATGTCTTTATTAAGAAATTCTCTCCCATTATCTGACCTAAGAATGGAGATAGTTTTCTGAAACTGTGTCTGAATCATTTTGAAAAAGATTGTAAATTTTTCGAAAACTTCAGATTTATGCCTCAAAAAATGCACCCATGTCATTCTAGTGCAATCATCAACAAACAGAAGAAAAAATTTAAAACCATGATCACCAGTAATAGGCGCAGGGCCCCACACATCAGCATGAACAATAGAAAAAATATCTTTAACACGCGTATTACTGGATTTAAAAGATTGTCTATGATTCTTAGCCAAAGCACATGACTCACAAGAAATGTCTTTAAGGTGGGAAAATTTTGGAAAAAGTAATTTGAAATAACCAGCGGAAGGATGACCCATTCGACGGTGCCACAACCAAGCTTCTCTATCTGCAGATCCGTGAGCAAGCATTGCGGCGCCCCCTTGGTGAGCTATCTCATCCACATAATAGAGTCCCTGACGCTCAGTGCCACGCCCAATTATCCTCCTCGTCCTGATATCCTGTAAAACACAGAAATTCGGGTGCATCAATAACGTACAATTCAGTTCCTTCATCACATGACTGATGGACATAAGTTTGTGAGAAAGCTTGGGCACATAAAGACAATTCTTAAGTCTAAGGCTTGGGAATATTTCAATAGTTCCACTCCCATTCACAGATGTCAACTCCCCATCAGCGGTTTGAATTTGACTTTTCGTTGCATCATTAAAGGTAGTAAAATCTGTCTTATCATAAGTCATGGTATCCGTAGCCCCACAATCAAATATCCACTCACTCCTAGCATTACCCTGTATTTTTGTTGCCATGCAAGCAATGTGGGTGTTTTCAAGGGGTGCAAAATAATTTGGGTCGATAAATGAATTTTTTGAGGTCGAGGGGTCATTTCTCGAATTTTTAGTGTCTGGGGGACTAAACTGCATACACTCTTTATCATGGGGTTTATTATGCAATATAAAACAGTTGGGGGGTGCTAAATGGGATTTACGATTTGTGGGGGACTTAATTGCAAGATGTGAAATAGGGTTAGGGCTTTTATGCCCTAACCCGTTACCTCTCTCCAGTCCGCCGTCTCCAAACGTTCCTCCTCCCCGTCTGAAATCGGCTATTGCCGCCGCCTCCTCGCCGATTACGCCACCCCTAGTCTCCGGTCGGCCGTGGGTGTTGGTGGCCTCTTGGTTGCCCGCTCCAGTCACCGGGAATAGCCATCCCCCATTCTCAGGAACTCCAATCGCCAATTTCGCCTTTGCTCTCTGGTTCTCGTCCCACCACTCCGGGAAACCGACGAGAAGGAAGCAGGTTTCTTTAGTATGTTTGTGCTTCCCACAATGTGAGCACCACAGTTTTGATTTGTCTGGTTTGAAGGAGCGGCGATTCGAGGGGTTTGGTGTGCCGGTTCGATGCGGTGGAGGCAGGGGTCCTCGTTGCTGGCTTCGGGCCGCGAATCCGAGTCCTATACCTCCCGATGATGAGCTGTCGTTGGTTGCGCCGGCTAGTTCAGGGGAAATTGCCGGCATGATTTTAAGCCGGGCGGTCTCTCTCTTTATCCAGCCGTACGCGACCTCGGCTGAGGGCCACGGTCGCTCCTTGAGCACTTCCCGCTTCATCTGATCGTATCTTGGATTGAGTCCGGTTAAAAACTTGAAAAGGCGTCGGGTTTCGATGTATTTCCGGAACTGGCTGACCCCCTTGTCGCAACATGTGACGGGCTGGTCTTGGCATCGATCTACATCTATCCATGTCCCGTGTAAGTGTCGCCAATACGTCTCCAAGCTTTGTTCTCCTTGCTTGACATTTTCTGTCTTTTCCTCCAGGTCGAAGAGTAGAAAGGGATCGGATGTACTCTCGAATGTTGTGGCTAGGCTTTTCCACAAAGCCTCTGCCGTTTGATGATGTGCGAAGTCAATGACAATATCAGTTTCGATGTTGTCTAGAATCCATGAGAAGACGATTAGGTCCGTCTCCTCCCACTCCGTGTAGTCCGCCGCCCCTGGCTTAGGCGGTGGCGGATTGCCGTTGATGTGTCGGAGTACTCTCCTACTCCCAATTTGGATCTTCATTAGTCGTGCCCATATCGAATAGTTGGTTCCGTTCAGCTTCACAGCAACGGTGACGTTCTTGCTAACTCTAAGTTTGGTATCATCTGAGAGATTGGGTTTGGGGGTTTCGTCGTTGGCCATGGCTCGATCTGCCCTTGGTCGAGGAAGGTATATTCTAGGCTATGATGAATTTATTTCTGAGCCTTTGCTCTGATGCCATATTGAAAGACTTTTGTATTTCATTCTGATTGTATAGTTCTAGGATTTACACTCCTTAATATAGGAGATAGATCATACATGATTAAGGTAAAGATTTACCCTAATTGCTAATTGCCTATTACACGGAAAGTATTAATCACAATATCAATCATATATCTTCTTGATTTGTTCCCTTGTAATTTGATCTCTTTCCATGTAATTTGATCTCTTTCCAACACTCGATAATTTACTTGTGTGATTAACTGATAATATCAGATCATATAAATTTAACAATATACAATATACACAATATAAAATAATGTAATAGTGTTACACTACTTTCCGTCTCATTTTTCATCATTTTTTCATAATATAAACCATAAATTGAAAAATGAAATGGTCTCATTTAGAATGATACAACTTTGTTGCGATGCCTATGATATTGTTGTAAGACACAAAACAAGTCAATTAATTATTAATCAATCAAAGTCATCGACAAAGTATATAATGCGCCATGTTACCAGCACTGTTTATATTGTTAAGCGGTCTACTTAAATAGTACTAGAACTATAATCCTTTTTTTTCTTTTGGATAAAAAAAGAAGAAAAAGAATAAAACAGACGAAGATGTCACTACTAGAAATTGGCTTTTAATGACACTTGAAAATGTGAGCAGGAATATGTTTTTATTACACTTTATCTAACCTTGTATGAGTGTGATGACAGTAAATGTAAGAATAGGTAACGTGTAATAATACACACTCTATTACCACACTCATAAATGTCAAGAAAAACACAATCTCATGTCACTTAAAATTGTAAGGATATGATCAATGTGACCACACCCATTATTATATCTAAATATCTACAGAATCCCCTCACAAATATTGATAATTACATTTTCACCTACAAATATCCATAATTTACAGTTTTAACCTACATATATGTAAAAATTATCTTTTCATACTTCAAACATTTATAAATTGCTTTATTTGATTTTTCTAAATCTAAATGTATATAATTACATCCATTTTCCAACATGCTATCAATTCCGCATGACATTTAGCATGACTTCAAATACAAAACATATTTTTATATAAATAACTTATGTAATCATTTTCATGAAATCAAAGTATACAATATTAAATAAAAAGGCACAAAAAAGGTTCTAAATGACTATACAATTTATCTATCACTTAGGTTTTCTCTTAGAAGCTCCTTATTGCATTCTCATCCGCACTAGAATACTTGGTTAACTTCATCTTCGCACCAATATCATATGTTCCTGTTAAGATATTAGAAACACAAAATATTAACATCAATTTTGTCAATAACATATCTTAGCAATGATAACTCAAAAAATGCTACATTCCATAACATCATAAATAAGGTCAAGAAAATTACTAAGGTGTTACCTGCTCTTCAGGATAAAGAAAATTTATCACACCGAGCTCAAATTGTTAATGAATTTACAAACACTCTTACTTGTCCGTTTCCTAGTGAATTTTCAATAGTCTGTAAGCTTAAGTTCCAGGTCCAATCAACAAAAATGAAACAAAAATAAAAGGTAAAGAAGTACCTCTATTTCCAGCAGCTCTTCCTCAAGCTTGACCACTATTGCATCTGTTTCCAGCAGCCCTTTATCAAGCTCCAATACTCCCTCTTAGTTAAAAAATGTTCGATTTTTCATCTAGTCAAATTTAGTTATTTAATTGACCTCAACTATTGCCTATAACATAATAAGCAAATCAATCAAGCAGTGCATCATAGAACCTTAATACTTTATTCCAACCTGACCAAACTAAAATATAGTATCTCATCACACCCATGGCTAACTCACATACAGTCTAATAATTAATAAACAAAAACAAAAACAAAAATAAGAGTTAAAGACATACCTTTGTTTCTAGCAGCCCTTCCTCAAGCTCCACAATTGCCTTTGTTTCCAGCAACCCTTCATCAAGTTCAAGCACTCCCTATTAGTTCAAAAATGTTTGATTTATCATCCAGTCAAGTTTCAAGCAATCAAAAATACGGCATAACCTATCTATTCGCCGAAGCAACAATATCGACACAATTTCTGGTAAGAAGGTTTCAATGTAAAATTCAATTACACTCAAGCCACAAACATAAATCAAACATTTTGAAAACTTAAATGTGTAATAGCTATTAATTCATAGTCCATAGCACGTCAAACACACTTCTAAAATATTGACACCAAAAACAAAATTTAATTAGTAAAAGCAAATGAACCAAATATAACAACCTTGTCTATAAAAGCAAATGAACCAAATATAACAACCTTGTCTATGTAAGACTCGCTGATATTGAAGGGTTTACTCCTTAGTCCTTTATAGACTATACTAGATGAACCACATACACAAAAACACCATAGAAATATACTCATTTAAATTAAATATGAGGAATAAAGGAAGAAAATTAAAGATTTAGCAAACTGCAAATGAGTATATTTACCATGAATTAACCATCTCATATTAAAGTCAACAAATCAAAGTCAACAATTACACTGTAATATTATAATAAAGACACGACTCAGATGCTAATCTGATTAGGATCTTGATCTAAATCAAGATGTTAGACATGAAATCTCTCTTTCAGCAAAATGTCACTGATGGATATTAATAATGTAAAATACTTGCAAGTTAGGTATGAAAAGAAAAGTAGTAACCATAATGTCATCTAGTGCATCTTCAAATACTAGTGCTAGTAACCATAAACCATAAAGTTAAATAATCATGAAGTTGCTATTCAAAAGCTAATCCAATGGAAATAGTACTGCTGCTATGTAAACTTATATTATAAGTTCATAACCCTTCTTAAAAAGATTATATATATTCTCATATATTTATAATATGCTCCATATGAAAGTTAGAATGAAATTATCTAATTAAAAGACCATTAAGTGGGAACGTATAAAATACTCCCTCCATCTAATAATAATTGTGCCTTTTATTGTGAGCACGGGTTTCAAGAAATGTAAAGAAAAGTTGATTGGAAAAATTAGTGGAACGTGAAATCTATTTTTTTATATTGATTTTATAATAAAATATGCGTGAAGTAAGTTAGTGGAATGTAAAACCTACATACCATTTATGGTAAAAATGAAGTGCGCCAATTATTGCGGGACAGACCGAAATGAAAAAGAGTGACAATTATTATAGGGCGGAGGGAGTAACATAAAAAAAACTCTACTTCTATAAGTTAACGAAATAGAATAAACATTAGTACTTGTCATATTCAAGCTGACCAAGTCCAACTCCAACTCCAAACGAATACAAGACAACCATGGCCTATCTAAGTTTGTCTCTAACCGATCAACATCAAACTTCATCATGAGTTTCTACATACATTTTATTCTATTTAATACTTTCTCCATCCACAAAAATAGAATTAATTTGATTTGTCAATAAATATTTTTAATAGAACAATTTAGGTATTATATTAGTTCCCTTTTTGACGAAAAAATAACACATTCGATTAGTTCCCTTTTTTACGAAAAAATATCACATTCGATCGCAATGTCCCATTGCACCCGGCGTGTGCCGTCGACAACTCATGACCCGACTCATATTTAGGTTTTTTTCATTATTCATTTATTTGCTCGTTCAATTACAATACAATATCTTTTATATTTATTTATTCTTCTCCACTTAACTTGTAAATAAAAATTGTTAAATATTGTGCCTAAATGACGCGTCTCAAGTAGTCTAGAACGGGAGGAGTATATTACTACTATATAAAAATCTGCAATTCGTTTCATAAATTAGGAGGAATATATAAATATTACAAAATCATATTGGCTCCATTTGGTTTCATGGAATTGGGCCTTTGGAATTAGAAATGGAGCCTTCAATTCCAAATCAATATTTAGTACCACAAACAATTTAGGTTTGGAATTAAGTTACAATTCAAATTCCTTTCAATTCTACAATTTGAATTCTATATCAAAAATAAATAAGTATAATTCCAAATAGTTATAAAATTAGTTACATTCATATAGTACACACACTACACATACACTATACAATTTCTTTAAATTCAATTTCATATGAATTACATCATTTTTATTGAACATAGAATTTTAAATTGAATTATAGTATATAGTAACTCAATTCCTTCGAATTTAATTATATAAAATTTCAATTTCAATTCAATTCTAGTTTTGTGTGGACTGATCACGAAATTCAGATGGTTGTAATTCAGACAATATGAAATATATGACGCAAATAAAATTTCAATAACAGAAGTAGAAGTAGTCAGAAGACACATTAATTGATTATCATTTCATATGACAATGACAAGTTTGATCAACTTGCATAGGAGAACGTGAGTAAGTAGTGATTCCCTTGCTATTCTATTAAGCACAACACAAAATGTTGTCCACAAATCGCAATTATTAAGGCACAAAACGCAGCAATATATAGTAGTTATTGTAAACAGGCATATATTTGCATCCATATCTTGCATATATATACATACAATATACTATTGGATTAGAATATGCAATTCATTTCGCAAATTATGAGGAATAGATTCAGAATTAAGTTCATTTAGTTGTAATTTCAGACAATATGAAATATATAATGCAAATAAGATTTCAAAATAAGAAGTAGCCCACCAATTATATATAAGTATAAGACGTTAATGTCCCATATTGCATGTGACACATAAAGACCCTAATTTCTCCCCAAGCAATTATACACGCACGCACACACATACACTCCTCCTGGCATTACAAGTAGAATAATGCAATGACGGTCGAGGTCACCATTGTTTCTGCCGAGGGTTTGAGGTTAGGCATAAACATCTGTTTTCGTCATCGTAAGATCAATTCACGATCAACGGGTACAGATAGGGAGGGAGGGTGGGAGCTACCCAACATGGAATGAGAAGCTGGTAATGGAGTTGCCCGCCAATGCCCGTTACCAAACATTGGAGGCACGCTTGGGCAGCGGGCTCATCAGGGCAGCCCACATACCCATCTCTGACTTCTCGGGCGGGGTTCTGCCCATGAACCATTTGAGTTTTTTGAGCTACAGGTTGAAGGGTGCAAATGGCGGGAAGAATGGGATAGTCAACCTCTCAAACAGTCATGAGCCCCGGGCCAGGGGAGCCTTGGTCCGGAGTTACGATGGTAGATGGCAACGCCGTTCCTCGTGGTAATCCTGGTTCCCATCAATATTAATTTTGTTTTACATATCAATCGTGGTGGATCCAGTATTTTCAATTTAGATTGCGCCAAATAAGTAGAAGGGTTTGGAGCATCGGAGTCCAAACAATAGGTGAGGTCATTGCTATTGGAACTGTGACTGGGATTCCTTTATCCTATAGATATGAATTTAGTTTCATGTATCAATTGTGGATGATCCAATTTTCATATGTTAACTAAGACCGAATCTAGATTGCGCAATTTTAAGATCGAACGCCTACAAAATGGACACGTGTCCGTGTATTTTAAAGTGAATCTATATGGTACTACTACTATATAGCAAATTGAATCTGTATTCGTTGAAAAAAAAATTGGTTTCTACTACCAAAAACATCTAAATAGTTCATTATTTCACAACCACCAACCTAATTTCATACAAATGTATATACACACATGTCAACACAGATGATTTCAGCTTTATCTCCAAACGAGTTTTCTTTTAACATCACAAACTGGTATTTACATACAGCCTAATTCTATATAAATCTGGAATGTTACATGAAACAAGAAGTTCCACAAAAACTCTTTGTAAGAAAACATGTACAATCAGCATTAAGAAAGCACCAAAAGGGCATCAAAGGCACACAACAAGCAGCTCTCATGGTGTTACCTGACATCAGGAAAGCTATAGTCGTCCAACATCAAAGTTAAATGACTCTCCTGGCTGATCGTTTATAGATCTCTCGATTATGCTTCTTCGCTGCCGACTTGACTGCCATTCTTCAGTATATTGAACTTGCAGAGAGGACAGACTGCATTTAAGTGCAGCCACTTGTCTATGCAGGCTGAGTGAAAATGATGACGACAAGGGAGTTCGCGCAGTTCGGCTCCATCATCATAGGCACAAAGGCAAATACAACATTCCTATAATCAGAAGAACATTTAGATGTCATCAAGCAACCAAATGGTTATGGTTTATTATATGCACGGCCAAGGATTATCCCAACCAGACGCTAGCTAAGTGGAGATAGATAGCTTAACGAAAACTAAGTCACCCCTTAAGATCTAGCATAAAATCTGTAAAGCCCAACAAATATTAAGAGTCTAGTAAGACATACAGCATCATCCAGAGGTAGAACATGCTCTGTGGGAGAATCAGTGTCACATTCAGTTATTATTCCTCCGAATGATTCTTGAATTTCACCATTTTGCTTCTCAAAGTCACCAATTTTTCGAAATTTGAATTTTGGTAGTCTCTCAATGTCTTCCTTAGTAGCTCCGTCCTGTAAAATAGTGTCAAATAAATCAATGAAGTCCTCTTCCAGTATCATGTTCTCATTTTGGTTTTGAAGATGGTGACTCGTTACAACGGAGGCAGAAGCACATATTCAAACAGTCATAGAAGATTTACGATACAGGTGGTCCAATTCGTATTATACACACAGTAACTTGGTACAACATTTTCATGACAATCATTACACAACACATATACAGCATCTTCACTTAATAATGGAACAAGTAATATGGAGTTTTTTCAATCAAGGGAGAAAAGCATGACCCTAAATTCGACGTAAAATTTACCTGATCCGCAACCGCATATAAGATTGCAATGATACATGGTAGACAGCAGCAAACAGCAATTCCAATTATACACGCCACGGCAACACAAAGTACAACGAAGCACACATCGAATGCCAAGAATGAAATGGAAAGCCTGCAAAATACAACATTGATAACACATAAAAGAACAAAAAAGCATGTCGTGATCCCAGCAGCATCAACAAAAAATAACTTGTTCGCACCAGTAGAGCTGCGGCGATTCAGCTGTCAAATCCGGGCCACCAGCAGATACCCAATAGAACCCAATTATCCACCAAATGAACGAGAACATAGTATTTGCAGACTCCAGATGTTTAGCAACACTGCCAGAAAGAAAGCAACATAGAATCACCATTATCAATTCCTATCTCCACGCATGAGCTACTGTTTCCATTTTCTCCTCTATGCATATGGGATATATACATAGCAGTCAAAGCAAGGACAAAGCCAAAATTATAACAACATAACTAATAAAAAACCCAATAAAACACAAGAAACAGAAACAAGATAATACAATGGTAAACATTACGTGGTGTCCGTTATATAAGTCCATCAGCAACGACTATCACGGGAGCTACTTATAACAAGTTTGGAATTGAAAAAAAGAACAGAATTTGTTTCCTAGTACTACTTAAAATATGCAACCCTTGGAACCATACAAGCACGCACATATTTCCGAATTCAATTATCACCTTCGTGAAGCAAATCTAAACACTGCTCTGCCAGACAAAAATATCATGTAACCAATACTGGATCAATAACTGTAACTCAGTCTCTGATCACCATTTCCAGGACCCATAGCCATTTATGACTTGTTAATCGGGTGGAGCATCAGGTTCAAGTAGGGGAAACAGCAATAAACATGTTTTCTGTACCTAATCACTTCTAAATTTACAAACATAATCTTCTTTTCATCCTATCTATTTTGCCTCATTTGAAAGACAGGATAAACTAACTTGATTCTATCAAATTCATTAGTTTCCCTTTAGTGAAAACTGCAATCAAATCAAGCATTAACGCATCATTGATTCCACAATCCGAATATAACATTCAGCTCCAAAATCACGAAAAATTGTAGCAATTGAAAACAATGGGGGGAAAAAGGTCAATTGAATATCACCCCCAAAGAATTCCTAAAAACCCAAAAATTGAAATCAGAAAACTTGAAGTGTACCTAGTTTCATCATCAGTCTGTCGGTGCTCTGAAGAATAACCGCCGGATTCCACGTCATCACTTCCGGAGCTGGAATTGGAGTAATTCCGGGCGTAGTTAACCCGCCCTCTCCCACTAGCCTCCGAATTCCGGTGGGAATACCTCTTCATGTACTCAGCGCAGACGCAGACCATGTGGAGAATGCATTGGAGCGCGTAGCCGACGATCCAGAGACGCAGCGGCATCGAGGGGCGTTCATCGCGGCTCATGATGAGGACGGAGATCGAGACGATGACGAAGGCGAGGTTCCACACGAGGTCCAGAATCACTATCGGCTTCGAGTAGGCCCAATCGCTCTGGCGCTCCTCGATTTGATCCGCCGCAGCTTCGCGGACGCGGACGGAGGGCTCCCGCATCGAGCGGCCGCGGCTGCTGGCGCGGCGGAGGAAGCGGGCGGCGCCGCGGAGGCTGGGAGCGCGCCCGATGAAGCCCGAGGAGCGATAGCTGGGGCTCTGGTCGCCCAGTAACGGCGTAGTGTCGACAGCTGCGGCGGCAGCGGGAGACGACTGGCTGTCGCTGGTAGACGACATCGTTTTGGTCGGGCGAAAAATTTAGCCTTTCAGGTTTTTTCTCTATTTTTGGTGATCAGTGATGATTGAATGTCTTAATATTTGTGCTTTCTCTCTCTTTCTGATTGGGTGTTTGATCGCACGTACGTGTGCACACGGTGTGCGCGCGTACGTGTGCACACGGTTCAAAAACCGCCGGTTCCGAACCGAAACCGGCAGTTCACAGTTCACCATTTCCATGAACCGGAACCGGCCCGCCAAGGGTCCGGTGGTTCTGGTTCCGGTTCAAAAAATCGCCGAATCACGAGGTGGTTCAAAAACCACCGGTTTTTTGCCGAAACTGCCGGTTCAGCGGTTCAAATTTTTTTTCTTTTTCTCGTTTTAGTGTTTATTTCACCGAGATTACAAATCACAACTTATAAGTTACAATTTACAATTGATTTTGGATTTGAGCTTTTAGGTTAAAGAAAGTGTATTGCATGATTCTCTTTTATAGCTACATATTCTTGGATGTGTTGCTCTTTCTTTCAATGTGGGATAAAACTCTTTATTTATAACTACATGATACATCTCCATCATCTCTTGTTTATATTAGCTTATATCTTAACTATCTTCTATTATTACAACTTAACAACAAATATAATTACATAAAGTATTATTCTTTAATTCTTTAACATTATCGATTTATTTGTGTATAAGTTTATGTGTATGTTAACTAATAAATACATTATACACATTAAGAGAATAATTATTATACAAATTGTATTAATCTAGTGATAGCTATAATACGAATAATTATTTATCTATATACAAATCATATTACTCAATAATCATTTATTCTTTTCTATCAAGAATATATTCACAAATAATAATTTTATTTATATAAATTATACTACATCTATTAGAATAACAACTATTATACAAAATCATACTATTAGTCTACTACTAATATATAAATATATAAACTATATTATACCACTAAACAAATCATTATTTAGTTATCTATTTTTATCATTATTATACCAATTATACCAATTGTTGTTTTTTTCACATTTTAATCAATATATTGAGAAAAATTAGCAACATATTTACATTTAAATCCAATTATTTAAACACGTTCACATTCTATAAATATACAAATTATTAGCAACATGTGATGTGTAATTTTCGAGTTCAAATATCAAGTGCAAGATCACACAAGTTTAATAAAAATAACTCTAATATTACAACGATACTGCAAGAATATAGTGTCGAATGTAGTACTTCGAGTGTCGAACCACAGGGAGGCGTTTGATTATTTAAAAAAGGTTTGTCAAGATTAATAAACTAAATTTAAGAACTAAAGTGCGAAAATGGAGAAACTCAAGAGATAAAGACATTGCTCCTAACAACATTCGGATGAATCACTATTGTATTGATTTTATATTCACATTCATAAGCTATTGAGAACGATGATCAATTTTACACTCTAAAAGTACTGAACATACTTAAAGAATTATAGTACTAATGCTAGCTGAACACATAGCCAAAAGTACCTACTCGTTAGACTAATATTCCTGCGGAAGCGCGGTAAATACTAGACTAACTTCTCAAATCCAACAAATATTATGGTTAGCTGAACACTTAACACATAACATCTTCTCATCAAACTAAACTCCCACGGAAGCGTAGTAAGTATTAATTCAACTTCGAAGACTTATTTACATCAATATTCACTTGTACATTTATCTCTGAACAAGATAAAATTAACAAGTTCTTTATCTAAGTTTTCATCCAATTTCCAAGTTAAAGAGACATTAGAAAGAGGCAATTAATATACTACATTTGATGCATCAAACATAGCATAAATAAAATCCGAACCATAGACGAAAACCAAAGCAAATGATTAAATATATAATCTCTACAATAAATTCATCCTACTAGCGTTAGGAGCAATGAAGACAAATTAGTCACACATGCTAAAGAAGAAAAACCGTAGAATTAATGGTATTCTTCAATAGACGATGGTAATCCGTCTCCGAGATGATGAAGATTGGATGTCGGATCCTTCTCCCTTCTTCTTCTCTTCTTCTTCCCTCTTCTCGTTTCTAACTCTGCCCCAAAAAACCGTTTTTTTTCAGAATGCTCAATATTTGGGCATTAAATATCTCAAATTAAACTTCCCTCTACTACTTTGTAAACTGCCACGTGTGTGGTCAATTGCCCAATTTCATCCTCATATTTTTTTTTGTTCCCCAGAATTGCCGTGTCTCTCT
The DNA here is from genome assembly GCF_004379255.2 of Salvia splendens. Lineage (NCBI taxonomy): Eukaryota > Viridiplantae > Streptophyta > Magnoliopsida > Lamiales > Lamiaceae > Salvia > Salvia splendens. The sequence continues at coordinate 5,062,599 of NC_056033.1, read as the reverse complement.
CTCCCACCTTTTTCTTCTTTTATTTTCACCTGCTCCCCCTTTCTCCTTTTTCCATAACCATCTGACACGTGAAACTGCCAATTTGCTGTTCAAATTCACTGCCCGGCCGGGTATATTTTTACAGCTGAAAATTCACCCGGTCGGGTGGCCACTTTTGAGAACATGCTGGACTTTTCGTGTTCTAAACATCACACCCGGCCGGGTGGATTTATTAGGCATAAAATACACCCGGCCGGGTGCCTCATTTTGAGCACTTTCCGACCAGTCTGTCAACTTGAGAATTTTGCACAACTTTTTCACCATCCGAGCTTCATTCCTTTTTCTACACCATAAAAACATACTTTTGCGAGCATAAAACTATATAGATCATGTAAAGTTAGAGGAATAAAAATATACAATTTGATTCACATCAACATGCAACATTCAAATTTAATTAAACTATTCTAGTTGATGCTATTATTATCTATAAATTTGTCTTATAAAATAATCATAACAAAAATAAAGATAAAGTTAGTGAATAATAAAATGTAGTAAAAAATAAAGAAAAGTATTGAAAACAAAAGAAAGTTTTGTATCTCACATTGGAAAAAATGAATGAATGATCTAAACATGTAGGTATAAAAGAAAATACTTCAACATATTTTGTCCCATATTGAAAGTGAAACAAAAAATATTCAAGGATGTCTCTATAAAAAAGAAACAACCAAGAATGGTTTCTTAGAAATCTTAAAAGTGAGCACATTTAAATCTAATTATTATTATTATTTGAACACACTCACATTCTATAAATATATAAATTATGAGCAACATGCAATATTCAGGTTCAGATGATCAAATTGATTAATTTATTTGAATTTATAGAGAAAATTGGATGATTGTGTGAGATGATCAAATTGATTCATTTGCATGTTGCTCATAATTTGTATATTCATATAGATCAAAGCTTGATTTGTTAGTTGATTAATTTATTTGAATTTATAGAGAAAATGAGCTAATCGAGCTTTGATTTATATGAATTTTGTGAAATTAAAAATTCCAATAACATTTTTTAATGTATTAGAATCAAACTAAATATATAAATCAAAACGACCAACATTAAAATGCGTTAAACGAGAGTGGTACTCACCTGAGATATGTAACATATCATTTCTAGTAATGTACATACAATTTATGTTACATTATCTTCATTCATGGAGTAGTAGTATAATCTAATTAGCAGCATATCATTTCTAGTAATGTACATACAATTTATGTTACATTATCTTCATTTATCATTTCTAGTAATGTACATACAATTTATGTTACATTATCTTCATTCATGGAGTAGTAGTATAATCTAATTAGCGTTAGACACTGCACATCTTTACGATTAGTTATATCTTGTTCCTATAAATGTGGTATTTCTTTGTTCTCAAACTTCTACTACTAGATCATGTTTTGCTGTATCTTTATTTTACTTGTTAAATTGATGTATGAACATTTGTATGCGTACTTTATATATCCTATTATAATTTCATAACTATATAGTCATTTAGTAGTATTTAATTGTGAAAGGCACAGGTATTCGGCGAGAAGAGAGGCCGACATTTAGAGCATCCGCATCGGTGTCTCGATGCGGGCTCGGTCTCGTCCCGGCGAGACGAGATCGCATCGAGACACCGATGTGGATGCTCTGTCTCGTCGCGTAGCCCAGGGGAAGGGGGGTGGCGGGTTGTCTCGCCACGCGCCAGCGCCACGTGGCGAGCTCTGGCGCGCGGCGTGACGCCCACTCGCCGGCACGCGAATGGGCTTCGTCATGCTGACGCAATAAATATTTTTTTAAAAAAAATGATTTTCTAAAGAAAAAAAAATTAAAAATTTAACAGTAATTTTTTTTCTTTTTTTATTCTATAAATACTCCTATTAACCTCTTTCAATTTACATACAAACACACTATCTTTCATCTTTTGTTCTTCTCATCACCATCATATCATCTCTCTTTCCTCTCCAATTCTTATACCAAATTTAATCCATTCGTGGTTCCATTTGAGCAAATGCGTCGAATGATGGAAGAATCGCTAGAAGGATCTAATGGAGCATATTTGGGCACAAATTTGGCAACTGTTAGACGATCACCGCATCACTTTCCATGATTATGCGGATTTCAATAAATTGTAATATTAGGATTTCAATTATGTATTTTTCGGATGTTGGAATTTTCGTTATTTTTAATGATTTTATGAATTATTAGTATTAATTTAATACTATTTCAATGAAATATTAATTGAATTTGTTGGAAATAAAAATAAAAAATAAAATTGAATGAATAGTTAAGGGATGAGATGGTTAAGAGACGAAGAGATGCAAATGTTGTCTCTTAATTAAGAGACGAGGTAAAAAGTAGCGGGGCCATGAATAATTAAGGGATGAGACATGAATAGGGACGTGGACGGCCTAAATAGCAAAAACAAGAAACAGCCACGTTTCAAACATTGTCTCCCCCACAAAAGTAGCGACGTTTCCTAAGATTATTCTGTCCAACATTGCGCTTATTTTTACTTTTATAGGTTGAATAGGAGTAAAAAGTTCAAGTGGTTACTAGCCAGACATATAGGGTCTCATCTCAAGATCCTGTGGCTTATGTGTTGCTTAGGCCACCCGCGTGTGTGTTGCTTAGGCCACCCGACACGTTGCAGCGCCCCGTCTCATCCCCAGCCAGTTCCGCGTTCCGTCCCGCCGTGACGAATGGCGAGACGTCTCGTCACGCGCCTAGGCGACGTCACGCTGACGCACTAAATCATTTATAAAAAAAATAAAAAAAATTAAAAATGAAAAACGGTAATATTACCGTTTTTCGTTATTTATTTATTTTTTATTTTTTACTCTATAAATACTCCTAATTCATCCGCATTTCACACACAACTACACATCTATTCTTCCCAAATCATCTCCATTTCCTCTTCAATTTTCATCTAACCTCTCATCACAAAATGTCCGGCGACGGGAACTCTGGCGGTGGCGGCTCCGGCGGGTTCGACATCAACGCGTTCGGCGACTGGGGGGCATGTACAATGTCCTCGGTGGTGGTTCCGGTTCGTCGACGCCGGGGGTACCAACCACCCCATTTTTATGTGGATGCATACGCCCGTCCCTCCGCCCCGAGGTATTCGCAGGGATTATCCCAGATTCAGGAGGATTATTCCGTTGAACCCACTCCGGAAGAAGGCCGAGGCGGTGGAAGCTCCAAGGCGGAGGCAGACGAGGAGGAGAAGGAGGATCTAGGCCGGCATCCGTACGGCCCCAAAGAAACACTGGCGGTGTACAATGCCTGGATCAGCGTCTCGTACGATCTCATCGTCGGGAATCAACAACCCCGGAAGTGCTTCTGGGAAAAGGTCACCAAGGCCTACCACGAGATTAAGCCGAAGGGCTCCCGCCGCCGCACATATAAGATGCTCCGCGCTCACTTTGACCGAGTCGACAGAGAGGTCAAAAATTTCTGCGCCATCTATAAGAATGAAGCGGCTCATTACCAAAGCGGAGCCACGGGAGCCGACATTCTGAGGTCGACTTTGCGAGTCTACTTCGACGACACCGGTAAACAATTCAAATATGTCGATGTTTGGGAGGTCGTCAAAGAAGAGGAAAGGTGGGCCGGCGGTGTGAGGTCCAGCTCGGGCTCGACCTCGAAGCGCACGAAGCACACGACAGGTGGCCAATACTTGTCCAGTGAGGGCGGTTCGGGCAGCGCCGCAGGCGAGTTTGCCTCGTAGGAGGTTGAGGGCACAGCAGACGATGCCGGGGGGTCCTCCCGTGGGCGCCGTCGGCCACAAGGGAGAAATGCGGCGAAGGCGGCTAGAGGGAGGAGGGGCCGAGCCGAATCAAGCCAAGCGGGCTCGGGCTCGGGGGGGACCCTCGAACTCCCTTATGTCCATGTACATGACTGCCACAATGGCGGACACTTCCCGCATGACGCCTCCCAAATACCAAGCCTATCTTAACGGAATTGCGTTTATGGCAGCACAACTTAGCATTCCGCCTCCTCACGGCTTCAGTGCACCTCCACCGCCTTCGGGGGATGATTCGCCGGCGGAGTAGTTTTTTTTATTTTCTATAAAATTGTATTTTAAATTATGTCATTTTTATTTTTTTAAGATTTTAATTATGTGTTTTTTCTAATTTTAAGTTGTATTTTTATTTTATATTGTAATTTTATTTTATTTTTAACAAAGTGTGTTTTTTTTAATTGAATTTTGTTGGAAATAAAAATAAAAATGAAATTGAATGAATAGTAATTTAAGAGACGAAGGGTTGCAAGTCCCTTAGTTAAGATAAGGAGTAAAAAAGTACAGTGGGGCCCATGAATAGTAATTTAAGGGACGGATAAATGATAGCGTTGCGGATGGCTTACAAATGGAGTATGTATTTTTGCACTGCAAATAAACATTGGGGAGAAAAAAAATGTGTACCTAACAATCTTCTAAAATTATGTGCAGTTTGCAGGTTTCCATTTGGTATATGGATAAATGCAAACTGGAAATATATATGATCTAATACCTAACTGTATGCAAATCCATATACAAGAATCAGTTGAAACTTGAAACTATATTCGCCCTTCATCTTTGACCTCGCACCAGCATATACAGCAACTTCATCTCGTTAATACATTCATGAGCTCGCTCTCATAAAACCCATTGGCTTCACTTCTTGGTGTGGTCGGGGATGAGACGTTTGAGCAGTTGGGAAGGCACACCAGCAAGTTCTGGGAGCATACAAAGAAAGGCTTAAACAAAAGGTAACAGTCTCAAGTTCAAAAGCAATGGAAGAAAAATAATATGATAATGTCACCTTCAGCTGGGAAATTGAAGAGAGCAGGTAACGGCTGACCATTGGGCAAGCGCGTATTAGGATCTCTCAAGTCATCGAAAAAGGGGTGTGCACAAGCCTCCAACTGGAAAATTAGAACATACAGTTAACAACGCGATAGGAAAGTCCAACGTCCTATCTAATTTCATAAAACACGACAAAATATGAAATAGAAATGCTTACGGCTGTGAATCGTAGAGTTGGTGAGTATTGGAGTAACCTTGATACCAGATCCACTGCTTCAGCTGGGATTTTCCTGTGAAACACCTGAAAATATAGCTTCATTTAGATCTCTCTCACACATGAAAAGGTAAGAAAATTGCAGAAGAATTCGAGTATTTGTGAACAAACCTTGTGCCATGGGTGGGCTTTAATCTGAGGAAACTTAAATTCAGTATAATTTGGATTCATGCACTTGATTTCCTCTCTTGTTGGAGTTCCCAAAACCTGATGTCGAAAAAATCGACACACATCAATTATGTACAAACACTTTTATGTTACATGCAAGGAAAAAAAACACTTTCCTTTTTCTTTACCTTTATTATTTCGACAAGCTGATCAACGCTGCTTTCACCGGGAAATATAGGCTGCATGTGTATAAGAGTGATCATCAGAACTCGAGGTAGGAACAGTAGGTTTCGTATTTGCCAAAATGTAGAAGGGCAACATATAAGCACATACCTGCCCTAAAAGCATCTCGGCCATGACACAGCCAACGGACCACATATCAATGGCAGATGTGTATTCTGAAGCTCCAAATATCAGTTCGGGAGCCCTGTAATATCGAGAGCAGATATACGAGATGTTTGGTTCACCGGGTACCTAGAGCAAACCAGAAACCCCGGTGATTAAAAATGTCTTGAATTCGATCATATGTGAATGCAGGGGAAGGGGCATACCAATATCTTCGCGCTTCCCATATCACAAAGCTTAAGCTGGTGAGTTTGAGAATTGACCTGTATGAAGAGTCAAATGTACCGAACTTCAGAAAGAACATATCGAGCTAAGCAAAAGATACTTGACTTTAGCTTAGAAACAATCACATATGCAACAAGGAAAATGGATATCTTTTTTAGAATAATAATGAAAAAACAATCATACCAGCAGATTTTGAGGCTTGATATCTCGATGACAAACTCCGATAATTCTATGCATATAATTTAGTGAACGGCAAATCTGCAGTTAAACAAAAATAGATATGGTCTCAATAAGAAATCAAGACCCGAAATGTCAAAGCATACGCGGTAGAGCAAACAGTACCTGATACATGTACATCTGCACATTTAAGATGGGCATGTACTGGTTGACTCTGCTATACTGCCTTGTAGCCCGATAAACAGTTTCAGGGACAAACTCCAGCACAAGATTAAGGTAAACCTCGTTCTTGTCAGTAGTCGAATAGAAATAATGTTTCAGCTGAACCACATTAGGATGGTTGAGCAAGCGCATCATCTGCAGTTCCCGGTTCTTGTATCTCCTATCCTGTAGAACCTTCTTTATGGCAACAGATTCCCCCGTCTCAAGGCATTTTGCCTACAGCACAAAAATGAGAATGTAAGTAAAACAGCGTATGTTTAGAGCCTGTAGAATCCCTCTATCTACGAGGTAGTACCTTGTATACAACTCCAAATGAACCAGTTCCCACCACGCGCTCTGCCATGTAAGACATCGCCTATGGATATACGAAGGCAAATTTTTAGACACAGCATTCAATTACTATCAGGTAAGGTTCTCTTACTCAAACATCAGTTCCAAAGCATTCAGACAGCAAAATTCAGTAACCTGTTTTGGTTGTCCATTTCGGCCGCCAATTGAGGTCACAATTATCTGACCGGGCTCAGTTCCATTGCCACTAACGACAGTTGGCTCGATATCCTGGGAAAAGAATTCACAAGTTTAATACAACAAACTCGAGATTTTCACAAGGAAATATATATGCAAGGAGAACCATTATGCTACTATCATGGTCATCGTTTCCAACCCCTCGAATCCTCATTTCATTCATCTCCTTCGGTAGCTCACGCACATCTGATGCGGCTGCAACACCTTTCATCGAGTTCGACTCTGCAGTCAGCCTACCGTTCACATCACAGGCGCCACTCTGATCTATTCCCCGTTCCACCTTCACCCTTTTAATGCTGGAATCGCCTCCCTGGAATAAAACACAACCTTATCAAGCACACTGATGGACCTCAACGTCAATACAAACCAGCAACTGCGCAAGGTGAAGCACAATTCTTCACACCACACCATTTTTTAAGAATTTACATGAAATGTATCTATTTAAGTCAGATTCAATATCCTACAACAAGTAAATGCAGTCACATAAATACATCAGGGCAGCTTTGTCTTTGTCTTTGTTTAATTAAATCTTGAATGTGAAATGTTAAGCATAAAAACACTAGATATACCAACAACCATTGATTGTTTACAAGGAAATCTTAAGAGAATTCAACAACACCACATATATTGCTAAAAAGATCAACAAACCTACCAAAAAATCCCTACTTTAACTAATTACCATAATTTATCTGCACACATATTCAATAGGATTATAATTACAATAATAGATTAAGGCAATATTTTCCACATTTCCAGAAGAAGACGCTCAAATATATCAAATTCGCCCCATTTTCTGCAATTTAAAACTATCAATGAACACAAAAACTAAAAATTAAGACAATTAACAGAAACTATATCGAAAATTTACGTGATCTGAAACGGATGTGCGCCCCGAAGCAATGCTCTTAATCCGACGCATCATATTCATTTTTCTGCCGAATTCAAAGCAGCCTAGCAACACCAATCAAACTCCCTAATGGGATTCTTATTTCCCTCACGAGGAAAAATATAATTTTAAAAAAAAGTTTCCTCCTTTCCTCAGCCTTGAATCCAAACAAGAAAACAGATTATCGATCACTCCTTCACCCAACAACGGGCCGACAACGGGAAAAGGGGAAATTAGTAGAGCTGGGGATATCTATTCTAGCTCTCCCTCTTTCCTGTTTGGGTATGGTAACACAGAACAGAAGAGAGAGAGAGAGCAATTCCAAAAGAAACCGAAAAAGAAAAATGAGAAATCGAAAAAAGGTCCTTTTTCAGACAAGAATCTCTCTCTCTCTGTCTCTGTCTCTATTTTATTTTTATCAAAAATTTCGCTTTCAGTCAAAGCTGCGAGGCTAATCATTATACGTTCCGACCCACCATTTTTCTTTTCTCCTTGTTTTCGTAACTGTGGTCAGACTTCGATTCTGGACCGTCCATTTATCATGATGCTGATCCCAACGGCTCTAAGCAGAGAGTGTGGATCAAATATGACGAAATTATGATTTTGTTTTTTTGATTATTTGTTTTTAGGTGGGGGAGAAGCGGAATATTCGGGGGAGATTATATTTTGGTGTGTGAAATTTTGACTCAACTTTTATTATTTTTTGCTGTTAATTTACGACTATTTCAATTTTTGAACCTCTCAACTCTCAATCTCTCTCTAATCTTGATTCTTCTATGCGTACGACCTTCACACCCTATTATTTTTGCGACTGTAACGCGTGCTAGTTAATAGACTTTTTAATTCGCACTGCTATAATTATATATAATGTTCACTACGTTAATGAGCAGTAGAAAGAGTTTTTATGGAGTGTACTGTTAAGAAATATATGTTTGAAATAAATTGTTAATTATAAATCTCATTTTTATATATTATGAAATGTGAATAGAAAGGATGAATGGAATATAAAATCATAGAAAGGATGAATGGAATATAAAATCTTTCTTTTATGTATTAAATGCTATTGTGAGGTATATAATTCATCATTTATAATAAAAATGAAATGAAATTTTTATTTAGAGATATATCAAAATGACAAATAAAAACTACTTAGGGCATTCACAATGGGGCGGACGATAGGTCGCCCGATGCCTCGGGCGCGCCATCGTCCGCCACTGTGGTGCTCGGACGATGGACGATGCTTCGTCATCGCCCTAAGCTTAGTCCGCGGACGATAGGGTATCGTCCGCGCCATCGGCCGCCCACTGTGGGCGACGCGGACTATGGCGCGGACGATGCAACGTGTTTTTTGATTTTTTTTTATTTTTTAAATTCGAAAATTGTGTTTATATAAATACTCCTACCCCACATTTCATTTGTAACCTTTCGATTCGGTTTTCCACTCTCAACTTACGCTATAAAATGAATTCCGGTGAATACTCAAGTCCCAATAGCCTGATGTTTGGGGACGGTGCACGTTGGCCGGGTACACAACCTGACGAATATCGGTCGCTCGACCCCAACACGCAGTACGATCCCGATTTCAGTACGGATTCGTACGGTCTCTCTGACATGGAGCCGTCTCCAACTCGCCCTGCCGCCCCTTCCCGTCGCGCCGCCTCGCCCGCCGCCCCAGCCCGAAAGAAACGGACCAAGTACAGGGCGTACAAGTTGCCACCTCCGGCAACGAATGAAGAGTACGCCCCCGGACGTACGAACTACCAACCAGATGAAATCCTCGTCTTGGCGAGGTGTTGAGTGGATATATCAGAGGATTCGATATTCGCGAACAACCAAAAGCAGCTCGCGTACGGAGAGCGCATCGTCGAGTGCTACAATGAGGCGAAGCCGCCGACCGCGTATAAGCGCCATAGGGAGCAGATCCTCAAGCACTGGGATCAGGTGAAGAAGCAAGTCAACCTGTTCGCGGCGGAGTACGAGAAGTGCTCGAGGGAGCAGGGAAGCGGCGAGAGCTTGAGCAATGTGCACGATAGAGCGCAGTTGTCGTACCAATCCCTGTATGGCGACTTCAAGCATTTCAGCATCTGAACGCTCTTGAGGGACAAGCAGAAGTTCTAAGGCGGGATTCTGCACACCGGTGCGACGAAGAGGACGAAGACCACCGACGCTGGTGGTTACACGAGCAGCGAAAGCGGAACTCGTCTGGTGGACCTCAACCGGACGTACACGGAGGAAGAGAGTTCCTGCACACCGATGTCCTTCCGGCATCCCATAGGCGTCAAGGCTGGGAAGAACAAGGGGAAGGCGAAGGCGACATCCTCCTCACAAGCCACCTCCCCATCGCCGATCCCGACCCCGGCGGCACTTTCGTACTCGGAGTTGGCAACGACCTCGATGGCGCGGACGTTGTTGGACACGCACAGCGCCCTCATGAAGTGTACGGATCCGGTCAGAGCCGAATACCTATGAGTTGCGACGGAAGATGAGAATTTTGTAGAGTAGAACTTTTTTTTATTTCTAACCCGTGTAACTTTTTTTTTAATCAATGTAGTATTTGCCATTTTTCATTTAATCGTTGTGTTTTTTAATTAGTTTACATTTATATATTTGAAAACATTTAAATTAATTAACAAAATAATAGCAAAACCTATAGGGCGCCACACTGCAGGTGGAAGGGTAGGAGGATAAAATGCTGACGTGGCAGTGCATAGGGCGGGTTTTAGGGGCGCCCCGCTGCTGATGCCTTAATGACAATTCTTTAATTTCTTTGTGGTGATAACTATAAATGTGGAGATTTATTAGAGCACAAGCAATGGTGACCCTTGTCCGGAGCCCATCTCAGGGCCTAACTCCTTACAATGAGAGCTTATCCTTGAGCCTATCTCAGAGCCCATCTCATTTCTACGTCAGCGCTAGCGCTATTTTATATTTTTCACTTTTAATTATTAGTGTTAAATAAAATGATAAAATAATAAGAAATAAAGACAATTCAATAAAAAAATAATTTAATTAAAAAGAAAACATTCTACAGTAAAAAAAATATAGAAAAAAAAACAAACTTAAACATTGATAAAAATATTGTAAACATTGTGACTAGAGAGAAGTAAAATGTAGAGTGAGATAAAATGAAGTGGGATAAATATAAATAATTAGTGGAAATGGGGTTTATATAGGGGATTAAAAATGAATAAAATAAAAAAGAAAAAGAAAAGGGAGGAGATCGGCCCAGCCGATGTAGCGGTCTTGGGGAGGAGCCGATAGAGAGTGGAGATATGCCCTCTCTCCACAATGGTGACCTTTGATGGCCTATGTGGTGATCTCGCTCAACCCTTGCGATCGGTCACTACCGCTAATGCTCTTACTACCATATTCGAATACCAAATTCGTTAATTGGAGATAAAAGAGTACAAACAATTCAGTTGAGTTTTAATACTTTTGTAAATTGGGTAAATCTTAGTATTTGCTTTTAAATTTCTAGTAGTCGGCGATTGCCGTAATATTGCACATATATAATTAAATTTTTGGAAACTATTGACTTGCTCAGCTAGGATTATTGTTTAATTGTTGAGATCTTTACGAGTTTCTAATTTCTTGATTATTTTTAATACTTCGTGAATTTATATTGCTTGTTTTAGCGTGGTGTGTTTAGAACATTTTCTTCCTTTGGGCTCATTTGTTTCGTGGGTGCTTTGTGGTTTGTAGACTTATTTAGACTTTATCCATCGACTTAGAGTTGTCGTGAATGGTGGATGAGTTGACGAATAATGTCGAGACATGTGTTAGTATTTTTTTGGTTTGTAGACTTATTTAGACTTATTTTTTGATTTGCATTTTTCGACATGCTAGATTTCATTTTTTTCATTGTTTTTATTTTATACTCTCTCCTTCCCCAAAGAGTATGAACTTTGGGTGCGGCACGAGTTTTAATAAATAAGGAGAAAAGTAAGAGAGAAAGAAAGAGTAGTGGAAATAATGTTAGTGGAGAGTGGGGTCCACATTATTATAGTGATATAAATGTTAATGATAATGATATAAGTTGTAAATAAAATTATGTGTAGGGGTAGTATGTTGTTTGAATTTTTTAACGTTAGAAAGTTCATACTCTCTAGCGACGAACGAAAAAGGAAATAGCTCATACTCTTTGAGGACAGAGGTACTAATTGCATAGTGACACTTTGTTTTTTACCATTTTCTTTGATTATATTAAAGAATAACGTGTGTGATTTCTTTTGAAGTAAATAAGGAAAAATTGTGAAAATATGAGCCATACGACCACACAAGCAACATAGATTACTTGAATCTAATTGCGTAATGACACTTTGTTCTTTACCATTTTATTTGATTATATTAAAGAATAACGTGTGTGATTTCTTTTGAAGTAAATAAGAAAAAATGTGAAAATATGAGCCATACGACCACACAAGCAACATAGATTACTTGAATCTAATTGCGTAATGACACTTTGTTCTTTACCATTTTCTTTGATTATATTAAAGAATAACGTGTTGAAGTAAATAAGAAAAAAATGTGAAAATATGAGCCATACGACCACACAAGCAACATGGATTACTTGAATCTACATGAGTAGATATCTAACTTTCCTTTTTCATGATGTTTGAGTGTTCAATTATCTGTAGTAGTACTTGTTATGGATTAGAGCGTTTGACCATAATTCTAACTCAAATTTATTGTATTTAAAGAAATACACACAACAAAAAAGTTACAACTCGTAACGCGTTACGCTACGCAAGGCACTGAATAAACAATAAATGATAGTACTAGTTAAAACGTTGAAAACAAATTCTGAAATCAATTAATGCTTTCCAAGCAATAAATTTCTTTTGCCAATTATACGACATCATCAGGCCCAACTTCACATCCAAAGAGTTAAATAAAGCCCATTTTCAATGCATGTCATGTTTAAGACTTATAAGTAAAACGTTAGTGCTATTTTTCGTGCATTTGTAAAAAAACATAATGACATGGAGCAAAATTCATGTATTTTTTAATATTTTATTCAAAATATATTTCAAATTAATGACAAATAAACAAATTTTAACCTTAATGATTTCAGTCCAACTTCTACTCTTAACGGCCATTATACAAAAAGCAGATGTAGGCCCAATTAATGCCCATAAAACTAAGAGAAGGAAAGGCCCAGTTAAGATCCAATATGTAACCTTCCAACTTTATTCACCTTATCTATAGGATTTATTAAAATAGATTTAGTCTGGTAATAATTTACTTAAAAAGTACAGCGGTGTTTAGATATTCTTTAAACTTCATAAAACCATGGAGAATCGGTGGGTTATGATCCATTGCTAATTAATTAATAATTTAAATTAAAATTAATTCTTAGATATTAGATTTGGGGATTTAATGGTTGAAATCATGCTAATTGAATTATATTTTAAATTTTTAAATAATCAGTAAATAAACTCAAAGGGTCTTTGAGTATTAATGTCAATTGTTATATAAGTTAGTTACTTTCTCTCTTCAAAACTTTAAATTTACGAACTCTCTTAGTTTAAATTATTTTTTCGCAAAAAATATATCAAATTATTGGTAATTTTATAAGGATTCTAACGAGTTGCATATGTTCCGACGAAGTTCAGATGATGAAATTTGATACTACGGAGTCATATTTACTTTTCTGCACTCATTTTATAAAAATGATAATAAATAATTTTTCTATATTATTTTCTCTTTTTCTTTACTATTTCTCCACTTTAACTATTTAGTATCAAATTTTATTATCCGAATTTCATCATTTTGGTAAGGTCCAATATATATAATCAGTTGGTAAGGCTCAATGAATGCCCATAAAACTAACAGAAGCTAAGGCCCACTTAAGGTCCAATGCGTAATCATACAACATTGTTCATCTTATCCATTGGAAATATTAAAATAAAATTTATTCTCCAGCATAATAATTTACTTCAAAATGTTATATGGTGTTTAGATAATTTTAAAATAAAATTATGGAGGGTGTGGCCAAAATTTTAGGGGCTGATATTTTCAAGATCTAATGGTCTTGTGGTTGGAACAAATAAAATACTCCCTCCGTCCCGCTTTAGCAGTACTAGTTACTTTTGAGCACTCATTTTATAAAAATGATAATAAATAGTTAAAGTGGTGAAATGATAAAGTAAGAAAGAGAATAGTGTAGATACGAGTATTCTCTATATTATTCTCTCTCTTATTTTACCATTTCTTCATTTTAACTATTTATTATCATTTTTAGAGTGCTCAAAAGTAACTGGGACTGCTAAAGCGGGACAGAGGGAGTAAGAAATAGAGCTGAAACTTTAAAGATAAATTTAAAACCAATGAATTGCAGAAACTTAGTTATATGCGTATATTACTATTTTTTAAAGAGTAATCTCATAGTAGGCAGGATAACTAATACAAGACCTAATTAAAATACCAGAATTTCATCTTCCAATCATAAATTAATAGTAGATAAGTTTCCATAACCCTTTGTAGATATAACCAAATATAGCATTGTCATCTCTGCAATTTGTGTCATAATATGTATGTGTACAAGTCAAAACAAGTTTCAAACAAACCCTTTTGAAAATCTTAATCATGTCCAAGACTTTTCCAATAATTAATAGCAGCCACTTCAGCAATTTGTTACATAATTTTCCAAATCACACACTAGTTGAAAAAAGGTACATTTAAAATGGTCCACTTCAATTAATTCAATTAAATGCTACCTAGATTTCATATTGGGACTGCTCTTTAATTGTGTGCCCCCTACTTTCCAAGATGTATATCATATATTCATTCCCTTTTCCTCCTAAATACTTATATCTTGCTTTTTCTTGAATAGGGACAAATTTTCACTTTGCACTGCCCCACCTTTTTATCTTGTACTAAATACTCTTCATGTCTAATAATGACATCTCCACTCAAATTAGATTAAGTATATACTCAAGGGAGATGTATATTCATGTATGTGGGGACATATCATTGGCATTGTTAAGTGTAGTTTCCATCAATATTTTCACTCTTATAACTTAGTATAAATTACGACAAAAATTTTCAAATCATAACTTCTGAGATATATTAGAGAAAATAAAATAAGAATTGCTAACGTGGATGTGCGTCCACGATTCTCGCACTAGAGGCTTAATGTTGGACTCCCGTATAATATATATTTAAAACCAATCCAATTTATATTATTACTAGAATTATGTAGTTCATTATTTTTGCCTATATATATTTATTTTCTCATTATAAGTTATGTATGAAAATTATACTCCTATAGTAAAATATTTGTCTTGACATTATCTCCGCACGTAATACATGTAGTATCTATTCATAGTTTGGTAGATTAATGAAACAATCCTAAGTTAAATTATCTTTATACAAATTATCTTAATAAAATTTATTAATAATCTTTTCTACACGTTTGGTAGACTATAGGTAGACTATAGGAAATATTTGTTTTATTTTTTATGTTGTTTGATAGGATTCCAAAATAATAGAATAAGATAAGTAAAAGACAATATTATCCTTTTAATTTACTTTCATAAAAATTAGGGTTATTTTTAAAATTAGATAAAACGATGTGTTTTAGCCTCCATCTCCGTTACGCAGTCTCCTTTTCCATTACTCCATTCTCTCAACTCTCAAGTCTCCATTACTCATTTCTAAATATAATAAAGAAAACCGGGACTTCTATTCGCGGGCGGACTGAAATGGCAAAATGAGACTACTATTCGCAGACGGAGGGAGTACTTTGCATTGGTATATCAAAACACATTTTATTAGCCAATGGATCCGAAGGTTTGAAGAATGCAATAATGAATGAGTTAGGGTGCAAAGAAATAGATCTTCTACTTCACTATTTATATTTTTAATAAGCAAAGCCCACCAATCTCTATTTATTTAATAGAAGTTGTTGGAGATTTTAAAAAATTTCGGATGATCAGTTGAAGACTTGAACTAATCTTGCATAGATTCATAACCCAACATATGTGAAACAAATCTTGAGACTCTTTTCCATGTGAGTATATCTTCTTAAAAAATAGTACTCCGCCATTTAATTAAATAAGGCAATAAACTAATATATATAAAGACTATTCATAGCCTAACGTATGCTACGGTCATTAAAATAATGTAAAGTAATTTTTCATGAAATTTAAATGGATTATACGGATGTAGAGAACTAAAAACCAAGGATATTTATGTAAAAAATATGTTAATATGAGGGTATTTGTGTAAAAAATAGATTTGTCAAGTTTTAAAATTGATGGTGATAAATAATCAGACCATGGAGACCAGATTATTTATCTATAATATGAGAGTTTACTATATCGGGCCCGTCAATAATCATAGGCTTTAGAAATAAATAATTTATAATAGAAGTTGTTGGGGATTTAAAAAAAAATCGGATGATCAGTTGAAGACTTGAACTAATCTTACATAGATTTATAACCCAACATATGTGAAACAAATCTTGAGACTCTTTTCCATGTGAGTATATCTCCTTAAAAAATAGTACTCCGCCATTTAATTAAATAAGTCAATAAACTAATTTATATAAAGACTATTCATAGCCTAACGTATGCTACGGTCATTAAAATAATGTAAAGTAATTTTTCATGAAATTTAAATGGATTATAAGGATGTAGAGAACTAAAAACAAATGATATTTATGTAAAAAATATGTTAATATGAGGGTATTTGTGTAAGAAATAGATTTGTCAAGTTTTAAAATTGATGGTGATAAATAATCAAACCATGGAGACCAGATTATTTATCTATAATATGAGAGTTTATTATATCGGGCCCGTCATTAATCATAGGCTTTAGAAATAAATAATTTATGCTACCAAATGAGCAATAATGTAGGTTAAATAATCTAATCTACCATTATCATAGCTACCAAACTATGCTGTAGTATTTGTTTGTTATATTCATAAGCACTTATGTGATTATTCATTTGACGAATCTTGGCTCATCTAACAATCTTAAAATCTAGAACTCATAACATGGGATATTCATAATAATTCAATAAGTAAATTAGCCTTTTTATATATTTATTTATATTATTAAGTCGGTGAATGATGGGTGAAATTTTGTAATTTTTTCAATTTTGTTTTTGCATGGGTTGTGTGGGACCATGATAGTATTTGTGGGCTCGGTTCCATGTGATGGGTTTGCTAAGATACCCATTTTCACCCATTCCATTTAATATTTTAACCCATTGCATCTTCTACAAGATATTGAATCAAGAACCATACAATATTTTTTTGTCGTAGAATCTAACGTTTTCAATGTAGATTCAAAATTTTGAAATGAAGAAAAGTTGGAGTATTATCGTATTTATATGGTGGGACTTCTTTTCTTAGCTATTGAGCTAGTTGAGAATAAGGAATAAAAATACAAAAATCAATCAAGCAAACAAAAATTCAACTAAAATGTGATTCCGGTCTGTCACATTTTGCATGACTCCTCCAAATTTGACCTTTTATACTATAGACACATAATAAAAGAAAGTATATCCTTTGGAGTTGGGAATTTTTTAGAAAGTTTCCAAATTTATAGGAAAGCATGGTTTTTGGGAGAATATGATAGCGAAAATTCAACAAATTTAAGCCCGCACTGTAGCTTTCATGAAGATCATTTAGTTGATTTTAAAGTTGCCACGTCACGTGAGAGTCGTGTTTATTTGTTTTAGTTACAATTTACAAACATACAATACTTTTTTTTGTAGCTTTAAATCCGAACAGGTTTGGAGTCGGACCTAGCATTGACAACCCGATTTTAATTAAGTTATAGCTATTCCATAAATTGGTACTTTCCTATAAAAAACAGATAATCAAATTTTAGCCAAGTTTCCAGTTTGGGGTGGAAAGCAACTTTAAAATCTAACTAACCGTTTTTTAAGTTTTTATTATATTTTCTCAACAAATATCTCGATCTTGTCGTTTTTCATTTGAGAAAATTATAAAAACTGGATTACTTCAGAGATACTTCAGCTTATGCAAGGTGCTAAATTTACTGAAAAATCATCTTTTCAAAATACAACTATCATTTTTTACTTTATTTTAACCAAATAGAAAGCCATAAAAGCTAAAAAATTACATATATTTGCCTAGTGTTTTATCTTTAATAAATCCAAAAATTGGGTAAATCAAATTGGAAGTTTGGAACTTGAAAGGGAAACATTGGTTTCAATTCCAAAACCGGACCGGTATATATCCTTCATGAGCCGATTCCGATTTTGTGCTAGAATCGGAATCAGTCCCTAACTTAATCTACAGTATTGTGCGTCACACAGAACGGCATAAAGGTTTGCTCAATAATTGTCACATACATGTAAATATTAAAGTTTGCTCAATAATTGTCACGTACATGTATATTTTTATGCTATTGCTGGTATATGACGCCCAAATCAATTCGGATTCCATGATATAATTTCTCAAAATAAAATTTACATATTCCATATTTTCTAGTCACATATTTTGAAGTGATTGATTGATGGTCTGGAGTATTAGAGGGAGGTCACATATTTCACACACATAAGATGATGAAAAGTACACACAGTGAGTATATAGATTACTATGCTAATACCAATCCATTTGATCGATGAAATAAATTTGAGAGAATGGAAAAAATCAACTAACTGAAAGGGTTTATTTAGTGAACATAAAAAAACCATTTAAAATTGAACTTTTTTTTCAAAAGAATTTACGAGTCAAAGGAAATAATTACGAATCAACTAACTGACGGACTACTTGCGGTAAAGCGGGGGCTTCAGGTCGAACCAATTTCCCGTCTCGAGTCATTCGTCTTGGACAATCATGTTGTTCAAGATTATGCACGTATACATGATGTCGACCATGCTCTCCATGAACCACGTACGAGCCGGGGCTTTGATAATGTTGAAGCGCGCTTGGAGAACCCTGAACGCCCGCTCCACATCCTTCCGAGCAGCCTCCTGCTTCTGCGCAAAAAGCGTCTGCTTTGCGTTCACAGGCCTGATGCACGTATTCACGAAGGCTGGCCACTTCGGGTAGATGCCGTCGGCAAGATAGTACCCCATTTTATAGATTCGGTTGTTAGCGGTGAAGTTGATGGTCGGCGCTTTACCATCCAAAACTTCGGCGAAGAGGTCGGATTGGTGGAGGACGTTTATGTCGTTGTTCGAGCCGGGGACCCCGAAGTACGCATGCCAGATCCATAGTCGGTAGTCGGCAACGGCCTCGAGTATAACGGTGGGGTGAGTGCCTTTGTGGCCGCTCGTGCACGGCCCCCTCCACGCCACCGGACAATTCTTCGATTGCCAGTGCATGCAATCGACACTGCCAAGCATCCTGGGGAATCCGTGCACTTCTTCGTGAAGGCGGAGCAGGAACTGGCAATCTGTCGTGCTTGGCTTCCGGAGAAATTCGTCGGTGAAGGCTGCCCGGACGCCTTTTGCAGAATTGGAGCAAGCACATTCTCCCAGTGCTTTCTCCAATGTGGAGGTATTCGTCGAACACATCCGCCGTTTGTCCAGACGCAAGCTGACGGATTGCTGCAGTACATTTCTGTAACGTCGTGTGGCTGGGACGGCCGACGGCGTCGAACCTTTCTTGGAAGAACTCTTCCCGGACCACTAATATATTTGCGATGTGGAGAAATAGCGGTCGCCGCATGCGGAAACGGCGACGGAAGTAGGTATCTCCCCACACTGGGTTATCGCAGAAGTAGTCGCAGACTAACCTTGCGGCGGCTTCCTCCCGGTTACGATGGATGTAAGTCCGGGAGTGTCTTTGGGGCGGCGCGGCTTCCTCCGCCTCCCGGCGTCGATCTTCTTCAAGTGATTCTTCCATTATTCGACGCATTTGCTCATATGGATCCATTAGATCGATTAAATTTGGGGGAAGAATAAAAAAGATGATTTGAGATGAAAATTGGAGAGGAAAGAGAGAGGATTAGAGAGGTTTAGATGTGTGTTTGTGTGTGAAATGAGGATGAAATAGAAGTATTTATAGAGTAAAAAATAAAAAATAAATAAAAATAAGGAAAACGGTCGAAAACGGTAATATCACCATTTTTGAATTTTTAAATATTTTTTTTATTAAATTCGAATTTTTTAAAAAAAAATGAATTATTGCGTCAGCGTGACGAAACCCACTCGCAGGCCGGCGAGTGGGCGTCACGCATGGCCTGGGAGCGCGCCACGTCGCGGGAGCGCGTGGCGAGCTGTCTCACGCCGCGTCTCGGCGTGATAGGCGATCCGGTGGGATGGTGATGGGACGAGACGCTGCAATGTGTCCCGCCACCGATCCGTCACGGAGGAACGAAATTCGGGCCACCCGTGTAACGCGTTGCGGGTGGCCTTAAGGGTATCCACTATAAGCCAGGCGCGGCTATAGCCCCGACCGGGGCGATCTCGGGGCTATCCATAGTGGGGAGCACGTCCGCCCCGAGGCGGACGATCAATCGGCGTCTTCGGGGCGAGGACGCGGCGAATAGGCACGCCGGCTATAATGGGGCGGTGCCCGGCGCGCCGGTGGATGACGAAATTAATTTTTTTTAATTCAATTTAATTCACCTATAAATACACCCCATTCCATTCATTATTTTCACACCATTCCAACTTTCTCTCACTTAAATTTGTGGTCTGAGAGGGACAATTTGTGAAAAGACGCGTGTAATTCTCTGATTCAACAAGTGCAACACCAGGCCGCCCAGGATGGGCGTACCACAAAGCAATGAATATTTGATCCAACGTTTTGCTGATATGCGCAGGACCACAGCATATACCACACTCCAGGACGATTTGATTGAAGAAGTTTGGACACGTAGGGGAGACGGCGTAGTGTGAACGCCTTTGTGATTTGCACTAGATTAAATTTTCGTTGTATAATTTTTTTTCTGTACTTTAATACGACGAAAATTTAGTGCTTAATTTTAATTTCTTCACGTATAACCGTTTTCTTCTAATTACGTATACTCCGATAAATTTAATTATAATTGAATTAACATAAATGAAAAAAAAAATTGGGGCTATTGGAAGTGTCCACCATAGTGGAGGAAACAAATTTTTAGGGCTATGGACAATAATTTTGGAACTGTGGACAAAAACTCGGACGGGGCTATTGGGGTGTCCGTGGGACACTCTAAATTCGAGTTTTCCCAAACTAGATATCGGCAAAATACAGTATTTTTTAAAAAATTCCAAACGAGCATGAAATAAATTACTCCTACAAGAATTTTACGTGTGATAGTCAAAGAATCTGACGTAGATCTTGTTGTTTACCAAAAAAATGCTAAATGTCATTACTTTTATTTTAAAGATTAAATGGTAAATATGCAAAATTTTCTAGTCCCTCCATCCCATAGTAGACGTCAGTAAGTCACACTTGGGAGATGCCACGAGATTTTAAGAGATACTAATATTTTGTGTGTTAAGTGGTGAGAGAAAATATAATTTTATAATTGATATGAGACAGAACTTTTTTCAAAAGAGGAAATATGACATCTTTTGTGAGACAAACTAAAAAGGAAAGTGTGACATCTACTATGTGACGAAGGGAGTATCATTTTAGCCTTTTAACGAAATTGTCACAATACATTATTTAGAAAAATTTACATCCTGTCAAAAAATTATTAAACCAAAGTTGACATGAATTAGTTAACATCTCCTTCGAGCTACGGGCTCTAAGTGCAATTTGATCCGAAATTTGTTTAGCAAGACAAAGGTTATTAAATTGAAGCGCAGAAATAGTACATTTTTGCAATCCCCCTACAATTTTTGAATACATACTAAAACGATGAGATAGAATGGAATATATAATTAAGATTAAATTAAATATTGTGTGTAAACATAAGATTTTGCACGGGAGACTTGCTATGCAAATTGAGAGAGTGCATTAATTGAAGCCACGCATTAAATGCCACCCTCACCACCCCTCGCCCAACAACCTCTATTACTCATTCATTGCCTCCCCAATTTTACATTTTAATTGCAAAAATTGATGATAATATGTAATACTATTGTTTTATGAATTGTCAAGGATAGTTGTAACACTTCTCAGACACAAGTGTACAGCCTTGAGAGGTGGCCTTTTGACAGACAGTGAATTAGGCCCTCTTCTTTAGCAGGTCACTGCGTACCCTAATTTAACACCTCTCACAATACTGTCGGACTGGGATGTGGCGGGTCCTTAGGGTTGGGGTTTCAACCTCTTGTATGAATAAAAACTAATATATTGATGATAATATGTAATACTAGTGTTTTAGAAACTAATATTACCATCCGTGTGTACGTGTCATGTGATTTTCACTTAATAAATACAAATTCTAAACAACTAGGAGTAAATAAAAATAAAAATAAATAGCATTATCTATACTTTATATAAAAAATATAATTCCTCAGTTCTCGATCCCACTCTATATGAAACATTTCCTATTCAACATGAGATTTTATGCATATTTACTTTGTAAGCTGAGTGGAAAATGATTAAAGTAAAAAAGATGATAAATTGGTAATAACAAAAGCTCACTGATCCCTAATTTACTATCCGACTTTGACACAATATGACTTTTAATAAATACTATTACTATGAAGGAAGTCGCAGGAAAAAAATTAACTAAATTTGAGTCTATACTTAAGTATTTACTAACTTTATGATAAAATATGATAAATTGAATTAACTAAATTTATGATTTATTATAACAAAAAATAATAAAAGTGAATTGGAATAATTAATAAACGACAATCGAAAATGGAAATATAAGATAACGAGGGACGGATGAAGTATAAGGCATAAGGTATAAAAATCAAATTTATCAAACCGTTCAAACTCTATCCTAGTGCTGTAATTAATTATTTTCTAAATACTTATTATAATATAATTGGACCGTACATTTTGCCAAATTATATTATGGGCAGTAATTTAAAGGTACACACTAATCATGAAACATGACTTAAAACCACATTGATGCTGTATTTTAGTGCTAATATCATTTGGGGAAGTTTTACCGTGCAACCTGTTGATTTACATGCTATACTAATTAAGTCAATTTAATTTTCATATTTGGGTCCGGCTTTGCTTAGTTAAGACTTTTATGGCTGTGTTTTGATTTTTTATTCTTTTATTTATTTTATACTACAACATCGTATCATATACTACCTTCGTCCCACATTAAGTATCACATTTTGTCATTTTGGTCAATTCAAAATAAGAGTCACATTTCACTTTTACCACAAATGGTAAGCAGACCTTATATTCCACCAATCAATTCTACTCACATTTTATTATAAAACTAATATATATATAAATGGGACTCACAGTACACTAACTTATTCAATACACTTTTCTTTACAATTTTTTAAAATTCGTGTCCATACTAAATATGTCACTTAATGTGGGATGGATGTAGTATACAACAACCAAAATTCATGTCTATAATTTTCATCTGAATCTTCGTCTTTATTATATTCATCACTAATAACCATTCAATCAGATCATCAATTTAAGAGCCAAATAAATAGATCAATATAAAATTTAACTGCATGCCTTTTCCATACAGTTTTTAAAGTTGCATACCAAACAAAAATTTGACTAAAATTTACAATTTTTACTCACAATTTTTCACTTAATATTTATATACTGCAATAATAACTACAACATCCGAATTTATAACAATAAATGCTAGTAGAAACGTTAACCTTGGACACAACAAGGGTAAAAATAAATGATAACCAGTTTTTACTATATAGAAAAAAATCCATTCCACACAAACTCAAGTCAAGGGGCAAAACATCTGAGTCAATACCCGAACCGGCACCCATGCTGATACCGCCGCCACACCGCGGTGGGGCTGCCGCCTCCCACCACCAACACCGCCACCACTCTCGAGCGCGGTTCGTTCTTGACTCACCCCCTCAATTTCAAGTCATTACACCTCGAGCAGCTAGAGAAATTAACAAACCATTTTCAAATTACATCAAGCCCTCGCATTTTTCAACCTCCTAATTTAATTCTTTCTTAACAACAAAAAAAACCCCAAAAAAGCAGAAGTTAAAAATGTTGGCTCACACAAAAAATAGAGAAAACTAAAATTTTTCACCAAAATACAAACAAATCAGCTCTCGCATTGCAGTGCGACTTTGATCTTCTGAACGGTGCAGGAGATTAGGTTATTCACAGTCTCGACCGACTCCACCGTCAGCTTCGCCGTTGGGAGGCTGTTCACCAAAATCTGAAAAGCCACAGTCAGCAGCGACCCCTCGCCCGACCCATTTCCATCCGGAACGATTGCGAACCCCGACGGCAGCAGCGCCACATAGGCCGAATCCCCGCCGTTCATCACCACGTGCATCGCGGGGATGTCGACCGGTGCGTACACCACGAGCGAACCGGCCGAGTCGATGCAGGTTTCCTGGAGTATCAGCATGCTGCTCTGGTTCGAGTTCACAGCCTGCGTAAAATTACAAAAGTGACCCTGATCAGATATGGTATAGTAAAAAGGTGATGGGTAAGTTTCGCTCACGAGGGCTAACTTGGTCAACTCGGTAAATTGACGTGTCGAATAAAGAAAGAAAAAGTCGTGAAGGATGTCATGACATTAAAAGTCAAAAGATTTTGACTTTTAGTAATATTTAATAATATCTACAAAATATTATGTAGAGGCTGCTGAGAAATAGGACAAATTGTCCTCATACATAATTCCAATTTCCGAAATTGGCCTAGCTAATCATATCCCTTTCCTGTTCTGATTCGCTGAGATCTTATGGGCACATGCGTCATTTTACCTATTTCTAGCTCTATTATTTTCACATTGGACTACTATTTGATCTCCCTCAGTTCCAAAAAAAAAATGTATAGTATTCTTTTTTAGTCCATCCCAACAAAATTGAGTTATTTCCTTTTTTAACAAGAGACAAAATATCTAATTACTCTTACTTTATTCAATCATTTACTTTACTCTCTCTAATATTTTCTACTTTTTTCATCTTTCCTATTTATTTAATATAAATTCTTAATCTCCGTGCCCAAAAGTTTTGTCTCAACTTTCTTGAGACTTTCTTGGGACGGAGGGAGTAGTAAAATTCAACACCTTTAATATTGGAAATATATAAATAAAAAAAATTAATGATCCGGACTGCTGAATTTTTACTCGATGAACGAGGGGGACTTACACTAGCGCGTAGGAGCGAGACGCAATTGCCATGGTCTTGGCCCTTGGCAATGTGGGCCATCTCCTGCATGGGCCCACCGTTGGAGAGTATGTCCCACTCGCTCCTCAGGCGCTCGTCGCGGAGGAAGTCAAAGAGCCTTTGAGGAGAAACGGGCAGCCACACGGATGTGGCGGCACTCAGCACGATCCCGGGCGGCTCCCCGGGGTCGTCTATGCTCTTACGAGTCATGACCTGCACGTCCTCGTCCACGTTCTCGGTCCTCAACTTGTTCCACTTGTGCACCGACGACGCGCACACCCCCGCGCAGAAGTTGTTCGTCATTCGCTGCGCCAGCTTCAGCATGCTCCGCCGCCCTCCCGCCGTGATCGCCGCTGCACGCGACGAAAATCGAGTCATTTTTATATTAAATTAAACGCGCGATAGCAAAGACGCAAATGAGAGACCCTATCGTACCCGAGTGGTCCCGGGCGGGGACGGTGGAGGACATGAGGATGGCGAGGCACTCGCATTGGCGCTGGAGGGTGGCGACCCAGCGTTGGGCGCCGAAGCCCATGCCGGAGCTGACGAGGGGCCGGTAGAGCTGGTGGACGACGCTCTCGTCGTACTCGATGTGTTCCACCCATGTAACCTATGGGTGATACATTGCCATATAAGTCTCAAATAATACCCCTCGTGATAAATGTAAGAAAGTTAGAGGACCCATATTCAAAAGAAAAAATGTAACACAAAATTATTTTTGCTATAGTGGTTGCAAGTACAATAATTAGAGAGAAATAATTACAAGCATAGCATACGAAATTACAGGCAACACAAAATTCTGCAAGATTTGGTGGGTCGAGGTAGGAGACAGGGAGATACGTACAAAGACTGTATTTTTTTTGACAAAATTTGGGGTTTTAGATTAGATTAGATGCTGCATGTCACGTGACAAATAAAAAAATCAGTCTTGGGATTTGACTAAATAGTAGTCATTTGATTTTGAGTAGAAAAATGAAGACATGATGGGGCTGGAACCAGGTAATATACAGTCGTCTCTAATAATAATAATTAAAAAAAAAGTTGGGGTGGATCGAGACAGCATCTGAAATTGGAATAGAAACATCAAATTATGCTAAGTTTTATTCTACCAAGGTTTAATTATGCTAAAATCATACGAAAATTAATGTGTCCCAAGGCGCAAAAATAGGAGTAATAGAGGCTTCCATTCATTATTTTAAACCCCCTCGACTGCCTCAATTTTTCATATTAGTCTCACGAGAAGCATCTTATTCTTGTCTACCATTATTTAATAATAATAGTTGAATTTAGGTGGAGTGATTAGATTTTCTTGAATCTTCAACAAAACAACCAAGTTTAGATAGATAGATAGATTCTTGAGTGAGAGTGTGTGTAGGTGGTGTTTCTCAATTAAATGTAACCAACATAGTGGTGCAGTTGCTCCAACAAACTCAATTTAAAACATATGCACCAACCCTTGAGACTCAATAAATGTGCAAGATTTAATTTTTATGGAAATTGAAAGAAGTGGCGAAAGTATTTACCTTGGAATAGCCATTAGGCATATCTTGCACCAAGCAGCCGGAGGGGAGCCTCCGGCTGCTTGGGAATGTTGCCGCGACGTGAGCCTCCCGGATGGTGTCGACCGACACGTCCACGACGGCCCACACGCCCTCGGCGTGTTGCTTGCAGAACCGGAGGAAGTTCACCTCCCTCACCGGCACCAACGGCGACAGAACTTGAATTGCAGCATTCATCTAAATTGTAACACGATAAAATCAACCAACATAGTTCTAATTTAGCACAACATACACAATGCCTAATGTCACGTGATGGTTTTGTTATTACCAGTTGAAGTGCACCATTCCTTGTTCCTCCCATGCCACTAGAGATCACTTCTGTAGTTGAGGTTCTTGCAATTAAACAAGGAAACATCTCTGCCCATTTGTTCTGTCAAAACACACAATATCAATCAAAATGTTCAAGTTTCAAGAAATACATCAAATTCAAGTTAAAGATTGGATTTTTATTTTCACACACAGAGTCCATCAATGTCTCAACGAGAGCTAAGCTGTTGATGATGACCATCCCGGTCTCCCTCGAAGCCTCGGTGACAAAGCCATTCGGCTTCATCCCGATGCAGGGGGAGGAGCCTCTCAAGTACTCTTCTTGATTCAACATCTCCTTCCCACCATCCAAGCCCCTAATCCAAAGTGGCTCATCACTTTGAGCCATCTTCACCAACTCATCCATGGCTGTCAGTGCAAGCTCCAAGTACATCGACCTCTCCATCGGGTTCACGCTTATCCCCGCGGCCTTGGGCGTGGCAACAGGGAGGGGGCTGGCAATCCCGACCCCAAAATTGGAGGGGATGGCCGTGTTTAGGCCGGTGAAGCAGTTGCCCCCCATCCCGAGCTCCAAGCTCGGAGTGGGGCGGCCGAGGAACTTCCCAGCGAGGGCGTAGACGCGATCGAGCTCGTCCTTGAGGCGGGCGTTCTCGATCCGGATGTGCTGCTCCTCGAGGGATATCTCACCGATCACGGCGGGGCCGCCGCAGTTTGTGCAGATGGGGTTGCGCATCGCCTCCCTAATCGACATGTTCTCCGCCCGGAGCTTGTCGTTTTCTTGCCGGAGAATAGAGTTCTCGTGCCGCTCGAGCTGCGTCTGCATCAATCAAAGCGACATAAAACTCAAATTCTCTTCACACCCCACCAAAAAATAAAATTGATTAGTGTATACCTTCATCTGAGTTCGTCGATTTTGGAACCAGAATTTGACCTGTCTAGTTTCGAGACAAAGGCGTTTGCTAAGCTCCAATCTTTGCTTTTCATCAGGGTGGGGGCACTCCTTGAACAGACTGAATCAGACGCCACAAACAACAAAAACAAAATCAAAACAAAACCCAGAAGGAAAAAAGCAATCTTTGGCAGGAAATATAAAAATCAAACAAAAGAGGGTTTCTTGGAAAAAGAAGAGAGACGTACGACTCGAGCTCTTGTATTTGCTGAGGATTGTGTCGGTGGTATCTCTTCTTCCTCGGCGGCTTGTCGGCAGCGTCCTGATCATCGCCGGATGCGCCGTCCATGTTGTCGCTGCCAGATCTGCTCTCGTGCTCTTCGTCTCTGCTCCTTCTCCCACCAACATTGCTCAGCTCATTGTTCTCCACCATCCTCGCCATCCCCCCTTGCCCCTCCATCCCCGTTTGCTGCCGACACAGACACAAACATTAAACACATACAAAATATAGAGAGAAAGACACAGTGTTAGAGAGAGATTACAAGGGCTAGAGAGAGGCCGGGGGAGTTGAACATGGGCTTGGAAGAGAGAGACTGAGCGAGGAAGCGAGGCGGAGCGATTGCGCCGGCGGGCATGTTGTTGTTGCTGTTGTAAGGTATATCCGCAACAATTCTTGCACCGCCGCCACTACAAGAATTGTTATCAAGAAAATCCCCAAAATTCATGAAATAAAAATCCCTCTTTTGAGATTTTTCTCGCAACGTTTGGACTGACCAGGAAATCTGATAGACAGTGGAGAAGCCAAAGAGATGGAGAGACAAGTATATGAAAATGTTTCAATATGAAATGTACAGTGTTTTTTCGCAGGAAGTCAAAAGGAAAAGAAGGAGGAGGAAGAAGAGAGGTAGAAGAGACACAAGGCCCAAATCCAAATGTCTCCTGCTGCCTCTCTGTGTAGTGATTTTAGTGAGAGAAAGAGAGAGAAAGAAGGCAAGCAAAGAAAAACCCTTGTGTTTTTTGCTGCTTAGCTCTTCCTTCTCTATCCCTCTCTCTTCTCCCCTAAATCAAGAGCCCTCCCACCAAAAAAAAACTCAAATCTTTTTCAAATGTGAAGAGGAAATTGGGGAAGAAAGACCTAGTTTTAAAACAAGAAGCTTTTCATGGTGTTCACAGGTATCTAAATATCTGCATGCTTGACTTGCAGAAAGCAACTTGTCATGTGCAACAAAAGCAGGAAAACAAAAGAGAGATAGAGAGGGAGAAAAAGGGCTGAAAAGGGATTTGTATTTTTGGGCTCAGAATGAGAGAGAGAAAAGGAGAAGAAAACAACAATAGATGCAAGAGGGAGGTGAAGAGATAATAGATGCAATAATAGTGTGTGGAGTCTTGGAAGCCCACATATATATGTACGAGCGGAGGAGCTCTGAAAAGGGGTCGGTTGACTATCTCTCATTTCATACACATTAATCTTTATTTTTTTTTTATTTTTTCCTCTTGTCTTGATTCATTTCTCTTTTCCATTTTGTGTGACGGCACTGAATATTTTGACTTCTTTTTTAAATAAACAAACAGATAAGTAGTAAAAATGGAAATTCACCGTCCAGTTGAATTGTTTCACTTTGCAGATGACATATGAGAATTTTGGAGATGTGGCTCAATTTCTATTCTCACTTTTACTATTTTAAAAATATAGATCTCTTGTATTTCATTCATATTTTATTTACTATTTTTAATACACAAATCTCATTCTACTAATATATTTGCATTATAGTATTTCATTGTAAAAATAAAAGAGTATATAAAAATATACTATTTCATATATCACTAATTTTTACCTTAAGTTCTTTATATTTTCATTCACTTTCTAAACATAACGGCTCCATCCTATTAGAAAGAAAGAAAGAAAAAGTTGAATAAGGGGAGTAGTATTATTTTGAGACGAGACAATTAAAAAAGCAAAAATAGACTATTTTTTTAGTTAAGAGAAGTATTTCATAAAACTCGTGTTAAATCAAAATGTGGCACAAAATAATAGGCAATGAGAGTATTATTTTGTGTGTTAAGTAGAAAGAAAAATATAATAGAATGAATATATTAATAAAGAAAATAGTGTAGTAATTAAAGTATAGTAATTGTTCCTTCTTTGCACGATAGGTAAAGCATTTTTTTTGTGCACATGGTTTGAAAAGTGGTATTTAATGAATTAAGAGGAAAGAAAATAGAATAGACAAGTGAAAAAAAAGTATGAGATATAATAAAGTAGGAGAAAT
This sequence comes from Salvia splendens, assembly GCF_004379255.2. Taxonomy (NCBI): domain Eukaryota; kingdom Viridiplantae; phylum Streptophyta; class Magnoliopsida; order Lamiales; family Lamiaceae; genus Salvia; species Salvia splendens. Next base: position 5,032,871 of record NC_056033.1, on the reverse strand, counting down.
TAGTATGAGATATAATAAAGTAAGAGAAATTAATATGATGTGTTTTGTTAAAAAGGAGATAATTTGAGACACTGAGTATATGGAGGATAAAAAAAATAATGCAACTCAATTACTCTTGGCCAAAGGGAGTATTGAAAATAAAAAAAAGTAGTAATAGTTAATATATATTGATGATGATTTATAGTAATAGTTAATATATTAATGATGATTTACATTTTTCAAATATAAAGCTGAGCATTTTGTCATTGACAAATAGAAAAGGAAAATAAGATACGGCCGAGGTAAAATTTTATTGGAGCTAAGTTTAATAGATTGATACAGGGCGGAGCTAGAATTTTATTGGAGAAGGTGAAAAAATATAATACATTGGTAAAATTTATGTATTTGAGAAGGGGCATTTAGTGTAGCTGAAGTATATAATCAAAAATTTATGTATAAATATATTAAAAAATGAGTGGATGAGGAGGGGGCAAATGCCCCATATCTCCATAAGGTGGCTACGCCCCTGGATCGATATCGATAATCAGATCAGATTATCATAATACATGCATATACTAGTATCAAAATGTATTGAATAATAAATATAATCAAATACTCCATATTACATATAAAATATTGAATTAATTAGATAGCCTCTTAATTTTACTAATTTAATGGATTATTTAATCCAATTTCAGTTTGTATATTATTTTATTAATTAATTAACTATCTTTAAAAATAGTACTATTAATGTTGAAACATTTGTAATTTTTGAATTAAACTTTGTTCTAACCACAAACTTCTAAATTAAAATTAATGCTTGCATATTTATACTTTGGGTCTTCTACAGTTATTCTAATAATTAGTATGTAGTTTAACCAATGAGCGAACATGTAATCAAACATTTTTTGTTTATACATTAGTGGTATGTTCCCATTATACTGTGTTCGAGTTAGATTCGATGATCCACTTTTTTCATCCCGTTTCATATCTACTTTTATTTTTTCATATATTCTTTCTTTAATTTCAGTTTGGATGCTTTAGTTGATTTTTTGTATTTATTATTACTTTTATAGATAATAATTTATAATTAAAGGAGACAAATTCTAAAATAGAGCGTATATTTCCGTACTTAAAAAATTAAAATAAATATTAGTATTACTTATGATTTACTATATTATATTATAATAATTAATTTAGAAGTGAGATGGAGTAGTAATGAGAGACCAATAATGAAACACTAAATATCATCCAAGTTGTATTACCCATTTATCGATCTTGCTATAATTATTCATCCTAGTTTGTCTATTAAAATTTATAGTTAATTTATCTCTCTAATAAGATGTATCTCATTTTTTTCACTAATATATACTCTCTCCGTCCCCAAAAAATATGCACTTTGGGTTTGGTCGGGTTTTAACGCAAAATTGGTAAAGTAAGAGAGATATAGAAATAAAAAGTAATTAAAGTATTGTTAGTGGGGAATGGATCCCACCTCATTAAAGAGAAAAGAGTTTTCAAGATTGAAAATTGCATATTATTATGGGACGGGACGGGACGGATGAAATATTACTTTCTCTCTAATTTTCTTATCATCCCAATAAATTAACTATAAAAACTGTTTTATCAGAGTTGCCATTCCCAAATATTTTTCATTTCATTATGGGACATGCAATTAACCGTACTGAGATTGTGATCGAGACCTAATTATCAAGTAGACGAATAAAAAAATTCCAATAAGTATTTTTGTTAGTGGTGATAAAATAATTTCTTCAATATGATAATATGTTGTGCACTTTTACTAAGGTAAAGACATTATTCAAGACACGTAAGAGTTGCATATAACAGTGACTATATAACAAAATTGAGGGACACTGCGACTAAAAAATAAACAAGCTGACTTTAAGCCGAACATGTATCATCGACAAAACACAAAACTAAAAGTCTCTGCCAACAAATATAACTCACAACATAATTGATCAAGACAAACACTCTGTTGTGAAAGACAAGTCTAATTAATATGAAGATATATCAAAACTACACAAAAAGGCTTAGCCTTTACACTATTAGTTAAATTTAAAATCTTGAACTTTATCTTGTTTTTAATTTCTCATGTATATCACGCTATAACATAGAATACGAAGGTCCATATTTGATTTATAAATTCATAAATAAAGGCAATCCACATTTTCTACTACTTATAGAATGATGTAATAAATGTGTAAGATTTCAAATTCTTCTACGTATTAAATAGATAGATACTCCTATCACCTTTCCTAAATGATTTTCTCCATCTGTTCCTTGGATGTTTAGAAATAATAATAGAGTGAAAGTATTCAAAAACAAAGTCACAGTTGGTTCATAAATTAACATTTCAATGTGCGACAGTGCATGTTAGCACACTAATTTAATTTTAAAAACTATGGAAAATTATATATGTAGTTCTTCTCTTACCCGTATACTACTAATATTTAGCGTCCATTTAAATAAGACAGCTCATTTATAATTGGAATAAACATTATTGCACAAGCAAAAAAGTGTAGTAAATTTACATCACAACTTTTATTGCTTGTATTTTCCATTTAATAAACTGTAGTAAGTCTAATATTTGAAAAAAATCTGCATTAGGTTTATTAGGCATAGCATCTTACCCAACCTAAGAGTTGTAGGCTTCTTGCTGTATACATTAATTTAAACTCGGCCCAACATTTAAATTTGGTCAAAGTAATTATTATCTATGAGTAATAAATAAACAATTATTACTGTGAAATTAGCAAAAAAATTAATGTCAATCCCTAAATCTAAACTAGCATATTTACTTAATTGAGCTAAATGGTCCATTGATCACCATGCCCAAGCTTTAACGAAAGCATGTATACTTGAAAGAATGTTTTATAATAATTGACTTAATTACACATAACACAACATACTATTAAAAAATAAAATACGTACTGATCAAAACCAAGCTATTGCATGTCGCTATATTATTAAAAATAAAATACTAATAATGAATGCTATCACATAACTATACATTACTAAACATATAAAATTAACTACTTGGTGATGTATTAATCGGATAAATAAGAAGATGCATTGACCATATATCATAAAGTGATTGAAAGTAATTTTCTCAATATGTATTAAGTTCTTTGAAGAATTGGTATACATATATATAATCAAAGTAGATTTTTTTATTGTAAGTGCTAATAAGAAAATACTACTCCCTAATCATGTTTTTAATTATATATATGCACAATTTTGCTTTATTTGTTTATACTATAATGATTTTGTATGTTAATCAATGGATGATATACAAAATGAGAGGGTTTGTTTCGATTCATAAATATAATGTACTTTAAAATGTTAATTTAACAGCATGTATTCTATTTACACCCTCATTTACTTGTCAAACATTAAATAACTGGTTAAGTTTTATGAGGGGCAGGTACGTAAGTTAATTAACCAAAGTTGTTTAATAAACACATCGATCATCAATGGATATAACTAGGCTAGTTTTATTATCTTTTTGGCATTGATTACTGCAAATTAAATTTTACTTCATAAGTATAACTCTGTCACATGCTTCAAAGTTTTGCAAACTTCATTTATAATTATTATACCAGAGAGAATATTACTAAAACTCAGATGTTTGATGGGTCTGGTGGTTTGTCATGATACCTCATAACTTATTGAATTGTCAAATTTAAAAAGTATATATCAATATAAAAACTCAAATGATTATATTTTTCTAATATTTTCAAAGAATATTAGTAACTAATCATTTGTAAATTAGATGACTAATTGCAATAATAATTTCTAATCTACTATCACAAATAAAAACACATTAGAAAAATAATAATATGCAAATTTCATTTACATTTCTGCTTAATCAAGAACTTATTCGTGATTCAGTTATAAATATGTTCATCGAACGAAGGGGACACTTGACTACATTCATATGGATTATTGGGGCCCTTCACGTGTTGAATCTGTTGGATGACATAAGTATTTTGTGTCGATGATTGATGACTACTCGAGGATGACTTGGGTGATTATGATGAAACATAAAGGTGAAGCATTCAAGAAGTTCAAAGAGTGGAAGACTCTGATTGAAAACCAGGCAAGGAATAAGATAAAGCGATTGAGAACAAATAACGGTCTGAAATTTTGTTCGTCTGAGTTCAATGAGTTATGCGGGAGTGAAGGGATCGCTCGACATCACACCGTTAGACATACTCAATAACAGAATGGTGTGGCAGAACGCATGAATCAAACATTGTTGGAGAGAGCAAGATCCATGCTCTTTCATGCTGGTTTTCGGACTAGGGTTTTGAATTCTGCATCTGTTAGGGTTTATATGTTAATCGATCAAGATGTTTGCTCTGAACGTGAAGGTCGACAAATTCACTGGGAGTGTCTGGTTTTTGGACTAGGGCAAATCTGAGGCAAGAAAGGAGATCGAAGTCTGGTTTTAGGGCAAATTTGAGGCACGAATGGAGAAGTTTGTTTGTCTAGCATTGTAATGATGCATCTGCAAGGGAGAATTCAAGTCAAGGTGGAGATTTGTTAGTATGCCTTGAATCTGTTTCCTAATTGGGATATGATTATGTTTCCTAATTAGGATAGGATCTTATGTGTGCCTATTTATATGAGAGTAGAGCACATAATTCTGTGATCTTAGATCCAATCTGAAATATGTAGCCATAATCTGAAAACACTCTAAATAAAATTTGTTCTCCGTTTCTGCCCGTAGATGTAGCCTATTGGCGAACCACGTAAATTATGTGTCTCTTTACGTTTCTGTTTATTTTGATTACACAATTACACTATTCTGTCACAACAGTTCGAATAGATTATGTCACGCTATTAGATTAGTCCATTAGAGGCCTTAGGTAGATATGGTGAAAAACATTTAAATGCCACTTAATTATAATTTATTAGTTATTAATAAAGTACTAATCATAATCAAAGTGCAATATAATTTCTATGTCCCCTTAGAATTCTGTTGAATCAGGATTGATAAATTTTATAAAATTATTCAGAATTATTTATATTATTATGGTGCAGATGTAATAAGTCTTTTCGAATCAATGCCATTCATGAAACTCTTTAAAGAGTCATTAAAATGGAGAAATAGCAATTTTATACGCCTTCAAATTTCCCAATTTATTGATAATTACTATCACCACGAACTTCAACAAGTGCACTTTTATTGTTAAAGGCACAATTTCACTAATTTTGATCGGAGTGGTTGAAAAAAGTGACATTCCATTATTTCCACACCGTATTTATAATTAAAACATAATAATTGTTTAAAAGATAGCACGGTTTGATACTTTGATTAACATGCCATTTGTAAAGATGAAACCAATCAAATGATTTTAAGGTTGCTAAATGCCACATTATAGTCATCTATAGAAGTTCGGATTAGAAAATACCGAGATTTCATTAAGGTTGGGCAGAAAATTTTCTGACCAGTGAATGAGATGAGAGACAAGAAAAGTGAAAAAGGTATAATTTAAGTATTGCAATATTCTCAATCGCGACAGAGAGTAAGACGCAATGTTTTAAAAATCAGACCGGCAAGCGAACCGGCGACGTTACTGGTTCACGGTTCAACCGGTCCAACCGGTCGAACCACCGGTCTAACCGTTTTACTGATGCAAAAATATATAAAAATATATTAAATTTAGTAAATGATTTACAATTAATAATATATCACAAAACATTAAACCTTATAGATAACTAGTGATGTATAAATATAAATAATATTAAAATTTAGTAAATATAATCAGATATATATATTTAATATTAGTTAGTCTAGATAAAAAATTTAATATTTCATGTATTAAAATAGATAATGTTTATATTAATTTAAGAAAATTTATTTCATAAAATAATATATAATTAAATACGAATTAAGTACTTATTAATTAGTTTAGATAAGATTATTCATTAATGTCAATAGCTAGGGTATATAAATTAAGTATGTAATATAAAAAATTTATTTATAGTATATAATAAATCTTATATGGTACTAATAATAATATAGGTGGTAAGTAGAACATCATTAAAATATAAAGGATGATAATTATATATATTATAATTAACAATTATATTAAAGAATAATAAAATTAAAATGAATTATTGGTTTTGTAGATAAAATTAATGGTTAATGTATAAAAATATTTAATGTTCAAATTGTTCAATGAGCCCATGTGGTGGAGTGGTAGAGGTCTTCTTAACTAGAAGAAAGGTCATGGGTTCAACCTCTACCAACAACAAATTTTATAAAATTTTGAAAAAAAAATAGAAAACCGGTTTCCGGTTCACGGTCCAACCGGTTCGACCGGCCGATTCCACCGGTTCACGGCGGTTCAATGCAGTGGTGGTTTAAAGGGGTGAACCGGACCGGACTACCTACCGGTTCGCGGTCCGACCGGTCGAACCGGCCAGTCCGGTCCGGTTTTTAAAACATTGAAAACGAGTGGAAAAATGAAAAAAAAACAAACAAACTTATTTTGATAAACAATTTTTGATAAGATAATCATAAAATCTGTTAAAATTAAACCAAAATTATGTTGTAAATCCATTTATTTTTTATTTTATGGATAGTCACAATGTGGCTCCAAAAATATCTAAAGCAAAAGACAAATAATGTCTTGGGGGAGTATGATCATCTGAGGTGTGATCCGTTGCTAATTTTTTTTAAGTTGTTAACTTGCTAACTCATCAACTTAGTATATTAAAAACGTAAAAATGTCAACAGGGTAATAATGAAATGTCAACATAAACTTAAGTTGATATTTTAATACATTGTGTTGACATTAATATTTAAATGTCAATACAGTTTATTAAAATGTAAACACAAATATGTGTTGATTTTTTAATGTGACCGTATTGACATTTTTAATACATTACGTTAATGAGTTAGCAAGTTAGCAATTTAAGAAAAGTTAGCATTATAACGCACATCTTACCTATTATTGTCCTATTAGATATTTATTTTTAAGGGTAATTATGTAAAATACACAAATATTTGGATGAATATAGTATATGAGTATTTATTAGATATTAAAATATTACTATAAATTATTCAGTAATAATTTTGATTATCTTACTTTAAATCGATTTGATGTCCATCCGAAACTTTTCTTAATTTATAATATTGCCAAAGTAATAAGCTATTTTTAAAATAAATGGTAGACAAAATTTATCTGCTAATGTGCCTAGCTTATTTCTTTCTTTTATACACATGTAACGCACGTTCCTTTTGCTGATAGATTTGAAAAGCAAATAAGCGTATCAACTATCAACAAAACTGTAGGGGTTCGAAAAAAAATTGAAAATTGAATATCTAAATCAATCCAAATTTTAAAATTCGGTTCGATTTTTTTAGTTTTTCGGTACGTTATGCTTCGGTTCGGTTTGGACGAAACAAAAAAAATCAAAAATTGAATTATATTTTAAATATAATATTATATATATATATATATATATATATAATATATATTTATATATATTCTTTAATAGGAGTGCGTTAAAATGACAACACCTCTTAAAGTGACACTGTGACATCATGTATCCTGCAATATTATAAACGCTACACTACAATAGTATAAACGCTATACTGCAATATATAGATTGCAGTCTAGCGTATTGGATATTACAGTCGGGCAAAAATTACAGTCTAGCGTATTGGATATTGCAGTCCGAAAAAATTTGCCCTTGAGATTTTTTATGATTGACACATGACAGCTGATTATTCGCCCACGTGTACAAATGATTGGCTAAGAATGGTGATATGGTGTCACTTTAAAAGGTGTTTCATTTTAACACAAACCTTCTTTAATATATTCTATATCATATGTATTATATATGTTCTATGAATTTTATATTATATATATTCTATGAATTTTATATTATATATATTTTATTTGTATATAATATAATATGTGTGTTAAGGTCCTTCGCAGCTTTTTAGTCCAAGCTTCTTTTTAATCACATCCCTTGGATCCTTGAATTGGATGGTTGTGATGATCTGCATTATTACACTATAATGGTGCATTATTAGTCGGTGTGCTTTATTCAACTAAAAATCTGCATTATTAAATGACACGTGACATCAATTTAACCGTTGGATGACAAAATCGTGGGGCTGAGATTAAAAAGAACAATAGAACAAAAGATACAAAAAGGAAATGAATACATCCACATATATATATATATATATATATAGGGTCCCCTTATTCCCACAACACCTTCTTAGTGTAGAACTAGAGACTAAATATTAGCCAATGGATTTTAATTTAGTGGCTGAGATTAGAGATCCTACAACTTAAATTCGTAATTCATCCTGTGAATTAAATTGTTCAGCCAAAGGGCATCTTAGTCATTTCTTAATGTGGTCAAACATGGTAAAAATGAAGGAGGCGTTAATCATGGTATTATGAATTAGGGTAAAATTCTCTCCCACTAAACTTCCCGCTCGACGTATGAGCTTTAGCCCCACTATCTTCTCCGCCGTTTCACTACACCATTTCTCAACCCTAGCCCTCTGCCTTCCCTCAACCCTATTCTTCTACTGATTCTCACCATGGTAGACACGAGGCGGAGCAAACTAAACGGTATTCATTGTCCTCAAAAATAGTTACAGTTTGCGAAATCCATTCGAACTAATCTCGTTGATTTTGGTTGTAGATGAGCGGTCGTTGCGTTCCAAAACTTCATCCAGTCCGGGTGAGTTTAGTTTTTTCCTTAATTTAGTTCAGATTCTTTGTTTTGCAAATCGCGTTCAAGAACTTCTAATTGGTTCATTGTATTTGGTAATTTTGTTCAGATTCTGATTATCGTGTGAGTGTAGATATGTTTCTGTAGTTAGAATTCGGTCTCTGGTGAAGTGTAGATATGTTTTTTCGCGTAGAAACTATGAGTTGGTAAATATGCTTCATCCTAAGTTTGTAATAAGAATTGATTCCTGCATAACATGAAGGGATTCCGAGATTGTATGAATTATTTTTTCTGTTTGATGAGTTCGTAATGTGAATTGATTGTTGTATAACATGAAGGGATTTCTGGACAATATGGATTAATTTATCCGTTTGATTAGTGTTGTCAATAGGATTTCTCCAAAAAATTTAACAGGTCTGGAAATTTGGTTCGAATTTTTAAATTTTTGGAAATTTAAAATTAGAATATGAAGTTATTAAATAATAAGATGAAGTAATAAAAAGTATAAGATGAAATTATTGTTACGTTATGAAGTTATTTTTTGGAAGGTTTAAATTAGAATATGAAGTTATTATATTATTTTTTGGGGAGGTTCAAATTTTGAATATTTGATTAATATGTGTATTTTCAATTGTTTTAAATCAGAAGTGTGATGCCAAGAAGCCTGTTGCGAAGAGGAATGTCAAGGCCAAGCGCACAGCCGCATATGAAGGGAAAAAACGGATTCATTGTTGGCGAATATCAAAACAAGAAGATTAATTCAAGCACACACTATCCATTTTCATTGTATATTAACTCAGTCGAATAAGATTTTTTATATGTATTTGAAATCTTATTCGGTTCACACTGATTATCAATTTGGTTCTACTAAACTTCAATTGGTTTGAATTGTTTATGTATTATGGTGAATCAAATTGCTAGTATTGTGGAACTAATTCTCATTTCGGGATTTCTTAATGATCTTCAATATATGATTTTGAATTGTTTCGATGGTTCAAATCTGATTCATTTTAACTGTATAAGGTGAATTGATTATAATATAAGATTAAATGATTTTCTAATAAGATGAAGTTATTTATTTTGGATTGTTGAAATTTGTTTCATTTTAATTAAATGTTTCTATTTCTCAAGTGAAGTTATTTCATTATAAGATGAAATAATGTGATTATAAGATGAAGTGATTGCATACCTTAATTTCTAATTTTGATTCATTTTTAGTGTATTTTGTGGTGAGTTGATTTTCAAGATTTGAGTTTCGATTTGTTTGAAGGTTCATTTTAACTATATACCGTGAATTAAGTACATTATAAGATGAAGTCATTTCGTAAAAAGAAGAAGAAATTATATCATAAGATGAAGTTATTTGTTTTGGACTGTTAAAATTTGGTTCATTTAACTGACATGTTTTCATTTCTCGGATGAAGTTATTTTATTATAAGATGAAGTACAGTAATTATAAGATGAAGTGATTGAACGGCGACATTGTAGCAGCGGCGACGGTGGCACAATACATTGGGGCCGAGTTGCAGGTGAATTTCAACCCGGGACTAACCTCGAGACGGTGCCCGAACTGACCTCGAGACGGTGCCCGAACAACAACGCTGAACCGCGAGTAGGGAGGGCCGAGGCGCGGTGTTGGGAGCCAAGTTATGGGCGGTATCCGACTCGAGGTCGGTCGGAGATGTAATTGCAGGCGTGAAATCAATGGAGATTAAATTGGAGATGGTGAATGTAATTGCAGGTGCTGAATTGCATATATTGAATTGCAGTCGACGGAGATGTAATTGCAGATTACATCAAAGTATAACAAAAGATTGAAGATTGCGATTGAATATTGACGATAGCTGAAGATTGTGATTGTATGGAATGCAAATTCGCGATGATATAGAAGAGATTGAAGATCGCGATAGTCCCATGATTGTCGTTAATATTTTCTTTATGGAACAGATTCACGACGATATAGAATTTGTTGAAGATTGCGATTGATATATTGATGATAGCTGAAGAGATTGCTTCTGTTCCAAATAATCGTGAATCACAATAATGTTGATCCAATTTCCTTAATTAACTGAGCATGAATTATGGAAAAGCAATAACCGTATGAATTATGAATTTCCATTACAACCCTTTTGTAATATTAATTGAATAAACAAATGAGATATAATTGACAATGAATTAACCGTTAGATTATGATTAAGGGTGGATGAGATTTGTTCTCTAGTTCGGTCTTTAAAATTAGTTCGACATTGAATACAATCATATATATATATATATATATCTATATATATAGAGAGAGAGAGCTAGTGCCCATTAAGTACATAACTAGAGAACAAATATCAGCCACACATCTTAATACTTCAAATTAATCTTATGGCTTAGCTATTTTTACATGTTTTAAATAAAAAATAATTAATAAGGGCATTTTTGGAAATCATATTCAACTCCAACGGTCTCCTTCAATTTTCCAACTCCAATTCACAGTCCTTTTCCTTTCCCCTCTCCCCAGCCTCCGCCGCCGAGCTCAACACCACCCGCAGCAAAAGCCTTGAAGCAGCCAAGATGTGATCGGCTGCATCGTCACGGCCGCCGAGAGAAATTTCTAAAATTGCTTCCATTCTTCGAAAATTTTAATTAATTCAGCTGGTATTATGGCGGATTCAGGCAATAGGAAATCATCGGCGCGGCGACAATCGAACAGGTTGCAGAGGAGAGCGCTGGGGTCGTTGCAGATCGGTCCTGTGCTGGAGTGGAAGGCGGCGATACCGCTTCTGTCGCATTGATTCAATCGCCGACCTCCGATGGCTTGTTCTAATAGTGGTACTGAGACGTCCGCCGCGGCGGTGGCTGAGAAGCCGGTGGTGGTTATGAAGAAGTGGTAGCATCCAGCTGCGCCGTTCGGCTATGAGCCGGCGCCGTTTATGCCTTTTGTACAGATTGACTTAATGATGTAGATGTAGTAGAAAATATGACGATGATCATAAATCAAAGTGCCCTAAGCGACGGTGGGAACATGCCACGATGACTTATAACTAATAAGTTATCATCAATATCACTTAATTAGCCATAGAATATAATAGTATATTTTATTTTGATATCTTCATAGGCGTCTGCTTCAATTTGTAGACAATCACTAAGATAATAATGTTTAGTGCTGCTTATTTATACAACTGTACTAATTTTTAGTACAAAAATTTCTATTGAGCTAAAATACCTCACTATAACAAAAAATCAAAGATACATCACTCTAATCGTAGAACACATCACTATAACCATATTTTTACTTCACTGATGTTAATAAAATAGATCACTATAACAAAAAATCAAAGAAACATCACTCTAACCCTGGAACACATCATTATAACCATGTTTTTACTTCACTGATGTTAACAAAATACATCACTATATCAAAAAATCAAAGAAACATCACTCTAACCCTGGAACACATCACTATAACCATGTTTTTACTTCACTGATGTTAACAAAATACATCACTATAGCACAATATCATAGAAACATCACTCTAACACTGGAACACATCACTATAACCATGTTTTTACTTCACTGATGTTAACAAAATACATCACTATACCCATGTTTTTACTTCACTAATGTTAACAAAATACATCACTATAGCAAAAAATCAAAGAAACATCACTCTAACCCTGAAACACATCACTATAACTGTGTTTTTACTTCACTGATGTTAACAAAATACATCACTATAGCAAAAAATACTTCGTAGACTGATCACTCATCTTCAAATTCAATGAAGGAGAGGTGATTTCGCCATCACCGCTCCTTCCCGACCTCGATCGCCATGGAATAGGTAATCGGTAGCACTAGAAACAATTTAACGCCCCCCTGCTCCAAACCACACATCTCCTCTCCCACCACCACTACTCCGCCACCGCCATAATCGTCTTCTCTGCTCTGGAAAACGAGTACGTCACACCGCTCGCATTCCCCAACATCGGATCCCAATCCGATCGCAGATTCGCTGCATTTTCACTGCTGGTGAGTGTACAACTTTGGCAGCGCAGAGGCACGTGTTTGTGTTTGCGTTTGAGTTAGATTGATCTTCCGTTGCATTAGATTTCTTCTGGTGTGAATTGGCGCCATCCGATACTTTTTACTTGCGCTTTGTATTTTGTGCTCGGTGGAGCAATTACTCTGCTTGTTCTTTTAGTTGTAAAACAATTTCGCTCGGTGGAGTGTCATCTTCTGACATTGAAATCGATCGGTATACACTATACATACATGATTATATTTCAATTATTATGTGCTCGGTGGAGCAATCGCTCAGCCACGATTGATCAATCTCCCTGGATGAATGAATCGTGGCTGATCAATCACACAATTTACGATGAAGAACAAATTTGGACGATTCATGATGAAGAACACATTTTGAATTTCATATTTATGGAAGAAATCGTAAACTGAATTCGATTCAGATTGAACAAATTGCGCAGAAGACAATTCACGTTGATACATTTGAGATATTGAATTCCAAAAATGCCCTTTGGCTATAATTGTTTTTAAAAATATGCAAGATTATTTAAGCCATAAGATTAATTTGGAGTAATAAGATGTATGGCTGAGATTTGTTTTCTAGTTATACACTTAAAATTAGTTAGACCTTGATCACTCATCTATCTCTCTCTCTATATATATATATATAGGGGTGCGTTAAAATGATAACTCTATTTATGGTGATAACCTAATAACCTATCATTTTATGGGTCAAAAATATCATTTTATATAATTATAAAGGTGCGTTAAAATGATAACCATATTTATAGTGATAACCTAATAACCTATCATTTTATGGGTCAAAAATATCATTTTTACTAAAAATGATATTTTTTCAGCATGCATAGAATGATACTTTTAATCCATAAAATGATATTCTATTTTATAAAATTATATATTTCGTCCATAGAATGATAGGTTATTAGGTTATCACCGTAAATATAGGTTATCATATGATCACATCCTTTTATATATATATATATATATATATAAAATAAAATACTCCCTCCGTCTCATAAAAAAATGTGCATTCCATTTTTGGAAAGTTATGTCAATTTAATAATGTAGGTACCACTATCCGCTAACATTACTTTAACTATCATTCTCCTCATCTCTCTTACTTTAACATATCATTCTCATCATCTCTCTTACTTTTCCAATTTTGTCTTAATTCCCGTGTCATACCCATTGCACATATTTTTATGGGACGGAGGGAGTATTATATACTCATTCTGTCTCAAGTTACTTGAGTCATTTTTTTTACTAAAAATAAAACATCTTATCTCACATACTTTATTCTTTTTTACTACTTTACTCTCTCTTCTTTCTTTTACTTTATTCTCACATCTACTTTATTTAATTCACTAAACACAACTTTCTTAAATATCGTGCCGAAAAGAAACGCCTCAAGTAACATGGGACGGAGGGAGTATATATATATATATATATATATATATATATATATATATATATATATATATATATATATATATATATATATATATATATATATATATATATATATATATATATATATATATATATATTATTTTCGGATTTTTTTGGTTTTTCGATTATTTCATAAAATTTCGGTTTGGTTCGGTTTTTGAAGTCTGGTTTTCGATTTTTCAGTTTCAATTTTTCGGGTTCGGTTCAGTTTGGATTTTGAACTAAATTCGGTTTTGGTTCGGTTTAGGCAAAAAATCGAACTAAAACCCGAATGCTCATCCCTAAACAAAAGTAAATAGAAAATAACTTAATATATGTATTTGATAAAATTATTTACTACTTGTATTTACTAGCGATAGATTCGGTTAACCGTCAATTTTTTATAATACTGTATATAAATAAAGAGTGATGCTAAATGGCCATAATATGGCCGGCCATATTATGTTAATTTAGTCCATTTACATGTATAAAAAAATTAGAATTATCGATACAAACTTATATGTGTGTGAATGGACTTGTGAGTTGATACTTATCTTAGAATTTCATTACGTAAAACACATTAATATCACGAATTAGTGTATACGTTGAGAAACAATCAAAGTGTAGGGTTGTGAAGTAAATGTAGGTCATAGTCTGGGCAGATGAGCCTCACCATAGAGGTGTGGGGGCTGTGTTCAATGAGATAGAGAGAGAACATTAATGGGTGATAATTAAATATGCAGTGTTTATAAGATAGTTCTGGCTATATTGTGCTTCTAATACCAAAGAAATAAAATAAAAGAAACTACTAACTTTCAAGAATATACTCCCTCTCTCCGCGAATAGGAGTCCCGTTTTTCCATTTTAGTCCGTCTGTGAATAGGAGTCTCGGTTCACTTTTACCATAAATGGTAATAGGGTCTCATCTTCCACCAACTCATTCCACTCACATTTCATTTAAAATTAATATATACAAGTGAGACCCCTATTCCATTAACTTTTTTTCATTCACTTTTCTTAACATTTCTTAAAACTCGTGCCTCCCATAAATGGGACTCCTAATAACGGACGGAGGGAGTATAAGTGATGTTGTGAAATGGTGATAACTAAATATTGATCAAGGCATGTAGTTATCAAATGGTAAGTCTACTAATCTAATCCTCTCTCCATCCACTATCACGACATGAATTTTAACGCAAAATTAGTAAAATAAGAGAGATAGAGTGAAAAGTTCAAATTATAGTGAAGAATCAATCAACGCAACATGATTGCAATATTAGTAAAGTACAAGAAAATAGAGAGAAAAATGTATACAAATATTAGTAGTGAAGGAGTGAAAAATTTACTAAAAATAGGAAAATCCAAAAACGGAAAAATAGGACTATTGGCTGTGGACGAATAATCCCTTTCTCTGTCTCACACGCACACGCACACTCACAGAGTTTGTGATTGTGACAAGTAGTGTAGTTGTATGATATTTAGAGTTAGGGTTGATGGTCACATGGTGGAAGAGAGCTTTAATTTGGTGCAACCTACATTAAGTAAGCCTATCCTAATCTACCAAACCAGTCAATCTAATTAAAATAAAAACATCTAATTCTTGTCATCTATATCTACTAAGTAGTTCTAACTAGCTAGCCACATCTTGACTCAAAATAAAGGACCATTATTATCAAAGGGGAAATAGTGTTGGTTTCTGGGATTACAAAGATAACTACCGGGCGTAATACAACCCAAAAGAAAGGAAAGGAAGAACTGAACTTAAAAATACAACGTATAATCGAAACTACTAAACCAGTGTGATTAGCCGAGTCGAGGAGGCCTCTTCCCGCAAGACGAGATACGCCCCGGTAGTGCTCTTCGGTTTGGCGTGTCGTCCCCAAAGGTAAAACGGCTACGTCTCTATTGATGCAGCACCGCAATCAACAGAGCTCCGGCGAACTGGATGGAGGAGAGGGCAGAGCTTCGACAGAAAAAACTATGCAGGGAGAGGGAGAGAGCTTATGATGCAGAATGCTTTTTGAATTGTGTAGTGATGCATGGAATGGCTGGCCTATTTATAGGCTCAGTCCACTGCAGGGGGTCAACAGCCATGATGGCTGTCATCATGGCAATTCGTAACCGACGTCGGTTACAGACGTGTGGCAGGAGTGTGCCATCCGTGTGTGGAGCGTGTGGATTTCTCACGTGGCAACCGTGACTGTGCCTCGCTTGACGACGTGTCAAGCCACTTGGATTGCTGACTCGGCGGTGGTCCAAAAAGAATAGTTTGGGCCAAGCACCAAGCCCAAAGACCACCCAAAGACCAATTGCCAAGATCCAAGTCCAAGTCCAAGTCCAAGTCCAAGTCCAAGTCCAAGTCCAAGATCGAGATCGGGATCGGGATCGGGATCGGGCTCGGGATCGGGCTCGGGCCCGGGCCCGAGGCCCGCGGCCCGCGGCCCGCGCCCGCGACCACGAGCACGAGCACGAGCACGAGCACGTGCACGGGCACGGGCACGGGCACGGGCTCGGGCTCGGGCGGGCGGGCGGCGGCGGCGCGCGCGTGTGCGCGCGTGTGGGCTCTTTCACCCATCTTGGTCCACTATAATTATTAAGTAACATAAAGTCACTTAATTTATACACATTAAAGATGTGTTAATCCTCCAATGTGGGATAATTAACACTAGTTAATTATTCCCTAAGCTCCATCTCCAAGCTTTAATTAAAAGCTAATTATGCCCAACTTTAATCCACTATTTCTCACTCACCGGAAATCGGATTTGAGAAAGTGAATATACTACATTTACCTACGTAAAATGTAGATCGACGCTATGTCATTTAATTTCACAAAATTAAATGTCTCGTCACATTTATTATTTGGTCAAAATCCATTGACCGGGCATATTTAATCCATGATTTTTTACAATCCCCCACATGAGTGGAAATAGCCGAATGCATATGCATGCAGACACAAGCTCAACCCTCGCGAGGTATATAAGCATAAGGATAGGTAGTTGTTGACTTTGAACCCTCCATAGTCGACACCATCGGATACACAGGCGGCTTAGTAGCGCGATGCTTTGAACTAATCCCCCACGGCGTGCACCGAGACAATGGTGTTAACACTTAAACACCTCAACCTCATCCGTTCTCACGTTTTGTGTCCATTGCGGTCTTGGACACCACTTTGGATTCATAAGTGCGTTTTTTATGAAGCGACCACACTTCGCACTTACGTAGGTGATTCTTAGTCAAGTACCTTGCCATACTTGGTCTCTTTGAGAATTCCATCTCTTTGAGATCCTTAAGAACCATTAAAAGTCATAGACTTAGCCTTTACCACGAGGCAAGTTCTCCAACACTCTATTGCTCTCTAGGGAATAGATATAGTTTGAGTGTTTTTCCATGAACTCTCATAGCTTAGTTGTCCCTTTGAACCAAGTTCTTGGGATCTCCAGTCATCATGGTTGGGTTACCACTATGACAATTCTTTAGTTTGTGGATTTCAAACCCATTCCCTCTAGCAACTTATTCATTTGATCACGGTTTAACCCTTTGGTTAGCGGATCCGCTAGATTATCTATTGACTTCACATAGTCAATTGTAATCACCCCTGTTGTGATCAAATGTCTCACGGTGTTATGTCGTCGACGTATATGTCGAGACTTACCGTTATAGAAACCATTGTTTGCCCTTCCAATAGCCGCTTGGCTATCGCAGTGAATCAGCACTGGTGGCACTGGCTTAGACCAACATGGAATGTCTTCAAGGAAGTTCTTAAGCCACTCGGCTTCCTCACCAGCCTTATCCAAGGCAATGAACTCCGATTCCATTGTTGATCGGGCTATACAGGTCTGTTTTGTGGATTTCCACGATACAGCACCACCCCCAATAGTAAAGACATATCCACTTGTTGAAAGTGAGTCTCTATTATCGGATATCCAATTGGCATCACAGTACCCTTCAAGCACCGGGGGGTATCTCGAGAAGTGTAGCCCAAGATTTTGAGTGTGTTTTAAATATCTCAAAACCCTCACAAGAGCTCTCCAATGCTCTTTGCTTGGATTGCTCGTGTAACGACTTAACTTGTTCACGGCACAAGCAATGTCAGGTCGAGTGCAATTAGTCAAGTACATAATGCACCCGATGACCCGTGCATACTCTTCTTGTGCAACGGGCTCGCCTTTGTTTTTGCTCAAGTGAACGTCGAGTTCAATTGGAGTCTTAACCGGCGCGCCATCATAGGCTTTGAATTTATTCAATATCTTCTCAACATAATGTGATTGTGTTAAGATGATTCCATCATTCGTTCTTAAAATCTTCATTCCAAGAATTACATCGGCTAGACCCATGTCTTTCATGTCAAAGTTTCTCTTTAACATGGCCTTTGTATCGTTAATTACTTGAGTGTTGCTACCCAAGATTAACATATCATCAACGTAGAGACACACTATAACATGACCGTTATTAGTGCTCTTGATGTAGACACATTTGTCGCACTCGTTGATTTTAAACCCATTTGATAACATCACATTATCAAACTTCAAGTGCCATTGCAATGGCGCTTGTTTCAATCCATATAGGGATTTCACGAGCTTGCATACCTTTTTCTCTTGTCCAGGTACTACAAACCCTTCGGGTTGTTCCATGTAGATTTCGTCTTCTAGTTCACCATTCAGAAACGCGGTCTTTACATCCATTTGATGAATCTCGAGATTGTGCAATGCAGCAATAGCGAGAAGCACCCGGATAGATGTAATCCTTGTTACAGGTGAATAGGTATCGAAGAAGTCATGTCCTTCTTTTTGTTTAAAACCCTTTACTACTAATCGGGCTTTATACTTATCAACTGTTCCATCGGCCTTAAACTTTCTTTTAAGAACCCATTTGCATCCTAAAGGTTTAGCACCTTCGGGCAAATCAACCAACACCCATGTGTGGTTTAGCAAAATTGAATCAATTTCGCTTTGAACAGCTTCTCTCCAATGCAGCCCGTCTGGGCCAGCAAAGGCTACTTTTATCGATGTTGGTTCTTCATCCAACATGAAAGCAATGTAGTCAGGACCAAAAGTTTTTGGTGTTCTGACTCTATTACCACGTCTTAGTACTGTATCTTTTGGATCGGGCCTTGCACGCTTGCGCGATTCAGGTTCCGCATCTGTTGATTTAGAACTAGTGGCTTCTTCTTCCACTTGTTTAGAACTAGTGGCTTCTTCAATTCTTGTCTCAGAATTGGTTGATACTTTTTCCTTATCTTTGCAAGGAAAGGTATTTTCGAGAAATACAGCATTCCTCGACTCAATTGTTGTTCCTACTGTGATAGTCGATATTTCAGACTTGTGAACAACAAATCGATATGCACTACTGTTAAGTGCATATCCAATGAAGATGCAATCAACCGTCTTAGGTCCGATTGTAACTTCTTTGGGCGGAGGAACCATCACCTTTGCCAAACACCCCCACACTTTGAGGTATTTGTAGGATGGCTTCCTTCCCTTCCACAACTCATAAGGAGTAACATCTTTTCCTTTGAGAGGGATTTTATTCAAGATATAGTTTGCTGTCAAAACAGCTTCCCCCCACATATTATGTGGTAATCCTGAACTGAGTAGCAGTGCATTCATCATCTCTTTTAGAGTTCGATTCTTGCGTTCTGCAACACCATTAGATTGTGGTGAATATGGAGCAGTTGTTTGATGAATTATACCACTTGCGTTGCATAACTCCTCAAACGGGGCTACATATTCGCCTCCTCTATCGCTTCGAATCATTTTGATTTTACAACCAAGTTGATTCTCAACTTCGTTCTTATAATTTTTGAACGCCTCTATTGCTTCATCTTTGCTTCTTAAAAGATAAATGTAGCAATATCTTGTGCAATCATCTATGAAAGTGATAAAGTACTTTTTACCACCTCTAGTTTGCAACATCTTTAAATCACATACATCCGTGTGAATTAATTCAAGGGGTTTTGTGCTTCGTTCAACCGAGTGAAACGGCAACTTAGTCATTTTTGCTTCAAGACAAATTTCACATTTATCTTGGATATCCAATTCATTAGCCTTTAGTAAATCTAAATTTACTAATCTTTTAATGGCTTTTGAATTTACATGTCCCAATCTACAATGCCACAAATTTGAAGACTCAATCAAATAAGAGGAAGTAGATGCTTTATTCTTATTGGCCAATGGCTTCGCAACACTTCGAGTTGCTACACTAAGCTTGAAAAGCCCATCGGTTACATAACCTTTTCCGATGGATTTTCCAAACTTATACAAGACAAACCTATCGGACTCAAATACAAGTTTAAACCCTTTATTAACTAGTATTGATCCTGACACTAGGTTCTTGCGGATGTCCGGGACATGCAGCACATCCTTCAAAGTGATAGTTAGGCCAGACGTCATCATGAGAATCACGTTGCCAACGCCGAGGACTTCTGACGATGCTTGATTCCCCATGTTGATCTTCCTCCCTTCAACAGCAGTGTAGGAGGCAAACTTGCTCCTGTCGGAGCAAACATGAGCAGTAGCGCCGGTGTCGATGTACCAGCCTCCCTTGTTATCAACAAGGTTAACCTCTTCAGTGACCACTGCAATGAGGTCGTTCTCATCCCAGTCCTTGAACTCCTTCTCAACGACGTGGGCTGCCGGCTTCTTCTTCTTGCTGCGGCAGTCTTTGGCAAAGTGGCCCGGTTTGCCACATTTGTAGCAGTCGCCTTCAAACTTCTTTGAAGGCTGCTTTCCCTTCCCTTTGTCGTTTGGACGGTTTGGGCGAGGGCGTTTGTTGGAGGGACCGCCCCGCTCCAACAGGTTGGCTTTGGCTTCATTTGGGGTGAAGCCCTTAGCCTTTTGATCACTTTTGCGCACGTCGGCCTCAATGCGCAACTTCACGATCAAGTCTTCAAGGGTCATCTGCTTTCGCTTGTGCTTGAGATAACTCTTGAAGTCCTTCCAACTTGGAGGGAGCTTGTCAATGATCGTGCACCTTAGGAACTTATCGGGCAAGGTCATCCCTTCAGCCACTAAGGAGTGGATGATCATTTGGAGCTCTTGGACTTGCTCCATGATGGGTCGAGAGTCGACCATCTTGTAGTCCATAAACTTGGATGCTACAACCTGTTCAGTCCCTGCAGCATTGTCTATGCTATATTTCTTCTCTAGGCTTTCCCACATTTGTTTAGATGTGGTTACATTGGAGTATACATTATAGAGGCTATCATCTAATGCACTTAAAATAAAGTTTTTACATAGATAATCCCCTTTTCTCCAAGCTTCATAGTCCGCCATGACTTCGAGCCTAGTCTCTTGGTCGCTTGGTGCGGGCGGCTCGTTCTCCGTGAGGAAGTTGGCGACGCCCAATGTTGTCAAGTAGAACAACATCTTCTGGTACCACCGCTTGAAGTCAGATCCTCCAAACTTTGGTGGCTTCTCGGCAGGTGGCATCATTCTTGGTGCCAAAGGTGCCGCAGTTGGTCCTTGGAAGGAACCAATTCCGTTGCCCCCGAAGGAGCCAACAACTTGGTTGGGCATAGAGCCCCCACCATTCATGTTGGGCATAGAGCCCGCCATGGTCGTACCAGCCCCGAAGGGACTAGCACCCGCATGAGACCCGAAGGCCCCAGCATTCGTGTTGATCCCGAAAGATCCAACGCTAGTATTGAGCCCGAAGGCACCAACACTCGATCCATTAAAGGATCCGAAGGAACCACTAAAAGTGGAACCAACCGAACCACCAAAGGTGGAACCAGTGGACGCCCCGAAGGGGTTGTCCCAAACCCAAGGGACGGTGGATGAAGCGGCTGGGAAGCCAGAAGTTGGCATCATCGAGGGAATCGATGAAGTGTTGACCGGTCCAGTGGTCGCCATGGTGGAGGGAATGGCGGCGGCGGTGGTGGCAGCGGCGGTGTTGGAGTCGGTAGACATCTCCAGCAAAGGTGTTTAATATTTCGAAAGTTTTAGTTCAGTTTAGAAGTCCAAATTCCTTCAAAGGCAAGTTATCTCGTCTTGCGATTGTTGGTTTCTGGGATTACAAAGATAACTACCGGGCGTAATACAACCCAAAAGAAAGGAAAGGAAGAACTGAACTTAAAAATACAACGTATAATCGAAACTACTAAACCAGTGTGATTAGCCGAGTCGAGGAGGCCTCTTCCCGCAAGACGAGATACGCCCCGGTAGTGCTCTTCGGTTTGGCGTGTCGTCCCCAAAGGTAAAACGGCTACGTCTCTATTGATGCAGCACCGCAATCAACAGAGCTCCGGCGAACTGGATGGAGGAGAGGGCAGTGCTCTTCGGTTTGGCGTGACTGTGCCTCGCTTGACGACGTGTCAAGCCACTTGGATTGCTGACTCGGCGGTGGTCCAAAAAGAATAGTTTGGGCCAAGCACCAAGCCCAAAGACCAATTGCCAAGATCCAAGATCCAAGATCCAAGTCCAAGATCGGGCTCGGGATCGGGCTCGGGATCGGGCTCGGGCTCGGGATCGGGCCCGGGCCCGAGGCCCGCGGCCCGCGCCCGCGACCACGACCACGAGCACGAGCACGAGCACGGGCACGGGCACGGGCACGGGCACGGGCTCGGGCTCGGGCGGGCGGGCGGCGGCGCGCGCGTGTGCGCGCGTGTGGGCTCTTTCACCCATCTTGGTCCACTATAATTATTAAGTAACATAAAGTCACTTAATTTATACACATTAAAGATGTGTTAATCCTCCAATGTGGGATAATTAACACTAGTTAATTATTCCCTAAGCTCCATCTCCAAGCTTTAATTAAAAGCTAATTATGCCCAACTTTAATCCACTATTTCTCACTCACCGGAAATCGGATTTGAGAAAGTGAATATACTACATTTACCTACGTAAAATGTAGATCGACGCTATGTCATTTAATTTCACAAAATTAAATGTCTCGTCACATTTATTATTTGGTCAAAATCCATTGACCGGGCATATTTAATCCATGATTTTTTTACAAATAGTGCTACAAGTATTATTTTCATAATGTGGCGTAGCATTTATTTAAATGTGTGTGACACTGAACAACAAAAATCTTGAATTGACCATCATCATACATTTAAAGCCATCTAGTGCTACAAAACTCAAGCTTAAGGCAATCCGCAGTCACAATGTAATGAAATGAGACATAGTAATAAATTTGAACTTCCAACAATT
Source organism: Salvia splendens (assembly GCF_004379255.2). Classification (NCBI taxonomy): domain Eukaryota; kingdom Viridiplantae; phylum Streptophyta; class Magnoliopsida; order Lamiales; family Lamiaceae; genus Salvia; species Salvia splendens. The sequence goes on along the minus strand of NC_056033.1, from coordinate 5,009,553 downwards.
TTACAGGCTTCCTAATGTAAAATGGCCATCATGGATTTTCGTTTTTTACATTTAACGTCGTGCTATAGGTGCAAGTGAAATATATGTGAGAGCGCTACACGATTCATTGCCAAGAACCGTCATTGTATTGAAAATTTGAAACCAAGGCTACACAAGAGTACCTACCTTACAATGGACCAGCACGTTTTTGGCTTCACTGCGATCCAGAGGGTAGCTTCCACAATTTCTTCGTTGCTACCAATACTTTCTCCCTCTGATGTGAGTCGGGTTCTTTGTCATGTACGGAGACCCTCCATCTCATGGCACGAGAAATTCGCTCCATTTTGTCAATCACTTCGGGTGAATCTCTAAAGATAACTGTGCCTTCAGGACGCAGTATTCTATCGATTTCCACCATAAGATCTACAAGGTTACACCTGCAATGAAAACGTTGTTTGAGATCAAACACGGAAAAGGGAGACTTACTATCTTTCGACACAAACATTGAGCCAAGTAACTCAATTGCACTACAGGCTACAGCAATGTAAACGGAAGGTTTTCTAAAATGATGGAGTGACTTGAATCGTCAGAAATTTGACACTAAAAAGAACGAAGTATACCTGGTCTTTCCGGAATTGGGATCTTTAACAAGATTCTCGATATCATCAACATGAATCAAATCATAAGTACGAGGATACGTTGAGAAGGGCTCACACCTACAAGCATCAGAAAGAAACGATTAAACAATAATCAGTTAAATACATAACACTTTCAAGACATAATAAGGATATGGATTTAACACTAGATACGAAGATGAACGCAGTATGAATGCTAGAGAATAACGAGCAAGGGGGAAATGTGGCTTCCACGCACCAATCATGGAAAACTCCTATAAGTCCTCGATCATAAATGACATCAAGGGTTGAAGGCTTGCGAGCGGGGACAACATTCATTACCCAAACAGGATCAGATATTATGGCTGCTGCAAAGCCTCCAAAGAATGCATTCATATCCATGACATTTCGTATTGATGGAGTTCCCAGTTTTATGTTTAAGGAATTTTTGTAGTAAGCAACCCTTCTTGCCCATCTACGCTTGTCGGCCTCAAACACATCCATTCCATTTTTTATGACACTGGCCCTCGAAGGAGCTGTTGTCAGTCTCTCCGGCCATATTGGAATTGCTCCAACTGCGTATTCTCCCTTAACAGAGGAAGTCCTGCTAATACATTTCTTCAACTTGGTGTACCTGCAAATTAATAGCGTTAAATCCGTTTAGCAACAGAGCACATCAATAACATAGTGACTAAATCCACCTCGGTATATATATGATATATCAAAGTATGTGCGACAGATGAGGGTTTTCGAAGCAATAATAACAAGCAGCCTCTGATGCATAATTACCACGAAAAACTTGGGTCATCAGATTCATCACACAAGTTGAGCCCAAATATATTCAGGTTGGGATGACACAAATCCCCAATCGGTTTTTTCCAGATGGCAGTGTTCCCATCTACAACAATCAGCTCATAACACAAAGATCTGGCAACTTCTTGCAGCTCGGCCCATTCCTTATCTTGTTTGGCCCACTGTACAGGGGGTCCAGATATGACTAGGTAGCCTCCTGGTCGAAGTAACCGATCAACTTCAAGAAAATATGTAGCATCTGCACAGGTACAAGTGCAATGCGTTAGGGAACAGTGATATATATTACGAGACTATTAGGAAGAAGACTTACTATATGCAGTGAAAGGTATCAAACATCGAGAACAGTGGACCAAATCAAAAGAAAATCCAGAAAATGGAAGTCTACGTGTGCCAAGCATGGCGACAAAAGTTGGTACTCCTCTCTCCAACGCAAACTGTATCTGTGCTTTATGTGAATCTCTCGGGGCAAAGGAAAGAGGTAATATGCCTTCAGAAAGCATGTATCCGCCAAAACTAGCAACCTAGAAAACAAGACACAATTTTTCAAGACTTGTATCCAGTAATAAGTGTTACAAGGAAACATGGAAGGGATCCCTACCCCACACCCCATATCGAGAGCTGTTCTCAGAGTTCCCCCAGCTATAGGAATATACTGTTTCAGCTTCTCGATATATTGTTCAGCTCCATCAGGGAACATCGTACCACCACCAGGAAATATGAAATACGGACCTTCCCTCTTCATCCATCCCTGGTGGCCTTTCCTATCTGCTATTTTATTGTAAGGCATGTTATCATGCCATATCTGCACACAAAACACAAAAGCTAATGATCACGTGAGACGAAGCAAGCCTTCAACTTGCAGTAAATATCTGTCATGGAATCACTAGATGCACAAATGCATACACTAATCAACACTAAGTCTGCGCAACTGAAAACATATAAAAGCAGACACACCCGACATATATCAACCATTCAAACAATAACAACATTTGGGATCAACTTCAGTTCATTCCAAGACTTAAATAAACATTCTCATCATGTTGAAGCTCAAACACATAAGTAATAAGTTCACAGAAAAACCACATATTCATATCTCCTTGTACGATGAACAAGCAAACTTCTAAAATCATTGCCAATTCCCAAATCCTATCTGCTACTATAATATTGTAAGGCATATCATGCCATATCTTCATACAAAACATAAAGCTAATGATAACATGAGACGAAGCAAGGCTTCAATTGCTTCTAGCAGACTTGAGTTTGTGAATCTAGAAGAATTCCTCAATAGGTATAGAAGTACTTCATCACCAAAAACAACGGCAACTACCACTGCATTATATCTCTGGAGTGGAATTACTAGATACACAAATGCATACACTAATCAACACTATGGCTGCAACTGAGCACATATATATCAACCATTAAAACACTAACAACATGTGAGATTAATTCCAAGAACTAAATAAACATTCTCATCATGCTGAAGCTCAAACACATAATTTCACAGAAAAAGCCACATATTCACATCTCCCTACATGATCAACAAGCTAAAGCAAACTTCTAAAATCAATGCCAATTCGAAATCCCACTGAAACTACACAAGGAACAATTACACAATTGAAAACAGATATCAAATTAGTTAACCTTATGCAAGCTCTCCGGCCACTGCACAGGAACCTTGTAGCCATCGGGCGGCGGGATCAAACATAGCGGCGTCTCCTCGGGGCGAGGGCAATGCCTCTCCCTGTAGAAATTCATATCCCTGCTGAGCTGGCTGTTGATCCTGGGATCCTCACAGGGCATGTGATCCACCATATCGGCGGGGCATGCATCGATCGCCACGGCCTGGCGGCCGTGCTCGACCAGCGCCACCAGCCGGCCGCGGTGGCGCGGATCCGAGCGCAGCAGCGTCTGACGCCCGGAGGCCGCGAGCGAGTCGCCCAGCGGAGAGAAGACGAGGAGGAAGAAGAGGAGAAGCGCGGCGAAGAAGGCGGCGACGATGGCATCCAGCAGCCGCCATTGGCGCCCGTGGCGGTTCTTGGAAGACGCGAGATTCAAGAGGCCCATGTGCTGAATTCACAATCAAATGGAGCGCAGATGATTCAAGATCTCATCTTTACACTAAACATACACGCAGTGTGGTGCAGCGTCAGTGGGTGTGAGTGTTTCTTGAAGATCTAAATTGGCTGTCGCGATGCAAGGTCGGTCGGTGTTTTGCAATATCCTTTTTCTTATTAATTTCCCAATTACCACTACAACATGAATAATTAACAAGAAGAGAGTGTAATTGAAGCGTAAATAATGGCACCCGTTTATGTTATGCTATCTACAAATATATGAGCACTTAAATTCATACAATAATGTTGGATCTAGATATATCAAAATGAAGCTATCCACCGACCTAAGTGGGATCAAAATCATATGGAATAATAATCATAGTCTCGCTACTTAATTTTGCGTAGATATTTATATTACATTGTTACCAATCTCAAGTTTAAATAATAAAAAATATATATATAGAAAATGAAGTAGTAATATAAGAAATTTTTGATGCACACTCAGCAACTGAGGAAACTAAGGTGAACACTTAAATAGTGATGCAATTATGTGATCTTGTTTTAACTTAATTTGCATTGATTGATAAAAGTTTTTTCCTTGTACCTTTAATTGATAAGAACAGTAATTTTTTAACTGAAATTCAGATTATTGTTTGTCACCATAGTATTTTTTGCACCAGTTAACATCGGTAAACACCAAATAGCCATGGAAGAAAGAGACCAAATAAGTAACATCTCAGACTATGAACAGAGAATCTACAAAAAATCAATGTGTTTTGCATATGCTGACAAGCCCCATGGCTTTTAATTTCCCTTTTACCGAAAGCATAATAGCTTGTGATCTTCCAAACTTCAAATTTTCAACCTCCATCGAAGTAGTAGCTATTCCCCTTTCATATAGACCACAACTTAATACTTCCGCTGTGCCTTGAGGTTGTAATCATGTTTGATAAGGTTTGCTCTCAAAAGCATTGCTCTGAGTTCACGATCAAATTCATTGCCAGTCTGCAGGGCGCGCTGGAACGTCCCATTCCTCTGATCAGCATGCCGAGCATAAAGAATCTTGTTATGGGAGTCAATTCGAGCCTGCAGTATCATGCCAGTCGATGTCACGCACGCATAAGAAACATGTTTACCATAGAGTGCCAAAAATGAAGCTATGTATTTACACAAGCAGCAGGTGCAAATGATGACCTGTATCTGGTCATTAGTGATCAGGGCATCAAGTTCTTTCTCCAGGCCCGTAACACATGTATTGAAGGCATTTGCCATCATATTAAGGTCTACAGAGACGAAAGGAAGCGTGTACTGAATCAAAGCCTTGTTACGTATTTGCTCGTATAGAGTTTCCACATGATCATGTAAATGGATATCAAGCAACAAGTTTGTCTTGAGATTTCCTAGATATTCCAGACAGGAAGCATAATGGCTGCATAGTAAAACAAAATAACTCAAGTCAAACAAGGAACTAAAGATGCAAGTTCAGACAGCTTATTCTTTTTATTTAGTTCTTTCATGATGAATCACTGCAAACCTAGGGCTTTATTAAAAAATTGTCTATCTATCCGTTTATCTCAGTGACCTAGCTTATGTTTCTCATGGTGTGATCAATGCAAACTCAGTACCTAGTATAGAAATCATTAATGAGCTCCCTTATCTCGGGTACCAATTCCAAGAAATTCCGGAAATTCGTGTTATCGATGACTTTGCTCTGGCAAAAAGAAACAATTCAAGCAGTAAGAATTTACATGTTACAAACTCCCTGAATCACAGAAAATGACCACTTAAGAACAATAAAAACAAGGTAAAAGCTCGCCTTCAGTTCTGATCGATCAAAGCTTGCGAGTGCACAGAGAGTACCATATGTTGCAACATCTTGGGGTGCAATTATTTCAGTGTAGTTGTTCCCAAGTTCTGGACCAACTTCCAGGAACTGCAGATATCATTGAAATATTCAAGGGAAAATATATGCAGCAACAACAATGATACTCTCGAATCTAAAACACCATAGAGGGTGCTGTATATTTCAATAAACTAAAATGACTTCAAATCATTAGTATTAAGAGATGAATTTCAACCATGTATAGCTCTAATTCTCTATCACATTTAAGAGATGAATCTTTAGTAGTAGTATATCTCTAATTCTCTATCACATTTCAACCATCGGTGGTATGTCTCTATTGAGATTCTACCTATAACAAAGTTAGCAGCCATCCAGCCAACACAAATTTTCTGCTCTTTCCACATTGCATGCTTAACCACAGCAAACAATATATTCACTGGTGAGACGATGTTTCTTGAAACATAATGTTTCTTAGACAAACCTTTCGAGCAGCAAGCTTATATTTTTTCCCTTCGAGGTGAGACAATCCAGCAGCACAGCGTAGTTTTGCAATAGTAACAGGATCCAAGCCGTCTACAGCTTGCTCAGCCTTTCCAACGTAACTTGTAACATGAGTAAATTGACCCATCTCAATGCTAACCAGAATTGCATTTAGACACATATGAATTATATGTTTCGAGGTTGTGCAGTAGTCACGTGTTCGAATATAATTTTTAAATGCTTCACCAAGCCTGCCGTGTGCATAAAAGAAATCCCCGAAATCATTGTACCCCATCCGAATGCTCTCCTTGATTAAATTTGTCTGCAAAAGATAAAACTAGAGTAAGGGTGCTAAGCAGAACAAAAAAAGGACTGCTAATAACTTAGCTACCAGAAGTTGGAACTTTTGACATCATTATTTTACTATCAAGAGTTTCAGAAAGCTGAATATTCAAGTGTAAATCAATCAACAAATCAGAAACATTCAGCATTATCAAGAGTTTGGAGCAAGTTCAGCAGTCTAACATAAATCTCATAATTTCTGAGTAAACAAATCCAATAAAAGTATGAGACAACACACCAAAATCAAATATTGTCAACGATGTAAAGAATCTTTCTAGAGATGGTAAACAACAAGGTACTATTACTCTAAATATATTGAGAAGATGAACAAATTACCCAAAACCATTAGCAAATTCCACCTTCCAAAGCCAGACAATGTTTCCTTAACTTTTTCCCTTTCAATTTTCCTTACAGCTAGTTTTCCAGAAACCCACCCTAAAAATAACTATTGTACAGTTTGCAAATAAAACCAACGATCACAACTTAAAGTTTAAAATCATGATAAACTTGGCACAAGATTATAAAATTCAATCGACAGTAAAGCATTAAACTAAAGATTAACAACATAAAATGATAAAAGAGCGTACACTCTACCCTGTAAGCATTGAGTTCATTTTCAAGTTTCTCCTTTCTCGACTCGGCCCGTTGGTCCACGGCATCAGCCCAGGCATTATCCAGGCCGTAATTCGGTCCCAATCTGACATTGATCTTCCCGATAACTTCTCCGAAGAGCTGCGTGTCCTCGCCCTTCTTGATCTCGTCGTACGCCATTCGCAGAGCCTCCAGCTCCATCGAAGGGGCGCCGCATTTATCCGCGATGAAGAGGAGGCGCGTAGTCTTCGTGCGGCCTGTATAGAGCGCGGCATAGGCCTCGATGTCGAGCTGCTCGCCGCTGATGATGGGGCGGTGGCGCTGCGAATCGCTTTCATCCTGACCGTTGGCGTGGATCTCTTCGTCCCCGATAACAGCTCCCGCAGCATTATCTTCCGGTTCCATTGCGAGAGCAGTAGTATCAGTAGTTGGAGTAATCTAGGGTTTCTGTTGATGCTCTTCTTCCCTCTTCGTTTGGGTTTGCTGTTTTCTTGTGTATGCGTGCGCGTGCAGCATAAATGGGCTTCGCACGTGTAGATACATGGGCTTTTCCAATGGGCCTGGATATAAATATTTTGCCCTTCTGGATTATTGTTTAAATATCGTAGTAAAAAATAGTATACTCCAATATTTGTTGTTAATAAAAGGTTGACTAATGTAAATGTAGTGGAGTATACAACAATTATATTCATTCCGTTTTCAATATCAAGCCATTAGTTAGTAATGAGCAAAATCAGAAGATATATAAGAATGTAAATTACGATAAAAATATATATATATATATATAGTATTTGATACAATTCCTATAATATTTATATTAAAATTTCTAGTATCTAGCTTATGATTACTAATTTGCAACGAAATATAGTGCAAATTTTATTTCATACATCTAAAGGGGGTGCTTGAAGGCACTTTTCAAAGTATTTAAATTTGATTTAATCTTAATAATAGGGTGTAATAATGTAATCTTGATTGAAAGAGTGCTTGAAGGCACTTTTCAAAGTATTTAAATTTGATTTAATCTTAATAATATGGTGTAATAATGTAATCTTGATTGAAAGAGTGAGTTGCATATCCAGCTCAATCAAATTTGTATTCAACACTCCTCCAATAGAAGTTTGAGTTCGATTTCTCGTACCGTTTCCCAAGTCATGTGAATTTCAAGACATTCCAAGATACAATTTCCGAACAAAACTTCAATAATCCTTGACATTTGCAACACACTATGTTGCTTCCAAATCACAACTCATGTCCTCAACAATTGGAACACACTCAAAAGAACCAGAGACCAAAAACCTTAATCTTGTCAAAAAATGTAACATCTGATTTCCTAAATATTTACATACAAGAATCACAGCACACAAATCCCACAAAACAAATAACCACCCTGCTCTGCTCATGAAAAAACTGCATACACATACATCTCAAATTCCTACCAATCACCTCTAATTCTATCATCACTCATCAGCAACCTACAAACGGCTTCCTACACGCTTCGCCATCCACGGAGAGGACCTCCTTCCCTAAACTACTCGGACGTATCAGCACAGAGTCCACACACAGACCACCTTTGGTGTGTGTGCAATCAATCTGAGTGAGGGAGAACTTGACCTTGGTCGATGAGTTTGGATCCTCAACAACAAACTCCCCGACGTGGTAGTTGGCCCAGTTTCCTAAGTTTTCAATCATGCAGCGGGTGACTGCACGATGGCCATTCTGCGTTGTCAACTGGAATTGTGCTGGCTTGAGCTCCCAGCCATGCACATTGTCGTGATTGCAGACACGGCGGCCTAGCCTCTTACCGACTTTCCCAAGGTGGAGTCGGAAGAAGAGGCTGTACGTCCCTTTGGGGAGCTGGAAGTCAAGCTCCCCGTCCACTTGCAGCCACCAGATTTGGTGAAGGTATGCCACTGTTTGGAATCTGCAAGAATGAGGAATGGGAAATGATATCAACGTTGGTTCACAGCCTCTCGCTCCCTTCACATGATCGACACATTACACATACACATTCACAACATCAACACATTTCCAGATAGATAGTTCAGAAATGGATTCTCTCTCCCATTAACAATAGTATGTGATCAATTTCCAGAAAGATAGTAAAGGCATAAATTCAGAATTCGATGCTCTCTCTCACAGACACACATCTAACATTAGCTCAGAGTTGGATACTCTCCTCCACTAATAACAGAATATAACCAACAAATCGACTGAAAGGTTGCATAGACATCAAGAAATGAATTGTGCCATAAAAAGGTATAGATGCTTCCTGCTCTTTCTCTCTCTCTCCCTCTCACTTACACACACAAACGCACATACACGAGAAGGAAAAGTCACCTAGATTCATCAGTTGGAATATGATTCCAATAGCGCCGATCATCAATTCCGGTTATCGCCATAGCCTTGGAAGAAATTGCCAAACAGACGCCTCCACTTCTCTTATCAATCCACACTTCCTGTTCCACAAACACAAAATATCCATAATAATCCCAACTTTACAACACCCATAACTAAAACCCAACTAGATCGAAATCAATTATCAAAACAACAGGAAGCAAAACGCTCACACACCTTCGTGCCACCATCAAAGGTGATGGGCCTGCACAGCCGGGCGTACATGTCCATCTTGCCCTTGTCCCGTAGAGCCTGATCAGGCAGCTTGGACAGAATATACTCAAAATTGGAGGGCAATTTAGGAACCCAGATAAAATCGGCCGTCGACGCTGCCCGGAAAGCCCGATTAATACGGGCTATCTTGGCGATCTCGGGCGGGTCGAGGTAGGAGAGGACTAGGGCGACACATGATTCTGGTATATCCTCCAATCTGGGCCTCGATCTCGGGCCTGCGGGCTCTTCCGCCGTTGAAGAAGCGTTCGCGCCCATTTCGGTGGCCGGGAATTTCAGAAATTGGGGCTCTGTTTGTAGAGAGAGATAATGAGTAAAGAACGACATTGAGAAAAGTGAGAATTATTTATATACGTGGAAAATGCAACTGCAGAGAATTCAATTCAAAAATCGTTGATGGATTGCGTTGCGTGTGCCCCTCCAGTTCCACTCTCTACAGTTTCACCTTTTTTGATACTACTACAAGTTTGGAGTTAGGACAACATCAACCAGGTGGGATAAAATAATAAGTTAATTTGTTTGAGACAAAATTAAAATGATGAACAATAAAGCTTAAAATAACTAATATCTGATCAGATTTATAAAAATATTTAAATTAAAAATCAAACTGAAAATGATAAAGCACGCGTCCATAGCGAACGATAAGTTATAGCGTGTCAACTCGTCATATTCCTCCCCAGATTTGAATCTCCTGCGATGGCAAGGTGATGGTGGCATGAGGGGCCATGTGTCTTCTTATGCTCTTAGTTCCTCAATAAGTGGTTCAATTAATTTAAATTAAATTTGTTGATTTATTTCATGTACGTTTTCATAAATGAAAAGTAGTTGATTAATAAAATACTTTGAAAGGAAGTATAGCATAAAAATATTGATTTAGATTGCTAAAAGTCGATAAACCATAGATCCCATCCCCAAAGACCCCACTATCAAATCTAACAATTGTGTCGAGAATAAATGTTTTAATAAAACCAACGCATAATCTGGATGACATATTTCTAGAAATTCACATAAAAACTTACTCATTTTAAATTATTATAAACATTTACAATAAAAAACCAGCTCAAATTATGGCACATGAAATTAACTCGTTCTATCTAACTGTTTAAGTGTTTGTAACCTTTATTCTATTTTAAAAGCATCGGATTTTTTAAAATGTTGAAACTGTGGCTTTCGCTTTTATCTGTACAAATCGCTGTCAATATAATAAACAATCATATATTGACTTGAGAATAAAAGCTGGTGAAAAATAAGGGTGTTTAATTGAAAGTAATTTTGTGAAACTAGTAATTAAAAGTCTATGTGGTACAACATGGACCATAGATTAATTTTAAAAAATGAAATACAGGAAAGCTCAGACGTGTGTTGACCGACTTGCATAGTAAAAATCATCAATTGATTGATTTTTTTCAAAATAATAATAATAAGTTTTTTTTGTATATTAACATATATATGGTGGGCTAATGTATTAGCTCTTATCTTATTGTAGTGCAGTCGTTCTCCATATATTTTCATTTATATATACGTAAATAAATAAATGATTGTATACGATTGCTTTTTGCTTAATTCATACACAGTAAAAATAATCCAAATATGGTGTGAGCCTTATCCACATTCACAAAATTCTAATGGCCTCTACAAGTTTGATAGCTACATAATGAGAACTGTTATGTGTCGCATCTTTCCCTTTCCACTATACACTTTTTCATTAATTTTGTGATAAAAATGAGTCATCGTCGCATTAATAAACTCCTAAGTAACTATTTTATGCCTTAATCATAGCGTCAAATCACTTTACCACCATAAACAAATGCAATCCATGTTTAATATAGTGATAGTGTTACAAAATACCATGGACTAGTTGTTGATTGATCATTATAAAATTGTTAAGCCACCATAATTAGTTACAAATTAAATATGTTATTCTTCCCTTTGTACCTTTTGATAACCTCCAAATACATACTCGTTATAAGTTTACTAATCTAAATACGCTTCAAAAAGTGTGGTTTTGACTGAACAATAATATTAATAGATGTAGATATTCGCGTAGGGATATATTAAGATGACAAAAATCTTTATTGTGACACCATACCACCATTTTAAGCATTGGATCTGAAAATCACGTACTTGTCCATGTGGCAGGATTGGCTGAATCAATTAAAACGGTGGGGATCCTCTGCTGTGCTGAAAAGCACAGCCCCTGCTGCTCCTCACTATTCATCAAAATAATATATATTTATTTAATTAAATTTATTTTTATTTATTTATTTATTTTATTTGTTGTGAGGGGCAGCAGGGGCTGCTGTGCTTTTCAGCACAGCAGAGGATCCCCACCCCAATTAAAAACGCGGAGAGGTAAAATAGGAAATCTTTAATTTTACATTACCAGATTGGAGTGTTATTCATTGAATATTGCAGTCTACCACGCCAGCAATATCTAATACATTATGCTGCAATATCCAATACGCAAGACTGCAATCTATAGATTGTAGTGTAGCGTTTATACTATTACAGTGTAGCGTTTATAGTATTGCAGGCTATGTGTTGTCATAGTGTCACTTTAAGAGGTGTTGTCATTTTAACGCATTCATATTCGCGTATACATAAAATCATCATAAGATCCGACATATATAAGGGTCATGAAATTTAAAACAAATTAAATCATGGGTGTTTTAATTTATTGATAACAATAATTAGTGATTGCTGACTCAGCAGAGACTCTTCGGCCACAAATGTTTTAGGTTAATCCAAGTACACGTCGGATAATGTCAGGATATACACAATTTCTAATATTTTATTATGTGTGTGAAAAGAGAAATCCCAGTGTTTGGTGGCACTTGAAAGTTGAAACAGATGTTTTAATAATTCGAATAATGAGGTCTCTTGTGGGCGCTCCCTACAGTGAGAATCACTGAAATCAGCATTAATTAATTTCTTACAATTTATTATATTTTGATTAATTATAATTATGCATTATTAAGTGGAGCCTTTGGTGCACGAAAGTGTTTTCCCGAATAATTGGACCGAATCAATTTGAACTTGGTTCATATTATTATAATTATCATAATTTTTTCATTTAAATTTTGAATTTTCCATTCGATTCAAATTAGTTTTTTTTATAAAAAACCAAATAAATCAGAATTATGTACTATATAATTTTAATTTGGTTTCATATTTCTAACCTGCTATATGTAATAATTAAAGTAGTAATTTAGGATATTTCAGTTGTTTTGGTTTGGTCTAGATTTAATTATAAGAAATTTGGATTACTGGATCCAGATATTCTAATTTTTACACTGCACAGATTGATATTCTTTCAGAATTTAGAATTTTAGATTGTTTAAACTAAGCAACAGATATAAATGTACACATCACAGCAGGCCTAATTTTTTAATTTTATTCCTCTCGTCAACAGGCAAAAAATTATCAATTTTGACTTTGATGTAACATATAAAATTGATGATCATTTAATAAATACATAATATACAATGTACAATAAATTTAGAAAAAAAATACTATAGTATAATACACGTCAAACAGCGATCACAATATACTCTCATATCATAACTAATTATTCATATAGTATTAATCTGGGCCTTACTCTCAATTTTCATTAATTATAAATTTGGGCCGTAAAATTGGACTACTAGTTAGCACATAGCTTGCCCAAAATAGGTTGGGCCTAATAAATATGATGATACGGAGTAAATTATTAGGTATTAATTTTTTTTATATACTCCCTCCGTCCTCCAAATTTTATCACAGTTTGACCGGACACTAGTTTTAAGAAATATAATAGAAAGTGAGTTAAAAAAATTGGTAGGATGTGGATCCTACTTTTAAAGTATTAGTTTTATAATAAAATGTAAGTGGGAATAAGTTGGTGGAATATGAGGTCCACTACCAAAAATAGTAAGAAGTGAAATGTGACAAATTTTATGGGACGGGCGAAAATGAAAAAATGTGACAAAATTTCATGGACGGAGGGAGTATTATTTATCTTGCATCCCTTTAAAATGTCAAGAAAATATAAACAATATTTAAGTATTCCATAGGATTCGGCGCCATAAATTCACAATATGAACTAGACCAAACTTATTTTCACTCCATAATCTAACTTGAAATTTTTTGAAAACTACAAAATTACCGTGGTTTTACTATAATATAGAAAGAAGACCATAAGAAAGTAATAAACCAAAGTTTAAAATTGATATTTACATTTGCTCAAAAAACTTTTTGGTTCTATACATAAAGCGTGTTATCTTTAGGTCATATTTTAACGATTCTATTAAAATTTATCGATTAACCACCTTTTAATTAAGTTCAAAATGCATTTGCAAAAAAATCTATTAGGTCGTACACATTAAAAGTTTGTTAGATTATGGTCCTAAATAATATGTTTTGATAAATATTTAATTCATCAATTAAGTCAAAATGCGGTTGATCATTAACTTTTTAACAGAACTCGTTAAATATAGACCAAAACATATTGTTTAAAATTAAAAGATACTCCATAACACACTTAATGTGTCAGTTTTTTTTATAAACCAACTATGTACTTTAGTCTAAATAATATTATAAACATCAAATCTGTAGGAATTGGTGAAATATAATGCGTAAAAGGAACATACAATTGATACACGAATATGGGAATTTGGATTTCCAAGGGGACTTTTTAACGTGACACATCATTTTATAATTCTAGTACTATTTATATGATCGATACTTTGGCAAAGAAAGGGTGGAATATGCGTAAGGCTAAGGTACAACACGACAATGCATGCTCTACAAAAATTGGTTATAACACAGAGTCCGAAAGAATAATCTCTAATCTCTATTATTTATTGGGACATAGACAGAGACGTGGGATTAATATTGTTTATGGACAGTGACGAAGCAGAATTTTACGGTAGGGGGTCCATAATATAAATGTAATGTTGTAAACACATAGTTCCATACAATAATATTATAACACTCATCTTCTACTTTCATCTTCTGAAACCGCTGCATAATAGCTTCATTAGTTACATTAACAAACACATCCTTCTCAATATAAGGAACTAAGCAATCATTCAATAGCTGGTCTCCCATACGATTCAATAGAGAAATCTTAACGAGCTTCATTGTTGAAAAAGCTCTTTCTACTGAAGCAGTGGCAACGGGTAAGAGCAATGACAGTTTAATTAACAAATAAACCAATGGAAAATTCTCATGTTTCCTTGTACAAACCATATTCTGAGCAAGACCTGCAATTCCCGATACTTTTGAAAACCTTTCATCTGTGCGCACATCAAAAATAAAGTTATCATGCTGACTTTCAAGCTCATATAAAGTAACTTCAGAAAATTCAGATGGATAATACTTGGCAAGACGAAGCAGCTTCTCTGAATCAAATGCAAAAAATGAGTCTTTAGGATCAAAACATGTCATACACAGAAATAAATCTGTGTTGACTTCATTAAAACGGTGATTCAACTCTTGAGCTTGCATATCAATGACTGAACAAAACAACTCAACTTGATAATGGTGGAGATTTTTTATTTTCTCAATTTTACGCCTTCCTCTTCCTCTAACTACACACTCATCTTCCATATCAAGCACATCAATCTCATTTGTTCTACAAAACTTTATAACTCCAGTAAGCAAAACCTCCCAACCTTTTTCCCTCATTACTTGTAAACGTGTTTTTGCTACTTTGACAAGGTTCATAGCATTAACAATGTCTTGATCCTTCTTTTGTAGAACTTGAGAGAGATCATGTGTAATTCCCAAGAGTTTCCTCATAAGATGCAACACAAAGATAAACTCAAAATGATTTAGAATTTCTTGCACATTGATAAGGCTAATTTCATGCATCGGTCTAGGGGTTCATTTCATGAAATTGCTGGGTCTAACGCATTGAATTAAGTCAGGTATGTGAAGTTTTTCGCCAGATCCAGGAAAAGAAGAGGACGCTTGCATGGTCCTAGGAAACTGGCGAAAGGGTGAACAATTGGAAGAAAATTGCTAGACGGAGGAAGCCTCGGAGTTGAAGGGTAGAATAGGGATTTCTACGAAAACTCTAGAAGGCTATGTCCGCATCTATAAAAGGGAGAAGCATGCAGGCTGGAGGGACCTTCTGGGGGGAGGCCTCACTAACAGCTCCTTGCTCGATTCACCTTTCCACACACTTGACTCTGAATTCGCGAGAGATTCCAGTTGGCACTTGGCTGGTGGTTCACGTTTAGCTTTCCGACAATGGTTCGAGGGTTGTAACACCGTCCTAGTTCAAGGGCGAAGAAACAATTTACATTTCCGTTGCTATTTACACTGATTCCGCCGAGCTTCGCTGTTCGAAGCTCGGATTTCTTTTGACAACCAATATTTCCGGTTTTATTCCAGATTTTACTTTCGCTTATGTCTATTGTGTTCATTTCTGGTTTGGTGGTTGAGTTCGATTGATTTCGAGTTAGGATTGTCGGAGTTAGTTATTTTTGCAGTTGGTTCTGATTTATTGCCGATACTTGTTGTTTGGATCTGAAGAATGGTTCTGCTTTTTGGATGAATCGGAGGTTGGGTTTGCTGGAGTTTGTGATTTGTTTGCAGATTGTTCATGATTGATTGAGATTGGAGTAGATCTGTGAAAATCGGAGTTATGGCGTTGGTTTTGCTGTTTGTTGGGTTCGGATGGCTTGGATCCGGAGTGGATTAAGCGTCCGACGTAATCTGAGAAGGAGTACTTGATTTCCATGCCTAGTTTACGTATTTACATTTCATTTCGCCTAGTTTACGTAGATCTGTCGTATCTTCGAGTTATTGTAAGTTTCCGTCGACCAAATCTGTTTATTATGTTTGAATCTGGGCATTTCCTCTGTTTTCTCCATTTGTGAATCTGAATTAGATAGAAAAGTGCACGAAGATTGTTAGCTGCAGCTTTACCGTACGTTGTCAGGCTTGGCTTTCATGGTCCCCACTGTCTATTTCCTTTGTCTAGTGGTTATCGGTAGTTATGTACTCGGTCTAGGAATTGTTTAAACTTTTCTGCCTGTTACTTGGTTTAAGAGTCTTTTGTTCTTCGGTCTAGTATTTACGTTTTGTGCCTAGGTCTAGTAGTAGTTAAAATCTCAACCCCTTTTGCGTGGCAGCAACCATTTTGTCCAAATTCTCTCAATACTAGCCTACGAATCCATCTCTGTGGGATCGACTCCACTTCCCTATACTAATCCATAGTATTCGGGTTGAGGAAATTTAATTGTTGAAGGAGAGTCGTGAGTGCCCAACGACCGGAGCGCCATTCGATCCCTCGAGTTACTGGACCCTGTGATTCAGTTAATTCGGAGAAGCGTGGTGTCTCGACCTAGCAATTGCTTAGATCGCATTTTGCAAGCGCATAACTCATAAGACGAGACTACTCACACACCTCTTACCCTTCAAATGGCGCCGTTGCCGGGGATGGATGGCGTGCTTAGTGCTAGTGTTCAGAGTCTGTGGTGTAAATAGTTTTGATTTGTTTTCTTTCTCTTTTTGTTTTGCAGTTTATGAGCAGAGGCTCAAGGTCTACCTACTGGAGCAACTCATCTGGGTGGACACACGGGCAGTTTGGTTGGCGGGTTAAGGATACAGTCTCTACTGTAACCACCATATCAGGGTTCACCACGGGAGGCCCATTTCCGAGTGGATTTACTAGCGACGAATCTTGGACGTCGTCAGGACGCGAAGATCCAGAATCACCACCCGAATCAGAAACAGAGTCAGAAACAGGGGAAGCAGAGGAATTAGTCATGGCGCAGGTGGTAGACCCAGATCCAGAAATCGGCTCTCTCACTGCCCATTTAGATGGAGAACCAGCTCAAGCTATAGTAATGAATCCACGCCAGAGGACTATCGAGATCAAGACAAACGTACTCGGCATCTTGCCGACGTTCTCTGGGCGTAGAAATGAGTGTCCGTATGAGTTCTTAAATGAATTCAGTAAGTTATGTGGTATTCAGAAGAGGCCGAATGATGCAACAGAGGAGGATTATCGCTTACGAGCGATTCCGTTTACCTTGAAGGGGGAAGCTAATACGTGGCTATTGAGGTTGCCTCGGGATTCTATCCGCACGTGGAGGGACTTCAAGTTGGAATTCTTAGATTATTTCTTCCCATCCAACAAGACGAATGCACTTAAGAAAGAAATACTAGAGTGTAAGCAAGATTACGATGAATCGTTGAGTCAGTACTGGTCGAGATTTAAGGGGTTGTTGGATGCATGCCCGAATCACCGGATGATAGAGGCGGAGACCTACTCTCTGTTTTACGAAGGAGCCACTCCCGAGTCAAAGGACTTAATGAACTCCTCGAGTGGGGGAAATTTCACAAGAAAAAGGGGAAGTGAGGCAAGAGAGATCCTAGGGAAGTTGATTGACGCTAAGAAGGCGTACGATAACCCTAGGAATGCAGTGAAAAGAGGATCGGTGCATGCTGGGAGAGAACAAGAAGATAACAAAGTCGAAGCGATGATTGATAGGCTCGAGAAGGCTCTTTTGAACGCGATTGAAAAGACGATTCCCCTGGCTTCACAAGGGAAGGAGAAATCTCCTGGTCCAGGAGATAATCAAATGCAACAATATTACGGGACCCAGGAAGGAGATTATCAGGCCCAGGTCAATGCAATGGGAAGTTGGAATCCCGATGGGAGCTGGAATCCAGGGAGACAGAGAGATGCGCCTTGGAGAAACCATCCGAATTTCAGATGGACTGACAACGAACAGAATCAGCCGGCACCACAACAAAGTCAGCAGTTTGCACCTCACCCCGAAAGACAAGGTAACTGGTCAGGAAGGAATCAAGAGGGGCAGGGCAACTGGATTAATCGGAACCAAGGAGACCACTCGAGCTGGGGAAACAGGAATCAGAATAATCAAGGGAACCCTTATGTACCACCGCACCAAAGGAATTTCCAAAACAATTACCAGGGCCAAGGAAATCAATACAATAACTCTTCAGGCGGTCAGGGAAACGCTCGTCAGAATCAAGCAAGTGGACCGACTCTGAGTATAGGACCGGGACCCAGTCAACCACCAAAGTTAACAAAGAATATCGATGATATGGTGCAAGACCTCGTCAGTTCTCAGCAACATATGCAAAACAACCTGCAATCGAACAATGACGTAGTGCACAAGCTGCAAGATGCTCAACAGGAGCAGAAAGCAGCCATGGATATGTTGGCTAAGCAATTGTCCCAAATAGCCACTTTTTTGAGTGACATGCGGGGAAACGAAGGAAAAATTCCGGCCTCAGTAAGGCCACCTGATAGAGCTAATATAAGTCAGATTACCTTGAGGTCCGGGAAAGGATATGAGGGACCGGTGGTGAGAACAAAGGAGGGGGCAGATCCTAAGGAAGGCAAGAAGAAAGAGGATACAACTCCCAGACCCAGACACTTGGAGGGAGGAAGTACCTTGGTCAAGGATGACCTTGAGGAGAAAGATTTGGAGAAACAATTGCCTAGACCGACCGAACCATTCTTCCTCGATCCAGAGCCGGAGTTGGAAGATGAGGCAGTGGGAAAAGAAACTGGAGAGTTATCAGCTGAAAGTTCTACCGGAGCAGGGAAGCGACTGAAACCCTTTCCGAGTCGGGGGGAAGCCAAGAAACAGAAGGAAGAACCGGTAGACTTCATGGACATTTTTGGGAAGTTGGAAATCAATCTGCCATTTTTACAGGCCCTGAAGATGCCAGTCTTTAGCAAGTTCATCAAGGAATTTATAGCTGGGAAGGCTAGGCCCAGTGGGAAAATTCTGATAGGCGAGAATGTCTCCGCAGTAATTCAGAAAAGGAAGATGCCTTCAAAATGCAATGACCCAGGTATGTTCACCTTACCCATCTCTATTGGTAATGTGAAAATCGAGCATGCTATGTGTGATTTAGGTGCGTCGATAAACGTGTTACCACTTTCCATATACAAGAAGTTAGTTGGGGTAGGCATGGTAGATACGAAAGTTGTGATTCAATTGGCGGATAGGTCATGCATCTGTCCTGAAGGGGTGCTTGAGAATGTGATAGTCAGGGTACATGACTTCTTGTACCCTGCTGATTTCCATGTGATTAAGATGAGTGATAATGAGTCTGCTGAGTCGGGCGGAGTACTTTTAGGGAGACCCTTCCTACGAACCGCTAAGACTATCATTGATGTTTTTTATGGAACAATTTGCCTTGATTACAATGGGGAGAAATATACATTCAGCATTGATGAGGCAATGAAGAAACCTCTTGACGTTGAAAATTTGCATGCTATAGATGTTATTAACCCTTTGGTCCAGGAATATCTTGAGACGGAATTAATGCAGGAACAGATTGAGAACTCCGAGATGAGTCTTGACATTGATAGAGAGGTAGCCAGTTGGTGTCAAGCAATGAACACAAGTGAGTTATCTGATGAGGAGTTAGCTGAAGCAATTCTGGAATTCTGTGCAAATCCGGAGCTAGCCAGGTCAAGGAATACACCTTATGTGGCGAGTGTGGAAGGTTCTGCTGGGTCAAGGAAGGGAATGACTACGGAAATAACAGAGAAAAATCCCTTGCCCCAGGAAAAAGATGTTCCCAAGAAAGAGCTGAAAACACTTCCACCCGGCCTAAAGTATGCTTATCTAGAGGAGAACGAAACTTTCCCTGTTATTATCAACAGCGGCTTGACTGAGGGACAAGAAGAGGAACTGCTGAAGGTAATCCGAAGAAACAAGAAGGCTATTGGGTGGACACTCTCTGACCTGGTAGGAATTAGTCCAGATTTGTGCATGCATCACATCCGCTTGGAGGAAGGAGCAAAAGCCTGCAGAGACCCTCAACGCAAATTGAATCCTAACATGAGGGAGGAAGTGCTGAAGGAAGTATTGAAACTACTCTCCCTAGGAATCATTTATTCCATACCAGACAGTGAATGGGTGAGTCCAGTCCATATGGTACCCAAGAAGTCAGGAATACAGGTGGTCAAGAACGACAAGAATGAATTGGTGCCCACCAGACTAGTCACTGGGTGGAGGATGTGCATCGATTATAGGAATTTAAATGAAGCGACCAAGAAAGATCATTTCCCTCTACCCTTCATTGACCAGATGCTGGAGAGGCTAGCGGGCAAGCAATACTTCTGTTTCCTAGACGGGTATAGTGGGTATTTTCAAATCTATGTGAATCCCGAGGACCAGGAGAAGACAACTTTCACGTGTCCTTTCGGCACGTATGCTTACAGGAGGATGCCGTTTGGCCTGTGCAATGCGCCAGGCACTTTTCAGCGGTGTATGATGAGTATCTTCTCGGATCTTTTGGAGGACTGCATCGAGATTTTTATGGACGACTTCACTGTGTACGGGAATTCATTTAACTCATGTTTGGCTAGTCTGGATAAAGTATTGAGAAGATGCCAGGAAAAACATTTGGTTTTGAACTTCGAGAAATGCCACTTTATGGTCCCTAAGGGAATTGTCCTAGGGCACGTAGTCTCGGAAAAAGGTATACAGGTAGACCATGCAAAGATTGAGGTGATATCAAAACTGCCTTACCCGACGAACCAGAAGGAGGTAAGAGGATTCCTAGGGCACGCAGGATTTTATAGAAGATTCATTAAGGATTTTGAGAAGATTGCTCAGCCACTCACTCATTTGCTGCACAATGATGTTGAGTTTGTTTTCAATGAGGAGTGCATAAAGGCTTTTCAACTACTGAAAGATAGACTAGTATCGGCTCCCATTATCCGAGCGCCCGATTGGAGTTTGCCATTTGAAATAATGTGCGACGCGAGTGACTATGCAGTAGGGGCAGTGCTAGGTCAAAGAGTTGACGAAAAAAGTTACGTAATTTTCTATGCGTCAAAAACGCTCAACCAGGCCCAGAAAAACTATGACACCACGGAGAAGGAAATGTTGGCAGTCGTGTACTCTTTTGAAAAATTCCGACCATATTTGCTTGGGTCGAGGGTGATAGTTTTCACTGATCACGCTGCGATAAAGTACTTGCTGGCGAAGAAAGAATCCAAGCCGAGATTAATCCGTTGGGTGTTGCTTTTCCAAGAATTCGATTGGGAAGTTAGAGATAAAAAGGGAACTGAAAATAAAGTAGCCGATCATCTAAGCAGGATATTTCAAGGGGAGACCGAGGAAGCAATACCGGACGCATTCCCTGAGGAACATTTGTACTACGTGAAAAAATTTCCTCGACCTACCAGCTGGGAGGAGGTTATGGAGTTAACAGGTCCAGGGGATGACGAAAAAGGGAAAAGCCATCAAAACGCTGAGCCATGGTTCGCAGATCTGGCAAATTACTTAGTCACTGGAGAAGTGCCCAGTTCGCAAGTAATCTCCCGGACCCAAAAGATGAAATTGAAGAGCGAGGCCAAGTACTATTTCTGGGATGACCCGTATTTGTGGCGAATGGGAGCCGACCAAGTAATCCGGAGGTGTATCCCGGAGTGGGAACAGAGGGATGTGCTGAATCATTGCCATGCCCTAGCTTGTGGAGGTCACTTTGGACCTAGGAAGACAGCAAGGAAGGTGTTAGATAGTCATTTTTACTGGCCTACGTTGCATAAGGACGCGTTCGAGTTTTGTCAGAATTGTGAGAGGTGTCAACAGACCGGGGGAATATCCAGGAGGGATGAGATGCCGCAAGTCCCAGTGATTGTGTGTGAGATCTTCGATGTTTGGGGGATGGACTTCATGGGTCCATTTCCGTCTTCATACGGGAACACCTACATACTTGTGGCAGTGGATTATGTGTCAAAATGGATAGAGGCAAAAGCAACCACCTCGTGTGAAGCTAAGGAGGTAGCAAGGTTTCTTAGAGCTAACATTTTCAACAGGTACGGAGTGCCCAGAGCTATAATATCTGACAATGGGACACACTTCCGCAACCGGACTATTGAAGCTCTGATGAGAAAATATGGCGTCCATCACAGACTGTCTACACCTTATCATCCTCAATCCAACGGCCAGGCGGAAATATCCAACAGAGAAATAAAGGCGATACTAGAAAAGACGGTTAATCCGTCCAGGAAAGACTGGAGTAAGAGGCTTGGAGACGCACTATGGGCTTACCGGACGGCATACAAGACGCCTATTGGGATGTCACCATATAGGCTTGTGTTCGGCAAAATGTGTCACTTGCCCGTGGGAGTAGAACACCGAGCATATTGGGCGGTCAAGGAAATAAACATGAGACCCGAATCCTGCGAGGAAGAGAGGAAATTGCAGCTGCAGGAGTTGGAGGAGCTAAGGCTGGAGTCATATGAATCGGCGATGTGGTACAAAGAGAAAACAAGACTCTGGCATGACAAGAACCTCCGGGTCAAGGAATTGCAAGTCGGACAGAAGGTTCTCCTATTCCAATCCCGGCTCAAGCTAATGCCTGGTAAGTTAAAGTCCAAATGGATTGGGCCATACACTGTTGTGAGTTTGCGTGCAAATGGAGCTGTAGAAATCCAGGGAAGTTCTTCAAACTCTACTTCTTTTCTTGTTAACGGTCATAGGGTAAAGGTATTTAGGGATAGCTCGGAGATGTGTGTAGTGGACGAAATGCCACTACGCGCACTCCACGATATCGCCTAATAGATCTGGGAAGTGAGTGTTCTTAGAGATTTCCTAGGTCCAGCATCCAAGAAGTTTTAGCATGACCTGACCTTGGGAATCTTGAGAACACTTGAACATATATTGTAAATATTCAATCGCTTTCTTTAAATCAAGAAAAACCCAAACAAATCAGAAAAAAAAAATAATCTTCCAAAAATATTTTCGAAATACCAGACTCCTTAAGGAATTTTTTTTGATACCGTCATACCCTAGACCCGGGGAGTCTGGCGTTTCAATTTTTAGTTTAATATTTTCTTTAAGTGTGATTTTGCAGAAGAAATTCACAAGGGCAAGGAGTTGTGGAGTAAAAATTTTGGAGGGAGTTGGCACAGGTTCGGATTTCAAAAGGAACTTTATGGGGAGGCGTACGGTCGCAAGCGTCATCACCTGCAACCGCCTGCCAAAAACGTCCTCTCTCATGCCTACACTATAATCGGTTTAGCCTTCTTATTTTCATTACCTATTCTCTCTCCAATATTCACAAACACAAAAAATCCCCAATTTCCTTTTCCCTTTTTCTCTCTCTCTAACCCTAATCTGCAAATTCCGCCCAAATTCTTTACAAAAAAATTTCCACAGAACATCCATGGAAAACAAACAAGGAACCGGAAGCACCTCAGGGTCCGCCGACTCTGGGGCGGCGGCGTTTATGGCCGAGCTATTCCAGAAATTTGGGGGTGCGGAGAAGGCGATGGAGGCATTCGCCATGTTTGCAACCGCAATGGGTAAATCCGTACAGGCTGCTCCGTCTTCTAGTGTCCCACAACCGGAGGCCGTCTCAGAACCCGTCGCCGAACCTGAAACCGTTCAAGAGGCCACGACCACTAGCCCGGAACCAACCACCGCAGGGAATCGTGAAGACGACTCAGATTTGGTCACAGGGTTGGAACTGTTGGCTATGTGCGAACCAAGGGTAGACTCTGCAACTGAGGGGGAAACCCCTGTTTCGATTAGTGTTTCTGAGAGGG
Source organism: Salvia splendens (assembly GCF_004379255.2). NCBI lineage: Eukaryota > Viridiplantae > Streptophyta > Magnoliopsida > Lamiales > Lamiaceae > Salvia > Salvia splendens. The sequence continues at coordinate 4,985,664 of NC_056033.1, read as the reverse complement.
TGAGGCCCGTACTTGCTAGTGAGGATTATGTTGAGAGAGTTGTTCTGGAACCATCTGGGGAAGTTAAAGATTTTGTTGCTGATGTTAGTATTTCTGAGGGGGAAACCCCTGTTTTGGAAAAATCTGTGGAGGGGGAAACCCCTGTTTTGGAAAAAGCTGTTGGGGGGGATGCCCCTATAGTTGGTGAAGATGGGGGCGACGAGGCCATAATTTCTGAACAAAATGTGGAGGGGGATACCCCTGAGAAACCGGTGGGTACTGAGGCCCACGTCGGGGAAAGATTTGAGGGGGTAGAGACCCCTGTTTACATCTCGGGGACAACCCCATTGTTGTCCAAGGAGGGAGAAGCCCTCGATTCTGAAAATAGCCAGGAACCCGCTGACGCCGGGGTGAAGTTGATTGTGGATCTGACCGAGATCCCGGAGGATACCGACTCGCCGGTCAACCCCAGAGATGCTAGGAGGCGGGCTCGCTGGAGCCTCATTGATGAGGTTGATGAAACCGTGGAGCCGACGGAGGAAGAATCGCTGGGTCCAGAGACCGCAGCATCTGAACAGGTGAACTCTCCCAGACCTGACATGGGGGAGAGTGATGAGGAGAAGCGTCGCCAAGCGGCTGAGAAGAAAAGGAAGGGGAAACAAATTGCTCCTTCCTCGACCAAAAAGGCGAGAGGAAACTCTACTAAATCCACACTTCCGCCGGCAGCTAAGGTACCATATGCCGCAGAAACCGAGAGCCCTTCTGAGTCCAACGACTCGGAAGAAGAACAGGAAGAGGAATTCAACTTTGAGCCGACCGAAGTGTGGATAACAAACAGCTTGCTAGATAAAATGAGGGCGTTTGACGACCCAAAGCGCACGGCCATTTATAAGGAGAAGAGTACTGAGGGGAAGGTCGCTAAGTCAGGAATGATGTATAGCTCATCGGAGCTCAAAACGATTGCTTGCAACGATGAATTCCGGACTTATATCGACGCAATAGGCTTCGATTGGTTGCTCAAGCACAGTACTACCGAGGTCCCGATTGACCTGGCCCGAGAATTCTTTTCCACCTCCGATTCAAGTCTACTACCGATTTGGATGCCGAATCCATTAATTTCAGACTTTTCAGTGAGGAACATACGATGAGCATCCGGGAATGGACCTTGCGGATGGGTTTGCAGACGCGAACGGAGGACGATGAAGGCCTGTGGAACGAGAGGATGATTGGTCCACCGAAAATGACACCGGGATTCAAAGCACAAAGCGCCTGGGAGTTCTTGACTCACCCGAGGGTGGGTCAGTTTAAAACAAGCTTTTCAAAGGCACACCACATCGAAAATAGGGTCCTGCGATTTGCCCAGACTTTTATTAGTTACAATTTAATGGGAACAGCCAACAACGCTCTGACTACCGCCGATCTATACTTCACATGGTGCATGGCTACGGGGGTAAGAGTTCACTTGGGCTATTGGATAGCCCAAGCCTGCCATCAAGTGACTGCAAATCCTTCCCGACACCTATACACGTGCCACCTGCTCGGAGCCTATCTGCAGAGGAATGTAATCATGAAGATCCATAAGGCATGCCGAGAGGTAAAGACATGTTCGCCCCCTGAGGTTTTTAACATGGATTATTTTTTCAATAAAGGGTTGCTGATCGCACGCGGAAGGGAAGTATGCTTTTATGAGGTAGGGCAGTCAGAGGCTCAGGTGAAACAGGACTCCGATGTGGTGGAAGTGAAGGATATTGTTGCCGTAGAAGCAGGAGCCAGGATAGAGGTAGAGGAAGTGCGAAAGGAGGTTGGTTGGATGAGGTCAGAAATGAAGATGGTTCGGGAGGAGATTGTGTCCCTGTGGGGAAAAAGTAAGAATAGTACTGAGAGTGTCAGGAAAGATGTCGCTGGAGTACGAACGGAACTGGAAGACATAAGGACGGAAGTTCAGAAGGTTAGGGAGGAAATGGTGGCCCTCAAGGGGCGCTTGTCTGATCTTGTGGCGACATCGACCAGATGTACTGAGAAGATGACGGAAGGAGTTGAGTTGATGATGGCGATGACAAAGTGGGTTAGAGCAAGGTTCCCAGAGACACCGAAGGAACTTCCGAAGCCTAGCGGCGATTCTACAACGCCAGGTCAAGGAAGTCTGACTGCGCAGAAGCCACCGCATGCCCCAAGGCCCCAGACTACTCCATCTCCCTCTCGGCCCGTGATATTGAGAACAACCGTACCCCGCCCGACAGAAGAACGACATGAGAAGCCGGAGTTGCCGGCCAGAAAGAAAGCTAAGGTGACCCACCAGACAGCGCCACCAAAGTCTGGCCCTCGCGGGGGCCAGACCCCGAATTGAACCCCCCACGGAGCCAAGTAACCCTTATTTTCTTTTTTTTTTATTTTATTTTCCGTTTTGTTTGTGTTCTTATATGCCAGCATGCTCTGTAATTGTACATATGTGTTGCATTTCTTACACTTAGCCCAACTTTTGGTCTAAGTGTAAGAAGGGGGTGTTTTGTTTTTTTTGCATGCCTTGGTTGTTTGTTGCGCCTTCTCCCACTTAGCCCGATGCTCGGTCTAAGTGTGAGAAGTTTTGCTCTGTATTTGTGTTTGTTGTTGTTTGCTTTATCAGTCTGCTGTTAGTACTTCCCTTTTCCCCCCTTCACTACGATGGCTTGGGGACAAGCTTGAGTGAAGCGGGAGGGGGGGGAGTAAGTTTCGTTTTTGTGTCTTAGGATGTGTGCTTCGCATGAGCTAGCTAGATAATAAGGCGAGATCCCCTTAGTAAGAGTGATTGAAGAGAGAAAGCAGGTCAACTTTGACACTTTCTTCCTTAATAAGCCGAATGCGATCTGAATGAAGTTAGGACGATGGAAAATGCCTTAGATAACCTAGCTGTACAGCCCTACTATAAAGTGAGTTATAAGCCTAAACACTTTTAGAGCTAACATGAAAAAATGGGCTATCACTTGATGCTTAGGGAGTAGAGTCTGACGGAGAAAAAAAAAGGGTTTCTGGAGGTATAAGCTGGACGAAGTCCAGGAAAAGGAGGTATAAGCTGGACGAAGTCCAGGAAATGGAGGTATAAGCTGGACGAAGTCCAGGGGAGAAATAAACTAAAAATTCGGAGGTATAAGCTGGACGAAGTCCAGGGGAAAGGGGTTATAATACAGGAAAATGAGGAAGAGGAAAAAAGGAAAAAATATAATCCTCAAGGGCAGAAAAAAAAATCGTAGCCTGGCCCAGGGAAATTCATAGGAAAGGAGGAAGCATAGGGAGAAAACTCTCATAACCCGACGCATCAGTGGTATAACTCTAACTTTGGAGCGTTTTGATCCTAACATCCCTGGTGAGGAATGAGTGATCAAGCGAACCTAACAGATGGGAAATCAATAGGCTATCTTGACTAACTGACAGACCGTTTAGGTAGACGAAGGAAGGGGGAAGATTTGAAGATTGTAATCGATCAGATTGAACTTGAGCTTGTGGGGATAGTAGCTTAAAAATTCGAAACTAGTTCATGCTTGTTTGTTTTGTTTCTGTTCTTTGTGTTCTTTTCTTTTCTTAGTCCGTAGTTGCTTAGGTCTAGGAGTTTGTTTTGTTTTCATTTTTTTTAGGGTTTTACTTGGTAACCATGCATTGAAATTCGCCTTATTCCTATTTTCTTGTCTTTCATACTTGAGGACAAGCATGGTTTAAGTGTGAGCAGTTTGATAAGGATAATTTCATGCATCGGTCTAGTGGTTCATTTCATGAAATTGCTGGGTCTAACGCATTGAATTAAGTCAGGTATGTGAAGTTTTTTGCCAGATCCAGGAAAAGAAGAGGACGCTTGCATGGTCCTAGGAAACTGGCGAAAGGGTGAACAATTGGAAGAAAATTGCTAGACGGAGGAAGCCTCGGAGTTGAAGGGTAGAATAGGGATTTCTACGAAAACTCTAGAAGGCTATGTCCGCATCTATAAAAGGGAGAAGCATGCAGGCTGGAGGGACCTTCTGGGGGGAGGCCTCACTAACAGCTCTTTGCTCGATTCACCTTTCTACACACTTGACTCTGAATTCGCGAGAGATTCCAGTTGGCACTTGGCTGGTGGTTCACGTTTAGCTTTCCGACAATGGTTCGAGGGTTGTAACACCGTCCTAGTTCAAGGGCGAAGAAACAATTTACATTTCCGTTGCTATTTACACTGATTCCGCCGAGCTTCGCTGTTCGAAGCTCGGATTTCTTTTGACAACCAATATTTCTGGTTTTATTCCAGATTTTACTTTCGCTTATGTCTATTGTGTTCATTTCTGGTTTGGTGGTTGAGTTCGATTGATTTCGAGTTAGGATTGTCGGAGTTAGTTATTTTTGCAGTTGGTTCTGATTTATTGCCGATACTTGTTGTTTGGATCTGAAGAATGGTTCTGCTTTTTGGATGAATCGGAGGTTGGGTTTGCTGGAGTTTGTGATTTGTTTGCAGATTGTTCATGATTGATTGAGATTGGAGTAGATCTGTGAAAATCGGAGTTATGGCGTTGGTTTTGCTGTTTGTTGGGTTCGGATGGCTTGGATCCGGAGTGGATTAAGCGTCCGACGTAATCTGAGAAGGAGTACTTGATTTCCATGCCTAGTTTACGTATTTACATTTCATTTCGCCTAGTTTACGTAGATCTGTCGTATCTTCGAGTTATTGTAAGTTTTCGTCGACCAAATCTGTTTATTATGTTTGAATCTGGGCATTTCCTCTGTTTTCTCCATTTGCGAATCTGAATTAGATAGAAAAGTGCACGAAGATTGTTAGCTGCAGCTTTACCGTACGTTGTCAGGCTTGGCTTTCATGGTCCCCACTGTCTATTTCCTTTGTCTAGTGGTTATCGGTAGTTATGTACTCGGTCTAGGAATTGTTTAAACTTTTCTGCCTGTTACTTGGTTTAAGAGTCCTTTGTTCTTCGGTCTAGTATTTACGTTTTGTGCCTAGGTCTAGTAGTAGTTAAAATCTCAACCCCTTTTGCGTGGCAGCAGCCATTTTGTCCAAATTCTCTCAATACTAGCCTACGAATCCATCTCTGTGGGATCGACTCCACTTCCCTATACTAATCCATAGTATTCGGGTTGAGGAAATTTAATTGTTGAAGGAGAGTCGTGAGTGCCCAACGACCGGAGCGCCATTCGATCCCTCGAGTTACTGGACCCTGTGATTCAGTTAATTCGGAGAAGCGTGGTGTCTCGACCTAGCAATTGCTTAGATCGCATTTTGCAAGCGCATAACTCATAAGACGAGACTACTCACACACCTCTTACCCTTCACACATCCAAAGCTTCAGCCCTATGTGCATCCTCAAGATAGTCAAGAACATCATTAATAGATGAAAATAAATGCATCAAGTTGATGAGAGTACCATAATGCAAACTCCAACAAGTTGACGACGAGCATCAAGTTGATGAGAGTACCATAAATGCATCAAAATTAATAATTATGAAATTACTAAAATATCCCTGTGATTTTTCACGATTGTTGAGGGGCCCCTGGGCCCCCAGGCCCCATTGTCCATTCGTCCCTGTTTATGGAGTATCAATTTATCACCATATTGATTTAGTACATACATTTAGTTTGTATGTAGTTGCAATATTGTCGGAATTTTTTTACCAATTAATGTTTGTTTTACTAGTACATACGTGGTCCTTAGTGACGTTGGGACTTTAATTTATGTTATCCTAGATCGGGTCCATGGCATCGAATACGTACGAAAAACAACTTAATTGATAATGTAGTTTTCTTTATTTTAAGGGGTTGAGTTATTCATGGGAGAAAAAAAGGCGATTCCTTTGCCTTGGCGCGGCCCGCACACTCAGGCCCGACATCATGTGAAGGGATTAAATCAGGGTACGCAGTAGACTCATTGCAGCAAGATCTGTCCCTCCGTTGCCAATTGCGCTGCCCATGCGGGCAAGGGGTTGAGTTATTCATAGAGATTAATGTGCATGTGAATGTTTTTTTTCTTGCTAGTAGTATCTTTTAACTTACTCCCATTTTTTTATATCTTATGACCATAATTTTGTCAATATAAGAAAAATAGTTATGAACATAGATTGTACGCCAATGGTGCTCAGAATTCCATATCACTCTTCATCCAATTCTTACATACATAAGGAAACTGAGACAAAGAGAAATATCATAGTGCATACTTTATGTGAACACCATCTGTAAACATCACTTTCGTTTAACCTATGTTAAATTTAGTTTTTAATTCCATTTTATCTACTATTTAGTTTAATTATGATAACATAAAAACAATTATGGATGACGTTAATTTTACAAATACAATAAAACAAGACTCAATTTGTCAATTTTCTTTAGACAATTTCTATTTTTTTATAATAAGAATCATGAATAATATTAAAAACACTAGCTTCTCTACAAGATCTAGAGATGGGGAAATTGTAGTCCTTGCTAGTAGATGGAGTTCAAGTTTGTTTTATACAGTAAATTCTTAGTAGTATAATCCAATTTATAATTTAAAAAAAAATTATACTCCCTCTGTCCCGCACTACTTGCACTTATTTCCTTTCTAGGCGTCCCAAGTTATTTGCACTCTTTCCATTTTTAGTAACAATTTATACCTACAGCCGTAATTGTTGACTTTGTCTATCACTCATTCCTTAATCTCTGTGCTCAAAAGGAAAGGTGCGATTAGTGCGGGACGGAGGGAGTATGTAATTGAAGAATTATTATTATATTGGCTGCACATGGTGCAGGTAGGTTTGTGTTGAACTTAACAAAGCTAACCTTTTTAGGCAACAGAAATCTACTTTGAATTCTGCAACCAATTATTGTGTGCTAATTACTCCCTGACAGTTTTAACAGTTTCTTCTCTCTCCTATTAAAAAAAGCAGCATTTGACTTTAATTTTCGATATTTAATTGTCTGGGAATAAATTAAACTAGTTCCTTCTACTAGTTCTTGATTATTTTTTTCTCCACAAAAACGAAAATTACAGTATAAGCGTGATGATTAGTGACTTCAATTATTTTGTCGAGTAAAAGTTTAGCGCCGCTATCTAATTCGTAAAAGTTAATTACAATTCATAAACAAAGCCAAATAGTCAAATATACATAATAAAAAACATTATGTATTGTTTCACTTTCAATCATTGTGAGTTTTAACCATTGGTAGAGGTATGTCGTAAGTTGGGTGACGGGTCAATGAACTGGTTATCAATAATTCTGAATTTTAAAAAATTATTTTGATTATGTTATTTATTACTATTATATTTTTTTAAAACTAATACTATTGAATTAAATAATTTGAGAATTATGTGGTACTATCTCCTATTGTAACATAAATCCATGTTAATTCTCTATTTTTTTTGTTATTCCTCGTTGCTCAAATATTAATATCTAGAAACTGCATAAATATAAGATCTTTTTTGAGGCTTGATAAATTCATGGCTAATTTTAGTATAAGTGTTGCGATTCTAAGGAAAATCTTATCGGAAAAAACTGTTAAATGTCTTGGCTCTCAGCACGAAATGTTGATTACGTCACTTGCTAACTACGATCAACTTTATCCGTTAATATTAAAATTGTGAGAAGTATACAAACTAGATCTCCTAAATCCTAATAAACAATACTCCTTTGTACAATGGCATATTTTGGACTCTTTTGTTTAAAAAAAAGGTATTTTAGACTCTTTTTGGACTAGAGTATTCCTGATAAATTAACTAACCACCGTTTAGATTATGTATTTGGGAGTATTGGCTGTCACCCACATAAACAATAGTGCATGAAGTCAAATACATTTAACAACTTACAAAGAAAGTAAACAACCACCTCAATTGTGGATCGATCAATCAAGACTCGACTTTTAATCAAATCCATCTAAAGGGTAATACTAGACAGCAACTAGTGAAAAGTTATGGGTTAAAACTAGTGAAAGCAACTAGTGAAAGTTGTGGAATTTAAATCAAATCCATCTAAAGCCTAGCACTAGAAAGCAACTAGTGCAAGTTTATTCACATGGTATTTCAAGAAAATGGATAAAATTATACGTGACTTTCGCATGGGATGCTACTATCGTCCTCATATGGAATGTCGTAGGTTAAAAATGGTGATCTAATTTGGGTTTCTCACATTTTTACTTTAGGGGCAAACATGAATGGTTTTAGATTTTCTTTGAACACCATTACACCTTGCGATCTGTTTTATGGAGGTGCTGTGTTTTAATTGACATTTACTTCGGAGACGTACTCGTAAAAGAATCGATCATACGGACTAAATTTAAATTTAATCAACATCTCTAATTTAAATTGAATTCGGTGTGTAATTTTGCAACAATTCTTACTTTTAGATTTCACCATACCACACTACAAGCAAATCATATAACTAACACTTTTTTAATGCTATTAAGGATGCCAGTTTGTGTCTAATTATACTAGTACCAATGTTTAATAAAGTGTCCTTATTGTTAGTGTTCCAAATAAATTTAGTGGACATAAATAAAAGCGTTATAAAAAACAAAAGATTAAGATAATTGCCTTCAACTTAAGGATGCTTTCTTTTGTGTCCTAAATTATGATTATTTATTAAAAATTCCAAGCGCTAGTAATTGCATCCCAATTATTATGTGATAAGTTTTTCATATTGCAACATAAGTATTTTCAGTAAGCTTTGTCCCCACTTGCACACTCTATGAGAAGCTTCCCAGAGGGCAATTCATATTAGAATTTCCCCAAGCTAGAGTTCTTATAACATAGACGTCATAAAAGAAGACGCATCTTGCATCTTGCATCTTGTTAGTATGATATCAGCTATCAAGTTTGTGCAACTCTCATCAAATATGTAATCTCACACCTATATCTATCCTAAGCTAAAGTACAAGTTGGGTGAAAAGACATTGATACCCCTTTTAGAGGGAAAATGAAAAGATGAAGTGTCTTCTATCCAAAAACAATTTTTGAAGGCAAAAACATTTGGACAAATAATGATCCAATAAAATGCTAGCTTCTTGAAGAAGTTTTAAAACACATTTAAATAGTGCACTACCACTAATTTTTTTATAATTAAGTTACTAAATCTATATATTAATTAACCTTATATTTGGGTTAAAATTGGAATTGTGATATAGAACTTTAGTTTGTCTTCCATTTATTTAGGTTAAAATTGAGATTTAATAATTTATTGCAATACTTTTTTTCCGAATTAATTCACAAGTTAAACGACAATACAAATGTGTAATATTTACAATTTCCATCCTATATTTAATCAATTAAAGTTTTTAATTCTTATATTTTAATTTGTATCTAATTAATTAAATAATACTACTAAGTTTATAGATTAAACTACGGAATAAGATGAAATTATATATATATATATATACATATATATAAAATTAAATCTAACTTATAAAGTTTGTATAACTTCTTAATATAAAGAGTAGGGTAAATTGTCACATTATTCAAAACAAACAAGACGCATAAAATATTATTGTTATTTTAAGTGATAATTTACTTTTTATATGTATATGTGGCGGGAAGTAAGAAATTTATTCTTTCCAAAATAAAAAAAAATCATTTAGTTTTTTACCATATATATCAAGTTATTCTATGGTCTGAAATTAAACGGAAGATAAATAATCAACTAAAATGTGATTATTGGATAATACAACAAAATTTCTAACTTGACTTCTCAAAGAAGTTTTAAATTTTTATGATTTAAATTATTCATATATTTAATGTGGACATGTTTAATATTCCATATATATTTTTTCAAATTAATTTTTTTAATTAAGCTATTAAATTTATATATTAATTTACGTTTTATTTGGATTAATAACTTGCAAGCACTACCAATAAACATATTTACTCACACATGTTTTCTTTATTTGTATATCTTATTCTAATTAACTCATACTCTTTGATCATTAGTCACATATCTTCTTTTTGTCATTAATTTTACTCCCCCCGTCCCCCAATAATTATCAACTTTGATTTCGGCACGGATTTTAAGAAATATAAAGGAAAGTTGGTTGAAAAAGTTAGTGGAATATGAGTCACACTTTGATATATTAGTTTTATAATAAAATGTTAGTGAAATGAGTTAGTGAAATATATGGTCTACTTATTATTTATGGTAAAAAAGTGAAAGTGGGCAATTAATGGGGGACGGACAAAATTGACAAAAGTAGATAATTAATGAGGGACGGAGGGGGCATTGTTTTTACTCCAATTAAATTATAAATTAAAATTGCATAAATGTTTCATTCATTAGAGAATAGTAAATTCATCATTTAGTGTGAGACAAGATAAGTAAATTTCTATTTTTTAAAATCTTCATATTGCTTTGAATTCTTATTTTCTATATATTTGTTATATTATTATTTGAAACTCTTATGTTCCGTGCATAGCACGGGTGTTAATACTACTATAATCAGAATTCCACTTCTTTAGAGGTGTTTTAGTCCATTTGTGTAATTCTTCGCTTTATAAGTATGAGTCGCTCCTTGTCCATGTCACATGCATCGATATTCATTCCAAGGGAGCCACTTCTATCTATGATTATTTGCCGACGTACACTCCCTACTTCTTCCCCATGAGTTACAATTTTTGTCAAATACTCCACTCGTCCTTGAAAAGTATTACTCCCTCCGTCCGTGAATAGGAGTCTCGTTTTTCCATTTTAGTCTGTCCGCGAATAGCAGTCCCGATTCACTTTTACCATAAATGGTAATAGGGTCTCACCTTCCACTAACTCATTCCACTCACATTTCATTTAAAACTAATATATACAAATGGGACCTCTATTCCACTAACTTTTTTCCACCCATTTTTTTAACATTTCTTAAAACTCGTGCCGCTTAGAAATGAGACTCCTATGGCGGACGGAGAGAGTACTATTTATTTTTTTAGTCTGTTCCTAAAAGTATGAACTTTATAATATTGTAAATCCAATTACACTTCTACTAATATGGATTTCAAAATTTACTATTGTAAATCCAATTACACTTCTAATAATATGAATTTCAAAATTTACTAGTATTATTTTCACTATCCTTTCTTTTTCTTTATCTTACTTTACCAATTATATATTAAAACGCATGTCCAATTAAAATATTAGTAATATTTTACTATTGACTTGTAAACTATAAGAAACCACATGTATTTAGACCAATACACTAATATTTTGTTTAGTTGTACTGTTTAATTAAATATCTCCACTTTATTGTTACAAGAAGAGCACATAGCTTTTATTAAAGAAAATCTCAATTTCATGTATTTAAATTTATAAAAAAATAAAAATCTAAATAAAAAATAAAAAAATGTCAAAAACATGTGTTTATGGACTAATAATATTCCCTCCATTCCATGATAGTGGAGGCGTTTCTTTTTTGTCACGCTGTTTAAGAAAAATTGTGTTAAGTGAGTTGGTAAATGAAGAATAAAGTAGAAAATGAAAAAGGTAGAGAAATGATGAGAGAATAAAGTAAGCGAAAAGAAATGTATTGACTTTTACTAAAAAAGAAAATGATTCAATTACTATGGAACGTACCAAAATGACAAAATGACTCTACTAATATGGAATGGAGGGAGTATATATGTTATTAATTTGTCACATTTCACGACGTAGATGGTAATATCGTACTCCACGTTAACTTTAATTTGGTTGAAATTATTTGTTAGTTATAAAAATAAAATATATACAGTTGATGTATTTATATTCAGAAATAAAAGTTTAGGAAAAAGCTAGAAAATATTAAAAGTTCGTATGTTCATATGCAAATAACCCTAAATTTAATCATTAATGATCCCTTTAACAAAATGTAAAATTTCAAAACTTATGCAGTAGCCTTTTCTCAAATTAAAAGATCCAAAATTCAAGTGGAAATATCTAATTTTGCATGTCCTTTTCTCCCTTTGTGATCCAATTAGCTACCCACTAACAGTTGTTAGTGTTTTTCTTCCCTATATTAATTTAGGTTTAAAGGCGTAGTTAATTTTGATGCGCCAGCCTATCTATATAATAGTTGTGACATACATAACTTAGAAACATTAAATTCATAATTGTGTGTACTACCGAAAATATAATGATCATCGATAATAAACAGTAATTATGCATGCCCAATTAACGATGTGATAGCAACTTGTTTGGTATGACATGGTTGGTTGGCAAAATAGGTAATTTTATATTGAATTTGATTCATTTTGTTGATGTGTAGGTATGTTTTTGTTTTTTTTAAAAAATTTCCTTATAATTTAACCCCTATTGGAATCTTTGTATGGTGTACGCGTATAGACTATACTAGTTTTGCTTTTATTATCAATTTAAGATAGAGGCGCGCTGGTGTGAGCGCCCCTCGTTGAACGCTTGGTTTAGACCCGCTCAGCTTGGATTTAGACCTGAACAATCCATTTTTTTATAAATGATATTTTTTTATTAACATGGTCGCTTTTATATATAATAACAATAATTTTTAGGAGTAATATAGAGAAATTATTTTTATTCATAATAACAATATTTTTTTATTCAATAAAACAGATGGTCACACCATTTGGTATATGTGAAAACAGAGTAATGGAGTAATCAAAATTAAAACTAGCATTTATTTTCCTTCCTTTTTAATTTCTCGATATTAACGCGGTTAAGATTGACTAAATCAATAAGTATTGACTGAGAGATGGGACTTAAAATTGAAGAATGGCAAAACGTTTTAAAAGTTGGAAAATTCAATAGTAATTTAAAAAGGTTTATTCAATGTGAGGCCAAGGAAAGGCAAACAAAAACTTCGTGCAATAGGTGACGATCTGACCTCCGATCGGCGTCCGGCTCAACCCTTCCTGTGGCGCACGCCAAGCGCCGTTAGTCGACCCCTCCCCCCTCCCCAAATAACCATTGATGGCACGACGGATGATCAGTGCCCCTATTATGAATGCTTTAAGATATTAATTGTTCAAAAATAAAAGTTTTTGTTCCGCTTAATTAACCAAATTAAATCAAATTGTCTATCAAAGTTAATTAAATCGCACATACAAATTATACAATAAATGTAAAATCCTAATAACAATATTCGATACAAAAATTTCACACTTTATATATGTCAACCTCAATATCATTAGAATGAAATCTTTGTTTTATTTCCTACCATCATTGGACTTGTATTTGACCTATTTTACCAATACATGCACATACATTTAAGTGCAAAATACAATTAATCAAGAAAAAATGAGTTTCAAAGTATAAATTCACTAAATCTATTTAAACGTAACGTGTCCAATACTAGTCTATATACAATAAATTTGTCCTATACAATTTTGACGATTGAACCTAATTCAATGCAGCATAAGATGCATTTGACAAGCTAATGCGGTAAAAAATTCTCGAATAGATTTAAACAATGAAAAATGTTTTGGAGACATAATGTCTAAGACATAATGAGGTTAAAGTAGTCATTTTAGATTGTTTTATATTTTTATTTAAATAAATGTTTTGTACATATACGATACTACCCTTGTGCATATAAAAACATTAAATTGTTCATTAATATACTTAATTAAGGACATTGCTCTAATTATGCGTGTTCAATTATTTTCTTTACATACAACCTTTATATTTATGATTGAAAATCTTTTTTTTATCTCATATTTCTATTCATTTATTTAAAGACACATATTTAAACTTTTAAAATAGTGTAATTCCATTGATTCTATATATTAATACTTGTTGAGTTTGTGGTTTTGATTTTAAAATTTTCATAATATTAATTTTTTTACATTCAAAAATTTTAATTTCTTTAAAATTCTTAATTTTTTTAATGTTACAACTAAGATCATATAACCATATGTTGTTAAAATTTTTAAGCTATTTTACTATTTTCTTCCTAACTCTTTAATTCATTACTTTTCAAAATTGTAATATAATTAAATCCTTTGGTTTTGGAACGTTGCATCAAACCTTGACAAAAAGTTACATATTCTTAACTCATCTATTTAACATTTTAAAGTCATATAATTAATATTTTCTCCTTTTTTTCTAAAATATTAGAATTCTTAGCTTGATTCGCTATTTTATTGAATAAATTAAAATTTGATATATGACATATTAATACTAATTAAGTTTACTATTTTATTTTAAGAATATCATAAGATTAATTTTAAAACTTTTACTTTTTAAATTTTTAAAAAATTTTAATTTTAAAGTTACAATCGATTTCCAATGCATACCGTGGTTTTTAATTACTCCAATATCTTAAACTCAAATTTAAAAGACAAACTCAATCATTTTAGACTAAATCACAAAACCGATATAAATCAGACTATAACTCCAATGCATAATGTGTTTTTGCACATTCATAATTTCAATTTCTCATAATAATAAACTAAAATATAAAGAATTGCAAAAAAATTACCAAGTTTTAGCAATGTTGAATTAAAAGGAATATAAAAGGTTTGAAAATTCCAAAAAGATAGAATTAGTAAGTTTATTTGAATTTAACAGGAAGAAAAGTTGTAATAATATATTATAGATTATGATTAATAAGATAATTATAAAAAGAAACTCTATGAGAATTTAAACTTTTTCATATTTGTTTATTGAAAATTATGTTATAAATTCGGTATTCCTAAATAAAATTTAAATTAATACTATTAAATTTTTTGACAGAAAACTTTTCAATGAAAGAAAACGTTTTGCTTTCAAAAATTGATAATGCATTTATTTTATAAACAAGTTAAAATTATTAATATTAAATAACTAAATTTTTTTAATATTCCAATCTTGTCGTATGTATATATCCAAAGAAGTACTCTATATTAATGTGTATTAAGAATTTTATATTACGTGAAACAATCATAATCTAATGGTATAAATTTGCTTAATATAGCATTAGGGTAAATTAGTCATGATATAAAATATAGCTATAGCAAAGTGACATAGGGGCATTATGGCAAAATAGTCTCACAAAATTATCACAGAAATCGAAGGCTAAAGAAAACACAGACACTGAGACACGTATATATTATTATTATTATTATTTATTACTATTATTATAATTATCGAAGGTAAGAATGCATTAAACAAGGAAACTCTTCAATTTCTTCCCCTTCATCACCATAAATTTTTCCTTCCATTTTCTGAACCGCCCTTTAATTACAGAATCACGGGGGAGCGTCGGCGCGTGTTGCTCCACCGCCTTCCCGTTATATGTGCATGCATCTGTATCTCTCTTCCAAATCAACAGATTTTATGTGGAAACACTAATACCAACAAAAGTTAAACATCAATTTTTATATAAATAGAGAGAGAGAGAGAGAGAGAGTGGCGTTTCTTGATTAATTCGAATTGGTGTTGAGGTTGGTGGAAGGGAAAAAATGGCGACATGGGGCATCCTCACTCACTACCTTTCCTTGAAAACCAAGAAAACCAGCCTCTACTTGATGGCCGTAACCACCGTCCTCTGCTCCCTCTTCTACCTCATCGGAATCTGGCAGCACGACGCCACCGCCTTCCTCCCCTCCGCCGCATGCACCACCGCCGCGCCGTCGTCCGTCCCATCCACGGCGGCGTCGGAACTCGACTTCACCCCGCACCACACGGCGGAGCTGCTCGTGCCGCTGTCCGAGGCGGCGCGTGCGGCGCACCTCCCGCCGTGCGAGGCGGGGCTCTCCGAGTGCACGCCGTGCCACGACACGCAGCGGTCGCTGAGGTTCAACCGCGAGATGCTGGCGTACCGGGAGCGCCACTGCCCCGAGGCGGGAGAGGTGCTGCGGTGCCGGATTCCGGCGCCGCATGGCTATACGACGCCGTTCCGGTGGCCGGAGAGCAGGGACGAGGTGTGGTACGCTAACGTGCCGCACAAGCACCTCACGGTCGAGAAGGCGGGCCAGAATTGGGTCCGCTTCCACGGCGACCGCTTCAAGTTCCCCGGCGGCGGCACCATGTTCCCGCGCGGCGCCGATGCTTATATCGATGATATCGGAAAACTGATCAACCTCGCCGACGGCTCGATCAGAACCGCCATTGATACTGGTTGTGGGGTAAGTATGTCTAATATTAGTATTTTTAATTAAATAATTTTTTTTTCTAATTTTTATTGAAAGTCAAATTTGTGATAGGAACTAAGATAAAGATGATGAATGCGGACAATTACTGGAAGGGTGCAGAATTTTCCCTTTTTCTTTTTTTAATTATCTGATTATCCCATCCCCATCCTTGATTTTTTTGGACATATTATATTTTAGAGTTTTGATTTTGGGGATTATCTACTTTACATGAAATAATCTTGCAACATGAATAATTGAAAAGTGAGTTGGTTGGGTCAGAAATTAGGCATGACTTTTTTTTATTATTTGAATAAATTTGTCGATTTGATTGCTTGTGATATGTCAACTTGCTCATCGAAGTATCACTCAGGTTTCGAATATGCTGTCACGTTAGAGATGTCTAGGCTAGTTATATTGTGAATTAATTTTTCAAAACCGCCCTTTGACTAATTATAAAATTATACTATAGTTTTATTTGGTAGTAATTTGTAACAACTAAGTAATTTACTAGTAGCTAGTCTTAGCAAATTAGATTAAAGAAACAGAGAAAGTTGGTATGAATCCCCTTTTCAATGCGTGTATAATTAATTTGAAGAACCAGACAGATATTTGGTGCCTAAAAGTGGGTATATAAGCTAAAAATTGGTCAAAATTTTCTTCATTTACACTCCAAGAATATATGATTTTATGGAGAAGTCAATAATTTAATCGAACAAGGAATTTTGGAAAGTAAAGACGAGCTATGCTAAATTGGTAACATATCTCTTGGAATAGCAAATGTCGCATTTTCCATCTTATTTTAGGGGTGGTAGATTGCATATATTGGTCATAGATAGTGACGCACTGAATATATTTTTGGTGAAATTCTTCAAATTTAGGCCTAAAATGATTGAGTAGCAATAAAGTGGCTTCTATTTCTAATAATTCTCGAGTTGCAATTAATCAATTAAATTGCATTTTGAAGTTGTTCGTTTGAAATTGATTCTCTGTCTGTGAAAGTAACACGGTTAATTAGATGATTTGATCCGATTGTCCAAGTAAAATTTAAGGCAGTAGTGAGATTGGAACCTAACACACATTTTGTAGGTGGCGAGTTGGGGAGCATACTTGCTCTCTCGGAACATCCTTCCAGTGTCCTTTGCGCCAAAAGACACGCACGAAGCGCAGGTCCAGTTCGCCCTTGAACGGGGCGTCCCGACCCTAATTGGGATCATGGCGACCGAGCGGTTGCCGTACCCTTCTAGGGCATTCGACATTGCTCATTGCTCGCGATGCCTCATCCCATGGGGACAGTATGGTAAAAACTAACTCACTCATCCACTCCATCTTAATTCTCGTATAAACTCGAATGATACCTATTTAACCGCGTTTGAATCGTTGTCGAGCAGATGGCCTCTACTTGATTGAAGTCGATAGGATTCTACGGCCTGGAGGCTACTGGATCCTCTCTGGGCCGCCCATCAACTGGGAGAATCACTGGAAGGGATGGAACAGAACACGAGACGACCTTGACACAGAGCAGAAGGGGATCGAACGGGTTGCCAAGAGTCTATGTTGGAAGAAATTGGTGCAGAGGAATGGCCTTTCTATTTGGCAGAAGGCAACTAATCACTTGCATTGTAAAAAGAACAGGAAAATCTTCAAG
Organism: Salvia splendens; assembly: GCF_004379255.2. Taxonomy (NCBI): domain Eukaryota; kingdom Viridiplantae; phylum Streptophyta; class Magnoliopsida; order Lamiales; family Lamiaceae; genus Salvia; species Salvia splendens. The sequence goes on along the minus strand of NC_056033.1, from coordinate 4,968,036 downwards.
AAACCTCTATTTTGCCAGAGCAACAATCCTGATCAAGCTTGGTAAATCAAGAATCTTCACATTTTTAATTTCAGCTGTTTATATTGATAATCATCATCACAAATCTTGATGTCCGATTTTGTACTTTTTCTATTTCCCAGGGGTACTAAAATGGAAGCCTGCCTGACCCCTCTGCCCGAAGTGTCCGACATCAAGGAAGTGTCAGGAGGGCCCGTGGCCCGTTGGCCCGAGAGGCTGACAGCCATCCCCCCGAGGATCCGTAGTGGAAGCATTGAGGGTGTAAGAGGGGAGGAATTTGAGAAAGATACTGAGCTTTGGAAGAGTAGAGTTGCACACTATAAGGTTCTTGATTTTCAGCTAGCTGAGAAGGGGAGGTATAGGAACTTGCTTGATATGAATGCTGGATTGGGAGGCTTCACGGCTGCTCTAGTTGACGACCCCGTGTGGGTGATGAACGTGGTCCCTAATGAGGCCGAGACCAACACGCTCGGGGTCATCTTCGAGCGTGGGTTAATCGGGACCTACCAAAATTGGTATGTATAGAAAAATTGGCCAATGTTTATTTGTTCATTTTCATTAGTCCTAATATTTCTTCAACAGGTGTGAAGCAATGTCTACTTATCCAAGAACTTATGATTTCATTCATGCATACGGCTTATTCACATTGTATAAGGGCAGGTAAATATCAAATACAGTACTTGCCAGTGTATGAGTCGGGCCGGGACGGGCCACCTTCTGCGCACTCTCATGGGACTAATGCATGTTCACATTTTTCTTTTCAGATGTGAAATTGAGGACATTCTGTTGGAGATGGACCGGATCCTTCGGCCGCAGGGGAGTGTGATCATACGCGACGATGTGGACGTTTTGGTGGGCGTGAAGAGTGTGGTGGATGGGATGCAATGGGAGAGCAGGATGACTGATCACGAAGGAGGGCCTCATGTGAGGGAGAAGCTGCTCATTGCGACCAAGCAGTATTGGACTGCACCTGCTGGTCAAGAGTAAACCCTATCAAGAAATGACATTGTTTGACGTCTTCTTTTTATAAAAAAAAGAAAAGATTTGCAGATGAGGAGCGTCTACGGTTTTCTCGACTGACCTTAGGCCCTCCCGGGGGTTCGGGATGGGTGGTCGCTCCTCTCCTCCTCCTAAATCCGCCACTGCTGGCTACAAACATTGCATCATACCATATTTTCTAACCTTTTTTCTCATCCCTTGATTATTTGTTTCTTTTCTTATGTTGATATCTATTAGTAATTATTTTTGTTTAATTGCTGGGAACAACAAAGAAAAGTTTAATCAAATTTATACTTCTCACATGGTTCCTACTTTCTACACACAAAAAAAAAGTTGTTAGAAAAAAAAATTGAGATGTAAGAATCATTTTGAAATTCTCACTATAACGTCTTCTATTTTATTTTCACTAATTTTTCGCACCATAATCTGCCATCGTATTTAACTATTTTACGAGTATCATAAAATGCTTCAACTAGCGAGCTGGGACTAAGTTAATATAACAAAAAAATTCAGCAGCACAACCTTATTAGTTATTACAATATGTAAAGTTAGGCGAATAAAAATATTAAAGTGACAAATAATTACCTACAAAATAAGTAAAAGATGTATGCTTCATTTTTGTCCATAAGATCAAGTATCATTAATATTTAGTAGTATAATATCTTATAATTAAAAAATTAAAGCGACAAATGTTCCCTATCACTTTATTGCGAAAGTAATTACTCATGCTTAATTTAATATTTTATCATTTTGATCCGTTTTAAAAAAATAGTCTAGTTCTCATTCTTATTTATAGAAATAATCTTATCTCATTTTCTCCCTCTCTTCTATTTTACACACTTTTTTTTTTCTACGTGACTATGTCTATATCCACTTAACCAGTTAGACGAAAATATATTCGACGGTATTTACAAATAAGACTATTTTGCAAATGGATGGAGGGAGTAATTATTGGTGAGAGATCCAACTAATACATACTCCATCCATTTTAAAAATTGGTGAACTTTTATCATTTTACTCTATCTCCCAAATTAATCAATTTCCATTCCTAGTACTCAATGTTTTTCTTCTAATGAAATAACCATTTTTTCTAGACTCAGATAATAATTCATATCCAGAAAAAGTGTAGCACTAGTTGTTAAAGAAATGCTTTAAAAAGAAGTAGTATTTTGTTTATAGTTTATACCAATAGATGTAAAAATAATGGCGAAAAATTATTAAAGCGGCTTACTTAGCCAGACGATTCCTATAGAATTTCATCATAACAAAATATACGCGCGCAATAATTGTATATTTTGATGGCTTCTCTGTTGTCAAGGTATTATTCTTTTTCCGTGCTCTTGATCAATGCCCAATTTATCTGTATTTTGGGGTGTTAATTTTCCTTTTCTGTTTTAGGTGAGAGGGATAAGGGGTGAGAGAAAATTCTTTACGATTGGGTGATATGCTATGATTTGTTTTTGCCTACGGAAACATTTTTCAATTTAGGTTTTCATCTTTTGTTAGCTAGCTCAGTTTCATGGATTTGTTTATCTATGTCCCCCTTGTGTTTATATGTCTGAGATTTTCCTTTGGTAGCTGAATTCTGTTTCAGTTTTAGATTGTATTGCAGAAATTTGAAAATTGAAGTTGAAAAAACAAGTTTTTACTGTATTTCATTTTCACCTGAACTTTTATTTCAAAAAAATTAATTTTTGCTCTGTTGTTAGATGATGAGTTTGTGCATTTCTTTTAGTAAATTTCTCATTTTCACAAAATGTGGGGCATTTCTCTTCCGATTACCCTGTTACTATAGGTAGTGCAGTATGTGATTTACAGCCGGATTTGAATGATATTTGTGTTTTGAAGATGTAACTCTCACAATTATATGTGGTTGCAGCCTGAGCTTTTGATGAGCTGCAGCTTGTTATAATACATGGATCACAAAAAAACTGAGACTCCAAATTGTTTTGTGGACTGGCTTGAGACAGATGTCTGCCTTTATATTATGAGTTTCTTAGATGACCCGGCTGATATAGCTAGTGTCTCTGCTGTCTCGCGTCATTGGCGCCGATTTGGTTAGTGAAACAAGTTGATATTCTTTTTTATTTCCCTGCAGTTGATATTTGCACTTTATATGCTCACTTCAACTTTAAATTAGTGATACAGAGAAGTCACTCCCTAGCCTTGTAGCATATTTGTGAAGTTATAGGTAATACTAACTACTACATTTGGTATTGAATTTGGGTAATGCACATGTTGAATATGGCACAGCTTTCGCGTACTATTTCTACCGTCAGTTATTTTTAATTAGTTGGATACCAGTGACCAATTACTGTTTACTTTCTTTGTTTCCGTTTTATGACATGGATTATACTTTAGATTATCAATGCATGTGGCTTCATATTTTATTAGTTTTTGTAATGGTAAGGAATTGGTGGTCTTCTAAATATATTGTTGTTACTGGTATTCTTCTTTTGTGCTGCTTGACAATGCGGTTTCTCTTCATGTGCTCTGTCATATACTAATATAAGATCCTATACGATATGTGGAGTGTCATCTTGCCTAGTACTTACGCGGTAGTTTAGATGATATAGAGATACAATAACTTCTTTGATGTATCCTTTAAGCTAGAACAAATGTGATGTTATATACTGTTCTTAGCTCAATCATCATTTCTACACTGTTAATGGTCAGTGCAAACATTGGTAGCCCAACAACATTATCCCAATTGTTCAAAAGTTTTAGCCACCTAGTAAATTTTAGAATGTCATATCAACAAATAACTGGAAAGGATTCAAGGATGAACTGGGACTGCCTTGCTTAAAAGTTGACAAAATCACAAGCGCGCTTGATTACTGAATATACCGTAAAGCTAAGCTCCACCACCCCCAAATTCTTTAAATAAAAAGCAAAGATCAATTTCCATCCAAATAGTATTTCTTTACCGGGTCATCTCAGTATAGCATGGATAACTTTTACAATGATGGTGATCTTTTTATCCCACTGTGCCTATGCACTTATGTCTCATGACCTTACAGACACGAAGTAACACTTTTGACGAAGAAAAATCTGAATTTGTTGTAATGTTTCGTCTTCTCCTTAATTATATTTATGAATATCACAATTAAGTTGTCATTTGTAATTCTCTTTCTGTAGTTTAACGCCATCCTCCTGTACTTGTATGTTATGGTATGTTACTAGCTACTTTTGCTCAGAGTAAGGATGTTTGATGGTGTAAGGAAGGAGAGGCCATCCACTGTTATTTGTACTTCCTATATTTTCTTACCAACCAATCAAATTCTACTGATTACTAATCCTCACTAGCTCCACATATAACCAGTAGGCTAATAGAGTCAAGAGTTCCTTGATCGTCAGTTACCAAGATTTATTTCTATTAAGCATTTCATAAGAAATTGTGTTTTATCCCAAAAGATTAAAAGTTTTTTCTGAAAACATTCACCTTAATGACTTTCAAATCCACCGGTGGAAATAATGATTGAATCCTGGAATCACAGTGATTCTTTCCGGTTAAATCAATCACCTTGACCTTTTGTGATCAACTAATCCCTTTGAGGTGTTATTTAGTACCTTTTCTAATTCCATAGTGGCGGTTATAATGAAAATGAAAAAAAGGAAAGAGCTTTATGAGTAAATAATGCATGGGGTTATTTCCTTTTCCAGTGATTGCAAATGGGCTTGCAAAACAGCTGTGCTTAAAAAATTTCCCGCAGCTCCCTGGTATTGTTGAAGTAGTGAATGGAACTGAAGGAACAACGAATTCAGTTGCAGTCGAAGACAGTAGTGCTGTCGAATGGGCGGTCCTCAAGAGAGATCACTGGGCTTATGCATCTCTACTTCAGGCCATCCTGAAATCGAAGCTTTCACCAAAAGATTGCATAGCAAAGGCAGTAAGTGCATCTAGCACTGACAATTATCCAGACGAAAGTGTTGTTAATACATTGAATCCAAGGGACAGATTCATTCGGAGAGCTTCGCACTGGTCAAGTAAAGGACAAAGTAATCCTGACGTGCCTGAGACGTTAGTTTATAAACTAAGTGCAGGAATTTGGGTTATTACTGAAGTCGATATTCAACCATTTGAAGGTTTTGCTCGACCTTAATTCGTTCTCTCCCTCTCTTAACACTCCGAACTTGGATTTCAACTTGTTCTGTAGAGTTCCTGACAATTTTCCTGTGATGCATTGTCTGTTCAGCTTTTTTCCAGATGGGAAAACCCATATACTCTGCCAAATTTGTAAGATTCAGAATGGGCCATCTGAAATCCCCAAGAGAGATAGGAGATGACCTCCAATGTTTACCATTGCAGAAACCTAATGATGATGACAAGTTTGTATGGACTTACACTTCTCCACAATTTCCCATGACACAGGTTATCCTCTTTTTTCTTTTAGTCAAGATTGAAGTAAATATTCTTGTCCTTTTTCATCATTTTAGTGAAAAAAGTGTGCACATTTCTTGGAATGAATGTGTTGAGTGTTAGGATCGTCGACTGCAACATTAGTTTGATATTGTCCGCTTTGGGTCAAGCCCGCACGGATTTGTTTTTGGGCAACATTAGTTTGATATTGTCCGCTTTGGGTCAAGCCCGCACGGATTTGTTTTTGGGTCACTCCCAAAAGGCCTCAAACTAATTGGGGTTGGACAGGAATTATATACACCTTCCAACTTCCCCTACTCATCTGATGTGGGATGTGTTTGTACCCCAACAAACCTCCCCTCAAACCGAGACCACATCGGGAACGCAGTCGACACGAACATGGGTCGTTCCAGCCCTGGCCCCTGGGTCATCCTGGGCCCGACTCTAACCCGAGTCCTTCAGGGCCCAACCCTAACCGGGGCTGGATATACACCTTCCAACTTCCCCTACTCATCTGATGTGGGATGGGTTTGTACCCCAACAAACCTCCCCTCAAACCGAGACCACATCGGGAACGCAGTCGACACGAACATGGGTCGTTCCAGCCCTGGCCCCTGGGTCATCCTGGGCCCGACTCTAACCCGAGTCCTTCAGGGCCCGACCCTAACCGGGGCTCATCCAGGCACAACCCATAGCCACCTGGGCTTTGATACCACTGTTAGGATCGTCGACTGCAACATTAGTTTGATATTGTCCGCTTTGGGTCAAGCCCGCACGGATTTGTTTTTGGGTCACTCCCAAAAGGCCTCAAACTAATTGGGGTTGGACAAGAATTATATACACCTTCCAACTTCCCCTACTCATCCGATGTGGGATGGGTTTGTACCCCAACATTGAGTACGATATTAACCATGGTAGTCCAACTTGAAGACAGTTCTCATTAGAAGTAACTGGAGAAAAAAATATGAAGAAATAGGCACTTTAAGTGGAAATGCAATCTGTTTTCCGTGTTTGGTTTTTTTCTAATGTGACCTCAAATCTCAATATTGTCGCCAGTTCGCTGAGATTACAAATATCAATTATGTTTAAACATCCCTTTCGTTTAATTTATAGGCTAGTAAAGTTCTATCGGTACCAAGTGCTGTGTCTCCATTGACAAAAAGGATAATCATGGTGGGGTGCTCATATTTGATAACGGTCTTTATTTGATCCAGGAGAATTGCTTGCAGCCGTTCAAGCTACCAGACCCGGTCCTCTGCGTTGGTGGATATATGCAGATTGAACTGTTGGGTAGGGTCCAGAGGCAGGAAATTGATGGATTATTCTATATATGGTTAGTCGCTCGTACTTACATTTACCATATGGATCTTTCTATTGAGTGAAGATAGCAAGAACATGCATTTGATGCAATATGGTGTGCGTCTCTAATGATGCAGTGTGTGCTACGTTCGGGTTCTTGGGCGCCCTCTATTTCCTGCATTCGACATGGAGATCCTGGAGCCAAATGGGGAGCTTTTGCTCAAGTTTCACCCCAAGAATCTCAACTGCGTGCTGCAAAACTCGTCGCGGGATGAGATCCCTGAACTACGCCACCTTGAAGAGAAGATGTGGGATCGAATAGGTCTGCTGGAGGATTTGTTGCGCGGGATACAACAAGGGCCTAACAATGCCTTGGCTTTGGAAGAAGACGAGGAGGAGGATGGTATGGATGCCGATCTTGTTCCCTAATTTTTCTTATGCTAAACCGCTCTTCTTCATTTTTTTTTCCGTTATCGGCTCTGTAGATGATTAAGCTTTTGATGCACTTGATATTCTTATCAATGAGCATGTATATTGAGTGGCTTCTAATATGTCATCTAGAACCACCCTATCTTCTGAAGAAATAAAAATATAAGAACAATATAAATAAATAAAAATCGCTTTCAAACGCAATCTTTTCAACGTGCTTTCTTGTTTCATCTTTTTCAGAGCTCATGTTATACTCCTTGTTAGATAATAATTCAGAAAAATAAATTCGTAAATATACATAGGATAAATACTCCTTGTCAAATGAATAACATGAGCGATTGACATCAATGAATTTCTTGTTTGACAAATTACTCTTTTTTAGAGCTCATGTTACAAGAAGTAACATGTAATAGAATTTATTATTATGGCAAAATAAAATCGTAAATATACATAGGATGAGAATCCAAGTGTATATAATTGGATTTAAAATATCTGATTAATATTAAAGTTGGAGAAAAAGTAAATAGCCAGCTAGCAGTTACAAACTTCCTCTAATATAAACATATATTTTGTGGCGCCAGGCAGCTAAAAATCTTAACTGTCTTAATTAAACATAAAAGAAATTACTCCTTCAATAATTATCGGCTCATAAATCACTATAAATGTGCACTTCAGAAAAAGGTTAGATAATAATTCTAATTTAGAAAAATAAATTTGACAAACATAAATGTACTCTTTATCAATTTATCTTTGTCCCAACTGCCCGTGTTTCTGTACAACGAAGCTCTAAATTCATTGATGTCAAGTGAAAGTTGCTCGAACTCAACGAGTCGACACGAACACGACACGAGCACAACACTGACATCATACCATTTCATCGAATAGGTAAATTTGTTTCATTTAGAGAATGAAACATAACATTTTTCATCACAAGTTTTTCAAAAATACACTACCATTTTACAATAACAGGAAACATTAGGAGGGCTATGTATCCTACTTCCTGCTGAACAGAGTTCTGAATTTACCTCGCTCCAGACGTTCTAGAAGCTTCTTCGCGCCCGGCACGTCCATCTCCGACAGCTTCTTGAGGTACCCGATCGCCCCATACGAGGCCATCAGCTTCTTGCACTTCTTACTCGACGAGAGTAGGGTAAGGCACGAGACCGCGTATTTCTTGGCCGTGTTGTGAGGGCTGGGATCGAGCAACGCCACCAAGTTCGGCACGCTCTTGTCGTCTCTCTTGACTAGACGACAGTTGTCAGAAACAGTCATCAAGCAAGAAACCGCCTGCGCTGCAACCTCCCTCGCGCTGTTTGCCTTGGCCTCCATCATTGTCACGAGCAACGGGATGCACCCGGCCTCACCCACCGAGCTTTTCATCGCTGCTGAAGTGCAGATTCGACAGATTGCTGCTGCCGCCGCCTGCTGAGCCCCAACGGATCCGGACTCAAGCACGTGGAGCAGCCGGGGCAGAAGCCCTAGCGAGATCAACACGTCCATCGGCACTAAACCAACCAAGTTTCTCAGTGCACCAACTGCAGATTCTTGAGGCAACGGACCGTCCAGATAGGAGAGCAGGCTTCGTATTCCACCTTCTGAGATAACCGATCTTTTCAAATAATCGTTGCTTGAAGTGAGATTCTGCAGACATTCAGCTGCATACTCCTTTGATCCCAAAAGGATTCCACATTCAAGAAGATTGATCATCACCTTCACAATCCCTTCCTCTGCGAGCGCTTGCCTCGTCTCTGGCACAGCGGATACGTTCTTGAGAGTGCAGGCTGCAGCAGACTGCGAAACACAGTCGCCACTACGACATATGTCAATCAATGGCCTCACCCCCCCATGGCCAACAATTGAGCGAGCTGTCTCAGACGACATTGACAGCCTCTGCAGGGCTATGGTGGCCTTCTCCTTCCCCACACTGCTCCCGGACTCCATGAGCCTTATCAGAGGCGGGAGGACGCCTTCTGAGACGAGCCAGCTCTCACAGGTGTCTGACTCTGCAAGCGAGCAGATGACAGTGACCGTCTTCTCCCTGATCCGAGGCGAAGTGGCGGTCAGCAAATGGATCAATGCTCCAATATTGCTCCTTCCAATCACGGCCAACACACTCTTCTCGTCGTCCTTCATCACCTCCACGAGGCTGTCGAGCGCCTTGTGCTTCGCCTCCAAATGGCCAATCTGGAGGCGGGCGAGCAGCTCCTTCAAGTTGCCATGAACTGCAGCCTCTGGCTCAGCACAACTACTCGTTGCAGCAGACTGGAATGACACCTCCCCTAGCACCCCCGTCTTGATCAACAGCCCACAATCGCGCAGATTCAAGTCCAGTCTCCCAGCAACCGCATCAAGATCACTCTGCATCCGAAGCTTTCCCTCATATTTCTCCCTCCCACACAAATCTGCCAACTGAATCACATCTTTCAACGTCTTCGACATGGCCTGTAGCTGCTCCTTGCACAGTGCATTCCTCGAAAAGCAAGGATGGCTGGATAGATCAGAAAGGCGTGATGGCACTTGCTCCAGTTTCAAAATGATCACCTTCCACCTCCCTGGGAACCCCTTCACCTCCCTCGCCTTCCCCAACGCCCTCGGGACGAGCCCTTGAGCACACGAGAGCCATTCTTCAGTCGACAAACCATCAACCAAAGAGCTTTCTCCACCACCATCAACCATGATTGCTAGTCAAGCTATCACCAAGCACTGAAACACACCAAAAACTAGTCAAGAAAACATCGATATTCGAAGAATCACAGATGATTGGATGCAAATTGTGAACCAGATCTTTCTAGGTAGCTCCTCAAATGAGCAAAAAATGTTTACAAAATGAGAGATGTGGACAAGTTGCAATCATATAAGATTATATTATATATACATCACTTACTAATAAAAAAAACACAGCAATAAATTCATGGGAAGAAGTGGGACTAAATTAGGGGCTACAAGAATCTTGCATGATCACAAAATGATCATTTTTACTGAAAATGAGAGGCGACAGATAGCAACAAAGTACCTACTGAAGCCCACACGAGAGACCCCTCAACGAAAGAGATGCTTTTGTTAAGGTTGGGATCATTATTTCACACGAACACATCCTGATTTTTTTTACTAATACCTTAAATAAGAGGTAAGAATACAATGAAATCAATGAAAGAGAAACTCTACCAACAGCCATCCAATAAAAGCAGATGATCTATATGACCAGTATGCCCTTAGCACATGGTGTTTTGGTTAAAAGAAATGCAACAAGACACAGAGGAAAGTAAGTCAAGCATTAAGGGTAAGAGTGGAAACCATAAAAGGGTGAGAATTATCATAAAGAATGTAGCTTTACTTTGCAACTAGTAAACCTAAGTATATTTTTCAAGAGATTAGGATAGCTTAGAGGGCATACAATCGTGAGGCTAAAATTATGTGGGGAGGCCCACTAGGCCACAAACATAACTTCCAAGAAATGGGAAAATTTTGATCTCCACAGTTGTATTTGATAGGGGAAAAAGACTACTTGGCTTTGAAGAGAAGATAGATGTCTCCATCTCCAGTTGTACATACATGTATATCAAGAAAGTAGAATTAAACAAATAAATTTGATGCAATAAATACACATATGATGTAATGACATTGGCTACCTCAATTTGCTTTTGTCTTTTGCCTACCATTCAAGGCACCCAACACTTTTTTCAGCCATCAAAACGCACTCTCTCTACTTTTTCTGCAAGCAAAAATCACATTCAGGAAATAATTGAAGAAGCATGCAGCAGAATTTTGAGGTCTGAAATCAAAGGAAGCCCCAAATAAGGATACTAAAAGAAAATCAAAGAATCTCTTTTTTTTTCTAGTTTGTTTCCTTTGCATATCAGCTTTGAAACAATACAGCTTAAAGAGCAAAACTTTATTTGGATGATTCCTTCTCTTTTTCTCTCCAGTAAAAGAGAGAGGGAGAAATGAGTGAAAGCAATACACAAAATTAAGCCAAGAATGAGCATTGATCCCAGAGTTCATTCAGAATCGTTAAAGGTGTAAAATTTCCTCTGAAACAGAATCTATAGTCTCTTAAATTCAGCTTTGAATCAATAAAGAAGAGAATCTCACAACTAGCTGACCCACAGCATCAAAACGCACACTCAAGCAGAAAAGAAAGCAAGAATCTGAGAAAGTTTCTACCTTTGTTGTCTGCTCAAAAAATTAGTAGTAGAAGGTGAAAGGGTCGAGTAGACTAGTGTTGGTGGCAATGAGAGAAGTTAAAATAGTTTTGAAATGAAGGAGGAGAAGCCAGCAAAGCACAACGGAGTCAACTAAGTAGCACAATTTGAATACAGCTACTTCCCCATTTTGAAAAATGAAATTTTAAAGTAATTGGGGCTTTAATGGAAACCGACAAAATGCCCAGGAAGAGAACAACGGCAACGGTTCAAAATACCAAACAATATTTCAAAATCAAAACACACACACACACACTCTCTCTCTCTCATGGAAGGAGATATTTCCAGAATTGACTCCCAACGTTTCTCTCTCTGTAAAATATACTGTATTTTAATGGACAACTGAATATGGTGCGTGAGCTGTCTGGGGTTGGGGGAGATCGGACGGTCAGGATTGGAGGAGCGAAACACTGAATCTGACCGTTGAGGAGTCTATTTTTCGATTGAAATTTGAATGCGCTACGGTGGTAGATGAGCTGACGTGGCGTGCCACGTAGGCGTCGCGGCGTGCTGTAATTCGTTGCGCCTCCGCAGTAATAGATAACGACAAATAAAAAGTGCTGATATGTGGTACGGTAGTCGTTCGAGAGATGTGAGCATCAAATTGCTTAGGGACAAAAAGGTGATTCGCTCACCCCAGGCGCCCCCATAATCCGGCCCGACATCGCTATGGAGGGGTTCAAACACGGTACCTCAGCGGCCCATTAGGTGGGAGGAACTTACACTGGTAACCAGCACACAAGGAGCCACCACAGTGGTGAAACTCCCACACTGCGGCTGCCAGCATTCGATCCTGTCTGCTTAGGGACAATCTACCACCCAGGAACCAACTGGGTTAAGCCCGTGCGGACATGAGGATCAAATTGCTATCTATTTAAGTTGATCATTCTTCTAATTAATCAATATAGTGTATTATAAATGTTAATACATATTAAAATGTCAATACATAATTTTGTTGAATTTCAATATACTGTGTTGATATTATGTGTTGACATTTTAATGTTACCGTGTTGATTTTTTTAATACACTGTATTGATAAGTTATCAACTTAAATACTTAGCAATATAACGCACCCAAGCCTTTCGGTTTATAAGATTATATCTCGTAATTAAATATGTATTGTGTTTAATTTATGAGATTGAATTCACAACTTAATTTTAGATAGATAATTATATAATAATTAGTCCTAGCCATCCTCCTTAAACTAAGAGCATCTCCAACCATGCTTTTGCCAAAGAGCATGGATGTGGGCATGGACCCACATTTATTAATTTTTTACTCCATGCTTTTTCCCAAGAGCACAACACCCTATCTATGTTCTTCCGCAAGGACATGCTCAAGGTTCCTACCATTCTATTATTCAATTTAAATAAAAACATTTCCACAATATTAAAATGCATTAAAAATATCCAAAATATTGTTACTAATTACTAAAAAATTAAAAATTACATAATTAAAAGCTTAAAATTAAAATTTCATAATAAAGTCTAAAAAATAAAAATTACATAATTTAAATCCTAAAAATTAAAAATTACATAATTAAATTCATAAAAATTTTAAAAACATACTACTCGTTGCCGAATTTCGCCCAAATGTGTTTGATTAAGTCATCTTGTAGCTCAGTGTGGGTTTTGGTATCGTGTATTGTGTGTCTTGTTTGGATCCTCTCGCGCACCGTCGTATGCATACCTCGGCGTGGGGGAGACCTTGCGGTTGAGCTTCCGGCTTCATCCCCGTCGTTAAAGTTAGCCGCCATCGATCCTTCGTCAGCTATAATCATGTTGTGCAAGATAATACACGTGTACATGATGTCGGTAATATTCTTAACGTACCACAGCCGAGACGGGGCCCTCACAATGTTGAATCGGCCTTGAAGGACCCCAAAAGCTCTTTCGGCGTCTTTCCGAGCAGCCTCTTGACGCTGTGCATAAAGAACCCGTCTCGGGTCTTGCGGATTGTTGAGCGTCTTCACGAAAGTCGACCACCTTGGGTAGATACCATCGGCGAGATAGTAACCCATGTGGTATAGATTTCCGTTGACGGTGAAGTCGATCACCGGTGCTACACCATTCAAAATATCATTGAAGAGTGGTGAAGAATAGAGCACGTTCAATTCGTTGGATCTAGCAACACCAAAATATGCATGCCAAATCCATAGGCGGTAGTTGGCGACCACTTCAAGGATAAGCGTTGGGCCACCGCCTTTGTGGCCGCTTAAGTGTTGCCCCCTCCAAGCATTCGGGCAATTCTTCTACTTCCAATGCATGCAGTCAATGCTGCCAAGCATACCGGAAAATCCGTGGACTGTTTCTTGAAGATGAAGCAACCGTTGACAATCTTCGGTGGTAGGTGCCCGAAGGAATTCCTCACCGAAAGCAGAATGAACGCCGTCGCAAAAAATTTTGAGGCATTCGATTCCAGTTGACTCACCCACATGCAAATACTCATCGAAGAGGTCAGCCGTTTGCCCCGTAGCAAGTTGTCGGATGGCACAAGTACACTTCTGCAACGCCGAGAGACTTTGCCGACCGGTTGCGTCTCTACGTGATTGAAAGTATTCAACACGGGCGGACAATGTGTTGACAATACGCATAAACAACCGTTTTGACATGCGAAAATGGTGCCAGAAGTAATCTTCCGGAAACCGCGGCTTGTCGAAAAAATAGTCGGCAACGAGCCTTTGGTGGGCTCCCTCCCGTTCACGAGGGATGTAGCGGCGATTTGATCTAGTTGGTCGAGGAGGAGGGGCGGGGGTAGCGGCGACGACATAGGCTTAATAGGAGGCACAATATTGTTCATAGTATTCTTGTTCTTTGCGCTCCGCTTCCGCAATGATATCGCTGAAATCCATTTTTGAATTTAGAGAGGGTATGAGTGAGAGAGTAAGATGTAGATGAGTGGTATGAAAAAATATGAATAAGAGATAATTTGATGTGAAAAATGGATGATGAATGTGTGTATTTATAGATGATTTTAGGATTAAAAAATATTCAAAAAAATGGTAATAAAACGACTATATTTTTTGGAATCCGAAAATATATTTTTTTATTTTTTAATATTATTTTTGATTTTTTTAAAAAAAATAGAAATTGCAACGGCTAAGCCGTTGGCGAATGAAAACGCGCCACGTCGCCCTGCTCAGCGGCACGGACGTGCTCGATACATCTAGCAGCGCTGTGCCGTCGGCGAGAGTGCAGCGGCGGACAGCAGCGTGTCGCTCCGTCGACACGGACGACGTCCTTCCCCAAGAGCATCGTTGGGGATGCTCTAAATAATATCACAACTTAATCATGTGGGAATTATCCCATGATAATTAGTTATGGTAACTGCACGACACCTTATTCTCCTCTCTTTGTATTTTAATACGTAAATGTTAAAAGAAATTGATGGAAAAAAACTATCTCTGTCCACCAATAAACTTCTAATTTTGCCATTTTCGTTCATCCACCAATAAACGTTCCATTTGTTTTTACTACTTTTGGTAATGGACCCTGCATTCCACTAATTTTATCTCACTCACATTTTATTATAAAACTAATATATAAAAATAGGACTCACATTCTATCAACCAACTCTCTACATTTCTTAAAACATGTGCCGTTCAAAACTCTCATTGTATTGATGGACGGAATGAGTAGTCAAATGTAGATCTATTTTTATACGTATAATTAAGTTATAATAAAATGTGTATATAATGAAGTTAATGAATATCACTTATAATAAAAATAACCACGACTAGGGGTGTGCATTCGGGTTTCAGTTCGATTTTTTGCCAAAACCGAACTAAAATTGAAAAACCGAATTTAGTTCAAAATCCAAACCGAACCGAACCCGAAAAAACCGAAAAACTGAAACCGAAAAAACCGAAAACCGAACTTAAATCACCGAAAAACCCGAACAAAACCGAAAAACCCGAAAAAAATGAAAAACCTGAAAAAAATAAATATAAATATAAATATATATTTATATATGTGTATTTTATTTTATTTTATATATACTAATAGAATATTTATATATAATATAAAATTAATAATACATATAATATATATTATATAGTAGAATATATTAAAAGAATATATGTATTATATATAATATAATATATTAAATTAATAGAATATATATAATTCGGTTTTTCGGTTTTTCGGTTTTTTTCTTCGCCCGAACCGAAAAACCGAGAAAACCGAACCAAATTTCAAAATTTCGGTTTGGTTCGGTTCGGATATTCGGCTTCTGATTTTTTTGCTCACCTCCACGACTCTTATTCTGGACAAGCCGAAATATAAAAACAAGATTCCTAATGAAAGACGGAAGAGAATAATAACAAATAACTATGTTTTCAAAATGATTCCCTTGGAATATAGATTAAGAAAAGATAATTTATTAAGTTAAATTAAAAGATAATAAATTAAGTTAAATTAAAAGATAGTAATAAAATAGAAGAGTGAAAATAGTTATCTAGTAACAATAATAAATACTCATATTTAACTATCTATTTCAATTTTTCAAGCATATAAAGAAAACACCCCTTAGAGTTCAATTTCAATTTCAATTTCAATTTTTCAACTTCTTTTTGTGTGAATCTTAAATGCCATAGTTATACAGAAGTATTTCTACAAAGCAGTATGATAAAAACTCATCTATTTTAAAGTTATATAATTTAAAATGTATACTATTATTATTATTTATTTTTTTACCAAATTGTTTCAAGATGTATCATGTATGTTTATGTATAGGGAAATTGGTATTTTTCATGAATTTTAAAATTGGTATATAATATCACGAATTTTGCACTTTGTTTGGTATTTCTCACGGCATGTCTATTACTATATTTACCTAACTTACGAGGTTTTTTTTATCATACTTGACACAATTAAATCAACGTAACTTTTTATCCTACATGTTATGAACTTAAAAATTGGTTTAAAATATCATAAAATATATCACGGTTGCCTACGTAAAATAAGATTTTGATGAAAATATCTTATTTGAGTGAGATTGAGAAATACTACCTCCGTGAGTGAGATGAAAATAAGATTTTATATTTATTTTTTCAGGTTTTTCGGTTTTTTCGGGTTTTTCAGGTTTTTCTGTTTTGTTCGGGTTTTTCGGGTTTTTAAGTTCGGTTTTCGATTTTTCCAGTTCGGTTCGATTTGGATTTTGAACTAAATTTGGTTTTTCGATCTTGGCAAAAAACCAAACCGAAACTCGAATGCACACCCCTAACATTAGTGATGATTACAGACATGAAGGATATTAAGCAAATTTTTTATTTATAAAATTATCATTAATCGCATTCCATATAAGCTTTCAATTCATAATCACAAAGATGAAATACATTAATAATAAAAAGAGAAATATTTCATGTTGTCCCATTATTTTTGTTTCCATTTCTAATTATATACTGGTATGTCCCACTCGGACATCCACTAGGACATCCCGAAAACACCTCCCGCCACATCACTAGGACTTCTCATCCCGCTGCCACGACACTAGGACATCCCCTTCACAATCCGCCCTTCCCATCGCCCTTCCCACTAGGACTTCCCGCAATAAAAAAAATCACAAATTCACAAATAAAACAATTTACGTTTACGGAAATAAAATTTCAACACGAATACGAACGGGAAAAATTAACAACTTCATTTAAAAAAACATACATGATTTGAAAAAAAATTACATAGTAATAAAACAAAAAAAAGTACTAACATCAACGTCAACCCTTCCGCATCCAAACCTCTTCGATAATATCGTTCTGAAGTCGAACATGGGCATCTGTTTGCCGCATGTAGGCAAATGCACGCATCCGCTCGACCTCTCCATGAGGTACCCCCATATTCACATTCGTGGTGGCCACGCCGTGACTTGGACCTGCACCCGTATCATCTTCATTGGTCCACTGAGTCAGTTCCGCACCTTCATTTTCGACAATCATGTTGTGCATTATGATACATGCGTACATGACATCGCCGATGTTGGGAATATACCACTGCCGTGCAGGACCCTTGACTACCGCCCATCGACTCTGGAGCACACCAAATGCCCGCTCCACATCCTTGCGCGCTGCTTCCTGACGACTCGCAAAGTATGACTTATTTTGTCCGAGCGGATGCTTGATTGTCTTCACAAAGACGGGTCAGTTTGGGTATATCCCATCCGCCAAATAGTATCCCATATTGTGCTGGTTGTCGTTGGCGACGAAACTGATGGCGGGACCAACGCCCGCGCACTGAGCATTGAACAGGGGCGACGACTGGAGAACGTTGATGTCGTTGTTCGACCCGGCGACTCCAAAATAAGCATGCCATATCCACAGCCGGTAGTCAGCTACAGCTTCTAGGATCATCGTGGGATGCTTGGCTTTAAAGCCAGTAGTGTACATCCCCTTCCAAGCGGCGGGGCAGTTCTTCCACTCCCAATGCATACAATCTATGCTGCCCAACATCCCAGGGAACCCGTGGACCGACCCATGCATATCTACCAGACTCTGGCAGTCTTCGGGGCTCGGACTCCGAAGATACCGCTCACCGAATATCGCTCTCACGCCCGCTCAAAAATTCTGCAGACACTCGACGGATGTCGACTCGTCAATGTGGAGGTACTTATCGAACATGTCGGCCGCGCCTCCGTACGCCAGTTGTCTGATTGCGATAGTGCACTTCTGCAAGGGCGTGAGTCCCGGTTTGCCAGCTGCATCCTTCCTGATCCTAAAATACAGGTATCTTCTCTCTAAAGCACCCACGATGTACAGAAACAGCGGACGATGCATCCTAAAGCGTCGCCGGAATAAGGCTTCCCCAAAACGCGGTTGCGGAGCGAAGTAGTCTGCATACAACCGAATATGTGCAGCAATGTGGTCACGGGGGTACTGTAGTTCGACGATGGATCGGCCGAGGTACCGCAGCCTGCTGCCGCTCTGCGCCCTCTGCTGTAACAGCCTATCTATCGCACCTTCCACAGCGACCTCCAATTCATTCTCGCTATCACTGTCACTAGACATTCTAGATATACTTGAAATTAGAGATGTAGAGAGAGAAACTTGTTAACACAAGTGATGCGAATGAAATAAAATTCAACGAGCCGTATATATAGAGTTTAAAAAAATGAAAAAAAATTTAAAAATCGGACGTCCGACCCACGCCACAATGGCGGACGTCCGCCCGCCCGTCTCGCCGACGTCCGAGGACACCCGACGTCCTCACGGGACGTCCGTATCCGACCTCCCCTGCAATAATGGCGGACGTCCCGGTCGCCCGTCGCGCACATCCGACCGAACGTCTGCCATTGGAGATGCTCTTACATCTGCCTCGATATTCACTTACATTTTCCGAATTCTTACTCAACTGTTCCTCAAAATCGAGAATTTTATCTTTTTCTCAATTTTTTCAAAATTTTAAAAACTGTACTCGTCGTATATAGTAATAGTAGTATCTTAAAAGTTCAGAAATATAACAACTATGAAATAATTATCTTAGTAAATACTCCCCCCATAATATGTGACTCGCACTTTTCTGAACTTTTAAATATATGATATAAATATGATATAAATATATGAAGTTAATTTAAAAAAAAAAAAAAAATTATGTGACTCGCACTTTTCATTCTAGACCATAAATTTGGAATTGATTTTTTAGTGTAATTAAATTAGAATTTTAAGTATAATGAGACATCACTTAATAAAGGAGATCTTAACTTAATCTAACATATTAATTAAATGCATTAATAACTTAACCTATAAATAGTGTAAGGAGTTTGTGATGAGCCGAAAAGCAATAATGCAAGTATCATGGGACAGAGACCGTAGCTATGCCCATAAATAGGTGTCTTTAATACATAATTTAATGTAAGGTAGTTAAGTAAATATACAAAGTATAAATTAAATTAAAAATAAAATTATAGTGTATAATTACTATTTAAACCGATTATGGCATTGCCATTATGTCAAAAAATCATTTCTCTTAGTAGAAATGTAGAATATGAATAGTTGATCCTCGATTCGACTTTCTAAGACATTTAATTATTTCATACTATAAAAAAACGTTACAAACTTAACACAAGTTTCCGACCACTGTTTAGTAGTACACTTTACTCATTATCTATGGATCTTAGATCTGGACATGATGATGAGTTGACTTCGAACCAATTTCAAAGAGTTAACTATTTCGATACCACACATTTCTATTTCATTTTTTTATATAAAAACCAACAGTTTATTAGTTCATCTATGCGAAAGAGTGACAAAACAAAAGATGCAATACATTTTTTTTATTTATAACGCGTGTCACAAAAATCCTAATTAATGTACTGTATTACTCTGTTTATATTATGCTTTAATATAAACCATCATAAAAATTTCTGGGAATAACCAAAACAGATAACCATAATCAGAAAAAGGGAATTAGAAAGCACATAATAGAATCCAGAGTTACAAACTTACAGTAGTAGTCTATAGTAGATACGTTTTCATGCAAAATCTCTAAACAAGCAACACTACATGGAGTGGTGAATCTCTAGCGCACAACATTACACCGAGCTGGAAACTGTCCATAACAGTACTTCACAAGGGCTGCTAACCGAACAGACCGAATAACCACCAAATTCTTTCAACAACTCTTCTTAATCAAGAAGAGTCGGATCTTCCACGAACAGGAGATCTTTCAGGAACGGGAGATCTTTCACTAACAGGAGATCTTTCACGAGCACGAGGCGAGCGGCTGAGGTAAATGACAAATGAGATGTTGAATGAACTTTGAGTTCCAACCATAAAAAAAATAAACTATGAAATTGCAAAATAAATATAGAAATGAATATCAGTGTAGTAGTACCTTTTATATCTATCATTGACAGGGCTTATGGCTCTGCCATAGTCAGGGCTGCTTCTTCGATCGGATCGAGAATTAGGTGCAGCGCCATGCCCGTAATCAGGGCTACCTCTTTCCCTATGGTATGGACTTGGGGAGCGTCCACCACGACCATAGCTTCTTCCATTGGGTGGAGACCTGTCCCGACCCCTTCTATCAGGGCTAGAGACATTTCTTTTGTCATCATCATCCCGTGTTGCATACTCCACAGAAATAACCCGGTCCATGAACTTGCTGTGTTGAGGAAAATCAATCTGAATTAGAAGACTCGAACACAGAAGCTCACACATCTCAAACAAATCATCTCAAATAAAGTAGGTTCTAGCATATTCATATCTTTCTTGTGCATATTGAAATTGCTATATAGCATTAGGTGATAGTCAGGTTGCATATCTTTAGGCAGTACTTCTCTTCGCAGTAACCATCACCCACAACCCAGCGAAAGAAAACATCAAGTCATGGCTGTCTAGATATTAACAAACCTCATCTTAGCGCTTTCCAGTGCTCGGGTAGCATCTTCTTGCAACTCAAATTGCACAAATGCAAAATTTCTTCTGATTCTGACATTTGATATCTTCCCATAGTGTTCAAAATGCCTTTCAAGATCCCTGGTCCTTGTATTGACAGGGTCAAAGTTAATAACAAATAAGGTTTTCGAAGGCTTCGCATTGGCTGAAGATTTCCTTGAGCTGTCAGGATTTCTGCCACCACGTTCTTGCTGCATGTTCAAATTTGATGATGTCAATTTTGTTATAGCATCAAATGAATCAATCTTTGTACATCGATGCAGTAAAACTGCCAAAAGGCATTATTAAGAATATAATGAATGATGTGCATATTATAAATAGACCATCCGAGATATACCTTGGTCCACTCAACACGTAGTTGGCGTCTTTTTTTGCCAAACTCAATTCTGTCGAGTTTCCTTATTGCATCCCCTGCATCACGCTCATCTTCCATATAGATGAAAGCAAAGCCTGTAGAGCATTAGAGCCCAGATATTAAAAAAACAAGCTATAGGTCTTCAGCTGGCAAAAAATGCAAATAAAGTTCAGATGGCCACAGTGAAGACATTCAATTACCAAATGGTAGAACTAATATATCTACCACCTATGCCCCTGCAGATCTGACGGATACAAAGGAAAAAATTCGTACAAGAAAAACATAACACCTGCCACTGCATCCGGAATGAGCATGCTATTTATGTTGAAAGATGTCGGAAATTGAAGAGATGGCAAAGTCATGAGGAATGCAAAAGGCAATGGTGGGAAGTGTAGGATGGTGGGACCATGGCAGATCATATTGGTTCTTTTTCGAACAAACAAGAACATGTATCTTGGACACAAGCCAGAAAATAAACGCAGAGAACCATCCATCGAGGAAGATTGTGGAATATCCAAGGAATCCTGCGGCAAAGAAACTTTTGAGCATGGAGGTTCCGCTACAGAAAAAACGTGATGTTTCTTCTTCTGGCAAATAACATATATAAGCATTTTTATTAGCAATTATTTGACATAAAACATTTGTCCTCCAAACAGACTCAAAGGCTCCCTTCAAAGCCAGTCAATTTATACATAAAACAAGGACTGATACAATCAATCTGCTCCTTTCCTGTGGTTATATCTTCAGTGGCAATGAAGAGGTACATCATTCCCCTCCTGAATCAACCTCTTCCCTAACATTTAGGACAGGGCACTAAAAATCTAACAGAGAACCTTTTTGGGGAACCATGATGATTATGTGTTAAAAAAGTCAAAAGTAATACAAATAGCACTACGTGATCCCATACAGACTATAGAGTATAGATATCACAATAGCACAATATAACACAGAACCTTACCTGATTTCATATCCACTCTGTCGACCCTCCCATATTTTCTGAAGAGGCGTTCGACATCAGATTGACGAGCATCAAAGTCCAAATTCCCACAAAATACAGGCGCCATGATATTCTGAAATTTTCCTGCAAATTTACAATTCCTCATATTTCAATTTCATTCACAATGTAATTATTCTTGAAACACAGATAACCGAAACTGCTAGCAGCCAAATTGTCTAAAACAACACAAGTTTCAACTGAATATATTAAGTTCATACTACCTAATTCTCATTACAGCAAGTGAACAAAAGACTTTCACTATTTTGCAAAAGTTTACCAACAATTCTCATAATATAAAAGACTTAGTCATAATTGAACTTCGATCTTAATATAACATGTGCATTAAAAACAAAGTATTACTATAAGAACCTCCTTTACCTCAACTGACAGCTCTATCTAATAGTAGTAATTACTTTCTCCATAAAATATCCCACAAAAACCACAAATCTCCTTTAAAGTAGAGCATAAGAAGAAACCGCACGCAATTAGATGGAGCAGATGAAGGCAGGTGAAAAAAAATCGAAGAAATACACTTAACCGTTGAAATCAAAATTTCCACAACCACAAATACCAAAGCAAAAGACAAGGAGGTAAACAAAAAACACAAATTAAGTAGCTAATAGTAGATCTGTTGAAATCCATTAGTAGATACCTGAATCCGCAATTTAACCTCGAACTCTTTAACAATTCGACCTGAAATCCGAACGCAAAACAAAAAACAATGACGATTGAGAAAATCAGATCTACAAAAACATTCAGTTGCGTACATAATAAACACAAACAAATTCAAGCGGACAACGAAAGAAAAGGCTTTCAAAATCTACCTTTTCGAGCTTGTTTCTTTCTTCGGAACAAATTGACGTAAATAAACCCTTGAATTAATAAGTTTGGCAATTTTTCGGTAGTATAGTAGTTGAAATTAAACGACATCGGATTGAACTTGGGCTTGTATTTGGGCCCATTGCTTAGGCGATAGCAATATATGAGCCTAATACTCCGCGTTTTAATTCATAATTGGTAAAGCAAAAGATAGATAGAAAGAAAAAATAATTAGAATATTATTAACGAAGAATATGGTCACAGAAAAAAAAAGTTATCAAAAATAGAAATAAGGAGTACTTTTATGGACAGATCCAAATGGAAATAGTCTCTATTTTATGGACCAATGGAGTATAGGTACTTTGACAATTTTTTAAAAACATTGCATAAGTTCTAACTAACTTAGTTCTATAACTATTTATTTTTTTTGTCTTCACTGATAAGTGATAAATATTCCATTAAAAATTTCAGTTATATTTTGTACTCCATGTACTTGTTGGTTGGAACTAGAACAGCATATTTCATCAGATGACAAAGGGAGAAATACAATCATCACAAAATGGAACCTTTTTAAATTTAACCCAGGCGTTTGTTATAAGAAAAGGACCCATCAATTTCATTACATATAAAAAGAACGATACATTTTGTGAAAGTGTGTCCATGCAAACTACTGGAGCTCGGCTTCTGAGCTCGGAAATGAAGCTCGGTTTTGAGTCCGGTTGTGATCGAGTGGTGGAGCCTCGGCAGCTCCGAGAAGAGATCAAGAAATAAAGCTCGGCTTTGAGCTAGCCGAGAAAGGCAGTTCGGTTGATAACCGAGAAAGGCAGTTCGGTTGATAGCCGAGAAATGCAGTTCGGTTGCTAACCAAGAATGGCAGTTCGGTTTTAGCCGAGCAGCGGTTATAACTAACTTTGGGAAATAGAGTTAGTTGGATTTTATTTCTTGATTGCATCTTGTATAAATAGCTCGATAGAGCTCAGTAGTGAGAGACGCAGAACACAGATTACACACACAATTAGAAGAGAATTCTTGCACTAGCTAGCGTTTGCTTAGAGTGATAGATTGTGAGTGTGAAGTTCTTGTATTGAGAGTTCCATCAATAAGATTCCGGTCATCTTCTCCGTGGACGTAGGTGGATTATCACCGAACCACGTTATATCGTTTGCGTGCTTTATTTCCTCGTTCGTGCGTGTGTGAGATCGGCGGTATCACGACCCAACAAGTGGCGCCGTCTGTGGGAAGACTTCCACGATTTGCCGATTGATTGGTTTCTGGGTGAGTTCGTGTCTAGAGGTTCCGTTGTATAAGCTGATCTTGGCGATTGCCCACCGCTCGTTTTGAGAAATGTCTACAGCCAAGTTCGAGGTGGAAAAGTTCACCGGGAGAAACGATTTTGGGCTGTGGAGGCTGAAGATGAAGGCCATCTTGATGCAGCAAGGCCTATGGGATATCTTGAAGAATGAAGGTGACGCTAAAGAAGGCAAACCTGATGCTGATGAAAAGGAGAAGCAAAGGCTTCAAGATATGCAGTATAAGGCTTATAGCACCCTGATCTTGAACCTCACGGACAGGGTGCTAAGGGAAGTTTCCAAGGAGGAGACGGCTGCAGGAGTATGGGGGAAACTTGAGTCATTGTACATGACCAAGTCTCTGGCGAACCGGTTACATTTGAAGCAAAGGCTTCTTGCTTTCAAGTTTTCAGATGGGAAGAGCATTTCTGAACAGCTCGAGGAGTTTGGGAAATGCATAGATGATCTTGAGAATATCGATGAGGTCATTAAAGATGAGGATAAGGCATTGATGTTGCTCAATTCCCTGCCTAAAAGTTATGAGCACTTCAAGGATGCAGTGCTTCTTGGAAGAGAAACCAAGGTCACCTATGAAGAGATTCATTCTGCATTGAAGATGAAGGAATCGCAGAAGGCTAATAACAAACAAACTGATCCAGTAGCTGAGAGTCTGCATGTGAAAAATAATCAGAATAAACGGGGTTCCAAGAAGAAGTTCCAGAAGAAGGAAGAAGGTGGAGTATGGAAGGAGAAGAGAAGCTGTCACTACTGTAAGAAACCGGGCCATTTAAAGAAGCATTGTTTTGCTTGGAAGAGGAAACAAGAGCAAGAAAAGGCTGGGAACATAGAGACTGCTGATCTGGCTCAGGATGTTGAAGATAATGAAGCTTTGAATATCCACTCAGGGGCCAAGATTGAAGAATGCTGGATCATGGATTCAGGGTGCTCCTTCCACATTTGCTCACACAAATCTTGGTTCCAAGAATTATCAGCTTGGGAAGGATCAGTGATGCTAGGAAATGATCAAGTGTGCAATGTCAAGGGCATTGGGAACATCAGATTGAGGATGAAGGATGGGAGTATGAAGACTCTCACAGAAGTCAGATTCATTCCTCAAATCAAGAGAAATTTAATATCTCTTGGAATGCTAGAGTCAAAAGGGTGCAGATTCAACTCTGGTGATGGGATCCTCACAGTAACAAAAGGCACCAGAATTGTGATGGAGGCCCAGAGAAAGAACAGCCTATACTATTTGCTGGGTGAAACCGTGGTTGATGCTGTGAATCTTGCCCAGACAGAAGACCTGCATCTATGGCATGCCAGGCTTGGACATGTGGGTGAGAAAGGCATAAGAGAGCTGGCTAAACAAGGAGTGATGAAGTTAAGTGCATCAGACAGCCTAAAGAAATGTGAATCTTGCATTCTAGGAAAGGCAAAGAAGCTGCCATTTTCTGGTGGGAAACACACTTCATCAGCCCCATTTGTGTATGCCCACAGTGACTTGTGGGGGCCATCCCAAACTGAATCCATAGGTGGAGGTAAGTATTTCATCTCCATCATAGATGATTACTCAAGAAAAGTGTGGATTTACATTCTAAGAGAGAAGTCCCAAGCTTTTGAAAAATTTAGAGAATGGCATGCTAGATATGAGAATGAAAAGGGCTCAGTGCTTAAATATCTAAGGACTGATAATGGCATGGAGTTTCTGTCTGCGGAGTTTGATAGTTTCTGTAAGGTGAAAGGGATAAGAAGGCATAGGACTGTGCCAAGAAATCCTCAACAGAACGGGCTGGCAGAAAGAATGAATAGGACATTGCTAGAAAGGGTGAGGTGCATGCTATTCTACTCTGGAATGCCAAAGAGATTCTGGGCAGAGGCTGTCTCTACTGCAGCTAATCTGATCAATAAGTGTCCATCATCTGCTATATCCAATGAGACCCCAGATCAAAGATGGTATGGAAGCCTAGGTGATTACTCAGCCTTGAAGGTGTTTGGGTGTGCTGCTTATGCACACATTAAGCAGAGTAAATTGGAGCCAAGGGCAAAGAAATGTGTGTTGTTGGGATACCAAGATGGGGTAAAAGGATACAGATTGTGGAATTTGGATAGAGAAGGCAGAAATATCATTGTGAGCAGAGATGTGACATTCAATGAAGAGGAGATGCCATTTAAAGATGATGGGAAGCCCTCTGGTGGTGGCAGTAGCTCTGAAATGCAAAACCTTGAGTTTGGTGGAGAATCTGCTGGAACAGACACTGATGAGGATGTTGTGATCACAGGAAATCAAGAAGAAGGTGGAGCAACTAGCTCTCAACATACTCAGAACACAGGTGAGCAGGAGTCACCAGTGCAGCAAGCTGCTGCAGCTCAAGGGGCCAGAAGAAATCCAAGAAGAAATGCAGGCCTACCTAGCAGATTCTCAGATTATGACATGAGCTTCTTTGCTCTATGTGTAGCAGAAGTACTCATGTTTTCAGAACCCTCAACCTATGAAGAAGCCATGAGTTGCAAGGAAAGTCAGAAATGGATCAAGGCCATGGAAGAAGAAATAGAGTCCTTGCTGAAAAATGGGACTTGGATTTTGGTAACTGATCCAGGGACTCAGAAGCTGATCAGTTGCAAATGGCTGTTTAAGAAGAAAGTAGAGGTGGGGGAAGTTGAAAGCATACGGTTTAAGGCAAGGCTGGTTGCTAGAGGATTCACACAAGTAGAGGGTATTGACTACACAGAGGTGTTCTCTCCAGTGGTGAAGCACACTTCCATTCGGATCTTATTGGCCATGACTGCTCATTTCAACTGGGAGCTGCATCAACTTGATGTGAAGACAGCATTTTTGCATGGAGATCTAGAGGAAACGATCTATATGATGCAGCCTAAGGGTTTTGAGAAGCCGGGAGAAGAAAAGAAAGTTTGCTTGTTAAAGAAAAGCCTATATGGGCTCAAGCAAAGCAGCCGGCAGTGGAACAAGAAGTTTCATGAGCAGATGGAATTGATGGCATTTGAGAGATCCAGTTTTGATAGCTGCGTGTATGTCAAGAGAAGTGGAAATCTAATACTGGCCTATCTACTGCTGTATGTGGATGATATTCTGCTGGCAGGATCAAGCAAGAGTGAGCTGCTGTCTGTCAAGGAGGAGTTGAAGCAGAGATTTGATATGAAAGATCTTGGGGAAGCCAAGAGAATCTTGGGTATGGATATTGTCAGGAACAGAAAGAAGAAAGAACTGAAATTGGTTCAGGCTGATTATATCAGAAAGGTGGTAGAAAAATACCAGGTAAGGAGTGAAAAGTCAGTATCCACTCCATTGGCTAGCTGCTTCAAACTCAGTAAAGAACAGATGCCAAAGACAGCTGAAGATAGAGAAGAGATGAGCAGGATACCCTATGCAAATATAGTGGGAAGTGTGATGTACTTGATGATATGTACAAGGCCGGATGTGGCTCATGCCATAAGCGTTGCAAGCAGATATATGGCTGATCCAGGTAGGGATCACTGGGCAGCACTAAAGTGGATTCTGAAATACCTGAAAGGGTCTGTCATGGTTGGCTTGAAGTTTGGTGGTGGAGTTTGGTCTGAGGAGAGGGAAGTCCTAGAAGGATTCTGTGACTCGGATTATGCGGCTAACTTAGACAACAGAAAGTCTCAGAGTGGTTACATCTTCACACTATATGGCACAGCAATCAGCTGGAAATCAAATTTGCAGTCTGTGGTTGCACTGTCCACAACCGAAGCTGAGTATATTTCTCTGACTGAGGCTGCAAAGGAAGGAAAATGGTTGCAAGGAATCTTGGAAGATTTAGGAATGAAGCTGGGAGCAGTGAAGATTAACTGTGACAGCAACTCGGCTATATGTTTAGCAAAACATCAAATGTTCCATGAGAGGTCGAAGCATATAGATGTGAGGAGACACTTCATCAGAGATGAGATTCAAAGTGGAAAGATCAATGTGGTGAAAGTTCCTACCGAAGAAAATGCATCAGACATGTTGACAAAGTCTCTGCCAACTTCGAAATTCAAACATTGTTTGAAGTTGGTTGAGATTGTGGAGTGTTGAAGCTTGTAACAAGGATTGAGAAGGGAATCCAGATATTGATGGAGTTTTGCAAGGACAAGGTGGAGATTTGTGAAAGTGTGTCCATGCAAACTACTGGAGCTCGGCTTCTGAGCTCGGAAATGAAGCTCGGTTTTGAGTCCGGTTGTGATCGAGTGGTGGAGCCTCGGCAGCTCCGAGAAGAGATCAAGAAATAAAGCTCGGCTTTGAGCTAGCCGAGAAAGGCAGTTCGGTTGATAACCGAGAAAGGCAGTTCGGTTGATAGCCGAGAAATGCAGTTCGGTTGCTAACCAAGAATGGCAGTTCGGTTTTAGCCGAGCAGCGGTTATAACTAACTTTGGGAAATAGAGTTAGTTGGATTTTATTTCTTGATTGCATCTTGTATAAATAGCTCGATAGAGCTCAGTAGTGAGAGACGCAGAACACAGATTACACACACAATTAGAAGAGAATTCTTGCACTAGCTAGCGTTTGCTTAGAGTGATAGATTGTGAGTGTGAAGTTCTTGTATTGAGAGTTCCATCAATAAGATTCCGGTCATCTTCTCCGTGGACGTAGGTGGATTATCACCGAACCACGTTATATCGTTTGCGTGCTTTATTTCCTCGTTCGTGCGTGTGTGAGATCGGCGGTATCACGACCCAACACATTTGATTTAATTAAGATTTCAATTTTTTTGTGTGGTTATGGGCATGGTTAGATTTAATATTATTATTGTTGTTGTACACTTGCAACTTTGATGGCCTGCTCTTGATTTTCTTTATTATTGACAAAAATCCAAACACCACACTCTCCTTCAATTATGAGATAGATCACTAAATACTTTTATTTATGTATTCGTGTTTGTCCATGCGCTTGATTTCATCACACAATTTATTAGTGAAATTAACTAAATTTGAGAATTTAGAAATATGTCTTCTGTTAGAACTTAAACTCGTGGCTATTTCCTCTTTTTTTTTGTTATTTCTCTTTGATACTTGGTTAAATTAATATTAATATCAAGAAGTTATAATAGAAGTAGGGAAATTTGGCATTGTTTTTAAAAATTTATGATTAATTTGAGATGAATTTGTGTTTTTATATCAAGAAAACCTTATTTAGAAAACTCTGAAATGTCCTCAATGTTTGGCTTCGTCACTAGATTCAGTACAATTATTTTTATGTTCAATGTAATAAGTGTTTATGTAAACAGTAGTATTAATTCCCTCTTGTGCCACTGCTTATAAATTAATTTATATTAACCCAATGTGTAATAGCAACAAAACTACCAAGTTGATGATAAAAGAATGATTATAAACTAGTAGTAAAGCAAGTGGATTATGTTCTTGCATTAGCACTACTGTTTTGACTGGTTACATGTGAAGGCCAAAACTGCATCTTCTTTCCATTATTCTTAATGTACATGTTTATTTTGTTTAGATTCTTCACCACCATTCATTGGGCGCCGGAGATTCCGTAAACGTTGACGGCACTAAAACAGACGACGAAACCTTGAATCTTTTGCTTCTAGAACCTTCTCCGCCGCCACTCATGATTTCATCCGAGTTGAGCTGGGAAGGGGGCGCATCGTGGCAGACACTTGGCACGATGACGCTCTGCTGCACGGCCTTCTCGATCTTCTTGATGTCGACGTGGCTGTATTGGTGGTGATGGAAGATGCTGGCAAAGGTGAAGTGGTCGCTCACTCTGCTCTTTGATGATGAGGAGGATTTGTTGTCTGTGTTTCGGGCCAATATGCTTTGGAGATTCTTGCTCAGCTTCGCCTTTAATGAGGAGAAGCTGAGGCCGTTGGATTGATCTGTTCCGTTTATGGAGATGGGCGTGGGGCACGTTGGGGCGAAGTTGGTGCGGGCATTCTCCCCGCGGAGGGCGCGTGCGGCCTCCTCAGGGGTGTCGTAGGTGCCGAGCCAGAGGCGGACTCGCTGGGACGAGTCCTTGATCTCGGCCACCCATCTCCCTGACGGCCGCTGCCTTACGCCCACGAATCTCCGCGCCGGTGCTGGCTTTGTGGCCTGAGCTTTGGGGGTTTGTGTTGTGTTGAATCCAGCCATGAGTTTGTTAGTTTTGTTTGAATTGGAGAACTTAATTTTTTTTTGGTTTTGGAATAATGTTTGGTGGTGTATTTATATTGGGGGTGAGGCCTAAGTGTAATTCTTGAAGAATTCTACTCAATCATTGTTAATTTAATCATAATTAATTATTTGAAAGAGGGATTTTGTCTGTTTTCTACAACTAGATTATGACTATGCATCAGCTTTGGATTCCTTTATTAGCGTTAAACTGTACTTACAAGTTACAAATCTGTTTTAAATGTGTAATTTTGCCTGATATTTAGCAGCAATTAACTTTGTTGTTAAAAGTAGAAAATATATTATTGAATTTATTTCACGAGAGTTTTTTTGCATCACAGTTTTTTTTAATGTAAAAAGAAAATTTAATTTCACATAATTTGTCCCTTTTCATTTGCATGGCGATGAACCCAGTACTTTAAATACTCTTTTGTTTGTAAATTGGTGTGTTTTTGCATGCGTGACCTTTCTCAATGTCGATGATTTCATTGTTTGTACGAATGACTTAGTCTCTGTAAAGGGTTGTAATTTTAATCAAAAAAATTATGAATTCTGTTTTATATAAATCTAAAGTTAGTCGACTGAATTTAATAATTTCTGAATTTATAATTTAAAAATCAATTCATTACTACACATAACGTTTTCAAGCATATACTGTGTGGATTTCAATTCATTTCGACATCAAACGTTTTCGGCGTTGTTGGCATCTAATGCTGGAACTACATCAACTCGTGTCTAGTCAAAATGAACACTCTAATTTAAATTTGGCATGTTTTTAGTCAAAATGAATACTCCAATTTAAATTCGGCATCAACTCGACATCAAACGTTTTCGGAGTACTATTTAAATTCGGCGTGTTTTCAGTCGACAACGTCTTCTGCTGGAGTTACATCAACTAGTGTCTAGTCAAAATAAATATTTAAATTTGGCATGTTTTCTGTCGACAACGTTTCTGCGGGCAACGACGGACCCAGGTGGGGTCGGGCGGGGTCGGGCGCACCCCCACCGTCAGTCCGTGAGTACTGCTTGGGAAGCTCTATAATCCGCCCTCCGACCCACAGCAATTCCGCCTCCCGACCCCACGTGCGACAACTCCGCCTCTACCGAAAACTAGAGAATAAATGAGAAGAGAGTTGAGAAATATAGAGAAACCATTGTTGTGGATTATAATAGGAAGGAAATTTAGAGAAGAACAATGAATTTAAAGATACTGCAAAAATATAGTGAAGAGGATCGGAAGCTCCGTTGATGAATTTTGAATTTGAAGAAAACTATAAACTAGTTGCTTGGAAGAAGAGTGGGGACGGCGATTTAGTAAAATCTAGGAATATTTTTATATTTATTATTTTTATTTCATTATTTTTTAGTTTTTATAAGCTGTAAACTGGTACTTAATATATTTAATACTATGTGCTTGCTTATTTTGTGTAACTAATTTAGCTTTGATAAATCCTATAAATATTTTAAATTTTTAAAAATGTTAACTAGCATAGTTAATTGATTTAATTCAAGTTTTATAAATTTTGTATTCAATTGTAACAAAAACATAATAAGGACAACAAAAATGATAAAACTAATTATTTAATATATATTATATAATTATTATTTAAATATTAGTATATATTAGTATTAAATTTCGGTCCGACCCCACGAGCTATATTTTCTGGGCTCGTCATTGTCTACTGGAGCTACATCAAATCATGTCTAGTCCAAATAAATTTGTAAGCATGGTAGACGTGGGGACGAACCCGAGTTTTCTTCATATTTAAGATAATTTCTTTGTATAAAATGTGGAGTATCATCATTTTCAAAGGGATGTTCGGTTTGCAAAATTGTATTCCGAGATTAAATATGTAATGTGTTTGGTTCATAAGATTCAATCCAACAACTTAATCATAGATGGATAATCATGAGATAATTAGTCATAGCTAATCTCCTATGACTAAAATAATCTCACAATTCAATCATAGACTTAGTTTTATTTTATCTAGCAAACCAAACACTACCAAAATATAGTACTCCATTAGTACAAAGTCTAGTGTGATAAGTTGAAGCTGCTTATTGGTACTTTGCAGCAAGCTGCTTATATTGGAACTGTGCAGCCTGCATTGATGACATGTGATTGGATTTTCTACCATACATAATAATCAAGATTTAATAAGGGATTTCAATAACCATAGTAAAATTTATGTGAGTGTAACAAAAAAGGACAAAGTTTTATATTTTTAAATGAAGATCATAGTAAAATTGGCAAAAGAAAAAGGTTGTTATTTAATTACGAGGAGATCTCTGTAATATCTATAGACGGTAAACATGAGTAGTGTTTTAGAATTGAGATATCTTAGTCAAGTTGTTTACTGTACTTATCTGATTAAAGGGTACATAAATTTGTAGATTAATTAATAAGTTAATATGATATGACATTGATGGGCACTGCTCTAAATAATTAGGGGCATTTGGAATAGTTTCTTGTCATTGAGGAAAATAACAAAATTCTCAAATTCTCTTCCTTTTAACACCATTTCTTGTATTTATTGACATGTTAGAGATTAGACCACCACATAAAAGTTACTCCTATTTATTTTGCCTTTCGTAATATAAAAATTTATTTAGACTAATTCCAGCATTTTGTAAAATAGAAATTTGAATAGTATGGAGGCAAAACTGAAGAATGAGGAATTCAATATTTGATACAACCTCAATATAATTAGTTGTATCAATAAGGCGCGGACTTCATTTTGTAATTGTATTTTCGTAATTTAAAGATAATAAACATGATTTTTTTTTATCTATCCCACGATAACTCGAACATGCGATTGTACAAAATCCCCAAAAATCACCTTTCGAACAGTAAATAATCTTTAAAATAATGATATTCCATTGTTTGAATTAATAACCCAAGTCATAGCCATCGTATTGGGCTCAGTAAGACCATCCACGTCTCTGTCTCAATACCGTCTCATCCCTTAACTATTCATGGGTCTCACTGCACTTTTTACCCCATCTCTTAATTAAGAGACAGCACATGCATCCCCATCTCTTAACCATCTTATCCCTTAACTATTCATTCGATTTCATTTTTTATTTTTATTTCCAACAAATTCAATTTATATTTAATTGAAATATTAAATTAATACTAATAATTCATAAAATCATTAAAAATCACGAAAATTACAACATCCGAAAATACGAAAAATACATAATTGAAATCTTAATATTACAATTTATTGAAATCCGCATAATCATGGAAAGTGATGCGGTGATCGTCTAACGGTTGCCAAATTTTGCCCAAATTGCTCCATTAGATCCTTCTAGCGATTCTTCCATCATTCGACGCATTTGCTCAAATGGATCCATGAATGAATTAAATTTGTGAGAAGAATTGGAGAGGAAAGAGAGATGATATGATGGTGATGAGAAGAACAAAAGATGAAAGATAGTGTGTTTGTGTGTAAAATGAAAGAGGCTAATAGAAGTATTTATAGAATAAAATAAAGAAAAAAAATTACCGTTAAAATTTTTTAAAATTTTAATTTTTTTTCGGAAAATTGATTTTTTTTAAAATATTTATTGCGTCAGCATGACGATGCCTACTCGCGTGTCAGCGAGTGGGCGTCATGCCGCGCGCCAGAGCTCGCCACGTGGTGCTGGCGCGTGGCGAGACAGCCCGCCACCCCCCCGGGCTACGCGACGAGACGGAGCATCCACATCGGTTTCTTGATGCGGTCTCATCTCGCCGGGACGAGACCGAGCCCGCATCGAGACACCGAAGCGGATGCTCTTAAAATATAAAGAAAATTGAAGCCTCCTCCTCAACCGATGGATGAAAATAGATCTGTTATGAATCTTAAAATCCAAAATTTTATGATAAATCCAGCCGAAAATTCAAACAAAAAACATAATATTAAAAATAAAAAATTATCATTAGATTAGGTATATTTGAATAAAATATACCGAACCTATTTTAGCTTAAAATAGTTTAATAAAATTAATTCAAATTCATTTTAGCTTAAAAAATTAAACCGAACCCATTGAAGCAAAGAAATTCAAGCCGATGTGGAAAATGTAGATAATCGGTTAATATTTCAATATTTGGATACTGTTCCTAAAATATGATAAATACTCCTTAAAATCCATCTTCACCTTTGTTTAATTTTTAACGCACAGTTTACAACAGAAAAATGATTACTTACTACTGAAATTATGATTAGAAATTTAGAAAAGAGACAAGAATTTTGAGATCAGTCGATTAATTTTATCTACTATCGACACAAATTGTGAAGCTGCAACACAACTACAAAGAGATGGCGGCAGCAGCAGCGGGGCTTCTCTCTCTCTCCACCGCCATTCCCTCTCTCTCTCCGCCGCTTCCTCGTCTCCGCTCCCCCGGTAAGTACCACTGTTGCTCTTCACCACAAAACAAAGGGTTTCTTCAATTGAATTTCACTGATTCCTTTCCATCATTGCATGCCCTCTTTCAAAATTGTGGTTGCTGATGAAATGGAGAATTGAGATTGGGTGTTTGTGCTAGTTGCTTTTGTTGATAGCTCTACGATTGAATGCTTAGTAGTAACAAAAATGGAAATTGAACAGTGGCATCAATGACAATGAGTGAGGATCCAATTCGTGAATGGATTCTGTCTGAAGGGAAAGCAACCGCAATAACCGGCACTCGTTCCGTTGGTGGCGGCTGCATCAACCGTGCTTACCGTTATGACACAGATGTTGGGTCCTTCTTTGTCAAAACAAACAGGTAGTGTAAGTATAACACAACACTAATGATCTTATCTCTGCTGAATTGATTGACTGTGTTATCTGATATAGGAGCATCGGGCCATCGATGTTCGAGGGGGAGGTTCTGGGCCTCAGTGCCATGTACGAGACGAGGACTATACGCGTGCCTCAGCCGTTTAAGGTAGAAGGGAAGGAATGGAATGTTATCTGATATCTTCTTGCTTTTGCTAATATAGATATGCTGTTCTTTAACCTCCATTTAGTATGGAGCTCTACCATCTGGCGGCTCGTACATCATCATGGAATTCATCGAATTTGGTGCATCACGGTTTAATCAAGTGAGGGCTTCATCTTCTTCCTTGTTTCTCCATTTGCTTCCATTTGACATTTTCCCAGACATCAGGCTGCACTAGGAAGGAAGCTTGCTGAGATGCATAAAGCAGGAGAGTCTACGAAAGGCTTTGGTTTCGACGTTGAGAATACAATTGGAAGGTCTCCTTTCACATATTCACATCAACTCCCTTTTCATATGCAACATATCTCAGTAGTATGTATGATCTGTGCAGCACTCCACAGATAAACACGTGGACGTCAGACTGGATCGAGTTCTATGGAGTTCATCGGCTGGGCTACCAATTGAAGCTCGCACGACAGCAGTTTGGGGACTCCTTAATCTACGAAAAAGGTTTTTTTTTGTGCCAAAGTTAAGCATACTGACAAGAAATGTTTTACTGTGATTCATTTTTCATGCTTTGCGAAGGACAAAGACTCATCAAGAACATGGCACCTCTTTTCAATGGTGCTGTGCTTGAGCCTTGCCTTCTACATGGAGATTTGTGGAGTGGGAATATAAGCTATGACAAAACTGGCGAACCTCTCATACTCGACCCTGCTTGCTACTGTAAGTCTACATGAACCGAACAAAACTAAAAAATCTGAGGAATCTTACTCTTGGAACCTCTGACATTCTCAAGTTAGGTTGCACTGCCCTAATCTTTGCTGCTGGCTGCTGCCTTCGTTTGCTATTATAGATGGACACAATGAGGCGGAGTTTGGGATGTCGTGGTGTGCTGGATTTGTTGGATCGTTCTATGATGCCTACTTTGAGGTACCATCACTCATGTTTTCTTGCAAGATGTGTTGTTGCCATGTTAGATAGGCTTGATTTCATGTGTCTGTGTTGTCTCAGGTGATGCCAAAACAGACAGGGTGGGAGGAGAGGAGGGATCTGTACACATTGTATCACTACCTGAATCACTATAACTTGTTTGGCTCTGGCTACCGGCCATCTGCTATGGGCATCATCGATGACTATCTCAGGATGTTGGGAGCTTAGCTTAGTTGGTCTGACATTGTGCTTTCAATGTTGTATCTTATGTAAATGCAGTAAGAGATGTTACATTACACAGTCTTGTAATAGCGGATTTGGTTTGATATTTCTGTTTTTGCATTTTACTATGTAAATCGTGTTGTGAAAGCCAAAATCACTGTAGATATTTGGAGGTGAAATTATGGTTTTATTTACATTGAAGAATGGACACATTTGTGTTTCTAAATATATGTAGACCACTCCCTAAGGCCTAAACCATATTAGTAGTCTTGTAATTTCGTCTTCTATTATCGTATCATCTATGAATCCACGATCAAGTTGTGAAGCTTCACAAAATCGTCTAACGTAAGCTCTTCGGGTCTCGACTGCAAACGTGAATAGCAGTAATTAGGTTTATAAAAAGGAAAAAAGAGAGCTTTTAGTGATGGATGAAAATGGGGGGAGCTTACAGTGGGAGGAAGATTAAGGGCACAGAGAGCAGCTTCAATATCAGGTGAAGGGCAAATGTGGTGAAGAGATTTTCTCAGCATTTTACGCTTTCCATTGAATGCAGAGTTCACCTAACAATAACCATTAATGGAAGCAAATGAACTCTTGAATCATCTGAAAATGCAGGTAAGTCATTACCATTGAGAAGAAGCTCTTGAGGGAAGAAACGTGGGGATAATCTGCGGGCTGTTTCAGTTTAAATGCAACGACAGCAGCATCGACCTAACAGTAGCATATTGCAGCATCAGAGTGACGTTTTTGAAGCATGGATTCGCAGTGGGAATTGATGAAGAACATACCTTAGGCTGGGGGAAGAAATTTGACCTTGGTACCTTGAGCTTGTATTCAGGATCTGGCAAGTAAATTTCCAATGAGAGAGGAGTTATAAATTTCAAGACTAATCTGGAACTGTGTATTACCCGAATAGAAGTTCACAAAAACATTAATGGGCCGATGCTCGGATGATCTCAGCGAAGGATCCACAAAGCGCTGTGCTGCTTCGTCCTGAAAAAGATTACGGGGATAGTAGAACGCAGAATGATAGCCAGTGAAGTATACTGTTTGATTTCTAGAAACGGCCAGCGAAACCTCACTCGTCTCGTGTTCAAAGAGGGGCAATATCGTAATTTGTGGTGCATACCTGAAGTAAAAGAACCACCTCAGAGAAGATGTCTCCCATTGGAAGAAGTTGTTTCACCACATCAGTGCTTATGTTGAAAGGTATGTTCGCCACCACCTAGACACGAAAGGTGAAACATTATTGATCAAGGATGCTATAATGCCAATGCTAGAATCTTCTTAGAAAGAGCTTCCAAAGATGTAGAAGATGATAAACTTGTTACAGTGTGA
The DNA here is from genome assembly GCF_004379255.2 of Salvia splendens. Classification (NCBI taxonomy): domain Eukaryota; kingdom Viridiplantae; phylum Streptophyta; class Magnoliopsida; order Lamiales; family Lamiaceae; genus Salvia; species Salvia splendens. The sequence goes on along the minus strand of NC_056033.1, from coordinate 4,930,362 downwards.
AATGCAGAGGGGGGAAACGATCAAACGATGTCCCTTTGAAACTGGCCTCCGAACAATTTCAGGCGAAAAAGCTTCACATTGTACTTATAAGTAAAGCTATATAGAACCTAAAGTATACAACGAAGTTAAAAAAGAACCTCCAAACCTTTGCAGTAAATGAATTTCCTTCTGGTGGACCTTTAGCTGACAAAAACGAGGACACATGAGATCGAATATGAGACCGTGTAAAATCCTCTTCGATAACCTACACGTTGCAATAAAGAAAACGAGCCCATTTTAGCAGTGTCTCAAGACCAGTATATACGTGAACAGATTCCAGAAAAAGAAAACAAGTTGCTTCAATCAGATTTGGGGCTTTCTGTCATTAACGATGAAACGCCGGTACCAATGCACGGTACAACCCCTTGTAGCTTCTCATAACACGAGCTGGATCAACATACAAGTCTGCTCTCATGAGCGATAACCAGATTTTTTGCATTGAAATAGGCTTGCGAGAATCTAACAGAGGGCGTAGTACCTTCACATATTGTAGTCCATTGAAGCGTTCCCTCACCAGTGATGCCATATAAGGATCCTGAGAAATGAAACCGTAATATCAAGAATCCTAAACCGAGAATAGAGGGCCTTGCAGTTGAACATCATAGTCTTAGTTAGATACTAGTTGTGCATTCCAATTTCCAATTCAAGATCCAGGACCAGAAGCAGGTCTAACATTATCAATCTCACATGATTTTGAGATAACAGAAGCAATCTGCATATAAGGAAAGTGGTCTTTAACACACCTTAGGCTTTTCATCTTAGCTCTGCTTCGTATTTCCGATTTAGACATCAGTAACACAGTACTATCATAGGACTCCAGCACTAGCTCACAATCTTATAATTTACAAATATAAATTCAGAAGTTTTTTTAATAGTACTCCATGAAGTAACATAAAAATACTAGACTCGACAAGGTTTCGTAGTTAGATTTGAGTCATCTTCTTCAACTACATCCTACAGAGTGTAGGGATCCCCAACTACATCAGGTAATCCAAATCTCTCTAATTTAAGCACTGGTCATTTTTGTACAACACCAGTCTCATCTCCTGTCTCTTAAGTCAGTATGACTACCTAAAGCATACATCAGAGTAATGGCTTTTGGATGAAAAATTAACAGAGCCCAATCCAAGAAACACATAAAGTTTAAATCTTGGCAAGAAAAAAGTCCTTCACCGAGCTCAGGTTGTAGCCTTGGATAATAACCCAGTGACATAATGAAAACCTAACAACAAAACAACCCAAATAATACAAAAAAAAACAACCTTTTCGATAGCAAGAACAGTTGCACCAGCTTCGAGTAGCGCATTAGTCAAGGAACCAGTTCCTGGCCCAATTTCTAACACAAAGTCACCTTCTTTCACATTGGCAGCCGCCACAAGCTCCTCATTGACCGACCCATTTACCATGTAATGCTGAAATGAAAGACAAAAGAGATAAACCAATGATTTACAAAGTAAAAAAGTGATCTTTATTGTTTTCAATTTTGAGGATAATTTACCTGGCCAAGAGATTTTCTTGGAAAACGGCCTTTGGAGTTGAGGGCTTTAAGGGTGGAGTGGTAGTCGTCTTGTTTCCTTTTGGAGGTTGTGCTTGAGCTGTTTCCTCGTAGACGTGGCGGTGCGTCGTCGAGGTTGCCGGCGGCCAGGATATCGTGCGACGGTGGTAGAGCTGAATCTCTGGTTTTGTGGAAGGAAAGGATTGGCCGGACCGGATGCAGCAGGAGACTGTTCATTGCTACCATCAACATTTGTTACAATCAAAATTCAATAAAGATAAATATCATTTGAAATTATAAATTATTCGTGCTTTATTAAGAATTTAAGAATATAGTGAATTGTAAAATTACAGTCTACATATAGTATCATTTTAAATTACTTGGCCATCGTATTTTCCAAATACTTGGGTCTATCTTTTAAATAGTAGTACAAAAGTTAAGAAATTTCTTTAGAGAAAGTAAAGTACTAACATACGCGATAAAGTGAGAGATTATTTTTTTTACTATAGAGAAAATGACTCAAACTATATGAGACAGTTAATGATTACAATGTGTGAATTGTGATTACATCGTGTATATAAAAGGAAAAGTTGCTAATAGTAATTTACAACGTTGATGTATGTGTACATATATAGATGATGGCTAATCATCTTGACTAAAAAGGGTCTCATCAAATTCTTGTATATCAAACTGGTCGTATGTGTTTCCTATTCCATTAAACAGATAGTCATAATTTCCACCTTGCTCAAAAATATCTTCCACCGCTAGTGGTGGTGATGCTGGTGGAGGAGCAGGAGAAGAACAATTCTGCTGCAATATATCATCAAGGTATCCCCCCGAAGTTTGTTCGGAGAAACCTGCCTCCACTGGCAGCAACGCAAAATCTTTATCGGAAGGAAGCACTGTCGATGGATTGTGGAAGGGAGCAGCGTTCGCAGAGGTATCCCAAGGCTGCTGCTGGTCCAGCAAAGAGTTGCTGCATTCTCCTGTTTGTTGAGTTGGAGGGCCTTGGAGCTGGCTCTCGATTTTTGGGGCGTACGAGGAGAGCAATTCTGCTTCTTGGCCATGAGTTCTTGATGAAGAACTCCCTAACAGAGAAGATTGCTGCAGAATGTAGCTAGCTGATTGAACAGTGTTCGGATCCATAAAGCGGTGCTGTTGAACGTAGCTCGTGGATTGATCTTGTGATCTCCCTGTAGTAGAAAAATCTGGAACTTTGTTGATCTTGTTGGTGGAGCCATAATCTATTTGGTTACCAATTAATCTGTATCCCACAAATTCACTGTTGCCGGAGTTGTCATAAGATGAGCCATATTTTGCTCTGACGTGCATCATGTTTCTCACATCACTGAGATATGAGCCTCTGATTCTTGCCCACAACTGCGTATCTGATATGGGGTTGAAGAAGAGATCGTTACTCAGAGGTGATGTTAGAACACCTAACTCTCTGAGGCCAGCCCTTGTACTAGTGCAAGGAGGTGAGCCCGAGATATTTTCCTGTTTCGTGTAGCAACGATATTTCTGCAACCGGTGAAGAATCAAATGATGAGAAATGAATTTCATGAGACATGCTCATTATTTTGATGAGATGATTCTTCATTAGTGATTTCAAAACACACATTTCCAGCATTAAATACGAAGAATAGTATGATTCGATTTCTTTGCAAACGCATGCTGATTTCAGTTGTGAAAACGAACCTGTAAATGGCTGGCAACGTTCTCCCTGGTAAGCCACGGAACGCCCATAACTTCGACTATTTTCTTGGGAACAGCCTCTGCGAAAACAAGATGAAAGTGTTGCTGAAACAATGGAAAAAAACTACATAATCAGATTGTCAACAAGTGCATAAAATGATATTGTGATCTTACTGTCATTTCCCAATCTAACAATGGCATCCACAAACTTCTGATGCATTTCCTTTGTCCAAGTAACCCTTTGCTTCTTCCCTTTATTGCGATCGCCGTTGTTGTTGTCACATCTCTCCTCGTACAGCTCCACAGCCTTCCGTTTCTGGTTCAAGCGCGTTGCATCCTTACTCGAGGAAGAAGCCTTGTTTGTTTCAACATTTTCTTGCTGATTAGCTGCTGTCCCCATATTCTCTTCCTTGACTCCTTTTGGATTCACCAAAAAATTACTCAAACCATTTAAGCTCAAGCCAGTCAAAAAATAAGCAGAGAAACTAAGCGGCTCGTCTTTGGGCTCGGCCCTCTTATCCGTACATATCACTGCAAGTAACAACGAGCTGATGCTGATCAAGTTCACATAGATCAGTAATACACAAGCATACCATGACAAGCTTTTACTTACAAAAAACCTTCAATTTCAGCCTTTTGTAGATATTTCGGATGATTGCTTCGCCTTCTGATGCCAACTTGTGCACATTTGTAATAACAAGATCAAGCCTGTCCTTGTTCTCCCATATCGAATGTAGAGCGTCGTAAACAGTTCCAGTATGCAAAACTGAGAAGAAAAACAAGAGACGTCGACTCAGACAAATAACTCTGCAACAAACTCAAACCAACGAAGCTAAAAAGTCCATTCGTACCTTCATGGTTGCAGTGTCGAAGCACCTCCGCCACTTTTTCTCCGCATGCTATGCCATCATTGACCACAAGAATCCCCATAGAGATAGCTTTGTTGGCATTCATCTCAGGAAACTGTAAAAACAACACCATCATCTCCTAGACTAGTAGGGCGGAAGACGATGTCTAGCTTCGTAAAAAAGGAAAGGAAGTAAGAGGGATTATTAGATGACTTACAAGGCTTTTGTCTTCTACGAATTCATGTAGATACATTGAAGATAACTAACAGAAAAACTTCATAGTAATGATAAAAAACAAATTCACTTGAATGTTTTAAATGTGAGAAACTAATCAACTAACAAAACGGTAATGACAAAATTTTGTAGTGCATATAAAAAGCAAGTAAATGAAAGAAGAAATAGGAAATGGAGAAAATGGGCATGAAATTTAGATACATAGCCAAAAAAAAGGTGTAGGATATCAGAGGCATTTAAATACAAGGATTCTGCATTAAATGTAGAATTAGCACATTGCATATGAAGAGTAATTAGATGAATTCACGCCATTTTGATTGCTTTGTGTAGTATTAAAATCACATCACGACATAGATACTCCTATTATATTCCTTCCTTCCAAAGGAAATAGTGAGCGTGAGAGACATTGCTACCATGAAGAGCTATTTACACTAGAAAGGAGTACTAAAAATCTGAACATAATGAGGTAGTAGTAGTAGTAGTATCAATGACAAATAGGTATTGGTGTATTTAGGTTGATCTTTGTGATTCACTGAGGCTTATAATCACTCTATATCAACTTAGGGTTAGTTGAACATTGAAATTTGGTCATATTTTAATTTGTCCCGCATCTATTAAACTTTACAAGCAAATCATGAAGTTTCAAAATTTCTCATTTGTCCCACGATGTTTTTTCCGAGCAAATTCGATGCTACATTGTTGCAAAATTTTGGTATGCCGATATATAGTGACATATATGTGTGTTAATGTGATGGCGTGAACGACTAAACAACGTTGTTTTGAGCCTTAATAAATATAGTAAAATGTATAAAAAAAAATTTGAAACTTCGGGATAAGTCAAAATTTGATCATATATCATGATTTATAAGGCAGTTAACCCTTTTCATAATCATAATATACAATTAGATTCTATATAAATTGATTAGAGATATAGCTTAAATAACAGTACTCCTTTGGTTAGCGGTTATGAGTTTGATTTTTTCTTAGATTTTAAAAATATGAGTCGAAAAAATAGTGGAACTTGGGTCCCACTTTGGCCCGCCAAGTCGTCAACCAAAATTAGTCTATATCTATTGATGGTAAGTTTCTCTCTCTAATGTGTTTCTCATTTATAAGTAACACTGCAGCAACATTTTCAATCATTTTTTGTTAGTATCTTTCTTCTTTATCAATTGTGCATGAATATGTGTTTTCCGCAAGATTATTTTTTGTGGACGGATGTAACCTCAATTTTATAATGAAATATGAATTGAATGAATTAGTCAAATGTGAGGTTTACATACTATTTATTATAAAGTGAAATGATACTTCTATTGTCAGATGAAATGAACTTCTATTGTACTATCAAATTATGCAATCGCAATTAACTTTGCAACTTTGATATTCGGATCAGCATATTATCATAAACTTGAAATAATTTTTAAGCATTTAGCTCCTTTTGGAATTTATAAAATCAAGATTGACTTCCGAGCATCATCTTGTATAGAAAGTTCGAAAGTTCACATCCATGATTAAAGAACAGTCTCGTTTTAGATACATCAAAACCTCTGCGTTGTCAGGTGTTGGTGTTGGAGTTGTCAGGAGATGTGATCACGGTAGATCGAGTATTGAAGAACTACGAGTAAGCGATAAACGAGAACGAAGAACACACCGGAGTTTACGTGGTTCGGCCGTAAAATGACCTACATCCACGGAGGAGACGATCTACTATATTCACTTAACAACAAGAAGAGAAATACAAAGAATTACAATCAATGATCACACTCAAATCACTCCACTCCAATTGAGAAAATCCTAACTCTCGGAACTATCTAATGTGGAAGATGATCTCACAAAGATAGTGTGTTGTTGTAACTTTTTTTAATTAACTTTGCTATGCTAGGATCTTGTATATATACTCTCCCAGCTCCACGGTAGATGGCTCGGCTCACACACAAGCTTCACTTCTCATCCCAACCGTTTTAACTAACTCCACATAGTTAATTGCATGCAGGTCCCTGAGCTTTTACAACTTGTTCAATTATCTCACACCATGCACTAACAAATCTCCACCTTGTGACTAGTGAACAAGTTCTGATCGCCTCCTCTCCTCCCTTCTTCTAGTTCTGCTCCAATCCGATCAGCTCCAAGCAATATCTCAACTTGGTGCTGAGGATTACCTTTGTTAGCATGTCTGAAGCATTATCATCCGTTGACACCTTTGTCAGCCTAACTGCTCCCTTATTTACCTCATCACGTATGAAATGAAGCCTCACATCCACATGCTTGCTCCTTTCATGAAAAGTCTGGTGCTTAGTCAGGCAGATTGCACTTGCAGAGTCACATTTTATCTCCACAGAATCTTGCTTAACCCCAAAGTCTCCAAGGATCCCCTTCAGCCAAAATGATTCCTTCACTGCCTCAGCAAGAGCTATATACTCCGCTTCTGTAGTAGAGAGAGCCACTACTGATTGGAGACAAGACATCCAACTCACAGCAGCACCATTTAGAGTGAACACATAGCCAGATTGTAACTTTCGGGTGTCATAGCTCACTGCATAATCTGAGTCTGAGAAACCAATCAACTGATCTCCACCTTAACTCTTGTTTCTTCTGAACACTATAGCATAATCAGTTGTTCCCTTTAGGTACCTCATCAACCATTTAAGGGCATGCCAGTGCTCTATCCCAGGATCAGCCATGAATCTACTCACTACACTCATGGCATGGGCAACATCAGGTCTGGTACAAACCATGGTGTACATTATACTTCCAATAATGCTAGCATAAGGGATCTTGTCCATTTCCTTTCTCTGTGCATCAGTGGTTGGACATTGCTCCTTGCTGAGCCTGAACTGCTGTGCCATAGGGAGTGTGACTGGTTTTGAGTCCTGCATCTTATCCAGGTAGTCATTCTGTGTTAGCCTCAGCTCACCTCTGCCTCTGTCTCTAATCATGTTCATGCCCAGAATCTTCTTGGCATTGCCAAGATCCTTCATATCGAATTCCTCTTGCAACTGGCCTTTAACCCTCTTTATCTCAACTAAATTGGGAGCTGCTACTAACATGTCATCAACGTAGAGCAGCAAATAAGCTGACACCTCTCCATCCACCTTTCTGATATAAACACAATCATCATACCTGGACTTCTCAAAACCAATTCTCAGCATATACTCATCGAACTTCAGATACCACTGTCTGGAACTCTGCTTGAGACCATACACACTTTTTCTGAGGAAGCATACTTTTCCTTCATCTCCCTTCTTGACAAACCCCTCGGGCTGCTCCATGTATATAGTTTCTTTTAAGTCACCATGTAAGAATGCCGTTTTGACATCCAACTGATGTAATTCCCAATCCCTTTGCACAATAACAACCAATAGAAGTCTTATGGAGCTATGCTTGACCACGGGAGAGAATACCTCATTGTAGTCGATTCCCTCCTTTTGTGTATAACCCTTTGCAACCAAACGTGCTTTATATCTCACATTATCATTCTGAAATGCTTCTATCTTCTTCTTGAAGACCCACTTAGAACCCACTGGCTTCTGATTCTTTGGCCTGAGAACCAACACCCAGGTCTTGTTCTTGTACAAGAGTCAATATCTTCTTGCATTGCTCTAAGCCATTTATCCTTCTCTGGAGTCCTCACTGCCTCCTTGTAAGTGGAGGGCTCATGATAATCGATGTTCTCTGCCACAGTCAGTGCATAATACACCATATCATAATCTGCAAATCTTACTGGAAGCTTGTGCTATCTCCTTGGCCTATCAGGCTTTGGTGTTGGGATTCTGACTTGATGCTCATGAGTTTCTCCAGTCCCTTGATGTGAATTGCTCTCACCGTCTGATTTGCCCTCATCATATGATTTCTCATCAGTAATTCCATCTGTACTAGGTGGCTCCACTTCAAACTGAGTACTCTCTGGTTTCTTACTTAAGAATGGCATCTCATCTTCTTTAAAAATGACATCTCTGCTGATCACAACCTTATTTCTCCCTGGCTCAGTGCACCATAACCGGTAGCCCTTCACTCCCTTTTGGTATCCAAGCATGACACATTTAATGGCTCTGGGCTCCAATTTCCCTTGTCTCAAATGTGCATAAGCTCTTGATCCAAACACTCTCAACTTGTTGTAATCACCGGATGAGCCATACCACATAGCATCTGGTGTGTTGAAACCTATGGCTGATGAAGGGCATTTATTAATGAGGGTAGCAGCAGTAGCAGCAGCCTCTCCCCAGAAAGTCTTGGGCATTCCAGAACCAAGAAGCATACACCTTACCCTCTCAAGCAAGGTTCTATTTACTCTTTCAGCCACACCATTTTGATGTGGATTATTTGGAACGGTCCGGTGTCTCTTGATCCCCTTTGATTTACAAAACTCATCAAACTGAATTGAGAGAAACTCCAATCCATTATCGGTTCTAAGACATTTGAGTGACCTTCCCTTCTCATCCTCAACTTCCTGACACCATTCTTTGAACTTCACAAAAGCATCAGATTTCTCCTTCATAACATAGAGCCATACCTTTCTTGAGAAGTCATCTACAACAGTCAAGAAGTACCTGCCCCCTCCTATGCTCTGAGTTTGTGCAGGACCCCAGATATCACTGTGTGCATACTCTAGAGGGGACTCTGATGTGTGCTTCCCTTTCTGATAACTGAGCTTCTTGCTCTTTCCCAATATGCATTGCTCACATTTAGAGATTTGCTCCTCATCTAGCTCTGGCCCTGTCAGTATAACTCCAGATTTCACCAACTCTTTGAGCCCAGATACACCAACATGGCCCAATCTTCTGTGCCATATAGAAAAATCAAGCTTCTCAGTGAGATTAACCTCACTGCACACTGCCTTGGCCTGGAGATAGTAGAGGTTATTATACCTCTGAGCCTTCATCATAATCTGTCCTTCCTTCCCGACCTGCATGATGCCATTCTTGGAACTAAATTCAAAACCCTTTTCTCCAACAACCCCAGAGAGATTAAATTCCTTTTTATCTCTGGAATGACCTTACATCAGTGAGAATCTTGAAAGATCTATCTTCCATCAGGAACTTTACCTTTCCATTTCCTCTGACTTTGCATACATGATCATTCCCAAGATGTACTGACCCCTCAGACTTCTCAATTTCCATGATCCAATCCTTATGCGAAGTCATATGAAAACTGCAGCCTGAATCCATTACCCAAGAATTTGAAATGTGCCTGTCAGTGATGTTCATCACTTGAGCAACTTCAACCTGCTCTATCAGCTGTATCCTGAACTCTCTGATCTTCAGCCAGCTTTCTTTTCAAAGCGTAGCAATCTTTCTTGATATGTCCTGGCTTCTTGCAGTGATAGCATGATCTAGTTTCCTTCCCCTCAGATGACTTATCCTTCCAAGATTTTTTCTGCCATTTCTTCTTTGAAGATTTCTTGCCATCTGCTTTGATGTGCAGAGATTCAGCTACTGCATCAATGGATTTTGAGTTAGATTTCTGCACCTCCTTCAACTTCAAGGCAGAATACACTTCCTCATATGTTATCTTCGAATCTCTACTCAAGAGTATGGTATCTTTGAATTGCTCATAACAGCTTGGCAGAGAATTCAACAACATCAGAGCCTTATCCTCATCTTTGATCTTTTCATCGATCATTTCCAGATCATCTACACACTTCCCAAAATCTTCCAATTGCTCAAGAACGCCTTTACTTTCAGAGATCTTGAAGTTAAACAGCTCCTGCTTCAAATGGAGGCGATTTGCCAAAGAATTGGTCATGTAAAGTGACTCAAGCTTGGCCCAAACATCCGCAGCTGTCTCCTCTTTGGAGACTTCACGCAGCACCCTATCTCCGAGGCTCAGGATCAGAGTGTTGTAGGCTTTATCTTGAAGATCCTGACTATGAACGGCTGTTTTTTCACCCGCACCATCATGCGCGGACGCCTTTTCATCCGCACCACCCTTGGTGCTCTCAAGATCTCCCATAGCCCATGCTGCATCATCACGACTCTCATCTTGAGTTTCTAGAGATCGAAATCATTCTTCCCGGTGAACTTCTCCAAATCAAACTTTGCAGTTGCCATCGCAATCGCATTCCCACAAACGGCGCCAATTTGTGATCACGGTAGATCGAGTATTGAAGAACTACGAGTAAGCGATAAACGAGAACGAAGAACACATCGGAGTTTACGTGGTTCGGCCGTAAAATGACCTACATCCACGGAGAAGACGATCTACTATATTCACTTAACAACAAGAAGAGAAATACAAAGAATTACAATCAATGATCACACTCAAATCACTCCACTCCAATTGAGAAAATCCTAACTCTCGGAACTCTCTAATGTGGAAGATGATCTCACAAAGATAGTGTGTTGTTGTAACTTTTTTTAACTAACTATGTTATGCTAGGATCTTGTATATATACTCTCCCAGCTCCACGGTAGATGGCTCGACTCACACACAAGCTTCACTTCTCATCCCAACCGTTTTAACTAACTCCACATAGTTAATTGCATGCAGGTCCCTGAGCTTTTATAACTTGTTCAATTAGCTCACACCATGCACTAACAGGAGATGAACAATGTTTCTCTCTGTGTTGCGTCATGTCACTCATCAGAGGTGGTGTTAGGACGCCTAAACCTCTGAAGCCGGTCCTCGTGCTCCAGCAACGAAGTGAGTCTGAATTGTTTCCCATCTGTCTCATGTAGCAGCGATATTTCTGCAACGAGATCAACTAGCTTTCTTGAATGAAGAATCAGATGATGAGAGGAGAGTGAATTTCATGAGACATGCTCATTATTTTGATGACATGATTCTTCATTAATGATTTCAAAACTCACATTGCCAGCATTAAATTTGAAGATCTCATAGCATGTGCATAGTATGATTCGATTTCTTTGCAAACGCATGCTGATTTCAGTTGTGAATTCAACCCAAAAAAAAAAGATGAATTTGAATCCACATCATCTCAAATGTGGACTAAAAACGAACCTGTAAATGGCTAGCAACGTTCTCCCTGGTAAGCCCAGGAACGCCCAGAACTTCGACTATTTTCTTGGGAACCGCATCTGCAAAACAAGACGAAACTGTTGCTAAAATAATGGAAAAAAACTACATAATCAAATTGTCAAGAACTGCATAAAATGACTTGTGATCTTACTGTCATTTCCCAATATTTCAATGGCATCCAAGAACTTCTGGCTTCACTTTACGGTGATTGTCGTTGCTGTCTTCACCTCTCTCCTCGCATAACCCCACATCCTTCTGTTTCTGGTTCACGATCGCTGTATCCTCAATCGGAGGAAGAAGCCTTGTTCGTTTCAACAACGGCAGCATCAGAAACAGGTGATATCTGCATGTCAGATCCTAATCAACTAACAAAACAGTAATGGCAAACAATTCTAGTGCTTTATTCACACAAAACCAACTAAATGCAAGAAGAGATGGCAGATGGTGGAAATGAGCATGAGATTTATATACATAGCCAAACAAGGCCTCAGGTATCAGAGGCATGTAAAACACAAGTATTCTGCATTAAACAGGAGTAATTATGTTTGTTCACGCCATTTTGATTGCTTTCTGTAGCATTAAAATCAAATCACATGAGAGAGAGACATTGCTACCATGAAGAGCTATTTACACTTGAAAAGAGTATCAATATCAACAAGGCCAAAACAGGAAAACCGAAACCTTATGTTAGACTAATGCAGGTTAATTTACAGAAGCAAAGTGTCACGAGATGGTGGCGGAATTAATCAAATAGAAGGCGCCGTCTGGCGGACTTGGAAAATCTTGGACTTGGATCTCTCCTTTTGTCGTTGGAGGAACCAGATCCCTTCTCGGAATCCTCCTCAGGCTTGCTTGAGTTACGCAGTTTGGAGGAACGATAAAACTCTTTAATGCTTAGCTGCACTCCGCTGGATGTGGATGATTCTGTTTTTTCATGTGTTGCTTCAGTGGCCGAGTTTGATTTCTTTCTTTTCGACTTCACTTCTTTCAGTTCCTGTAATGTACAACATGGTTATTGTCAGCATGCAGGAAAGTTTATTCAAAAAAAGAAACTACTACTTTCAAATAGAGAGTGAAATATCTCACCTTTTCCTTTAAAAACTGGTTGGCTTCCTCTGGAAAAGCCTTCTGTACAAGCTCCATATCTTCATCAGTCGACAAAAAACAACCTCCGTTTTCAATATGAATATAAGGAGCATCCGTATCTTCACTCAGATCAAAAGGTTCATCAAGGTCTACTACCAACGGTAAATCAGATTCTTGAGGAATTGGATTGCCAGCATCCCTCAAACTGGCAGCAGCCTTCTTCCATTTAACAACATAGGATTGATGTCCGTATCTTGTCTTAACACTCTGAATGCTATCAAACTTGTACGATCCATATAGTAAGTCACTGGTTGGGGCTGAGGCCATATCTCGTAAATATAATGTTGATAACATCGGTAGTATTCTTTGCCTAATATAAGATGGTTCCCAGCGTTGCTGATAAGCAAGGTAATCAACCAGCATTTCCGTGTTGGGACTTTCCCATCGTAAATGTGGCCTATCGTCTGTCACAAAGCCAAACAAAAAATATTAAAGAATCGTTAACATGAAACTGCCAGAGAACAGAAAGTTAGAAACAGTAGCAACAGATGAGCTCTTCATCTAATTCCTAAAACATCAACATCCATCCTTCTACCATTTCCTCGATCAGCATGTTTTTTTGTATTCATGCAAAACGTATTGACATATGATAAGTTCTAGCCAACGTACCAATTCCATTATGGTTGCTCAGGTACATCTGTAAAATTTCATCATTTGGAAAATTTTCCTGTGATGCAATCTTTCGGCAAACTGAAAGTTTCCAGGAGGCGTCTTTCTGCTTAGCTTTTTCTTCTCTGTCCTGAAATCAGATAGCACACTAAGATTAAGACGATGCGAACAGGAAACTAAAATTCAAATTCAGAAGAAGAAATACGAATGAGTGAAGGACTAATTCTGTACCAAGTAACATGAAGTGCACAAACATTTGAATCCGGCTGGTTTGTGAGAACAACTCTGGCCAGCAGTTGAGTTGCAATGTTCACAAGAAAACTTGAGATGGGCTTTTTTATTTCCTGGATGGCCACAGTGAGAACAGTGAGGTATTCTTAGCTTCAAGGATTTATCGTTCGAACAGCTTGCAGATTCATCTTCAGCACTATTGTCTCCCTGGATCACCAGTGGTTCTCCTCTGGCTACGTCATGCAGCCTGAGTAACATGCAATATATAATCAAACAGCAGTATTAAAAGAGTGATGTTTTGAATGATTTGTAGATAATTAAAAAGGGACAAGCATGAGAAACACAAACCTGTTCAATATTTCATCTTCACTAAAATTTTTGACAAAGCGAACTGCAGTTTCAAGCCCAATTCCATTTATACCATTTAAATCATGATCGCTTCCAACCATCAAAGAAATAGCTATCAAGTGATTTCTCCTTAGACCAAGACCTGTCTCAATATCAGATATATGGTAGCACTCAAATGGCTCCTGTCCAAGATATGAAAGCTACATTAACTGTAGATCATATAGACACTGAAATACCAATAATTACAGCAAGATAAAATATTAGTTTAACAGAACGGAGTCAAGAAAACCTCGGCCATAAAATGAATAAGTAGTGCTTAATGGGAGTCATTTTGGAGGGGACCATTCAAACATTATTAATTTATTATCTTAGTCAGCCGAAATATATTATAACATCGCTGCTGGCAGGGGGTTTCATTCCAAGAAAATCATAAGGTTGAGGCACATTTGGAGCTTAGGCTGTCTAGAACTGAAAAGAACATTTTATTCGCGAAAGAAAGATATCAACTATAGGACATATACAAGACCATCTTGTGGTTCTATAAGCACCATATGTGGTGGCTCTCAAATTTAGTACTAGTAGAAAAGAAAGTTCAATACAAATGATCAACACTCTCCACTAGATGTACATAATATATTTCATGTAATCATGTGTAATTCACTTTATCAACAAAAGAGAGTAGGTAATAGTAGTTCATCTTAGATACAAACCAAAAGTAACTGAGTAAGAGAAACTTACTTTCGAGTTTCGCTGGATTCGCTTTACCACACACTGGGAACCATATAGAAATGCATCACTGTCAGCAGTAATACAAGCATCGACATGTCCTTCTCTATTTAACTGAGCACAGAGAGCTTCAGCTTCTCCTTTGGCTTTCAATATAGGCATTCCAAGGAGTTCGAGCAATTCCTACCAAAACACAAAGGAATTATCAGATAGCTCCAGAATTACCCTAAGAACATTAAAGTTATGAGCTATATTAAACACATCTAAATTCATTTCAAGGTGTCAAGTTGCCCAAACAGAAAGAAACTGTTCCAAAATAAACAAGTACAAGGCTCTGAGCAATGCCAAAAATGTAATGTGCATGTAGATTATCTAATCAGGCACATTTAGTAAGTCAAAACATGATTGTTCAATTTCAATGAAGACAGTGACATAGTAACATTTACTCCTAAAATATTTTTGTTCTTGTATCATTTTGACCACATTGAGTACACTGAGAAAGCAGGAAAATGAAACTAAAAAATCTAAACATAATGAGTTAGAATGAATGACAGTCATCCATTCAGAAAAACCATAACCAGCAAAGACAATCACGAAGCAGATCTATGCGAATCCATATCCACACATCACAGCAGTTTGAGTACGCAACTCACCACACATTCTTCAATACATTTCAGAAAGGCTCGATTCCTTTCAACTGATACACCTTTCTCTGTTTCTGGCAAACTTGACAAGTCCGTACCAGATGATCGGAAGTACCGCATTATCCTTGCCTGAGATTTTAACGGGGACGGAGTCCCATCGAGTACAAAGACCGGGTAGGCTCCAAACTGTAACAATCAACCAATGCTATGACATTACAACCATTTCAATATCAGAAACACACATACAAAAATCATATCCAATCGAATTAAAAATTAATAAAGCAATATTCCCATCGCCTAGATTAAGAACTTCCAAATTTACAAACTACTTTAGTTCAGTATCCCTCCTACCAAAAATCGAGACAATAAAGATAACCAAAAGAGGTCCATGCACAAGATTGTTGTACAACAAGACTTGTACCTTGGAGAAAAGATTGACGGTTCGGAAAAAGGTTGTGCGAATATGGGGGTTTCTAGTGTAGCCTTTAATGGCAGTCTCCTGCTGCACAATCCAGTACGACAAGTCCACTGCAACGCGTTTGTTTCTCAGGAAATCAAAGCCTTCGAATCGGGCGTAGGGTTTGAGCAAATCCCAGAAATGCCCTCCAACCCCCATTGCAATTCGACTGAAGAAATTGGTGATCAGTGAAAGATCATAGCTTGGGGTTTTTGCAATTGGGGCGGCTGATAAAGAAAAAAGGTAACGCTTTTAATTCAATTTCTTAGGGGTTCAATCAATTCTTTTAAGCGAATGCGATACCGATATGGAAACTGAAAATTGAAAATTAACCGTCGTTCCAAATACTTGGTGCAGAGGTGAGATTTTTCGGCGTCGTAAAGGTCAATATTTATGAATTTTATTCGAATTTCGTGCGACTGGATTCCATGAGATATATCTAAAAAATACACGTACACCGTTTCCATTAGTATTAATTAATTAATTAAGGGTATAAGTTTAATGGAATGAAAATGTGAGGTATTATTAGATTAAGAAAATTAAAAAAAAAAAGAAAACGCATTGCATTGGGCGTGCTATCGTCCGTCCGATACGTGTTCCATAGCCTATCGTCCGCGGACGATGCATCGGGCATCGTCTGCATAGCTACAGTGGCGGACGATATCACGTCCGATGTATCGGGCGGACTATCGTCCAGCCCACTATGGATGCTCTTAGTGATATAATAGGAGCAACATATATAATTAATTTGGTAATACAAATATGACTATAGATAGAAACTAGAATTATGAAAATGAAAGTTATATAATGTTATACGTATGAATCTAATTTGTGATATAGTGATTGATTATGAAAATATAAGACGTCAAACAATACACATTATTAATTGTTTCAAACTAACAATTTCTACACTATTTTTCATTAAAATCAAACAAGTGTAGTAAACTAGACTAGCCACTAAGAAATACAGGTATATGTAATTAAACATTTAATTGATCGATGATGAATATGTTAAGAGTAAATAAGTGATACAGTAAATAAAAAAACCAATCAAGTCAAATTCGTTTACATAAATGATAAATCAAATAAAAATCGAACATAAAAAAGAAAAGAAAAAATGTTGATTATGAAATAACCCTTGAATGACTTTATAATTTAGTGATTCGGACATTCATATGGTGTTTGATGTATGCCTAATACTACTTATAAGTATTAGGAGTACTTAATTTATGTTCTTAAGTATTAGGAGTACTTAATTTATGTTCTTATTATTAGAGCTATTAGAAATGGGTCACTCACCCCTTAAAAGGCCTTATAAGGGGGAGGGTTATCCACACTTATATAGATTAGATGAGATCTTCACCAAGTCGATGTGAGACAGAATTTTTAGAGAATTTAACACGCCCCCTCACGTGTGGGCCGGAAAGGACATCGGTCTTCCACTCGTGAGGTAGATAAGAGATAAAGAGAAAACCATCATCGACTTGGGCCCGCTCTGATACCATATTAGAAATGGTTAGAAGTCTCAAGATCGAAGAGATGCATGAGAAGAAGATTGGCTTGATCAAGCCATCGATGCATGAGAAAGAGATTAGCTTGATCAAGTCATCGATCAAGCCATCGATGCATGAGAAGAAGATTGGCTTGATCAAGCCATCGGTCGATGACTTGATCAAGCGTGTTGGAGGAGAAATCAGAGAGGATGAAGTGGTGGAAGAGGCTATGGCAGAGGAAACAACAAGGTGGTGTGTCAACTTTGTGACAAGCCTGGGCATACTGCAGCAAAATGTTGGCACAGATTTGAGCAAAATTATGCCCCTCCACAGCCGCAGCAACCTCAGTTCAGAGGGAATGCTCAAAATCAGCAACATGGCTTCTTCAGTCCATCAGCACATCTGGTGCATTCTGCTGCAGCTAGGCCTCCTCCATCTCTGAGCACTGGAGCATCATCTGAGTTTGGCTATGATTCAAATGCTTCAACTAGCTGGTACCCAGATTCTGGAGCCACTCACCATGTCTCTGGTGATTTAAGCAACCTCAACACCAGTGCAGAATACACAGGAGGTAATGGTCTCTTGCTTGGAAATGGATCTTCTGTTGCTATCTCTAATATTGGTGAATCTATTTTTAAACCTCATTCTTCTAGTTTCAATAGGGAGCTTACCTTAAAGAATCTCCTACATGTTCGTAGCATAACCAAGAATCTCCTCAGTGTGTCAAAATTTGCTAGGGATAACTTTGTCTTCTTTGAGTTTCATCCCGACTTTTGTTCTGTCAAGGATCTGGGAACCCGGGAAATCGTGCTCAAGGGAACTTTTGACAAGGGGTTGTACCACTTTCTAGTAGACCATTCACCAATCAAGAGAAGCTCTAGCTCCACCACTTCTCTGTCCACTCCTTTCAATCAAGGCAGTCCAGCCATACACAATGTCATATCCAACATACCAGCACCTAGTGCTACTTCAAATCAAGTTGTTGACCCTGCTTTAGCTTTGTGGCACAATAGACTAGGACACCCTACTCTAGATATTGTCAAAAGTGTTCTCAAAAGTTGTAATGTCCCGTTTGATTCAATGAATGAAACCCAGTTATGTCACTCTTGTTGCATCTCTAAAGCACACAGACTTCCTTACAATTCTTCTGAATCAATAGCTTCTTCTCCCCTTGAACTCATCCAAGTGACCTCTGGGGTCCATCCCTAGTAATTTCAAGAAATGGTTATAAATATTATGTCTAATTTGTGGATCATTATTCAAGATTCACCTGGATTTATCTTTTGAAAAACAAGAGTGATGTCTCTGATGTGTTCAAGTTGTTCAAGGCTTTGACAGAAAATCTTTTTCAAACAAAAATCAAGAGTTTTCAGTCTGATTGGGGAGGAGAATTCCAAAGCTTAACTTCATTTCTTAAGGAAAATGGAATATCTCACAGGATTTCTTGCCCATATACTCCTCAACAAAATGGATTAGCTGAGAGGAAGCATAGACATGTTGTGGAAACTGGTCTCACTCTTTTGGCCCAGTTTTCACTTCCTATTAAATTCTGGGATGATGCTTTTATATCTGCTGTGTTTCTGATAAATAGAATGTCTTCCAAGATCATTGGCAATATCTCTCCGTTTCAGAAATTGTATTCAAAGGAGCCTGACTATTCTGCTTTAAGAGTATTTGGTTGTCTATGTTTTCCTCTTCTCAGACCCTATAATAAGC
The DNA here is from genome assembly GCF_004379255.2 of Salvia splendens. Lineage (NCBI taxonomy): Eukaryota > Viridiplantae > Streptophyta > Magnoliopsida > Lamiales > Lamiaceae > Salvia > Salvia splendens. Next base: position 4,911,706 of record NC_056033.1, on the reverse strand, counting down.
ACAAGCTTAACAGCAGATCAATTAATTCTATTTTTCTGGGATACAATGGCTCTCACAAAGGCTATAAGGTTCTTCTCCATGATGGAAGGGTGATCATTTCTAGAGACGTTGTTTTTTATGAGAAAGTATTCCCATATTCTTCAATCTTCTCTTCTGGTGTTTCAGATTCTCACACATTGTCTCCACCAGTAAGCACATCACTGTCGGCTGATATCCATATTCCAATTGTCTCCTCTCCTACTTCACCTCCATCACCTCATGCTGATCTACCCAGTGATGGTTCACCTCAGTCATCTCCACTTCATCATTTCTCAAATTCTTCTCATCATACTGACTCTCATCATTCAGTCACTGATACACACTCAGTCTCAGGCAATCAACACTCTCATGTTGTTTTGAGTGATCATCATGTTGCTGACCCAGTTCCTGCCAAACATCACATAACTACTAGGTCCAAGTCTGGGATCTTCAAGCCTAAAGTATATACTCTGCTCATTTCTCCACATTACACTCCCAGATCAACTCAAGAGGCCTTACTCTTGCCTGCATGGAAGGCTACCATGCATGCTGAGTTCACCGCTCTTCTAAAGAATAAAACATGGATCTTGACTGCCCTGCCTCCTGGGAAGAACCTTGTAGGATGTACATGGATATTCAAGCTAAAATTGCACCTTTCTGGAGAGATTGCTAGGCACAAGGCTAGACTTGTAGCTCAAGGCTTTTCACAACAACCTGGCTTTGACTTCACTGAGACTTTTAGTCCAGTGGTCAAGCCGGCCACTATCGGGCTAATTCTTACAATTTCTGTGACTTTTGGTTGGAATATTACACATTTGGATGTAAATAATGCATTTCTCAATGGTGAGTTAAAAGAAGACATCTACATGAAGCAGCCTTTTGGTTTTGAGCAGGAAGGTTCACATCTAGTTTGCAAGTTGAATAAAGCTATCTATAGCCTTAAACAAGCTTCCAGAGCTTGATTCTTCACCATTCACTCAGTACTTATCACACTTGGCTTCATTCAGTCCAAAGTTGATGCTTCAATGTTCATCAGGAAATCAGGTTCTGAGTCTATCTATCTCCTAATCTATGTTGATGACATGCTAGTTATTGGAAACTGTCCTGCAGCCATTGAGAAAGTAATTGATCATTTAAATGCTTATTTCTCTCTTAAGAATCTTGGTGATGTCAATCTCTTTCTTGGAGTAGAAATTGTTAAAACTCAGCATGGACTTCACTTATGTCAATCTGCATACATCAAAGATTTATTGAAGAAGGCCAACATGACCAGTGCAAAAGGTTGTCCTACACCCATGGTTTCTAGTTGTGAGCTAAGCAAGAATGTTGGTGAGCCAGTCTCTGATGCTAAACTGTACAGAAGCATTGTAGGAGTGATAAGGCCTATTTCATGCATCGGTTTAAAGGGTAGAAAGTATGCTACTTGATCAGTTTCACGCGGAAAGTGAGTGTTAATTGTGCAGGAATGCCGCTTGACCAAGGGCAGCAAGGCCAAACTGATCAAGCTGGCGCAGAATGCAGAAAAGGCCAAAAAGAGTATGGGTTGATCAAGTTGATGGTCAAGCAGTTAGCCAGAGGACCACTGCAAAATAGAAAGAGGGCACATATATCCGATGCGCTGTAAAGCGATCCTCAATCGGTTATCAAGGACCACTACATTCTAGAAGGAGGACACGTATCGACGGATGAGACGCGCAATCCCAGTATGGACGAATATTCGCTGCCAAAGTTGTTATCACAGCTGGAGGTTGTTGTGGAGAGCCTATAAATAGAGGGCGCAATGCCATAGTGAGGAGTTTTTTTTGCTAGTTGAAGTTTTTCCAGTTTTCTTTTTTCCGCATGTTCCTAGTTCGAAGTCTTTCTCCGGTTCCAAAATAGCTTAGATTAGACAGTAGTAATGGTTAGCTAGAAGGAGAGCAACCGAAGGGGCGCGACAGAGAAACCCAGATTTGTTCGGCACCGTCTCAAGTTTCCGACCGAGATTTGTTCGGCACCGTCTCAAGTTTCCGACCGAGGATCTTTCGACTTTATTCGCTTTCTTATACTCTAGATCTAGTTGCCTTGTTTAATTTCGTGTTTGTTGCGTAGTTAAAGAATCGTCCTTGTTTTGTATTCCGCATCTTCACAGTTTGGTTTTGAGTTCTGAGTTAAAAATCAAAGTTATTTTGTTTCAGAATTTTTGTCTACTGTTCTAGTCTCATCTTTATCTTCAAAAATCCCAGATCCAATGTTGAACTTTCATTATGTTGAATGGAAAAGTGTTTCGTAGATTCGTAGCATGTTTAGGTAGTTAAATCTTTTGTTCCAGTTTATCATTTACTTGATCGATTCGCTAATTTCCATCATGATGAGTCACTTGATCCAGTACTTAGTTTACATTCCGCCTAGTTTAATCCAGTAGTTTAAAACTCCCAACTTAAAGCGTAGCCGCAGCCAAACCATGTTCACTAAACACGCACTCAACGCACCAGTTTCTCTGTGGGATCGACCCTGTACTTGTTGCTTTACCGTTAAAAGTAAGTTGCATGTTCGGGAGTTATAAATATTTTTGTGAGAGAGAGAAGCCCCTTGATCAAGTCGCAACGACATTTGCAAACTGGTCCACCCGGTCGGTTATTTTTCCATATAACTTGATCCGCGCAATTCATCTCCCAATCACCAAGGAGCTCTTCAATATGCAGCCATCACTGGGCCAGATATCAACTATGTTGTTAACAAGGTGAGTCAATACATGGCCTCACCTCTTGATACTCATTCGAGAGCTATCAAACGTATCTTGAGATACTTGTCAGGCACTTCAGATTTTGGAATTTAAATTCATAAGTCCAATGGTTTCTTGTCTGCCTTTTCTGATTCTGACTGGGTAGCAGACTTGGATGATAGAAGATCAACCACTGGTTTCTGCACTTACTTTGGAAGCAGCCTCATTTCTTGGTGCGTGAAGAAGCAAACAGTCGTGGCTAGGTCTAGTACTGAGGCTGAGTATAGGAGCTTGGCTCATGCTGCCGCTGAGGTCACTTGGCTTAGTTCTGTTCATGGTGAGTTGAAAATTTCAACTAAGTCAGAACCTGTGATATGGTGGATAACTTAAGTGCCATTGCACTAGCCTCAAATCCTGTCTTGCATGCTCGTACTAAACATATTGAGCTTGATATTCACTTTTCCGGGACAAAGTTCTAAACAAAGATATTGAACTGAGGCATGTTCCCACTCAAGACCAAGTGCTGATATATTCACTAAGCCACTTGGATAGCAACCTTTCTTGAAGCTGAGAAACAAGCTCGGTATAGTTTCTCTAGCCTCACTCAGATTGAGGGGAGATGTTAGAAGTCTCAAGATCGAAGAGATGCATGAGAAGAAGATTGACTTGATCAAGCCATCGATGCATGAGAATGAGATTAGCTTGATCAAGTCATCGATCAAGCCATCGATGCATGAGAAGAAGATTGGCTTGATCAAGCCATCGATGCATGAGAAGGAGATTAGCTTGATCAAGTCATTGATCAATCCATCGATGCATGAGAAGAAGATTGGCTTGATCAAGCAATCGGCCGATGACTTGATCAAGCGTGTTGGAGGAGATGGCTTGATCAACCAAACTTTGTTGCTTGAAAGTCGTACACTAGAAAAGACAAATGACAGCTCCCAGCAAGATGTCATCGCACAAGCCAAAGCCTCACGAGCTCAGCTCGTGACTGTACCCATGCTCACAGCTAAGATGCGGGACCATAAATGTACTTGGAGAGACGTGGTGCTAAATAGATTAAAGAAGGAAGTAGATTAGCAGAGTTTATTATGATTAACTTTGTAATCTTGTTTTAACTTGTACTAGATGGTTTATGGTAGAGTTCTAGATGTTTCCTATGCCGCATATATGTAACGGCACTTCTGAGTTTTTTAGGTCGATCAATGACATAGCAGCCGAGGCTCTTCACCATCTATTTTGAGTTATGTTCATTTACATTTTTCTTCGCATGGTTTTGCATAGTTCTTTACAAGAGCGACTTATCGATTATTCTCTTTTTTATAAAATGAGTTTTATCACATTAGAGAAAGAAGTTGTTAAAAAAGAAGTGGATTATTTTTATGGACGGGTGAACACGGACATGGCCTCTATTTCTAATGGATGCACTGAGAAAAAATAATATAAAGAAATTAATAAAATATTATAGGAAGAAAATCAAAGGAAAAAAATGCTAAGGCCGAACAGTGGAATATATACTTAACAAAAATTGGATCGCCTAATTAATTAGATTTATGAATTGAGTTGAGATTTCGTGGGTTAGGCTGAAGCCCAAAGCCCAATCTCTCTGAATTGCATCTTGATTTATTAGTTAGTGACTTAGTGCCTTATTAAATTAATAAATCTCGTTTTTTAAAGCTCGATTTGAACCATAAATTTTTGACATAAATCCTTAAAATTTATTTATTTTTGTAGATAATTATACATATACTGACTGTACTAAAAAAATAATTCGACAACCATGGTTTTTTGGTAGCCATTTTTTACTGTGATTCCAGTTCCTCGTCCTCCAACTTTCATTTTCTATTCCTCCACATTACCACATACGCAGTTAGAAAAGGGTAGAAAATAATTTTCAACTTTTTTTGCTATTTCAAAATAAAATAAAAGCAAAAAACAATTTTGTTAAGGTTTAAGCCACTCTCCATTATCCCTCTCTAATTTATTGTAAAAATCATGGATTAAATATGTCCGGTCAATGGATTTTGACCAAACAATAAATGTGACGAGACATTTAATTTTATGAAATTAAATGATATAGCGTCGATCTACATTTTACGTAGATAAATGTAGTATATTCACTTTCTCTGATCCGATTTCCGGTGAGTGAGAAATAGTGGATTAAAATTGGGCATAATTAGCTTTTAATTAAAGCTTTAAGTTAGAGCTTAGGGAATAATTAACTAGTGTTAATCATCCCACATTGGAGAAGTAACACATCTTTTAATATGTTTAAATTAAGTGACTTTATGTTACTTGATAATTATAGTGGATCAAGATGGGTGAAAGAGCGCACACGCGCGCGCCGCTGCCGCCCGCCCGAGCCCGACTTGGACTTGGACTTGGACTTGGACTTGGGTTGTTGTCTGGACCATTACTATTCTTTTTAGACCACCGCCGAGTCAGCAATCCAAGTGGCTTGACACATTGTCAAGCGTGGCACAGCCAAAGCCCACACTCTCGCAATGATGACAGTCATCATGGCTGTTGACCCCCCAGCAGTGGACTGAGCCTATAAATAGGCTAGTCATTCCATGCATCTCTACACAACATTCACAAGCATTTGCATCATAAGCTCTCTCCCTCTCTGCATTGTCTTTCTGTCGAAGCTCTGCCCTCTCCTCCATCCTGTTCGCCGGAGCTCTGCTGATAGCGGTGCTGCTTCACCAGAGACGTAGCCGTTTTACCTTTGGGGACGACACGACAAACCGAGAGCACTACCGGGGCGTATCTCGTCTTGCGGGAAGAGGCCTCCTCGACTCGACTATCAAACTTCACGGTTTAGTTGTTTCAATTTTTCAGTTGTAATTTCAGTTCAATTTTCCATTTGTATTCCTTCTTTTGGGTTGTATTACGCCCTACTATTATCTCTTGTAATCCAGAAACCAACATTTATTGCGCTCGCTCATGCATATGTAGTGGTGGATCCATGATTCGGAAATGAAATAGACGAACATGAGTATTTATTAGGGTGAATTAGAGGGTAAACGGAGGGGGTGGAAATGAAAATTTTAGGTCCGGATAAGGTAAAAGTAGACATATGGAAGGCGATCATCCTATCCCGCCCCCTAGATCCTCCAATGTGCACCTGGCATGATTATATTAGCATATTAATGACTGCAAATGATTCAAAAGAAAACTATATGATTACTCTATAGAAATTATATAATACTCTATTTGTGTCTTTAAAAGTACTATTCATGCTACTCATGCTAGATGAATAAAAGTTTAGAAACATGTCCATGCTTGAGAGATCAACAATAAGAAAGGGTGCTTCTAAGATGGAAGTAAGCAAGACAACAATTGGTAGATTTATTAAGAGTAATCAGCTGAAACCTCATACAAGTGCTGTCAAGCCTACACTGACTGAAACCAACAAAATTGCAAGGATGAAATGGTGTCTTGCTCATATTCAACCAACATTAGCTGAATGTAAACTTCTTTACCATTCAATGCACAACATTGTTCATATTGACAAGGAATGGTTCTACATGACAAAGACATCAGACAGATACTACCTTTTGCCGGATGAGGATGAGCCTTATAGGTCCTGTAAGTCCAAGAGATCCATCACTAAAGTGATGTTCATGGCTGCTGTCAGTAGGCCACTTATTGGCAGTGATGGGGAAATCACATTTGATGGTAAAATAGGCTTATTCCCGTTCACGGAGGAAGTACCAGCCAAAAGAAGTTCAAAGAACAGGCCGAAAGGGACAATTGAGACAAAGCCTATTCAATCAATTAACAAGGAAGTCATGAAAGCTTGTCTACTAAACCAGGTATGCCAATTTTTTTCTGTCATTAAAGCTACCAGACATTATTAATGTCATCACTTAGTCACATACACATATCATTCACAGATCATACCAATAATCAAGGCCAAGTGGCCAGCCAATGCAAGCAAGAAGATTTTCATCCAGCAAGATAATGTCAAACCTCACCTAAGAGATGCTGACCAACAGTTTGAGTCACTTGCTAGTACTGATGGGTTTGAATTCCATCTAATTAGCCAACCACCCAACTCCCCAAACACAAATGTATTAGACCTTGGGTATTTTAGGGCAATACAATCACTTCAAGATGACAAAATAGCCACCAATGTAGATGACTTGCTGAGGAATGTGTTTACCTCATTTGAAGAACTCTCACCACAAACTCTCAATAGAGTATTCACCACATTGCAAAGTTGTTTCACAGCAATATTAGAAGTGCATGGGAAGAAAGACTACAAGATCCCTCATTTAAACAAGGACAGATTGCACAGAACATGGGGGCTCCCTTTACAACTTCATGTTGAAGAGGGTTTGGTAAGAGAGTGTTTGGAGTACCTAAAGCTGCCTGAGAACAATGCTGGAGACACATATGACATAGGGCCTCTTAACCATGCTTTAGGGCACTAGACATAATATTAGGGGATGGAGTTTACAGTATAAGCACCAACATATGTTTGTGTTTAAGATGTAAACTCTTTTTTTGTTATTGCCATCAGAAAATCTTCATCACATGGTATCAGCCTCCAAACCCTTCATAGGGGGTGGCTTACTAAGCTAACTAGGCTGCATTTTGTATAAACATCATCACTGTACATCCTATTAAGTAATCAGTGAATATTTTTTGTATTATCACATGAAATCAACCTCCAAACCCTTCATAGGGGGTGGCTTTTTTTTGCATTTCCCACAAAAAATCTTCATCACATGGCATATGGACAACAACACAATGCATAGGGACCTCAAAGGACACTAACACAACCTCCAAACCTGACACAGGGGTGGCTGAGCTTTCCCTCAGAAAAGCTTCATCACAGGGCATATGGACAACAACACAAGGCATAGGGGCAATACATTACACTTACAACAGCCACAGTAATGCACATAAACATTCATCATCGATTCCCACTGCCTCAATATCACATAAACATTCATAATCAATTCCCACTGCCTCAATATCACATAAACATTCATCATCAATTCCCACTGCCTCAATTTCACATAAACATGGAACAATGCACATAAACATTCTACATCAGAAATAGGCTGCATTTTCCTAAAATCAGAAGCCTCCAAACCCTAAAAATGGGTGGCTTTGAATCAGAAATAAACTCACAAATTAGATGAGATCCTTGAGGCAAGGAAACATGATGAATAGCATTGCTTTTTCGTTGTCGGTGTACTCCCTGTTTGGCTCCACCGCCGGCGGCATTGCTGCGGCCATGCCTTCCTCGATGTCATCCAAACCAATGGAAGGTGGTTCACTTTCCCCCCAATTAACAGGATGTGAAGGCGGCTTGGTCTCCGACCAGTCAAACGGCTGCGATGGAGGCTGAGTTTCAGATTCATCAAACACCACAGCCGGAGGTAGACATGCCCACGGTTCACGAACCGGCGGTTCCGGTTCGGAACCGCCGGTTTCGGTTCGGTCGATGGCGGAACCGGAACCGAACCGTGAGGCTATTTCACGGTTCCGGTTCCGGTTCGAAAACCGGCGGTTCCGGTTCCGGTTCGGAACCGCCGGTTTTCCGGCGGTTTTGGCGGTTCCGGTTTTCGAACCGGCGGTTTCGCCGGTTCAATTATTATTATTTTTTTTAATTTGAAATTTGGCTTTATACAATAAATCAGAACAAGACAATGCATAATTCAAGCACAAATAAGACGAATAAGGAGAAAATGAAATAAATTTTATTGATTTTGAGTTGTAACGGACAACGATACATTACAATTTACAATACATAAGTATACAATACAACAACATACAACAATATAATATAATTTACAAGTGTCGTCGCCTCGTGGGACTCGGAAGGTAAATAAAAAACATGAAATGGGGGGGGGGGAAAAAAGGAAAAATTGAAAAGGGCTTGGGATCAACTTAAACTTTCAAAGTTAAACTTTTCAAATTTAAGTTGAGTTGCCTACGTATCCACAATTTTATTGAGGAATCAAAGCCCACGTAGTTTTCTTACCTTAGGATCAACCATTTTTTCTTGCAAAATGTTGCCCATTTTCTAAGCAAACACATATCAGCACGCCATATACACATTGCTGCATTTCTAATAGGGGCAATTTGATCTTCCAAAGCAATCAATGCATCTCGAACACACATAGTCAGAACATTATTCAAGCATCTATCATGGAAAAAATCAGAACAAACTATCTATTAGTGCTAATTTTTTCCATGCTTGAATAATATTCTGACTATGTGTGTTCGAGATGCATTGATTGCTTTGGAAGATCAAATTGCCCCTATTAGAAATGCAGCAATGTGTATATGGCGTGCTGATATGTGTTTGTTTAGAAAATGGGCAACATTTTGCATGAAAAAATGGTTGATTCCGAGAAGAATTGTACTTGAAGATCATTAAAATATATTCCCCATTTGATAAATATCTTATTGGTAAAAAAGTGAGTATCTTTGAGGCAGATGGTACTGGAACACAAATTTATATATGGAATCTGGATGATACTTCAAGATCATATATAAATTTGTGTTCCAGTACCATTTGCCCCAAAGATATCCACTTTTTCACCAATAAGATACTTATCAAATGGGGAATATATTTTAATGATCTTCAAATACAACTTAGCCGCAACAACGATACATTACAATTACAAATAAAAAAACATGAAATGGGGGGAAAAAATAATTGAAAAGGGCTTGAGCTCAACTTAAACTTTCGAAGTTAAACTTTTCAAATTTAAGTTGAGGTGCCTACGTATCCACAATTTTATTGAGGAATCAAAGCCCGCTTAGTTCTCTTACCTTGCTTACCTTTTTGGTCGGCTGTGCTCGCCGTTCACCGCCCCCCGTCGACTCATTGCTAATGTTGAGTGCCCTCGCTTCTGACCTCGTCATCGCCATCGGAAGAAAATTCTTCACCATCACTCTCTACACGGAAGTCGAAATCCGGCTCTTGTGCTCTCATGTCCGCCTTTGCCCAATCGTCAAGTAACATAGTGGCTTCCATGTTCTTGGCGGAGAGATTGCTCCTTTTGTCGTCTAGGACACAACCGCCGACACTAAAAGCTTGTTCAACGGCGACGGTGGAAGCGGGAACGGCGAATATCTCCTTAGCCATGATGGAGAGTATCGAAAACTCTTTGTCATGTGTTCCCCACCAATTTAGGACGTCAATTTGTTGAGTAGGAGGACCTGCATCTTGAAAAATAGAGCGCGATTCCAAATATATATCTAATTCACTAGTCGCTCTAGTCCTATTGGTTGTAGTACCGTATAGATCTTGCAATTGTGATACTACGTCGGGATCAATCATGATATTGGTAAAATCCCCTCCACCAAAATCAAATGTAGACGGACTAGGAGGAGCACGTACCTGGTGAGCGGTGTTATACCGCATTTCATATTCCGCGTAGAGAGAACGAAGTGCACTATCTAACCTTAGTTTGATTTCATCAACATCCGGAATACTTAGTTCGAAGCAGTCTCCTCTTGTCAAGCCCATTTCGCGGAGTTGAGAAAAATCCAAAGCGTGCAAACAACCATAGTACATGTCTAAAATTTTATAAACACCATGCAACTTCCACTTTGGATCCAAGCATTTTGCAATCAAAAACACATTTGGAATACGTGAAAAATATTTTAACCATTTTTCAACCATGTAAAACAAAATAGCCTTCAACTCAATGAATTGAGTATTTTTCACACAAGTTTTAAAACCAATTGCCACATACATGCAATGCTCCAAAACGCGCACATAAGTAGGATAATAAACACCGGATAACTCAACAGTGGCATTTTTGATAGCGCGGAATAATCGAAATAAATCCATGCTGTGGTCCCAACAAGCGGATATCAAAATCAAATCAGAAGGAACATGAGGACAACTTCTAAAAAAATCACATAAATACTCAATGTGGTTCAAAGTCGACTCCAACATATCATATGTCGAGTTCCAACGAGTTGAAACATCCAAACGAAAGTTGGTGTACCTGCATTGCTTACCATGACAATATCTCTTCCAAGCTCTACCAATAGGAGCTTTGTTATGAATCAACTTCACAGCAGTTCTAATAGGATCAACATACTTTTGCCACAAATCGATCGCATCTTGAACACACAAATTCAAAATATGGGCAATACATCGCACATGAAAATATTTACCATCAATAACAGGAGAACATGCACTGATTAGTTCATCTATGCTAGCAGTGTTAGCGCTAGCATTGTCAAAACCAATTGAAAAAATTTTATTGATCAATTGAAATTCATTCAAAACTTGAATGATCAATTGAGCAATTGCTTGTGCAGTGTGTGGTGCGGAAAATTCCCGAAATGCAATCAAACGTTTGTTTAAAGTCCAACTGTGATCAACGAAATGCACAGTGATGCCCATATACGAATTTTTACAAAAACAATCAGTCCACACATCAGAACAAATAGAAACTTTATGCCCTAAGTTAATAATAAACGTACCTAATTGCGCCTTCTTTTCCATGCATTGTCGAACAACGGCCCGAGTCATTGAAGTTCGACTCAATTTTCTTGCAGCGGCATTATAAACTTGCCGCATACTCGACTCAAAAGCATCGTTATCAAAAGCATTGAATGGAAAATGTTTCATAACGGCAAATCTAGACATCACATTAAGAGCATTTTTGTGATCATATTTCAAAAGAGTATTGCTACACGTACCTGATGTTTGGGATGAACCCGTCCCACTCCCGGTCCCGACTCCAGGTTGAAAGTTGAGTTGAGTTTGGGTTGGAGCGATACCAAACTCGACCGGATGCGCTTTCTCCATGTGACGGGTAAATGTACCGTATCCTCCACCCCTTCGGAATGTGTATACGTTTTCGCAATAGTTGCAATACACATTATAAGTGTTAGGATCGTTACTATCTTGTACCTTCTTGAAATGTTTCACCATGATGTTGGAGGTTAAAGACCTTTCAGCTGGTCTAGGAGGTTGAGGAGGTTGTCCACGGCCACGCCGACTCCTTGGTGGTGGTGGGGGTGGCATTTCTTGAACCTCTTCTACCTCCTCCCCCTCCTCCTCGTCGTCATCATCATCATCATCTTCATCAACATTCACAGGGGTTGGACTTTGTTGGGAATAGGCACCGCGACCGGGAGCACCACTACCGGTACCAACATAAGCATCGCCTTGGTATTGAGAGCGAGAAAGAGCAATAGCATGTGCCACATCTTGCTCTTCTCGAGCCTACAAAATAATATTTGTATTGTAAATACAAAATAAAATTATGAACAATAATGTAATGTAATTCAAAATTAATTAAATTAGTAGATAATAAATATTAACCTGCCACTCATCCATGTTCATTTGAGAAATTTCATCAATAACGGATCTCCGAGATGGCCTCTTGGCCTTTCTCTTTCCCTTATCAACACGACCTTCTCGGGATGAAGACATATTGCTATGTAGAAATGTAGAAATATGGAATAATATTTTTTTGTTTTAGCAATTGAGAAAGGAAGACAACTTATAGAACTACGGGAACAAGTATAAGTGTATAACAATGCGTAATAAGAGTAGCACTTGCGTAATTAAATGGAAGCACAATAGCACAAATGAGAAATTGGAGACAAAGAGAGAGAATTGGGAGATTGAAGAGAGAAACTCTTATTAACACAAGAGTGGGGTGAATGTAAATGAAGATAGAGGGGGGTATTTATAGATAAAAATGGGGGGGGAAATGGAAGAATTCGAATTTGAAATTTGAAAAAAAAAGAAAAATTTGAAAAATCGGCAAAACCGGCGGTTTTTGGCGGAAAACCGCTGGAACCGCCGGTTTCCGGGACGAAACCGCCGGTTCGGTCAACGAAACCGTCTGCAAAAGCTGCGTCATGTCGTCTCGTTTCTCGCGCCGCAATCGGAACCCCCTGAACCAGCGGTTAACCGCCGGTTTTCACGGTTAACCGCCGGTTAACCGGCGGTTCACGACCGAAAAACCACCGGAACCGGCCGGTTTTTTAGCTAAAAAGCTGCCGCCGGTCTGCCCCATCACATGCCTTGAAAAACGCGCCTGAACCGGCGGTTTAGCCGGTTAACCGCCGGTTCCGAACCGTCCGGAACCGCCGGTTCGGTGACGGTTCCGGTTCGAAATATCTTGAACCGGAACCGGACCGCGACCCGAATTCCGACGGTTCCGGTTCGGGAAAAAGGCCACGGTTCCGGTTCGGAACAGGAACCGGTGGGCATGTCTAGCCGGAGGTAAAGTTTCAGATCCGTCGATTAATGGGGACGGAGGTAAAGTTTCAGAACCGTAGAAGCCCTCGGACGGATCTTCAGTTTCATATCCGTCGAAACCCTTAGACGGAGCTTCAATTTCAGATCCGTCGAGAGACTTGGACGGAGCTTCAGTTTCAGATCCGTTGAAACCCTTGGATGGAGCTTCAGTTTCAGATCCGTGAAAGAACAAATCGGGGGGTGTCGGACCTTCAACCCCGTCGTCGCCCATGAACGGTGGAACACCGTGAACCACGAACCGACGACCAATTTCGTCGTCGTCAACCCAGACGGTCGGTGTTTCAGGGACGACAGTGTCCGTCGATTCGGAGGGAGGCGGAGGGGGAGAGTGAGTGAGGCGGAGGAATCGAGAGTGAGAGAGTGAATGAGAGTGAATGAGAGAGAGAATCGAGAGTGAATGAGAGAGAGTATCGAGAGTTGACTGCTACGTACCCACATCCATTTCTCTTTTTTTAATGTAAATAATGGCATTTTGTGTAAATTTTGCTAACAATAAGGATATTTTTGATGTCCAAATATAGTAAGTAGGAAGTGTGACTCTCAATCAGGGACGGATGGTTATGAAAATGAATAAAATAAAATTATGATGATATGCAAATTAGGACAAAAAAACATCGGATTCCCTTCTGATCACAAACAAAGAAACCTAGGCAACTGCACATGTAGATGACCAATAGGCCTCTGCCACGTAAGCTATCGCAGACACTTGTAGGATATCAACTAGACAAGAAAATAAAGATTTGATATTCTTCCACGTTTGCGAATCAAAACTTCGAAATTATATCACTTTCTCCCCATCCCTTCTAGTTTTATTTTTCTATTCTTCAATTGATCACTTGATCTCTTTAATAAATTAAAAAATATACATTGGATAAATAAACTTTGTTATTATGATCTCTTCAATTGAACACTTATAGTACTCCTAAAGTAGTACTCCATAACTAGATGCGTGTTGAAAATAAATTATACTACTGCATAAAATAAAATTGTTGTTTCATCTATGATTTGAATTTGTGTATGCATATAGTTAGCAATAGAGATATAATTGCTGAAATATTTATAATAGAAATAGTTTTTATCTATTTTAAAGGAATAATTTTTATATTAAAAGTAATTTTTTTAATGTATATATGCATGTGTGTAATTTGTCGTATTGGACTGATAATGTTGAAATGATGGGTACACCAACACAACATTAATTGATGACACAGTTGACTACTCTCTTGTATTTTGTCGGCCCCTCCTTCCATTTTTACAAACAATAAATAATCCATTAAAGCTTTGATTGTAACTTCGTGGGAGATTGAGGCGCCGCAATTTCATCATCTTCCCTTATTTTTAATAGAATGTGTGTGAGAGAGAAAGAGAGATTAAAAAACGAAAGCATGATTAAGTAGGTAGTTATATCATATATGAAGAACGTGTGCGTGAGAGAGAGGGGCATGAGCATCTGTCTGGCTTCGAGGAAATGTTACTCTATTATTAATTGGTATCAAATCATTTTACAAAATGAAATTTCTGATCTCATACCAAAAATGTGAGATATAGCCATAACAGTAATATTAGTATTACTATTATGAAAAAGTTCATACTACTATAATTTCACATTATGCAAAAAAAAAAAAAACATTCAATGTTACTCACCTTTTTCATTTTAAGTTGATAAATTTAAAATTGATTTTTTTAGTATAATATATTAATTAAATATTCTAATTCTTACTTAAAATTAAAATAGCATGTAGTTTGAGACGAGTTGAAATAGAAAATTACGAGTAACATATAAAATATAAAAGTAGTTATCAAACATATATTTTTAAGGGGTAATAAATGAAATTATTTTTGTATTGGATTTTTCATAAATTAGAATTTACATAATTGTTAATTCTTTTTAAATTAATACTAATAGACTCTAAATTAAACACTTTCATATATTTGGTATCGGTGGAGTATATATTTTCGTAGCTCTTTACCTTAGATCGATTATCCTTTCCTATATTTGCTTTGTTTACTTATTCTTATGTCAAACACTTTTTTGTCATGCTTGTCTTAGCAACTTAGTCATAGTTATATAATTTCAATGATAATAAGTAAGTAAATATAAACTAGTAACAATAATTGGTATTTGTAATTATCACTTTGGTTCTAGAGATTAAATATAAACTAGTAACAATAATTGGTATTTGTAATTATCACTTTGGTTCTAGAGATTAAATATTATACCACTGCTCGATTTGACTTCGAGTCAATTCTGCCTACTGTTACTAGTAAGTTCAATAAATCCAATAGTTCTATGAATCTATAAACGAAACACAGTAATTAACTAATTAATTACTCCCTGTTAATCAACAGTAGCAACACGACAAGAAACAGTCTGATGTGTACCTCCATCAATAATGCAGCAATTACACATCACCAAAACCATGACTTTCATACTTTAACAATATTAATTAATTTAATTATCTACTACTACTACTACTTATCCATCATCTAATTCGAGCTCCCCTATTTCGAATATTGTTTTTATATTTTATTCAAGCAAACCATAATTGCACTCAAGATTTTAAATCGACAATTTTGTGACCGAATACATCTCCTAATAGTCTACTAGTATAATGCATGTAAATATATGAATACGACGCCCACCGACAGTTTTCACCAACTGCAAATTATTCATAATTCACCACTCTCCGACATCCTTCAACACAAACAAACCAAACCAAACCAAACCAAACCAAACCATATAATAAAATAATATCGCTCCATGCAATATTTATTTTTACATATTTCCCACCATTTAAAAATCACCGGTTAGAAGCATCCTTGCTTCTACGTGTTGTTTGTCATTTTCTCCAAATACATTGCCCCTTCGTCTCTTTAAATCTAGCTACTTCCTATATCCAATTTAATCCCTTCATCACCGAATTTCTCCATTTCAAGATAATGACTTTCCAAACCCAAGAAAGCACAAAATTCCCAAGAATCCAGCAAAGTTTTGCTCCATTAGAACATCGTCCCATGTTGCTCAAAGACTTCCTCAATGACGACACGCCATCATCGTCGAACAAGTCAACTGCGGTTTCATCAAGGTCAAACAAGCCCCACATCGTACTGCTCCGAAGCTGGTCGAGGAGGGCCGCCGCCACGAAGATCTCGGCCGTCCATAAAGTGATCAAGCTGCTCCAGTTCGCCTCCTCGAAATCGCCGGCGTCGGTTCTGCCGAGGACCATTTCGAGGAAGTTGACCGGAAAGAGGGTCAAAGCCGACGACAGCGACCTCGTAGTAAGCGTCCCGGAAGTCAAAGCCAAAGTCAAAGACATCCTGCGGTGGAGATCGTTCAGGGACCTGTCGGAGGATGAACCTAAGCCGTTGGATTTCCATCCATCACCTAACTGGCGCGCCACCTCCTCTGCCGCCGCCACCACCACTTCATGCAGCAAAAGATCGAGCTGGTGCGACAGTGATTTTACCGCGGAGGAGTTACCGCCATGGGGCGGTGAAAATGAAGAGTTCTCCACCTTCAAGAATCCCAAGGTATTTATTTATCTATTTATTTATTAGTCAAACTAATAAAAACGGCACTGTAAAAACATCATCAATGTATTGCACGCAGGACACCATATTTATGCATTAGTATGAGTATAATTTAGAACATATCCAAACATATTGCACTTTTTCCGGCTGATATTTTAAATTGCAAGACAAGTCAGAATTCAACTAAAAATCCATGGGTTTTTCCGACAATCTATCCATAATTTTGATGGCCTTAGACTAATATATAAACCTTAGTACACTTTGATCAAGTCACTTAAATATAATCGTACACATTTAATTTGAAATATATGTGTAATTTATTGATTTTAAAATACTCCTATGTTGCATATCCTAATCTTGTTATTAAATGCAGGGAGATTGGTCATCGTTTGAAGAATACGAGCAGCAAAGCCCTGTTTCAGTTCTTGAATCACCATTTCTTCAAGCTCAAGAATTCACTCAGTTTCATCCAATTCTAGAAAATGTTCAAAGCATAGGAGCAAAATGGTGCCTCACCCAAAGAACTCAAGAAGAGACAACTACTCTCAAGGAAGAAATCACCGTTCACGAAGAGAAAGCAAGGCAGCTGTTGAGCCAAGTCGAAGAAGACGAAGAGCGCCATGCCGACAAGGTTGAAGTGTTGTTGGATTTCTTCGTCGACGAATTTTCTAGAAATGGGAGGTTGAATGATGAAGAGTTTGATTCTGAGCTTTTGAGGATTGCAAAATCATGGATGTGTGGGGAGTTGGAGGAATCCTATGAATGGGAGTTTGAGGAGGCGAGAGGTTCATTTGTTAAGGAGATGGAGAGAGGATTTTGTTGGAAGAAATTTGAGGAAGAGAGGGAAGAGTTGTGTGAGGAATTGGAAGTTGGGGTTTTGAATTGTTTGTTAGATGATCTTGTTGCTCATTTTCTTTGCAAGATGAAATGAAACACAAGATATATGATAAGTCGTATTCTAGGCCTTGGTTACGGGTCAGTATGATGTGCTTAATTGATTATATTTGCAAAACAGTTGTTTAAAGTGTGCAGGTTAAGCATTCTAGCCAGTAGGGAAGTTTCGGAATGTTCAGGTGAAGAAGGCGCCAGCATGATCTCATACTGATCAGTATTCGTGCTAAAACGGCTTGAGATGGAGAAGACGGATATCTGGGACGGATTACCCACAATTAAGGGCAAAGAAGTCAAATTGCAACGAGGATTTACCCTAAAATCAAGGGTAGCCTCCCTATAAAAGGAAGCCAAATTGGAGAGAAAGGGAGAGACGATACACATTCACTCATTCACCACCATCTTTAGGTAGAAAGTTCTCTCGGTAGTTTCAGTCTTTCAGCCGTGTCCCGCTTCTAGCCTCGCCGTAGCCATGATCACTTGACGTTCAGATGTTCCCAGAATTCCAGTCATCGTCCATTCCAACCAGCAAGATCGTAGTTTAGAGTCTCATCGTCCGGAGTGGCAAAACACTTTTACATTGCTTTCGTAGTTTTAAATTTCTCGCTTTCCTTACGTTGGATCTTGTTTACCTTTGGATATTTTCTGCTTTTGAAATACTTTGTTGAAGATCCGAACGTGTTTATGCTATGAAGTTGATTTCCGTCTCGTTTATTGTGGTGTTTCTTTATTCCCTTGCCTAGTTAGCTTAGATCTAAAGTTTCTCGGTGTTTAAAGTGCTGATTCTCTCAATTCCGTTTACGTAACAAATTTCTTTAGGATAGATAAACAAGTACTGTTTGATCGGAAAGTAGGTCGTTGCATGCAAAGCTTAGTTTTAATTTCTGAATCGTTCTTTCATGTTGACCAGTATGCAGAAGTCCAGTTTCAGTGTTTGATTTCGGATTTGATTTCTTAGTTTTGGATCTGTGTTTGTAAGTTGTTAATCTGAGTTTTTCCGTGTTGAATCTGGAATTGTTATCTGAATTTTGGAAGTGTTTGTTGAAGAAGATGATGTCTATTTCAATTGGAGGGGACCACTTACTTTTCAAGATGCTTTTGCTTTTGTCCTTCACTTTTAGTTAAGCCCTGTCAGCCCAGTCACAAAACTTCCACTACACTCTGAATATTCTGTTTAGCCCGAAATAGAAACCCGTACCTTCCAAATATTTTCTGTTACAAAATTGTCCCCCCATTCCACGTACACAGTTACATTCCAAATGTTTTCCTTACCGTCTGACCAGTAGAACACCTCCTTTAAGTTCCAGCCTAGGTAGAAACTCAACCCAGCGTGGTAGCTAACCAAATCTTCCGATTGTCACCGCGGTAGTTTAAGAACGCAACATCTCTGTGGGATTCGACCCTTACCACCACTATACTGATCAGTAGAAGTGGGTTGAGGAATCTTTGAAACCAAGGTCTAGGTTAGTTAGGATTTCTATCCTGATCAGTAGGATATATCCTTGCTTGAACGACACCTACGCACCTTAGGTCCTTTCAAATGGCGCCGTTGCCGGGGATGGATAGCGTTATTTGCAATTACTGTGAGTGATACTTCGGTGTATATATTGTGCATAACCTTTCTTTTTTTTCTTTTCTTTTCAGTTTATGAGAAGCAGTTCGGCTCCTGACCAGTGGAGGCCGAAGATACTTCAGCGAGGATCGATACTCGTAACCACTCGATCCGGGTTGTCGACGGCTTTATCTGACTTAGGTTCGAGTAGCGACGAAGAGCAATACAACATAGAAGGACCAATACCAGAGGAGATACCACTGTTGGAAGGCATTCCAGTTCTGATGGCCGCCAACGGAGATGAGGATCCAGAGATCGGTACCCTTAACGCGCATACCGAGGAAGAACCATCGCAAGCCATAGTCGTCACTCCAGGGCAAACCGCCTGCGATGTGAAGCCTCATGTGATCGCGATTCTGCCTACATACTGTGGGAAGAGCTATGAAGGGCCGTATGAGTTTCTGCATGAGTTTTGTAAAATTTGTAGGGCGCAGAGGAGACCAGCAGGAGCGAATGAGGATGATTATAGGTTGAAGGCCTTGCCATTTGTGCTCAAGGGGGAAGCCAACACCTGGTTCATGCGCCTGCCCCCCAACTCCATTGAGACTTGGGCCGATTTCAAGTCAGCATTCCTAGGCGAGTTTTTCCCGTCATCAAAGACAAGCGCGCTGAAAAGGGAAATAACTAATGTGAAGCAAGGATATGATGAACCCTTGAGCGATTATTGGGCAAGATACATGGGTCTTTTGGAATCATGTCCCAACCATCGCATGGCGGACATTGAAGTGCATCATACTTTCTACGAAGGTATGAACGCGGTAACCAAGGATCTAGCAAATTCATCGTCAGGAGGAAGCTTCACACAATTACGGGTCAGCGAAGCGAAGAGAGTCCTAAGGAAGCTACTGAATGCAAAGAAAGAGTATGACCATTCAAGGGAAGGATACAACCGAGAGCGGGCTGCTGTTGTCTTGTCTACTGATCAGGAAAATAAACTGGAGCAGAAAATGGACTTGAAGATGGATGAGCTGAAGAAGTCACTTCTGAGTGCGATCGAGAAGAGCACCCCACCACCTCCCCCAGCTGGGAATTACAAAGGTGCAGAACAGGGAAATCAAGGACCGAACTATGAACAGCCTAGTGACTACGTGAATATGGAACAGGTCAATGCTGCGGGGTACTTCAATTCCAGTGGGCATTGGATTCAGGGTAGACAACGGGATGCACCATGGAGGGATCATCCAAACTTTCGATGGGGAGACGGGGGCCAAAATCAGAACCAAGGACAGAACCAGTATAACCCCAATCCAAACCAAAACCCTAACCGTGGACTAGCAAACCCAGACTACCAGCCCAACTGGTCAGGAAGAAACCAACAAACCCAAAATCAAAGCCCACAAAGCCAAAACCCGAATCCTGTTTATGTACCACCCCACCAGAGAAACTTCCACAGTTTCCAAAATCAGCCAAATCATGCACCCCAACACCATCAGAACCAAAATCAGTTTCAAGCCCAGCACCAGAATCAATATCCTCAAGATCAGTACGTCCCTCCTGCCCAGTATAACCAATACCCGCCTAATCAAGGCCAGCAAAACTTCCAGAACTACCAACACCAAGGGCCGAATCATTTCCAAAATCCGAACAGGCCAAGGAGGTCCATTGAGGACATGATGGGTGAAATGCTAGCGTCACAACAGAGCATCAAAGGAGAATTGCAATCCCATAACGAGGTCGTGCAGGGGATGCAAAATGCCCAGAAAGAACATAAGGCGAACATGGATATGATGAATAGGCAGTTAGCCCAACTGGCCAGTTCGGTGGGTGATTTGAAGGGAAATGCAGGGAAACTACCATCTACAGTCCAAATACCCGAAAAGGCAAATGTGAGTAAGGTTACGTTGAGGTCAGGAACTACTTATGACGCGCCTCAACCCAAACGACCTAGTGGAGGATCTAACGGAACGAAGATAGGAGGCGATACCGTTTCAGCGGAAGAACTAGGGAGGCCTATGCCTCAGATGCAGGATCCATTCTTCTTGGATGCTACACCAATTGCAGGAGATGAACCCGAAACCCTACTGACCAGAAAGGAACCTCATCGAGAGGAAGAGCCCAGAATGGAAGCCCAGACTCAGGAACTACCCCGGAAAGACTCCAAGAAGGTTGCTAAGGGACAAGTAGATGAGAAAAAAGGGGAGAAACCATTCCCATTCCGATTTGTTACAAAGAGGAAGAAAGAGAACCCGGTTGACTATTTGTCGATTTTTGGGAAGTTGGATGTCACCATACCATTTCTCCAAGCCGTGAAACTACCCCCCCTTGGGAAATTCATAAAGGATTTCATAGCCGGGAGAGCCCAGAAAGATGGCAAGATTATGGTGGAAGGGATAGCGTCAGCAATAGTGCAAGAGACGTTACCACCCAAGAGAGCCGACCCAGGTATGTTTACCTTACCAATAACTGTTGGAGATGTGAAGGTCGAACATGCAATGTGTGATTTGGGGGCATCTATAAATGTCATGCCATTGTCTATCTATAACCGGTTGAAGGGAGTGAGGCTGTCAAGTACTAGAGTATTGATCCAACTGGCTGATAGGTCATGCATAAGTCCGGAGGGAGTTTTAGAGGATGTATTAGTTAGAGTGCATGATTTTACATACCCTGCTGATTTTTATGTGATCAAAATGAGTGAGCATGAAGCGAAGGAGTCTAGTGGAGTCTTGTTAGGAAGACCATTTTTTAGAACGGCCAAGACGATCGTGGATATGGCTGAGGGGACAATTTGCATTGATTTCCATGGAGAGAAATTTACTTTTGATATCAATGATGCCATGAAGAAACCTATTGATTCTGAAAATCTATGCTATGTTGATGTGATTGACCCTTTAGTCCAAGATTTTCTTGAGACCGAACTATTGCAGGAGAGACTCCAGGCTTTAGATGTATATGAACAGGCTGACGTAGAAGCTGCTGCATGGTGTGATCTGATCAGTAGCCAGGGGTTGACCGATGAAGAAATTGAAGGAGCAATCAAGGATTTTTGTCAAAAGTCGGAGTTCATAGGAGCCGCAGGGGCTCAGCTACCAGTCAGTATAGAAGAACCATCAGAAGGAGATTTAGAAAAAGGGAAAGAGTCCGAGAAAAACCCCCTAACCGAAGACACACTTCCACCCCAAGTTGAGCTGAAGAAGTTACCCTCGAATTTGAAGTATGCCTTCCTCGGAGGTGAGGACTCCTATCCAGTGATCATCAGCAGCAGCCTTACGAAGGAACAAGAAGCTAGGCTACTGACCGTGCTGAGCAAGAACAAGAAGGCGATTGGATCGAGTCTTACAGATTTAGTTGGAATTAGCCCCGACGTCTGCATGCACCATATTAGGCTGGAAGATGGAGCAAGGGCACATCGAGATGCCCAAAGGAAAGTAAACCCTAACATGCGAGAGGAAATATTGAAGGAAATCTTGAAGTTGTTGTCGCTAGGGATTATCTATTCAGTGCCAGACAGTGAGTGGGTCAGCCCAATCCACATGGTTCTAAAGAAGTCGGGAATCCAAGTCGTCCAAAATGAGAGGAATGAGCTGATTCCAACGAGGCTAGTCACGGGTTGGCGAATGTGCATCGATTACCGCAAGCTGAACAATGCAACAAGGAAGGATCACTTCCCTCTGCCTTTTATCGACCAGATGTTGGAGCGACTCGCTGGGAAGAAGTACTTTTGCTTCTTGGATGGGTACAGCGGATATTTCCAAATCTACGTGGATCCTGAAGACCAGGATAAGACCACCTTCACTTGCCCATTTGGAACTTATGCATACCGGCGCATGCCTTTCGGCCTATGCAATGCTCCAGGTACGTTTCAACGCTGCATGATGAGCATATTTTCTGATTTGATTGAGGATTGCATAGAGATATTCATGGATGACTTTACGGTCTACGGAGACTCGTTCGATTCTTGCCTTCATCATTTGGATATAGTTCTTGAGAGATGTCAAGCGAAGAGTTTGGTTTTGAACTTTGAGAAGTGCCATTTTATGGTCACCGAAGGGATTGTTCTGGGACACGTGGTCTCGGAAAGGGGAATCCAGGTAGATCGAGCAAAGGTGGACGTTATATCTAAATTACCGTTTCCTACTGATCAGAAGGGGATTAGGGGTTTTCTGGGGCATGCCGGATTTTATCGACGATTTATTAAGGATTTCTCCAAAATCGCCCAACCCCTTACCAGACTACTTCAAAATGACGTGGAGTTCGTTTTTGATGAGCAATGCAAGGCTGCTTTCAATCTTCTCAAGGAAAAGCTGATATCCGCACCTATCATACGGGCTCCTGACTGGGACCATCCTTTCGAAGTAATGTGCGACGCCAGCGACTTTGCGGTAGGGGCCGTGCTGGGTCAGAAGATCGATGGGAAGAGGTACGTAATTTTTTATGCGTCCAAGACTTTGAATCAAGCCCAGCGGAATTACGATACCACTGAAAAAGAGATGCTGGCAGTGGTGTATTCTTTCGAGAAGTTCCGGCCGTATTTGTTGGGATCCAAGGTCATAGTATATACTGACCATGCAGCCATTAAGTATCTGATTGCCAAGAAGGAATCCAAACCACGCTTGATCCGATGGGTACTCTTGTTACAAGAATTTGATTGGGAGGTGGAAGATAAGAGAGGAGTCGAGAACAAGGTGGCAGACCATTTGAGCAGAATAATGCCAGATGGAAACAGTGACGGAGTGCATGATAAGTTTCCAGAGGAACATTTATTTGAGGTGATTTTTGTGCCCAGGAAAATTGATTGGGAAGTAGTGTACAAACTTACTGGTCAGAATGATACAGCAAAAGGAAAGGAGAAGGTAGGGCAGGAGCCATGGTATGCGGACCTGGCTAACTACCTAGTAACTGGAGAACTTCCAGAAGCACCAAGTGTTACCAAGGCACAAAGAATGAAGATCAGGAGTGAAGCAAAATACTACTTTTGGGACGACCCCTACCTATGGAGGGTAGGATCCGATCAAGTGATAAGAAGGTGCATTCCTGACTGGGAGCAGCGGGATGTTCTAACCCACTGCCATTCGTTAGCATGCGGAGGACATTTCGGATCCAAGAAGACGGCAAGGAAGATTATGGATAGCGGCTTTTATTGGCCAACACTCAACAAAGATGCGTACGAGTTCTGCAGAAGTTGCGAGCGTTGCCAACTGACCGGTGGAATATCTGCCCGGGACGAAATGCCGCAGGTTCCTATAATAGTTTGCGAGCTATTCGACATATGGGGAATGGATTTCATGGGGCCTTTTCCTTCGTCCTATGGCAATCTGTATATCCTAGTCGCGGTAGATTACGTCTCCAAATGGGTAGAAGCCAAGGCCACAAGTACGTGTGAAGCAAAGGAGGTGGCCAAGTTCTTAAAGAGTCATATCTTCAGCCGGTTCGGAGTTCCAAGGGCGATCATATCAGATCAAGGTACACACTTCTGTAATCGCACAATTGAAGCCTTAATGAAGAAATACGGTGTGCACCATAGACTTTCCAGCCCGTACCATCCGCAAGCCAATGGTCAAGCGGAGATCTCTAACCGTGAGATAAAGAAGATTTTGGAGAAGACTGTGAACACTTCGAGGAAAGACTGGAGTGTGAGGTTAGAGGATGCTCTCTGGGCGTATCGAACAGCCTACAAAACCCCCATAGGCATGTCCCCTTACCAGATCGTTTTTGGGAAGATGTGCCATTTACCGGTTGGGATCGAACATCGAGCATACTGGGCAGTACAGAAAGTGAATATGGATGCTACAGCCTGCGAAGAGGAAAGGAAGCTGCAGCTGCAGGAGCTTGAGGAACTTAGATTGGAGTCATTCGACTCAGCCATGTGGTACAAGGAGCGAACCAAACTGTGGCATGATCGAAATCTGAGAACTAAGGAGCTCCACGTTGGCCAGAAAGTACTACTCTTCCAGTCAAGATTGAAGCTTATGCCAGGGAAACTCAAGTCCAAATGGACAGGACCTTACATCATAACTGAGCAGTAGAAATTTCAGGGAGTTTTCCTAACTCGGAACCTTTCATAGTAAATGGACATAGGTTGAAAATATTCAGGGAGAATAGCGAAGTGGGTGTAGTGGATGAAATTCCACTGCAAACACTTACATCGGTTTCATACTGATCAGTAAGATGGGAATTTGGAATTCCACATGGCTAGTTCCTTTTTGATAATTTTCTGCGTATACTGGCCAAGTAGGATTCCAAATTACCCAAGAAAGGTGTAAATATTGTAAATACGTAATTAGTCTTTGCATGTCAGATAATTCCTAAGAAAATCCAAAAAAATATTTTCGGTCCTTAAATTTAATTTGGAGTACACATTGACCAAGAGACTACCTATTTGGTGCTATTTCAATTCTAATTTAAGAGCCCATTTGAATTATTTCCCTTATTAGGTAGGTATCGAGAAAAGACGAAATTTTGAATTAAGACTTATGCAGCTTTTGCAGGGTGGCAGCGGCTGGAGTGGCGTGGAGCAGAGAGAGTAGACGCGATAGCCAATCAGGGGCCAGCATTCCTAACCGCCTTCCGTCCAAGCGTCGCGACCGGCAACTCCCTATAGCCGGTTGCAACCACCTGCAACTGCTATCTCTCGCCTAAATTAAACGACCGTCCCAAACTTTATCCCTCACAAACCCTCATTTTCAAATTCCCTTTCTCAAGAGATATTATCCCATACTCTCTCAAGAAAGCGTAAATCACAAACCCTCATTTTCTTCCATTTTCTCCCAGATATCAAGACCAAATTCCACTGTTTACAAGCCCTAATTTTCAGCCATGGGGAAGAAAGCATTTGCTACCAAAATCAAACCGCCCTCAAAGAAGGTCAGTGAGGAAAGAAACCTCGAAATACCACCACCACTAAACCCACAACGTCCCGCGCCAACACAACAAGCCCTGCCGATGGTCTCTCTGGATGCAATGACGGAGTTTCTCCGATTGCAGGATCCGAATAGGAATTGGGCAGCGGAGTTAGAGTATTTTAACCAAGGTAGAGGGCAAGGGAGCGGAGCCGGAGCAACTCATGCGGCAACCATGCCAGTAACCACTACGCAACCCTTGACCCCTATTTCATCTACATTGCCGATTCCGTCGATGATTCCCCAGGAAAGCAACCCCTCAACTGAAGCCGAAATGACAGAGACAGAAGAATTTTTTCCGACGACCCAGGAAGCCGAACTTGAGGATCTCGAGGCCATTGCGGCTTATTATGCCTCTGATGAGGAAGAAAGAGCGGAAAGGCTGAGAAGGGAGCAACAAGACCAGGAAGGGGGAGAAGGAATTGAGGAGACGCCAGAAGTGGAAGCGGTTCACCAAGAAGTAATTAGGGAGGAGATCGACCTGAATAAGTCGGCCCAAAAGCGCGGCCTCATGACGGAAACGGAGTTTGAATCAATAGTGGAGGAGGTGAATCGCAGGGAAGATACTGCTCTAATGGCTGAGGGTCTAGACCTCGCATCGAGGGCAGTAGGAGAGGATGAACAAGCTTTTACAGAACCCATACCGAGGGATAAGGCATCCCAGTCAGTAGGGGAAGAGGAGAGGGAAGAACAGAGTGAAGAAAAAGGGGCAGAGCCAGTTGATACCCAAGAGGAAGCAGGGGATGATCGAATGCAAGAAGAGGAGGGGAGACCAACCGTAGACACTCAAGTGCCGGAAACTGTGGCGCCTCCCGTCTTAAAACCCCACCCAGTGAAGCGGCAATTGGTCCTGAAGACGCGGGTATCTCAGCGATGCCTGGGCAAAAGAGCAGCCAGCAAGGCCAAGACAAACACGGCTGAGAACCCAGTAGAGATCGAGAGCGAGGAAGAACAAGCCACTCCAACGAAGGCAGGGGGTGAACCTGCACAGCCTACTGCTCAGGAGGAAGAAGCACAATATCAGCGAGAAAGAAAAAGGAAAGGAAAAGCCGTTGTGAAGAACAAGCCGAGTACCAAAAAACCGCGTACCGTGAACACAAGCATCGTGATCACTGAGACTGACCAGAGGACCCCCATCAAACCGGCAAACACAGAGTGACAGTGAATATGAGATCAGTGAAGAATCTGAATCCGATAGCGATACGACCATGGAAGATGAGGAGTACAAGGAGCAGCAACTCCCTAACGATCATCGGGAACTATTGCATCCACCTGCAGAACCACTCCGATATAAGCGTTGGACGGTGGAGCTCACAGATGACGTGGTGGAGGGGATGCAATTTTTTGACTCCAAGGAGCTCCAATCCATCTATCGCACCAAGAACGCAAAAGGCAAGAAGGTTAAGTGTGGAAAGGTAATTCATCTCCCCTCGTTAGATGAATTGAAGGTTCGGGAATCGTTTCTCGCCCTTTTCCACGAATTGGGTTTTGAATGGCTGTTAAGGAATGAGAATTTGAATGTTCCGGTCGATTTGGCCAAGGAATTTTTCGCGACCTTTCGATTCAAGGTCACAACGGATTTGGATGTAGAGTGCATCAGTTTCAGAGTATTTGGAGGAGAGATTAGGATGAATTTGATTGAATGGACTGTTCGGCTAGGGATATGCAGTTTGGAGGAGGCCATAGGGCCCGAGTGGAGAGATAGGGAGCGGGGGATTCCCCGCAGGCATGTGGACTTTGAGCCCCAGGTAGCTTGGGAAGAGCTTACTCACCCCGGGGCAGGACAGTTTCAGTCCACTATCTCCCGATCTATCCATCTCAACGATCCTAATCTACGCCTGGTTCAACTCTTCTTGGGTTACAACCTTTTAGGACAGTCGAATTCGGCAGTCCGGACATCGATGACGGAATTGTATCTTATGTGGTGTGCCAAGAGAGGCAAGAAGTTGCACTTAGGGTTCTGGACTGCATACACATGTCACCTCATCGCTACCCACCCAGCACGGAATATTTCCCTCTGCCATATATTGGGAATCTTTGTGAGAAACAATGTCACCGTTTCAGAGGACGAAGACTTAACCCCCTTGTCGATGGTGGACGCCCCAGGATTGTTTGATACCCCCCTATTCGTCCGGACGAATGCGGTATACATGAGGCAAGGCGTGCCACACTTCTACGCGATGGGAGAGGAAGCTACACCCACTGCTCGGTTGGCAGCAGCTCATGAAGCACCGGCACACGACCAGAGACAAGAGGGGATGGAAAAAGCTATGGAGAAGATAGCGGAGGGAAGCAGGCAGATAAGAGCAGACATGATCGGATTGGCATCGGACCAGGAACAGCGTCAAGCCAAAATGGAGAAGGAAATGGATGAAGTTAGAGAGGAGAATAAGCAATTGAAAGCAGAGATGGTCAAGCTAGCGGCAGTGATGGAAAGGATGTTGGAGAGATCTGCAGAGCAGGAGACATTAGCTCAAAAGCAAGACGCTATGGAGACGTTAGTGACTACTTTGGGAGAGGAAAATCATCGATTGATCACGGAGATGGGCCGGATGGCATCCGTGATAGATGTGTTGTTGGAAGAAGTGACCAGCCGGAAGAAAGAACAAGCTACAGGAACAAGCGGCCATGCTGGCCAGGATGTTGAACCACAAGTCCCAGAGACCGTAGTGAAGGAGCAAGAGGAAGAGAAAGCCGAGGTGCTGGCAACTGCCGAGGAGCCGGCAAAGGATGATGAGCACCAAGCTGGAATGGAGACAGACCAACCGGAGGACCAACCGATAGAACGACCTGCACCACCTGCCCCACGAAGGAGCAGGAGACTCCGATAGACCCCCCCCTACTGACCAAGTTAGTTTTTCTTTTTAAGTTTCAGTTTTTCTTTTAACTTTTCGTATTGTTGTTATAAGTTGGTTTTGTTTAGGTAGTATAATTTGTGTTTGTGCGCAAACCCCACTTCAAAACACTTAGTCTATTCCATAGTCTAAGTGTGAGAAGTTAAGGGTTTGTTTCTTTGGAGCATGTTTTCTTTGTTTTGTTTGTTTTGTTTTCTATGTCGCATGCATGTTAGCTCACACTTAGCCCATTGCATGGTCTAAGTGTGAGGAGTTTGTATATATGTGTTTGTGGTTATGTTTTGTTGATCTCTGTATAGGTGATAAAACCTCTCTCACTTAGCCTATTCCATAATCTAAGTGTGAGAAGTTTTTGTTTTAGTTTTGCTGTTTGTTGTCTGTGTGCCATCGTACTGGCCATTACCTTTTCCACTTCACAGCCTTATCTGAGGGCAGACACTTGTGAAGTGAGAGGGGGGACGCAATGGCCAGTAAGATGTATGTATATATGTGTAGTCTTTGTGTTTGTGCTTTTGTTTTGTTTTGTTAGGTCTAGTTTTATGTTGTTTGTGATTGGGCTTAAAACTCAACCGTCTTGAGCTGAAGGTGAGGGGAATTGAGGGAGATAGGACATGCTGGAAAACCTAAACCATCCCCGTTAGTACCTCCTAGTCAGGATAGATGAGGTGAGTATGAGAGAAAAGCCCATACTTAGAGCCAAACACGAAAGCCCTCTAAAAATGCGAGTTATAAGCCTTAAAGTGGAACCACTTTCCACATATATTGAAAAAAAAAAAAAGAGAGAGGCTGCCACAATTCGCCTAGGGTGAAGTGATCACGGGTAGCAAATACTGAAGGCAGTAGGAACCCCCCCCCCCCCCCCCCCCCCTCGTTAAAAAAAAAAAAAAACCACCTTTAGAACCCTTTTTTTCTTAACCTTTTATATACCAAGATAAACACCCCAGCCGACTGGGACTGTGTAAGGCATGAAACAATGGAGCTTACTGGCCAGGAAGAAGTGCGGAAAAGCAGAAACCAGCTGGGCGAAAAAGTTAGAAGAAAATCGACCAGGGAGTCATTCCCAGTCCAAAAAAGAGAAGAAGGAATAAGGGTGGCGAAGCCACGAAGGAACGAAAAAAAGAAAAAAAAAGGGAACCGAGAAAATGAAGAAAATGGTCAGAAAGATTTGACCACAAAAAAAAGAGATGAATGAAGGAATAAGGGTGGCGAAGCCACAAGATGCTACTGACCAGTGGAGATCAAAGCCAGAAGCGCCAACTAAAGAAAGCAACTGATCAGAAGCCTAACATACACAGTTCCCCCGCATAAATAAAAATAGAAATTTTTGAACCTTAGAGCCTTAGGAACATCCACCGAAAACATTACAAGCCAACAGCCCCGTTACAAGCCTATAAGTCCTTCAGTAGCCGCTCGTGGAATCTAAGTCCGAAGCAATTGTGGTGAGCATAATGAGAGAATGCAGTCCTGACATTCCTGGTGAGGTATGAGCGACTGAGCGAACCTAGTGTTGGGCCAAGAGTGTGGGCGATCTTGACAAACAGATATACTGACTGGAAGAGAAAAGGGGGGCGGCAGAAGTTCAAGGCTGTCTAAGGCCGGATTGCACCTGATCCAGAGGGGAGGGATGGTTGAAAATATAGCCCGATCTATGTGTTTTCAGTCTTTTATGTGTTTATGTTTCTCTGTGTTTGTTTGTGTTTTTCTTTGCGTCATAGTTTAGAGTCTAAGTTAGGTAGAGTCGGTCAGGGGAGTAACCAGGCTAGAATTCGACTTATTCTTTTCTTTGTTTGTTCTTCACGCTTGAGGACAAGCCTGTGGTAAGTGTGAGCAGTTTGATAAGTCGTATTCTAGGCCTTGGTTACGGGTCAGTATGATGTGCTTAATTGATTATATTTGCAAAACAGTTGTTTAAAGTGTGCAGGTTAAGCATTCTAGCCAGTAGGGAAGTTTCGGAATGTTCAGGTGAAGAAGGTGCCAGCATGATCTCATACTGATCAGTATTCGTGCTAAAACGGCTTGAGATGGAGAAGACGGATAGCTGGGACGGATTACCCACAATTAAGGGCAAAGAAGTCAAATTGCAACGAGGATTTACCCTAAAATCAAGGGTAGCCTCCCTATAAAAGGAAGCCGAATTGGAGAGAAAGGGAGAGACGATACACATTCACTCATTCACCACCATCTTTAGGTAGAAAGTTCTCTCGGTAGTTTCAGTCTTTCAGCCGTGTCCCGCTTCTAGCCTCGCCGTAGCCATGATCACTTGACGTTCAGATGTTCCCAGAATTCCAGTCATCGTCCATTCCAGCCAGCAAGATCGTAGTTTAGAGTCTCATCGTCCGGAGTGGCAAAACACTTTTACATTGCTTTCGTAGTTTTAAATTTCTCGCTTTCCTTACGTTGGATCTTGTTTACCTTTGGATATTTTCTGCTTTTGAAATACTTTGTTGAAGATCCGAACGTGTTTATGCTATGAAGTTGATTTCCGTCTCGTTTATTGTGGTGTTTCTTTATTCCCTTGCCTAGTTAGCTTAGATCTAAAGTCTCTCGGTGTTTAAAGTGCTGATTCTCTCAATTCCGTTTACGTAACAAATTTCTTTAGGATAGATAAACAAGTACTGTTTGATCGGAAAGTAGGTCGTTGCATGCAAAGCTTAGTTTTAATTTCTGAATCGTTCTTTCATGTTGACCAGTATGCAGAAGTCCAGTTTCAGTGTTTGATTTCGGATTTGATTTCTTAGTTTTGGATCTGTGTTTGTAAGTTGTTAATCTGAGTTTTTCCGTGTTGAATCTGGAATTGTTATCTGAATTTTGGAAGTGTTTGTTGAAGAAGATGATGTCTATTTCAATTGGAGGGGACCACTTACTTTTCAAGATGCTTTTGCTTTTGTCCTTCACTTTTAGTTAAGCCCTGTCAACCCAGTCACAAAACTTCCACTACACTCTGAATATTCTGTTTAGCCCGAAATAGAAACCCGTACCTTCCAAATATTTTCTGTTACAAAATTGTCCCCCCATTCCACGTACACAGTTACATTCCAAATGTTTTCCTTACCGTCTGACCAGTAGAACACCTCCTTTAAGTTCCAGCCTAGGTAGAAACTCAACCCAGCGTGGTAGCTAACCAAATCTTCCGATTGTCACCGCGGTAGTTTAAGAACGCACCATCTCTGTGGGATTCGACCCTTACCACCACTATACTGATCAGTAGAAGTGGGTTGAGGAATCTTTGAAACCAAGGTCTAGGTTAGTTAGGATTTCTATCCTGATCAGTAGGATATATCCTTGCTTGAACGACACCTACGCACCTTAGGTCCTTTCAATATACTTAGATAATACTATACTAATAGATATAAATGAGATATGGTGTCTATTAATTGAGTTTTAGTATCATCAGTAGGGATGTCAATGCAGCCCGCAACCCGTGGGCTGACCCGAATAACCCGCCAAATTTATAGGGTTAGGGTTGAAAATTTCTAGCCCGATAAAATTACAACCCGATTAGCCCGCACCCGATTAACCCGCAACCCGTTAGGGTCAGACCCGAAAACCCGATGGGCTGGCCCGAAAACCCGATAAAATTTCTATTGTTCTATTTGTTTGACTCCGAATTGGACAATTTCATTGATTATTTTTATAATATAGATAACTAAAAAAATAACATCCAATTTTATATTAAACATATAAATTATATATTAAATTTTTATTAATATAATAATAAATAAATAAATAAATTAGAAACTTCTAATTCATTAATAAATATTTAAATTTATAAACATGTTTTAAAACATGCTTTAAAATATTTAAATTTATGTTTTATTTTACACAAATCTCAAATATTAGTATTTGATCATGTTTGTGTTTGAGTTTAAGTATAAATCTCAAATTTATCATAACTAAATATTTATATTTTATAAATATAACTAATTTTCGTCATTATTTATTGGATTAATCGCATGTTAATTTTATCGGTAGCAACCCGATTAACCCGCCGGGCCAGCCCGAAACCCCGAGCGTTTAGGGTTAGGGTTGAACTTTTATAACCCGAAAAAATCTCAACCCGATTAGCCCGCACCCGATTGACCCGCAACCCGAGTAGGGTTGGCCCGAAACCCGGTGGGCCGGCCCGATTGACATCCCTAATCATCAGTGAGTGGCGTATCCACAATAAAAAAAAATCGAATTTGATCTGCCGTAATCTTTATTGACGCACAACTAATTATTAAATAAACCTCAATATATATTATTAATGTTTTTATAGTACGTACAATTGTATCTTTGTTCCTATGTGGTTATATATATATTTATAATTTAAATATTAGTAAGAAATTTTGGTTCATGATTATTACTCTGTATTTATTAGTACTTAATTTTGTTAGAATCGTCGACCGCAACATTAGTTTAATATTGTCCGCTTTGGGTCAAGTCCGTACGGATTTGTTTTTGGGTCACTCCCAAAAGGCCTCAAACTAATTGGGTTGGACAGGAATTATATATACACCTTCCAACTTCCCTCACTCATCCGATATGGGACTGGTTTGTAACTCAACAAACCTCCCCTCAAACCGAGACCACATCGGGAACGCAGTTGACACGAACATGGGTTGTTCCAGCCCTGGCCCCTGGGTCATCCTGGGCCCGACTCTAACCCGAGTCCTTCAGGGCCCGACCCTAACCGGGGCTCATCCAAGCACAACCCATAGCCACCTGGGTTCTGATACCACTTGTTAGGATCATCGACTGCAACATTAGTTTGATATTGTCCGCTTTGGGTCAAGCCCGCACGGATTTGTTTTTGGGTCACTCCCAAAAGGCCTCGAACTAATTGGGGTTGGACATGAATTATATACACCTTCCAACTTCTCTCCCTCATCCGATGTGGGATGGGTTTGAAACCCAACAAACCTCCCCTCAAACCGAGACCGCATCGGGAACGCAGTCGACACAAACGTGGGTCGTTCCAACCCTGGCCCCTGGGTCATCCTGGGCCCGACTCTAACCCGAGTCCTTCAGGGCCCGACCCTAACCGGGGCTCATCCAGGCACAACCCATAGCCACCTGGGCTCTGATACCACTTGTTAGGATCGTCGACTGCAACATTAGTTTGATACTGTCCGCTTTGGGTCAAGCCCGCACGGATTTGTTTTTGGGTCACTCCCAAAAGGCCTCAAACGAATTGGGGTTGGACAGAAATTATATACACCTTCCAACTTCCCTCACTCATCCTATGTGGGATAGGTTTGTAATCCAACAAATTTTTGTCATATAAATACATACAAAACTCCGGATTGACTATACACATGTAAAAATACGTCAAATAAGGCAACTATATGGGCTCCTAGTATAAAATAAGTTGATTGTATGGGCTCACATTTGGATCATTCAGCAGCGCAAAGACTGAAAAATAGTAAACTAGTTTAAGACCAAAGACCAAAGACAAAAGCCCAAATTAGAAATGGGTTGAAACTAATTATTAGGAAATCTTAGAAAATATCACACATTTATAAATTAATTTATCCCATTTTAGGGTTTTTTGGGGAACTGTTCCCAACTTTCAGTGTTTCCTATATTTCTCTGCAAAAAAAATAAAAAATAAACATTATATATTTTCAGCGAATTAGCCATTTTTCGTCATTGAATTTTTTAGCTAGAACATTTTATGAAAAACGTGGAAATTCATGGGTTTTTTGATGCAAGATATAACTGACAATTTTTTTGGGATAAAGTTGAGAGTGAACATATACGAGCAGTACTATTTTTTTTACTGAAAATATCCAACTACAGACTATGGTAAGAAGAAGAATCTTTTCTTCATCGAGTTTTATATAGTGTGACATTTCATCAAAACCCCTTAAACTTGAAGATATTCTTTAAAGTTATAAAATTTGAGATATTTTCAAGTATAATATACTAAACTTAGAGACATAAGAAAAATATTAATCTTACAAAGAAAGGACCCATTAATAAAAAGATCAAACTCAACTAACTATTTTCCCTCGATTAAAAAATAAAACTTTCCGAGGGATTTGGGAATAATCAATAAGTAATAAGATATGATATATGTCTCACGATTTACACCATTACCATTACTTATAAAATCCAATATTCATTTAGGGATCCAAAAACAAATCGGGTTGATCTCGAGTAGCCTATTAAAATATTGTGATTTTTTTAATTCAATTTAATAGTCCAAATTGCTACTGTAACAGAAACACAGTTTTCTTCAGTTTCTCGTATGTGTCACCAATAGAGAGATTATTAACTTATTGATTAATACTCCACGTTAGAACTTTTTTTTTTCTCTATAGTTGGATGTGATAGTTATTTGAGTACAATTTATTCTAATTGCCGTAGAGGATACGTTGAATTAATATCTTCCCATTAAGTATTACTTAATTGATCCAAAAAGTCAATTAGCAAGGAAAATGCAATCGTGGTCCACAAAATACAATCTTACTAAGTATTGATTTAACAAGATACTATAAAATTACTAATAATTTTATTTCAAGCTAGGATAAATTAATCCTAAATCAACTCGCCAGTGCTAAATTTGTTACTATAACAAGAGTGTTTTTAAAATAAAAACTAGGGAAATAGTCCAAATCTTAAATTTCGAAAATTTTATTTATTCTTTAATTTTATGTACCTAATATTAAACCAAAAAAATTCAACGTTGGACTGCCAACTAATACGAGTCATTAAACATATAGTACTCCTACTAAATAACGGATTAAATCAAATCTTTTGACTCAAATGGATATTGGACTAAAATTGTGTGAATGTGTAATTGATGTTAAGATGACGTGTACATGTAATATTTCTACTATTTTTAAATTTGAAAAGAAAAAAAGCAATGTATATCGAATTTGGAATATATTCCCTTGTAGTATAATTTGGCTCGAAACAACGACAAAAGGACAAAATTATATAGCTATACATTGATATATGATTAGAGAAGAGTGACAATTTTGTTTCTAATAAAAACAATAGATGCTATGTATAGGATTAATAGTTAGGTGCTTTAAAAGAGTAAGATTCGAAAAAATAATACTAGTATCACACTTCGATCAATTCACAAAATAGTACTCCTACTTATTGTAAGACAATCATAAAAATGTAAAATTTATTATTTAAATATTGTATGAATGAACCAGAATTTGATTGAAGATTAGTAATTTGATAAGAAAATTAATCCATATATGTATGCGTGGGGAATTTCAATTTTAGTATTGAATCCGAAAATGGAAAATAACTGCACGTGCACGTCACGATCATGAATTAATAAAGAGGAAGATCCGCTGCAAGAACACTGTTGATGCGGTGGTGACGCTTACACCTAATTTAATTCCCCTGCATAAAATACTCAATCCTTTGCGCTTTGATTGAAACGCTCATGACATTTCCCCGTCGAGGAACTGATTCGTTAACCTTAAATTCTGTGTTTCCGATCCTCACTCACATAGTCAACATGCTAATACGTTGAGTTCACTCAATCCTAAACTGCGCACTTCAAATTCTCAAGCACATGTACCCATCCATTTCCAAGGCTTTTAGGTTTGCGTATTAAAAAACCTTTCTTGAAAGAGAGAGAGAGAGAGGAGGAGGGAGACAGAGAAGATGAAGAATGAAGAGCAGGCGCGTTCCCTCTTTGGACTTTCGCTGACGGAGAGGCCGAGATGGCATCAGTTCCTCATTTGCTCAACTGGGTTTTTCTTTGGTTACCTTGTTAATGGGATCTGTGAGGTAAATTCCTAATTTTTGTAACGTGTTTGTTTCTCTGTTTTTAGTAGTACTCCATTTGTTGTTAAAAGGGTTTTCTAGTGGGATGAATTTTGATCGCCACTAAATTCCTTTTCCGGAAGAAGGTGGTTTTGATTTGCGTAATTGTGATGATAACTCATATGATTTCTTTTGATAAGCTCTCTGCTTTTGGGTTGTTTGTTTCCTCCACCGCTTACGCTTTTGCTTTTCTGCTGTTAATATTGTCTTGTTCGCCAACTGTTCTCGTGTGTGTGTGAGTGAGAGAGAGAGTTGTTTCTGAAAACTCACAGATCGTCTAAGGGCATCCACAATGGGACGGACATCCGATAGACTTCCCAAAAACACCCATTGCCACGTTATAAGGACATCCCACTGCACTGTCATGTCATAAGGATATCCCACTACACATCATAAGGACATCCCACTGCACTGTCATGTCATAAGGATATCCCACTACACATCATAAGGACATCCCACTGCACTGTCATGTCATAAGGATATCCCACTACACAATGGCGGACATCCCGACAGACATCCACAAAAAACAATAAAAAAATCGGTACGTCCGCCGGGACGTCCGTCGGGTCAACGCAATGGCGGATGTCCCGACGGACGTCCGTATCCGTATGCATGCTGCCTAATGGCGGACGTCCGGCGCACCGGTCTGAAGTCCGCGGGGACATCCGCAGTTGTGGATGCTGTTAACTTGTAATCACCTTTCTTACTGTTTGTTCTTATCTCATGAATTTATCATTTACTCCACAAGGATTCAATCTTTGAGTCATTAGTCCCTCTCTCTGTGTGTGTGTGTTGCTATACACTGACAAATTTATCATGAAAATTTCAGGAATATGTGTATAATAGACTTCAGTTCAGGTAACACTTGACTTAATCCACCCCTTAATTATACTACAAGAAATATGCAATAATGTTGGTGTGATTTCCTTACAGTTATGGATGGTACTTCACCTTTGTGCAAGGATGGGTGTACATTTTGCTGATATATCTCCAAGGATTCACCACCAAGCAAATGGTGAATCCATGGAAGAGTTATGTCAAGCTCTCTGCTGTGCTCATGGGTTCCAACGGTCTCACCAAGGGCTCCTTGGCCTTCCTCAACTATCCCGCGCAGATCATGTTCAAATCCACCAAGGTCCCCCGTTTTCTCATCCACATCCTGCTTTTTGCCTTAATGTTTGAACTTTGAACTAGCTATCTTGATACTGTGTTGTTTGGATATCATCAGGTTCTCCCGGTGATGGTGATGGGGGCGTTTATTCCTGGCCTGAGACGGAAATACCCTCCTCACGAGTACATATCTGCCGTGCTCTTGGTGGTGGGGCTGATTCTGTTCACCTTGGCGGACGCTCAAACGTCTCCCAATTTCAGCGTGATAGGCGTGATGATGGTGTCTGGGGCGCTGATTATGGATGCCTTCTTGGGGAATCTGCAGGAAGCTATCTTCACCATGAATCCTGAGACGACACAGGTGTGAAATGAGAAAGAGTTGCTACATGTGATTTTATAGTTGTGTATTGTAATAAAAACGGCCGTGTTTGTTTGTTCCCACAGACGGAGATGCTCTTCTGCTCCACGCTCGTGGGGATGCCCTTCTTGATCCCACCAATGGTGCTCACAGGAGAACTTTTCACGGCTTGGGATTCTTGCTCAAAGGTATATATACATATATGAAGAAAACTCTACTAATTTGTTGATGTATGACATGATTGATCATCATTGTTTCTGTGCAGCATCCCTATGTTTACGGAGTTCTGATCTTCGAAGCCATGGCCACCTTCATCGGGCAGGTCTCGGTCCTCTCCCTCATTGCCCTGTTCGGGGCAGCCACCACAGCGATGGTATGTAATCCGATCAAAAATGTGTTAAGCGAGATAAAACATCCCTGATAAATGTCTGGCCTTTGTCTTTTGCAACGACAGGTGACGACTGCGAGGAAAGCGGTGACTTTGTTGCTGTCGTACATGATATTCACAAAGCCTTTGACAGAGCAACATGGGAGTGGACTGCTGCTGATAACAATGGGGATTGTGTTGAAGATGCTGCCGGAGAACAAGCCGCCTTCGAAGAGGGCCTCGAATCCAAAGGCCAAGGTCGAAATGGAGTCCCGACACGGGGAAGAAGAAGAAGAAGACGAGAGCAGCAGCAGGGTTCAGATAGGAATCGAGGAAGAGGAGGAAAAGAGACCTTTGGTTTAAAATAATGAAGTTTAGTGATAGATTTCGATGGCTTTTACCATGTAGTGTAGTAGTATTAAAACTCTTCATTTCATTGAATATGTTATGAGTTATATGATATTTTGACATATGGAGCCATTGATTAGTCACATTGAGATATCGATCAAAGAACGATATTGTATTTAAGAGATATATATTAGATACTTATAAAGTAATCAAGTTTTTGGAAACAAATCTTGATTGGGGTGCTGAAGCCCCCTCTAGCACCTCTAGATGAGACAATTTAGATGCATATCTTTTATAAAGGGACTTAAATACAAGACTGAGGTAATAATATATGAATAATCAATGCAGATATTGTATTAAAAAATTTCTAAACGAAAATAAATATAGAATGATTATAATTTGTTAATAAAATTGTATCGAAAAGTACATACTAAATACAAGTTAAAACATCCCTGGCCCGGGGCCCGGCCCCAAATCCTTTCCACCTTATCATTTTCCTCATTTTCTGTTCCAAAGTCAGGCTATAAACTTTGTATTGTACTATTCACAACTACTATTAACTAGTATTTTGTTATAAAATTGAACACGTTGAACAATTATAACATGAAAAATTCATTGTTTGTTAGGGAAATTAAAAACTACAAACCTTACAAATTCAAAATTCAAAATTTACAATTTCTAACAAATTTAAAAAAAACAGTTGTTTTTCCTTGAAATGTTGTGGAATGATACATAGAGTTCCAGCTTGGACCGTGCGACCACAACCCCGAGAGACCTCCAAGCCAGGCCGCAACGAGGCGTGACCATCGACTGCGGCTCGGACCCCACCTCGTCCATCTCCAATGTGCTGAGCTCCCAGGTCCGACTCCCTCCATGGCCTCAAAACCATGTGAGCTTCCGACACGCGGTCATAGACTCCAATGCATGCGTGTAGAATATTAAAGTGAACATAGTATTGTTAGAAATAATGGGAAGAAATTCCCAAGCCGTGTACAGGCGGTACTCTAACTATTACAAACGAAAGGAAACTTGCAACAAAAGAGGAATGGAAATTACAACGGAAATAAAGCAAACCAAATTTATAAGTCGAGTCGAGGAAAGCCCTCTTTCCGCAAGACAAATTACGCCCCGGCTAGTGCTCACGGAATGGCGTATTGCCCCCAAAGATAAAACGACTTCCTCCTAGCGTGTAGAAGCACCTCAAACCCGCTAGGCACCGGCGAACTTGATGGAGTTCCGAGAATCGAGCTAGACAATGCTCCTAAGATGCATACTATGATGTAGAGACTAGAGAGTAGAGAGAATATTTTGTGGTGTTGTTTGTGTCTTCTACTTCAAGATCAAAGCCTATTTATAGGCTACAAAAAACAAGTGAAAGGTCTTGCAATCAAGACAAGACATAAAGAAAATGGGGTTGAAAGGCCAAAGGACTTAGCCACATGAAAGGCCAAAAGCCTCTCTTTTTCCCCACATTTCCCATGTTTTACCTACAATCCCCCACATTGGTTAGAGCTCTGCCAGCTCAAACCAACACAAGACATGAATGCATGTATGCAGACCCTTTGCTCAATTCTCGAGAAACAATATTGCATTTGGAATAGTAGCTTGGGGCTTTGAACTTTCCATAGTCAACACTATCGGGCATACCGGCGGCCTGGTGGACGTGATGCCTTGAACCATTCCTCCTTAGTGTATACCGAGACAATAATATTGACACAATATTATTTACAAACTCATCAGTTCTCACGTTTGTGTCCTTTACTGGCGATGGAACACCACTTTGGATTCATAAGTGATTCACATGTTGAAGCGGCCCACACTTCTTCACTTACATAGGTGATTCTTTTCCAGGTATCCTGCAATACCCACCTCCTCGAGGTTTCTCAGAATCATTAAAAGTCAAAACTTAGCCTCTTACCACATGCAGGTAACAACACTCAATGCTTTCTAAAGAATGGGCGAAGATTAAAAATCTTCCGAGTGTTACAACTAGATTCATATAGCTTCGTTTTCCCATTGAACCAAGCCCATGGGATCTCCAATCGTATGGTTGGGTTACCACTATAATCATCTTTTAAGATGTGGTTTTCAGTCCCATTCCTTTTAGCAATTTATGCATTTGATCACGGTTTAAACCTTTTGTTAACGGATCCGCTAAGTTATCCACTGACCTTACATAGTCAACTGTGATAACACCACTTGTGATCAATTGCCTGACGGTATTATGTCGCCGACGAATATGTCGAGACTTACCATTGTATAAGCCACTATGTGCTCTCCCTATAGCTGCTTGGCTATCACAGTATATCACTACTGTCGGCACTGGCTTCTTCCAACATGGAATACATTCTAGGAAATTTCTGAGCCACTCGGCTTCTTCCCCTGCTCTATCCAATGCGATAAACTCAGATTTCCACGAAACGGCACCACCCCCCACAGTGAACACATAACCACTCGTCGAGAACGAGTCTTTTGAATCAGAGATCCAATTTGCATCACAGTACCCTTCAAGTACTTGGGGATATCTTGTGTACTGCAGCTCAAAGTTAAGAGTATACTTCAAGTATCTCAAAACCCTACGCAGAGCTTTCCAATGTTCCTTGCTTGGGTTGCTCGTAAATCGGCTCAGCTTATTCACCGTACACGCAAGATCTGGTCGGGTGCAGTTTGTGATAAACATCAAACTCCCTATGATCCTTGCATATTCTTCTTGAGCTACATGCTCACCCGTGTGCTTACTCAAATGCACGTTGGGTTCCAATGGAGTCTTAGCTGGCTCACAATCAAACGAGTGAAATTTCTTTAGCACTTTCTCAATATAATGAGATTGTGTCAGAGCAATTCCCTCATTATTCCTTTTAATTTTGATTCCGAGAATCACATCAGCTAAACCCATATCTTTCATGTCGAAATTTCTCTTCAACATATTTTTGGTTTCATTGATAATGGCACTATTGCTGCCCATAATCAACATATCATCTACATAAAGACACACAATAACAAAACCGTTATCTGTGTTCTTAATGTAAACACACTTATCACACTCATTGATAGTGAACCCGTTTGACAACATCACATTGTCAAACTTCAAGTGCCATTGTAACGGCGCTTGCTTCAACCCATATAATGATTTTACCAGTTTGCATACTTTACGCTCTTGCCCAGGCACAACAAACCCTTCGGGTTGTTCCATATATATTTCTTCTTCCAGATCACCATTCAGAAACGCAGTTTTCACATCCATTTGGTGAATCTCAAGATTGTGCAAAGCAGCAATCGCAAGAAGCACCCGAATGGAAGTGATTCTTGTAACAGGTGAATAGGTATCAAAAAAGTCATGCCCTTCTTTCTGTTTAAAGCCTTGGACAACTAGGCGAGCTTTGTACTTATCTATAGTACCATCGGGCTTATATTTCCTTTTTAGAATCCACTTGCACCCTAAAGCCTTATAGCCTTCAGACAAGTCTACTAACACCCAGGTGTTATTTCTCATGATGGATTCAATCTCACTGTTGATAGCTTCTTGCCACCACGCTGCGTCTGGGCCAGACAAAGCTTCCGCCACTGACTTTGGTTCGTCATCCAACATAAAAGTTATGAAGTCGGGACCAAATGTCTTAGCAACTTTAACTCTTTTACCACGTCTTGGTTCAACATCCTCAGGACTTGACCTCGTCCTTTTTGGAGGATTAGAACTAGTGGATTCATCCATCATTCTTTCACTAGAACGATCCTTTTGCCTCTTACAAGGGTAAACATTCTCAAAGAATATAGCATTCCTTGACTCAATCGTTGTTCCTTCAGCCACGCCAGGCACAGCTGACCTATGGACTAGGAAACGATATGCACTACTATTAAGTGCATGGCCAATAAAGATGCAATCGACTGTTTTAGGGCCTATTACAACTTGTTTCGGAGGTGGCACTTCTACCTTCGCTAAATACCCCCACACTTTGAGGTATGAATACGAAGGTTTCTTCCCTTTCCACAACGCATAAGGAGTTACATCCCTATTTTTTAGTGGAATTTTGTTCAGGATATGATTCGCTGTTAACACAGCCTCCCCCCACATGTTCTGGGGTAATCCTGAATTAATCAACAAAGCATTCATCATCTCTTTTAGTGTTCGATTTTTGCGTTCAACAACACCATTTGATTGAGGAGAATATGGAGCTGTGGTTTGGTGAATTATACCACTTGCATGACATAATTCTGCAAATGGAGCTACATACTCACCACCTCTATCACTTCGAACACACTTAATTCGACAATTAAGTTGATTTTCGGCTTCATTTTTGAAGTCTTTAAACGCTTCAATTGCCTCATCTTTACTTCTTAATAAGTAAAGGTAACAATACCTTGTGCAATCATCTATAAATGTGATGAAGTACTTTTTACCACCTCTTGTTTGCACAAATTTCAAATCACATACGTCTGTATGGATCAATTCAAGAGGTTTTGTGCTTCGCTCTACCGAATGGAACGGCAGTTTAGCCATTTTGGCTTCAACACACACTTCACATCTTTCTTGTGAGTTAAACTTATCTACTTTTAGTAAATTAAGATTTACTAATCTTTTTATAGCATTTAGATTTACATGTCCCAATCTATTGTGCCATAAGTCAGAGCTTTCAAGCAAATAAGAGGATGTGTCATTTTCCTTATTGCTTATTCCTTTTCCACGGTGAATGACCGTAACATTCAGCTCAAAAAGCCCATTCACTAGGTGACCTTCACCTATGAACTTTTCATACTTGGTCAATATAACCTTTTCACACTCAAATTCTAGTGAAAATCCATGATTTACTAGAAGTGAGCTTGACACCAAATTATTTCGGATGTCTGGGACATGCAGTACATCCCTAAGGGTAAGAACTTTTCCAGATCCTAATTTTAGGAACACATTACCCACACCAACCACCTTAGATGAGGCTTGGTTTCCCATACGTACTTTTCTACCTCCAACAGA
Source organism: Salvia splendens (assembly GCF_004379255.2). NCBI lineage: Eukaryota > Viridiplantae > Streptophyta > Magnoliopsida > Lamiales > Lamiaceae > Salvia > Salvia splendens. The sequence continues at coordinate 4,868,067 of NC_056033.1, read as the reverse complement.
TTTGTAGGTAGAAAAAGCGCTTCTTTCGGAGCACACATGACATGTGGCACCTGTATCAACAAACCATTCATTTGGATTGTTACCATGGTTCACATCGGAGACCATTGCGATCACCTCGTGATCTTTGTTGTTTATAACAACACGTTCAAATAATTTGCACAATATTGTCTCCAACAATAAGTACACAATTATATTGAACCATATGTGCATTGGTATATTCAACAACCCATGCATCCCAATTATAACTACCAAGTCAAAATTGGTCTTGCTTGTCAACTGACAAACGATAAACACAATTCTCAAGAGAATAGATCTAAAGGAATTAACCATTTCGTAGCTCATGAACATTGGTACTGTTCGTTTCTTCATTCCAGCTTTGGTGCTCATGTTTGCTCCAACTTCAATTGGTATAATCCTGTCCTAGAAGAGTACACAAATTTGTCTTGCGATTGTTAGAAATAATGGGAAGAAATTCCCAAGCCGTGTACATGCGGTACTCTAACTATTACAAACGAAAGGAAACTTGCAACAAAAGAGGAATGGAAATTACAACGGAAATAAAGCAAACCAAATTTATAAGTCGAGTCGAGGAAAGCCCTCTTTCCGCAAGACAAATTACGCCCCGGCTAGTGCTCACGGAATGACGTATTGCCCCCAAAGATAAAACGACTTCCTCCTAGCGTGTAGAAGCACCTCAAACCCGCTAGGCACCGGCGAACTTGATGGAGTTCCGAGAATCGAGCTAGACAATGCTCCTAAGATGCATACTATGATGTAGAGACTAGAGAGTAGAGAGAATATTTTGTGGTGTTGTTCGTGTCTTCTACTTCAAGATCAAAGCCTATTTATAGGCTACAAAAAACAAGTGAAAGGTCTTGCAATCAAGACAAGACATAAAGAAAATGGGGTTGAAAGGCCAAAGGACTTAGCCACATGAAAGGCCAAAAGCCTCTCTTTTTCCCCACATTTCCCATGTTTTTCCTACAAGTATGTGCAATTAATCTAACTTAGGGCTATTAAACTTTAAATTATGGTTTAGTAATTCCTAGTCTACGATAAGTTGAAGCTTCGCTTCTTCAGACTTCTGAATTTTTAAATTGGCCACTGAATTTTAAGGTTTCATTTGTTGGTTCATTATTTATGGATTTAAGGCAAGTTTTAAACTTTATTTATGAACATAATTTAAATAGTTCAATTTAATTGTCGGTGTTACCGTGTCTATATATTCATCTCGATACGATCAAACGAGAGAAAATTATCCAAACTCTAAAATCATTCAACGAAATCAAGTTTTGCAATATCAAAAAGAAATAAACCAGGTTTGCTTTTTACCCGATCTCTCTGCATATCGTTCTGAGTAATTTTCCGGCGCTTTCCGTTGACGACCGATTCGTTTCGATCATGGCCTTACAAGACTCTTCAATCGTTGGGTCGGCTTTTCCTGATTTATTGTTTGAGCGATTTAGGGTTTCGGAATTTAGGGGTTTCTTATTGCGCGCTCTATTTTTTCGGATTAGTTAGTATTATGGATTCTTGTTTTCTTGTTTCAATTGATTCTTCGATGCCGGTTAATTCTGTCTGGATTTATCGGACATTGTATATCGATTCAAGGGACGCGAATCGCGGAATTTAGGCTTCTGTTGAAAGAGGTGAAGCAGCGTGTGCTTGGATGAAGAAATGAAGTGTGTTTATGCATGAACGAAGGCTGGTGTGCATGGGTGAATATCCACGTCAGTTTTGATGACAGCTGTACATGAGTCAGCCCCACGTCAGCTGTGGTGTGAACGCGTCAAGAGTTAGTTACTCGCCGTTTGTTCCTTTGTTTTCTTAGCTCGTGTTTTAGCTTAGTATAAATAGCTCTTTCTTCCTCAAGCTTTGTAATTTTTGGAATTCAAGTTTGTTCAATAAAATCATTCTCTTTTCTCATTGCTTTATACTTTAGATATTTTCATCTTCAACATGGTATCAGGTTTGATAATGCTCCTGAATTCCATATACCCTCCTTATATGATTCTTTTGGCACCATAGTGCAGCACTCTTGTGTGGAAACTCCTCAGCAAAATGCCCGGGTAGAAAGAAAATACAAGCACCTTCTTAATGTTGCAAGAAGTTTGCTTTTCCAATCCCACTTACCTATTCAATATTGGGGAGACTGTATTCTTGGAGCCTCTTACCTGATAAACAGAACCCCATCCTCTGTCATCCCAAATAATCTTACACCTTTTCATATGCTCTTCAAGAAATCACCTTCTTATACTCATTTAAGAGTGATTGGCTGCCTGTGCTATGCCTCTTCTTTGAATAGGGGCAGAGACAAATTTTCTCCAAGAGCCATTAGGTGTGTTTTCTTGGGATATCCACCTGGTTATAAGGGTTATAAAGTTCTAAACATTGACACCATGGAAGAAATGATATCCAGACATGTGGTCTTCCATGAAAACATTTTTCCTTTGGCTCATCTACCTACATCAACTTTTCCATCTTCCTCTGTTAATCCTCATCCTCCTTCTCAAAACACCAACCCCACAATTTCATCTTCTGATCTCACACATCCCAGAAATCCTTCCTCTTCTTCTGATCAAACCTCCTCAGCCACAGCCACTGTCACCAAAAGTGGAAGAACAACCAAAACTCCTGCTCACCTAACAGATTTTATCTGTAATTCTGTAGCTTCATCTACTCTCCATCCCATATCTGCACATTTTTCTTTATCCAAACTCAGTCCAGATTACCTCAAGTACATCGTTCTCATGTCTGCTATCCCTGAACCTCACTCATACAAACAAGCTTCTGCCATCAAAGAGTGGCAAGTGGCAATGCAAGAAGAGCTGTCAGCCTTCATAAGAACTGACACTTGGTACATTACTATCCTTCCACCGGGTAAAATACCTATTGATTGCAAATGGCTTTATAAGGTGAAATATCATGCTGATGCCACAGTAGAAAGATACAAAGCTAGATTGGTTGCAAAAGGCTTCACTCAACTTGAGGGAATAGACTTCTTGGATACATTCTCACCAGTTGCTAAACTTACTACAGTCAAAATGATTTTAGCCTTAGCAGCTATCTATGGATGGTCCTTATCTCACTTAGATGTGAACAATGCTTTCCTCTATGGAGACCTTGAAGAAGAAATTTATATGACTCTACCACCTGGCCTTGAGGTGGACAGAGCCATTGTTGAGGGGGCCACTCCTGACTCAACACTGGTCTGTAGACTCAAGAAATCCCTTTATGGCCTCAAACAAGCCTCAAGGCAGTGGTATCTTAAACTTTCTCAAGTTTTGAAGGGATTCGGGTTAAAGCAATCAGCATCAGACCACTCTTTCTTCTATAAAAATGATAATGCAGCAAGTTTCTTTGGCATAGTGGTGTATGTGGATGATATTCTTGTGGCTACCACAGATCCTCAGATTACTGAACTCTTCAAAGAATTCTTGGCTAAATCTTTCAAGTTCAAGGATCTAGGTGTACCTAAATACTTCCTTGGTATTGAGATTGCAAGAAATAAGAAGGGAATTCAAATCTCTCAAAGGAAGTATGCCATGGACCTTATCAATGATGCTGGACTCCTTGGGTGTAAACCATCATCAACTCCTATGGACTCTACAAAGAAATTACAAGCAGATTCTGGTCCTGCAATGGAAGATCCAGCTAAGTACAGAAGGCTCATTGGAAGATTATTGTACTTATGCATAACAAGACCAGACATAACTTATGCTGTGCATAAGTTAAGTCAATATGTCTCTAAACCTTGTATAGATCACTGGATTGCAGCTGAAAAGGTTCTGAAATACCTCAAGAAGACCCCTGGTCATGGTCTGTTCTATTCCAGCAGTTGCAAACCTACATTGAGCATCTTTTCAGATGCCGATTGGGCTGCTTGCCCAGACACTAGGAAATCCATGACTGGATTTTGCTTATTCCTAGGTAACTCATTGATTTCATGGAGAGCTAAAAAGCAAAACACAATTTCCAGATCCTCTGCGGAAGCTGAGTATCGAGCCATGGCTCAAGCCACTTGTGAGGTTGTGTGGGCCAAATGCTTACTTGAAGATTTCGGAATTAAAACTGAGAAAGCTGTTCCTCTATATTGTGACAATCAATCGGCTATACACATATGTTCTAATCCTGTTTTTCATGAGAGGACAAAGCATATAGAGATCGATTGCCACACGGTTAGGGAAAAATATATCCAAGGTGTTATTAAGCCCTTGCACATCAGGAACAACTTGCAAATTGCTGACATCTTTACTAAGCCTTTGGGTGATTCAGCGTTTCATTCCATTCTTGACAAGATGAACTTTACTAGTCTATATAGTTCATCTTGAGAGGGCGTGTTGAAAGAGGTGAAGCAGCGTGTGCTTGGATGAAGAAATGAAGTGTGTTTATGCATGAACGAAGGCTGGTGTGCATGGGTGAATATCCACGTCAGTTTTGATGACAGCTGTACATGAGTCAGCCCCACGTCAGCTGTGGTGTGAACGCGTCAAGAGTTAGTTACTTGCCGTTTGTTCCTTTGTTTTCTTAGCTCGTGTTTTAGCTTAGTATAAATAGCTCTTTCTTCCTCAAGCTTTGTAATTTTTGGAATTCAAGTTTGTTCAATAAAATCATTCTCTTTTCTCATTGCTTTATACTTTAGATATTTTCATCTTCAACAGCTTCTTTAGGCGTGTATTTTGTTTTTCACTTGAAGAAGAACAAGCGATCTACGGAATTCTAGCGTTTTAGATTGTTATGATGCTGATGGTGCTGAAGATGAGTTTTTGGATTGGTTTTTTTATTGTTGGTTATTTCTGACTCTTTTGTTTGCATTTTAGGCATGGAACCTCCAAAATCAGACTGAGTTTGCTCTCAGTGAGGCAGTTGGATCAGTTTGCAGTATGATATCAGATCATAGACGAGGATAAGTTGTTTGCTGGAATGGAGGTAATTCTTCCAATGTCCTTCACATGGTGTTATCTCCATTCTATGAAACATGCACCCATTTTCACCCGTTAAATTGAGATTTCAAGTTTTAAAGCGGATTCTCATTTTATTTACAATACACAAATGCAGGACGGTACCATATTGGTGTGGAAGTGGAATCCAGCGACCAATATTCCAGAACCAGCTGTCGTGTTGAAGGGGCACGAAGGCGCTCTATGTTCTCTTGTTGTTGGGGCTGGTAGTCTGTATTCAGGTTCAAGAGACTGTACTATCAAGGTAACATATTTCCTTTCTGGGACATTTTGGAACATAGTTATTTTAGGCTCAATGTGACATCCCAAATTCAATGAATGTTTAAATGTTACAACTTCTTAACTTTGAAATTATTTCTAGGCATGGGATCTGCAAAACTTGCAGTGCTTGCAGACTCTGTGTGGGCATACAAGAGATGTAACATCCGTCATCTGCTGGGATAATTATTTGTTATCGGCTTCTCTTGACAAAACATTAAAAGTTTGGGCTGCTACTGAAAGTGGGACGATAGAGGTCGTTCATGAAACTCGAGAAGATCATGTAAGTGCCCTTGTGTTGTCAATTAAGTTAAATATTCTCTAACTGCACTTGGTTGATCCTTGTATATACTTTGTAGACCACTTTCTTTTAACACATCATATAAACTGTTTCAGGAGCTCATGACTCTGTGAGGCATACACGATGCAGAAGCAAAACCTATTCTTCTTTGCTCATTTAGCGACAGCACAGTCCGCCTCTACGACCTGCCTTCGTGAGTATCAGAAACCAAAGTTCATAAAAGAAAATCTCTTGTCTCGTCCTTTTGCAGCCATGTAAGACCATCCACTACGTTGTTTCTATACCGTCCCTTAAACCGTCCCTTAACTACTATTTGACCACTATTTGAGGGTCCCACTGTCCTTTTTTCCTCCATCCCTTAACTAAGGGACGGAACCTGCAACGCTCCATCCCTTAACCGTCCCTTAATTACTATTCATTCAATTTCATTTTTTAATTTTTTTTACAACCCAATTAAATTTAAACAAACACAATTCATTAAAATTAAAACAACATTACAACTTAAACTTTAAAAAAAAAGAAAAAAAGACATAATTAAAATTCTAAAAAAATAAAAAATGACATAATTTAATCTTCTCTGCTAATGTTTTTTCAAATGTGCTCATTTAGATCCTCTTGGAGTTGGGTGTGGGCGCTAGAGTCGCGTGTCCTTGCCCGAATAGCCAACCGTTGTTGTATAGACGGATGCGCTTCACTTCGCGGCGGACTACTTGCGGTTGAGCTTCCGGAAGATTCGGGGTCGAACCAATTTCCTACATTGGGTCCTTCGTCTCGGACAATCATGTTGTGCAAGATTATGCACGTATACATGATGTCGACCATGCTCTCCATGAACCAGGAACGAGCCGGGGCTTTGATGATGTTGAAGCGTGCTTGGAGAACCCCAAACGCCCTCTCCACATCCTTGCGCGCAGCCTCCTGCTTCTGCGCAAAAAGAGCCTGCTTTGGGTTCGCAGGCCTGTCGCACGTCTTCACGAAGGTCGGCAACTTCGGGTAGATGCCGTCGGCGAGATAGTACCCCATTTTATACAACCGGTTGTTGGCGACGAAGTTGATGGCCGGCGCTTTACCATCCAAAACTTCGGTAAAGAGATCAGACTGGTGGAGCACGTTTACGTCGTTGTTCGAGCCAGGGACCCCGAAGTACGCGTGCCAGATCCAAAGTCGGTAGTCGGCAACGGCCTCGAGTACAACGGTTGGGTGGGTGCCTTTGTGGCCGCTCGTGTAGGACCCCCTCCAAGCTACCGGGCAATTCTTTCATTGCCAGTGCATGCAATCGACACTTCCAAGCATCCCGGGGAATCCGTGCACTTGTTCGTGCAGGTTGAGGAGGAACTGACAATCGTCCGTGCTTGGCCTCCGGAGAAATTCGTCACTGAAGGCTGCCTGGACGCCTCTGCAGAAGTTGAGCAAACACATGCGCCCAGTGGTGTCTCTGATGTGGAGGTATTCGTCGAATATGTCGGCCGTTTGTCCAGTCGCAAGCTGACGGATGGCTGCAGTACATTTCTGCAGCGTCGTGTGGCTGGGACGGCCGACCGCGTCGAACCCTTCTCGGAAGAACTCTTCCCAGGCCGCCAAAGTATTCGCTATGTGGAGAAATAGCGGGTTACTCATGCGGAAACGGCGACGGAAGTAGGTATCTCCCCAAATCGGGTTATCGCAGAAGTAGTCGCGTACTAACCGTGCGGCGGCTTCCTCCCGGTTCCGATTGATGTACTTCCGGGAGCGTCGTGGGGGTGGCGCGGCTTCCTCCGCCTCTCGTCGTCGATCTTCTTCAAGTGATTGTTCCATTAATTGACGCATTTGCTCAAAAGGATCCATTTGTTTGAGTTGATTTAAGATGAAAATTGGAGTGATAGAGAGGATTTGAGAGGAATAGATGTGTGTTTGTGTGTGAAATGAGTATGAAATAGGATTATTTATAGAGTAAATAAATAAATAAAATTAAAAAAAATAAAAAATAAAAAATTAACGGTAACATTACCGTTTGAATTTTTTTTTTTTATTAAAATTCGATTTTTTTTTAAAAAAATGAATTATTGCGTCATCCGTGACGATGCCCACTCGCGGGCCAGCGAGTGGGCATCACGCATGCATCGGGGGCGCGCCACGTCGCCCGGGCGCGTGACGGGCCGGCGCGTCCCTTGTCTCGCGGATGCGGGCTACGGGACGGGACGAGGGTTGCAACGCGTCCCGCGGCGGAACCGTCCCTCCGGGACGGAACGCGGGACGCGTAGTGGATGCTCTAAGGTTATCTGTGCTTCAAGATTCACGGAGAGGGGAAGGATATTTTCAAAAAGGCCAGTTGAAGTGATTCGGATTGGCGTTAATGGACTATTTTGCACTGGTGATGGGACTGGAGAGGTGTCCATCTGGAGATTGCTTGGGACGCCCTCTGAAACAGCATCGTGATTTCTCTTCATAAATCTGCACTCGTTCGATTCGTGTTGTTGTACAGTCCAGCTATTGTTTGGAAGTTTTGTTGAGCAAAGGCCATTACTTTGTATCAACACTTATATTTTTAAATGGCAATATGATATTATTCATTTTTTTTATCATTGCTTTGAATCGTTGATTGCTTTGCTAGTTTTAAGTTCTCCACTGTTGTGCTTTAAGAATTAAGATTGTTTTACAAGTATTGGAGAGACATGATGACATGAACTTTTGTTTCTCAAAACTACTAGTAGTTTTTATAAATATAACTAATAACCCTCTAAATTTCATTTCGTTCTCCGTGGGCATTAACATTATTTAAATAAATTAATAAAATTACATTTTACAGTTTAATTTAACTGAAATGTCTTGTGAACTTTTAACGTGTACTCTAAATAAACGTCCATAAATGCACTGATATATTATTTCTATTTACAACTAATTAATACAAATAAAATATTTTATTTCCTTTTATTAAATGAGATTTCGTTTAAACATAACTTAATATCTTTTTATAAAATCAAATAAGATTTTCTTACAAATATGAATGTTTTTACTTTTTAATAACAAATAAGACTTTAATTGCATAAAAACAAATATGTTTTTTTCTAAAATAAAATAGGACATTTTAACACAACCAAACTAAGACTGTATTTAGCGAGAACAATTATGCGTAATTAGAAGTCTTATTTTTGTAAAGAATAATCTTATTTGATTTTTAAAAAGAATATTTACTAGTACTACTTATTAAAATCTCATTTACAAATTAAAATCCTTAATGTCTTATTTTACTAGTACTACTTATTAGGGAATTTATGAAACGAGAAAGTCTTATTTGTACTAAACAATGGTATTATTTATATTTAAGCAAACTCTCATCTGCTAATACAAAATCTTGAACTCTTGTAGTCTTCTTACAAAAAAGAAGATTAGTTTTTGTCATCTACTAATAAATTAATTCAATGCTATTAGATAAAAATGTTATGAAGATACTATATGCAGATTCGTTGTTCATAGTATATGCTTGATGGTTGGGCGAATTTTTGATGGTGATGAATGCAGGAAAATGTAGATCACGACACAGAGATTTACGTGGTTCGATTTACTGAGGTAAATCTACGTCCACGGGAAGAAAAGAGGGCAGAGTTGTATTGCTTGATCTGTTTTCTACAGCTTACAATACAGACTTGCTATATGATCTTTTATGTCTAGAGAGCTTAACCTTTCTTTATCTGATCTGAGTTCTATTTATACATTGAACTAAGATCGTGGCTTGCATCACCACTAATGATGGTTGTGAATGTCGTGGAGGTCATGGAGATCCTGCATGGGTCCACTATCCTGCATGAGATCCTGCATGAGTCCACTATCTCTGTGCTTGATCCACTATCCTGCATGTGATCCTGCATGAGTTGACTATCTTCCAGTTCGGTCGAATACTGAGACCGAACTTCTGAACTATTGCCGAGCAGCTTTTGCCGATCTGAGAGTAGAGCTTGATTGGTCGGCTTTTACCGAGCTGTTGGCTGGGGCCGAACTCTTTGGTAATGCCGAACTGATACTCTTCCTTGGGCTTTGGGCTGATGGGCCGTCACTGCTATTGGGCTTGTTTAGTACGTACTCCATCACTACCCCCCCCGAAAAGCGAAGTGAATCACTTCGGCGAAGCGAGTCACTTCGGCATTCTGGATAAAGGTACGGGGGAGGCTGACGTCAGGGGACGTGCCTTGCGCGTGACTGCATTAAATGCGACAGTAAAATCCGGCCGTTGAATCCTGAAAAGGTGGGATTCGAAACGGTGCGATGATTTTGAAATCTTCTCCGAATCTGATAAATCTCGTCGACCTGCTTATTCTGCAGCTGCCTGGAACGCCCGAACTCAGCTTCACGAGGATTTTGTGAATAGATGGCTCAACTTTAGCAACCCTGGACAGTAGAATAGTCCTTTGTAATAGCGTAACGCCATCTCGTAGGGTAGCGGAGTTGTGTGCCGAACAAGATTTGAAAAATGAAATTTTGTTTTCGCTTCTAACACTGTGTATTTACAGCTTAGCGAAAAAATTTCATCGTACTTGTCCTCGGTCTTATGAAGTAAACTTCTTTGACCGGACTTGGTCCTTGGTCTTATGAAATAAACTTCTTTGACCGGACTCGTCTTTGGTCTGATGAAATAAACATCTTTGACCGGACTCGTCTTTGGTCTGATGAAATAAACATCTTTGACCGGACTCGTCTTTGGTCTGATGAAATAAACATCTTTGACCGGACTCGTCTTTGGTCTGATGAAATAAACATCTTTGACCGGACTAAGCTTGTGTCCTAATTTGGCGAGTTTTATCGCTTGGATCGGACTTTCCGTTGTCCTAATTTGGGGATCGGACTTTCCCTTGTCCTAATTCGGCGAGTTTTATCGCGTGGATCGGACTTTCCCTTGTCCTAATTCAGGCAAGTTTTATCGCGTGAATCGGACTTTTGTTGCAGTTCGTTTCAGACGAAGTGCTTGATTCTTAAGCTGAATTGTGGTCTTGTATCCTCTTTAGAAGCTTGGACTTCACAATCGTTAGCTTATTGCAGTTCGTTTCAGACGAACTGCTTGTTTAAGCTGAATTGTGGTCTTGTATCCTCTTTAGAAGCTTTGACTTCACAATCGTTGGCTTATTGCAGTTCGTTTCAGACGAACTGCTTGTTTAAGCTGAATTGTGGTCTTGTATCCTCTTTAGAAGCTTTGACTCACAATCGTTGGCTTGTATATGTTCTAAGAAGGGGATCAGCCTTCGAAGAACAAGATACCTCAGTAACATTTGTAAGAGACGACACGCACAGAGACAGACAAAACACACAGACAAAACGCACAGAGACAAACAAAGACCAAGCAAACCAAAGAAAGCACATTGACCGAACAGGACTCAAGACTGACTGACCGGACTGTCTCTTACAAATGGAACTTCTTGAGGTTGGAAATGTGCCATGTTCGGGGTACCTGTTCTCCTGACATGTGAGCCAATTTGTAAGACCCTTTGCCGAGGACTTCTGACACCCGATACGGACCTTCCCATGTGGGTTCGAGCTTGCCCAGCTTTTCTGCTCGGCTTACTTCGTTGTTTCTCAAGACGAGATCTCCCACTTGAAATTGCAGCTTCTTCACCCTTTGGTTGTAATACCGGGCTACTTGCTCCTTGTACTTGGCTGCTTTTATGCATGCCAATTCTCTTCTTTCTTCGGCAAGATCTAGCTCGGCTCTCAGTCCGTCGTCATTCATTTCTGCCGAGAAATTTAGAGTTCGGGGACTGGGTATGCCGATCTCCACCGGAATCACGGCTTCAGTGCCGTACACAAGACTGTACGGAGTTTCACCGTTGGAGGTTGTGGGTGTAGTTCGGTAGGACCATAGGACTTGAGGGAGATTTTCTACCCATTGTCCTTTGGCTTGTTCTAACCGAGCTTTTAACCCTTTCACCAGGATACGATTTGTTACCTCCGTTTGTCCGTTTGCTTGTGGATGAGAGACCGAAGTGAACCGCTGTTGAATATTCAGCTCTTGGCACCAATTCTTGAACGTCTTGTCGGTGAACTGAGTCCCGTTATCCGAGATGAGGATGTGGGGTATGCCAAATCGGCACACTATGTTCTTCCAGACGAAATCCAATGCCTTCGAGCTCGTTATCGTAGCTAATGGTTCAGCTTCCACCCACTTCGTAAAGTAGTCCACGGCAACGATTAGGAATTTTATTTGCCGAGGAGCTTGTGGTAGTGGTCCTACTATGTCTATACCCCATTGCATAAAAGGCCAAGGGCTTTGCATAGTGGATAGATCGGTCTGCGGCATCCTTGGGATATTTGCATGGATTTGGCACTTCGGGCATGTCTTGACGAGCTGCACTGCTTCTTGTACCAAGGTTGGCCAATAATATCCCCATCTTAGAACTTTTTTAGCTAAAGCTCTAGCTCCGATGTGGCTGCAGCACGATCCTTCATGAACTTCTCTGAGGATGTAGTCCGTCTCTTCTGGCCCTATACATCGTAATAACGGCTGAAGGTAGGACTTTCTGTATAAGACTCCTCCATGAAGTTCGTACCGAAGTGCTCGGCATGTGATTTTCCGAGCTTCTCTCTTACCCTCGGGCAGTTGTCCTTGACCTAGATACTGTAAGATCGGCGTCATCCAGTTCGGCGAGCTGGTTACTGAATGTACCTCAGCTTCATCAATGCTTCGATGCATCAATTCCTCCACCTTTGAGCTTGGACATGCGGCTAACTTACTTAAAGCATCTGCTCGGCTGTTTTCTGCTCTGGGAATGCGGATTATCCGAAAATAAGAGAAACTTCGGCTAATGCTTTGCGCTTTGTCTAAATATTTCCTCATCCTCTCATCACGGGCTTCACTTGTACCCATCATGTGATTCACTATGACTTGTGAATCACAATGGATTTTGAGAGACTTGATACATAGACTTTGCGCTAGCTGGAGTCCGGCAAGGAGGGCTTCGTATTCGGCTTCGTTATTAGTGGTTGGGAATGAGAACCGAAGTGAATAGGTTACCTCGTGTCCATCGGGAGCGATAAGCAGAATACCAGCTCCACTTCCCGTTTTATTCGAAGCTCCATCTACGAATCCGCTCCAGCAGTCCGGCGGCTCTTCTTCGGATTCCAAGGGCTGTGCTAGTTCGGCATTGGCAGAATTTTTCTGTTCGGCAATAACAGGGATTGCTTGATCGAACTTGGCCTCTGCAAGAAAATCTGCCAAGGCTTGTCCCTTGATGGCTTTTCGAGGTAGGTACTCGATTGAGTGTTCTCCCAGCTCTATGGCCCATTTGGCGATTCTGCCTGATGCTTCTGGCTTGGTCAAAACTTGCCGAAGAGGCAGATCGGTTAAGACGCATACCTTGTGAGCATAGAAGTATGGCCGCAGTCTCCTTGCTGCATTTACTAACGCCAGAGCAATTTTTTCCAGAGGTTGATACCTTGTTTCTGGACCTCTTAATGCTCGGCTTGTAAAGTAGATGGGAAACTGCTTTAGGCCTTCTTCTCGTACAAGCACCGCGCTAATGGTTTGATCGGATGCCGCTAAGTATAAGAAAATCACTTCGGCATCTGTTGGAGCAGAGAGAATTGGAAGCTCGGCTAAATAACTTTTGAGCTCGTCAAAAGCCTTTTTCTGCTCGGCTCCCCACTCAAACTTTGGTGCCTTTTTTAACACTTTGAAGAACGGCAGTTGCTTTTCGGCTGCTTGGGAAAGGAATCTATTCAATGCGGCTAGACATCCAGTTAGTCTTTGCACATCGTGTATGGACTTCGGCATCGCCATGTTCTGAATAACTTGAACTTTTGAGGGATTTGCCTTGAGTCCGTCCTTTGAAACCCAACAACCCAGAAATTTTCCCGAATCTACCAAAAAGGTACATTTTTGGGGGTTGAGTTTGAGGTTGGCTTTTCGGAGCACGTCGAGAGTGGATTTGAGGTTGTCTTCGTACTCCGAAGTGCTTTTGCTTTTGACAACTATGTCGTCGACATACACTTCAACCTGTTTTCCGATTAGGTGCCGAAAAAGCTTGTCTACCATCCTTTGATAAGTGGCTCCGGCATTCTTTAAACCGAATGGCATCTTTTTATAAGCGAAAATGCCGAAATCGGTAATGAAAGCTGTTTTCGGAGCGTCACTCTCATCCATCAACACTTGGTGATATCCTTTGTATAAATCAAGAAAACAGAAAATTTCGAAGCCGATCAAAGCTTCTACTTTTTTATCTATATTCGGAAGGGGATAGCAATCTTTAGGACAGTGCTTGTTTAGATCGGTAAAATCTATGCACATCCGCCATCCTCCTTCTTTTTTCTTGATCATCACAGGATTGGCCACCCAAGAAGGATATTTCACCTCGAATAGTACATCCGCTTTTAGTAATTGGCGGACTTCGTCATGGATGACTTGGCTTCTTTCTGCCGCAAAGAGTCTTTGCTTCTGTTTTACTGGCCGGATTGAAGGATCAATATTTAACCGATGAGTGATTACCTCGGGGGGCACTCCGGTCATGTCCAACGGAGACCATGCAAAGACATCTTTGTACTCCTTGAGGAGCTGAATGGTCTTTTCCCGGAGTAGAGGCGTTCCTGCGAAGCCGATCTTGACCGTTCTGGATGGATCATCTTCGTATAACTGAACGGTCATTGAGTTCGGCTCTGAAGTGACTTCGGTCATCTCGCTTGCCTCTGACTCCGGTTGCTGTGATTGCTATGCTTGATGGTGCCGAACTGATTGCACGGCACTTTTAAGCGCAATCTGTAGACATTCTTTTGCTCTCTTTTGATCACCTCGGATGACCGCTATCCCACCTTTAGTGGGGATCTTGATGGTGAGGTGATAAGTAGAGCAAACGGCCCGAACTGTGTTGAGCCAGTCTCTCCCCAGGATGATGTTGTACGGGGACCGAGCTTTCACCACAAAGAACTCGATCATCGTATTGGAGCTTGTAGGCGCTTTTCCCACCGTGACCGGAAGGCTGATAATACCTTCAGGGCGGGTGTCCTCCTGGGCGAAACTTTTCAGAGGAAGTGGAGCCGGACTGAGCCGAGCTGGATCCACTTCCATTTTATCGAAACATTCTTTAAAAAGAATGCTGACTGACGCTCCTGTATCCACAAATACTCTGTGGATCAGTTTGTTTGCCACTCCGGCTTGAATGACAATAGCGTCTTGGTGAGGAGAGATGGCTGGGACGGGATCGGCATCTGAAAATGTAATCACTTCGTCTTTCTTCAGCCTTTTATGTGTTGGCTCCTCTTGATTGGAACCTCTGCGTTCTGCTTTTAGGGACGACTTAGTCTTCCCGGCAGGGAGAGCATCAATAGTCTGGATTACTCCATCATATTGCGGCTCGTCGTCGTCTTCGGGATCCTCATGCCTTTTCGGATCCTGAGGATTGCAGTTTGCACCTCTCTGCCTTTTGTTCTTTTTCGGCTGCTTGCTTTGGTATTTTTTTAACGTTCCTGTTTTCACAAGAACATCAATACCTGCAGCCAAATTTCGGCACTCCTCGGTATCGTGACCGTGGGTTTGATGGAAGGAGCAATATTGATCCTGAGGTCGCCGCGCGGCTGATTTCGTCATCCGCTTTGGTTTTTTCGAACATATCGGAATGTAGTTCGAAAATTTCCGCTCTTGACTTGTTTAATGGTACGAACTGAGCGGGCGGCTTCTCAGGATTGAGACGTGGCCCCAATCTGCCTTGTACCGGTGCCCTTTGAATTCTTTCAAAAGGAGTTCGGCGAGGAAGCACCTGGCCGCTTTGATCGGGCTTCTTTTTCTCTTCTCGGGATGAGCTGTCTAAAGACCGTTTTCGACGGTCTGCCTCATCCGCACGGGAAAACTGGTCCGCAATGTCCCACATTTCTTGAGCTGTTTGCGGACCGCACTCCACGAGCTTTCTGTAGAGAGCTCCGGGCAGGATTCCATTTTGGAATGCCGAAATGACAAGTAGATCATTGAGATTATCTACTTGTAGGCATTCCTTATGGAATCTCGTCAGGAAGTCGCTGATCTTTTCGTCGCGACCTTGACGTATAGAAAGCAGCTGAGCCGAAGTAATTCGGGCTTCCGCTTTCTGAAAGAACCTCCTGTGGAAAGCATCCATTAGATCTCGGTAGGATCTAATGCTGCCTTGAGGAAGGCTGTCGAACCACCTTCTGGCGTTCCCGATGAGCAGCTCGGGGAACAGCTTGCACATATGGACCTCATTGAGACCCTGGTTCGCCATATTATATTGATAGCATCCCAAGAAGTCATGAGGATCCACTAGCCCGTCATAAGTCATTGACGGTGTCCGGTAGTTCCGCGGCAAAGGAGTTCGGGTGATATCGTCCGAGAACGGAGTCTTTAATGCTCCGTACATGGCGAACCCGACATCTCTTCGGTACGGAGGAGATGGAGTTCTCCTGTGGTTCCGGTACCGAGGAGGAACAGGAACATGTCGGGGTTGAGGATTCTTTCTCCTGGAAGACACGTCACTACTGCGGTAGTAACTTTCATGTCTGGATGAGAAGGGAGAATCCGCCGTTGTCTTCTCCGGCTGTTGGCTCTTCTGCAGGAAGGTTAAGAACTCCTCCTGCTTCTCGGCCAAGAACAGCTTGACAGCTTCATTTAAATCGGGCTGCTGGGAAGACTCGGTGCGATCTCTCCTGGAGTGGCTTGTTCCTTCTTCGTGAGAACCGGAGGTAGATGTCTCCCGAGGCCGTTTTTCAGACCTGCGAGCTGGACTAGCTTCCTCACGGTTATCACGAACGGTATTATGGGTGTTATGTGATCTGGTATGCATTTTTTTTTTTTTGGGTGGAAAAAGGGTCAAAAATTCGCTTTATCACAAATTTGGTTCTCTGTTTCCCACAGACGGCGCCAGTGATGGATCCGCGAATTTCTGATGTTAGTAAATGCTGGTAGAGAATAAAGACTACGACACAGAGATTTACGTGGTTCGATTTACTGAGGTAAATCTACGTCCACGGGAAGAAAAGAGGGCAGAGTTGTATTGCTTGATCTGTTTTCTACAGCTTACAATACAGACTTGCTATATGATCTTTTATGTCTAGAGAGCTTAACCTTTCTTTATCTGATCTGAGTTCTATTTATACATTGAACTAAGATCGTGGCTTGCATCACCACTAATGATGGTTGTGAATGTCGTGGAGGTCATGGAGATCCTGCATGGGTCCACTATCCTGCATGAGATCCTGCATGAGTCCACTATCTCTGTGCTTGATCCACTATCCTGCATGTGATCCTGCATGAGTTGACTATCTTCCAGTTCGGTCGAATACTGAGACCGAACTTCTGAACTATTGCCGAGCAGCTTTTGCCGATCTGAGAGTAGAGCTTGATTGGTCGGCTTTTACCGAGCTGTTGGCTGGGGCCGAACTCTTTGGTAATGCCGAACTGATACTCTTCCTTGGGCTTTGGGCTGATGGGCCGTCACTGCTATTGGGCTTGTTTAGTACGTACTCCATCAATGCTCTTTTTAATTTTTTTAATTACCTAGCCTAACTTTGGCAAGAAATTCGAATTTGTTTATTAATTCCTTATTTACGATATAGTGCTCGATTTTGCTTTATAGGAGTTGCCAACTTAAATCATGGGTCGTGCAATTTCGATCAATTAATATGAACATAAACCACAAAAGCAAAACTGTGTTCTCCTACATTACTACAGTACATCAATTTGAGGAGGGAAATGGCCTTTGCAAGTTATCTTAAGAAAAATGTTTTTATAAATCACGTTAGTACACAATATAATTAATTAAAGCACGTAAAAAGGGTTTTCATCGAAGTTCAAATTTTGGGTAAATTTGTAAAAGCCCATTGGACAAGCATATAGTCTTATTTTTGTAATTTTGTGAAGATATTTCATATTAGGCCGAGATTCTATGACAATTGCCTTTTGAATAAAAAACTATATGGTAAATAATTAAATAACATTCTATATAAGAAAAAAATATAATGTGTTTTATCATTATAACACCGTTAACCTAAATACTACTCTCTCCATCCCGCTTTAGCAGTCTCAATTACTTTTGCGCACTCCTATTGTAAAAATGATACTCTCTCCGTCCCGGACTACTCGCACATTTCCTTTTCGGCACGGAGATTAAGGAATGAGTGTATAGCAAAGTCAATAATTGCGGCTGTACGTGATAATTTTTACTAAAAATGGAAAGAGTGCAAATAACTTGGGACGCCCAGAAAGGAAATAAGTGCAAGTAGTCCGGGACGGAGGGAGTACTAAATAGTTAAAGTGGAGAAATAGTAAAGTAAAAGAGAACATAATGTAGAGAAGACTCTTATCTATATTATTCACTCTCTTAATTTACTATTTCTCCACTTTAACTATTTATTAGTATCATTTTTACAAAATAAGTGCGCAAAAGTAATTGAGACTATTAAAGCGAGACGGAGGGAATATATTTTAAATGAGGCAACATAACACACACGGAATAAAACATTGAGTTACTTTATGATATATTTTTAACAAAGATCATAATATAATTAAAATTTATGAACCGGAACGCAAATATATATGTTTGGATCTATAATATATAAGTTGCAAAACTGAGGTCGTACCATAAGACTCTCCCAAACATGTATAAAAATCTACGCTTATTATTAATTATTTTGTTTTATATATTTAGTTTGGTATGATACCCTTTGTTACTGATATTATCAATTTCACAAGTAACATAAAAATTAAAACTTCGATTTACTATTTTATTCATTCTTTTAAAGCTATACAGAAAATAAAAATGCTAACCTGGAGTGAGCGAGAATGATGCAGCTTAAATGAAATATGCACCATAACACATAATTTTTTTTTAAAAATATATACTAGTATGTACTATACATTTTAACAGCGACAGCTAACAATTAAAACAGTATGTTAATATAGAATGAAGCTGCACCAATAAAAAACGTGCATATTAGGGAGCTAGCGAGGGTTCACATCGATGGTAAGTGGGTAAGGCCACCTACAACGAGTCACGTGGGTGGCCCGTATTCCGTCACGAAGGGAAGGGACGGCAGCGTGACGCGTTGCAGCGCCCCGTCTCGTCCCCAGTCCGTTCCGCGTTCCGTCACGCCGTGACGGTTGGCGAGACGTCTCGCCACGCGCCGAGGCGACGTGGCGCGCTCCGGCGCCATGCGTGACGCCCACTCGCCGCCCGCGAGTAGGCATCGTCACGCTGACGCAATAATTCATTTTTTTAAAAAAATTTGAAATAAATAATAATAATAATACTAATAATAATAATAATAATAATAATAATAATAATAATAATAAATGAAAAACGGTAATATTACCATTATATTACCGTTTTTTCAATTTTATTTATTTATTTTTATTTTTTGTACTCTATAAATACTCCTAATTCATCATCATTTCACACACAAATACACATCTATTCTTCTCAAATCATCTCCATTTCCTCTCCAATTTTCATCTAACCTCTCATCACAAAATGTCCGGCGACGGAAACTCTGCCGGTGGCGGCTCCGGCTGGTTCGACATCAACGCGTTTGGCGACTGGGGGGCATGTACAATGTCCTCGGTGGTGGTTCCGGTTCGTCGACGCCGGGGGTACCAACCACCCCATTTTGATGTGGATGCGTATGCTCGTCCCTCCGCCCTGAGGTATTCGCAGGGATTATCCCAGATTCGGGAGGATTATTTCGTTGATCCCACTCCGGAAGAAGGCCGAGGCGGGGGAGGAGGCCGAGGTGATGGAAGCTCCAGGGCAGAGGCGGACGAGGAGGAGGAGGAGGATCTAGGCCGGCATCCGTGCGGCCCCAAAGAAACACTGGCGGTGTACAACGCCTGGATCAGCGTCTCGTACGATCCCATCGTCGGGAATCAACAACCCCGGAAGTGTTTTTGGGAAACGGTCACCGAGGCCTACCACGAGATTAAGCCGAAGGGGTCCCACCGCCGCACATATAAGATGCTCCGCGCTCACTTTGACCGAGTCGATAGAGAGGTCAAACGATTATGCGCCATCCACAAGAATGAAGTGGCTCATTACCAAAGCGGAGCCACGGGAGCCGACATTCTGAGGTCGGCTTTGCGGGTCTACGTCGACGACACCGACAAACAATTCAAATATGTCGATGTTTGGGAGGTTGTCAAGGACGAAGAAAGGTGGGTCGGTGGTGTCCGGTCCAGCTCGGGCTCGACCTCAAAGTGCACGAAGCACACGGCGGGTGGCCAATACTCGTCTGGTGAGGGCGGTTCGGGCAGCGGGCCACAAGAGTTTGCCTCGCAGCAGGAGGTTGAGGCCCCGACAGACGATGCCGGTGGGTCCTCCAGTGGGCGCCGTCGGCCGCAAGGGAGAAATGCGGCGAAGGCGGCTAGAGGGAGGAGGACGAGCCGAATCAAGCCTGGCGGGCTCGACCTCGGGGGGACCCTCGAACTCCCTTATGTCCATGTACATGACCGCCACAATGGCGGACACTTCCCGCATGACGCCTCCCCAATACCAAGCATATCTTAACGGAATTGCGTTTATGGCGGCACAACTTGGCATTCCGCCTCCTCACGGCTTCAGTGCACCTCCACCGCCTCCGGGGGATGATTCGCCGGCGGAGTAGTTTTTTTTATTTTCTATAAAATTATATTTTAAATTATGTCATTTTTATTTTTTTAGGATTTTAATTATGTGTTTTTTTTTATTTTTTTGAATTTTAGGTTGTATTTTTATTTTATGTTGTAATTTTATTTTATTTTTAATGAAGTGTGGTTTTTTAATTGAATTTGGTTGGAAATAAAAATAAAAAAATAAAATTGAATGAATAGTAATTTAAGGGACGGTTAAGGGACAGAGGGTTGCAGGTTCCGCCCCTTAGTTAAGAGATGGAGTAAAAAAGTACTGTGTGGCCATGGATAGTAATTTAAGGGACGTTTAAGTGACGGCGTTGCGGATGACCTAACTACTCCGCCATAAAATAAAATAAAAAGATGTTATTTTTGGTGCTTGAAATATATTTGCGACTGTGACAAATAAATTATGAAATCATGTCATCATCAGAGTTATCACCATTTTATTGGTGCCCTAAAATTACATCTCAAAATGGGATTGCCTTTCTTGTTGATGGCTACATGGATAAGAATGCAACACTGCATTCCATCCACTCCACTAGAATTTCACTAAAAACTCAAATAAAAATAAAATAATAAAAATAATAATAATAATAATAATAATAATCCACTATTCAATATCATTTTTATCTGTATCATATTCATTTATGAAAAGTTATCGATGTGATGCACACTTTCGTGGTAATTTCATTATTAATTTGAGTATCATGATAAAGATTTTTGAAGTGTTAGAACAACAATAATAAATTGGAAATTATTGGTTTAACTTTTGTTGGGTTGTTGAGTTATTTCCTATATATTTTACATAATGTTTACCTAGCCATGTAGGTTTTACGACCCCTTTAAAGAAAAAAAACAAACAAACAAGAAGTTAGGCACACAAGCCACATGTGAATGTGGTTTTTATAATTATAAATGGCTTTTCATGTCGTGGAAAGACGATCTGGTATAATTGACATGTAATGAAGCTCTTGTTTGTATTAATAAGTTATTTAAAATTAATGAGATATTTTAAGACTAAATTAAAGACAAAGATGGACAAAATTAAACATCGAAACTGATATATGTGTATCCTATGAAGATGTAGAAGATAGTATAGCCAAAAATGAGGCAAACATATAGCTAATCCGTCTCTGTCACATGCAGGTTTAATTTGTCGGATTTATTTTCATAATTTTATTTAATTAATATAATTGAGCCGAATGGAAATTATAAGCTTTGTTTTGGATTTTCTTTGACGATTTTTTTTATAATGCAAAAAACATTGTGAGACCTCATATGACCTAGATATATAATTATAAATAGGACTAGTTTATTTTTTAATAATACAATAATAAGTTAATAATTTCTTGTATTATCTTCCTCTAAGAGCATCTCCAATAGCAATAGGTCAGTCATAGCCCAGCCACAAACTCCTCCTGCCACATCATCAGCACTAAAATCATTCTGCCACATCATCAGGACAAGCAACTGGACAAGCAATGAATCAGTCATAGCCCAACCATAATAAACAAAATTATAAAAATGACAATCACATAAAATACGGAATTCAACTTACGACACAGATACGGGAAAATGCAATAATTTCATTTAAATTAAAAAAAAGGTACATTAAAAAAAATTATAAAATTACAAAAAAAAAAACTAACGCAGTGTGATGTGTATTTTTCGAGCTTTTATATCAATGGATTAATATCGCACAAGTTAATTAAATTAGCTCTAAAATTACAACCTATCTGCAAGAGTACATATGTAGTTGTAGTAAAAGAGTGTCGAACCACAGTGAGGCGTAGGTTATTTAATTCGAGATTGATAAAATAAAATATGATAAAGAGATGATAAATCACACAACGATAAACAAAATACAAACTTTAGAAAATAAGATAAGAAGAAAGCATTGCTCCTATATGTCTCGGGCATACGAATTGGGATACTTCGATGGATTATTACGATCAAGACTATGCTTAAGAGGATTAAGTTTGTTTTACGCTCCCTATCCGCTAAACACTTCAAGAGAATTGTTTACCTAGGATAAGCTGAACACGTCTCCCAAGTTCTACTCACTTACCTATCACCACCACTAGGTCGCGTAGCAAGCTTTAGATTAGTTTCTTCAATTGTCAAACACGATAATTAACTCATTTTAACTTAATGCCCAAGCGGAAGCGCAACAGACACCAAACCAAATTTATAGATGAAAACTATCATTCTACTCGAGATTATCTCTCTGAACAAGTATCAAATCTCGAGTTCCTTGCATATGAGTACGACCAAAATCTATGCTAAAGAGGCAATAGAATAATGGCTACAAAATTCTACCTATCTAGACGTCTCAAGATTAGTAGAATGATTAAACAATTCATAAACAAGAATCACGCATAAATTAAACCGTAAAAATCATCAAAGTATCCACAATTCACCGTATAACATATTCGGAGCAACGAAGGAAATCTAGCCAAACATACTAAAATGAATTATACCAAAAGAACCGTGAACCGTAAACTCTGTGGTGTTCTCCAACTCTAGATGATGGATAATCTCCCCCGAGATGGAGTTTGGATCCTTCCTTCCTCTCCTCTCCTCTCCTCTCCTCTCCTCTCCTCTTGCTTCTTTCTCCTATTCTCCGTCCAATATTTCACCCCCAGAAAGTTTTTTTTATTTGGGCATTAAATTCATCAAATTAAACTTCCCACAACCATTTTGTAAACCGCCAGCCTTTTTCTCTCTCTCCTGCCGTCCCTTTCTCTCTCAATTTTTTAATCACTTCCAATCCAATTCTCCCAAACTTAATCTCAATTGATTAATCTCAATTTAATCAATGCAATTCCATCCGTCCCTATTCAATCTCTCAATTTTTTATTCCATTCAATTCCCCCTGCTCTCTCCCCTCGTCACCTTTTTCTGCAGCCTTTCTTTCTTGTCTCCCCAAAACCGTACACAAAACTGCAATATTGCAGTTACATAACCTTCACCCGGCCGGGTGAATTATTGGGCATAAAATTCACCTGGCCGGGTGGCAAATTTTGAGGACTTGCTGGAATTTTCGTATTCTGAACATCATACCCGGCCGAGTAAATTATTAGGCATAAAATACACCCGGCCGGGTGCCTCATTTTGAGAGCTTTCTGGACTCACGACGCAAACTGGGCAGTCTGTCATATTGGGCAGTCTTGCACAACTTTTTCACCATCCGAGCTTCATTCCTACACCATAAAACATACTTTTGCAAGCATCAAACTATATAAATCATGTAAAGTTAGGGGAATAAAAATGTACAATTTGATTCGCATCACAGTGCAATCCTCCGCGCCCACAACTCTTCAATTAAATCCTTTTGGAGTCGAATATGAGCTTCCACTTAGCGCATGTCGGCATGTGCTTGGAGGCGGCCGACTTCATCGTGAGGTACCCCACTTCGTACGCTGGGGGTGGCCACACCGTGGCTTGGACCGGCTTCATTATCGTCGTTGGCCCAACTAGTCAGTTGTACACCTTCATCTTCGACAATCATGTTGTGCATGATAATACAGGCGTACATTATATCAGCAATGCAGTCGACATGCCACAAACGCGTTGGACCCCTAATTGCCGCCCATCGAGACTAGAGCACACCAAATGCGCGCTCCACGTCCTTGCGCGCCGACTCCTGCCGTTCCGCAAAGTAGGTATTCCTCTCATCTGATGCGCATCTGATCGTCTTCACAAAGACGGGCCACCTAGGATATATCCCATCCGCCAAGTAGTAGCTCATATCATGCTGGTTCCCGTTGGCGACAAAACTGATGGCCGGACCGACGCCCTGGCACTGCTCGTTGAAAAGGGGCGACGAGTTGAGGACGTTGAGGTCGTTGTTCGACCCAGCTACCCCAAAATATGCATGCCAAATCCACAACCGGTAATCAGCTACGGCCTCGAGGAGCATCGTGGGATTCTTTCCCTTTTAGCCGGTCGTGTAGAACCCTTTCCAAACAGCGGGGCAGTTCTTCCACTCCCAATCCTGGCAGTCTTCGGGGGTAGGGCTTCGAAGGTACTGATCACGGAATATTTCAACCACGCCCTGACAGAAATACTTCATACATTCAAGGGCAGTCGACTCGCCGATGTGGAGGTACTCGTCTCACATGTCTGCCACGCCTCCGTAGGCCAACTGCATGATTGCCGCAATGCACTTTTGAATAGGGGTGTGGCCGGGTCTGCCAGCCGCATCGTGCCTGAAGCGGAAACACATATATCGACGCTCCAAAGCGTCAACAATACGCATAAACAGGGCCATGCTCATCCTAAAACGCCGCCTGAAAATGTTGGCGTTAAACCGCGGCTCCGGTGCGAAGTAGTCGTCAAATAGCCGCTGATATGCAGCTACGTGATCTCGATCAATCACTGCTCGGTGGTGGACAACGGGTCGAGGTCGAGGTACCGCCGGCTGCAAGGCCCGTTGTATCAGCCGGTCGATCTCTCGGGACGTATAGGCGTCCAACTGTTCATTCAAACGTCGTTCGAACTCCTCAGCATCCCCACCACTACCACTACCCGCTTTACTCATTTCGCGTTGTTGATCTTGTACAAAAATTATGATAGAGAGAAAACTCGTTAAAACAAGTGGTGCAAATGAAAATGACGTGCATATCGCGTATATATAGTGTTTTGAAAATTAAAAAAAAATATATCTCGCTCGCCGATATGGCTCCTGCAATGGCGGTGAAGTGTGAGGAGAATAGCAAAAGTGCTCGTGCGTGCTTCTGGTGTTATGCTAGGTCGAGATGTCAAGTCCTATGAATCCACTAGATCACTTGGTCTAGGAACTCAAGAGAACATGGAATGCTCTGTCGTTGGGCACACTAAACTCCCCTTCAAAGATCCCTCAACCCGAATACTATGGATTAGTATAGAGAAGTAGGGGTCGATCCCACGAAGATGGACACGTAAGAAAGCATTTAGAAACTTTGGACAAGGGCGGCTGCTGCCACGCAAACTGGGTTGAGGTTTAACTACGACTAGACCTAGGCACGAAATGTAAACACTAGACCTAGGAAACTGTAAACATGCTGAGATCAAACATCATCAAGACTACGGGATATTAAATTCCCTTCCTAGACCGTGTAAACGGCTACCTAATAGAACCAGACAGGAAGCATATAACAGTGGGGACCATAATTCCAGAATTAGCAAGTACGGCAGAAAGGTTGCAAATAACAAAATGAAACTCTAACTAACAACGACATGCATTTTTTTAACTGAATCAAAAATGAAGTTGAAGAAAACAAAGCACGTACCTAGATTCGAACAGAATATAAAAGTTGGGTCGTCGGAAACTTACAACAAACCAAAAATAACACAGATCTACATATACTAGACGGAATGAAATGAAAACACGAAGGCTAGGCATAAATTTAAACCAACTCTGCTCAGATTCACGTCGGATGCTTAATCCACTCCGGATCCAAGCGATCCGAACCAAACAACAACCTCAATCAACTCCATATCTTCCGATCTAACAGATCTACTCCGATCAACACCGAATTCAAACGATTCCAATCAACTCAGCTACAACACCGAATTCAAACCTCCGATTCAACCACCAACAAACTCTGATCAACCCGATCCAGCCATTACTCTGCACAGATTCAGTGAGCAACTGCGAAACGCATCCAACACAAGTAAACTAACTCAAACTCCAGAAAATCACAGGAGTGAAATCAGAAATCAACATCAAGACATAACAGAAAATTAAACTTGCATTAAACACAAAAATATTAGGTAAAAAAAACAGAGAGCCGAGCTCCGAACAGCGAAGCTCGGTGAAATCAACAAAATACGAGGAATTAAAATGGAACTTGTTTCTTCGCCCTCGACAGGACGGTGTTACAACCCAACTGAAATGCGAGAAAGCGAAAAGTGAACCCAAAATGCAAACCCCCAGAATTTCCCTCTAAAGAACCCAAGTGTATAAAAGAAAAGTGAACTACGAGCCACAGACTGTTAAATAGGCCTCCACCCCAGAAGGTTCTTTCCTTATATAGGCGCGAACATAATCTTCTAGAAGCCTTCGTAGAAATCTCCATTCTACCCTTCAGCTCTGAGATTTCCTCCGTCTTGCAATTTTCCTCCACAATGCTCACTTCTTCGTCAGTTTCCTCGGACATGTGATTGTCCTCTTCTTTTCCTGGACCTGGCGAAATTCTTCTACACACCTGGCTTAAAACGTGTGTTAGACCCAGTAAATCCACGAATTTATCCCCTAGACCTATGCATGAAATTAGCCTTATCAGGTGGCCAGGAGATCGGCGAGCGCTCGGGAATCGGCGTGCGCTCTCTGTTTTTCTCGTCGATTTGGCGCTCGTCGACGGCAATGGTTTGGCGAGCGGACCGGCGAGCGCCAAGAATTAGCTAGTCGGTGCGCTAGCCGCTATTGGAGATGCTCTAACCGTCTAACACCCATGCCGCCGCATCGGTCAACTCTCTCATCCTCACCAATGCAATTGCTAATCGTTTTATCAACTCCAAAGGATGGGTTTGGATCAAAAAGCTATTGCAATGTCAAATCAGCAAAGTCGAATTTAATGAAGTTTTTTGTAATCGTTAACAATAGTATCGGTCCCACATGGATGCCGCCGTTGGACGATGGAGAATCTTGATAAATCCATTGATATTGGAAACATAATTGTGTCTCCTCTTTAAAAACAATCAACACTCTATTAATACTACACGTGTCATAGTTTCATAGAATAATCAATTTGTTAAAGCTAAACGGAGTATTTATCGCCCACGAGTAAAATTCGCACTCAATAGCTAACCGATCTGGCTTGTTCTTGAAGAACTTCGACCACCAAAGAAAGTTGAGTTCTTTTTAATGTAAGTCATTATTCTTAATCAATTATCTGCATTAATTAGTTAATTAATCCAGTTTTATTTCATCCGTGCTTCTTTTGTTTTGCATTAAGTAAAAGAGTAGCGATAAATTAACAAAATTGTATATACAAATCTGGGGTATTTTTGTCATTTTTTATCATATGCAAAAATTAAGGAACTTGCCTATTTCAATTTTACTTTAGTTTTACGTTATGACCCTCAGGTTAATTAAAGAATGAACAATAATACTTTCAACTAAAATTCAAAAAGAAAATATTTATATATTTTTCTAATAATAATATTTTATTTTCAGAAATTTAAATAAATATTTTACATCATTTTTTTCTACTTTTAACAAAAAAATATGAAAACAAGTTAAAAGAAGTAAAAAAATAAAAAAGGATAGTGAAAATTGATAATTAAATTAACTGCTTAACGTTTTTTTATCCATAAATAAATTAGTATAACTTATTACAAAGAAATTTAAATGACATGTTTTTTTATTTTGTAAACGAATGATTTTTCTCCTTTGAAAGATCAACCAATATGTACTGTAATTAGAATACTTGACACTTGTGAAATTAAAGGTTGAAATTAATAGTAAAATATCAATAGTTTTAAAAGTATATATATGACGTAATAAAATAGAATTTTCAAGTAAAAGAGTATTTTATCCAATTTTTATTTTTTTAAAGGAACAATTTATTTTTCTTCATATCTATATGATAGTTTAAATAAATGAATTAATAATGAAAAATTGTTATAATATAATTTTTCTCCTACAATTATAAATAGGGTCATATTAGTCATAGAAATATGTAATTAATGATGCTACCAAATTAAAATAAATTATTCTTATCCTATTTAAATTTGAAGGGCATTTTATATATACAACTTTTGTAAATTTATCTTTTCTCTAAGTAAAATTCATAAACTTGGAGACAATGGCTTCCCCTTGATTTTGATAGATTTGAACTTATTTTTTTTAAACGCATACTAAAATTTAGAAACTTAAAAATAATTAATGAATGAATAAAATAAATTTTCTAATTCGAATTTCACCAATAAATTTATTTTGATATAATTGGCTGAATTTGGATCCAATAAGATAGTGTTTGCGTTGGTGTTAAGGTATGTTTGTTTTTGAACGAAATTAATGGTTAAATTAAAAGAAATTTGATCGGACAAGTGATAAGTAGTTAAGAACTTAAGATATTTGGGTATAATCTTTAATTATCAATTAATTAAATGGGGATAATTTTGTTAGATCCAAGCAAAATCTTGGAATTCGGAAATACTAAAATACATATGCAATTTGGTAATGCCACGTTGATATCATATGCTAACCATGGCTGTCTTTATCAATGCTAAAATAAGAATCTAATACTAGTATTAAAGAAAAAGAAGAGGTAGTGAGTGAAAGATAACATATTTATAAGAATCTCAATATTTATATACTAGTACTATTATTTATTTATTTTTACTACTGGCCTTAGAAGAGTCCAAATATTCCAATTTAAGATATTGAGTAATTATTTTGAGTACGTGTATACGAAATTTGTCCGAAAAAAACCCACCTAATTATAAGTGGTTGAAACAAATGTAGCCATAAATTGATGAAAAGGTGCATAATATAAGTGGGAGAGCTTTCTTGTTGCATCTTTCAACTATGTCAATTCTGTCTTATTGCCCTTTTCCCTCTCCCATTTAAAATTTTGGATTGATGTATGTATATAACAATATTTTGTTAGTATTTTCATAAACTAAATGCAAATATGAGGTCCTTATATAAATTTGCTTATTTTAATTGACTCACTTTTCAATTTTCATTAGCTTGTATGAATGAAAAATATAATATACAACTTATTTTTATATAGTACCATATTAATTTTTGTAGTTAATGGTGGATACACATCAAAGCCACAAATAAACTTAAACTCTTATAAAAAATTATTATAATAAAATTATTAAATATTTAATATCTTTGTGTAGATCATAGTATATATGAGTCATATTTAATTAGTAAAAATCACTAGAAAGATGGAATCGTGGATTTGATAAAGAGTGATGCATTTTGACTTGGCTAAAAAAATGTAAATAGTATATTTAGTAGGGACGCCATTGATCTATTTTGTGCTAACCGAGTTGCATCCCTCTCTTCGTGTCTTGACTCACAGTCACACACTACACTCTCAGTATTTTTTGTTAGTGTGTGTTTTTTGTTTGAGTAGAAACTAATTTTCTGGGACCCAACGCCATTGAAGTCTGATTCTGCTGCACTCTGTCCCTGTCATCAGATTTTTGGAGGTGAGGACGATAAAATTGATAAAAATAAGATCTTGTTTATGGGTTTTCTTGATTTCATGCAAATGTAGAATCTTCAGTTTTGGAAAGAATTTATTCATATTTAATACGTACCCCCAAAGAGATTAATATAGTACTCGTAATTTTATTGAGCTCACAGGAAATACTTACAATCCAATTTAGACTCATGAGAAAAAATCAAGATTGCATTTTTATATTTCATTCTTGTGGTATGTGTTCTTGGCTTGAGCTGTGATGGTCTGATTTTCCCAGATTCTAAGATTAGAAATTGATTTAGCTGCAGGTGTTTTGATAACTGGATGAAGGATGGTTGCATTCGGCAAAAAGTTGAAACAATTACAAATTCAAGAGTGGGAAAGGTACTTTTTTCATGCTTCATCAATTGTGGAATTTAGTTTCTTAGTTTCGCTCCAAAACTGATGTTTTCTGTTTCAGATTGAATGATGAATGTCTGATTTTTCGTTGTTGTTATCAAGTGAATATGTGTCATTGTTGTGTTTAGTGGAAATTTAATCTTGATTTTTATGTGAAAAATGAGTTGGTTGGTGAAAATTTATCATGAGCCATGATTTTTCTTTGAAGAGATGCAACATGTGGTTTAGATGTTTGATCTTATTAGCTTTAAACAAAGTATATATCATATATGTATCAGCGTATGTTCGATATGTTCGTAAACACGATTGTGCTATGTCTCAGCTTCTACATTAACTACAAGTTAATGAAGAAGAAGGTGAATCAATATGCTCGGCAAATTGAGGTTTCAGAACACAATCGCGAGTATGTCCTCAAGGATTTCTCACGAGTTCTTGATAGCCAGGTAAAGAAGTCGTATCATGTTCGATTTTTATTGACAAGAGAAAGGTCAATTATCAAATCTTAAGCGTGTATTTTCTTGCCTTGGATGAATGCAGATTGAAAAGACTGTCCTGTTTTTACTCGAACAAGAGGGGCGTCTGGCAAGCAGGCTATCCGTTCTAGGAGAGCAGCATGATGCCCTCGTTCAGCACGATGCTGCTGCAATGATACCTGAACTGCAGGAATCATATAGAGTTGTGGGGGAGGAGCTTCTAAAACTCTTGCATTTTGTAGAACTGAACGCCATTGGACTTCGCAAGATATTGAAGAAGTTTGATAAGAGGTTCGGTTATAAGTTCACTAATCACTATGTCAAGACTCGCGCGAGTCATCCGTATTCTCAGCTTAAACAGGTGTTTAAGCACGTGGTAAGACGAACAGAATAAGGGCTTTTTAAGGTGGTGAACGCATCACTTCATTTTTATTTGATATACTATATCCGAACTACACGTGCAGGGAATCTCAGCTGTCGTTGGTACCTTATCTCGCCACCTTGCAGATCTCAAAGACCACCAGGGGACCTATATCTCGATCTACGATCAACCTGCTCTGTCCCTCCTGGTTTTTACCTCTCGTCCTTCAATATCTATCGCGACTTCTGTCATATTGACAATGTGCTTAGTAAAGATTTGAAGTTTTTTCCTTACTTGTTTGTCTTGTGCAGGATCCTACTATCGAGTCTATCAAAGCAGCAGTCGATCGTTTGTCAAATACGACAGATTTCCTTCAGTATATAGGGAAACACGCGCTTATTCCAGAGGAGGAACCAACAACGACTGCAGACAATGATGTTGACGAACGATATCATTTCATGTCACTTCTTCTCAATTTGGTGAACACATTTTTGTACATGGTGAATACATACATCATCGTTCCGACAGCAGACAGCTACTCGTTGAGCCTTGGAGCTGCAGCGACGACTTGTGGAGCTGTCATAGGTTCGATGGCCGTTGCACAGGTTTTCTCATCAGTATATTTCAGTGCTTGGTCGAATAAGTCATATTTGAAACCTCTCATCTTCAGCAGCATTGTCCTGTTCATCGGGAACACCTTATACGCTCTTGCTTATGACCTCAACTCGATACATGTGCTTTTTATCGGCCGTGTGTTTTGCGGGTGAGAACTGAAAATCGAATCAAAATGTGAATGATGATTTGGAATACCATTTAAATGTTTGCAACACTACTGGTTTCAGATTGGGGTCAGCGAGGGCTGTTAATCGTCGTTACATCAGTGATTGTGTTCCTATAAAGATGCGTATGAAGGCTTCTGCTGGTTTTGTCAGCGCAAGCGCTCTTGGAATGGCGTGCGGCCCGGCTCTCGCCGCCTTGTTCCAGACCGACCGTACGATTTTCTGGATTACATTGAATGAAAATACTCTGCCTGGTTGGGTAATGGCTCTGGCATGGCTAGTCTATCTACTCTGGCTGTGTATTTCGTTTCGAGAGCCTTGCAACGACAACAAGCTAAATCCTCCTACGCGGAGGGAGACGAGCAATGGTATCTAAATTGGACAACTTGGCTTTTAAACCTTCCTATTCAAAGTTGATCCGTTGCATCTTGTGTTGTAGGGCTGGAAAATGGTGCTTTAGAAAATTCTGTATCCGAGCTGTTGATAGAGAAGCAGAACGACGGCCACAACGACGAAGACAATGAGGATGATGATGAAGAATTCAACAACAATGAGGAAGCAGAGGAAAGCCATCAACCTGTGACATCCATTGTGTCTGCATATAAACTGCTTACACCTTCCGTTAAGGTCCGTGCACCTCTTCGCGTTGGCATTTCCACATAGATCGTGTATCTAAAACACACTCTTCGTGTCTGATCAGGTACAGTTGCTAATATACTTCATGCTCAAGTATGCAATGGAGGTTTTGCTGGCTGAATCGAGCGTGATCACCTCGTACTACTTCATTTGGTCATCGGGCAAAGTAGCTAGTTTCCTCGCCTGCCTCGGACTAACTGTCCTCCCAGTGAACGTTCTCGTTGGGAGCTACCTCAGCAATGTGTTTGAGGAAAGGTATATAACTCGACATTTTCCTACTCCGTTCGCTACACAGATGCGCCTAAAATGTTTCCATCGAATACAGACAAGTTTTACTGGCAGCGGAGATCATGGTATGCATTGGCATCATCTTCAGCTTCCAAGTAATAATCCCGTATTCCGTTCCACAGTATGTCTGCTCGGCTCTACTCACATTCGTAGCTGCTGAAGTTCTCGAAGGTAAGCAGTAAGCACCGGACCTCCTATGTGAAATCATTTGGCAATAGAGGTCGTCGCATGTAGGGATGTTCAATTGTTGAATTTGTTAATTTCCCTTGCTCTGCTAGGTGTTAACCTGTCACTGTTATCGCGGGTGATGTCGTCACGGCTTAAGAGAGGGACGTACAATGGGGGACTGCTGTCGACGGAAGCGGGAACTCTGGCTCGGGTGGTGGCCGATGGGGCGATTACGCTGGCCGGGTACGGGGGCATGAATAAGCTATTGAATGCAACTCTGCTGCCCTCATTGTTGATCTGTATCTCCTCCATTGTAGCTACTTGTTACACTTATAACTCCCTCTACTGAGTCCGAAGATTTTATGCAAATACGTATACATAAATGTAAATTTTCCTTGCTAATCTAATACTTCTCGTTTTCTTATGTTATTTTATACTCCTATGACTTATTTGATATGAAACTACCGAATTTTGTTGACTGAATTCTATTAAATCTAAAACTTGAACCACCAATTTAATTGAATGGCAAATTAATACTCCCTCCGTCCTGCTTTAGGAGTCCCGGTTAATCAATTTCGGCATTCCGCTTTAGGAGTCCCGGTTGGGATAAAGTAATAAAAAATGCCTACAAAGTAAGTAAAAAATTATTAAAAGTGGGTCCTAACATCCACTACAATATTTATTTATTACACATTCAATTAAAAGTGGATCCCAACATCCACTACAACATTTATTTATTTATTACCCACTCAAATACTTTCTTAAAACATGTATCCGACTCAACTGGGACTCCTAAAGCGAGACGGAAGGAGTACTTCCTAATAAATGAAACATTTCAAATTCTAAAAATTCTAAAAATATGTTTAATATACCAAAGAGTAATAAAAAATATTCAAGAAATTAATATACAAATTTAATTTGATTTTTAAAATATATACAAAGTACAATAAATTAAAGTCTAAATTAGAGCTAGTGTAATAATAATAATAATAATAGAGTTTAACATAAATTCTAGTTTTTAATTAAAAAAACATTATTTATATACTACACTACACTATTAGAATCCAAATTACATGCCCAATCAATATACAATAACTAATACTCCATGAAACCCTAAATCATTCCTCTCTCTCTCCCTCAACGGTATCCTACTCCTTCCGTCGCCGCCTGCCTCCCGCCTCCTGCCTCCTTCATGCGCCGCCATGTGCCGTCGTGATTCGCCGCCATGTGCAGCTGCCTCCCCCCTCTCCCTCTCTCTCTCTCCCCGCCATGCGCCACCGCCCGCGTCGCCTGCCTCGAAGGCACACTTCGTTAGCACGGCTTGCCTCGCCGTCCACCGCCGTGATTCGCCGCCCACTTGCTTCCTCCAAACCCGCCACCCTGCATAGCTCGCCCAGCCGCTGTTCGCCGCCTTCGTCATCCGTCGCGGCTCGCCACCGTCCTTCCTCATTGTTCTACCGCTAAGTCTCGTCGGCTCTCCTTCCGACACCGGCGATTGTAGTGTGTTGTAGTTTTATTTTTTAGGGCATCCACAATGGGGCGCCTATAGTCCGCCCTATAGGGCGCCCTATGCTCCGCCATATCAGCGTTTCATCCTCTTACCCTTCCACCTGCAGTGGGATGCCCTATAGTCCGCCCTAAGCATTTTATTTATTTGAATATGTAAAACACTACAAAAATTGGAAAAAAAAAGTTCATTTCATTAAAATTCAAACATTACACTACGAAATAAAAAAACTACAAATTCTCAACGGCGGTTACGGTCCCAAACTTCTTCAATCATGTCATTCATGAGCATGGTCTTGTTGGTTGCGCATTGAGGCCTGTCTAGATAGAACCTCATTGAAGCCCATCGGTAATCCTCGAACGTGGGGTGGGGCCGCCGTGCTGGAGCTAGATCCACCTTCACCATCGCCCCAATCGGTGACTCTTCCACCTTCGTATTCGACTATCATGTTATGCAAGATGATGCACGCATACATGACATCGGCGATGACGTCCTTGTACCAGAACCGCGCCGGACCCTTCACTATTTCCCACCGCGCTTGGAGCACACCAAATGCCCGCTCCACATCCTTCCGCGCAACCTCCTGCTTTTGCGCGAATAAAATTCTCTTCTCACCCATTGGGCAGCTGATCGTCTTCAAAAAAACAGGCCACCTCGGGTATATGCCATCGGCCAAGTAGTACCTCATATGATATTGGCGTCTGTTGGCAGTGAAGTCGATGGTCGGGCTGTTGCCATTGCATTGCTCGGTGAAGAGGTTGGATGAGTTGAGGACGTTGATGTCGTTGTTCGACCCTGCTACACCGAAGTAAGCATGCCAGATACAGAGCCGATGGTCAGCGACGGCTTCGAGGATCATCGTCGGGTGGCTGCCCTTGTATCCACTGGTAAATTGGCCTCTCCACGCCGTCGAACAATTCTTCCACTCCCAGTGCATACAATCGATGCTCCCTAGCATTCTAGGAAAGCCGTGCGCCGTCTCGTGCATCTTCATCAGGGCCTGACAATCCTCAGCAGTCGGCTTTCGCAAATAGGTGTTGCTATAAGCCTCCACAACTCCCCTACAAAAATTCTTCAAGCACTCGCGGCCAGTTGTCTCCCCGACGTGAAGGTACTCGTCGAACATGTCCGTTGTGGTTCCATAGGCCAACTGTCGGAGCGCAACCGTGCACTTCTGCAACGGCGTAAGTCCGGGTCTGCCGATGCCATCTTCCCGATACTGGAAGTATTCATCACGTGCCTCCAACGTTTGGACAATGTTGAGAAAAAGATCTCGCCGCATTCTAAAACGGCGGTAAAAAACTGTCGGGCCCCACCGTGGTTGCTCGTTAAAATAGTCTGCGAACAGACGTTGGTAAGCTACGTCGTGCTCGCGGCGGACAAACGTCCGACGTCGAATCGAACGTGGGATCCGCACCGCCTGGACCTGCTCCGCCGCTTCGCGCTCCATTTCGGTTAAGCATTCCGCCGCAGCCACATGAACGCAATCGAATAAGGCCCGAGTCAAGGCCCGAGTAATGCCCTCCGAGGTACTCCAGTCGTCGCCGGGTTTCATTTTTTTCAGTGAGAAAGATTGGGAGTGAAATATTGGTGTGTGGGGAAAGTGAGAGATGAGAGAGAATTATTGGGGTGGGAAATAGAAGATAAATGAGAGGTTTAAATAGATAAAAATTTTGAAAAAAAAAGGAAAACGCGTTGCATCGTCCGCGTGACCCACAGTGGGGCGGACGATACCGCGGACAATGTAAAGGGCGCGGACGATGCATCGAGCATAATCCGCATGGCTACAATGGCTCGAGCGGACTATCGTCCGCCTTACTATGGATGCTGTTAAATTGATTTGGTTCTATTTGTAGATTGAATTTATGTAGATTTCAATCTTGTTTGGGAAACTATTGTCTGTAATTACATTGGACAATCATTTGGTCCAATAGAATTTTAGAATTTTAAAAGATGTAAAATAAAAAAAGAAAATAAAGAATTACACAATCACCTTTCTATTTTCCGTCCAAAAAAGATAAAAATATATTTTCAACCAATTGTCATTTTTTTAAGTAGTATAGATAATAAAGAAATTGAAAATCATTATCTTCTTTTCCATTCCTCCTTTTTACTGTAATTGGGCTTAATCGCAAATAAATTAAAGTTGATATACTTTGAACAGAAGTTAAGAAGACAAAAAGAATCCGACCTTTAATTGGACTCCAACTGTTCGTATAAATTCCCCAAACAACGCGAGAAAAAAAATTCAAGAACAAGCATACCAAGCAGCCAAATTGCTACTGAATTGGCAGATATCGATCGATGGGGTCCAACGCAGAGTTGCTGGAAGGGACGGTGAAGAACGTACTGGAGCAGGATTCATTGAAGTGGATTTTCGTCGGCGGGAAAGGCGGCGTCGGCAAAACCACGTGCAGCTCTATCGTCTCGATTTTGCTCGCGACCGTGCGGGAGTCTGTGCTCATCATCTCCACCGACCCCGCCCATAACCTCAGCGATGCCTTCCAGCAGAAGTTCACCAAGTCTCCCTCGCTTGTTAACGGCTTCTCCAACTTGTACGCTATGGTACAATTATTCCCTTACTACTCCCACGAAATTTTCTATGTTAATTGAGTTGTGGAAGTTTACCCAATTGTGATTTTCCTTTCTCCCGAATGAAGGTATTCTTAGATTATTTGTATGTTTTTCTATTTTCGATTAATAACATTGATTTAATTGTTTTCTTTGGCGATTGATTCGATAATGTGAATTTAATCTAGTTCGTGTTGAAGTTCCAGTTTTATCATCTAATTGATGTTGATCAATGTTTCTAGTTTAATTGTTTCGCCCAATTTTGCTCATTGCGTATGGTTGTAGCTCATTGTTTTTATGGATCCTCGATCATTCAAAGTGTTGAATTGGTTGTGCTCGTCAGCTAATAATTCTTAAGAAGGCAACCATTAATAGAAGCATCAAAATGATCCTTTTCTTTTTCATATTGTTTGCACATATTGTTGTTATGCATTGCGAATTTGATTGGTTGATCTTCTAAATTTCATTGAATGAGATTCCTCTTGTAGGAAATTGATCCTACTGTGGAACATGAAGACTCTCTTGGATCAGATGCAACTGATGGATTCGTATCAGAACTAGCGAATTCTATCCCAGGAATCGATGAGGCAATGAGTTTTGCGGAAATGCTAAAGTAAGTCTGAAGTCTCACTTTCTCATTGGCTTTGGCAAAATATCTTTCGCTCATCGAACTTCACTCATTATTTTGGGTTAATCCTTATTCAATCCCTTTGTTTTATTCATCATGAAATGCAAGCATCCCCTTAGTGCAAACATTTGGGTTCTTGTATTATATTGACCTTCCTGAAGAACATATCATTAATTATCTCAATATTCTTCAGGCTTGTGCAAACCATGGATTATTCTGTCATAGTATTTGATACAGCTCCAACCGGACACACTCTACGCTTGCTACAGTTTCCTTCAACATTAGAGAAAGGGCTTAGCAAGATCATGACCATAAAGAATAGATTTGGTGGCTTATTGAGCCAAGTATGATTTCGCTCTTACATTCAGTATTCAATTCATATAGAAAAATAATTCAATTACAGGCTTTACTTTGTGTAAGAAGAAGGATTGCTAGTGCTTATACTAATTTAGTAAATTAGTAACAACTGCTTGCTTCTACTTGTTCATACTAATTATCAATACTGATGGTTCAGTTTTCTGTTATTTTAGACCCCAAAAACTAAGAACTTTACTCTTCTTTTTGGTGTATCTTGTAGTTAATGTTAGTTTTGTTTTGCCATTCTCACATACAATTCTCATTAGGATGAAATAGTTTATGTTACCCTGAGGTCTACAAAGACAACTTTTGCCACTCCTCTCTCTCTCTCTCTCAACTGCTGTGGTGCTTAGTAATTTAGTTTTTAATTGATAGGCTCCTATGTGTCTTGTTGATTCATTCATGAAAATAAGCTGCTCTCGGTTTTTCTTGTCAGATGACTCGCCTCTTTGGTGCCGGTGAGGAATTCAATGAAGATGCCATCCTTGGAAAACTTGAGGGCTTGAAAGAAGTGATTGAACAAGTGAACACGCAGTTTAAGGATCCAGTATGATTTTAAATGGCTCTCGATATACATTTCTTGTATATAGTTGCCTCAGACAGCTAATTTACATTTACTGCCCTAAATATCCTGATGTTGTGCCCTTCTCTTTTGGCAGGATTTGACGACTTTCATCTGTGTCTGCATTCCAGAATTCCTCTCTCTTTATGAAACTGAACGGCTTGTGCAGGAGCTTACTAAATTTGAGATTGATACACATAATATCATCATTAACCAAGTAATTTATGACGAAGAAGGTAAATTCCATCCCAATATTTTCTTCCTACCATATCCATTTCATTGCTAAATAGTTGTTGAACTCTCCTACTCAGTTGTTGAGTCGAAGTTGCTCAAAGCTAGAATGCGCATGCAGCAGAAATACCTGAATCAGTTTTACATGCTATACGATGACTTCAACATAACTAAGCTGCCGTTGTTGCCTCAAGAGGTATGAATGTAATGTTATATACTCCTCGAAGGAGTGAGTTCTGGGATCGCAAGGATTCTTCTTGATGTTTGATCACCGCGATTAATAAAGTTTTGCATAACAGGTTTGTGGGGTCGAAGCATTGAAAGCATTTTCGCACAATTTTATATGCCCGTATAAACCTTCCATCACTCGAGGCACGTTGGAAGAGGTGGAGCAGAGAGTATCTGCACTGAGAGAGCAGCTCAAGAATGCAGAAGCAGAGCTGGATAGACTGAACAAGGGGGAACAAAAGGCTTAGAGAGAAGAGAGAGATGAGCTTTGAGGTGTCATTATCATGTTTTATTAAATTTAAATTTTAAAGTATCTGAAAGTTAAGTTTTCCTCATTTTTGTTGTCCGATACCTGACATTATAGTTGAGTTGAATAGTCTTTGAATTTATTCAATGGTGTAACATTTGTAAACGTGTTGCATTGCTCAACCGGATGGAACACGTTTTTGTGTTTTACTGTAGTCTCAATAAGTATTGCTTTTTAGTTTTAATTTTGTAATATGACTTGTATTTGTATATTAGGATTTATTATAACTAATACTACTATTCTTGTGACATATACATTGGATATGAAGACTCATACATTGATAGCCAATACAATTAATGATAATTTGCTCTTTTTCAGAAATAGAAATGTTACCTATTCCATTTGTCCATAGAATAATGACTAGTTTTACTTTTTTTTTTCGCAGTGAATAGATTCAATCACCACTAAATCATTACATACAAATTCAATTATGTAGCTGCTAATGTTTTGCGCTCATTTTTCTTAATTGAGTTAAACAATTTTTTAAAACCCGCAGTGAATCATAGACGGAGGAGGGAGTCCTGTTTTGAGAAATACCCTAACCGGCAACACTTTTGAAATATTTTTTGTGTATAATGATTAAACAATTTTTCTAATAATAATAAAAATGAGATAAATAAAAGGATTATCACAGTTCTCCCCAGTTCTGATACACAGAAATCGGCTGCAAGTTAAATTTAAAGAAGCCTCTGATTTCCATTTCCATTTCCATTTCCATTTAAAGAAGCCGGTTAAATATCTGTTCCCTTCCCTCCAGATATCTATGGTATATCTTCACCGATAATCTCACACTCTTACACACACATATATATACTCTCACGCACCCCTAAAAAACGATATCCCCAAAAGGGCTGCCTCCTTTCCCCGTTTTCCCACTTGGGATTCACTCAGAATTGCGGGAAACTCTAACTAAGCGGTGGATTTTGGAGTTAGGGTTCCTGAATTTCTGCAGATTAGCTCGCATAATCCTGAAATCACTTGGGGTTTTTCTGACCAAGATTCGGATTTTTTAATCACATGGAAGCTTACAAGAGATGGGTTCGGATGAACAAAGACTACGTGCATTCTCTTGAGTCCTTAACTAGTGTAAGCCTCCAAAACTTACTTCTCCTTTTTCTCTTTCTATTTTGTGATTGATGATTACTCATACTTGTGTTTCTATTTTGTTTCCTTTTTTGGATTTTGTTTCGGTAGTGTTCTGTCATTTTCAGCTGGTGCTTTTTTGTTTAATTCGGATTTTAGGGACTAGACGTAACAGAGATAGAATTTGAAAGAGCTCGAAATGTGTTTTGAAGCATTTGGAGTTTCCGGATTTGTACATATTTATTTTACTCCCTTATTGTGCTTTTAGAGATGCACACTACTGAAACAAGTTTCATAGATGTTTTCTAGTTGTAGCAATACTTGAATCTGGGTGGCTGTAGAATACAAGTAATTTGTTGTTGAATTCTATGCAGAATCTTGTGCCCTTCGAAATTGGTGTTTGTTAAGCATCTTTTAATGCACTACCCGTGTGTCCGGCCTTTATAGTTTGCTATAAGTCATTGATATCCAGTAAATTTTGCTATCTAGATTACCCCATTCTTGCATCTTCTGCCTCTCATACTGCCACATTTTTGGATTGAATCATGTATTGTGGTGATTGGTGAATCTATTGAAGTTGAATGACATGTGTGATCATTCATCAGTTATAACTTATGGTTATCACTACGGCCTAAAGTTGCATTAACACATCAGAAACGTATGTATGGGCTCAAAGAATCCTATATTGTCGTGTTTTCCTTGATTTGATGTGCATGTTAGTACTTGAAACTTCAGTTCGTTGTGGGTTGTGGCCTGTGTCGTTTATCTGCAGTTAAAACCCAAATTCTTATTGCTTCTAAGAGGGTCCTTGATTGATGGGTTTGAAGATGGGGATATGGCCGTCCGTGGCTGAAAAATGTTGGTTAGTAACAAAAATGGTTACATGAACAGTTTTGATATTCCATTCTCTTTATCAATGGGATATCTAGTTTTTGGAGGGAGGGGGGGATGAAAGCCATTAGTATTCTTTCCTATTTAACCAAGAAGAGCAACCCAAGTTTTTGTTCAGATAACTGGCATATCTTTTCTCTGCCTTTTTCAGTTTTTCTTCACCCCTTTTCATATTTGTGAGTGGGAGTTCAATGATGTTGAGTTATATCAAGATACTCCTGCTGTCCCCTTATCAGATTGTTTAACTGATACTTTCAGGGTTTAACATGGCTTCTACCGGAGCGGTTCTCTGATTCAGAAATTGGACCTGAAGCAGGTTTTGTAGAA
Source organism: Salvia splendens (assembly GCF_004379255.2). Lineage (NCBI taxonomy): Eukaryota > Viridiplantae > Streptophyta > Magnoliopsida > Lamiales > Lamiaceae > Salvia > Salvia splendens. Next base: position 4,827,039 of record NC_056033.1, on the reverse strand, counting down.
TTTTGGTAACTATGACTTCTTATTAGCTATTACTAACAAGGCATTTCTTGATTAAATATCCCTTCTAGAATGTATTTCTTGATTAAATATCGTATCTAGAATTTCTTGATTGAATTCATATCCATACAACTGCACTCTGTTGGACCCATGATTTTCAGATTGAAAGTGGAGAGTTGAAGTAGAAGTACTTTAGGACCAAATTTGAGAATATTATCCAGTTGGACAGATTAAGTACCAAATCATTTGTGGTTTAGTATTGTGTAAATTTTAAAATAGAATAAAGATTAATTGCTACTCCTGTACTGTCAGTATTTCATTTATTGATTAAGTCTCTTGCTATTGTTTCCTTTTCCACAATCACTGTGAACTTATTGCAAATTTCTCTTAATATAGAAGCAGTGTGAAATGAATTAAAATATTGTTAGAGGGCAATACAACAAAAGAACTAGAGCACTTTATTGTTTTAGTAAATAATAATCTGAAAATTCCAGGAAAATGTATGACTGTATAAATAACTACGGCACCTCCTTATTATGTAGTAGGAGTGCCTAATATTGTTGAGAGTTTAACTGAACATCACTATTTCTATATAACTGATGTCATACTCAAACACTTCTTTTCTTGATGTTATCATTTGGTTGTTAGTAATGGGATATGTCCCCTCATATATTTAAAGTTTTGCTGCAGTTACATCAATATTGGGCATTATAACCACCATCAATGAGCATATAGTTGAGACAGCTCCAAGCCATACCCAGTCAAGGCATGTAGAGCCTTCGTCCTTCCCATTCTCACTCTGCATAACTTTACTTAAGGACTTGGAAACTCTAGTTGAAGTTGCTGCACAGCAATTTTATGGTGAAGAGCAGAAATGGAGCTTCATGGCCATTACAGAAGCAATCAAGTAATTGTCCTACTCAGAGAAATTTTACTTTGAAGTGCTTAACATTCAGCTGAATTATTTAAACTGTGTGACTGAGATAAATATTGTGGATAAATCTACTACAGGGTATTACTTAGATTGGCAATTCTGCAAAAGAGCGGGTATAAAATGCTTTTGCGTGGTGGGGAAACTATAAACGACCAGAGCGAGTCTGATGATCTTGACTCGCAGAGAAATGCGCTATCATCAAAGCCTGGACCACAAGGGGTTTCTTCCATTCTGAAAAATCATCAAGGACAGACTCCATGGAATCTTGAGGGAAGGGCTTTGTCTGCCTTAAATAGATTCGGTGAAAATGGCAGGACAGTTTCTGAGCCCACGTGGTTACGCAGGGTTCAGCACCAGCAGGAAGTCATGGAGCCTTCAAGTAATTTTCCTCTTTTATACTTTATTGTGGCTAAGTTTCTGCTTTAACATGTCGCCTAAACGCACCCTTGCATCTTCACAGTGCCAGTGACTGAAACACCTAGTCTCTCTACTTTCTTGTCTGAGAAGGGTATGCCAGGGGGTTTATTTCTGACGGGTGAGGTGATGTATATCTTAAGGCCACTCATATATGTATTGCTTGTTAGAAAATATGGGGCGCGATCATGGTTTCCTTGGCTTACTTCTTTGGGCGTGGACCTCGTTGGAAGTGGAGTTATTTCATTCGTCACAACATTGTGGCATAATAGCATTGATTTCCGTCTCTCCAACAATGAGAAGAATGAGGTTAGACTATTCTTTCTGCTTGCATGAGTCAGATTCTGTGACTAAGTGTAACCTAAAAAGCTTTTCTCACTTGCACGAGTTGCAGTTAAAAAGGCGGAAATTATTGTGGGCGCTATACCTCATGAGAGATCCATTTTTCACCAAGCATACTCGGTAACACTATGTTGTTTATCTTGCAAGATTTCATGTTGTTTCGGCCTCTTACTCTCTGCCTTCTCCCCCACCCGCTCCACACCACAGTGCACGAAAAAGGACGAATTTTATGCTAATGTTTGTTCCCTGCTTCAGGCAAAGACTCGATGGTGCTCAAAAGCTACTAGAACCCATCCCCATTGTCGGGCTTCTAAGTGGTAAGTTTGGTAGTTATGTTTGAATTCGATAAGCACCATTTTTTGGTTGAACTCCCTCAAATCTTCCCTTCCACGTGCAGAGAAAGTTATTGAACTCCTCGTTGGAGCCCAGACGCGGTACACCTACATGTCTGGTTCGTGATGGAAATTATCGACGAGCTCCTCTTTAATGGTGAAGCTTGTGCAGAGTAATACCTCAAATCATGTTGTAACACAAGTAGTATTTCATCATGATAATAAATTAGAGAAAACATAGTCATCTCATGCGTGTTAGATATATACATATCCATTTCTCTGCTCCTTTTTGTCACCAAACTCAGAAATGCATTTGTAGCTTATGCTTCCATTTCTATGAAATAGCTATTTGGGATCTCTCTCACATCAACTAGAACACTTTTCTTATAAATAAATTTAAAGTTGAGTTATGGTAAAGGTTGGAGAAAGTTGAGAGAAAAGGCCTATAGAAAGTGGTGGTGTAATTAGGAGATAAAAAAAGTGGTAAAAATGGGTGAAATGGAATGGGTCCAACCCAACCCTACTCCAATAGAATTGGCACCCTTAAGCTATAATTATAAACACCAATGTTTGCCCACTAATTATTGCTACCAAATTAGATAATCATCTCCCACCTCCACACTAGCGCCCGTTGTGGCCCGGAGCTGTCCGCCTTCGCCGGTGACACACGGGCCAGACCCAACCTCTCTCGTTGTGGTCTTGTCCCTTCCTCCACCACTCGTTGCCAATGCTCTTAAGGAAAAATTGAGACTTATGCATTGCATTGAAAATAAACTAAGAAATTACTTTAGATGATGAACACTAACTTAATTGATGTGATATTTCTCCTCTAATCAAGGAATTGAAAATCTCAAATTTATACTTGGAATGTGTAAATTATAGTATAACTACAAAATTAAATAACTAAATAAGAGAGTTCTAACCTACAGTTAGAGAAATGATAAGAACGTCGCCTAACAAAAAAATAGTGTTGTGTTTCATTTACTAAAAAAAGATTTTGAAAATTTTTCGTTTTGCAAATATTCAAATCAGATCTTTAAAATGACTAAGTAATCAAATGAATCCCGATATAATCATTTCAAAAAAATATTATCCCGAGTTTCCTATGAATCAATTAGTAATATCTAAATCACCCAAGATTGTGTAAATTTATCAAATTTTTTGGGGTGATCCAGTCCCTTTTTTTGGTACGTGAAGTTGAATACGATTTAAAAAAATTGATATGAAGAAATCTAGCATTGGAAAATACTAATTCTAAATCAATCAATCAATCAACCAAAATGAAAATGACGACCATCGTTAGCTTTGAAGCACCAAAAGTTTTTTCACAGAGTAGATAAATATTCAAGTAAATAGTTGCTGAAATTGATTAATTTAGAGTGTATAAATGTATAAAATAAATTATGTCGTGTACGGTAATATCAATGCGTTGGTAGTCCAAACATTTCAGTAAAATAAAAAAGAAAAAAGAGTCCCACAGTAATAAATTAAGAAACCATACAGAGGTGGGGTCCACCGAAATACGTAGAGTCCCTATCCAAACCAAACCAAACCATGTGGGGACCACACGAGGGAGAGAAAAGTTGGCAAGGCCACATTCTCTGTGGGCCCAAGTTACTACTCTAGTCTCTACAACATCTATGGACCTATGGTAAAAATACACACAACCTATATATATAGATAATAGATAGGGCCACCATACCTCCTCCTCCACCACCACCACCACCACCATGGTCCACCACCTAGAGCTGGCGTCCACCACCACCACAGCGCCGCCCCAAACCCACACCCTTCTTTGGGGGGGCCCCCACCCCCCACCCCTTGAATTCAATACTTGTACTCTCCTTTATATTTTTGTTTCTTCTTACTCTTTTGAGTTGTTATGATTATTGTCTATTTGTTAAATCTTCATTGTTTAGAGGTATTTCAAATTTCAATATTTGTAGATACGAAACTTTTGTTATCGAACCAATTAAAATAACATAATGAGACTACTTTAATAAATGGATGAAATATACTACTCCCTACTCATTTTGTGATTTATACAATTAAGTGTTAATAGGTAAAAATTCTACTAGTATTAACTATGAGTATTAATGAAAAATGTCATACTTCACAAAAATATATGAAAATGCTATGATTACAGTAAAGAGTCTATTATAAGAATGTGTGATTATTGGAGTGATCACATTAATTCTTCAATAAAGGTTTTAAACAACTTCAGTCTATTAATTACAAACTAAATACCCAACTTTTAAGAAAAAAATTGTACCCATTGATTATTCCTGAACTTAGTAGCGTGAATTGTAAAGAGCAACTCCATCAATTTCAAAAATAAATTAAAGTGAAAAAATGAAGTTAATTACGTACAATTATTCCCAATTTGATTATTTGGATTAGTAATTCAATTCCCAAAACAGAAAATTAGAAAAGTAAATACTGTAAGATAAAGTACAAAAATGTAAGAATGTAAAAGTGTGTACGACAAAGTACAACTAGGATAACGATACTAATAGTAATTTAGAAATTGTATACTTTTATGAAATTAAACGTTTTTAATATAGAAGTTATAAATTGTAAGGGTGTCATTTTAAGTTTCCCTTTTGTAAAATAGGAGTACTACTTGGCTATGACTCACACTAAACCCTAACTATGGATTCATTAGAGTGTCCACTATAGGACCGTCGCGCCAATAGCCCCGGCGGGGGCGGTCCCGAGGCGGTCTATAGTGGAGGTGTTGTCCGCCCTCGGGGCGGACGAGGAAAATGGGGGCGGTAGGCGGCGGACAGGCATGCGGCGAGTTTGGGACGAGGACGCGCCTACTCCGGGGCGGACGCGGCGAATAGGCGGGGCTGCTATAATGGAGCCTTGCCCGGCGCGGCGGTAGGCAGTGATTTTTTTTAATTCAATTTAACTCACCTGTAAATACACCTCATTCCATTCATTATTTTCACACAATTCAAACTCTTCATCACTCAGAATTTCTCTCACTATAATTTGTTGTCAGAAATGGACAATTTGTGGAAAGACACGTGGAATGCTCTGATTCAACAGGTGCAACACCAGGCAGCCCAGGAGGATGCGGCGCGCTTGGCGGAGGAGGCGGAGGCTACGATCCCTCGTGCGATTACTCATCGACGGACCATCCAACGAGACCACGTCGGTGCGCACCAGCGTCTAATGGCTGATTACTTTGTGGATAACCCCTGTTATCCACCCGAGATATTCCGCGGGAGATTCAGAATGTCGCAACGGCTGTTCAACCATATAGCGACGAATTTGGCGGAGCGTTACCGATGCTTCACCCTCTGGCGTGATGCCGCTGGCCGGATCGGGCTGTCTACGCAACAGAAGTGCACCGCTGCAATCTGGCAACTTGCCTACGCCGGACCAGCCGATATGTTCGATGAATACCTACAGATGGGTGAGACGACTAGCCTCACGGTGCTTAGGCAGTTTTGTAAGGGGATCCGAGAAATTTTTGGTGGGGAGTTTCTACGGAAGCCCACCCCTGATGAGTGTCAGAGCCTGCTGGATATGCACGGTTCGATCTACGGGTTCCCGGGAATGTTAGGAAGCATCGATTGCATGCATTGGGAGTGGAGGAATTGCCCCATGGCATGGAAAGGCTAGTTCACAACTGGATTCAAAAGCAAACATCCATCGATGATTCTGGAAGCCGTTGCCCACTACCGTTTGCAGATCTGTCATGCGTATTTCGGTGTGGCAGGTTCGAACAATGACATCAATGTTCTTCAGTCATCGCCGCTCTTCAACGATGAGTGCCGGGGGAGGGCCCAGAAATAAGCTTCGTAGCCAACGGCACGCAGTACAGTAGGGGATGCTATTTGGCAGATGAGATATATCCGCGGTGGCCTGTATTCGTCAAGACTGTCTGCCAACCGGTTGGACCGAAGAAACAATATTTTGCGCGCAAACAAGAGGGTGCTATGAAAGATGTTGAGCGAGCTTTTGGTGTCCTCCAATCGCGGTGGGCCATTATACGGTGCCCAGCACGGGTTTGGCACGAAGATGATGTCGCGAATATTATGTTAGCATGTATCATATTGCATAATATGATAATAGAAGATGAATGATTTGCGGCAGAGCGCTGGGCACCGGAAGAGAGCGCAAGTACAAGTCACGGTGTTGCCTCCGCGCCGATCCAGATGGGCGTACCACGGAGCAATGAATATTTGATCCAATGTTTCGCTGATATGCGCAGGACCACATCACATATCACACTCCAGGCAGATTTGATTGAAGAAGTGTGGGCACGTAGGGGAGGTGGGGGCGCAGTGTGAACACCTTTGTGATTTGCACTAGATTAAATTTTCGTTGTATAATTTTTCCTGTACTTTAATACGACGGAAATTTAGTGTTTAATTTTAATTTCTTCACGTATAGTCGTTTTCTTCTAATTACGTATAGCCCGATAAATTTATTCATAATTGCTTGAAACATTAAAATAAAAATTGATTATAAAATTTTGGGGCTATTGGTGTCCACCATAGTGGCGGAAACAAAAATTTGTGGCTGTGGACAAAAAAACTGGGGCTATGGACAAAAACTGGGGCGGGGCTATTTGGATGTCCGTCTTATAGTGGACACCCTTAGTATTAGTAATAATTATTCATCTGTCCTTAAAAGTATGAACTATTTTTTTTTAATTTATAACTTTCTAATTTTAATAACTCTTCTCTCTAATGAGGTGGGACCCACAATACTTTTAAAAAAAATTCTTTTTATCTATCTCTTACTTACCATTTATGCATTAAACTTATGTCAACCAAATATTCATAATCTTTGGAGACAGAGAGAGTATTATCATGCACACGTTGGCTAACCTAAGGGTTGATAGACTAATTCAATAGCGGTTAAAATCACCAATTTTGGTCATTTTAGTCATTTTATTCTCGTAAACTTCAAAAAGAATTAATTATATCAAATCTTGGAGAATTGTATAGTTTTCTTACAACGAGTCATCCATTCAAATCGTCGTTTTTACATGTCAAATTATTCCTACATGACGCATGTAATATTTATTTATATTAAAGTTCACGGGGAAGAACCATTATTTTGCCTTTTCTTCTCAATAAATGGCTTAGTTGGTAATACGTTTCTAATAAATCTTAAGTTTTGAGCCACTATGGAAATTTGAGTCATGGGAAAAATGTGGGCTGAATAACTACTAAAAATAAAAGCTTTATTCAATTTTTCGTTCTTGTTTTTGGAGGGGAAACTCTATTGTCATTGATAGGAAATACGTAGTACAATCTCCCTAATTACTTACTACTCCTACAATTTAGGCTAAATAACCTCCGCCAAGTGATTTATTGTTTTTCAGCACGTGTTTGAGAAAAACGATAATAAATAGTTAAAGTGGATAGAAACTAAAGTAAGAGAGAAAACAATATAGAGGAAGATATCTTCTGCATTATTCTCTATTTACTTTACTTTATCTTCATTTTAACTAGTTATTAGTATTATTTTCTCAAAACAATGACAAAAAAATCAATCACGTGAACTGGAACGAAGGAACGAAGGGAGCATTACCTTCTATTGAGGTTTTTTCATTTTTTTGTTAGTTGGATAATATAGTATGAGTACTCTTATATGGTTTTTGAATTAAATCAAATATCTATATATTAAAGTGAGAAATATCACTACCTAGATGTGTCTCAGTACCTTAAAAAAGTTTAACAACGTACAGTATTACTTGCATAACTTGCCTAGGTTATTCATATCGTGATAGTGTAATTGAAAAAATATCTTATAAATGTAGTCAGTCCAATACCTTCCAACATTTAAAAAGATATTTTATAATTTGGAAATTTGCACATATTTTATTTTTTATTTTACACACTCTTGAATTATTACAATTTGTTCATAAGGCAATTTAAAGTGACGATTTGGTCAAACAAATGGAAGAAGCCAAATACATAGAGGAAATATTTGTTGATTCAATGATATTAAAATACTATCATGATATATGTATCTGGCTAACAGCCGTTACATCAAATTGAAATTTTGCAATAGAAATAATGAAATTTATTTATGAAAAACGGCTTTTACTCTATCAGGTCATCCTGCTGTCACTAAACCGTCCCTTAAATTACTATTCGCGGGCCCTACTGTTCTTTTTTACTCCATCCCTTAACTCAGGGACGGAACCTGCAACCCTCCGTCTCTGAACCGTCCCTTAAATTACTATTCATTCAATTTCATTTTTTATTTTTATTTTCAACCAAATTCAATTAAAAAACACACTTCATTAAAAATAAAATAAGATTACAACTTAAAATTCCAAAAAAATTTAAAAACCTCATTAATAAAATCCTTAAAAAATTAAAAATACATAATTTAAATAAAAAACATATTTTTTAATGTGAATTAATTTGTGGGAATGATTTGATATTTATAGAAGTGATTAGAGGCTTAAAAAAAATAATAATAAAAAATTTGCAAAAAAACCCTATAAACGGCTAGTATATTTTTTGGGATTTTTTTTTAAATTTTTGAATTTTTCCTAAATTTTTTTAAAAAAACAAAAAAATATTTTTCCGGATAAAAACGTCGCCCACTCGCCGACCGACGAGTGAGCGTCACGGACGAACCGGAGCTCACCACGTCGCCAACGCGCGTGGCGAGACGTCTCGCGAGCTGTCCCTCCGGGGACGGGCATTTCTCCGTGACGAGATGGAGACGGAAGACTGCAATGCTGTCCCTTAACCATTCTGTCACTCCGGGGCGAGATAAGTGACAGCTAAGGGACGCGTTGCGGAAGGCCACCAGTACAACTATATAGGTTGCTTGCGCTAGTTTTTCACATGTTTATGAAAACCACATTTTCAATTCTACACACATTTCTCTCTAGATTGGATTAAAATTTTCCCCTAATCTTTTAACCTAATTTTGATTAAATCCTATGGCTTCAACCCAAAACCCAGATTTTCGAGGCGATTTCAAGGAAAATCAACCCGATTCCGACCGCGGTTACCATAATCTGAACTCCTTCCCGCGGCCGCAGGTGACGGCGGCGCAGCCGCTCCGCATGGCGCTCATGAAGGAAGAGGTGCCGGATACGGCGGAGGAGAAGCCGCTGGTGGTTTTGCAGCCGTCGGCGAAAAGATCGTCGACGAAAGACCGCCACACGAAAGTCGAGGGGCGTGGCCGCAGAATCCGTATTCCGGCGACGTGCGCCGCTAGAGTCTTCCAACTCACGCGAGAGCTCGGCCACAAGTCCGACGGCGAGACCATCCGCTGGCTGCTCGAGCAGGCCGAGCCGGCCATAATCGCCGCCACCGGCACCGGAACCGTCCCCGCCATTGCCACGTCAGTCAACGGAACGCTGAAAATCCCCACCGCCGCCGCATCCGCCTCCGTTTCCGTTTCCACCTCCGCCGAGGAAGATCGGAAACGCAAGCGGCTGTCTACCGCCGAATTAATCGACGTGAACAGCTTCAGCTGCTCGCCGCCGAATTCCTCCGCCGCGACCACCGCCTCCGCCTCCGCAGCTACCAATAATTTCGCAATTACGAATGCTAATAATTTCGCAATTATTTCGAGCAACAACGCGTCGGTCTCAGCCCCACTCATGCCAGTGATACCGATTCCCGCAGTCTGGGCGATCCCCATGGTTACATCAACGTCGAATTCGCAGTCTCCGACGTTTCTCATCATTCCGCCGAATCAATCCACGCAGGTCGTCGCCATCCAACCCGGCGCAGCCGCGATGAACATGACGCCGGTAGTCAACATTTCCGCGCCGATCTCCGCATTCGTCTCCGCCATGCAAACCTCAACCGCCGCCGAGCCGCGCGCGGCGGCGCAAATCATGCAATCCGCCGCCGCGGATTTCATCCCCAAACTTAATAATACACCGAGCTCGAGCAATAGCTCCGCCGCGGCAAAGAAGTCTCAGATGCTGAGAGATATTTCATGGGAGATTCACGATAAAAACTCACGAAATTAGGTCATATTTCGGAATCACCTTCTCCTCCAATTAAGCTGCAGATCTCACGGAAAATCTCTTCGCTGAGGGCAGCGGTGGTGGAGGAGGAGAGGAGCGCACGTGTGAGGGCGGAAACGCTCGCAGCTTGGATTGGGAGAAATTTTGTTGGGGAGTGGGACCCCGGTGGCGGCCGCCGTGGTGGTCCCGGATCTTGAGCTAGGTTTAAACAGAGGAAAAGTAAGGGTGGTGGGCTCCGTTAGACGTGGTCGTGTTAATGGGCTTATGAATTTGGTGGGCCTTTCGTTATTATTTTGACGTGTTGTGTTTGGTGGTTCATTTTCCTTTAATTTATAAATTTAGATTCTTAGTTTAGGGGCGATAACTCTTGTATTTTATTTTTTTTCATGTGGCAATATAGTTAGGTTTATGTTAATTTATTTGACTTGTTACTAATTTTTACATGTCGAGTTAACTAAGAATGTTCTTGTATGATTTCGATCCACCACGGCTTGAAAATGTTGCCAAACAATTTCTGACTTGGTAGCATTTCAGCTGATTTGTACTCCTTATTGAGAATGTGGGATTTGGGAGAATATTAATAACGAGAATACAGATATTCAATCATTTATAATATCAATTAATAGAGAATTACATGTCTAAATAAATTTGAATAATATTTTCATAAAGCACTGTATCTTGACAGAAACAAATGCGAAATATGAAAGTTAAATAGCTTTACGAAAGCACTTATTATATTTCGAATGAGAGGTTCGAAAATGAATTTGGTCTCAAAACTAACTTTTACAAATAAGCTCAAAAAGGTTCACCAAATGATTTTTTGTGTAAAATAATCTAAAGAGTAAAATTTTGAATTCAAATACAATCAAATGGGGGAATAGACAATGACATAATTCTTGGAAAGAATGAGTTCGATATTTAATTTTGGGACAATACCATATTTTGAGTGTTGATTTATTTCTTTATAATAAAATTAAACTCGTGTTTTTTTAAATGATTCAGGTCAGCTTTTATCGCAGTTTTCTCAGGTAACGAGTCACTCCCAATAATATTATAAATACATCAATAAAATTGCATTTTAGTCCCTATACATCTACTTATCAAAACTTACTTGCCTTCGATTTTTTCTTAGGGAGAGACAAATTCATTAAGCAAAACTAATTGTATGTGGCTATCTCGAAAGTAAATACCAAACTCGAGCCATCAAAGTGAAGAACATATCAAGAAACTAAATAAAAATGCTTTTATTTATTTATTTATTTATTTATTTATTCCTTTGTGTATTTTTATATAGAGCCTTAAGTTTGAGGGACAATTGTAAATTTGAGATGGGTATTAAAAGTGTGAGCCATAGTCAAGGGACCATAGCACCATAATTTGGTGGAAAAGTGAGGGCACCACCTAGGTAGGTGGTCCACATTAAAAGTGGGTTCGTCCTAATCACTATCATTATTTTATCATATTTTCATTACGAATATTCGAGATTTATTTGACTTATTCCGAGAAGTGGGGTGATTTTCCTCTTATTTACTATTGAGGTAAATTTTTTATGTAAGTCTGTGTTGTGTTTGTGTGCATTCAAGGTGGACACTTGGCCTTGACTATAATATATATGGACAACTTATCCTTGTCGAGCAATTTTCATTTTTTTTAAATTTTTTTTACCGAAATAAATGATAAATTGTTAGAAAAAAATGAAATTTAGTTAAATGATAAATCTATCATGCAATTTTGAAAATCAATCACGATAAGTGACAACTATGAAGTATGGATCTATTCTCATTTTTTATAGTGAATATTCTAGCTATATCCGTGTAATATATTGCTCATATCTTTTAATTAAACAAAATTATTTTTTATGAATCAATAATATTGTTTAATTCATCGACAGTGACTTTTACATGTATAATTTTTCCATATGTAATTTTTCAGCTGCCATTGAGAATAAATCTAAATTTCATAATTATTCTGATTGATTTTTAAAACTGGGACATTAAAATTTAACTTAGTTTCATGAATTTTCAAATAATTTGCTCTAAAATAAATGTTGGTGCAGTGAGCTAAAAATACATTGTGGCTTGTACTACATTTGAGGGTCAGTTATGAAAGATGTTGATTTGTATTCATGAATCAAAAAAGTGTTGGTGGAAGTGGGTAGGTTTTGTGCTTTTATTTGAAGATACAACCTTTGATTAACATTTAGCTGTTTTATTGATATAACCCATTAGATAATGAAAAAACATGTGGCATTGTGAAAATTTCGAAGAAGTAATAAATTTGGTCAAATTTTATTTGTCAGATTAAGATAGTATACACATGCTGGAGCTATTGTGCTTTGCAGAATGTGTAACAACTAATTCCAAGTGGAGATATTTCGAAATGAATATATAAATAAATACTAGTAGTAGTATAAATAAAAGAATAACGAAAATGAGGGGTGGGGCCATATATCTGTGCGTAGAGAGAGAAAGCCCGTGAAAACGTGGTCGACTTCAAGTAGGGCCCGTTTTAAGGTATTTCCAAACGATTAACTAATTTATTGACATTGAGTGAAACATAGCTTTAATCAGTTGCAAAGGATTGAGGATGGTGCAAGTCTTCGTCTTCTTTATATGGTTTCTCGTTATTAACTTATTTACATAAAACCATAATATACTTATTAAATACACAATTATTTCTCAGAAGTAAACAATTGATAACATCACTCGCTCATCACCAATTTCCACCTCCTATATATATATATATATATATATATATATATATATATATATATATATACATACATATATATATATATATATATATATATATATGTATGTACCAATGATTGAGCTTGCAGAAACCAAACCAAGCAATTGAACCCTTGAACAAAATTTTGTGTGTGTTACAAAAAAAAGAGAGAATTATATGGTTAGATTTTCCTGTATGGCAATGAATGATCCAACGATGTTACCTCCAACGTCTGGGAAGGTTTCGAAACCATGGATAGGCTTCACTTTGCCCTGCCGGTCGACATCCACAGGATACTTTATAAGGTGCCCCCTCATCTCTGAGACCTGTGGGGATGAAAACTGTTCCCAGTTGGCTTCACCTAACGACCTTACACGTCGAACGCACTCCAAGGACTCCGGCCGTGTGAAGCATTCTTCCAAAAACCCTACATGCTCCGCCCATAGAGACATCCTATATCCATATATCTGCCCAAAATGCAAGTCCAAACATCAAGAATGTAGATTAGTATTTTGATAGGCTTAATTGCCGGATTTAACTCTTTACACGTTTAGCGATGTTCACACAGATTGCTCTAATTATCGGAAAAGCATAGATGGAGTAAAACTTTCAAAGAAGTGATGTTTAGTTGCAACGATAGGGAAAAGAGGTGAAAAATAGACCATGCTTTCTGAGATTTGGTTCAACGGTTTTACCTGTCCTTGAGGACTAGATAGTCTTTTTGACCAGGTGTGCTGCGGTTGATACGCTCCCATCGCGATCTCCGTGTCTCGAGTGCCCTCCATCGATCGTTGATTGATGTTTGCAGACCCCAGGATTACATACTCATCATCAACTATCATACCTTTTGAGTGAACATAGATCATGAATCTGCGGCTTTTCCGGCTGAGCCCCTGAAAACGAAAGAAGTTACACAAGCTATTGCAAAGAATCGAGGTCCAAGCTATCTTTGTTTTCGTGCAGAAGAGTTATGAAGCACATTTGGTTGGTGAACAACGATAGAGTACCTGAGGATTGTTGGTTATGGGCTGATTATCGGGCGCCTCGCCTGCATCAAGAGCCTCACGGTTGCCAAGGCAGTAAAAGTTCAAGTAATCTTGAGGTGTGTAAGCATCCTCGAGCCCCACCTCAACTAACGCTTTGTATATAGTTTCGTACATCATTTGCATTGTTTTGTGCTGGGAAAAAAAGCCAAAGGAGTTACAACACTCTCAAAAAACTCAATGCTGAATCAGCAAGATCGTCAGATAGCACGTAGCCAAAATTATAAGAAAGTATAGATAGATGCCAATATCTCTACCTGCCAAAATAAAATCCTTTGTGTAGCAGCCCCTGTCGGATTGCCCTCCGGCCACATTGGGATGACAATATAAGCTGCAAATCTCTCGTGTGCTCGGATTTTTTCCGCGATTTTTAAGGCGATTTCCATTGGAATCAGATTGTTGGCACCTACATAGAATCACATATTGCTTTTAATGAGAGGCTGCTGAATTTGTTGGGATTTCAAGACATAGCAAAAGAAATATAGTGCATACCAACATCCTTGTACTGGCTCCAGTTGTAAGATGACCCGATAAAGTACTGGTTCTCGATGTATATGAAATGTTGGGCGGAGCGAATAGCTTTTACATATGCCGTGTGTATGCTCATATCTATAAGAAGGTTCTTCCCGCAGACCAAGTTCTGTTTTTATGGAAGGTATTATTCCTTTTAGTGAAAAAAAGTTTCAGTAAACACTTGAGAGAACATGCTGCAACGAATATATCTTTCAACTCACCCGGTGCATAGCATCTCTAGGATCCTTCGGGAAGCCTTTGACAGAGTTTGAATCAATAGAACGGAACACCTGAAAATCGCACCAAAGAGGAAGAATAATCAAATGCAATCTCCACAAAACTAGGTTGATTTTTTCAATCTATCATGTTAAACTTGAAATTAAAACAATATTGAAGAGAGAATATTTTAATTAGTCCTCTCCTTGTTATATCCAAGGACGAAATTTGACCTATAGGTCGACGAGATTAGTATACCTGCACATGCCAACCCTCAGGGTCATTATCACTGATACAAGGAGCATCAGTCAACCCCAATATCTCAGGCATCCTTTCTATTCGAAGCAAAGCATCGTCATACGAAATCTTCAGCTTTTTTATGCCGCGAGGCTTTGAAGCCTTCAGCCATCGCTCCTCGAAATTAGACAGGACATCGTATGCTGCAGGCCCATCAATTTTACAGTGCAAATCATGCCATGGTTCTCTTGGACATCCGGTTGTACTACCCTATTCACGTAGCGACTTGAATCAACAAATAGATAGAGGCCATGCAGTTTGCTAATTCTTGACTTATTAGAGAGGAATATATCCTTGAAAACAGAACATGCCCATAAAAACATTAAACGGATATAGGATGAATGAATTACCGTATAAGTTGGATTGTGATAATCATCTGAATGGGAAGTTTGCAGTGTTCTGAATAAAGCATGGCGTGGAGTATCATACCGCCCGTCACATAGGTCTAGTCCTCCTAGAAAAGCAATTATTCTTCTTCTGTTATCTCCAGCATCGGCATCCACTATCACAGTTTTCTGATGGTGTGTATAAATGACTCCAACTTCCTGATCATGGCAAAAAAAAGAAAAAAAAAACTGAACACCACGATTTACAATAACTATACCAATATAAAGTAGATGGCTCCAAAACAAAAGACTGAGTTTAGAAGCATATTTGAAACTCAACCTCCTAGCTTCAACTTAAACATCAGACTTGAATATCTCAATTAAAAAGATAAAAACCTATTAGTGAGTGATGATATAAAACAATACACCAAAAACGTGCATTTGAAACCTACCCTCTGCATCATCCAGCTATGGCGCTTTCCAGCCACTCGGGGACAAAGAAGCACTTGAACAGAAGAATGTTTAAAGAACCGGCGAGTTTCTTCATCATGAGTTTGCATGACCCCATCCTGAATATGAAAGAAAACTCTAAGACGATAATGTTTTTCAAACAGGCACTACCAAATCAAACTGTAAACTGAAATAATAATTGTGTTTTATGCTAAAAATTGACAAAGAAAAGCATAAGGTGATCACTTTTGTAGATGATGTTGACATGTAACTGAGTGCCTCAATTTAAATGTTTAGCATGAATTGGGCACTTACTGTTTTGTATCCCAATATGCTTCTTGATGTAGGGTCATCCCACACTAGAAGCAGCACTCTAACTCCTTCCTGCGATTTCGATCTCAGAAGTTCGCCCAATGTGTAATCAGATAGAGAATTATCATCCCTAATAAGTCTAACTTTGTGCCAGATTGACCATCCAGTTATATATATCAGGCGTCGAGCTCGGCGTATCGCGTCAAAGATGTCTCGCCAACATTGCCCATGCACATACTGCATGCCATTTCCGAGCGTCAGATTCGGTAGGCATCCATCAGGTACATGAGCATCTTGATAAAGAGTCACTCTACCACCTCTCCTGAGAGGAAAATAAGTCTGAGGGACTCCAATATAATTGGGGCCGGCTCCAACTCCGTTGTAGTATATGCTCAATTGCTGAATTGGAGTATACTTCATCGAAAGACTCAAAACAGCTCCAGCCTTGCTAGGCTTTCCACTAGCACTAAGGATTGGGAAAATTCCCTTTATTTGCTCTCCTCCATATATATGCTCAACTGGAATCGATACCGTTCCTATATACTGAGACCCGACAATATCGTTATCCTTCACAACAAAGTTCACTTCAGCAGCATAATGAGCTACCGGAACTGTAAAGTTCTGCATCCACACTGGATTTTCATCATTGCTTATAACATAAGTCCTTGCAAAAGTGGCACCTGCTACGGTTACGGAGACGTACGGATCACTTGTAATCTTACTTTTCAGTTGCCCTTCGATCTTGCTGGTCAAGTTACCAGGCAATCTGTCAAACATATCCCCTATGGTTCTGTGGAACATATCCATGTTTGGGAGGTTCTTTGCTTCATATATACAAATATCTAAGTTCCCATGCAAGAGCAAAACCTTTAGAGATGTTTTAGAAGGTGAAACTGGCACAAGCTGCATGCTATTATCAATACTTGATGACGGCGGATGATACTCCATCATGCTTGAAGGTCCCTCCCACCATGAAAATCTGTGATGATGCGCGTGTTTACCCCCTGTCCCAGTAGTAGTCACTGGCAGAGGTCCCGAGTAAAACTTATGAGGACCACCAGTGGCAGCTGCAGGGGCCGGAGGGGAAGCTGGTGCAGAAGGTGGCCTCGTCTGAATCTCAGACAAATGCATGTTTGCCAAATGGTCATCAATAGGTGGATAGAGTGGAGGGTGGCTTGAAAAACTTTCTTCTGAGTGAGCTGAGTCACAAATAGGAGACACATTACCCTGGTGATGGTGATGATGGCTGGAGTGATCACCGCTGTCTCTAGGAGGGGTTATGGGGTGAGCATCCGGAGGCTGCAACCGCCCAGATTCTTGATGGTGGAGATAATGAAACGAGCCATATCTGAAGCTACCATATGCCTCAAAATTAGGCTGAGGAGGAGGAGGAGATGATGATGATGATGATGACAGAGGGTGAGGATGGGGAGGAGGAGAAGACGATGGCGAAGCAGCTGGATATCCATGGTATGGGTAAGGGTGAGAAATATAATCTGATGCATGGTGGGCCGAAGGGGGAGGCAGTGGCGACGTTGGAGCACTTGAATAGTGATAATTCAGGGGCGGAGAGGCATATGGGGTTTGATAGTAAGGATACGGTGGAAAGGCCGCATATGGGCCAGCAGGCGGAGGATGATAAACAGGCTGTCCACCGGGATTAGGAGGCGGATACGCACTAGGCTGAGGGTATTGATTAGGAGGCGGTGGCCCACTGGGGTAGCCATAGGCAGGATTGTAAGGGTATGAAGGTGCAGGGTAATTGTTATGGTTCTCCATTTGTAAAATCAAACTGCTCCTTCCGATTTCTATCAAAATTCAAACCCTATAAATCAAACAAACACAAAGCACATTGATCAAAACGGGCCTCTTCTACATGAATTCAATAATGATCTACCTATCAATCAGCAGCTACAGCTAACGAATGATGCAGATAAAGATCGTGTTTTTATAGATTAGAGGATTGATTAAGGACAAACTATCAAAACAGGTTTCTCTAATTGCTCCAACAAATTCACGAATATAAAAAAAGCTTCGATCCTATTAAAGTCAGAATTCTGAAACGTGACTGAGATGAAGAAGATTTACCTTTTAATTCGTGAATATCTTCTCTCATCTTCTGAACAAACAATGCGAAATGAGCGCGTTACGCAAAGGAATCCCTAATTCTATCTGGTTAGATTCAAGCAAAATTCGACCTTTTTACCGGCTTTTTCATGGGATTTTTAGGATTCGAAGTTACACAGGGAATGGGTTTCAGAAACACGTGGAATTACCTGATTGGCTTATAATGGAAACAGAAACACGTTTGCTTCCATTAGTATGTTTTCCCGAGCTTTGGTTTTGTCGGTTTTCCAGTTATGAATGAAGTTTCGTTGTATGAAATGCGAAATCCACTGCAAAAACGAAGTCTATCCTTTCTCCAATACTCCATTTATGCGTGAGTTCTAGAATGTTACGAATTTGGCCACCTACATTTTACTAATAGTAAGTACTATATATTCCAAATACTACTATTATACACATTCACACGACGAAGTCATAGATGTGAAAATCAGGAAATAGGCTAACCGATCCAACCAAAGATTGGTTTTTAGCACTTACGAGTTGTCAATTAAATATTTAATTCGTTATTAATAGGATATTACTCACTTTTATTTTATCTATTTATATATTATTATTATGATGTTTTCGGCACTTAGGACATCCATTTATTTGATTCGAGTTCTATTAGTATTATATTACTCACTCTTATTTTATCTATTGTTATGATGTTTTCGGCACTTAGGACATCTACAATGGGACGAACGATGTCACATCCGATCTGCCACTGCAAGTGGGTGGACGATGTCACGGCCTTGCCCATGTTTGATGCTTAGTCCGCGGACAATTAGGCGGATGATCATTGTCCGATCTTGTCTGCCCCATTGCGGGCGGCTAGACGACGGAGACCCGATTTTTTTTTACTCTATATATGCCTCATTTTTACGCTCATTCTCACACAGTTAACTCCAATCTCTTCCCTCATCTCATTTTCTCTCTCACTAATAATTCAAAGATGAATCCCAGCGGTTTCTCTCGTGAGACTAAAAACAACTTTGAAAGTGTAATGTAATTTGATTAAAAATTGAATAGTTGAAAAATGTAAAAAAAAAAAAAAGTCGACGAACCGTCGAACCTGCCCGGAACCGGCGGTTCAAGCCGAAAACCGGTGGTTTTGAACCGCCGCGTAAACCGCCGGTTTGTTGAACCTAAACCGGAACCGCTGGGAGCTAGGCGGGCTGGTTCAGGTTCAAGCATTTCCTGAACCTTGAATCGCCGGTTCATGACCCTGAACCGGCGGTTCGTGACCCTTTTGCACACCTAGTTCTAACCAAAAAAATGCCGCCCTTTATTTAATGTAAATTCAATTTTACCTTTTTACCTTTGTATAACAAAAAAAAATGTTTTCATTTTAAAGTCTTTAAACCACTTTTATTTTTGTCAAATCATACTAGTAATATTTATGAGAAATTCAACTTTGTTTGAATGAGCGGAGTAATAGTTAATATAAAATTCGAAACTATTAACAAAGTAGGATTTTTAGTTATTCGATTGTTCAGGTTTAGATATCCGCATGGAGTAATTTAGTACCCAAATAACCAAATCAATAATCGGGTCATGAATCAGATGTGATGTTGAGCATTTTCGAGTATGGATATTCAATTTTTCGAATCGAATACATGTTTTTATACCTGTAAGACGTAAGTAGTGATTGGTTAGTGTGCGCGATGAGCAACAGTCATCTCTACAGTGAGATAAAAGGAAATTTGGATTATTTAGGGAAACACTAAAAAATCAAAATATTTTTTAATATAGGTTTAGATTGAGACACACACCATTGCTAACTTTATACTCCTATTGTGCAGAAATTTTAATTAATTAAAAAAATACTCCTAAAAGATGGTAAATAAATTTCTAAAACCCTCACTGGCTAAATGGCTAAAACCCTTGGCAGTTGATCGACTGGTGTAATGAGAAAAATGGCGACCCAGCTCAGCCGTCTCCTTCGCCACAAAACACCGCCGGAAATAGCGATTTTCTCCACGCGCCGCTCTCTCTCGACAAACGCTGCCTCGCCCTCTTCGAAGCTCCAATCGGTGTACAACTTCATCTCCCCTCCCTCTTTCCACCCGCACCCGCCCGATAATAGCTCCAATTCTCAACCCGAATCCCGGACCCGGAAACGATCCAAACCCCCTTACCGCCCGCCGTCGTCGCTGGATCAACCCGACCGCCCGATCAAATCCGAGCTGCCGTTCGATTTTCAGTTCAGCTACACCGAAAGCAACACGAAAGTCCGGCCAATCGGGCTCAGGGAACCCAAATACTCGCCTTTCGGGCCGGGCCGAGTGGACCGGGTATGGACCGGCGTTTGTGCCCCCGCTGTGGACCCGAAAGTGGGGTATGCCGGAGTTGATGGTGAATTGGAGGAGAAGAGGAGAGAGATGAGGGAAATGGTTCAGGGTGAGCCCTTGACTAATGCTGAGAGGAAGGCCATTGTTGAGAGGTTTCAGAGGCCTAAAGCCAAGATGCAGATTAATTTGGGTTTGTTACTATGCCCTAATTATACTGTTGAAATGGAATAAGATATTATTGTCTGTGCAAATTATGAGCATGGGTAGGAGAAAGTTTTGAACTTTTACAGGAGCTGCTGGATTCAAATTTGATCAACTTGTTTGAAGCAGAGTTGTGTTAATGGACTCTTTTTTTTGTATGAATATGAACTTGATGGCTTTGAGATGTTTCTAGTGATTGAAATCTGTATGTTTCTTTCTGATGCCAATAAAATTTTTAAGTCCTGGGGAAAATCATGAAGCTGGTGATGCCTGATTGATGAAATCATAGTTCCTTAAATAGCCAGGTGCCATGATATGCTGATACATTACATAACATGGAGCTCTGTTTTATGTAATTCGACAAATTAGAAGGAAAAATTATATGCCAGGTTGAGTAACGTTGTATTTGGTGAACTGGGTGCTGGAGGTTATGCTTTGTAGTGATAAAACTTTCTCCTTTTGTTTTCTTCTCTGAAAAGGGTTTAGTCATGTCTATGAGGTTATCTCTGCATAATTTGGGAAATAAGCACCTCCATAATGTTTATATCAGTCTCCTGAATGCATGACCTGGCTTTGAAAACTTAGGCTGAAAATGGAGCTGATTTGCAATCTTATGAATTATTGAATTAGTTGTGGTTCACTTTAGGACAAGTAGCTCTACCTTTTGATGGTGCTTTCATGTTTTCTTAAATAGGGAGGGATGGGTTAACACACAACATGCTGGATGTTATTCATAATCACTGGAAACATGCTGAAGCCGTTAGGATAAAGTGTATGGGAGTACCTACCGTTGATATGAAAAATGTATGCGCTCAGTTGGAGGTATTTTCCTTTTCCATTCGACTTTGTTGCAGTTCTATTGCTATTGAGGTATCATAGTGTTCGTTGGAGTTTGTTTTTATTCACAATCTTGTATAGAACCGTGAAACTTCTTCCAGTAAATGGATTTAAATCTTTGATATTTTAATTGTAATTTTATTTTATTTAAAGCATTTTTATGTTTTTATTTCAGGACAAAACATTCGGGAAGATTATCCATAGACACGGTGGCCAGCTTATCCTTTACAGAGGTAGACATTATAAGCCAAGCAAAAGGCCTGTGGTTCCACTTATGCTGTGGAAGCCTCAAGAGCCTGTGTATCCAAGGCTTATAAAAACTACCATTGAAGGCTTAAGCATCGAGGAAACAAAAGAGATGAGGAAAACAGGGCTATCTGTCCCTGCTTTGACTAGACTTGGTAAAATCTCGCCCCAACGTTTGTTAATTTACAAATTCTTGTACGAGATCTTCTGACACATATGAATCCATCTGTGTCAGCTAAAAACGGCTATTATGGAAGTCTTGTACCCATGGTTCGCGATGCCTTTCTTTCTGATGAGCTGCTCCGGATAGACTGTAAAGGCCTCCCGAGAAGTGATTACAAGAAAATTGGCTGCAAACTGAAGGTAAATGCTTTTTTATTGACTGAAGTTGGAAGTGATTTCATATCATAGTTGTGGTAATTGGAAGATTATATGCAAATTAAGCTAGTAGGTTTTGAAAATTTATGCCACTTCACGTGTGCAGTCATTTCCAAAGAATTGTGATTTACTATCAAGAAAGGATATAATGAAGCATCTAACTGCTTGACTAATGATGCTATTTCTTAGCTTTTTAAGGCTAATATGTTCAATATTTCTTTATAGCTTCTAACTACGTGACTGCCATGTTCCGACTGCCTAGTGAATATTTCTATCAATTTCTTGATTTTATCTAGCATCGACTGCTGCTGTAACCGTGGCTTGTTAATATTATCGATACAGGACTTAGTTCCTTGCATCCTCGTTACGTTTGAGAAGGAGCAGATTGTCATATGGAGGGGTACAAACTATAAGCCAGCAGAGGGAGGTTACTTCCTGACAGAAAGGGAATCATTCGACAATGCATCAGATGAGGCTGGTTTTGATTCCGGCGATTCTGACGATGATTCATCAACACAAACATGATCTGTTCTACAAGAACCATGATTCCCCAACCACAGTGATGAAAGATGAGCTAAAAATGGGCAGATGGTAGTGAAAATTTGACACCTTGACTTTGGAAAAACCTCTCCAACCACAGAGAAAGATGCACACAAGTGAAGAAACACAAATGCAGAAAAGATGCAGATGAACTTTTTTTTTTAGATTGGTTAGATTTTTCATATGCTAATTATATGTTTGATCGGTTTATTCGATGTGCATCATGTATAGTTTATTATTTATCGTGTTTATTTTTACACGTACAAATAGTTATAAACTTATTGTAAAGATAATTTCAAGTATGTATAATTGTATATTGTATTTATAGCTTTAGTTTCCAGCTTTTTTTTTATATGGTGATGATTGAATAAGGGCATCAATGATGGCTGCTGCGTGGATGACTTTAAGCTAATAATTAAACAATTTTTTCATCTTGCATAAGTTTTATTACTATTTGCCATCTGAAACCCGATGAATGAAGTACTATAATAGCTATTTAAATTACTATAAATTTTGGTAAAAATTTGGCCAGCCTCTTAAAACTAAAATAGAATAAAAAATTAAAAGTTTTTAAATTATCTTATTCATATAAATTCAGGTAAAAGTAAAATCGATAATGACATGATAATCAAAATTATCCAACCTTGTGGCAATTTTTTCCTCCTCAATCCTAGGGTCAACCTCCACAGTAGACAATTTTGGCAAAAATGTAATTTCATAAATTAATATTTAATTTTTTAAAATTTTATAGCAATGATCATATTTGGACTAAATTTTGTAATCTAACTAAATATTACTAGTATTCATTTTGTGCGTGGTCAACATTTTGAATATTATCGTCTTAAAAAAAATCTTGAATATTGATTAGTTTCAGGAAAAGCGTAATTAATCGTTTGGTGGGTTTCCTTTTCTCGTCGGTCTGATCTTACTTTGGTAAGTTCGTTTTTCAGATAATATAAATATGAATAGGATTGAAATAATTGAAAATACAAATAAAAAATTCTAAATCTACCGCATTAAATCCAAATCAAATTAAAAAATTCAAAATATTCCAAAAATTTGGAAAATCCGAACTGAATGTAATATTGACATTCCAATTATTCAGATTATAATATTTATTCAACATATAATAGCAATACAGGGAAAGTGTGGAGTATGATTCACATATTCATTTATGAAATTTATAAAAAAATTAGTTACCATGAAAACTCATTTTATTGAATATTGCCGAATCGCTCCAATCCGAATTTGTGGTCACGTGCGACTCACGTGGAGAAAACTATACAATATACATATTCCATGATGGCTGTCTGTTTCTCTCTAACTTTTCCCTCCTTTCTTATCATTGTTTAATTTCCAATTTCCAATTTCCAATTTCCAATTAAACAAATTTCACAGAATCAATCTCTGGATCCTCTCTCTTTCTACCTTCCATCCTCATCAATGGCGGTAGAGGGCCATTCTCTCTCCGCTCCCCTCCTTTCCTCCGAGCAGCCGCCCCACCACATCGTCACCGTCCACGATCAGCCCCAACCCCCTATTCAATCGGAAGACGACAATCGCCACAATCCGTACGCCTTCGTCGGGGTGCACGGCGGATTCCAAAATATTCCAAATCAAATTAAAAAATTCAAAATATTCCAAAAATTTGGAAAATCCGAACTGAATGTAATATTGACATTCCAATTATTCAGATTATAATATTTATTCAACATATAATAGCAATACAGGGAAAGTGTGGAGTATGATTCACATATTCATTTATGAAATTTATAAAAAAATTAGTTACCATGAAAACTCATTTTATTGAATATTGCCGAATCGCTCCAATCCGAATTTGTGGTCACGTGCGACTCACGTGGAGAAAACTATACAATATACATATTCCATGATGGCTGTCTGTTTCTCTCTAACTTTTCCCTCCTTTCTTATCATTGTTTAATTTCCAATTTCCAATTTCCAATTTCCAATTAAACAAATTTCACAGAATCAATCTCTGGATCCTCTCTCTTTCTACCTTCCATCCTCATCAATGGCGGTAGAGGGCCATTCTCTCTCCGCTCCCCTCCTTTCCTCCGAGCAGCCGCCCCACCACATCGTCACCGTCCACGATCAGCCCCAACCCCCTATTCAATCGGAAGACGACAATCGCCACAATCCGTACGCCTTCGTCGGGGTGCACGGCGGATTCCAAAATATTCCAAATCAAATTAAAAAATTCAAAATATTCCAAAAATTTGGAAAATCCGAACTGAATGTAATATTGACATTCCAATTATTCAGATTATAATATTTATTCAACATATAATAGCAATACAGGGAAAGTGTGGAGTATGATTCACATATTCATTTATGAAATTTATAAAAAAATTAGTTACCATGAAAACTCATTTTATTGAATATTGCCGAATCGCTCCAATCCGAATTTGTGGTCACGTGCGACTCACGTGGAGAAAACTATACAATATACATATTCCATGATGGCTGTCTGTTTCTCTCTAACTTTTCCCTCCTTTCTTATCATTGTTTAATTTCCAATTTCCAATTTCCAATTTCCAATTAAACAAATTTCACAGAATCAATCTCTGGATCCTCTCTCTTTCTACCTTCCATCCTCATCAATGGCGGTAGAGGGCCATTCTCTCTCCGCTCCCCTCCTTTCCTCCGAGCAGCCGCCCCACCACATCGTCACCGTCCACGATCAGCCCCAACCCCCTATTCAATCGGAAGACGACAATCGCCACAATCCGTACGCCTTCGTCGGGGTGCACGGCGGATTCCAAAATATTCCAAATCAAATTAAAAAATTCAAAATATTCCAAAAATTTGGAAAATCCGAACTGAATGTAATATTGACATTCCAATTATTCAGATTATAATATTTATTCAACATATAATAGCAATACAGGGAAAGTGTGGAGTATGATTCACATATTCATTTATGAAATTTATAAAAAAATTAGTTACCATGAAAACTCATTTTATTGAATATTGCCGAATCGCTCCAATCCGAATTTGTGGTCACGTGCGACTCACGTGGAGAAAACTATACAATATACATATTCCATGATGGCTGTCTGTTTCTCTCTAACTTTTCCCTCCTTTCTTATCATTGTTTAATTTCCAATTTCCAATTTCCAATTTCCAATTAAACAAATTTCACAGAATCAATCTCTGGATCCTCTCTCTTTCTACCTTCCATCCTCATCAATGGCGGTAGAGGGCCATTCTCTCTCCGCTCCCCTCCTTTCCTCCGAGCAGCCGCCCCACCACATCGTCACCGTCCACGATCAGCCCCAACCCCCTATTCAATCGGAAGACGACAATCGCCACAATCCGTACGCCTTCGTCGGGGTGCACGGCGGATTCGAGGTGCCCGCATCCATCACCATCGATCCCTACCGCAACCACACGCCGAACATCGAGGGCTTATACGAGTGGTTCAAGACCGTCGTCTGCTTGCCCATCGCGGCGGTTCGCCTCGTGCTATTCGGCCTGTGTTTGATGGTCGGCTACTTAACCACGCGTCTCGCGCTGTATGGGTGGAAGGACAGGCAGAATCCGATGCCTAGGTGGCGCTGCCGGCTCATGTGGGTGACCCGCTTTTGTGGCCGGGCTATCCTTTTCTCCTTTGGGTAAAACCTCTTCAACTTTATTAGCTTGTTTATTATTAAGAGTGTCTAATGATTAGTTCGGACTATTTTAGAATTCCATGTTTAAAGGTTCCCATTTTGTGATTGTCATCAATGCGAATATTTTTACTACTCCTTTTTAACTTTTCAATTTGATAATTAGGAGTGGTAAGAGTGAACTTTCCCTCTTTCTTGGAATGTTGTGTTGTGGCGGCTGGGGATGCTTATTCAGCAATTTGTACAAGTGATTTGAGTTTTTACTGATTAAGAGACTGACTGTTGTTTCTTTTGTTCTGCAGCTACCATTGGATAAAACGAAAAGGAAAGCCTGCTCCAAGGGAAGTTGCTCCTATTGTTGTGTCTAATCATGTATCATACATTGATCCAATATTCTTTTTCTATGAATTATTTCCCACCATAGTGTCTGCAGATTCACATGATTCCATGCCTTTTGTGGGGACCATCATTAGAGCAATGCAGGTATAATTGGATAAATCTGTTACTAAATTTTAACAATTTTATAATGATGCATGATGCACTGAATATGTTATCTGACCATGATGTCGTTTCTTGCATTAGGTTATTTATGTTGATAGATTTTCAAAGTCATCCAGGAAGCATGCTGTAAATGAAATAAAGGTAGGAAAATCTGGTATGCTCTGTCATTTTTTTCTGTCTTGAACTGAAACAAATATATGAGTATCTCTGGTATAATTGTTTATTGGTTAAAAATGTAATTATTTTCAATTTATCTATATATAAGCTATTTGATACAGAAATGTTCTTTCAAGGATCTTCAAACAGAGAAAAGCTTCTTGCAATCAGTTTCCCCGCGTGCTTTTATTTCCTGAGGGAACAACAAGCAATGGAAAAGTTCTTTTATCGTTTCAAATTGGCGCATTCATTCCTGGTTATCCTGTTCAGCCAGTTGTTGTTCGTTACCCCTATGTTCACTTTGACCAGTCCTGGTAATACTTTATTTGATTTTTGCCATTGGGTATGCATCCCCATTTCTTTTTTCACTCACTTCATGGTTGGGCCATCTCTTTCAGGGGAAATATCACACTTACAGTGTTGATGTTCAGAATGTTTACACAGTTCCACAATTTCATGGAGGTAAGTTGTAGGAGTATTTAATTTCATTCAATAGGCACCATCATGGTCAAGCTGCTGTTACATTTATCATTAATAAGAAACTCTAATTATCGCATGGAATAGAAAGGGAATGCCACAAAATTTTTATATGGTATTTTGTACATTTAACGTTTTTTGCTGTAATATAAGGAGCTTTCGTATCAACTTTGGAGTGATTTGTACAGTATATTTAGTGTCACTACAACATACTGATACTGTCAATTATTCTCTCGTCACTATTCACAGGTGGAATATCTTCCGCTTGTTTATCCTAATGAGTGTCAGAAGGAAAATGCAGTTCATTTTGCTCAGAGGGTGAGCTACATCTTAATTTTTCTATATGGATATGCTACTTCTCATTTATGTTAAGAAGCAGTAACATTGAATGCTTTCTTTTGCTCTAATTTCAATCATAACACACTCCAATGGCATGCAATAAACTATCAATTTGGCTTTTCCAATTCTCTGAAACCTTGTGGATGTTTAATGTATGTCTATTTACTAGAGCACACAGCATGAGCCCTATGTGCTTTTGACACAACGAAGGATAGATTAGTTGTAGTATTTAGTATGTAGCTAATCGATTTCAATTATTTTAGATTTTAGGCAAATTTACTTGTAGCTTCTTTATCTTTATTTTTCTCTAGGTATACAATTGTATAGCATGCATATCTGGTATTAATAGTTTTTTTGAATATGTTATTCTCAAGTGTGCTTGACCTAATGCAGACTGGTCGTGCCATTGCAAGTGCCCTCAATGTGGTACAGACAGCTTACTCATATGGAGACTTTATGATTTTTGCCAAGGCAGCTGAGTTAAAGCAGGTTGCATATAATTTTCAGTCGCTACTAAAATAGTTACAATTGTTATTTGTCTATGGCTTTCTCTATCACTATATTTCCCTTCATTTCTGCCTTATTATCATCTTATTTGTTAGATATGACTAGAAACAGTGTTAATCTGCTCTAGTGCTCATTGATCTAGTATACTATAAAACAAAGAACTTGTACCCATACCATGTATATAAAAGTTAGAAGCTCTTTTCTGGACCTTTTAATATTCCTAAAATATGTTTGCCTTCAATTTAAAAGAGAATATGTTAGAACTTGAATAAGATTGTGTCATGTGTGCCCTTTGTTTCTTGTAATTCAGGATTGCTTGTAGAACTTGTGGTGCCTTAAATAATAAATGTGTTTTAACTTTGAACTATCTTAAGTCTTGTAGAGCTGAGATTGTGAAAGAAAGGAAGTTGGCCTATAGCAGTAATATGTTGACCTGTGGTTTTGTTATATCTGGTTCAGGAGTCCAGGTTTCTGAATTCTTGTTTTGACCATTGATTTTTGGGCATTTGTGTTTATCAAATTTATTCTTCTGCCTTTACATTTATCATGTGTATTTATTAGTCAATACATTTGTTCTTTTTGTTCTCCATCTAATCTAATCGCGATTGATCAAATGGAATGCATTCCCATATGGATGTTTGCTCACTATATTCTATTTTCTTTTATCAGGAAAACCCGTCTCTGTACATGGTAGAACTGGGCTGGGTACAATCGGTAGGTTAAATTTGCTTTTACCAAAGTTTTAAAGAAATTTGAATATCCGTTAATGTCTCTTTTGGCTTGCTATAATTGTTTAGAACATTGAGTCCACTCTCAAAGTCATCCCATTAACACTTCTCACTATTAGTCAAATAGGTAATGATGTTTAGAGCTTATTTGATTTACTTAGAATCAAAGTTTTCATCATTGAATTTCTCTTGCTGTAATGCTGTTGTGTTTAAAGAAAGAATCTGGCATTTCACAATAATGGAGGCAATGTACCATTCCAATTATGCATTTGATGAATGACTACTATTACATAATCATTTCAATGATATTTTATAGAAGTTGCAGTATTTCCAAAACAGATGGAAACATTATCCTTATTCCTTATTAATTAGAAAAGAACAAGAAATGAAAGAGGAATATAATTTATATGCCATTTTAGTAGTTTGTTTTGAACTTTGATCAGCAAAGAATTGTCCGCAATTTGCAGAAATCTCGTAACAATGTGTACTTGCTGTAGTGGTGGTTCTACACACTCATCCTTTTGTTTTGCTAAATGGCTTTGGTAAAGCTTAGTAACCATAAAACAGATATATCTGAGTTACAAAGTAAATTTCTATTTACCTCAATATCTGGATCATGCAGAATCTTGTTAAGTAAATGTAATTCTTTTGATTTATCGTATCACTTAACTGCAGTCGTTGCGTCTGAGTGCTCTGGAAGCAGTTGAGGTTTTGGAGTTATTTCTGTCAATGAATCCAGATCCAAGGTATTCTGAAATTTTGTTCTGTTGCACTAAATATACCATGTTAGAATTGCTTCAGTAAGACAAGTGATTTCTGGGTATACCCTCTAACAAACCTTGTAATACACTAATCATGACTAAGAAACGATAAATCATTTTATTATTGTCCTTAGCTTTCAAATCTGGCATTTGATTTTGGGCTTGGTAAACTAAGTCTTATCTATGCTGTACTCAGAATTCAAATCATAGCTCACTGACTGGATAACTATCGAGTTTATAGCTTCTGTACTCACCTACTAAAGAAGAGGGAATGCTTTCTCATAAAGCTCAGCCATTTGCATGTTCTAGTGAAATTAAGATGACCATGCAACATTTTAAAACATGCTTCAGTTCTGATACAATTTCATTTATTACAGTGGACTTGTCGAATTCCATTATTTTCTCAGAGCTTTGAGACTGAAACCTTGTGGCCTTTCTGAGAAGGTTAGTTCTAATTGTTTCTGTGTTTCAATCTCCTTTATGAACTGTTTACCTCTCTCCATGGTGACTTGGTGTTTCTGAATGCATCCAAAATGATTGTGTCCGATGTCACAATTATGTATGCAATTGCAATTACAGCTTGGGTGATACCCTCTCCCGGAATTTCAGTTTTACCCAGATTCTCATGGATTTTACTGAATATTTTTCTTGTTATTCCGCAGATGTTTGAATTTATTGATGTGCAGAAGATGGGTAAAATAACATTTAAGCAGGTAAGTTTGTTATTCTGTATTAATATATTCGATATAGATATTTGCAACACAACCAGTACTAGAGGTTTTATCCAACCACATGTATCTCAAGACCTACTGGGGATTAATTCTGGATTGGAATATCATATGGTTAAATAATCCAAATATACTCATTTTGTAAAATCTTGTAGTATTATATTTTCCATCTCCTGATTTTCTTTTCCTTCCACTCGTATCTTTTGCGAGCCAATGCCTCCTTACTGACTCGGGCTTTCTAGTTGTACTGCTCAACAAGATGAAGTTAGGCCTTTTAACATTAGAAAGAAATAAGCATAATTCTGCTCTGTAGAACCTCAACCAGATGTGTGCTTTTTAAGGATGTTAATTAATATGATATATCCTGTTCAAGATGTTCCTCACAGTTGCAATGTTACGTCATTTCAGTTCTTGCTTGGTTCAGCCCACATTTTGAAGCAGCCACTATTTCGACGCACATGTGATGCAGCATTTGGTGAATGCGATATAAATGGGAAAGGTCACATTTCGAAGCAAGAGGTTTATAACTATATCTGGCTCTTGATGCTGATTCTGAATATTGGCCGTGACTGTTAGTCTAAGATTCACCCCACCCCCCTTTTTTTCTTTGACAGTTACAAGATGCAGTTTCACTGTCAATTCCAAGTTTAAATTCTGACGAGGTTAGTTCGCTGGTATCAACAGAATCTGCCACTTAATTTCTTACCTTATCTCTTAATCTGCCACTTAATTAACTTATCTTATCTGATAATTGAGTATTTTTAGTATGGACAATTATGCTGCTTAACTAGACACATTTCTTATAGTTTGTGGAATATGTTGGTGCTCGATTAATTATTTGCTCTCGTGGATTAAATTATTAGCTTGCAACGAATTCATGTACACATGTACATATGATATATTTTACATTAGATTTTAAAATTTTTGTGTGTGTACATAGGTATGTTTTCTGACTCGTGCATTCTGTATAGATGGATACGTGAAACGTTGTCATTAATGATCGTAGATGCTAATATCTGCTTCGAACATTCAGTTTCGGTTCCCTGTAATCTGTTAGGACCAAAGAATGCAGATGTATATTCCTTTCAAGCAAAGATCACATGTTTCATTTTCATATTTTCTCAGACTTGTTTCTTGTGGTGTATACAGATTCACGGGCTCTTTAGTTTGTTTGATGTGGATAATGACGGTATGATCTGCCTCGACGATTTCATCTCCTGCTTGAGACGGCACCCTTTGCTCGTAGCACTTTTTGCACCCATATTGCTGCACAGAGGTTCGTCCTTAGATGATCGAAATTTAGTAGAGGAAATCTTGTAATTCACCCCGACAGTAATGCTATTGTTTTATTAGAGTTTACCATCTACATAGAAGATTATTTTGCAGGAATACACACTCTTATAATTTTGTAACGTTTACTTGTGAAAAGCAATTTTGTTATTTAGTGGCATCATTGACAGTGTTTGTTTGTGAATTTGAATTTTGACATGTGCGCTGTGGAATTTTAAGTTGATTTTGGTAAATTTGTAGAAAAAGATGGTAGTACAATTTAGGCCTTGGATCATTCATTGCAACGAAATGCCATCAATTATGTTTTGTCCAAAATGGACCTACTTATTTATATACCAAACCTATTCAATTTTTATACTACTATTATTGGCTGCAAATTACAATAAATTTTACCAAGAGCTAAATATCTTTTAGCTGACTCAATAATGCTAAAGGGATTATTGAGTTATGTTTGTCGAAAATTGAAACGAGGATTGGTAAATTATTATGAAATTATATTTTATATATGACTTAAATAACTGGCTGTACTAAACGATGTCGATTAAGTACAACCGAAGAAGCATTGTCGTTTCATCGTAAAAAAGTTTTTGTTTTATCAATTCTAATTTCATAAATGATGCAAGTGACTTGTGAATTCAGTATAATATTTATAGATAAAAAAATGGCAACAATTGTTATATTTTCACACATACTTTTATTTGAACCTTATCATTTATATATTCTACTGTATTATCATAATCCCACTGAAATTGATTCCACTTAATTTTATCCTATGTGAAACTCATGATTATATTTATGACAAAAAAATTTCTTAGTGCACATCCAATTTAAAAAAGAAAAAGAAAAAAGGGATTGGGCACACTTGACTTATTGGGAATTACACACACTCACAACGTCCACGTAGTATGAAATAATTGCGGCACTTCTAAACAAGGAAATATATCTATGTAAGTTCGGTATGTACAAATCAAGGTTTCTACATTTGTTAATTCATCATCATAAACTTTACCAAAACGGTATGAAAATGATCTCCAATCAAAATCTCCAAATAGAAAATTCACAAAATATTGAATAATGATAGGTCAAGAGTCGATTCAAATTATATCGAAATATTAAAATTCTAGGAGTATTCAAGAAAATATAATACGTTGTTTAAGTGATTTGCTAGATCGACAAAATCCCAGATCTTGTGATGTTGCACAACAAACCCCATATTTAATAAGTATACAGAAAAACTTTTCAAAATATTCGTACATAATAGAGAAAAGAAAACTGTTTATACTAACGATAAAATTACAAGAAGTGTGTCAGAAAATTAACAAAAATATCATGTTGCTAGTTTTTATATGTTGATATTTTGCACTCCTCTATCTACCAAATATTACACAAGTTTTTATTTTTTTCTATCCACCAGGTTACTCTCATTTCTATTTATAAAACTCATTTACTAGTACTATTTTTTTTATCTCCTATTTGATCCATATTTACTCTTTTTCTCAGCTCATAGTTTAGTTTACCATTAAAATTTATGACATTCACAAATGAAACTACTAGTATTATTTTGTAAAAGTGTGGTACATATATGATATTGCAGGTATCTATAGTTGATGGTATTTTTATTAGTATTATTAATAATTTATAATATAAACTGCAATTTCCGACAAAACCTAGATTTGGAAAGTAAATAAGAGACGCATTTGCCACACCCTAAGAAGAGTGGTCCCCTCCCACGTAGAATGGCATACAGTTTCTTAATATTTGTACCCAAAATTCTTAAAAATACCAAAAAGAGTTCGAAGAAACCTATAAACATCACACCAACCCACTTGCCGACATGTGTCGGCACCACAACTTTTGGGTTTAGGGCATTTTAATATCATCTACTTTGATTATTATAACACTTTCTCCTTCCTAATTTTGGATTTTGAACTTAATTCTAGACTAGTTTCGAAGAATTGATTGAATGTGCATTAGTGAAGTAATTATGAGACTGAAAAAAGTTATTTGAATTCCATTTTTGTATTTTAGTTTTATAATGAGTTGTAAATAAAAGGAATTAATAAATTGTGAGGTCTATTTATCAAGAATAGTAAATATAGATTGTGACTAAGTTAAATGAACTAGAATAACAATTTAAGACTTTTAATTTGAGATGAGAGAGTAGTAACTTTTTTGGGGATTCCCATGTAAAATATTGTAATTACAATACTTATTGCAAATATCTCCACGAGAATCAACTCATCCACTTGTTCATGCCTTTGCCTCCACATTTCTTTCTCTCACCGGGACCATTTCCTATTTTGTGAACCCTAAATCAAAATTTCAATCTTTTTAGGTGGTGAGAAAGATTATATCCCATTAGTTAAGGTCCCTAAATCAAAATTATAAAGGTTTTAGTGGGATGCAGATGTCGATTAGTGTTTGATTTTGACTATTTATTAATCATATCGTTCAGGATTGGTGTAATGACACACATAACACTGGCGATATATGCATTTTATAATGTAAAAGTGTGACCACCATCTTGTGCGATCATCATAGCTATCTGCATACATGTCACAGTCAGAGTATTAATATCGGGTATGCCTTAGCATTATTAGTATGCATAAGGTACACATGAAGCATGGAATCCATCCTATCTTTAGTTTGCTCCGATTATAGATGGAATATCAAAGAAAATGTATTAAAGGTAATCATTGATCTTAATTTATTTTAAAGTTAGAAGACATTCTAGATTATTCATGTACTAATTATATATGGGATCTTTATTTACTATAAGTGGGAATAAATTACAAAGTCCACTTTTAGGAGGATGGAAATGTAGACACATCAAGTTAATTTATTTTATTTTATCATCATAGTGTATGTCAAATCATAGGGAAAAACTATTAAAGGGCTTAGGCGAACTTTAGTTGGACTTAAATAGAAAATGGAATGTCTAATATTAGAAAGTGGGAACATAAAAGAGGTAACAACTAACAAACAAAGTTAATTTTTTTTCTTTTATTCATCTTAAATAAAACGAGTGCCAGTGGGAGCATAAAAGGGGTAACAAAAAAAAGTTAATTACTTGTTTCTTTTATTTATCTTCAAAATAAAACGAGTGCGAGCATATCCGTTTGGTTTCTACCGCTACATGATGCAAAAATAATTGTTTTTTTTGTTGTTGTTTTGAATGTTGACTATTTTCCTCATTTTTATAAAATGAATTTTTTTCCCGAAAAGAATAAAGATTTATAACCATCTAGCTAAACAAAACCTTGGACTTTGCAAATTGCACAAATAGAGTTAATATATAGATATATAGGTCCGTCGATCTACTGGCGGATATTAATTAATAGAGACGATATACAACTATAGCTATTAATTGGACGTAGACTTGCCAACATTTTTGTTTAATTAGTTCGATATTTTTTTTTGTAGTGTAGTGATAATATACCATTGATAACTTTATCTTATGATGGAGCAATATATACTAACGGTATCACTAATTTTTCATCTAATTATATTCAATTGTCAATATTAATTAACATAAATATTTGGATAATACCCAAATCGATAGCATAAATTATTTTTGTATCACTACATATTGTTAGGCCATTTGCAACGCTGTCTCTTATCCGTCTCTTAACCGCCTCTTAAATTACTATTCATGGGCCCCACTGTACTTTTTTACTCCATCTCTTAACTAAGGGACAGAACCTGCAACCCTCCATCTCTTATCCGTCCCTTAACCATCTCTTAAATTACTATTCATTCAATTTTATTTTTTATTTTTATTTCCAACAAATTCAATTAATAAAAAACACACTTCATTAAATAAAATAAAAATACAACTTAAAATCCAAAAAAAAATACATAATTAAATTCGTGGCAAAATAAATAAAAAAAGACATAATTTAAAATATTAGATGGATGTAAGTCCGGGAGCGTCTTTGGGGCGGCGCGGCTTCCTCCGCCTCCCGGCGTCGATCTTCTTCAAGTGATTCTTCCATTTTTCTACGCATTTGCTCAAACGGACCCATTAGATGGATTAACTTTGAGAGAAGAATAAAAGAAATGATTTGAGATGAAAATTGGAATGGAAAGAGAGATGATTTGAGAGGATTAGATGTGTGTTTGTGTGTGAAATGAGGATGAAATAGGAGTATTTATAGAGTAAAAAATTAAAAATAAAAAATAAAAAAGGGAAAACGGTCGAAAACGGTAATATTACCGTTTTCAAATTTTATTTTTTTTATTAAATTTGGATTTTTTAAAAAAAAATAATTTATTGCGTCAGCGTGACGAAACCCACTCGTGGGCTGGCGAGTGGGCATCACGCATCGCCCCGGAGCGCGCCACGTCGCGCAAGTGCGTGGCGAGACAGCCCGCGCGCTGTCTCGGCCTGACGAGGGTCTCAGCGGGACGGTGACGGGATGAGACGCTGCAACGCGTCCCGCGCCCGTCTCGTCACGGAGGGACGGGACTCAAGCCACCCGCGTAACGCGTTACGGGTGGCCTTATGTTATTCCACTTAAAATTTGAATCTTTATGTTGAATAAACCATATCAATTAAAAAGTTGTTTAATTAAAGTGATAAGGAATTACTAATAAATTAGTTTAATTCAAACAAATATTTGGTTTGTATGATTCGAACCGTATGAATAATTCGACCCACACTCTAGTAATTCAATTGGACCCCAAAGTTAACTATTATATGTAGACTGTCTGATTTTATTTCTTAATAATATGAAATGCATTAATTTTATTTAAGGGTAACTCTAAGGTTTAGGTTTGTAAAAACAAACCTAACAAAAAGTCTTCTGAAAATGTAACACATGTTAAATGTATGATATTTAAGAAACAATGTTGCCTAATTGATAGATGTGGTTTGAGTAAATAAATCATATTATCAAGAATCCCACTATATTTGACGAAATATGAATCTATGATAGGACTAGGCCATCATCTAAATGAAAATAACCATTTTATGAAATACGTACTTGTTTGAATGATATATACGAAACATACGTGGGAAACTCGCAAATTGACTTATGGTACGTTATTGTCCAAGATACCATTTTAAAAGTAATTTTGTCGATTTATCAAACGAATATCACATTCCCTTTTATGTGTCATTCACTTAAAACTTATATTCTTGATTCATTGTTAATTGGGTAAAGAAACACCTGAAGACGCAATACAACCTAAAATAAAAAAGAATTCAAAGAAATTGGATTGAAACAAAAGAACTAGAAAACTATAAGAATCAAGCAATTCGAGGAAGACCTCTTCTTGAAATTGAGGCACAACTTGGTAATACTCTCGATTTGTGTATTGTCTCAAAAGATGAAACAATTTTTAATCTATGATGTAGCAGGACTGTAGACGGATAATCTCTAATGAACTGAATGAGGCATGGAATGAGTTATGCGGTATGTAAAATAGCTTTCGGCAATAGAAAACGATGCAAAGCTTTGTTATATAATGAGTTATGAATTGTGTGTCAAGAATGGTTTTGTTGTATAATGAGTTATGCAGTATGTAAAATGCATGGAATGACTACCCTAGTTATAGGCATATCCCATTGCAGGAAGAGTTTGCTGGAATCAATGTTGCATGATATTCAAATGCAGAAGGAGCTACACGTTAGAATGGTCAGCTCCTTCGTAGCACCTCATCATGGTTGTTGTAACAACCGGGACTTACAGAGGTGTATTGATCAGGAGACGCACCTGGAAGACCCTATATGCAGACATGAGTCCAATGCACAAATTGACCTGTGTCTAAATTGGTATGTTACTGTCACACGAGGCATGACGCTCGACACGTGTGGGTTGTGTGTGTGGGCACGACGCCCAACACTACAAATTGACTTGTGTCTAAAACCACACGAGGCATGACGAGACGTGTCGGACAATCACCATATCCGACTAACTTTGGCTAAATTCGGGTATTTCCACGAACTTAAAATTGGTCTAACTATCACAAACTTACATTCTGTTTGCTATTTCTCACGGCAGGTCAATCACCATACCCGACCAACATACATGACTTTTTTAATTCTTCTTAGCACTAATAAATCAACGTGGCTTTTATCGTACTTGTCGTGAACTTAAAAAGTTGTCTAAAATATCATGAACGTCTCATGATTGCTCATGAAGAATAACTTTTTGCCAAAAATATCTTATTAGATTGGGTTGGAAAATAACAAATAGTACAATGTAAAGTTTATGATATTTTAAAATCAAATTTAAAGCTCATGGAAATATTATTCAGCCAAAATTCATACTTATAGAGACCAATATCCATGTTTTTTAAGTCAACTATAGACATAGAAATAGAAACAGAAACAGAAACGCTCCAAAGAAAATTGTAGTACTACCAATTTATCATCTCATGTAGTAACGTAAGTTATTAGTAGAAAAAGACACGTGCAAGAAATACATACTCATATATTATACTCATTAGTGAAATGTTGTACATTTTGCTTTTTTTCTTTTTAGGTAAATGAACCTCAGTTTCCACTAACTCATTACCTTCACATTTATATATAAATATGAAACCCGCATTCCGCTAAATTTTTCCACCACTTTTCTTCACATTTTTAAAAACTCATGTCAAATCAAATGTGGACAATATTTCGCGGGCCGAGGGAGTAGTGGATGATAGTATTTGAAAATAAGTTAATGACAAATTAAGAAAGATTAGGCTAGAATAGAAAGGGCCCATTTTGTAGAGAGAGGGTCT
Organism: Salvia splendens; assembly: GCF_004379255.2. Taxonomy (NCBI): domain Eukaryota; kingdom Viridiplantae; phylum Streptophyta; class Magnoliopsida; order Lamiales; family Lamiaceae; genus Salvia; species Salvia splendens. The sequence goes on along the minus strand of NC_056033.1, from coordinate 4,788,714 downwards.
CACACTGTCACTTAATTCCATAATAAAAGTTTTTGCGTTTTCAACCTGTGATTGGCTGCTTTGTCTACCCTCACACACAACACACACAACACACACATGTTGACGTTTTTCTTATTGTGTACGGACGCCTCCAATTTCCTCAGCAAATATATACAGAGATGACTCATTTTGCAATCTCTCTCTCTCTCTCTCTTCATTATTGGTTGTGTTTACTTTTGGTGTGGGGTATCCCAAAACTAGCAAGGATGAGGTTTTTGGTGATAAATTAGGATTCCCAGTTTCCTTTTCTTGCCTTGGTTTGAAGTGGAAAAAAGAAGGGACTATTTTCTTTACCGTGTGAAACTATTTTTTGCCATTTTAATTTCCCCAATTTCGATTGATACATTTTCCCATTCCCATAAAAGGGAAAAAAATATAATTAAGAACTGTGATTTCTAAATTTTATTCTAAAGTTATATTTTTGATGTTTTTGATAATTTATAAGGGCTTTTATATAATAATTTATATTAAATTTAAATAAATTTTAAAAATTTAGAAAAGAAAATAGTTTAAAAAATATTTTTATTTAAGGGCTTTAGCCCTACCCTATTTGTACATGGGTCCGCCCATGGCTGTGAATATTACTCCTAGTAGTAGTACTACTACTACTACTATCCTCTCTGTAAAACCATTATTTTCTATTTCTCTCTCTCTCATGAACATAAACACACCATATTTGTTTCTTCCCTTTTTTAGAACCTCAAACCAAAAGTCTCTCTAGGTGTTTGCCATATTTGTAAGCATTTCCTCCAAAAACCCACTTATTTTTGGAATTTTTTTACAAGACCTTTCTTTTTTGCAGAAGCGAGTAATCCAAATACTTTCTACATATTCACTCTCACACAGCAACATTCCTCTCAAAGATTTGATTTTTTTCCACTTGCTCTTCACAAGAATTTCTTTGTTTGACAAGGGCTTGAAGATGGTGAGAGGGAAGACTCAGATGCGGCGTATTGAGAACGCCACAAGCAGGCAAGTGACCTTCTCGAAGAGGAGAAATGGTCTGCTGAAGAAGGCCTTTGAGCTCTCAGTTCTCTGCGATGCTGAGGTGGCACTCATCATCTTCTCCCCTAGAGGCAAGCTCCATGAATTTGCAAGCTCAAGGTAATTCTTGATTTCACACGACTTGGGGTGGTGGGTTTTGTGGGATCATGGATTCTTCTTCTCCAAGTTTAGGTTTTTAGCTAGGCTTGCCCAGATCTTTCCATTTGTGGGAGGAATTGAAGGAGGGGTGATTTTGTCCGTACAGTCTGTTTCATGGACAAAAAAAATTTCTCTTTCATTAACTGCTACTGATTTGATTGCCCTTTAAGCGATGAATCCGTTTTTCAATTCTTTTGTTTATTGTGCATCAAATCTAGCGATTTTGTTCATTGTCCTAATTTTCTGCCTCCTGAAATTGAAATTGAAGCCACTTCTCATGTATGATGAATTGGGGTTTCAAAGATGGGATTTTTATCCTAGTATGTGTGAGTTTCTATGTGTATGTATGTATGTATGTGTACATGTGTCTATCATTTCATTTAATGCTGCCTGTTCTTGGTTGAGGAAGAGATGAACTATGATATCATATGTACGGAAAAAATTGGGAAAATATGTGAAATTTTCAATTGATATTTGGGGTTAATTTGTGTATCACTATATGTAAACGGATTCAATGATTACAATCATAACATTCTTCTTTTTTTCCTCTACGGAAAAGGTGTTTGATTTTTCGGTTGATTTGTGTTAGATAATTTCCTTAACTCTTCATCGAATTATAGTACATCATTTCTTGATTCAAAACAAACTAATGCTAGCAATCTTGTTTTTAGTTTCTTGATCGCATCAAATTTATTTAAAAGCAGTCGACTTTTTAGTTTTCTTGAATAATTACAAAGCCAAGTGTTATCATCTCATACAATTCTGAGCTTTAAATCTAGAGTAGCTAGCTAGAGTAGAGGGCTATAAAATGAGATGCAAATCTTGATATGCAAATGTGATACATCTGCAAGTAAAGCTTAGAGATTGATTTTATAGAAAAATGTGATGATGGAAAAGATAATAGAGTAGTACTAGATAAATTGGTGTTTAGTGGAGCAGGAGTGATGGAGAGTGGGTATATATACATTTAGTTTTTTGAAGGATAAATATGGCAAAGGCCAGTTGTCAAGATTGTAGTACACTTACATTGTTGCAAGAGCATCTATCTTGTCTTTGATGAAGAGGCCATGGTCTTGATATGTTTCCTTTGCATCACACTCATGGAATCCTTTATTGTGCACCAAATGCTTGTACGGACTTCCATATACAATGTTGCTGATACCAATAACACTTTGCACACATTTCTTTATTTGCCTATGCCTCATCTCTTACCTCCTTTTTATTACTTAAATCACATAGGAGTACTCCATATGCTTAAAGATTCTCTCTTTACTTGCTCAGAGCATGTATACATACATGCATATATACATGTGTGTATG